>NC_091699.1:51000100-53500100 GCF_041296265.1 Equus caballus | reverse complement strand
TACACTAAGATATCACCTTGCACCCGTTAGATTGGCAAAAACATCCAAAACCAAGAGTGACAAATGTTGGAGAGGTTGTGGAGAAAAAGGAACCCTCATACACTGTTGGTGGGAATGCAAACTGCTACAGCCACTATGGAAAACAGTATGGAGATTTCTCAAAAAGTTAAAAATAGAAAGACCCTATGACCCAGCCATCTCATTACTGGGTATCTATCCTAAGAAACTGAAATCAGAAATCCCAAGAGTCCCTTGCACCTCTATGTTCATCGCAGCATTATTTACAATAGCGAAGACATGGAACCAACCTACATGCCCAGAAACTGATGACTGGATAAAGAAGATATGGTATATATACACAATGGAATACTACTCAGCCATAAAAAAAGACAAAATTGGCCCATTTGCAGCAACGTGGATGGACCTCGAGGGTATTATGTTAAGTGAAATAAGCCAGTCAGAGAAAGACGAACTCTATATGACTCCACTCATAGGTGGAAGTTAACATATTGACAAGGAGATCTGATCGGTGGTTACCAGGGAAAAGGGGGGGTGGGGGGAGGGCACAAAGGGGGAAGAGGTGTACCCACAACATGACTAACAATAATGTACAACTGAAATCTCACAAGGTTGTAATCTATCATAACATTAATTAAAAAAAAAAAAGTGTCATCACCAGAGCTGGCAAGGATGTGGAGAGTAGATCATACATTGTTGGTGGGAATATAAAATGTTACAGCCACTCTGGAGAGCAGTTTGTTGTTTCTTTAAAAACCAAATATGCAAATACTAAATGCAGCTGTTGAACTACGGGGCATTTGTCCTAGAGAAATGAAAACTTTGGCTTACAAAAAAACTTGTGCACGAATGTTCATAGCAGCTTTAATTGTAATAACCAAAAACTGGAAAAAAAAACCCAGATGGTCTTCAATGGGTGAATGAGTAAACTGTGGTACGTCCATACCAAGGAATACTACTCAGCAATAAAAATCCAAAGACTATTGAAACATGAAACAGGTTGAATGATCTAACAGGAATTGTGCTGGATTTAAAAATCTAGTCTCAAAGGCCGCATGCTGCACAGTTCCATTTATATAACATTCTCAAAATGACAAAACTGTAGATGTGGAGAACTGATTGGTGGTTGACAGGGGAGGGGACGGGTTGGGGGATGTGTATAAGGGATAGCATGAGGAAGTCCCTTTGTGGTGATGGAACAGTTCTGTATCTTTATTGTGGTGATGGTTATACAAAGGTTATATAAATTATATATATGGGATAAATATATATGTATGTATATAAATATATACGTGGGATAAAATTGCATAGAACTACATACGCGTACACAAATGAATGCATGTAAAAGGTGATGGAAACTGAATAATATCTGTAGTCTAGTTAACAGTATTGTACCAATATCAGTTTCCTGGTTTTGATGTACTATAATTATATAAGATGTCATCATTGGAAGAAGCTGGATGAAGGGTACACAGGAGTGTGTAATATTTTTGCAATTTCCTGTGAGTCTATAATAAAAGTACATGTGTTAGATATTGCCAAATTTCCCTCCAGAAGGGCTGCACCAGTTTGTATTTCCACCAGAAATATATGAGACTACCCGTTTCAGCACAGCTTTGCCAACATAATGTGTTCTCATACTTTTTAATCTTTTCTAATCTATTAGGGAATAAATGGTGTTTTTGTGTTGCTTTAATTTGCATTTCCTTCATTATAAATGAATTTGAACATTTTCTTTTCATATATTTGAGAACCATTTTTACAACTTTTGTTGTGAATTGTCTGTTTATGTCTTTTTCCCATTTTTCTATTGTTTTTAGTTCTTTGTTCCTTAAGTTTTAAGAGTTCTTAATATATTATGAGTATTAGGCCTTTGTCTGTAGTAGATATTGCAAATGTTTTTCTAGTTTGTCAGTTATCTTTTGAATTTGTTTATGGTGTTTTTTGCCATGCAAAAACTTCTTTTTATGTAACCTAATGTATCAATCTTTTTTATTGCCTCAGTTTTGAGTCATCATTGTTTTTTATCGCATCTGGATTTTAAGTCATAATTTCCCTACACCAAGGTTTTAGAGAAATTTACCCATGTTTTCTTCTGTTTCATTTTTCAGTTAGGTTCCTAATCTATTTGGAGTTTATTCTTGTGTCTGGTGTGAGATATGGATCTAATTTTATCTTTTTTGCAATGGTTGTTTAATTTTCCCAGCACCATTTATTAAAAAGTCCATCTTTACCTCCAGTGATTTGAGATGCCACCTTTATCGTATATAGACATACCTCGGAGATATTGCAGGTTCAGTTCCAAACCACTGCGATAAAGGGAGTATCACAATAAAGCGAGTCACATGAATTTTTTGGTTTCCCAGCGCATATAAAAGTTTATACTGTGGTGTGTTAAGTATGCAATAAGATTATCTCTGAAAAAAAATGTACATACCTTAATTTAAAAATACTTTATTGCTAGAAAATGCTAACCATCATCTGAGCCTTCAGCAAGTCATAATCTTTTTTGCTGGTGGAGGGTCTTGTAAAAAATGCACTATCTGAAGCACAATAAAGCAAAGCACAATAAACGAGGTATGCCATACTAAATTTCGTATCTACTTGGGTCTGTTTCTACACTTTGTGTTCTATTCCCCTGAACTATTTGTGCATCCCTGCACCAGTACCACACTATTTTAATTATAGAGGCTCTAGTAGTGTGTTTTAATATTTAGTAGGGATAATCCCCCACGAAGTTTTTCTTTTCAGTGTTTTTCTGGCTATTCTTGCATGTATGCTTTACCATATGAACTTTAGTATCAGCTTCCTAACTCCATATAGTAGCTTGTTGGTATTGTTCTTGGAATTGCATTAAATTTATGAATTAACTTAGCAAGAACTGACATCTTTAGGGCCAGCCCCATGGCTGAGCAGTTGAGTTCGCGCGCTCCACTTCAGTGGCCCAGTGTTCGCCAGTTCGGATCCTGGGCGCGGACCTGGCATCACTCATCAAGCCATGCTGAGGCAGCGTCCCACATAGACAAACTAGAAGCACCTGCAACTAGGACATACAACTATGTACTGAGGGGCTTTGGGGAGGGAAAAAAAAAAGAACTGACATCTTTATGCTCTTGAGTTGTCCTATTCAGGGAATGTCTTTCTGTTTATTTAAATTTACTTTTGTGTCTTTCAGGAGTGTTTTAGAATTTTCCTCATATAAGTATTTAATTTTTGTTGCTATTGTAAGTGAAGTTTTCTGTACCACTAGGTACTCTATTTCTTTATTTTTTCTATATATAAAGGATATAGACGTTTGTTTATAAGTGATATGTTCTGTTACTTTACTCTGAAGTCTTTATTATTTGAGTTAGTTTCATCCTGAATCTGAGGGGTTTTCCAGATATACTATCATATCATCTGCAGATAGAATTTTACTTCTTCTTTACCTTTATTATGCCTCTGAGTGATCTGTCTTTTCTAATGGCATTGGCTCATACCTCTGGTACAGTGTTGAATAATACTGGATATAGTGGACATCCTTCCATTGTTCCTCATCTTAGTGGAAATATCTCTAGAATTTTCTCATTAGATACAATGGTGACTTTAGGACTAAGGTTTATATATTTAACCACTTTAAGAAAGTATCCGTCAGTTCCTGTATTCCTTTTTGTTTTTTAAAGATTGGCACCTGAGCTAACATCTGTTACCAATCTTTTTTGTTTCTTCTCCCCAAAGCCCCCCAGTACATAGTTGTACATTCTAGTTGTAGGTCCTTCTGGCTCTGCTATGTGGGATGCTGCCTCAGCATGGCTTGATGAGTGGTGCTAGGTCCACGCCCAGGATCCGAACTGGCCAAACCCTGGGACACCAAAGCAGAGCGTGTGAACTCAACCACTCGGCCATGGGGCTGGCCTCAGTTCTTATATTCTTAAATGAATTCATGTTGAATTTTATCAAAGGCTTTTTTAGTATCTATGGAAATGATCATGATTTTTTTTCTTTAGATCTGGTAATATGATGTATGATATTGATGCATTTTCTAATATTGAACTTACCTTGCATTCTTGAAATAAATACCACTTTATCATGATATATCATTTTTTTAAGGTGGTCTTGGATTCTACTTGTCAATATAATTTTTAAATTTCTTTTTGTGGTAAAGTATGTATAATGTAAAATGTACCATCTGAATCCATTTTAAGTGTACAATTCAGTGGTATTAAATACATTCACATTGTTGTGCAACTGTCACTCCATCCATCCCCATAACTCTTTTCATCTTGTAAAACAGATGTTTGTTAGTATTTTATCCAGTTTTTTGCATTACCATTATGAGTGATATTGTTCTGTGATTTTCTTTCTTTGTCCTGTCTTTATCTGGTTTAGGTATTAATGTTATACTTAACTTCATAAAAGGAATTAGGAAATGTCCTTCCTTTTTAATGCTCTGGAATAATTTGTAGACAATTGGGACTAGTCACCAAAATTGACTCCAGAGTTGGCTATTATACAGTATTCCTAGTTAATGGCACCCTCTTCTCTCCCCTTTCTCTCCTTTCCTTCTTTCCAATTGCTAAAGGGTCTTTCTTTCGTTTTTGTCTGTTTTTCTTCCCAGAGGCTATGCATTTCACAGATTGCTTTCCTTAAATCACACAAACTTTTAAGTTCCTTCTGTGTGGTTTGTCTTCTGATCTACCTAGACGCTTTTTTTTAGTATTTTCAAACTTAGTGTGGACTTAGTCTTTGTGATGGTACTTTTTAAATCAATCTTAGGTCTCTCTGGTAATTTCCCTTTTCAGTTCTCCCCCCACACGATTTTTTGTTTTGTTTTTCTTTTGTCTGTCTTTTCTTGTCACAGATCTTTGTGGAGCAGTGAGAGTGGAGTGGGAGCAGTAGCCATCAAGTGCTAGGATTTAATGTTTTTTCTCTTTTTATTCGCAATTATTTGAAGCTTTGGCATTCTCTGTCTTCAAATTAGGCTGAAGTTATGGTTTCATATGGAATTTGCTTTTTCCTTCTTGTTGCCTACGGTTTGGGTTAGAAATAGTGTGAGGTAGGTATCTGTGCAGCTGCCATTTTCATCAGCTCTAACGAATATTACCACATTCCTTTTTCTCCAATCTCTCAGCTATAAACTATAGAACAAATGAGTTAGGAGCAGTGGTGACTTTTTGGAGGTGAACACATTAACCCTTTTCTGTTGTTAAAGGTTACAGATGAAGCGATTTAAAAAGAACTGGAATTGTGATGTAGATTCAGCCTTGAACGAAATAGAGGTATGACACTTATTTTTTTTAATTAATTGCTGGGATCTCTGAAAAACAGTTACAACAAAGAAACTTTGAATAGTAACCCCATTTTAGGAAAAGTTTTAGAAATGTGGCTGTTAGACAAAGAAAATGCTCAAGAAAAAGAAGTTAATTTTTTTTAATATTTTGAAATGCAGACCTAATTTCTAGAGGTGTGGACTATTCTAGAAATAGTGAGAAATAATTGTTCAGTTTCAAAATTAACTTAGGTTAACTTATGTTTAATAAAAAATTAACTTATGTTTAATACTCTAAAGCTAAGCCTTTAGTTCTTGTCACTGGGCAGACTCAGTGCACAAGAAAGTTGGCTTTCTTGTCATGATCCATGGCTGACTGCAGTATGTGAAATGACATGGGAAAGTCAAGGTCAGCATGTACTTTCCAAGCAGTTAGAGTATAAGAAATAGAGGACTTGGTGAGAAAGATTCACCCTGAGCTAACATTCTTTGCCAGTCTTCCTCTTTTGTTTTTTTTTTTTTTTTTTCTTGAGAAAGATTAGCCCTGAGCTAACATCTGTGCCAGTCTTCCTCTATTTTGTATGTGGGACACCTCCACAGCATGGCTGATGAGTGAAGTAGGTTCACGCCTGGGATCCAAACCCACAAACCCAGGCCACAGAAGCCAAGGGCACAGAACTTTAACCACTCAAGCAATGGGGTCAGCTGCCAATTTTACTTTTTAATTTAAGATCATTTTTGTACTCATCTAGTAATTGTTGGTCTAGTCTTAATTAATGTTTATAATCTTGAAACAGTTTTTTTTGGTGTGGAAAACTATTTCTTAGTTCATAATAGAAAATCATAGGGCGATAGTAAGTTTACTGAAATGTGCTTTGTAGCCCCTTTTGTAGAAGAAATGTAATACTCAAAAGGATATGCGGGCACCAAATCATAAATGGCCAAATAATAGTAAAATGCAATCTCTAAAAGTAATAAAATAGTGTACTTCTGTGGTGATAGCTCAAATCACACTGCTAATCATCTGTTTTCCATAAAATCTATCTCCACTGTCTAGTTCAGGTTTGAGGGTGACATCATTAAGTACTTTAGGAGCTAGATAATTACAACAAATGCACATTGCCATCTGGAACTTATAGAGGCTTTGCTATAGTCGGAAAAGGAAATTGTACAATAGCATGTTATTGATGTTGTAACCCTTGTCAGTAGGTTTATGAGATTTGCAGGGATTGTTATTAATTTCCCTATATCTAATAACTATATGTGCTTACCCCATAATATGTTTGCATAAATTACAGCTTTCTTTCTTCTTTGTTTTGTTTTGTTTTTAATAATTCTGATAGCATTGTAAAGAAAAAGGTGACTGGACAAAATTGGGAAATTTATACATTAATGTAAAAATGGGCTGTGAAAAACTTTCAGATTTCCAGAGATTTTGTGCTTATATTGCTGAAACAGTAACAAAAGACTATAAAGAAGAGAGACCAGGTGTTCCATTTTGTGAATTTGCTGAAACAGGTAAAATTTCAGTGTTTTGGTCTGAGTTTTGTGTGTTATGGTGGTGCAATGTTCTTAACAGGAATGTAAAGCTGTTAGTGTTTTCCATGTTGGGAATAAGTCAATAGTATTGCAGATTTCAGATACTTTTCCTTCTCTTTTTAAATTTTTCCATCTGTTTGTTGTTAAGTTACATTATAATGATAAAAGATTAAGAATCGGTGTTTTAACATCAGATAGTTCACATTCTTAGTCTTCTTTTCATTCAGATTGGTAAAACTATTGCTAGCAAATTATACTTGAGCACCTGAATTTTTGAATCATTATTGTTACTATCTTCACTATTACAAGTCAACAAAATTCATATATTGTTGAGACTTTTTTTTAACATGAGCTCTTCACTATCACATTCTTTATCAGGAGGCAGCAAACTTTTTCTTTAAAGGACTAGATAGTAAATATTTTAGGTTTTGCACACATCACATATGATCTGTGTCACATAGTTTTCTCTTCTTTTCAAACAGTGCTTTAAAAATAGAAAAACTATTTCTAGCTCACAGACTATACAAAAACAGGCCATAGGCCAGATTTGGCCTGTAGGCTGTAGTTTGCTGACACCTGTTCTTTGTGGTAGTATCAATAATTCCATGTTAATTTGCCTTTCCCATCATTTTAAGTGACTGTTTCACTTTCTTCCATGTGCCTACTTTGTGTTCCAGTTAGCAAAGATCCACAAAATAGTGAAGTAGATAAAACTTTGCTGGGAAGAATCGGAATCAGTGCTATGTACTTCTATCACAAGCTGTTGCAGTGGTCCAAGGTACTTCATTAAATTTATGTTTTGGTTTGGGATAGAGAGTGTTAGTTTTAAAATTTTGAACAGAATATAGGTTAACCTTGCAAATTGGGAATTTTCTAATAATCGTTACAGTGACCCAATGAGTCCCAGAGTAGTAAGTGAATTATTAGGTGGTGTATTAGGCAAACATGGAAGGGAGGTGGCATGCGACTGAGTACTATGAAGAATCTCAGTATAGGGAACACTTAGGAGGCTGTGCTAAATGTCATATTTATTTGAAGCAACAGTCAATTCAGAATTTATTTTGCCAGCTCCTGAGTATTGGTAGCATTGTAATTTTGCAAGAGTTTGACACCTTTTGTGTGTGTGTGTGTGTGTGTGTGAGGAGGATTTGCCTTGAGCTAACATCTATTGCCAGTACTATTTTTTTTCCTTGAGGAAGATTAGCCCTGAGCTAACAACTGTGCCAGTCTTCCTCTACTTTGTATGTGGGATGCCTCCACAGCATGGCTGCTGAGTGCAGTAGGTCCACACCGGGGATCCAAACCTGCGAACCTGGGCCACTGAAGCAGAGCATGTGGAACTTTAACCAGTTGGCCACAGGGCTGGCCCCAAGACATCTTATTTAAGATGAACCCAAGATAGTCACAATTATCAAAACTCCTTAAAAATCACCTCCTAGAATGCTCTGGAACATTGTATACCATATATCTTGATGACTGCCTTTGAGATTTAGCTCAACATAGAAGTGGTCTAGTGATTCTAGAACATATTGTACTGCCATTCTTTCGATTTCCCTGAGGTGGCAGGTGGAGTTATAGATTCAATAAAGTTAAGTAAAATAGAGGACAAGAAAATCCAAAATAGAGAGGAAGTGCTGAGGGATGGAATAACACAGAGAGTGGAACAGTTGAGAGTAAGGTCACTATTGAACCAACTAGTAAAATGTCTCTTTTGTGACTTCCTTTTTTATAAAGAGGTTATTTCATAATTGAATGTGTTAGATAATATTTAAGTACATAGCCACCCATAAACATATAAAAGTCATGATTTTTTAAAAAATTAAAACAATAACAACAGCAACAGAACTATTGTACAGAAGGTCTCCTGTCTCCAAGGTCTCCGAGAGATTTAGCAAATATTGTGTGGTAGGCCTGGGATGGGCAAAATGTACCTTGTCCCTGGTGTCACTAGCTAGCTGAAGATTGGTCATAGCTTAATTTCTTGGATATTTATGCTTGAGAGATTGAGGACTACATAGCAAGATGACCCTTTTTGAAAACTCAAACTGATTTTGCTGAAGTTTGAGTCTTTTTAAATTTTGTTGGGTTATTATTATTTCTCAAGAAGTTGATGAATTTGTGCCTGTATTTTAATTTAAAATTTTCACTATCTTATTTAGAACCAACATTTTATTTATTATCTGACTTAGTATGAATTTTTTTAATGAAACCTCTTGCCTTTTGAAACACAAAAGTAAAACCACTGAAATTAAACTAAAGCTATCCCATGAAAATGCGCTCACTTATGTAGTCCAATTGAAAGTACCTTGACATGATAATATGTATCAGAACCAAAATAGTACGGAATATAATATAAAACAAGGATCTGCAAACTGAGGGCCAGATCTGGCCATAGCCTGTTTTTGTACATCTCGAGAGCTAAGAATGTTTTTTACATTTTTAAGAGTTAGAAATTAAAAGATAACCACCAAAAAGAATGTGCAACTGACCAAATGTGACCTGCAAAGACTAAAGGATTTACAGTAGTGGCTGTTTGTAGGAAAAGTTTGCTGAACCCTCATATAAAATAATAATATATGTCCAATTTCTGATGTCCAGACTAGAGATAATCTTTATGTAGATTATGTGAAATAATTAGTCTATTGAATCAAGGAAACAATTTTCAACCAACAATTTATCTTCTTTTTTTTCCACTATCATTCTTTATCTAAATTTGGTAACAACTTGTCTTCATTTTCACTGTCTCTCCCTCCTGGATCTCAGGTTGACCAACAGAAGAAGTGCAAAAATTTGTAATCAGTAGTTTCCCACGCTAAGGCGTGAAATCCTTTGGCCACATGCAATCTTTAGGAGAAGCACAGCATATAAAAGGAGAATTGCTGAAAGGGGACCTGGCAGTGGGGGTGGTTATATGAGGCAAAGCCCTGCTTGCTCCACTTCTCTTCTGTCTTGGTAGTTGAGCAGGAAGGGGCTTAGGAGAGTGTCTTTGAGCAGTTTGAGAACCGTCAGTCTAGAATGATTCAGACTGGATTACTGGCTTCTATGTAATTATCTGTGACTTTGTAGTATCCTAAGTGATTGATTCTCAATTGATGTTCTTCATTTTTACTCTAGGGAAGGAAGGTCTTAGATAAACTGTATGAACTGAAAATACATTTTACAAGTTTAAAAGGACTTACAGGGCCTGAGAAGTTAGCACCAAGGTGTCAAATTGTGAATATTGCAGCAGAAATTTTTCTAAAAAGTGGAAGCCTAGATGGTGCCATTTGGGTATTAAGGGGTAAGTTCTAATATAAGCAAATATAAAATAATTTTGTTGTTACCAATTCTTGTCTATGTAATTACTTACCTTAAGTTGATATTGAATTATGGGTGATAATTTGGTCTAAGCCCTGGTGATCATGTGGGTAGGGAAAGGTGGTGGTTGTGTAAAATGAAAGGAGAAAGTTAATGTAGCTTTAAAGAAGAAATTGTATGAACCTTTGTTGAAAAGCTAGTTCTTACTTTGGCCTAGGCACCATCCTAAATGCTTTACCTGGATTATCTCAATTAATTTTCATAGAAACCCTATGAGTTTGGAATTATTACAGTCTTCATTTCATAGATAAAAACTGTTGTCGGAGACATTAAGCAACTTGCCCAAATGACATAACTAGTACAGAGTAGAAGCCAGATTTAAACCCAGACGGTCCAGCAGAGCTGAGGGAGCTCTATCTGAGCTGCTGCTATCTGAGACGGGGGAATCCTGACTGCACTCTGCATAACCTTGATCTTTGCATGTACAGGCAACTATGACTTCAAACCAAGACAAGTGAAGCTTACTTTCCCCAGTAAGCCAGTCCATCTAGCAGAAATTACAATGAAATTAAGCCAGCAGAAGCAACTAAGTTTGACATGAGGGAAATAAAAGTTTAGAGAGCACAGTAGTAGCACAGCACAGTATCTAACAGTAGCTCTGGCTACTTGGGCCATCAGGCAGATTTTATTTGATAAAATGGGAGAAGAATGAAGAAACCTCAAGAATCGCAGAGTTTTGGTGGCAAGATGGAATATATGCACAAGTGAAGCAAGTACATAACCTTTACACTAACACACAAACACATACTGGCACATGTACATATTCATATAGATATTATATACCTTGTATTTGTGCAATGCGGAGAGTTTATGGAATACGGAAGTGGTGAGTGGAAAAGGTTTTCGTCAACTTAACAAACATAGCCAATGAGGTTTGCTAAGTGGGGAAGAATAACCAAGAACAAAAATAGAAATTAATGAAATGCAAGCCAGAGCTCACAGCTCTGTTAGCAAGAAATGCAGAGGTTAAAATAGTTGATAAAAATGGGCTTGAGTCATCTTAGGATAGGAGACTTCTGCCTAAAGTTTCTGGCAAAACTGGTCTTTCTCAAACTAGAGACTTGGGGAGAGTTTGTTGGAGGGGCGTGGAGTGGTCTCTGGAGATTTAAAATTTTTGCCATTTTGATGTTTCAATTTTGAGATTATCTTTAAAAATTCTTTAAGTTATAAATACAGGATTCTCTTTTGCAGTGACTATTTCAGTTGTGATTCATTTGTATAAGTAAAATTTTATTTCTTCAAAAGAAGGGCTCACAGAAGTATGCTAAGTTCTCCCCAGACGTTTTTGTTCCCTAGCGAGTTCTGCAGTGAACAGCCATTCTCAAGAAAGGAAACACAAATGGCTCAGTCTCACCTGTAATAGGTATAATATGCTTTGCATGAGAGAAACAGGCATTCCTATACCTTGTCTTCAGGGGCTTTTTGGCAAAATATCTGTCAAAATTTAATAATGCATATTTCCTTTCATATTAACTCCATTTCTAGGAATTTCTCCTACAAATGCATTTATATTTATATACAAGAGTATGTGCTATAAGTTATCTGGAACCTTTTTTTTTTTTTATCATCAACAACAATAACAAAGCATTCCAGAGAACTTAAATGTCCATTAATGGAGTACCAATTAATTAAACTGTGTCATAGCCATGATGGAGTAACATGAGGCAGATCTACAGATAGTCATTTGGAATGATCTCCAGGATCTATTGCCAAGTAAAAAAAGGAATGTGTAGAACAGTGTATGCGGTATGCTACCATTTGTATAAAAAACAATAGAATGGAAATATACATATTTGCTTATATGCTCAAAATATTTGTCAAAGGATGCAGAAGAAACTAGTAATAATGGTTGCTTCTAGGAAAAGGACTTGAGTTCTTGGAGTATAGAGATGAGAGGCAGATTAACTTTTTACATATGTTTTTTCTATACTTTTTCCCTTTTAGAAAAATGTGTGTTTATTAACTGCTAAACTTTTTAAAGAATGGGTTGCATACATTATTCATGTTTGAGAAATGCAGAATATTTTACACATTTTCGGTTTAGTGGGTGGCAGACTTTATAGTGAGAAGAAATCGATTGTTTTGGCTTTTCACTTTGACATTTAAAACTCTTTATCAGAACTAGTAACTTGTATCCTGGCAAATGAGCAACAAATTCCTGCCCTGCCTTCTCCCCTTACTAGCATTAAAAAAAGCCATAAACCATAATCGTGGTTTGGAGGCTGAAAAATAAGTGTCTTAACTCTGTAGAATATAAATTTTGTAAAAAGTTATGCTATTTATTGAGAAACTGCCCTTGAACCTTAAATTAGCTTTTATTGCCTTTATATAAGGGATGCATATTCATTATAGAGAAATAGGAAAATGTGGATAAGCAAAACTGATGATAAAAATTCCTTATTTAGTCACCCAGAAATGACTATTATCCACTTCAGTATTACCATACAGACTCTTTTTTGTGCCTTGTGTTTTTTTCAGCGAACAGTCTTTCCATAGACATCTTTCTGTGAAAAGGAATATTTTTCTATAACATCACTTAATGGGCTGCATGGTTTTCCGTCTTATGAATAAATAAATATAAATATATACCTATAAACATAGATACATAGATATAGCCACGAATCTACTTTTCTTCAAGTAGCTTGTTTTCAAATGTCTATAATAATTTTTGTGAGAAAATCCTAGAGAACTATCACATAGGTGTATCTTCTATACAGACATGGTCCTTTTAAGGATCACAGGTGCATCTAACTGTCCAGGTGTTAGTCAACAGTATCATGGTTTTTAGTTATCAGATAGACTGTTATGTTCCACTTTATGCAAACGCTCATCTGGCTAGCCAGTACATTCCATTCCAGGTCTTATCTCTGTAAGTAGAATACAAAAGTACTCTACACCTTCAGAAAGGTTGTACTAATCTTGGTCTTCTTACCAGTGTGTGAAGATGCCTGTTATGAAACACCCTTGCCAACATCAAATATTATTATTTTTCTTATCTCTTTGCTAGTTTGATAGGGCAAAAGTGATATTCACTGCTTTACGTTGCATTTAATTGCTTATTAGAAAATTTAACTACTTTATTTTCCATTTGTACTTAATCTTTTGTGAATTACCAGTTCACATTCTTTGTCTGTTTTCAAATTTTAACATTTCTGTTCATTATTGTTTAACGGTAATATGAGTATTCGCGTATACCAAGCATTGTGCTAAGTGTGTTACTTGTCTCATCTCATTTAATCAACACCAACCCTATGAGGTAGGTGATGATATCCCAAGATGAGGACACTGAGGTTCAGAGAAGATCACAAAGCAAATAAGTATGGGATGAAAATTTCATTCCAGGTCTGTCTGATTACAAAGTCCATATTTGTAAGCCCTACACCAGTACTATTACTTCTCTAGTCTTTCCCTAAATGGACTTTATAAAATTGCAACTAAAGCCGAACCACAAACCACACAAACAGATCTGGGTCTAAGCTGATCTGCCACCTGAGCAAAATGGTGATTCTGACCTTCTTTTCCTAAATCTAAGACCGTGGTTCTCAAACTTGACCATCAGCATACTCTGGAAGGCTTGTTAAAACACTCATTGGTTGGCCCACCCCTAGATTTTCTGATTCATTAAGTCTGAGATGGGTCCTGAGAATCGGCATTTCTCACAAGTTCTCAGATGTTGCTAATTATGTTGCTGGTCTGGGGCCCTCACTTTGAAGACCACTGCCCCACGGCAATGACTTCTCACACCTCACCTATGTCCCTAAGCCACACTTCCTCAAGTCACTCCCCTAGTTTGTTAACCACTGCTATAAGCATTACCGTTTTTATTATGGATTATTTATGGATTTTCTTCATTTAACTGTCTTGGCACCTTCCAAGGAAGAAAATGGCTGGAGGGGTTTTTTTTAAATTTTTTTTCTAGTTTTAAGATATAATTAACATACAGCATTGTATAAGTTTAAAATACACAGCATAATGACTTCACATATATATTGTAAAATTAGTGCGACAGTAAGTTTAGTTAACATCCATCATCTTGTATAAAATACAAAAAAAAGAAAAATGTTTTTTCCCTTGTGATGAGAATTCTAGGATCCACTCTCTTAACAACTTTCAGATGTACCATCCAGCAGTGTTAACTATAGTCACCATGCTGTACATTGCATCCCCAGTACTTATTTATCTTACAACTGGCAGTTTGTACCTTTTGACCACCACCATCCAATTCCCCCACCCTCAGATCTCACCTCTGCTAACCACAAATCTGATCTCTTTTTCTATGAGTTTGGTTGTTTTTTTTTTTAATTCCACATAGAAGTGAGATCATACAGTATTTGTCTTTCTCTGTCTGACTTATTTCACTTAGTATAATGCTCACAGGGTCCATCCATGTTGTCACAGGCTGGAGTATTTGAAAGCATGCATGTGTGGATGTGTTTTGTTCTGTTTCCTTTTTTAGAAAAGTGTTAACTTTTTTGTAGTAGGAAATTTAACGTGAAGTTAGCTCGAATATCTGGACCAGTGACTGACACTACAGTACTAATATAAGCATATAAACAATTTTAATATTTAAGAAAAACTGTATTATCTTCATTTTCAATCAGTGGATGGCTCTCCTTAGCACAGTGTTGTGTTAGGCTAGGTCATCTTCAGCCTGTTTTAATACCAGTTTCACTTATATTTACTTATCTAGGCATGGCCACTCTTTAGGTCATTAATATCTCTTTTCCAAATAATTTTCAGCAAATATGAGCACTGGTCTTTTTCACTGATGAGATATTGGATTTTTGTTAATTTATTCTCTGTACTTTTCTGTTTAGATTGCATTTTTAATAGTGATCATTTATGTTTTTTAGAAAAAAATTATTTTAAAAGTAAATCAACAATTTAGCCTTATCCTAAGCAATAATATCTGTGAAATCACAGGTTTGATGTGGTTTTTATATTTAATGTGATCTTTATATTTTTATATTTTTATAATACACAAATTATTAAACTTATGATGTAACATCTAAAATGAGTTCAGGTACCATCAATGATGTATATATCACACTTAGGAAATATTGCACTGTAAATTATGCCCCTTTATAACAGTTTTACATATTACAGATATTAGTCCTTGATCTGTTGGGTATTTGCATATTTTTTCTCAGTTTTTCATTTTCCTTTAACTTAGGATTTTTTCCCATTTTTATTTTCTTCTTTTGCCCAACTGACATTTCTTTCTATTTAACATAAACTCTTTTGTAAATCTTTAGTAATTTTTGTTTTTATCATGCTATAGGTAGTTCTTAGCTATCTCAAAATTACATAATCACCCATTTGTTCAAGTTTTCAGATTCATTGTTCTTTTTAAATTTTGATGTGAGGTGGCAGCCTGATTTTATTTATTTCCCCAAAATGTTGTCCCAACTCATCCTTTACTCACTTATTTGAAATGCCACTTTTATCATATGTTAGAACCTTGTATCTGCTTGGGTCTGCTTCTGTACTTGTCTTCTCTCCCAGGGATCTCTGATTCTGTCCTAGCACCATACCATTTTAGTTAATGTAACTTTAGAATATGTGATAATATGTATCCCTTTAGGCAAGACCACCGTCACTCTTCCTTTCCAGACTATTTTTGCTATTCTCAAGTGTTTATTCTTTTGGATAAATTTTAGAATTATTGAGTCAGGTTTTAATGCAGTTCTGTAAGAAATTTGATTGAGATTATATTGTACACATTACAGGGAGAACAGATATCTTTAGAAATTCCTCCCTCACGCTATTCACTGTGGTAATGGATAGTTATTTGATGGTGTCACTGACTAGCCTGGAGATTCATTGCACACTGTCTTAATAGTCTTTATATTCTCAGTGCCTACATTCAAAATCTTGCCTGAGTAATGACTGAATATGCATATGTTGGAAGGTAAGTGTATAAAGAATGGCTATTACAGAAAATGTGCTTGCCTTTTGACTCAGATTTTTAGGCAAATGGAAAATATTCCCCAACTGTGAACAGGGAAAAATATGAGGATTAATACAATAAGAACTTTTATTGCCATAAAACTAGTATTAAGTACACTAGTAAACTGGTTTTTATTCCTAAGAATTTAATTCTCATGAGAGTTCGTATAAAATTTTCATGAAAGTATTTATGTTGATAGAATTGTGAACTGATTGGATTAGTTAAAAGCTATTAATCTCAAATGACTTCCCAATTATCAGTTTCAGTTAGCTTTGGTACATAAAATAACCAGCTTAAATTTTTTAATGTAGCTACACAGTTTGGTAAGATTTCAGAATGAATCTCCTAAAATAGCATATTTTCTTTCAAAACATACAACCGTTGTTCTACTTTAACAGTAAGGAATGAATACTAAAGAACAATGCAAGTTTTATGAGAAAGGGCTGCATAGTCTACTTTTTTATAAGTGTGGTATATCCACCAGATAGATGATTAACAAAAAATAATAGAACTTATTTGATCAAAGTAAAATTCACTTTATAAGGAATGGTGATTGAGAAGTTTTACTTTTTGTGGAAATTATGTTTAACAGATGATTTATGTAGTCTTTCAAGATATTAAGTTCATTTCAATTTCTCTATATAGCAAAATTTAAGCAATTTAGGAGTAAATTAATGAATATAATCTGTCTAAATGAGTTAATATTCGTAAAGTACTAATATTTGTAAAATATTGCTTAGCACCTAGTATAAATCAATTCAGTCAATCAATCAATCAGGCTCTAGTAATGTAAAAACAAGCTCCTGTTTTAAAGTTATGTACTGGATAGTTAAGGCTTTATTTTGGCACTGTGTGTACTTGAATTATCAAATATTTTCTTTAATGCTTTTTGTATTCACTGTGCTGAGAAGGCCACAAAAGGAAAAAATGACATGACTCCTGCACTTAGTCCAGTTGAAAAAGAACACGGAAATGATTTGAGTGTTTTATATAGCAGTGTTTCATTATGTGTCTCATTGTGTATGATGATTAAGGGAAGAAGGTAAATGATAAAACGTTGACATTTGTCACATTTTAGCACCTCAGTGTTCTGTACTACAGTCTCCTATTGTTTTTCTCAGTGTGAAAATCAGGGCAAAAAATTAAGGAACTTCAGCATTATACGTAATATTCTCCCTTTTTTAAGCCGTGTGTTGGGTACATAGAGTTCATTTTATTTTATGCTTTTATAACTTACATATGTTGTATATTCTTATGTACATATCAAATATTTTATAATAAAAAATGTTTTTAAAATAGGTAGAAATTGGGAGGAAAAGCTGCTTTACAAGAATACCAAAACAAATTAAATTATGTATTCTTTATTATAAAATTGAACTTGTCCACACAAATATTTTACATTATAACAAATATACATTATAATTGAACATTCTTGTCATATAAAGAGGAACATTAACTTCAGAATTAAGTGACTGGTTAATACACTTAGAAAAATGAATTAATTTAAAAAATAGGTGTAATAAAGTGGTCATTAGTTTGCATCTTCTTAGGATGATGATCATTACTATGTAAGTTTCTAATAAATTTGAGCCATGGTTATCTTTTCTGAGTACACATACCTAAGTTTTGCCACTTTCCAAAACATATTTAAAAACGTTAGTTGTAATTATACTCTTAAGTGTAATTTTCATAGTGTAAATAAAGTATTAGTACTTTTTTCTTTTTGGAAGAGTCAGAATGGATAATCAATACACCACTGTGGCCTTGTGATAGACTGGATGTACTCAATCGACATAATCTGCTCTGTACAATTGCACATGAAATCTTAGCCAAGAGCCTTTACAGACAGACATTTGAAGTTTTGCAAAATCTACCAGGTTTTCAAAATTCTCAAGGTATGTTTTTTAAAAGTCTAGCTTAATTATCTGTGTTGCCCATCTGGTATTTAACTGTTAATAAGACACAGTTCGCCACCTGTTTAAGTTGAGCGTTATATTCAGCGTGTTTTTGTAATGAAGTTATTTTCTGTAAAAGGTGTCTCTGCAAATTGAATTTGCTTCCCTGATGGTTTAAAAAAATCCAGAGATGCTTATCTTTTAGGTTGTTCGTCAGCAGTTCCTAACAGAAGCATTTTCATCATTTCCCTTTCCCTACCTCTGTCATCAGCAAATAATATAAGTGCCCCAGCAAGCTTCATATCTTAAGGGAAGTCATTGCATTGGAACAATGAAGAATACTTTTTCTTTTATCAATTAAGTATATAACTTAGTTTCCATTACCTTGGAGCATACAATAAACATGGAATAAATGGAGGAAATTAAGCAGATGACAAGTTCAAAGAAAGAGCATTCTAATGTGGGCAATGGTAGGGAGTGCTCTGAATGCTAAAGCTCAAGTCGTATATGGACAGGAAGAGGGAATCTGTGTTAAGGAAACATGAACAAAGGCTTTAGGTCAGAAATGAGCTGAGTAGTGGGTTCAGAGTGATGGGTCAACATTTAATGATAACGTTAACCTAAGGGCCTCCCCTCAGTGCTTTATCAATCATGGTGTTTTAGGAAAGTTTCTCTGGAGGTAATGTTTGTGGAAGAGACTAAAGGAAAAGAGATTAATTTCCTGGTAAGGCCTGGACCACTAAAATATTTAAAGTGATAAAATATCACTAATGTGATAAAAACCTAGAGTCTAAATCCTAGATCAAACTGACTGAATGTAGGAAATAAAAGACTTGGGAATGTCCAAGCTGACTTCACTTTCTTCTAAGTGAAGAATAGAAATACCCAGTAAAGGATTTTTTTCTTTAACTTTGAGAGCGAATATTTATGAGGGGATGATTTATAATTGGTCATGGGACATACAAGTCTGAGGTTTTAACTGTAGCTAGAATGCAAACAACTGTGCAGTCATTCCTCTGAGACACTGAGATGTAGTCACCTGTGGGGAATCATAGAGGTGTTAATGCAACCTCTGAAATCATTATCAAGCTTCCTTTCATACTCTTCATTACAAAGTAAATCAACTGTTTTGCTTTTGCTGAATGCCTTTTTGTTTGTTACTTAGAGAATATGTAAGATAATTGCATTTTAGTGACTGTGACTCCTGTAGAGGGTAGGAAAGTGCCAAGGGGAGCAGAGGGAAAAGGAAAGTAGTAAGAGAAGTTTGAGAGACTAAGATCAATTTCATTATCTAAATTATTTTTTCTTTTCAGAAACTGTGGAGGTCTCACAGTATAGCCTTCTTTTTAATAAACTTCTAGATGCCTGTATAGAGAGCAACAGTCTTGGTATGTCATCCTCTGTAGCAGAATTCATGATTTCAAAGAGCATCCCCATTGACTTTTCCTTTCTTAGAAGATTGATTACGTCTTTAGGAAGGAGTTGTTTATGGCTCAAAGCCAGAGCCCACTACAAAAGTAAGTTACATTTTAAAATTTTAAATTTGATATTTTACATTTGACTTTGATTTTCTAACCCTAAATTGTTATATAATATTTACGACCAGGCGTTTAACTATCTAAAAAGAGCAGTTGATATACATTCAAAGATAGTGGTATAAACAGTTTTGTGCTCTTTTGAAACCTTATTTCTCTTGTTTCTAATTACTATATCTTTATTTCTTGGTACATAAGCATGTCTACTGGAGGGTGCACAAAGGATATAAAAACAGAATTTGAACCAGTTTGGCATATCTTATAAATATCTAAGAGTACAACAATTGGGTATAATGACGTTTAAGGACTATTTACATATTTTATTTATCCCTGCTATATGCCTGATCTTTATAACTTAGAATATTTTGTAGCAGGCTACAGAGGAAGTACAGAGGCTGCCGTCACAGTGAACATGATACATAGCTGTTTTCACATGGCTCCTGGTAATAGACCTTTGTAATCTGTTTACAGGTGTTTCTCTCTAACCAGTGAGTCTGGAAAATTAATGCTTTCTTTTGCCCCAACCACCTCGCAGTTTTTTTAATTAGAAAGTAATTCTGTATAGAATCCAGAGCTAGAAAACAATTCTTTTCTGTCTTCCTGCAGTAATTTGTCTTAAATTTCTATTTCTACCACTATCATATATGTAACAAATATTTGAATGCCTACTGTCTGTCACCACTGAGCCAGATGAGTCAAACATCCCAGCTACCCCAACCAACACAAAAAACTCTCTAAACATGGAAGTGTTTTTCACATTACCAGCTGTGATCAGTTTAGCAGGTGGGAACTTTTTTTACCCCAATGAAATGGGAAAGAAAATATTAACGTGCATTACAAATAGTTAAGTATTATTTGATAAAATTATTTCAATTACATATACATATATGTGTACTGGGTCATTACGTAAAATTATTTCTTATTGTAGGTTACAATTAAAAGAAGTTTTGAAAGAATTTTTTTTAAAAAGGATGATCAGAAATTTAGAGGAAAGGTAGAATTATTTGTTCATAACACCTCATTTCAATTTTGTGGTTATGTTTCAACTCCTTATACTATTTCCCTGCTAGAAATCCATACACAAAGTATATATGTACTATTTGCTATAACTTCTTGATTTTAGTGTATAGAATCAATGTTACTGGAGTTGTTTTTCAAAGAACTGTGCAGTTTGAGGAAAATGCCATCAGAAGGTGTTTGTACGCCACAGGAACAAAGTACAAACTTGGAAACATTTAAATTAGATTTCTATGAATCTTTCTACTTTTTAGTTGGAAATAAAATTTTATATTAAAGCAACTAAACTTAATCATTTATTTTAAAAATTATTAACACCTGTATTGATACATAATTCAAATCCCACACAGTTCATCCATTTAACATGTACAATTCAGTGGTTTCAGTATATTTACAAAGTTGTGCAACCATCACCACAATCAATTTAGAACATTTTCATCATACCCAAAAGAAACCCCATACCTAGTAGCAGTCACTCCCCATCCCCCCACGTTCTTCCAGCCCTCATAATAATTTCTTTTTAAAGATTTTTTTAGCAGTGTGTTAAAGTAATTAATGCCTAGGTACAATTCAGTACCTTTCTTATTAGCACTTTCCCTCTTATCTAAACACATCTATGCCTAATTTCATACGCAGTGAAACTTCTGGGACTTAGGCAAGTGAAGTGTTATGGTAAAGAGTATTTTTGGGTTTTTTTAAATGTACCTGAATTATCAAATGAAATGAGTTATTTATAGTCACTGATCAGTCTTCAAAACATCTCATTTTCTGACAATGTTGACATTTAAAATATCATTGGAACTCTCTTTAGATTTATCTTCACACAAAATTAACACTTGCTAGAAAAGCGTTTTAATGCCTTATAATCACCTCTAGTAGTACTTGATTCTGGGCTTGCAGCTAATTTTTCATCAAGGCACTGGTTAAGGCTGTGCTGCCAATGCCTTTGTTTTGCTTTTGTAAAAGATATTTTTTACAGTTTCATTGAGATAATTTCACATACCATAAAATTCACCCATTTAAAGTGTACAGTGCATTAGTTTTCATTATATTCACAGAGTCGCACAGCCATCACCACAATTTAAATTATGGAACATCTTCAGCACTTCCAGAAAGAGATACCCTAAACATATTAGCATTCATTCCCTACTCCCTGGATGTCTTGCCTGACCCAGCTCCAGCAACAACTAATCTACTCTCTGTTTCTATGGATTTGCCTGTCCTGGGCATTTCACATAAATGGAATCATTCAATATGTAATTTTTTGTGACTGGCCTCTTACTTAGCATAATGTTTTCAGGGTTCATCCAGTTGTAGCATGTAACAGTACTTTATTCCTTTTTATTGCTGAATAATATTCCGTTATATGGAATTTGTTTATCCATCCATCAGCTGATGGACATTTGAGTTGTTTCCACTTTCTGGCTATTATGAGTATCACTGCTGAAAATATTCACATACAAGTTTTTGTGTGAACATGTATTTTCTTTTCTCTTGGGAGCAGAATTGCTGGCTCATATGGTAAATCTGTATTTACCATTTTGAGGAACTGCCAGTCTGTCTTCCAAAGAAGCTGCACCATTTTATATTTATATTCCTACCAGCCATGTATGGGATCTCTAATTTCTTCCCATCCTCACCAACACTTGTTACTATGTTTTTTTATTTTAGCCTTCCTATTACATGTAAAGTGATACCTCATTGTGGTTTTGATTTGCCTGCTCCTAATGATGTTGAGCATCTTTTCATATGCTTATTCATCATTGTATATCCTCGGTGGAAAAAATCCTTTAGCCGTTTTTTTTCTTTGCATATTTTTAACTGGTTTTTTTAATTTGTGACTTGTAAGAGTGTGTATATGCATATATATATACACTCATATGTACATATACACATAATATACATATACATACATATACACTCTGGATACAAGTCCCGTGTCAGATATATGATTTCAAATATTTTTTTCCCATTCTGTGAGTTGTTGCTCACTTTCTTGATGGTTTTGCTTTCCTTTTGTTCCCAAATTAATGAGAAGGAAATTGTCCAGGGACAGTAAAGTGGCCTTCCTGATGCTCGTGATTTTCTCTCTCTAGTCCTAAAAATACAGCTTTTCTCTCAGAGCTGAAAAGTCAGGAAGGGAAATGTTATTTCCTTGTTATTAGTGTGTCTTTTCATTACTTTCCACCCATAAAACCAAATGGGAGTATTTTTATTTTCAGGTTTAATTTTAGGAGGAAAAAGTAATGTTAGTAAATTTCTATTCAATTTCTTATTTTTTGTTTTCCTCTTCTGGTCAGAAAAGTAAAACAAGAATGCATGTAAATTGTACCTACCAATAGCTAGGAAAGTGAATAAGGATAGTTGGTTAGTCCTGGAAGTGACCTAGGGAGGTGGGACTACTTAGTGGTTAAGAATCTGAAATCTGGAGTGAGAGGTCCAGGGTGCTTACCCAAAGCCCCTCATCTGTAATGTGGGAGTCACTGTACCTAATTTCAGAGGTAGTAAATTTCAGGTCCCAAGCACAGGTACCTGGCTCGTAGTAGATCCTCAAAGATTGGCCATCGTCATCCACATTAGAAAGATTTCTTGAAGAAACCTAACAAAACATTTTAAACACATTTTACATACAGATTTAAATTGATTTCAGTAAAATATAGCAATATAATATTGCCTGTGTACAATTTGGATGTCCTAGGACTTAAGGGGATTTCCCTATTTATCACTTGTAATGAACACCTAAACAGTTTAAAAGTTAAATCTTTTCTTTTGAAAAGTAAAAATCTTAGAACATGAATTGGTGAGTATAGCTTCAACACACTGAGCACCTACACAATGGAAATGTTTGTTATTCATTTTTATATCTAGTGCTTAGCTGAATTGCCAGACATATAGTAGGAACTGTAAATGTTTATTGCACAAACTACAAATAAATGCACTCAAATATACTATAACAACTATGTGATACAAAGTAAAATCCTCAAATTATAATTTCTATTTTCTTTTCTATGTTTTGGATTCATAATTCAGCATAGGCAATAATTATAAATATATGTAGTTGCTTTTAGACAAGATCCCATTAAAACAAAACCCAAGTAGCTATTCTGTTTTTTAGTTATTCTGAAATTACAGTATGTTGACTATGGCTTGAACTAAATGGGCAGTTGCCAAGATAATGCCTTAGAAGTCATTTTTCAGAGTTTGTAAAATATATTTCTCACTTTATAGTTAATGTTTCAAAAGCATTTTACAAAGAATAATTTCAACTGTACTAGGATAACCTCACTACCATTTAATTTGCATAATAAGTCTTCTAATGTGAAGAATTCTTCTGTAATATAAGTAATTATCACCTGTGGATATTTTGGACATCTAGGTTTTCACCTATTGCAGTTTTAGTAAAGTTTGACCTCTTATTTGATTTTCAGGTGCTCTTTCATTGGGTTGCTACCGACCATTGGAGGGAAATTTATACCGAAAACTTCTACTGATTCCTTCTTATTTCTCTGAGATTGAAATGCTTTTAGCTATTGAAATCTTCCTGGTATCTAATGCTAGTAGTATTCAGGGTCCTGGAACTTCTACACAGATGCTGCAGATAGTTTTGAAAAGGTAGGTTGATACAACTTCTAACTGCATCCTGAAAGCAGATCATGGCACCCTACACCTGCCGTAGGACATAACTATTTTATATTTTTATATCTGTGTTTATATATATGTTCTTATGCATTTATATTTATATCTCATGTATGTGTGTATTTAAAATCTTTGGTAACATTTAAATTGAGAAAGGATTTAACCTGTTGGAGACTTAAAACCAAACAAGTTAGTAGCATTCAGTAAAAACTTTAATAACTTCAAAGATGCTGTTGGATGTTCAAGGAGATGGATCCTCTTTAGGTATCAATCTGTTTTGTGTACTGATAGTTTTTAGATAGGTACCTAAAAGTTATTTATCTTTTTGGTCAACACAAAAGATCTAAGAACCAGGTCTAAAAGAGAAATATGTGATAGTTTATTAGATTCAGTCAAGAATCCTATTGAAAATAAAGCCATCAGCCTAGTTTCTATATTTTAAAATGTTATAAATGCATAAATATTATAGTGTAGCTGTTAGACCAGAGTGGCATCCCTTCAGATAATTTTGTTCAAAATCCCAGAATGTAGGCTTATACCACTCCAATTTCTTGTCAGCCTTATCCAGGAAACTTGTAATATAAGAATCCCATGGGACTCCCATTTTAAAGTTTCTTGACAAAAACTTTGCTTCAGTTTACTGGTGTTACAAACCAGATCCTCAGACTGAATATTCTGTCAGTTATCTATTACTGTGTATAAATTATCCCAAAACTTAGTGGCTTAAAACAGCAAACATTATTTTAGTTTCTGTGGGTCAGGAATTTGGGGGTATCTTAGCAGGATGGTTCTGGCTCAGGTCTCTCACTTTGTTGGAGTCAGAATGTGGTCAGGAGCTGGATTCACCTACCTGATGGGGACTGGAGGATCCATTTCCTAGGTGGCTCACTCACATGCCTGTTGGCAGGAAGCCTCAGTTCCTCACCATATGGGCCTTTCCATAGGTTCCTTGAGTGTCTTCATGACATGACAGGTAACTTCTCGGAGTGAGTGATCCAAGAGAGAAAAAGCAAGGAGGAAGCTACAGTGCCTTTTATGACCTTTATCAAGAACTGTGAAAGCTGAGATTTTACCCTATTTGCAGACTACAAGTCAGCCTGCCACAGTCTCATGGATCCTAGTAAGACTCCTGGGTGGGAGACAGATGACTTAATTACTTATGGTACGCCAAGCAGCATGACTATCTGCATATTTGTATCTCTTCCTCTTGCTTCCAAGTCCCACAGATGGGCCCAGATGGACACCTGCACATGCAGTGGGTTCTGTTACAAGAGGAATCCTGAATCCAAATCTTTTTTTCTTTTTGAGGAAGATTAGCCCTGAGCTAACCACTGCCAGTCCTTTTTGCCGAGGAAGACTGGCCCTGAGCTAACATCCGTGCCCATCTTCCTCTTACTTTATACATGGGACACCTACCACAGCATGGCGTGCCAAGTGGTGCCATGTCCACACCCGGGATCCAAACTGGCGAACCCCGGGCCACCGAGAAGCGGAATGTGCACACTTAACCGCTGACCACCGGGCCGACCCCACCCAAATCTCTGATAATGGCTAATAAGCACGCCTGCCCCTTTGCTACGGGAAACTCTATCTCCATCTTGTAAGGCTGTAAGCAAACCCCTTTACTCCAGAAGGAGAAACTATCTTTGTGTTCCACGTTGTTCACTATATAAACATCCTTGAAATCCAGAACAAGGGGTTCAGTGTCTCAGCTCTCAAAACTTCCAGAAATGCAAGAGACCCATGGAGAACTATCATCTAACAACCTAGTGTCCAAAGTCACACACTGTCATTTCTGCTTTATTCTATTTGTGATAAATGAGTCATTTAATCTAGCCCATACTTAAGGCAAGGAGAATTAGGAAATAATCTTAGGTCCACCTTGTTTTTTAAACCCACTAAAATTACCCTTTTTTGTTATAGCTCAGTTCTTTTCTGAGGGCTTCCTTATTTACCACTGTGCACTACAGTGGCATGAGGCATTTGGGCTCCCCATCATCCTAATGAGGGTCTGGTTTTCTCAGTTTTCCATGCTCCACACGTAAGCAGCCTCTTTATTCATTGTTGAATTTGGGGGGTATTTGTGACCCCAGTGCATAACTGGTGACGTGCCTAGATCTTTGATTTTGTCCAAGCCAATATTATTTTCTCTATTATCATCATACTGAGCCCTGCCTTGTTACATTAACCTCTATGAGAGAGAATTCTACTCATCTTTAGAGTTTCAAAAACTTCACATAGTTAACATATGTCCAGTCTACCAGATTCCAGGCACCAATTCCCTAAGCCAGAATGTACTAGAAGGTGCCTGACCAATCTTTCCTCTCTGTGACCACTGGTTCCTGTTCCAAGTGGAAGTCCTCACTCCCACCACTCTGTGGACCCAACAGTAGTGTTAATGCAGGTAGGCTCATTCTTGGGCCCTGCTGCTGGACCATACAGGTGCCAAGAGTAGGATGCAGTGAACACAAATGAAAAGTGATGCTTAATAGAACAGCCACATTTCTATTTTAAATACTTCCCACTCCCTATCCCATAGGAAAAACGGCCATGAGGTATGAATTTTGTACATTGGAAACTAGTACAAAAATTGTTAGAAAAGTAAACTGTAGCACTTAGTGAAGTACCTTATATCAGGACTGAAGAAAATAACTGGAAATTTAATAAAGGCATATAGCTACAATTTCCATTACCAGATATTAGCTACATGTTAAATATATGCTTATAATTAAAAATATCCAATATCAAAGTAAAACGTGAATGTTAGTAACTCCAAACTTCACTAAATTCAGTATTCTTTAATGCATTATAATGAATAATTACACAGTTATTAACTTTGAAAATACAAAGATAGAGGTTATTAACTGTGTTCTAGATCAGTGTTTTTCAGACTGTGATTCATAGTCCATTTGTGTGGTGAAATCAGTTTAGGGGTTACAATCACATTATTAAAAAATGAAAGACAGAAAATAGAGTACATTTCATAAGGGTTAGTCTTGTTTTGTGAAACTTTTATTTCAGTTTTTATTTGAGAGCGTATACTGGGTCACAATATGAAATGTCTGTGTGTCATGGTCAAAAAAGTTTGCAAGCCACTGTTAGAAGAATATAGTAAAAAGACTTTGACGCTTAGGACCAATAAATGTAAATGACTGTCTTTTGAAGAAACTATATAGCTTCTTTTCAGTTTCTGACTTTGTGAGGTGTTCACTTTGTAGATGTGAAGAAAACAAATCTCGGAGCAAGGATGATTATCAAGCTGCAGTAGAAAGATTAATTATGGCTGCTCGTATATCAGATCCAAAGCTTTTCATTAAGCATATGACCGTCAATGTTAATAAGGAACAGGTTTACAGTTTGGAACAGTGTTCTGCCCTGAAATGGTTGAAAGAGAATATGAAGTGGGCTGGAAAGGTTTGGCTTTTCAGTAACCATTAGTTCATTAATAAAGGATTTTTTTTAAGTTCAAGTAATCATTGTTGAAAATAAAAGGCAATAAAAATAAAGACAGTTTTCACTATACTCAGCTTTTGTCCTTTACTGATTTATGGTAAATAGTTTTCAAACACTCTTTCAAGAAAATTTTGATTGATGTATACAATTTATACTGGTTTTACTCACACTGAAAAGTCATTTTTCAAATTACTTTTTACTTCTCTTTAATTTAGGTAACCCTAAGTTTTAGTAAATCCCTATGTATTCTGAAATCCAAACAATGAAAAATGACAAACCAAATATTGTGCAGCATTTAAGAGGAAGACATAAAAGGGAAAATAAGCAAGCAGGTAACTGGAGTTTTCAGAAAAACCTTTAGTGGTATGAAATAGGTTTAGTGTATACTCAGTCCAGTCTCTATTCTACATCTGTAATCTGGAATAGTAAAATAATATTGAAAAATGACTCAAACACTAAAGTTGCAGAGTACCTTCTGAGTTATACCAAAAAAATTTAAATTACCCTCTGAATAGTTTTCCTTTAGTGTATTTTAGAATACAGTATGTATTTTGAAAATTTGTAACTTATGTATATTATATCAGGTGTAACTAAAGAAAACACTATTTTAAACAAATTTACCAGAACTTAAATATCCAAAGATGTTCCTTTCAAACAACCTTAGGAAGTTCAAAGTCTTTTTCTGAGGTCATCTTCAGAATCTGTAGCACAGTCATTCTCCAAGGTGGTTGTCCTCATTCCTTAATTTGATACTTTAAACTATAATTTAAAATCGTTTAGAGAAAAAAGTCTGAAAAAAGTGAGTAATAAAAGATTGAGTCGTGACAAGAGGGACTGAAAGTATTTCTTAAAGGAATCCCCAAAATATGGTAATGGCAGCATCACTGGAATAAGTCTATAACCTCACAAGACTAAAAAAGGTAAATCCTAGCACTTAGCAAACTGCCTTACTATGATAAAATGCGGACTGAATACTATCAGGAATGGGATAAAGGAAGCGAGGCGGGAGACGTCAAGAAAGATGCCCA
Source organism: Equus caballus (assembly GCF_041296265.1). Classification (NCBI taxonomy): domain Eukaryota; kingdom Metazoa; phylum Chordata; class Mammalia; order Perissodactyla; family Equidae; genus Equus; species Equus caballus. Next base: position 53,471,424 of record NC_091699.1, on the reverse strand, counting down.
GTTCTCTGGTATGAGCAAACTGGATGACTGTAACTGCCATCACTTAAATGCGGCACCTAGGAACTCAGTTAGGTTTGGAGATTACTACCATCAGTTTGAAGTGCCTTTGAGGACAAGTGGAGAATGGTCAGTAGGCAGTTATCAATTAGCCTGTTCTATAAGTGGTGCCTGAAACCCGAAGAAAGGAATTAGAGGAGACTCTTTAGATGCTCGTGGCAAGAATGCATTTGAAAGGATGAAGATGCGAGAATTTATGATAAACTTTTAGGAAAAATGGGATTGGAAGGAATGGATCATAAGTGACCAGATTGTTTCTAATGAGAAGAGCCTTTAGGACTGGAACAAATGGAGGTAATTTTTTTGCCTCAGTCAACGATGCCAAAAGTTAGAAAAGGGAAAAGAGCAGTTACTTATTTGCCTAATTTCATCTGTAGCAGTTTCTACGAGTAATCAATGTTACAGGAACGAAATAAAGCTAATAGTAAAAAACTCAAGCTGATAGTGGAGAATATTTAAGGTTTGAAAATAGCCAGATATTGAAGGGGCCAAAGTCGAAAAAAAAAAGCAAACTGGATAAGAGAAATTTCTAAAAATCAGCTATATTTATGTAAGGAAAACCAAAGGACATACTTCAATAAAACCTTTAAAATATGTAGTTCTCAACGGAGAGTCTTGCTGAGGCCTGAGCTCTGCGGGCGGATCCGCTGAGCCAGCCTCGCCCCCTCCCAGGGGGCTGGGGGGTCCCAGACCGCGGAGAGGGGGAGGCGTGGGGCGGCCGGGCGCATGCGCGCGTCCTCCAGCCGCCCTCGCTCCTCGTCCTCCAGCTCCAGGATCCAGCGCGTGCTCAGTCGCCCTTCGTTCCCCGCCCTCCCTCCTGACCCGCGGGCCAGGCCCCGCCACCTGCGGCCCAGTCCTTTTCCGACTACCTCCGGCCTACTCCTTTCTATCTTGGAGTGCTCATTCGCGCCTCCTAAAGCTCTCAGCGGAGAGCGCGGAGCCCCTCCGGCCGGGCGGTAAGGAGGCAGAGGGGCCGGGGCTTCAAAGCTGCGGGGAAGGCGGGGCGATCACCTGGGCGCTGACGTCAGCGCGGGCAGAGTCCCGCCAAGGCTTTTAACCCGCGGCTCTGCCGCGCGCAGGCGCTCCAGGGAGGAAGGCCTGGCACGCTTCAGCCAATGAGCCGGTCCCGGTGCCCGTACCCGCCTAGAGCGACCCGCCGCGGGAGGCGCCGGATGGACGAATGGAGCAGTGCCCGCCGGGCTGAGATTTCAGGGCTGGGGGCTCAGAGAGCACTGCGGGTAGGAGCCTGTCCGCAAGCGGGTCGAGCGCGGGCGGGACCGCCGGGCCCTGTGGCGCGCGCTCGTCTGCTGGGCCGGCGCCCCGGTGCGCATGCGCCCCCGCACAGCCGAGCGCGCCCCCGCACAGCCCTGCGGGAGGAGTGGCGGTCCTCCCTCCCTGTCCTGGGTGGGAGGTGGAACAAGTCGGAAGAAGCCCTCGAGGCGGACCCTTGCCAGAACTGTAAGAAGCAGGTGGGGAGGGGCTCCCGTTGTGCCTTCAGGCCGGTCGGGGCGGAAAGAGGAGTCGGGGCGGGCAGCGCGCGGAGTCACCTTAGCGCGACGTGCTAACTTTTGAACTGAAGCGCTGCCAGGGGCCGGGAGGATCCGCTTCGCATCTGTTCTAACTTGAGAGGAGAAACCGAAGACGGTTTAGGTTGTGTTGTTTCCGACTATAATAGCTCCCCGAAGTCTGACTTATCATAGACAATTGTTATGATTCAAATCTCATAGCAAAAGATTTAGAAAAGGAAGCTAAAGAATCTAGCTGTTTCGCTCTAGCTGTAATTTAATTTATCTAATAGGACTTCCTGCTTTTGCTTTTTCTTTGCCTTTTTCCTTTCCCTAAGAAGTATTCAACTGAAAAGAAATGAAAAATTGCCTGCTTTTATCCCTCCCTGATGGAACAAACTGCTTTTTAAATCCTTACAAGATAGTTACTAAGAGAAGTCACATTTTAAATCAGAGTAGCCTGAGGATATTAACCTTGTTAAAATAAGTTACTTCCAAATAGAAATTGTGCCAAATGGCCAAAGATCAATCCTAGGACCTCTATTTGGCAAATACTGTTTCTGTATCTATCAAAAGTAATTTAAACGAAACAGTTTTTCTTAAATAACCCATAATTTGGTTTTTCCACCAATTTAGATATCTCTATCAAATTTGATTTGAAACTTCACGGAAGACTTAATGCCTCACTTAGCACATAATTTAGGTTAAAATCGGAAATTTTCATTTTATGAAATAGAAGCTAACATCACTATTAAATGGATTACAGCACCCACTTACAATGGTTTGTAAATGAATTGTGTCCTTTCGTATCTTCCACCCTCCATCCAAAGAGGACACCATCTCCTTGGAAAAGACCTTCCAGAGCCCCCTATTCTAACTGTAGCACCTGGGAGTTTCCCATAATACTCTCCATGGCTGTATTATTTCCTTTACTGCATTGTTTGGTAGTTATCTACCTGTGTCTGGTTTTCCACTCCCTCCCTCTCTCCTAGACTGTAAGTTTTTGGAGAAATGAATTGTCTTAATGTTTTTCTATTCCCAATATTTTGCATAGAGCTTGGCACTTAAGTGCTTGATAAATACCTGTTGATGAACTGGGTGAATCAAGAACCTGGAATGCCTCCTGAGTCTGATAAGACAGTATAACCTTTTTAGTTATCTTGTCGCATAACCAGAGGCCTTTTCTCAATGGGAGGGGAGGGAGCTACCTTCAATATGTACAAGAACCACTCGTGTAAGAATTTGTCTGAAGACAGGAACCCTCCAGTTGACCTGGGTGCCGCAGGCTTTCACACTGTTTCTCACTAGCAAATGAGAGCACCCTATTCTCCTCTGAAGCAGTTTAATTTGTATGTTAAAAGCATTTTTTTTAATTTTTAAGAATATATGTCACATGTTCATTGTAAATTAACTAGGAAATAAGTAAAGAATTAAAGCACTTAATATTCTACCACTTAGAGATAGCCAGTTAAAGATTGCATATGTATCTCCTTCTAGTCTTTGCAAGCATTCAGCCTTGTATCTGTGCTCTCTTAAGTAAGTCTAGATTATTCCTGTTACTTCATGAGGAAGTTTAGTGAGAATTCAGTCCATCACAGGTAGCATTGAACCTTTAAATAGTCCAAATGGTTCTTTTTTTTCTCACTATATCTCCATTTGGTCCCAGAAATATTCAAATTAGTAGGAATATTTCCTAGATACGTGTATTTGTCTCAACAAAATATCAAGGTAAATAAAAGGTCAAATAAAATCACTTTTTTAAACATTTAAATGAATACCTATAAACACAGTCTGTATCCCAGAGACTTTTGCCACACGATTCAATGAGAAAATAAAGTGAGGAATGCATTGTTGTTTGAAAATGCACTTTCTTTAAAACGTAATTCCTAATCTTTCTTTAAAATACGTTTCCATCATTCTATTAATGGCATTTATGCTTCATTACATATATTAACTGCATCATGAAAAATTTTTTTTAGGCATTTTCATTGCTTAAGATTTGACAGAATAGGACCTTAGCCCTGAAGTGGTTTGTTTTGAGAGAATATGCTGCTCAGCAGTTCTCTGTAAGAATGGAATAATGGAGAGGAGAAAGCTCAGAGCTTGCTAAGTAAAGGGAAAAAGAATTTTTTACCTGGTGATTATTGTGTGAATAATGTGGCGTTTCAAGACAATAAAGGACTGCTCGTAGGATTTTTTAAATCACTATCTCAGTTGACATGGAGACCATAATGTAATTGAATGTCTTGCTAAAATCTAAATTATTGGAAAAGTTCATGTGATTCAAATCTTCCCCCCCTTTTATTTGCTTAACTTTTTTAAAAAATAAACTTTATTTTTTAGAGAGATTTTAGGTTCACAGCAAAATTGATCAAAGTACAGAGAGTTCCTGTGTAGCTCCTGCCCCCCTACACACACAGCCTTCCACACCTGAGTGGCACATTTGTTACAGTCAGTGAACTGATGTTGACACACCATTATCACCCAAAGTCCATAGTTTACATTAGGGGTCACTCTTGGTGGTGTACATTCCATGAGTTTGGACAAATGTGTAATGCCATATACCCACATTATAGCATCATACAGAGTAGTTTCACTGCCCCTAAACGTCCTCTGTGCTCCGCCCATTCATCCCTCCCTCCCTCCCCGCTAACGTCTGACAACCACTGATCCTTTTACTGTCTCCATAGTTTTGCCTTTTCCAGAATGTCACATAGTTGGAATCATAATCTTTTCAGATTGGCTTCTTTCACTTAGTTATATGCATTTAAATTTCCTTCATGTTCTTTCATGGCTTGATGGCTTTTAAAAAAAATGTTTTATTTAATTTATTTAAACTAAAAAAAAAAACCCAAACAGTTCACTCATTTCTGCTACTTCTCACCCCCTGCCTTTTGCAACCACCAGTCTGTTCTCTGTATCTATGAGCTTGGGTGTGTTTTGTTTTGTTGTATATCCCACCTATGAGAGAGATCATACAATATTTGTCTTTCTCTTTCTGACTTATTTCACTTAGCATAATGCCCTCAGGGTCCATCCATGTTGTTGCAAATGGCAAGATTTCATTCTTTTTTACAATTTCTTTATTCACTCATCATCAATTGATGGACTCAGGTTGTCTCCATATCGTGGCTATTGTAAGTGCTGCAATGAACATAAGGTGGCATATATTTTTTCAAATTCGTGTTTTCATTTTCTTCAAGTAAATGTGCAGAAGTAGAATTGCTGGATCATGTGGTAGTTCTATTTTTAATTTTTTGAGGATCCTCCATACTGTTTTCCATAGTGGTTGCACCAATTTAAATTCCCACCAGTAGTGTACAAGGTTTTACTTCTCTCCACATCCTTGACACCACTTATGTCTTATCTTTTTGATAATAGCCATTCTCACAGATGTGAGGTGATATCTCATTGTGGTTTTGATTTGCTTTTCCCTGATGATTAGTGGTGTTGAGCATCTTTTCATGTACCTGTTGGCCATCTGTATGTCTCCTTTGGAAAAATGTCTGTTTAGATCTTCTGCCTATTTTTTAATCAGGTTGCTTGTTTTGTTGCTATAGAGTTGCATGAGTTCCTTTTATATTTTGGATATTAGCCCCTTATTAGATATATAACTTGCAATTATCTTCTCCTATTTAGTAGGTTGCCTTTCATTTTGTTGGTGGTTTCTTTTGCTGTGCGGAGGCTTTTCAGTTCGCCCTAGTCCCACTTGTTTCTTTTTGCTTTTGTTGCCTTTGCTTTTGATATCATATTCGAAAGTCGTCACCAAGACCCATGTTAAGGAGCCTACCATCTATGTGTTCCAGGAGTTTGATGGTTTCAGGTCTTATGTTCAAATCTTTAATCCATTTTGAGTTAACTTTTGTGTATGGTGTAAAATAATGGTCCAGTTTCATTCTTTTGCATGTGGCTGTCCAATTTTCCCAACGCCATTTATTGAAGAGACCGTCCTTCCCTCATTGTATAGTCTTGGCTCCTTTCTTCTAAATTAATTGACCATATGTGCATGGGTTATTTCTGGGCTGTTTTGTCCCATTGGTGTCTGTTTTCACGCCAGTACTATACTGTTTTAATTACTGTCGCTTTGGAAGTTTCCTCCATATCTTTCTGTGGCTTGATGTCTCTCTTTTTAGTGCTGAATAGTGTTGCATGGTCTGGATGTACTGCAATTTATTGATCCATTCACCTACTGAAGGACATCTTGGTTGCTCCCGAGTTTTGGCAATTATGAATAAAGCTTCTATAAACATCCGTGGGCAGGTTTCTTTGTAGACATAAGTTTTCACTGCATTTGGGTAAATACCAAGGAGTTTGATTGGTGGATTGTGTAATAAGAGTATGTTTAGTTTTGTAAGAAATGCCAAACTGTCTTCCAAAGTGGCTGTACCATTTTGGATTCCCACCAGTAGTGAATGAAAGTTCCTGTTGGTCCACATCCTCACCAGCATTTAATGTTGTGAGTATTTTGGATTTTGGTCACTCTAATAGATGTGTAGTGGTATCTCGTTGTTTGAATTTGCAATTCCCTAATGATGTATCATATTGAACATCTTTTCATATGATTATTTGCCATCTGTATATATTCTTTCCTGAGGGGTCTATTCAGGTCTTTGACCTGTTTTTTAATCAGATTGTTCATTTTCTTATTGTTGAATTTTAAAGATTTTTTTGTATAGTTTGGGTAACAGTTCTGTTTCAGATATATATATCTTTTGCGAATATTTTGTCCCAGTCCGTGACTTGTCTTCTCATTCTCCCTACATTATCTTTTGCAGAGCACAAATTTTTAATTTTAGTGAAGCTCAGTTTATTAATTCCTTCTTTCATGGATCATGCCTTTGGTGTTGTATCTAAAAAATCATCAACATACCCAAAGTCATCTGGAGTTTTCCCCGTGTTATCTTCTAGGAGTTTTACAGCTTTATATACATTTAGGTCTATGATTCATTTTGATTTAATTTTTGTGAAGGGTGTAAGGTCTGTGACTACAATAATTTTTTTGCACATGGATGCCCAGCTGTTCAAGCACCATTTGTTGAACAGATTTTCTTTGCTCCAATGTATTGCCTTTGCTCATTTGTCGAAGATCAGTTGACCATGTTTATGCGGGTCTATTTCTGGGCTGTCCGTTCTGCTCCCCTGAGCTATTTGCCTGCTCTTTCAGCAGTGCCACACTGTCTTAATTGCTGTAGCCTGAAGTCAGGTAGTGTCAGTCCTCCAGCTGTGTTGTTCTGCAATATCGAGTTGGCTATTCTGAGCCTTTTGCCTCTCCAGATAAACTTTAGAATGAGTTTATCAAAATAAAATAACTGCCTGGAATTTTTATTGGGATTGCATCGAATCTGTAGATCAAGTTGGAAAGAGCTGACATCTTGACAATATTGAGTCTTCTTGTCCATGAACGTAAAATCGCTCTCCATTTATTTAATTCTTTGATTTCTTTCATCTGAGTTTTGTAGTTTTCCTCATATAGATCTTGTACATATTTTGTTAGATTTTATAGCTAAGTATATCATTTTGGGGGGTGCTAAAGTAAATGGTAAAGTTTTTAATTTCAAATTCCACTTGTTCATTACTGGTATCTGCTTAACTTTTTAAGCAATTAATGGATGCCTGGAAGTTGACATACATATATATTCAGAAATGTTTTGCCACCTGAGACCTGTGAGGAGGTAAGCTTCGTGTTCCAATCTGTAATTAGTATTGGGGGGGAAATCTATTATGCATTTGGCTAATTTTAATTTATTGTTATTTTTTAGATTCTAAAGTTATTTTATATTATGATAGAGGGCAGGAACAAAAAAAGAAAACAATTTGTATCAATATCCAGGTCCTCCAAGAGTCCATTCAGAGCAGAAAGTAAAAAGAATACCAGCTTTTTTAAAAAGTTCAGTGTGAAAAGTTTAAGGAAAGATAAAGTTTCTCCTTAACAGTTTTTATCGTGTTGCCCTCAAGTCTATTGCTGTCATATGGAAAATCACTTCACATTTAAATTGTATAGTAAGGCCATTTGACTACCCTGTTTGCTATTTATATATTTATAATCTAAATCCTATCAACTTCAAGAAAGGATTTAAGGACTTCAGCAATATAAATTTAATTGGCATACTGTAGTAGGCATATCTAGAGTAACTGAAATAGAGATCAGAAGTCCTATAGAAAAAGAAGTCATTGTGTTAAAAAGCAGAAATGATTAAACAATTACTCAAGCTTCAGATTTAGTCCTGGCTTCTATGGTAGCCAAGTAAAAGGGAAAGGAAATAAGGTGTTCGTTTGGCTCAAAATATATAACTAAAATACACTTTGACTTGTTACGTAAAAGTGATGTGTGTGGGCCAGCCTGGTGGCGCAACGGTTAAGTTCTCAGGTTCTGCTTCGGCGGCCCAGGGTTCACCAGTTCAGATCCCGAGTGTGGACCTATGCACCGCTTGTCAAGCCATGCTGTGGCAGGCGTCCCACATAAAATAGAGGAAGATGGGCACGGATATTAGCTCAGGGCCCGTCTTCCTCAGCGAAAAGAGGAGGATTGGCAACAGATGTTAGCTCAGGGCTAATCTTCCTCAAAAAAAAAAGATTATATGTGAAGTTTTAGGTTATTAAAACATATTTGGCAATAATTAGTACCTTTAAATAACTATTCTGTACATGATATTTCAGTAAATAGTTACTGTTAAAAGGAAGTTCTTTAGGGGAAACAGACTCCACCAACTCAGTATATGACAAGGATTATCAAACAATGGGATACTTTCTTTGATTGAATCTATGACACAATTGTTTAAAAAAAAGGAACAAGAGAAAGATTGAAAAACAAAGAGACTGAGATTCTGGACAATGCCCCGAAAAGTTGTTCTTCTGCAGACTTGGAGACTTTCTTCATGTTGTGGTATCTTTCAATAATGTTCAACCACAGAAAACTAGGGTAAAGTACTGTGTTGTCATGCTCTAATACAAGGAGGGACCATGGGAGCCTGGAAGAATGAGCTTCGTGACTTCCAGTAGGCTGTTTCCTTCAGCGATGCTTGCCTCCTCACGCCCTGCCGCTGACAGGCAGGGGATAGTCGTCACTGCATAAAAGAGCCATCCCTTTCCAGCTTGTTTGATCCCAGCCTTCAGAAAACTATGTTTTCATCATAACCCTAAAGTAAAAGTTTCGTAACAGTAGTACTCTTGCCACACACACTATGCAATGGTGTTTTCTGTGTCTTTTTTTTTTTTCAGTGTTGGTCATGGCCTAGTAAGTTGATTTCACAACACTGTGGAACATGAGAAACTCTGCTCTAGAGTAATTGCAGTGCAAATTCTTTTGTCGTTAATTAGAAATCAAGTCATATGCTTTAAGTACAAAATAGATACGAGTAGTAACATTCTCTCACTTCTGTCGGTCGTGCACTGTTCTAATGGCTGTACATTTTTTTTTTTTTAAAGATTTTATTATTTCCTTTTTCTCCCCAACACCCCCCGGTACATAGTTGTATATTCTTCGTTGTGGATTCTTCTAGTTGTGGTATGTGGGACGCTGCCTCAGCGTGGTTTGATGAGCAGTGCCATGTCCACACCCAGGATTCAAACCAATGAAACACTGGGCCGCCTGCAGCGGAGCATGCGAACTTAACCACTCGGCCACGGGGCCAGCCCCCTCTAATGGCTGTACATTTGATTTAACTCAAGGCAGTATTGCTCTTATCAGTAGGAGAACTTCATTTTTTAAAAAGTCCACATTATTTGACAAATTTCTCACATTACATAGTCTGTGTTCTACAAAAATTAGAAGTAAATTATACATATATTTTAAATGTACTTGAGATATTTATGATTTAAAGAAACTCTCTAGGGCAGGGATCAGCAGACTGTGGTCCTTGAGCCAAATTGTCCCAGGGCCAGGGCCAGTTTATGTAAATAAAGTTGTATCTGAGCACAACCATGCTCATTCGTTTGCCTGTTGCCCATGGCCGCTTTCCCGCTACAACAGCAAAGTTGCATAGTCACGACACAGACCATGTGGCCCACAAAACCTAAAATATTTACTCTGTGACTCTTTACAGAATAACTTTGCTGTCCCCTGTTCTAGTAATTCCTTTTTCCAAAATCTAATCCTTTTATAAATCCAGATTTTCATGTACTGAATTTGCTCAATTTAAAATAACACAATGTTGGTTTTGATTTTATTTTCCTTGGTTTCGTGTTCCTTGATTTGATTCAGTTTCCTTTCGTTCAATACCCACTATACATTCATTTTAACATTTCATACATTATCAATAATACCTGTGCCAGACCCTGTGGTGTGGCCGCCATAAGATACTGATTGAGTTCTCCTGCCCCTGTGGGTCCGCCACTGGATTTGCCCTGAGGCCACACTTCCTGGCCTGTCAGTGACTGAGCAGAGTAGGGATACTAAGTCAGGCTTGTTCCAGCAAGACACAGGACTCCTCCAGTGGGTGACTGGCTCAAGGACTCCCCACTGGCATGACTGAACCCTTCTGGGAACTCTGCTGCAGCTCAAGACTTCCTACCCAATACTCCTCCCTTTCTTCTCTCCTTCTACAGATATCAGGCCTGAGTCGTGGTCTGAAAGCTCTCCCTACCTTCTCCTCCCTTCGAAATAGTTCTCTTGCCCCTCTAATCCTGTCTTGGCCTCTGCTTTTCAACAGACCCAACTAACACACTCGACAACAACAAATACGTGTAAAACATGTTTACCGTTCTAAAGGATGCAGTGATAGTTGAGGAGGATGGGTAGATGGAAGGAAAGAACAGATGAAAATATTTATACATTATGGTACTATGTTCCAAATATGTGAGACACACCATTTCTTTTTTTAGAGTTTAAAAGAGGGAGAGACTATAATGAGGATACAAAAGCAAAAGTTCTGGGGGAAATGGGTACATGCCTCCACAGTAATTGTTTAGTGAGTGAGTACAATTTGGATAGGTGGAAGTAGGGGAAAGGGGGCATGTATTAGGGCTTAGAAGTCATGTAGAAGAAAGGGAAGGAGGAAGGATCATTGGGGGCTGGAACCAAGCGTTGCTATAAGGAGTGCTTGGAGATGAAGCTGGAAAGATAGATTGGAAATAACTATAGAGCACTTGAAATACCAGACTAGGGAGGGGATTTTATTCTGCAGAAGCTGAAACACCATCAGAGGTGTTTTAGTAAGGAATACAGTGATACTGGGATTTTAGGAAAATTAACCTGTGTACAATATGGTTAGGGAAAAGAGACAGGAGAGTAGACTGATTATGAGGCTCTGCAGTCCAATTTCCTGGTGATAATTGGTAGCAGAGAACATGGAAAGAAGGATTGATTTCAAAGGACATTTAAGGTGAGAAGAAACAACGAGGCTTCAAGACTCACTGAACATGAGTTGGGGATGGTGAGCCAGTTTGGGCAGCAGTAAATTTGAGGTTTTGTGCTTTGGCAGCATTGAGAACAGTGGTGCCACAATGACAGAAATAAGGAAGATAATCCTGGGTTGAACTGTCTAACTGCTTCCTTGCCTTCTGTATCCATGCTGAGTTTAGAAGGAAAATAATGACCTTTGCTCCTTTTTTTAGACATGTAAAATTTGAGAGGCTGCCAGGACAGCTAAGTGTCTGCCAGACGTTTGGAAATGAGAACTGAAGCTCAGATGGGGAATAAGTGGAGTTGTCACTAACATTGACTTATTGCCACGTATTGAAGACTTCAATACCTGTATTAGTGTTTCCTTTATTGTTCGAATTCCTGTTATAATCCTTAATCCACAGCCTGTATGTTGAGTTTATAAAAGGTTTAGATAATACACAAAAATCAAAACAAAAAGTAATCTGAAAATAGTTGATGGTCTCAAGATTGTTAAAAAAAAAACATCTTCAGAAATGATTCTGTATTCTCTACCATTTTAAAAATATAAAACCTTCCCAAAGACTCAGTCCACCTAATATATGAGACAAAAGTGTGTACAATGTTTAGACTTCTTTATAGGCCATGATAGAATGGAAAAGGTAAATTACGACATTCAAACACAGACGTCATGGAAGTGCTTCCCAAAAACTGTGAATAACTGGATTTAAAACTGTACTTAAAGAAACACTCTCAGGTGAGTTATGCCAAAATTTAAGAATGAGATTGTCAAGTTATCCAACTAGAATAATTTTAGCATGCTAATAATGAGGAAGTATACTGAGACATTGTGTATCTTTTTAAGCATTATAATTCTCAAAATATTTTTCACTATAAAGAAAAGATTACACTATTGGATAGTGAGGGTTTTTTTAGCTGAAGAAGATAGTGAAAATTGCTATGAGTTGCAGTGAAGCCAGTTAACAATTCAAAGTTGGATTTTTGAGGGGAAATTTTATTATTAATATTATTTTCTCACAATGCTTTAGAATTTTTGGAAATTATGTGGTATTCACTGCTTATTAAAACTTATGTAGATTTCAGAAGATCACAAAGTATTGACTATTGGTTTCTATCTTGTTTCTATGGTCTTTTCCATACATAGTAATTTTAATGTTACTGTCGCTTTATGCACTGGGGATTTGTGTGTGTGAGTGCCTCATGAATAATAGATCCACATCTCTTCAACAGGTTGTGTCTGGAGAAGATATTTCCACGCTGGTTTCTCTACTCAAGAGCTTTATCAGGAGCTGAAGCAGTCAATGCCTTGAGGCCATTCTATTTTGCAGTACATCCAGATTTCTTTGGACAGCACCCCAGAGAAAGGGTAAACTTTTTTTTTTTTTTTAAGCTTTAGTCTACATTTCTGTTTAGTTTATTTACCTTTGTTACGATATAGTACAGAGAGTTCTGTAAATTTGGATTGTTTTGTCGTCGTGATATAATCAGTGTTTTGAACTAATTTGAAATGTAGATACTAAAAACTGAAAATATAACTATTGTTTTTTATGAAATGTGAGAGAATAGAAAATATATATATGTATTGGTCTCTGCCCCTGGTTCCTGACACAAAGCTCCTAAAACCCTTCTAATTTTCTAGGAGCATCTGTTGTTCTGATATTTGTCTTTGATCGCGTCCCTGGCACAGGGCTCCTAAAACCCTTGTAAATTCCTAAGTGATAAGAGCACTAGGAGCATCTTTTGTTCTAATGAGGTGACTCTGGGTGGGCTCCTGGATGTCTCCTAGATGGTCACTGGTCACTGGAAAGAACAAACCATCATTAGGAGCTTGGAATTTTCACCTCCACACCTCATCCTCCAGAGAAGAAAGGAGGACCAGAAATGAAGATAATAATTGATCACGCCTGCTTGAGGCAGCCTGCATAAAATCCCAATAGTCCATGGTTCAAGGAGCTTCCGGGTTGGTAAACACGTACACACCAGGAGGGTGGTGCCCCCTGGCTCCATGGTGACAGAAGCTTCTGTGTTCAGGACCTTCTCACATACCCTGTGTATCTCTTCTTCTGGCTGTTCATCCGAAGTCTTTATCATATCCTTTAATAAACTGGTAACAGTAACTGTTTCCCTGAGATCTGTGAGCTACTCTGGCAAATTAACAGAAGCCAAGGAAGAGGTCATTGGAACCTCCGATCTATAGGCACTCGGTCAGAAGCTCAGGTGATATGCTACGCTTCTGACTGGCTTCTGAAGTGTGTGTGTGTTTCAGGGGGTGGGGGCAGTCTTGTGGGACTGAACTCGTAACCTATGGGATCTGATGCTACCTCCAAGTATATAGTGTCAGAATTGGGTTAAACTGTAGGACACCCAGCTATCACAGAGAACTGCTTGTTGTGGGGGAAAACCTGCACACATTTGGTGACCAGAAGTGTCAGAAGTGAAGTGTTCCGTGTGAATAGTAAAGGAGACACACAGGAGACAGACTGAATTGGGTTTTTACTTTAAATGAAAGCTGTCGTTTTTTATGCAGGCAATAAAGCTATCATATAAACTCTTTCCAGTATTACAGTTTTGCAGTTTTCTGTACCAGTTTTTAGAGTAAAATTGGGGGTTTGAAAGAAAATTTATGGCCTCTGTTACGGTGCTAAATCCCTTTTATAAGGATGATACCGGGAGGTTTTTCGATGCCCTAATGGTCTTCCTTTATGTTGCATGCTCTGGTCCACTTCCCTACAGCACCAGTCAGTGTGTGCTCAGGGAATGCACACGTTAGGAAAAATAGCTTAGGATAAACTTAGTTAGGAAGGCTAATATTTTTTAACATTAGATAGTATATTACAAAGCCAAATACTTTGGAATTATCTCATTGGTTCTTTTTATCTTCCATAACATTGATACCTAGTTTAACACTAAAAGGAATGAAAAACTCTTGAAAACTAGAACATTATTATACTCCTTTTTTCTACTTGCAGTGGGAAAAAAAAGTCAATTTTCCTTCTTTGCTCTAAGAAAATATTCTGATTCTGATATTTGGTATATATATTGGCTATTGAAAGTCAGATCCTTTCTAAGTAATTAGTAAGTTGAATCAACAGAAAAATATCCACTACCTTGAGGATGTATTAATAACCTAAAGTTTTTAAACCCAACATGTATGAGAAGATTAAGCCTAGCAGTAGGTGAATGTTTTCCCTCCTCTACCAGTGTATCTTGTTTTTATCAAAACTTCTGTTTGCTGTAAAAGGTGAACTCAGCAGGCTTGGGTTACTTAAACCCTGCGCGTTCTAGAGAGATGCCTGGCTTCACTCCTGGCCCTTGACTTCCTCCTGGGAGATGAGCTCTGAGCCCTTAGAATATCCTGCCTGACAAGGATGTTGTTGTGTGCCTGAGGCCTTGGACCTGTGAGATAGTTTCTGCTAACAATGTGATTTAGGGTGAACACCTGTTTTCTCATGTGGGAGTCCTCTGTGGGCGCTGGAGACTCACTAGCAAAGGTCAGTCACATGGGTGCTACATACCTACATGACTGAGTCCCAGTAAAACCCTGGACACCAAGGCTTGGATGGGCTTCCTTGGGTTGGCGGCACTTCTCATCTGTTGTCGCACATCATTGCTGGAATTAAGCCCTGTCTGAACAACTCCACTGGGGAGGACAGCTGGAACCTTGTACCTGGTCTCTCCTGGTCTCCACCCTATGCGCCTTTTGCCTTTGCTGATTTTAGTCTGCATCCTTTTGCTGTAATAAACCATAACTGTGAGTATACCAGCTTTTCTGAGTTCTTGTAAATCCTTCTAGCCAATCATTGAACCTGAGAGTAGTCTTGGGGACCCCCAATGCACTATGCATTGGATGTAATTGTTGTGGTCAATTTATATTTTCATTTACTCTTTCAGCTTGTGTTTGAGTGCCTACTCTGTGCCAAGCCTTTGCACTAGCTGCTCCCTCTGCTCGGATCTTCCTTCCCCCAGACATCCCCCAGAAGCTCATCCAAGCTTTGGTGTTCAAGGTCTTATTGGGGGGTTAGTCATGTAGAATGGCTTGACCTTTACTTTCTTGTTTCACTGCCTCTTTTGGGGGCAGCTCTTCCAGAATGCCCTATTTAGAAGGGGCACCGCTTCCTTCCTGCCCGGTACCCCCCTGACCCCTTCTCCTGCAGTACTTTTCTCTTGTCCTGTTTTTCCCTTTCCAGGGACCGTATTTACCTACTTATTACATTTATTATTTATTTTTCTCCCCTCACTGAAATGTGAGATCCATGAAGGCGGTTCGCTGTTCTTGTCACCACACGTTCAGTTCAGTCTTCTTCCCACTCTTACAGGACGCGCTTGCCCCTGTTCTAAGGGAAACAGACTTACAGTCCCATCTAGTCATGGCGTCAGGCCAGGATCTCAGAGTGAAGCATAAATGTTGTTTATCCTCCTCATTTTAATTCATTTTTAAAATATGTAAAACATTTATAGATTCAAAAGCCAAAACTAAATACAAAGTTTACTCTGAAGTCTTACTCCCATCCCTATTTCCATTACCCCGTGCCTGTTAACTTCCTATAGAGAGCCATTTTTATTAGCTCCAGGTTGTTTTGCCTGTTTCTTTTGGCGAAAATAGAAACATGTATCAAAAAATAATTCTGAAGGTTTAGTCCTACACTAGCAGGAAAGGTACCTCAGCTGCTCACAGGACTGTCATGGCTAAGAAGAGAGTATTGTAATAAATTAAACAAACAAAAATGAACAGTTCCTAATTTCAGATCACACCGTGTGTCTAGAAGGGGCCCTGGAGTGATAAGAAGCAAGTTATTATTTATGCCATTCTGTAGAGCTATTCCTTCACTAAAGTGTTCCTTCTTTTCTTTTTTCACTTAACAATCCTGGAAATCACTCCATGTCAGTTCCCAGATAACTTCTACAGCGCTCTCTTTTTCTTTTTCTTCTTTTTGGTCATATCATACTCCATTGAATGAGTATACCCTAATTCAACCAATCTCCTCTGGGTGGGCATTTTAAGGGCCCTTTGTACAGAGAGAAATTATCCCTTTTCTATGAAATAACTTGCAAATATTCTTATCCCAGTTGTTTATTTGTCTGTAGACTGCATATTGTGTGTATGTTTGTGGGTTTTTATGGTTTTTTTAAATTTTTTATGTAGTTGGATTTATCAGTCATTTTTTACTTTGAGATAGTCATCATGAGGCTTTTTCCACACTGAAGTTATAGAGGAATTCCACCATGTTTTCTTCAAGTATTTATGTGGTTACGTGTTTTTTTTTAATATCTCAGCTGTGTGGAGTTCATTCTGTGTTGTAAGATGTGGATCCAGTTTTAACCGTTCCCAAAGAGCTATCGAGTCCCAACATGTTCTTGGGTTTTTTTTTAAAGATTGGCACCTGAACTAACAACTGTTGCCAATCTTCTTTTTTTTTTCTGCTTTTTCTCCCCAAATCCCCTAAGTACATAGTTGTATATTTTAGTTGTGGGTCCTTCTAGTTGTGGTATGTGGGGTGCCACCTCAACATGGCCTAATGAGCGGTGCCATGTCCGCACCCAGCATCCCAACCAGCGAAACCCTGGGCCGCCGCAGCGGAGCATGCGAACTTAACCACCTGGCCATGGGACCGGCCCCCCAACATTTTTTAATACTAAATTATTTAATACCCTCAATATTGTGTTTAAACGGTCAGGATATAAGTTGTTTCCGTGTTCTATTTTGTGTGTAAATGCCCCTTAATATTTTTTTCCAGGAAGTCAATGAAAATTCTCTTAAGAGATTAAGTGTCTACTTAGAAAACCTCCAGAAACCAGGCTTCAAGTCTTTGAAACCAACTCAGCTTACATTTTATGTAAGAGAAAGAGACCAGAATTCCTCTGATGGCCAGGAGCCCTTTAGTACTGCCGGTACGTTTTCTCATTTCTAGTGTGTCCCTTGCAACCAGCTCCGTGTTTAAGTGTGTTCCTTCAGCCTGACATTGCCTGAATACCTTTGGATTAAAGCCTTGGTCATAGAAAAACATTGTGATTTAATCAAGTGTTTTCCTAGAATTAGATTCTGTTCCTGGCTGCATGTGTGTGACAAGCCATTTTTTGTGTTTAAACTTTTCCTGTAAAACTGAAGTGTTCCTATTTGTCCCTTCCTATTTCAGTGCTGTCTTAAGTGTTAAACATGTGTATAACAATTATGTTTTTTTTAAATACAGCTTCCGTTCTCTCATTTAGTCCTCAGAGTACCCTGTGGGGTTAGGTGGTATTCACCCAGTTGTAACTTAGTAATGACCAGTGACTTTCCCAGGACTATGGAGATAGACTATGGGTCTTGAACCCAGGACTTTTCACTCCAGCCTTACGCTGTTTCTAAAATCTAATCAACCTTAATATACAGCCTTATGGTCCTTTGTCGCTGCCTTAGCCGTGATCCAGTAATACTTAAAATTAATGGCAAATAGGGGTCTGTCATTTCTCTAAGTATACCTTTTGGTGATCCTTGAGGAAATAACTTCATTTTTAGAATGAACTTTAAAACAACTTAAAAATTTACTGAGAGCTCTCTGCATTAAAGCTTAAACAAGTAGAAAACATACTGTAATTTTTTTGAAACAAGCTGTCATAAGACTCAAAATTTGATAGGTCTTTTGAGACCTAGAGTCTGGTTCTCACTGTGCCAGTGACTAGCTGTGTGACCTTAATTTAACTTCTGGTTCTTCGTTGTTCAAATGAAAGTGCTGTGTGTTGCTGAGGCGTTCACACTGAAGACCCCTGACTCACACCTGATGCTCGCAGGGCTCACAGGCCCTCTGAGGGAGCGAGCAGGAGCCTGATCCAGCCAGGGCTCACAGGGGGTCTTCTGTGGAAGACAGCTTCCCACCCAGTCTCTCCAAGGATGAGCATTTGATAGTATATTTTCTCCTGTCTTTTATTCTCCCGTGATTGAATAGGGGAGATCAGGAATCACAAACTCCTTTCCTTGGCTGTTTCTCCATCTACCTCTGATTTGGAGCTTTATTAAAAATAGACCCTATTCTTCATTATTCAGAGACAAAAAGTCAACTCATAGCCTGATGTGAAGCAACGGCTCTTCTGAAGAAGGCTGTAAATAATAGTAGTAGTAGCAATAATAATAATTACGTTTATCACTCTAAATGACACTATTCTGTTTGAATAGTGTAAATAATCATTATCAATGTGCTGTTCTTAGCCGTGAAAGTCTTGGAACAACTGAGATACATTCTTTGCTAGTATAAGACCAAGTAGTCATAAATTTAGGGGGGGGATGGGGGGTAAGGAAGATTGCCCCTGAACCAACGTCTGTTGCCAATCTTCCTCTTTTTGCTTGAGGAAGATGGTCCCCAAGCTAACATCCATGCCAGTCTTCCTCTAGCGTGTATATGGGACACCACCTCAGCATGGCTTGATGAGCAGTGTGTAGGTCTGCACCCAGGATCTGAACCCGCGAACCCCGGGCCATGCAAGTGGAGCGCGTGAACCCAACTGCTCACTACACCACTGGGTTGGCCCCATAAATATTTTTTAGTAGATACATGTTCCTATTACCCAAGGTCAGGATTAGGTTAGGAATTGAAAAAACATCATATTTACACATAGTGGTCTACTAAGGTTTCATGATTTCTCCAAGCCAGATGGAATTTATAAAAGCAAATTACATCCTTTACATTTTTTTTTTCCTGAGGAAGATTTCCCCTGAGCTAACATCCGTGCCAGTCTTCCTCTATTTTTTAGTATATAGGCCACCAGCACAACATGACCACTAACAGAGTGATATTGGTCCACGCCCAGGAACCGAACCTGGGCCACTGAAACAGAGTGCACTAAACTTAACGATTAGGCCACCAGGGCTGGCCTCACAATTTTTTAAATAAAAATTATCACCAGTTTTTATTTTTATTTGTTTGAGAGAGTCAGGCTCATTTCTACAGCTATAGCTACCACTTCCACTACTGCCATCAGCTGGATTTGTCTTAAATATTGACTATATGTGGAATTAAAGAATAAACCAAGTTTGAAAACTTAGAAAGTTTCACAAGTAAATTAGGGACTGAGCTGGTACTAAAACTAATGTCTCCTTATTCCTAGTCCAGTGTTTTGATTTATATGCCACACTATCTATTAATTCTTCTTTAAAATTATTGTTAATAATCATTTTTACCTTTGCTTTTATGACAAAGATTGGCACTCTGGCAAAGACTTAAAATTTTTTTATCTCTTTAATCATTTTATCTGATTATAAAATGAAGATTGTGTTTTTTTAAGTTTTTATTTTTAGAATACTAGAAATCATTAATCATCTTTTCATTAATAATTAAGATAATAGTAGGTAAAATATTTCCTAGTGATTTTCATAACTGAAATTAAAGACCTAAATCCTTTCTTCAGCCCTACATCTTTTTGGTGGTCCATGAGGAAATAAACTTCATTATTAGAATAAATTTTAAAGCAATTAAAGATCTACTGAGAGCTTTCTGTGAGTTAATGCTAAAGCAAACAGTTATAGTCAGCCCTAGCTGAGGAAAGAGAAAAATCCTCTACTTTCAGTTAATGGTTAACTTGGAGCCATTCATAAATAAAATAGATTATAGAAAAAAAGTAAATTAGAAATGGGAGAAAACATACAGCATATTATCACAAAAAGACAATGTTAATATATAAAGAGTTCTAAGACAATAGAGTAACTCTGTTATAAAAATAGGCAAAGACAATGACTAGACAATTCAGCAAGTAATACATACAAATAGCCAATAAGCATGTAAAAATGTTTAGCTTCAATAGTCAAACTCAATTAATTAGGTACTGTTTCCCAGTGAGGGATATACATGGTCTGATTCAGGCATTCCACACCATATAGCAGTCCTTACAGGGAATTAAATAATTAGTAGAATTGCTAAATTAAGATAGAAACTGAAATTTATTTTCTGACTTAGCTCTCCTAAGGGTAAACTATTTCTTCTCAACCTCACATGCAAGAATTTGGATTTTCCTTTCCTCTTTCACTGACTGGAATAGTTCTCCTGCACTGTTTCTCACTTTACCATCAAATGATTCAACTAGAAAATCTTTCTTAGTTTGCATGCTTTAGATTCTATAAATCTGTGTGGCAAGCATAATATGTATCTCTGAGAATGATTTAGATTGTTATCTGTCATCAATGGCAAAGACAAGAAAATAAATTTCAGCCAGGTAGGGAATCGCGAAAGATTTGAAAACAACTCTTATGTCCATCAGTTTTGGAAAGTTAAATAAAGTATGCTACATTCATTATATGGGCTAATATATGACTACTAAGAAGAATGAGGTTAATGTGTACATACAGTTATGGAAGGGTCACCAAGGTTAAGTAACAAAAGCAAGTTCAAAGTAATAGACCCAAAATGGTGACATTTATATATTAAAAACAAATAATCCAAACTGTGAGTGAGTTTTTCTGTAAACACATATACATAGCAGATATATGATTTACTCACACACAAGCACATAGAAAAGGTCTAGAGCAGTGTTATCCAAGAGAACTTTCTGCGGTGATGCAAATGTTCTCCATGTGTACTGACTAATACAGCAAACGCGAGCCCCGTGTAGCTATGGAGCACTTGAAATGTAGCTAGTATGACCAGGAACTAAATTTTTTATTTTATTTTATTTTAAATAGCCACATATGGCTAGCAGCTACCATATTAATATGTACCTAATTGTTAATAGTGGTTATGTCTAGTAAAGGCATGAGGTTGTGCACCTGTTCATAGGAGACCTTTATTTTTAATATATATATGTATGTATGTATGTATAATTTTACAATAAGGATATGCTTATATAATACTTGTATAATTTTCAAAACCAATTTAAAATATTTTTTCAAAAAAAGAAGGGTCAGCATGTTGTAGTAATGGAGAAAATACTTGGCTTGATGTCAACTCAGATATCAGCCTTTGCTCCATTTTTCTTAACCCCCTTGAGCCTATGCTTCTTCACATTTGAAAAGAGAGATAATAATGTCACTGTTGGTGGGAGTGTTGGTTGAAAGGTTATATAAATTCAATTAGAGCCACACCTAACACCCAATAAAGGAGGGGGAAAATAGTGGATTTTCTATTGATGACTTAAGAAGTTAGATTACTAACCTTAGCCCAGTGACTATGCAGTGTCAAAATCAGTTTGTGAAGCGCTAACTTTTAAACAATTAGAGAATTTTAAATCACTTCTGAAAATACTAGTTACTAGCTAATTGGGTGGGCAAATATGAGGACAGTCGCTTTCAGTCTCAGAGAAAATTCCAGATGGTTTCTGTGACCACTGAGACTAGATTGTCTGGTCCCTCTCCTCGTCTGAACTACTGTCACAGGGCAGCCTTCCCACCTACCAACCCTTCGTCTTAGTGCTAGAAGCTATCTTTGGTGGACGCTTGCTCATAGGAGAGCTTTTCCCTTTCTTAGATTGTAGAGACCAAATTTATGGGCAGCACTGAAAATATTCTGAATCCCCTTCTTGGGCTGGGGTGGGTTTGGTCACTGGTGCCAAACTAGAAAAGGGAGCTGACAATTGGAGGAATTCATGGAGGTAAAGATAGTGTGGTATACTGAGGCTGGCCCAGTGGTGTAATGGTTAAGTTCAGCAAGCTCCACTTTAGCGGCCTGGGGTTCACAGGTTCGGATCCCAGGTGTGGACCTACACCACTCATCAAGCCCTGCTGTGGCAGTGTCCCACATACAAAATGGAGGAAGATGGACACAGATGTTAGCTCAGGGCCAATCTTCCTCACCAAAAAAAAAAACTGTGGTATAGTTTTGGAGAAGGAAAGTAGTTTTCCATTTACAGATGATTTGCCAACAGGATGAATTTTAATTGGTGATGGAATGTTTTAAAAGATTTTGATTCTATAAATGTTGTGTGAAAAATTGTTTTTAAAAGTAAAGCAAATAATTATCTATATTAATTGTTTGGGGAAATTATATTCTCTAGGATTTCGAGCAGTCAAATTTACTTTGCACACCAGAGATCTGCTAAGCACAGTGTTATATATTCTCAACTCCTGCAGTTTATCTATTGAACATATCCAAAGCTTGAATACTACTGTGCATTCCCAGCCTCTCAAAGAGGCTAAAAGGATGCCTGACAGGCCTATCAGATGGGACAAGTCTTATTACTCCTTTACTGGATTCAAGGACCCTGATGAAGACCTCGAACAAGTCTCAAGAATGGAAACAACCCTAACGTATGTAAAAGTTTTTATTTACTAAACTTATTTGTAGTTCGTGTTTAAAATTAAAGTCTAGTTTTCCTGGAAAGGTAATGCTATCCATATAGTTAATCTGATAACCATTATAAAAAAGATATTTCATGTTTTTTACTTAAAGTTGCCAGAATACTTCAATTGTATTTGGGTTTTTTTGTCTTTTGATGCCAAACACATACAGGAGATGGTTTTGTTTTGTTTAAGTTTTTAAAATTCTGCTCCCCAAGTTACCCCTTGTATATGGAGAAAGGATATACCTAAGACTAGTAAAAAAATTTTAAGCTTCTTCATGTGTTAAACATTTCCAATGTCTTCAGAGAGTTCAGTAATAATGTACTTTAGTGTAATAATCCGTACATAATAAAAATATGTGGAGACAACATTTAAAAATATCATCTGGAACAGATTGAGAAAGAATAATTTTTGTTTTTTCAAAGATTTTATTTTTTTCCTTTTCTCCCTAAAGCCCCCCGGTACATAGTTGTATATTCTTCGTTGTGGGTCCTTCTAGTTGTGGCATGTGGGACGCTGCCTCAGCATGGTTTGATGAGCAGTGCCATGTCCATGCCCAGGATTCGAACCAACGAAACACTGGGCCGCCTGCAGCGGAGCACACGAACTTAACCACTCGGCTATGGGGCCAGCCCCGAAAAAGAATAATTTTTAACTATAAAAGCCATTATAAAATATTTCTCTTTTCTCTATCATTAGTCTTGTTTGTAAAATCAGCATTAACATATTTTGAATAAGTCATTTTGGACTCTATGAAGACCAGCCGTATTCTGTTCCTATAGTTGTATCAAAAGAGACCATGGCTTACCAGACGGTTCTCCCTCATGACAGGTGGTAACTTATCCTTCAGTATCCACTGGCAGAGCATTTGCTTTGTGGATCATCTACACTAACTCAGGGATTCCTCCCCTTGTCATCCAGCTGGATCCCAAATGAGGCTGAAGACGCAGGAAGGTAGCAGAGTCCAGTACAGAAAGGGAGACGAGGATATGTCTGCGGGCGTGTGTGCATGGCTGTGTGTATGTGTCTGTGGTGACGGTCTGTCTCTGATCCTTCTGCATGTGTAACTTACAGATAAATCACCTCCCCAAGTGTGTCGATTTTAATTGTTTAGATTCTCTTCTGTAAACAAAACCGAGAGGAAAACATGGCTTTGGGAATGATCATTTAATGTTAGACCAGAAGTAATGAGACAGTAAGAAGTAGGGGTAAAAAAATGAAGAACAGTCATGGTGGGACAGAGTTTGATGAATTTAAAAATTGGTTTGGGGAAACAGAAGAGATGATTGAAGGTAAATTACACACAGAGGCTGCAGCGGGAGTTAAGAAAATTGCTTTGAGCATGAACTATGAGAGAGGTCTCAGCGTTATACCCACTGGGATACAGCCCGTGAAACTTTGTTTGCACCCTTAAGGAGGCTATTGCTCTAAATATCTCACAGTGTGTCCAGGTGATCAAAAGGTTGGGAACGACTGGCCTAAAGCATACAGAAAAAAAGTGGGATTGGGTAAGTCAAGGCAAAAAAGCAACACTGAGAGTTGTTGGGCCTCGCCTCAAGCTAAGAGGCTTAAGAATAATGTATCCAGGGACTTGCGAGGAGCAGTTCGTCTGTGCTTCTGTGGAGTGTTTTGTAGGGCACAGTCTCAGTCTGGAGCTGCGTGTGCACCACGGTGAGAAGCTTGTCCCGAGGACCCAGAGCTCAGAGGTAGCCAGCTGGCAGACTACTGAAGACAGACTGAAGCTATGAAAAGCCAGTTCAACAAGATAGTTTGAAAGCTTTCGTATCTCGTATTTCCCTCACTTAACTCCGTTTCCCTATTCAGGCGTGTTCTCACAGGCCCCAAACCCCTTCAAACCGGTCTTGACCTTTTCCCAAACGGGGGTATTGCCCAATTTGAAGGAACCTCTGCTCGGGGTTTGTTTGTTGTTTTGTTTTACATTGATTTTTTCCAGGAGCTCATATCATGAAAGCCAGAATGGTACCTGTATTAATTTATTGTTTGAATTATTCTTTTTTTTTTTTTTTTTTTTTTTTGAGGAAGATTAGCTCTGAGCTAATCCTCCTCTTTTTGCTGAGGAAGACTGGCCCTCAGCTAACATCCATGCCCATCTTCCTCTACTTTATACATGGGATGACTGCCACAGCATGGCTTCTGCCAAGCGGTGCCATGTCCGCACTCAGGATCCGAACCAGTGACCCCCGGCCCCCGAGAAGTGGAATGTGTGCACTTAACCACTGTGCCACTGGGCCAGCCCTCATTTTTTTAAATTTGTAATGATTTTACAAATAAGTATAAAATTGTTGAACCATTTGAAATCTTTCAAATTGTGTGAATGGAGCGACTGCCACCTAGTAAGGAGGTTTAGGGCACCTGTCACTCAGCCAGAATTTGTTACCTACCATGGTCATTCTAGCCATGTACGGTTTAAGTTTTTATTTTCATTCTTGTATTGTTTAATTCATCTTCATTATCGGTGTAGGTTATAGAATAGGAGTCGTAAGGAGCACATGCTGAATTATGTAGTTCAGAAGGAGCGTAAAAATGATAATTCTGCAAGTTTACATCAGACTGATCTTCACCTGATTTATAAATTACATTCATCTGATCAAAATTTATTCTTGAAACCATGCTAAGGTATTTCTTAAAATTTCAGAATATAATGTTAAAAAGAGAGAATAACAATATTATTTAGTGCACACTTTTAATTTTTAAATAATTTTGTTTTTGCCATCCTGAGAAGTACAGGCTGAAATTGTCTCACCATTTTGAAATAAAACACAGAAATTGTGAAAATGAATCAGTTGAGTTTTTTAAAACACAACGTAGAAGAATTATCAGGTCATAAAAGCTCCTTTTAATCTATTTTCATATTACATCTGGTAATTACATTTCAATCTACATGTTAGGGCACTATGTAATTTTGAATTTCTCAGCAAATTGTGCTTTATCTTATTTAAAATCACTTTACTATATACCATCTAAAATAATAAAATGTTTAATACCTAAGGAGTTTTTTAAAATTATATACTGTAATAAAAGGAATTTACCAGTCTAAAAAAGTTAGGAAATGCTACTCTGTGTTGTAGATTTTAGTATTTCCATATTTTGGATATAATATTATAATAAAAATGTATATAGAGTTTGTGTTCAGAAGGAACCAACTGGATCCATTTGTACTCAATAGAATAAGCCCCTATATAATGTGTGTCCCACTAAAAAAAACATGTCATTGAACTATAGAAAGATCATTAAAATGCTGTTGTGTTAGCTACTAAGATACCAGTGAATGTCAGACTTCCCATTTTCTCTATTAGAAGTTTGCTCAGGTAGGTATGTTTCACTTTCAGGGTCTAAGTTCTGAATCAAGCTTAGTGTCCACCAAATGCCACACTGGACAACTGTAGCATTGGAATTACTTCTGTAGGATGTTTGGGAATTCTATAGTCACGATCCAACTCATACCATGCATTTCTTTACTCTTCCCTGGTTTATAGGCTGAGTCACTGTTTTTCAAGTTCTAAGTCAGAACACACAATTTGGTGATTTGGGACTAGCAAAGTTGTTTTGCTTCACTGTGTTCCTTTTTTACATTTGTTAAATATATATTGTCATAAGTTTAAGTATTGTTTCTCCAAAATGTATTTTGAGCAACTTGTTTTAGTTATATATAAATAGACGTGTGTGTGTTTGTGTATGTGTATACTGGGTCACCATTTAAAATATTTCTTACCATGGGTTGCCATCAAAGAAGTTTGAAAAGCTATTGGTGTAAATGCCGTACTTTGTTCCATGCAGTTTGAGGCCTAGGAATTTGAGTGTTGTGCCAGTTTAGCTTTACTGCAATTTGGATCGTGGCTCTTCTTTTCATTCTCTTAAACCCATGAAAAACAGAACTTCTCCTGAGTTACTGAGATATTTTTATCTCAAAAACATCATGGCCCTAGGAACTAAACCATTGGAACTAAGAACTAAATAATTGTCTTCAATTTGCAGTCCAACCATGATATGCATGCGATTCTTTTTTATATACCACTTGCCTTTGGCTTCCTTTCGTTGTCAGCTTTTTTTCTCTTTGCCTGGATCTTATAACAATACGTGTATTATATTTATTATTATAAAGGTAATAAAATCATTTTTGAACCAAGGCAAAGTAACCACCGTGAGATACCACTTCATACCCCAAGATGGTTATAATCAAAAAGAGAGTACCAAGTGTTGTCAGGGATGTAGGGAAAAATAAATGTCCACACAAAAACTTGTTCATAGCAGCATTATTCGTAGTAGCCAAAAAGTGGAAATAACCTAGATGTCCATCAGCTGATGAGTGGATAAACAAAATGTGGTGTAGTCGTACGATGGAGTAGTGTTTTGGCCGTAAAAACAAAGCGCTGCCCCCTGCTGCAGCGGCAGTGAGCTCTGAAACATGCTCAGCGAGGGAAGTCAGTCACAGTGGACCCCGTGCTGCATGGTTCCGTTTATGTGAAATGTCTAGAATAGGCAATTCTGTAGAGACAGACAGCAAGAAGTGGTTGCTTAGGGCTGGAGGGGAGGATTGTAGTGACTGCTAATGGGTACATGATTTCTTATGAGGATGGTAAACGTGTCCTAAAATTGATTGTGGTGGTGGCTGCATAATTCTGTGAACATACTAAAAATTGATGAGTTGTATGTATATGTATTACATTTTAATAAAGCTTTTAGAAAAAGAACTATCACTATTTTTTAAAAAACGTATCAGTGATTACTAAGTAATGTTTACTTTAGATAATTTCATTTTTTATAGATTTTTATAAGAAATTTCAGCATAAGAGATTTGTTGACTAGTAAAAGTTAAAATAGGCTGATTTTCTTGATATTTTGCTGTAGAATAATTATAAGATGACTCTATTTACTTTATCTCAATAGTCGTTGAATGGATTTCTCCCCATTAATAAAGGGTTCAAATTTTATGAATGATTATGATTGTAAAATTAAGCTAAGAATATAAATGAATTTTATGGCAAATTCAAGCAATACTGATCCTTTTTAAATCCAATAGAGTATTCTCATTTAGAGAATAATTTAGAACTTTGTCTCTTAGACCTAGAGTGTGGATGGACAGGATAACTGTGTGCTTCCATATTGGACAAGAAGGTATTTTTTTCTCTTTGCCCTATAGTTTAATCTGCATAGTCAAATTTCATGTTGTCTAGTGATCTCACTGAAATGACATTTATATTAAAAATACGTTAGATAATAAAAGACTCATCTTTCCCTTATGCAGGTAATAGGGTAGTGGGGTAAATAAGACATGTACAGAAATAATTGTTATACGGTGATTGTGTCTCTCAAAAAGAGATACTGAAAAAGTACTATGGCCAATCACAGGACAGAAGTCAGGGAGAGAGTATGTCCAAAAGGTTTTAAAGTAAAT
Organism: Equus caballus; assembly: GCF_041296265.1. NCBI lineage: Eukaryota > Metazoa > Chordata > Mammalia > Perissodactyla > Equidae > Equus > Equus caballus. The sequence goes on along the minus strand of NC_091699.1, from coordinate 53,443,867 downwards.
ATAGCTCTCAGCTTACTTCCAGTTTGTTTTCGTAGTTTTTATTTAGCAGGGGGAAAGATTATTCAAAGACACTTAATGAGAATTCACCTTGCCTCATTCTCCCAGGCTGTTAGAATAACTTCCTAAAGGATCTTTTACTTCTGGTTTCTCTTCCCTACAACCTAGACGTTATATTCCATCAACCTACATTCTCAATTTTACAAAGGGATTTTATCACGTCATTCCCCTGAATAACTCATGCATTATCCAGAGAAGCTTTTCCCAGATGGTCGCCTGCAAATCCCCAGGAATTTATGAAAGTTCATGGAGGTTGGTGAAGGAAAACAAGGGAATGCCAGTAATACACAAATTTTTAGGCATTTTTGAAAGATAGCAGGTGAGAGGAGAAATAAGCCAGCCAGAATGCCTGCTATCACCTCTGAAACTTATTTGTCCTTGAGGGTCCAGCCAATGCAATAAGAAAAAGAAAGGGGATGTGTCATGTCACAAAGGCAGAGGTACACTTTTGTTCTTTATGATTGTCACCAAGAAAATCCAAGAGAATTTCAGGGTTCTTGGTTACCAGCGAAGGAGCCAACTCTATCTAACATAAAGAGAAAACAAATTACAAAGATAGCAATTATCGCGTGGTGTTTGTAGGAAGATTGGAGAACATAATTGAGAAAATGGCCTAATAAGTGTGAGCTGAGAAGTGAGACTCACGTTTTGCTGTAGATGCTTTTGTGCTGAAGTCTTCTACAGAGAAGAATGAATCCATGTACCTATTAAAATTGTTTTAAAGAAAAGAACTATATGGACTGCTGATACTGAAAAAGTTAAGGCAAAAAATAATTCTGAAAGTCTGTCTCATTATGACCTTCACCTGACCTCTTAGTTGCATTGATTTGATCAAAATTCTGAAACATCAAGCACCAAAATTATAAAATTCTTTTGTTGATTTTTTTTTTCCAGTTTGGTTTTTCACATATTCAAGAATAAAGATATTCACTATCCTTATTTACCCCTCCAGAGAAGTGCTTGAAAATACTAGTCTGAAACTTATACTTTCTTTTTTATCTTTGATTTCTATTTTGACATTATTTCAGACTTACATAAAATTTGCAATAATACAAAGAATTATGTACCCTTCACACAGATTCCCCCAAATGTTAACCTTTCACCACATTTGCTTTATCATCTTCTCTATGTATGAACACATTTTTTTTTAACCATTTTAGAGTAAATTGCAGCCACAATATCCCTTTACCCCTGAGTACTTAGTTTGTATTTTCTGAAATACAGGGACCTTCTCTTGTGTAACTATAGGATAATTGTAAAAATCAGAAAATTAACATTTGATAACAATACTGTTAGCTAATCCCTAGACCTTATTTGAATTCAAACACTCATTTTCTGAGCACTGCCCTTTCCTAGGAAAGAAAATTGCAGGTCCTGAGTCGTGTTCAGTTAGCATGTCTCTTTACTCTCCTTTCATCTAGAATGGTTCCTCAGTGTTTCCTTTTCTTTCATTACCTTGATGTTACTTTGTAGACTGTCCCTCAATTTGAGTATATCTGATATTTCTTCATAATTAGAGTCAGGTTATTATATTTAGCAGGAATACCTCAGAAGTGATGATGTATTGTTTTCAGGATTATATAGGAGGCAAATGATGTTGATTTATCCCATTACTAGTGATATTAACTTGGACCATTTGATTAAGCTGACGTCTGCCACTTTTTTCCATAGTAAAAATACTATTTTTCCCTTCAATTAGTTTCTTTTGAGGAGACATTTAGGGCTATGTAAATATCCTTTTACTCGCCAAATTTTTACCCCCTGGCTCTAATATTCACTGGTGATTCTTGCCTGAATCACATATTACTGTGATGGTTGCCAGATTGAATTTTCTAATTCCATCATCCCCTCAAGCTGGCTTCTGTGTCCCCATCATTCTTTGAGAACTCTCCTACCTTCTGATTCATCAAGATGTTTCAGGCTCCTCTGGACTGTCCTACCCCACCACTTGATTCAGCCTTTTTGCCAAGAAGCTCTGGTTCTTTCTATTAGGGAATGGTTTTAGCAAGCAAGATTGGGGTGCCACATATGCTCAGTAGCTGCTGAACCCCTCAGTGGCCAGAGCTAGGAAACAGCTGTCTTTATATCAGTCTATCTGCATATTAAAAGCCATGTTTAGAACCTTCGTTTTTATCTCAATATTTAGAAACAAAACACAAAAATTGTTAAACTAGACTGGGTCATTTCTATACACTAAATGTAAGAATTCCAAAAATTAGATCATAAATGTATAATCGTAAGATTATATCTTAATCTACATTTTAAGACATTTGGTCCCCAAACCAAACATGGTATGCCATTTAATGAGTCATTTGTCACTGAATCATGCTTTCTCTTATATGGTTTAAAGTAAATTGAATAACATGTATTACTTAGTAAATGAGGAAAATGTTGAAAAATTGTAATGCAATAGCTAATAGTGATGTAAAGTAAGGTATTTTTACTTATTTGCTTATTTATCACACTATGCAGAGATGACAGAATTTTTACCAATATTCTTAAAGGTGGAGTAGGAAGGATTATTAATACTATGCAAAGTTAGTGAATTAAAAAATGTTGAACACCTTTACCTAGAGGATAAGGTCCCAATTCCTTATCCCAATGTGCAAAACCCCTTATGGTCTGACCCCCTCCTCATTCCACCACCCCGCCTGTCCAGTCTCATCTCATGCCTCCCCTCCCTCTAGCATCATAGGATCTGGGCATATTGGTTCATCTTCTAGGTCCTTATACCCTAGCATGACTAACATGCACTTCCTTCTCACTAATCTGCCTGGAAAAATCTGACACATCTCATGTTTCAGCTTACATGTCACCTGTTTTACAGAACCTTCCAGGCAGAATTAATTCATTCTTCCTCTGTTCTCATAGAAGTTCATATATTCTATTCTAATTGCTTATCTCTATATTCCTTATTAAATGTGTCTTCCTTTACATCGCAAACTTATCTTCCTTATATCCCAATACAACACAGTATCAGGCATTCCAGATAAATATTTGGTAAATGCATAATGATTTGATTGGTTCCAAGATTATCAACTTGATAATTTTTAAAATGTCTGTTATGCCAGCACCTGTTAAATCATATTCTAGCTATGACAACCTCTTGTATATAAAAAAAGTTCAATTTTAATTACACCAAAAAATTAAAGGTACTTTAAAACCTTTCACTGTGTTTGCTACAACTTTCAGTAGGCTTTCCTAGATCTCCACCTACACCAGTCCCGTACGTGTGAGGGTAGAACTACTCCCTACCGCTGTACGAGCAAATGAGCACATGATGCTGAGTACAGCTATTAAGGTGAAAAAGTCAAACTCAAAGACACAGCCAGTGGTACTGGTGACATTTAGAAGGCAATGCATCCTGACGAAGGGACTTTCAAGTTTACTTTGTGGATTCTAGCTGGGTAGACTCCCATTTCTTTCTTTATTTTAACCTTGGTGGTTAGTACCCTGAACTCTCAATGCTTATTCCCTCGTCTGTCTAGCCAAGTCCCTCTATTGGTCAGACCTTAGCAGTCTAGTCTTTACCACGAAGTTTCCAAGAGCACCTCCTTGCAGGCTGCTCTGTTGGCTACCTTGGTGCTCGTTTACAACTGCGTCCTCTCCAGCTAACCAAATGCCCAGTTTAAGTCTCATCTCAACTACTTCTGTCTACACTCGCTTCTCCCCTCATTTGTTTTGTACTTATAATTTGGTAAAGTTTGATTGGAAACTCAGTTTAACATTGGGGCTGCTTTAAGAGAATGCATTTGTCTGTTAATAGTAGGAATGTTTGCATTGTAGTTAGTATTACAAAGTGTGTATCTCTTTTTTTCTTTCCAGATCCTGGTTAGATAACAATGGAAAAAGTGCTGTTAAAAAGCTGAAGAATAGTTTGCCGCTTAGAAAAGAACTAGATCGTTTAAAAGATGAACTGTCTCATCAGTTGCAGCTCTCAGATATCAGGTAATAAAGACAGAACCTAATTGAGAGATTAAAGTGAATATGTACTATCTACTGGTAAAGCTTCCCTTCAGTTAAATATTTGTATCTTTAATTATTCTGATAACTACATATTTTTCAGTTGTCTTTCTGTTACTTTCTATGAAAGTAATCAAATGTTCATGTATGTAAGGAAACTTTTATCAATTTCTTGTTTAAAATAGCAAAGTAAGGTTTAGATACTGACATTTTTAGCATAATAGTTGAACTTTTTTACATGACGAATTTGTAAGAAAAATGCCCTTTTCCATATACACATAATGTATAAAAAACAATATTCCAATTCAAATGCCAATCAGATTGGTATTTGAGTTTAAAAAGAAAAAGGAAGAGAGAAAATGGATGTTGTGTTCTTAGTACTCTGTCACATAGCATGACTTTAGATAAGTTTTCATAAACCTGGAAATCGCAGTTAAATAAAGATACATGCTGAAGTTTATTATAAAAGTAGATTTAGCAGCTGTTAAAACCGTAAAGAAGGGAAAAGGAGGGGTCGTGTGATTGAGTCATGGGGCTCCCCGTTACAAGAACCCTGAAAGCTTGTCCCGTGCTCTCCTGCTTGCGCATTTCTGTGGCTGTTCACCATAGCCTGTTGTGTTGTTTTCAACCCTCTCTGTCAGGACTATTTTCTTATATTGAACCAAATGTCTGCGTCCCATACTAGCACCTTGTTTCTGTGCTCACGGAGTACAGGTAGTGCTTATATGTTCTATTCTTGTGTATTCAAATCATAGTTTCCTAAGATAATTCACATTTCAGAGGAAGGTGTTTAGACTCGGAGCGTGTGGGACAATCGGCCTCGTGCTGATGGCTGCTCTTTCATCATGACATCAACACTTTCAGGCCGAGCTTCCATTATAGGGTTTCTTCCAATTCCATGGTCTAGTAACAGAGTTTTCTAAGTAAAAACCAAATAATAAGATCCTTTTCAAAAGTTTATAAAATAAGTAAATTCATGTACATAAAAATAACTTTTTTTGTATAAATTATTAAAACTCTGTCCAAGAGACTGGAATTAGGAAAATGAAAGAAGTTCTTAAACATAAAAAGAATTAAGCATTATTTTACCATATAGTGGAGAAATTTCTCACCTTTAATTTTTACTATGATAAATATAAATAGATATAGCCCACATAAACAAAAGCTCTTTGGGGTTCTCCATTTTTATGAGTGCGCAGGGGTTCGGAGACCAAAGCGTTTGAGGACCATGGACGTGACGGCTTCTCCACCTACTGGAAGATTAACCACATCTCCAGCAAAGGCAAACATCGTGACTAATGACCTTGTTTCTAATTCTAAGTGCCTATATGAAAGACCATTTATTAATAAGACGAGCATTTAGTAGCTTTATCACAATGTTAATTCTTTGAAATTGTGTCTTAGTTTTTCAATTGTGGGTTAAAGGAAAAATTTTAAAAACTGATTTCATTTTATCAGAAATGACACTCATCAGAATCAGCGTTAGGATGAAGAAAAAAACCTCAGTTTTTTGAGAGCCTGTTTGAGTGCCTCACTCCTTCACATATGTTATCCCCTTTGGTTTATACCTCCTGAGCTGTAGGAAATGTCCCCACTTTGCATGTATGAAAGAGAAAGCTTAGGAAGGCTAGAAGCAACTTGTTCCAGGTCACAGAACTAGTAAATCACAGAATTAGAGCTCAGCGTGGGTTTTCTGATACCGCTTCTGACCAGTGCTCTTCACATTTACACAGCACTGCCTCTGTGATGTCACAGGAACATCGGCTCCATTTTGTCACTAAGATTTAATGTGCATTTATAAAATGAGCACATTACATGATGTCATAAAAACATTTTCTCTAAAATAAGATAAAAAGGATCTGATAAACCTACCTGGAATTCCTAATAAGAACTTAAATCTAAAACAAAATCATTATCATTGAACACTGTGGAAAAGAAAAAGATTCCTCTCAAAGTTTTCCTATTTCATTCTCTTATTTTAAAATAGGAACAACATAGTGCATTTGCTTGTTTTAGATGTTGGAAGCCCGAACACAACGGTCACATTTGTACTCTCTGGTGAACAGTTTGTTTTCTGTTTGTTTGCTTCGTGGAAAATAAGCTAGTTTGGAAACATGTCGTGTGCCTCCTTGAGAAAAGAACTCATTGGCTTTCGCAGGAACTGAGCAGTTGGGGGTGAATGCGCGCCTCCTCCCTCAGGGATGCCGGTGTTAACGCGCCTGTGTGCTCTGTTGGACTAGGTGGCAGAGGAGCTGGGGCATTGCCCATCGCTGCAGCCAGCTGCATAGTTTAGGCCGCTTAGCACAGCAGAACTTGGAAACACTTAAAAATGCAAAAGGTAAACACTTTTCATTTTCTTTAAAATGTCTCTTAGCTGCAATACACATCTGTAATCTATAGAGGAAAACTAAGTGTTAAAAGTCTTTACGGATGTGACTTTATCAAGCTGAATTTTTAAATCTGTTTCTTTGAATAAAACTGCCGCATAAAATTAGCCTTTAAGCTTCTACTGATTTTAATCCTGAACTTATACACTAACTTTAAGTAATTATTTGCACAATGCTAAAAGAATGAAGCGTCTCTGGATAGTGACCGAAGGGTTTGTGTTTTATCATCAGGATGTACACTGGTGTTTACAGACCGTTCCGGGATGAGTGCGGGGGGCCATGTGATGCTGGGAACCATGGATGTGCACCATCACTGGGCGAAGGTAAGGAGAGACTTAAAGCAAAAAATCTCTGCTTTGTCTTCCACATCCCTTTGTTTCAAACTACGTTGTTATGTCAATGAACTAAAAAAAAATTAAGCATAGTTTTAGCTGTTTTCAGCTCAGATGCTTAATATCATGTAGTTGAAATACTTAGAGGATTGATTTTTATTTCATCCTGAGGAAGATTAGCTCTGAGCTAACATCTGTTGCCAATCTTCCTCTTTTTTTTCCTTGAGGAAAACTGTCCCTGAGCTAACATCTGTGCCAGTCTTCCTCCACTTTATATGTGGGCACCGCCACAGCAGGGCTGAGGAGTGATTTAGGTCCACGCTCAGGATCTAAACCCGCAAACCTGGGCTGCCAAAGCAGAGCACACCAAACATAAGCACTATGCTTCAGGGCTGGCCCCCTGACGACTGATTTTTAAGTCAGTTTTTATTTGGAAATTTTATAGTCTTTTCTGAAGCATAGCCTAAAGGCCTGCAGTCTCTTGTTTTGTTTTTTACTGATTTCCTGTGGTATAATTGCATGCAATAAACTGCACATATTTAGTATGTGTAATTTGATGAGATTTGACATATGTAAATACCCATGAAATTATTAAGTCAGGATAGTGAACACATCCATCACCCACAAAAGTAAGTCACATCCTTTGAAAACCCTCTCTTCCATCCCACCACCCCCTCCCCAAGCAACCACTGGCCTGCTTTCTGTCACTATAGACTAGTTTATATTTCTTGAATTTTATATAAGTGGAGTCACAGAGTATGTACCTTTTTTTTTTTGGAGAGGGTTCTGATTTCTTTCACTTAGCATAATTGTTTTGAGATTCATCCATGCTGTTGTATGTATCAAGAATTTATTCCTTTTTATTGCCGCGTAGTAGTCCATCATATGGATAGACCACAGTTTGTTTATCCATTCACCTATTGATGGTCATTGGACTATGTCACTTTTTAGCTATTAGAAATACAGTTGCTATGAACTTTTATCTACAAATGTTTGTATGGACATTTATTATCTTTTCTCTTGGGTAAATACCTAAAAGTGGAATGGTTGGATCATATGTTAAGTATTTAAACTCTTTAAGAAACTGCCAACACTTACTATGGTCATCATTTTCATTTTAGCTGTTATAATAGGTGTGTGGTACTATCTGATTGTGGGTTTAATTTGCATTTCTCTAATGATGAATGATGGTGAGTATCTTTTCATGTGCTTATTTGCCATCCATGTATCTTCTTTGGTGAAGTATCTGTTCAAATCAAATGCTTGCTAGAAAATATTTGCAAACCACATATCTGACAAAGTCTTTGTATCTAAATATATAAGGAACTCTCAAAATTCAACAGTAAAAAAACCAGGCAATCCAAAAAGACGTGACAGACATGTCACAGAAGAGCATATACAAATGACAAATAAGCACATAAAAAGATGTTCAACATGATTAGCCATAGGAAAATGCAAATTAAAACCACAGTGAGATATCACCACACACCTATCAGAATGGCTAAAAATAAAAAATAATGACACCACCAAATGCTGGCAAGGATGCAGAAACCTGGATCACTTGTCCGTTGCTGGTGGGAATGTCTGATAGTGCAGGCACTCTGGAAGAGAGTACGGCAGTGCAAACTAAACGTGCTTACCGTACGGCCCAGAAGCTGCACTCTTGAGCATTTAGACTAGAGAAATGAAAACTTATGTTCACACAAAAACTGTACACAAATGTTCGTAATACCCAAAATCTAGAGAAAAACCTGATGTCCTTCAGTGTGGGAATGGTTGAACTGTGGCGCATCCATACAATGGAATTCTACTCAGCAGTGAGAAGCATGGATACTGATACTGCGGCAGCATAGGCAGACCGCAAGGATAACATACTGTATGATTTCATTTAGATAACATTCTTAAAACGATGAAATTATAGAAGGAACCGATGGTGGTTGCCAGGGGTTGGGGAGTGGGGGAGCAGAGGTGTCCGTGGCTATAAAAGGTTAGCACGAGGGATCCTGGTGATGGAACTGATCTGTATCTTGATGGTGATCACATCATGGGAATCTAACACACGTGATAAAATTGCATACAATTTAATAGACACAATTGAGTGTAAAACTGATGAAATCTGAATAAGGGTAGTGGGTTGTATCAGTATCAACTTCCTGGTTGTGATATTATGCTGTAGTTTTGCAAGATGTTACCATTGGAGAAACTGGGTAAAAGATGTATGAATCTACAGTTACCTCAAAATAAAAAGTTTTTAAAATGTAGTTACCATTTATACATGAATGACCCATTGAGAGAAAAATTGAAAAAGTAGGTAGTGAAATTACTTTTCACAAAGTGTTATAAGTATATTACAAATAATTTGTACAATTTTTCTACCGCCATTGCTTTTATTATAGTGGAGTTGTGGCTGCCTTTCGACTCCTCTGAAAGCTGTGTGCCGGCAGCTCTCTGTGAAAACTCTGAGTCCTCAGTGGAGCTCACAGGGCCTTCCCTGGCCTCGGCCCGCCTGCGTCTGCAGCCTCCCCTCTCCGCTCCCCCACGGGCAGACACACGCCAGCCTCACCAGACTGCTTGCTTTTGAACATGCTGTCGCTGTTCATGCTGCTGCGTGTGCACACGTTCTGTTGTCTTCCCCTGGAACATTCCCATGTGCATCTAACCTTTTCTGAATCCTGTTTATCTTTTTAGAGAGATCACAGTAGACCTCTTTAGAAACCTTTGTTTGAACTTCCCCTCTGTATCCGTTCACCGGGACATGGCACTAGTACCCTGAAATCTGGTTTTTGTCTTGTTTCCTTGCACCCTGACTGTGAGCTCCTGGCAAACAGGGACTAACTCTTATAATCTGTGTACTCCAAGTGTCCACTTTAGTCCTTAAGTACATGGTAGGCACTCAGTAATGTTTATTGCATTTAATTGAATTTAGTTGCATTAAAGTAAATTCTAAAGAAATAGACTTGGAGTTGAGATACATATACTTTATTTCTAAAACTCTTTTTTATTATACCATTTAATCATTCTACACTAATTTAAGATTGTTACCTGAATATGTAAATATTAGTACTTAGGACTTATTTTTATTTGGAACATAATTCTTTTTTTCTGTGATCTCTTCAATTCCTATCTAAAAATCCCTAAGATTTACAGTGCTTTGTTTTGAATATTCATATTTCCAACATTACATTATCTTTTTCTTATTGTTTACTTGAACTTTCCTTCTAGGAAAATAATTTTCTTGTTAAAACTTCTCAATACCATTTATTGAAGTCCTAAAATTGGGCTATTAAAGTAACATAAAACTAAATATTTCTTTCCCTTTTTTTAATACTGTAGCTTTTTGAAAGACTGCCGAGTTATTTTGACCTTCAGAGGAGGCTGGTGCTCTTAGAAGACCAAATAAGCCATCTTCTAGGGGGCATCCGAGTGGTTTATCTCGAAGAATTACAGCCAGCGTTGACGCTTGAAGAGTACTACTCTCTTCTTGACGTCTTCTATAACAGACTGTTGAAAAATAGAATACTTTTTCACCCTCGAAGTCTGCGTGGTTTACAAATGATCCTTAACAGGTAAATATCTGAAATAAAAATATCTCAATTCATTCAGTTGGATGGGTTGTGAAAGCGGATTACGTTGTTTTGTATTTCAGTTTGTGATTCTTAGGAATTAAAGAAAAATACGTCACTACTTCTGTTAGTAACACTCTTTTACACATTAGAAAAACCAACATGAGGGGATTGAAGGATTGAATCTCTAGAATTCTGTAAATATATTGCCACTTACACGGCAAAGTCAATTATAGGATTAAACTAATGTTGAACCAATAGCCAACATTTTTGGAGCACATTACTCTTTTCCAGGCACTGGGCTTGGGGCTTAAGCGCATTATCTCTTTTGCTTCCACAACCTCACCATGAAGTTGGTCGCTAGCCCCATTTTACAGACGAAGTTCTTAGAGCTGGGAAGTGTGGGGTCATCCTGATTAAGTGTATCTCTTTGGGGACAGCAAAACTTTAAGTCAATTGTGCTATATTTTTAAGGTGGATTTTCTTGATGAATTCCTTTTCTGTTAATCAGACTAATAAAATATTTTAGGGGGGTGGAGCAGGGGATGAAAGGATCGGTGACTTTTCCTTTTATGTGTGTTTCATTACAGTGACAGATATGCTCCAAGCTTGCATGAACTCGGGCATTTTAACATCCCAACCCTCTGTGATCCAGCAAACCTCCAGTGGTTTATTCTCACCAAAGCCCAACAGGCAAGAGAGAACATGAAGAGAAAAGAAGAGTGAGTACTGCTAGCCCTCTGTAATGTCTTAGCAGTCAGTCTAACCTTTAAAAGTTCAGGTATTCAGAGCTCGTAGATGTGGGACATTAAAACTGTATTAAACTTAGGAAACCAACTGATTTGTGGATATTCCATAGGTATATACTCCCCATCTTGTTCTGCCAGGGATTGGATGTGGCTGTTGTCTAGGCAGAATAACCTAAATGACATCACCACCATGTACTTCCATTTGAGGAGCAGGGCTGATTAATATAAAAGTCAACTCAGGAGCAGAATGACAGATAAGAATACCAGAAAGAAATTCTCCAGATGGAAAAGGGTGGCAACAAGGAGAAAATCAGTTACACTTGATTAACAGGAATCTTCATTGTTTAAAATTTTGGAAACTACTCTTATAAAGCAAACTCCATCTGCGTTTTTATTAAATTGAGAAGAAATTTTAAAGTAAAAAATTGTTTTAGTAGATAAGTGCTGCTGTCTCTATACTGTTTGTATCTTTGAAGGAATCACACAATAGCCAACAGTTTCCTAGGTTGTAGGCAGTAACATGCTGCTTGATAATATTTTATGTATCTACTGTGAAGAAAGGGGAGAGTATTACATTCAAAAGAGTTTGTTTTCCTAAAGCTATTGCCTAAGGAGGTTTGGTTACCAAGGGTTTATTCATTCGTTCATTCATTTAGCCATCATTTGCTATGACTGTTGTGTGCCCGAAGCTATGACAGGTGCCACTGATAGAGAGCTGAAGGCCTGCCCCCTGCCCTCCTGGAATGTGTTTCTAGCAGGAGAGGTGAGTGCTATAAATATGTCAGTGGTAGCTGGACCACAGAGTGGAGTTGAACGGGAAGAGCCAAAGCTAACGCTCTGGGAAGGAACAGGAGCATGGAAGGGAAGGCAGTGGCCGAGGAGCAGGAAGGAGGCCAAGGAGAATGAGGGGGCACGTGTCTAGGAAGGAGCACAAGGACTGGAGCCTGGTAGGTGGGCGATCGCCGAGATTGTTCAGCAGTGCGCTGGAAGGCACCACGTTACTGTCTCCTGCCTCGCTGCCTGGGCACTCGTCGGTCCCTACCAACTGCTTGTTTAAATAGCCAAGGATAGGAATAGAGAGAGAGAAAGGGCAGCAGCCATGAGAGTGGTCCTTTAACGACATAATGGGATCACTTTATGTACACAGTAGGTGAAGGGGGTTGCATCTCTTTGTTTTGCTTGTGGAATTGATGACCACTCTGTTGACCAGATCCTATCTCATGAATATCCCACCTTTGGCTGGTTGGTAGCCTTTGTGTTTGTGATGTTCCTTTTCTAAATTGTCAGCCCCGCAGCCTTTCATTTTTGGGGCTGATGGGTTTGTCTGCTACACCAAGCGGCTTCTTTCTCTGTCTTCTGTAGGGCCACTTGATGCTTTGAAGTATTGCCACTAGATTTCGAGGAAGGAAAATAAAAAGAAATAACCTTGAGCTGTCTTTCTTCCTCTCCTGACTTCCTCACACCCCACCTCCAGTGCACCAAGACCTCAGCTCCACCTTCTCAGTCTGCCCCGAAGCCCACCGCTTCTCCTTTCCTTCACTGCCGCCCCTGGTCCAAGCCTCAGCCATTTGGGGATCACCTCTCTGGTCTCCAGGTTCCCACTCTGATCCCCCTCCCCAGTTGATTCCCCTCAGAGCAGCCAGAACCCCAGTCGGAGCGCTGCCCCACATGCTGGTCCTGCTGCTCCCCTGGGACCCCCCCTCGCCCGTCCTGCTCCGGCCGGTGGCCTGTTCCTTCCTCCAGCGAACTCTTCCCCTGTACCCCGGAGCGCGTCTCCCGGACAGCCTCCCTCGGCACTCAGTTGCACCTTCTGCTGGGTGCCCCAGAGCCCACTCCGGGTCAGAGCGGCCCCCGCGGCGTCCTCGCCCGCTGCCCGGCCAGCCTTCTCCCCTCTGGCCGACAGGCCCCCTCCTGTCCACTGGCTGCCCCCAGACGGAATGTAGGCTTCGTGTTTTGTCTGGTTTGTTCCCTCCACTGCCAGGCTCGGTGCCTGGCACACAGGAGCCTCAGTACATACTCCCTGACTTGCACGTGTCCCCGGAGCCCTCATCCCTGTGCTCGTCCCCAGGGAGAGGAGGGCATTCGCCGCTGGGCCCTGCGGGCTGTCTTCCCGTAGTGGGCGCCGCTGCCCCCCGCCACCCTCTGTGGCCAGAGTGTCCTCCCCTCCACTGTCCCCCTCCCTCTGCCCTGGCCTCCCTACCCTGCCACGGTCACCTTCATTCTGATCACGGGGTGGCTCACGTGACCTTCTTTCCTTAGATGAAGCACCTTCTGACAGTGGCTTTCAGTCACTTTTTATCTGCGTATCTCTTTATAAAGTGGATTCTTAGGTGGAAACTCAACTTATAAAAAAGGTGAAAGCTCACAGGTGCTGTCGAAGAGGAAGGCAATGAGAGGCCACCCACGCCACGGGGCCACTGTGCCGTCTGAGCTCCCTCCGGACCCCGGGTGCCCTTCCAGAGGCCGTGACTCGTACCCCCGCCTCTTGACGTGGCCTGGCTGCCAGTAGAAAGTGTGCCCCCTGCAGAGCCCCCTCCTCTGGAGGCAGCGAGAGCCTGCTCTCAGCTCTCAGGAGGCCGCGAGTGGCCTGGGTAACCCGGGCCTAGGGGCAAACAGGCTGTCCTCGCTCCGCCACGTGTGCGAACGCCCCAGCCCTTCCCTCCCACCCGCGCCGCGCTGTGCGTTTCAGAATCGCTTAGAATTGGAAACGACAGAAATGCAGAATAATAGCAGAACGGTTAAATAATTTCAATACTTACGTACAGTGGAAACAGACATTTAAAAGCATGTTCAAGGGGCCTGCCCCCTGGCACAGCAGTTAAGTGCACACGTTGTGCTTCAGCGGCCCAGGTTGGGATCCCGGGTACAGACATAGCACCGCTTGGCAAGCCATGCTGTGGTAGGCATCCCACGTATAAAGTAGAGGAAGATGAGCATGCATGTTAGCTCAGGGCCAGTCTTCCTCAGCAAAAGGAATGTTCGACTAATCTTGACTGAATCCTTAGGTGCCTTGCAGGACCTGTAAAAGTCACTAGCAGGATACAGTGCAAACAGAGTCCCTTGTGGAGCTCACGCTCGGATGTCAAAGACACAGTGTTCAACTTTGTGTTAAAAAAATATAGACATAATTTTTGTCAAAGGAGAGAAGGGTCATTTCCCCCTAGGAAATGTCTGGCCTATTTCTTAGCAGTTGAAGGAAAGGAACAGAACTTCCCATAGCCACACCCACCATCTCATGGTATCTTGTTTGTACTGTGCCTCCCTTTTTCTTCTTTTTTTTTTTTTTTTTTGAGGTATGAATATAAAAAAGCAAAGAAATTATAAAGAAAGGCAAAAAACAATTTTTTCACTTTTTTTTTTTTTTTTTTTTTTTGCTGAGGAAGATTAGCCCTGAGCTAACATCCATACCAGTCTTCCTCCACTTTGTATGTGGGTCCCTGCCACAGCATGGCTGACAAGTGGTGCAACTCTGTGCCCAGAATCCAAACCCACAAACCTGGGCCACCAAAGCAGAGAGCACTGAACTTAACCACTATGCCACAATGCTAGCCCCTGAAAACATGTTTTAAGTTAGTCTGCTGTGGACTACAGAGGCATCCAAGGAGGGAAAGGCTGTTCCACGCCGTCTTTCTTTTGGATGGGACAGCCCTGGATTGAGCCTTAGCAGAGGCTGCCTCCTCGGGACTCGAGGCTCCCCCAAGACTGCACCCAGAAGACTGCTGTGCTCTCATGATTGCAAAGGTTGTGGGCCCGGGGAACATGGGAACCCAGGAATGAGACTGGAGGCTTCTCTGAGCAGGAATGGGAATGCATGGCCCTTTCCAGAGATTCGTGTAACGTGTGTCAGTGGAGAACAGTGCTACAACTCGGCACGCAGCAAGGCTTTTCATTTCTAAGCTGGATTGGTAATATCTTGTTTTGGTTTTTTTGAGCAACTGAAAAAAGCCCTTTACAGAAAGCGTTTGTCAACCCCTGCTATCAGTTCCTGTCCAATCCTGGGGAGAGTAGACGCAGGCCCACCTGGAGGGTGCTGAGAGCCTGTCAGTCCTCACTGCCGTCCGCCTGCTTGAATCTCTAGGCAACGCTGTCTAGAGGAAGTGACCTTACAGACAAAACGGACTACATATGTATATATATGAGCAGGGGGACTCAGGACTTCCAGGCCACTGCTGCTCACTGCCGACCGGCACAGTGAACAGTTCTGTTTTTAAGTATTTTTCTAGCTTATGGCTATTTTGTGGTACTTACTCTTTTCCTCTATGGGGAGCTTGAGTGGGTAGGAAAGAGAAGGTATTTGGGTGTTTCTAACCAGTGCTGTACTTCAGTTAGACTAGCTCCAGGACCCTCACCGTGCGGGTGGCTTCACTCCCTGCTCACGTGGCCTCCCCGTGAGGTCGGAGGCCTGTGAGGACAGGAGGCCGAGTCCTCCCTCCCACCCACAATTTGGGGGATAGAGTCTGTTTACTGAAACCTCAGAGCCACGACGTTGCCACCTGAGGGTGGAAGTAGTGTAGACGCTGATTCTGCGCTGAGCTGCTGACTTGTAGCCTCTACTCGAGCCCCTGATGGGCCTGAGAGACGGTGGAGCCTCAGCGAGGGGAGGCAGCTGGGTGTCGGGGAGGAGCACGAAGACGACCCTCCTCCTCAGGGCCTGCCCTCCTGCCGATCTCCAGAAGTCACTGCCCCCGGGTCACACCCACAGTGGCTCCTCGAGCTGGGGCTTCACACCCTTGGCTTTCTGCCTCCTTCAGTCAGCAGCGGCTGCTGGCGAGGCGGGCTAGGAGCATCTTAAACTTTGCATTAATTGTTTGTGCTCCATCACTGCTCAGAAGGTTTAACAGATACTGTTAGAGACACGGGAAGTAACAGGTACTGCCCTGTAACCGCTGGCGTGGCTTCCAAGCGTGTACTTTGGCCTCTGTGCGTACTGTTTCCATCGTTGTGAGTAGAAAGTTATAGCCCCAACATATAAAATTATAGTTACATTTTATTATGTTCCTTTGTTTGGTTATGGTTTATGGCAATGTTATTTTTATTTTCAATATAACAGGTTAAAGGTTATTGAAAATGAATTGATACAGGCTTCAACGAAGAAATTTTCTCTGGAAAAGTTTTATAAGGAGCCCAGTGTTTCTAGTATACAGATGGTGGATTGTTGTAAGAGACTTCTAGAGCAATCACTGCCTTATCTACAAGGGCTGCACCTCTGCGTGTCACATTTTTACTCCGTTATGCAAGATGGGGACCTTTGTATTCCTTGGAATTGGAAGAATGGAGAAGCCGTCAAGTAACAGAAATCTGTATTTTTTTAAAGAGATAAGAAAGGAACTGTTAAATTAAACTTATTTAAATTCACAATTTGATATAACAGTATTATTTATATATTACAAGAACAAAGTTTCTAACTGCTGCTTTAAAAGTACACATTTTGTAAAACATTAATTTCTGCTAGGAAACTTATTTTAAAAAGGTTTTATCTCCCAGTCTTACGGTGTTTCTCATCTGATGGGCAAGACTAGGTGGAAAGATGTCAGAATGAAAGGACGTTTTGTGGCGGTGTGTGAGTGAGGGCTTCTGCAGAGTGAGCTACTCTGTGTGAGCGAGCGTTGCTCAGCGTGCACGGGCGCGCTCAGTGTGGCTCTGAAGGACGGAACTCGCCGTGCGACAGGCAGCTCTATGGTGACATCTCGTGTATCAATACACAGATTTTGCAGCCAGTATGAACAGGTGATGTCCAAAGCAGATGATTGATGGGAAGCAAAAATTAGATAACCAAATTTCGCCTCAGAGAGAGAATAGGAGGCAAAAAAGCAATGGAATGAGTACGCGGCACTGATGCCGTCATAGCCGTCTGACACCAGCTTGTCAAAACGTCTTCAGTGCCAGGGAGTTTATCTTTAAATCAACCCATAAGTTTTGCTACCCATTAAAATACTGCGACTGGCTGGTAGCATGAAACCAATGGGCAGTGTTTTTTAATCATTTAACAAGGTAACTCATTTGGTTTTGTGGACAAACACTATCCAGGAAAATCCTTGCTTGTGTCCCAAAGAACTCCCGCGAGTGGGGTCAAGTGTAAAATGGTTCAGACAATTCAGGATTTGTCACCGCTCTCAACCCAGGTCTTCGTGTCCCTGCCAGTGTTTGCAACCCTGGTTACAGCCCCTCTGAGCCGCCCTCGTCCATAGTGTGGGGTCTCCCTGAAGCCGCAGCCCAGCCCGGCCCCAAGGGGCACGGTGTGCCCGCCCTGTAGACACAGGGCTTCTGTCTCACAGACATTTCCTTTAGGATAATATTTTTAACCAGACCCACAGCCTCTTTGGCTTGTTTCTCAAGAAGATGAGGTGAATCCTAGTTTGGGACTCCATTTTTGTGGCTCTTACTGCTAAAGAAATGAGAAGGATTTTTCCACAGTGCACTGGAAAGGAATGAGATGTTGAAAACCATTCTGGAAGCATGTTGTAAATTCATCTCAAACATTGGTTATTCAAACTCTTTAAATTCAAGTGTGTGTTTAAAAGAAATATTGATTGTAATTATTATGGTTTCTGCATATCATCCCTTTTAACTTATGCCTAACAGCTGGACCTAAATTTTTCTTTCTAATGTAATGTTGTTGCCTATAAAGATTTTCCAGCCAAATGATGGGTGTGAAAAATTCCTTAAAGGTTATGTAAGAAAATGTATTGGAAAAATAGGTTTGGATTATGCCGTTTCTAAAATGAACTAACATAGAATCCTCAGTAATATATTTTGAATTAGACTTTGTCTCAGAACTAATTGTTACAGAATAAATAATACATTAATCAGATCATTGTTTTTCTTCTTATTCAGTTATCAGTAGTTTTACAACTATTGCAACGTAATAGGAAACTACGAGAAATTGGTGACCTGTAGGCATTGTGACTTCCTCTCCCAATCTGGCATTACAGGGAAAATTGTGTCCCCCCACTGAGAACTGGCACAGGATCAGGCCCCTCTAACTACAAAGCTTTGGTCAGAAACGGCCTCCAAAGGGACCTGAGCTCCAGACCCAGGCAGAGCTCTCCCGAGGGAGAACCAGGCCCTGAGCTCGCTGGGGGGCTACGCGTCTCTGCCCAGGCTGTCGGGTCAGGGAGGCCTCTGTCTAAAGACACGTCTGTCCACAGGACAGGTCTCGGCAGGCCCTACTCCCTCTTTTCTCAAAGGCCTCCACCTCCAGGCAGCCGCCCTGAGCTAATGAGAGGGTGGTGAGCCTGGAGGAGTGGCCAGGTGGAGCACGGGAGCTCAGGGCCGCCTCAGGGGCCAGCTCACCTTGGGAACCTCCAAGGACTGTGTGCACATCCCAGACAGAGGCCTCTGAAGTGAACCCTTCCAGCTCAGGCCACTATCCCAGCATCCTGGTGTCCCCACATCCCCTATACTAACTCAGCCTCTCCGGCTGCCCTGGAGGGATCTGTCCATGCTTTCCTGGAGCGAGCCAATCAGATCAAATGAGTCCTGTGGAGACTATTGGGCCTCAAGGCTTTTGGGCTCTTCTGCAGGGGCCCCTGGTCCTGGCAGCCTTCCACCACAGGCTCCACAGCTGGGAACTCCAGCTCCCCGGAGGCCAGCACCCAGACCCAGGGTGGAGGAGCCACAGATGCATTGGGTGAGGCCTGGCAGCTGGCTGACCAAAGTGTGTCCCTGTTCCAAGACGGCCTCCGACCTGTGCTACTCGCCGCAGACCCTGACCTTGGGGCCTCTGACATGGCAGGGTCCCCACAGGTGCCTGTCCTATGGGCAAGAATTGGCACAAGCCCCAGGGGACCTTGCTAAGACTCCCAGTTGCTCCCTGTGCTGGGTGGCCCTGGGCAAGGCCTACTCCTCACTTGGCCTCAGTCTCCCCAACTGTAAAAGGAGGCACCAGGGCCAGTTCTGGAGGTTCTTCCCAGCCTGAGTGAGTCTGTCCCGGAAGCCAGGGTCCTCCCTTGGATGGTCCTCTGCCACCAGCACAGGCGCCCCTCGCTCCTTAGCAGTTGGGGGAGGAGGAGGTGGAGCAGCCAGCGGCCAGACAGCTCAGACCTGGGTCAGTGCTGGGGGACCCTCTCTTCCCCCGACACCCCTGCTCCTGCACCCTCGTTCTCCTGACCACTCAAAACCCTTCCCTCCTGGGGACTTTCCGGTTATGGAGTATCTCAGGGATTTTTTTCCCCTACACTGACAAATGTTGCACATGGGGAAACTGAGGCCCAAAATAAGAAGGAGACTTTCCGAAGGCCCTTCTGCCTGCTGCAGACATTAGAACCCAGGTGTCCCGGGGGCTGTGAAGGGTCTGAGGACACAAGAGCACCCTCAGCTCTGGGCGAGCGCACGGCCAGGTCAGCGCCAGGAGTAGGCGGGACTACGAGTCAAGATCACATGGGCCCTTGGAGCAGCACTGCCCCACGGGGGCAGGGGACATGGAAGGGACAGACAGCAACCTTGGGTGGTCAGGCATGTCAGTCCTGGCCATGGTGGTGCGAATGGGTCCGACTTTGCCCCTGTAGGACTGTTATGCAGATTGCGGGGGGGCGGCGAGGGGGGTCTTCTCCTCCTGAGCGACGCCTGGCAGTGGCCTCAACCCTGACCCCCTCCAGCGAAACTGCTGAGGCTGCCCTCCTCCCCATTCCAGCCAGGCCGGAATGCTGGGACGCCACAGGTGCCTACTAGCGTCATTCTTGGAAGGAGGTTTGCACACATCTGCCCCAAAGACGATCACGGCAGCTCGTTTGGGAGAGGCTGGCTCAGCACAGGGCGTGGCGGGCTCTGGAGGACACGGGCAGATTTAACCCTCTTCAGAATCCGTGGCAGGTGGTCAGTGTTTCATTTTCATTTTCTCTGTCACTACCACAGGTACTGGCATTAGACCTGGGCTGGTGTCGGCACACGTGAGCCAGAGATGCCCAGGTCAGCAGGACGAACAGAGAGGCCTGGGAAAAGCAGTGTGATCGAGAGGCAGGGACAATACAGGCTATGGAGACACCAGCCCTGGTGCTTCACTTTTATCCACACCCAAAACAGAATTTTTAAACTTTGGAGTAAAATCTTTCCTGAGAGAGTCCTCTTCCTTTCTTATTAGTCACTCAACAAACAGGAGGCACCTAACTGTGTGCAAGTCTTGTCATAGGCACTGGGGACACAGCAGGAGCCAAGCAGGAAAGGTGCTACCTTGGAGGAGCTGACATTGCAGTCCCTGTCATGTAGCTTTCCCTTGGTGTGTTAGTTTCCTGTGGCTGACATAAGTTACAAATTGGATGGCTTCAAACAACAGAAATGTATTCCCTCTCAGTTCTGGAGACCTGAAGTCCAAAATCAAGGTGTCAGTGAGTCCACACTCCCTCCAGAGGCTTCAGGCGACATTCCTTTCTTTGCCTCTTCCAGGTTCTGGCGGCTGCCAGTGTTCCTTGGCTTGTGGCCGCATCACTCCAGTTGCTGCCTCTACAGTCACCGGGCCGCCTCCTCTTCTCCAGGTCCTCTGTGTGTCTGTCTCGAAGCTCTCCCTGCCTCTCTCTTAGAAGGAGGCATGTGACTGCATGTAGGGCCCCCGGGATCCAGGATGAGCTCCTCCTCTCAAGATCATAACTTACATACCTTGCAATAGAAGGTCATATTCGCAGGTTCCAGGGATCAGGACATGAATGTATCCTTTGGGGCCACCATTCAACTCCCTGCATTGGTGATGGGATCACCATTACAAATCTGCTCTGTTTTAGTCTGCCCTTGAATGACTCCCCCCTCCCCAGGGGCATCATCCGTGTCCACCGGAGACCCTGGCAGGGTGCACAATTTCTCTTCCTACCTGAGCATTATTTCACATCCCCTCACACCCCCAAAGTTTGAGTTTCCTGTGATTCCAGCCTCCACTTAACCTGCCCACTTTGAGCATTCGGTTGCTTCCAGCCTCTCACTTCTAATTCACCTGCAGTGACATTTTCCGGGCACAGTGCTTCTCTTCGCTCCTTGGGCGGCTGGTTCCCAGGGTGAGCATGTTGCAGGCCTTCCGTGCCAGTCGCCCATTTATTGCCGCTCAGCTCCCAACCCACCCCGATACATGCTCTGCAATAATGACCAGAATTCCTCCAAGCTTCTCTCCTTTAGAACGGACAGGAGGACAAGCTTTCTCAGTAGAGGGCGCCAGAGGGACACTGCAGGAGGAACGGGCCCTCCTGACTCTGGAGGCTGCGTGATTGGTGGGTCAGAAGGTGTGATGGCATCCAGTGGACACCCACCCCAGCCATGGACCCAGACACATGGCCCTGGCTGGGCCTGGTGTCCCTCTCGACACACTGTGAGCACCTGCCCACACTGGTGCCCCCACTTCCTCTGCTTGTCCACAGGCCTGGCCGTCAGCTGACCTGCGTGCACCCCATTCATGCCCCCGAGGGTTGCTCCCCACTTACCCGCTGCCTGGAGAGCTGTGGCTCAGGCCACCCAGCCGACGCCTCTGCCATCCAGTGGGCACAACCATACCTCTTCCTGAAGAGGGGGCACCCTTCCTGGCCTTTCCTTCCTTGAGGGCTGTCCGTCAGCCTTAGGGTACCATGCAGAGTTTTATTACATCGTATTCTTTTCTTCAAGTTTACCGATTTTTCTATTAAACTTCTCCTGTTTAAATGACAGGGTGGTATGTCTTTTCTGATGGATGCAGACCAATACACTGATTCAGCAATGCCTCCAGTCAGAGCATGAGGCCAGGCTTGGCTCCTCCTGGCTGCCCCCAGCTAGTGGCCCCTGTGCCCGGCAGATGCTCCAGCCTTCTTAGTCCCGCTAACATACTGCTCATTTATTTTTTAAAAAACTAAAATCATTAACTACATCCTTGGTGCTGAGACAGCAGCCTTGCTCATCTCGAGCCAGGCCAGAGCAGCTCGCCTCTTCCTCCAAGTGCAGCACCTGGGCTTTCTGACTGACAGTGCTCCCCGCAGGGTAGCTCGGATGTGTTCTGGAGGGAAGAGCTGCAGCCGTCCTTTGTCTGCATGGTGGGGCCTTGCAGTGTGGACTGGCCTTGGTACAGACTGGCAGGGGAGGAACACTCAGGGCCTGTGGCCCCCAGCCACATAGGGGAGGGCGCTGTGCAGCCAAGGGAGGCGCCGAGCGGGCATGCGCGCTGTGGCCCGCGCCGTTTTAGGACCTGGGAGTACCCTGGGCTGCCATGCTCTGGTTGTGTTCCCCACTCCCATCTTGGGCCCACAGGGGGCCATGGCCGGCTCCACGTGGCTCAAGGTGCAGTCTATTTGGCCAGCCTTCACTTCCCCCACCCTGTGGGACCGGGGAGCAGCGTCCATGTCCCATCCCAGGGCTGTGTCCCACCCAGCCAAGTCCAAGTGACTCCAGGAAGCTGTGCTGGCCCCCCCGGGTGGGCCTGGACCAGAAGCTGGCAAGGGCACCAGGGCTAAGGCGGGAGCTGCAGGGTCTCCCTGGGTGATGTGGTGGGGGGAGCACACAGGGTAGAGCCCAGTCTACGGGGGTCAGGGCAGGCCCCCGACTCCACCCAAACAGCTCTGGGCCAGCAAGACAGGCAGGGACTGGAGGGTGGGCCTCAAAGGAGCCTCCAGGGGGCCTCTTGCCAGCCTGATGCCACTGGGGGTCCTCTGAGCAGAGGAGGGCAGGAGGCAGGCCCTCTGGGCGCGTGCTCTCAGCAGAGGTGGCTGTTTAGAGAGAGTCCTTGGTCCTTATCTCCCTCCTCAGCCAGGGCTGGGGCTCACATCCCACGGTCTTTGCTGCAGCCTTTCGAGTGGGGGCAGGGCAGGGCCCACCCCATCTCCTAGGTGAGGCTTAACTTGCCCAGAAGTGGAGAGGCCAAGCCTCAAACCCAGGCCCACTGGCTCCAGAGCACAAGCCCCCTGTGCTCTGTCCACCTATGGTGGGCATACCCGGCCACGGCCTGGGGCAGGAAGGTCACCAGGTTCCGCGCTAGTCACCACAGGACAGAGGGCGAAGCTGGCTCTGGAACGTCCACGACCACATGTTCATGAAACCACACAGAGGACCCTGCATACCAGACCGGCAACACGGACACTGCAAGTGCAGTGGCGGACTGGGCCGAGCCGGCTTGTTTGTGCTTCCTGTGTCCCTCAAACCCAGGGCCCTGGGATCACTGTACAGAGGAGCCAGCCGAGGCCATCCTGCTTGTCCCAGCCCAGGACCCTCCCCACTGCCCAAGCTGCAGGGCCAGCCATCCAGGCCTGGGGCTCCCCCTATGTCCCTGGGTCATTATCTGGGGTGGCCAGACCCCTCTTCTCTGACCAGAACCACTTCCTTGGGGGCAAGTGAGCTCTGCAGGGGGGCCGCAGAGAACTTGGCTGTCCATGGGGCCATCTTCCCCAAACAGCCGAGGTTAGCACATTCCTCATCCTCTGGCCTATCATCCCGGACAGTGAACCAGCTGCCCTTGGACTGGCTTAAGTCAAAGCAGGGCAGACAGTGGTTAGAGAGAAGGAGGAACTTCCTGACTGTCAGAGGCCTCACCAGAGTCAGGATGTGGTAATTCCATCACTTGGAAAACAAACAGGCCACCACAGAGCACCTCAGAGCCTTGACACCCGCCAGCTAGGGGCACAGGGACAGCCCTGACCATCCATTTCCTGCACACAGTCAGTGCCAGTAAACACGTGTGACGGGCACAGAGTCAGTGTGCCCAGGGGCTGGGACAGCCTCACCAGGGCCACTCGCCCACATCCATATGGCAAGTAACCAAGCCACCTGGGTCCACGGGCCCCTTTCCCTATCCATGCAGGTCACCATCGGGAATGTACAGGCCGGGGGCTCAGGGCTCAGTGTCAGGCTGTCAGTCAAGGCAGCCTCCAGCTTGCTTCCTGGCATGGGCAGGCTCAGGACGCCAAGGGGCCCACCTATGGGGGGAGCAGCACTTTACAGGGGTCATGAAATCCTTTGTGGAGCGTTTCCAGTGCTTTCTGTGGGCCAGGCCCCAGACTCTGGAAAATCACTGGTAAATGGGTCATGGTGTTCCCAGAGTGGGCTGATTGGCTTCGTGGAAGGAGGTGAGCACGAGAGAAATCAGATGTCCTGCTCTGCCAGGTGCATTCCTCTGGGAGCAAGATGCCGTTCCAAGCTGAGGCTATGTGGGAGTCCTTCGGGGCTCCTGGCCCCCCGTCCTCATCCCCTCCCACGGCCACCACCAGGTCCCTGAGCACCTGCTGCCCCAGCAAAGCCCCCACCCATGCGCACAGGCCACTCCGAGGCCTGCAGGCTAAGGTCCACCAGGAGATAGGACAGGCCCATTGTCCTTGCTGCCTCATCAGGGGCACAGGTGTCTGGGGGGCAGGGACCAGGCCAGTTCCAACCACCCCATTATTTTCCTTGAGCAGAGTCCCAGGTGTTCATCAAAAGAGCTGCTGGAAGTCCTGTCAGAGAAGAGCATGGTGACAGAGTGGGATGACTGTCCCCTCATCCAGCTCCCCACCTCTAGCTCCAGGCCTCCATGCCCCACCCTCCCCGGCTTCCCTCCCCCTCTCCCTCTGCCTACTCACGCCACCTGAACCCAGGAATATCTGCACCATCTCAGCCTTAGACTGGCCAGCCCCCAGGCCCCACCTGAGCCAGGGCACTCCCCTGCCCTCCACCTCCTGCATGCCCTGCTTAAAGACACTCTGCAGCTCCCCAGGAACTAGGGGGCTGTTGAGGCTCCTCGATGGGTCCTCAAAGCCTTTCCAGTGCCGGCCTCTCCTCTTCCCCGCAAAGACCGCAGCTGGGCCAGGTGGGCCAGCACCCTGACCTGCTCGACAGCCCATTTCAGCTTCCCGCCTCCACAGGTTTGCTCAGGCTGTCCCTTTCCGCCAGGATGCCCTTCCTCCCTCCCCCTGTGAGCCCACCCGGGGCCTCAGGGTTCCAGCTCAGGGCACACAAAGTCTGAGCAGCCTGCGTGGAACTCTGACCTGAAGGACTTGTCCTAGGCCCTGAACCTGAAGGGAGAGTGGGAGGTCGCACTGTACCTGGGTGACGGCGTGAGCAGAGGCCTGGAGGCAGGAAGAGCTGGCCTGGGAGCAGCCCTTGAGTAGAAAGGCACTAGAGCCCAGTGGGAGTAGGCGAGGTGTGGGGGACAGAGGGCCGGGGTCTATCACTGAACGCCCGGCCCTTTGGCCACATGTGAAGATATCCATCCAGCTGCTGGGGAAGGGCTGCAGCACTGGTATGTCAGGGGCACCCTGCCTCTGGATGGGAGGGCTCTTGGCCCAGGAGCCCCCCAGTCCCAACAGGAGTGCGTGGGTAGGTGGGGCCCCGTGGGCACCTGTAGGCTGGGAGGTTTTAGGTTTACCACTTCCAGCCTCCCTGGCAGCGTTTGCCCATATTCTGCTTGCACACCTCTAGTGATGGAGAGCTCATTATCCTACCAGGTAGCCCCTCAAGGTAGGTTGTAGCTCTGAACAAGCAGAAGCTCTGCACAGACGGAACTGAAATTGCCCCTGGTTCTCCCCACTGAGCCCTACGCTGGTTTCATGGGCCCAGTGGGACAGCCTGACACACACCTGTGTCTCCCCCGCCAGGACCCTCAGCTCTTCTCTAAGAATCACCTCCTTAGAGCATGACTCTCAGACAACCGGGAGCCAGCCCCTCCCACACTGCCTCATCTCTACCCTCACAGGCTACCCACACCCTGAAGAGCATTCTGCTCGGGACACGGGAAAATCTGTGATATGGGCTTTGCCCAAAACACCACCCTGGCGGAGTCACGGTCCAGCCAGTTAGGCTCACCTGAGTGGATCACAGAACAGACCCCAGGAGTGAGACGGCCGAATGGGCACCCTCGCTGCCCAGGGCCAACAGGTTTTGTCTCTACAGTCTGTGATCCCCAGGGACATTCAGCTCCCAGGATCCCCCGCCTCCCACTCCTCCAGCCATCAGGGAAACAGAAAGTGAATTCCCACAGTAAGTCAGCAAACAGCTCTTCCCTTCACAGCTGTGTGATTGTCAGGTCACTCTGCTCTGACTCTCAGTGCCTCATCTTCGAGGCGGTAGAGGATGAGCACCATCCCAGATCCCTATTTATCCCTCCCCCCGCCTCCCCCAACACACACACGCGCGCGCACACACACACACGCACACACGCACGCTGGCCTACAGCCCCGGCCTCGGGTGGAGTCTGTGGTTCTGCTAACTGCAGGCCTTTGATGTGTCTTCCTTAGGATGCCCAGCCTGCTGGGCGAGGGGTGGGGGTTACACCCACTGCTGACGGACCTTACAGATCAGAGACCCTGTGAGCTCAGACTGACGGCTATCTTAGAATGACAATCAGGCCAGCCTTACAGGAAATTCACAGGACACAGTCAGAGTGGCCCTGACAGGTCACGAGGCAGAAGACCAAGCCTGCTGTCCCAAAAGGGCTCTGGGTGCTCTGTCCAGGGAATTTATAACAATCACTGTTACCCTGGGGACTCTGCTGGTGTGGACTGAGCCCTGGTCCCTGCCCCAGGCTGAACCCAGATCCCTGCTGCAGCCTGAGCTTCTATCTCTCTGAGCACCTCTGAGACACTCGTGGGGACTCTTGGGGGCTGGATGAGAGTGAGGCTAAAAGGCCATGTGAGGTCCCACAACTCTGTCTGAGAGGCCAGCGCCCCTGCCCTGGCAGCCTCTCCCACCAAGGACCCAGAGATCCGGATGACCTTCAAGGCCCAGACCCTTCCTCTGACTTCAGCCTGATCTGCTTATCATCATCATTTGCTGGCTGAGTGACCACGAAGGAGGGGGGCATCCTGGAACAAAGACACCAAACAATGACACAAAAATGTCCTGGCTGCCAGCCAGCAGTGACCACAAGGACTTTGTCAAGGCCATCCTGCAGGGAGCCTGGAGAGAGTGCACACTGGTCCTCCCACCCGCCCCGTGGAGCTAATAGGCCCTGCCCTCTGCCACCCTCAGAAGCGGCCATGCCCTTGGGATCAGCTGACCCCACCCCAGGCCTGACCTCCAGGCCACCTTACATCCCCTGGCCTCGGCGAGCCCTGGTTCCTGGGAAGGCAGTCACACGGTGAAGTTGAGCAGGCTGTCTGACAGGCCTGCTCATCCCTACGTTGTGCAGAGAGGAAAGCTGAGGCCAAGAGAGGGGGAGGCCATGTGTCACAGGGCACAGTGGCCACAGAATCAAGGCTGGACGCCAGGCCTTCCCTCCCCAGCCCAGAGGACTGGCGTTTCCTGGGGTCCTCAGGCTGGGTGAGAGTGTTTCAGAGCCTCACTTACTGCCTCCTGCCCCAGCATGACTGGATCAGGAGGGACAAGCCACTCCCTTTCTGGAAAGCCCAGAGGCTGCCACTGTGCCATCAAAGCATCGTCCAGAGCCCCTCCGACCAGGGAAGGACACAGCTGGAGGCAAGACCTCTGCCCGGGCTCCCTCAGCCGCAGGCCTCCTCTAAGAGAGCTCCAGGCAGGCCCCAGCCCCTTCTGCTCAGGGCCCAAGGAGGCCCTGAGCGCTGCCCCCAAGCCCAGGTGGCCCCTGGCTGAGCCCAGGGACACTGGGCCTTCAGGTCCCACCCATCCTGGCTTGCTCCTATCCCAACCAAGGAGGCCTCCTTCTGGCTCTGGCTGGTAACTAACATATCGCTCTGACACCAACATCAGAACTGAATTATTGAACCCCAAAGAGTTAAAAGACCAAGATGGCTTGGGAGGTAAAGGAAGTTCTGGAAAACATTATGTGTCAAAATCTAAGTTAAATTTATATTGGTTCTGAAAGCATTCGGCAAGTTCCTGTAGGAACTCCGGGTGAGTCCTGTGTGCTTCCAGGGGAGGCAGACGGTCCTCGCGGAGCACGGTGGCGTGGAGGTGGCAGGCCGCTCTGGCCACGGATGACCCAGAAAGGTGCAGGCAAACGCTCTCAAGTTTCGAAGGAGAAACGATTATTCATTCCCAGTGAGGACATTTTTCAGCTCGGAGGTGAAGGCCCAGGGGGCAGGAGGGCTGGGAGGGAAGGTGGAGGCTGGCGGCGGAGGGGCTGGTCCAAGGGCGCCGAATGATGGCAGAGCGCCTTCTGGTGGGGAGACGGCGACGGGGATCGCCAGGAAGGGCGCGGGGCTCCTTGCTCCAGCTTTGGCCAGGCCGTGGGTCCGTGCAGACGGGAGGCAGTTTCTTGAGCCGATGTCTTTCAGAGAAGCCTGAGGAGGGGGCGGAGGGGCGGCCGTCTGCGCAGGCGTGCTGGCCGGGTCCCGGGCGCTGGGAGGAGCCCCCGGCACGCTCCCGCGCTGAGATCCGGGCCTGGCCCCAGGCTTCTCAAGGGAAGCCGGGGAAGCTGCGGGAGCATCTGCCTTCGGTGAGGGGTAAGTGATTTCGCCAGTTATCTCGTTTACCCAGAAAAACGTATCTAGAGGTTTCTTCCCCTGTGCAGGCTGACTCTTAGACATAGCTACAAGGGAGAAAATTGAGACAACACAGGTACATTCTCAGTCGTCCGTGGTCCACCTACACAACCAGGGTCAACGGAGCCACCAGGCCCTGCCTTCTGTCCACAGCCGGTGCCGGCCCTCTGTCAAGGAGACGCCGTCCTGGACGCTCCAGGAATCGTCCCAGGACCAGGAGCAGGCCTAACTAGAGGCTCCAGATGAATTCTAGGGTCTTTTTTTTCTTAATTTTCTCTTCAAATTCTTTCATCTTAACCAAGTACACTAAGAAGTCTACTTGACATCTCGACCTAGTTCAGACATATTTGTGCCCATGCGTGTGAATGCCTGTGCGTGTGTGTATGTACGGATACTGACAATTTCATAGGATGGAAATGATTATGGGCAACAGTCTCTGATGTTTTCTATGCAATTCCATTCTACTATGTTCCTTAAGAAAATGCTGGCTGCCACTCCTTAAACTCTTTTTATAAAGGAAGTAACCATGATTAATGAACCATGGCTTAAAAAACACTGTCTTAGATTAAGAGGAGAATGGAGAATGCTGGATCTTCTACGAAAGAAGACAAAAAATCATTCTTGCAAATTTTACAAAAACATGACCGTGTGTGGTCAGCAGAATGGTCCCCCAAAGATGGCTGTGCCCTAATCCTCACAATGTGTGAATGTGTTTTGTTAAATGGCAAAAGGGACTTTGCAGATGTAGTTAAAATTACAGACCTTAAACTAGGGATGTTATCCTGTGTTATCTGGGTGCCCCAATCTAATCACTTGAGCTTTCTCTGGCTGGGGTCAGAGATGCAGCAGCAGGAGAGTGAGAGAGATTGAAAGCATGAAGAGGACTCGCCTGCCATTGCTGGCTTGATGATGGCAGGGGCCAAGTGGAAACGGTGAGAAGGAAATAAGTTCTGTCAACAAAAGGACTGAGCCTAGAAGTGGATTTTCCCCAGAGCCTTTGGATAAGAGCTCAGGGTGAACAAAACCTCGAGGCTGGTCTTGTGAGACCCTCAGCAAGCCCCACTTGCCAGCCTCAGGATGTACAGCTCTGTGAGATCATAAATGGCTCTTGTTCTAAGCCGCTAACTTTGTGGTCATTTGTTATGGCGGCAACAGGAAACTCATACACCATGTGAACGCCTTCTCAGAACCGGTGCAAGAGAGAGGCTGCAAAGCTGGAGCTCCTCTAAAGAGGCCTGACCTTTGGTGCGGGCCTCTTAGCCAGACTGGGGGAACTCTTCCTACCTTCTTTCTGTCAAGCCGGATAATTACTCCACCTCTTTAGAATGGACAGTGACTGTCACCCCTGGGAAATGTCAACGTGCACCACCTAGAAAGGCAACCCACTTTCAAGGTCTTGACACCTGCATCCTCTGTGAAGCTCCAATTTGCCCTCAGGCAGAAAGGGTTTCCCCACTATCCCCTGGTGGTGCACAGGCCATGGGGAGGTCAGCACACCCTGCAGGGATTCCCAGAATCAGGGTGGCTGGCCACAGGGCATGGTGGGTGGAACAGGTAGGGCTGGCCAGGAGCTGGGGGAGTGGAAAGGTGTGAAGGGTGGGAAGCTCACCTGTCAGAAGGTGCTGGGGTGGAGAGAGCTTCCAAGAGAAGGAGCATTAGAAGGCTGGGGGCTCCTAGCAACCTGATCTTTATTGTGTAAAGGGTTTCCCGCCCTATCCCAGCCCAGATTCCGCCTGGTGCTCTCGGACTCACCAGCGCTGCTGCACACACCCCTCGCCCCTCCTCCAGCCCCTTCTGTCATTGTGCCTGATACCCACAACCCAGAGGTCCCTCGCCTCTGCCTTCCCCCTTCCTGTAGCTCCTAACTTCTGCCAGTCCCGTCATTTAGCTCCACAAGCAGCACCTGTTTTTTCTAGAACATAAACTTATAGACAAGGGGCATGTCTTCCTCTGGCAGGGGTGGTTCATTTTCAGCATAGTGGACGCCAGGGGCTCTTGGGTTAGGAATTTCTCACAGATCCACTCCCTGCTAGGCTGAGTTTGGCTCACCCTAGGCCTCACACCCTCTTCAGGGCCTCATGTCCCTGAGAATTAGACCTGTTCCCCTTGTTACTATCTGCTGAGATTCCACCCCAACCCAGGCCCACCTTGAACCCTCACCAAGCTGCCTCTGACCTGGGGTCACCCCTGACCTGGGGTTGCCCTACTCTGTGGACTCAGCAGCTGTCATCGGTCACAGGGCGCTGGCCCATCGTGCTGAGAGGAGATGGAGTGGCCATTCTCTTAGACTGGCCCCAGGTCACCCAACTGGGCTTTTCTCCTCTTCTCCACTGCCCTCTGATGTGGGGCAGTCCATAAGCACTGCCAAATCTAAGTGATAAACTAATCTCCTCTGCGCCCCTAGGTGTTCTCCACCCTGCAGCCTGCCACTGGTAACTCTCCTCCATTGGCATTTGTGGCCTTGAATCTTCCCAGGGCCTGCTGTGGGCCTGGCCCTGGCACGAGGCCATTGCTGAGGTGAGGGAAAAGCCCTCTGTCCCTCTCTCCCTGCTCTGTTCGTCCCCTCCTGCTGCTTGCCCAGGCCCAAGTGAGCCTCCCCCTTTTTTCCCCAGCACCTCCATCTCTGTCCACACGAGGGCAGATTCCCTGGAAATGTGAACTCATGCTATCGCCTTCTTCCACCCGATCTTGGAAACTCAGCTTGCTGGGAATGTTATCAGGCTTAAGATTTCACTCGTTCCCACCACGGCATCCAGCTCTTGAAAAATGTGCTCTGAGAGCTTTGTCTTCCAGGCATCTGAAAACTCTGATTGGTGATGACTGGCCTTTAACAAGCTCTGAGACGAAAAGTTACTTGAGCACCAATGTACGGACACATTCAGCTTTCTGGGGTCTTATCCATCTAAACGCTGCCTCTTTCACACCAAACACCTGCTCGCTGTATGTCCTCGCACTATAACGCTAGTGCCTGTGCGTGTCTTTCTACCTGGCTCAATTTCGCCAAGAATAATTAGGAATCATACTGGCTGCTTTTGAGGAATTTTGATATGGACAAAATTATTCATTTGAGAAGTGTCTTCAAAGGAAAAACAAAAACAAAGGAAAATTCTTACTGTCCAATTGTCTGCTTTCTTTAATTGGTATGAGAGGCATTTTAAACTCAATTTAAACTCAAAAATTCCCTCCCTAAAATATTCTCTAGCTAAAACTAACGTAAGATATGAGGATCTTCTCCCTCATCGGCACATTTAGACAGTGTTTAGGTTAGCTTCCGATGTTGACAGTTCCAAAGCTCACTCCACAGTTTGTTAATGGCTCAAAGTCAGAAATCATAGATATGTCAGGTAAACAAAAATGTTGGCTGACACCATTGCATAACCGTCACATTTGGCCATATATTTTCAGACTTTAGATACCAAAAAATGAAACAAATCTCAAGAGATCATTGTTTTTTCATGCGGGAGCCATCACTTCCTTCTTTTCCATAAATCAGGAATTAATCAGTGCTGGCTTTAAAAATCTTATGGCTTGATAGAATTG
Source organism: Equus caballus (assembly GCF_041296265.1). NCBI lineage: Eukaryota > Metazoa > Chordata > Mammalia > Perissodactyla > Equidae > Equus > Equus caballus. The sequence goes on along the minus strand of NC_091699.1, from coordinate 53,411,970 downwards.
TCCAGGACCCAAAGTATGTGAAAACCAGATATATGGCTTTCTCTTTAGTGTGTGTGCATGGAAACTTTCTCCTCTTTCCCTACAGAGAAAAATGATTCTCTTGCAAACTTGAAAGATCTACTCTCAAAAAATGCATTGTTATCCATATATTCTGGGAATATTTAGTTCAGATAAAGCCAAAATTGTCTAAACAAGACAAAGAAAGGAACGTTATTAAACTATGTTTCTTTATATTGTGGCGCTTCCGGGTTGGTGAACGTGGGGAGGTGTGGGGAGAGCGGTGCGCGTGCACAGAGCCCGGAAGCTCCTCACCCTTCCCCACACCTCGCTCTGAGCATCTCTTCCATCTGGCTGTTCCTGGGTTATATCCTTTTATAATAAACCAGTAATCTAGTAAAAAAAAAAAAAAAAAAAAAGGAAAGTATATATACCTACTAGCCCTTGTAACTAGTTATGAGACAATAAGAAAAGGCATCAAATTCAAAATAAAAGAAAAATTTTAGCAAGATTTAGTCTTTGTTAATTTATCATTTTAAGAAACAGTACAATATTTTCGTTTGTCTAAGACCAAGGTAAAATTTCTCATGATTCAAACTTCCTAAATTTCCTACATTGGTTTTATGAGTTAAATATGTTTCCACTATTTCCATAACTTGCTTAAAATTAAACATCAGGGGCCGGCTCCATGGCCGAGTGGTTAAGTTCGCGCGCTCCGCTGCGGCGGCCCAGGGTTCGGATCCTGGGCGCGGACATGGCACCACTCATCAGGCCACGTTGAGGCAGCGTCCCATATCCCACAACTAGAAGGACCTGCAACTAAGATATACAACTGTGTGGGGGGGGAGCGGTTTGGGGAAATAAAGCAGAAAAAAAAATCATATGCGTAAAGTTGTATTTAACTAATTAAAATAATGGATGTCTTTTTAATGGGTTTAATTTTCGAAATTCCTTACAATGCTACATTTTACAAAGATTTGATTTTAGCTAAATTGTAATTTCCAGATTTTTAACTACTTTTTAAGAACTTAGAACTAAATCCATTAATAAGTAATCTTTAAGGATCTACATGTATTTTAAAAAGAAAAAATACAAAAACATTGGCTATTGAATATAATTTGTCCTTATTTCTTAAAATGTCAGTAAATTAACAAAATATGCAAATACCTTTGGATGTTGATACATATATGTTTGTTTTTGCCTTCTCTAATTTTTAAAATGAGATACTCAGAAATATATAGCTGCGTGATTTTTAACTTTGCCCCCCAAGTTTCTCTTATTAAAAAAAATATTGGTTACCCTAATTAAAGATAGTAATTCATGTAGATGGCTAATTGTACAGGATACAGTCATTACAGAGGGAAACAGGTACACAGATGTGATTTTCCGTTATTTCAAATGGTTGTTACAGTTCATTCAAATGATAAGTTTGATATGATATATGTTTCATTAATACACAGGTAAGTTAATTCTCTTTAAGCTACAGTTAAAAACTTTATTACCTACGTATATATTTCTATATCTGTGTATGCGTAAATGCGTACAAAGGTAGGTTAATTGTTCCTTTACTACGATTTGTTACACAAATAATGTGCCAAAGGAGTGAAATTAAACGTTCTGTCTCTTCGGGGCCACAAAGTGCCCAGATATTTGGCTAAACATTATTTCTGGATGTGCCGTGCAAGTGTTTCTGGATGAGGTGAACATTTGAATCCGTAGATTGAGTAAAGCCGATTGCCCTTCCCTGGTGGGTGGGCCTCATCCAGTCCACTGAAGGCCTGAAAAGAATGAAAGCTATGCCTGACCGTCTTTAAGCTGGGACATTGGTCCCGCCTTGGCCTCTGACTTGGACTAGAACTATACCATCAGCTCTCCTGGGCCTGGACTGCTCAGTCTTCATAATCATGTGACCTGTTCCTTATAATAAATCTCTCACATTTATTATTATAAATTTAATAATAATAATAAATTTATCATTATTATAAAATATAATTATACACACATCCTATTGGTTGTATTTCTCTGGAGAACACTAATACAGTCTCTCATGAAAAATGCCTAAGTTTTTTAATGCCCAAAATAGTAGAGGTTCCTTTTGTCATCAAATCATTCCGTTAACTCTCAATGCTTTTAGCATACTCTTAAATTATCTTCTTAGCCATTCCCTTGGATAGCGCTGACCTAATTTTTTGTTTATATTTTTAAATGATATCACAGAAGTAAATTCACCCTTAAAATGTAGGCCACTCCCAAAAAGTAAATTAAATCTCCCAGAAATTAAAGTTCATATGACTAAAATAATTGCCCCCACTCGGGCATGGCAACTGGCAAAAGCAAAGAAGTACATATTTATACTGGAGTAAAGGTGCTCTCATCCACAAACTGCCTTGGAGAGCCCATTGTGACAGCGAAGGGTGAGCTCTGTGATTGGCCAGGGGCCTCGATGTCATAAAGGCCAGGCGCTGGTGCCAGAGAATAAAAGGAGAGCGCCGTGGGGTGGAGAAGGGACTGCCGGTCTTCTGGCGGAGGAATTCTCTTCTCGTGCTCTTTCTCTTTGCAGCCTTCCATCCCCCAAACCCACTGAACATGGCCTTGGAACCCACATAGCATTCCAGTTCCAGGCCCCAAGACTTCCCACTGCTCACATCCACCTTCTCCACCCAGCATCAAACAGCTGAAAAGCCGCTCAGACCTCGAAACTTACTCTAACCTAGAAGGTAAGGACGTTCAGACTTCCCTGGGAAAGATCCCACTTCATACCTTATGAAGAAATAGAACCCATAAATTCACAGGAAATGCCCTTGGCAACCATGTGTCAGTTACTTAGAGCAGGAGTGGGTGACTTAGAGATGTTCAGTGTGTTTCTTACTGAAGGTCTGATCAAACCTCAGAATTAACTGGGGACAGCTTATGGGACCTCGTGTTCCTGGAAAAGCTTCTGAAGTGTCAGAAAAGCTGCCTTCCCCTGGGGCGTGGGTTAGTTTATTCAAGCCCACATATCATGGGCTTCTGGAACCCATGCTGTGTGAGTGGTGGATCCCTCCATTGCCCACTGATGGAGAACTCACCAGCTTTCTCTCCTCTCCTTTAGATGTCTAGAAGCCAGACGGGGTCCAGGAGCAGGCCTCTACCTACATTTATGTGGGTAAATGAAGTCACAGCACAAATTACCTACCCTACATGGAAGATAGATCCTCCTGCGCCACCTCCTGCTTCTCTGCTGAGCCTGAGACGTGGACCCCTGCCTGGATGTGGGGCTGGGGACGTGGCTCCTCCCTGTCTCACAGGCCCACCTCTTGTCCCTACACAGACATTGAATCCAGTGGCGCCCCCTGCTGCTCCCTCCCTAAGAGAAAGTGGCACAAGGAGCCTTGGCGCTGGCCAGGTGCCTACTGCTGCCAAGAGCCCTCGATCTCTGCCAGACATGGGCACCCCCCACTCTCCATCCCCAGGCCTCCCACCACTAGGTGGGCCATTGGTACCGCGCCCTCAGCCACTGGCCTCTACATTTCCCTCCCACCGAGGCACTGTCCCAGCCCGAGGGCTTTCCTACTTTTATGATTTGTCCACGAAGGTGACATCCTTCAGCCCCCAGACAGCCGTCGTCCAAGCTGTTTACAGGACCTTGCACAGGGTCTTCAGGGGCTTCCAGCCTGTCACAAATCATGACCTGGTTTGACCTTTAAAATGTCTCAAAATCTAATACTGAAGCCTTTCTTGAATGTTTATTTTATCGCTTTCCATATATACATATATAATTCTTCTAAACACTTTTTAAAACAATATCGTGTTTCATTCTTTGTGCTAACATGAGCTTTTTCCATTTTAAAAATTAAAAAATATGATCATTAGGAATAAGAAGTCAATAGATTAAAAATAAGATAGGACACAGATGACAGAAGGCGTAAGTGAACTTCAACAAGATCCGCAATGCCATTTTCCTGGAGGAGCACAGAGACGCGGAGACAGGAAATTGGAAGAATTGACAACATACAGAACACAGAGAGAGAAAGCTCTGGGGAGATAGAACAGGGAGGGGGGAGGCCACATCAGACTGAAGACTGGGAATTCTCCAACATTAATGAAAGACAGGAATTCTCAGAGTTTGGGATCCCACTGAATCCCAAGTAGGAAAATGTAGGGGCTGGCCCCGTGGCCGAGTGGTTAAGTTCACGCGCTCCGCTGCAGGCAGCCCAGTGTTTCGTTGGTTCGAATCCTGGGCGCGGACATGGCACTGCTCATCAGACCACGCTGAGGCAGCGTCCCACATGCCACAACTGGAAGGACCCACAACGAAGAATATACAGCTATGTACCGGGGGGCTTTGGGGAGAAAAAGGAAAAAAATAAAATCTAAAAAAATTATTTATAAAAAAGGAAAATGTAAAACATCCACACTTAGTTACATTGTAGCAAAACCACAGAACATTGAAGACACTCTTGAAAGCAGCTAAAGAAAATAAATAAATGACATCAATGATGGAGTTTAGTGGAACATCCTTAACATACTGAGAAAAAATTATCACCCCAGATTTGTGTGCTCAGCTAATTATTCAAGAATTAGGGAAATATAAAGACTTTTAAGATAAAAAGTTCACCACAATCAGACCTAGACTAAAGGCATGTCTCAAGCAGCGTTTCTTAACCTCAGGATTCTTGACTTTTGAGCCAGATAATCCCTTCTGGTGGGGGGGGGGGGTGGGGCGCAGGGAGGTCGGCCAGTGCTGTGCATTGTAGGATATTTGGCAGTGCCCTTGTCCTCTACCCACCAGATGTCACCCTCTTCCCAGTTGTGACAACCAAAATTGACATTGCCAAATGCCCCCTAGTTGAGAACCATTGGTCTAAAGGATGTTACTCAGGGAAAAAGAAAATGATGCCAGAGGAAGCTATAATGGAGACAAGGTGAGTGTCCGCCAGTGTCCATTCTCCACTTTTCCCTAATAACAGAAACCCAGCTTTGAGCTGGGCAGAGACTGGGAGGCTGGTGCTTCAAGTAAAATGTTTGGCCAGGTTGCAGTCTTCTTTAATTTGGAGGGTAGACCATAATTTAACCAAATTTGTGGCTTTAGGAAAATGGTAAAAAGAATCCAGAATGGTGGTTTTCTTGGCTGCTTTTAGCAAAGTCCTGTAAAAAAGGTGGTCTCTGGCTGAAGCTAGCCAGTATGCCAGGAGAGGTGGAAGGATCCAGAGTGTTGCTAATGTGGGTGACTCCCCTCTGTGGCCTGCCATACATGGACAGTTGCATAATTTGTTGCCTTGCAAGTGTGAAAAAACTAATCACTTCTGTACACTCAACCAAGACAGTCACGAGCTGTGGCTAATGAAGAGGCAGCCTTTACAGGAGATAACACTGGTACTGCTGGCAAAGAGAAGATTGTGTGGCTTTTTGTAACAAATCTGTCATATTGGCAAATGTGAAGAAATCTGGCACAATCAAGAGTTAACAAGAGGGACTGCTGCGATTCGGCGGTATTTCGTAGGGTCGGACATAGGCGTTGCCAGGACAAAAACTGGAAAGAGCCCACTGTCCGTCATGAGTGGACTGGGTATCAGTTGTGGTGTTAGCATACAGAATATCACAAAACAATGAGAATAAAACAAAGTGACTTGCATAAAACTGACATAATTTTGAGCAAAAGATGAAAAACACTTTATGATTCCGTTTACACAAAGTTAAAAAATAGGCAAAAGTAAACTATAAAGATGTCTACATCAGTAGTAAACATTGTATAAAACAATAATAAAATGTCTAGTTTATGGGATAAAAACCAAATAAAATAAAAATATTAGACAATAAGATGGAGAGTGTCTTCCGGGAAGGAAGCCCATGATGTATTGTTAAATGAGAAAAGGAAGTGGGAGAGATTCAAGGAGATCTATTTGAGCTTCTGATTATTAATTTTTGCTTTATAAAACTTTATATAAATAGTAGTTGCTCATTTTAATTTTTTAATTGGATAAAAATAAAACAAAAAGATGGAGAATTATTACAGATAGTGTTTCAAAGTAATTGAGGTAGAGATAGTAACCTTACAAATTAATAGAAGTATAACTGTGTGTATATGGTTTTTAAAAGCATGATCTCTTCAAATAATAGAAAGTGAATATAACTTCTAGTATGGTATAGAGGAAATATTGAATTTAAAGCCTTCAATACATCTAAAACAAAAGTAGAAAAAGAACATCTTAGATGAAGCAGGACAAATTAAAACACACACACAGGGGCTGGCCCCGTGGCCGAGTGGTTAAGTTCACGTGCTTCATTTGGGAGGCCCAGGGTTTTGCCGGTTCAGATCCTGGGCAGGGACTTGGCACTGCTCATCAAGCCATGCTGAGGCAGCGTCCCACATGCCACAACTAGAAGGACCCACAACTAAAAATACACAACTATGTACCAGGGGGCTTTGGGGAGAAAAAGGAAAAAGAAAATCTTTAAAAAAAAAAAAAGGATTACAAAATCTTGAGGCAGTTATGTAAGGAAAATGAGCAGTAAGGAGGGGGTTTAGAAAGGTCTGCCTTCAGGCATGATAGACTCCAGGGTCCCTCATTGTTCTTTTCTTCTGTCAGTGAGGATGAGTATCCTACAGGTATTCCTTCTTCCTGGAGGCCGTCTTATTCCTTGGGAAAATTTGTTAAGATTGTCAAGAACAAAGCTATCAGAATCCCTCAGCAGGGTTATGTGCACAGGATCAGGGCCAGGAAATCATGAAAACGTGTAATAATTTATAATGATTACGTGCTAGAAGGGTTTTAACTAGGAAAAGGTCATTTAGTGTAACAAGATGGCCTCACTTACATCCACTTAAAATATTAGCAAATTGAATCCAACAATAGATGCTTTAAAAAATACATGTTTGGATTTATCTTAGGAATTCACAAACGATTTCACATTAGGAAATCCATGTAAGTCCCCATATCTGAACAGAAGCAGAATAAGCCTGTGATAAAATAAGACACTCATTCATAATTTTTAAAAATATTGGCAAACTAAAACTATAGAGGAGCGTTTCCTTAACACAATAAAGGTAGTATTTTAATCATACAAAAAACTTCATACTTAACAGTGAAACCTTAAAATGATCCCCTTTAAAATCAGGAATCAGATGAGGATTCAATAGTGTAAAATTAGCCAGTTCATTACAACGTGTAAAAGAAATAAAAGAATAAAGATTGGGAAGGAAGAAACAAAACAGCCGGTAGTCATAGTTGGTAAGATTATCTACATAGAAAAACCCAGGGAATCTACAGACGATGGGCATTGCTACCGTTGAACTGGAATTCCTAAATGCAGTGGGGACGATGGAATCCTGAGGAGGCAGGGACCATGTGGTAACACTCAGTCCCCAAAGACAAGGTGGGTGTGGTTACTGTAAGGGACAGCGGAGGGAGCAGTAATCTGGAGAGTCTGACCCACAGAGGGAGGTCCTTGACGTTAGCTAGCTGATCACGGTGACCCTAGAACTGAAACGGGAGGCAGCCCACTAAAGCTTTATTGGATCTGAGTACGTGGAGATTCTCCAGGTGTAGTGGATAGAAGTTTGACTTGAATCACCAAAACAGTGACAGTCCATCCCTCAGTTCCCAGACTTAGCTAGGTCACAGACCCAGATCTGCTTCAGTAAGGGGTAAGCGGCTCCCTTTGAAGCAGGCCCCTGCTACAACTGAGAACAATTTAGAGTTTTAGTCTTTCTCATCTACCCCAACGCCCCCCAGGGACGTTCACCAGAGTGACCGTGCATTGGGAAGGGCAAATAACCAGACTTTTCTGGGATTGCTAGAGCCTGGTCCTGAACTGACACTAACTGCAGGATTCTCAAAATGCCACTATGGTCTCCTGGTCAGAGTATGGAGGTGAGGTGATCAATGGAGTTTTAGCTCAGATCCATTTCACAGTAGGCCCAGTGGGTCCCTGAACCCATCCTGTGATTATTTCCCCAGTCTGGAATACATAATTGGAATAGACATACTCAGCAACTGGCAGAATCCCCACACTGGTTCCCCGACCCATAGAGTGAAAGCTGTGATGGTGAGAGGCCAAGTGGAAGCCACTAGAACTGCTTCTACCTACAAAACTAGTGGACAAAAGCAATACTGCACCCCTGGAGAGCCTGCCGAGATTAGTGACACCGTCAAAGACAAAGCCACGTCCCCATTCACCTGCCTACGCGGCCTGCGCAAAACACAGATGGATCTTGGAGAGTGACAGGGGTTTATTATAAACTTAAGCAGTGACTCCGAGGGCAGCTGCTGTTTCCATGTGTGGTTTTGGTGCTGAGCAAATCAACACATTTGGCACCTGATTAGCAGTTACTAATCTAGTGAATTTTTTTTTTCCCTCTAAACCTGTTAGTAAAGACCATCAAAAAGCAGTTTGCTCTCAGCTACGTACACCTTCACTATCCTACCTCAGGGCTACATCAGCTCCACAACCCCAGTCACAATCTAGTTCACATTGCTTTGATCATCTTTCCACCGCAGGACACCACACTGGTCCATTATATTGATGATATTATGGTAATTAGATCTTCTGTAGAAAGTAGAAACTCCTCTGAACGTTGCTTAGACACACAACATGCCAGTGTGGGAAATAAACTGGGTTCAATTTGGTTAGGGTGAACAGTGTTTTCCAAAATTCCACTCTTTGCAATGTTTCCAATATTTATGTTCTGTACGCTTAAAGGGGCCACCGGAGGCCATTTTACATGGGATTTGCCGGGTCATGCGGTAACTCTATGTTTAATGTTTTGCGGAACTGACAAAACGTTTTCCAAAGGGGCTGCCCTCGAGCCTCAGATAATTCTCAGCTCACAGCAGTCACACACCCCTCAGTGGGGCCTCGGCGCCAGCCCTCCGAGTAGTAGTTTGGGGCTGCCTTGAATCTGATCAGGACCAGCTACATAATGTGCCTGGTCAAGCGCAAAGTGTTCAAAATTATTCCGAATTTCAGGGCAGTGACAACAGGGCGTTAAAGCGAGTGTGAGGCTAAGCACAGGGCCCTGTGCAAATGCACAAGTTTGCACACCCATGAAGCCAGCCCTGGACCTGCAGCAGATATATCTGCTTTGGTGAGGAGGAAAATGAGCTGATGGTTCTTGACCTTCCCACCCTCTCTCCCCAGGTCCGGCCCCTCTGAGATCAGGATCCAGAACTTGTTCCCTAACTCCTGAACCTTCCCCACTCCTCCTCCCCGGGCATCTCCCTTGTGTCCCCACCAGACCCCACAGACATGGGCCTGACATGGGTTCTAGGAGTAGCTCCTAAGACTCCACTGAGTTGCCTGTCCTATTTCCTTCTTCAACAAAATTTCCATATCCAAAACATCCCCTTCTATCTCATCTGGAAAGATAAAAACAACGATGAGGCAGGGGCCAGCCCAGTGGCGTAGTGGTTAACTTTGTGTGCTCTGCTTCAGTGGCCCATGGTTCACCGGTTCAGATACCCAGCACAGACCTACACACCACTCACCAAGCCATGCTGGGGTGCATCCCACATACAAAATAGAGGAAGACTGTCACAGATGTTAGCTCCTCAAGGATGTTAGCTTCCTCAAGCAAAAAGAGGAAGATTGGCAACAGATGTTAGCTCAGGGCCAATCTTCCTTACCAAAAAAACAAAAACAAAAAAACTATGAGGCTTAGCTTCCCAGAAAGCTTAGGGTGCTGAGTGATGGAGAATATCAATTTTCCTTCCTGTGGCATTTTATTTTCTAGTCTTCTTGTCAGAATTTTGAAAAGCTAACCTGCTGAGATCTTATGTGATTGCCTATGCTACCTACTTCATGCGAAAAGAACCAAACAGAGTACACAACACGGATGAATCCCAACAACAGAAGTTGAGAGGAAAAGGAATCAGACACAAAGGAATACAAACTGTATGAGCCCAACTATTTAAAAAACACTCAAAACAAAGAACAGGTAAAACTCTGTTTAGGGGAGTGTGCTTAGGTGGTAAAAAGGTAAAGAAGTGCAAGGCGATGATTATCATACATCAGAAGACGGTTTGCTTTGTAGGAAGGGAAGGGGAAGAGACTGGGGAGGGCAGGAGACTTCTGGGCTTCCTGCAAAGCTCTAGTTCTGGGTCTGGCTGGTGACTCCAGGGGAGCTCACTTTATGAAACTGCATTGAGTTTTACATTTTTGTTTCATATACTTTGTTACGTTGCACAAGAAAAATATTTTTAAAATATAGTTACTTACACCATACTTCCAGAATTATTACCCAGAGCTGCCTTCTAAGCCTCCTGATTTTCCTTCACAGGGCCCTCTAAAACTAGAAGCAGTTCTCTAGGTCAAGTCATTTACAATCTTAGGGCCTCCTCTCATTGAGAAAAATAATTATCTGTTCAACACTATTTGGATTTAACTCTGCTTTGCAGTTAATTTTGATCAAACTCAAAATAGGAAACGCAGTCAAATAATTTAAACTAAATTATGAACTCATTGACAGTTTTCATGTTCTTCCCAAGTCTGTTAAAAAACAAAGTAGATAGGAAAGTAATCTGTTCTCAACTTGAGGCAGCCCACCACCACCTCAGAGGCAGCGTCAAGTACTAAATGTGTTCAGTGCCCAAGAACGTGGATCAAGCTGTGTCTCTTGTCAGTGTTCAGCCAATCTGAGACCAGACTATCTGGGTTACTTTTATATTTAAAATCATTTTTAAAAGATTGCCAGGTCCAACTAATGTGACCACTGACAAGTGAAAAGTCATCCTAGGGTTGAAGCCTCATAGTGTGTGAATGATGCATTTGAGGACAGGAAACACCGTCATCGCACAGTGGATTACTGCAGTGCTAGTGACCAAGGCTTATCACTTGGACCTTCTACAGTCCACCTCGTGCAGTTAGAATCAGTGCGGCAAGACCTCCTACCCACCCCACACAGCTCCTTCCAGCGACAATGCAGCCACCACGCTTGCTTTCGCGGCTCCAGCCAGACTTCCTTCTCCTCTGGAACTACCTCGTTTCTCTTTTTTAACGTATAAAAATTCCTGCTTATGTACACACTAGCATGCACCTTGGCAGAATGAGCTTCTCAGCTGACAATCTGATGAAAGAAACTTATATGTCCATAGAGTAATTGTTTTAATTCTAAAGGGATCAAAAGAAAGGAAAACTTGTGGATTTTCCCCCAAACATTCTATTTTCTCTACGAATAAGATTCATGTGTACAACTAGTACGTGGAAACGTCTGAATGAACGTAAAAGTACGCTTCTCTGGGGTTGCTGACCTCAACATTTAGTATTGGTTTCTGTACGTAACGACTCTTCAGACTCTTCTCACCAGGGCAGAAGCTTCCATGGCCATTTTAAATACATCTGAGGGCCGTCTGTTTGCTGCTCTCATTCAAACCTAAACTCACAAAGGGAAAACAGCCATACTTAAGCCAATTTTCTCTATCTCTTTCCAATATATTTACCATCTTCTTTGATTCACACCAACAGTAATCATCTGTTGAAACCACTTGAACGTCCCATGACCCTTAGTCAGTAGACCCAGATGCGTACAGTCTCTTTGCCTTACCCACTTTAAACGGATTTCACAGCAAAAGGCATGAACTGATGTGCTCCCAGATCAGCTGGACAAGAAAGACAGATGGTTCAACCATGGGACATAAATGGAGGCAAGCTTGCGTTTTTAATCAGTTTTCTCTTAGAATTCAGGGCTACAGGAGCCTGCTGTCTCCTGTCCCCTGTGCTCTGTTGTGGCCTGATCATCTAAATCGCTGCTTCATTTGAAGCAAATCAGGATTCTGCGCTGTATTTATTAAAGTTACTTATTAAATTTAAAATTTATTAATTTTGCTGTAAAATAAATGCTTATAAAGAGAAATATCTTTAGCCATGTTCTTAATTTTGAGACATTCTTCTTGGGGCTTTTATTAAGTTTGAGTTCATTACAACAAGATGAGTAAAGTCACAGCCAACAGCTACTTATTACAAGGTCCACAGGTAAAGTCAACTGATTATGACATAATTTACACCTTTAAGTGAACAGTTGTCCACAACTTAAACACACATAATTTCCTTAACAAGTACTTTTAGTCTCAAATTTCTAGGTCGAACATCCTAGGAATTTTTAAGATAAAATAATTCAAGAAAGCTAGGCTAGTCATTAGCTTACTGCCTCTCTGCTTCAAACCCATCTTTCTATAGATGCTTTTGAGATGAGGGGGTTGGACCTCTTCAATCCACGTCTTTTTTGCCAGCTGGTTCTCTGTCAGCTTCTGCCATCAAGGAATATTAAGAGAGAAGCTACAACGTTGGAGGATGGCGATGATTAATTTTGTGTGTCAACTTGGCTAGGCCACGGGGTGCCCAGATATTTGGTCAAATATTATGCTGGGTGTTCCTGTGAGGGCGTTTTTGGATGAGAGTAGCATTTAAATTGGTGGACTTTAAGTAGATTACTCTGCATAATGTGTATGGGCCTCATCCAATCAGTCGAAGGTCTGAATAGAACAAAAAGACTGGTCTCCCCCAGGCAAGAAAAGATTCTCAGCAGACTGCCTTTTGGACTTCATCTGCAACACCGGCTCCTCCTGGTCCTACAGCAGCTTTCGGACAGGAACTGGAACATTGGCTCTCTGGAGTCTCCATCCTGCCAGCCCACTCTACAGATTTTTGGTTGCCATAATCTCCATAATCACGAGCCAATTCCATATAATCAATCTCTTTCTATATATATATACACACATCTTATTGGTTCTGTTTCTCTGGAGAATCCCATCCTAATACAAGGAGGAAGAGGGGACTTGTTCCTCCTGGTTAGTTTTTTATGGGCATTGATTGCTGTTCCCAAGGCTTCATCACAGCAGCAGCGGCAATTCCTTCTGGTAGCAGCAATTGAGTCCAGTTTGCACTTTTGCCAACACGTGGCCCTTCTGCTGAGTTCAGACACGTGTCAGCCCAGCAGTGCTCTCCTCCTCATAGGTCTGAATTCGGCTACACTGGGGCTCTCTTCCAGTGTCCTCCTTTTAACAATTCTAACCACTTCTCTTCGTTCCTGGCTTTGTAGCTTGCCCTGTGGAGGTGGGATCAATACCACACCACCACCCCAAACTGGTTCAGATGTTGAGACTGATGACATCACACAGATCAAGAGGTTAAGAGAGAGTTTATTATTCACATGAGGCTCCCTAGGGAGAGCATGACAGGCACCCAAGCCAGTCGGTTTGCCTTGACTCAAAGGAGGAGCACGCGGCTCTGGTTTTTATTGTGGTTAGGGGTGAGGGTTCCAGGGCAAGGAAAAAAGCCAGGGTTTGCACAAACTCCCCCTCAGGTGCTGAGAGGGTGTGCCTGGGCTTTCTTATCAGCTCAGCCAGATGTGAGGCAAAATGGGGAGCAGGAGGGCTTGAAAGCTATCATCAAAAATGGGGTCAGAGTCTGGAGGGAATTGTGCTAAGCAAAATAAGCCAGACTGAGAAAGACAAACACTGTATGATTCCACTCATACGCGGAATATAAACAAACACATGGACAAGGAAACAGTTCAGTGGTTACCAGGGGAAGGCGGGTTGGAGGTGGACACGGGGTAAAGGGGAGCACTTATTTGGTGACAGTCAAGAAATAATGTACAACTGACATTTCACGATATAAACTATTATGAACCTCAAAAAACCAAAATGGGGTCAGACTCTACTACAGTTCCCCCAGTCCTGGGGTCGTAGCTGCTTCTCAGTTACTGCCTCCAGGATACCTTAGCATTTTCTTTTTGCCTTTTTAGTTACTTAGATATTTATCTAGCGAAAGCTTCTTTGTCAGTTTCTCTTGTTAAAATCACTGATATGGTTCTGGCTCCTGACACAAAACCTCTTTGTTGTTCTTAGCATGGTTAGCATTAATTTAAAAGGTGTGCTAGTTGGTACGTAAATGTTTACTCACCTTTCCTGATCTACCTAACAAACTGCAGTGGCTGACTAAGCGTCTCTGTCCACAGGATCCCATTTCTTAAACTTACAAGTCTATAGCTTCTGGGTTCACTTGTTATTTTTAGGCAAGGAGGAATTAAAAGAAATAGAGCTTATAATTTCCTGTAAACTGCATGTCTTGGAGATCACACGTCAATACATGAACATCCTCCTTCTTTTTAACAGTGGCATGGTATCCCATCAGATACACCCACCTGTTGAACCATTCCTTTACTGACAGCCATTTGCGGTGCTCCTGATCTTTGCAGGTGAGGGAACTGAGACCTCGAGAGATTAAGTGGTTCACTCTAAGTAACATCACACAAATGGCAGAGCCAGAATTTCTACAAAATCATAAAATGTCAGAGCCAAACCTTAAGAATATTTTTATTTTTAAATATTTTAAGCAAACAGTTAAAAAAAAGAATCTGCCACACTATCCTGTTAAATCAACATGCTGACCCATCTACACCATTTTTTAAAACAAAATCAAACACACCTGAAGCCCACATGTACCCTCCCTGATTCCATCAGCAGCTCCCACCCAGGGGAGGCAGAGCACGACTTTCACACATCATTCCAATGCATGATTTTATACAATCTTAGTTCATATAATTAGAATCCACAGGAAATACATTATTGTCAAAACAATAACACCACTGTTTACCCTCTGCCAATAACACTTACATGCCAGCCGCTATTCTAAGCCTTTACATGCATTACTTCATTAACCACCCCCCGCCCCAATCACCCTGTGAAGTCTGTGGGACTACTATTCCATTTTACAGAAAAAGTGAAACACAAGTAAGTTTAAACAATGTGCCCATAGATACACGGTATGTTTAACTTTACATAAATGGTATATTGGATATAGCTTCTGCAACTTTCTCAGCATTTCTGATTTATCTGTGTTGAAATATGTAATTCCAGTTCTTTCACATTCACTTCCCAAAGTACCAAAAACAACCCATTTATTTATCTGCTTTTCTGTTGATGGAAATTTAGGCTTGTCCCAATCTTGCTACCTAAACAATACTGCAATCAACAATCCTATGCACATCTCCTTCTTCACGTGGAGTTCTTCTAGGGTTTCTCAGGAGTAGAATCATTGGGTGGTAGAGTGTACACAACTTTACAAGATTTTGCAAATTGCTTGGCACAGCAGTTGTCACAATTTCCACTCCCACAGCAGTGAGTTCCCATTGTTCCACACACTTACCCACACTAGGACTTTTAAAAATTTGCCAACTTGATGAGTGTGAGATGGTCCATAGTAATTTACATTTCCTGTGCTTGCTTCTCCTCACAACTCTGGGCTGACAAGTCTCTGTTAGCAAACGTGGGGCCGACCACACTGAAGAGGTGGCTGACAGCCCGTCTGATGCCCACTCCTCTCTGTGGAGTTCCAGCCCATCTGGCTCTCCCCAGCTGCCCCTAGGGAGCAAGAGAAGGCTGTGCAGGGCCAGAAGAAGCCTGAATGTTCTCCAGGCCAGGATAGGGGTATTTGATGAGAACTGTGGGCTGGGGCAGTGAAAAACTGTCAACTGGAGCCATATGGCTCAGAACCACCCACAGCTGGGTTCCTAACTAGCAGGAGTACACTTGTGGGTGGCCTCCAGTCAACATTTCACTCAGGGCCTTTTCAAAAAACTCCAATCCTGACTTCACTGAACCGACTTCAGTTCTATATTCCTTAACAACGACAATGTTATGCAAAATTTCCTCTGCACAGCAAACAGACAAATGAACAGCCTACCCTGGCCTCCAGAGCGCTTAGCCCGGCTGCAGAGGGAGGCACAACTGTTGGAAACCCAAATATCACCTAACAGAGCAGGATACTGGCACCAGGAGTGGTGGGGGCAGGGGAGAGGGCTCAGAGGGATGGGGGTCAGGAAGGGCTGGGCCTTGAGAGTGAGGACCTGGGCCAGCATGGATCGGGGTGTGGCACTCCAGGCGAAGGGAGACAGCACAAGGCAGGCCAGGCCAGGGAGGTTCAGGGAAGGACAACGAAGTCAAATCCAACACTGATTACACCAAAAGGTTTAGCAGTTAGCTCCAAGTAGGTAGGTGTTTCTTTTTCCTTTTAGCTAATCTGTATTTACTAACATTTCTATCATGATCACATATTACCCATGTAATTAAAATTATTTAGAAACAGGTTATTTAGCAGATTGCATCAGTATAATCACAAACATTAATGGCTCGCCTCAGTATAGAGGGATTTCTGTTGACTTTTATTTCATTCTTTGTACATTTTAAAATTTGATTTGAATGTTTAAAAATAAGTATATCTCATTTTATAAAAATGGCAGTAAAAATTCCCTTATTGGGACAGGAACTCTGTGAGGTGCCAGGTGGCACAAGAGAAAAGGGGTATTTCTGTGGTTGCAGCATCAGCTGATGGGAGCAGGGAGCTGCAGCTCTGTGAGGTCTCTGGTCTTACAGATCAGCCACCTAACCCAGAGCCCCAGGAAACCAAGCCCTCTTTCGCCAATCTCAGGAGTCAGGTAGCATAGCCAGTTACTCAAATTTTACACATGAGGAAATAAGCGCAGATGTGCAGTGACCTGCCCAAGATCATCCTGCCAAGAAAAGGCACACTGAGCCTGGAATCCAGCTCTGATGACCCCAAGGCCCTTCCCACAACCCTGGGCCCTCAACACATGCGACTCTGGTCCCTGCCCAGCTACTTCTAGCGCCAGTTTTCGGCACGGTGACAGTGATGGGACACCAGATTCCAGGCTGCAGCAGGTGCTGCTGTAGGAAGCAAGAGAGAGGCAGAGCCAAGAGGACCAAACCTTCCCGAGTACAAAGCTGAATGGGCACCAGAACACCAAGAGATGCTGCCCCAGTATCTCTCTCCACTACCCCCTGCCCATCCCACGTGACATCACCACACAGCGTCAGAGCTGTCACTTTCACCTGCCCCTGACAATCCAGAGAGGGTAAGATTACCCATACTCTACTAAAGGGGGCATGTCCAAGTTGGTTTCTTCTCAGTACAAGAAACAGCCTGCCCCAGGAGCGTGCCCCTGCTCACAGCAGTAAATGGAGTCTGAGACAGTACTCTACTATTGGGCAAGACATTTGTTCTGATATTTATAATCTGAGCTCTTCAATAAACAGAAGCAATGACTACTGACATAAACTTTAGAAATACCACTCCTTTACCCTTACATCACTGAGCTGATTCTTGCTTTTCGCTTCAACACGAGTGGGCAAGTGCGAGGGGGTGCCTCCCACACCAGGCCACCTTTGCTCCTGAGGGCCTCATACACATGAACTGGTACCTTTGGGTTGAACTCAATGCCACCAGCAGACCCAATGCATGGAGAAGGCTACACGAAGGTAAGAGGATGCTGCAGGGTGCAGAGGTCAAAGATACAACACAATAATCAAGTGTTTACATCTGCTGAGAGCTGAAGGTCTTGTACCAAATTCAGACACGGGCAGGGCAGGGTTGGGGGAGTCCCATTCATGGAAACTGGGAGCAGGGATAACTGCATAAAACTCTTTCAGCCACCGAATTTTACTGAATCCTTAGGTCTGTGGTTAACCCTTGTGAAATGTAATACAGATTCAGACCACACAGTCCTCAACTCAAAACTGTCCAAAAGCTCCCTACCTCCCTTTGAGGCACCCCAAGGTCCAGCGAAGACCCATGATCCTCACACGGGTTGGCCCTCCACCTCTCTTCCAGCTGGCACACTCCACTTTAGCCCAAGGGCCTCCCTGCCATTCCCTGAGGACACCAGACAAGACCCCACCTCCTGTGCCTAGATCTAGAGACCGACAGGCTCACTTCCTGACCTCTTTTAGGTCTTTGCTCAAATTTCACCGTCTCAGTTAAGGCCCTCCCCGATCAGCCTATTTAAAAATCACAACCCACCTCCCAATCCAGCACTCCCTCTCCATCTTCTCTGATTCATTTTGTCCACAACACACATCACCATCCAAAATACCATATCTATCTCATTTGTTTATTGTCTGTAAAGATCCAAGACGGCAGATGTTTTCTGTCTGTTCCAGTCACTGCTGGGTCTCTGGCACACATAACAGTGCCTGGCATACGGGAGGTGCTCAGCACATTTCCTTTTACAGATGGACCACTGCTGCTGTGCACACCTGTGGGACAGAGACGGCGACGGGGCACTGGTAGAGCTCCATTCTCCAGGTGATCGAGCCCAGCACCCTGCTCTCCTCCGCTGGCTGCTGCGACAACTCTATGCCCACAGCAGATATCCAAAGCCAGCTGTGAAGGCTAAAGCCATGCCAGAACTTTCCAGGAGGCATCTAGGGAGACAAGGAGGAGTTCTCTCTGCTGCTGCTTGAAAGGTCAAACAGAATGGGCACCATCACAGGCCAAACTCAAAGAGAAACTTAGGATCCAAGTGGCCCCTTCCCAGCAGCCACAGCCTACCAGGCCACAGACATTCTGTCGAACCACAAAGGGCAATGGTCTCTTTAAAGTCCTTTAGAGTTACGGAAGGAGATACAGAATAACCTTTAGAGTTATGGAAGGAGACCTGGCTGGGGGAGCTCCAGGCCATTGTGCAAAGGCCATGCCTGGGGGCCCAAGCCTCCAGAAGGACCCCAACGAACAAGCTGCTGCTCTTCCCCAGCATCTCATTTTCCAGCAGGTAGGAGGCTGGATGCCTTGAGTTTTTGAAGCCTCAAGATTCTCTGCCACTAGCTTCCCAAACAGAAAGGCCTTTGTGAAGGTTTTCCCTGCACTGCCTACAATTATGAGCTCTCCAGCAGGGCAGTTAGGATCCCCTCACCCCATTGTCAGGCCCCAAGTTAATCCCCACTATGTTTTTTCATATGCCGAGCCAAATTTGAAGTCCACCTGAAGGTCTTCCCACACTCTCTGCATTTGAATGGCCTCTCTCGAGTGTGAAATCTCGCATGGTTAATGAGTTGTGAGCTCTTCTTAAAAATTTTCCCACACGTGCTACATTTGTGGCACTTTTTTCCAACGGGTGTGTTCTGGAGTCCAGCGAGCCTGGAGCTCTGGTCACAAGCTTCCTCACAATCTTTAAGGGGCTTCTCCCCACTTGGTTTTAACTCCTGTGAACTCACCCCTGTATCGTGGCAGGACGACAACCCAGCCAGGCTGCCTTCAGACTGTGCCGCTCTAGTGTGCCTTCGCTGATGAATGCAGAGGGTTTGTCTCCCAATGAAATTTTTCCCACACCACTGACATTTAAAAGGTCTCTCTTTAGTGTGGATTCTCTGATGATTAACAAGGCGATAATTTCTATCGTAAGATTTCCCACACAGATTACATTTATAGCGCTTCTCTCCACTGTGTATTCCCTTATGATCTAACAGAGATCGTTTACGTGTAAAGGTTTTCCCACATTCTTGGCACCAAAAACGTTTCTCGCCAGTGAGGATTTGTGGCTGTAGTTCTGGAGTGTTTCCACTTTCATGGTACTCGTACTGCTTTTCCAAAGCGTGAATCCTCTGATGTCGGGAGAAGTTAGAACTCCATCTGAAAGCTTTCCCACACTCCTTGCACTTATAAGGCCTCTCTCTGGTGTGAATCCTCTGATGGATGAGGAGAAATGAGTGATTACGGAAGGCTCTGCCACACTGGCTGCATTTGTAGGGCTCCTCCGTGGTGCCCTCAGGAACCTGGAACGCTCTGTCCTGACTGAGAGATGGCCCATCCTTAGGTTTCCTCTTAAGGGCGTGCTGCTTCTTATGAACAATAAACGTTGTCCTATGACTAAATTCTTTCGCACATTCGCTACATCGGTATGGTTTATCCCCTGTGTGAGTTATCTGATGATCAACAAGAGATTTCTTGCGAGTAAAAGTCTTCCCGCACTGCTGACACGGGAAAGCTTTCTCCGCGGTGGGGGCGCTCTGGGGCTCACTGCAGCTGGAAGTCTGCCTCAAGCCTTCCCCACGCTCGTTTTGACTATAGAACTGTTCTTCTTGGTGCTGTCTCACATGACGAGTAAAGTTTGACCTCCACCTAAAGGTTTTCCTACACTTGGTACATTTATAGGGCTTCTCCTGGGTGTGAATTCTTTGATGTTCAAGAACATATGATTTACAGTGGAAGGATTTCCTACACTGGCTACAGTCAAAGAGTTTCTCCCCACTTTGGTCTCTAAAATGATGATCAAATCCTGAGCCATGAGTGAGAACTTCCTCACACTGATTTGATTCAAGAAATTTCTGCTTAGCGTGGGTTTCCTGGTGCAGACGGTAGGCAGACATGCGTCGGAAAGCTTTGTCACATAGACTACACTTATAAGGTTTCACACCCGTGTGAATTTTCTCATGTCGCACACAGTTTGAGCTCCACCTGAAGGCCTTCCCACACACCCTACATTTAAATGGTTTCTCCTGCGTGTGAAGTCTCTGATGACATGCAAGATGGTAGCTATTACGGAAGGTCCTCCCACAGTCACTGCACTTATACAATGTCGCGGCTGGGTGAAGATTCTGCCCACGCTGGTGATGAGAGCTAAGGCTGAAGTCTTTTCCATGCGCATCCTTCACATTCCCTTTTAGTCCACCGTGAATTCTCTGATGCAGGCTGAACCCGCCAATCGTGAGTCTGAGCCCTTTCCCATAATCTTTGTAGTCACAGTGGTATGAACTCCCTCTAAAGTGTCTGCCATGGCCATGTTTAAGAGATCGCTTCCTTCTGGGAACTCTCAAATAGGTAACATGTTTTAGATTAAGACTATTACTTCTTCCTGATCCTTCAAATTCTTTTCTTGCCCTGTGACTGAAATTGGTCTCTTCTTTCTTAACTCTCTCTTTTACAGGGTTTCCACACTGCTCCTTTAACCTGCTCTTCTGTTCAAAAGATTCTCTGAGCCCTGTTCCCTCAGAAACACTTGTTGCATGACATCCTGATGGCACAGCTAAGGTTTCTGCTTCTTGCAAAGGTTCGTGTTTTAAGATGAACTTGTTCGTTTTAATCTGGAGCTCATCTCCTGACACAAAACAAAAACACAAGAGAATGTATTCTTCCCACCCCTGGAACCGGAGAAAGCACCAAGGGATAAAAAAATGCCGTGAACTTGGGTGGTGAGGCTTTTGCCTGACTGCCAATACCATTCCAAATAGTTAGGGATAAAGCAAAACATGGACAAGTATCCCAAATGACAGGGGAGGGGGAGGAGGAGAAGCAAGATGGGCACAGCAGCTAGACATATGCAGAATCACATTCAGTTGAAAAATTAAAAAGGTTGAGAGGGGAGTGTTAAACAGCAAGAGAGGGGAGAGGAATCACAGCATAAGAGCCTGATAGGAAGGTCCCCAAAAACCGAGGGGTGGGTCTCCAAGGAGGGCTGGCTCAAAGGACTGGAGATCAAGATTGTCATGGGGGAGGGAACAGGAAAAGAAGAGGAGCAGGAGTAGGATGAGGGCTCCAAAGAACAGAAAGGGGAGGGTACGGGGGATTCAGCGGGAGTGTAGCAAAGGGCTGAAGAGCAGCATCAATAAAAGGAAAAGAGAAATGGTGAAGCCCTCCAGTGGGCAAGAACTGGTACTGAGAGAGCCACTGGGGAAGGGGCAGGGCCAGAAACAAATGTCTAATGGGCCAGTCTGGAGGGGAGAAGTCCAGGGGCCCAGCACTTCTTAGCAAGACCATTAAGGATCTTCCTTATGCAAACAATGGAGTAAGTTCTCCATCATTTACTTAGTGTAAAAGACCTTCAAAAGAGAAGAGGAGGGGCCGGCCCAGTGGCGCAGTGGTTAAGTTCACACATTCCACTTCTCGGCGGCCCGGGGTTCGCAGGTTCAGATCCCGGGTGCGGACATGGCACCGCTTGGCAAAAGCCATGCTGTGGTAGGCATCCCATGTATAAAGCAGAGGAAGACTGGCAGCAGTTAGCTCAGGGCTAATCTTCCTCAAAAAAAAAAAAAAGAGAGAAGAGGAGATGCAGGAGGAGCAGGATCTGGTAGGTTCTCTGGAACTCACCTGCAGGAGTGGCACCTGGATTCCCCTTAGCTCCCTGGATATTCAGGCCCCACGGCTCCCTTGCCTCCAACCAGGAGATCAGAGCAGGTTTGGTGAATGGCCCCACTGTAGAAGAGAAGGGGAGGGGATGGGAAGGTAGATGAATCATACAGAACTACTCTCCAGGACCCTCTCAGGCCTGAGGTCCTAGTCGGGAAGGGGGAAAGGCCAGGGAGGGAGGTGGAAGAAGCCACGGCAGGAGGCCCAGACAGCCATTTCTAAAGCCTCAAGCAGAGACAAGTTGCAGCCAAAAGGATCATGAGGATTCTCTGGAGGTGGGAACCACATGACAGCTCAACCAGTTAAATCAGCCAACGTTTTCTGGATGCTTAAATGGACTAGGAACTTGATATGTGTTACTTTTAATTTTTGTAATAACCCGGCATGACAGATATTATTATCCCCATTTTTCAAGAGAGGAGACTGAGGTGATAGATTAAGTGATTTGGTCAGTAGTTACAGAGCCAGGATCTAAACCCAGGACAGGCCCCTTTCTATGTACCATCAAGAAAACTAAGAAGGCAGAAGTAAAGGTGGTAGAAGCATGGGGACAACGATGCCTTACCCAAAGAAGCCACATTCCCATAATTCTCCAGCATCACATCCCGGTACAGGTTCCTCTGAGCAAAGTCCAGCCATCCCCACTCATCCTGGGAGAAGGTCACCTCCACGTCCTTGAAAGTCATAGCCTCCTGAAAAAACACAGTCCTACAGTGCTACACCCTAGAGCCGGTCCACAGCTCCTGGCTTGTAGGAGAGGATGGGGAAATGGGGCTGGCTCTGAGTGAGTACAGGATGGGTCTGATGAGGGTGAGAGAGAAGACTATTACCCAGCAGAAGAGCTCTGGGCTCAAGAGGGGTACTCTGGTCTCTGGGACATAGGTCCTGGGTGTGAGGTCACTGGACAGAGAGGACCCAGGATGAGGGGGAGCTACAGCTACTCCATTAGGCAGCAACGATGGGATGTCAAGAAGGACTGAAAGTCTGGTGGCTCACCTGAGGCTCAGCTGTCACCTGGTCTCCTGAGCACCCCTCTCTCTGAGAAAGAGCAGGCACCTGGGCAGCAGAAGGGTCTGAAGGGGAAGAAAGAACCATGAGAGAGGGCAGCCCAGTTCTTGGCACCCCACTGAGAGGCCCACTCTTGCCCCCACACAGAGGTTTCCTGGGCCCAGGAGCAGGTATGGACTGTTGTTAAACACCCATTTCACATTTCCCCAGTGTCGGCTGGGGAGTGGGGAGTGGGGAGTGGAAGGTGCAATGGGAGGAGGAGCTAGGCAGACAACGGTCACAGAAGGGACAGAAAGGACACAGAGCTAAGGGCCAGGACAGAAAAAGATTCTCATGAGAGGACAGATAGTGAAAAGACAACATTATAGGAAACTCGGGAAGGATGGCATAAGGTGGGGTCTTAGGGCCAGGCAGCGAGTACCGGATTGCCCAGCCAGGAAGTCACGCACTCCTATTTCATAGGGAGGCTCCAGGTGGTCCCCCAGAGCAGAGCTGCTCCTGAGAGGTGAAGCAGGGGGCCATATCTGTGCGGCTCGCAGGGCTCCTGTACCCATCCAATGCACATCTGGGCTCTGGGCAGGGGCTGGGTCCTGGCAAGAAGAAAATGTGGTGAGAGGATCCCCATGGGAATCAGAAAGCAAACTCAGAGAAGAGGCCACATGGCCAATCCCTAAAGGGCAGAGGTCTGGGGTAGGGAGAGTGAGGGCCTTTATTATCTACAGGTAGAGGGAAAAGGAGGAAGAAGCCCAGGGAGGACCCCCTCACCCCTCAGCCTCCCTGGGCTCTCATGCGGGCCATGGAGGAGACAGGTGGAGCCACACTCCAGCTCAACATTAAAAAGCAGCTGGCAGGTCAGTAACAGCACTGCTACTGTTACGGTGACAGCTCCCCAACAGCCCTCAGCCCCCATCCCTAGCCTGAAACTTAGAAATGAAAGAGAAGAAATTTATCCCTGGGAATTAAAGTGATAATGGTTCACAGCAGAGATGCAGTTGAATAATGTCTACCAAGTATCAGGCACTGCTCTGGGCACCGGCACGCAAAGTGACCTCACAGAGGCAGGGTGGCTCCCAGACTGCACATCTGCCGGAAACAGTAGCACTGCTAGAGAGGCAATGCTAATTGTGACGGTCAGCCAGGGAACCAGAAAGGCGAAGTCTCAGGTACAAAAAATGGCAGTGCCCATTCAAGCAGAGACCTGGAAAGAGGAGGCCTTTGCCCAGAGATTTCAAGTAGTTCTGGTCTCTGAGGCAAGGCCATGCCTGATGTAGAAATGAGTATGGGAAGCTACTGCCAACGAACTTCAAGGTTTTCTGGTCCTGTGGCCAAGACGTTCTCTATGCTGATAGGGACGAATCTTAGCCTAAGGCCATTAAACATCTGATCAGATAAAGCTACAGACTAAAGACGATACACTCATCACAGTGTTTTATCTCCTGTTCCTCCCAAACTCTACCCAAGGGAGAATAAAGAAACAATAAGAATATTGTGGCACAGCCAAATGAGTTTATGAACAAACTTCCTCAGGCACTGGTTTCTCACATTTTGGCAATTTCGATGAACCACAGCATGATTCTGTAACTTTATATGCATCTTGAATATTTCTGTTCATTTTTCAGAATTTGGGAGGCTTTCTCCCAGACCCTGTTTTTTGTTTTCTAATTTCTAACTAGCTTTCACCCAGGTAATTGCTGGTTGGCTTTATGCTCATCTGATAATGTTTTCATGGATTTTTTAAACCTTACATCTAGCTCTAAATGAGTTGAATAAAACCAAGCCACAATTTTGTGCCTACCATATACCTTATCTACTTTAATAAATCATTTTTAGATCCTTTTGAACACCTCACTGTTTTGGTAAAAATGATAAACGCTCTTTTACAAATTTAAAAATAGTGCCCAACGTTGAGCAAAGAGGCTTTCTTTTTTAATAGTCACACCTTGTATTGATTTCTTACCATTTACTGCTGGTAGACCATGTTCAGATGTGTTACTTGATTGACTTAACTCTATACTGTTTGGGGGAGAAGTATGCCAAATATGTTTCAGGAATCTTAAAAGTAACTTTGATTTATGCAGAATCATACATGTAGAATTACACATATTCTTATAGGAATAACAATTTTAAAGAAGCTACAAAAACGGCAAATGCTCTTTTAAAAGAACATTCCGCAGATACAGGCAGTACTGAGAAGCTTGCCCGTCTTGGGCAGAAGGGGCAGGAAGCGTGCGCTTTAACTGACCCGCTGCCCTGCTGCCAGCACCCAGACTGTCAGTTCTGACTCCCAGCAGCAAGCCCAGGGCCAGACGCATCGCACGGTAGGCGGTGAAATACATACTGAACAAATGCTCACTGTTAGATGAGTTTTGCATTTCCTTTTCAATAAACTGAGGCTCTGAAAGGAACAACAACAAGGGCAAGAACACTGAGGTTGCAGAATGAAGTCTAAAATTGAGGTCTTCCAATTTCCTAGCCCTTGGTTGCCCCTCAGCCCTCTTCCTCCCTCCTGCCCTCGCAAAGAACAAATTCTCAAAAGCTTACTGAGAAAGAAGCAATAAGGTACATGCAGACTGCTCCTCCAGGTCTTTACATGTACTCAGATGCCAAGGGTTCTGACTCAAACACTCCCCGTTCAAAAGACAGCATCCCTACTTTACAGGTCAATATCAAGCTTAAACGAGACAATATGTAGAGATGGACTTTGTATGCTGTAAGTCACTGTGTCCAAAAACTCGTTGCTGTTACCTATGCCTATTTGCTGACCCTCTTCCCAGAGCTAACAGTCCTCTGGGAAGGCGGGACAGACTGCCTGCTAAAAGGTCCAGTTCTCAGATGCTCAGGTGCCATGGGAATGAGAAGGGAAGATTTCCCCTAGATCCTCAACTCTGAGGGTTCAGAGGCCCACCCAACCCCAGACAAGCTGGCTCACTGACAGGTGGAGTTCACTGGGCACCGTACACTTGCTCACACTCACCCTCTGTGGTGTTCCATCAAGATCCCTCTGCAGCTCCTCCAGCAGGGCCACAGCCTCCCTACCACTCTCAGGGTGATGCAGCTGCACCCATGTCCGGAGCTCCCCAGGTAGGATGCTCAGGAATTGCTCCAGCACCAGCAGCTCCAGGATCTGGGCCTTGGAGAGAACGTCAGGCCTCAGCCACCAGCGGCAGAGCTCCCGGAGCCTGCTCAGAGTCTCCAGGGGCCCAGAAGACTCATGGTAGCGAAGCTGCCTGAAGAGCTGGCGGAACAGCTCCTGACCAGGACGGTTGAGTGTCTGTGGCCTGGCGGCCTGCACTGAAGTGTAACCTTCATCCTCTTCTTCCTTCTTTACCATCTGAAGGCGCCTTCGCTCCCTTGAAGCCTGGGCCTGAGCTGGATGGATAGCATACCACCTGCCTGGAGGCATCACTCTCATTCAGGGTCTACCCAGCAGAGTGCAAACCAAGTCTGCAGTAGCCGTGTTGCTGCTGGGACCTCAGGATTCTCTTTTCAGCACTGTAGTGGACAATGCCATTTGCTGGGACATCAGCCGTCACTGGCAAGAGACTGAAAGAAGCAATATTACCGTTCAGGAGGGATGTGAGAATGATGGTGCAGTAAGATCCTGTTAGTTGAGATCATCTTTGAATGTATGAGAAGAGGGCGTTTGAGCATTTGTACAGTGGCGCCTTCCAGTATCAAGCAGACCAGGGTAAGACCACCACGAATTGAGGTAAACTAAGAAAATATCCCAGAGTAATAAAATATGTACAGGGCTTGTACGCTAAAAACTACAAATGGCTGATGAAAGAAGTCAAAGAAGATCTAAATAAATGGATAGGCATACCATATTCATGTACTGGAAGACTTGACATAGTACACAGACCAATTCTCCCCACAGAGACCTACAGGTTTAACGCTATTCCTATCAAAATCGCAACAAGATTTTTTGTAGACATAGACAAGATTATTCTTAAATTTACGTGGAAATGCAATGGAACTAGAATAGCTAAAACAATTTTGAAAAATAATAAAGTGTGAGGAGTCAGACTATTCGATTTCAAGACATATAGCTACAGTAATCAAGACTGTGGTATTGGTGAAGGAAGAAACATAAATTAATGGAATAGAAAAACCTATAATAGACCCACACAAATACGCCCAAATGATTTTCAATAACAAATGTGATTTTACTAATACTGTAATATAATATTTAAAAATATCTCAGGGGCCGGCCCTATGGCCAAGTGGTTGAGTTCACGTGCTCCACTTCGGCAGCCCAGAGTTTCGCCGGGTCGGATCCTGGGCGCAGACATGGCACCGCTCATCAAGCCATGCTGAGGCAGTGTCCCACATGCCACAACTAGAAGGACCCACAACTAAAAACACACAACTATGTACCAGGAGGCTTTGGGGAGAAAAAGGAAAAATAAAAAATCTTAAAAAAAAAAAATCTCAAATAAGCAATTCAAAAAGAGTAAAAAAACTACTGATTGGCAACCCCTAAATAACTATGTGACCCACCAATGGGTTACAAACTACAATTTGGAAACTACTAATCCAGCATCCCACTCAACTCCTTATTTCCTTTTATAATTCATCATAATGGAGTGTGTCCAAGGGTTCAAGCCACTATCAGGAGTCAGCAGAGCTTAGCGGAGAAAGTAGAGAATATGAACTAAGACAGACCTGGGTTCAAATCCAGCTCCCTACTTACTAACTTTATGACTATGGATGCATCATTTTATCTCTTAAAATCTGTGTGGCCATGCTGTATAAAGTGGGGATGGTTGTGAGGCCTAAATAAAAAACTAACTCGGGCACATTCTGGGATCTCAATGAAGGTCTGTTTCTCCACCCCAGAGAAGGAGCTGGTGCTGCAGGCCATGTCACTGTGCAGGAGTCTACCCTGCAGATGTGCCCAACCAACTTCTGATAAAGGTGCAAAGAGCAATTCAAAGGTGGAAGGACAGGCTTCTCAACAAATGCAGCTGGAGCAACTGGACATCCATAGGCAAAATAACGAAAGTTGACTTAATCCTCGCATCTTATACAAAAATCAATTCAAAACGAATCATTCGCTTAAAATGTAAAACATTAAATCATACAACTTTCATAAAAAAGCATAGGAGGAAATCTTCAGGATCTAGGGCTAAGCAAAAAGTTCTTAGAATTGATACCCAAAGCATAATCCATAAAAGGAAAAATTGATAAACTGAACCTCATCAAAACTAAAAACTTCTGCTCTGGAAAGACTTTTGTTGAGAGAATAAGAAGACAAGCTACAGCCTGGGAGAAAATATTTACAAACCACACACCTGACAAAGGACTAATATCTGACTATATAAAGAACTCTCGAAACTCGATGGTAAAAAAAGTGAACAATCCTATAAGAAAATGGACAAAAGACATGAAGATACATTTCACCAAAGAGAACATACAAATAACAAATAAGCAAATGCAAAGATGTTCAACATGATTTGCCATCAGGGAAATGCAAATTAAAACCACAATGAGCTATCACTATCATTTATCAGAATGGCTAAAATAAAAAAACGACAACACCAAATGCTGTTGAGGATGCAGAGAAACTGGATTACTCATATATAACTACCAAGAAAGCAAAATGTTACAGACACTCTGGAAAACAGTCTGACCATTTCTTAAAAACTAAATATGCCACTACCGTACAACCTAGCAATTGCATTCCTAGACACGTATCCCAGAAAAATGAAAACCGATGTCCACACAAAAACCTGAACATGATTGTTCACTGCAGCCTTATTCATGATAGCAAAAACTAGAAACCACCCAGATGTCCTGCAATGGGTGAATGGTTAAACAGAGGTAAAATCATACTGTGGAATACTACTCCTCAATAAAAAGAATGAATACACACAACAACATGAACTCATCTCCAGAGAATGATGATGAATGAAAAAACCCAATCTGGAAAGGTCACATAGTGTATGATTTCATTTATATAACATTCTTGAAATAACAAAACTACTGCAACGGAGAACAGATTAGTGTTTGACAGGGTCATTAAGGACTGGAGGGCGTGGGAGAAGTAAGTGTGGCTATATGTAATAAAGAGTCTGACTTCATTTTTGATGTTTGACTATCGGCAACTTTCAAGGCCCACCACTCGTCCTTTCCTTCTTGCCAATATCAGGGCAAACAAATAAAAAAGCCCAGATGCTCCCTCCTTCAGCACTGGCGGGAAGTTCAAAGCACAGAAACCCTGGCCTGTGTACACAAATCCTCACCGCAGCCCCATTCTCTAACCGTAATAAAAGCCAAAGCCAGTCACCTCTCCTTGCTCTCTTAAGCCTTTTTTAGACCAGCTCTGGAGCCAGCCTTGCTCTTCCCAGAAGCCTCATTCAGCAGGTAATAAATCTCTTCATACCCTTGCATGCGCATCATCAGTCTCAACACCCAAATCAATCTTGTTTTGTGGCGGGGGGGGGGGGGGGGAGTCTATCCCACCAATAAGGGGTGACAACAACACTATAAAAGGGGACCATGAGGGATCTCTGTGCTGATGGGAATGCTCTGTATCTTGACTGTATCAATGTCAATATCCTGATTGTGATACTGCACTACAGTTTTGCAAGGTGTTATCATTGGGACCGTGGAGGGGAAACTAAGTAAAGAATACGTGGGATTTTCCTGAATTATTTCTTACGACTATACGTGAATCTATAATTATTTCAAAATAAAAAGTCCAGTTTTAGGGGCCAGCCCCATGGCCAAGTGGTTAAGTTCACGCGCTCCGCTGCAGGTGGTCCAGTGTTTCGTTGGTTCAAATCCTGGGTGTGGATATGGCACCGCTCATTAAGCCATGCTGAGGCGGCGTCCCACATGCCACAACTAGAAGGACCCACAACTAAGAATATACAACTATGTACCTGGGGGGCTTTGAGGAGAAAAAGGAAAAAAAAAAATCTTTAAAGAAGTTCAGTTTTTTAAAAAAGAGTAAATGCTCCAGTGGGCAATGCACACTCCTAAATACCCAGTGGATCAAAGAAGAAATCACAAGAAAAATTAGGAAATACTTCGAGATGAATGAAAATGAAAACACAACATGCCAAAACTAATAGGATGAAATTAAGGGAGTGCTTAGAGGGAAATTTATTGCTGCAAATGCCTACATATTTTTAAAAAAAAGAAAAAGAAAAAAAAGCAAAGAAAGAAAAATCAATAACCTAACCTTCTACCTTAATACACTGGAAAAAGAAGAGTAAACTAAATCTAAAGGAAGCAAAAGGAAAGAAATAAAGATTAGAGTGGAAATTAATGAAATAGAGAATAGAAAAAGTAGAGAAAACCAATGAAATCCAAAGTTGGTTCATTGAAAAGATCAACAAAATTGATAAACTTTTAGCTAGACTGATAAAGGAAAAAAAAGAGAAAACACTCAAATTACATAAATCAGAAATGAAAGAGGGAAAATATCACTGACTTTACAAAACAAAAAGAATTATTTAAATGTATAATATTTGCCAATAAATTAAATATTTTAGATGAAACAAACTCCTATAAAACACAAACTACAGAAACTGACTCAAGAAGAAATACAAAACCTGAGTAGACTTATAACAAGAGATTCATTTAGTAGTAAAAAACTACCCAAAAAGAAAAGCCAAGGCCCAGACCGCTTCATTGCTGAATTCAACCAAATATTTAAAGAAAAATTAACACCAATTCTTCACAAACCCTTCCAAAAAACAGAAAAGGAGGGAACACTTCCTAATTCATTCTATGAGGTCAGTACTGCCACAATACCAAACCAGACAGACCAATACCTCTTATGAATATAAATGCAAAAATTCTCAAAAATACTCACCAACTGAATCCACCAACATATAAAAAGAACTATACACCATGACCAAGTGAGAGTTATTCTAGGAATGCCAGGTTGGTTTAACATAGCAAGACAGTAAAAACGAAAATCACATGATGATGTCAACAGGCACAGAAAAAGCATTTGACAAAATCCAAACTTTTCATGGTAAAAGCACTCACTAGGAATAGAAAGGAACTTCTCAATCTGGTAAAAAGCATCTACAGAAAGTCCAGTTAACATCATACTTAATGGTTAAAGGCCAAATGCTTTCCCCCAAAGACTGGGAACAAGACAAGGATGTCCACTCTCACCTCTTCTATTTAATACTGTACAGAAGGTTCCAGCCAAGACAATTAGGCAAGAAAATGAAAGGGGAATAAAAAAGGTATCCAGATGTGAAAGGAAAAAAGTGAAACAACCTCTATACACAAATGACATCATCTGTATCTAGGAAATCCTACAGACTCCACTAAAGCTATTAGAACTAATAAGAGCTCAGCAAAGTTGAAGGATATAAGATCAATATGCAAAAACAATGGTATTTCTATATAGTAGAAATGAACAAACTAAAAATAAAATTAACAATTCAAATTACGATCACATGAAAAAGAATAAAATACTTAGGAATGAGTTTAACAGAAGAAGAGCAAAACTTATACCCTGAAAACTACAAAGCATTGTTAGAAGAAATTAAAGATTTAGATCACTGGAAAGATACTCTGTGTTCATGGGTCAGAAGACAAAATATTGTTAAGATGACAATACTCCCCAAATTTATCTATAGATTCAACTCAATCCCTATCAGAACCCCAGTTGGCGTCTTTGTAGAAATTGAAAAGCTGATGCTAACATGGAAACTCAAGAGACCCTCACAATAGTCAACATAATCTTCAAAAAGAATAAGTTGGAAGACTTACACTATTAATTTCAAAACTTCCTTTATAAAGCAGCAGTCCTCAAGACAATGTGGTGCTGGTGTAAGAAAAGACATACAGATCAATGAAATAGAATTAAGAGTCCAAAAATAAACCCATACATCTAAGGTCAATTTATTTTTGACAAGGGTACCAAGACCACCCAAAGGGGAAGAATGGTCTTTTCAACAAATGGTGTTGGGACAGCTGTATGTCTGTCTATATTAAGAAGAATAAAGTTGGACCCCTACATAATATAATACACAAAAACTACCTCAAAATGGATCAAAGACCTAAATGTAAGAGCTAAAATTATAAAATTCTTATCAGAAAATGTAGATATAATATTTTGTCACATTGAATTAAGCAATGCACACCAAACGCACATGCAAAAAAACAAAACAGATAAGCTGGACTTCGTCAAAATTTAAAACTCTCATGCTTCAGAGGACATATGAAGAAAGTGAAGACAACCCACAGACTGGGAAAAAATATTTGCAAATCACATATCTCATAAGGGACTTGTACTTAGAATATATAGAGAACTTTAACAATTCAATAATAAAAAGATAAGCCAAAGCAACCTCGAGAAACAAGAACAAAGCTAGAGGTGTCGCACTCCCTGATTTCGAACCATACTACAAAGCTATAGTAACCAAAACTGTATGGTACTGGCACAAAAACAAACACAAAGATCAATGAAACAGAGAGCCCATAAATAAACCCATGCTTATATGGTTAACTAATCTACAACAAAGGAGGCAAGAATATACAATGGGGAAAAGACAGTCTCTTCAATAAATGGTGCTAGGAAAACAGGACAGCTACATGTAAAAGAATGAAACTGGACACTTTCTTACACCAAATACAAAAAAAACCCCTCAAAATGAATTGAAGACCTAAATATAAGACCTGAAACCATAAAACTCCTAGAAGAAAGCATAGGCAGTAAGCTCTTTGACACCGGTCTTAGCAATATTTGTTTGGACCCGTTTCCTTAGGCAAGGACAACAAAAGCAAAAATGAACAAACGGGACTACATCAAACTAAAAAGCTTTTGCGCAGGAAGGAAACCACCAACAAAACAAAAAGGCAATTTACTGACTAGGAGAAGACATGTGCAAACAATATATCCGATAAGGGGTTAATAACCAAAATATATGAAGGACTCATACAACTCAATATCAAAAAACAAATAATCCAATTAAAAAATGGGCAGCAGACCTGAATAGACATTTTCCCAAAGAAGATATACAGATGGATCAACGGACACATGAAAAGATGTTCGACATCACTAATCGTCAGGGAAATGCAAATCAAAACCACAGTGAGGTATCACCTCACATCTGACAGAATAGCTAATATCAAGAAGACAAGGGGGCCGGCCCGTGGCCGAGTGATTAAGTTCTCATGCTCCACTTCAGCAGTCCAGGGTTTCACCAGTTCCAATCCTGGGCACGGACACGGCACCATTCATCAAGCCACGCTGAGGCAGCGTCCCACATACCACAACTAGAGGGACCCACAACTAAAAATAGACAACTACGTACTGGGGGGCTTTGGGGAGAAAAAGGAAAAAAAAAAATCTTTAAAAGAAAAAAAGACAACAAATAACAAGTGTTAGTGAGGATGTGGAGAAAAGGGAACCCTCGTACACTGCTGACGGGAATGGCAACTGGCGTAGCCACTCTAGAAAACAGCATGGAGTTCCTCAAAAAATTAAAAATAGAATTAACACGTGATTCAGCAATTCCACTTCTGGGTATTTATCTGAAGAAAATGAAAACACTAATTTGAAAAGATTTATGCACCCCTATGTTTACTGTAGCATCATTTACAATAGCCAAGATATGGAAACAACCTAAGAGTACATCAGTAGATGAATGGATAAAGAAGATGTGGTACATATACACAACAGAATATTACTACGCCATAAAAAGGAATGAAAGTTTGCTATTTGTGACAACATGAACAGACCTAGAGGGCATTACGCTAGATGAAATAAGTCAGAGAAATACAAATACCACATGACTTCACTTATATGTGGAATCTAAAAAACAAATGAACAAACAAAACAGAAACAAACTCATCCATACAGAGAACAAACTGATGGTCACCAGATGGGAGAGGGGTGGTGCAATGGTCGAAATAGGTAAAGGGAATAAGAGGTACCAACTTCCAGTTATAAAATAAATATGTCATGGGGATGTAAGGCACAGCATAGGGATAGAGTCACTAATATTGTAATAACTTCATATGGTGACAGACGGTTACTGGATTTACCGTGGTGATCATTTCATAATGTATATAAATGTCAAACTGCTAGGTTGTACCCCTGAAACTAATATAATATTGTATGTCAATTATACTTCAATTAAAAAAAGAATTCTGAGACTAACCTGCCTCACAATAAAAAATAATAATAATAAAAGAGCACAATTAAAATTGGACAAATCATCTGAATAGACATTTCTCCAAAGAAAATATAAAAATGGCTGAAAAATACACAGGACACTCAGCAATATTAGTCATCAGGGAAAAGCAGATCAACATCACAATGAGATACCACTTGACACCCACTAAGATGGCTAGAATCAAAGTCAGAAAATAACATGTGTTAGCAAAGATGTAGAGATACCAGAACATTCCTAACTGCTGACGGGAATGCA
The DNA here is from genome assembly GCF_041296265.1 of Equus caballus. Taxonomy (NCBI): domain Eukaryota; kingdom Metazoa; phylum Chordata; class Mammalia; order Perissodactyla; family Equidae; genus Equus; species Equus caballus. Next base: position 53,377,660 of record NC_091699.1, on the reverse strand, counting down.
AACTGTGCAGCCAATTTGGAAAACAGTCTGGCAGTTCTCCAACAAGTTAAACATAGTTAGTACTTGCAATTACCTTCCTAGTATACCCAGAAGAAATGAAAATAGATGTCCACAAAAAACTTGTACACAAATGTTCACAGCAGCATTATTCATAACAGTCAAAAGGAGGAAACAACCCACATGTTCATCAAGGATTTCAAATTTATTAGCATAAAGCTCTTCACATACTGGTATTCTCTTAAAGTTTAAAAAGAAAAGTCCCCTGTATCTATAGCTTTATCTTCTTTCTGGCATACAATCTTAGCAATCCAGGGATAGAGGGAAACTCTCCCAGCTGAGATGGGGAAAAACAAAGAGAAATTTACAGCAAATGTGACATTAAGTGGTGAAGATATTAATGGCCCTGCAATTAAAATCAGGAACAATCACACAATGAAATCCTAGCCAATACAATTAGATAAGAAAAGGGAAATCTGCAGAAATCTGTTAGAAAAGAAAGAAGGGTCAAAGCTAATATTATTCATGAATGATACAAACATCCAACTAAAAAACCTAAGAGAATCAACTGAAAAACTGTCAGAAGTAATATGAGAGGTCATTAAGGAGGTCAAATATATAATCACCGTATAATCAATAACTTTCCAATACACAAGCAACAACCAGTTAAGAAGAGAATAAACATAAGAGCAACAAACCAAAAAAACATAAAATATGGATAAATAAAGCTAATAAAAAAATGTACAAGACCTTAATGGGGAAACAGAAAACTGCCAAAAGACAAAACAGATCTGAATAAACCTTAAGTACAAAAAGACTAATATTTTCAAGGCTACTACTTAATACTTCCTAAATTAACATGAAAAGTCTATACAATCCCAACAAAACCCCAATATAACTTTTATTCAGACTTGATAAACATATTCTACAATTCACACAAATGAGTACAAGCCAAAAATAGCCAAGACAATTTTTTAAAGGTGGAAAGATTTGTTCTACAAGACAACATAGCTTATTATAAGAATACAGTAACTAAAACAGTGAGTATTATTGAAGGAATATACAAATAGCAGATAAAGGGAACAGTACGGAATCCTGACATAGACTTATACACATATATAGATCTGGCATATGACAGAGGTAGCATTACAAGACAGTGGGAAAGAACAGATAATTGAGGGACAATTGGCTAGGCAAATTAAAATAAAAGCAAAATCATAAGCAAAATGAATTCCAGTCAAAGACTTAACTTCAAAAACAAAAAAGAGAGTAACAACCCCAGGGTAAGACAGCATTTTTTTAAAAAACAAAATGAAAAGAATGATATATGACATCAGTATTTAAAAAGCTCTTCTTAAAAAAAAAGAATAAAACCACTGATAAAAGTGTAAATTTTTACCCACAAGGAAGGTCTGAAAGTCTAGTAGTCTAGAAGTTTAGTTTTAGTAAAACACATTACTTATGCCCTAAGAATTTCATTTCTAGGACTTGCCCCAGGGATTTTTCTTCTGGGGAAAACAGTTGCACAGATATACACACATTTGCACAGACATTCGCACAAGTGATGACTAGAGTACTCTTTGTAATAACAAAATATTAGAAATAATCTACCTGACCATCAATATGGCTAAATAAAAGTGCAGCACTTTATAGGATGAAATACCATACAATAGTTAAAAAGATCGTACTAAACCCTTAAGCGTCGACGTAATTGTTTCACTGTTCACTGGGTGGTCAGACTGTGCAGCCAAGGTTAAAAAGCAGGTAAAGTGTGACCCACAGAAGAGACCAGAGCATGATTCTAAGTTGCTGAGAACAGACCACACACACACCAGACTCAAGGGGTAGAGCACTTACTGATAGCAAGAGAGGTGAGAAAGTACACCAGATTGAACCCCTTGCAGTCCATTGGTCCCCCATAACCAACGGTTCCACTCCACAGCTGATGCGGTGCGGGTGGTATGGAAGCAAGCACCACATTTCATGCTTCCGTAGAAGGACCTCGACCCCTCACCCGTGGGGTCTGAAATACAGAGAGCAGAGGTGGGCCTGAGAGCCCCTGACACATGCACTGAAGCAGAAGAAAGGGGTATTTACATTAAGCACTGAACAAGGAAAGACAGTCCCTCACACAGCAATAAACGCAGCAAAGGCTGTGAGGTGAGGGGCTCTTAATTTTTTCACAAGATGTTCCCAGCTTAAGGCCACTCATGCTGCTATCAAGAGAGAAGCTGGGCTTGACTGCTCTTCCCAACAATAACAAAAACATATGCTAAGTTAAAAAGAACATCATAGGGGTTGGCCCCGTGGCCGAGTGGTTAAGTTCGCGCGCTCTACTGCAGGCGGCCCGGTGTTTCGTTGGTTCGAATCCTGGGCGCGGACATGGCACTGCTCATCAAACCACGCTGAGGCAGCGTCCCACATGCCACAACTAGAAGGACCCACAACGAAGAATATACAACTATGTACTGGGGGGGCTTTGGGGAGAAAAAGGAAAAAATTTAAAAAAAAAATCTTTAAAAAAAAAAGAACATCATAGATATAAATGTTAAAAAAACCTAAAATCATATACATGTGAATATAAGTGTGTATCCGCGTGATGTACACATAAGTACTCAAAAGAATTAAAAATAGCCTAGAAGGATTCACAAAAACTCTTAGTGACTGTGGGGGTGGAGAGGTTGAGAATAGTAATTAAAGAAGACTTCAGTTTATTTGTAGTAACCTGATTTTTTTAACATGACGTTTATGTACCAGTCTTTCTCTTTTCTTTTTCTTTTTTAAGAGTGCACATAGAAAATGATGAATGCAAATATGCCAAAATATTAGAAGTAGTTTCTCTTGTGTTGGAAATATGCCTGATTATTATTTTCCTCTTTATATTTTTTTCCTTTCCCAATTTGCCAAAATAAAAAGTAAACTAAAAGGCAAGTTTTAGAAATTACAGTTATGAACTCATTTATGTCTTAAACAAAATAAAAATAAAGCCCAGTTTGCACATGCACAGAAAGTTCTGAAGCCTTGCCACCAAAGTGTTTGCAGCTGTTATCTCCTCTGTTTACTCATGTTCCCTGAATTATTACACATTACTTGTACAACCAGCAAAGTGATCAATAATTCTGCTAAAAAACCAAAGCAACTGAGAATCAGCTCCCAGGACTGAAGAGCTCAGCACCAACCAGAAGGGGTACACATCCCTGAAATAGACTTGGATGCAAATGGTGGCTACAGTTCAAGCAACTGCAAAAGGGAAGAGAAACCCAGGTGACCTTAGTTCTGATTTAGCCACTGAGTCAGCAAGCAAATCAGAGACGCCTAGATGAACAAAGAGAACAAGGTATGAAAAAACTGGCAAGTGAGGCAGAGAACGAAAAGAGCAAAACGCTGCCTATACAGAGTTCATCGACCTCCCTGCCTTCCAGGGATGCTGGGATCTGGGGCCTACGTGAAAGAATGTGTCTGGGCTTGGAGCCGGAGATAGCCACTTCGGCCCTAACCCCAAGGCACAAGTTGCTAAGACAATGTCCTGCGTCACGTTCCTTGTCTGGGCTGGCCACCCCGATGGGCACCTGACCGGACTACAGAAACATCCCATCCTTGGGAACAAAAAGATAAAAAACATCCCATCCATGGGAACAAGAAGAAATAACTCAAAGTATCTAAATGTCTGAAGCCCAGAGTTAGAACCTAGATAATCTCAAAATAAAAGGGAGTCACAGGCATAGAACATTTGGAAGTCTCACTGAGGAAACAACCCTCTGCCCCAGACCTGAACAATCGGCACCCCCGCCCGACATGAAACTTTTGGGACTTCCCTGGCTGACTGTGGTGTGGATGTTGTAAGTACCGATTGTAGCTCTCTGCTTTTCTTTTTCCCCACTTTATTTCCTGCTCTTTGTTCTGTTCCCCCCATCAATAAACTCTGATTTGCAGAGAACACGCAAAAGAAAGTAGACAGAGGATATTAAAACAAAACAAAAGTCTACAAAGAGGTGTGAGATGGACAAGCAGGTCTTGGCATTTGTTGCAAAGTGGCCCATGACTCCACACACCAAGTCACAGACGATGGTCATCTTCCCCTGAAACCGAGGCACCCTCCAACTCCCACCATGTAAGCAAATTTAAAGAAATCACTACCTTCACCCAGAAGCCATCATCTCCTACATTCGCTACAAACATCCGGACTCAGCAAGTGCTGCTGGGACTGACAAAAACGAGAGGACCGTACACTGAGACGGGAAGAAGGAAGCACGCCATCACCCAGCTAAAAGGGAGAAACTACAGCCCTGCTCCAAGGCACGGAGAGTCAAGTGAAGAACTACATTAGGGATCACGCATGTGAGGAGGCTGCCCTAGTTCGGGCAGACAAAGGAAGCCATGCTGTGAAAACAGGGGGACAGGTAAGAAGAAACATTCAGAGAAAACAAAAGCAAAGGAAAACGAGAGAAGTGATAAAGCAAATCACTGAAGGCCTAGGAAAAGAGACTTAGAGACACAACGACAAAAGACGCCTGAAGAGGAAAGGGTGCTTCAGGAGCAGGAGGGGCGGGCTCCAGCCCTGCTGAGCTCCAGCAGCTCAAACCGGAAGAAGGAAACTGCTCAGGACGAAGCAGAAAGTCAGCGAGGGAGACAGCCTTTCACAGACAAACCCGCAGAATGGATGGGAGACAGAAGGAAAACTGAAGTATGAAAAGAACTGGAAAACCGCTCAGGGTGAGGAGAAATCTGGCAGGGAGCCTAAAGAGAATGAACTGGAGGCCAGGGAGAAATATTTCAAAGAAATGCACCCAGTGGGGAAGATAAACAGCATCGACCTATCTCAGGAAATTGAGACCCACAGTGAAATGAGCACCAGAAAGCAGCCTCCAAGCTGGCCTGTTCTGAAGCAGCTGCTGCAGAAACATCCAGGGGCCACTGAGCCATTTGTAAAGAGGTGGTGAGAAGACCGACAGGCAGGAAAACGAGGGCAACAGCCTGTGAGCACACCCATAGACGCCAGGCCTTCCATCAAAGAAAGGGTGAGCCCAGCCTCTGCGACCATGAACATGGACAAAGCTGAAGACCTCCTGGGCCTTCAGGCTCTGAGTGAAAGACCCAGAGCAAAGGAAAGTGATGGGGGCCAGAGAGCTGAAAGCACCCCACTGCATCAGGTATCCAGGTGCCTCAGGTTCCTCCCAAGCCCAGCCAGCTTTTGAGGACTGAAGAAAAGCTCCATCCATCAACTTGTTAAGATGATATCATAAACGTTGAGGCCCCAGGTCTGGGGAGCAACCTGAGCTGAATCAGGCCTCTTCTCCAGAGCTTCCTCCACACCCCAACCCAGGTCATTCCCACAATGAGAACGGCTTTGAAAAGACAACGAAAGTCCCAAGCAATCACCTGGGCATTTTTCAGGGACATTTTCTTCTTTTTGTCATTTTGCTCCTTCATCACACGTGCAATGTAATTTTGTTTGTTTTCCTTTTTAAATCCTCATTAAGTTGTCTCTTATTCTCCTGTTTTCCCTACCAGTGTCAGGGCCATAAGTTTTATTCTATACACTGATAATAAGCAAACAAGTTTCTAAGACTATTGTCACTAAACAAAGACTGCTTCAAGCGCATTTTTAAATGTTAACATAACATTTACACCAATAGATCAATTAATAAGCTCAAACCTAGTACCCAAAACTTCATTTCTAAATACCATTCTCAATCGAAAGGAACCAGGGTTCCTTGAAGAAATGGTTGATTCCAGCTCTGGGGGAGGAAAAGTAAAAGATGAGTATTTCATGGTGCCTGAAATTCAGGGAAAGACACAAAAAGATGGGGGCATGTCGAGAGGAAACAGGAGCCAACTTAAAAGAGCTCCCAATGGCCAAAGCTACAACAATTTAAGCAACAAAATAAATAATAATAGCACTACATTATAGCCCAAAGAATAACCACCCAACATCACACCCTGATATCACTAACTGAATAAACAAACAAAAGGGGGAGAAGGCACAACTCTGCCTCACAAAGAACTCCAGTTAATAAATGTAGAAGGAACGACAAAATGAAAGGCACCATTAGAACCTCACAGTAATAAGTGCTGCAAGCAAGAGGCACCGAGGAATGCCAACTAGTGGGTGACACTTAAGGAGAACCAGGCTATTTCTAGGCAAAATCTCCAAGTACCTTCCCCCAAATGATAACTAATCACAAAGGCAAAGACGGTAACTTGACAGTGGTGGAAAGTGCCAGAGACCACTGGACCAAGATGACTGTGCCAGTAACAAGACATATCGACCTCATCCTCAATCTAAGCAGACATCTGACAAAACCAAACTGAGGGTCATTCGACAAATACAAATACAAAATACTGCCAAAGGGTCAAGGTCACGTAAAACAAGGAAAGACCGAAGAACTGTCACAGGTTGAAGGAGAATAAGGAGACACGACAACCCAATGGAATGAGGGATTCTAGACTGGATCCTGGAACAGAAAAAGGACATTAGCAAGACACTGACGAAGTCTGCATAAAGTCAGCAGTTGAACTCGCAGTACTGTACCACTGTAAACTTCTTAACTTTGAGGATTGTACTGTGGTTATGCAAGACAGGGACTTCAGGCAAACTGGGTAAACAGTTAAGGGAACTCTGTACACTTCTGCAACCCTCTGCGAGTCTACAATGACTCACAATAAAAAGGTTCTTAAATCGAAAAAGTGTGTTACCTTGTAAAATTTATTTCTATCTTAGATATTAAGGATTAACGTGGCCATCAAGGATATTAAATACTGTCAATTCTTACCTCCAATTTGGATTCATCCTTTAATTTAACAGATATTTACTGAGCACCTACTACGTCCTAGGCACTGAGGTCTCAGAGGCGAATAAAGCAGACAAAAAGCACTGCCTTGAGGAGCTTACGGAAAGACACACACGAAATAAAATACATGGTATGTTAGACAGAGACAGGTGCCATGCAGTATAAGAAAACAAGGAGGACGGTGATCAGGGAAGGAAAAGTACAAGCCCAAAAATTCAGTCTTGTAGAGCACACAGGGGTTCACCTGAGGGAGCTCTTTCACAGTGTTTCTGATATAAAAATAATGAAGATTGCAAAATAATTTGTTATGTTTTATGGTTAATATATTTTTAGTCTCAAGTAACTCTCTGACATCATATAATGCTTATGTGCTAATACTTACGGATATCAGGAGCCACAGAAAACTGTATGGTGGCATAGCTACTATTTTTTATACTTTGTCAGTTTCCCTCCTAAGTACATACTGAGGTTTATCTTCAAAACATTCACATTTCTTTCAGATTAGTTTTTTAACCAAAATCTGTCTGCCTTTCTTCAGCATTAACATAACACATAAGAGCAGCCTCATCCATCAGTCCTTGAATACGCACACAGATATACATGTATATAACCGACAGAAGTTTCCTGATATCCTCAGTCAAAATATGGCTAGAAACATTCCCTGACAATTCCTTGCACAGTAAACGATCTAGTATTAGTGAGTTTTCAGTTTTGAACTGCAAACAGTTTGAAACAGGATGGTGGTCTTTCCTGGCCACCACTTTCTATTTTCTTAGACTAATGTTAAGTGAGGAGTGGTTTTAGGCAATACCTGTACCTTCTATTTTAAAACTGCATTTTACAAACTACTCTTTCATTTTGAAAATAAACACCCTACCAAACAAGATTCTGCTTTTTTGGTAAAAGTATCACTTGTTGAGAATTTAGAGCTTCATATAATGTATACTATGGGAAATAAACTGCAAACGAAATGTTTTCTTTTAATCATACTTGCAAAAATATGTCTTGGTGGTGTCATAATGCTAGCACTAATTTTAACCAATATATGAACAAATAACATTCCGCAAGCTGAAGATATAACTTTCAAAAGCAATAGTATGAATGTACTTAAGGTCACTGAATTAAACATTTTAAAATGGCTAAAATGATAAATTTTACGTATCATATGGTAAATGTTATGTGTATTTTATCACAATACTAAAGTTTTTTAAAAGCGATAGTATACAAATATGGAATCATTATGTTGCACACCTGAAACTGTTATGTCAATTATACCTCAATTTAAAAAATTTAAAAACATATGGATTATATATTAAAAAGGTAAAAACACGATCCCATTCCGTAATAAACATATATATACATATATGTATATATATGTATATATATATACACACACACACATGTATGCGAGCTTGCATACTTATACACAAATTAGAAAATGTCAGGAAGCCTCCAGGAGAACACACTTGCGGACTGCGGTTACTTTTACTTTCCTTACTCTCCCCGCGTCATCTAATGGGCCGTAATGAGCGCGCTTTGTTTGCATAATCGGGAGAAGCGATAACGCACAGAAATCCCTCCCTCCGCGCCCCGGGCCCCCGGGCGCCGAAGCTCCTCCAGCTGAGCCCTCAGCACGGCGGGGACCGGATCCCCGGCCAGACCACCGCCCCGGCCGCGGCCTCCAGCCCGGGCCCCACCGCCGCCCGCCGGCCACAGCCGAGCACCCCGCCGCGCCCCGGGAACCCCGCGGGCGCACAGCAGCCCCCGCCCCGCCTGCGCCACCCGGCCTCTCACCGACTCCCGGGGCCGCCCGAGACTCCGCCTGCCCGCCGCACCGCACGCCCCGCGCCCGGCTCCCGCTGGCCCGTCGCGCACGCGCGCCGCCGCCCCGGGCCTCGGCGGCCTCTCTAGGAAACTGGGAGGGCCACCGTCTCGGCTTCTCCCGGCCCAGGGTCGCGCTGGCCGGCCTCCGAGCCCAGCCGAGGGGCTCGTCCCCAAGCCCGCCGCCTGCCCTGTGGACGTCTGTCCTCCGTTCTCCGAGGCCCATTCGAGCCCCAGAGCTCTATCAGTCTTGGCGTTTTCCCACATCCCTGTTGATGTGTGTGCAGGGCTGCCCTCCCTCCAGGCGAGAAAAGGATCCAAAGCTCGGGGTCAAAATAGGGACCAGCAAGATCTAACTGACCGGTTCTGGTTGGCAGAGCTGTTAAAGGGCCACTCATTACTCCCTGGGGCCTCCTTCAAGTTGGGAAACCAGATCCTAAGGGAGGCTAGCTTCCAGGACAACCTCTTCCTGCATCACCGCCACAACCGGGGGTACATGCTCATTCCCAGCCACAGCCGCAGAAACATTACCTTCCCACAGCCTCCAGAGTAAATTTTAAAGATCTTCTTGGCTCTCATGCAGCAATTCATGAATTGTGCAGCATCCAATCTAGCAGATAGGAGTTCTGAAGAGCTGTATACAAGGCAAGAGATTTCATAGGCAGAAGGGAGTGTGACCAGGGAATCAGGCAAAGAAAGGGCTACTGCTGTCTGTCAAGTGTTTTTCACACAAGAAGAAGCTGTGTTCTGTTTTGCAGAAACTAATGCCCCCATTTTGCAGATGTTGCTATTTGGCAGAGATACATGTTTGCAGCAAGACCCCAGCAAAATGTTCCGGCACCAAGCGTCCTAAAGTTACCTTAAACTCATTAGCATCTTAAATTGTCTTCCTCTGGGAGGGTCTGAGCAGCCATTTTCAGATTGTGAGATATATGTTATCAGGTGTTTGCCTGCTACACATGCACCCCAAATGAACACTGTTGTTTTACAGATAAACCTGTTATCCTGTGCTCTCTTGTGTATCAAGTGTCCACCAGCTCTGGGAAACACCACCCTGGGAGCTATCCCTGGTGTTCTCCATTGCTTATGCAAGCAATAAAACTTTTCTTCACCTACTTTTGCCTTGGTTGTACTTTTCAGCTCTGCACTCATCAAGAGATAAACTCATTGAGTTTGGTTAAAGGAGCAGGAAGAAGAAAGTTATACTAGGGGAAAAAGTGGATTGGTTATCGCAAGGTTATTTTCCTTATAAAGGATGGCAGGGGTTTATCAGGCAGATTACCTAACTAATGCTGATCAAGAAATTCTTTTTTTTTTTTTAAATTTGTGCCCATCTTCCTCTACTTTATATGTGGGACGCCTGCCACAGCATTGCTTAACAAGTAGTGCATAGGTCCATACCCGAGATCCCAACCGATGAACCCCGGGCTGCCGAAGCAGAATGTGTAAACTTGACTGCTGCACCACAGGGCCGGCCCCCAAGGAAATTCTTGATTGACTTGTTAAAGACAAAAAAACAGGCCTAAAATTGAGTCACTCAGGCTAAGCCCCACATAACCAAACCAAAACTTAACTTACTTATAATTTTGGCTCTCCTAGAAATAGAATCTTAAACCAGTCAATCAGGATTCACTTGATCAATATTAGTTAGTAATTTGCCTGATAAACCCCTGCCATCCCTGATAAAGTAACCTTGCAATAAGCAATCCACCTTTTTACCTAGTATAACTTCCTTGTTTCTTTTCCTTCCGCTATAAAGTCTCTTGCTTTGTACAGCTCTTCAGAGCTCCTTTCTATCTGCTAGATTGGATGCTGCCTGATTTATGAATAACTAAATAAAGCCTATAAGATCTTTAATATCTGAATTTTGTTCTGTAACAGACTAGTTTCAGATTCCATTTCCAGGAAAGCTGAAACTGTAACTAAGTTAAGCTTGGTTTGGTGACATGGGGCTTGGTATAAGTGACTCCATTTGAGCCTGTTGTCTTATCTTTAGCAATCTCCCCCTTTCGATCAGACTCTCAGCCTGAGATATGTGGTCAAAATTTAAGGCATTAGGACTACTCCCAGCTACCACTCTGGAGTTCTCGCAATTTTTGCTGAATCTCTGTGTTAATCACAGGTCACAATGTCAAGTTCACATTCCTTAAGTTGGTCGTTCTCTTCATTACTTTTCTGACATTCTAATCTTAGATCATTTGCTTGGTAGTTAGCAGCCGCAAATGTGCATTTAAAGCTTTTGAAGGAATACAGCACAGCAGGAAGACTACTATGATTATTATGAACAGGATAATTCCCAATGTCTGGAGTGCTCTTCGGAGCCATGGTCCCCAAGACCCAAAACAATCAGAATCAAACAAGTCAAAGAAAGATCCTACTGAAAGAATCACTTTCCTAGGCCAAGTAGCTTGTTCAGTGCTCTTGTGTAGCTGAGTCTCAACTTTCCTTGAAGTGTAAGTATAACAAGTTGTGTTGGCCACAGCACAGACACCTCCTTGCTCAGCTAAAAGATATCAAGGGCTATCATACTATCAAGAACAACTTTGGGACCTCAACACCCCCACTAACACTACGGGATAGATCATCCAGATAGAAAGTCAACAAGGAAATTGTAGAATTAAATGAAAAACTAGACCAGATGGACTTAATAGATATAGAGAGAGAGAGAACACTCCATCCGAAAACAGCAGGTTACACATTCCTCTCAAGTACACATGGAACGTTCTCAAGGATAGAGCATATACTGGGAAACAAACAACAGCTGTGGCCAGAGAGTTTAAGAGTTTTTGTTGGGAAGTCATTGCTTTAGCAGTCAATTCTGTGATATCTTCAAGAGTTAAGGGAAGGTTCCTAATCATAGCCTCATTTGCATTTACTCCTAGCCAGAGGAGTAGCGATCTGCCAAAAGAAGTGAATTTTGAATCATGAATGCCTCCTGGTAATTTCGTTTGGTTTGATAATGCAAATTGAGCGCAGCTGACCAGTGAGATGTCTCAATTTGATTGCAGGCAGTTAGGGGTACAGTTAGATAACCCAAAGGGCACCATCAGGTTAAATGCCAGCCATCTAGGGATTCATCAGTGCAAGAAGTATGCTTTTCCTTAAAACCACCACAGACAAAAATAAACCCTGCTGGGGCACACCTACTCCCAATAAAATATTGTTATTAACGGATTCGTTCACTGAGATTTTTTCACTTGCTCAGTTAAGCCATGGATCGGTTAGGTTTTGATCATGCTCAGGAAGGTCATTTCCTATTCTAAAATAAAAGGTAATTCTAAACTCTTTGCAGAGAAGGGTGCTTGTGGGAAAATGTGCAGCTCCAGGCCAGGGGCAGTTTGTGTTTAGATAATCATAAAATCATGGTAGTGAGAACATATTGATGTTTTTAAAGGTATCCCTGTCTGTCTGAGTTCGTACAGTTATTGTAACTAGGGAGCCAGGCAAAGAAAAGCGTACTAAGGACCTGATCAAAACTAACACTATCTGTTGAGTGTTTTGCAGAGAGAAAGTTTCAGGAAGAGCCTAACCACAGAAGGTTCCCACAAGCAAGCTAACTGAAGCCGGTTCTGGCCGCCTCACACTGCTCCAGAATGAACTAAAGTAAACTGTCCTCATTATAATCTCCTCGAAATATTAAACTCTCCACTCAGGGCAAGACTTATCTGCTGTTTTCTAACCATGTAATGTCTGAAGACACACGATCAATGATTGTACTTGTGCTGGAATTCCCTCCCCTGTACATGATGACAAGGGCATCCATAACTATTATTCACAAATGCTCCCCATGAAAAGAAGCCCTAAGCTGTGCTCTGGGAGATACTGCTTTGGGAGTTATCCCTGGTGATCTCCATTGCTTGTGCAAGTAATAAGCCTTTCTTCACTTACCTCATCTTGATTGTGCTTTTTGGGTCTGCACTCACTGAGAGACGAAAGCATTGTGTTCAGTTACATTATGACAGGAGAAATGTTAGAGCCAAATGTTCTGGCTGTAAAAGTTGGTCTCTGTAAGTGACTTCTAAGGCGGGGGGTGGGGGGTTGATTATGGTTTACATTGACCTTGGGAGTGGAAGAAAACTTGGTCACAGGGAGGACCAGGGGGTCTCTGGCATCATGGATAGATCAGGGGTTTTGATGACAAATCCAACAGTTTGAAAGGCTATCTCCCTTAGCAATGGCCTGGGAGATATGGAGAATGGCATTATGTTTCCAGGCCAATGCCAAAGTGAAAGAAAGAAAGTGTTTCATGTTTGAGGTTAAAGTATGAAGTCTTGATTGGCATCTTGAGTGGAAGCTGTCTACCACATGAAGTCATCAGCTTCCTGGTCAACATGATTTTAAGGTCGCCAGCACAAGAGGACCAAATGTCAGGAGAATCTCTTTTCACTTGGGAGATATGCAACCAAGGTTCAATGCCTTCTAATTCTGCAGCAGTGTCAGTGGTCAGGAGCACTTGGTAAGGTCCTTTCCGACAGGGTTCAAAGTCCATTTTCTTCTGGTGGCATTTCCAAAATACTCAGTGGCCAGGCTCCAAACCATGACCAACAGGACCCTTTGAATTGGGATCTGAAAGAGTTTCTTTAACCTGCTGATGATAAATTTTAGCATAAGACACTAAAGGCTTAAAGTAGTTGGTCATATTAGCATGAGATAACAAGGGATCAGCAGAAGGTTGTATACCGAGAGATACTGGCCTACCAGAGACTGTCTCACACAGAGTGAGTTTGTTTCCCCAGAGGGTACTGCAAACAGTCAGCAAGGCCAGAGGCAATACTGAAGGCCAAGGGAGTCCAGTAATTTCAGCGAGTTTATAGATTTTTGAGTTTAAGGATTCCATTAGTTCTTTCAATCTTGCCTGATGATTGAGGGTGATACAGACAGTGATAATTCCAAGACGTTTGCCAAATTCGTGATTTTCATCCAAGTTCATGACATGGATGTCTTGGTCACTAGATATTGTGGAGGGTATACCCCCAGTGGGAAACACATTTTCCAAGAGTTTCTTTCCTACTGTGAGAGCATCAGCCTTGTAGCAATGAAAGAATTCAACTCATCCAGAGAACACACACATAATAGCAAGAACATATTGGTAACCCATACTAGGTGGTAGTAGAATGAAGTCCAGTTGCAGGTGCTCAGATGGTCCAGAGGGAGGAGGTTTGAGGCCTCTGGAAATGAAAATAGTTTTTCCAGGATTGTGGACCTGACAGGTCAGACATTGGTGGTAAACAGTTTTTGCTATTTTATGGAAGTCTCCACACCAATATTTATTTACCGTTTGACTCATCTTAGCTGCACCATGGTGGGTGAATGAATGCAAGAACCAGAAGATGGGGTTTGCCAGGGAGCTAGGAAGAACCAAACAGCCATCTTGGGTCTCCCATAGACCCAAATGTTCGTTCGATTTACAACCATTGTTTGCCCATTGTGATTTCTCTGTTTTAGGAACAGACTGTTGCCATGTTGTAAGGACCTTGGGATGACAAAAGGCAAAGTCTGACAATAAGGGGTCTTTTTTTTGAGGAAGATTAGCCCTGAGCTAACATCTGTGCCCATCTTCCTCTACTTTACATGTGAGAGGCCTGCCACAGCATGGCTTGCTGAGCGGTGCCGTGTCCACATCTGGGATCCGAACTGGCGAACCCCGGGCCACCAAAGTGGAACAAGGACACTTAACCACTGTGCCACCGGGCCGGCCCCTAAGGGGTCATTTTTTTTGCAGAAGCAGGATGGACTTCATCGATATGTGCCACAATCTTTACAGTTTCTGTTGCTGCTGCCATTGCATGAAAGTCAGCCATGGAATTTTCCTGATACTCAGTTTCAGTCCTCTTGGTGTGAGCCTGTTTTGATGACAGCAATCTCAGAAAGTAAAGGAATAGTAGCAGGAAGGTCATTTACTTACTGTCCATTTTTTATTGGAATCCCAGTAGATTTGAGTCCCCTGTGTCTCCCTAACACCTAAAAATTATGGATGACCCTGAAGGCAGACTGGCTGTCAGTATAAACTTTAACAATTTGTCCTTCTAATAATTGACATTCTCTGGCAAGGGCACAGAGCTCCTCTTTGGCCTGATTTAGCTTGTGGAAGTTTTCCCCTCTCAGGTAGTTCATGCCGGGTAGTCACAGCATAGCCAGCTTGGAAATTCTCTTTCATTTTTACAGAATGACCTATCAACAAACAAAATTAGATCAGGATTAGTCAAAGGAGCATCTCATAAATCCAGATGTGGTGTCACAGAATGGGATATTATTACCTATCACTCATGGGCTTCACCTTCATCAGGCAAGGATAGCAACATAGCAGAACTAAGAATGTTGCAAAGTTTAAGATGCAGGTTAGGTGGTGAAAGCAGAAGGATCTCATAGGAGGTTAGTCAGCTTGCAGAGGAATGCTGAGTCATTCAGAATTAAGAAGACTTTGGACAACACGTGGAATTTGCAAATAAACGTAATTTCTTAGGCTTAAATCAGCTGAGCCTTCTACTAATTCTGAAGTTACACCTATAGCCTTAAGGCAGTTGGGATAGGCACACGCAATTGAATCAAGTTGCATGCTATAATAGTAAATAGGCCTATGCTTATTGCCACGTTCTTGTGAGCATTCCCAGGGCTTGGTTATCTCTCTCATCCACAAATAAGGTGAAGGGCTTTGATCAGTTAGGTCACCCTAGGATACGCAGTTCTTGCAGTACTTGCTTTAATCTTATAATGGTCTGCTCATGTTTATTTTCCCAAGGAAGGGGTTCAGGGACTGAATTTTTAGTAAGTTCATAGAGTGAAGTTGATAGAGAACAATCAGGAATCCACAGTCTACAACGTCCAACCAGGCCTAGCAATCCACGAAGCTGTCGCCTAATAGTGGGTCTAGGGAATTTTTGAATAAGCTTAAAATTCCTTTTGGAGACAACTGAATTCCTACAGGTCTTAGATTATGACCTAGGTAATGAAGAGTTTCCAAAGATAATTGCAATTTCCTTAGAAATTTTATGTCCTTTCTCAGCTAACTGCAACAGTGAAACGAAATCCTTTACAAAAGCTTTTCCGGTAATAGCATAATAAGAGGTGGTCTACACACTATAGAAGGGTTGATTTCCCAGGGAACTGGAGGGCACTTGAATCTTGGTGGAGCTAGGTGGTGTTTTAGGTTTCCAGCCTTGGAGCTGTTGCAGCCGTAAGGTTACTAACTTGGAGCACCTTTGTTTATGGTCTTGTTCTAAGGTCCTTTCAAAGTGCTCATCTATGGCCAAGAGTTCCATCACACTCATGGCTTCACATCTTATTTTCTGACTTTCACTCAATCCACTAATCTCGGCAGAAAATACATTTACAAGTGAGGCAGCTAGAGCAGGGTTGGGTAGCATCACCTATAACACAGAAACCAGAATGCCATAGGAAGAGAGCTTCCACATGGCTTTAAAGTCTGCCACAGATTCATCTTTCTTTCCTTTGCAGGTTTGAATAATAGACCAATCATTAAGGGCAGGGAAGACTCTAGGTATAGCTTTTAAAAGATCTGCTGCTATTTTATGAGCTTTTCCTGGTTCTTAAGGAGACCATGTTGGAGACAAAGGATCTCAAATATCATTCTCAGGGTTACGCCATTCTGCTTCCTGCAACCATTTTTGAGCTTCACCAAGGTCCTACCAGTATGTGCACAAGCTGATAAAGATCTGGCAGCCCGGGGTCATAGGCCCTGATGAGGACTCTAAATTCTTCAGAAAACTTTTGAGGCTCCTCCCTGAGTTTAGAAAATTCTTTAACTATGGCCCTTAGTTCAGCCTTTGACCCAGGAGTAAAAGATACCCAAAGGGGATCACCAGCAGTCTCGGGTGGTCTTATTTTAAAAGGTAACTGTTTAATAGTCTCTTCAGAGTGGAAACACAGTTCAGGCAGAGGATTAGTAGACAATGAGTACTCAGGTAAAGGAGGAATATGGGGAGCAGTAGGAGTTATGTCAGTCTTACAGTCTTTGCTTTTGGTTGCCTCTTGTGTCTCTAATTTTTCATTAGCTTATTGCAATGAATCTTTCAATGAAGCTTTTTGGAATCTTGAAGCCTTTTGGAGGCTTCTGCATATCAATTAAAATAGGTATCCCATTCCGTTTGTTTGATTTGAACCCTTGCTTTCAAGAGCACTTAAATGAATGACCTTGTCTAACTGGAACATTCCCTATAATGACTATTGTAAGTCTAGTTGTCTTTTGTAAGATTTTGCCATTTTGGTAGATGTCTACAGCTTCTGAGACCACAGTTCTTAGACATAAAATAAGCAGGTGTACCAGAAGGTGAAACACTTGGTTCTCTGGAACTTGAGGATCCCTTTTCTTGAGTTAAGCCTTGGGCCTCTTTGAACCAAATTAATACCTAAGAGGGATATGCCACTAGGTTGGGGATTTTGTAGTGTTTTACAGGGTATCTCATTACATGGAAATTTTCCTGAGGTTGATGGGTGACCTAGTGTTGATCTAACCTGTTCTGACCAATTTATCCTAGCACAAGAGTCTTAGATTTAGATGGTAAGCACTCAAATAGCTTTTAAGTGCTCCATCTGTGCACACCAATTTTGCAACTTTGGCTTCCAAGATTCCCACTAATAATATATCTATTATTCCTTTACCTTATGTGCACGTTAGCAGAAACCAACAGTAACTGAGGAAATGGAACTGTGGATGCCAGCAATAACCAAAGAATTGTTACTGTGGACTAACCAAGAGCTAAGGACTAGCTGTCTGTTAGATCCTCCTGTCAGTCTGGACTGACCCATTAACCCTGCACTGGAAAGTCAATAAGAGTGGAGAGTTCAGACACAAAGGAAGCAGAGCTCCGATCCAAGAGAAATTTATCCACAACCTTTGGAAACAGCAAGAAAGACAGAGAACTAAAAGAGTCCAGGGGGTGCCAATGACTGCATTTCCCATTGTCCATGAGGCTGTAAGCAGTCTCCTTTGGATCCCATCTTCATTCCCCAAACTGTTAAAAAACAAAACTCAACAGAGTAAATTTTAAAGGTCTTATTGGCTTTTATTCAGCAATTAGTGATCGGGCAGCATCCAATCTAGCAAATAGAAAAGAGCTCCAAGGAAAGAGATTTTATGGACAGAAAGGAGCAGGAACAAGGAAGTTATACTAGGCAAAAAGCAGATTGCTTATTGTAAGTTTACTTTCCTTATAAAGGATGGCAGGGGTTTATCAGACAGGTTATCTAACTAATTCTGATCAGGAAATTACTGATTGGTTTAAGATTTCACTTCTGGTAGAGCCAAAAGGCTAACTAAGTTAAGACTCAGTTTGGTAACACGGGGCTTAGCGTAAGTGACTCCATTTTGGGCCTGTTGTCTTGTCTTTAACACTCCTATTGGTGAGTTCTAACAAGGCTCACCTAGTGGGTGAAAAATGGGTCCGTTCAAAAATATGTGGAATCCTGCAGGAGTTGGTTTGGGTGTAGAGAGGTTGCTTGAAGCAACATCAGGAGACTGCCCAGCCCCTGTAAGAGCAAATGTCTTCTATCAACAGTGCCAGAGAACCTGGAGGGGTATGGAGTCAATGGCACGAAGACCATCTGCTGCCATCAGAGGACATGCTGCAAGCTGCTGTGCCAAGGGGCCAGGGAGCTGCCTTGGCTACCGTCTGGTATAGGCTTCCCAGCAGCAGACCTCAGCATGTTGTCAACTGATCTTTCAGTAGGAGGGATGCCCATCTGTGCCCTGAGGCTCTGCTCCACTCATCTGAATCACCCCACGTGCCTATTCAATGGCCCAGTCACCAAGGATGGAAACTGAGAATGGATCCTGGCACCAGAGACATGGTGATGAGGTGGAAGAGAAACCAATGGCACCTTCCAACAGGATAACTGAGGAGAGTTCAAGGGGTGATTTGTAAAAGGTGTAAGACTTAAGGAAATGTGGCATGGGATGGTACAGAATCCCAGGGCTAGCAATGTTTGGAAGTTATTACCACCCCTAGGAGCAGGCTACCCGACAGAAGCCGTCTGTGGCCTTCAGTGGAGGGACACAACCAACCCATGGTCTAGGACAGAGGGAGCTGGGGAATAAGTACCGGACCCGACTCTCTTTCTGATCTCCTGCCAGGGTCTGCCACTGGCCCAACCCAACTGGAAGCTGGAGATTCTGTTCTTCAGCCCACATTGGAGGTCCGAGGTCAGCCTCCCAAGTCTCAGGGCAAGGTTGAGAAGGACCAAGAGTGAATATGGAGGAGCAACTGGAAAATATCCAACATACCCAGAAAGGAAAACGGCATCAATGCCTAATTTCTCCATTGCTTTCCTTTTGAAATACTGTTCTTAGGTAACTTGACTACTGGGGGCTATGGGGGAAAGAGGAAAGAGTTTTGAGTTTTATCTGTTTGGGAATCACATTTTCGCCTCATAGAGGAGCATGAGCAGGTTCTCTGTGTTTGGGGTGTGCTCACCAGATGGTTTTCAACATGACAGGCAGCTAACATGGACAGCACCCAGATTGGCATGGGGGAACAGATCCACCAGACCAGCCCCACCAGCATTTGCAAAGCTGCAGGAGTAGCCACCGGGAGAGCAGCTCTGTTCTGAAGTCCTGCATGGCTTCTTGAAGCTCAGCTCACCCCTGCCAATGCTACTTGATTTCTCTGAGAGCCATGGCACAGAGCCTGTCACAAGGAGGTTTCTTCCCTCCTCTGGTGGGAGGCCAATTCTTGTGAGCTCTATTTCCTGTATGCTTTACCTCCTTGCAGATTGGACCCATTTGCTTGGTATGAGCCCTAGGCAGAGCTTCTCCAACTTTGATGAGCATATGAATACCAACCACTTGGGGTTAAACTGGTTTAACTGGTTAAACTGCCGATTCTAATTCAGGAGGTCTGGGGAGGGGCCAAAGCATAGTTCCGACAAGCTCCCAGGTGTGCTGGTGTTGTGTTCCTCTACCAGGCTTTGAGTAGTAAACAACGGTGAATGTAAATCACTGGCTCTTAACTTTGCTGCACACTATAATCCCCTAAAGAGCTTTTAAAGAGTCCATACTGCTTTTAACCTAAAAATAAAGAGCCAAAATGAGAGGCAGAGAGGTGTTTATTTTGGGATCAAAGAATTAGAATTCAGGGAGCACAGATTCAGGTAGAAACCCAAATAGTGTTCTGCTAGGGAGTAAAGGTCAGGGGTTTTAAAGGCAAAGAAAGGAGGTTTGCATTACAAAGAATGTTAATAGAGGTTGGTGGCAGAATGCTAATCCTCCCTAAAAATAATTGATTGCTAAGTCTAGCTAGAGGGAAACAAAAGTCCATCACTGTGATGAGATGCAGATTTCCTGCAGTTTACTCAGCTCAAAAGCTCACATTCTGGGGCTGGCCCCTTGGCATAGTGGTTAAATTCAGCACTACTTTGGTGGCCCAGGTTTGTGGGTTTGGATCCCAGGCGCAGACCTACACCAGTTGTCAGCTATGCTGTGGTGGCAACCCACATACAAAGTAGAAAGAAGATTGGCATAGATGTTACCTCTATGAATCTTCCTCAGCCAAAAAAAAAAAAGTTCATATTCTGCTGGATGAGGATAGCGTCTAAGACCCATTTCCTTGATAGCTTCCCAACCCTTAGACATAAGTGACTCCATTTTGTTTCACATTTCACATTTTACCCATTTTGATTGAGATCTTTCTCTGAAAGCATCACTGATGAATCATAGATTTTAGTCCACGTTACTGGGATGGACCTGTCCCACAAGGTCATATCCCACATGGGGGCGGTGGCGGGGGGTGGATTTTTTCTTCTAATGGTTATGAGACAGGGAAAAGGCAGAACCAAAGGCCATCTCTGAACCAGCACCAGATACCTGACCACTCCTGAGAGCCAACCAGTGGCCTGATCACAAGCTTGGTGCCTGGCCTGCAGAAGATGACCACCTGGACAAGAGACTAACCAATCCCCAGCTGCCCACTTCAACCCCTAGAAATCAGCACCCCAAACCCCATCTGGGGCTGGTTGGTCGGTTTCCACCCAGTCAGCCTGGCCCGCTCTTCTTCCTCAGGTAGATTAGTCTACTTTTTCTCTAATCAGCCTAGCTTTTCTCTCTCAATAAACTTGTGTAATCTCTCCTGACCCACTCTTTTTTTTTTTTCTGCTTTTTCTCCCCAAATCCCCCCAGTACATAGTTGTATGTTTTAGTTGTGGGTCCTTCCTGTTGTGGCATGTGGGATGCCACCTCAGCTGGCCTGATGAGCAGTGCCATGTCCGTACCCAGGATCCGAACCGGTGAAACCCTGGGCCACTGCAGTGGAGCACGTGAACTTAACCACTCGGCCACAGGGCTGGCCCCCGCACCTGCTCTTGAATTCTTTCCTGTGCGAGGTCAGTAAGCCATACTAAGGACCGGGTCTGACCTAGGACCCTGGTCCCACCTGGTCTGGTATCATCTCTTTCAAGGAGTCACTGTCATAAGGATTAGCCCACATTTGAGCAACAAGGAGGCCGTCAGGAAATGACTCTTAGGCAGTTTCCTTGCCCAGGAATTTCATCTGGTTACCTGCAGGTTCAGGTGAACAAGCCTTACCTATCATTTCCACACACTGAGCAGCCATCATCTTGATGATTGTAGAAGTTCTGGGGCCAATCCGAATGAGTAGCAGCATAAGAAGTTTAAACACAAGTTCATACAGCGAAATGCCAATAATAGTCATAAACAATATTCGAAGTCCTGCTCTCATCCATGCATCGACACCTGAAGGAAGCCAATGAAAACACTGAAAGGAAACCAGAGGGTGTCATTAAAAGACATTGAGCCAGAGAGATCCTGTCCTATTTTTAAAATTTTTCTGAGTTCTAACTCAACTTCACCAGAAGAGTTGACCCAGGTACAGCAGGAAGTGTTGACTATGCACAGATGCCATCCTGTTCTGCAAGGAGATAATACAGTGCCATTCAGTTATCTACTACAACCCTTGCTATGGAATCCAGAGATCGTTGTTATTGAGCCAAGGCTCTGTTACCTCACAAAAATGAGGTTCTCTTACCCGACGTGTGTAAGAAAGCCAATTAATTACGGCATTGGCTTTTGGGAAAACAGCTTAATTGCTAGTGAAACCAGAAAACAGTTAGCCATTGATGATTAAGTAGCTAGTAACTAAAGTTTTTTTCCTTTTTTGCAATTACTGATTATAGCTTTTAGCTGTTCCCCTGCCCATTGTCAACTGTGCTGCTTAGCCAATATGCTCTCTGACTCCCACTAGGTTCCTATAGATAACATCTCCCTGGAGCCTGGCTCACCATGGTAATGGGCGTTTGAGCTGTTTTTCAGGAATTAGAACCCCTGGTCCACTTAAGGCTGGTTGAGACCACCAACCCAT
This sequence comes from Equus caballus, assembly GCF_041296265.1. Taxonomy (NCBI): domain Eukaryota; kingdom Metazoa; phylum Chordata; class Mammalia; order Perissodactyla; family Equidae; genus Equus; species Equus caballus. The sequence goes on along the minus strand of NC_091699.1, from coordinate 53,355,723 downwards.
CCACTGGGCCTGTGCAGATGTCCGATAAGCAACGTTTTGACATCAAGAGGCCAAAAGTTTCACCCTCAGATCACATTAATGCCGCCATTTTGTGAACATGCATCCTATGAAGAGGCGTGAAGTCTGACTGCATTTGCGCAGGTCATCATCAGTTACCTCACCTCTCCTTACCCCTAATCCCCTAGCTCCACATATCAGACTATCTTGCCCCCCTACCCCATAAATATCCCTGAGTCCCCATTTTTGGGGAGGCGGATTTTAGATTCATTCTCCATTTTCCTCTCTTGGCTGCCTTGTGATTAAACCCTCTCTCTGCTGCAATCTTGTCATCGTGTTTGGCTTTCCAGGCAACAGGCAAAAGCAAACCTGGTTCAGTAACACTAGAGCAATCTGCAAGGAGATGGGGGACGGATGCCCTCAGATCCATCTCCCCAGTTCAGAATTTGGGGCGAAATTTAAGAGGTTAGGGAGAATAAGCTGGCACACAAAAGTGCTGGCAGGACATATTTTGATTGGTGGGCTTCAGGCATTTATGGTAAGGTTCTAAACATTTATGGTAAGGTTCTAAACATTTATGGTAAGGTTTTAAACATTTATGGTGAGGTTTTAAACATTTATGGTAAGGTGGGGAAAGAATTTTAACACCGAATCTTCCTGGATGACAGACCCCTCACTTCTGATGAGAGACTGACTTTCAACTTCTGGTTGTGTTCTGGTCCTTTGATGCGTGGGGAGGAGAATCTTTGGTTCTTCAGTCATTTCTGGTCCAGATTTCTTCTTCTGTGCATGTTCTGGCAACGAGACTTTGCAAATTTTCTGAAAAACAATTCTTAATCACTCTGATGAAGTGATGGAATCTGTTCGAACTGACTCTAGTGAGCTCCTGGTTATAGCTCAAGCAGTAGAATTTGCCAGTTTAGCTATAGTTGAGGAAAAATTTTTTTATCAAGTGGTCTTATGAACTACACCAATCCAAGAGAGAAATCCCTTGGTAATGGTAATCAATGGAGAGTAGAGGGAGTGTAAAAAGGGAGTCGCCAAGTCTCACCTCGATCTGTGAGACAGAAGTTGGGTTTCTTCTCTAACAAGAAATTGAAATGGAATACTATAGTACCCTGTCATATGCCAGCTATCTGGACATTCATAAGCTCACAGTTCCCCACTGCAATCACACACAAAGGTGTACCTGGAAAAGGCACATAGTATTCAATGCCTTCTAGTTATGTAGCAGTGTCAGTAGTCAGAAGCACTTGGTAAAGTCCTTTCCAATAGGGCTCGAGGGCTATCTTCCTCTGATGACGCTTCCAGAATACCCAGACACCAGGCCCTAGACTTTGACAAACAGGATCCTTTAAATTGGAATCCAGGAAAGCTTCTTTAACATGTCGATGATAGACTTGAGCATGAGACATTTGAGACTTATGGTAGCTGGTCATACGAGCATAAGACAATAAGAGATCAGCAGAAGGTCGTATATTAATAGACATCGATCTGCTGGTAACTGTCTTACGTGGAGTTAGCTTATGTTTTCCAAAGAGGGCACTGCAAACAGTCAGCCAGACCAAAGGCAATACCTTAAGCCAGGGGAGTCCGGTCTACAGGTATGTAACAAAGCTCAAAGACAATTAATAAGACTAGACTCTAATACCCACAAAGGTGCAAACATAGCTTCTCTCTACAATTACCCTCATCTTTTTTTTTTTTTACCAAAGGTAATCACAGTAAAACTAATTTATTTATATTAAAAACTTGGCCTGATTATTTATATAAGTGAAAATAAGAATATTCACTTAGAGTTTCTGAATTCTGAACGGATCAGGTAGGGAGAGAAAAGAAATGTTTCATCTTTGTTCACAAAGGTATGTCTTACTAAATTGTTGATAGCTGAAGAGAAAAGATTTCTTTAAATCTGGAAAAACAAAACATTAGAGCATACTCTTCAGTTCATGTAGTCCCGTATAATTAATATTTGTTCTGCTTGAATCCAGTTTTCCCGTTAGTTTTCTTGACTTTGCCTGATGATTGTGTCTGATAGGGACAGTGATAATTCCAAGAAGTTTGCAAAGTTTTCGTTAAGGCTGGTACGTGGGTGCCTTGACCGTTGGAGATTCTGGAAGGCATACCCCAAGTGGGAAGCACATTTTCCAACAGTTTTCTTTGCCATTGTGAGGGCCTCAGCTTTGTGGCAAGGAAGGGCTTCAACTCTTCTAGAAAACATACATACAATAACAAGAACATTTTGATAGCCCATACTAAGCGGCAGTTAAATGAAGAGCAGCCGCAGGTGCTCAAACAACCCAGAGGAGGAGTTCTGAGGCCTCTGGGGACAGAAATAGCTTTTCCTATAGTGGGTGAAAGAATGTAAAAACTGAAAAAATGAGGTTTACCAGGGAGCTAGCAAGAGCCAAGTGGCTGTCTTGGATTGCCCATAGCCCTGACTATTTGTTGAATTTACAGCCATTGTTTCCCCATCTTAATTTCTTTGATTCAGGAGCAGACTGTCACCATGTTATAAGAACATCAGGATGGCAAAAGTCTGGCAATGAGGGGCTATTTTTTGCAGAGGCAGAAAGGACTTCAACCACATATGCCACTCTTTAAAGATTCTGTTTTTGCCTTTACATGAGACCAAGCTAAGACACTTTCCTGATATTTCGTGTGGGCCTCAATTTTGATGAAAGACAACATTTTATACCAGGACATACTAGACTCCCAGGAATTTTACATAATTTCTGGAACTCTTACAACATATACTCATAGAGACATAACATAATGAAAACTTAAGGTTATTTCTTATTTGACAATGCTTCCCACGTAATTTAACATATCAGATAAGCCTAATTAGTTTAATATCCCTCTTTTTATAGAGAGAGAAAACAAATCTTGTGAGATGTTTTAGGGATCCTCAGAAAAATTCCAAAGTTAGGTATGGGTTGAAAAAAGACTTCAGGGGCAAGCCCCATGGCCGAGTGGTTAAGTACATGCACTCCACTTCAGCGGCCCGGGGTTCACCAGTTTAGATCCTGAGTGCAGACACGCACACAGTTCATCAGGCCACGCTGTAGCAGCATCTGACATAGCAGAACTAGAATGGCCTACAACTAGGATATACAACTATGTACCGGGCTTTGGGGGAGGGGAAAAAAGAGGAATATTGGCAAAAGGCATTAGCTCAGGGCAAATCTTCCTCACACACACAAAGACTTCATTTAGAATCTGATTTGGGGCGGGGGGTGGGGGGGAGCCTGGTGACGCAGTGGTTAAGTTTGCATGTTCTGCTTTGGCAGCCCTCAGGGTTCACTGGTTAAGATCCCGGGTGCAGACCTATGCACCACTTATCAAGCCATGCTGTGGCAGGCATCCCACAAATAAAGTAGAGGAAGATGGGCACCGATGTTAGCTCAGGGCCAGTCTTCCTCAGCAAAAAGAGGAGAATTGGTGGCAGATGTTAGCTCAGGGCTAATCTTCCTCAAAAAAAAAAAAAAAGAATCTGATTTGGGGAAGTTTGTCAAAAATATAAAAGAAAGTCTTAAAATACTTGCCTAAATAGGACCACAGATCATTATATCCTTATGAAACCTAATATTTAATTATCTATTTAACCAAAGTGACAAAAAAATTTCAAAGACAAATATAGAAGGTTACACAGCTGCAAAACCTTAGTTCTTTTTAATAGAAAAGACTCAGCTTTTAACATAAAGCACAGGAAATTATTTTGATAAAACATAAAATCTCTGCCTTTTAGGCAGATTACTCAAAAAATGAAGAAAAACTTTTCATAATCTACTTATCAAGAGTAGACTAGGGGGCCGGCCCAGTGGCACAGCAGTTAAGTGTGCACATTCCACTTCCAAGGCCTGGAGTTCGCTGGTTCAGATCCCGGGTGTGGACATGGCACCACTTGGCAAGCCATGCTGTGGCAGGTGTCCCATGTATAAAGTAGAGGAAGATGGGCACAGATGTTAGCTCAGGGCCAGGCTTCCTCAGCAAAAAGAGGAAGATTGGCAACAGATGTTAGCTCAGGGCTAATCTTCCTCCAAAAAAAAAAAAAAAAAGAGTAAACTAAAAGGCCAAGAAACTTTGTCCTAATAACAGAGAAAACGAAATTATAATTTTGCACCAGCTTATTTTTGATATTAAGACTGACAATTAAATTCATTCCAATCTTAGACAGCTCGACCATGCACAAAGCTCTTTTCTCAGGGTCCCTCTTCCACAAACTTTCTTTTTAGCACTCGGAACTTGCTCTTTCTTTTTTCCCATAATGAGTTCCGCTTTAGGACAAATTTACTTTCTTAACAAAAATGTCTCCATTCCTTACACCTTCTTTTACTGAAAACATGCATTTTTCTAATAGTATGAATTTTTTTAATATTGTGCAAGACATGTTTACAAATAGACCCAAACATCTTTCAGTTTTTCCATAATAAGAAACCAATAGATAAACCCCTGTTCAGTAGTTAATGTTTTATTATTTTATGTTATCTGGAAATGATCTAGATATTCAATGAATTTTCCATCATTTAATTTCATTTAGCAAAACTCTAAAGTTTCAAGTTACCAAAAGATTTAGGGAAGCTATTTTAAAGTAGACATACCATAAAACATAATTATTGCACCTAAAAATCCTTATATCATTAACATCTATATAAGTCATTTGTTCTTAACAATCATAGTTAGATTATTCATGAAAATTTCATGAGACATTAAGGCAGTTATCTATCATCTTAAGTCAATTTTTTCTTGCTGACAAGTTTTATAACAGTGATAACAGTAGCTTACTTGATTAATAACACAGGTAGCATAAAAGTTGCATGTTTGCATTCTATCCAATGCTGATATCCCTGAAGACATGTCTATTTTAATGAAACCAACAAACTTAAGCAAGCTTTTATTTACCAAAGAATATTTTATATCATGTTAACTTGAAAAACATTTGGGTCTGTATCTATCATATTTAGAAATAATTTATATAAGTGCTTACATTAAGTTTATTAAATACAACTCTTTTTAGAAATTAATTTTGTTAATAGCATCTGGAGGTAGAAAAATATCACACAGATATAACATACATACATATAGATAGATAGACACAGAGAGAGATCTTATAGCTTTTATTTAAAAATTTTCAAGGCCAGCCCCTGTGGCCTAGAGGTTAAGTTCAGCGCACTCCACTTCAGCGGCCCAAGTTTGGTTCCTCAGCACAGACCTACACCACTTGTCTGCCAGTGGCCATGCTGTGGCAGCAGCTCACTTACAAAAAGAGGAAGATTGGCAGCAGATGTTAGCTCAGGGTGAATCTTCCTCAGCAAAAAAATAAATAAGAGAGAATAAAAAATTTCAGCCGTGAATCAGGTACAATACAAAACTCACTAGCTTATAAACAATTGTTTCTCTAGATGATGGAACAAGTCAAGGTTACCTGCTTAACAGTTTTTGGTGGTGGTGGTGGTAATATTTGAGGAGAAGATTTTCAAGATTTATATTTGCTATAGACAAAGAGGCAGTGAAATAGATTTTGGGTAAGAGAGCCTCTCTAGTAGCCTGCATTTAAAGCACAACATTTTTCCCCTTTTTTTTCCTTTAGCCTCTGGCTTTACTGAGTGAGCAGGCCAAGGTTAGTCTCAGCTGACTGTGGGCTGTTATCTCCTGGGGTGTTTACATTCTAAAGACACGGTAAAATTTACAACTTCGAAGGACAGAGAGAAAAAAATGCAAGTTTTGTCCTAGGAGTTTCTGAGTAATTGCGATTTAAAATTTTCCTTCAGTTTTAGGAATTGGGCCTGGTCTTAATAAGAGTTCCCATAGAGGTTACAAGCCTTTTGAGACAAATAAGGGAGGTTTTATGATTGGTGAAAGAGAACAGGTGGAATCTGAACTGCCTTTAAAGCTGCATTTTCAGTTTTGCAAAGACTTGTAAGACAAGGACAGTTGCTCCCCATTCCCTGGATATTGGGTTGTAACCTAAATGACATCAGAGGTTGATTTACCCGTCCAACTACACGATCCCTCATTTGCTTCTTCCCCGCCGGGTACATAGCTTTATTTTAAACTGAGGGAAGAAGGCCTATAAAAAATTCCTATCAGGCTCTGAGTATCAGATTTAATTTGGCCAATTTTGATGGTAGAGCTACTAAAAAAAATCCTTTTAAATCTCTTTTTAATTTTCAGCCAGGACAAACAGTAAAAGTCTCTGGCAGTATTAAATAACCCTATTAATTCTAATTTTAGTTTCCCCTAGGCTGTTTAAGGGAATAATGTGGCAGTTTACCAGGAAAACTCTGAGACTTGTGTCAACTCTGGGAGGTGCCCACATGGCAGTACTCTCAGTGATGCAGCCTCGGCAAGCCGAGGAGCCAAAAGAAAGATATCTTGGACTCTTAAGTTCTGGTGATAGTGCTCCTTTATTCAGAGAATAGCATGGGGACAGGACCCATGGGCAGTGAAGAGCTGCACCGTGTTGAGGGTTAGGGTAAATTTATAAGGCATGGGGACGTGAGTCATTTTTACTAGACAAATGGAAGATATGTAAAAAGTCATTAAAACAGTATCGGTGCAGGTGGGGTCTGGTTACTGCGTGGTCGTATAAATTTAGATATGAATGGGGTCATATAGATCGGGATGTAGGCTGGGACGCCTTGGGCTCCTCTCCTTGGGGCAACCTTGATCCACGTCATAAAGAGTAGATACGGGGTGTTTGTAAGGCCATTTACTCGGTGGACTTTCATTTACAGTTGTGTAGTCTTTTCTTTTAGGTATCTCTATATCCTTAATTTTTCTTTAGCTTTTTTGCAACGAAACTTTCAATGAAGCTATTTTAGAGTTTTGAAGCCTTTGCTTTTAACAGCACCTTTTAAATGATCTTCTCTAATTAGAACCTTCCTTCTCCTGGCCATTGTAATTTTAAATCATCCTTAGTAATTTTGTTACTGCTCAAAGATGGGGTTCTCTGCCTTATGTGCACAAAGAACCAATTTTTATGCCCCTTGCTTCTGATAAGAGTCTGAATTTCAAGTTCTGGTTGTTTCCTGGTCCTTTGGTTCCGTGGTGGGGAGGGATCTTTGGTTCTGGGTGTTATTTCAGGTCAAGATTTTCTCCTCTGCACATACTCTGGCTATGTGAGTTGCAGTTTTGGCTTTAACCTTCTGTTGATAAGATGAGGTCCCTTTGAACTGGTCCTAGAGGGCCTGTGGTAAAAGTTTTGGTCCATTGAAATAGAAATTTATAAGAAAAGGGGTCATAGTTCTTAAATATAAAACCAATTGGAGTTCCCTAGGAGGAACTTCTCAGCAAACAAGAACGACAATAGAGAAATCCCCCAATTTAGTTACTCAAGACAAAGGAAAATCTCCTGCTGAGGGAATCCCTTCCTGCAGCAATAGCAGCTGGGCCGGCACTGAGACAATCATCTCCTGAGCAGTCGCCCCTGATCCCCCAAAAAAGGCACTGACCCCAGGGACCGGCTGGTGGCAGAGTGGTTAAGTTTGCGCACTCCGCTTCAGCAGCCCAGGGTTCACCCATCCGATCCCAGGCACAGACCTACCCTGCTCATCAAGCCATGCTGAGGCAGTGTCCCACATACATAACAGAGGAAGACTGACACGATGTTAGCTCAGGGCCAATCTTCCTCGCAAAAAAAAAAAAAAAAAAAAAAGGCACTGACGTTGACCAGATGGAGGGAGGTCAGAACCTGAGAGCACCCACAATTGGAAGAGTCAGCAATCTGTGGAAATGGTGAACCCAAGGTGGCTCAGGTATGTTCTGTACCAGGTTCCAGGGGAGGCCAGTCCAGTCCACAAAGGTGAGGTCCCACTTTCTGACACTATCTATGTTAACCTAAAAATGAAAACCCAAAATGAGAGACTGAAAGGAAAATGGAGGCACTATGGACAATCAGACCAGACCAGTTTCTGGGCAGACATGCCTCAGCATGTGCGCTGCAGGCCGCGCACGCGCGGAACTGTGTACGTAAACACCCTTGTGTAACCTTTACTGGCTGTGCGCCAATTTTGCCCAACGGTCCTATAAAAGTGGCCCTAGGAAAAGCCAGGGGCTCCCTCCTCCTGCCGGCCGGCCGAAGAGATTAAAGCATGTCTACGCTGTCATCAGCTCCGCGCATCTTTTTCCAACTCCCCAAACCCTGTGGTCCGGTCCGCAGCTGTTCCCCTTCTGCATACACCTGGCTTAGTCAGGCAGGATTCCAAAGTGAGGGGACCCACAGCTCCTGAGACTGACGGGACGGACACGTGGCCACCCACTTGTATGTGGTTCCCGGTGGCGGATGTCCTGTTGAATTGGGCCCCTGCGGAAGGGAGGGAGCCGTGGATGGTACCCCCGTCAGCATCCAGCCGGCTCTGCATAGCCTTGGGGAGCAGGTGCTGGGACGGCTGGGTGGGCTGTTTTGGACAGCCCTACGTCGCAACACGGAGTCTGCCCTGCGGGATGCGGACCGCATACTGGAGCTGCGAGCCAAGGAGGCCGCCGTGGAAGCGCGGGTGCCGCAGTTAGCACAGGAGTTGGAAATGGCGCCTCGCAGCCGGACGGCGGAGGACGCTCAGGACAGGACGTGGAGGAAGCACGCCCTCTCCATGCTCAGGCAGTAATCTAGCAAAAGGTAAAGCACGAGCAGCCCCTGGGCCCAGGAGGTGTCGCGCAAGGAGCCCCAGTCGTGACAAAGTTCACGGCGTATACCTTATACGCCAACGGACCTGCGGGACTAGTACCGGCCTGGCTCCTGCGGCTATGGGATGAGGGGGCGGATGGTGTCATCTGTGCCCCAGATGAGATGGAGAAGCTGTCCTCCATCACGTTGCATCCTTCCCTTCCGCAGCAGCTACAGATTAGCCGCCGGCTAGCCTAAGGGCAGGGGAATCGCTCCAAGATGGAGTGGGTGACGGCTGTCGCCTGGACAGGTGTGGCATAACGCCTGGGAGCTTCCAGAGACTGTAAGTTGGTGGCAGACCTATGGGAACTGGTCCAAGTTATCCGCGAATTGGGAATGCGGCCCCGTCTAATTCTTTTGGGTCCTTGGTGACGATTTTGGCACCTTATGTGGGGTGCCGGATACATGAAATAACTACTGCCATGGCCACTTTGGGGAACGCAGAAGGCCGGAGGAGGGAAAGAACCCTGCGTGTCGCACGGCAGATGGCGCCCAAGCCTAAGCGAGTCACCCACATGCAGATGTGGATAGATCTGCTAGCCGCAGGCACCGGTCAGGCGATAACAGACCGCAAACGAAGGCTGTCTTGGTGGTGCTGTGGCGCCAGTTAAAGTCTGAGCAACAGTCCCAAAAGATGGCAGGAGTGAGGAAGAGTCCTGGCAAGAGTCGCCAGGTAAGGCTCCAGGACTTCATGCAGTCCTCAGGAGGAGAGCCTGCGGACCTCTTTGACTAGGGGGAAGGCCCAGGTGCCCGGCTTGGGGGGATCCCCGGAGGACTGGAGGCCATTTGTGGAACTTGAGATTTACTGGTCCCCCAACAATGTACAGCGTGTGCTGACATTTGTAAACACTGGAGCCAATTGCAGTTTGATTATGGCAACCCGGAGAAGTTTCCAGGGAAGCCGGCATATATTGATGGATACGGGGGCCATATGGTGAAGGTGAAACTGGTGTCCTTGCCCCTTGGTGTTTGTCGCCTGCTGCCCCGGGTGTATACAGCGTATGTGTCCTCTATCCCCAAGTATGTTCTGGGGGTGGATGTCTTGCAAGGACTGCACCTACAGGCCACAATAAGCGAATTCCGGTTGCGCGTGGTTAAGACTGTTGTCTGGGGCATACGCACCATCCGCCACAAGTGTTGCTGGTGCCGTGGGGTGTGGTGGCCAGCCGACAGTATCGCCTTCCAGGTGGACATGAGGAGATCACACAGACCATTGACAAACTAGAAGAGGCTGGGGTCGTGCGACCCACCCACAGTCCCTGTAACTCTCTGATTTGGCCCGTGAGGAAGCCCCGCATATGACTGTGGACTGTGGTGGCAGACCTATGGGAACTGGTTATCTGCGAATTGTTATCCGCGAATTGGGAATGCGGCCCCGTCTAATTCTTTTGGGTCCTTGGTGACGATTTTGGCACCTTATGTGGGGTGCCGGATACATGAAATAACTAGGTGACTCCTGCGTTGCATGTTGCTTGTGCCCTCCGTGAGTGATATAATGGATCAACTGACAGTCCGGCTGGGATAGTACCACTGTGCTGTGGACCTTGCTATTGCCTTCTTTTCTATTGACATTGCCACCGAGAGCCAAGAACAGTTTGCTTTCACCTGGGATGGCAGACAATGGACTTTCTGTGTGTTGCTGCAAGGATACCTGCACAGCCCCGCTATTTGTCGTGGGCTCATTGCTCCGGACTTGGCTGCCTGAGCTCACAGTGATGCAGAGCTTGTGTTTCATTACATTGACGATGTTATGTTAACCTCTGACTCTCTTGCAGATCTAGAGCAGGCTGTTGACTCCCTGTGGAGACATCTGGCAACATGTGGTTGGACCATCAACGATGCCAAAGTCCAGGGACTTGGCTTATCTGTCAAGTTCTTGGGGATTGTCTGGTCAGGTAAGACATGGGTGATACCCGAAGCAATCATTGACAAGATACTGGCATACCCCTTGCCAACGACTGTAACCCAACTGCAAACGTTTCTGGGCCTGCTGGGGTATTGGTGGGTGTTTATCCAGATTTAGCCCAGGTGGTGAGACCCCTGTATGCTATGGTAAAAAAGGAGCCCCTTGGGACTGGACAGATGCTGTGAACCAACCATTTAAAGCCGCCAAGTGTACTGTGCAGCAGGCACAAGCCTTACAGACTTATTTATGGTGATACTTCCTTCCTGCGACAGGCCTTCTATCTTAAATTCTTTTAGGCAGTTACGAGGAATGTCAAAGTTTCCTTCTGTCTTTTGTTTTTAAAAATAATCAAGCCAAAGAGACACATTTTGGGTGGCAAATTCTGATCCCCCACAAGTAAATGATGGTTTCCATGTTCCTTTAATATCACCAACACTTGGTACTGTTAAAGATAAATTGAGACATATTAAAAATTTTTTACAAGTTTATTTGAACAAACATCAATTTGAATCAGGCAGCACCAAACTGGAAGTGGTTAGGAGCACTCCATCGACAGGAGCTAGTGGCAAGGTTTTCACAGAGAAGATGTGGAAGCAAAGCAAGGAAATTATTTGATTGGCTATAGCTTAAGCCATTGCATTATGTGGGAAAGCCTGGTTGGCTGTTTGTGATTGGTTGTTTCTCTTAACTTCGAGGCATTTACAGAAATTGACTCTGGCTTAGGTTTCGGTTTGCTTATGTAGGCTATCAAGGCATTGGAGCCACTTCAGTCCAGTGGCCTCTCTGTCTGATTACTTTCACAATTCTCCCCTGTCGGTCATCCTCTCATCCATAAGAGAGTGACCAAACATTTGGTATTAGTGCCACTCTCAGTCACCATCAGGTTTAAGCTGTTCCTGTCTCATGAAACTTGTGAAACTGGTAGGTTATGATATCAAGTTTGTGGAAGAATTGTTTTTGCTTTCTATTTCATTGTTCCTTTAGTTTCTCTCTTCAAGTGCAGTGTGACCATTTGATGTCTGCGAACATGTTTTTAGGACCCTTGAGAGAACACAGCACACCAGGGAGACCACAGCGATACTATGAGGAGGATAAAATATCAAGAGACTGAAGTACGCTCCTTAGCCAGGTCCTCCATGATCCAGACCGGTTGGTATCAAATAAATTAAAGAATCTACCTGGAGAGGCATCAGCCTGTTTTTGCCAGGTGGCTTGTTTGTTAGTTTCTTCTATCTAGTGTAGCACCAGAGGGGTTGATCTAGGTACAGCAAGAGCTGTATGCTCTGGCACAGACTCCTCTTTGTTTAGCCAATAAGTAAGCGAAAGCAATTCTATTATCTGAAACCACCTTAGCAAGAAAGTCTAAGGACTTTTGCTGTGCAGTTATGGCCTTGGTGGTAAATTCAGTGATAGCTGCCAGAGTTAAGAAGCATCGTTTCCTCATGCACTAACAAAGAGAAAAAGCAAGTAGCAAGAGGGCAAAAGGAGTAAGAGTTTCATACTGGAGGTGAAGGTCCTGATCCGTGATCTTGGGAGAGCTGTCCACCTCAAGATGTCGTCAGCTTCTGGGGAGGAACCTCTCTAGTCGATTTTAATTTTAGATCCCCAGCTGCTATGCAGTTCCAAGAGGCTGCAGGAACCCTTTTTAACTGTGAGATGTGGCCTCAAGTTTCAAGGCCCTGAAGTTTGGCTATTATCTGGGTAGTGAGGAGGACCTGATATGGTCTCTTTCAGTGAGGTTCAAGGGCAGTCTTTCTTCTTTGTGATTCCACGTCAGAAGAGTGGGAGAAAGTTGGAAACGTGAGTTTGGAGAGTTGTAGCTAGATCTTTAGGGAAGCTAGAAAAATTCAGGATCTAGTCGAGTTTACAGGTGTATAACAAAACCTCAAAGACAATGAACAGAACTAGAATCTGATATTCACAAGAGTGTGTTACAGTTTTTTACTAAAACATAATTTTTCTCTTTATAATCACCCCTATTTTTAGCAAAGATAACCATAGTAAGACTAATTTGTTTGCAAAATAAGTCTAGTCTTATTAAACGCAGCCTGATTATTCACATAAGTGCAACAAAAATAGTGACTGAGCCAGCCCTGATGGCCTAGCAGTTACAAGTTCTGTGTGCTTTGCTTTGGCAGCCCAGGTTGGGTTCCCAGGCATGGAACCACACCACTCAGCTGTCAGTACCATGCTGTGGCAGTGGCTCACATAGAAGAACCAGAAGAAGTTACAACTATACACAACTGTGAACTGGGGCTTTGGAGGGGGTAAAAAAAAAAAAAAAAAAAAAAAACAAGGAGGAAGACTGGCAACAGTTGTTAGCTTAGGACAAAACAAGAAGAGTGATTGACCACATAGGCCCTTTTTTTTTTTTGAGGAAGATTGGCCCTGAGCTAACATCTGCACCAGTCTTTCTTTATTTTATGTGGGATGCCGCCATAGCATAGTTTGACTAGTGATGCTAGGTCCATGCCTGGGATCTGAACCTGCAAACCCCAGGCCACTGAGGTGGAGTGTGTGAACTTAACCGCTACACCACTGGGCCGGCCCCCACACAGTCTTTTTAAAAGTCTGCCTTGCTGCCTCTTGAAGCCAGGAAGTGAAACCAAGGACTTGCCAGACATTTCCTGGAATACCTATATATTTGGGTGAATTTTTATTTTCTTGAGGTCCCTCAAATATTCTCATGTTCCCCAGGCTACCAGGAAGTGACCTTTCTTACTCAACCGGTAAGGCTAGGAACCCTGTAGGTAACACAACAGGAGGTTTTTCCAAGGAGCTTTATTATCTCCATATTAGCTCCATCGACTAACCTTGGTTTCTGAAAACTGGTCATATCTGATTTTATGCACATCATTTTTAAATGTGACATTTCAGTCAAAGCCTTGGTAATATAACCAATGTTTCCAATTGTATTCTGTTACAAGGAGAATAGATTTTATTGTATCTATGCAAATAACTATATTGCCATGAAAATAAAAATACTTAATAAGAATTTCAGGGGTCGGCCCCGTGGCCGAGTGGTTAAGTTCGCTCGCTCTGCTTCAGCAGCCCAGGGTTTCCCCGGTTTGGATCCTGGGCACAGACATAGCACCGCTCATCAAGCCATGTTGAGGCGGCATCCCATATGCCACAACTAGAAGGACCCACAACTAAAAATTTGCAACCATGTAACAGGGGGCTTTGGGGGGAAAAAGGAAAAATAAAATCTTTAAAAAAAAAATCAAAAAATAATAAAACAATTTCATAATTCTGGAGGGATCAGGTAAGGAGAAAAAGATAAATGTTTTAATTCTGTTTACAAAGGTATAATTTACCAAATTGCTGTGAGTTATAGATAACAAGAGAAAAAGATTTCCTTAAATCTGGAAAACAAAAGATCAAAGAACCAGCAATGTTTCAAACAAAAAGTCATAAAAATTATAACTATCCTTATCAGTTCATTTAATCCCATGTTATTAATTCCTGTTCTCCTTGAATCCAATTTTTTCATCAGAGTTCTGGAAATTCCTACTCAGTTTAGTGGTACAATCTTAAAAAGTTATCAGGAACCTGTATTCTACAGTACTTGTCAGAGTCTTCATTATAAATCTCTCTGAAGATGGAGCACTTTTACAGAAGCATCAGAGTAAAACAATAACTGTCTATAAATGACAAAAAAAGACTTTAAAATGGCCATCGTTAAAGATCAGATGAGGGGCTGGCTCTGTGGCCAAGTGGTTAAGTTCAGGCACTCCACTTCAGTGGCCCAGGGTTCGCTGGTTCGGAGCCCAGGTGCAGACCTACACGCCCTCATCAAGCCATGCTGTGGCAGCCTCCCACATGGAGGAAAGAGAGTGACCTGCAACTAGGATATACAGCTATGCACTGGGGCTTTGGGGAGAAAAAAAAAGGGAGATTGGCAACAGCTGTTAGCTCAGGGCCAAAGTTCCTCATCAAAAAAAAATACATCGGATGAGTTCATTTGATAAGGAAATTTAGTTATTTCGGTGTCATACAACAATTTAAGATAATAATTGAACAATGAAGGTATTGACAAATTTCTGTGAACTTCAAATCATTCTTGGAATGCCTATATTAGTAATATATATCCATACACATGTAACCTAAGAAGGTTTATTATCACTTTTTATTTGACAATGCTTCCCGTGTAATTTAACATGCAAAAAAAACCTAATTGGTTTAACATCTTTCTTTCACAAGGTAAGAGACAAATGTTTTGAGCTTTTTCCAGGGGCCCTTTGGGAAATCTCAAAGTTAGTCTGAGATCAAAAAGACTCCATTTAAGGGCCAGCCTGGTGGCACAGTGGTTGGGTTCACGCATTCCGCTTCAGCAGCCCAGGCTTCGCCGGTTCAGATCCCAGGCATGGACCCACACGCTGCCTATCAAGCCATGCTGTGGTAGGCGTCCTACATGTAAAGTAGAGGAAGATGAGCACAGATGTTAGCTCAGGGCCAGTCTTCCTCAGCAAAAAGAGGAGGATTGGCAGCAGATGTTAGCTCAGGGCTGATCTTCCTCAAAAAAAAAAAAAGGACTCCATTTAAAATTTGATTTGGGGAAGTTGTCAAAAATGTTAAAAGTTTTGAACATTAAATTAAATTAATTATGTATTTATGTATACATATATAATATTTTAATATAAATATATAATAGATAAATTGTGTATATGTATATATAATATATAACTAATAAAAACAAAGTTCCATAGCTTGATCCAACTGGAAATCCAATGTTTATATACTAAATTTATATATTAAAAATAGCATATAAGAAAAAACAAAAAGGGTGCTAATTGGCTTTTGTGGTGTACAACATAGGTTCTAAATTAACTTTAACATTGGCTGAAATGCACCAATTGGCAAAACTTTATGGACTTAATTCTGGGGCTCAAGTTAGTTATACTGGGGATCTCACTAAATTTAAACATTGGCCCCCAATAATATTAAAAAGATAACTAAATATAAAATGGAGGAAAAATGGTTATGCCTCACTCTAACTGTAGCCTTTCCTAAATTTCCCTTAGTCATGATACCTATTGCCCTAAAATATTCCATATTGAACACAGAGGCTCTGATACAATAAATAATGAACTAAAATTAAAGTAAGTCCTTGATACTTACAAATTGGCTTGAAAATGGGACCCATGAACGTCCAGTTAAAATAGTTAATATGGCCCAATATAAGTTAAATCAGGGACTTCAAGGATTAAATTTACATATGAAACCTAATCAATAAAGAGGTGATTAACTCCACTGCTTCTCCATTTGACAGTCCAATTTTGCCTGTTCTTAAATTTGAAAAAAATAAAAGGCGCCTCATGGTGGATTACTATGACCCTAATGCTTTGGTCCCATCCAAGGCCCCCATATCCAATACCCAATATTCTTAAAATTACTGATTCTATTCAATTAACAACCAATAAACATTTTACTCATAGATTCGGCTAACATGTTCGTTCAGTGCCTATGACAATGGCCTCTCAACTGCAGTTTGCCTCCCCGCCTCTGAAGGGACACGGTACACATTTTCCAGGCTACCCATGGTACCTGCAACTGCCATCACACACAGTCTTTATAGACAAGACTTCAACTACATCCACCTTTCTCCAGGAGCACAGGTATAACATAACATTGGTAACATCCTTCTCCAAAGAGATTCACCTGACACACTTATTAAGGAGACATAAGTCCAACATCATTTAGTCCTTTTGGGGTTCTGGTGGCAACATATTCCTCATTTACAAATTTCACATCCAAATTAAATTTAGCAGGCACTCCTGTTAGTGCCCACAGAAACTCCTTCACTATAGAAGCTTTGGCAACCTCTTCTCGTGCCTCCTGGAGTCTCTGAACCACTTATCATGGCCATTGGTTACCCCTGGACTTCTGATGCAAGAAATTGCTCCTCTCGTCCTTGTACTATACACCCATAAAACAACAAATGACTGGCTACCTCCTGAGCTCTTCTAGAAACAGAGGCTCTCATAGACCCTGAGCCTGTGACCCTCCATACCCAGCTTCCCATAATGCTTTGGTCATGGAAACAGTACTCCACAAGCTTGGCATGGCTACTGAGACTCCTTAAAACAGAATGGAGCCAAACATGGGCCCTTGGGTATATTCCATCTGCAGGAGAGGGTGCTTTCCCCTGTCCTCAGGTCCTTCCAGATGCTGCAATGCACCCCTCCCTTGAGCCCCTCGATTATCTGAGAAGCCCCTTGGGATTAACTAAGTGAATAGCAATGGGAGTTGGGGAACTATGCAAATGGCACTGCTACCCACCATATGTGAGGGAGCTCCGTGGAATGTTGCTGTTTTCCATCCCTTAGCCAGGAGATCCATAATAAAGGATGGGATCCAAGAAACAACACACCTGACCAAACTTCAGGCAGTCATCTTAGCACTGGATGACCTGGCCAAGAAATGGTCCCATCTTCATATTTATTGTAAACTGCTGGCCATTACCTGGAAATTGTCCCCTTCAAGGTAAAAAAAGAGAAAAAAAAAACTCTGGGAAACTCTTGCCTCACAAATACCCAAAATATAAATCAAAACCACGTGTCTCTACATATACTAAAGCCACAATACAAGGCCCTGCCAGGATACCCCTTATTCCTTTTGGAGTTAAGATATTACTAATCGTAACCAAAACATACATTTCACTTCTTAGTATACACAATGCTGGGCTCTTGGAAAAGGCATTCAATCAAACTTTCACATCCCTAATAGGTCCTAAATAGCTTAACTGAGAGACATAATCACATCTTCAAACAACTTCTTTTCAAATTGCTGTCCAATGAATAAATCCCTACCGGTCTCTCCTTGCCCCAGGCCTTAACCTATCTTTATAAATTTTTTATCTTGCCCCCAACCCACAAGGACTGGGAGCCAGATCAAGCTGCATACTCTCCTGGGACACATTAACCAGCTAGGAAGCTGCTCATCTGACACGGGACCAATTTGAGCCAACACTTCTACAAATCAAAACAAAAGGCCTGTCAAGTGCAGCTGCACACCATCCTGATGACCCCTGATTTTATTATTCCTGGTCTGGGTGCTTTCATTGGTTTACAATCCAGAGGCACAAACCCTGCAGGGAAGCCATTGTTCCAACCAAACACGGCAAATGCCAAAACCTGCATCAACTCGAGTGGGTATTCAATTGGGAAGTATACCCCAATCCCAGACAACATTGCCCTAGCCCAGGAGCTCACCACTAGAGATGACATCGCCCCAGCCCAAGACATCGTCGTTGGAGATGACTTTGCCCACTGCGCCAGAGACAACTTCACCCTGGACACTAAGACCTCTTCCCAAACAATACAAGAAAATTTTTGCTTTTCTTCCTTTGACATTAGGGATTCTATTACGTTTCTGAGCTTGCTGTCTGCTTAGCCCGTGATCCTGGTATATTCCTATGTACACCTCTGCATTCTCATGCTTAAAGGGAAATCAGGTAGACGTTATTACTATCTGTGTCTAAAAATGAATGGAGGGGCTGACCTGGTGGAGCAGCGGTTAAGTGCACACGTTCCACTTCGGCGGCCCGGGGTTCACCGGTTCGGATCCCTGATGCGGACATGGCACTGCTTGGCACGCCATGCTGTGGTAGGTGTCCCACATATAAAGTAGAGGAAGATGGGCATGGATGTTAGCTCAGGGCCAGTCTTCCTCAACAAAAAGAGGAGGATTGGCAGCAGTTAGCTCAGGGCTAATCTTCCTCAAAAAATTAATTAATTAATTAATTAATTAAAATAAAAATGAATGGAAATTATGCTTTCCCTAGGAGACACCTGCCTGCCTCATATCAGTCAACTCTTTGACCCCAGTGCCTTCTCCTACTGATGAGGATCAAGGCTGCCCCAGGGAGAGAAACCCAAGGTGACCTGCCCTACATACCGATCTATATCATCCTCCGGGAAGCACAGGACGTCCTGACCTGATCCCACCTGATTCCTATCCAAAGTTCCAGGACCACCCAATAACCAGACCCCACCTGCACTGATACCATTTTAACAATTTTTTTCATGATCTTTCCTTCATCTTGTAAAGAAAGAACTCACATACCTATGCCTTATAAATTTAGCCCTACCCTCAACCCATTGCAGCTCTTTACTGCCCACGGGCCCTGTCCCCATGCTACTTCATGCTATTCTCTGAATAAAGGAGCCCTACTGCCAGACCTTGAGAGTCCAAGAAGTCTTTCTTTGAACTCCTCGGCTTGCCGAGCCTTCATCACTACTACTCTCCTCCAGCTTTCCACCACAACCTTCTGCCTGCGTCTCTGACTGTGACCACCACAATTACTCCTTCCCCTTGGTTACATGCAACACCACTCATCTTTACACATACTTGACTAACTTATCATTTCATCCCTTCCAACAACATACCTGCCAGACCTTCCCCCTTGACCTGGGCATATTTCTAACACACTTTTCAACTCTACTATGATATTGTTAAAGACTCCCAAAATTTCAGATCTATTTTTCTTCACTAATGCCATATAAATGGGAAAATTGGTTACGGGTCAGTCGGCAGAGACTCCTTGTACTTCTACTTGTGTTGCCCTGTTCTTCTCTTATAACGAAATCTTTTCTATCCTCTTTAGGGCAACTTATGCCCTACTCTCTAAACATCTCCACTCTCATTACCCCTAACTTTCCTTAGTATGATGCCAAAACACCAGAGGACAAATTGTATTGTAAATATTTTTTAATTTCTGAATATTACGAGGTTTTGACATGCTAAAAATCCATTCTGTCTGGGAGAGACTGCCTTTCCAAGGGCTAGCCAACTCTTAGAGATAGCAAAGAGCCCAGCCAGGAGCATATCTTTGATACACAAACTAACCAATCCAGAGCCATACCTCCTCCATCTGGCCCATACACCCTGAGAGACAATATTTCTCTGCCTTAACCATCCCAGGGCCAGGTGCTAAGCAACTGGAGACCATCCTTATTGCCCCAAACCTGTCAAAATTATTCAAACTAGCCAATCCTAAACTGTTCACGCTTCCCTGCCTTGCTTTTTCCATGAAAACCCCTATAAAGGCAGTGGCCTAAACCTTCCCCTCACTCCTGTCTTCTGCCTCCTGACCACCCTGGTGGCTTTGCCATGTAGCCCTACCAGGAGTGCCATGCTTCTTGTCTCTTGGATCAGTGAGTATAATACTTAGGTTTTTTTTCCCCCGTGCCTCTCTTGTTTTCTCTTATGACCACATCTGACTAACCATCTCATTAAAAAATACAAAATACAACCCATACCATCAGCTGGAACATCTTTGAACTGTGGGCTGCACTTAGCTAAGGGAGTGGCAGGAGCATCCACTACAGGCTGTTCATCCCCCTCTGGCAAGGTAACTACTTCATAGAGTCAGTTGATCCCCTGGAATCCCACTCAGGCTTGATCTTGGATGTAACATTTCCATTTAATGATGGCACTTTGCTGAGCCTGTCCTATTTTATTAGTAGGATCAATGAGAATCCACGTGAGGATGGGTAGCTCAGGTCATAAGGTCACATGCAGCACTTCGGTGATTAAGAGCTATTTCCAACAGAGCCCAATAGCAGGCTAGGAGTTGACATTCGAAGTTGGGTTTATCTGGCAGCTGTCTTGCGTAATTTACATCTCCAAAACCCGAGGGGTCTGTGCACCCCAGTAGCAGTCTCTTGTTGCCACAGGCTCTAATCCGCATGGGTAAGTAGCAAAGACGTGTAGCTCCAAAGAGCTGGCAAGCTCCATTGGTCCCAATGACAAGACCCATGCCAATTCATGTTGCATGGCATCTACAGTCTGCTCTTTTGGGGACCCCATACAGAGATGGCCACCTTGCAGGTAAACCTTGACTAAACAGACCAAAAAAATACCCAGATTTGGTACATGTTATCTCCAATAGCCAAACAGGACTACCAGCTATGGAACTTCTTTCCTGTTGGTGGCAGCTTCCAATGACAGCAATTTTTGTTTGACTTTATCAGAAATACTCCTCTGATTACCAGCCCAGATGGCTCCCAGGAAATGTACTTTTGAGCAGGTCCCTGGATCTCACCAGGGTTGAGGACCCATCCTCTTTGTCATAATATCTACAACTTTATGTAGGGACTGGTCAATTTGTGTTTTAGTCAGGCTGGCAATGAGGATGTCATCAATACAGTGGATGACAAGTACTTTTGAGGGTAATTGGGCTTGTGGCAGATGTAGTCCTACCACTGGTGCCATATTACAAGAGAATTGAGGTACTGGTATGGACTAAATTGTGTTGTCCTACCCCCGTTAATATGTTGAAGTTCTAACCTCCAATATGACTGCATCTAGAATCCTAAAATGAGAAATGAAGAAAGGCTGCAAAAGTGTGCTATTCTTCAAGACAATGGAAGAATAACCCCGAAGATGATTCAGAGATCAGGGTTGAACCATTGCCTTGGTTTCAGACAGACCAGACAGTTTCCAACAAAAGCCACCTAGAGCCTTGGGGTCAAGACTGAGGCCGCAGTGGATCCAGAAGGTGGGACCATCACCCCAGTGGTCCTGGAGGGCAGAGCACCAAATCAAAAAGAATTATCCTTGAGCCTGAGATCTCATGGAATTTGCCTTGCTAAGTTTTGGATTTGCTCAGGACCTATCACCCTTTCTTCCTTCCAATTTCTTCTTTTTGGAATTGGAATGTGTGGGATAACAGAAAATATATACAGTTGTCCCTCAGTATTTGCAGGGGATTGGTTCCAGGGTGCCCATGGATACCAAAATCTGTGGATGCTCAAGTCCCTTAGTCAGCCCTCTGTATCTGTGGGTTCACACCCCTGAATTCAACCAACTGTATAAACATGATCCATGGTTGGCTGAACCCGCAGATGAGGAATCCGTGGATATGGAGGGCTGACTGTATTGGTCTCTGTCCCTAGTTCCTGGCACAGAGCTCTTGAAACTCTTGTAATTTCCTAAGTGATAAGAGCACTCAGAGCATCTCTTGTTCTAATATTTGGTCTTTGGCCCTGGTTCTTGACGCAGGGCTCTTGAAACCCTTATAATTCCCTGGGTGATAGGAGCGCCTTTTGTCCTATTGAGGTGAGTCTAGGTGGGCTCCTGGATGAGGGCTGGTCACTGGAAAGATCAAGCCATGATTAGAAGCTTGGAATTTTCAGCCCACCCCCCATTCTCTTGATAACGGAGAAGGGCTTGGAAAGGAGTTAATGATTAATCATGCCTACATGATGAAGCCTCCATAAAAGAACCAAAAGTACAGGATTCAGAGAGCTTCCAGGCAGGTGAACACATCCTTGTAACTGGAGGGTGATGCTCCTCAACCCCATGGGTATAGAAGTTCCTATGCTTGGGACTCTCACAGACCTTGCCCTACATATCTAATCTGGCTGTTCATCTGTATCCTTTAAATGATAACCGACAAACATATGTGAATTGTTTTCCTGAGTTCTGTGAGCCACTCTAGCAACTTAATCAAACCCCAGGAGGGTGTTGTTGGAACCTTGGATCTACAGCTGGTTGGTCACCTGCACCTGCAATTGGTGTCTGAAGTAGGAGGCCCACTGAGCCCTTAACTGTGGGATCTGATGCTAGCTCCAGGTAGATAGTGTCAGAATTGAGTTGAATTGTAGGACCCCCAGCTGGTGTTGTAGAGAATTGCTTGGTGTGTGTGTAGGGGGGGAATCCCATACATTTAGTGACCAGAAGTGGTGTTCTGTGACTAGTAAGAGACACACAGGAGGGAAGAACTGTAGGTCTTTTCAACACCCGATGTCTATCCTATAACTGTTCCATCATTATATTTTGGAAGCATACACTTGTCTGGTTTCAGGCTCACAGCCGGAGAATTTTGCCTCTAGATGAATCATAGCTCAAGTCTCACCCGTATCTGACCTAGATGATATTTAGATGACACTTTGGACTTCCAGACTTTCAAGTTAATGCTGAACCAGAGGTAAGACTTTTGGGCTACTGGAATGAAATCAATGAAATTAATGTATTTTGCATGTGAGGACATGAATTTGGGGGAGCCAGAGGCAGAACTGATGGACCAAATGTTTGTCTCCTCAAAATCCATGTCAAAGCTCTAATCCCTAGTGGGAAGGTATGTAGAGGCAGGGCCCTTGGGAAGTAACTAGGGTTAGATCAGCTTACGTGGGTAGGGCACCCACGATGGGATTAACGCCCTTATTAGAAGAGAAACAGACAGACAGCTTCTCTCTTTCTTCATGATATGAGAATATAGCAAGAAGGCAGCTGTCTGCAAGCCAGGAAGCAGGTCCTTACCAGAACCTGGTCATGCCGGCAACTTGATCTTGGACTTCCCAGCCTCCAAAACCGTGAGGAATAAATATCTGTTGTTAAAGCCCCCGAGTCTATGGTGTTTTGTGATAGTAGCCCCAAACTAAGACAGCTGCTACAGATATGTCCCTCCCAGTCCCCTCCCTCCCAAAAAAGGATCAGGCCTAGATATATTTAGCCTTCAAAGAATAATTCTCACATTATGCAAACTTTTCCAGAGTAATAAAACAGAAAGAAAAGTTCCAAATTCATTTTGCAAAGCAAATTGAATCTAGTTCTGTAAGCAGAAAAAAGAAATCACCATGAACAAATGGACTTTATTCCAGGAATGTCAAGAAATTTCAATTATTTGAAAACTTGTCAATAAAATGAATTACAAAAAAAAAAAAATACAGAATATGACCTGTAAATTACACCAACAGACTTTTAAAAAATTAGATAGAACTTAGCATCCATTTCTAATAGAAACTCTAAGTATAATAATAATTGCTATAATGTGTACTATGCATCAAGCACTATTTTAAGTGCCTTACACTTATATTAACTAATTTTATCCTCACAGCCCTATGAGGTAGAACCATTTCACAGATGGAAGAACTGAGACACAAGCTCAGTGACTGCCCAGCATCACACACCTAAGAAGGTGGTGGAGTGAGGATTTGAACTTAGAGTGCTAGGCACAAAATCTGTGCACTTAACCACTTAGATACCATACTGCTTCTTCTAAAAATAGAGATAAAAGGAAACTTCTAAACACAATAGAATATTTATCAGAAACTAAGAATGAGGTGAACATCATAAAAAAACTGTGAAGTGCTAAAAACTTTAGGAACAAGACATGGAATGCCTGTTATCTGCTATTTTCTTTTTATATTCTTGCTAATGCATGACATAAGTGACATACAAATTAGAAATTAAGAGAATACTAATTATTTTTGTATACCTACAAAAGTTAGGAAATGAAAACTAAAAATAATTTAGCAAGGTAATTGGATCCAGATAAAGTTTTTAAAAACCAATAATTATTTCCAATACTAGCAATAGAAATTGAGGTGTGGCTTTCCAATGTAGCCCTTTTTCCTCCATCCAAGAGCCTGAGTGCTTTTCCAGGAAGTGAAGACGTTCATTTCTACTGAGCACCCACCAGACAGCTGGTGGTGTGTAACAGTCATGAATAGCACTGGATCACCCACTCCAGAGACTTAGTGTGGCAGGGGATGAGCAGACAAGAACCCGAAGATAAAACTATAGCATCCAACAGGCAGGGGGTTCTACTGATGACATGAGCAGTAATGTCCAATCAGGGTGGAGGGATGGACACAGGTGCTCATAATGGGGGCTGGGTTCTTCCCTGGGATCTGAGAACTCCCAAAGTAAAACACTTAAAAAAGGAAGTCCTATCTGCATATTTTGTAAAGGAAAATGGAAATAAACACCAAAAACATAGCTGTAACAGAAATTTAATTGAAAACACATTCACAAATGACAAATTTCCAGTCCCCTGTCCTTGGTTCAGAAATTTTTTAGGCCCCCAAAAAACATTCTAACAATGTCTGAGAGGCCTCTCCCAGAATCACATCTAATTCTTATTTTCTTCAGCCTGGACTCTCTTTCCTTTCTTCTCCATTGCCTCTAAGACACAAATCACAGCTCACAAAAATCTCTCCCCTCCAGGTTACACACCTGACATCGCCCCCACCTCCTCCTCCACCTGTGCCACACTGCCGCTCCTCATATTGCTAAGAGGAAGGAGGTTGACACCAGAGGCAGAGGTGCCCCAGCAGTGGGGCCCTACTGCAAGGGAGAAAATAAAGAGTTGTTCAAGCTTATGTCCAATATGTGACTGTTAAGGAGTGGAAATCCTCTGAAAAGATTTCCTGTTTCTTCTGCCTTTGATGAATGAAAGATGGCCCAAAAGGTAATTACAAAAATTAAGGGTACACCTCTAACCTAGAAATTGGTAAGGAAATAAGATTAATTTGACTCTACTATCTTGCCACAAACCTCATCGCTGTGAATTCCAACCATCCAAGAATGCTTCTAACTGGAACTTTCAATCATCTTTGCCACAGCCACGAAAGTCAAATCTTCACAGTAAATTTTGATGCTGTTCTTAACTTGTTTACTTAGGCATAGGGTGGACTCGGCTAGTTCAGAACTAGAATCAGTGTGCAGGGCAAAGTACCTATCAGTGGAACATGACTGCCAACTCCAATACCTGGGTACATACATACATACATACATACACACACACACACACACACACGCACTCAAACACAAACCCATTAGCTCTCTGAGGCAGAAGTAACAGCAGTAAGACTCCAGGGATACACGTAGATGATATGAATGAGGCCTTTGTATGTGATATCCGATGATATCCATCGTTAGAAATTTTAGGTTGGGTGGTGGGAGGGGAGTTCATCCTCACTTGAAGAATGGTTGCGTTGGAGAAGTGAGTTTTAAAAACTTCTTCAACAACTAGTAGATGCAGAGAATTATCTATATGCCAAAAGAAACAGATACAATACCCAACCACAAAGAGCCTACATTAAATTGGTATGAAAGTATACACATATGCATTAAGTTGAGAATAATTTACAAGGCAATTTAGTAACTGCAAATTGTAGCACAGGCTAATTTGAAGCACTGAGGTCATATCAACAGAAGTTTAGGAGGAAGGAAGAAGCATCTGAAGAAAAATGTCTTTGAGAGATGAACTGGATCTTACAGGTTCTGAGGGACACAGATTAGCAAACAGGAAGAAGAAACGGTTTCTAGGTAGGGAACAAGTGATGAGGGTCTAGATTGGAACAGAAGTTTCAAAAAGGCCAGACCCAAGAGTCAGAAAAGGAATCCGTTTCAGATAACGACTTTATGTAACTGGGGAAACGGATTAACTGGAATAGAAAAAGGAAGATATAATCTCTGTCCTTGAGAAGCACACAGTCTGATTATGGGATGAATAACTAAGAAATGACACAGAATTCAAACTTTTAAAAAAGAGATATAAAGAAAGAAGGAAATCTACAAGTACATGAAATGCGTGGTCCTCACTTCCCCATTACTGAGGAAGGAGTGCACTGTTACTGCCACTCTCCTACCTTTATGACCCAGCAGGAAGCATTTAGGGAATGCCCCACTTCAATTAGTGGTTCTAAGAGGACACCAGGGTGAGTAGCCTTCTTATAAAGAAAGCTTAACTCAAAGTTCCTTGCTGTCTTGGAGATTTATGCTTTAAGAAACTGACCGAGCCCCACCTGCCTGCTTCTCTCCAGTGTGAGTTCGCTGGTGGTGATTGAAAGTGGAACGCTGACTGAAGGCTTTTCCACACTCAATACATTCATAGGGTTTCTCTCCAGTGTGAACTCTCTGGTGCACAGTAAGCTGTGAGCTGTCACTGAAGGCTTTCCCACACTCACTGCATTTATATGGTTTCTCCCCAGTATGGGTTCTCTGATGTACCATAAGGCTGGAATTATGGCTGAAGACCTTCCCACACTCAGTACATTCATAAGGTTTCTCACCAGTGTGAATTCTCTGGTGTATAATGAGGTATGAGTTTTGATTGAAGGATTTTCCACATTCATTGCATTTATAGGGCTTTTCACCTGTGTGAAGTCTCTGATGTCGAATAAGACACTTACTCAGACTGAATGCTTTCCCACACTCATTACATTCAAAAGGTTTTTCTCCAGTATGCATTCGCTCATGGTCAGCAAGCTGAGAGATTTGACTGAAAGCTTTCCCACAGTCACTACATTTGTATGGTTTTTCCCCAGTGTGGAGGCTCTGATGTCGAATAAGACATTTACTCCGACTGAAGGCCTTGCCACATTGATTACACTCATAAGGCTTCTCCCCACTGTGGATTCTCTGATGATCAATGAGATTTCTATTAGAACAGAAAGCTTTCCCACACTCATTACACTTGTAGGGTTTCTTACCAGTGTGAAGTACCTGGTGTCGGATAAGATTTTTACTCCGACTGAAGGCTGCTCCACACTCATGGCATTCATATGGTTTCTCCCCAGTGTGGGTTCTTTGGTGGTCAAACAGTTTGGAGCTCTCATTGAAGGCTTTTTCACATTCATTACATTTATAAGGTTTCTCCCCATTATGGAGTCTCTGGTGTTGAATGAGATGGGAGCTGTGTCGATAGGTCTTTCCACACACGCTGCACTCATAGGGCTTTTCCCCCGTGTGGGTTCTGAGATGAACTATGAGCTGAGAGGTCTGCCTGAATGTCTTTCCACACTCGTTACACTCATAGGGTTTCTCTCCAGTGTGGATTCTCTGATGCCCAATGAGGTGTGAACTCCAATTAAAAGTTTTGCCACATTCACCACATCGATAGAATTTCTGTCCTTTCAGGACTCCTTGATGTTCTGCAGGATGGGAAGACAGATTTGGATGTTCCCCAAGTTCCTTATATATATCACACCCATCTTCAGTAGATTTATTTTTATTCTCATATGTTATTTCCAGGAAATCACTTTCGAGTTGGCTCCCTTCCTCATCTGAGGGTTGCCCTTCTAGCTTCTCTAAAGCATCTTCACAGGCATCTCCAGCTTCTGGTCCTCCAGGAACCACCCCACAGAGTCCTCCTGATAATCTATCAGATGACTCCAACCCTTTAGAAATTTCCTGCTTTGCAGGCAACTCTGAACTCTCCATTCTGTTCTCACCTGCTGCCAAAAGAAAGAAGAAAACAACTTTTACTCATTTCTTGTCCTACTGAGAAAAAGAATTATCAGTAGTCTATGGAAACTCAATAGTTGAATATTTACTTTTCAGTTCTGGAATTTTTAAATACAAAAGCTTGAAAAAGAGAGCAATCATGGTCATAGCTGAACACAAAATGTTGGTTGCTTTCAATCACATCTTAATCAGGGCTACAAACATCATTCTACTACTTCAGTACGTTCAAGTTGTGGATGTGTGGGTCCCTGACTCCTAAGCCCACCCTCTCCAGAATACGCTACTGTCCTGGACCTGTCAATCACAGAAACTGCCCTGACAACAGGCCCCTTCCAGGAAGCTGCCCTGCTCGTCTTTCCTGAAGGGGAAGCTGAAGCAACCACACTTTATGCCAAGCAACCCAGCTCATCCCATGATGGATGACAGGTGACTGGACAGGGCCAAGCACTAGACCGAACTGTAGCTTTCCTGTAGATTAGTCATCAGCCTCTGCTGTGGCCTGGGCCAAAGTTCTGCCCAAACAGAGATGAGATTTAATGGTTGACCCACCCTTGGAGTCCCTCTCGAAGTAAATTCTGAACTGGAAGTAGGGCAAAATGAAGGAAATTACAAGTAGGAGCTCAAGCTGAAATGATGTATGAAGAGAAGCTAAACTACTGGGAGCCACAGCAAGCAGAAAGTATGAGGGAACAGAGAACATAATTAAGAAGGAGCTGTGAGGGGCAAAAGATTCAGAGTGAAGAGAATGGGGAGCAGTGGGAGAAGAAGACAGATATGCAGGGAGCAGCTGCGTCACATTCCCGGTGCAACACTAGCCTAAATGTCATCAGCTGTTGCTGCTGAGGCTGCTGAGCTGCCCTGGGTCAAGGCTCAGTCTCCACAAGGCCCTGTTTCTGGGCCAGGCGGTCAGGGTTCCATTTGTTCAGGGTTTCCATTTCTTTAGCCTTATTATAAGTAACACAGCTCATTAACTACAATAACCTGAGTAGCTCTCTATTCCTTACAACTACAAACTAACTAAACCACCCTGGGTCAATTAATAATGAAGAAAGAGAATGCTGATAACTGTTAAAGCTGGGTGATGGTGCAGAAAGATTCAGGATACTGTTCTCTCTACTTTGTCTGTTTGCCATTTTTCACAATAAAAGTTAACAAAGAAAAAGAATACAGCAAAGAAAATGCAAAGACTGCAGACTCTAAGTTACCGGGGAGCAGAAGCATTACCCAGGGAGGCCGCGCTGCAGTGATTTTCCGGCATGACCTTCTGGTACAGGGCTCTCTGACTGACTGCTGGACCTCTCCACTTCTTCTGAGTATAGTCCACGCACAGGAACTCGTACGCTGCAGACCCCTGGAACGACAAGCTTCTATCGCTCAGGATATTCCCAGCCTGAAGGCTACTGAGAGCACCGGGTGAGGGTCCTGGTGGGGAAAGTGGGGGCAGAGGGACAGAGGCTGGGATGACGCATCTAAAAGGACAAGACCAGGGCAAGACAGAGTCCATGAACTCAGCAGGCGGGACCAGCTCCAGGGGAAGCAATCAGGCAGGGAAGCCACAGGAACATCTCAGAATGGCCCAGAGCCCGGGGCTGAGCTCTAGCTATCCGGGGCCACAGACCGGGGAACTCAGGAAAGACGGAAAGGACTAAGCTCACCTGGGGCCCGACCATCTGAAGCACACTTGCTGCTGCTTGGTCTCCTAAGTTCCCTGCTTGGGGAACGGCAGGCACTGGGGAAGCCTGTTGAGCTGAGGGAGGAAAGAAAGCTATGAGTGGGACAAGCCATGCCCTTGGCTCCAGCAAGGTCTGTATCCCACCCAGTGGACTCAAGAGAGCCCAGGCAACTCCACACACAGAGTCTCATGCCCTTTCCAGAAAGGCTTTATCCTACGTGTGCTGTGCATTTTCCAGGAGGGGTATGGTAGAAGGACTCGGGTCACACTGAGGACTGGCCCCCTCAGTCCTCACTGTCTTGAACCTCTCTGAAGGAAGCCATACTTCTGACGACATTCTCTCCCATGGCTTCCCTAGCACAAGCCTAGCCTGATTTACCCCACATCTCTGGGCCCTCTTTCCCTGGTTTTTCTTCCTTCCTCTGCCCTCTCATTATGGACATTCCAGGTGCTCAGGCCTCAGAGCTTCCCTTCTCTGTCAGAGGTCTCATCGACTCTCATTGCTCTGCTCTCTTCCGCACTTCCATCACAAGCTTCCAGTCATCTGCTGGACACTTCACCTGGTGTTGCACATAACCATAAATTCAGTGTCAAAAATACATGTTCGGACTGTCTTCCTTTTCTTTGTCCCCAAGTTCTGTCAATGATTCCAGACATCCATCAAAACCTCTTATTCCCTCTCTCCTTTCTTGAAACTCACATCTAACAGATATTCGCCAAATTGATCTTCAGATTCAACACAATCCCTATCAGAAGCCCAGCTAGCTTCTTTGTAAAAATTGACAAACTGATAATAAAATTCATATGGAAACTCAAGATTTCCAGCACAGCCAAATGAAATTTGAAAAATAAAAATAAGAAGGAAGACTTACAATTCCCAATTTCTAAACTTACTTTACAAAGCAGCAATCACCAAGACAATGTGGTGCTGGCATAACGATAGACATAAATCAATGACACAGACTAAGAGTCCAGAACCAAACCCCATACATCTCTAGTCAACTTACTTTTGATGAAGGTCCCAAGACCACTCAAAGGGGAAAGAATAGACTTTTCAACAACTGGTGCTGGGACAACCAGATGTACAAAAGAATGAAGTTGGACCCCTACCTTAGACCATATGTGAAAATATTATGGACAGCAGGTCTTAGTACTTTTTGCAAAGTGGCCCATGACTCCACACACCGAGTCACAGACGATGGTCGTCTTCCCCTGAAACCGAGGCACCCTCCAACTCCCACCATGTAAGCAAATTTAAAGAAATCACTACCTTCACCCAGAAGCCATCATCTCCTACATTCGCTACAAACATCCGGACTCAGCAAGTGCTGCTAGGACTGACAAAAACGAGAGGACCGTACACTGAGACGGGAAGAAGGAAGCACGCCATCACCCAGCTAAAAGGGAGAAACTACAGCCCTGCTCCAAGGCACGGAGAGTCAAGCGAAGAACTACATTAGGGATCACGCATGTGAGCAGGCTGCCCTAGTTCGGGCAGACAAAGGAAGCCATGCTGTGAAAACAGGGGGACAGGTAAGAAGAAACATTCAGAGAAAACAAAAGCAAAGGAAAACGAGAGAAGTGATAAAGCAAATCACTGAAGGCCTATGAAAAGAGACTTAGAGACACAACGACAAAAGACACCTGAAGAGGAAAGGGTGCTTCAGGAGCAGGAGGGGCAGGCTCCAGCCCTGCTGAGCTCCAGCAGCTCAAACCGGAAGAAGGAAACTGCTCAGGACGAAGCAGAAAGTCAGCGAGGGAGACAGCCTTTCACAGACAAACCCGCAGAATGGATGGGAGACAGAAGGAAAACTGAAGTATGAAAAGAACTGGAAAACCGCTCAGGGTGAGGAGAAATCTGGCAGGGAGCCTAAAGAGAATGAACTGGAGGCCAGGGAGAAATATTTCAAAGAAATGCACCCAGTGGGGAAGATAAACAGCATCGACCTATCTCAGGAAATTGAGACCCACAGTGAAATGAGCACCAGAAAGAAGCCTCCAAGCTGGCCTGTTCTGAAGCAGCTGCTGCAGAAACATCCAGGGGCCACTGAGCCATTTGTAAAGAGGTGGTGAGAAGACCGACAGGCAGGAAAACGAGGGCGACAGCCTGTGAGCACGCCCATAGACGCCAGGCCTTCCATCAAAGAAAGGGTGAGCCCAGCCTCTGCGACCATGAACATGGACAAAGCTGAAGACCTCCTGGGCCTTCAGGCTCTGAGTGAAAGACCCAGAGCAAGGGAAAGTGATGGGGAACGGAGAGCTGAAAGCGCCCCACTACATCAGGTATCCAGGTGCCTCAGGTTCCTCCCAAGCCTAGCTAACTTTTTTTTTTTTAAAGATTGGCACCTGAGCTAACAACTGTTGCCAATCTTTTTTCTTTTTGCTGCTTTTTTTCTCCCCAAATCCCCCCAGCACATAGTTGTATATTTTAGCTGTGGGTCCTTCCAGTTGTGGCATGTGGGACGCCGCCTCAACATGGCCTAATGAGCGGTGCCATGTCTGCGCCCAGGATCCAAACCCTGGGCCGCCGAAGCACGTGAACTTAACCACTCAGCCATGGGGCCGGCCCCCCACACAGCTTTTGAGGACTGAAGAAAACCTCCATCCACCAACTTGTTAAGATGATACCACAAACGTGAGCCCCCAGGCCTGAGGAGCAACCCAAGCTGGATCAGGCCTCTTCTCTAGAGCCTCCCCCATACCCCAACCCAGGTCATTCCCACAATGAGAATGGATTTGAAAAGAGAAGGAAAGTCCCAAGCAATCACCTGGGCATTTTTCAGGGACGTTTTCTTCTTTTTCTCATTTTGCTGCTTCATCTCACATGCAGGGTAATTTTGTTTGCTTTCCTTCTTAGAAAGCTGTCTTTATTTTTATTTTTTTTTTTGCGGAAGATTGGCCCTGAGCTAAGATCCGTACCCATCTTCCCCTATTTTTCATAAGTGGGATGCCTGCCACAGCATGACTTGATAAGTGGTGCACAGGTCCGCACCCGGGATCCGAGCCAGCGAACCCTCGGCCACCAAGGTGGAATGTGCAAACTTAATGCTGCGCCACCAGGCCGGCCCCTTGTTTTCCTTTTTAAATCCTCGTTAAGTAGTCTCTTACTCTCCTGTTTTCCCTACCAGTGTCAGGGGACATAAGGTTTATTCTATACACTGATAATAAGCAAACAAGTTTCTAAGACAATTGTCACTACACAAAGACTGCTTCCAGTCCTTCAACATTTTTAAAATGTTAGTGTAATCCTCATACCAATAGATCAATTAAGAAATAAGCTCAGGGGCCGGCCCAGTGGCGCAGTGGTTAACTGTGCACGTTCTGCTTTGGCGGCCCAGGGTTCGCCGGTTCAGATCCCGGGTGGGGACATGGCACCGCTTGGCAAGCCATGCTGTGGTAGGTGTCCCACGTATAATGGAGAGGAAGATGGGCACTGATGTTAACTCAGGGCCAGTCTTCCTCAGCAAAGAGGAGGACTGGCAGCAGATGTTAGCTCAGGGCTACCTCAAAAAAAAAAAAGAAAATATATGGTATGTTAGACAGAGACAGGTGCCAGACAGTATAAGAAAACAAGGAGGAGGGTGATCAGGGAAGGAAAAGTATAAGCTCAAAAATTCAGCCTTGTAGAGCACATAGGGGTTCACCTGAGGGAGCTCTTTCACAGTGTTTCTGATATAAAAATACTGATGGTCCGAGTTGATAGTGTAGGGGAGGAGGACATTTCCTCTCCCCAAATGTGGGTTCGACTGGCTGGAGAACGAATTAAATTCACATGAGACAGAATAGCAAGAGAAAATTAAACAAAGCTTTATGAGGAACCATGGCCCGGGGCCTTTCTTCCCGAAGGAAGAAAGGGCACCAAAGAAGTGGGGTGCACAGAGTGGTTATATAGCCCCCAAACGGGTTGTTTCACATGTGATTGAAATGTCCCTCCCACAATAGTCACAAGATTGCCCTGTCGGCACAGTGCTTGATGGACACAGCAGGTAATGGTCTGCTATCTCGGTGGGCGTAGCAGAAGGCAAGTCTATGTCTGGAGCTGGGCGGTCACAGGTGAGCGCAGCAGCAATCGGTTCCTAGCCTAAGGAAAGATGCTTAATCCTTAAGGAGATGCCAACATTGGGAGGGGGAGGGAAGTCAGTTACAGGAGGTTACCAGACTAGCACAATAAAATGCAGATTTTAAGTCCTTGCCTTTGGTATTGATTAAGAGTTTTTGGAGAGTAGGTCATGGCCTTTCTTCTTCCTGGTACAGAGAGGGAGGCACCTTTTACAGATAGAGATTTACCTTACAAATGTAAACGCGTCCTAACAAAGGGCAAGTTCCATTCCTCAGAGCCTCCTTCCCTGTCCCAGTTTATCAAAAGCAATCAGCCTCAAATAATCCTGATGCCAAAGAGACATATCTTGGCGTGGCCAATTCCAGGTCCCCACAATAGTTTGACATATGATTTTTGATTTTACGATGGTGAAAAGTGATACGCATTCAGTAGAAAACATACCTAGAACACTGAATTTTGATCTCTCCTGGGCTAGCGATAGGCAGTCCACTACTCTCTCCTGATGCCGGGTGAGCAGCAAGCTGCAGCCAGTCAGCCACGCTAAACAACAGATACTTACGACCATTCTGTACCCATCTGACCCTTCTGATTTTCCACTTTCAGGACAGTATTCAATAAACTACATGAGATATTCAACACTTGACTATAAATTCGGCTTTGTGTTGGATGATTCTGCCCAACTGTAGGCTAATGTAAGTGTTCTGAGCATGCATTAAGGTAGGCTAGGCTAAGCTATGATGTTTGGGAGGTTAGGTGTAGTAAATGGATTTTCGATGTATATTTTCAACTCACGATGGGTTTTTCAGGATGTAACCTCATTGTAAGTCGAGGAAGATCTGTACTGAAGATTGCAAGATAATGTAAGTTATGTCTGGTATACTTTTATGTATTTTTACTCTGAGGCAACTCTTTGACATCATGGAGTGCTTATGCGCTAATACTTCTTGGATACCAGGAACCACAGAAAACTAAATGGCATAGTTACTAAACATTTTTCATGTTTTGTCAGTATCCCTTATAAGTACATGCTGAAGTTTGTCTTCAAAACATTCCCATCTTTTCACAACAGTAAGGATTACTTTTTTAATCAAAATTTGTCTGCCTCTCTTTAGCATCAACATGTAAGAGCCTCATTTGTCAGTCCTTGATTATGCACACAGATATACACGTGTATAAACAACGGAAGTTCCCTGATATCCTCAATCAAAATATGGCTAGAAACACTTGCTGACATTTCCTTGCAAAGTAACTGACCTAGTATTAGTGAGTTTTCAGTTCTGAACGGCAAACAGCTTGAAACAGGATGGTGTTCTTTCCTGGCCCCACTTTTAACTAAGGAGGAGACCATTCTCTGATTTCTTAGGCCAAAGTAAGTGAGAAGCCAGTACAGTGGTTTTAGGTTAGAGCTGAACCTTGTGCTTAAAAACTGCATTTTAGGGTCAGCCGGAGGCCGAGCGGTTAAGTTAACACGTCCGGCTTTGGGGGCCCAGGGTTTCCCGGTTCCAGTCCTGGGAGTGGACATGGCACCGCTCATAGGGCCATGCTATGCTTGGGCGGCGTCCCACATGCCACACTAGAAGGACCCACAACTAAAAATACACAACTATGTACGGGGGGGGGGGGAGGTTTGGGAGAAAAAGGAAAAATAAAATCTTTAAAAAAGAAACGCTGCATTTTATATACTACTCTTTCATTCTGAAGACAGACAATCGCTCTAATAAAGATTTTGCTATTTTTTCTGCACAAACATCACTTGAACATTTACAGCTTCAACTATTGTGTACTATGGGAAATAAACTGCAAACAAAATATTTTTCTTTTAATCATACTTGCAAAAACGTCTTGATGGTGTCATAATGCTAGCACTAATTTTAACCAATATATGAACAAATGCATTCCGCAAGCTGAAGATATAACTTTCAAAAGCAATACTAGGAATGTACTTAATACCACTGAATTACATATACACGTTAAAATGGTAAACTTTTATGTGTCATACGGTAAATGCTATGTATATATTCCCACAAAACTAAAAAAAGTTTTTTAAGAGCAATAGTATGATCCCATTTCGTAATAAAAACTTACACATGTATGCGAGCTTGCATACTTATACACAAACTGGAAAATGTCAGGAAGCCTCCAGGAGAACACACTTGCGGACTGCGGTTACTTTTACTTTCCTTACTCTCTCCGCGTCATCTAATGGGCCGTAATGAGCGCGCTTTGTTTGCATAATCGGGAGAAGCGATAACGCACAGAAATCCCTCCCTCCCCGCCCCGGGCGCCGAAGCTCCTCCAGCTGAGCCCTCAGCACGGCGGGGACCGGATCCCCGGCCAGACCACCGCCCCGGCCGCGGCCTCCAGCCCGGGCCCCACCGCCGCCCGCCGGCCACAGCCGAGCACCCCACCGCGCCCCGGGAACCCCGCGGGCGCACAGCAGCCCCCGCCGCCCCGCCCCGCCCCGCCTGCGCCACCCGGCCGCTCACCGACTCCCGGGGCCGCCCGAGACTCCGCCTGCCCGCCGCACCGCACGCCCCGCGCCCGGCTCCCGCTGGCCCGTCGCGCACGCGCGCCGCCGCCCCGGGCCTCGGCGGCCTCTCTAGGAAACTGGGAGGGCCACCGTCTCGGCTTCTCCCGGCCCAGGGTCGCGCTGGCTGGCCTCCGAGCCCAGCCGAGGGGCTCGTCCCCAAGCCCGCCGCCTGGCCTGTGGACGTCTGTCCTCCGTTCTCCGAGGCCCATTCGAGCCCCAGAGCTCTATCAGTCTTGGCGTTTTCCCACATCCCTGTTGATGTGTGTGCAGGGCTGCCCTCCCTCCAGGCGAGAAAAGGATCCAAAGCTCGGGGTCAAAATAGGGACCAGCAAGATCTAACTGACCGGTTCTGGTTGGCAGAGCTGTTAAAGGGCCACTCATTACTCCCTGGGGCCTCCTTCAAGTTGGGAAACCAGATCCTAAGGGAGGGTAGTTTTCCGGCTAACCTCTTCCCGGATCACCACCACAACCAGGGGGTACATGCTTATTCCCAGCCACAGCCACAGCAAACATTACCTTCCCACAGCCTCCAGCTGTTTTCTCTTATGGGTGAGTTCTAAGCAGGCTCACCCTAGTGGGTGATGAGATTGTCGCATATGGGGTACATGGGGTAACTATCCAAGTTACAAA
Organism: Equus caballus; assembly: GCF_041296265.1. Classification (NCBI taxonomy): domain Eukaryota; kingdom Metazoa; phylum Chordata; class Mammalia; order Perissodactyla; family Equidae; genus Equus; species Equus caballus. The sequence continues at coordinate 53,319,283 of NC_091699.1, read as the reverse complement.
ACTGATTCAGCTTGAACTAAAGAAGCCTGATTTATAGCCTATCAAACATACATTGTACATCTGCTTTAGCCATTAAAGTAAAGAATGCACTCTCTTAAGAATGCATACTTCCCCTCCTAAGCTCAATCATTGCTGCGCATGTTAGTTCCTTTCCGAACATCAGGGTCTTATTGACCTGCTCATTTGCAACTGAATACCTCTTTGAAACTTTGATGAATGTGTACCCAGGGTATGTTTAGTGTATGTTCTTTGTTCTCAAAAAGGGGAAAGGGCTGGCCCGATAGCACAATGGTTAAGTTCACACCTTCCACTTTGGCGGCCTGGGGTTGGCTGGTTCAGATCCCAGGTGCAGGCATGGCACCACTTGGCAAGCCATGCTGTGGTAGGCGTCCCGCATATAAAGTGGAGGAAGATGGGCACAAATGTTAGCTGAGGGCCAGTCTTCCTCAGCAAAAAGAGGAAGAGTGGCAGCAGTTAACTCAGGGTTAATCTTCCACAAAAATAAAATAAAATAAAAATAAAAACGTAGAAGTGGGGCCGGCCTGGCAGCGTAGTGGTTAAGTTTGCGCTCCACTTTGGTGGCCCTGGGTTCCCAGGCCCGGATGCCGGGAGCTGACCTACATGCTGCTCAACAAGCCACACTGTAGCAGCGTACCACATAAAGAATGGAGGAAGATTGGCACAGATGTTAACTCAGGGCCAATCTTCCTCACCCACCCCCCTAAAAAAAATAAAAATAAAAATAAAAACAGCAAGAGTGAAGACTGTACTGAAAATCTTGCTTGTCTGCAATGCTTTCTTCCTTTGTGGAAACTGTCTTCCTGGATTATAATCCTCACCCTAGTTGAAATAAAACTCACCTTATCTCTCTCTCTAGAATGGTTCTTGGTTATTTTGCTTCCACGTGGGTGAACAATGGGGCTATTTGCCAATATGTGGAATCCTAAAGAAGAAGGTTTGGAGGTGGAGAGGCCATTTAAAGAACAGCTGAGGGGCCAGCCCAGTGGCAGAGCAGTTAAATTTGCACATTCTGCTTCAGCAACCAGGGTTCGCCAGTTTGGATCCTTGGTGTGGACCTACGCACTGCTTGGCAAGCCGTGCTGTGGCAGGCATCCCACATATAAAAATAGAGGAAGGTGGGCATGGATGTTAGCTCAGGGCCAGTCTTCCTCAGCAAAAAGAGGAGGATTGGCAGATGTTAGCTCAGGTATAATCTTCCTCAAAAAAAAAAAAAGAAGAAGAAAACAAGCTGAAGCAACATCAAGAGACTGCCCAGCCTCTGTAGGAGCAAATGTCTTCTATCTGATGAGGATTTTTAGGCTGCTTAATTTTAAAATATTTTATGATGAGGATTTTTAGGCTGGTTACTTTTAAAACTGTAGATGAGAAGCAGGCTCCGAGGACTGGAATTTTGCTTGCTCTTTTGAGACATTTACGTTTGTGAAGGAAGGGGGGATGACCTTGTAGGGACCTGAAATTGGCCACCCCAGGATATGTCTCTTTGGCATCAGGATTGTTTTGGGCTGATTGCTTTTGATAAACTGGGACAGGGAAAGAGGCTCTGGGGAATGGAACTTGCCCTTGTTGGGACACATTTACATTTGTAAGGTAAATCTCTATCTGTAAAAGATGCCTCCCTCTCTGTACCAGGAAGAAGAGGAGAGATGACCTTGTCCCTAGAAGCTCTTAATGGGGAAGGCAAGAACTTAAGTTGGTTGCTGTCTGGCAATCTCATGTAACTGATTTAGGGTGGTGGCATCTAACCTTTCTAACCTTTACTTAATCCGATTTGATTCTTGTCTAAAAGTCATGGGATCACCCAATGACCAGACCCCACCTGCACTGATACCATTTTAACTTTTTTCATGTTCTTTCCTTTGTCTTGTAAAGAGATGAATCATATACCTATGCCTTAAATTTAGCCCTAACCCTCAACTTGGGGCAGCAGCAGGAGCTCTGACTGCCCGTGGGTCCTGTCCCCACACACCAGCTCTGCCTGCCCATGGGTCCTGTCCCCATGCCAGCGGGGGCAGCAGCAGCGGCTCTGACTGCCCAGGGGCTCTGTCCCCATGCCAGCGGGGGCAGCAGAAGCGGCAGCAGCAGAAGCTCTGACTGCCCATGGGTCCTGTCCCCATGCTATTCCACACTATTCTCTAAATAAAAGAGCACTACTGCCAGATCTTGAGAGTCTAAGAAATCTTTCTTTCGACTCCTCGGCTCACCGACCCTGCATCATTTCAAGAGCACCAGAGAACCTGGGTGATGTGGGGTCAATGGCATGAAGACCATCTGCTGCCATTGGAGTGCATGCTGCAGGCTGCTGTGCCAAGGGGCTGAGCCCTAAGGGACAGGTGACCTACAAGTGGGTCCTTTTGCCCAGAGTCACTCTTGCCAAAAAAATGAGACTGCATTCAGAATAGCAGAGCAGAAACTTTATTTGTTGATCAAGGAAATCAAGGAATGGAGAAGGGAGAGCCCATTCTCTAAAACACCTTCTCCCCAAAGACAGGGAAATGGGGAACTTTTAAAGGGTAAGGGTCGTGGCGTCACCACGGTTCCCTGGGGGGCGGGGGGGGGGGGTGGGAAGGGGTGGAGACTTCAAAGGCCAGTTGGTGCATGCATAATCCTTGAGCACCACACCAAATGTGCCTAGCAAGGTTTGCAGGAGGGGAGGTTTGCGTATGGTGATGAAGCAGAGGCAACTTCAGGTCACCTCCAAGTCCCTCGTCACAGGGACTGCTCCTGTGGTCAGGTTAGAGCTGGTTTAGAGCAGTTTGTAGTTTGTAGCTATGATTTCTCTGAGGCGGAAGCCCAGCTCAGCTGAAAAACATCTCAAAGGAAGACGTTAGGTGTGGGCCAAAGCTAAGTTTTTCTGTTAGGAATACATGTATGGGCGACAGTTGCCCTCTGGTATAGGCTTCCTAGTAGCAGGCCTCAGCATGTTGCCAACTGATCTTTCAGTAGGAGAGATGCCCGTCTGTGCCCTGAGGCTCTGCTCCACTCATCTGAATCACCCCACGTGCCTATTCAATGGCCCAGTCACCAAGGATGGAAACTGAGAATGGATCCTGGCACCAGAGAGATGGTGATGAGGTGGAAGAGAAACCAATGGCACCTTCCAACAGGATAACTGAGGATAGTTCAAGGGGTGATTTGTAAAAGGTGTAAGAGTTAAGGAAATATGACATGGGATGGTACAGAATCCCAGGGCTAGCAATGTTTGGAAGTTATTACCACTCCTAGGAGCAGGCTACCCGACAGAAGCCATCTGTGGCCTTCAGTGGAGGGACACAGCCAACCCATGGTCTAGGACAGAGGGAGCTGGGGAATAAGTACCGGACCCGACTCTCTTTCTGATCTCCTGCCAGGGTCTGCCACTGGCCCAACCCAACTGGAAGCTGGAGATTCTGTTCTTCAGCCCACATTGGAGGTCCGAGGTCAGCCTCCCAAGTCTCAGGGCAAGGTTGAGAAGGACCAAGAGTGAATATGGAGGAGCAACTGGAAAATATCCAACATACCCAGAAAGGAAAACGGCATCAATGCCTAATTTCTCCATTGCTTTCCTTTTGAAATACTGTTCTTAGGTAACTTGACTACTGGGGGCTATGGGGGAAAGAGGAAAGAGTTTTGAGTTTTATCTGTTTGGGAATCACATTTTCGCCTCATAGAGGAGCATGAGCAGGTTCTCTGTGTTTGGGGTGTGCTCACCAGATGGTTTTCAACATGACAGGCAGCTAACATGGACAGCACCCAGATTGGCATGGGGGAACAGATCCACCAGACCAGCCCCACCAGCATTTGCAAAGCTGCAGGAGTAGCCACCGGGAGAGCAGCTCTGTTCTGAAGTCCTGCATGGCTTCTTGAAGCTCAGCTCACCCCTGCCAATGCTACTTGATTTCTCTGAGAGCCATGGCACAGAGCCTGTCACAAGGAGGTTTCTTCCCTCCTCTGGTGGGAGGCCAATTCTTGTGAGCTCTATTTCCTGTATGCTTTACCTCCTTGCAGATTGGACCCATTTGCTTGGTATGAGCCCTAGGCAGAGCTTCTCCAACTTTGATGAGCATATGAATACCAATCACTTGGGGTTAAACTGCCGATTCTAATTCAGGAGGTCTGGGGAGGGGCCAAAGCATAGTTCTGACAAACTCCCAGGTGTTCTGGTGCTGTGTTCCTCTACTAGGCTTTGAGTAGTAAACAACGGTGAATGTAAATCACAGGCTCTTAAGCTTGCTGCACACTATAATCTCTTGGACAGTTTAAAAAGTCCACACCCCATACCAATTAAATCCAAACCTTTGTGAGTGGGACCCAGGTATTCCTAGTTCTTTAACTCCCCAGCTGCTTCCAATGTGAGCCAAGGTTGGGAAGCCAGAGTACAGGATCCTTCCTTTACCCTGATTCTCTGCTGCATGCAAAAGCCACATGCTGAAGGGTTTTTTTCGTAGTTTGCTTATTTTCAAATTTAAAATGCATCTGCTTTCTGCCTGTAAGAAGAAGGGGGAAAGATCCCCTTAATTTTTGTCCTCGTATTTTGAGATGCAAAATAAATAAGTTTGGGGATGGGAATGGGGGTCTAGAATGTGACCAGAGGAAAAAGATAAGAATGTAAAACTGAGAATCAGCTGTGGCTAGGTGACAGAAAGCACATTGTCCTGGTGGAATTTTCACCCCTTTTCTGGCCATAAATCTGTGCCCTGTCTTTGAAGGCGTAGCTGCCTTTCCCAACACCAAGACACTCAAGTACCTACTATGGATATAGCCTGCAGCCTAGTGGGGGAACATGAGAAGCCATTACACTAGTAGCTTCATTTCAAAAGATTACAAACACTAAATTAAAAATGTAACAGGGCTATTTAATTGAGAGTGACTGATTATAATGTCTGTATGTTTTCTTGGACACTGCACACTTCCTGTAACTCCTAGGACACTGCCTGCGATAGGTTGGTTTGGGTTGCCCCAGAAAATAGGGTCAGTAAATTGAATAGTTACTGAGGACAAAACTTTTGGTTTTTTCACTACAGCTTTCCATCATATCTTTCCTGTTCCACCTCTGTCTAGAGGAAGAGTAAAGGGTGGCATGGCTTATGGGGGATCAGAATGTGCCACCCCAAAATGTGTCTCTTTGGCTTGATTATTTCTAAGAACAAAAGACTCAGGAAGAAATTTTGACCTTCCCCCTAACTGCCTAAAAGAATTTAAGATAGAAGGCCTGTTCCAGGAAGGAGCTATCACCATAGATAACTATAGTATTATATGAACTAGGTGGGGTAGTCAGGGAGGAACCTAGGAAGACCCATTTGATCAGTCCTCTCCATGCCCCCCACTTTTTTTTTGTCTCTGCAAGGCACGGCAAACATTTGTTTACCAAACATTTGCTTTTCCATCTCGGTGTGAATTGTCTTTCTTCCCTTTGAAGTCTTAAACCACTATCCCCAATATCCTCTTTCGTCTTTAGCTGTAGATGGTATTTAAGGTGGTCCCTTTGGCTATTTTGGCAAGTTACTCAGTTTTCCTGGGTTTCTCCCACGTATACGTGTTATTAAACTTTGTTTGATTTTCCCCTGTTATTCTGTCTCATGTCAATTTAATTCTTAGACCAGCCAGAAGAACCTAGAAGGTAAAGGAATATTCTTCCTCCCCCAGAGGGGAAAGAGACCTAAGTATCACTTTCAGTTCTGTCTGTGTACTAGGAGTCATTGGAGGAGCCTAATATCCCCTCCTACTTGCAACTTCTCCTCACAAGTAGAATGAGACTAGGTGGGAAGAGAGCTCCTTCAGCTCCTCGCTCCATCCTCTAACTAACCCTTTCGTTGTTGAATCATATGATTGTAGAGCAATGAAAAATGAAGTAGAATCACATGGGAGGACAGCTGGTATCAGAGGGCCGTGGGGTTAAGGACCTCTTCCATTTTCAACAAGTCTGGATAATTGTTCTTTTCATGGGTGGGAGATATGGGGGTTCTTGCTAGAAGGAGAGCTGGATGTGTTCTATGCTCATGGCCTCCCACGTGGCCTGGCTCTGGTTACTTTACTTTCTGGACCAACAGAAGGTATAGATTCTCTTCTGTGGCCTGGCTGCCAGGGTTTTAGTGGGGCTAGGAGTGAAAGAAACAGGGAGATGTAGAAGCCATAATTGTCCTGTTGGGAATGTTGGAGTGTGATAAGTTGGATGCAGACTTGCAGGAAGCAAGATGAGAGGACTAGGGGAGTTATTAGGAAGACGTTCTTGAGTATACAGTTGACCCTTCATGTGTGGTCACCAATCAGTGGGAATTAGGCAGAGAATGGGTAAATACAGAGTTGGAATGCCTCAACTGTTCCTCCCAAAATCAGGAGATAGTCTGGAGACAGTAGTTAGAAATCAAGTGGCTGGATAGCCATAGGGGCAGGGCATCTCCTTGATGAACAGGTAGGCCTTGACTGATGTGGACAGGGACTCGTGTGAAGTGTGTCAATGCTATCTACTGCCACCATGTGTAGGTCAGTGATGAGGTCTGGGGTAACCCATCTGAGGTTGGTTTGGGGTCCAGAAGAAGTGTTACAATTTCTCAGGCCTCCCAGTCTTAGCCATGGCCAAGATGCAGGTTTCATGAGTGGCAACAGACGGGTATAATTCCTGACATGAGGAGTAGTAGGTGCTAAAGGCTGACATCAAGATCTTTGAAAGAAAAAAGGTTGTGAATTCAGGTGGAATAGTGGTCTGCATGGAACAGTGGTGCTAATGCTTCCTTTACAACCCATGGAGGATTGGCAAAGTGTAGTGTTCCTCAAATATGCCCAAAATTCTTTGCTACTCCTCCCTTTAAGAGATGGAGCTTAATTCCCCTCCCCTTGAGAGTGGGCTAGATTTAGTGACTTGCTTCTCACAAACAGAATAATGTGGAAGTGACAATGTGTCACTTCCTAGTCTATGTTATAAAAAGGGCTTGTGGCTTCCTCTCTGCTCTCTCTGTCTTTCTGAGACCACTCACATCGAGGTAAGCCAGCTGCCATGTCTTGAGAATACTTGAGCAGCCTTACAAAAGGCCCCACATGGTGAGGAACTGAGGGCTCCTACCAACAGCTAGTGAGAAATTCAGGCTTCTTCTCAGCAGTCGCGTGAGTGAGTTATCTTGGAAGTGGCTCCTCCAGCCCAAGTCAAGCCTTCAGATGACTACAACCGTGGCCAACATCTGATTATAATGTCAGGAGAGACCTTAAACCAGAACAACTCAGCTAAGCTACTCCTGAATGCCTGACTCACAGAAACTGTGAGATAAGAAACTGTTGCTATTTAAGCCATAAGTTTGGGATGATTTGTCATGCAGCAATAGATAACAAGTACACAAAGTTTTAAAAAACTCTCCAATTTTTCCATTGTCCTTGGTCTTCAGTTCCTGACTTCCTCTTTGAAATGATATTTGGAAATTTTGCAATAATCCTATGCATTTGTTAGAACTTTCTTCATCACACATAAAAGACACAAATCAAACTAGTTTAAGCAAAAGGGAAAATTATTTGAAAGATCTTACATAAACACTGGAACAGCAGGGGTGCAGCTGGGTCTTAAAAAGCCAGTGAAAACAGACTACAAAGTCTGTCAGAACACATCTAATAGTTCTGTCCTCAATTCCAACTCAATACTCTCAGGAAAACCCTTTGATTGGCCTAGCTGAGGTTGCATGCCCTTTCCTACACCAATCAACTGTGGTGCACAGGATTTCTGTTTCAAATAATTTTCCATATTAGATAACCTGAAAACAAATGCTCCTGCATGAAGATGTAGAGATTGAAAATATGAAAGAGATTTTAAGAGACATAGAGGTGGGAATTAGAAGGTCTCATCTACATCTATTAGGAATTCTGGAAAAGAATAAAAATAACTGAGTATGTTCAAAGATAGAATAGCTGACAGTTTTCCAAAATTATTGAAAAGCCTGAATCCTTAGATTCAGAAATCCTTAGATTCAGCATAGCCCAAACAGGATAAAGAAATCTAAATCCATACATAGACACATTGTAGTGAAATTTCAGGACATCAAAGGCAATAAGGAGATCCTATAATAAACAAGAGAAAAAAAGGACTTCCTACAAAGGAAGTACAATTAAATTGATAACAGATTTCCCAACAAGACAATAGAAGCCAGAAAATGATGAAATGTCTTCAGAATGCTTTCAAACAGGGTCAGCAAACTGTAGCCTGTATAGTTTCAATTTTTTTATGTTTGACAGCTGACATCTTTTAAGCCTAAACTCTCCTTTTCCACTTCTGCCCTACATCTGAGCAAGCTAGTAAGAAATCCCAGGTATTCTCTGCATTGATGCCAGTAGGAGATCCAAACTATGCAAATTCTGTCTGCATGTGGGAACCCTAACCATCATAAAAACCTCAAAGCAACTTCCATTCCCTGCTCTCTCCAGCCATTTTTGGATCTGCTTGGAGTCACTCTACTCTCCCCAAAGGCTTCATTATGTGAGTAGTAAACCTTTGATGAGTGTGTGGTATCATCAGTCTCAATGTACATGCCAAATCTTGGAAAGTGACTGCAACACAGCCCATGGGCCAAATCAAGCCTCCTGCCTGTTTTTGTAAGTAAAGTTTTATAGGCATACAGTCACGCGCATTTATTTAGGTATTGTTTACGGCTGCTTTCGTGCTATAGTGGCAGAGTTGAGTGGTTATGACTGAGATTATATGGCTCTCAAAGCCAAAAATATTTATTATCTGGCCCTCTACAGAGAAACTTTTCTGATTCTTGCTTTAGGAGATGGCTACAGGGGCTGGCCCCGTGGCCAAGTGGTTAAGTTTGCACACTCTGCTTCGGTGGCCCAGGGTTTTGCTGGTTTGAATCTTGGGCGTGGACATGGCACTGCTTGTCAAGCCATGCTGGGGCAGCATCCCACGTGCCACAACTAGAAGGACCCACAACTGAAAATACACAACTATGCACCAGGGGGCTTTGGGAGAAAAAGGAAAAATAAAATCTAAAAAAAAAAGGAAGATGGCTACAACCTATAATTCAATACCCAGCTAAGCTGTCAGTCAAGAATGAGAGAGAATTCCAAGGCAATATTTGCAAAATGTATTTCTGATAAGGGCTTTACATCCAGAATATATATAGAACTCTTTTTTTTTTAAGATTTTATTTTATTTTATTTTTCCTTTTTCTCCCAAAGCCCCCTGGTACATAGTTGTGTATTTTTAGTTGTGGGTCCCTTTAGCTGTGGCATGTGGGATGTCGCCTCAGCATGGCTTGATGAGTGGTGCCATGTCTGTGCCCAGGATCCGAACCAGCAAAACCCTGGGCTGCTGAAGCAGAGCACGCAAACTTAACCACTCGGCCATGGGGCTGGCCCCCAGAACTCTTAAAACCAAGCAATAAAAAGACAAATAACCCAATTGAAAAATGGGCAAAGGATCTGAATATATTTTTCTCCAAAGAAGATATATATGTATAAACCAATAAACACATGAAAAGCCAATAAACACATGAAAAAGATGCTCATTATCATTAACCATTAGGAAAATGTAAATGAAAACCATGATTAGATACTACTTCACATCCACTAGAATGACTATTAAACAGACAGACAATAAGAGGCATTGTCAAAAATATGGAGAAATTGGAACTCTCATGCATTGCTGGTAGGAATGTAAAATGTTGCAGCCACTTTGAAAACAGTTTGGCAGTTCCTCAAAATTTTAAATATAGTATTACTATATGAAAATATATATATTAGTCTCTGTTCCTGGTCCATGACACAGGGCCCCTAAAACCCTGGTAAATTCCAAAGTGATAAGAGCATTAGGAGTATCTTTTGTTCTAATGAGATGACTCTGGGTGAGTTCCTGAGTGGCTCCTGGATGAGGGCTGGTCACTGGAAAGAACAAGCCATGATTAGAAGCTTGGAATTTTCAGCCCCACCCCCATCCTCCAGAAAGGGGAGAGGGGATGGAAATGGAATTAATAATACATCATGCCTACATGAGGAACACTCCATAAAAGCCCAATAGTATGGGTTCAGAGAACCTCCAGGTCAGTGAACACATCCACGTACTAGGAGGATGATGAAACACCAACTCCACAAGGACAGAAGCTCCTTTACTAGGGACCCTCCCAGACCTTGTCCTATTTATCTCGTCACCTGGCTGTTCATTTATATCCTTTATCATATCCTTTAATAAACTGGTAAATGTAATGTTTTCCTGAATTCTGTGAGCTGCTCTAGCAAATTAATCCAATCCAAGGAGAAGGTCATGGGAACCTCTAATTTGTAGCCAACTTGCAAAGAAGTTGTAGGTAACCTGGGGACCTACAACCTGCAGTTGGCATCTGAAGTGCAGTGGGAACAGCCTTGTGGGACTGAGCCCTTACCCTGTGGGATCTGACACTATTTCCAGGTACATAGTGTCAAAATTGAATTAAATTGTAGGACAACCAGCTGGTGTAGCAGAGAATTGCTTGGTGTGGGGGAAAAACCTCCACATATATTTGGTGACCAGGAGTGTTAGAAATGAAGTGTTCTGTGTGAACAGTAAAGGAGTATAGGGGAGGAAGACATTTCCTCAACCCTATGTGGGTTCTTTTAGCCGGAAAATGAATTAAATTCACATGAGATAGAATAGCAGGAGAAAATTAAACAAAGCTTTATAACATGTATACATGGGAGAGGCTCAGGCAAGCTGAGCAACTCGACAAAATGGCTGAAGCCCCCACCTTAAATATCATATCCAGCTAAAGACAAAGGAGGATGTTGGGGTTGGGGGTGTGTCAGTTACAGGAGGTTACCAGACAAGCTCAATAAACAAATGCAGATTTAAGTCCTTGCCTTTGGCATTGATAAGAGTTTCTAGAGATAAGGTCATCCCCCCTTCTTCCTGGTACAGAGAGGGAGGCACTTTTACAGATGGAGATTTCCCTTACAAATGTAAATGTTTCCCAACAAAGGGCAAGCAAACTCCGCTCCTCAGAGTTGCTTTTATTAAAAGTAACCAGACCCAAATAATCCTCATGCCAAAGAGACATATCTTGGGGTGGCCAATTCCAGGACCCCACAGGAGACACACAGGAAAGAAAGATACAAGAGGGAAGAACTGGTGATTTTTCTAATAGAATACTGAAGAGAAATGAAAACATATATCCACACGAAAGTTGTACATGAATGTTTATGGTAGTATAATTCATAATAGCCCAAAAGTGGAAACAACCCAATATCCTTCAATTTGGAATGATTAAACAAAATATGGTATATCCATACAATGGAATATTATTCAGCAATAAAATGAAGTACTGATACATGCTCCAATCTGGATGGACCTTGAAAATATGCTAAGTGAGAGAAGCCAGTCACATAAGGCCACATATTATATGATTCTATTTTTTTAATGTTCAGAATAGGGAAATCTATAGAGAAGCAAATACGTTAGCAGTAGCCCAGGGTGGGGTGAGTTGGGGGGAATAGAGACTGATTACTAATGAGTGTGGTGTTTCTTCTGGGGGTGATGAAAATGTTCTAAAATTGATTGTGGTCATGATTACACAACTTCGTGAATATACTAAGAACCATTGAATTGTACACTTTAAATGGGTGAATTGTATGGTATGGGAATTATATCCCAATAAAGCTTTTAAAAAAAAAGAATGAGAGAGAATTGAAGATAGTTTCAGAGTAACAAAAGCTGAGTTTACCTCTAATAGAATCTTATTGAGGGAACTACTGCTTAATGCACTTTGGAAAGGAGAATGAGAAGAAAAGAAAGAGTGAGAAGCAAAGAAAGTGGCAAATATGTGGATAGACTGAAATAAGCACTGACTATCTACATAAAAAATCATATTAATGGCAACTAATGGGGGCAGAGGTAAGGTGCCACTCTCCTGGTGACACTAAAATGCCAGGTAATAGTAAGATATAAGACAAGTGATCTGCTCCTCCTCCCTGGGCAGTCCCTACAGCCCTCCTGGGAGTGAACTTTTGGCTGCCAGGTCCCAGGGCTCAGGCAGGGGGCCTGCTTCAAGGAATGCAAATGAGCAAAGAGGGGAAAAGAGAGACTTTCAGGGGACTGGCATCCAGGCCCTGTTCCAGGAGCAGGTGGGGAGGGCTGGGACTGCCCGAGGGAGGCAAGTAGGCCTTGGGGACTGCAGCAGAGCTATCTGTCAAACCACAGACACCTTCTTGAGTCTCTTAACAGCTCTCTTCTCGACCCATGACAACTCCTTGAAGAGCAAAAGACAGACAGGTCCTTCTGAAATATCTTTTCCAGGCCTAATCAGTCTCTTTTGGTTAAGCTTTCTTTTGCCAATATTCCTCTTGCACGGTAGTGGCCAAAAATGAGCACACATCTCCAGTTACAGTTTAATGTACAGTTTAATGCTTGCTTCTTTACTCCCATCCCACCCCAACAGACACAGCAGTCCACACTCCTGAAGCAGGGGTCACAGCAGTCTCATTTCAACACTATCAGTCGTTAACAAGTACACACACCATTGACATTCCCCTGTAACGCTGCTGCTGGTTCTTCTTAGGGTACTAGTTATAATAGAGGTTTGCTTTTAAAAAAATTAAAAAATGCTGTCTTAACCCAGTTTTGAGGCCCTACCCAAAGGGTAGTCAGCTCCTCTTTTTGAGCAGCTGATTGAGTCCACACCCCAACCACTTCCCTTATAAGCTCTCACATTCTAGGGCCACTATAAATCCACCCTAATCACCCCAGGGCCAGGTACCAGGCACCTAGGGGCAGCCCCTATGCCCCAGAGCCAAAGAGAAATTATTCAAAATAGCTAATCCACGGGGAGCCCTTGAAATCTAGGTAACCCCACCCTGCTTGCCACATGTAAGCTACCCCTACAGCTCCAGCTTGCTGTTATCCTGTCCCCAGGTACAGTCCCCTGTGTGGCCTTGCCTGTCAACTTTCTCTCCTTTGGAGCAGTAAGTAACAAAAAATTCTGCCTTCCAACTATCTGAGAGTCATTGTGTGTGATCCACCATCAAAAGAATCTTTTTTTTTTTTTTTTTGAGGAAGATTAGCCCTGAGCTAACATCTCCTGCCAATCCTCCTCTTTTTGCTGAGGAAGACTGGCCCTGAGCTAACATCAGTGCCCATCTTCCTCTGCTTTGTACGTGGGACGCCTGCCACAGCATGGCTTGACAAACGGTGCCACATCAACCCAGGATCCGAACGGGTGGACCCCAGGCCACCAAAGTGGAATATGCAAAGTTAATGGCTGCGCCACAGGGCTGGTCCCCAAAAGAGCCTTTAAATCTTAGAAAACACTGCTGCCCCCACAGGGCTGCTTGTCCCCCAAGCCTGTTCCCCACCCCGGGCCCTCATTGTGCATATTCCCATGTAAAGCCAAATCTCTATCAGCACCTCTAAGTTTCAAGGAGAGGGTAAGAGGAAATGATCGTTGGAGGAAAGATTAATTGCATCAAGTAGCCTGGGAATGGCCATGCTTGGATCCAGGAAGACCTACTACCTACCTCGGGACCGATCTGGGTCTTGACATTCTCCCTGTTTTCTCCTGACTTAGATTTTGGATAGAGAGAACCACAGAGCACAGAAATTTCCCCAACTATCTCAAGGGAAACAAGAGGATCTCCTGAATGTGAGAAGTTAAGATACTACTGATGATATTTGGCCCTCAAACTCATTCTATGTCTGTGGCAGTAGGCACCCGAGGTATGGCCAAGTGTACCAGAGCCCAAGGTTGGAGTCAGGTAGTAGGGCTGTGAAGCTAGCCAGAGAAGATGGGAGGGGTATACCAGATGAGGGAGCAGCATGCAAAGGCCCTAGGGTGGTCTTGAGCTTGGTATGTTTGTAAACTGAAAAGTAGTCAATGCAGTAGGAGACTGCCAGAGAAAAACCAATTCAGACTTAGTAAGGAGAGACTTTTATTCAAAAGGATTATTGCAAGAAGGGGAGGAGGACTATTGCAACAGGGAGAACATGACCATAAGGTCTGCAAGTGTTTCAAAATCAAATGGAAGAAGGCTTTTCTTTTATAGGGCAAGGATGAGGCAGAGATAAGCAGAATCCTTGGAGTGGAAGCTGGACAAGCAAGGGGAAATGACCAGTGGGGTCTGACAGCAAAGTATCTCCCTATGGTCAGCTGATTCCCAGGAGAAGCTGACAAGGGGGGACATGTTCCACCTTTTTGTGCTTGCTCAGCCTTGGGGGCAAGCAGAGTTCAGGGGACTGTAGGAAAGAGAGAAGCCTGACTACAGTTTGGCTAACAAGCATTTTGTTCCAATTGATCAGTGGGGACAAGCAGTTCAGCTTGTGAGGCAAAGAAGGGGAATTTGGAGAGTCAGTCTGGCTTTGTCATAAGTGAACCAGAAAGGCAGCTGTGAGTCTTATCTGAGTCATATGGGGAAGGGTGATTCTTTGCAGTAAGCTGTTTTCCAGAACACAAACGAGTGAGGGGACTTCTTAACCTTCCCTGCTTACCAGGATCACAGGGCTCAGATAACTTCAACATTGTCCAAACTGAAATCAATCCTAGCTTCTCTGAGGCTGCAAGAAGCCCAGGAGCTGTTCATGGGGGAGACCTTTACAGATGACCTTTCTTAGGCACGGAGAGCAGAAAAGTTAGAAAAGCTCATTATTTAGTCGTAAAAAATATCTCACATTTTCATATCATTAGCTACCTTTTTCGTATCTGTTAAAGATATGTTTAGCACATGATTAAAATGGTACAAATTTAACTTGTACTTTAAAATTACACTTTATCAGCCACGGCTTAACTCAGTGCTCATTTTCTTTTTCTGCTTTCTGGAAAATTTGAACTTATTACCTTGGTGTCACTTGTCCACATCTTCTGGTAGCTCCCTGTTTCTGCCTGGCAGCTACAGAGTCCTATCTCCTTGCTATCCATTTACAGGGTATGAAAGGATGATAGTTCATTGGGATGCAGGGAATTATACTGCACTCCCTGTTCTTGAAGGGATGTTGGACAGAGCAATGTTTGACATTCCTTGCAGCAGCAAGCCTAATTGTACTGTCAAGGGAACAAAATACTTAAATCAAATGAATCAAATAGAGATTAAAGGCTTTATTCAGCCTTTGCACATTGAGGAGTACCTCAAAATTAGGTAGCTCCCTGAGCCAAAGAAAGACTGGAGTTTTCATAAGGTGAGGAAGAAATAAGGGTATGTGACTATGGTCTTGTGTGTTCCTGGCTACAGTTTTCTTCGTCTGTAGCTGCTACAAGACTTGCGGTTGGAATAGTAGTGTTTGTTCAGTTTTTCATGCCTCTTTCTCGGGATCTTTGGTGCAATCTCATTTTGGCAACAGTCAGAACCGTTCTTTGAAGAGTTATCCTTCTTTGCTGAGTCTTGCAGGTTATCTGTTAACTAATACCGGTTAAGGTCCAGGGGAGGAGAGATAGGGAAAAAAGAGAAGAGAGAAGAAAAAAAAGGAAAGCAAACAAAGGTCTGAAGCAAGGAAAACTGGGGTCTGTTTTAACTCTTCTATAGGATTGAGATGTTCTGGAAAGTCAGGGTAGGCCATTTGGGCTGTATGACTGCTGAATTCCAGCCACCTGCTGTGCTCAGCTCCAGGCTCTGTTCTGCTCCAATTTGGGGACACACAAGCAGAAAGGAGACCATCCATCAGTGGCAGTATATCAGAGGCCACACCACTAGCGCTTCATGGTATAAATGTAAAATAGGGTTCAGGAGTGGGGGAGTGGGGCACACACACATAGAGAAATAGAGCATTCCCCTGAGAGCTGTGCTTAAGCAGAGAAATACCAGGATTTCACCCATGGTAGGAAGGGCTCCAGGAGAAGTACCCTGCCATCCAATAATGTTCTACATATTGATAGGGACCGGGGAGGTGACTATGTGGATGAGAGCTTCCTGGAAAAATATGGCTTTTGTTACAAAGGGAGCCTCACACTCCAAGGCTGGTATCAGCATGTTCTTTGCTGAGCTGACTCAGATCTACGAGCCAGCTCTCTGTGAAGGGAGAAGAGACAGGAGGAAATGAGCCTTCTGGGCCAACTGGATTTCTCTTTCCACACAGTGGATTTGGGGAAAGACTAACACTGAGGTTCCAAATGAATGAAGGGCTGATGGAGGGCTGGTAGTTCAGATCCAGAAGAGAAAATGGATATAATGGGTATGAAGGTGGTGGGAGGAGAGGAATTTCCCTTTGGAGTCAATGAATTCCTTGCACAAAAAAACTTCACTTTTATCCAGATTCTTTGAGAGTGTAGGGGCGGAAGAATTTTTCTTTCTACCCTTCAGCATTCTGTGGCTGGTCTAATAATTAAAATGATATAAGACAGATTAACAGGAGAAAAACAAACTTAATTACGTATGTAAGGGAGCCCCAAAAGATATGAGACCCAAAATGCAGCCAGGCAATTGAGGCTTATATAATATCCTGAGCTGAGGAAAGGGATAGGGGTCTGGGGCTTCAAAGAAGGGGAAGGCAATTCACAGGAAGGTGAGAGGATGAAATGTTTGGTAAACAAAGGTTGGCCTCTTATGCAGATAAGTTTCTTCTGTAAAAAAGTGTTAATTCTGGTGGTAGCTCTTTTCCTGGTAAGGCCCCCTTTCCAATGTAAATTTCCTTTATAATTGCACATTTCCCCACAAATGGGGAAATTTATATTTCTTTTAGGCAGTTAACAGGAGGTAAAGAGCTTTTCCTGAGTCTACTGGGTCTTGAATGCCTTCAATGCAAAATAATGCTCATGCCAAAGCAGCATCTTTTGGGAGGGCTTGTTCAGAACTCCTTCCATAGGGTGAAGCTGGTCCTATGACAGCTTTCCAATGCAAACCTGATCCCCTACTATGCTTGCAGGCCATGAGATTAAATAAATAGGGATCTGGATTAAGCCCTCTAAGTTCTGTTTGGAACTTGTAGGTTATTGGAGAAATCCACAAAAGGGACTTTCAACTTGCATCTTGAGCTTGTTCTTTTGCCTTTATGATATGGTTCTGGCACACATCAGCCTCACCTGTAGGACTTGTCTAAATACTGATTGCTGAGCCCCACCCACTCCAGTGTTTATGATTGAGTAGGTCTAGGGTGGGGCCCGAGAATTTGCATTTGTAACAAATTCCTGGGTGATGCTGATACAGCTGCTTGGGGTACTACATTTGGAGACCCACTATCTTAATTGAAACTCTCTAAATTGGCAGTTCAACCTTAGCTGCTCATTAAAAACACCAGGAAGATTTTAAAACATGCAATCCTCCACCCCACCTCAAACCAATTCAATCAGAAACTTATGGGCAGAGCCCAGGCACTGGATTTTCAGTAAGCTTCCCAAATGGTCCTTCTGCGCATTAGAGTTGAGAAGGACTGCCCTAAATATGTTTTGTCCCCTATGGCAAGGCTCCAGATTGATTTCTTAAGAAAAAGGTGATAGGAGCCTCCTCAGTTTGTCCCAATAAGGCTGGAACAGTCTGATTGAAAGGTGAGGCTATATAAAAACCTGCTCCCCCCAAGTTGTCCTTGACCCCAAGTCTAGCCAATGGTTCCAGCCTTCTCCTCCTCCTCTGTCCCTAGGTTTTAGAGTCCACAACTGTCAGCATGACCTGCTCACTGCCATTGGGTAGATGACCTTAACCCATATGTGCCTTTTGCTTCCTAGCCTCTCCTCACTGGGACCATTGAGGTTCCTAGAGATGGAGCAGGAATTGTAAACAAAAGGCTTCAGCCAGACCAGTGTGCTTTTCAGACTTTGAGGTACATACAAATCACCTGCGACCTTACTAAAAAGAAGATTCTTATTCTGTGGGAGTAGGGTGGGGCCTGAGAGTCTGTGTTTTTAACAAGCTCCCAGGTAATGGAGGGTTGCTAGTCTAAGTGCTGCATTTGGAAGAGCAAAAACCAAATCTGTTCTTTCCTTGTCAACATTAAGGATGTTAGGAACCAGGGGATGTAAAAGGACTAGGCTTTATAAAGGTAGCCCATGGCAGGGAAAGAGTGATTGCTGCTTTCCGCTAAGTGAGTGACCTTGGTTGAGCTGGGGTGACAGAAGCATGACTCGTGATTAATCAGGAACCCCCTAGCAGGACCCCACTCTGCTAGGATGGGTTTGCACTGAGGATGATGGGAGGGTGGCAGATAGGAGGCTAAAAAGGAAGGTGTGATCTCAAGTGGACGAAGACTCTGATGTCACATCTGAGGGTTCTAAACTCTCCTGTTTGTGACAGAGAGTCATGGATGAGCTTAACGCCTGGAGTAGGCAAGCTATTTTGTTTCTAAAGTATTATTATATGTTGTATTTGGATCTAGGTATGGTCTGAATGTATATATTATTCTAAAATTGATTTATTGAAATCCTAACCCCCAGGATGATGGTATTACGAGGTGGAGCCTTTGGGAGGTGATTAGGTCTTGAGGGAGAAGCCCATGTGGGGGCCTGGAATTGGCCACCCCAAGATATGTCTCTTTGGCATGAGGATTGTTTGGGGCTGGTTACTTTTAATAAAAGCAACTCTGAGGGGTGGAACTTGCTTGCCCTTTGTTAGGAGACATTTACTTTGTAAAGGAAATCTGCATCTGTAAAGGTGCCTCCCTCTCTGTACCAGGAAGAAGAGGGGGATGACTTTATCTCTAGAAACTCTTAATCAATGCCAAAGGCAAGGACTTAAATCTGCATTTGTTTACTGTACTTGTGTGGTAATCTCCCAAGATCAACTCCCCCTCCAACCCCAACATCCTCCTTTGTCTTTAGCTGGATATGATATTTAAGGTGGTGGTTTCAGCCATTTTGCTGAGTTGCTCAGCTTGCCTGAGCCTCTCCCATGTATACATGTTATAAAGCTTTGTTTAATTTTCTCCTGCTATTCTGTCTCATGTGAATTTAATTCATTCTTCAGTCAGAAGAACCCAGAGAGGGTAGAGGAAATGTCTTTCTCCCCTACATCCACATGAATGGGATTAGTGCTCACAAAAGAGACCCAAGAGAGGGGCTGGCCCTGTTGCATAGTGGTTACATTTGGCACACTCCACTTCAGCATCCCGGGTTTGTGGGTTCAGATCTCAGGTGCAGACCTACCCTACTTGTCAGCCATGCTGTGGCCATGACCCACATATAAAAGGTGGAGGAAGATTGGCACAGATGTTAGCTCAGGGTTAATATTCCTCAGCAAAAAAAAAAAAAAAAAAAAAAAAAAAAGACCCAAGAGAGAACCCCTATCCCTTCTACCTGTGAGAATACTGTGAAAAGACAGAAAGACAGTTCTCTAGGAAACAGGCTCCCACCAGACACTGAATCTGCTGGTTCCTGGATCTTGGACTTTCTGGCCTCCAAAAATACGAGAAATAAATTTCTGTTGTGTATAAGCCATCTAGTCTATGGCATTTTGTTATAGCAGCCCAAATGGACTAAGAAAGATCTCACAGCCTTTTCATTACTAGCATCTAAGCAATTGCTGGGAAACAGAGAAAGAGCTCCATGGTCTTTATGTAATCAAACTTCTTTGTTTCCTTTGTCGATGCAAATAATCCATAACCAACCTATAAATCAAAATTGGGGTGAGTTTCTCATGAGCCAGAGTAAGGATTATAACCTGGGAAGACCTTAGAAGGCGTTCTGGAGAAGCATGGGTTTCAGTACAGTCTTATATCTTTTTACAACAAAGAAGATACATTAAACACACTCAGGATGCATTTTCAAAGAGGTGTTCAGTTCCAAATTAGCAGGTCAGCATGACCAAGATGCCCGGAAAGTGACTAATCCAGGTATTACCAATAAGGTGTTACCAATAGGGATTGGGAGGGGAAGTATGCATTCTTATCTTAAGAGAGTGCATTCCTTACTTTAATAGTTAAGCAGATGTATAATGTATGTTTGATAGGCCATAAGTCAGGCTTCTTTAGTTCAAGCTGAATTAGTTTTGAACTCGACTAGTTACCCCATTTACCTCAATATGTGAAAATCTCTTCTCACCTTCAGCTAACTAACTACCAGTTATTTTTTCTTTCTCTTTCTTTCTTTTTCTTTTTTTTTTTTGAGGAAGATTAGCCCTGAGCTAACATCTGCTGCCAATCCTCCTATTTCTGCTGAGGAAGACTGGCCCTGAGCTAACAGCTGTGCCCATCTTCCTCTACTCTATATGTGGGACGCCTACCACAGCATGGCTTGCCAAGCAGTGCCATGTCCCCACCCAGGATCCGAACCGGCAAACCCTGGGCCGCTGAAGTGGAACATGCAAACTTAACCACTGTGCCACTGGGCTTGCCCTTTTTTTAAAAATGTATCTCTGAATGTTATTTCTTCCTCACATGAAAGGGCTTTGGCATTTTAACTTATTTCAGTGAGGAAGATTGGCCTTGCACTAAAATCTGTTGCCAATCTTCCTCTTTTTTGTTTGAGGAAGATTGTTGCTGAGCTAACATCTGTGCCAATCTTCCTCTATTTTGTATGTGGGATGCGGCCACAGCAGGGCTTGATGAGTGGTGCGTAGGTCTGTGCCTGGGATCCAAACCCGCAAACCCTAGGCCGCTGAAGTGAACTTAACCACTATGCCACTGGACCAGCTCCACTGCCAGTTTTTATAGTGAAGAGACCAATTCCCCTTTTGGCCAAAAAGAAGGGAACCCCTCAAAGCATAGTTTTGGCATGTCTTTTCCAAGAAGTCACTTCTGGTTAGATTTCAGCCAGGCCCTTCTAGACAAACTCTGGGCAGCAGAGCGATTCTGACATCTGCTGATACCTCGTGACCTTGGCCTTTGGCTATCGCTCATCGCACCTGAGGCATCAGGAAATCCACATGAGAGAGAAGCCCTACATATGTGAGGAGACTGGAAAAAAAAAGTGCCATAAGGAAGGAAAAGAATATTCTCCATTACTTGCCTCTACTCAGGTTATTAGAATCTTTTCCACCCAGATCTTCCTCGGGATCAGGACTCCATGGCTCATTTCACCTTTCAGTTTGGATAAAAGAACAGGATTACAGAATGGAAATGCCATACAAAGAAATTAAATAAGGCAAAAGAGATGAGTGGGACGTCCCTATTCCCAGATCCCTTCCCAGGCTCATTCATGTGGGAAGTTGGTAGAACAAAAAAAAAAGGAAATAGCCAGGAGGGAGAATGAGGAAG
Organism: Equus caballus; assembly: GCF_041296265.1. Lineage (NCBI taxonomy): Eukaryota > Metazoa > Chordata > Mammalia > Perissodactyla > Equidae > Equus > Equus caballus. The sequence continues at coordinate 53,298,237 of NC_091699.1, read as the reverse complement.
GCTCAGGGGATTCAGGAAACACGCTCTGGATCCTGATCCCAGAGGGGCCAGACCTGGAAACAGAGAATGGTCTGCTTGTTTTCCTTTTCACCATAGCCAATTCATCTGCATCAGATCCCAAGGCAGCCCCAAACGGAGACCTCGGAGGCCAGCAACTTGAGGGGGCGGGGCAGGGGGCGCTTATTTCTGTGCTAAAATCATCTGAAACTCTAGGGCTTCTAGGGAAGAGTCAGGTCGGGAGTCCCAAGGGGCAGAGTTTGATTCCCAGGACCACCTAGGGCTTTCTCTGGGGAGGCCACGTCCCCATAATTCTCCAGCACCACATCCCTGTACAGATAGGGCTTTCTCAACAGGGTCCAGCCTGGCCACTCCTTCTGAGGGAAGTAGATGGCCGTGTCTTCAAAAGCCACCAACTCCTGAGACAACATAGTCTGGCTTCCCCCAGGAACAGTCCTATGCTCCATCCAGTGCAAAAGGCAGAGTTGGCTGTGTCGGGATGAGAGGGGGCATGCTGGTTACACATCACCGACAGTTGCAGGAGATGGGTGTGAGATAGGGAAACAGAGAAGGGAAAAACTCAGGGCGCACTGGAAGCTCAATTCCTGGGAAAGAAAATGAGATTAGCCCCCTGGGAGGATATTCTTGAGGTGTTTCCATCAGGACAGGGGAAGTATCTAGGGTTTATGCTCTGTTGGCTATACTCATTTATCTGCACTCAAGTTGAAAAACAACTTTCTGATGAATGCTGGATTGACTTTCTTAAGTTTTCTATGATCTCTGCTTCTTTTTTGCGGTTGTTGATAAGTAATTGTAAAGGTATCTGTGGAACTCTCAAAATAACAAATTATAAAGATGGAGAATGGATCAGTGTTTGCCAGAGGTTGTGGTTGAGGGGAGAGTGGATGTGAGTATTGTTGACACAAAATAACCAACAACCATTCTATAGATAAGAGAAATAAGGTGAGTTTTACTCGAGCCAGAGTGAGGATTATAACCCAGGAAGGCCTTAGAAAGTGTTACAGAGAAGCATGGTTTTCAGTACAGTATTATATCTTTTTAGAACAAAGAACATACACTAAACACACCTGGGATGTATTTTCAAAGTTTCAAAGAGGTATTTAGTTGCAAATTAGCAGGTCACCATGACTCTGGTGTCAGGAAAGGGACTAATATGGGCATTACCAATAGGGCATTACCAATAGGGCATAGGAGGGGAAGTACACATTTTTATCGTAAAGATAGTGTATTCTTTACTTTAACAGTTAAAGCAGATGTACAATGTATGTTTGAGAGGCCGTAAGGCACCCTTCTTTAGTCAAGCCAAATCAGCTGTGAACATGAATGGTTACCCCATATACCTCAATATGTGAAAATCTCTTGTCAGTATAAAGGGATAGGCTGAGAGAGTTTCTTTGTGGTGATGGAACAGTTTTATACTCTGATTGTAGTGGTGGCTACAGGAATCTATACATATGATAACATTTCATAATACTAGACACCTTGTATTAGTTTCCTGTGGCTGCTATAACAAATTACTACAAATTTAGTGGCTTAAAACAACAGAAATTTATTCTCTCCTACTTCAGGAGGCCAGAAGTCCAAAATCAGTTTCACTGGGCTGATGTCAAGGTGTCCGCAGGGCCACACTCTCTCCAGAGGCTCTAGGAGAGACTCTGTTCCCTGCCTCTTCCAGCTGCTGGTGGCTGCCATTATCCTTGGTCTCATCTCTGCCTCTGTGGTCACATTGCCGTCTCCTTTTCTATCTGTGTCAAATCTCCCTTTGTCTTTCTCTTATAAGGACACATGTGACTGTATTTAAGGCCCACCTGAATAATCCAGGATAAGCTTCCCTTCTCAAGATCCTGAATCTAATCACATCTGCAAATCCCTTTTTTGCCATGTGAGGTAACATTCACAGGTTCCAAGGATTAGCATGTGGATGTCTTCAGGGGCGCCATTATTCAGCTTACATTCCCCACCCCCACCACTGAAAGACTGCATGTAAAAACTGGTGAAATCTAAATAAAGTCTGTGGTTTAGTCAATAGTGTTGTATCAATGTCAGTTTCCTGGTTTTGACAACGTACTCTAGTTATATAAGGTGTTATCACTGGGGGAAACTGGTTGAAAGGTATATAAGAACTCACTGTTCTATTTTTATAACTTCTTGTGAGCCAAATTATTTCAAAATAAAAAGGTTTTTTAGTGGTTCCTGTTGATATAGGAGAATAAGAATTCTGTAATTATCTTTCAACCTATGTGTTACCTTTATAAATTTATTTCTGAAGGTTCTTGACTAAGATTCATTGGTGAAATGTTGAGATCTAATGAAAACAGACAACTGAGGATTGGAAACGTAGGTGAAAATGAACGAAAATAGCTCTTTTAACCATTTCAAATCTATTCTATAAGCATTTGTAGAATGGTCAGAGAGAAACAGACATCTGCTCTGAAAGTGTTTGCAAAATAACTTTGTTTACAAAATCACAAGAATGACACAAATGACAAAGTCACAGCATGGTAACTACCCCTTGCCCACCCCGAGATCGAGGCGGACAGTGGCAATTCACCACACGTTCTTCAGTTCTCACCGTACAGGGTCAGCGGCTCCTGCATCTCTTGTGATATAGTGTTTGACATATTTTCCTTGAATAGTTTTGATATTTAACTTGGCTAGGTAAAAATATTTTTGCTGGCTGATTTCATTTTTGGTGGATTTGACACATGGTAAAGTGAGATATTGGCTTTCTACATACACTTCTATGGGCCTTTGAAAAGTGGGAGCCCAGACTCTCTCCCAAAGACTTGCTCACGCTTTCTGTTGCTTGCTGGACATTTCACTTGGATGCCCCTCAGCACCATAAACTCAATGTCTAAAATTCACCTTCTTTTCCTGTAAAACCAACTCTTTCCTCATGTCACAGTTCACATGTCGGCATTCTCACAACTACTCCCTCAACTGTGATTTCCCCCTCTCCCTCCCATAGATTATTCCTTGAGATTGTCTCTCACATCCTCCCCTTGCTTCCCACCACAGCCACTTCAGGCAGTAATTGTTTCATATCTACTCTACTACACTAACTTTCTACTAATCCTCCCTGTTTCCAGTTTTCCCACTCAATTTTTACTGTACCAAAGAGCAGGAAAGGAGGAATATAAGAGAAAAGTGTGGGGTATAAAAGATACTAATATGGTGGCACAAAGTCCAAGGCTATCTGCTAATCTTAATGTATGTAAGCATATTATGTTCCCTTATTAAAAGACCAGGAGAGAGAGAGATTTACAGGAGACCCACCTAAAACCGTAACAATAGAAATGGTTGAAAAGAAAGGATGGAAAAAGATATACCAAGCAAATTCTAACAACAACAAAAAAAGCTGGTGTGAAAATATTAATATGTGACAATACAGACTCCAAGCTTAAGCATTTAAAATGTACAAAATGAGACATTTCATATTAATAAAAAAGAACAATCCTCAAGTCAGGAAACCTAAAAGTTATCCCAACTCCTCTTTTTCTTCCACTTGCCCCCACCTTCAAGCTAAACCATCAGCAAATCCTGTTCACTCTCCCTCTAAAATATATCGCAAATCCACCCCTTTCTTTCCAGCTGCACAGCATCTTGCCCCTGGTCCTGGTCTCTGTCTGCTCTCCAATGCACTCCTGCAATGGTGCCCTCACTGGCCTCCCTGCTTTCCCACCTGACCCTGTAATCAGTTTTCACCCAAAACCTCAAATGCCTTAACCCTGTCCGCCTCAGACAGCATCTCTGACACTGACGCTCTCATCCAGTCACAGCAGCCTCCCTTCTGTTTGTTATCTGCTCAGCCAGGTCAGTGACACCTCACCTCAGAACCTTGCAGCAACTCTTCCCTCTGCCTAGAATGCTCCTCTTCCACATCTTCAAGCGTGTAGCAGCCTTTTTCCATTCAATTTTCAGTTTAAATGGTACCTTCTCAGAGAGGAGGGTGAATTTTTTTAATGGTAACTGTTGATATAGGAGCATAAGTATTACTGTAATTGTCTTTCAACTTACGCGTTACGTAAGGAAATAAATTACTGAAGGTTCTGTGCTACTAAGTTTAGTCAGCGAAATGTTGAGATATGATGAAAACAGAGAACTGAGGAGGGAGAATTTAGAATTGTTGCAACAGGAATACGAAGAGAATGAAACAATATTTGGCTTTGACATCCAAATTAGATTCTTGAGACTGCACATCAGAGACAACAGTCTTGAAAATCAAGATGTTGATTAACAAGAGGCAACCAAAGAAATAAAAGAAAATTGTTTTCCATAAACATTAGATTGAAAAAAGGGTAATATGAGAGGATATTAGGAGTGGAAAGGGGAAAAACCTAGGGCTACAAGAGAAATGAAGAAGCCTGGAGAGGGAGGAGCTTGGTGGGACCTCCTGGAACTGGGGAGAACATAAGGAGAGGAGGTGAACGCATATGTGGAGTGTGCCCAGCTTCTATTTGTGCAGGTATCATTGTTACCAGTCCACTTTGTTGTGCCAGTGACTTAAGACCACACCTAGAAATTCAAGTGCACACTGCTGCAGCCAGAAGCCATCTGTTCAGGGTCTTTCGTTTACAGCTGCCTCCAGACTATCCTCAGTCAACCAGCAGGGGAGACACGTTCTATGACCTGAGGCATGCACAGCCCATCCAAACCACCTTTTCAACAGCCTAGATCATCTGGAAGCCTCCTAAAACAAGAGAGTAGCCCTTGTGGTCCAGAGAAAAAGTAGTTCTCAAAATATGGCCCGGGGACCCCTGGAAGACCTTCAGGAGGTCCACAGTGTCCAAACCATTTTCATAATAATAATATGTTATTTGCCTCTTTTACTCTCATTCTCTCCTGAGTGTACAGTAGAGTCACAGAGCCTACATATCTGTCTTATTCCAACTGATCGAATGCAGGAGCAGATATGAAAATCCCGCCAACTTCTATTAAACCAGCTTTTTAAGAAGAGTTGCAAAAATGTAAAACAGTGCCATTCTTCTAATTTTTTGTTTTAGAAAACATATTTTTCATAAAAATGTTGTAAATAATGTAAACATTAGCATGTAATGGTTTTATTATTATTTCTAAATAAATATTTTTTAAATGTCTCAGTTTTATCTCTAATAAGTAAATCTCAAGAGATACAACCACACAAACAAAAGCTCTTTGAGGTCCCGAACTATTTATTTATTTATTTATTTATTTATCTATTTATTGTGAGGAAGATTGTCACTGAGCTAACATCTGTGCCAACCAACTTCTGTTTTGTATGTGAGATGCCACCACAGCATGGCTTGACAAGCGGTGCTAGGTTTGCACCTGGGATCTGAACCTGTGAACCCCAGGCTGCCGAAGTGGAGCATGTGAACTTAACCACTATGCTACTGGGCCGGCCCCCCTGAACAATTTTTAAGGGTATCAAAGGTTGCTGAGACTAAAGACTTTGAGAACTGCTGATCTAGAAGGATGGCATTGTGAAAATGAAAAAAACCTTGCACTTGGGTGAGAATGAATGGAGCCAAATGAAGATAGTTGAAGCCAGTTCAGTAGAGAAAATCTACCTATTGTACCTGCTAAACTATAAGCAACAAAAAGACCCCACATCTAGCCTATTTCTATTTTTATTCCTCACATCTAACCCACTGCCTGGCATTGAGTTGGTGCAAAATGAATATTTGTTCCATCAGTAACTATTCAACTTGAGACATACTGAGTTTGAGGTGCCCATGAGACACCTAGGTAGACAAGTAGGAAGATAGATGTATGAAGTTGGAACTCACTGTAGTAAATATATAGATTTGGAAGTCATCAGCTTGTGGGAGGTAGGTGAAACAGTGAGTAGATGAGCTCACTCAGAGAGGGAAAGTGTGAAAAGTGAGATGAAAAGAAGGTTAGGAAGACCCTGGGGAACACTGACATTTAAGAAGTGAATGGAGAAAGAGCTTGGTTCATATTTAGAGCCCAGTAACTGACGCTATATGCTAGGAAGGGCGTGTCAAAGAAGAGAGTATGTTATTGCGAAGTCAAGGTAGAAGAGAAGTTCAAGAAAGTAAGAGTAGTCCTGTGGCAGATACTCTAGGTTGGCTCACTCAACATCTTTTCCAATCCCTTTTCTCCTTGACTTCCTTCATTTTAGAGCTATCCAATCTGGTAGCCACTAGTTACACATGGCTATTTAAATTTAAATTAATTTAAAGCAAATAAAATTAAAAATTCATTTCTTCAGTCATACTAGCTACATTTCAAGTGTTCAGTTGCCACATGTGGCTGGTGGCTATCATATTATTAGAGCAAATATAGAACATTTGCATCATCACAGAATGTTTTATTGGACAGAGCTGCTATAGAGGCTAGAAACCTAAAATACTCAGTCTCCCAGGTTCTCTTAGAACTAAGGGTGGCCATGTGCACAGTACTAATATATAAGAGAAAGTCCCTGGTGAGGGTGTCTCTTATCACAGAATTTTTTTAAAGCCTTCTTGGGAGAAGACTTGATCTTCCCCTCAGTCCTGATGAGAATGCAGATGCAATGCCTGGTGGTATTGAGAAAAATAAACTTATTTGCTTAAGCTGCCATTTTTCAGATTTCTGTTACTGCTCAAAGCATTATTCATTGATACAGAATTTAGAACTTGTAGCCCTCTGCAGGGGACATCTGTAGACATTTTTGATTGTTACAACTGGAGGTAGGGTGCTACTGGCACCTAACGGGTAGATGCAAGGGATGCTGCTAAACATCCTACATGCATAGGACAGCTCCCCACAACAAAGAATTGTCTGATTCAAAAGGGTTGGGATTGAGAAACCCTGCTGTAGTGGGATGCTGCTGGTGACCCTGGTTATGCAGTAGAAAAGCATCTGTACAGTCACAGGCTGCCCATTGCAATGCAGACCATGAGCTGACTAAAGCCATAATGTTAGAGGAAGTGGCAGGAAAGACTCAGAATTTCGGTGTGTGCTCTTTACTTCTCACTGCTTTCAGCAAAGCCCTACAAGAGAATGGTGAAACAGAGACTGAAGAGAATACAGCTTTCCTAAGAGGGTATTATTTGCCTGGGGTTTTGTGAGAATCCCATAAATTGGATTCAAAGAATATGCATGGTAATGCATTTGAGGGATTTGACAGAGAGGGAAGAACATAATTTTAGACTGGACTGAATTATTATTCTAAGAGCACTTATCAGAGATTTTGGACTTGAGTGGACTGGAGTGGTAAATTGTTTGCTGGATTAGTTAACTAAAGACTTTTAATAGAAGATGGCTAGATTTTCATATCTGCTTCTGCATTCAGTGTGTTGGGATATAACAAATATGAAGATCTAATGATAGCATGAACTAAACAAAGCTGACATTCCAGAAAAAGCTTGAAGTAATGTAGACTGGAGGAAGGAATCCAAATACACAGGTGGAAGCCAGCTATAAGAAGTCCGTTATTCAGACAGTGCTTCCAGAAAATTTTAGTGGTTAGTATTTGCTATGAGTTTTGAAATTGGAGGACATCACAACAGAGTGGAATTGTTTGGAACAGAGGTGCATGATTAGGATTAATGAGATGAAACAAAACTCTGGCAAGAGGGCTAGAAAAGTCCTAAAAGAAAAGGTACATTAAAACTTTGGAGGAAGTTCCTTCTAGGGAAGAGTTGTAGCATTTATCGTAGTCCAAGATGCAAAGAGCAAACACAAGCCAAATTCCAATACACAGCTGACCTTTTCACATTGAGAAGTTTCTACTAGAGCTTTACTCTCCAAACTTTATTGTGCATACCTATTAGTAAACTTGATGCCAATGACTGAAAAGCAAGCCCTTTCTAACTCTAAAAAGTACTTAAAGAGGTATCAGACTTTTCTTCATTGTTACCCTCCTCCCAGGCCCCATCAGTTTCTGGGCAGTGGAAAGAAGCCAGAAATGACAGGGGATTAGGATGACAGGGGAATAGGCCCAACACATTTCAGGCAAGCAACCCCTAGGGATAGCCTTGTTCCAGGCACTACTAGGAAAGGGAGAAGGAGGAAACAACACTCCTGCCCACCTCTAATTGGGGAAAACCAGCTTGAGCCTCCGGAATACCTCCTCTGAGGAAGAAGGAAACATCCACTCACTTAGGGAACTATGAATGCTTAATCTGTAGAAACACTAGTGTGTGGAATATTGGTGTTATTGGAGCACAACGTAATCTGCTAGATACTCTTAGAAAAGAACATATAGGCTTAGCCATGGAAGAGTTCCAAGGGCAAATGAAGGCATCCTGGAGGCCTCATATATGATGGGAATTTACAAATTCCCTGGAGTATCAGGGCTCAGCTTCTTCTTGGTTCACTTCCTATTGTCAATTAGCAATAAGGAATGTAAGTATCATCTATTCTGTAAAGTGGTGGAAAAACAGGATCATCAGGGGATGTTATGGTGGCTTATTAGCACACAGATTTTATACATCTAGAGATCACATCATTGTTAATTTCCTACAGCTTATAATAGGAAATAACCTGAAGTGAAATAATGAAAACCCCCCCGAAATGTGTATTTCTTGACATTTGATCACATTGTCTCCTCTCCCCAACACCTGTCTAAATCCTCCTTCAAGACTCAACTCAATGTTATTCCCTTGGAGGCTGCCTCTGATCCCTTTCAAAATCAATCCCACCCTTGGTTCTCTGAACTTCTCTTATGTTGGGTATCACATACTGCCTTGTGTTAGTCACCAGCATCTGCCTGCCCCTTGGCCTTGATGTTTCCAAGGTCCAGTCTTACTCCCCAAGAAACCAGTTTCTTGGTATGTGTCATTATGTTTGTATAGTGCTTAACAGGACATGTCAAGGCTCACAACTTACCTCACTTAATCCTCCCAATTCTGAGGCGTAAGCAGGCATGGACTTCTTCCATTTCACAGATAAAGAAACTTAAGACTCAGAATGGGTGAAAAATGCTCTGGGCATCACATACAGCGTAATAATAACTGACTGAATGCTCGGGCTATGCCAGGCCTTTTGTTACGTAGTGTCTGTATCTTATGCCTTTCAGTGCTCATAGTCCTGTGAGGCACGCCTAGGCGCGACGTTTTTCTGAAGAAAAAACAGTTTCAGAGGTGGGGTATCTTTCCCAAGGTCACCTGGAGGGGAAGGGGCAGAGCTGGGGCGCGTCAGTAGCCTGGACTTTGAATGGTCTGAGAGGCGCATGTGTGCAGGCTGAGGCCTCAGGTGAGGCCCCGCCCCCACTCCCGTCGCAGGTGGCCCGGCCCGGTCCAGGGGACCGCAGAAGCGGCGCCCAGGGTCCCGCCAGCTTTCTTGGATTTGGGGGCGCGCGCGCCCACCTTCGCGACAGAGACTTCCGGGATCCTGGAGGGGCCGGAAGTCGGGCTTCTGTCGCTTCCGGCTCGGCCATTGTTGTCGCTTCTGCCGGCCGCGGAGGTGTACCGCGCCAAAGGGTCGCCGCCGCGGCGCCCCGGTGCCCCGTGGAGGCGACTAGGGGCGGGAAGGGAGGCGCTGCCGGGGCTGGGGTCGCTAGGCTGGAGCCGCAGCCGCCCGCAGCCCAGGTCGGCGACGCCAGGCGAGCCCACGCTTCGCCCCCGCGGCCGGCGGCGCGGTCCCTCTGTCGCACAGAAGCCGCGAAATATAGAGCCGCCTCTTTGTCCCAACCCCCTGGCCAGCCGTGCCTGGCACGGAGCCGGGCACCTGCGGGTACAGCGATGAACAGGGCAGACGTAGCCAGGTGAGCGGCGCCGCAGAAGCCTGGTTTAACGCGAACCGTAGATAGATGCTGTCCCAGCCTTGCGTGCCGGCGGAGACAATGCGGAGCGTCAGAAGTGGGTCAGACAGTTTCGGAGTTTCAAACGTGACGCGTGACTTGGAGACGCCAGAATCTAGATGAGATAAGCTGCTGAGCGTTCGGAACAGAAAAGGAAGTAGTAAAATGACCAGAACTTTTCTACATGGGTGGGATCTTAGAGCCGATTATTTTTAAGTACATCTTTGTGTTTTTAAAAAAGTTGAAGCCTGGAGACAAGTAGCTTACCCAGGGTACCGAGATGCATGGTGAGTTGGCACCGTAACGTAGATGCCCCAGTTACTAGTAAGATGCTGATTTTCAAACAGTTTTACAATACATAAACTGGATAAAAGTTTTCCCCCCACTTCAGTATCAGGTAAATGAATCACATTCGTTTGTTTACCATATATGTGCTTCTGCGTGCTGTGTACACACACATATGTACAAAAATGACTGGGAACCAGGCCCTGCCCTTTGAGTCCTCTGAGAAAGTCGGGGAGACAGCCGTGTAAACCACGAACACAGTGTGACAAGTGATCTAGCAGAGGTTTGAATGAAAAAGGTACTGTGGGCTCACTGAGGCAATAACCACGCTTAAGCCTGGAGAGACCAGGAAGACTTTCTAGGGGTGGTGGGTTGAGTAGAAAAAGATCTGGCATTTTCTGACTCCATCGGGTTCCTTTCCTTGGGTGGCAGTCCAGTAGTTTGGAGGGTGTGAGTGTTGAGTTGTACATAAACTAGTTAAAATACAGTGTTATAGTGAGAGATGCAGAGAGGGAGAGTACCAGCTCTCTTCCAGCATGGGGGAATCAGGAAAGCCTTCAAGAGGAAATGGCATTTGTTCTGGGTCTTGACCGATGAGTAGTAGGAGTTTGTCCAAAGTTGAAAGGAACAAAAAAATCCAAACAAGGAAAGAGTACATGTGGATTTTAGCTGTATCTCCGAAGCTTTAGTCCCAAACTTACTTTCTTGTGCATCTCTATCATAATAGAGAGGAGTGGAAGAGTTTTGAGCATGCACTTCCAACATACGTTTATATGTAAATTAAAGATATGTACTATTTTACAAACTTCAAAGCACATTATAAAACATACACTAAATAGGAGTTACAAAACAACTTAGCGTTTTCTTAGCAACCTTTGGGTTGTCTTGCATATCCCACATTTGGAGATCATTGCTGTCTTTCTAGCCTGGGTACCTGGGGAGAGTGATAGGGGGTGTGGCTAGAACAGAGGCCTGAGGACAGATTGTGAAGGGCTATGAAGGCTAGGCATAGACATTCAGGTTTTATCCTGTAGGTGATGGGAGCCACTGAAAGTTTAAGAAGGGAAGTCACTTGGAGAAATGCTTAGAGAGAGTGCCCTGGTTGTGCTCTTTTTTTCAGGAGCTTTGCTTTTTAACTCTCAAGGTGGGGGGAGTCTGTCATCAGCCTGGGGCTGAACACTCTGGAAACTTTGATTTCTCTCTTGATATTTCTGTAGGTGATACTGCCATCCTCCCACACCCCCAACTCTGAAAAAGAGTTCCTGAAATCTGAATTACAGACCATCATTTTAATTGTACAAACTGCAGCTGAAACAAGCTTCTCTTTGGGGTCACAATGGCCACCCAAGGCAGGGGAACTTTGGGCCTCATCCCCAGGAGTGCTGTTCTCCAGAAGCAGGAGGGGCGCCTGACTGTGAAGCAGGAGCCAGGAAGCCAGACCTGGAGGCAGGGCTGCAGTCTCCAAAAGAACCACCCTCCTGTCTGTGAAATTTTCCGGCTGCACTTCAGGCAGTTATGTTACCACGAGATGTCTGGGCCACAGGAGGCTCTGAGCCGCCTCCGGGAGCTCTGCCGCTGGTGGCTGATGCCGGAGGTGCACACCAAGGAACAGATCCTGGAGCTGCTGGTGCTGGAGCAGTTTCTAAGCATCCTGCCAGGGGAGCTCCGGACCTGGGTGCAGCTGCATCACCCCGAAAGTGGTGAGGAGGCTGTGGCTGTGGTGGAGGATTTCCAGAGACACCTCAGTGGACCAGGAGAGGTGAGCAGTTGAGGCTAGAATGGCATCTGGAACCATTCTCTAGTGCTTGGGTTAGCCTGGGAATAGGCATTGTCCATTCCCTAGGCTGTAGGCTAGTTTGCCCTTAGGATTCTTGAGGCAGTTCCTTGGATAGAGGGGAAATAGTTTTATCCTCCAAGCCATAAACAAAAATGCAAATACCAGCCAAGCTCTCTGAATCATTTTGTGAAATACTGTCTTATGAGCCTAGCTTCAGCCTGGAGATTTACATAGCACTCCAGGCAAGCAGAGGATCTGCACGCTGGTTAGAATGGGGGAGTGTTGGGAGGAGTGGTAGACTTTTGGGTATGCTGATAATATGGGCCTTCATTGGAGACATTCTCATTACTCACTTCCTCGGACTTCTCAGAGTCAATTCTCTTCCTGCCTTTTAGGTTCCTTGAGAGGTGACTGTTCTGGCTCTCATAATCATTTCTTCCCTTTCTAGCTTTCCAAACCCAACTGAAGCCTTTTTACCTCTTTAATTCTGATTTAGATTTTCCCTATTTCCTGGGGTTCTGTCAAATTTAAAGCTAAGATAATGCAAATTAGAGAAAAAAATTGGAGAATCAGCAGTGTGATAACAGTGGGAAATCTGGCTTCTAGGACCACAGGGCTGATTAGTTTGGTGACTGTGTATTAGCCAGAGAAGAAAAACCAGGAGGAAATTGTATATATTATATATTTATATTATTGCTAGAAAATGACTTAGGTGATTGTGGGAGCTGGCAAGGCAAGTCTGAACTCTGTAGGGCAGGTTGTCAGGAAGGGCAGGCTGGAACTCTCACACAGGCTGAAGCTACTGTCGTAGGCAGAGTTGCTGTTTAATGGTACTTTCAGCTGTGATTTTAAGGCCTTGCAACTGATTGAATCAGGCCTATCCAGATTATCTGGGATAATCTCCTTTGCTGAAAGTAAACTGATTATGGATTTTAATCACATCTACAAAGTACTTTCACAGCAGCACCTAGATTAGTGCTAAATTGACACATCAAAAGACCATCACACTATGGATAAGTCAGTTCTTCCTGGTGAGTTTCAAATTGCTCCCTTGTGACTGAGCAGAGTGGGTTAGGGTCCCCTCTACTTTTACTCCTTTGTGCTTTACCAGGGAAAGCCAGTATATGAAATTTCTCAAGTACCCAGCATATCATTTTATTCAGTGCTTTTAAAAAAATGTTTACATATCTATGCCTAGGGAATCAATTCCAGTTGATTGGAGTCCTAAGGCTAGACTTTTTTCCAGGAGTACTAGCCAGTGCCCACTTGGCATCATTAAACCCATTGCCAACCATTATTTCCTTGTATAACACACAGTAATAAACACACAGGAATATATCAACCAACATCAGGGTCTAGAGAGCAACTAGGCCCAAGCAGCTAAAGAAGTGTTTACAGTGCCATTTAGTGAGGGGGGTGGAAGGAGGATTTCCCGCCTTCTTTTGCTTAAGCAGAAGAGAATGCTCCCTCCATTAAAACTCAGTCTTTTATCCAGGGAGCCTCAGAAAAGGGTGGCTGAGTCACAAACCCACGAGAGTGACTGATAGTTAACAGTCAGGGCAGCTGAACAGTCACAGCTCCAGCCTAGGAGTGGGGTCTTTGGACTCCATTTCTGACTCTGCCACTATTATCAGCTTAAGTTTTTTGACATGAATACATGAGAACAGGACTGTCTCTCCTAGCACAGACTCAGAAAATGTGTTTATGGCTAAATGAATAAACAAGCTTTTACATGGCAGTTTGCCAGGAGGAGATTAAGGACTGTCAGGACAGATCGGAGTCATCCTGCTCAGCAGGAGTGAGCATGTGCATGGGTGCACATTGGGGCTGGGGAGGGTTGTAGGGTAATCCCTGCTGGGCTGCAGAATTGTGCAACTTACAAAGTGTGTTCATATCCTGTATCTTATTTCAGCTCCTAGCAGGCTTACAAAATACACAATTAGTAATCATTACTTCCATTTGACAAATGATGTGAGCACAGAACGGTTAATTGAGTCATCTAAGGTAACAGGGCAAGTAAGTGTTCCCTTTGTCCATGAGCTTTAGCCAAAGTGGTTGTTGCCAACTACCATTAAGTGTGGGAACCAGGATTTTCCATCTCCCTAGGTTCTAAGCCACTAGCTTCTCCCTAGTGTCTTGCTGCGGAATGCCACCTTAAAATGAAAATTGAAATGGGGTTTTTATGCCTGCAAGGAAAGGAAACTATGAGTCCTAGATAATGAACAGGAACTGTATCAGGATGTAATTGTTGGTAAATTACAAAGTTGTGACATCACAGTGCAGTTAAGTTCTGTCTTCTGACAGTACCCACAGCTGCTGTATTTAAGAGCTGTAATTCCAGTGGAGTTACAAGAACCATCCAGTGGAAAGCCTGGGAACCACAGACCCCAGGGAGCCTCCTCGTTCTACCACTGTGCTGGAGAGATATACACAGACTGAACAGGGCAAATCCAGCATGGTTTATTAAAGGAGAAGTTATTTTTACCTTATGCTGTACTATGTATATGCCAGAGTAGGTGAGCTTATAAATGTGATTTATTTAGATAATGTTTTAGGTTATCTGCTCCAAGTGCTGATAAAAATAGTAACCATGAGATTGTGAGAAGCTGGTTTAATGACAACAAGCAAGGGTTAGAAATAAAACGTCTTTGCTCTGAGATATTCTCAAGTTCTCTAAAGAGTGGTGTTATATGATCTTATTTGATTTTTTAATATAAATTTTGGGGAGAGATAGTACATATTGAAAACTGAGTTGCAGGTAACCCTAAAAACTCAGAAAAATATCAAGAGGAAGTAGGTCAGCCAATATTAATTGAACACCAGCGTTGGGCGAAGCATTGTTCTAGGAGCTGGTGATCAAGGTAGAGTTCTTACTCTCAAGCTTATATTTCATTGGGGAAGAAATAGACAATAAAGGTATAAATAAGATAAAGATTAATACATGCTATCGAAAGTATAGTCAGGTAATTTGAGAGAGAGTGACTGTCCTTGCTTCATCAGTGTGCCCAGGGATGGCTTATCTGAAGAGGAGACACTTTTGCTGAGAGAAATTGGAAAAGCTCTCTTGAGGTTTGTCAGCCACTGTTCTGGGCTGTTGCTTCAGCTGTCAGCCTCCGTAGTGTTATTTGTGCACATACAGGTACACACACCCATAGTTTTTTGTTTCTTTGGTACTTCTGATTGGGCTCTTTTGTAGGCTAAGGCCCTAGGGAGTATACTGAATTGCTGTCCTGGCTCCTTTTTCTAGATGGTTCTTCATAAACCAATTTCTGTCTGAAGAACTGACACAGTGTGGAAGTGGTTATGTAATTTAGTCTTCAAGCTCCTACCAAGAGGGACAGCAGGGGAATGACAAGTAGCATTGCAAGCTGTAGATCTGCTTTGACAGTTTTTCCCCCTGTAGGCTGTACTGGTGGGTGTGGAAGGACACTCTGGCTCTTCTTTTCCCTGGCTTTCTTTCTGGGGGCTGTTTCTTAGAGGTTTTGGGTACTCTTTTGAACCCAATTGTATTTTCTTGTCTCTAGGTTTCAGCGGTTTGGGGTACTCTTTTGAACCCAATTGTATTTTCTTGTCTCTAGGTTTCAGCTCCAGAACAGGAACAGGAAATGCATTTGGAGGAGGCAACAGTCCTGGGTGCAACAGAGGACTCTCCTACCTCATCCCTCAGTGAGGGTTCAGCCCCTGGAGCCCACCTGGAGCCTCCTCATGACCCAGGGGCCTGCCATCCCACCAGTGGACGCTCTGGTACTCACCTCTCCAGCTCTGGCCTCAAGTCATGCCTCCCTTCTCTCTTCCAGAGTCTCCTTTCTTTCATCTCCCACCCTATTGGAGTCCTTCATTGCACTGCCCTCTCTCTTTCTTCCCTAGTGACTTTGTGTGTTTGTTTTGCTTATTCTCTAATCGTTCATCTATTTAGCAAGTTTTTGTCAAGCACATGTCATGGGAAAGGCACTGTTGAGGACCAGAGAGAGATAGTACACTGTCACAGCTTTCAAAGAGCTTGTTATGTGGTTGGCAGAGAGTCAATCATATGCGCAAGAAGAGGCAACTTGATGAGATACATATGAGTGATATCTGTTCCCAAGCATTTGACACCATCACAAATGCGCAATATGGACATTATAAAGGGTGAGCAAGATCATTGTGGGCTGGAGTAGGTAGGGGTTGCTTCATGAAGCAGGTAGCAGTGGGATTGGACAGTGAAAAATGGGGGAGAAATTTGAAGGGAGAGAAAACTGGTAGGCCCCGGGGCAGAGGATATAAGTGAAGACTCATAAGTGGGAGTTCCTCGGACCCTGTTGAGGGGTCAGGGAAGACTGTATTTGGGAGCCTGGGGTCTGTTTGTAAGGGCCTTAGGGTGGAGACCAGGAAGATTTTGGGAGACAGATGATGATATGTGAGAAAGAGTATTTCAGGAGGATTACTCTGGCACATGCGAGCACTGTGGATTGAATGGGGAGACCGGTGGCTGGGAGCCTCAGTAGGAGGCCAGTGTGGGAGAACAGATGTGAGGCAATTATTGCCTGAGTCGGGTCAGTGGAATGGAAAGCAACAGATGTGACAGACATTGTGAAGGAAGAATCCATGGGACAATGGGGAGGAGAGGGAATTAGAGGGTTTTGGTCAATGTCTGAAGTCATTGAAGGAACTTGAGAAGTCAGGAAGGGAAGATGGCGAGAACATACCTTTTACACACTGAATTTAAGGTGTTGTGGGATCCCAAGTGAAATGTCCAATAGGCAACTGGAAGCTTGTGATAGCAATCTAGGAGAGAACTGAGAACTTAAGAGCAGTGTTAAAGCAATCAGAGTTGGTGAGATCTCTGACAGAGAGAAGGGAAACTCTGAGGCCTGAGTGCCTGGAGTGTCCGCAATGAGAGGGCAGGAGAAGGAAGAGAAACCAGGGAATGAGGGGCCAGAGTGTGAAGGGGAAATCAGGCTAGGCTGGTGCTAGGGGAGCCATGAGAGAGAAAGTAGTCAGAAGTATAGCTTCTAGTTTTAGTATATGTGCTGCCAAAGTGGGAGGAGGGGGGAGATTTGTAACGATGTATAGTGATGGATGTTAACTAGACTTTTTGTGGTGATCATTTCACAATATATACAAGTATCGAATCATTGTGTTGGTCACCTAAAACTAATATAGTCTTGTATGTCAATTATACCTCAATAAAAAAAAAGGGATGGCTTCCTTCAGAGAGGTTGAAGAGAGTGAGGGCTGGGGGGGCCAGTCCTCAGTATGACCTGGGTCCTTCTACCATACCCCCAGGAAAATTCACAGCACACGTAGGATAAAGCCTTTCTGGAAAGGGCATGAGACTCTGTGTGTGGAGTTGCCTGGGCTCTCTTGAGTCCACTGGGTGGGATACAGACCTTGGTGGAGCCAAGGGCATGGCTTGTCCCACTCATAGCTTTCTTTCCTCCCTCAGCTCAACAGGCTTCCCCGGTGCCTGCCCTTCCCCAAGCAGGGAACTTAGGAGACCAAGCAGCAGCAAGTGTGCTTCAGATGGTCGGGCCCCAGGTGAGCTTAGTCCTTTCCGTCTTTCCTGAGTTCCCCGGTCTGTGACCCTGGATAGCCAGAGCTCAGCTTCGGGGCTCTGGGCCATTCTGAGATGTTCCTGTGGCTTCCCTGCCTAATTGCTTCCCCTGGAGCTGGTCCCGCCTGCTGAGTTCATGGACTCTGTCTTGCCCTGGTCTTGTCCTTTTAGATGCGTCATCCCAGCCTCTGTCCCTCTGCCCCCACTTTCCCCACCAGGACCCTCACCCGGTGCTCTCAGTAGCCTTCAGGCTGGGAATATCCTGAGCGATAGAAGCTTGTCGTTCCAGGGGTCTGCAGCGTACGAGTTCCTGTGCGTGGACTATACTCAGAAGAAGTGGAGAGGTCCAGCAGTCAGTCAGAGAGCCCTGTACCAGAAGGTCATGCCGGAAAATCACTGCAGCGCGGCCTCCCTGGGTAATGCTTCTGCTCCCCGGTAACTTAGAGTCTGCAGTCTTTGCATTTTCTTTGCTGTATTCTTTTTCTTTGTTAACTTTTATTGTGAAAAATGGCAAACAGACAAAGTAGAGAGAACAGTATCCTGAATCTTTCTGCACCATCACCCAGCTTTAACAGTTATCAGCATTCTCTTTCTTCATTATTAATTGACCCAGGGTGGTTTAGTTAGTTTGTAGTTGTAAGGAATAGAGAGCTACTCAAGTTATTGTAATTATGAGCTGTGTTACTTATAATAAGGCTAAAGAAATGGAAACCCTGAACAAATGGAACCCTGACCGCCTGGCCCAGAAACAGGGCCTTGTGGAGACTGAGCCTTGACCCAGGGCAGCTCAGCAGCCTCAGCAGCAACAGCTGATGACATTTAGGCTAGTGTTGCACCGGGAATGTGACGCAGCTGCTCCCTGCATATCTGTCTTCTTCTCCCACTGCTCCCCATTCTCTTCACTCTGAATCTTTTGCCCCTCACAGCTCCTTCTTAATGACATTCTCTGTTCCCTAATCCTTTCTGCTTGCTGTGGCTCCCAATGGTTTGGCTTCTCTTCATACATCATTTCAGCTTGAGCTCCTACTTGTAAAATTCCTTCATTTTGCCCTACTTCCAGTTCAGAAGTTACTTCAAGAGGGGCTCCAGGGTGGTTCAGCCATTAAATCTCATCTCTGTTTGGGCAGAACTTTGGCCCAGGCCACAGCAGAGGCTGATGACTAATCTACAGGAAAGCTACAGTTCGGTCTAGTGCTTGGCCCTGTCCAGTCACCTGTCATCCATCATGGGATGAGCTGGGTTGCTTGGCATAAAGTGTGGTTGCTTCAGCTT
The DNA here is from genome assembly GCF_041296265.1 of Equus caballus. Classification (NCBI taxonomy): domain Eukaryota; kingdom Metazoa; phylum Chordata; class Mammalia; order Perissodactyla; family Equidae; genus Equus; species Equus caballus. The sequence continues at coordinate 53,279,622 of NC_091699.1, read as the reverse complement.
CCCCTTCAGGAAAGACGAGCAGGGCAGCTTCCTGGAAGGGGCTTGTTGTCAGGGCAGTTTCTGTGATTGACAGGTCCAGGACAGTAGCGTATTCTGGAGAGGGTGGGCTTAGGAGTCAGGGAACCACACATCCACAACTTGAACGTACTAAAGTAGTAGCATGATGTTTGTAGCCCTGATTAAGATGTGATTGAAAGCAACCAACATTTTGTGTTTAGCTATGACCATGATTGCTCTATCTTTTCCAAGCTTTTATATTCAAAAATTCCAGAATTCAAAAGTAGATATTTAACTGTTAGTTTCCTTATGATTCCAGATTATCAAGATACTAAATTTTGATTTATGTTTGATATATATTTTGATTTATATTTCAAATTATTGATGGCTTTCTTAATTCTTGTAGGAATACTGTACTGGCTCCTATCAGTCCAGTGTCCCGGGGACTAAGGGATCCCCAGTTGTAGAGGTCTGCTCTCCCTTTCAATACTTTTCCCCCATGTTTCTTGACCGACCCCTGGCATCTCCAAATCTTGTCACTGACCTGTCATATCAGAATCATTCCTTTTTGTATATGTTTTCCTAATCATGTGTGCTCATGCTATTTCTCATATTTGGTTTGAGGTATTTGCCACCACACTTTCAACATCTTTGCTGAGAATTGTGGAACCATACAATGTCTTGGTTGGAAAGGACCTTAGAGTTCATCATTTTACTGAGGAGGCTTAGCTTCTAAGAGACTTCTGGAAGATCACATCATGCTTTACAATCTCATCTCTTGCCTTTCAATTGCCCTGCTCACTTGGATGTGTTAGTTTAACATCTGTCTGTCCTGAGAGCTCTTCCTCCAACCTCCTCCAGTGACCATCTTCCCGCTTTTCGTCTTTCTCTCCATGAAGAAAAATATGAGCTATTTCCCGTTTTCTCTCCTTTCTCAATGTGTCACCTCATTCTTTACCTGTAAATGGAGTTTTTTCAGGTACATGGAATACTGATGATTCTATTTCCTCAATAGGACAAGAAATGAGTAAAAATTATTCTTTTCTTTATTCTGGCAGCAGGTGAGAATAGGATGGAAAGTTCCGAGTTACCTGCAAAGCATGAAATTTCTAAAGGTTCTGATTCATCAAATAGGATATCAGGAGGACTCTATGTGGTGGTTCCTGGAGGACCAGAAGCTGGAGATGCCTGTGAAGATGCTTTAGAGAAGCTGGAAGGGCAACCCTCAGATGAGGAAGGGAGCCAACTCAAAAGTGATTTCTTGGAAATAACACATGAGAATAAAACTAAATCTACCAAAGATGGATGTGATACATATAAGGAACTTGGGGCACATCCAAATCTGTCCTCCAGTCCTGCAGAACTTCAAGGAATTCTGAAAGGACAGAAATTCTATCGATGTGATGAATGTGGCAAAACTTTCAATCGGAGTTCACACCTCATTGGGCATCAGAGAATCCACACTGGAGAGAAACCCTATGAGTGTAACGAGTGTGGAAAGACATTCAGGCAGACCTCTCAGCTCATAGTTCATCTCAGAACCCACACGGGGGAAAAGCCCTATGAGTGCAGCGTGTGTGGAAAGACCTATCGACACAGCTCCCATCTCATTCAACACCAGAGACTCCATAATGGGGAGAAACCTTATAAATGTAATGAATGTGCGAAAGCCTTCACTCAGAGTTCCCAACTCATTGACCACCAGAGAACCCATACTGGAGAGAAACCATATGAATGCAATGAGTGTGGGGAGGCCTTCATTCGGAGTAAAAGTCTTGTCCGACATCAGGTACTTCACAGTGGTGAGAAACCCTACAAGTGTAATGAGTGTGGGAAAGCTTTCTGTTCTAATAGAAATCTCATTGACCATCAGAGAATCCACAGTGGGGAGAAGCCTTATGAGTGTAATCAATGTGGCAAGGCCTTCAGTCGGAGTAAATGTCTTATTCGACATCAGAGCCTCCACACTGGGGAAAAACCATACAAATGTAGCGACTGTGGGAAAGCTTTCAATCAGAACTCTCAACTTGTTGACCATGAGCGAATTCATACTGGAGAAAAACCTTTTGAATGTAATGAGTGTGGGAAAGCATTCAGTCTGAGTAAGTGTCTTATTCGACATCAGAGACTTCACACAGGTGAAAAGCCCTATAAATGCAATGAATGTGGAAAATCCTTCAATCAAAACTCACACCTCATTATACACCAGAGAATTCACACTGGTGAGAAACCTTATGAATGTACTGAGTGTGGGAAGGTCTTCAGTTATAGCTCTAGCCTTATGGTACATCAAAGAACCCATACTGGGGAGAAACCATATAAATGCAGTGATTGTGGGAAAGCCTTTAGTGACAGCTCGCAACTCATTGTGCACCAGAGAGTTCACACTGGAGAGAAACCCTATGAATGTATTGAGTGTGGGAAAGCCTTCAGTCAGCGTTCCACTTTCAATCACCACCAGCGAACTCACACTGGAGAGAAGCAGGCAGGTGGGGCTCAGTCAGTTTCTTAAGGCATAAATCTCCAAGACAGCAAGGAACTTTGAGTTAAGCTTTCTTTATAAGAAGGCTACTCACCCTGGTGTCCTCTTAGAACCACTAATTGAAGTGGGCATTTCCCAAATGCTTTCTGCTGGGTCATAAAGATAGGAGAGTGGCAGTAACAGTGCACTCCTTCCTCAGTAATGGGGAAGTGAGGACTACACATTTCATGTACTTGTAGGTTTCCTTCTTTCTTTTTTTTAACTGTTTAAAAATCTATTTCATGTCTTAGTTATATATCACATAATCAGACTGTGTGCTTCTCAAGAACAGAGATTGTATCTTACTTTTCCTGTTTCAGGTAATCCATTTTACCATTTACATCAAGCCATTCTCCAAGACTGTTATTCTTTCCTTTCTGTTGGCTGTTCCCCTCCTTATCTACTTTTGAAACCTCTCTAATCTAGACCCTCATCACTTGTGTTCCTACCTAGAAAACCTTTTCTTCTTCACATTTGCTAATCTGTGTCCCTCAGAACCTTTGAGATCCAGTTCATCTCTCAAAGACTTTCTTCTTCAAATGCTTCTTCATTCCTTTTAAACTGCTATTTCTTTGACCTCAGTGCTTCAAATTAGCTGGTGCTACAATGTGCAATTGTTGTTAAATTGCCTTGCAAGTTATTCTCAACTTAATGCATATGTATATATGTTCATACCAACTTACTTAGGCTCTTTGATGTTGAATATGGTGTCTGTTTCTTTTGGCATATAGATAATTTTTGTATACTAGTTGTTTAATAAATAATTTTTTAAAACTCAGCTCTCCAACTGAACCATTCTTAAATTGGGCAAGATCTCCCCCCCACCCCCCCACTAAACTAGAAGCTTCTAAAGGTGGAAGTGGCATCTCATCATAGGATATCAGATATAAAGACCTCATTGGTGTCTTCTACATGTACTCTTGGAAGTCTCACTACTGTTACTTCATTGTTGGTTTCTGATAAATATTCTATTGTGTTTAGGAAGTTTCCTTCTATAGTTATTTTTAGAAGACAACATAGTATAGTAGTTAAGAGCACAATTTTGTGTCTAGCACTCTAGGTTCAGATCCTCACTCCACCACTTTCTTAGGTGTATGATCTTGGGCAAGTCACTTAGCTTCCTTGTGTCTCAGTTCTTCCCTCTATAAAATGGAGCTACCTCATAGGGCTGTGTGGATAAAATTAGTTAATTGTAAGGTACTTAAAACAGTGCTTGGCACATAGTACACATTATAGCAATTATTATACTTCAAGTTTTTTTAGGATGGTTGCTAAGTTCTGTCAACTTTAAAAAAAAAATTGGTGTAATTTTATGGGCCATGTCCTTTATTCTTTTTGTAATTCTTTGTGTGTGTATTTCTTTTTGTTTTTGTGAGTTTTTTGCTGAAGAAGATTAGCCCTGAGTTAACATCTGTGCTGGTCTTCCTCCACTTTACATATGGGTCACTGCCACAGTATGGCCAACAAGTGGTGTAGATCTGTGCCTGGGAACCAAACCCGGGCTGCCAAAGTGGAGCACACTGAACTTAACCACTAGGCCACAGGGCCAGCCCCTGTAATTCATTTTTTTGACAAGTTTCCAAATAATTGAAATTTCCTCGCACTCCTGGAGTAAAATCCATTTGTAGTGATTCTTTTTTTTTAAGTACAAAACTAGATTTAACTTACTAAATTTTTTGCTGGCTTTACAAAAAGTATTCAGAAAGTTTATTTTTCTTTTATTACTTTGGAAGAGTTTGCGTAATGTGGGAATCATTGTTTGAAGGCTAAAAATAACAACCTGATCCATTTTGGGGAGGAGGGACTTGGGAGGGACAAATCTTTAGCGACATTTTGATTTCTTCACGGGTTGTGGCCTTTAGGTTGTTACCGTAGTGTGAATTTTGGTAATATGTAGCTGAAAATCATCATTTTTACTGGATTGTCAAACAGTGGCATAAATTTGAACCTAGTATTCTATAACATGCTTTTACTCTCTTCTGTATATGTAGTTAGAGCTCCATTTTCATACATAATGTTTTACATTTTGTTTTCCTTTCATTTTTTCTGTCATGGTTGCTAAGTTTAATTTCTTTTGTTTCTCTTTGGAACTCCGTTTTTTCTTGAATATATATATTTTCATATGTCCTTTTACTACCTGAAGTTGCAGAGGCTTTTCATTGGCCCCACATTCGTCAATGATGAGGGCTTTCCAGTCCTGATATTTGCCCCAAAATAGGGAAAGTGAATTTCTCCTGAATCCTTTTATAGTGCATTTGGGTGCTGTTATAATTGTCTCTTTAGATGTGATGCTAGGTTAGTTGTAAAGTTACTTACTAATAGGCACTTCAGCAGAAATGAAGGAAAGGAGCAACTCAACATGTTTCTGATCTGGTTGAAAACCTTCTACCCAGAGCCTACTTTTTGTATCTAGCTTTCCTTTTGGCTCAGTCTTCATATTATGGATCCAGTGGAGCCTCCTTCCATGTTTTCTATCTATTGCAAATAGCTCAGTTATAAAAGAACTGAATGTGGAAAAACCTTCAGTCACAACTCAGACTTTATTTTACCTCAGTGGCTCCAAATTAGGAAAAGAACCTATTCTTAAGATAAGTGTGGGACAACATTCAGTTGTAGAAAACATCACCAGAGACTGCTTACAAGAAAACCCACTCATTTGTGTGTGGGAAAGCCTTGGTTATAGTTTATTTCTTGGTTGACATCAGAAAACCTACATGGGTTACAATGTGTTTGGATTCTTAGAGAGCAAGAAATCACTAATCCAGAGCTTCTATTTTGCACACATTTCTGAAACCTGAAATAAGTGTGGAAAAGCTTTCAGTTATAGCACATAGCTTCTGCTCCATCTGTGAATCCACAGTGTAGAAGGAGCGTGTCAGTAAACAGTGTGACAGAACTCCCAATTTATTTTTAAAAATTGTACAGAATTTATACCCAGGAAATGGTTCAGCTGGTCAAATATGATGGTAAAGGTGCTAAGAGCTGGACTCTTACCTTCCTACCTCTTATACATACAAAGAAAATATCCCACAGCTGTAGTCTGCATCCCCAGTGCAGTCATTCAGCTTTTAAGTCCAGTAGGAAAAGTCCAGAGATTTGGGGTGCTGACAAGTTATTGAGTACTGTTACATGGCGGGAGACATTTCTGTCAAGGCATTTGCCTCTTGGAGTGCTACAAAAGATATATTCATGAAAACCTCTAGGTGTTAGGGACAAATTGTGAATAACCACAGGCTGGCATTTGCTCTATAGGAAATTAAAACAAATTCTCTATCCCTAACATTAAGACGTGTTCTAGCCTGATGGGGCCTTGTAGAAGTCCTTGCCCCAGCTGGATAAAGGGAAGGTGTTATGAGGTCAGCTGGCTCCAAGTATCTAATGGTGCAAGTATTTGATCCAGGATAGGACATTGTAGATTTATTCCTCCCTGAACCACAACAGCCTTCCCACTAATATCTGCACAGGGCCAAGGGCCTTGTACTTTACCCAGATGGATGCCAAGTAGGATGAATGCAGATTCCCTTTTAAGGCATGTGAATGCTTTACATGAAGACACAGTAGGAGAGAAATGTACGATGTCCCAGCACCTTTTCTGACCTGTGGGTATTCCTCAAGTGAATCTTGGGTAGGAATCACCAGCTAACTGAAAACGAAATGTTTTTCCAACTTAGGTGGCCCAGTCCATAGACTTAAAAGTTTCTAGGAATGAATGTACAGGTGGCATTTTATGATGATATCTAACAGGTTTCTACCCCAAGCCTCAGTTGCATTATCTTGCATATGGATGATACATTTATAAGATATTCAGTTTCCCAAATTGATGTCATATGGATTGTGGATGGAGATGCACAGGGCCAATAGCTACCCAAGATTTGGTACAATGAGATCATTGGACAGAGTAATCATAGGACAGTCTATGTTCCTGAATAACATTCAGGAAATGAATAAGACTGAATAAGGAGTGGCAACCACAGCTGCATGTTCAGGACCGTGGGGTGCATATGTACATGCCCAGCCATCAGATTGTATATGTTAATTATATACTTTGATTCCCATTTGGGTAAGATTGAAAAATGGTATATTCCCTCACGGAGACTGTGTTGCTCCCCGGTGGAGGGGGGCCAGAACAATTGAAATTATACCATACCTGTAGCAACCCTGGTAAGTCATACATCATGTCCTGATTTTAGCAAGAGGCCGCTGGTGAAACCTCTCTAGTCAGTATTCAGGCTGCTTTGGCAATGAGCAAAAACTGATGGCACTCAAGCTCTCACTGGGGAGCCACACCGCTGATGCCCCAAGGATTTGAGATGTGTGCAGCCTGTTAGAGGGGCCATTTATGGAGAAGGTGGTCATGGCAGCTGCTACACTGCTAAACGTAAATCCACTGACAACTGTATTCTCCAGTCTAAGCTGTGCATTTACTATGGCTATCCACTGTCAACATCTGTCCTAGTGAGGAGCACTGGAACAATGAGATAGTTGTCGTTATTCTTTAGAAGACTTTCAAAAGAGAACCATTTGAAGAACTCTAGACAGTTCACCTCTTCTCGGGGGTTCCCTGAGGTTTCCGTTGTGAGTGGATGTGTGGGATGCTTGAACTGTAGGATCAGGAACAGCTGGGCAATTCCCAACAATCTGCAAGGACAAGAGAAGTTGCATATCTGGTCTGGGGCCTCTGATTTGTCCATAGAAATATGCTAGAGTAAGAGTTATGAATAGCTTGTATTGGGACAGAGGTCAAGGTGTGCTCTACCTGCCCTCCCCCAAACATGAAGCTATAATGTCCTGGCCTGTAATTGATGCCAAGGGCAAAGTCATCCCCTGACACGCCACCTGCTCTGCATCTCCAGGTTCAGGAACACTGTTTTTCCTCTACGTGGGGGATTCGTGAGTTGGTCACTAGCAGACATGTTGCTCCTTAAGGAAGTCAGATGTGTTAGTCTGCTAGGGCTGCCATAACAAAGTGCCACAGACTAGATGGCTTAAACAACAGAAACTTATTTTCTCACAGTTCTGGAGCTAAAAGTTCAAGATTAAGGTATCAGCAGGGTTAAGTTCTTCTCAAGCCTCTCTTCTTAGCTTGTAAGTGGGCATCTTCTCCTTCTATCTTCACATAGTCTTTCCTCTGTGTTAGTGTGTGCCCTAATTTCCTCTTCTTATAAAGACACCAGTCTCTGATAGTTTAGGGCTCCGGATTTGGTCTGCTTCCCAGGAGCTAGGCATGGCTGCCCTTCCCCCAGCAAGCCACCCAGGTCGTCTTCGGTACAAATTGTTTCCCCTCCACCCCACCCTGCTTCCAGCCCCCTTCTTTTCTGCCTCAAAAACTACTTTTTCTCGTCCACTCTCACCTTTGGACCCCTGGACTCAAAGCATAGGTGCGTCTTTCTCCTCGCAGATCTTTGGCACCATTCCTGGGTCTGGAAAAGAAACTGAAAAAGCCCAGGGCAGAGGTTTACATAACCCAATGCGGGGGCTTGACTGGGTGGCCCCTGGGCTCATTTTCAAGCGGGCTGGACCAGAGTTTACAGGGGTGATTGACACCCGCCCCGTCCCCAACCCTGGCGTGAAGGAAATAAAAGTTGCTCATTGTTATAAAAGCAGAAAAATAAATAAATAAATAAAGTAAAAATAAAGACACCAATCTTGTTGGATTGAGACCCACTCTAATGACCTCATTTAAAGTATTACCTCCTTAAAGGCTTTATCTCTAAATACAGCCACATTGTGAGGTCCTGGTGTTTAGACTTCAACATATGAATTTGCAGGGGACACAATTTAGCCCGGAATAACAGATATTTAAAAAAATATATCAATTTAACTCAAGGGCAAGTCTGGACTGACCTGCCAATGTGGGAAGTTGGCCTTATTCTTAGGTGAACATATTTTCCCCTAGGTCGAACACAGTGGCCACTGCCTCCTCGGTTGTATTCCAAATGGCTTCTCAATCTGTATTTTATTCCCAGTTGAAACTTAGACTTTTTAGCACTGTGGCAGGCACATACATGGTTCTCTGGTGTGAGTTCCTCAATTTTTGTTGTTTTTAACACTTTTATTGAAATATAATTCAAATACCATACAATTCATCCATATAAAATGTATATAGTCAGTGGTTTCGGTATAGTCACATATATGTGCAACCATCACCACAGTCAATTTTAGAACATTTTCATCACATCAAAAAGAGATTCCCAACCTTTTAACTATCCCTAATTTTGTTTTGTTCTTACTTTGTATTATGGAGAATTTTTCATATACACACAAAATGCAAAAAAAAAAAAAAAATTAAGCGTTGCATGTAATGTAATTAAGTTGTATCACCACCTGTGAAGCAAAGATTTACCTTGAATCTAATCAAGCCTCTATTCCTACCTTCCAATTTACAGGAAATATAGGGGGATACGATGAGAAACAATGAGACATATTCACTGATTTGAGATTTATACAGTATGAGACATTGTATAGGACAATTGGCCTAGACTCCTCAAAAAGTCAGTGAGATGAAAAAAGTTGCTCAACTGTTCTAGATTAAAAGAGACTCTTCAGAGACGCAACAACCAAATGCAGTGAGGGAATATGGAATGGATATAATATTTAATAGTAGGTCCATCTGATGATAATATAGGATTATTATTATTTTTTTAAATGAATCAAGCTGTCCGCTTTATTTTTTTCCTTCTTCTCTCCAAAGCAACCCCCCCCCCCCCCAATACATAGTTGTATATTCTAGTTGTAGGTCTTTCTGGCTCTGCTATGTGGGACGCTGCCTCAGCATGGCTTGATCAGCAGTGCTAAGTCCGTGCCTAGGATCCAAACCAGTGAAACCCCAGGCCGCCGAAGCAGAGTGCGCAAACCCAACCACTTGGCCACAGGGTCAGCCCCTAGGATTATTTTTAAATTTCGTAAGTGTGACAGTTGTATTTTGGTTATGTAGAAGAATGTCCTTATTCTCAGGAGATGCATCCTGCAATGTTTAGGGTTGAAGAGTATTTTCAAATGTCTCAACAATAACAACAAACGAAATGTGTGTGTGTGTGAGGAAAGTAAAAGCTAATGTGGCAAAATGTTAACAATTGTTGAATCTAGCTAGACGGTATATGTGTGTTCGAAAGTTTCCAAATAAAGTTTGAAAAAGGTAAAAGGGGATTATGGATGTCTCATTATAACTCAACACCCTTTGGAAGAAATGCAGTCTGTAGTTTGAGGCAGTGTGGCAGTAGATAAAGGAACGTAGGATCTGTAGCCAGAAGATCCAGTCCAAATCTCAGATTGTTTACTACTAGCTGTGCCACCATAAGCAAATCATTTCACATATCCAGGTTTTAGTTTCCTTATCTAGAAAATAAGGCTAATATTATGTCACAAAATTACTCTGAGGCTTAAATTAGTTAATGCTCATGAAAGCCCTTTATAACTTGTAAAGCAATATATATTGCAGTAATAAGTCCCATTCACTTTTGTACTTTTGATGTATCTTTTGATCCTTTCTTATAGCCTGAGAGACATAGCCTTAAATAGATTTTGAGTTCCTAAAGGGAAGCGTTGTGTTACCACCTTTTTGACCAATAAACTAAGACCTAACTAACCAGATAGTGATTTCATTTACCTAATATGAGTTAGAATTTCTTTGGCTGGCAGATGTTGTGATAAAGATTAAAATTGCTGAATATCTAGGCAATTATGAACCCCCAGCATACCCTTATTCTGAACAGTGACATCATTCTGGACTGAATGAGTAGATTTTTGTTGGAAAAAAATATGCCTGTGGATAAAAGCAATGAGTTGGATGGGGGGCCTGAAATTATATTTTTAGCATGTGTCCAAGTTATGCTCTCTAAAATTTGAGAACTGGGGCTAGAATATTAATGAGTTATCATTACCTACTGGGCCCAGATATGGAGTTAGAAGTTTGAATCAGAATTAATGACCTCTCCCCAAAACAGAAGAATAGGTGAAGGGCTGGCCTAGTGACTCAGCAGTTAAGTTTGCACGTTCACTTCGGCAGCCTGGGGTTCACTGGTTTGGATCCCCGGTGCGGACATGGCACCGCTTGGCAGGCCGTGCTGTGGCAGGCATCCCACATATAAAGTAGAGGAAGATGGGCACAGATGTTAGTTCAGGGCCAGTCTTCCTCAGCAAAAAGAGGTGGATTGGCAGCAGTTGTTGGCTCAGGGCTAATCTTCCTCAAAAAAAAAAAAAAAGGGTGAAAAGCAAGACCAAGTTGATTATAACTGTCCTAATGAATGTGAATATTATTCTTGTTTCCTGCTGTAGAGGCAATACTGTTGTGCTCCTGAATTCTACTTCCACCATCAGCTAGGAGTGTGAACTTGTGTAGGTCTTATTTCTCTGAATCTGTTTTTCAGTCGCCTCTAGAAAATGTGGTAGAGTTGTTGTGCCGCCTACATGAGCTGATGGATAAGAAAGCTCCTGGTTTACTTTAAGTATTCAATACATATTTTTTGATTGATGAGCTTCAAAGCTTAATCTTCAGGCAACTTGTTTATCTACAGTAATTCTCTAGATTATCCCATCCTGCCCTATACAGTGACACCTCCTAAATTTACATCTCAATCTAGATTATCCTATCCTGCCCTATACAGTGACACCTCCTAAATTTACATCTCAATCTAGATTATCCCATCCTGCCCTATACAGTGACACCTCCTAAATTTACATCTCTAGGTGTGATTTCTTCACCAAACACCTGACTCCTATTCCAATAGCCTGTTTGACATTTCCTTCAGATGTCTAATTGGTGTCTTTAACTTAACACATCCAAAACAAAACTATTGATCCCTCTTCCCTAAACCTGTTCCTCTCTCTGTCTACTCTGTTTCCAAAAGGCAATCTTATTCTAGTTGCTCAGATCAATACACATGGAGTCATCCTTAACCAACATCCAATTCATTAACAAATCATGCTGGCCATGCCTTCAAAATATATGCAGAGCCATTTCTCATCACCTCCATCACTTCTAAGATAGTCCAAGCCACCATCATTTCTCATCTAGAATATTGCAGTAGCCTCTTAATCTCTCTACTTCTACTCTTGCCCACCTCAGGCTGTTCTCAATGGAGCAGCCAGAGCAAATTTTAAAATGTTATAGAGTGAAACTTTCGTGCAAGGTTTATATCAGAATGACTAAGGACTGAAAGCAAGAAAGTAACAGAATTTATGGAAACAGGTTTCTTGGCTCCTTTCATATACGATAGCTAATAAATCTTTGAACATGTGGCAGAAAAAAAGAAAAGACCATGTCACTCCTCAATCCCCAAACCCTCCGGTTTTATTCGGGACACATCCAAAGCCCTGTGGCCAGAAATGTGCACGCCCCCCAGTCCCCACCCCTACCCCCCGATTTAAGGCCTTTGCTTCGTGATGTTCCATGTATCAGGAACACTCTTCCCCAGAAACCCACATGCCTCAGTTACTCCATTTCTGTCTCTGCCTTCTCTGTCACCTGTAAAACAGTCCCACCACCATCTCTCTCTCTCCTTTTACTCACTGCTATGTTTTGCGTATTTATTTATCACTGTCTCCCCCGACTTGAAGGTAAGCTTCATGGGGCAGTGAGTTCATTTTCTTCATTACTGTATCTGCAGAGCCTAGAACAGTGATGCGGGCACTGGATACGTATGTTTGTATACCGTCGATGACCGTAGCCGATAATAGCTTTGAGGCTGAAAGGCACGGGATCTGTGGAGGGAAAGATGATGTTTCCGCTCGGCAGCAAGAGCTGGAGGGTATGACTTCAGGGAGCCTCAGTTCCAGGAAGGCTGTCTGGCTGCGCAGTTGATTGGTTCCTCTTCCCGCGCTAACCAAGACCTGTCCCCAGGCTCCACCCCTTCTAGGACCCTCCTCCTATTGGCTGAACTCGCCAAACCCTTTCTTTCTCCTAGCCAATGGTAGGGCAGAAACTGGGCGGGAGGCGGGGCCGCAGCGCTCTCCGAGCCGACAGACTCGCTAGAGGGCGGGAGGATTCCAGCCTCGGGGGCACAGAGATGCAGAAACCTCCGGGTGCCTAGAGGGGCCGGAGCGCTAGGATGGGAGTTAATAGGGGGTCGGTGACGTAGTTCCTTCTCTGCTTTGTTCCAAGAGGTGGGTCGGGCGCTTTCGGTGAGGGGTATGTGGCAGCCTGGGGTGGGGGTTCGGCCGGGTTCTGGGAGTGGGCGGGGGCTACAGGCCAGAGCCAGGTCTCGTTTGCGGATGCCCGCTGCGGAGACGGGGACGCGGCAGCTCAAGGGTCGTTGCGGGCCTCCCCTCCCCTATTTCGGCGCTGCCCCTTTGTCTTGGGTCTCGTCTGCCGCTCGGCGTAGCTGCTCGCCTCGACCGTGCTGAGTAGTGACAGAACTGTGTCATCCCCGCCCCTAGCCAGTGGGTCCCTGGTGATAGAGGTCGAAGTCTGGCCCAGGCTCTCAGGACTCCACGACCCCTGAGTATTTGACTCAGATCACAAGTCAGATCGCCCCTGTGTTCCAAGTGAGGAAACGGATCCAGAGAGGCGGGCAGGGTCTTGCCCAAGGTTACTCATTCATTCACTCATTCAACAAATACTTATTGAGTACCTTCCTATTAGTGTGCTAGGTCCTGGGATTACAGTTGTGTACAAGACGGAGCTATATTTTGGTAGGGAAGAAATGAAACAAGCTTGAAGGGTTAGAAGCAGGGTCTAGGAGTCTGGAGGGGGAAACAGAACAGATTTTGAGGCCTAGTAATCCTAAGGGATGGGTAATCATAAAAAAATTCTCCTGGTATCCCTTTAAAGCCTTATTTCTTCCTGTCTCTCTAAAGACGCTTGAGTCAGCAAAGTTCCCTTCTCATTCCCCTTCTGCAGTCTTTCCCTAGAAAGCTGGATTGCAGTTGGAATGCATTTTGCAGTTAGAGGAGAATATGGAGACTTTTAGATATCAACAGAACAGGTGAAAGGACGACTCTGGCGTAATGGAATGAGGATTTCCTTCAGGCACAGAAGACTTGTCTCTCACTAGCCATACGGCTTTCAGCAAGATGTTCCATCTCTGGGAGGTTCATTTCCTCATCATTAAAATGGGAATGATCATCCTTACTACTCACAGTTCTATAGGAAGCGAAGTTACCCTGGGATGGGACAGTGCCCTGAGTGTCCCCTTGGAGTTGAGCTCTCAAAGAAGTCAGTTATTTTTATCTGTTTACAGTGATTCAAGACCCTATTAGGAACTTCCTCACCAAACCCGAGGAAGAGAGGCAAAATCTGTGCTGGGCAGATCCGTTGGAGTGAGGCTGTCTGTGCTGGGTAGGTGAGACCTATACTGTGAAGTTAGTCTGGGGACAGGGATCTTGCCTGCTAGAGATTATGGGGACCAGGGCTGAAAGGGAGCATTTTTGGATGGCTGTCGAGGAGCGGAGAGGCAGCGAAGTTGGGGGGAGTGGGGGGGCTTTGGACCTGGAGAAGTAGAGTTTCGGGATGGGAGGAAGGTTGATGTAATAGAATTCAAATTTGGGTGTCAGGAGTCAGGAGACTTGGACCTGAGTCCCAGTTCTCCTCTAAGTTCCAGTTTCCCCGTCTCTACATTTTGATATGAGACTGGGAGGTCTAGGAGATTCCTTCTAGCTCTAACATTCTGAGAATCTCCTAAGTAGTTGGACTAAGTCAATCTCAGCAAATTTAGGCCCTTGGATGGCCTTGTTGAGACAGAATTGCCAAGAATGCAAATATACTGTCATGGTGTTCAGACAATATGACGAGCAAAAGGGATGGACAGTTGGAGGAGGCATGGTGGTGGTCATGTGTGGAAGATGTACTTCTTACCATCCCTACACCCAGAATAGAATTAGATACAATCCTGAACTTGTTTAACATTTCAAATCAAACAGCATTTACTGAGCCCTCTTTGTGCCAGGCACTGTGTGGGATCCACATAGGAGTATCATGGTCCCTGCTCTCTGGGGCTTACAGTTCAATGTGTACATGTGAGGAGGAGTGACACAGACATACATACAAATAATTCTAGTATAAGTCAACTCTAGTTTATATTACAGATTTGTTACAGTGCTTTTTTGAAGTATAGAAATTTTTATATGGTCAAACCTATCAGCTTTTCTTTTACGGTGTCAGCCTTTGTTTTAGGCTTAAGGCTTAGGCCTTTCTCCCTGAGATCAAGTAGTCCCCTGATATTTTCTTCTAGTTCTTTTTTTTTCCTTTCAATTTTTACATTTCACTCATCTGTCTCTCTGGAATTTATTTTCAGGTATTACCTCTTATTCCTCACTTCATTGCAGCTAATTAATAACCAAGGACCATGTGACCACTGCTCAGAGGGACCTGAAAAGGCAGGTGATGCTGGCGAATTAAAGGAATACAACCTAGCCCAGGTAAAACCTCTTTCTCTCTGGGAATAGGACTCAGACCTTTGTGAGCTCCTCGCAGCCTGAAAGGAATGGTGGTCATGAGATGAGAGCACTCACCCATCAGTCTCAGGGATTTGTGGGTCAGAGATCTGTGGGGCCTCATCCATCTCATCCATCCAGTTGTCTGAGATTGTGCTTTTGTGCACAGTTGCCTGGATACCCTAGTGTCCTGTTGGCCTTATGGCCTCATCTGTCCCTTCTCCTACTTCTCCAGCCAAGACTCCACCTTCCTAGTGCCTGGGAATTCTTCCAGGATTTCTGAGGGAATTTCCCATCCAGTCAGACAAAGAGCAAATATGTATGTTTTCTCTTGATCAGACTCTCCTCAGACTCGGTCCTCCCTGATCTCTTTACAAGTCTTGCTGCCTCCTCAGGTCCCCCAGACCCACCCTATCCTTCCTTACAGCGCATCCTTATGCATTTCTCTTTCTCCCTACCTGTCCTTCTAAACAAAATCTCTAGCTCAGCAAGCTTGTACATTTTCATGACTTCCTCTCCCCTCTGTCTTATTCTCAAATTTGCATTCCTGACATATTTTTCCTCCTCTTGTCTAAAGTGTTTTCCTACATCTCCATCTTTCTTAGTGATGGTACCATTCTTGATATTCAGACCTGATGACCCTGAATTCTTTCCTTCAGTCATTGTCTATATCCAATCTGATATATGCACACACTTTCCTGCAAATACCTGGACTTCATTGTTCTCTGTCCTGTCATTATTCTGGACCACGGTCTTGCTGTCTCATTCATTCAACAAACATTTATTGGGCGCATAGAATGTGGCAAACCCTCTAATGGTCACCCATACTGCATTCCTAAAGTTGTCTCCCAACTCATTTCCCTTCCTCCATTCTTTTTTTCACCTCTAATCTATCTGGGCTAGTCTTCCTAAAGCATTCTTTTCCTGGGTAGGATGATACAAAATTTATTGTCCAAATTGGGATACTTTTGTGAGTTAAGGGGACCACTATTAATAATGATGCTGGAATAGCAGGTATAAAGCAGCACTCTTCTGGGAAAACTAGAATATATGATCACTGTACTCCTAGGTGGCATTTCTTGGATTCTTTCTTTTTATTTCTCTCAATTTACTCTTCATGGGATACCCCAGATGCCTCTCTCCTCTGTTTTCCACTTCATGAAGCTGAGAAAAACAGTTAGTGCTGAGGGGTGGAGGGAAGTATGGAGACTAGCAGAAATGAATGGTAATGCTTGAAAAACTATATTCTTGATAAGTGAGAATGAGAAGGAAAGTAACAAGAGAGGAGAATAGCAAGGTAGAAAAAAGAATATGGAGTGGGGAAAGAAATTTAAGGATAGATTTCACTCTTTTGTTTAGAACTTGTTTCCCATTGATCATCAAATTATATCCGTATTTTTTGCCCCATAATTTCAGTGTTCTGGCTCGTATCACTTCAGGCAACTTGATTCTTTCATTCCTTCATTTGTTCATTCACCAAAAATTTTTTTTGAGTGCTTGCTATGTAGCTGGAACTGTGCTAGGAGCTAAGCACACAATGCTGAACGAAATGGACAAAATCCCTGCCCTCGTGAACCTATGTGATGGGGTAGTCTCCGGCTTATTTCTGAGTACACTGGCCCTGTGCAGACTTCCTTTTGAGAAACAATTCCTGCTTACCCTCTGGGGCTCTGCCAAAGTTTTGCATTTTTAAAGCACCTTTCCCCAAGCAGTCCAAGCCCCAGTAATCACTCCCTCCCCTGGCCCCCTTCGTCTCCTGATTGGGTACTTTGTAAGTTTATAATTGCTCTCCCGTTTTGCCATTTACTCCATTGTAAGCTCCTTAAAGGTAGGTATGATATTTCATGCTTATATTAGTCTGCTTGGGCTGCCATAACAAAATACCATAGACCGGGTGGCTTAAACAACAGACCTTGACTTTCTCACAGTTCTGGAGACTGGAAGTCCAAAATCAAGGCGACCAGCTGATTTGGTTTCTGGTGGGGACTCTCTTCCTGGCTTGTAGATGACTACCTTCTTCATGTGAGCTCTCTCCTATGTCTTCTTATAAGGATACACTAATCCTGTCAGATTAAGGCCCCAACCTTATGACCTCATTTAACCTTAATTACCTCCTTAGAGGTCACATCTCCAAATATAGTCACGTTGGGGGTTAGGGCTTCAACATATGAATTTGGGGGTTGGGGGACGCATTCAGTACATAACAATGCTTTTTTTTTTCTTTTTGCATTCAATAATGATATTTATTGCTTTGTGACAGAGCCATGTAAATACCTGGTTATTAACATTTTCCCTGGACACCTCTTCCCGGAAGGCCATGAGATTGATGTTTCCCATACCAGCCTTTAAGGGTAGAATAGTTGGTGCACTAGCTAACTGGGGAGCTTCAGATAGGCCATGCCTAGAAATAAGACATCCAGTGACTGGCTTCAAGGCATTGTCTCATTCTGAATCTCTAAAATTCTTTGTTCTAGTAATTATGGGAATCTGTTCGTCTAAAGTCATTTCCCAGCTTTTCCATAAGTAATACTGTAAGAAGAATTAAGAAATAATACAGGTTAGCAGAAGACAATTTGCCCGCACAATGAGAGGCCTTCATAACAGTAAATATATAACCTTGTCCACCTGTTCATTCACTCATTTATTCATCCCACGATAGTTATTTTCTTCTTTTCTGCAACAATGCTTTTTAAAATTTTCCCTGTATTAGACCCAGAACAGAAATGTGTATAGGGTAGAGTGCTCAATAATTACTAGTATAAGAAATATATAAAGAGAAAGGAAAGTTTCAGAGAAGAAGAAAAATGGAAAAGAAAACTCAGAAAGAACCATCAACTTTCTCTGGAGGTGGCTTCACTTGCTATCCCACTTTGCTCTGTAGTCCCCTGGGTTCTCACTGAGTTTCCCCCACCTGCTTCCTTCTATTTGATTAGGAGAGGTACCAGCAGCAAGATAGGAATGTGCTCAGGATCCTGGCAAGAATCGACCCTCCCCCACCATTTTGTCTGCCTACCCTTCATATCTTGGGTGTGAGTCTGTATTTGTGCCTGTGTATGGCATCAGTGGACCCGCACTTCTGAGATGTGAACTCCAACCTCCACAGTTCTTTTCTCTTCTTGCTTCTCTTGAGCACTCAACACTGGATATCTCCTCCTTCAGAGAGTGTGTCTCAATTTATCAAGAAGCTATGAGACAATGGAAACTGGTCAGACTTTTTTGAAAAGCAGTAGGTAATACTGCAAAACGATTTCATTCCATCTGACCCAATCACTCACTTGTGGAACTTTTATCCTAGGGATATATTTCAATAGGAAAAAAACTTTATATGTATAAAATGATTGTGATAGCATTATTGATAGAGGTTAACCTCGGGGAACAACAGAAATGTCCAACACCAGCAAAACTGTAGATAAATTATAATGAATTCAATTGGTGGTGTAGTCATAAAATGATCATATGAAAATTATATAGCAATGTATGAAAATACTTATAAAAATTAAGTGGAAGAAGTAGGATGCAAAATTATATCTACTGTATATTTATAACTGTATAACTATGGACATGGACAAGTCTGAAAAAGAACATAGTAAAAGGAAAATTAGTCATGTGTTAGTATCATGGAGTCATCTTTCAGTTTTCTTTTATGACCCAGCTACCTCTAGATTTGAGGTCAGCTAGGGTTATCTCTATGTCCAGAGTTTCACGTCAAACCAGTTGGGAAACTCCTGCTCATTCTTGACATTGGTTTCATGTATCAGCCCTTCTTGGTTGTGCTGTCCTCTCCTCTCACCCTTTTGCCATCTTTAGATACTTTACCCTTATGCCATGCAAGGTCCTATCAGAGTTTCCCCTTCCGTGCTTTAATGAACCCTGTCCCCAGTTCAGCCTCTCAGGTCCACCCAGTAGACTCGGTCTGTCCGAGTAACAGCTTGTGAAAAGCAGACAGACTGAACTAGCACCTACGACTGGATCTAGTTATAGACTGGCATCTACAGAGTAGGCTATGATGTGTCTAGGCTCCAATATTGGAAGAATTATGTTACCCCTATCAAGACAGAGTGTAAGAACAAGGGATGTAGACAGGGGCCTAGTGCCTGGACTAGAGCAAAAAACCAAAATCTTAGTCATACCCTAAGACTGAATCCCAATTGCTATTCTGTAAAACAATTCTTGAGCACCTATCTTGTGCCAGTGACTATATTACTGGTACTAGGGGAATAGGTCAGCAAGAAGTAAAAGTCAAATTGATCTGAAGAGTAGTCATTGAGCTACTGAACTAAGCATCTTTCAGTGTGTTTTTTCTAGGGACCAGATTAGGAGTTAAATGGCCCTAATTCTAGGAGTAGAGCATGAGACAGGAAGAAACCAGGGTGGATTTTGTACTAGTCTTTGCTCATTCTGATGTTAGACCTGTTGGGCTCCTGTTAGCCCTGGCTTTCCATAAGGCTGTACCTTGGTCTCTATGTCTAACCTCATTTTTCTCATCTTTTTTGATCAGTTCCCCCTGCCTTTGAACACTTAACTCTTCCATGTGAAACCCTGTGGTCTACCACAGATTGTCATCCTTGGATAATTCTCCTTCCTCTAATATATAGAACAGGTGACATGTACAATTTCTGTTTCTTCTGTCAGATGCTGAAACTGGAACTGAGGAGGTATTGATTCCAAAGTATCATCCCTGAAAAATCAGAATCTCGTACTTTTAAGAGAACTTCACAGAGGTTTGCCAAGGAAGTCAAAATTTAGAAAGCTGCTCTGAAGGGAAAGAGAAGATTCAACAGGCCACTGTGATGCCCCAAGAAAGAGAAAATGAGGAGAAAGATGAGAAACTTCAAACATAAGACACTTAATAAAACACTCATAGAAGTGAGTGACCAAGAATCTGAAAAAGATGGTAGTCAGTTCTCTGACCCTGCTACAGACGAGAAATTTCAGGCTGAAAAGAGACAGTATGTATGTACTGAGTGTGGGAAAGCCTTTAGTCAGAGTGCCAACCTTACAGTACATGAGCGAATCCACACAGGGGAGAAACCCTATAAGTGTAAGGAGTGTGGAAAAGCCTTCAGTCATAGCTCCAACCTTGTTGTTCATCGGAGAATCCACACTGGACTGAAGCCCTACACATGCAGTGAATGTGGGAAATCTTTCAGTGGTAAGTCACACCTCATTCGGCACCAGGGAGTCCACAGTGGGGAGAAAACTTATGAATGTAAGGAGTGTGGGAAAGCCTTTAGTCGGAGTTCAGGTCTTATTTCACATCACAGAGTTCACACTGGGGAGAAGCCCTACACTTGTATCGAGTGTGGGAAAGCTTTTAGCCGTAGTTCAAACCTTACTCAACATCAGAAGATGCACAAAGGAAAAAAAGTTTACAAATGTAAAGAGTGTGGGAAAACATGTGTTTCTAATACAAAGATTATGGACCATCAGAGAATTCACACTGGGGAGAAGCCTTATGAATGTGATGAGTGTGGAAAAGCTTTCATCTTAAGGAAGACCCTTAATGAACATCAGAGACTTCATCGTAGAGAGAAACCTTACAAATGCAACGAGTGTGGGAAAGCGTTTACTTCTAATCGAAACCTTATTGATCATCAGAGAGTTCACACTGGAGAGAAACCCTATAAATGTAACGAATGTGGGAAAACCTTCAGGCAGACTTCTCAAGTTATTTTACATTTGAGAACCCACACTAAGGAGAAACCCTATAAATGTAGTGAGTGTGGGAAAGCCTATCGTTATAGCTCACAACTTATTCAACACCAGAGAAAACATAATGAGGAGAAAGAAACCTCATAAATAACATGTATTGTTGGTAGTAGGACTAATTGCTACCTTTTGGAAAAGCAGTTTTTCAGTATCATCAACTTTAATTCTATTTCTAAGAATCCATACAGGGAAAGTAATGAGAAGTAGACAAAGATTAACAGAAGGGATATTCATGCCAGCATCATATATAACTGAAAGAAGAAAACTAGATTTTAACAGTACAGGGTTTAAATGAATGATGGTCTTGCGGCCATTGTAAACCTTTTTAAAGCATATTTAATGCCATGAGGGAAATGATTTGGAAAAATGGAAGATAAAGAAAAAACAATGAAGTATGATCCAAATTTTTTAAAACATTTACGCATTGGAAAGGAATGGGAATGAAATAATACCAAACCAAAACATTAACTGATTATCTCTGGGTGATAGGATTATAGGTGATTTCTATTTTCTTCTTTATACTTTTCTATGCTTTTTGGATTTTCTACAATGAGAATGTACTACTTTTATATTCCGGAAAGTTACAATATTTTTAAAATGCAATGAGTACATCCTCATTTTCACTCAACAGTGTTATAAAAAGCACATAGAACATAGACTCAAAAATCCTGGGATTGCACCCTAATACTGGCACTTAGTAGCAGTGGAACCATGAGCAAGTCACTTCCTTTTAGAGCTTTGTTTCCTGTTTATTAAATCATAAATACCAGTTGTTGGTCTTTTGCAGTTTTAAGATAAGCTGACTTTACAGTTGTTAACACAACGCATAATTCATGTACTTGATCACTGTTAGATTAAAAGAACACAGCAAAAATTTACTACATCCTCATCTTTGACAGTTGTAGAAGGATATGCAAATAATAGAGAAAAACTTAGCTCCATCTTTTCAATATATGTCTACAAAGCAAGAAAAAATGTCTCCTATGAAATTGAAACAATTGCAGTTCATAACCTTTAAAGAAATACAGTCAGCATAATCTAAAATTGGGGGAAGACTCTGCCTTCACATGTTATGTAGGGTTTAGTAGCTGAAAGGTGCAGACTTTGGGGTCAGAGACATGTGTTCTAATCTCAGATCTGCCATGCACTAGCTTGTCAGTTTTCAAGTCACTTAACTGCTCTGAGCCTCATACTATCTGTAGAAAGGGAATAACTACCTACCTCACAGGGTTGTTGTAAGGATTAAATGAGATAATGCCTGGAATGTGTGATAAGCCCAGCACATGGAAAATCATAATAGCTTAAATAGAGGACATTGGAGCAGTATTTCTAAACACTTAGTGAGAGTGATTCATGGAAAGTTTTAGCTAAGGTGGCATTTAGGATATTTTAAAGTGTAATGAACACAATACCAAGTACTAGTAACTTAAACCTTAAGAACACTAATCTTAGGGCTGGCCCCACGGCCGAGTGGTTAAGTTCGCGCGCAATGGCACCGCCCATCAGGCCGTGCTAACGCGGCATCCCACAGGCCACAACTAGAAGGTCCCACAACTAAAGTATACAACTATGTACCGGGGGATTTGGGTAGATAAAGCAAAAAAAAAAAAGATTGGCAACAGTTGTTAGCTCAGGTGCCAATCTTTAAAAAAAAAAAAAGGGACACTAATGTTTACATAAGAAGAAGTCTAGAGGTAAGCACTTCCAAATTTGATTTGGCAACTTAGCACTTCATCAGATTTCCACATTAACTCCATAATTTTCAACATATTGTCTTTCATTTTTTGCAACTTTGGTTACAAGATGGTGGTCGCTGCTGCAAGCTACTTTCTTCACACACTCCTTCAGAGTCGGGAAGTGAGGAAAGGTGCTGAGGCTTCCTCTTCTGAAGGTTCCTTTCTCTTATTGTTGAGAAAACCTTTCCCAGAAGAAGGGAGGAATGCTGAGCAGTCAATTCTACAGGTGCTTACTAGCTTCCTCTGCTTTTCAAGTCCTTAGCTTAAAATCCATCTGGGAGCACCTAGACTCTGCCCATTCTTAACTCAGCCAGTTTTTCTTTTTATACAGTGAATCCCTAAGCTTAATGCCATTTGTCTTATGCACATAGTGCTTTATTGTTTCCAGAATTATTGAGGATATGTTATCCCATTCAATCCTGATAATATTTGTACAAGAAACTTGAGTCTCAGTGAGGTTAGGTGACTGGCTAGTAAGTGGTTGGAGCCAAGACTGAACTCGGATCTGACTTCCAAGTCCTTGCCTTCTTTATTACACCAAAGTGTCTCTACCCATCGTGGTGGTTCTACATGTGAGTGGGAGACCAGTTAGGATTCTCCTGGGTAGCCACTTCTATGAAAGGTGATTGTATCTGGACAATTATTTGATCGTGGCTTCATAAGGAAGTTAGATTTAGGGCCTATTTCTGCACCTCATAATTTAGTTTTGAGGATTATATATTTCTTCCTTGCTGTTACTGGAAAGAAGCAAGGGGAAGGTGTGAAGGGTCTGTCTGTGAAAAGGGATTGTTTAGTTTTGCCCTATTTTGATAGGAAGTGGCTTACATATAATTTTGTGATATAACAGTCCCTCTTTGCATAGTTATTCAAAGCAAGGTTTGGAGGCTCTGGAACAGATTCAGGGGATAGGACTGTTGACATGGTCACTCTTGGGTGGGCACTCCCCCAAGAGTCTGGGTGGACATGAGGCTAGGGTAACCCACATGTGGCAGTGACTAAACAAAACTGCAGCAGTAAGCCACATCCATCATTCTTCCCTTGTGTGTACTGTTAAAATTTTAGAAGGGGTTTCTAGTTAGTGTTCCATGCCTTTTGTCATGCCAGCCATCCTCACCTGCTGATTTGCTATGTGGAAACTACTCATGATTGTCTACTGGCCCTGCCAAAACTGCTTTACGAAAACAGGCAATTAGGCAACTAGTCTTTTGGTTGTGAACATGATGAGAGTCTATACAGAAGTTGAAATACAATGTACATCTGAAGTTTATATAATGTTATAAACTAATGTGACCTCAATAAAAAGAAAAGAAAACAGGCGGTTAGCTTTGAGTGTGCCTGTCAGGGAATTTTTTTTTTTTTTTTTGAGCATTTATTATTGCTGAGCAGAGTTATTGATGCTTCCTATATTGCTGAGGAGGTATTCTCTGACCAAAACATTTCCCATCACTGTGTTCTAGTGTCTGAACTTGTTTCTTCAAATACGCTTTCTTAGATGACTTTGTAATCTTCAAGAGTAAGTACCTTCTAGGAAGGATATCATGTCTTCTCAAACCCAGAGATCTGAATACAGATCTTCACATTTCTTGCCCTAGGCAAGCAAAGATCCTAGACCCTTGAGGAGGCCCTCACCCATCTTCTAGGCTGATACCTGTCTTGAGCTGCAAGAGTAAACATTGACAATTGGTCCCTGTACCCTTTCAGATAAATATCATGCAATATAATTTGAACTCATCACCTACCTTCCTCTAGGAGTTTTTCAAGACTATCAGCTGTTTCCTTCAGTCAGAGTTTAATTCTGCAGTTCTTACCATCCTTTCAAGCCCTTTCATGATGCACTCTGGAATTCAGGGTCTGTCTCTTTGAATGTGTTCTTTTCAACTTCCTGTTCTAATGGAAACCTGGCTGTTCCCTAATGGTGTGCTTCCCCCGCAGTCCCTCAATTGCTAGTTTTTGTCTCCCTCAACCCATTTACCTCTCTCTACTGCCATTTCTTCTCTATTTTCCACCAAAAGCCCAGCTCATTTGAAATCCCTGTTCTTGTCATCTACTGACTTCTTGTGCATTCACATTTATTCAATTATGTTTTAGTACCCTGAATATTCCTAAGGAATATGAAGAAGCAATATTTTTAGCCACAGACATCCTAATTGTGTAGAATTGCTCTTGTGTGGAATACAAATATATATGTCTCTTTTTAGTTGAGAGAAAAGTGTGAAATAAATTCTTACTTTATATAGGCTTGATTAAAGGGAAATACGAAAGACAAAGAATCCTGCAGAGAGGAAAGTGTCTCCCCAGACTTATATTTTTCATTCATGGTGTGTACTGTGTTAGGTCTTACATGGAACTGAGAAGAAAACTGAAACAAAAAAGAGCTTTAAATAGCTGAATAATTCTGTTGCATATAAAACCCATAAGACTAAATTTCATTTCAGCTCCGTATCCTTACTGAGAGACTTCCTTTTTTGATTTTTTTTCCGTTCAATATAAATAAAATAGTATGCTTATATTGTTGGATTGTTTTTAGAAACTAGACTATCTTTAACCACCTCTGATGTTATAAAACTAGAGTCATAAAATTGTTTTTGCAGGAAATAGTTATAATTCCTCCAATAAATATCTGTTGTTATTTACTTATAAATATCACTGAATTTTTTCTTTTTGCTTCCTGCCTTTGTTCAGAGTGGGAAGAAAACAGTTCAATCTGCTTTACTTTAAGTGCTGTTATGGGAATGAAGAAGTGATTCTGGTTTGTTTCTGATTCAAACAGAACATGAAGCTTATTATTTTCATACTCATAGTACATAAATGAGAGCTCTCTAGCCATTAAAAGTGTCCTTCTCTTATTTCCTTAGAGGACTTATACAGCCAGTTATTGTCCTACTCCTCCTCTCTGGCCTTATCTGTGTTTCAAACCCGTACTACTATGTAGCTCTCAGTTGGCTGTATAAAACCAGCCATGTTCCCTGAAGTCCATTTCTGCTCCAGAAGGTAGGTTTGTGAGAGGTGAAAAAGGAGATGGCAAACTCCTTTCTGGCAACACGCATACAGGACCTGACTAGTTCTCACTCCTCCCACCGGCCTTTTCAAATCCATGTGGCATAATTTGTGTGGACTGTAGACATGCAAAAGCTGTAACCATTCTCTGAAGCTAAGGCCAGTGAACTCTAAATCTGGGAATCTCAAGAGGTAATTCATCATACAGATAAATTTCCCAGGTCCACCAAATCAACATATCTGGAACAGGGCCTAGGAAGCTATATAAAACAAAACTTTCACAGTGGGGATTGAAGAAAATTTTCCATTAGGAGTCTTGACTCTTTACATAACTATTTTTATAATGATTGTTCATTTTCCCTCAAAAGAACCTATAAATCA
Source organism: Equus caballus (assembly GCF_041296265.1). NCBI lineage: Eukaryota > Metazoa > Chordata > Mammalia > Perissodactyla > Equidae > Equus > Equus caballus. Next base: position 53,253,912 of record NC_091699.1, on the reverse strand, counting down.
CAAAATTATTGAGATATAAACCAAAGTTTGTATAATCTTGATAAATTAGCAAGCAGTTTACTGAGCCTGAGAGAAAATGCTGTCACATCTGCACTGTTGCTTTAACCACAGAATTGAGCTGAGATTCATGTTTTTAAAAAGTGTAAGAGAACAATATGGCAAGATAGATCATCATAGAGCCCTTTCACTACACAACAACCTAGAAATGCTGGATAAAACTTAAACATGCTTTTAAAAGGCTTTCAAGAAAGTGAAGTAAATCCTTGGAGCCTAAAATGAAGAAGTGGAAGCCAGCAAGGTAAGTGGGTGATGATGCCGTGGGTGCCGTGAGGCAGTTTGGTGATCTTGGTCACCAAGGGACTTAGATTTTATCAGCCACGAGGGCAGGATTTGAGTCCTTGGGCTTGCGAGAGGTGGAGAATTGGAACTAGGGTCTCCAGAAGAAGCGCAGATGTTTACAGGGCTACATCCTCAGTGAAAGCATGCATTAGAAAAGTCACCTAAGAGCAGAGGAAGACATCAAGGAAGCTTGTGGGACTTCTCCTGGGATTTAAGTGGAAAATAACAGTTTCCCTAATTATTCGTAGTCATGAGTCAATCCTCATAGTAATTTAGGGTTCAAATTTGGGAAACACTATACCAAGAAAATAATATAAAATTAGGTATGTACATTTCCAATTACACATAGAACAGTTATTTAAAATTTAGCAAATTTTTAAAAATTGAGTTATCTAATTGTTTTAAGTTGAGCTTTTCAAGATGTAAACTCAGAGAGAGGATAACGCAGCAAATTTATTGGAGAGTGTTATTGGGATTAACACCTGAGGGAGAGCAAAGAAAGCAGGATTAGCAGACAGAGAAGTTAGCTGTGTGGCAGTCACAGAGTTGCCTTTGTTGCCTTTGTTGCCTTCAGACTCAGACTGGCATCGCCTTTCAAAACTGCCCAAACTTGAAGTGAGAGGTCTGGGCCTTTATGCCTCTTCACTGACCAGTCCTTGAACACAAGCTCTACCGCGCTACCCTGAAGGTGGGGGAAGCATGATCTTGGGGGAGGTAGACTTCTTCAGCTGAAGAGAATGCCTGGAGCTGGCTGACAGTTGAGGGCTTTCAGCCTGCCCCTCTAGTAAGCTGGGGCGGGGAGGGGGACAATCCAGGGGAATCCAGACAGTGCAGCAAAATGTCCTCTACACTGATCGTAATGCAGTTAGGATAGAATTCAAGTTAGCTAACAAACACATACATTTGGAAATTAAACACACATTTCTAAATAATTCATGGGTTGAAGAAAACAATAGAAATGAGGAGAGACTTGGACATGAATAAAACTAAAGGAGGGACTCCCACTTCTGGCCATACTAGTGTTACAGGGACCAGAATTACACTTCTGCCTGAAACAAAAAATCCCAGACAAAATATATGAAACAACGATTTTTAAGACATTGATATCAGCAACAAAAGACAATGATCCCTGATAGATGGGAAACAAATGAGGTGAGCCCTATAAGTGCCCTAGTTTATGGCCTTGAGAGAGTTCCCAGGCAGTGGTACAGGGAGGGGGAGCCAGGTAGAGCCTGGCACAATTCTTGAGTTGAAGAGAGAGAGCTAAGAATCCAAGGAGACCAAGGCAGGCAGGGTTCACAAGACAGTACTCGGGGGCGGGGGGCGGGGGGAGAACTACACAGAATTCTGGGGATCTGTGAATCCACCCCCTAGGATATCCAGCAGAGTACTGAGTGACACATGTATATGAGGAAACTTATCCGAGGCTGGGGAAAGAACCATTCCAAAGGATTTGAGTGAACAGATCCAGGTACAAAAGCAAGGCGAGAAGGACTGTTTGTTCCCACAAGCCAGACAAAAATTACAATTCTTTTATGCATTGGGTAAAGTACTCAGAAGGGGCTTGCCTCAGTAGTTGGAGAACAATAAGCACAGAGTAAATCCAAAGAAAACGACTCCAAGGTACATCATAATTAAACTGCTCAGAACCAGTCAAAAAGACAAAATCATAAAAATAGCCAGAGAAAGAAAAACGCATTATGCACAGAGGAAGAAGAAAGATTATACAGGTTTCTTGTTGGATTCATTGCAAGCATGAAGACAATGGAGCAACATATTTAAAGCACTGAAAGAAAAAACTGCCAACCTAGAATTCTAGAGCAGTCGATATATCATTCAAAAACAAAGGCAAAACATATTTTCAGACATTAAAAAGCTAAAAGAATTAATCACTAGCAGACCTGCACTACAAGAAATGTTAAACTAAGTCCTTCAGTCAGAATAAAAATGATACCAGGTGGAAATATGGATTTTTCCAACTTCGGTCTTATTGACATTTTGTACTGTATAATTCCTTGTTGTGTGGGGCTGTCTCGTGCATTATAGGACATTTAGCAGGATCCATGGCTTCTACCCAGTAGATGCCAGTATCACTACCCCAGAGTTGTGATAAAAATATCTCTAGGAGCCCAGAAATAAGCCCAAGCATATACAGTCAACTAATATTTGACAAGGGAGCCAAAAATGCTCAATGGAGAAAAGATTCTCTTCAATAAACGGTGCTGAGAGAATTGGATATTTACATGTAAAAGAATGAAACTGAACCTTATCTTACGCCATTCACAAATATTAACTCAAAGTGGATTAAAGACTTCAATGTAAGACCTGAAGTCATGAAACTCCTAGAAGAAAATGTAGGAACAAAGCTCCTTGACATGGGTCTTGGTAATGATTTTTCGGTTTTGACACCTAAAGCACAAGCAACAAAATAAAAAATAAACAAGTGGGACTACATCAAACTAAAAGGCTTCTTCTGTACAGCAAAAGAAATCATCGACAAAGTGAAAAGACAACCTATGGAATGGGAAAAAATATTTGCAAACCATTTATCTGATAAGGAGTTAATATCCAAAATATATAAAAAACTCATACAACTCAATAGCAAAAAAAAAATAACCCAATTAAAAAATGGGCAAAGGACCTGAATAGATATTTCTCCAAAGAAGATATATGAAAGGCCAACAGGTACATGAAAAGATGCTCAACATCACTGGTCATTAGGGAAATGCAAATTAAAATTACAATGAGAAAACCCTCATGCCTGTTAGAATGGGCATCATCAAAAAAGACAAGAGATAACAAACGCTGTCACGGATGTGGAGAAAAGGAAACTCTTGTGCACTGTAGGTAGGATTGTAAATTTGTACAGCCACTATGGAAAACAGTATGGAGGATCCTCAAAAAATTAAAAATAGAACTATCATATGATACAGCAATTCCACTTCTGGGAATACATCCAAAGGAAACAAAAACACTAACTTGAAAAGATATATGTACCCCATGTTCATAGCAGCATTATTTATAATAGCCAAGACATGGAAAGAACCTAAGTGTCCATCGATGGATGAATGGATAAAGTCGTGATGTATATATACAGTGGAATATTATTCAGCCATAAAAAAATGAGGAAATCCTACCATTTGTGACAACATGGATGGACCTTGAAGGCATTATGCTAAGAGAAATGTCAGAGAAAGACAAATACTGTATGATCTCACTTATATGTGGAATCTAAAAAAAAAAGGCAAACTCATAGAAAAAGAGATCAGACTTGTGGTTACCAGAGGCAGAGAGTGGGAGGAGGGGGAATTGGAAGACAGTTGAAAGGTACAAACTTCTAGTTATAAATAAGTACTAGGGATGTAGTGTACAACATGACTACAGTTAACACTGATGTATGCTATAGAGAAGCATTGTTAAGAGAGTAAATCCTGAGTTTTTATCACAAGGAGAAAGTTTTTTTCCTTTTTTCTTCTTTTCTTTTTATTGTATCTATATGAGAGATGGATATTAGCTGAACCTATTGTGATAGTCACTTCACAATGTATGTAAATCAAACCATCATGCTGTACACCTTAAACTTATACCGTGATGTATGTCAATTATTTCTCAATAAAACTGGGGAAAAAATCTCTAGATATTGCCCCCAGGGGAGAACCACTGATATGCAAGTTGAGAACCACTGCTATGTGAAAATGGTATGTTATCACTTGAAGGTAGACTGATAAAGATACATACTATAAATCCCAAAGCAATCATTAAAATAACAAAACAAAGAGGTATAATTAATCAAAAAAAGGAGATAAAATTGTATAGAACTACACACACACAAAGAAGTACATGTAAAATAGGTGAAATCTGAATAAACTCTGTGGATTGTACCAATGTCAGTTTCTTGGTTTTGATGCCATACTGTAATTATGTAAGATGTGACCACTGGGGGAAACTGGGTGAAAGGCACACAGGAACTCACTGTACTTTTTTTTTTTTAACTTCCTGTTATTCCCCAAAAAAGTTCTAAAAGGAAAAGAATAAAGCAAGACTAAACTGACTGCAATTTAAATCCATCCTATACATTTTATGGGTTATGTAATTATACATTTTTAAAATCCACTTGACTGATAATGGGCAGTTTACAACATCTAAAGTGCTCATAAAGATTATTCCAAGTAAATCCAAAAGAAGTAAATGAAGTTAGTTTCTTCAAAGGCTACCATAATGATTTAATACTGTATGCTTTATGCACAAACGAAAAGGTCATTTCCTAATGAAAAGGAGTTAATTCCTCAAGAGGATACAACAATCTTAAATATTTATACACTGAAAAACAGTTTCAAGGGGCCGGCCCCGTAGCCGAGTGGTTGAGTTCATGATCTCCACTTCAGAAGCCTGGGATTTTGCCGGTTCGGATCCTGGGAGCGGATATGGCACCGTTCATCAAGCCATGCTGAGGTGGCATCCCACATAGCACAACCAGAGGCACTCACAACTAGAATACACAACTATGTACTGGGAGGCTTTGGGGAGAAGAAAAAAATTTAAAAAGATTGGCAACAGTTGTTAGCTCAGGTGCCAATCTTAAAAAAAAAAAAAAAAAAAAAACAGTTTCAGGGGCCAGCATCATGGCCAAATGGTTAATTTCCTGTGCTCTGCTTTGGCGGCCCAGGGTCTGGCGGTTTCAGACCCTGGGCACGGACATGGCACCACTCATCAAGCCATGCTGAGGTGGCATCCCACATGCCACAACTAGAAGGATCCGTAACTACAAAAATATACAACTATGTACCGGGGGGCTTTGGGGAGAAAAAGGAAAAATAAAATCTTTAAAAAAAAAAGTTTCAAAATACATAAAGCAAAAACTGATAGACCTATAAGGAGAAACAGACAAATCCACATTTATATTTGATTTCAATACATCTCTCTCAATAAATGATAGGGGAAGTGGAGAGAAAATAAAGAGTCAAGCAACACCACCCACCAACCTGACTTAATTGACACTTAAAAAGCACTTCACCCAGCAACAACAGAACATAACACAACGGGATTAAATTAGAATCAGTAACAGAAAGATCTCTGGAAAGCCTCAAATATTGGAAACAAAATAACACACTTTTATATAAAAAATGAACTAAATTTTTCAAAGATGAAATCTATAAGTATATTAGAAAGCATTTTGAATTGACTTAGAAAATAAAAACATCAAAATTTATGGAATATTGTTAAAGTGGTATTTAAAGGGAAAATTATAGCACTAAATTTCTATTACCACAAAAGAGGAAAGGTTAGGAAACTAGAATACAAAGTGCAAATTAAAATCAAAGTAAGCAGAAGAAACAAAATAAGGTCAGAGTGGAAAACTGTAAAACAGAAAAACAATACAGAAAATTAATGAAACCAAAAGCGGTTCTTTTACAAAAATCAATAAAATTGATAAACCTCTAGCAAGACTGATTAGGATAAAAAGAAGAGAAGACACAAAGTACCAACATCAGGACTGAAAGAGATGACATCAATTAGATGAAATTCTACACCAATTAAAGGGATAATTATTGTGATGGTTAATTTTATGTTGAACTTCATTGGGCCAAGGGTTGCCCAGATAGCTGGTAAAATATTATATCTGGGTGTATCTGTTAGGTTGTTTCTGGAGGAGATTAGCGTTTGAATTGGTAAGCTCTGGGAGTTAGAAAGGGCTCTAACAGTTTGGTTGACGGGCTGAAACATGGACCAAAAGATGGCCCATTGTGAATTAACTGGAAATGCCTGGTCTCCCTTGGTTTAACCTACAGGAAGGAATTCAAAGGCTTAGGGAGATTGGAATGCTAGAGTGGATTTGTCATTTAAGACTGACGCACCGACTCTGGGAGGGTCCAGAAGACAAACTTTTCCCCACGACTTTGAGAAATAAATTTGTAAGGGGAGCCCTAGCATTCATGAAGAGCTCCATGATCTCACTTTTCTGTATGCCAGACTCTCCAATGGGAACTGCAGCCACTCAATTGGAAAATGTAAATGCAATGGGAGTCACTGGATCACGTGGTGGCAAGGGCCATGTGGTGATGTTCAACTGCCAAAGGCAAGGTGGGCATGGTTACTATAATGGACAGCAGAGTCAAAGCAGCAATCAGAATAGTCATTAGCTAGTTACCATGGTGCTCCTCGAAGTGATAGGAAGCCTACTAAACTCTTACTTGATCTGTATAAGCAAAAAAAGGTCTATGTCAAGTGAACAAAGTGTAACTTGAATCAGAAAAACAGAAAGTCACAACTCCTTCATCAATTCCCAGATGTGAACCAGTTTACAGACCCAGAACCTCTTGAATGAAGGGGAGGCTGAGTCCCTTCGAGGAAGGACCCTAGTATTCAACAGAAAATTTATACTGTTAGTCTTTCTCCTAGTCCTCCCCAAAGAAACCTATAGCCTTTTACCAGGATAACTTTTACCAGGATACTTCCTTACCAGGGGGAAGGAAGTAATCAGAGCTTTCAAGGACTACTGGACACTGGCTATGAATTAACTAATTCCAGAAGACCCAAAATGTCATGGTAGTCCACCAGTCAGAGTAGGGGCTTATGCAGGACTGAAGTTTTAGCTCAGTTCTGTTTCACAGTGGGTCCAGTGGGTCCTTGAACCCATCCTGAAATTATTTCCCCAGTCCCAGAATACATAATTGGAATAGACAAACTGAGCAGCTGGCAGAATCCCCACACTGGTCCCCTGACCTGTGGTGTGATGGCTATTATGGTGAGAGAGGCCACGTGGAAGCCGTTAGAACTGCCTCTACTTAGGAAAATGGTAAATAAAAGCAATATCGCATTCCTGGTGGAATTGCAGAGATTAGTGCACCATCAAGGACTTGAAAAATGCAGAGATGGTGATTCCCACCACATTCCCATTCAACTCCCCTATTTGGCCTGTGTCGAAGACAAATGGACCTTGGAGTATGACAGTGGATTATCACAAGGTTAACCAGGTGGTGACTCCAATTGCAGCTGCTGTACCAGATGTGCTACTATTCCCCAGGGTGAGCAGCCAGCTACATTGGACATTGGACTGCTTCCGTTATGGAAGGGGCAACATTTTGTCTTTAATGCAATAGACACTTACTCTGGATATGGATTTGCCTTCCCTGCATGAAACTACCATCCGTGGACTTACAGAATGCCTTATCCACCATCATGGTATTCCTCATAGCATTGCTTCTGATCAAGAAACTCACTTCAAAGCAACAGAAGTGCAGCAATAGATCCGTGCTTGTGGAATTCACTGGTCTTACCATGTTCCCCACCATCCTGCAGTAGCTAGCTTGTTAGAACAGTGGAATGGCCTTTTGAAGACTCAGTTACAGTACCAGCTAGGTGACTATACCTTGCAGGGCTGGGGTAGGGTTCTCCACAAGGCTGTATATACTCTCAATGAGCATCCAATATATGGTACTGCTTCTCCAATAGCCAGGATTCAGGGATCCAGGAATCAAGGGGTAGAATGGGAGTGGCACCTACACCCATTAGGATAGCTACTATCAAGAAACCCCAGAAAACAACAATTGTTAGTGAGGATACAGAGAAATTGGAACCCTTGTGCACTGTTGGTGGAAATGTAAAATGGTACAGCCACTGTGGAAAACAGTATGGTGGTTCCTCAAAAACTTAAAAATAGAATTACTATATGATCCAGGAATCCCATATCTAGCTATATACCCAAAAGAATGAAAGCAAGGTCTCAGAGAGATATTAGTACACCCATGTTCATAGTAGCATTTTTCATAATAGCTAAAACATGGAAGGAACCCAAGTGTCCATCCACTGATGAATGGATAAACAAAATGTGGCATATACATACAATGGAATATTATTCAGCCTTAAAAAGGAAGGAAATTCTACAATAAGCTAGAACATGGAAACTTGAGGGCATTATGCTAAGTGAAATAAGACAGTCACAAAAAGACAAATACTGTATGATTCTCCTTATGTGAGGTACGTAATCAAAATCATAAAGACAGAAAGTGTAAGGGTGGTTAGCAAGTGCTGGGGGAGGAGAGAATGGGGAATTATTGTTTAATAGGTATAGAGTTTCAGTTTTACAAGGTGAAAAGAGTTATAGGGATGGATGGTGGTGATGGTTGCAAAACAATGTGAATGTATTTAATACCACTGAACTTAAGGTTAAGATGGGAAATTTTATGCTATGTCTATTTTACCACAATAAAAACAAAACAAAACACAACAATAACGAAAAAAGACACTCCCAGATAAATGAAAATTGGGAGAATCTGTTTCTGGCATACCTGCCTCGTAATAAATACTAAGGGAAGGTTTTCAGGCCCAAAGCAAGTGACCCCAGGCAGTAATTTGAATCCACATGAAAAAACAAAAAGCCCTGCTAAAAGTAATTACATAACTATAAAAAGTATAAATGCATACTTATTCTCTTAATTGATTTAAAAAGCAATTGTATAAAATAATATGTATACAATTCTATTGTTGAGCCTATAATACATAAAATGTAGTAAGTTTCTTACTAAAAGCACAAAGGACATGGGCCAAGCAAGATGACTAAGGAAATGACACCAGATGGTAACACAAATTCACAGGAACAAATGAAGATAACCAGAAATGGTAAATAAGAAGGTTAATATAGGGGCTGGCCCGGTGGCACAGCGGTTAAGTGTGCATGTTCTGCTTCGGCGACCTGGGGTTTGCCGGTTCGGATCCCGGGTGCAGACATGGCACCACTTGTGAAGCCATGCTGTGGTAGGCATCCCACATAGAAAGTAGAGGAAGATGGGCATGGATGTTAGCTCAGGGCCAGTCTTCCTCAGCAAAAAGAGAAGGATTGGCAGCAGATGTTAGCTCAGGGCTAATCTTCCTCAAAAAAAAATGGACATTATTAACGCATACTTGCTCTCCCTTCTTCTCTCAGCTTCTTTAAAAGACATAAAATCATATAGAGTAATAATTAAAATAATAATAGCACAAAAAGGGGAAAGGAAATAGAGGTATGTAGGAACTACATAGGAGTTCCGTATTTCACTGGAAGTTACTATAAATCTGAAGTAGATTCTCATAAGTTAAGACGTATATTAAGAGCAACCATAAGGAAATAACATGAAAAATACAGTGAAAAAATCATTAAAGGAATTAGAATGTTATATTATTCACTTAATGCAAAATAAAGCAGTAAAGGAGGACTAGAGAAACAAACAAAAAATACATGAGATGTATGGAAAACCAAAAAGTAAAATGGCAAATGCAAATCAAACTATATCAATAATAATAATGTGTGAATGGATTAAGCAATCCAATAAAAAAGCAGAGATTGTCAGGCTGGATAAAGAAACAAGATACAAATATATGCTTCCTACAGGAGACACACTTTAGTTTCAAAGATACAAACAGGGGCTGGCCCCATGGCGCAGCGGTTACATATGCATGTTTGGCTTTGGTGGCCCCAGGTCTGCCAGTTTGGATCCTGGGTGCGAACCTACACACCGCTTGTCAGGCCATGCTGTGGCAGGCATCCCACATATAAAGTAGACGAGGATGGGCATGGATGTTAGCTCAGGGCCAGTCTTCCTTAGCAAAAAGAGGAGGATTGGCAGCAGATAGCTCAGGGCTAATCTTCCTCCAAAAAGTTAGAAAAAGAAAAAATGGGTCCGGCCCTGTGGCCAAGTGGTTAAGTTCATGTGCTCCGCTTCGGCGGGCCCAGGGTTTTGCTGGTTCAGATCCTGGGTGCAGACATGGCACCACTCGTCAGGCCACGCTGAGGCGGCCTCCCATATCCCAGAACTGGAGGGACCCACAACTAAAATATATAACTTATGTACTGGCAACTATGTACTGGGGGGGATTTGTGGAGAAAAATCATGGAGAAAACAAAAAGATTGGCAACAGTTGTTAGCTCAGGTTACCAAAAAAAAAAGATACAAGCAGATGAAAAGTAAAAGAATAGGGGCTGGTTAAGTTTACGCGCTCCGTTTTGGTGGCACGGGGTTTCACGGGTTCAGATTCTGGGCGCAGACATGGCATTGCTTGTTAGGCCATGTTGAGGTAGCATCTGACATGCCACAACTAGAAGGACCCACAACTAAAATATATAACTACATACTGGGGGGATTTGGAGAGGAAAAAAAAAGAGAAAAGTAAAAGGATAGAAAAAGATATATCATGCAGACAGTAACCATGAGAAAGCTGGATTGGTTACACTAATATCAGTCAAAATAGACTTTATAGAAGAAAAAAATGTCATTAGAGATAAAGAGGTACATCTCATAATGATATGAACTGACATGTTAATCCAGCAGGAAGATATAACAAGTTTAAAATATACGCATCTAATAAAAGACCCCCAAAATACATGAAGCAAAAACTGATAGAAATGAAAGGAGCAATAGACAATTCAGCAATAATGGCTGAAGACATCAATACCCTATTTTCAAGAATAGATAGAATAACCAGAGAGAAGATCAACAAGGAAATAAAGGACTTGAACATTTTAGCCAAGTAGCCGTCACATACATCTCTAGAACCCTCCACCTAAGAACAGCATAACAGACACTTCTCTCAAGTGCACATGGAACATTCTCCAGGATAGACCATACACTAGGCCGTAAAACAAACTTAAATGCATTTAAAAGGATTAAAATAATACAAAGTATGTTCTCTGACCATAATGTAACTTAACTGCATCCCTCCCTAAAAAAATGCTCAACATTATTTATAGGAACAAAATCTATCCTGCCCCCAACAAGGTAGAATTCTAAATGTTTGACATACAGTTATTACCAGGTGTGCAAACAAGCAGGAAAATACAACCTGTATTTACGAGAAAAATCAATCAATCACAACTGAACGAGAACTGATACAGATGTTAGAATCAACCAACAAGGATATTAAAACAGTTATTGTAACTATATATCACATAATCAAAAACTTAAAGACTGAACTCGTTTAACAGACATGGAAGATATAAAAAAGACCCAAACTGAACTTCTGGAGATGAAAATTATAATGTCTGAGATAAAAAATATATTGGGTCAAAAGTTCTGCCTGGAGGTTTTACCATATTCATTACATTCACAGGGGTTCTTCCCAGTGTGGATTCTCTGATGGCCAATGAGGTGTGAGCTCTGATTGACAGGTTTGTCATATTCATCACACTGATAGAATTTCTGTCCCTTCAGAACTCCTTAATGTTCAGAAGGACATATTAGGATGCCCTTAGTTCTTTATATTCATCACATCCATTTTTTTGTGTGTTTTTGTAAATTTCTGTCTACTACTTCCAAGAAATCACTTTCCAATCTACTCCCTTCCTCATCTGAGGGTTGGCCTACTAGCTTTTCTAAAGTATCTTTACAGGCATCTCCAGCCTCTATTCCCCCAGGAACCACCCCATGGAGCCTTCCTGATGCCCCATCAAATGATTGCAGTCTTTTAGAAATCTCCTTCTTTGGAGACAACTCTGAACTCTCAATCCTGTTCTCACCTGCTGCCAAAAGAAAGAAGAAAACTACCGTGACTAATTTCTTGTCCTGTTGTGGAAACAGAATCACCAAGAAATCTATACTTAAAAAAAATACAAACCAAAAAGCCCCTTCACTTTATGGATAAGGAATGAGGTGACACATGCAGAACAGGAGAGGAAATTGGAAATAGCTCAAGTTTTTCTTCATGGACAGAAAAAAATAGAGAAGGGGAAGTTCATCAGTTGAGGAGGGTAGAAGAGATATCAGGAAAGACAGATGTTGAATCATCTATCACAGCCAAATTAGAAGGGTAGTTGCAAAGTAAGAGACAAATTTGTAAAGCATGGTGTGATCTTACAGAAGTGAGATCCTTAGTAAAATGATGAACTCCAAGGTTCTTTCCAACCATGACATTGTATGACATGAGGCATGGTTCTCAGAGAAGACGCTGGGGAAAGAAAGGGGTAGCAGGTACCTTGAGTCAAATATGAGAAAAGGCAAAGTAACATGGTCATGATTACTAAACATGAAAATGTTGGTTCCTTTCAATCATGTCTTAACCAAGGCCACAAAGCATCATGCTATTTTAGTATGTGAGAAGTTGCAGATGTCCGAGTCCCTGACTCCTAAGCCCACCCTCTCCAGAGTTGGCTACTGTCCTAGACTTGTCAACCACACAACTTGCCCTGCCAACAGCCTCTTCCAGGAAGCTGCCTTGGCCCAATTTTTGCTGAGGGGGGAGCTGAGGCAACCATTCTTTGTGCCAAGTGACCCTGCTTATCCCACAAGGGACCACAGGTGATTGGACCAGAGCCAGGCACTAGCTCCTTGTGTAGTTTATCTCTAGGTTAATCATCGGCCTCTGCTATGGCCTGAGGCCAAAGCTCTGCCCAAACAGAGATGATATTTAATGGCTGAGCCAACTGGAGTCCCTCTCTATGGGAAGTCTGAATGGGAAGTAGGGCAAAAATAATGTAATTAAGAACAGGAGCTGAAGGTGAAAGTATGTATGGAAAGAAGCCAAGCCATTAGGAACCACAGCAAACAGAAAGTATATGGGAACAGAAACTATAAAAAAAAAGGAGCTATGAAGGGTACAGAAGATTCAGAGTGAGGAAGCTGAGTAGCAGTGGGAGATGTTGAGAGAAAAACAGATAAATAGGGGGTCTGGCCCCGTGGCCGAGTGGTTGAGTTCGCGCGCTCCGCTGCAGGCGGCCCAGTGTTTCGTTGGTTCGAATCCTGGGCGCCGACATGGCACTGCTCATCAAGCCACGCTGAGGCGGCGTCCCACATGCCACAACTAGAAGGACCCACAACGAAGAATATACAACTATGTACTGGGGGGCTTTGGGGAGAAAAAGGAAAAAAAAAATAAAATCTTTAAAAAAAAAAACAGATAAATAGGTAGTAGCTGAGTTACACTCACAGAGGAACACTGGGGTAAAGATTCATGTACTTCTGTTGCTGAGGCCGCCATACTGCCCTGCATCAAGGGACATTCTCCATGAGGCCCTGTTTCTCACCGCCTCTTCTAGCTAGCGGGGCTTGGATCCTTTCCCAAAGGAGTGAGAAATTTTAACACCAGTAAATCCCCTCTTCGGCTAGGGATCCTTCCTTTTCCTCATTACCTTATCCTTCAGGAGGATGAGGTGTTAATAAAGCTTGCTAATCTGTGTCTCTGTGTAAAGTCTTATCTACTTAGCAGTTAAAGAATTGGCTTCTGGATCCTCCTCTGGAAAAGATAATTAGTCTTGACTCAGACTAATACAGGGATGTTTAAAAAATTGGGCATCATGGAAGGACATAACTTTGTCTGGTCTAAAAAGTTGATTATAAGTTTAGATTTTTCCAAAAACAAACATGAGACATGGCCTTAGGGGGAGGTAGATTATTTGAGACGTGATCCCAAAGAGCCTAAGGGTGGGAGGAGAGAGAATAAAACAGGCAAGAAGAAAAAGCCAATAAGGGGTGAGTTACCGAATGGTTCCACTGTGGGCAACTTCAGCTCAGTCTCCCTTGGGGCCGCCTAAGAACCCATGTAGAACATAGCTGAGAATTTTCTTGTCAAAGGACAGAAAGCTCGGGATATTTGTGCACCAATTCTTATTTGTTATTCTTTCAAGGTTGCCCTTTGGGGATATTATTCTCACCCACTTCTTCTAGGCTGTACCTGAGCACTGGTTGAGCAGGCTTCTGAAGCTTCAGAGAAAGTCCTGAGACAAAATAGCCTGAGATGTCATGGTGCACACTGAGATGAGAGGCTGTCAAGATGGACAGAATCGTTCCTCAACAGCTTCACGAAAATCACAGATAGGAAGAAGTGACTGTGGTACAGAGCACAAATGGCATATTCTTTAGGTAACAAGCAGAAGCTGCTTTTAATACTTGATTCAAAGAATTTAGTGTGTAGAAATAATCTCTTTTTACCTGTGTAGTAACTACTTCTGTTATTTTCCAATACCCAAAAGAAAAGTATCTGCACAATCTTGGAATCTTGGAAGGGCCTCAGTTACGTTTTGCTCTGCTCCCCAGACACCTAGCCACTTCTAAGGCTAGAAGATAGTGGATTGATTTCAGAACTACCACTTTCGGGACTCTCCAAAGTGGTGTGTATTCAAGAGTCATGGCCTTCCATACAGAAATCCAGGTGGTACAAGCCAAGATAATAGGTCCAGCTCCTTCAGGAGGCAACAAGCGTCCTGAGAGCCTGGGTACTATTATTCACCTCTGCATCCTTAAGTCTGGCAACAGCACCCACTGATTTCCTTGGGAGGACCGAGGACCCAAGGGCTCAAGAGCTCCGCCCCTCCGCGCCTCCTCTTGGAACCATAGAGATGTGGCTTCCTAGAGAGCCGGGTATAGGAGGTGGTGAGCAACCGGAAGTCACGGTACCCGTGGGTCAGCCATTATTCTGGGCCTGGGCTGCCGTCGCGTCCGCGTCTTGTGTCATCTCCGGGCGTTCCGGGGCCGAGGCGGCGGTACCCAAGGCCAGAGCCGCATCGGGAGCCCCCGGTGAGCCGGGTGGGCTCGGGTCGGGTGGGCATGCACGGAGGGCGGCCTGGGGTGCGGGCTTGAGCTCGCTGGGGCAGCACACCCCTCGTCGGCCCCTCCCCGGCACTGACCCCTAACGTCGCCCCTCCTCAGCTCCGTATTGGGGTGGACGCCGTGGTCTCGACGTGGGCCAGCTGCCGGCTTGGGGATCGTATTGAGGACAGCACGTCTGAGTCTGTGTGTGTCTGTGGTGCTCGAGTCAAACGGAATGTAGTGCCGCCTTGAGAACAGCTGCCTCCGGAGCCAGGCTCCCGAGCTCAGGCCTTTCTGCTCTTCCTCGGTCTTCTCGGAGGCCGATGCAGAGAAATAGCCTGAGACTTCCCTAGAGCATGGCTGCCAGACTTTTTAAGTTTTATTTCTTTCTTTATTTTTGAGGGATGACCCAATTCCCGTCTTTTAATTTTGTAATATAACGGTGTTTTATAAGCAAACGGACACCACCCATACCACCATTACTTCAGAGAGTATCTTTTAATACTAGGTGCTAAGACCGTAAACTCAGAATAAGTGCCGTCCTTTGAGGAAAGATCATTGCCAACCTGTCAGTGACTACGTATACTTATTGTATTTTTCGTTTTACAATTTACCAGATTGAAGCTTTATAATGAATTAGAATTTGGAAACGTTTGGAAAGCGTTTAGAGTAGTAGTTGTTTGGCTTTCAGAAGTCTTTGCGTAGATGGCATTATTTTGAACTTTTGGAATTAAAATCCCAGAGTTCAGAATCTGCTCCCATAACCTAACTAGTTCAGTGGTCTTGAGTGAATCACTTTGCTTCTCTGAGTCCTCTTTTGTTTTTGTTTTTTGCTGAGGATGATTTGCCCTGAGTTAACATATGTGCCACTCCTTCTCTATTTTGTATCTGGGTCACCACCTCAGCATTGCTGCAGAGTGGTGTAGGTCCCGTCCCCGCCCCTCCTCCCCCCCCCCCCCCAACGTGGGCCGGCCTCCCTTTTGTGAGAAAGAAACGAAATGTATGTTTAAGGATTTATTTGTATCTGCAAAATAAGAGTAAATGAGTTCTGGTAATATACTGTGGAAAGTCACTTAGAATTTCTTTTTTCCCTAAGGTTTTATTTATTTTAAAATAAGCTTTATTTTTTAGAAGAGTTTTAGGTTCATAGCAAAATTGAGCAGAAAGCACAGAGATTTCCCATGTACTGCCTTCCACTACTCAGGCATAGCCTCCCCCTCTATTCACGTCCGCCACCGGAGTGGTACGTTTGCTACAGCTGATGAACCTATATTGACACATCATAATCACCCAAAGTCCATAGCTTACTTTAGGATTCACCCTTGGTGATGTACATTCTTTGGGTTTGGACAAATGTCTAATGACAATGTATAATGTATCCACTGTTATAGTGTCATACAGAGTAGTTTGACTGCTCTAAAAGTCCTCTGTGGTCTCCCTGTACATCCCTCCCATCCCAACCCTTGGCAACCACTCATCTTTTTACTGTCTCCATAGTTTTGCCTTTTCCAGAAGGCCATATAGTTGGAATTGTACAGTATGTAGTCTTTTCAGATTGGCTTCTTTCACTTAGTAATAGGCATTTAAGTCTCCTAGATGTCTTTTCATGGCTTGATAGCTCATTTCTTTTTTGTTCTGAATAATACCCCATTGTCTGGATGTACCACAGTTTCTCCATTCACCAGCTGAAGCACCTCTTGGTTGCTTGTAGAGTTTGTCAGTTATGAATAAAGCTGCATAAACATCTGTGTGCAGGTTTTTATGTGAACGTAAGTTTTCAGTTCCTTTGGGTAAATACCAAGGAACACAGTTGCTGGATTTTAGGGTAAGAGTATGTTTAGTTTTGTAACATAGTTTAGTTTTGAAACTCCCAAACTGTCCTCTAAAGTTGGCTGTACCGTTTTGGATTCCCACCAGCAGTGAGTGAGAGTTCCTGTTGCTCCACGTCCTCACTAGCATTTGGTGTTGTCAGTGGACTGGATTTTGGCCATTCTGAAAGGTGTGTAGTGGTTATCTTGCTGTTTTAACTTGCATTTCCTGATGACATGTGATGTGGAGAATCTTTTCATGCGCTTGTTTGGAATCTTGTATATCTTCTTTGATTAGGTGTCTGTTAAGGTCTTGGGCCACTTTTTAATTAAATTGTTTGTTGTCTTTTTTTCTTCTTTTTTTTCCTTTGGTGAGGAAGATTGTCCCTGAGCTGACATCTGTGCCAATCTTCCTCTGTTTTGTATGTGGGACACTGCCACAGAATGGCTTGATGAGCAGAGTGCAGGTCCATGCCTGAGATCCAAACCATGAATCCCAAGCCACCAAAGCGGAGTGCGTGAACCTAACCACTATGCCACTGGCCCTGCCCAAGTTTTTGTTTTCTTATTGTTGAGTTTTAACAGCCCTTTGTATAAAATATACAAAGGATAATAGTCCTTTATCAGATATGTGTCTTTTGTGAATATTTTCTTTCAGTCTGTGTCTTGTCTTCTCACCCTCTTGACATTTCACAGAGCAGAAGTTTTTAATTTTAATGAAGTTCAGCTTATTAATTATTTCATTCATGCCTTTTGTGTTGTATCTAAAAAGTCGTTACCATACCCAAGATCATCCAGGTTTTTGCCTATATTATCTTCTAGGAGTTTCTAGTTTTGCATTTTACATTTAGGTTTGTGAACCATTTTGAGTTAATTTTTGTGATGGGTGTAGGTCTGTTGTCTTGATTAGTTTTTTTCATGTGGATGTCCAGTTATTCCAGCACCATTTCTTGAAAAGACCGTCTTTGTTCCATTGCAATTGCCTTTGCTCCTTTATCAAAGAGCAGTTGACTATATTTATGTAGGTCTATTTCTGAGCTCTCTATTCTGGTCCATTGCCTTTCTGTTCTTTTGCCAGTACCACGCTGTCTTGATTACTGTAGCTTTATAGTAAGTCTTGTTTTTGGATGTCAGTCCTCCAACTTTCTTCTTCTTCAATATTGTGTTAGCTATTCTGGGTCTTTTGCCTCTCATATAAACTTTAGAATCAGTTTCTCAATATCCACAAAATAACCTGCTGAGGTTTGTGGGTTTTTTTTTTTTCTTTTGGTGAGGATGATTTGCCCTGAGCTAACATCTGCCACCAATTCTCCTGGTGTTTTTTCGTTTGAGGAAGATTAGCCCTGAGCTAACGTCTGTGCCAGTCTTCCTTTACTTTGTATATGGGTTGCCACCTCAGCATGTTTGATGAGTGGTGTAGGTCTGCGGTTGGGATCTGAACCCATGAACCTGGGCCGCTGATGTGGAGCACGCCAAACTTAACCACTGTGCCATGGGGCTGGCACAACCTGCTGAGATTTTGATTGGAATTGCATTGAATCTACAGATGAGGTTGGGAAGAACTGGCACTTTGACAATATTGAGTCTTCCTATCTTGAATATGGGATCAAAATCCTTTTTTAAAATTCCTTTCCTTCACTCTCAGGTCAATTGCCAAGAACTACTCAGTTTTTCTCAATTGTTTTGTCCCTACTGCTACTTAGTTTAGAACATAATTATTTATTTAGACTATTGCAAAAACCTTACTGGCCTTCCTGATATCCATTCCTTCCTCTCCCATCATTCCTCCCTTATAGATTCTTGACCCTGTTACTTAATTACTCTCTTCATGCTCAGAGTGGGAAAGGCCTTTCTGCTTATGACAAAACCCAGAAGCCATAAAAGAAAAGATTGATTGCATGGCAAAACAACTATAAACAAAGTCACACACAAACTGGGCAAAATTTGCAGCTCCCATTGTAAGCAGAGGACTAATTTTTCTGTGATACAAAGAGTGTGTACAAATTACCAAGACTGAACACTCCAAATAGAAACAGCAACAAATATGAACAGTTAACAGAAAATAAAGTATAAATGATTCTTAAAAGTATACTCATTTACTCAAAATGCAAGTTAAAGATTGGCAAAGATCCCAAACTTTGACAACTGTGTTGGTGAGAGAGTAAAGAGACAGGCACACCCATACCACTCATGCTAATGAGAGTGTAAATATTAAATTGTCCAAGCCCAATGAAGGACTAATTGGCAATATCAAAGTTTTAAAGTCGCATAAATTTCGATTCAACAAGTCTGCTTTGGGGAACTTTTCCTATATACGCCTACCCACTTGTAAATTGATGTATTCCCAAGGTTTTTCATGATGATATTGCTGTTAATAAGAAAAGATTGAAAACTGCCTAAATGTCCCATCAGTGCTGGAGCGGGTAAATAAATTATGATACATCCATGCAGTGATACCATGCATCTGTAAGAATGGGGGGGAGGAGCTATGTATTGACAAGAAAGATCTTTAAGGTACATTGTTAATTGAGAAAAGGAAGATGCAGTACATGACTCCTGGTGTTCTACAATTTGTAAAAAAAGGGAAATACAAAATAATATATATTGGACATACTTGTATATATGTAAATAGCTGGAAAGATACAAAAGAAGTTAGTGGGAGGGAACTTTACATGGTATGTGTTTTATAATTTTAAACCAGGGAAATATATTATTATTTTTAAAAATAACAAGGAAAAATGTAAAGTAAAACCTCTTTACTGGTTGCTTATCACTTACAGTACATGGTCAGCTTGTTTTGCCTCTCAAGAACCTGTAGAATTTGACTTCTGTTGACCTCTCCACTCTACTCCCACAACGTTACCTCCAAAGTTTACTTCCCTTCTCTGGTTTGCAAAGCACCTATCTAACAGACCTATACATGCTGTCAGTCCCTTGCTTTTGAAATTATAATTTCTTTCTTCCTGGAATGGCTTTCCTAATACTCCAGTGGTCTTTTTTCTTTGAGGCTCAATCCCAAATTACCTTTCATGAATTCTTTCTGTGCTTGTATGATGTCCTATTAATTTTGCTTGCACTATACTGAAATGTTTCTGGTTCTGCCTCCTCTTCTCTGTTATAAGCATGCTCCTTAAGGATCCAAGTGTTGAATAAAATTAATGAGGGAGCTTTTATATGTCATTAATAGTGATGTAACTGTTATAACCTTAAAAATATTTGTATCTTTAGGGGCCAGCCCGGTGGCACAGCAGTTAAGTGCGCATGTTCTGCTTTGGCGGCCCAGGGTTCACCAGTTCGGATCCCGGGTGCGGACATAGCACTACTTGGCAAGCTATGCTGTGGTAGGTGTCCCACGTATAAAGTAGAGGAAGATGGGCATGGATGTTAGCTCAGGGCCAGTCTTCCTCAGCAAAAAGAGGAGGATCGGCAGCAGATGTTAGCTCAGGACTAATAGTCCTCAAAAAAATTTTTTGTATCTTTAGGCCCAACAGTCTTTTTCTGGGAATTTTTCCTGAAAAACCAAGCAGAGATGTAACCAAATATTCATTAGCAAAAATATTCATTGTGGCCTAATTTATAATAGGGGAAAATGATAAATAATTTAAATGTGTAACAACAGGGGACTGCTTAAGTATGAATAAGCTAATACACTCTTAAAAATAATGATGAGGGGCTGGCCCCGTGGCCCAGTGGTTAGGTTCCCCCACTCTGCTTCGATGGCCCAGGGTTTCGTGGGTTCAGATCCTGGGTGCGGACATGGCACCGCTCGTCGGGCCACGTTGGGATGGCATCCCACATGCCACAGCTGGGAGGACCCACAACTAAAAATACACAGCTATGTGCTGGGGGGATTTGGGGAGAAAAAAAAGAAAAATATTTAATATTATGTTCACAATATAAAATGTGTGAAAAGCAAGTTACAGAGCAGTACAGTTGGATCCAATCTTGTGATCCGAATCAGTGCATGGAGAGAGGACTGGAAGAACATAGTACTACAAAACAATAGTGATGATGATTCTCTGGTTTTGTATGTGTTTTCTGATTTTATAAATTTTATGTTTTGTAATAAAAAAATAAATTATTTCTAAAAAACGGAAGATTTCTAGAGAACAACAAACCTAAGTTCTATATAATAAAACCTTACTCAAATTTATCCAAATATTTTGATTAACAGAATGAACAATTTTCAGAGAATTCAAAATATGTATAGTAAAGCTACACAGAACTTAATTCGGCATTTTTTTGTTAATTGAGAAGATGTTAGGATTTTATCTCGTGTATAAGGATTAAGACCATGATTACTTGTTGACAGAACATAGGAAAGAGTGCTAGTTACAGAAGGATAATAAGTAATGTTTGCGTCCATATACCAGGAACTGTTCAAAAACTTGAAATGTCTTTAGACATCAAATCCTTACAAGCCTATAAGATAGGAGCTGTTATTACCCCTATTTTACAGGTTAAAAAACTAAAACTCAGAAGTGAGGTGGCTTGTTCAAAGTCACACAGGAGTAGCCAGTATGCCCATAGTTAGAGTGGTGGGTAAAGGATTTATTGTAATTATGTGGAGGAGATGCTGTGAATAAAGGAATACAGGAATTTCCTGTCTTTGGTTTCAGCAGTGGCCTGGGTAACATGAGTGTCTGTGTCCTTGGAGCCTTGCACAGGGGCCTTCTGTCAGGAAGCACTGCCCAAGCCTAGAACTTTGCATTCAGGGAGGTTCTCTTTGTCACTGGGAAGCTGACTGACATCTCAAAAATTTAGTTATTTCTCTGGGTTAACATTAACAATGATTTCTTGAGTTCTTATAGATGATGTTCTCCAAGCTCTAAGGAAGAAGTCAAGCAAGGATTGAGGGGTCCTGGAGAGGAACCTTTCTTAGATAACGACAATGACAAGAGAAAATTGGGCCCACAATGCTCTGAGACAAGAAGGTCTTGTTAAAGGGAAGGATGATACCTGGAAATGGGGAACCAGCTTCCAAGGGAGTAGCTCCTCTGTTTGGGAGACCTCCCATCTCCACTTTAGACGGTTACGTTACCATGAAACATCTGGACCCCAGGAGGCACTGACCCGGCTCCGGGAGCTCTGTCGCCGGTGGCTGAGGCCAGAAGCGCGCACCAAGGCCCAGATTCTGGAGCTGCTGGTTCTGGAGCAGTTTCTGAGCATCCTGCCTGGGGAGATTCGGACCTGGGTGCAGATCCATCGCCCTGGGAGCGGTGAGGAGGCCGTGGCCCTGGTAGAGGAGCTGCAGAAAGACCTCGATGGACCAGCACTAAAAGTGAGAAATGGAGAAGGGGGAGAGTTTGGGATAGAAGAAGGGAGAGAATTGAGGCAGGGTAGGCTGGACTGGAGGGTGATCTTATGATTTTCATTAACAATTAATAGCACATTGGCAACCCTAATGCTAATTAAAGCAGGTTCATGAGCTATTCAGACCGTAGAATATCTTTGCAGAGACACATTTATGATTGGGGTCTTTGGGTACAATTCAGAATAAGCATGAGGGCATTGACTGCACTTTGTCCCCCTGGGTGATGCTTGCTGTGCTGAGTTTGGTTCAAGAACGTGAATAATACAATGTTTCTAAGTGTTCCCCTAAACAGAAGCATATGTATTGTTTGTATAAGACTTTGGAATGATGGTGTAAACCTGGAGTATAAAAGCCTCCCCGAAAGAATGAAGCTTTCTAGATCTGACAAGACCTCCCCATGTGTGCCCCTGCTGGGGGTTCTATGAGCCAAGGTATTGGGTTGAGATATTTGCTTCTGATAAGATTTTATATCCTTGACCATTAAATTGAGATCTTAATCTAGTTCCTAGAATGTGTGAGATCTCTTTCTGTCAATCTATAGCCCGCTGGAAACATTTCTATATAGGAAATCTGAAACATAACTTAAACTTGGGAGTGGCACCAAGTGGGATGGGCTTGTTTGTCTTAATCATAAAATGAAGAATTTTAGAGCTATATATTTCATTGCAAATCAGTAATCCATCCTTCTCATTTGAGAGATAAGAAAACAGGCTGAAAAAGTTTCACTGGGTTGCTGTTGGTCGTACCTGTAGCTAGCAGCAAAACCAAGTGTCTGAACGCTCCTACTCTAGTGTTCCCTCTGTGGAGCAGGGAGGGATAAGTAAAGGGGTAAATAAGTAGAGTGTATTGAACCCAGGTCTGATCTAAAACCATGCCTGAAGCTAAAACCCATGCTCTTAATTATTGCTTGTTACTTCCCATTCCCTCCTTAACCCACACCCAGGTCTGGCTTCTGTTTCCACCGTTCTGTTCAGTCTCCTCTGGGAGAGGTCGCCAGTGCCATGAGTGGGGCTAGAGGGCAGCTCCATTGTTCTCAAGGCAAAGCTTTACTCCTGTTTTGATGCTGCATACTTGAGGTGGGTCTGTCTGATCTCACAGTTCTAGATTGTGGGCAGAAAGAGGTCCACGGTGGTTAGGTGAGTCCATTTTCTGGAAGTACAAGAACCAGCTTATTTTATTTTGCTTATTCCTAGGTTCCAGTTCTTGTCCAAGACCAAGATACTCTCCAGGAGCAGATGAGCACTCCAGGAACAGCACTTCCTCATGCACCCACTGGCAGCCACATATCAGCTGAAATGCACCCAAATCCTCTTACTAACCCAGTGGTGTTTAACCTCCAGGATCCTCAACATGGTACTTACTCAGTGCCTCTGGTTTTGGACTTTTTCAGGACTCTTATGCCTCATCGCCTTACTCCCAGATAGTTGCTTCCTGTCTCGCCCTGTATATGAATCCCTTATGGTACCAAGCACTTTCTGCTGTTTGTCCTTTTGTCCTTTCCTGGGTCCCTCTGACCCTTTATCCATTCTTATTGCTACTCTTTGTGTTATTCCAGCCCTGCACATGGGGATCACTCAGAAAAGTTTTATGAATCATTTTGTAGCCATGATTGCCTAGTCCTGGGAATTCTGGGTCTTTCTGAATTCCTTCTTTGTAGAAGATATTGGACTTTGAGTAGTGGGCAGGAAAAGCACAAATCTCACGTGCAGCTTTTTCTCCTTCCTCAGATTCTCCTGCCCATGAGGCTTCTGCCCTTTCCCAGGAAGAAAACCCAAGAAATCAGTTAATGGCACTCATGCTCCTGACAGCTCAGCCCCAGGTGAGATTTGCATCCTCTTTCCTTCCTAAGGCCCTATCTGCACTAATTGTGGCTGAAGTGCCCTCTCTCATCCTAGTGCTTTGGTGTCTAGTCAGTTCCCATCTCTAAATCAAAGTCCATGCTATTGGAATGCAGACTTTACGTGGCGTCTCCTTCTACCTCCCTGTTACGCCTTGCCCGTCTCATGGATTCACAATGTGTCCTTTCCCCAGAAGTGAAAGGAATCTTCGCTTCTTCAGTAGGGGAGCTCCTGGGCATGGGTAATCTCACATGTACCTGTTATTTCAGGAGTTGGTGATGTTTGAGGAGGTATCAGTATGTTTCACTTCAGAGGAATGGGCGTGTCTGGGCCCAATTCAGAGGGCCTTGTACTGGGACGTAATGCTGGAGAATTATGGAAATGTGACCTCCCTAGGTAAGGACCCTTTCTTCCCATAATTCTTAGCTTTATTTCATCAGCCTTTGTTTGTTTTCTGGTTATGAAACTAGTGTATACTTATTTTGGAAAACACAGAATATTAGAAAGGAAAAAAAAAACTTCCTTAAACCCACTATTTGCAGACACCTACTACCAAAATTTTGATGTATTGCCTTTTTGTTTTTTTCTGTTTTTGAAGTTCTTTTACATTGTTTTGTGTTTATACAATTTTATAGCTTGCTTTCCTCCCATTCTCCTCACTTGTATTAGTATAAATTTTTTGCAAGTATTATCTGTATTGGCTACATAGTTTGTGCCTAAATTCAGTTAGCTAATTCTTTATTTTAGATAATTGCTCTACTAATCATCTATCTCTATCCCTAAGGCCTTTATTTCTCATTATTTTTTAGAAGTAGAATTACTAGGCCTAAATGTTTGAATTGTTTTAAGGTTCTTGCTTCGTACTGCCAAATTGCTTTCCATAGTGAGCTCTGTCCTCTCTGCTCTTAACCAGAAGTACATAAGAACACTCCTTTTGCTCTGCCTTTGTTGGTACTGAGTAGCCTCATTCTTTTAAATTGTAGCTAATACAAGTTTTTTTAAGTTATAATATCTATTTACAGTTGTGTGTCACTTAATGATGAGGATACGTTCTGAGAAATGTGTCGTTAGGTGATTTTGTTGTTGTGCAAACAGCATAGAGTGCCCTTACACAAACCTAGATGGTACAGTCTACTACATCCTAGGCTATATGGTACTAATCTTATGGGACCACTGTCATGTATGCAGTTCGCTGTTGACCGAAACATCAATATGTGGTGCGTGACTGTATTCTCAAATGGATTTCTTTGATTAGTAATAAAATAAGAGTATTAAAAAATTTGTTAGCCATTTGTGCTTCCAACAAACATTAAAAAACCTGTCATGTGGTGGCAACTGTGGGAATGATGTGATTTTGCCCTTAAGTAGCTTACCATTGTTTGGGAGATGAACATAGAATAAACAAGGCAATAGTAATTGGTATAAGAGTGGCATAAGCCTCTTGAGCTGGAAATGGAGAGGACAAAGCAAACAGTTCCATTCCTGGGGATTAGTACAGGCCATAAAGGAGGTAGCTTTGTGCTGGATCTTGAAGAAAAAAGTAGGATTTTGTTTGGAGAAATAGACATTAAACACTGAGGAATCAGCTAAAGAACTGATCTAATTTGGACTGAAATACAGTTTTAGAGTATCACTTTAAATGGCTGCATAGTATTCCATTGACTGTGTATCTTGCTTTCATTGACAGCTTTACGATATTGAATTTCTATTTAAGAACATTACATGCCTTTCCATTTGCTCAGTACTGCCTTTGTATGTTTCAGGCCTGTTTTAAAATTGCATTTATCTAGATCTTGCATATTTCTGATTACATTCATTCTTTGGAATTAGAATCTTTTCCAATGTTTTCTAATTGACTGTTGTTTGCATATATGAAAATACTGATTATTTTTGTATGTTGCAGCCTTACTAAATTATTTTATTCATAGTAATTTATATTTTATGTTTTTACACTTATGAGAATATATCTTTTAGTATCTCAGCTGTGCTGACGGTGGGTCAAACATTCTGTAGATTTTATATTTTGTTACATTTTACCAAAACTCCTTTCTAACAATGATGTACCAATTTGTGTTCCCACGAAAAGAGCAAAAGAGGGCCCATTTCCCCTGTACTTGCTTATGATTTGGTCAGTGTTTTAAAACTTTGCTAGGTAGATGAAGAATACTATCTTTTGTTTGTTTTTCATTTCTTTGATTATTAGTGTGGTTGAAATCTGTTCACACGTTTATTGGTCATTTTACTCTTGTTCATATCCTTCCTACATGTCTCTTTTATTTATTAAAACCACTTACCCTTTGTCAAGTGTTGCATAAGTTTTTCCCATTTGTTTGCCTTTCATTGTTATTTATGAATTGTTATTTTTTAATTTAAGCCTTAGAAAATCTTTTATGTAGTATTAAACTTAGCAGTATTTTCCTTTGTGGTCCTCTCCATAAAATTATTATTATTTTTAAATCACCTATATTTTCTTCAGATACTTTTATTGTTACATTTTTACATTTAAGCTGTACTCCATCTAAAATATTGATATACAGAATGATACAAGAATCCAGTTTGTTGGTTTTTAATGCAAGTGGCTTTACCAATGTACCAATGCTATTTACTCAAGAATCTATCTTTTCTAAGAATTTTACAGTATAATTTGTGGATGAACTAGTTAATTTTATGAA
Source organism: Equus caballus (assembly GCF_041296265.1). Classification (NCBI taxonomy): domain Eukaryota; kingdom Metazoa; phylum Chordata; class Mammalia; order Perissodactyla; family Equidae; genus Equus; species Equus caballus. The sequence continues at coordinate 53,227,449 of NC_091699.1, read as the reverse complement.
AAACACCATGGATCTATACCTCATGCTGTAAATCAAAATAAATTTCCATATGAGTCTAAGAGTTTGACTGAAAAAAAAATAAGCAAATGGAACTGCTTATTTATTGCAGCTCTGAAGAAAGAGAAGTTTGAACCAACTTTAATAAATAAGATATACTCTAACTGCAGTGTTGTTGGGGCTTTGGGCAAGCAGATACCAGGGTGTTTATGCCTTTTGGTGTAGTAATTCTGATTTGAGGAGGATACCTTGAGGAAATGGTTCAGAAAGAGGAAAAATAAGTCATATGTCTAATGATAGTCCCAGCAAAGTATTTATAATGGTTTAAAGTTGGTCACAACCAAATTCCCCAAGATAGAGAAAGTACTAAGCTGACCATGGTGTTTTGACCTGGAGGTATAGTATGACACTGTCAAATATGACAATTCTGTTCACTCAATTTCCATGTGTTGATAAACTGCTTGGTAGAAAAGCAGACTCCAGGTACCTTGTACACACTGCTTCAATATATAAAAGATGCATATATATTCATTTAAGAGATTGGAATAGAATTTGAAGGAAATTATTTAAGAAATACTGAGTACCTCCCATATCAAGCTTATTAGCCCCTGTCTTAAAGTACATCCCAGTTGGAGTGATAGACATTTACACTAATACAATTCAGTGTGGCAAATGCTATATAAAAAAGTGTGCACTAGTATGGGAGCCCATAGGAGCTTGGTGTGGTGGAAGGACTGGGAGAGTGGGGGAGGGGTAGGTAGTTCAAGGAAAGATTTACAGAGTGGGTGACTTTTTATTGTTAATAACAATTGTATTGAGATATAATTCACACACTGTACAATTCACCCATTTAAAGGTTACAGTTCATTGGTTATTAGTATATTCACAGAGTTTTGCAACCATCACCACAGTCAAATTTAGAACGTTTTCATCACCTCAAAAAGAAAGCTTGTACCTTTTAGCAGTCACCTTTATTTCACCCAACTCCCCCCTTCAGCCTAGCCCTTGGCAACCACTAATCTGCTTTGTCTCTCTCCATTTGCCTATTCTGGACATTTCATATAAGTGGAGTATATAGTATGTGGTCTTTTGTGACCGACTTCTTTTACTTAGTATAATGTTCTCCAAGTTCATCCATGTTCTAGCATGTATTAAAACCTTATTCCTTTTTATTGTATATAATATTCCAGTGTATGGATATATCACATGTTATTGATCCATTCAACAGTTGATAGACATTTAAGTTGCTTCCACCTTTGGGCTATTATGAATAACACTGCTGTGAACATTTGTGTTCAAGTTTTTGTGTGGACATACGTTTTCATTTCTCTTGGGTATATACCTAAGAGTGGAATTGCTGGGTCATATGATAACTCTATGTTTAATCATTTGAGGAACTGACGGATGGTTTTCCAAAGTGGCTGTACCATTTTGCATTCCTACCAACAGTGTAGAGGGTTCCAGTTTCTCCAGATCTTTGCTAACACTTGTTATTACCTGTCTTTCTGATTATAGGCATCCTAGTGGGTCTGAAGTGATATCTCATTGTGGTTTTGATTTGCCTTTCCCTGTGGCTATTGATGTTAAGCAATTTGTCATGTGCTTATTGGCTAATTTATATATCTTTGAAGAAATATCTGTTCAGATTCTTTGTCTATATTTTAATTGGGTTGTCTTCTTATTATTGAGTTGTAGGAGTTCTTTATATATTCCAGATACAAGTACCTTATCAGATATATGAGCTTCAAGTATATTCTCCCTTTCTTTGGTTTGTCTTTTCCCTTTTTTTTATTGAGGAAGATTGGTCCTGAGCTAACATCTGTTGCCAATCTTCGTCTTTTTTTTTTTTCTTTTCTCTTCTCCCCAAAGCCCCAGTACATAGTTGTATATCCTAGTTGCAGGTCATTTTAGTTCTTCTATGTGGGATGCCACCACAACATGGCTTGATAAGCAGCACATAGGTCCTCACCCAGGATCTGAACCAGCGAACCCTGGGACACCATAGTAGAGTGTGTGAACTTAACCACTTAGCCATGGGGCAGGCCCCCTCTTTTCACTTTTTCAGTGGTGTCCTTTGAAGTACAAAAGTTATTAATTTTGGTGCATTCCAATTTACTTTTTCTTTTGTTGCTTGTGCTTTGGTGTCATATCTGAGAAACCATTGCCTAATCCAAAGTCATGAAGATTTAAGTCTATGTTTTCTTCTAAGAGTTTTATAGATTTAGCTCTTATATTTAGCGTTTTGATCCATTTTGAGTTAATTTTTGAATATGGTGTGAGGTAAGAGTCTAACTTCATTCTTTACCTGTGGCTATTCAGTTATCCCAGCACCATTCTTTCCCCAGTGAATTGTTTTGGCAATCTTTCAAAAATCAGTTAACCATAAATGTGAACGTTTATTTCTGGATTCTCAATTCTATTCCTTTGATTATATGTCTAGCCTTATGTCAGTGGCACTCTGTCTCATTACTGTTGCTTCATAGTACATTTTGAAATTAGGAAGTGTGATCCCTTGGACTATATTCTTCTTTTTCAAGATTGTTTTAGCTCTTCTAGGCCTCTTGAGTTTCCATATGAATTTTAGGATCAGCTTGTCAGTTTCTGTCTAGAAGCCATCTGAGATTTTGATAGGGATTGCATTGAATTTGTAGATCAGTGTGGGGAGTATTGCCATTTTAATGAAGTTAAGTCTTTCAATCCATGAACATGGGATATCTTTCCATTTACTTAGTGTTTAATTTCTTTCACCAATGTTTTGTAGTTGTCAGGGTATGTTTCACACTTTTCAAATTTATTCTTAAGTCTTTTATTCTTTTTGATGCTACTATTTCTTAATTTCCTTTTGGGATTGTTCACTTCTGGTGCATAGAAATACACTCATTTCTGTATATTGATCTTGTGTCTTGCAACCTGCTGAACTTATTTAGTTCTATGAGTTTTTTGATGGATTCTTTTGGATTTTCTATATAAGATCTTGTCATCTGCAAATAGAGATAGTTTTACTTTTTCCTTTCCAATCTGAATGCCTTTTACTTCTTTCTCTTGCCTAATTGCTCGGGCTAGAACTTTCAGTACATGTTGCATAGAAGTGGCAAGAGCAGAAATCCTTTTCTTGTTCCTACTCTTAGAGGGAAAGCATCAGTCGTTCACCATTGTTAGTATGATTTTTTGTAGGTGTCCTTTATGAGGTTGAGGAAGTTCCCTTCTATTCCTACTTTGTTGAGTGTTTTTATCTTGAAGAGATGTTGGATTTTGCCAAATGCTTTTTTGTGTCTATTGAGCTGATTATATGACTTTTATCCTTTGTTATATTCATACAATGTATTACATTAATTGCTTTTCTAATGTTATATCAACATTGCATTCCTTTGATAAATCCCATTTAGCCGTGGTGTGTAATTCTTTTTATGTGTTGCTAGATTCAATTAGCTAGTCTTTTGTTGATGATTTTAATGTTTATATTCACATGATGTATTTTTCTGTAGTTTTCTTTCTTTTGTGATATCTTTGATTTTGGTATCAGGGCAATACTGTCTTCATAGAGTAAGTTGGGAAGTGTTCCTACCTCTTCTATTTATTGGAAGAGTTTGTGAGGAATTGGTATTAATTCTTTTAATCTTTGGTAGAATTCACCAGCGAAGCAATCTGGGCCTGGGCTTTTCTTTCTGGGTGGTTTTTTGATTACTGATTCAATCTCTTTACTTTTTATAGATCTATTCAGATATTCTATTTCTTCTTAAGTCAGCTTTCGTAGTTTGTGTCTTTTTAGGAATTTGCCCATTTCATCTTAAATTGTCCATTTTATTGGCATAGAATCAGTGATAATATTCCTTTATAATTCTTTTTATTTCTGTAAGATCAGTGGTAATGTCCATGGTGGATGAGCTTAGGGTTTTTTTGTTTTGTTTTGTTTTATTTTCTTTTTTATTAAGATTATGATAGATTACAACCTTGTGAGATTTCAGTTGTACATTATTGTTAGTAATGTTGTGGGTACACTACTTCACCCTTTGTGCCCTCCCCCCAACCCCCCTTTTCCCTGGTAACCATCGATCGGTTCTCCATGGCTATATGTTAACTTCCACCTATAAGTGGGGTCATATAGAGTTCGTCTTTCTCTGTCTGGCTTATTTCACTTAACATAATACCCTCAAGGTCCATCCATGTTGATGCAAATGGAACAATTTGGTCCTTTTTTATGGCTGAGTAGTATTCCATTGTGTATATATACCATATCTTCTTTATCCAGTCATCAGTTTCTGGGCATTTAGGTTGGTTCCACGTCTTGGCTGTTGTAAATAATGCTGCGCTGAACATAGGGGTGCATGGGATTCTTGGGATTGCTGATTTCAGGTTCTTAGGATAGATACCCAGTAGTGGGATAGCTGGGTCATAGGGTATTTCTATTTTTAACTTTTTGAGAAATCTCCATACTGTTTTCCATAGTGGCTGCACTAGTTTGCATTCCCACCAACAGTGTATGAGGGTTCCTTTTTCTCCACAACCTCTCCAACATTTGTCACTTTTGGTTTTGGATATTTTTGCCAATCTAACGGGTGTAAGGTGGTATCTTCGTGTAGTTTTGATTTGCATTTCCCTGATGATTAGTGATGATGAACATCTTTTCATGTGTCTCTTGGCCATACTTCTATCTTCTTTGGAGAAATGCCTGTTCATGTCCTCTGCCCATTTTTTTGATCGGGTTGTTTGTTTTTTTGTTGTTAAGCTGTGTGAGTTCTTTGTATATTATGGATATTAATCCTTTGTCGGATAAGTAGCTTGTAAATATTTTTTCCCAATTAGTGGGCTGTTTTTTTGTTTCAATCCTGTTTTCCCTTGCTTTGAAGAAACTCTTTAGTCTGATGAAGTCCCATTTGTTTATTCTTTCTATTGTTTCCCTCATCTGAGGAGTTATAGTGTCTGAAAAGATTCTTTTGAAACTGATGTCAAAGAGTGTACTGCTGATATTCTCTTCTAGAAGACTTATTGTTTCAGGCCTAATCTTTAAGTCTTTGATCCATTTTGAGTTTATTTTTGTGAATGGTGAAAAAGAATGATCGATTTTCATTCTTTTACATTTTTTGTTTTTTTTTTAAGATTTTATTTATTTATTTTTTTCCTTTTTCTCCCCAAAGCCCCCCGGTACATAGTTGTATATTCTTCGTTGTGGGTCCTTCTAGTTGTGGCATATGGGATGCTGCCTCACTGTGGTTTGATGAGCAGTGCCATGTCCGTGCCCAGGATTCGAACCAACGAAACACTGCGCCGCCTACAGTGGAGCGCACGGACTTAACTACTCGACCATGGGGCCAGCTCTGAGCTTAGTTTTTTAATTTGTTTTTTGGTGAGGAAGATTGGCCCTGAGCTAACATCTCTTGCCAATGTTCTTTTTTGCTTGGGGAAGGTTATTGCTGAGCTAACATCTGTGGCAATCTTCCTCTGTTTCTTGTATGTGGGACACTGCCACAGCATGGCTTGATGAGCAGTGCCCAGGTCCATGCCTGGAATCTTAACCTGCAAACCCCAGGCTGCTGAAGCAGAGTGTGTGAACTTAGCCACTATGCCACCAGGCCGCCTCCATTTACCTTAGTTTTTAAGAGTGTAGGTATATGATGTGTAGAGAGTTGGGAAGAGGAAGAGCAATTCAGGAAGAGAAAAGGGCATGGGCAGTGGTGGAGAAGCAAGCAAAAGCATGACATTTTGGAACGTCTGTATGTGTTCTCTGTGGCTAGAGTCTAGGGGCATAAAGGGTACTGATAAGAAGTGAAACTGGAAAAATAGGCAGACAGGGGGTGAGGGTATCTCTTGGCCTATGCTGGTCATTTATGCTTTATCCTGTAGGCAGTGAAGAGTCATTTGTTTTGAGCACTTGAGTAACGTGATCAAATTTACCTATTGGAAAGCTAATTGTCAGGGAGTGGACGTGGATTAGAAGAGGGGGGTTAATTGGAGGCAGGGAAGCCTGTCTGTTTCTTGTAGGATTCACCAAAAATTTCAGAATGTAACCCTCTTCCTGTGTCATTCTGACATTTTTCTACTATGTCCCCTAAAGTTCAATAGGCTTATACATCATCTAATTCCTGTACTAAAATTTCAGGTAGTTTAACCAGCTGATTAACTACTGAGAGTACGAAAGTTACTAATTTCTTAAGCATTTTCCACCTCGGTTTAACTACTTGCAACACTTCTATTTCCTAAAAGTACTTCTGCTTCCTTAAAACACTTCCATGTCCTTAAAGAAAGAGAACTTTCCTTTCTACCAGCATCCTGCTTAAATTGTGAAACCGCTCCTTGATCCAATCACTGTGGACAAGGAAACTGGAGTACCAATATTGGATCGGCCTAGGACACATGCCCATCTCCACAGCCAGGGGAAGCAGGGTAGTGTGATTGGCAGTCATGCCTGAATCCCACAGAGAGGGGCAGTTGAGATGGGATATGAGGGCCTGACCTAAGAATGTAGTTCAGATGAACATTTATTGGATGTTGTCCCTGGTCACTCTATCGTAAACTTAAAGAGGTTTGTAATGAAAATAAATAGCTGCACTCCTTTCCTATGTCTTTTCTTTGTATTTAGGTAGAAGAACAGTGTTGTTATACTTAAATAGAAGATAATGTTACTATTATTCACATAATTTTACTTGTTAGATAATTTGGGCAACTAGTTTATGATTTTTCTTACATTTCAATGGTGAAAGTAAGTTTCCAAAATATTTTCAAAAAAGTAATTTCACATTTTAAAATATTTGAGAATGTTGGAGTAGAAAAGGACCTTGAAAGTTTACTAATTCAGCCTCATCGTTTTATAGATGTTTTCATGTTTTTTATCCTCTTTCTATATTTTTCTTTTGATTCTGTATTTCTTTTGTTTATGTCTAATTAAAGTGAGGGAGTCTAACCCAGACCTAATGTTTTTGTGAAATGAATTTTAAAATTTTTATTTCTCAATTTTAAAAGGAACAGTGCAGGGCTGGCCTGGTGGTGGAGTGGTTAAGTTCATGCACTCTGCTTCAGCAGTCTGGGGTTCGTGGGTTCGGATCCCAGGCACAGACCCACACACTGCTCATCAAGCCACACTGTAGTGGCATCCCACATATCAAATAGAGGAAGTTTGGCACAGATGTTAGCACAGGGACAGTCTTCCTGAAGGAAAAAGAGGAAGATTGGCAACAGGTGTTGGCTCAGGGCCAATCTTCCCCACAAAAATAAATAAGGAACAGTGGGAGTTATATTTTAATTCTAAGAACTAAGTTTTTTTAATGGATTTTATTTTCTGTTGGTTAATAGCTTTCAAGTAATTAAAGAGTGTTTATGTACTTGTCTTTTCAAAAATTAAAGATTGCCTTTCCGAGTCCTTAGGTATATTTTCTCTCCTTTAGAGTTCCCATCTTCCTAGCATGAAGAAAATAAAAAGACAATTCTTTATAAGCCAAATGATTCTTCCTGTTCCATCCAACTTCCTGAGCCTCAGGTCTGAACCACCTGCTTATCCCTTGTTCTCTGTCTTGTTCTTCCTTGCATCTGTTTTTGCACATCATTTATATTTGTCCATCTGCTCCCTAAAGACAAAGAGCTTAGAAGGGTCTCAGAGTAAGTTCTCTGTCAATCCATTTATGACATTCTGTCAGTGTAGCATTCTGCTTTGTACCTTCATTTAATGAAAAGTTTCTCCCTTTGTATTCATTTGAAAGTGTTCCCTCCTAGCTTGTTTTAAAGTCATTTGAAGATCTTGTTCTCACTAACACAGGGACATGGTAACATTGCATTTTTAATTCCTTTTACCAGAATGGGAGACCATGACCGAGAATGAGGAGGTGACATCAAAGTCAAGCATATCTCAAAGAGCAGATTCTCAGAAAGGAACATCAAAAAGGCTTCAAGGAGGTGTTCCCCAGGTCCTTAATTTTGAGGAAGAGTGTGAATGGCAAGTTTCGGCAAATCAATGGCGAAATGAAACAAGGGAAAGAGATACATTGAAGAAAGTTTCCTTCTGTGAACAAGACAAGAAGAAAAGGACTCCACCAGAAAAACGAAGCCAAAAGTGGAAGGAATTTGGAGAAAGCCTAAATTTAGGTTCAGCTCTTTCTGAAAGTTTAATAGATACTGAAGGAAAGAAGTGTCATAAATGTGATATATGTTGTAAACATTTCAATAAAATCTCCCATCTTATAAACCATCGGAGAATCCACACTGGTGAGAAACCTCATAAATGTAAAGAGTGTGGAAAAGGCTTTATTCAGCGCTCAAGCCTTCTAATGCATTTACGGAACCATTCTGGGGAGAAACCTTATAAATGTAATGAATGTGGGAAAGCCTTCTCTCAAAGTGCTTACCTCCTAAACCATCAGAGAATCCATACTGGAGAGAAACCTTATAAATGTAAGGAATGTGGAAAGGGCTTCTATAGACACTCAGGCCTTATTATACATCTAAGGCGCCATTCTGGGGAGAGACCTTATAAATGTAATGAGTGTGGGAAGGTTTTTTCTCAGAATGCTTACCTCATTGACCATCAGAGGCTCCACAAAGGGGAAGAACCCTATAAATGTAACAAGTGTCAGAAAGCTTTCATTCTGAAGAAGAGTCTCATTCTGCACCAGAGAATCCACTCTGGGGAAAAACCCTATAAATGTGATGAATGTGGAAAAACCTTTGCTCAGACCACTTACCTTGTTGACCATCAGCGACTCCACAGTGCGGAGAATCCATACAAATGTAAAGAATGTGGGAAAGTTTTCATTCGGAGCAAAAGCCTCCTCTTACACCAGAGAGTACACACAGAAAAGAAGACCTTTGGTTGTAAAAAGTGTGGGAAGGTTTTCAATTGTAAATCAAACCTCATTGACCATAAGAGGATGCATAGCAGAGAGAAGCCTTATAAATGTACTGAATGTGGGAAAGCCTTCACTCAGAGTGCTTACCTTTTTGACCATCAAAGACTCCACAATGGGGAGAAGCCCTATGAATGTAATGAGTGTGGGAAAGTTTTCATTCTGAAGAAGAGCCTCATTTTACATCAGAGGTTCCACACTGGAGAGAACCTCTATGAATGTAAAGACTGTGGCAAGGTCTTTGGTTCCAACAGAAACCTCATTGACCACGAGAGACTCCACAATGGGGAGAAGCCCTATGAATGTCGAGAGTGTGGGAAAACCTTCATTATGAGCAAGAGTTTCATGGTCCATCAGAAACTCCATACACAGGAGAAAGCCTACAAATGTGAGGATTGTGGGAAGGCTTTCAGTTACAATTCAAGCCTGCTTGTACATCGGAGGATCCACACTGGGGAAAAGCCCTTTGAATGTGGTGAGTGTGGAAGAGCTTTCAGTTCCAACAGAAACCTCATTGAACATAAGAGAATTCACAGTGGTGAGAAACCCTATGAGTGTAATGAATGTGGCAAATGCTTCATTCTGAAGAAAAGTCTCATTGGGCATCAGAGGATTCACACAAGGGAAAAATCGTATAAATGCAATGACTGTGGGAAAGTCTTCAGTTACCGCTCAAACCTTATAGCCCATCAGAGAATCCACACTGGCGAGAAGCCCTATGCGTGTAGTGAGTGTGGGAAAGGGTTTACTTATAACAGAAACCTTATCGAGCATCAGAGAATTCACAGTGGGGAAAAAACCTATGAATGTCATATATGTAGAAAAGTCCTTACCTCTAGTAGAAATCTTATGGTACATCAGAGAATCCACACTGGAGAGAAACCTTATAAATGTAATGAGTGTGGAAAAGACTTTAGTCAGAATAAAAACCTTGTTGTACATCAGAGAATGCACACTGGGGAAAAACCATATGAGTGTGAGAAATGCAGAAAATCTTTTACTTCTAAGAGGAATTTAGTTGGCCACCAGAGAATCCACACAGGGGAGAAACCATATGGGTGTAATGATTGTAGTAAAGTTTTTAGACAAAGAAAAAACCTTACTGTACATCAGAAAATTCATACAGATGAAAAACTCTGTGAATGTGATGAGTCTGAAAAAGAATTCTCTCAGTCTTCAAACCTTCGTCTTCAACACAAAATCCACACCGTGGAGGAATTCTCTTGGCTCCAAAATGCCAATGAGTCCAAGATAGAGATTCAGAAAATCTAGTATCATATATAAAATGAAATAGAATTCCTGCCTACTTAAGTAACTGTTGGAGAAATGACAGTATAATGTTTCTTATAAGGAAAAAAATCATGATTGATCCTTTTATAGACAAGTGAGTTACATGTGGAAAAAAGTTAATCTAGACTCTCAAGACTACAAATCTTAACCAAATTCTTGTTAAAGGATACTGTGTTGCAGACCATTTGTTATGATCTTAGAAAGGGACCTTGGAACAGTTGAGGACTCTGAAGAAACTACGTTTATGTCTTATAAGATGTAATGATGTAGTTGTAAATGATAGGAAAAATATCTTTGTATTAAAAAGTGTATGTTTCTGAAAAATGTGTATACTGTACATTTTAAAGATAGCACCACTGCTACACAAAGTCTAGTATGATGGAGACGTGTCAGACAGTGGGAGTTGGGTGGGCAAGTCTGCTGTTTGAGGACACCTTAAGAGCACTGGATTTCGAATCAGAAGACCTAGCTTTGGGTCCTGGCTCTTTCTCTTGCTAGCTATGTGATGTTATTAAGTCAGCCTCTAAGCCTCAGTTTCTCTGTCAGTCAAATATTGACATAATACCTACCTCACAGGGTTGTTGTGAAGATTAAGTGAAAGGATCTTTGTGAAAGTACTTTGTGAAATAATTTAGTTGTCAATAAAGTTGGATAACAGAGGTATGTTCAAAATTTAGAACATGGCAAAATATAACGTTTGTTCACTAAGTCAATATTAGGACCTCGTGAACCTCAAAAAAATACTCATTTTTATAGTAAGAGGGAGTACGATGGATAGCTAACTTAGGAATTTAGTATTCTAAGAAGACTTTTTAAAAATATAGCTTTAAAAATGTTTAAGTGAGTTAATAGACAATATGCATTGTTTGGTTTTATGGAAAAATATTACCTTATTGTGGAAAAATAATATTACGTCCATCTGTTAACATTGATGCCAAGGAAAACAATTTATTTTTCAACGTTTGCATTTGAAACCAAGCAGATGTAGTGTCAGAATGGAAGGACTGTCCTATGTTGCTTTCCTTGTTCACAGGGAAAAATCCTTAACTGCAACCCCTGAACTGATTATCCCTGCCACTGTCATTCTCAGTTCTAATCAGCATTTCATCACTGTTGACTTATGGTAGCTTGTTACTCAGGAAACAACATTCTGTCCCAGCACTTAACTTACTACATAAGTTTTTCACACAGAGCCAAGCCCTTCAAGCTCTGATTAAACTGATTCAGAATCCACCTCTGGGCGGTCAGGCTTATTACTCCTTGTGAACCAATCATTCATACAGTCTGTGTCCTTGTGTACATTTGTAGATTTAGTCCATCCTATATATATGCAGTTTTTTGGTGAGGAAGATTGGCCCTGAGCTAACATCTGTTGCCAATCTTCCTCTTTTTTTTTTCTTTTCTCCCCAAAGCCCCAGTACATAGTTATTGATCCTAGTTGTAGGTCATTCTAGTTCTTCTATTTATATTCTAGAGTTGATAATTTTGTGTTACAATTCTCTTAACTCCAATTCTGCAGTTGAACTGTAAATATCTTAATATCAGGATTGTGTTTTCTAATACTAGTAGCATTGAAGTGGTGTGTTGATTATAATAAGTGTTATTAATTCAACCCCAAAGTTCCTTGAGGGCTGGTTCCTCATTAGACCGACAGGTACCCAAGAGTGAAAACTGGAAGGGGCCCAAGGTTAAAGTCTTAAGACCTGGGTATGAGTCAGATTCTGCCACTTTCCTTGGACAAATACCTTCATTTTTTGGAGCCTTGATTTCCTCGTCTGTAAAACAGGAGGAAGAATATCTACCTCACAAAGTTGTTTTGAGGTAATGAATATGAACATGCTTTATATCCATGCTGTGGAAGAATCACTCCAGATTACGTAATAATTACAAAAGGAAAGACGTACCTTACCAGAGAGAAAGCTGGCATTTACCTTTTAACCAATTAACAAAATGTAACATCACTAAGACTAGGACAACCCACATAATGTGCTGCCTCATGTGATGGAATAAGCCAAAAGTATAATCTGAATTTATCAAGTTTCTTAGACCTAGTTGCCAGTTTACAGGAAATACAGAAGCAGAGGAACAAGATAAATGACACCATGAGAAACAAATTTAGGACATGGGATACTGTATAAGAAAACTGCAGGGGCGGGCCTGGTGGCGCAGCGGCTAAGTTTGCACGTTTGGCTTCTCTGTGGCCTGGGGTTTCCCGGTTTGGATCCTGGGTGTGGACATGGCACCGCTTGGCAAAAGCCATACTGTGGTAGGCGTCCCACATATAAAGTAGAGGAAGATGGGCATGGATGTTAGCTCAGGGCCAGTCTTCCTCAGCAACAAGAGGAAGATTGGCAGTAGTTAGCTCAGGGCTAATCTTCCTCCAAAAAAAAAAAAAACTGCATTGGATTCTTCAGAAAGATAGTACAATGAGAGGCTGGCCCCGTGGCTGAGGTGTTAAGGTTGTGCACTCTGCTTCGGCAGCCCATTGTTTTGCCAGTTTGGATCCTGGGCACAGACCTAGCACTGCCCTTCAAGCAATGATGAGGTAGCGTCCCACATGCCACAACTAGAAGGACCCACAATTAAAATACACAAGTATGTACTGGGGAACTTTGGAGAGAAGAAGGAAAAATTTTTAAAAATAAAAAAGATATTACAATGAAAAAGGAGGAGGGGTGATAATTGTTGAAGCTGGATTAATATTGAGAGTCCATTGTACTGTTCTCTGCTTTGTGTATGTAAGAAATTTCCATAGGGAAAAGTATAAAGTGGATGAGGGGGCTTGTTTTTAAGAGAGATTAAAGAGGCATAAGATACTAAGACAGGAATAGACACACACAAATGCCCATTTGATTTTTTACAAAGGTGCAAAAGCAATTGAGTAGAGGAGACATAACCTTTTCAACAAATGCTGCTGGACCAATTGGATATCCATAGGGAAAAAAAATTTAGGAACTAAAACTAAGTGAACACATATCTTAGACATATCAAAAGCATGTTCCATAAAAGGAAAAAAAGATAAATTAAGCTTCATCAAAATTAATTTGCTCTGCAAAAGACTCTTCTAAGAAGATGAGAATATGTTACAGACTGGGAGGAAATATTTGCAAATGATATATCCAACACAGGATTTCTATGTAGACTATACAAAGAATTCTCAAAACTCAACAGTAATGAATAGATCCAATTGGAAAATGGGCAAAAGACATGAACAGACATGTCACCGAAGTATAGATGGCAAGTAAATGAAAAGATGTTCAACATTATTAGCCATTAGGGAAAAGCAAGTTAAAAATCACTGCACACCTATCAGAATAGCTTAAAAAATGTTAACACCAGATGCTTTAAAAATGCAGAGAAACAGTCTCATATGTTGCCAGGAATCTTAAGCGGTAAGGCCACTCTGGGAAATAGTTGGATAGTTTCTTAGAAAACCAGCCATGCACTTACCATATGACCCAGTACTGGCACTCTTTAGCATTTATTCCAGAGAAATGAAAGCTTATGTTCCCACAAAAACCTGTACATGAGTGTTCACAGCAGTTTTATTCGTAATAGTCAAAATCTGTAAGTAACCCAGATATCATTCAACAGGTGGTTAAAACAAGTGTGGTATATCTACATCATGGATTTATATTACTCTGCAGTAGTACTCTGCAGTAAAATGGAATGACCAATTGATACCTGCATTGAGTCAAGTGAATTTCAAGAGAATTACGTTGAGTGAAAAAGTCCAATATCAAAAGGTCATATACTGTATGATTCCATTTATTTAATATTCTAAAATGGCAAAACTATAGAGATTGAAAAACAGATTAGTGGTTGCCTGAGGTTGGGGATGGTGGGAGGGAGCGAGGGGAAAGGGAGTGGTAGGGCTAGAGAGGTCTTTGTGATGTTGCAACAGTTGTGTTTCTTGATTGCGGCGGTGGTTACACAGATCCACACGTGATGAAATGACAGAAGTATACACACACATTGTACCAATGTCCGTTTCCTGATTTTTATATTAAACTGTAATTATGTAAGATGTACCCATTGGGGAAAAGTGAAAGGTAGCACCTTTGCAACTTCCTGTGAATCTGTAAGTTCAAAATAAAAAGTAAAAAAAGAAAGCTGAAGAGCCATAACCAAATGCAGTGTGTGAAACTGATTTGGGAAAACAAAATTATGAAATGTATGTTTTAGGACAGTTGGGGAAACTTGACTATGACTAGATATTAGATTATATTAGGGAATTATTGTTAGTTTTCTGACCTGTAATCATTACAGGTCATTAGTTTGGAGAATTTTTATTATTAAAAGATGCATATTAAGGTATTTGTAATGAAGTGTTTTGATGTTCACAACTTTCAAAAACATGTTTTTCAGTATGTTTAGAGAGAGAAGGCAAACGTAGCAGTGTTAATTGTTGAATCTAGATGGAGGATACAGGTATTCATTGTACCATTCTTTCAACTTTTCTGTACCGTTTGATATTTTCAAAATAAAAGGTTTGGGGCAAAATAATCAGGTCTTTCCACAGATTAATGCTTTGTAGCTTCAGGCTCCGGGGTCCGCGCCTTGTTTAACTGCCCCTGCGCAGCCTGGGGATGCCCCTCTCCCTGAGGCTCAGGGCCACAGCCCACCTAAACGCTGCTGCTCCCATCCCTGGTCCGGAGCGACATTGGACACCCATCGAGAAGAAAGCACCTCCGAGATTCCTAGAGAGGCCGGTCTGGCGACTTGGAGAGCCGGAAGCCCTGCCGAGGCACTTCCTGTCCGGTCATTGTTCTCGCGCTGGTAGGCGCGGAGAATCCGGCCTGCCGGCCTCCTGCTCTGGAGCCCGGGGTCCCCGGCCGGGGTTCTGTGCGGCGCACGGTGAGCGGGGGTGGTGGGAGTGGGCGCGAAGGTCTGGGGTGCGGGAGGGGCCGTTCCAGGGGCGGCTCGCGGTGTCCTCTTCTCGGGAACCCCAGCTCTGTGTGTCCGGGGGCGGCTCCGTGCGCACAACCTAGGAAACCCGGCTGCCGCCCACCGCAGCTTCCCTGGCCCGGGAAAGGTTGGACGCAGACCGCCCCAGGGGCCATGCTGACCCCGGAAGCAGGGCTACGTGGGGCCGTGAGGTAGAGGAGATGAGTTGCCACATTTGGAAATAGGGAAGGGACATTGAAAGGGAAGCCCTTGGTAGGGGCACTCTGGGCTGCCTGGGGCTGGGGGCCAATTTGAGTTTGATCAGCAGTCTGATGACAGTACTCACAGTAGGCAGTCTTGCATGTACACAGGTGAAACGAGTGTTAAGGGCCCTCCCACCTGGTAAAATTAAGCTAGTCATGGAAAGAAGAATCCTCCAGAATTAAAATTTGTTGCAGGAATGAAAGTATTGCGTTACTCAAGAAATTCAGTGTGTACAATAAGTTGTCAGTAAGTTAACAAAGGAAAAAAGTACGTGATTACTTCAATGGCAGGAAAAGAGTACTTAATAAAATTTAGCCCTTTTTTCCTACTAAAACATCTAAAAGGGAATAGAAAATTTTCTGTCTCTTCATAATCAACCAAAATGGTAAAATTACTTTGCTCACAAATTTTTTAAAAAACAACAAAAGCCTGCTGGCTTGGCTATGACTAAGGGGTTCTGTTAAGTTGGTGGTGCTGTGATTTGGTGTGGTGCTTGTAGAAAGCATTTGGGCAATATGTGTCAACCGTAAAATCCTTCAACCAGTAATTCCTCTATTCTAAAGGGATAATTCAGCAGAAGAAGAAAGTACTTGCACAGAAAACTTTTAACATTAATTGTTATTAAGAAAATAAGCTGGTAGGCCGGCCCCATGGCCAAGTTGTTAAGGGTTTCACCAGTTTGGATCCTGGGCACAGACCTAGCACCGCTCAGCAGGCCATGCTGAGGCGGCGTCCCACATAGCAGAACTGAAAGGACCTACAAATAGAATATACAACTATGTGCTGGGGGGCTTTGGGGAGAAGGAAAAAAAAAAGATTGGCAACAGATGTTAGCTCAGTGCCAGTCTTTTAAAAAAAAGAAAAGAAAAGAAACTGAAAACAATGAAAACTCCTTTTGCTAAAGCAATGGTTCACAAATAGGGGATGGTTAAGTAAATTGTAATATAGCTATAATTTAGAACATTATGCCAGAATGAGGTAGCTCTATATGTACTTATATTGAAACATAGACGATTGTGCAGTGTGGAAATTGAGTTCAAAAAACAAACCGTGCAGGTTGATGAATAATGTACTAGTGTGATCTAATGTATGTTTTTGGAAAACAAGTAGTACTTATGAAGATGTACATATGTGTATGGAAATGCAGAGAAAACGCTGATAACTGATAACTAATTACCCTGCATATGTAACTGATTACAGGACAGTGTATAAGGGAACATATATTTAATTCTGTATATTTCTGTATTAATCTGTCCTTTTTCAATGAGAATGACAGTTAATTAACACCATAGATTATTATGTTGCTACTAAAACTGATCGCATGAAGAATGGCAACATGGGGGCCAGCCCAGTGGCGCAGTGGTTGAGTTTTCGCATTCTACTTCAGCGTCCCAGGGGTTCGCCGGTTTGGATCCCAGGTGCAGACATGGCACTGCTTGGCAAGCCATGCTGTGGTAGGCATCCCACATAGAAAGTATAGGAAGAGGGCCAGTCTTCCTCAGCAAAAAGAAGAGGATTGGCGGCAGATGTTAGCTCAGGGCTAATATTCCTCAAAAGAAAAAAAATGGCAACATGAAAAATCTTTTTTTATCTTAAGAGTAATACTTGATCTCACAAGACATTTGGAAGAAATGGAAAATGTAAAAATCAAACAAAAAGAACCTCAAAATTGTAATTACATGACCCAGGGAAAAATTGTAATTACATCACCCAGGGATGATCACCTCTAACATGTTTGTTCTAGACTCCCAGACTTTTTCTTGAGATTCTTTCATTCAATACACAATAGTGTATCCTTGATGATAAAAAAAAAAAAAAACTTTGTGTTGTAATATTCCTTCTTAAAAAAAAAAGTGATGATAATTGTGAGAATATGTATCTCCCTGGTTAAAAACAAAAAGTTTATTAAGTCACAATTGTCAGTGAGGTTGGAAGTTTTCCCTTAAAAGAAATATCTTAAATTCTACGGTATACAGTGGTTAATCTCTTTTTAGGTAGACCAGGGGTGATTTTTCTTTTTTTTTGTTTTAAAGATTGGCACCTGAGCTAACAGCTGTTACAAATCTTCTTTTTCGTTTTTTTTCATTCTCCCCAAAGTCCCCTGGTACATAGTTGTATATTGTAGTTGTAGGTCCTTCTGGCTCTGCTGTGTGGGATGCCGCCTCAGCATGGCTTGATGAGCGGTGCCATGTCTGCGCCCAGGATCCGAACTGGCGAAACCCTGGGCCTCCGAAGCGGAGTGCACGAACTTAACCACTCGGCCACAGGGCTGGCCCCACGAATGGTTTTTCTTAATCATTTTCTGTAGTTTTCAAGTTATTACAGTAAAAATATATTATCTTTATAATCAGGAAAAAAATCAATAAACATTATATAAAGCTGTTTGTAATGTGATTACTACTGGGACAGATTGCATGTTTACAGTCCAGCCCCTTCCATCCTATTAGGGAGGAGTGGAGCAGACCTTGTGTTACTGTGGCCACTGCCCAGGCCCTGGTGAAGTTGGCTAGTGGGCTTAGTGACATGTAGGCAAACCTCTGCTCGGTGCTAACAATGTTTTCTGATTTCTCAGTAGACAGTACTCATCCTAGTCCTGGGAAGAAACTCAAGAAGAAGATTTTGAACCTTAAAGATTAGATGGGGCTTGACCTGTGTTGGGCAGCCCCCAGCTATAGGAGTTTCCCTGCTGGGGAGAGAAGATGACTGCAGAATTGAGAGAGGCCATGGCCCTGGCCCCTTGGGGCCTAGTGACAGTGAAAAAGGAGGAGGAAGAGGAGGAAAACTACCTAGGTCAGGCATCCAGCCAACAAGTGCACTCTGAGAACATCAAAGTCTGGGCCACTGGGGAGGGTCCTCAGACAGGCCTTGATGTATCAGAACAGGAGGGAAAGGTAAGTAGTGGTCTGAGAGGAAGGAGGGAGGGGGATCTGAAGGCCTCCGGTGGTTTCAGAGGGGACTCTGTCCCTCTGCTTCCGCACCTGGAGTCTTGTTTCCTGACTAGGGCTCTGGCCTTTAGTCCTTCGGAATATACAGTCATGTCTTGCTTAACAACAGGAATACATTCTGAAAAGTGCTTCGTTAGGTGATTTCATCATGTGCGAACATCATAGTGTACTTACACAAACCTAGATGGTATAGCCTACTACACACTTAGGCTGTATGGTACTACCCTGATGGGACCGTCATATATGCAGTGTGTCGTTGACCAGATCACTGTTATCTGGTGCATAACTGTAATAGAAGCATTCTCTTCTGATTGATGTGACATTCAGTACTTTCTATAAACCAGTCGCTCTCAAACTTTGCTACAAAGAATTACCTGGTGAGCTTTTTATAAAATTGTGATGCCCATGCCATATCCATTCCAATTAAATCAGAATCTCTGTGAGTGGGACCCAGACATCTGTATTTTTTAAAAACTCTTCAGATAAACAAACACATGGACAAAGAGAACACACTAGTGGTTACCAGAGGGGAAGGGGGGTCGGTGGTGGCCATGACGGGTAAAGGGGCACATGTTTATGGTGATGGACAAATAATAATGTACAACTGAACTCGTATAAGGTTATAAACTATTATGACCTCAATAAAAAGAAAAAATTAAACAAAAAGCTCTTCGAGTGATTCCAGTCAGGATTTGATAACTCTCACTTGTGCTTCTGAAACTTTCATATTCGTAGGAATCACTGGGCCGTCTTGTTAAAATGCGGATTCTGACTCCGGAAGTCTGGAGTGTGGTCTGAGATTCTGTGCTTCTCACAGGCTCCTCAGTGATGGTGATTCTGCAGATCTGTGGACCACACTTTGAGTAGTGAGGCTACACCCTATACTATGGTCTTTAATGTTTTCCAACACACCCCTTACCATCAGTAGGCAGATGAGGACTGAGGTTTCCCAAAGCCTCTCTGTAATAATATGATCAGAACCTTGTTTCTTTGATCTTTAGACCTCAGAAAAGTCTACTCTGGAAAATTCCCTCATGCTCTTTTGTCGTACACCCACTAGCAAGTTAGGTTTGGATGCTGGAGTGCAGTGAGGTGAAATCAAAGTGGGAGGGAAGAAGGTGGCAGGCTTGCTTCTCTCCCTAACTCACCTCGGGGATTAGAGAAGACTCTGTCTTCCTTTTCCTTTGTCTTTTTAATGTTTGGGGTTTTAAAAAATTTGTGTGTTTTGTGGCCTCCAGGAATAGGTGCTTATGTTCCCATCCTTAAAGCTGTAGTCACACCACTTCCCACCGAGAATCCCCTCATAAGCCCACCTGTGCCTGCTTGTCTCTAGGGTCAGAACATGTTCTGGGACATGGCTGTAGTCCTGAAAGCAACGCAGGAGGCACCTGCTGCTTCAACCCTTGGCAGCTACTCATTACCGGGGCCTCTGGCCAAGAGTGAGATACTGGAGACTCATGGGAGCATAACCTCTCTAGGTAAGGTTCAACCCCCTGATTAGTATCTGACCATTGGGCTTTCTCAAAATCTTTTCTGAGACTGGTGGTCTGGTCACCAGGCTTAAGCAACAGAGTGTTGAGACGTTGAAAATGTCAGGGAGAGCCGGATAGAGGAATGCTGAAAGATGCCTGTACATTTGTTACAGGAAGTGGCTTATTTTGCATATAGTCTCAAGATACCAGATGACACAGGTGAACATCAAATTCACCTTTTAATCACATTTATTGTTTAGCGAGTTTCATATCTATTCATACTGTCCTCTATGTGCTTTGTGTTTATTGTAGGTTGGTGAGCCTGCAAGGGAAGCTAGGTAACATAGGAAAGGTCAACTTTTCTGGTAATTTTGAGGAAATACCCTGGAGATGTTCTGATTTCATAGATCTTTATGTAAATTCTGGAGGATTTTGAGCAGTTGTGTCAACCATAATGTTGTTCAAAGCTAGATCTTCATGGAGGGTACCGATGGCTGGCTTATCACCTGGTTCTCTCTGAGCTGGGCCTCAGGATATGACTGACTAGCAATGGTGAAAGCTTGCCTATGAAGGAGTGACGGGTAACTGTGGATCAAGAATGTGGTAGCCATGAGTCCTGTGTTTCGCAAACAATTCCCGGATGACTGCCAAGGCCCCTCTGGCACTTACATTCTCTGCACACCTGGTGCAGGGCTGCGCCTGAATGTTTTGAACCCACCGTCCTTCCTAGCCAATTCCTCAGTCACTTGTGGACCAAGTCGCTTTCTTAAACTAGTGTGGTGGGGAAGGTTAGGATTGCCACCTTTCATTTTCTTGTCTCTTCTTTAATTATTCCCTAAACTCAGCAGCTTCTATTCCCCGCTTTCTGCTTTCCATTCCATTCTCTCTGGTGCATTCCCCTGTCTATCACTTCTTCTCTGTTTCCTTGCTTTATCAATCATCCATAGTCTTAACTCCAACAGCTGTATCTACCGACCAGAAGTGGCCACTGTTTTCCTTCTCTGCTGTTCCCAGCCAAGACTTACCTTTCTATTTTCTGTGCTGCCAGCTATTTCCATAGCAGCAGGTAATGGCGGGAACACTAAGCTCTAGAAATTAAGAGAGAGACCTGAGTGTAGTTGCCCTGCCTCTGATAATTCTGTGACCTTGAGCAAGTCCTTTCTCACTCTGGACCTCCCTTTCCTGTTCTCTGAGCTGGGAGGCATTCATTCAATAAATACAGGGTTTGTTGGGGGCCTGTATCCTGTGTGCTGGGCAGTGTGATAGGTGCTAGGGACACAGCACTGAATCGGACACTGCCCTGCCCTTTTTTATCTTCCCTACAAGTAAAGGAGAATAATTTCATCTTGATGGTAAAATCATATATATGAAAGTGCCTTGGGAATTTTAATGTGTTACTGGGTTGGTAAGGTCTGAGAGTTTTATCTGCAGCTTCCTATGTATTAATTAATATTGAATTTATTAAAGTTTATATGTTTAAAACCAAGTTTTTAAGCTTTTAAGTGTAACAGATTTTTGTTGCATTTATACATCTAGAAATATTTTTATAAAAATTAGAACACATACTTTTTCTTTAATTCATGTTTAGTTAAGCTTCAAGTTTTACAGATTAAATTTTTTAAACATTTTACTCTACTTACGTATCGATTTCCTAATATAAAAATTTTCCTGGGTCAGCCCCATGGTGTAGTGGTGAAGTTCAGTGCCCTCCTCTTTGGCGGCCTACGTTTGGTTCCTGGGCGTGGATCTACACCACTCACCAGAGCCACACTGTGGCAACAACCCACATACAAAATAGAGGAAGATTGGCACAGATGTTAGCTCAGGGCTATTCTGCTTCAGCGAAAAAAAAAAATTCTTATTTTTAGTTCCTTAAATAAAAATGATATTAAATTGCAAATTTAATGTATCTAATTCTTTAAAATATTTCAAACACCCAAGTAGGCACACTTACAAATCTTATAATAAAATCTTCATGAAGGCACAGCTTTTCTAAATCTAATGAATTGAACTTATAAAGTTAGTAAATCAAATTACCTTTCATATCTCGGAATGCAGTCACCAGCTAAGAGGCAGACTCACACAGCATTTCAGAGCTCTTTTTTTTAAAGAATGGAAAATAGTTTTGATTCAAGACTTAATACTGCACCTTTGCTCTAGTTGAAAAACAAATGCGTTCTTGGTTTATTTCTTCATTATTTTTATATTTATTTCTGTACTTTCCTAGAGTTACAGTAATCCTACAAGATCCAAAAAGGATCTCAATACCATCTCAAACAAGCAAAGGTACAGATCCTAGGTTATTGGCCAGTTAATTGGCCAAGGAGATTTGAGCTTGAGCACACAGGATGATCCTTCATTCCCTTTTCTTAGACCCGAGGGACTTGCCAAGACCCTTGCTCTTATGTCATCCTTGTGATAAAACTGTTCTGTAACAACTGCACTAAGACCTACGCCACGGTTGTACCTAGTACTGTAATGATTTTGACATAAGGCATTATGCAAATCCAAGGAGTTGTTTCTGTTATTGGCCCTGATTGCTTCTGTAGTTCCCACTGGTCTTCATCTTTTATGTCTTTTTAACATTCTGAAGCTCAAAGTAAGGAGACCAGGAGTGAGGTCAAGGGAGAGAGTGAAGCTATAGGCTAAAGTATTCTTGAACTTTGTTCCTGTTGGAGAGATGCTTGGTAGGGGATCGGAGGCCCCCAGTGTCTGTGATGGAGGGTTAAAGGAAAAGAGGAGGTGAAAAAAAGCACGGAAGGAGACGTTACAAGGGAGAAAAATAAGATGAGAAGTAGGTGATGAAGAATAGTAGAGGGGCCAGCCCTGTGGCCGAGTGGTTAAGTCTGCATGCGCTGCTTCGGCGGCCCAAGGATTTGCCGGTTTGGATCCTGGACGCGGACGTGGCACCACTCATCAGGCCACGCTGAGGTGGCGTCCCATGTGGCACAACTGGAAGGATCCAGAACTGAAAAAAATACATATATATACAACGATATACTGGGGGGATTTGGGGAGGAAAAATAAGCAGGAAAAAAAAAAGAATAGTAGAGAACATAGAAGAAAGTAGTGATCAAAAGAAAAGCAGAAGAGGGGCCGGCCCAGTGGTGCAGTGGTTAAGTGCACACATTCTGCTTCAGCAGCCCGGGGTTCCCCGATTTGGATCCCTGGTGCAGACATTACACCGCTTGGCAAGCCATGCTGTGGTAGGCGTCCCACATATAAAATGGAGGAAGATGGGCACGGATGTTAGCTCAGGGCCAGTCTTCCTCAGCGAAAAGAGGAGGATTGGCAGCAGATGTTAGCTCAGGGCCAATCTTCCTCAGCAAAAAGAGGAGGATTGACAGCAGTTAGCTCAGGGCTAATCTTCCTCAAAAAAAAAAAAGAAAAGCAGAAAGACATGAAACTACACAAGGAAAAGATCAGAATATTTACACACAAAATATTTTTTTACATAAAAACCAGGAAAGGAGAGATGAAGAGGCAGTAGGATAAAGAGGTGGAAAAGTAGGGGAAAAGTAAGATAAGAACGAAGAGAAGAAGATGTAAAGACAGTTAAAACTACAGGGAGAAGAATGGAATAGATTAAGAAAAGACATCAGAAGAGTAGAAATAGAAATTACCAGAAAAAGAACTTCAGATTTCTTTTTGTTGTCACATTGGGGGCTCTGTTGTATCCAGCGCTCCAGCATTCCCTTTCTCCGATACTGTCTGTCTTATCTGATGCTTGTGATGCAATTTCATATTACCATGGTCCTATCCAGGCTACCAAACTGGGTTGGTTCCCTACCCTGCCGCCACAGTGCTTTGTACTACCAGACATCCCTGTCGCACCCACATCTCATTGGTGGGAGTCGCCTGTGCCAGTAGGATGTTCTAGGGGTGCTGGATTCCCTCTGTGCAGTTGCTGCAGCTCACAGCTTTACTGCTCACTTCTAAGTCGACACCACCAGTGGGAATACCTCCCTCCTCTGCAGGCTTGCCTCCCACTTCTGCTGGCCCTCATTTCACTTGCCTCGTTATCTGAGTAGTTTTCCTGAGCTTGGTTTAATTCACAAATACTTATTATGGGTTCACTCTAGCAACACTGGGCTGCCTGGTGCACATTCCAGCGTTAAGGGTGGTGGGGGTGGAGAGGAGACACACATAAGGAACTATGATATTCCTGACTGCCTGACCCATTTTTGACACCATTAGGGTTCTGAGGCAATGTAGAGCAGCCAGAGACTAGTGAAGAGATTTAAAACTTCAGGATGTTTTCGTGTTCTCATAATATTTTTTTGGCATTATGGAGCAGGCTGTGCCATGCCTCATGCTTAACTCAAAAAGGTCACCTTTCCTTGACACAAGTCTAGGCTCTTTCCTCACATAAAGGGTAAGCTGTTTACTCTGTTCATGTTCTTTTCCAGTCCCTTCTAATATTGTCATCTGTCATCATATCAACTCCCATCCCCTAAGGTTCATCCTTCCTCCTGGCTCCCTTTGACCCACAGCACCCCTGGTCAGGTTAGAAGTCACAGCAGACACTCACAGAGCCACTCACTGAGCTCCATGGCTGTTCTCAATAGTTGACATAGAGTAACTCAGTAAATCTTCTTGTGGTCTTACTGTCCTATTTTAGAGATAAGGAAACTGAGGCACAGAGAAGTTAAGTTACTACCCCAAAGTTATGCACCTGGTAAGTGGCAGAGCAGGGATTTGAAACCAGGCAGTCTCGCTCCAGGGTCCCTGTTCTTAACCTCTGTGCTGCACAGCCTCTTAGTGTTTCAGATACTTTTGGCTGCTGTAGCCCTCTTGGCATCCAGTATGACCCTTTCTGTCCATGTTTATTCCCTTCTTTGATACCCAGGATCAATATACACAAAAGCCTAACTTGCCTAGATCTTTGTTAACAGAGAGCAGATCTCCCTGATTAACTGGAGGGTTGTAAGCAAATGCACCCTAAGTGGCTACAATAAGACAAGCCTTGGGAAAGGCCATAACCAGTGTGAGAATTGTGAGATCTGTCTTATACAACCAGTAGGAGAACTGTCTGGAAACAGCTTCCCTGGCATGAGGCAGTGTGTTAAATGGCTAATGGAGGTAAGTGAAAGTGCTGGAAAGACCATGAGTCAGTGGATTCTGCTCTAGGTTGGGGGAGGGCACAGACCTGGCCGAAGAACCTGCAGAGAAGAGGTGACACATGAGAGAATTCTTTGCTTTGTTGAAGCCATTTTGCAGATACTGAAGTCACATACTTCCTGACCTTTCTCACTTGATGATCCTATTCTTTTTCTAGGCCAGAAATATCTGACGTTTGTATTTTCTGTTTCTTGTTTCAGGTGCTGAAACCAAGAAGCCACAGTTACTGGTTCCAAAAACTGAGATATGTGATGAAGCAGAAAAACCCTTCATAATATCAGGAAGAATCCAGAAAGTCGACCTTCAAGGGCCGGAGTTAGGAGAAGCCTGTGAAAGAGGGAACGTGTTAAAGAGGCAGAGAATCAAGAGGGAAAAGAAAGATTTCAAACAAGTGCCAGTGAAGGACTGTCATGTACCTGAAAGCTTCAAAGAAGAAGAAGACCAGAAATTTCAGAAATCTGGGGAAAAATACAGCCTTAGTTCTGGCCCTGGTAGAAATCAGAAAAGCCAGCCTGGGCAGAAACCTTTCACATGTAGCGTGTGTGGGAAAGGCTTTAGTCAGAGTGCGAACCTGGTAGTGCACCAGCGCATCCACACTGGGGAGAAACCCTTCGAATGTCATGAGTGTGGGAAGGCCTTCATTCAGAGTGCAAACCTTGTTGTGCATCAGCGAATCCACACTGGACAGAAACCGTATGTTTGTTCAAAGTGTGGGAAAGCCTTCACTCAGAGTTCAAATCTGACTGTACATCAAAAAATACACTCCTTAGAAAAAACCTTTAAGTGCAGTGAATGTGAGAAAGCCTTCAGTTATAGCTCACAACTTGCTCGGCACCAGAAAGTCCACATTACAGAAAAATGCTATGAATGCAACGAGTGTGGGAAAACATTTACTCGGAGCTCAAACCTCATTGTCCACCAGAGGATCCACACTGGTGAGAAGCCCTTTGCCTGTAATGATTGTGGCAAAGCCTTCACCCAGAGTGCAAATCTTATTGTGCATCAGCGAAGCCATACCGGTGAGAAGCCATATGAGTGTAAAGAGTGTGGAAAAGCATTTAGTTGTTTTTCTCACCTTATTGTGCACCAGAGAATTCACACTGCAGAGAAACCTTATGACTGCAGCGAGTGTGGAAAAGCCTTCAGTCAACTCTCTTGCCTTATTGTGCACCAGAGGATTCACAGTGGAGACCTTCCTTATGTGTGTAATGAGTGCGGGAAGGCCTTCACATGCAGCTCCTACCTGCTTATTCATCAGAGAATCCATAATGGGGAAAAACCGTACACGTGCAATGAGTGTGGCAAGGCCTTCAGGCAGAGGTCGAGCCTCACCGTGCACCAGAGAACCCACACTGGGGAGAAGCCCTACGAATGTGAAAAGTGTGGTGCAGCTTTCATTTCTAACTCGCACCTCATGCGGCACCACAGAACCCATCTTATTGAGTAACAAGGAAAGGAAGAGGAAGACCTCCAGGCATCGAGCATAACCTACTACCCCCCAAATCGGACACTCTTTGCTGTTTTCTTCCCCCTTTGTAAAAATGAGGCCTGCCATGTCTTTAAAAACAAGTTTTCAGGAGTGCAGCACAAAACACCAGATAAGCTTTTCAGAGGCTAATTTAAAGAAAATGAAAACTAAGTACCTAAAGGCAAGGACTTTGTTTTTAACTCTTCCCTAAGTGGTCCTATAGTCTGAAATGGAATGTGGCTTTCTTAGAAATGGGTCATACAAAGCTAAGTGATAAAGATCCCATTTGGGGAAAGGTATTTTTCGCCTAATTTTGTTTGTTAAAACTCTGGTAATTTCTTGAGCAGCAAGCAGGTTACTGGTATAGGTCTGCCTAGTGGAATTCTGCAGCTTTGAACCTTGTAGTCTGGTATTTTGGGTTAAGCAGTGACTGGTTAAGGAGACCACTTGGAGTAGCAGTTCACCAATAACTCACCTATGAACATTTATAAGCTTTCCATTCCGTAGGTAATTTTAAAAAAATCAAAAAAACCTATTAACCGTCTACTGCTCCTAAAATGGACAGAAGTAAGAAACAGCCGTTTCCCTCATTGTCTATACCTCATGAACCTTGGTATGGTAGAGCTCTGGGGACCTCTGAGGAGTCTCTTCTGACTGTTCCCAGTCTGCATGGCCAAGCACTTGAGGACTGACGTTTACTGGGGCCACAAATGCTGCTGGGCTTGATTCGTTTGCTAAGACCAACAACACTCCAAATAAGCCCTGATTTCCGTTGCATTCCACTGGAGTGAGATGCCCATAACAGCCCGCTTCCCAGACAGAGGAGTCAAAGAATAAAGCTTGCCTAGAGGCATGCCCATCTTGTCTCTGCTCTCCTTCTGCTCAGGCCCAGCCAGGGGGCTCTGTTTGGGTGTCATTCTCCCTTTCTGGATGGTCTTAGAACAAATAATGGAGCCCTTCTAATTCTTAGAGGACCAAAGAGGGAAATGAAGGGAGAAGGGGGAGGCAGAGTGGGATTCCTAAGTCTTAATTTCTTTTTTTCGAGAAGGTCAAAGATATTGGAATATGAAAACTTTTAGAGGGATGAAGAAACTGGCTACGGTAAGATACCTTTGTTACCATTGAGCCTTTACTCCTGGAAAAAATGATTTATAAAACTATGCAATAGGTAGAGTTATGTGATAATATTGCCTTGTATTTATATAGAACTGTATTCTTTCTTTGTGTACCTTCGTGTATAGAATCATGATACCCAGCACTTATCTCATGCTTTCACATAGATTGTTACCTTGATCCTTAGAACAGAAGCAGTGTTTGCCCCATTTACCTGAGAGTGGTCAGTTAGCACAAGGCCAAGTAACAAGTGACAGCTTATATTCAAATTTAGGACCTAAATCCAGGTTCTCTTTGTTCCACCATGTTGTTTGTCTAACCACCTGTAACCCCACGCAAATCTGTGGAGAGCCTGAGAAAGGGGCATGTAGTCTCCTTTTCTGGTGAGGAAGCTATGATGACAGATTTGGGGGTGTGCCTTAGTCAGTGTGACTAGCAAGCAGCAAATCTCAGACTGGAATTTGAGTCTCCTGATTTCTGGATCTGTCTCTCCACCCATCTCTCAGCATGCAGGAGCATTTATTGTAAATGCCACACCTGGTGATAAATAGTCTGGTGCAGCTCTTGTGCAGAAGTCCCATGCATTTATTGCCTCATTTCTACAAGACTGTTAATCAACATTGTGTTTGTAGTTTACAGAGCACTGTCACGTAGGGAAGGCAGACAGGAAAGCTTAATTTCCTCTTAACCTTTTTTCCCCTTCAACTACAGTTTTTCCTCAAAGCACGTGCAGCTTTTTTTCCCCAGTTTCCCTCTAAATCATACAGACACAAGTACAAGAAATCAGTGGGATTCAAAAGTAAGAATCAAAAATGCTCATGCCCTCACTGACCCTGACAGTGACTGTTCCTGTCCCCCTGTCTGAGATTGGAGAGACCCGAAGATAACAACACGTATCTCTGCTGAGACTGGGAACAAGTGAAGTTTTTCTTCCTGCATGATCAGGAAGCTCATAAGAGAGGGAGAGCAGATCTGAAAATTTGGGATAAACTAGTGACCTTGACCCACCAAGAGGCTAGAAGTATGCTATGCTGAAAGATATTAGCTAGGATTTATGACCATTAAGGCAGTTAAGCTATTTTAGCTTCATGTATATTCATCCCCATAATTGAATACTCAGTCAAGGATGATTGTGATTTCCTGGATAAAGATTTCCATTCATATGTGGTTCAGAAAAGCCACCCAGGTAATTATGATATAAAGCTAGGTTTGGGAATCGCTGACCCAACCTTGCAGTAAAGCAGTGGTTTTCAACCTTGGCTGCATGTTAGAATCACCTAGGGCACTTTAAAGTTTTTCTCTTCCCAGCCCTCAGTATTTTTTATTACTCCGGAGGGGAATCTAATATGCAGCCAAGGTAGTGAGCCACTGCAGTCAAGTAAAGCCTGCAGACCAGGAAAATGTGCCATCAGAGGTGGAGAGGGGAGCTCCAGTATAAGGATCTGGATGGGGAACATGTTCTGTGTGGTTTCAGTAGAACAGGACACTAACCACATTGGCTACACTGGGGGTCCTTCTGTGCCTCTGCCAACCCTTGGCTGCTAGGATTCTGTGACCTAACTTATTTTATCTGTATTTTAAGTGAATTTACCAAACATTTTATATAAGCAAACTAAATTTTACATAATGTGCTTTTATGTTCCTCACTCAACAAAATGGCTTTTTACATTTCTGCTTGTATTTCATCTCCAGGTCTGGGTTTCCACAAACCTGCACCCAGGTTCAGGACCCCCAGTCCTGCACAAATCGTGTGAGCCTGGTGGATTACTAGATGGATGAGATCCTTCCCCAGCTAATAACAACTCTTCCTCCCAGTCCAGTTCCAGCCCTCAAAATAAATTACAAGCCTTCTTTTTCTTCATGGTTTCGGATAGGGGAAGAGTGACTACCCCTTGTTGTCAGAGTTGGCCTTGGTTTTCCTTTTCCTTTGGGTCATCTCCCTCCTGCCTTGGCTGGGCTTGCTAGAAATGGACGGGAACTTTGAAACCCCATTTTTGTAAGTTGCCAAGAGCTATCAGAGTTTTGGCTGTCAAAGAGCCAGGGCTAACAGTGGGCATTAAGGGTAGAGTCAAGAAGTCTGTCCTTACTCTCAAATGAGACCAACAGATGTGTGTTAAGTGGAGCACAGGGATGCAAAAGTAATAATGAAATCGTGTATGTGCATTGGGAGTATGGGGGAGAGATTTCATCAACACACACACACAGAACACAGAGAAGAGATTCTTCATGAACACACACCCTCTCAAACAATGGGCATGAATTCCTCCAGGCTCAGGAAGAGGTGTCTTTGGGCAAAGCTCATCCTTTCTCTGTGTTCTGGGTCCCTTCCCTCCCTGGCTGAGGCAGTTGTCCTCCCACATCCATTGTTTTCTCCACTTGCTCCTCCATCCAGTGTGCCTTTCTAGAGTTACAGCCCCTTTGGGAATCTGATAAAGGTTGTGGCTCCTCTCCTGGAGAAATAAGATTGTACATTCAGTTTTGTGCTCGTTTGTGGGGGCATATAGGCTCCCCAGAGCCAATCCAAGGATCTTCTAGGGCCTAAATTCTCACCTGGGGATGCACCACATAATCGCCAGTGACTTTTTTTTTCCCCCGGTGAGGAAGATTGGCCCTGAGCTTAACATCTATTGCCAATCCTGCTCTTTTTGCTTAAGGAAGATAGTCGCTGAGCTAACATCTGTGCCCATTCCTCTATTTTATATGTGGCACACTACCACAGCATGGCTTGATGAGCGGTGTACAGGTCTGCACTCGGGATCTGAACCCGCGAACCCCAGGCCACTGAAGCAGAGTGTGTGAACTTAACCACTGTGCCACCGCCCCAGCCCAACCAGTGACATTTTTAAAAAATGAGATCAGAGTACAGTCTCTGTAAGGATGTTGCCTAGACACGCATCCTTTTAAATCTTGCTTTTCATGGGTTCCCTCCCTCAGCAAATGGCATTATTCCCACCACTTGGGGCACCCAGACTGGAAACACAGCAGACATTTCTGGCTTTCTATATATGATTTGTTCATTACAAAAATACTTACTAGGCACTCTCTTTGCGGCAAACATGGTACTAGAACCTGGGGTGCCAAGGTAAATAAGGTCTACCGAACCCTCATTTCATGTCTGTCATGGGGAAAATGTCTGGATCACTTAATGTGATTTACTAAATTTCATAATCTCCAACCTTCTCTCCACTTCCTGTGCACCTTTTACTGCAGCCTTGAAGTGTGTGCTTGCTCTTCTCTGTGCCTTTGCTCACACCATCCTTGCTGCCTGTGATACCTCACCGCCACTCCCTACCCAGCCCCCATCTACTTTGCCCAGCCTTAGGCTCCTTTTAAGATTTGGTTCAAGTCCTGTCTCTGGGAAACGTCAGACTGCCCTATGGCCAAGGGCATATTTAGAAGTATAGAATAGCATGATAGGATATGTATCCAGAGTTTTACTTTATGCTTCGAAGTGAAAAAAATCTGGATTCAAAATTGCATATATACTACCGTTCTCGTATTATATTGTTGTTACATGAACTATATACTATTAAAAAGTATATAGATAAATTACCTGAAGGAAATATAAGGAAATGTAAGTGGTTAAGTGACTTTTTCACAGCCATACAGATGGTAAATTGCAGAGCTTAGGCTCAACCCAGGTCCTATGGATAATACCATTATGGGTGATTAAAAGGGTTTTTTTGTTTTTAATACTTTTCATGTTTTCTATAAGGAGCAAGGATTTTATAATCAGGAAAAAGTATTTATTATATTTACATGTTTAGTTTTATTCTATTAACTATAAATAGCGTCTCAATTCCCCGTTTTGTAAGATGTGGGATGCACGCTGCCTTTTCCTTCTCTCCTTTTCCACCTCTCTGCCTTTGACAGTGTCAAGTCTGATCATCTTGAATTCTGTTCTGTAACTATAGTTACTCTTTTATGCTTTCTTTATTGATTTGTTCTGAAAGTTGAAAATAAACAACGTGAGTGTTATGATGACCATGCAAATGTTGTTCACTGCAGATGTAAGTTGCTTGCTATTCTGTTTCCTTTTTAGAGCATTTTGTTTTTACAGAAGTTTCTAGTTACCTTTCTTTTCCCCTTGTACTGATTGCTTTTAGCACATCCTCAGCTATTTTCAAATTCTCCATCCAATTAGATACTCTGTTGAGTCCCCTTTTCTTCCAGTATATTTCCCTTCCAGAGGCCTCTGCTCTCGTCTGTCCCTGTTCTTTTTGCCTACTGTTCTGTTACACTGGGCCCCGTTGTGTCCTGATTTTCCTATCTTCTTCTTTCTTCATTTCCTCCCTCATTTCACTGCAGTGCGTCTAAGTCATTTGCCAAGAAAGAGTATGTGAAAGGCAAAACTGAGTGCCTATATATCTAAAACAACGTTCTCTGCTGTCTCATTTGATTTGGCAGTTTGACTGGCTCTGGAGTTCCAGGTTGAAAAATTATCCCCAGAAGTTTTTAGGCGTCGCTTCACTGACTTACACCAACTACTGTTGCTAATGAGATGTTGATCCAGCCTGATACTTCTTTCTTGGACAATCAGCAAATAATAGTTACATTACTGTAATGTGTTCCCCCACCCCATGCTTGGAAGCTTTTAAAGTCTCCTCTTTATCCTTGGTGTACTCAATTCCCTGGTGTAGCCAGTGGAATTTTTCAATCTAGCCACCTCAGGTACTTCTACTCTTGGAAATTTTCCTGTGTTATTTACATGACAGTTCCCCCTTTCCATGCTTTTTGTTTTTGCGCTTTGTGTAATTCCTGTCAATCAAATGTTGGACCTTGTAGATTAATCCTCAACTATTTTCTCTGTTGTTTGCATTTCCTTGTCTTGTGCTGTTTTCTGGGAGAGTACGTTGATTATTTTTCAACCTTTTTAGTGAATTTTTTGTTTAGGCAGTAATTTAACTTCTAGGAGCCTTGTTTTCTGTTTGTTCTTTTTCTGTAGCATGTTCTCGTTTTAGAGATACCTCTCAAATCTGAGTATTCTAACTAGAAAGGTTTTCTTAAAAGTCTCTTCTGTCACCTGAATTATCTCATCCTCTTCATGCCTCTGTCCCTGGGTCCTTTTTTCTCTCTGTTTATCTTCTTTGCTATCATTGGAGACTCCTCAAATAGGATGATTCTTACTGATACACACACAAATACACATAAATATAGCCGTGTGTGCATCAAAAGCCCAGTTGAGACCTCTGTGTGTGGCAGTGGGATTTGATGGGTAAAAGTCTCCCTCTAGAGTGAGCAGTAGGGAGCAGGCTGTTTCCCTGCAGACCTCTAAAAGCCAGAATGCAGACATCTTTTGTCTGGGGCTCTTCGTTTCTCTAGCCAAAAGTCCTCTGATGCTTTTGCCTGGGGTTTGGATGCTGTGCATGCTTCTCTAGAGTGAGAGAGACGAGAATCACAGACTTGCGGTCAGTGCTTTTATTTTTAGCCCCACTTCTCCCTCCAGCCCTTCATTGTACCTGGGTTTTCCAAGTCCCAAGGAGCTCTGAGGTTTGGCAGGGTGGATGAGCTCCCTCTTGGCGTTGTGTTGCCCTCAGCAAGCATTCCAAGCTGTTACTTCCTCCAGCCAACTTTCTCAGTTACCACTTCATCCATTTTCCATCTTCTAGAAATTTGTCCCCCTTATCCCATCATTGTTATTTATACATTTTAGACCATTTTAATCCACGATCATTTAGGGGAAGCTAAACCATTTAAAAAATGTTGATATCATTTGATACAGTAGTACCCCTTTTAGAAAGCTGTCCTAAAGATGAATACAGTGATTTATATACTTGTCCATGTTGTTATTTTACAAAAAAATGGAAACAACCCAAGTGACTAACAGTAAGGGAATGATTAAATTACGATATGATGAATATTACGCAACCACTAAAAATAATTTAAGGGATCTTTAGTGATATAAAATGTTCACAATAATATTAAATGAAAAATGCAAAGTACAAAATTAAATAATGTGTAGAGAGAGCCCAGTTTTATTAAATCCACCTGCATAGAAAAGACTGGAAGGACATAAGTACATTGGGTGTTAACAGCGGTTAAGTTTTCCTGTGCTATCTACATTTTCTCCAATGAGCCTGAATTACTTTTATAATCAGGAGGGGAAAAGTTAATAAAAGAGAAAGATCATGGCTTGTTCAGAGTGGTGAGATGTTGTGGAGTGTGGAATGAGTAGTGAGGGGCAGCAGAATAAGAGTCTGGGGAAACGAGGTGCCCAGTTACCAAGGACCTAACACCCCACTTAGGAGTTCAGCAGGGGAATATGTGTAACCCCAGTGTTTGTGACATACAGTTGTGGCTGGACTGTGGAAGCCAAGCTGGTGAGAGGAGAAAGGAATCCTAGAGACCACACAGATAGCTTTTGTTAGAGTCCAGGAGAGACTATGGGATTCTGACCCAGGCAGTGGCAGGGAGCCACGGGAGAAGGGACTGATGAAATGAGCAGACCTTAAAGGGCATGGAAGATGGAGCAGCAGATTCCCAAGCCAGAAATGTGGGCCTCCACACCCTGGTGAGACATTACCTGTGACAAATGGAGCCTGGCCCAGGCCTGAGAGGCCCTGGTTTCCTTGTGCTTCAATGGGGCCTTCCTGTGTTCACAGTGGCTCACACCTCTGTGGTCTTGGGAGGAGGGTGGGGGGAGACAACCTAACCCCAGCAGGCTACTGGGCTACCCAAGTGCCCCTCCTGGCCAATAGCAAGGTTGTAACCACTCCATTAGTTGAAGGGTTCCTGTGTGCTGGCACAGTGCTAAATGCCAGATGTCCTTTATCTCATTTAATCCTCACCTGAGGAGGGAGCTGCTTTTATCCCCATTTTCAAAGCCAGTTGTCACAGTTGGGATTAGAATAACTCTGAGGCCAAAGCTGTGCTCCTTTCTCCCAGGCTGCTTTCTCAGTGTGCCTCCGGGGACTCCTCTCCTCATCTGCAAATTCTCTGTTAGGCTGGAAGAACGATGCTTGCCTGTGCTAAAAAGTGCAGTGGCTGGAAAGCAAACAGTGAAGAGTAAGTCTCCCTCCCAGCCCAGAGTGCCCCAGGAAGGAGTACCCCAGAGACAACTGTTGGAAATTTCTCAAGGATCCTTCCAGAGATGGTCCATTCATTTACAATCGTATGTATCCCCCTTTAAACACACACATACACACTCATACATGAGCTTAGGATACGCACTGTCTACGCCCTGCTTGTTTCACTTAGTGTGTCTTGCAGATGGTTCTTCATTAGCCTGTAAGAGCTACCTCATTGTTTTTTTCACTGTTGTAATATCCCATTGTATGGATGTACCCTGATGCATGTAGTGAGTGTCCTGTTGGTGGGGTTCTTTTCTCTGTTACCGCAAACAATCCTTTGCTGAATATCCCGGCACACAGTCCTTGGTATGTGTGCAACCTTGCAGAATAAATTGATAAATCAGAGGGCAGGTGCATTTGAAAGAAACTGTAAATTTGGTCCTAGAATGTGTATGAAAAGGCCCATTTACCTGAATCCTCTATAAGAATATTTGTTTTCTGATCTGAGAAATGAAAATCTCTCATATTTTAATTTGTGTTCAGTTATGAGTGAAACTGGATATCGAGTCCTGTGTTTAAAAGCCGTGTGTATCTTTTTTTCTGCGAATTGCTTGTGTTCTTTAGCAGATTTTCTGTTGGAGTGGTGATCCTTTTAAAAATTGATTTGTGTAAACTCTAGTAAAGAAACTACCTTCTTACCTGCCATATGTGTTGCAAGTATTTTCCCCAATTTATAGTCCTTTTACTTTAATTTTTGCTCTTTGGATATTTACGATTTAATGTCAAATCAAAGGCTTCCCCTCTTCAATATTATACATTTCTCCCATGATTTCGTCTAGTCTTTTGAGATAGGTTCATTTGAAATTCATTTTGGAGTAAGGACCAGTTGGGTCCTGGCCCGGCCGCCCGCCTGCCCCTTCTCCGGCGTCCAGCAGGAGGAACAGAGCAGGAGAACCACAATGAAGAAGACACCGCCCGGCTTCCTAGAGCTGCCGTGCGAGAGTCTGCAGCTGGGTTCTTCTGCCGCCCGGACCGGTTGACTGAGCAGCGCCTGGGCGCCGAGGGTTTGGGGTCTACGCTCCACGACCGACCGGACCGGCGGCAGCACCGCCGCCTCGCGCTCTGGTGGGCAGAGCAGGGGTCGCAGGGGCGGAAGCGGGGAGAGGAGGAGGGGCGGGGTGGGGAAGGCGTGCTGGGGATGGAGGAGGAGGAGGAGGGGGCCGCAGTCTGGGGCGAGGGAGAGGGAGGAAGTGGCTGTAGTCCAGCGCTCGGAGGGAAATCGAAAGAGGGGCTGCAGTCCGTGGTCGGCGAGGGGAAGGTGGAGGCTGCAATGGTGGTAGGGCTGGGAGGAGTGTTGGGGATGGGCAGGACCTGCAGGGGATGAATCCGCGATGGGGCTGGGAAAGAGCAGAGACGTGGTAGAAGGGGTGGCGGGCCGGGAGAGGGGTCAGACGAGAGCGGGGGGGGGGGTGGAGTAGTGGAGTAGTTAGAAAAGGAGGGGCTCAGTCCAGGGCGAAGGAGGCTTCCTCCACGATCCTGGGACCCTGGTCCTGCCCTGCTCATTTCCTGGGCCTTGAGTGGGCGGGGCACGAGCCAGGCCTGCTGCTGGGGACAAAATTATTTTCGCAAACTTCCTGGTGGAGAAGAGGGCATTCTAGGCTGGCACTGCCCCTCACTTACCCCCAACCCGGGGCAAATCCCCAAGCTCTCTGAAAGTGGGTCCCTTCTGCCCCACCTCCACCCGGGGTGTGAGGCTGTGATGAAATGAGGGGTTTAAAATGGCTTTGTAACCATAAAAGGCTGCACTTTCAGGGGCTGGCCCGTGGCCGAGTGGTTAAGTTCGCGGGCTCTGCTTTGGTGGCCTAGGGTTTCACCAGTTCCGATCCTGGCCGCAGACATGGGGGGGGGGGGGGCGGTTAAGGAGAGGAAGAAGCAGAAAAAAAAAAAAAGGCTGCACTTGCAATGCACAGGCCTGCCATATTTCTACTGGAGGATAGGGTAGGCATGGCTTAAAAAAACCAAGCCTTTCTATTGGGAAAACTTTTTTACTTTCACAGTTCAGCATGGGGTGCAGTTCCTGCTGATTGCCTTACACGCAGGGATCTGTGGGAGAAGCTGCCGGGCAGCCTTTCCTTTTTTAATCCCCTTGGTGGTGGGCCCTGAGCTGGGCTGAGACTGGAGCCAGCAAAAGCTTCAGCCCAGCTCAGCTGACTCTTGCCACTGGAGCTGGGCTGGATTCCCCATCACCGCCGCTGAAAGTGTTACACCAAATCTACCTGGAGCTTAGAGGGTAATAAGCAGAGGCCTTGGCTGTTGAGGGGACAGGAAACAGGGGAGATGTGAAGTCATAACTCAGGTCCCAAAAGGTAGACTCTGTTTAGAGTAGCGTTCAAGGAGCACTGTGCTGAGGAAGGAGCCAGATGGTTCTGTGACCCCTAGGGCCAGAAGCAGCCATGAGGGGATATTATCAGGAAGTAAGAGTCTCTGGCAGGGTCTGGACCCAAGGCAGAAGCAGGAGGGATGGTCCCTGGTCCCGAAGAGCTGTGGGGGCTGGAGTGGCTTCCAGAGGCTGGGGTGGGCCGGAGCACCCCTCCTTCCTTCCATCCTGCTGGGCACTGCTGGGCCTTTGGAACAGTGGGTGCCCACTGTTGTGAGCTGTATTCACCTGGGCCTGGTCCCAAGGCTGGCCAGGTAACACTCTGAACCCAAAGAAGCCACCATCAGGAACACGTCAGGGTTTCCTCTCTGCCATCACTTCGGGTTGAGTGAGAATGTGATGCACACAAATGAGGACAAGCCCTATGAGCCTGAAGGAGGAGGAGCACCAGGCCTGTGGCTCTGGCCTTGGGAACGCCACCAGCAGGGCTGAGGGCGGGCATTTCCCATGCGAGTATGGTAGACTACAAGCAAAGGTGAGAGGTGGGAAGATGGGCTGGCCCTAGAAGAGGGTGGTACAAGGACCAGGGGTTGCTAGGGTAGGAGTTGGACTCATCTTCTGGCTCTCTCATAAGCCATTCTTTTTTCCCTCATGGGGCCTGGGACCTTAGCTATGTGAACCAAGATACACTCGGCTCGTTTCTTATTAACTCAGTGTCCAAGTGGCCAGCTCGTACTAAGTGCCAGGTGCCAGGCAGCCATGAGGGGCCTTTTAGGACCTGTTCTGCCTCTGACTAGTTGGGTCACCTCAGGAAAGTCACAAAATCCCGAGTCAATTTCCTCTCCTGCCCAGCCAGCTTCACAGGGTGGTGTGGATCAAAGGAGAGTGGAGCAGGACAGGGCTGTAAGCTGATCAGTCTTGTGGTATTGCTGTGATCATTAACCAGGCTGAGCTCCTCATCCAAGAAGAGAAGGTATGCTCTTTGGGAGGGATGCTTCTGCAAGCTGTATGGGGCCAGCATCCCCTCCGGTAGATGACTCTTCGGTATATGCCTTTTTTGCCTTCCAGCTCCAGACCTTCCCAGAAAGTTTGCCTTGGACTTATTATGGGCTGTCCCCACTGCCCACCAGTGAAGGGAATGGGAGAAGGTAGGGCCAGCACTTTGACCATTTTTAGCTTCCTCTCCCAAGGCCAGCTGTGGACTTTTTCTCCAACATTTCTTTCCAGATTTCAGATCCAGCCTGGTGACAACAGCATGAGATCTGGGATGAGAAACCCACCCTGAGAGTAGGGCCAGAGGCTCCTCTGACTTCAGCCCTCCAAGGCTACCTGCTGCCTGGGACCCACCTGGTTCCTGTCCTGGGGGCCACTGCTGGGGAAGTGCTGCTGGAGCTGAAGCAAGGGGCCTCAGCCAGGCTGGGTAAGGCTGCTTTCCACTGGCCTTGGCCTCCAGCCCTCCAAAATGTGGGTGATACTCTCTGAAACTCTCAGCAGAGTGGGCCTCTTGGGAACCCAGGCTTCAGGGCCTGGCCTCCCCTCAAGGCTGTCAAACAGGGTCCATGTGTCTCTGGAAAGACTGTTTTCCTCCTGGTCAGTTAGCAAATATCTCTTTGAGAATTACATCAATGTGCTGAGTTGTCAGTGGAGGAAGTCACCAGAATGTGACCCACAGCTCTGTGAGCAAACCTGGCTCTGGTGCCAGGCCAGGCTGGAGGCCACAAGGGATCTGTTTACCAGATGTGGCCAGCCCATCATAGCATCCCAATTTCACATTGATTAGACACGTTACTTTCCTAGGCTATGACCCCAAATCCTTTCTAATAACCCCAGTGAACAAAGAACCCAACAGATTCTCACCCCTTGGTTAGCTGTGGCTATCTGGCAGACAGAGTGGTCCTAAGGATGACTTTCACTACAAGGCTGGTTTTCAGAGCCTTCCTGAGCATTTTCCCAGATGTGCACTAGCACTAAGTTTTCTGGGGTCTGAGGGAAACAGGACAGAAGCATGCTTTACCTAACCTGGCAAATCTGAGGGCAGGGACTATGCCATCCTAACATTGTGTCCTCACAGAGACTTGATAAGTGCACCAGGTTAAGAAGGCTATAGGCATAATAGGATTCAGCTGTTGCCCTGCAGAAACTCATAGCCTAGTTGGGAAGATAAGATCAACACACGGGAAAGAGAAACCTAATTTGCCAAAGAAATGGGGATGGATGGCAGAGGTAGTCAAAGATAGAGGAGAGGGCAGTCACAGGGAGCTGTGGGAGGGATGGAAGAAGACTCCCTGAAGGAGGTGCGACCTGAGCCAGGCCCAGATGATGGATGGATGGATGGATGGGTGGATGGATAGGTAGGGGGGGGATGAGCAATTTTGGTGAGTAGAAAGTCAAGGATAAGATGCTCTAGGCCATGAGGAAGATGAGAGAAAAGACACAGAAGCAGGAAATAATTCTTGGGGAGCGTGAGCACAACCAGAAAGCTGAGGAAAGCCCATAAAGGGGTAGGAGAATGGGAGATAAAAACAAACTGAGGGGTAGGGCCTGACTGAGGCAGACCCTGGCCATCTCTACCCTCAGGAAAGTTGTCTGCTGTTCAGGAATCCGCTCAAAACCAGTTTGACCAGGTAGCACCCTTTCCCAGTGTTGGGCTTGAGTCTTTCCCTTCCTGGCTCTCCCATGCCCATAGGGAGAAACCTGGGCCTCTCTGCTAAGGAGCTTCCTTAGCATTGTCACACTTCCCTGCTTTTCCAGCTCTCCTGGAAGCAAAAGCCTGAGTTCCCTCTCCTGGACCTCCTCAAGCATTTCCTCCTTTCCTATTCCATTTCCTGCAGCTTTGCGCTGGAAAGGGGCCTGTGTGTGTTCCTCCGCACCATTTAGACGGTCAGCTGCTCTGTTCTCTCTCCCTGCCTAGACTAAGCTTGAGGGCTGTGAAGCTGGGACATACTGCCAGACCCAGGGCTGGCCTTGCCCCGAGAAGGGCCTCCACACCCTTCCTTCAAGCAGCTCCCTGTTCTCCTTTCCCTCCTTTATCTCATGAACCCCTGAGTTCTTTCTCAGGAGTTCTTGTCCTGCCTCTCTCCAGCTAGCAACTTGGTCAAGCTCTTTGACTCCTAGGACCCCACTGTCCACATCCGAGCCCTTCTCTGACTCCCCACTTGCTGCTTTGGCCAGTTCCCAAGACATTCTGTGTCTCCCCCACAGGCTGGGCAGTCCTTACATCATAGACATTGCCCTCCCTGGGCAAGTGTCTGGTGACAGTGCATTCCTGCCCCTTCCCCACAATGCAGGCTTTCCTTTACTGCCCTTTCTTTTCTGGTTTTTTCTCTACCCATACTCTGAAATCATGGTATATGTATAGAAAACTTCTGAATTTACGTCCTCTGCTCCTCCACTCCTGATGTTTCAGGAAGTTCACTGGTGTAATACTTGCGGCCTCTCTCTGACCCTGCACTCACTCTCGCCCCACGACAAAGAGGGGTTAGATTTGATTGGTGAGTTTGGAAAAGAAATGGGCTCTGTGAAAGCCAGTTCTCCCCAATTCGCTCCCTTGAGGCCCAGTTTCTCCACAGAGACCATGCAGCTGCCCTGTTCCTCTTTGCTGCAGGTGTTACAGCAGCAAACCATGGTAGCCCAGCACTGCATCCCTGGTGCCTGATGCCGTCTAACATGGATTCAGCATTAGTAACCCCACTTGCTTGCAGCTATAAGCCACATTCACCAGCATCAGCTTTTCAATAATAATGATGATATAGTTGTCTCTGCATATCTTATTTGTCAGTTGAGCAGAGAATTATACTAAAGCTAACACTTACCTATCTAAATACTTTAGGCATATTAATTTATTTAATTCTAAAAACATCACCATGGAATAGGTACTAGCATTAACCTATTCTACAGATAGGAAAACTGAGGCACAGAGCAGTCAATTAACTGCTCATGGCAGAAGCAGGATTTGCCTCAGGCAGTCTGACCCCAGAGACCAAACTCTTGGCCCCAATGTTGTACTGCTTCTTTAAAGAGGGATGTTGTTTATTGGGTTTCCTCAAATCCCAATATAGTCTCATGTTTCCCATCTAGGATATAAAGCTGACTGCATTTTTGTTTTTGCTATGTGTTATTTGTTTTTATCTTCTATGTCTTGTTTAGATATTGAGGCCAAAGTTGAAAAGGAGGGTGTGATTCTGGAGCAAACAAATCTGAAAGGAGACGTCTCTGAAAGACTCCAGGGCAAGATTCCAGAGGGCTATGTTTTCGGGGAAGCCAGAGAAGCGGGGAGCAGGAGAGCTGAGCATTCTGAACAGCCTGCAGACAAGAAGGTGAGGAGAGACAAGCCAAGCTCCCACCAGGTCCCAGTAAAAGAGAAGAAACACCTCCCAGGAGAGAGGCCAGGATCATGGAATGCACAGGAGGTGCCTGCCACAGCGCCAGCCTGGTGGCCCCCAGCAAAACTCTGTACAGTTGTACTGAGTGTGGCAAGGCCTTCGGCCAGAGCTCCACTCTCATTGTGCACCAGAGAATCCACACACGGGAGAAGCCATACAGGTGCGGGGAGTGTGGAAAGGCCTTCACACACAGCTCCCACCTGATCTGACATCAGAGGTTGCACACAGGGCAGAAGCCCTACATTGTGGCATGTGCGGCAAGGCCTTCAGCCAGAGCTCAAGCCTCATCGTGCACCAGGGTGTGCACACAGGTGAGAAGTCATCCGTGAGCCCTGAATGCAGCAAGACCTTCAGCCGAAGCTCTCACCTCCTGGTGCATCGGTGGAGCCACACCAGCAAGAGGCCCTATGAGTGCCATGAGTGTGGCAAGGCCTTAACCGGCAGCTCCTACCTCCTGGGGCACCAGCACATCCACACGGGTGAGAAGCCCTATCGCTGCACAGTGTGGGAAAGCCTTTGGCCAGAGCTCCCACCTTATCTTTCATAAGCCCACTCCTGCCCAGAGGAAACACCAGCCAGCCTCCCTGGTCAGAGCCCAGTGTTGATGGGGTCAAGGTTTCAGGTCTGACACTGGATCCAACCAAGAGGAAGCTGAGCCCTTATCATCAATCCATCTCTGTGCCAGGTGCTGCCAAATAAGGCTCAGGTGCTGCCAAATAAGGCTAAGGCAGGTTCCTGTGAGGGCCTCCATGGTCCTCAGAAACAAGACGCATACACATAAACAGAAATGACTGAAGGACCCTAGAAGACAAAACATGATAAAATGCTGAGGTGTGCGCAGAGAAAGAAAGATCCACGTGGAGGGGGGCATTGATGCGGCCTCATGGGCTGGCTCTGGGAGAACAGGTTGGCACTGGGTTGATGGGGAAAAACCCAGCGAGGGGACGAGAATAAGCAAAGGCCCAGGAATGAGTCTGAGTGGGCCTCAGTGAGGTGGATATGGGTCAGTGGGAGTGGCAAGCCTGAGATGCAAGTGGGGAGGTGGGAAGACTCCCCAGGTCAAAAGCCCTGATGTGTGGGTGCTGCAAACCAAAGCCAAGGTCTTTCCCTTAGGACTCGGCTTCCCATGCCAGTGTGACTCTGGGCGACCCACGAGGACTCTGAGCATCGCCTTCCTCAGCTGTCCAATGCAGGAGTTGGACCTGAGGGGCTTTGAGCTACCTTCTCACTCACCTGTGGTTTCAGGAGCTACAAAGCCTTTGTCAGAATGGGGAGTGACAGAAGGGAGAGGGAGGTATGGGGAGGATGAAACTAGTGGTGTTTCAGGGTCGGCAGATAAGAAAGGAGACAGGGAGACTCCATGGGAGGCAGCCCCGCAACGTGTTACTTTTGATTAAGCTAGGGTGAGATGAATTTCTGGCAACTGCCACCCGACCAGCCCTGACTTGCCTCCTCCCCTTGTACCTCCCACTTCACTCTCCCTGTCTCCCCACTGCTCCACCTGTGGCCCACATCCAGGTGGACACAGCTGCCGTAGTCACTTCCCTGGCCACTGTCTCAATGTAGGCCAAGGTATCGTGGTCTTCTCACCACTTAGCTCTGCTTTGTCCTTGTATCTGAAGCCAAACTCTTCTTTCTACTCCACTTTTGTCCAAGTGAAAAATTAACTTCCCCTCATTTTCACACCTGTAGTCCTTACCCAGGTCTTTGTCCAAGGCAACTGGCAGTTTTACACAGATGCCAAGTCTCATGCCAACCAGAGCCAAGGAGTTACACAGCCCGTTTCAGATGCTTGTTGTGTGAGCACACAGAATTAGCAGTGGCTCTGAGGAATGCCTGGGTTGGTGTGCTCACCCTATGCCTCCACTGAGTAAAGACACCTCTCTAACAAGGGGAGGCACCCTGCTTCTTGCCTGAAGATGTAACGGGGAAGTATTTAGCAAGAAAGGTTTTTCTCCTACTTTGGATGGCCCCTAAAATCCCAGCTGCCTGTGAAATGCCAAGCAGCCTGAGCCAACAGTCAAGCTCGCAACTGCAGTTCATCCCAGGCCTTCCCTGTCGTCAGAAGTCAGGCCGGTGACTGATCCCAGCGCGCCTGTCTTGCTGACTAGTGACTGAAAGGTGCAACATGCCTTATGCTGGAGTTGACCTGGAAGTAAATAGCCAGAGATATTTTGGGAGTCAACCTTCTAGTTTTGTAAAATCTCTAAAACTGACCCTCTGGGATTTGGACTGTGGATCCATACCTACAGAGGACCAGCTCCTGAGTTATCTGGAAGGCTGATGCTGAACTAAAGGGCAACAACCAGCATTACTATACATACTGATGTGTACTGATTTCCTACTGTCTTATTTTTCCTTTAGTCTGAAGGAATAAATCTCCTCTTGTATGAGCGGCAGATGGTTGAGAGGATTACTTTTTAAATTTTATACATACACATTTATCTGTATTTTTTTCTCTTTAAGGACAAGTCAGAGGAGGGGGAACAGGTTCTAAGACCAGGACCTCAGCCCTTAGCAGCCGGGTGCCTCTAGTTGAGAGAGAAGGCTGAGCTTTCCAAGAGACCCCCTCTAGGCATGTCCAATGTTCAAGGGTCTGAAATTCTGAGAGGCTCAGAGTCCTTAACCCACTGGACAGGATTTTATATTTCATCTTAAGTTCAGTCCACAGTTCTGGCTGTCAAGATCCCTTTTATTCATGATCCTGTCGTCCTATGTATCTTCTCTGCTCGGGTTATTCCCAAAGTCAGCTAAAATTTGAGAGGATATGACATTCCAAATGTCAGTACTGCTCAGAGTGAGCCTTCTAAGCTCCCCAACTCACAGTACACTAAAATTCTACATTTTGACAATCACAAATCTTCAAAGCAGGTGGGATCTTGCAAAATTGTCCAGTGAGGAATTGCTTAATGAATTAAAATTTAATCAGCACCTTAGATATGGAGAGTTCCTGAGTTTCTGGTCAAAATGGAAGAGGAACTTGCATCTACCTCTTGGAACTAAAACATCTGACTGGAGACACAGTCAAAATGAAGAGAATAAAGCAACATACAAGCAGAAGTGACTGTGTGGATCCAGAATGCCAGCGTGAATAGTTCGTGAACTCTCACCATCGTCCTAATATTTATGAGATGTCGGCCTAGGTGAGGGCAAGTGCACAAACATGGGGGTTAAACTGCCCCATCAACACTGGGCACTAACCCAAGCAGCTCGGCGAGCTTTCTCCCGGGCATGAGCTACCTCATGGAGAATAATATGGGAGCTCTTCCAAAGGCTTTTCCACACTCATCGCACTGATGGGGTTTCTCCCCAGTGTGGATCCTCTGATACACAATAAGGTACAAGCTACCACTGAAGGCTTTGCCACACTTCTTACACTCCAACAGCTTCTCCCTTGTGTGGATCCTCTGATGGACAGTGAGGCCTGAACTCTGACTGAATGCTTTCCCACACTCGCCACATTCAAAGGTTTCTCCCCAGTGTGGATGCCCTGACGAATTAGGAGATTTGAGCTCTGGCTGAAGGTCTTCTCACA
Organism: Equus caballus; assembly: GCF_041296265.1. NCBI lineage: Eukaryota > Metazoa > Chordata > Mammalia > Perissodactyla > Equidae > Equus > Equus caballus. The sequence goes on along the minus strand of NC_091699.1, from coordinate 53,182,757 downwards.
TTCCTGGCATTCATAGGGTTTCTCACCACTCTGGATCCTCAGAGATCGTACGAGGTGTGATTTCTGACTGAAGCCTTTTCCGTATTCACCACATAGAAAAGGTTTCTCCCTGGTGTGGATTCTCTGGTGCACGATGAGGTTTGCACTTGGACCAAAGGCTTTTCCACACTCCTTACATAAAGGGTTTCTCTCCTAGGTAATTTGCCCTCCTTCCTTGTCAAGGGCACTTCTGTCTCTGAGGGTAACACACCTGGAAACTTCCTTCTTGCTCTGGGCCCTGCCTGGCTCCCCTGCTGCCTCTCTGCACTCCCCTTCCCTCCCAGGGCTTCGTGAAGCCTGGCTGCCACAGGGCAACACGCTGAAGCCTCTCACAGCTGTGACTTGTGTTCTGACTTCTGAAACTAGCTCCTTCTCCTCCTCCCTGTGGACTCTCGAATGTAAAATACTTTTTGAGCCTAGATTAAAGCAGTTCTCAAATTCTTTACCTTTCTGGCTCTCCTTCTCTGGGGAGATTTCTGCATCCTTGACTTCTGCTGGCTTTAAGTTTCTGGTCCTTGTCCTCAACGTCTCCCTGGCAGGACTTCCCTGATGAATTTTCAAACTGTCATCCCAGTTTCTGAATGCTCCAATCCTGCAATCTTGGGGCTCATTATTCTGAAATTCTCTGGAGGTGATTCTGTGTACCTCTGTTTCTTCTGACACTTTCTGCTTTAGAACCAACTCTTCAATCTCAGATTTGACCTCATAATCTAACAAAAGATACAGAAAATAGAAAAATGTTATCTGTTTCCTATGGCAGAGACAAAACATCCTCAAGTGATACTAACAGATACTGTAGACATTCACAACATTCACACGTCTATAAAACAGCTACACTCTTCATGTGGCCACAGAAGAAAGTCAGCAGGCAGCCAGGAGGGAGGGGGAGAGGCAGCAGGGTCTGCATTCACACAGAACGCAACAAAGGCTCTGGCGGGTCAGAAAGACCTCCTGATTTTTGGCAGGGAACAGGCCAGATTCTGGGACTTCTCACGCCTCTCCTTGTCTGTGTTGTTCTGTTTCTGAGCCAAGCTGCACCACAGAGCTGGGCACCTTCGGGAGTGCTGCTTGGTTCTCAAACAGCCAGCTGGAGCTCAGGAAGCTGACCTGTACTATAAGGAATTTAAGATGTAAAGACCTGGGGGAAGTACTCACACTTCTGCTGGAAATGACCTTGGAAAGGGAGGCTGGGCCTGTAAGTGGCAGCAATGGGACAAAGGTCATATCCTTTCCGGGCTTTTTCCCTCCTTCCCCTTTTTTCTCTTCCCATTTCTTCGCTTATACGTTCTTTCCCACCCCTCACCTCTCTTCCTTTCTGCTTTCCCTCTTTTCGTCCCCCATTTTTTTCTTCCTTGCCACTTGTAATTCTTTCCATTCCTCCTCTAATCTCCATTTGTACTTTAAAACTTTCCTCTCTTGTTCCTGCTTTGGAATAAACTCTCATAACCTCTCATTCTCTCTGCCATAACCGCTAGGGTCAGCCCTACACTTGTTGAAGAGAACCTCTCACCTACTCAGCAATTTGTTCTGGTTTGGGGAGCCTCACAATTGGGGGAGACTTCCAAATGTAGGTTAAGGTATCCTCCTGAGCACAAAGACAATGCAGAAAGTGAGTTCTCAGGACCATGAAGATGTACTAGAAAATGTAGAGGGGAGGGGCCTTAGGGCTCCATGCTCACAAGTTCCTGAGGCTGCAGGCCCTCCCCAGCACTGAGGGTCAGCAGAGACCCCAGTGGCTCTGCAGAGCCAGGCAACCCCGAAGGGTGAGGGTGACAGGGGCCGCACCAGGCCATCCCCATCAGGCTCCAGCTGCGTGTTCCAAGAGGCTTTCAGAGCAGGCGCTAAGTAGGGCCCACATGAGGAGCAGCTGGCAGCAAACAGACGCAGAAACTCTGGGCTCAATCCCAGAGCTGTTGCCTCTGGCTTCTGTCCACTAGCCCTTTCCCAAAGATAAGCAGATTTTTTGGGAGTGCCCTGTGGGAACTAGAAGCTAAACCCTGGAGGAGAGATGACAGGGTCAGAGGACAGGAAGGGGGTACCATATTGCCTTTAATCCGCACAGCTAGGAGCATCTGGGACTAAGAGGAGGGCTGGTGTTCTCCTTTCATTGCAGGTTAGCAACTGCATGGGGTGTGGTGAAGTGGTCTGTCCACACTCTGCAGCATGCAGACGGCAGAGCTGGGCCCAGAGCCCAGGTCTCCCCCTGCCTGTGGATCTTTACAGTAACATCCTCAGACTTCCATCACATGGCTGTTCCCACTTACCAGCACCCTCAGACTTCCCGGCACCCCCCTCCGCCCATGTCTGCTCCCTGACTGTCAGGTAGGGGCCATGTCAGCCACTGAGCCTCAGAAAGGATCCATTCCTCTGGAAGTATGGGGCTTGAGGAAAAAAATCCTAGAGTTGTCCTGTCTCTGAAGCTATGGAGGGTTGTAAAATCAAGGAGTAAAAACTGGAGGGGCTGGCCCCGTGGCCGAGTGGTTAAGTTCGCGCGCTCCGCTGCAGGCGGCCCAGTGTTTCGTTGGTTCGAATCCTGGGCGCGGACGTGGCACTGCTCGTTGGACCACGCTGGGGCAGCGTCCCACATGCCACAACTAGAAGGACCCACAACGAAGAATATACAACCATGTACGGGGGTGCTTTGGGGAGAAAAAGGAAATAAAATAAATCTTTAAAAAAAAAAAAAATGGAGACCAGACCTTATTTACAGAGTCAGAAGCTCTTATCCTCTCTTCCCCAGGGAATGGTGAGGATGGGAAGGAGGGCAAGACACATCTCTCAGGTATGCTCTGGATTAACAAAAAAAGGTATTAGCTAGCTAAGAGCTGCCTGTACCTCAGGAACTCACAACCAAGTGGGGTGACAGTTATGTAAAGAGATAATTAAAGTATAAGTCAAACTGAGATAAGGGAAGGCTGGTGAGGGCAAGACTGCTTACAGCTCAGGAGGACGTGAGAGCAACTGCTGAAGGCTTCCTGAGGGAGGTGGCATTTGAGTTGGGTTTTGAAAGGAGGTGGGATTTCAAAGGGTAGAGAGCTTGGACACGGCATTCCAGGTAAACGAAGCAAGATGGGCAAAGACACAATGGTGGGAAAGCAGAGTGTATTGGGGGAAGACCGTCAGTGTCATTTGGGGTACAGTGGGAGAAAAAGCTGGAGCGGTCAGAGTCAAATCAGGCGGGGCCTGGAACGTCAGACCAAGGCCTTCAAACTCTATTTAAAAGGTCTGGAATTTGCACAGGGCAAGTTCCCCCTGGTGTCTGAACAACAGAGAGCCCAGAGATTTCTGTTGGTTCTTTAGGGAGTCTTAGGCCATTCTTCATCTCCTGCAACTAAACTGCTGCCCTGACCTCCTGAGAACAGGCCTGTCTGGAGATCACCACTTGTCACCCTGGCCTGGGTCTTGACCTGGCACCAGGCATCCCTGTTTTCCTCCTCCTCCTTTACTGTCCCAGGTCCTGCCTCTAGGAAAAGGGTCTCCCTCACTGCAATGATTGTTACCATACCTCTCGCTCTGGTGAGGACCGACCCTGGGGAACCTCCTGAACTTCACTGGTCCTGGACAGGCAGAGAGTGGTCACCTAAGGAGAAAGACATCAGAAACCATTGGTGACAAAGAGAAATGCCTAGCCAACGGCCCCCAGGGCTCTGGGTCCAGCTAACCAACATGCTCGTAAGAGCTATGCCCTGAATGTCAAGTTCAAAGAAGAGTCTGTAGCTGAAACCAGCGTAGTTTGCCAAAAACTTGCTTAGCATAAGCTCCCCTTCCTTTTTATTCACTCTGGCAATTGTTCATAAATTCCGGTGTATAAGATCCAGGGCTGCTCTGGTGAAAGCATGAGCAGCAGGCCCAGAGTCTACCCGCTTAGCTACCTGACAGTCTTGCTAGGAGGTCCCAAAGTCACCTCTGCAGATCCCTGCTGGACTTGGTTAACTCTCTAGTCGCTTCTAGCCCTCATTTTCTAGGACTGCTAGAAATATTTAAAAACAAAAACCCCGGCTCTAGGATGACAGAGCCCTCTGCACATCTTCTCTGATAATACACACTAGCTGGCCTGACAGGCAGACAGCCCCAAGAACAGCAGACAGGGATTTTCCTCTCTTCCTCTCCATCGAGGGGGCCTGGTTTGGCTCCTGGCCCCAGTGCCTAGCAGGGCCAAGGGACAGGTGACTGTGGGAAGCTGACACTGTCAGTGTTTCTAGAGAAGCGGCTGATGAGGGAGGCTAGGGGGAGAAATCAGAACATTGTAGGAAGGAAATCATACTGGCTCTCAAATTTCTGAATATCTGGCAAATATTAAGAAAAACACAAGAAAAAAGGGACAAGTTTTCCCATCAATTCCCCCACTTTGCTTTTCAAGCTGATGCCAGCGATGGCTTTACGTTCAGTGTCTATTTGGTCAGGAGACTTATCACGTTCCCCCCAGGGTGACGACAGGCCTCACATGGTGAGAGTTCTGTGGCATGTGAAGACTAACGTGATGAGGGAGAATGAAGCTTCTGGCAAGAGGTCGTGTTTGAGGGCAGTTCTCAAAGGAGTAGGTATCTCCGTTCCTGGCCAAAGCCAAATCTCCCCCCTGAGCTCTGGATCCATCCTCCAGGTGCCCCAGAAAACTCCACTGTCCCCCGCTCCCCCCTGCACGGCCAGCCTCTCACTCTCTCCTGAGTCCTTCCCCGCTGCCTGTAAGCATGCTCAAATCTCACTGACTCTAAAAACCACCCTCCCTTGACATTTGCTTCTCCCATCCTCAGGCCTCAGCTCTTTTCCTCTCTTCTCATCCAGACCTTGGAAAAGAATAATTTGTACTTCATCTTTCAGGCCCTCCTCAATCCACTGCCAACTGTCTGTAGTCCCAACTGTTCTACAGAAATGATTCAAATGCCATCCTAATTGTCAAGGCTAAATGTCATTTCTCAGTCCTCTCATTTGACTCTTATGTAGGATGTAAACCATTATAATCCCCCTAAACTGCTTTACTGACTTCCATACCCTTGAATGACAATGTCCCAAGGACTCCATCTGAACTCATTTTTTCCCTTACTCTAGCTCTTGCTAAGGTAGAGGTTAGACTCAGAACTTTAGGGGCCAGGCAGGGAATGTAAAGGAGTAAAACAAGCAGGACTATATAAAACAACAGTGAGGAGTGAGGAGTGAGGTGAACTGGAGCGTGCATGCCCATCTGGGGGAGCACCTGCTGCTTGCTCGAGTCCAACGCCTTACGGGAATGTGAGCCAAGATTTCCCAGCCTTTCAAGAAACACCACAAATCTAGATTTTTACGTAGCATCTAATGATGAAAGGCAGGCAACTAATTTAACTTTTTAATAGATATAGTTATTACCCCTATTACACAGATGAGGATACTGTTATTCTTTTCTTTTCTTTTTTTGCTACAGAAGATTCACCCTGAACTAACATCCATAGCCAATCCTCCTCGTTTTTTGCTTGAGGAAGATTAGCCCTGAGCTAACATCTGTACCAACTGTTCTCTATATTTTGTATGTGGGATGCCTCCACAGCATGGGTGATGAGTGGAGCAGGTCTGCACCCAAGATCCAAACCCTCAAACCTGGGCAATCAAAGCCGAGTGCGCAGATCATTTGGCTATGGGCCTGACCAGTAATTTAATTTTTTAAAAAAACAGTATAGGACAAATAAAGCACATTAGTGAGTCCGATCTGACCCATAAGCCTCAAGTTTGTGATCTCTGCCCCAAGCTCTGTCATTCACTCTCATGGTCACAACCATCACCTGTTAGTTTATGACTTCCAAATTTTACATCTGATCAACTTTTTCCCTAGCCCCAAAGACATCTACACATGTTCAAAGTTGAGCTGATCATCATTCTCCTAAAAAATACGGCTGTTCTTTCTTTTTTTCTTTTTGTGAGGAAGATTGTCCCTGAGCTAACATCTGCGGCCATCTTCCTCCATTTTGTATGTGGGACGCCTGCCGCAGCATGGCTTGATGAGTGGTGTGTAGGTCTGCACCCAGGATCCAAACACACGAACCCAAAACCTTGCCACGAAGCAGAGAGTGCAAACTTAACCGCTAGCCACCAGGCCGGCCCCTAGCTGTTCCTTTTCTGTTTTGTTTTCATCTCGGTAAACAATACTATCACCGATCCTGTCACAAACCAGAAAGGTGAGATTCTTACCTTCTCTCCCTCCCTTACGCTTCAGTGGCAATTCCTCTGTGACACAGCCTGAAAGGAACCACACAGCCTGGGCTCCCATCCTGGCTCTGCCATTTACTAGCTATTTGACCTTAGGCAGATTAACCTCTCTGAGCCTCCGTTCTTCTTAAGGGAATAATAATACGTAGTATCCACATCATAGAGTTATAGTAAGAATTAAATGAAGCAAGCGTTTAGAACAGCGTGTGGCACACACTAAGCTATACACAGGCATTTACTATTGTTTACCTTTTTAATACTCCTTAAATCTACCCCTCTGACTAGTGCTGTAGTTCAGACTCCCCCACTCTGTCAGATCAGTGCGACCATCCCCTGACTGCCAACTCCACTACGCTCCTCCTGCCCCACCCCGATTTCTAGGCCCCAGTTCGCCCCCAATGACAAACCCTTCAAGAAGCCTACAAAACACTTTCCTCCTCAAATCAAGTGCACATGAAGCCCCAGCGCTGGGGGCCGCGGGGTCTCCTGCCCGTCCCTCCCGCCCATCGCAGACCCCGGCCCGCTGCGCCGACGGGAAGCCCGCTCGGCCCCGGCGCGGCGTCCTGGCCTCCTCCAGTCCAGTCTCGCTCGCTCGCCAGGCCTCCGGGGCGCCCCGGCCCGACAGGCCCAGAAAACACCACGTTGGCGACTCGCGGAGCCTCAAGCTGGACCCCTCACTCTCAGGATTTACCGGAGATGGGCTGGCCGGAAGTGGGGCTGGAGAGCCTCTGGGGACCCCAGGGGCCGACCGCTCTAGGAATCTCGGAGGGCTTCTGATCTCGACGCCTCCCTGCATCGGTCGCCCATATTTGAATGGAAGCATCACGCTGGTCTATGCCAATTTAAAATCTGCAGTGTTGTCAATTGTATCTCAATAAAGCTGGGGAAAAAATCTGCCCTGTGTTTGGGAGTGGGAGAGCAATCTGCCATCTATCGGGAGAAGACAGAGAGCGTAGAAAAAAATTAAAGGTCTTAAGGACTGACATGTCTCACCCTATCTTTTACATAGTGAAAACACCTCTTTACAGCTCCCTTTTTGGGGATGTACTTATAGACGCCTTCCAACATGGTAGAAGATTCAGGTTGCCTCCCAAAACAATGCCCTTCGACGCACTGGAGTGGGTCGAAGGGGTTTGGGTAGGACTGTGAAGCTATTACAAGGATTCTTGACTTAAATAAAAAACAAATCCAGACTGGGGCCAGCTGGTTGTGCAGTGGTTAAGTTTGTGCATTCCGCTTCAGGGGCCTGGGGTTCGCTGGCCCGGATCCCAGGCACAGACCTACACACTGCTTATCAAGCCATGCTGTGGCAGGTGTCCTACATATAAAATGGAGGAAGATGGGCACAGATGTTAGCTCAAGCCAATCTTCCTCAGCAAAAAGAGGAATTGGCAGCATGTGTTAGCTCAGGGCTAATCTTCCTGGAGTGTGGGGGGGGAAAATCCAGATTTAGATAAGGAGAGACTATTCAAAAGGACATTGCAATTGGGGAAAAGGTACTATGGTTGCCACAAAATTGGGGTTCTCTGCCCAATGAGCATAAACAAGCCAATTAATTACAGCATCAGCCTTTGGGAAAAGAGATCAGCTTTATTATGTGAGATGGATCTGCAGGGAGAATGGTGAGTGTGTACCCTCGGATCTGTCTCTCTGATGAGTATTTGGGACAAAATTTAAGAGGTTAGGGAGAACAGGCTGACACATGGAAATGCTGGTGGGACAGGTTTTGACTGGTGGGCTTCAAGCATTTATGGTAAGGTTTTAAATATTTATGACAAGGTTCTAAACATTTATGATGAGGTCCTAAACTTTTGTGATAGGGTTCTAAACATTTTTGATGAGGTGGGGAAGGAACTTTAACATCAGGTCTTCCTGAATGAGGGACCCCTCAATTCTGATGAGTCCGACTTTCAAGTTCTGCTCGTGTCCCAGCCCTTGGGTTCCATGGGAAAGAGGATCTTTGGTTCCTCAGTCATTTCAGGTCACAATTTCTTCTTTTGTGCATGCCCTGGCTACATGACTTTGCAGATTTTCTGAAAGGCAATTCTTAATCACTCTGTTGATGAGATGGGGTCAGTTGAACTGGTCCTGGGGGGCCTGTGGTTGCACTATTGCAATAGAGAGAATTCTTGAACCATAAGATCTGCAAACATCTCAAAGGTCAGGCAAAAAGGAATTTTCTTTTATAGTTGAGAATAAACAAGGCTGGAAAGAACTTGTGTGACAGAATGCATGAGCATGTGTCACAATTGGCCTAATGATCAGGAATGTCTTTTTTTCATATCAGCTGATTCTCAGGAGGAGCTATTATAAGAAGGCGGGGTTGTTCCACATTCTGTTGCTGGCACAGACTGAGGATAGTTCAAAATGTAGGGGCTTGGGGTGGAGAAGTCTAACTAAAGTTTGGTCAAATCAAGTTAGCAGATATTTTGTCCACATTGATTAGTGGGTACAAACAGTTCAGCTAATCACTTATGAAGCAAAGAATTCAGAGGGCCTCTGTCTGGTCTTGTCATTAGTAAGCAAGGAGGGGCATCTGTGAGTCTTATCTAAGTCGTATGAGGAAGGGTGGCCTTCGCATGCCAGTAAGTCATTTCCTGGAACAATAAGAGTGGGAGAATTTCTTTTTTTTTTTAAAGATTGGCACCTGAGCTTTGCCAATCTTTTTTTTTTTTCTTCTCCCCAAAGCCCCCCAGCACATAGTCGCACATTTTAGTAGTGGGTCCTTCTAGTTATGGCATGTGGGACGCTTCCTCAGCATGGCCTGACAGTGGTGCCATGTCTGCGCCCAGGATCCGAACCAGCGAAACCCTGGGCAGCTGAAGCGGAGTGCATGAACTTAACTGCTCAGCCACGGGGCTGGCCCTAAGAATTTCTTAATTGTCACTATTTTCCAGGAGCAGAGGTTCAGGCAAAGTTTAACACTGTCAGACTCTTGGAGAAAACCAGATTATTCTGTGTTGGTTGAGAGACTGAATATACAGACAATGGCCAGACCATAAAAACAGTTCATAAAAATAGAACTCTGACCCAAAATTGGCAGCATGCAGCCCAGCAAACCAACTCATTATCTACAGTAACCAGCCCAGGAAGCCAGCCTACTGTCTACAAATCAAACTTGTGAGATGTCAGACCACCATCTCTAGCAAACAGTCCAGAAAGCCAAACAATAACCTATGTAACAATCGGCCCCAAATGACCAGAACTTGACTAATAACTTATAGCATTCTTAATTGTTGTCCCTGCTTCCAACTTAGGACCAACCAAAGAAAGCCAAATATGAACCCCTAACCAATCACATAGGATGTGATGAGGATTTTAGGCTGGTTACTTTTAAAACTGCAGATGCGAAGCAGGCTCCGAGGACTGGAATTTTGCTTGCTCTTTGAGAGACATTTGCATTTGTGAAGGAAGGGGGGATGACCTTGTAGGGACCTGAAATTGGCCACCCCAGGATATGTCTCTTTGGCATCGGGATTGTTTAGGGCTGATTGCTTTTGATAAACTGGGACAGGCAAGGAGGCTCTGGGGAGTGGAACTTGCCCTTGTTGGGACACATTTACCTTTGTAAGGTAAATCTCTATCTGTAAAAGGCGCCTCCCTCTCTGTACCAGGAAGAAGAAGAGAGATGACCTTATCCCTAGAAACTCTTAATGGGGAAGGCAAGAACTTAAGTTGGTTGCTGTCTGGCAATCTCATGTAACTGGTTTAGGGTGGTGACGTCTAACCTTTCTAACCTTTACTTAATCCGATTTGATTCTTATCTAAAAGTTGTGGGACCACCCAATGGCCAGACCCCACCTGCACTGATACCATTTTAACTTTTTTCCATGTTCTTTCCTTTGTCTTGGTAAAGAGATGACTTACATACCCATGCCTTATAAAATTAGCCCTAACCCTCAACTCGGGGCAGCAGCAGGAGCTCTGACTGCCCGTGGGTCCTGTCCCCACACACCAGCTCTGCCTGCCCATGGGTCCTGTCCCCATGCTATTCTATACTATTCTCTAAATAAAAGAGCACTACTGCCAGATCTTGAGAGTCTAAGAAATCTTTCTTTCGACTCCTCGGCTCACCGACCCCGCATCAGGATGCATCACTTCTAGTCAGCCTAATGTTTCCCCATACCAACAGACTTCAATCAGGGCATACTTGAAGCCTTTCCATTTTTCCACTATGAAGCTTTCCCACTCTCCTGCCTGCCTTTGAGTCTCTGCCCAATGCCAGTGACGGTGGCTGTCTCCCTCGCTATAGCAAAATGTGAATAAATGGACTTTGTCTGTTTTCATTTGATTGCTATTCATTTATTTCTATGTGGCATGTAAAGGAGAAATATTAGATCAAAAAGAAAACATCCAAACCTGATCTTATTGTTTATCACAACTCTTAGTGCAAATGCCTTTTAAAACTGTTGTGTGATAGGTTCAAGGAAATACCTAGAGAGTTGGAAGATATATGAGTTATCCTCAGAATTAAATTATGAAATGATCACTTAGTTGAGTAGAGCAGAGCCTATTCTTGGTTAATGTAGCTCAAATAGCCAAGATTTGTCAGAGAGTCTCTTGCCCAGGTCAGGGCATCTTCTCCTCTAACCAATTGACCTAAGTAGCTGGGCCCCTTGACTGGCATATGTATAGAGTAGGAACCAATTCATCAGCCTTCATAGCTTGAGACCCTCATCATGGAGATCATCCACCTCACTTATGTAGTTCCAGGTTCACCAGGCAATTTGTTTTCTCATTCAGCTCTATGTATAAGTTTAAGATTAAGTTAGTTTGAGAATAAGAAATAACAGTGGCATAAAAATGTAGAAATCTATTTATCTCATTCTGGAAAGCTCAAAGGTAGGCAACTCAAAGTTGACATAGCAGCTCTGTTCCACAAAGACCTCAAGGAAATAAGTATCAAAACTGACTTTAGTGGAGCCATTTTAAAATGGAGTCTGGCGGGGGGGCCAGCCCGGTGATGCAGCGGTTAAGTGCGCACATTCTGCTTCCGTGGCCCCGGGTTTGCCGGTTCGGATCCCAGGTGCGAACATGGCATCGTTTGGCAAGCCATGCTGTGGCAGGCATCCGCATCCCACATATAAAGTAGAGGAAGATGGGCACGGATGTTAGCTCAGGGCCAGTCTTCCTCAGCAAAAAGAGGAGGATTGGCAGCAGTTAGCTCAGGGCTAATCTTCCTCAAAAAAATAAATAAATAAAATGGAGTCGGAGCTGCCTTTCCAGAGAGATTGCCATGCTATCTTGAACCTTGGACTGCACAAAACCTTTGGACTGGGCCAAAATGACAATTGTTTTACAAGCAATTGTTTGAGATGTCAGCAGCAGAATGGACCTTCTGATCACAAAGACCGATGATTGTGGACTTTCTGAAGATAGAATCAATAGTCCATCAATGTTTAGCCAAGACTAGCTCTCTGCCTTCAACTTCAATTAAAACTCTTTGTAACACAGCCTTCCTTCTTTGCCTTTAAAAGCCCCTGACTTTTACTCCCTGGCAGGACAGTATTTGGGTTTCTACCTGCATCTGTGCTCCCTGAATTGCAATTCTTTGATCCCTAGTAAAAGCTTTGCCACTTAACCTGGTTTCTGTTTTTGTGGGTTGACATGAGCTTCCTCAAGCTCTCCACTTCGCTAAACCTAAGATATGACACTTATCCTCATTGTTCAAGCTACTGGGCGCTATGGACTGAATTGTGTCCCTCCCAAATTCGTATATTGAAGTCCCAACCCCCAGTCTGGTGGTATCTGGAGACGGAGCCTTTGGGAAGTAAGCAGCTTTAGATAAGGTCATGATGGGATTAGTGCCCTTATAAAAAGAGACACCTGAGAGCTTGTTTCTCTCTCCAGCCACAGGAGAACACAAGGAGAAGGCCACAGTCTACAAGCCAGGAAGGGGGCTCTCACCAGAACCCGACCATGCTGGCCCCCTGATCTCCGACTTCCAGCCTCCAGAACTGCAAGAACATAAATTTCTGTTGTTTAAGCCAGCCAGTCTGTGGTATTTTGTGAGGGCAGCCTGAGCTAAGACCGTGGGCGTGGACTGCTGATTGCCCAAAGAGACCACCAAAACAACCAACTGATCAAGCGAAGCCAAGTCTGTTGTTTCTGCAGGAAGGGAAACCACGGCTGTGACAGTCTTGATTTAGGAAGGGAAGATCAAAGGCAGGATATTTTTAAGCTTTGGTGTGGAGGAGGTTTAAAACTAGAGGGGATCTGGGGCTGGCCCCGTGGCCGAGTGGTTAAGTTCGCGGGCTCCGCTGCAGGCGGCCCAGTGTTTCGTTGGTTCGAATCCTGGGCGCGGACATGGCACTGCTCATCAGACCACGCTGAGGCAGCGTCCCACATGCCACAACTAGAAGGACCCACAACGAAAAATATACAACTATGTAGCAGGGGGCTTTGGGGAGAAAAAGGAAAAAAAAAAATCTTAAAAAAAAAAAAAAACTAGAGGGGATCTGATTGGGATTGAATGAGAGGGCCTGACGGGGATTGGGCAAAACTTTGTGATATAAAAGATTAGGGTCAGTGGACACAACTAAGATCCTTGAATAGAAAACATTTGATTGATGAGCCCAGTTGAGTGAACTACTGTTCTGAGAAGGGGGCTCTTTATCCTGATTAGGGATAGTTGACTAGTCTATTTTTCAGGTAAATGGATTTTCAAGAATTTCCTGAATTAAACCATAAAGTTATTTGCAACTTTTATCTTCCAGGGCAAATATTCCCTGAAAAGGTAAAATTGTACTGTTGAATGTTGTTTAGTATTTAGTGTAAAATAGTAAAGTCATGTTAATGGAGACAGTAAGCTGTGTGACTGTAGATCAGAGATCACCAAATTTTTTCTGTAAAGGGCCAAATAGTAAATATTTTAGGCTTTGCAGGCTCAGAGGCAAAATTGAGGATAATATGTAGGTCCTTATACACAAGAGAGAAAACAAATTTCCACAAAGTTTTTATTGATTAAATTAAAACTATAATAATAAGTACACTTTTTTCTTACAGAAATGTGCTTATGAAAAGAATGGAATTCTTTATTGGGGATAACAATTTACTTAATTGGGGCTCAAAGTTAGTGTTTCCTATCATCAAAATCCAATACAAATATTCATCTGTAAATGCTAATCTATAATGAGATTGTTACATATTTTATCTTTGAAATTGTCTTCACATAGAAAGTGAAAGGAAGAATACAAATTTAAAATAAGAGGTTTAATTCTGCCTGTTGAAAATGAGGAAGTGATTTGCCTCCCCTCCTTTTTCTCAGAGCATTTACCTTAGGAAACTTGTAAGTACTCTCTCCTCTCTTTGAAATCTAAATAAATCCTTTTGAAGACTAGGTAGGCTTTTGCCAGCTGGCCTCTTGTCAGCTTTATGACCCAGGAATGTCTTCCTTAAGGACCTGGGAGCCATCTCTTCGAAATGCAAACACCAAGGGAGATAGTGCCCCTGTCTCCCAATTTCTGTGGGAGGGTAGGAGCCTAACTTCATGGACATCTTGCTCCAAAATGCAAAACTACCTCCTGTCATAAAGAGATGAGTTTGTTTTTCCTCCTGATGAAGCCAATTAGTTAACAGAGATGGTCACCCCAATTACCATGATAAATTTAGGACGAACTATGTGTGACAAAAGGTGCTGTCAAGTCTTCTTACTTGAGGACTAGTTATTGAGAACATGTATGTAATGGATTGTATCTGCTTGGCTATAGAAAAGGGTGAGATTTCTTTCTGTCTTTGCAATCTCAGTCGATTTCCTGTGATACACTTTACTTTCTGGTTTCATGCTTATTCAATAATCAAGTATTTTCTTTCTCTACTGCCTTTGTGGAGAGGATTTCTGGGTTGGGAGAAAATTTTGTTTTCAGTTATATTTCCTCAGCAAAATCTAGGTGGAAGCTCCTCAATTAGCAACTTAAACGGGTTTGGAAATACAGAAATTTCCTTTGCACTTGCATTGAGGTCTGGTCTGAAAACCACTTCTGGAACTGTAATGTGAACTCAAAAGACATATCTACAGTAAATTTGGGTGGGAATGGAGATTTTGCTTCTTGTTTTAACTTTTTTAATAGCCAAGAAAGCACGTAAAGCAGGTTGACATTGCTTGTGATACAAACAATGTCAGTTGTTGAAATGATTTTACTACAGGGTAAGTTTCATATTAAACACTTTTTTGCCTTTTAATTTTAGGTTGAATTAAGAAACATTATGAAGTCTATAGCAAAAACTAATTTCCAAAGCCATTCAGTTTTTATAATAGTGGCTGAAGGTCGTTCTTATTCAGAAAAAAATTGAGTGTTAGCCCTGAGCTCAAAAAAAAAAATCACAATAAAACTTTACCACTGCTAAGCCATTGAACTGGTATGTGAAAGGGCAAGTCGCAATATTCAACTTTTATTTCTGACATAAATTCATGGAACTGGCAATGAGTAAGTCAACAAGAGCAAATGAAGTCCACTGTTGACACTATTGGTTCAACAACACATTTCAAGTATTTCCACAAAGTACTTGCTAATGATTAACCATGGATTTTAAACATCTTACATTTTCACGAGCTTTATAAATTTGTCCAACTATGCCTTCTGCTTCACACATATTTTTGCCATCACATGTAACATTCCTAACAGATTCCCCTTTAGGTTGTACTGAATTAGTGTTTTCTCAGTTTCTTTGGAAATAGTCTTGCCTGTAGCTGTTACACAGACTATTCATTAAGGCTAATTCTTCAGTCACCTCAAACTTAGCACTGACTTCTAGAACAACAACTGAGCAGTACATTAGTATCATGTGTGTCAGGTCATCAAGAGCCTGGGAAAATCATTCAAAATCATTTGCCTTGTTTGTTTGCTAGTAATTAAAAAAATAGAGATATATTCATATATCATAAAACTCACCCAGTGACTGTTAGTGTGTCACAAAGTTGTGCAACCATCACCACTATCTTATTCCAGAACCTTTTCATTATCCTGAAAAGAAACTCTGCACCCATTAGCAGCTACTCACCGTTCCCCTCTCTGCACAGCCCTAGGGCAACCACTAACCTACTCTCTCTCTGTAGATTTGCCTATTCTAGACATTTTGTATAAATCGAATCACACAATATTTGTCTTTTGTGTCTGGCTTCTTTCACTTAGCATAATGTGTCCACGGTTTCTCCATGTTGTACCATGAATCAGTACTTCATTCCTTCTCATGGCTGACTAATATTCCATCGTATGGTCATATCACATTTTGTTTATTTATCAGTTGATGGACATTGGGTTTCTTCTACTTTTTGTCTATTACGAATAATTTTTTTTACTTAACAATGTTTTTTATCATCTAAAAATCTAGTAAATATTCAAGTTTTTATCTGATTGTCTCGTTGTTCTTGTTTTTAGTTTGTTTGAATCAGGGTCCAAATAAGGTCCATACATTACAATTACTTGCTGTCTCTTTCATATAAACTATAGCCTTCCCTCTCCTAGTTTTTTCCTTGCAGTTTATTAATTGAAGAAACTGGGTCATTTGTCCAGCAGGGTTTTCCACAGCCTGGATTTTGTTGGCTGCACCCCTAAAGTGATGTTTAACATATTCTTCTGTTCCCTGTATTTGCTGTCAATTGGTAATTAGATCTAAAGTCTTGATCAGATTTAGGCAGTGTTTTAACTTCCGTCAGGTGGCGTTTACCGCATGGTTAGCTCTTTTTGTGATATTAGCAGTCACTGATGATCACCGCTTAGATTCAATATGTCATAAGCAGTTGCAAAATGGTGATATTATAATTCTTTTCTTCTTCACTTATTAGCTAGAATTCTTTGACAAAGGGAAACTTCCTCTCATCAACTATTTCGTTACCCTGAGGTTCATTTCATATAAGAAGGGTAGGATAAATGCATGATTTTTTGGTCAGTATTTGCCAGTTTTCAAAATGATGAGTTTGATCCTTCAGATGGACATTAAATTTTTTCTTTTTTAAATGCCATTATGAACTCATACATTTAAACATACATGATAACCTATTGCGATTGTCATTCTTATTGATGCACGAATAATTGTACTATGAACATTCATGTACAAGTTTTTGTGCAAACGTATGTTTTGAATTCTCCTGGGTAGATGCCCAGGAGTGGAATTGCTGGGTCATTTCCTTGTGTTTTAATTGACTATTGATCTTGCTCCCAATGTCCTCAACTCTTTCAGCAACTATTTTCCCCCTAAAACTAAAGTCTTAAATAAGTTTAATTTCTTTGCCTGCTGCAATCAAATATGATTGAATTAACTCACCACAGGTAAATAGCTTTCCTTGTTTGACTAATAAACGAGCCATTCGGAAGCTTACTTTGATTGAAGCATCATTTTTATTTTTGTGAAAAAATCCTGACATGATAAGATACAGCATTTAAAGTTTTCTAACTTTTCTGAATGTTGTCTTCCCATAAGTTGGGAATATTGTTACGATTCTTAGTCTGGTTATATCAACATATATTGTATTCTTGCACAGCTATCATGCTGTTGTATAGTAAATGCAATGTTTCCCATCTAATTTGATAATAATCCACACACACTCCACCATGCCTTAGAAGTATGGCATTCCATAGCCACTTTATTCCTTGTTTCTTGTCTTGACATGATAGGTTGCATTGGAAATGGAATGGACTGGAATAGAGCAAGAAGTTGTGGTCTCACTGCAATTTGTAGTGGGCTAGCAGCAATGCAATGTAAAGAGAATGCTCCCTATGGTATCTGTTACAATGACTCAGTTCTGCTGATGTAGAGAAAAGCAGCCATCACACTATGTAAAGGAATGATTGAATTAACAGGCTGTGTTACAATCAAACTTTATTTATGGACACAAATTTGAGTTTTATGTAATTTTCAAATGTCACAACGTGTTATTCTTTTTTTTTTTTTTAAGTTTTCCCCCCAACCATTTAAAAATGTGAAAACCATACTTAGTCGTGGTCAGTGCAAAACAGCTGGTGAGCTGGATTTGGGATTTGGCTTGCTGGCCTTGGTTTGCTAACCCCTGAAGCAAGCAAATGCTGAGGTTATTTACTTTCTAGGCAAGGACACACACCAATTAAGAAATTCTCTGGCTAGTGCCCTGAGGGATTTTCTGTGTTAGAAAAGTGGGGCTTCATGGTGGTTATGCTAATTAAGCTTGCATCCCGGATGGGACTGAATGAGTCCATAAATCCGTACACGACTAGTTAAGACAATCCCCACTGTTCATTGGTCAGGAAGGATCTTCACTGAGGGGGGGTGAAGGTCTAGGTTGGTATGTTGCAGTCCCTCAAAGTTCCTGGACATTCATAGCTTTGACCGGAGGATGAGCAAAGTTCATGGTTCTTTATCAGCTTCAGCCGCAGTGAAACACAGCAGTCGGCGTTGCGTTATCTCCTAGCTGAACGCTATTGCAAATGGAAAGTTTAGAGAATGTTTTCAGCCTTGAGAAATGGACAGTCCGACTCAAAATGGTTTAATCAGTAAGGAAATGTTTTGGCTCAGGTTAATGGATAACCAAAGCTGGAGTGGGCTTCAGGGTCAGCTCAGGCTAGCAGCTCGGCTCTGTTTCACTTTGAATGCCTTATTCTGCCCTCCTCTGAGTACTGGCTTCATCCCCAGGCACAGACGAAGATGGTTACAGTGTTTTGGTTCTCACATCCACTCAAAACTTTGTCCCCAGGCAGGGAGAACTGCTTCTGCAAGCTCACTCAGAATGCTGAAAATCTTTCCCAAGAGCCTCCTTTCTCTCCCCCAGCTCCCAGTAGATCGTACGTCCTGGATAGATTACAAAAAGGGCTATACACTCTTCCAATCTCCATAACACGCCTCTTTGCAATGTGATTTGAGCTCCTCCCACTAAGTGGTGGAGTGTTTTTCTCTCCCCCTTGAACCTGGGCTCAGCAGGTAAGTTGTTTTGGCCAATGAAACATTAGCAAACTTGTTGCAAGCAGAGGCTTAAAAAAGTGTTTGCACATTGGAGCTTGCCCTCTTTTGCTGCTCTTTGGGACTCTGAGAGTGCCATGCGAAGAGGCCCAGGATGGATTACTGGAGGAGGAGAGACCATATGGAGCAAAGACAAGCCATCCCAGATGAGAGCCCCCCTCCACCTATCAGCCTACCAGGCCTCAAGGCGTGCAGATGAGGCCCTCCCAAACAACCCACCAGGGGCAGCTCAGACTAGGAAAACTACTTAGATGACCCACAGATATGAGAAGTAATAAATGTTCATTGTTCTGGGCCATTAAGTTTTGGAGTGATGTGTTAAGGAGCAAAAGCGAACTGATATATGCCCATTCTGGAGGCAATCACAGGCAAGGGGAATTGTATTACTCTTCAGTGAGTCAAGAGACTCTCTTGGAGTTGGGTTAGCATCTGTTTCCATGACATCCATGGCTGCATAGAAGAGGGGTGGATACCTAAACAAAACAGACTTTTGATAGCAAGTAAAAGGGGAGAAAATGCATGCTGAGTTCGACACCTAATAATATCTACCAGATATACTCTACACCAAACTTTATGTTGCTTCTCTATATAAGAAAGAAAACTAAGCTACCATTAAAGGGACATCTCATAGGAAGCAACATATATTTCCGTACAGGGGGTGTGTCATAGAGCCTGCTTTGGGAGACTAGCTGAGTTACCAAAACTTGAATTTCACTGAAGCAGGGGTCAACAGACTTTTTTGGTAAAGAATCAGTAAATATTTTGGATTTTGTGAGCCATATGATCTCTGTCACAACCGCTCAGCTCTGTCATGTAGTGTGACAGCAGCCATAGACAAAAAGTAAGAGAATAGGCATGGCTTGTTTCAATAAAACTATTAAAAAAAACAAGCAGTGGGCTTGTCACTGAGCCCAACCGCAAGTTGGTCCTTTTGCCCAGAGCTGCTCTTGCCAATAGAACAAGACGGGGCTAGGAACAGCAGAGCAGAAACCAATGAATGGAGGAGGCAGAGCTCATGCTCCAAAATATCTTCTCCCCGAGGGAAGGTGAGCAGGGTTCTTATGAGATGTGAAGGGGGAGCGGTCTCCACATCATCGCTTGGGGTGGGGGCATGCACGGATCTTCCCTTCTTGCACGCCGCACCTTTTGCACGTTTCCTTTTGCGTACGGCACCCCATCAGCATCTTGAACCTTTCTGGTTTGGACCAGTTCTGCAGTTTGACCATCTGGGAATGTTCTGTCTTAGTTCCTATAAGCAAGTACAACTTAAAAACAAAGCATCAGACATGGAAAATGTTTTAGGGACTTCCCTGGGTGACAGGCTGGATTGCAGGCCGTTCTAGGAGAGAAGCAACATGCAATGCTGTGCAGTGTGTATTTCATGTAATGAGCTGCCACTGAACATGTACATCTGTATTATACATTTCACGTATTTTTTTTGGAGGGGAAACCTGAGTTAACAGCAATTGTAATTCACGGAGAGAAGCAATAATCCACTATTATGTATTGGGCACTACATGTACCCTGATGTGAGAAGAAAGGTGTGTTAACATCTTTCAGAGAGAAACTTACAACTCTGTGCCCTGTTTTCTTTACATATCCTGCTGAGGGGAATTAAAGTTAGGTGTATTTCTGTCTCATGTAGAGAAGCAGCATATATCTTTGTGGAATATATAGTCCTTAAACTTTCTTGGAAAGAATGCTGAACTATCAAGAATTATATTTCACTCAGAGAAGCAATCATTTTTTCTGTGCATTGTTAACAACGCTCAATTACCCAAAAGTTAGGTTAAGCATGTATTTAGGCTATAAGCAAAGGAGGAACCCAAAGAAAAAGAAAAAAATTTAAAAGAATTTAATATTTCAAAAAAATGCATTGAGGGGCCAGCCTGGGGCATGGTGGTTAAGTTTGCGTGCTCTGCTTTGGGGGCCCAGGGTCTGCAGGTTCAGATCCTGGGCGCAGACCTATGCACCACTTATCAAGCCATGCTGTGGTGGCATCCCACACATAAAGTAGAGGAAGATTGGCACAGATGTTAGCTCAGGATCAATCTTCCTCGCCAAAAAAAATAAAAGCATTGAAGTGGGAGAAAATTCAAAACTTGATTGAATTCCTTAAATTTATGGTTATTATTTTTTAATTTTGTGTTGAGGTTTGGGTGACTCATCATATTTTTTAATTTTTAGTGCCTCAAAAGATCCTCTAAATCTTGCACTGACTGTGTATTCTATGTTGTCTACTTGGGAAGGAGAGCTGAGTTACTAGCAAGGGTATCTACTAACATGAATAATATATACATTTCTAAACAGTGTGTTCTTCATATAATGTGCTTTGATTAAAAAAAAAAAACCCTTGGTTTCCAATAATTGCATCTAACAATGAGGGGAAATTCACCTCTGTGGACTGTATATTTCCTGTAATCTGGAAATCTGGATTGAAAAGCTGAATTACTATTAGTTTTATCTTCCCTAGCGATAAAACTTCCAGGTCTGTAGACTATACTTTTTCATATAATCTCCTTTGGGGAAGTGAATCAGTTGGGAAGGCATTTGACCG
Source organism: Equus caballus (assembly GCF_041296265.1). Taxonomy (NCBI): domain Eukaryota; kingdom Metazoa; phylum Chordata; class Mammalia; order Perissodactyla; family Equidae; genus Equus; species Equus caballus. The sequence continues at coordinate 53,162,059 of NC_091699.1, read as the reverse complement.
CATATTAAACCACCCAACTATGGTAGATGGTCCAAAAGAGATTAATTTTTCTTTTCTATTTTTTTTTAAAGATTTTATTTCTCCTTTCTCTCTCCAAAGCCTCCTGGTACATAGTTGTATATTCTTAGTTGTGGGTCCTTCTAGTTGTGGCATGTGGGATGCCGCCTCAGCATGGCTTGATGAGCAGTGCCATGTCCGCACCCAGGATTCGAACTGGTGAAACACAGGGCTGCCGCAGCAGAGCACACAAACTTAACCAGTCGGCCACGGGGCCAGCCCCTAATTTTTCTTTTTTATCACTTAGTACAGTGTCCAGGGTGGGCAGTCCAGGGCTGGTGTAGTAACTCAAAAACCAAGATCCTTCTTTATTCTAGTCATGCCATTCTTATAATGTGGTTAGCATCATTATACTTGCACCTCATGGTGACAAGATGGCTGCTGCATCATCTGCATCATCTGCTGCTCATAACTCTTCCAAGATGGAAGGAGTGCAAAGGACGAAAAACATTTTCCAAGTGAGTCTGTTCTTTTTAATTAGGAAAACAGCAGTGTTCCTGGAAGCTCCACTCATAAGCCTTCCATTTTTATCTCTTAGGCCAGAACTGTGTCATATGGCCAGCAGTAAGTGCAGGGGAACTTGAGAAATCTGGGCACAGTGCCACGTTGAACAGAAGTTTGGTTTGGTGCGTAAGGGGGATGAGGCGAATGGATATTTCATGGGCAACTTGTAGTGTTTGTCATTATACCCTTGCTAAAATGGTAATCACTGGATCCGAAATTCATGTATGTAGTTCTGGCCCCCTTAGAGATAGTGTAAGGAAAAAAGAGAAAATCTAGACAAGGACAATTGAAATGACGGGAAGGGAAGGGAAATGGTCTGTTGTAGCCTACAAAGGGCACTGGGTTTGAAGTTCAAAGGTCTGGCCTTCTGGCCTGATTCTTTAAGGTACAATCTGTGTGATATTGGTTGAGTCAATTTTTCCAAGCCTGTTTTCCTTGTCTGTAAAACAGGCACAGAGTGTCAGAAAGGGAGAAATGCATATTGGGTAAACAAAGTTGCATCTTGCATAGAAAACCTACTGACATCTTTGTGGCATATACTTCATGTAATCTCTTTGGGGGGGAGGGGTTAAACATGATTTTCCAGGAGTTTCTATTTCCCAAAGGGAAGTAACATTCATCTCTGTAAAGTGTGTACTTTAGGTAATCTGGGGGAAGAAAGATGACTTTTCAGTACTTTTTTCTCTCTTATATAAGCAATATACATCTATGTGGAGTAACTACTTCATGTAACTTATTGGAACATAAACTGTTACCAGCTCGTATCGCCTATGACTCTGGAAGTATCTGCCACAAGATGACTGAATTTGAAACTCTCCCTCTCATATTCTTGATGTTCCTCAAAAGTTCCATGATTTTTAGTGGTCTATTTCTATTTAGAGATGAGACTCTAGATGGATCAGTATCAGTAATGAAATTGGAGTTCCTCAGCTCAAGAAAGAATTCTGATTCTGGTAGTTTATTCAGTCATTCACCAAAAATCTATTGAGTGCCTACTATATGTCAGCCACTGTTCTAGATATTGTTATAGTGTGAATAAGGGAGAGAAAGTCGCTGCCTTCATAAAGCTTACGCTCTGCTGAGGCAGACAGGAGTTGTATAGACTGAGGTTATAGACGGGAATATGCCAGCTAGATGGTCCTTCCTTTTGGACCTGCAGAGAGCTTGTTTTCTGGATTTGGTCTATGATATTTGCATTTTTCAGTTTCTCAAAAATGCAAATAATCTGATCTTTCTCTTTGTATCTGATTAATGGATTCAACAAGTATTTATTGAATACTTTCTCTGCCAGACACTGCTCAACACTGGGATATAATGGTAAATAATAGCTCCACATTAACCGGATAGAGGCATATAGAGATGAACTGGGTCCTTCGTAGTTACCCTTGGATGGAATGTTACCTGTGTATATAAAATATAATATATAATATATATAATATATATAATAATAATATATAATAATATATTATATTATATAATAATAATATATAAAATATATTAAATAATATATAATAATAATATATAAAATATAAATATATAATTTTTATATATAATATATAATATATAAAATATATAATATATAAATTATATATTATATAATAATATATAAAAGTGGACACGTGTATTTAGGAGGCCAGCTAGAGGTGGAATTACTCATAAGGGGTGATAATAGAGTGTAGGCAACAGCCATAGGGGTCAAGTAAGTATTGGCACTGGGTTTTGAAGAACCAGTGTGACTTGAATGGCCAAGGTGAGCGAGAGTAGGTGGAGGGGAGGGAGAATATCCCAGAGGGGCAAATCCTGGATAAAAGATCCAGGGTCAGGAACAGGCAGGAGATTTCAGGGGGCCAATGGGAATTCAGTTATGTTAGAGGAGAATGTATATGATAGCAGAATAAGAGATATTGCTGGTTGAGGTCAGTTTATAGGGGCTTAGATTGAGAATCTGTCCATTATTCTAACTAAATAGTGGAGCATTCAAAGTTCTCAATCAGGGGTTATTCTTAGTGGATGGAATATACCAGGCCTTGCCCGAGATGGCCCATTCTGACTCCTACCCAGCACTGTTTCCAACCCTAACGCCCCCATCTACAGTTTTCCTGAGGGATGAGATATCAGTGTGTTCCGGACTAACGTAGTCTTTAGTGGGACCTCAGGAACGGGTCTACGTTTGGGGAAAACTAGGCCCCAAACGCCTGCTTGGAGGCCTCCATCGAGATGCTCCTCCTGCTTCCTAGAGAAGAGCCGAGGGATGCGCGAGACAGGTGCGCGGAGCCGCTGGTGACGCACTACCGGTGGCGCCACTGCTCTTCCGGCCCCGGCGGGCAAGCCGTGCCCTGGCTTCCGTGCGTTTCAGGGACTGAAGTCGCCGCCCCGCGGGAAATCCCCGGACCTCACGGTGAGCGGGCGGGCCCCGGGGAGGGGAAAGGAGCCGCTCCGGGCTCGCATGGGCTGGCCGGCGGGCCGAAAGCTCGCTCTCCGCCGGATTGCTGCCTGCGCTTGCGGCCCGGCACTCCCGGCGGCCTCAGCACTGCGCTCGCCTGACCCCGCGCAAGGCCTGGCATGGAGGAGAGGAGACGCCTGAGAAGACGGTGGAGTGAATGAACGAATGCATGATGCTTGAGTGATGGGTAAACTATCAAGAGCTAGGACCCGTGTTCGGAAATGAAATCCCGGGCTCAGAGTTCTCGGTCTGGTTACCAGCTACTTCCCTCCATCGGTCCTGCAGCTCAGAAGCTATTTTAGGGACCGTCGTAACAGGAGGCGGCAAATAGTGTAAAGCGCCCTAGGTGGGGAGTCTCAAGACCAGGGTTATAATTCCCGAGGATACAGAGGCTGTTTCTTGATTTCTAAAGTTGGACTGTCTTGTAGTCTCCGTCTTTCTTTATGAGGCTCAGTTGACAGCATGCATGTGATAGCATATAGGCAAACGTTAATGTCTTCCAAAAAGATTTTACTATCCATCACTTGCCAACTACTACACAGTTCAGGGGCGAGGCTACAGAATGAGTGACGTTGGAACCTGCCGCATGGGAAGATGCTTCCTAGTGCTGGAAGATACATATGCGAGCAGGTGTGATAATATTTTAAACTACATCTATTCGAAGCAGTTGTGCTAATTTAGTTAATCTTCACAACAACGTATTATCTGTAGTTTTTAATGAGAAAATTGAGGTGTAGCGGGAATAGATGACTTGTCCAAGGACACAGTGCTGCTAATTGACTGACCCAAAGCTGCAGAAGAGATAGATGTAGTGTGCTGCTGCAGCCTGGATGAGTATGTTGCTTTTGGCCAACCAACAAATCTAAGAAGGGCTTCAGAGAGGAGTACGTTTACGTGTGGTCTTGTTAAAGGAACTGTGATTTCAAATTCTTGAAAAACCTCCCCTGGCTTGTCCAGAATCCTTCAGCTAATTACTGAGGAGTAAGTTGCTGGCGACCAGGAGAAAGCTTACAAGGTAGGAGGAGGAAGCCATCTCCCTGTTACTTTTAACAGGATGAAGCTATTAAAAGCTTCTTTCCTTTTACCCTTCACTCCCCAAATAATACCAATCTCCCTCAAATCTGTATTCACACAGATCCTTTTAGCATCTTAAAATCACTAGCAATCAGATTATTCCACACTAGGCATTTGTGGAAGCACCTGTACCTTCCTTTCTGGGAAACTTAGAGACCAGAGGCTCAGCAAACTATGGCCCAAGGGCCAAATTTGGTCTACCACCTGCTTTTGTCAAAAAAGTTTACTGAAATACAGCCAAGCTCATTCATTTACATGTTGTCTAGTTCTGTTTTCAAACTACAAAGGCAAAATTGAATATTTATGACAGAAAGAGGGAGAGAGAACATATAGCTCGTTTAGCCCACAATAGATAAAATATTTACTTTCAGAATATTTACAGAAAAAGTTTGCAGCTTGACATGAACAAACTGCCAACAACTCAGGTGATCCACAGTTAGAGGAGAGTGGTTGTCACCAAGATGTATTTTCTTCTCCATAGGTTTTAATAGCAAACATAATAATAATGCCTAATCCCTGTTGAGTGCATACCCCATGGCAGATATCCTTATAAATGCTTTATGTGAATTAACTCATTTAGTCAAGTATTCACAGAATGTTAGAGCTGGAAGGACTCATGGATATTATCTAAATTGTCATGTTTTTCAGATAAATAGCCTGTCATGTAGGCCCACTCACCCGGGCTATGACAGAGCAGTCTCCTGACTCCCAATCCAGTTCACTTTAATCTTACTCTGAATGGAAGGCCAATACCGTGTCCATTGGATCTGGCATTTGTCGTTTTTGTTTCTGGTTTTTTTTTTGGGGTGTTGAAACCTGTGAGTGAGATCTGTCATTTTTTAAGTAACTTTCTGTGACTATAAAAGTAATATATGTTTATTGTAGGGAAAATGAAATACACAGAAGAGTATAGAGGACAAAGTAAAGTAACCCTGTTAAATGACCTGGAGATCAGTGTGTGAACATTTTGGCAGGTATTCGCCTGTCCTTTTTGTGTGTATGTGTTTTGTGTATATCTGTGTATTCATAATAGTTTCTGTTTATTGAATGCTTATCAGCACACTAGGAAGATGGTACCGGTTTCCATTCGCACTGGTGGCGTATGAGAAGCTCTCTTTCCCTGCACCTTTGCCAGTCTTGAGTTTCAGCATTAAAAAGAAAATTTCCAATTTGGTATAAAAATTGATTTTTCATTCTTTCAGTTTCCATTTCTTTGATTACCACCAAGACGGAATTTTGCTTTGATGTATTTATTGGCCTTTCATAATTCTTGGTGTATTTGTTATACTCCCCATTTTTCTGTCAATGCATCTTTTTCCCTCACTCATTAATGAGAAGTCTTTTATCTATTAGATCTGTCTACTCCTTGATGTATAGATCAAAAATACTTTTCCTAGATTCTCTTTGAATTTTACTTGTATTTTGGATGTAGAGACTATTGCTTTTCCGTGGCCAAAGTTATGCAGTTTTGTCCTTTGTAGTTTGTGCTTTTTTGCATAATGCTTAAAAGTCTTTCCTAACCTTAAAAGCAATCATTTGTCAGTATTTTATTATGTGGTTTCATATTTTTACATTTAACCTTTTAATCAGTTTAGATCTATTTTGGTATGTGGTGTGAAGTAGGAATCTCACTAAGTGTTTTTTTCCAGGTATTTAAGCAACAGTTCCAACATGATTTATGAATAATCAAATTTTTATGATTAGAAATGCAAACTTTATTACATATTCAATTCTTCTATTTATTTCTCTAATGGTATTAGGAATCTCTGAAATCAAAATCCAGAGTTAAACTTCCTTTTAAATGTGTAAACTCACTGTTGAGGTTTTCCTAGCCACACTCCTGTGATGATTTTATCTGTTACTCCCAAGATTGCACTTACTCCCTTTATGACAAAAACTCTGTAAGTTTTCAGCCCACACCTCTCTCCTCTATTCCAGATCCTTATGCCTACTTTCTTTGTGGGTATTTCAAAACTAAATGTATCTTCTTCCTCCCCAAACCTGTGTTCCCACACTCAGTAAAGGTCACTGTTGTCACTCAAGCCAAAAACCGGCAAATCATCCTTGACTTCTCCCTGTCCCTTATACCTGCCCCAAAATTCATCCAATCCTGTGGACTCTGTCTCTTAGGTGGTCCAGTCGCCTTAGTGGACTGCTGAAACAACCTACCAAGGGGTCTTCCACCCTATACTTTGGCTCCCCACCTTCTACCCCTTCTGCAAACTTTTTCTCTACACGTTGGACAGAAGGATTTTTTTTTTTTTTTTTTTTTAAACAGCAGATCTAATCATGTCACTTTTTTTTTCCAAACCCCTTTTATGGCTTTCTGCTCGCTTTAGGGTAAATTCCCTAAAATGATTTGCAGGATTATATTTGATCTGGCCTTTGCTTGCCTCAAGTTTCATATCTTATATGCTTAATTAATATGCTTAATACTTTGTGATACTGGATCTCTTTTATTTTTCCAAAGTATTGGGCTTGATTCATTTTGTGTATTCTGTTTTATTTCTCTGATACATTCTTTTCCCTCTTTATCTAATTCCTATTTATCTCTTTCAGAAAGGCTTTCTTTCTCAGACTAGATTAGGTCCCCTCTGCTCTACATCCCATAGCACCCCATATTTCTACTTTTGTAATTTGCATATTTGTAATTACTGGTTTAGTGTCTTTGCCTAGCTGTGCTGTAAGCTCTGGGCAGGTAGGGGCATGTCTGACTTTTTCTCCACTGTCTACCTCTGATTATACCCAAACCGCACTGTACCTCATGAGTCGCTGTAGGATTGCGCAGTGGGTCCCCTTTATGCTCCTCCTAAGGAAGAGGATTAGGAAATCCCAGACAGGATCCTCTTAAACCTTTAAAACTCAACACAGAGGCACAGACCTTGATCAGGACCAGCCTTGTTATGTACTTCAGCAGATTCATCCTATTCTTTCCTGCCTCCTAAGCTCTTGATTATGGTAAAACCATCTCTCTGTCTTTGTTTCCTTGAAATAATGCTGCCAATTCTACTTCTCACTTCAGGATTATATGGAGAGATATTTTTGGATGAACAGTTGTGATTTTGACATTCCAAACACCAGAAACTCTCTGTGCTATTTTTGCAAATCTTTTGTAAGTCAAAAATTATTTCACAAAGTGTTGTTTTTTTTAAACTGCAGCCTACAGTCTTATATTGAGCTGTGCCTGAAGAAAAACTGTTTAATTGATATGACATCTAGAAGAAAGGACAATCAGTGTGTCTCTAGGTTGTATCAAATAGAGTTTCATAGCTACTATTCAGCTCCTTGGCATATAGTGGAGGTGCGTGGATCAGATTTAATGCATTAGCCTTGTTGTGAGGCCATTTCCCCATGCAGCTTCTGACTATAGTCATTGACTGTTCATATAGACTATTGTATAACGGACAGAGTGCACTAATTGACATGAATATTTTTGTCCACTTCATAGTTATCTTTATCATTATAAATAACAGTCTGATGTACTTATCAAGCACTTGGGTGTTTGCTAGTATGTCAGTCTGTCTGGCTGTCACTTTTTGGCCAGCTGACAAATGGAGTTTGTGAACTTAGAAGACTGGAAGCCAACCCTGGTTCTTGCTGATGCAGTCACATTACTCTCCTGATGGGTTTTATGTGAGCTATTAGCTAATGTCCTTAGGCAACAGCTCTTGCTCATTTTTCTGTTTACTGGGATAGTGATATCCCCTCCCCCACCTTTTTTCCCCTGTGAGCAGGGCTCCCAGTTTTCCACCCTTGAAGTGTTTTACAATCAAAGCAAAGAGAAGATTTGTGGATGTTGAATATGCATGGAGCTGAAGAGAGAGAGATTGGAAGAGAGATTTGTCCAGGTGAGTGAGCAGGGGACAACCAGTGGGAGAAACAGCAGGGCTTTGGAATTTTCCAAGAAAACTGAACAAGGCTCAGGAGATAGAATTACCTTCTCTTCTAGGAGTGTTGGGGGCAGACATGGGTGAGCATCTCTTGGTGCCAGCTTTTCACCAGTACTCATTTTATCTCTCTCATTTCCGGCATTTGCCCTTTTACATTCTCCCACCATCTATTCTTTGAATATAAACCATCATGTTTCCTGTCTTGCCATAATCATTAGCCTGTTTTTGTTTTTTGTTGTTTTCCCTTTATCTCCATTATCTCTGGTTCTCTCACTCCCTGGGTGTCTGTAGCTGCCCTTTCTGTGGAGTTCCTCCATGGTGATCACCTTACCCTGGTGCAGATCTCTTCCACCATTTGCAACTTTGAGTTACTTGCCCCACTTGCTTTTATTGGTCCTTACTCATTGGCCATTACTGAGACCTGTCAAAGTTATGTCCCAGAATGTCAGGGGCCTCCACTCCACCCTCTGCAAGAGGTATTCATTCTGATGGTTTCTTTCAGGTTGGGTGAACAAGACTACTTCAGAGCAGGATGTCTCTGTAATTGATTCACCAGGGATGGTAGCAAAGAGACTCCAAGAGGATGAATACCAGGATTCTGCATTCGAAGAAACATATGGATGTGAGAGCATGAAGGGAAACCCTCCCCGAGAGTTTCCTGGGCCAGGCCTTTTCCAGGAAGGAGGTTTTGGGGGAATAACTTTCATCCACAAAGAAGCACCTCCTGAGATGTTTAGCCAAGAATATCATTTTGAAAAAAGCTTGCTTTTGACCTCAAGCCTTGTTAAACATCTCAGGGTTTCTACAGAAGAGAGCTTACATCAGTGGGAGACAAGTAGCATACACACCAATGAGATTTCAGACCAGGGTAAATGTCCAGCCCTTTCCACACAGAAAAAGTCTTGGAAATGTAACGAATGTGGAAAAACTTTTACTCAGAGCTCATCTCTTACCCAACATCAGAGAACTCATACTGGGGAGAGACCCTATGCATGTGAGGAATGTGGGAAAGCCTTTAGTCGTAGTTCATTCCTTGTTCAACATCTAAGAATTCACACTGGAGTGAAACCATATGGATGTGAGCAATGTGGGAAAACATTTCGATGTCGATCATTTCTCACTCAGCATCAGAGAATCCACACTGGAGAGAAACCTTATAAATGTAATGAGTGTGGGAATTCCTTCCGCAATCATTCACATCTCACTGAACATCAGAGGATTCACACTGGAGAGAAACCTTATAAATGTAATAGATGTGGGAAGGCATTCAATCAGAACACACACCTCATTCATCATCAGAGGATTCACACTGGTGAGAAACCTTACTTATGCAATGAATGTGGCTCTTCTTTTCGCAAACACTCAAATCTTACACAGCATCAGAGAATCCACTCTGGGGAAAAACCCCATAAATGTGATGAATGTGGGAAAACTTTCCAAACAAAGGCAAACCTCTCTCAGCATCAGAGAATTCATACTGGAGAGAAACCCTATAAATGTAAGGAATGTGGCAAGGCTTTTTGTCAGAGCCCATCCCTTATTAAACACCAGCGAATTCATACTGGAGAGAAACCCTATAAATGTAAGGAATGTGGCAAAGCTTTTACTCAGAGCACTCCCCTCACTAAGCATCAGAGAATTCATACAGGGGAGAGACCCTACAAATGCAGTGAATGTGGCAAAGCCTTCATTCAGAGCATTTGCCTTATTCGGCATCAGAGAAGTCACACTGGAGAAAAACCCTATAAATGCACTGAATGTGGGAAGGGCTTTAATCAGAATACCTGCCTCACTCAGCATATGAGAATTCATACTGGAGAGAAGCCCTATAAATGTAAAGAGTGTGGGAAAGCCTTTGCTCATAGCTCATCTCTCACTGAACATCATAGAACTCACACTGGTGAGAAGCTCTATAAATGTAGTGAGTGTGAGAAAACCTTCCGCAAGTATGCACACCTTAGTGAACATTACAGGATTCACACTGGTGAGAAGCCTTATGAATGCATTGAATGTGGAAAGTTCTTCAGACATAGTTCAGTCCTTTTCAGACATCAGAAACTTCACAGTGGTGAATAAACCTGGCATTTAGGTGATGACAGTTTCTCTGGGAAGAGTGACTAGGAATCTGGCTGCAGGGAGAGGGGCAAGTAGAGTTCCTGGAGGGAAAGACGAAGGAGGCTTGGCTACTGCACTCCGAAGAGTATTTCCAGAAATGGAGGAGGAAGCTTGAAGAAGGCAGAGCCTCCTGCAGGTGGGCATCTGAGAATACAGGGTAGAAAGGAAGATCCTGCTTTTCACATAAATTCTTGCTGCTTGCCACTCCTCTGTCCCCGTGTGACTCATACCTTGAGGTGCCATTTGTTGTTAGCACTTGTTTTCTCCTTAGTACACCCCTGCCCCAGCTTCTCAACTTGTCATCTGTCTTCACTGGCCAGTAGGCTTAGGTGTTTTCCAAACACTGATTGTCATTATGAAAGCGGCAGCAGTTCTGAGGTAGTGCTACTAGCCTCCAGATGTCTCAGGCAGCTCTGACCATGCTGCTGTGGAAGAGACTGCCCATCTATGGAAGTGGTCCCATGACAGAGAGACAGAAGCACATGACAAACAAGGAATCCACCCATTCACCAAATAAGGGTATATGTGACAAGAAGTGGACTGATCTGTACAGATGTTGGTGAAGAAGGGTTTTATGTGAGGGAGATCTTTCCTGATCCTTTCAAGCTGGAAGGTGACTTGGGGCTAGGAAGGTAGCAGGTCAAGAGAGACCTCTTTTGAATGATGCCAGTTTGTGGGAGGGGCATCAGATTTGCTCAGAGGGCCAAGGAGAGGAATGCCCAAGCTCTGTCCCAGAGGCATATTGGCTTACCTGGAGGGAAATGGTCTGTGCTAGGCTGCTGGTGATGAGAGGCCTCAGAACAGGAAGCCTGTGTGTGACTGATCAGGCCACCACATATCCCTGCCCTGGATAAGGGGTACACTTGTCTCTTGTAAGTTTGGCTGGGCCACTGGTTTGTGGGGACCAGAGGAGAAGAACCCATAAGGTTAACAGTGTCCAAACAAAGTGAGACTTGATTTTTTGGCCTTTAAGAAGGAGAGAGTATTAGTGATGAGGAAAGACACCTGTGTAGGTTGGCTGGAGGTGGGGGCTGCTGGACCAGTCCTTAAGAGAGAGTTGATCACTGTAGTGGGGAATGCTAGGTTTCATGTAATGATGCCATTGGTGGCTATAACCATAGAGTCCTTAGATCTCAGATGTGTCTGTTTTTATTGGGACTGTCTTGTTCCTGGATATTTACCCTTCCTTGCAGGCTAGGCGTATGTAGGGAAACACTTCTCATGGGATGAATTTGGAAAGAGTTGTAGAGAATCACCTCTTCTTCAAATCCCTGAAAATCCACATGGCATGGTTTTCTACTGACTTTGATGGTATTTTATTCTTTCGAGAGAAAGGGCATGTTTTCCCCTTTATTCCTCTACTCCTTTCCATGTTTTTAATTGCTACCCAGAGATTCAGTCTAGAAGAGTAATTGAGGATAGCCTTTGATATTTGAAATAGTTTTTATACTCAAGCTCACACAGTTTTTAAAATACAACTATTAAAAACAACACAAGTAAGTTGCTTCTGGAATGGTTGGTTATTTGGAACTCGGCATTGATTTTTTTCCAGAGCAATTATCTTGTCAGCATTGCTTTGGGTCATTAGTTAACCATTAATGGGAATGTGGCAGAAATATCCTACACTTTAGCCTCTCCAGCTGTGAACATTATATTCTCAAACTTTGCACAGGGCATTTCATAATTGAGTAAATTAATACCTTATGGGCAAAAATAATGCTATGAAAACTTTATATTTTATGCTCATGGAAAAACAGTCTACAGAAAGCAACTATCAATGTGTTTATACTTTCCAAGTGAGAAATTACACTATAGAATTCATTGCTGGCACATAGTAAATGTTCATTAAATATTTACTAGTTGAATTAATATATTTTAATCAAGCTTTGCTCACCAAAAACTTTAGGAACTTCCTGATCTGTAGGTAATTAGATACAGGCATACCTTGGAGGTATTGCGGGTTTGGTTCCAGAGCACCGCAATAAAGCGAATATTGCAATAAAGCGAGTCGCAGAAATTTTTTGGTTTCCCAGTGTGTATAAAAGCTATGTTTACACTACACTGTAGTCTATTAAGTGTGCAATAGTATTATGTCTAAAAAACAATGTATGTGCCTTAATTAAAAAGTACTTTATTGCTAAAAAATGCTGACCATCATCTGAGCTGCCAGGGAGTCATAATCTTTTTGCTGGTGGAGGGTCTTGTAAAAAACAAATCTGCGAAGCGCACTAAAACAAGGTATGCCTGTAATATTTATACACTGCTATCTGGAGTCCTGAGTGGAGATTAGAGAGGATAGGGAGAGTCTTCCTGAGGAAGAAATGGGAAAACCTTAGGGGTGAAAGATATCTAAGTTCTTGTTAGAAAGATTTCCTAAAATGGAATGAACACAACTCTGAGTTTTTAATCATCAGGCTAAGAGTCTGGTACCATTTTCACTTCCTGGAGAAATAAGTAGGAAAGGAAGTCGTCTTCCCACTGCCCTCATCCCATGTTCTCACACTCACGCTTCCTGATTTTCTCTCAGTTGCTGGCCCACCATCTGCCTAGTCACTCCAGCTTGGCCCCAAACCTAGGAATTGCCCTCTTCCTCAGTCTTCCCTCTTATTCAGTCTTCATGTGTAGTGAACCATTATATCCGGTTGACATTATCTCCTAAATCTGGAAGCCATCTTCACTGTTATTGCTATAGTCCAGCTCCCCATTTTGTTTCCTAGACTATTTTTTAATTTTCCTCACCAGTCTTCAAGTTTCTTGCCCCGATAAGCCATCTTTCACATTTCTTCTGAATGGTCTTTGCAAGACATAACTTTAGGAGCTCTGTTGTTCTCTCTCAGAATGAAGTCATAGTCTCTTTTTTATTTTAAGATTTTATTTTTCCGGTACATAGTTGTATATGTATTTTTTTAGTTGTGGCAGGTGGGATGCCACCTCATGATGAGCAGTGCCATGTCCATGCCCAGGATCCAAACCGGTGAAACCCTGGGCCTCCGAAGCGGAGCACGTGAACTTAACCACTTGGCCACAGGGCCAGCCCCAGTCCTGGCCTCCTAAGGTGGCATCGGAGACCCCTCATCTGGCGCATGCCTACATTGCCGTAGTGCAGATTCCTCTCGTTCTACATCATCCCTGGACTCTGCTTTGGCATCTCTGCACATACTGTTCCTATTGCCTCAATTCCCTTTCTTGCTTCTGCTTGCCTGGAAAGATCCCATTTGTCACTTAGGAATGTGCTCAGGTAACATCACCTTAAAGCTGTCTCTCACCTCACTTATTTTTAACTGTTTCTGTGTTTTGTGTCTTCATCATTTTATTTATCATGTTACATTGTAATGGCTTGTTTGCAAATCTTTCTCTTCTCACTGATCTGTCAGCTCCATCAGGGCAGGGGCCATGTGATATTTATTCACGTTTGTGTCCACAGTCTTTGGCACTTAGAAGGTGCTCAGTAAATATTTGTTGAGCTCAACTAAAATATTGAGTTGGACGTTTCTTTATGCCAACCTGCAGGTTGTGACTTAGGTCCACAGTTACCAGCAGAAAGGAGGTATAGTGAGTACATGAGTGTGACCATGAAGTGTTTGCCAGGAGCAAGAATTCTGAACTTTTCCTCAAGATACATAGTGTATGGTGGTTCTATTAAGCAGAGGATCCCATAAGAAAAAGTAACATTTTGTAGCAAAGAAAAATATATTTTCTTAGAAATTAGGCATTTAAATATCCTATCACAGTTTAACAAAGTGCTTTCAGATATGTTGATGTCAGGGTCAACAGGAAGAGAGAATTACATGCAGCTGTAGATGCAGAGCTATATCAACAGGACTGGCCATTATATAAGATAGGCAAGAACTGAACAGTGATGCTGGCCTGGCAGGAGAGCAGTTGAGCTTAGAAATCCCAATGTGGAAGCACTCCCTGAGCTTGTGGCTTTCCTCAGGCCCTAGAATGAGAAAGAACTGGAATGTATTGCTTATTCTCAGAGTGCTGAAATTAAATTTGTGACTTAAGAAGGACATGGGATGAGGCTATATCAGATCCTCAAAGCAACAAAAGAGAAAACAGAAAGGTGGTTGGACTTGCCCAAGGTCACACACTAGTAAGTGTCAGATGAAAGTGAAACTCTGGTGTCCTTTCTCTCTTTTCCTTCAGATTTCTCTTTATTGGTTGTACCTCTGCTCCATGATGGCTCATTATTTTTGTCTTATAAGACACAAGTATATTGACCACTTGTGGCTCCAACCTTGCCCTAATCCTGAGGACGGGAGGAGCTCACTGTAGGTCAAGAAGCTTTTTGGCCCTCAGAATCAGACCTTCCTGTGCGTAAGTGAGGGTGAAGAATAAGTTGATTTTGCATTTTGACCTGCCTTCCTACATAATGGAGAAATCTAGCCTTGACCCCAGGTAGTTTCAGGTTTACTCCCCTTTAGCTACTGGCCACAGCAAGGCTAACGTCATTGTCGTTTTGTGGAATGTTTTTGGTGTCCAACCTTCCCATCCATTTTCCACCTGTCAGTGAAAGAAGCTCAGCCCAAACTGCTGTTAAGTGCCAGTTTCCTGTTTCTAGTAGCCTGCTCTGCCTAGGGTACCCCCTCCAGGGTTAGTTTCCACACAGCAAAGCCTGCAAATTTAGAGATCCTTTGAAGCCTAAAAGGGGAAAAAATGATTAGGCCTAGGCTGTCTGGCCTATGAGATGTTAGGGCTAGGGAGAAGAACTTGCTACCTGGTTCCAAAGAGGTGCTGAGAATGTGACACCTGGTAAAAAGTAAGGCAAGCTCTACATTTTTGTTCCCTGGTATGTGAGGTGACAGTTCTACAAAGGATCCCCTTTCAGCTGAAGATGGTGAGCAATGGTCTCAGTCCGAGGCATCTCCACTCCTGATTTCAGCCTCCTAAGAGAGTCTTTAGAGACTCTATTTTGAGAAAACTTCTCTGCCGCATCTCACTTATTTATTTATTTTTAACATTGGCACCTGCACTAACATCTGTTGCCAATCTTTTGGGTCTTTTTCCTTCTCCCCAAAGCCCCCAGGTACGTAGTTGTATATTCTAGTTGTGCCTGCCTCTGGTTGTGCTATATGGGGGTGCCGCCTCAACATGACCTGATGAATGGTGCCATGTCTGCGCTCAGGATCCAAACCGGCGAAACCCTGGGCCACCGAAACCGAGGGCACGAACTTCACCACTTGGCCATGGGCCGGTCCCTGCATCTCACTCATTCAAGTATTTACTTAGTGCCCACTTACTGCACACCAGGGATAGGGTGATAAACAGCCTTATTCTTCTGAGCTTGAGATCAGCAGGGATGCCTGGAAGTGAGTCAGGCGCCCTGCTGTCCATGCGTTTACTCCTGGAATACGCCTGGCAGGAAGAGCCCTAGTGTGCAGGTATTTGCTGAAGGACCAGCTAGATGTGAAGTTTTGCCAAACGGGGACAGGGGTACCACCTTGAAGGCTGGAAAGGTCAGGGAAGCCAATGCAGAACGATGGGGACTGGGGCTGGGATTTGAGGAACTAATTATAGGACGAAAGTTTTTTAAGTATAAGTACTTGGTAATTTAAATGAATTAAGTTCACCTCATCCTTACAACAACCCTATAAAACTTGGTCCCATTATTATGTCTGTTTTATAATTGGGGAAACAGGTAAAGTAACTTGCCCAAGTTCACATCCGGAGAATCTGGGACTTAAGCCCAAAGCAGAGCTTTTATTCTTTTGGTCAGTTGTTCAACAAAGATCCTGAAGCAGCAGGGTGTTTGGCGTTCCTTGAGGAGGCCAATTTTCTGGCCGGTGGGAGTGTAAGGAAGATTGAAGCCAGCTTTGTGAAAGGCTTGAGAGGACCTCCAAAGGACAGTGATGGAAGAGTTTTTAGGAAGATAAATGTGATCGGCTTAGAGGATGAATTAACCCATAGTAAGAACTTCTTGTGGTCGGCCCCCGCTCGCACTTTGTTTTAGCTTCCTTATTCCGGGAAGGGGCATGTTGAGATGGGTTTGCGGACTGTTTCTGGAGCCAGGGCTCCTGAGCCGAGGAAGAACCACCGAGCTGAAGCCGTTCCCGTGTTCCTAGAGAGGAGACGGCAGTGGTTATTAACCGCGGCGCAGACTGGTGACGTCATGCCATCCGGGAGCGCCGGGGACTAGTTCCGGCGGCCTGGGAGCGCCGAGTTACCCTAGTGTCTCGAGGTTCTTCGGAGCGGCGCAGCCGCGAGCCCTTGGGAATCGGTGTCTTTCCAGCCGGGCTGCGGCGGTCCCGCCCGGGTGCCTCTCGCAGACCCGGGGCTAGCCGACCGAAGCGCCTCTTCTTTCGAGGAGCAGGGACCTTTGGAGCGGAGGCCCAGGGGCGGGGCCAGCTCGCCCTGCAGGGGGAAGGGAGAAGGTTGTTCCGGAGCTCTGTCTGGGAGGCGGAGACCTGGGTTCCGTTTGTATGTACTTCAGCCAGCAAGTGAACTTCCGAGTACTTCCGTTTTCTGATTTCCAGACCGAATACTAGTCCACCCTTTGCTGCTTCACACAGTTGCGCGGGTATATATGAGAGTTATCTGCTTCCTTTGTTTCAGTTTTTCTACTTTAATAGCGACAGAGTAGGTACTGGATGAAGACGTATAGATTCAATAACTTAACAGCAAGTGCTACTTATTACTAGCCGGTCTTCTCCTAAATGCGTCCTATGTATGCATTCATTTATGTATCATCACAACCCTATGAAGTAGTTATTTCCATTTAACATTTGAAAGAACTGGAGCACAGGAGGTTTCAATAACTTACCCAAGATCATTTAGCTAATACATGGTGGAACGGATTCAAACCCAGAGATGCTAGCCCCAGAACCCATGCTATACTTGTCTTCAGGCCGCGTTTAGGAGGAAGACAGAATATAATCAGAGTACTAAAGTGCTACAGTAGAGACGTGTGGAATTGTTTCCAAGTGTTGAGGAAGGAGTGCCTTGGAAAGGTGAAGGGAAGTTTTCCACAAGGAACAGGTATGGTGGTTCACGGTTGACCTGAATATTAAAATTTGACTAGAAGTTTGAAGATAGTTTGTTCGTTGTCAAATAAGAGGTGCTAGTGGATTGAGATGGCTTAGACTGGAAACTAGATCCCTGCCTTTTAATACAGTGTTCTTTCCTTTCTGTTCAGAGGGGTTCTCAAAACCTAACAGACTCCCCCCGTCCTTTGTTGGAGATTCTGCTCGCACAGAGGCAGTCTTAACCTCTGACTGTGGGAGACTAACTACTGGGGAGTTTCCCTGCTGTGGACTCAGCCTGTTCTCAACAAGAGGTGATCTCACTGCTGACATACAGTAGCTGCTCAGTTAGTGCTTTTCGGATAAATGAATTGCATAACCGGCGTCAATCAAAGACAGACTGGAAGGGCTTGATTTGAGGTTTTCTTTTCCCACCTGTTTTTAGAATTAAAGAGTCACAGAACGTTAGTGCTAGAGGGAGCACTTTAGATATCATCTTTCATTTCATAGATAAGAAAAAAAAATCACAGTTGAAATTGAGCGACTTGCTTTAGGGCATTAAAGAAGTTAGCGGCAGAGCGGAAACTAGAATCCAGACCTCTGGACTCAGTCCAGTGCTGGTCTCACTGACCTCTGCTGTAGCCCATGGTGTTTGACTTTTCAAGTCAATGTCTTCACCATTAGGTTGAGGGACGGGGTGGGCTCCAACCTTGTCTCTTGTGGAGGAATTTTTACCCCAGGATGCTTAATCCTTAGCAACACCTACCCTCTTTGTGCGTTGTTGAGTCTCTCTGAAGTCTGCCCACTCACTGACTTTTTCCTCATTGGTGATACTCTTCTAGGAGAACAGTGATATTCTTTCATTCAGACTTAGTCATTTGGTTAGGCATAGGCTATTCCTGGGTCCCCCTGAATCAAGAGTATGAAGTAAGTAGGCTGACAATTTATGGGTGCTCTCTCTCCTTCCTCCGTGCCCCAGATTCCTGCCCTTCCTCAAGAGAAGAGTCCCCAGGAGACAAACCAGTGTTGCTTGTGTTCCCAGCAGATTGTCTCTGGGTAAGTGAAATCTAGAGAGCCCAGGACAGGTCGCGTGCTGGTGCTCCTTCAACAGTGTGGCAGCTCTATTGTGGGACCCACCAGCGACCACTACACCTAGACCCTGCAGAATGAAAACATGGAACCACCCAGAAATGGGGCCATCTTCCTCAAGTCAGCATGAGAGGGGCCTTTTTGTGGAGGAAGGCTGTGGGGTATTTTGTTATAGGACAGATCAGAGAATGTACTAATTTCTTGTCACATGTATTTAAACTGTAGCAACCCTAGCTACCCCCTCTGCCGTCGTCTGGTGAGACCACTCACTGAACTGCTAACTGATGCCTTAACTGATGCTAACTGATGTGCAGTGGTCAGATCTGGGAAAATGATTGGAAGACCCATTGCAAAGGTGATTGTTTCCTCAGAGAATATGCAGTGGGCTCCTGGCCCTGTTTGGAACAAGAGCCCAAATAATCACAACTGCTATTGTTATTGGCCATCAGAAGGCAACGTGGAGTATGTATCTGTTAAACTCAGTAAGAACAGCACTGGGTGAACTGGATATTAGGTTATGGGAACTCTGTGAATAGATCATGACTATTCATGTCCTGAAGAGTTCAGTCTAGTCTAATAAATATACATAATATATGTACACATATGTGTCTATCTATGTGTACATGTAGAAGAAAGTTCATCAAAATACCAGCTATTTTCTCTGGGTAGTAAGATTTCAAGTACTTTCATTTCTGTACTAACAACTAACTGTTTTATAGAATGAGCATGCAATCTTTGTATGATAAGAAAAAGAAAATTTCTTTATTTCTTTATTTTTTGGTGAGGAAGATTGGTCCTCAGCTAACATCTGTTGTCTCTCCTCTTTTTGCTTGGGGAAGATTATCCTTGAGCTAACATCTGTGCCCATCTTCCTCTATGGTATGTGGGATGCTACCACAGCGTGGCTTGATGAGCAGTGTGTAGGGCTGCACCTGGCATCCGAACCTGCAAACCCCAGGCTGCCAAAGTAGAGCACACAAATTTAACCACTACATCACTGGGCTGGCCCCAGAAAAACTTTTTTTTTTAAGATTTTTTTTTAAAAATTTTTTTCCTTTTTCTCCCCAAAGCCCCCCAGTACATAGTTGTATAGTCTTCGTTGTGGGTCCTTCTAGTTGTGGCATGTGGGATGCTGCCTCAGCATGGTTTGATGAGCGGTGCCATGTCCACGCCCAGGATTCGAACCAATGAAACACTGGGCCGCCTGCAGCGGAGCGCGCGAACTTAACCACTCGGCCACGGGGCCAGCCCCCAGAAAAACTTTTTATTTGGGGAAAGTATAAATAAAGAAAATAAAAGTCTGGTTAGAGTTTTGGTTTTATGTTTAGCTGTTTAAACTACTTGGCGTTTATTTTGTACATAGCATACCCATACTGGAAGTTTATACAGCAGATAAAGATAGAGAGAGAGGTTCAGGCAAAATAGTCAATGTATTTAACAACCAGTGTGGTACAGACTGCCCAATCGGACCAGTCTCTGACTGTGAATGATTTGTGCAGATACACCAGTGTGGACCAACTGACAATCAGCTCCAGTCGGTGTGTGTATACCAACATGAAATGATCTTGAAGACACATTCCTTGGTGAAGAAAAAAAAGCAAATTGCATAGCAGCACCTATAGAATGATTTTATTTATGTAAAGAGAATCAAATGCTATATGTGTATAGAAAAATATGTAGAAAAAAGAATATACTCCACACTTAATAATGATAATCTCTGGGAATGGAATGGGTTTGCTTGGGTGGGGGGTGGTGGTGATGGTTATAAAAATTACTGTTTTATCCTAATACTTCCATATTATCTAAATATTTTAAAGTGAGGATATATTAATGTGTAACTTGTATAATTAGAAAACTAAAATAAAAAAGGGCCTCGGCAAATAAGAATGTGTCCATGTCTCCATCACCGTCCAGGGAAGAGGTTCTCTGATGTGTGGTGATGAGCTGAATATCTCCGTTCTCTGATTCTGTGTGCCTTTATTCAGGACGTCAGGGTTTCAGAGTTTGATGCCATTTAGACCATCTAAGTATTCCACTCTTTCTCCCATTCTCTGCTTCCCAAGGAGTGTCCTGGTGATGGTCACTTTGTTCCCATACAGTTTGTCTATAGTGGAGAGAATGTGTTAACCAGCTGGACATTGAGCATAAAGATTTTTCATTGTAAATTAGCAAAGTGACTTCCTGTTTTCTACATCATTCTCCTTGTGAATCTGATTGGAATATACCTGGTTCTGAAGCATTTCTTTGGCTTCAGAGGTGAGGGCCAGATCCTGGACCACGATGCTATAGTGAAGTTACTGTCCAGTGGGAGCTTCTTCCCTAAGGACTGCTTCTATCTTATTTTTCTGTAAACAAAACAGTGATATCTTATTTTCTTTCAGTAAGCAGGACTCTAGTTTTCAAACATAGGGATTTCCCAATTGTACCTAGGAGAAGAGCTATAGATGCTGAATGTTTTAGAGAGAAAGAGAGGTCCAAAGAGACACCTATGAAGGTGAATGAATACGGAAGGACTGGTGAGAGAGACCTAGTAAAAGTTATAGCCTGGATCACATTTGAAATCTGGAAAGAAAAACTCTTTAATTATCACTGGTCTGCCAAGATATTACTTATAGGCAGCCTAAGGAAATATAATTACTTTGCACCTGTATTTTGACAAGTTAGAGACTATAGGTAGGTAGTAATTTTCCCCAACACTTAATTTACCCAAGATTAGTGTACTTATCCCTTTCACATTCTTCTACTATTTATCACTCTGGATGATCCTAAATTACCTGGATTAGTTTTTAGTATTTGAGTGTTTCAGAATCAATCACAATAGGGAACTTTACAGCTTTCCCAAGACCTGTCACTACTTAATCTCTTTCTCACTATTACCTAATCTTTTCCCCAGGTATTTGTGATCTCCTTTTTCAATTATTGAGAAGAGGATAAAAATCAAGACTCCACGATGCATGTCCCCTGTTCTATACAGAGGACATATTCCCTTGTGAATTTTTTTCAGGCAAGACCAAGCCTGATGGCACAGTGTTAAATGACTTGAGGAAGATGTGGGGGGGTCAGAGAGCCTGGTCATCAGGGGTTCGCATTTGGAGAAGTTGAACGTGCATGTTGAACAAGGAAGAGGAGGGGACATCCTGCAGGAATAACTGAGAGGACAGCACACACACACACACACACACCTTTCCCAGGGAACAGTGTTACTCTAGCTGTAATCATCTTTGAGAAAGTACCCTATAAGCATGAATTTGAGAGAAAGTTTCCTCTAAACCTGAACCTATTGGACAGACGCCCCTTTGCTGTTTTACAAGCGGCATGAGTTCCAGCCACATTTCATTGCAAGTGAAACCTCAGAGACTTCACATACAGAAGAAACCCTCAAAGTGTAGTGAATGTGGAAAATTCTTTACTCAGAGATCATCCCTTATCCAGCATCAGAGGATTCACACAGGAGAAAAGCCCTATGTGTGTAGCGGATGTGGAACTTGTTTCCGTAAACAGTCAAATCTTACTCAACATCTGAGGATTCATACGGGAGAGAAACCTTATAAATGTAATGAATGTGAGAAAGCCTTTCAAACAAAAGCAGTCCTTGTTCAGCATCTGAGAATTCATACTGGAGAAAAACCCTATAAATGCAATGAATGTGGCAAGGCCTTTTGTCAGAGTCCATCCCTTACTAAACACCTGCGAATTCATACTGGAGAGAAACCCTATAAATGCACTGAATGTGGCAAGGCCTTCAGTCAGAGCATATGCCTTACACGTCATCAGAGAAGTCATTCTGGAGATAAACCTTATAAGTGCAAAGAATGTGGGAAAGCCTTCAATCAGAGTGCATGCCTCATGCAGCATCAGAGAATCCATTCGGGAGAGAAGCCCTACACGTGTACTGAATGTGGAAAAGCCTTCACTCAGAACTCTTCGCTTGTTGAACATGAGAGAACTCACACTGGAGAGAAACTTTATAAGTGTAGTGAGTGTGAAAAAACTTTCCGCAAGCAAGCACACCTTAGTGAACATTACAGAATTCATACTGGAGAAAAACCTTATGAATGTGTTGAATGTGAGAAATCGTTTAGGCACAGTTCAGCGCTTGTTCGGCATCAGAGGCTTCATGCTGGACAATAAAACTTGGGACATGACCAGTGTGTTAAGTTTAAGACTTAATCTTAATTTTCAGCTGGTATGAATGTTTTGTATGTTGAACAAGAGGCACTGTATCCTAAAAGCTAAGAAAATAGACTCAGAACTAAATAGCCTTGAGTTTGATGCCTTGTCTGTCACTTAATGGGTGTGTGACCTTATCCTCTCTGATCCTCGGTCCACCTCCCCCAGACAATAATGAGGATACTTACTAGGGTTGTCTTGAGAATAAAATGAGTATGTAATAAAACCCGCCATTAATTGGTTTTGAGATATACATGTTCTGAAAGTTTATAAATCTGGGTGTTGAAAATAAGAAGAGTTCAGCATTAGTTTTTTTTTTTTTGGTTCTCCTAATGTGTTTTTCCTTAAGAACATTCTTGGAATGTACATTATTGGATTTAATTTCACTTCAAGCTCTACCCTTCTTTTTGCCATGAAGAGGGGAGACTTGCTGACACTAACTGAATTAAAAACTCACATTGCAGGACTTTTGTGTGTGTTTGGGGGCTGGTGGTGAGCAGAAGGCATATGAGAATAGAGAGGGGTGGAAGAGAGAAGAGAATATAAGCACGTTGAGGAGGATGTGGCTTGACTTGTCTTAAACACTAAACTATTACGGGAAAGAGAGAGTAGGAGACATTGAATTCTCAGGTGCCGCCAGCAGGTGGTGCACTGAGCAACAACTAGCTGCCTTTCAAAAGAAGGTGAGAACAGTGTCGGGGATGTGTATGGGTTGGGGGTACCTCACTTACAACAAAGAATGGCATCTTAAAGCTCTAAAGAAGCAAAGAAATCAAAGGATACTTTTGATGGTGCTTTCTGCAATGCTAATAAGCTATTTAATGTAAACAAGCACATCTAACACTAACAGTACCTTTGTAGGAAGGTTGGAGCTATATTCCACATTCGAAAGTCAAAGAAAAAGAGAGAAAATACTTGGACTTGCTCAAAGTCAAACAGGTAATGTCAGAATTGAATCTCAATCGAAATTCTGTTTTTATAGTACCAAACTCACATACAGGTAATTTTCCATCATTGAACCTTTCCATTAAAGTGTGAGATGCCAAAATTGTGAAAACCATTAAAAAAAAATAAAGGTTTATTTTTTTCAACTTAATGTGTGCTTGTTGAAATGCATTCATAAAATGAGAAGAGTGGAAAAAATTGAACTGACATGCTTTCACCCTTCAAATACAGTTACTTTAGTATATTTATTCCAGCCTTTCTTCTATTTAGCTTTTCTTTCTTCCCTTTAAAAAAAAATAACTCTGATCATTGTTTTAAATACAGTACTATATCTTGATTTTTGATTTAACATAAGGATTTAGCCATACTACTGTAGACTTTCTATAAACTTCATTTTAATGGCTGCCTAACATTTTATTGACCTGTTCATAGTTTATTGACCTGTTTTCCTACTGTTTGATATTTAAATTAATGCCATTTTTTTCTTATAAATCAGCTACTCCACTTAGTGCAATGCTTGACATGTGGTATGTGCTCCTGTTAACTACTAATATTATTAACTCAGCAGTGAAACATCTTTGTATATAAAGCTTTTTCATCATTTTAAATTATTGCCTTAGGATTTTCAGAGGATATAACCTTTTTATTTCATCTTAAAATTTTCATTATTTTTTTTGACTAGATAATACAAGCTTATGGTTTAAAATTCTAAAAGTACAAAAAGTTTAACAGTGAAATCCAACTTTCCAGCCACCCAGTTCTTCCCCTACTCCACTCTATACAACCAGTATTATCCGTTTCTTGTTTTCCTGCCAGAAATAGATGGTTATAAAAATGCAAACATGTTTCCCTCCTTTTTTAAAAAAAGACTTTATTTTTTAGCAGTTTAAATAGCAAGATTGAACGTAAAGTACACAGAGTTCCCAGGTACCCCCTCCTCACACGTATGTCCAAGCTCCCCACTATCAACATCCTGCACCAGGTGATAGACTTGTTACAGTCCATGAGCTTACACAGTCACACCATTGTCACTCCAAGTCCATAGTTTACATTAGGGTTAACCCCCAGACTTGTGCTGCTCTGGGTTTAGACAAATGAATAATATGTATCCACCAGTGTAGTATCATACAGAGTCGTTCCACTGTCCTAAAAATCCTCTGTGCTCCGCCTTTTCATCCCTCTTTCCTCCCAACCCCTGATTTTTTACCGTCTCCATAGTTTTGCCTTTTCCAGAATGTCAGATAGGTGGAATTGTACAGTATATAGCCTTTTTGATTTGGCTTCTTTCACTTAGTAATACACATTTGAGTTTCTCTGTGTCTTTTCATGGCTTTGTGGGGGATCAGAATTGGCCACCCCAAAAATGTGTCTCTTTGGCTTGATTATTTTTAAGAACAAAAGACTGACAGAAACTTTGACCTTCCCTCTAACTTCCTAAAAGAATTTCAAATAGAAGGGCTTGTTCCAGGAAGGAGTTAATACCATAAGATAACCATAATATAATGTAAAATGTGTCTCTCAGGTTACATTGTCTATAGTTGGCCTATTTGCATTTCTAAGTCCATGTAAATTACCTTCCTCCCCCTTGAAGTCCCAAACCACTACGCCCAACGTCCTCCTTTGTCTTTAGCTGAAAATGGTATTTAAGATGGCAGCTTCGGCCTTCTGGCAAGTTACTCAGTTTTTCTTGGTTTTCCCCATGTTTACATGTTATAAAGCTTTGTTTGAGTTTCTCCTGTTATTCTGTCTCATGTCAGTTTAATTCTTAAGCCAGCCAGAAGGACCCAGAGGATAGAGGAATTGTCTTCCTCCCCTACAGCTTGATAGCACATTTCTTTTCAGTGCTGAATAATACTCCGCTGTCTGGATGTACCAGTGCTTATTTACCCATTCACCTACTGAAGGACATCGTGGTTACTTCAGGTTTTAGCAATTATAGATAGAGCCACTATAAACATCTGTGTTCAGGTTTTGTCGATATAAGTTTTCAATTCCTTTGGGTAAATACCAAGGAGGGCACTTGCTGGATCATATGGTACAAGTATGTTTAGTTTTATAAGAAGGCACCAAACTGTCTTCCAAAGTGGCTGTACCATGTTGCATTCCCACCAGCAATGAATGAGAGTTCCTCTTGTTCCACATCCTTGTTAGCATTTGGTGTTAGCAGCGGTCTGGATTTTAGCTATTCTAATAGGTGTGTAGTGGTAACTCATTGTTGTTTTAATTTGCATTTCTGTGATGACATATGAGGTGGCACATCTTTCCATATGCATATTTGCCATCTGTGTGTCTTCTTTGGTGAGATGTTTGGGCAGGATGTTTCCCGACTTTTTAATTGGGTGTCTAGCTTCTGTTGCCCACAAGGTTACAGAGAAGCTCCTCTGGAGGCAGGCAGTCCTGCTGCAGTTGCACCAGAGACCCAGCTTGACTTGTTGATTCAGGGAGAAGCAAGGGCAGCGGGGAAACTGACTGTACCGCCATCTCCTCAGGGACACAGGGTAGGACAGGAAAAGTGTACCAGTGCACAGCTGGACTGGTGCAGGGGAGGAGAAGGCTGGGAAGGACTGAGAGTGCCGAGGCAGTAGGGCAGACAGTTTGTGTTCTAGGACCCCACACTGCAGGTTAAGAAGGATCCGGGCTCTGGAGAGTGGAGACTTGGGTGGGTGGGGGGAGGGGGGGCGGTGCTGAGAAGCAAGAGAAGTTATGGCTAGGCTTGGGAGGATTTGGGGAAACAGCTACACAAATATAAAGTTCAGGGTCCCCTCCTGAAGCTGAAGAACTGGGCAGTCTCCACCAGCAGCTCCTGGGACCAGGCCTGAGCTAGCTTTTGCCGGTCTCTAAGGAAACATTCAAATCAATGATGATATTAAATGGTCCCTTCTATCCCAGCTTCTGGACCCATATATGCCTAAACCTTGTTAAACCTGGGGCTGCCATTAGCCTAGAATGATTGTGGGGCCAATGGGGGGATTCCTAACCTCAGGCCTGGACAGATGCCTTCTGGCCTTTCTCCTGCCTGAAAGACTTCACGCATGCCTCGGGAGAAGCAGTAGGTTGGTGAGAGCAGAAGTCAGTCAAAAGACTGTTTCCATAGCAACATGAGGCTCTGAAGGCAAGAAACTGGGGAAGAGAGGGCCCAGGACTGGGAAAAGGGCCACAGAAATGGGAGCTTGAAAACTTACAAGACAAGCTTCCCAGTTTGACTGTTGGCTCTGGTTACCTTGAGCCATGCAGCCAGAGATGATTGCGTGTTGCAGTTTTGTGTCAAATGTAAGAACGCCTTTGGCCTGACATTGTGGAGAGACTCCCTCCTGAGCTGCAGGACTCCTACGTATTTTATTTTTTAAAATCCCTGTTTACCCCAATAGTACCTAAAGCTGCACTGTGCAATACAGTAGGCACTACTCACATGTGGCTATTTAAATTTAAATTTATTAAAATTAAACAGAAAGAAAAATTAAGTTCCTCAGTTGCTCTAGCCACATTTCAAGAGCTCAATGGCCACACGTGGCTAAGGACCGCAAACACTTCCATCATTGCAGAATATTCTATCAGACAGTGCTGGCCTTGAGGTTTGGCTTTCCCAGACGATATATTTCAAAAAGTTTTTGGAGGCCAATAGAGATTTGTTGACCTTTTACTTTGACAAGTAAGCACATTAAACTATTTATTATAACCATTATTTCATAGAACAAAGTATATTTCCAACACCAAAGAAATAAGCAAGCTATAATCTCAGAATAAAGTGTTTCTTCAGAAGAAAGGATAAGTTGGCATCTTTCACTGACACTTTTGCCCCCAGAGAAGCCCTAGGCTCCGAATTGACATTCTTGTGGCACTGCTATCTCCTAGGATTTTGGCCTCTTCAGTACTTGACACTGGTTGCCCTTGAGCCCTATCCTTGAAAAGGCATCAGGAAGGCCCTACAAGGATCTTCTTGGCCTTTTGGAAGCGATGAGCCCCTCTTAGTGCATCATGAGGTCCTCATGTCAGTATGAGTTATTACTGGTACTGTTACCTTTGATCATTTAGATAAGGTATCACCTGCCTGGTTTCTCCACTGTAAAGTTACTGGTTTTCCTTTTGTAATTAATAAGTATCTAGTGGAGGAATACTTTGAGACTAGGCAAATATTGTTTTTCAGCATATTTTTGGCCACTAATTTTGACATCTTTTGATGAATCTTGACACTACCACCTATATATTAGTTTACTATGGCTGCTTAAAAAATTGTCACAAGCGTGGTGGTTTAGAAGAACAGAAATGTCATCTCTCACAGTTCTGGAAGCCAGAAGTTTGGAATCAGTTTCGTTAGGGCTGAAGTCAAGGTGTTGGCAGGGCCGCACTCCATCTGAAGACGCATTCCATTCTTAGGGAAGAATCTGTTCCTTGCTTCTTCCAACTTCTGGTGGCTGCCAGCATCCCTTGGCTTGTAGCTGCATTACTTCCATTTCTGCCTCTGTCTTCACATTGCCTTCTCTGTGTTGAGTCTCTCTCTCTCTCATAAGGAAATGTGTGATGGTTTTTGGAGCTACTTAGATAATCCAGGATTCTCTGTCTTGAAAGCCTTAATTGAATCACACCTGCAAAACCTTTACCATATAAAGTAACATTCACCTGTTCCAGGGATTAGGACCTCTCTCTTTCAAGGCTGCCATTTTGCCCATTGCCAACTTAGTACTGTGGAATTTGCCAAATGGTGATTTTCTATTTCCATCATTCCTCCTACACTTGTTCATTAGAATTCTACTGCAAAGAATACCAATCCCTTCTCCCTCACTTACTGAATAGTTTATATCAATAAGAATTTTATTCTATGGGTTGCAATCCGCTACTATCATTATTTATTTTCTTGTTTCAGTTGTTCCAGATTTGGCCATTGGTAACTAGCATTCTACTATAAGGAAGATCTAGCCCTTTCCCCCACTTACGTCCTTTTGATATGCCCCCATTATTCCTTGAGCACTTCCTTTCTTTTGGGCACAAGATGTTCCAGGCTCATCTTTTTACTATCCTTGCCTCAGCCTGCAATCACATTATT
This sequence comes from Equus caballus, assembly GCF_041296265.1. Classification (NCBI taxonomy): domain Eukaryota; kingdom Metazoa; phylum Chordata; class Mammalia; order Perissodactyla; family Equidae; genus Equus; species Equus caballus. The sequence goes on along the minus strand of NC_091699.1, from coordinate 53,133,769 downwards.
GGCCTACCTGCCTAGCCCTGCTCATATGATCCATTCCTGAGAAGCAAGGGGGCAGTTCACTCACCTTTCTCAGCAAAACAGATCCTGCAGTTAACAGGACCCCCTCTCCTTAGAAAACAGTTTACAGAAGGGGAAGCAATTTTCTTAAGGCTGCTCAGCAGATCTCACATGCCGCTGTATCTTGGTCTTGGGCTTTCATTACAAGACGTGCTTCCTGGCTGGTAACTCCTAACACTTATATTGTTAAAAATATCACCTACAGTAAAAACTTCATCAGTATGATAAATTTCAAGATTTAAGAACTTTTAAAGTCTTTCATATTACTTGTTTAAATTTTACATCTTATCTATTATAGTTCTAACAACAGGTTTTATCAGTATTTTTCAAATGTGAGTGAGCACCAGAACCACTGGCAGGCTTGTTACAGAGAATGCTGGGCCCTACCCCCAAAGTTTCTGATTCAGTAGGCAAGCCCTGAGAATTTGCTTTTTAAGTTCCCAGGGGGTGCTGATGCCACTAGCCCAGGATCAACACTTTGAGAACCACTGGTCTATTGGGGAAAAAAAAACACATTAGAGAAACTCTCATTCATTTAACTATGCTAACTATGCTCTCAATATGCTAGGTACTGTTCTGGGTACTGAGGATACAGTGGTGAACAAGACCAAGTCCTTTTGCTCAAGCCTCCCACCTCTAGATATTAAGATATATTAAAAGTTACAGTAATTAAAAAAGTGTGGTGTTGGTACGAGAATAGATACAGCAATGATACAGATTAGAAAAAACCCTGGCTTACATAACGTGAGTATACATTAAAGGCAGACAGTATTGCAGAACGGCTTCAGGACTAGTCTGTGTAATAGAGAGAGCCTATTTCGGGGCTCCCTAGCCCACTCACATGAGTCACTTTCGAGTATTCTTTACACTAGGTCTTAAAATGGGAAAAGATAACTGTGGCACCAAATTCATGATACGGCTGCTCTGAAACTCATCATTTCCGACGATGTGGCTGGTGAAGGATGGGATCTTCACGAGTCCCCAGTTTTGGTTGACTTGTATTAATGAGGAAAATTGTTATTAAGCAAGGTCTTGAGGAGTTACCTGGAAACACTGATTTTACCGTGCTTCTCTCCTTTGCCTACCCCAACACTTAATAGAAATTTCTCATTCAGATGGCCTTTCAAATAAGTGAGACAGAGATGTGGTTCTAGGACAATTAATTATTCAAGAAAAAATATACCAAATAAATTCCAGATGGAAGAAAGTTTAACATATAAAAAACACAAACAAAACAAAGAACAAGAGAATACAGGTGATTCTTTATCTGATACAGAGGTTGGGAAACAGAACAATGAAAAAACCTCATAGACTACATAATTTACAAATTAGTAAGAAAAATATGATTATACTAATGGAAAATGAACAAAAAGTTAATTTTAAAAAGAAATACAAAATAGTCTGTTAACATATGATAAACAGTTAAGCCTCCTTGGTAAATCAAAGGAAATGCAATTAAATTTAAGTATTAAACACCATTTTTGAGGCCAGCCTCATGGCCTAGTTGTTAAGTTCAGTGTGCTCTGCTTTGGCAACCCAGGTTTGGTTCCTGGGTGCAGACCTACACCACTTATTGGCTGCCAGGTTGTGGTGGCAACCCACATACAAAATAGAGGAAGACTGGCATGGATGTTAGCTCAGGGCGAATCTTCCTCAAGCAAAAAGAGGAAGATTGGCAACAGATGTTAGCTGAGGGCCAGTCTTCCTCACCAAAACAAAACAAAACAAAACAAACCCACTATTTTCAATACATTAAGTTCATAAAAATGAAAAGGCTGGTGCACTGTTATCATGGATGAGGTGAAGTGGGCTTTTGTAGATGGTAAATGAATAAAATGGTAAAAACCTCTCTAGAAAGCAATTTGAAAGCAAGCATCAAAAGCTTTAAAAATATTCAAATACTTTGATCCAGCAATTCTACCACCAGTGATTCATTCTAAGGAAATCATCAGAAAACACTTGGAGGTTTCTGTACAAGCACATTTGACCAGTGTATCACCTAGGCTGCATGTAACAGAAACCTGACAAAGACTTAAATAAGAGGGTGTGGATTCTTCTCATGTATCAAGAAGTCTAGAGGCTAGCAGTCCAAGGCTGGTTCGGCAGCTCCTCGAGGCATGCCATCAGGAGCCAAGCTCCTTGAATCTTTCCACTGTAACACCCAGACAAAGCGGCTGCCTTCCTTATGCCCAAAAATGGCTCCAGTACTCCCAGGTTTCATGTCTGTCCTCCAGGCAAGATGAAGAGAGGACAAAGGCTCATTCTTGCCAAATCTGTCCTTTTGTATCAAAAAACCTAGTAGCTTCATTAAGCAGATTTCCACTTCTTTCTCTCTTTTTCTTTACAGTGTTACCAACTATAGTCACCATGTTATACACTAGATCCTCACTTGTACAAGCTCCACTTGTCTCTCTCGTCAGAGCTGTCACACGGCTACCCTTAGCAGGAGCTGGGGAGGTATTCCTAACTAGCACATTGTCGTCTCTCCCATCAAAGTGAGGAAGGATACAACAGGGGATCTGTTTAATTACAAAATCCTCTGTAGCTATTAATGTTAGGTTTTTGAATTTTACTGACCTGGAAAAAGGCTCACAATATAATGTCAAGTGAGAAGCAGGACAGAGAACATACACAATACAATCTCAATTTTGTTTAAAAAAATATAATTTACATAACATACACACCCCACACATGGGAAATAACAAAATGTTAATAGTTAATGTCTACAGAGTTAGCATTTCAAGTCAAAGGGGTATTGATGGATGGACATAGTTTTATCTTACTAAATTTTTTCTGCATTTTCTAAAATGAACTTGTATTATTTTTATAGTAGAAGAAAATGTTATTTTAAAAAACACCCCATAAACTTTTAAAGAAGACTAAGTCCAAAACGTTGACACTTATTCATTTTCATCTTCGTTGTTGAAAGAAAGGAGGCTGTTGTTTTTGACTTGCTTTTGTGAGTTCTTTTTAACGGAGTCCTGCTTACGTATTTCATCTTCATTTGTCTTCTTCTTTTTTGAGCTTGCTGTTAAACCTGAGTATTTTTCATCTGAGGAGCGCTTGACTGGTTTTCGATACATGATTCTTCCATCAGCTGAAGCTGGTTCTTCATCTGCAGCAAAAACAAAGATAAAGAACTTTCTTCTCTCCCCATTATTCTGCCTTTATTGGAGAGTCAAACTGCAAGAAAATCTCATACCGTATTTAAGGATGTTCTTGAATCAATTCAGTCTGGTCTTCTCCACTGCGTCTAGCTTTATGCCCACAAGACATGCAGTCACTTCATAAAAACTCACTTACTGAAGTACTCCATTACATTGCCAGTCCCAATGAATTAAAATCAGCCTGTATTTTTAAGTATTTTGAAAAGCGATTGTTTGGAACTCCAGCACTTTCCCCTAAAGCTATGTAATAAATATTTAGGAAGAATGAAAAATATACTATATGGCATACTACACTTCAGGCAGTAATAAATAGACCTCTTTTGACAAGTCTGGAACCATAAGCACTTATATTTTTTTAAAACAGAATGTTTTTACTGAAATTCACACTTAATCCTCATAACAACCCAATAAGGTAGGCACAATTATCATTCCCATTTTACTGATGAGGTGACTGAGGCTGAGAAATTAAATAACTTGTTCCAGGTCACATATCTGGTTAAGCGTTAAAGCCAAAGTTTGACCCTGGGACTGTCTCCTTCAAGCATACCATACTGTACATAAAATAATTTCAGGGCCGGCCCGGTGGTGCAGCGGTTAAGTGCACATGTTCCACTTTGGTGGCCCAGGGTTCGCTGGTTCAGATTCTGGGTGTGGGCATGGTACCACCTGGCAAGCCATGCTGTGATAGGCATCCCACATATAAAGAGAGGAAGATGGGCATGGATGTTAGCTCAGGGCCAGTCTTCCTCAGCAAAAAGAGGAGGACTGGTAGCAGTTAGCTCAGGGCTAATCTTCTTCTTCAAAAAAAAGTTCACACTCTAGGCTCCTTAAATTGTTAGAAAAACCAGATTACTTTCAGACATACCTGCTTTGGCAGCCTTTATTTCTGCTTTAATTTTCATGACTTCTTCAGCTGACAGATCTCCCTTTTTTAAAACCACCACTTGAGGCTGTTCATCTTCTTTGTCACTGTGATCACCATCTTCATCCGGGAGCTGAAGCTGGATCCTCTAGGGGAAAACACAAGTCACGTGTAGGTAGCTGACCTTGAACCAAAACAAATACAACCACTGTCTCTGAGAAACTGTAATTACTCAAGTGAGAAGGGTAACTTTATTGACTAAATGTGTTTGGCAATGAATTTTCAAGTAACTCTTAAGAGCCTAACCTCACTGCACCAGGGAAGAGGTCTACCTGCCAGTTACCCTGGAATGCCTGTCCCGTGGGATTGATTTCCATTTCAGCAGGACCCAGCTGCAGTTCCCAGTGTCAGGGGCCCTCTCTTGCGGCAGTGCCGGCACTCCCAGCCTACTCAGGGCAGAGCCGAACCACATCGGTTCTCTCTGCAGGTCATCAACCCTTTTCACTTCCCTCTCAAAGAGCGACAAACATAGTCCACCACCACCACATACAGAAAGCAGCAGCGAAAGGGACCTTTTCTCCCACCTCTGCTCATCTCTCCTCCCTTCCAAGAGCTTGTTTGGTGGGTTTCCTATCAGCTGTTTTCTAAGTGTATGAAAATAAAGAGGTATATAAAATATTTTGTATACTAACAGATAGTGTACATACTACTACATGACTTGCTTTCTTTTCTTTTTAAATTATGAAATTTCCCAAACATAAAAAAGTACAGAGAATAACATAACAGAAACCATGTACTCACTATACACATGTAACAAATGGTAACATTTGGCCAGTTGATTCAGATTTTTAAAAATGTCAGCCACCATAAAAGCCTCACTCCCCTACCTTTATTACTAAAAAATATATTTGCACAATTCCTTGAAATACATATGGAATTATCTACTTTTAAAAATTGCTGTCTAGTATTTAATTATGTAGATGGTCATCTCATGGTTTATTTGACCAGTATGTTGTAAATAAAAATTTTGTTGTTTCTAGTTTTTTTCTACTATGATAAAAATTTTGCACGTTTTTGTTCACTTCTGTGATCTTACATGTAAGATAAATTCCTAGAAGTGGAATCGCTGGGTTGAAAGGCCTGCACACCCATCACACGCTATTCAAACAGCTTGTTAGTCCTCTTCTCACAGAACCTTCCTTGTCTCCCAAACAGGAAACAAAGCCCTGCAGGATCTGGCGTCCGCCCACAGCCACAGCTTGTCCTTCGCTGTGCTCATGGCCTCTGGATTCCAGCCAGGTTTGAGGACTGCAGATCATGAACGTATTAGCTCCTTTGCCTCCTCCGCCTCTGAACAAGTACCCAGTGCCTAAAAAGCCCCACTGACCCTGGCCAGCTCCTACTCAAGCTGCCTTCTAGACTTAGATCTTTCAGAAGTGCTTTCCTGATCTCACCTCCTCTTATTGCTCACACTGTGTCTAGCTCATAGGTAGCATGTACCACACTGCATTATCAATGTTTTTCTCTCTGACTCCAGTATGAAAGCTCCTTTGAGAGAGGTACTGTGTGTTTCATCTCCGTATCTAGAGGCACAGGGCCTGGCAAATAGCAGGGACTCAAGAAATATTTGTTGATCTGCTCACGAATGACCAATAGGATGAAAAATGATGAACTACCTGAAGCCCCGGCAAGTTACTCACAGGCACATTCATCCATTCTGTCTACATCCCAAGTCTGCTCAATCGCTTGACAAGTACATTTCTCTTTAATCATAGCCATGTTAGTTCAGATTATTCATTATTTTTGCCTATTTTTTCTGAAAGTTTCCAATAAATTACCACAAACAAGTAGGTAATTATTAAGTACTTTTAGCCAAGGAAATGGGAAAGTCAGATAAAATCATTCCTGGTGTTCATTAGATTGAGAATCATTAATTCTGACTCTCTTCTCTTACTGTTTACACAACTGGCTGGAAAACAAGAGAAAGTCTAAGGAACGGTGGCAGCAGCCACTGAGGACTGCTCAAAGCCACTCCTGAATTAACTCTCAAGAAGGTGAATAAGATGATTTAGTTCAATTATATGCTTTCCCATGAAACTCTTCTTTTTGTTAACATATCACTAGAATGATGATTATATGCCAAACTAAGAATGAAGGTGGCTTCACAAATACAGAAGCATGGGGTATCTCTCTATGGAAGAGTCTCGTTTAAATAAGCCCAAATCACTGATATTAATTGGGAAGCTTTCCCGCCCCAGAGTTCTCCTAAGATAGCATTCCAAGCTATAATCTTCAAGGTGTTAACTATGTACACGTGATCATCACTAGGACCTCAAACAAACTATAAAATTAGGTCTTATATTCTTCTCATTGCTGAATCCATGTCCCTTTTCCAAACCTTATCCTCTTTGTCATCAACACCATTTTTGTCCTAGGGATCAGTCATTGCCTGATCGTGTTATCTCTAACCAAAAATGACTCTTTGCTGCCTACTGAATAGTCCACATGGCCTCACTTCAATCACCTCTACATACAGTCCATGACTCACCATCTCTACACCTTTACCCATGCCATTCCTTCCATCTCTACCTGCTGAACTGCCCATGCTCAAGATTCAGTCTAAATATCCCCTCCTTCATGAAGCCTTGCCTGATGACAAGCACAGTCATCTAACCAATCTAACTAGTCACCCAGTACTTGGTGCCAGGCACTGTGCTAGGGGCTGGGAAAATACAGAGGAATTAAGATATTAACTTAGAGAGTTCGATTTAGTGGTGGAGAGACAAAGGAGAGCCAGTAGCTGCAATGCAAAATAATGAGCATTACAGATAAGACATGGACAAAGTGAAGAGAAGAACAGAAGAGGAGTAACTGGGAGAGCATCAAAGAGCTTCAGAGACGTGATGACTTTCGCAGGCAGAGACGAGGCAGGCAAGAAGGTGTTAAAGAATATGGCATTTTGGAGATCCATCTCCTTGTCCTTTCAGTGCCTGGCACAGTGCCTGGGTTTAGCACAGAGTCACTGGATTGAGTAATTTCACACAAGTCAGTCTTGTCTCCTCTAAGCTCTAAGTGACTTGAAGGGTGAGTCTTAGGGCCAAGTGCTAGACACAAAGTCCTAAATAAATTCTCTATTTCTCCAGACATCCCCTTAGCATAACAGTCTCTTCCTACTGAAAGAAGCCGGGCAGGTTTTGGTGTGAACCAGTTAAGGTCGAAGCCTGGGAGGGCTCATAGATTGGCTCCCTCTGAAATCCATCCCTAAACTATTCATGTGTGGCTCTTTCCTGAAACTCCTCCTCTTCTACTCAGATCCAAGATGTTCAAGGCTTTTGCTTTTTAAAAAAATATGCCTACTTTTTTTGGCAACAACAAAGCACAGGAACAGATCCAGGGCATTCCTCCGAAGATTCCTCCAGACTCTAGGACATCACGTCATTTGATGGAGCGGCCCCAGTTTCTTTATCCGGAAAACGGGACGACGCTACCACTCACTCTGCTAACTACAGATTTTAGGATAACCAAGTGAGAAAGAAGACACAAGAAAGTGATCTTTCTTAACCATCTTATCAAGGACGAGGCGCTCTACCTGCGTCGGGTCATTTTCAAGAACACAGTAGCACTCTGAAAACGACAAAAAAAACTTCCTGGGCGCAAGAGACTGTAATTGTTTGAAGAGCACCCGCTTGGGGTCCGAGGTCCACCCGTATCGGGGGCTGGGCGCAGGTGATCCGTCAGCACCTGGCCTCCAAGGAGGGGCAGAAGCCGGAAGTGGCGGGGCGGGCGGAGTTTCTGATGCAACGCGACCGGCCTGGGCTCACCTTGGTCTCGACGGTGGGCCCTTCCCTGTAGCCGACCCTCTCCTTGAAGCGAGCCAGGAACGCCGGCTCGGCTGGCCGCACGTACGACACCTGGTTCCGCTTGCTCATGGCTGCTCCGGGGCAAAACAAGCTCCCCGGACCGCCTAGACAATGTACAGAAGTGACGGCGCCGACTTGTGACGTCACGTAGCCCCCGCCCCCTGGCGCGAGGCCGGGCAACATGGCGGCCTCCGTGCTGGCGTCAACGTCCCAGCCGAGCGCCAAATTCAAATTCGCGGCCATCTTGAGCGAGTGGAAACCAGGTACGCTGCGCGGCTGGAGGTTAGGGCGTCGGCTGCGTTGGTCTCGGGATCGAGGTTTGGGGGTGCCATGGCGCCTGGCTGCAAAAGTAAGTAAGGAGCCTCGGCTTCGTGACCCGGTCCCTGCCCACAAATACAAGTGTGGAAGAACGGCCGTCCTGGCCGGCCGCAGGGGTCCCTCCTGAGCGTGAAGCGCAGGAGCGGACTAGCGGCCGCGGGCGCTGGGAATCTCCGTCCCTCAAAGACAACACGCCGACGGAACGGCTCTCTTTTCCGTCTGTCTGGGCGCACGCTCCGAGCCAGGCCCAGTTCCGGGCGCTTGGGTCAAGCAGTGAACCAGAAACGAGGGCCCTCCTCCAGGAGCCTCGCCCCCAGCCACCTGCGCCTTCTTCCCTCAGCCTCCGTCCTGCCGTTTCGTCGCCAGCCTCTTCCCGTGTCCCGCCGGGGCTGCCTGTCTCCCGCTCCTGCGTGTTTCCACCTTACGACCTTCGCGAAGGGGGCGCTTCACGATCCAAGCACGGCTTTCACTTCGGGAGGGCCCGCTGTAGACTCTGCTCAGATAAGGGGCGTTTAAAGCACAGGATCCAGCCGTTCTTTATATGCTCACAATCCCTGTTTTCTCAAGGAGACCCGTTCCATTTCTTTTTTCAGGGAGGGGAGCCCTGTCATTTTTGCTTTTGATAAACCTTTCAATTTTTACTACTTTCTTGGTCCTCTGCTGTTCCTGTGTATCCTGTGTACTGTTCTACTGTACCTCAGTACAGAAAGCTGACAATCTCTGACATTGTCTAATCCTTTAAGGAGTTTAGTTTTTTAAAGCTGATTTTGAGCTGATTTGATGGATCTCAGTGAATGATATGAATGGCAATGAGAAGGAGCCTATGTGAGAAGATTGAAGAAAGTGTGAACTTTTTAGTATTGACCTTTTCAACAATGTTAATGCTTCTTTTTTTAAAAAAATTTTTTTTATTGAGTTAATGATAGGTTACAATCTTGTGAAATTTCAGTTGTACGTTATTGTCAGTCGTGTTGTAGGTGCACCCCTTCACCCTTTGTGCCCTCCCCCTACCCCGTTTCCCCTGGTAGTCACTAATCTGTTCTCTTTGTCTACTTGTTTAAATTCCTCATATGAGTAGAGTCATACAGAGATTGTCCTTCTCTATGTGGCTTATTTCACTTAGCATAATTCCCTCAAGGTCCATCCATGTTGTTGCGAATGGGACGATTTTATTCTTTTTTACTGCTGAGTAGTATTCCATTGTGTATACATACCATGTCTTCTTTAACCAGTCATCAGTTGATGGGCACTTAGGTTGCTTTCATGTCTTCACTACTGTAAATAATGCTGCAATGAACATAGGGGTGCATGGGACTTTTGGAATTGCTGACTTCAAGTTCTTTGGATAGATACCCAGTAGTGGGATGGCTGGGTCATATGGTATTTCTATTTTTAATTTTTTGAGAAATCTCCATACTGTTTTCCATAGTGGCTGCACCAGTTTGCATTCCCACCAACAGTGTATGAGGGTTCCTTTTTCTCCACAACCTCTCCAACATTTATTTTTAGTTTTGGTTATTTTTGTCATTCTAACGGGTGTAAGGTGCTATCTTAGTGTAGTTTTGATTTGCATTTCCCTGATGATCAGTGATGATGGACATCTTTTCGGGTGCCTATTGGCCATCCATATTTCTTCTTTGGAGAAATGTCTGCTCATGTCTCCTGCCCATTTTTTGATTGGGTTGTTTGATTTTTTTGTTGTTGAGTTGTGTGAGTTCTTTATATATTATGGATATTAAGCGTTTGTCAGATATATGACTTGCAAATATCTTTTCCCAGGTAGTGGGTTGTTTTCTTGTTTCAATCCTGTTTTCCCTTGCCTTGAAGAAGCTCTTTAGTCTGATGAAGTCCCATTTGTTTATTCTTTCTATTGTTTCCCTTGTCTGAGGAGACATGGTGTCTGAAAAGATCCTTTTAATACTGATGTCAAACAGTGTACTGCCTACATTTTCTTCTAGAAGCTTTATGGTTTCAGGTCTTACCTTTAGGTCTTTGATCCATTTTGAGTTTATTTTTGTGAATGGTGAAAAAGAATGGTCAATTTTCGTTCTTTTACATGTGGCTTTCCAGTGTCCCCAGCCCCATTTGTTGAAAAAATATTCTTTTCTCCATTGTATGCCCTCAGCTCCTTTGTCAAAGATTAGCTGTCCATAGATGTGTGGTTTTATTTCTGGGCTTTCAATTCTGATCCATTGATCTGTGCATCTGTTTTTGTACCAGTACCATGCTGTTTTGATTACTGTAGCTTTGTAGTATGCTTTGAAGTCAGGGATTGTGATGCCTCTAGCTTTGTTCTTCTTTCTCAGGATTGCTTTAGCAATTCGGGGTCTTTTGTTGCCCCATATGAATTTTAGGATTCTTTGTTCTATTTCTGTAAAGAATGTCATTGGGATTCTGATTGGGATAGCGTCGAATCTCTAGATTACTTTAGGTAGTATGGACATTTTAACTATGTTTATTCTTCCAATCCATGTGTGTGGAATGTCTTTCCATCTCTTTATGTCGTCATCAATTTCTTCAAGAAAGTCTGGTAGTTTTCGTTGTATAGATCTTTCACTTCCTTGGTTAAATTTATCCCAAGGTGTTTTATTCTTTTTGTTGCGATTATGAATGGTATTGTGTTTTTGAGTTCTTCTGTTAGTTCATTGTTAGCGTATAGAAACGCTACTGATTTATATATGTTGATTTTATACCCTGCAACTTTGCTGTAGCTGTTGATTGTTTCTAATAGTTTTCCCATGGATTCTTTGGGGTTTTCTATATATAAGATCATGTCGTCTGCAAACAGCAAGAGTTTTACTTCTTCATTGACTATTTAGATTCCTTTTATTTCCTTTTCCTGCCGAATTGCTTTGGCCAACACCTCCAGTACTATGTTGAATAAGAGTGGTGAAAGTGGGCACCCTTGTCTTGTTCCTGTTCTCAGAGGGATGGGTTTCAGTTTTTGTCCGTTGAGTATGATGTTGGCTGTGGGTTTGTCATATATGGCCTTTATTATGTTGAGATACTTTCCTTCTATACCCATTCTGTTGAGGGTGTTTATCATAAATGGATGTTGGATCTTGTCAAATGCTTTCTCTGCATCTATTGAGATGATCATGTGGTTTTTGTTTCTCATTTTGTTAATGTAGTGAATCATGTTGATTGACTTGCAGATGTTGAACCATCCCTGTGTCCCTGGTATAAATCCCACTTGATCATGGTGTGTAATCTTTTTGATGTATTGCTGTATTCGGTTTGCCAGAATTTTGTTGAGGATTTTTGCATCTATGTTCATCGGTAATATTGGCCTGTAGTTTTCCTTCTTTGTGTTGTCCTTGTCAGGTTTGGGGATCAGAGTGATGTTGGCTTCATAGAATGTGTTAGAGAGTGCTCCATCTTCCTCGATTTTCTGGAATAGTTTGCGAAGGATAGGTATTAAATCTTCTTTGAATGTTTGGTAGAATTCTCCAGAGAAGCCATCTGGTCCTGGACTCTTATTTTTGGGGAGGTTTTTGATTACTGTTTCTATTTCTTTACTTGTGATTGGTCTATTCAGATTCTCTATTTCTTCCTGATTCAGTTTGGGGAGGTTGTAAGAGTCTAGGAATTTATCCATTTTTTCTAGGTTGTTCAATTTGTTGGCATATAGTTTTTTATAGTATTCTCTTATGATCCTTTATATTTCTTTGGTATCTGTTGTGATTTCTCCTCTCTTGTTTCTAATTTTATTTATTTGAGACTTCTCTGTTTTTCTTAGTGAGTCTGGCTAAGGGTTTATCGATTTTGTTAATTTTTTCGAAGAACCAACTCTTTGTTTCATTGATCCTTTCTACTGTCTTTTTTGTTTCAATATCATTTATTTCTGCTCTAGTTTTTATTATTTCCCTCCTTCTACTGACTTTGGGCTTTGTTTGTTCTTCTTTATCTAATTCTGTTAGGTGTCATTTGAGGTTGTTTATGTGAGATTTTTCTTGCTTATTGAGGTGAGCCTGTATTGCAATGAATTTCCCTCTTAGGACTGCTTTTGCTGTGTCCCAAATGAGTTGGTATGGCGTGGTTTCATTTTCATTTGTCTCCAGATAATATTTGATTTCTTCTTTAATTTCTTCAATAATCCATTGTTTGTTCAGTAGCATGTTGTTTAGTCTCCACATTTTTGGCCCTTTCCCAGCTTTATTCTTGTAGTTGATTTCTAGTTTCATAGCATTATCATCTGAAAAGATGCTCGATATTATTTCCACCCTCTTGAATTTATTGATGCTTGCTTTGTTTCCCAAGATATGGTCTATCCTTGAGAATGTTCCATGCGTGCTTGAGAAGAATGTGTAACCTGCTGTTTTTGGATGAAGTGTTCTATATGTATCTATTAAGTCCATCTGGTCTAATTTTTCATTTAATTCTATAATTTCCTTGTTGATTTTCCTGTCTGGATGATTTATCCATTGGTGTTAATGGGGTGTTGAGGTCCCCTACTATTATTGTATTGTTGTTGATGTCTCCTTTTAGTTTTGTTAATAGTTGCTTTACAAATTTTGGTGCTCCTGTGTTGGGTGCGTATATATTTATAAGTGTTATGTCATCTTGATGGAGAGTCCCTTTTAGCATTATATATTGCCCCTCTTTGTCTGTCTTTATCTGTTTTGCTTTGAAGTCTACTTTGTCTGATATAAGTATGGCAACACCTGCTTTCTTTTGTTCATTATTAGCTTGGAGTATTGTCTTCCATCCCTGCACTCTGAGTCTGTGTTTGTCTGTGGGGCTGAGGTGTGTTTCCTGGAGGCAGCATATTGTTGGGTCTTGTTCTTTGATCCATCTTGCCACTCTGTGTCTTTTGATTGGAGAGTTCAATCCGTTTACATTTAGAGTGATTATTGAAACGTGGGGGCCTACCACTGCCATTTTATCACTTGTTTTCCAGTTCTCTTGCATTTCCTTTGTTTCTCGTCCCATGATTTTTGGATTCCTAATTCAGGTAGGTAAATTTCTGTATTGACTTTCTTCTTGTTTGTAATTTGTGTCTTTATTCTTGTTATTTGTTTAATGGTTACCAGCTGGTTTGTATAACACATCTCATAGATGAGATAGTTCTTTTTCTGATAGCCTCTTATTTCCTTAAATTAAAACATTCCATCCCTTTTCTCTTCCCCTTCTCGGTTGTTATTGTCAGATTTATTTTTTTCCTCTTCCTTCTTGAGTTGTGAGTTTGTGGTTAAAATGCCAGGATTATATTTATTCTTGGTGTTTCCCTTCCTTTTATCTTTAATGTTTTATTTAACTTTTGCTAACCTGTTCTGATGGAGAGCTGCTACTTTTTGTTATTGTCCTTCTACTTATCTCCTTTGTTCTAGGTTTTGTAACCCCTGTCCTTTTTTTGATTTTTCGGGTATGAGGGTCTTCCTGAGCATTTCTTGAAGAGGAGGTCTTATGGCAATGAACTCCCTTAACTTGTTTATCTGGGAAAGTTTTTATTTCTCCATCGTATTTGAAGGATATTGTCGCTGGGTAGAGTATTCCTGGCTGCAGGTGTTTGTCCTTCAGAGTTTTAAATATATCATTCCATTCTCTTCTAGCCTGTAAGGTATCTGCTGAGGAATTTGCTGGGGGTTCCTTTGTAGATTATTTTCTTTGTCGTTGACTTTTGCTAGCTTCACTACTATATGCCTTGGGGTTGGTCTTCTTACACTGATAAAGTTTGGAGATCTATTGGCTTCTGTCACATGAAGTTCCATCTCTCTCCCCAGGTTTGGAAAGTTCGCAGCTATTATTTCTTTGAACAGACTTTCTGCCTCCTTCTCCTTCTCTTCTCTCTCGGGTATACCTATAATCCTTATGTTGCATCTCCTAATTGAGTCGGATAATTCTCGGAGAGTTTCTTCATTTCTTTTTAGTCTTAGTTCTCTCTCCTCCTCTGCCTGCAGCATTTCTATATTCCTGTCCTCCAAATTGCTAATTCTGTCCTCCATATTATTGACCCTACTGTTCAGAGAGTCCAGATTTTTCTTAATCTCCTCCATTGTGTTCTTCATCCCCAGTATTTCTGATTGGTTCTTCTTTATAGTATCAAACTCTTTTCTGACAAAGCTCCTGAACTCGTTGAGCTGTCTATCTGAATTCTCTTTTAACTGGCTGAGTTTTTAAATAATGGCTGTTTTGAATTCATCATCATTTAGGTTATAGATTTCATTGTCTTTGGGATTGTTTTCTGGGTACTTGTCATTTGCCTTCTGTTCTGGAGATTTAATATATTTTTTCATACTGTTTGATGGCGTGGATTTGTGCCTCCGCATAGAGATAGAGTTTAGTTACTGCTTCAACTTGTTTCAGTTGCTGTGGGTGGCGGAGCAGCTGTTTAGACTGCACTGACCAGGAACCCTGTCAGCTGTTACTGACTGGACCTGGGCCCCTCCTCATAGTCACAGTGGTCCCATGTGGTCCCTCATCAGTTGTGGGGGCAATCGCAAGGGGGCCTCAGGCTGCTGGTGCCTACTGTTGCAGACCACCTAGACGTGCTCCCTCCTTGAGGTCTGCAGCGGTGTTATGGGCTTTCCCAGCAGCTGGGAGCAGGATCACCTATAATCGCAGCTCTGTCACTGTCAGAGCCCACAAGATCTCACTTCGCCACTATAGGTCCCAGCAGAACTATAGGTATCTTCAGCAGTCTGTGGTTAGCTCACCTAGCTGTGCCACTTTTGCCCCGGGGCCTTCCAGCCTTCTGATTGCCGGTTGGAGCCTCTCCACTAGGACTGTGTAGAGGCTTTCGCTGAGGCTGCTGTGGGAACCTGGAGTTTCCCCCTGGGCCACGGAGCCGGGCCGCTGGAGCTCCACCCAGCCCCCAACCACGCCCACAGTATCGCTGGATACCTCCTGCACCCTCTGGGGCACAGCTGGGGTCCGTGAGTCCAGCAGCGGCTGGCGGGCTGCTGATTTGCCCGGGATCCTGCTCTTTGGGAGCCTCCCAGCGTTCTGAATGCTGGGCGGGGACTCTCTGCTAATGGCGAGCAGAGGCTTTCCCTGCCACCGAGCAGAGGCTTTTCTTGCCACCGGTGCAGGACCCTGGAGATTCCCTCTGGGCTGCGGAGTCGGGCGCTGGAGCTCCACCTGGCCCCCGACCATGCCCATGGGATCTCTGGGTGCCTTTTGCACCCTCTGGGGCACAGCTGGAGTCTGTGAGTCCTGCAGCGGCTGGCAGGCTGCTGCCTTGCTGGGAATTCTGCTCTTTGGGAGCCTCTCGGCATTCTGAATGCTGGGCGGGGCCTTTCTGCTAATGGCGAGCAGAGGCTTTCCCTGCCGCCGGTGTGGGACTCTGGGGTTTTCCCCTGGGCTTAGGTGTAATCACGAGGGGCTTAGGTAGGGCTGTAGTCACACGTTTCCACCGTCACTCTGCCAGTGAGTGCACACTCCTGCCCTTGGTGCGTGGCGATGCTATGGGGGAGTCGGCTGGAAGAGAGCCTCTTGCAGGTACTAGGCTGTCCAGGGGTCGGGGGTCAGAGAGTTTTCACCTATCTCCACCTCCTCCGGGGGGGAAGTCCGTCCGCCTTCTGATGTATAGCAGCACAGGTCTCTCAGGCGTCCTGAGATGCTATATGGATATCCTTTGTTAACCGATGAATGTCCAATTAGTTGTAGATTCAAAGGGGGAGAGACAAAGAAGACTACTCACTCTGCCATCTTGGCCCCACCTCCCTATACATATTATTTTTTATGAACTAATTGAGAGTAAAATGGTTAGTAGCAGTAATACTACAGTGTATAATTTCTAAGAACAAGTATATTCTCTTAACTGATCACATTGCAATTATCAAAATCAAGACATTATATCATATACAGTGCATTTAAAACCATGAGACTGGATGTCATCACCAACAGAGCGGGTATGAATAGAATAGAGAGGAAGATAAAGGCCTGGGCCCTGGAGCACCCTGCTGTCAGGAGCCCAGGGAGCTGAGGAGGCTGAGAAGGACTGTCAGCAAGTGAAGAGCAGACTAGATAAGAATGGGAGTTTTATATTGTACTTTCAAACACCTTTAATGACTTCTTTTTCTTCTTTTCTAGCTGAGTTACGCAATGTGACAAATTGTCAATCTAACCAACCAAGGTAAGGAAAAACCTTGTTGATGAAACCAGAAGAATTAGGGATGTGATATTCTTGAAACAAGCATTTAGCGGGGTAAGGAGTACTTATTTCAGACTTGAGCTTGGTCCTCGGCTGCTTGGAAATTTGGAAAAATCACATCTCCTCCCTCCCACCTGTGCTCTCACTTTCCAGGCTGAGAGAGAGAATCAACAACGTAATTCTCCCTTGGGTTGACTTATTTTATTATTGCTCTTAAGAGGGAAATGAGAGACAAGCAGTGCTTGGAGCTCCTTGAAATCAGCTCCCTTTGAGTTGATTTCAAGTAAAGGCTTATGAAGATGATTATGGTGAAGCAGATCAGTAAAGGGTGTGAGTAATGTGAGACTCTTAAAAGAGGTAAATGGGCTTTGTTGGGGAAACCCTCAGTATAGAAACATTAGCTGCAATATGAGACTCAGATCTTTTCTTAGTTTCTTTTCTGCAGTAAACTTAGCTGCTACATTTTTTGTCTTTAGTAATGAAGGTGATGCCATCAAAGTTTTTGTGCGAATTCGTCCACTTACAGAGGGTTCTGGATCAGCCGATGGAGAGCAAAACTTATGCTTATCTTTGCTCTCCTCTACGACTCTCCGGCTGCACTCCAACCCTGAGCCCAAGATCTTCACATTTGATCATGTCGCAGACATGGACACCACTCAGGTAATGAACTTTTGGAAACTTAACTTTCCATTTGGAAAATATAAGATTCTGTTATATGTGAGGATTTTATTTCTGGTCTCTTTAGTTTGATAGATTTAAGATAAGGAGGTGCAAACATTCCAAAAATATTTTAAATTTAATTTTACTAAATATTTTTCTTCCTTCATCAAACTTTGTACCAAAATGGCAAGCCTCCCATGCTTTCCCTCTCTGTCCAGTGACGGAGGTTGGTGAAGGTTTACTTTTGAGAGCCCCTTGGAGATTGATAAGTACGGTTGAACTGCCTGGTTTAAGAAGAGTGTCTTAGTTCTGGTTGCTATACCAAAAATGTCATAGACTAGGTGGCTTAAACAACAAGCATTGATTTCTCAGTTTGGAAGGTTGAGAACTCCAGGGTCAAGGCCAGGAGACCCAGTGTCTGGTGAGGACTTGCTTCCTGACTTGCAGACAGCTGCCTTCTCAGTGTGTCCTCACGTGGTGGAGAGAGGAAGAGAGCAAGAGCGTTCTCTCATGCGTCTTATAAAGGCGCTGCTCCCGACATGAGGGGTTCACCCTCGTGACCTAATTACCTCCCAAAGGCCCCATCTCCAAATACCATTACTTTGGGGATTAGAGTTTCAAAATAGGAATTTTGGGGAGGACGCAAACATTCAGTCTATGGCAGGGAGTGATAGATTTAAGATACTATTCTACCAATAACTGCTTTTCTTTCTTTCTTTCTTTTTAAGATTTTATCTTTCCTTTTTCTCCCCAAAGCTCCCTGGTACATAGTTGTATATTCTAGTTGTGGGTCCCTCTAGTGGTGGCATGTGGGATGCCGCCTCAGCGTGGCCTGATGAGCAGTGCCATGTCCATGCCCAGGATCCGAAACTGGCAAAACCCTGGGCTGTCTAAGCGGAGTGTGCGGACTTAACCACTCGGCCACGTGGTCAGCTCCAATAACTGCTTTTCTAATTAAGGACAATTTAGTTAAGATCTAGTCAGCACTACCCAATAGAACTTTCTGCAGTGGTGGAAATGTTCTGTATCTGTGCTGTCCGTTACAGTAGCCTCTAGCCATATGTGGCCCTTAAAGTTTAAATTAATGAAGATTAAATGAAATTTGAAATTCAGCCACATGTGGCTAGTGCATCTGAGAAACTGAATTTCAAATTTTATTTAATCTTTGTTAGTTTAAATTTAAATAGCCACATAAGGCTAATGGCTACCGTATTGGACATCACAGATCTCGATTATTCCCTTATACACATGGATGTTTTTGGTTAGATATTTAGATCTTTAGATCTTTTTTCTTTTCATCCAGGGCATGGCTGGATAATGGAAATATAAAGTGAGCCACATATATAATTAAGAATTTTCCAGTAGCCACATTAAAAAAAAATTTAAAAGAAACAGGTCAAATTAGTTTTAATTCTGTATCTTATTTAACCCAGTATATCCAAAATATCATTTCAACATATAGTCAACATAAAGCAAGTTATTAATGAGATATTTTCCATTCTCTTTTTCATGCTCATTCTTCCAAATCTGATGTATATTTTACACTTACAACACATCTCAAGTTGGACTAGCCACATTTCAGGTGCTCAACAGCCACATATAGACTCAAGGCTACTGTATTAGACAATGAAGGTCTAGGAATTCCTGCACTGTTGATAAGACTGCATCTACTTATATGTAAAAATGAAAATAAAGGGGCTAGGGGCCGGCCCCGTGGCCAAGTGGTTAAGTTTGCACACTCTACTTCAACGGCCCAGGGTTTCACTGGTCTGGATTCTGGGTGTGGAGATGGCACTGCTCATTGAGCCATGCTGAGGTGGTGTACCATCTAGCACAACCGGAAGGACCTACAACTAGAATATACAACTATGTACTGGGGGGTTTTGGAGAGAAGAAGAAGAAAAGAAAAAAAAAAGAAAAGAAAAATCAGATATAGATTATTTAGTACAAGCTTGTGAGAAAAGCACTGATGAACATATAGGGCTATGTATTTTATGCTAATACTAGTATAATGTTTGCATGCAGTGTGCTAAACAAAATTCTGTATAAACTCTAGATGTGAGCTTTAAATCTATAATTGCATAGGAGATTAACGAGTATAATTATGTTTAAAGTTTTATCATCTTACGTGTTTTATCCTTTTTTTCCATAGAGGATATAATTTTCATTTTCACAAGTATTTAAAAAAATCTAAGCACACAGTTCTTTTTGTTATATTTTAAAGTGTGGTTTAGTAAAAATGTTTTCATTTTTATGAAATGTTAACATTTGGTGCTTACGTTTGTAGGAGTCTGTGTTCTCGGCTGTGGCCAAAGGCATTGTGGAGTCTTGCATGAGCGGTTATAATGGTACCATCTTTGCATAGTAAGTTGTTGACTGTGTCCTTATAGAAATGTACTGTAATAAATGCTTCTATTCATTTTCTATGGCTGCTGTAACAAATTACCACGAACTTAGTGGCTTGAAACAACACATTTATTATCTTTAGGTTCTGTAGGTCAGAAGTCTGACACGGGTCTCACTGAGCTAAAATGAAGGTTCAGCAGGGCTGCGTTCCTTTCTGGAAGCTCTAGGGGAGAGTCCATTTCCTGGCCTTTTCCAGCTTCTAGGGGCTACCCGTGTTACTTGGCTACCAGCCCCCTTACCTATACTGAAAGCTGACAACATGCTTCTCCAGCTCTTCCTTGGTCACATCTCCCTCTGACTGCAGCTGAGACAGGTTCTCTAATTTTAAGGACACATGTGATGAGCTTGGCCCCACCTGGATAATCACAGCGGCAGGGATATTAAACTCCACCTTCTGGACAGGAGAGTATCTACATATCTTATTTGGAATTCTTCTGTAAGGAAGATTCATCTCTTCCTCCATATTTATTCAATTATTTATTTACATGGTATGGACTCGTGTACTTATTTTATACTTTGGGTTATAATCCAGTACTACATTGTTTTTATTTTGTTGCTCATATTCTTCTAGCTCGGCCATTGGGAACTATTTGAGATTGGTTTCTATGTCCCTTTGGCATGTCACATCCTTTTGTTTTTTGAGCACTTCCTTACTTTAGGTTGCTACAAGATGCTCCTGGCTCATCTTATATTTTCCCTGTCCTAGACCTAGAATTGGTCATTTCACCAAGGAGCCCTGGTTCCTTTTGTTGGAGAACAGTATTTAGAAACCAAGATCTGGGCACTAGGTGTGCTTGTTGCTACTGGAGTATCAATGCTTCTAGGCCTTCTCAGCAGACAGAGCTAGGTAATTTATGTGTGTGTACTAAGTCATGAATACAGGCATATCCATAATTGTTTCTGTATCTATGCATGTGTATATATGTTAAGCTAAACTTCAGTTCATACTGATGTCTCTGAGTCTAATCCAAGGGTTTAGAATCCACATGAGTTTATTCTAGAATCCTGTGAATCCACAGGGTTCATTCTAGCCTTCTTTTCTTGTTTGTCTGTAACTTCCCATTCTGACAGCAAAAGGTTCTATCATCCATTTATTTATTTGTTCAACCCCGGTACACAGGTAGAGCAATTTCAGAATTGTTAGCCTCTATCCCTGTGAGAAATGAATCTACTGAGTACAGTGTTTATGTACAGATACCCCTTTTTTTATGCCTTACAATTTCCTATCAAAACCTCATTTTCTAAAGTTACTTAGGTCAGCTTCTTTTCCACCCAGCCCCTTCAGCACAGTTGTGTCATGCTTTTGTAATACACTTAGCTGCGTTCCATCCTGGGATCTCCAGCATCCTGGTTGATGTGTTTTGTTTTTTTTTAAAGATTTTATTTTTCCTTTTTTTCCCAAAGCCCCCTGGTACATAGTTGTGTATTTTTAGTTGTGGGTCCTTCTAGTTGTGGCATGTGGGATGCTGCCTCAGCATGGCTTGATGAGTGGTGCTATGTCTGCACCCAGGATTCAAACTGGCGAAACCCTGGGTCACCGAAGCAGAGCACGTGAACTTCACCACTTGGCCATGGGGCCGGCCCCAGGTTGATGTGTTTTGCTTCTTTATGTAGTTGCATACTTTAGAGTTCACCCTTTGTGATGTACGGTTGTATAGTGTCTTAACAAATGCAGAGAGCCATGTATTTATCACCCCAGTGCTGAAGAGAACAGTTCCTTTACCTTAAAAGTTCCACATTTGTCCCCTTTGAGGTCAGCCACTCCTTCTCCCAACCCCTGACATCCAGGGTACACTAATATATTTTCCATTCCTATAGTTTTGCCTTTTCCAGAGGGTTATATGAATGGAATCATACAGTATGTAGACTTTTGGATCTGGCTTTTTTCTTTTGGTAAAATTCATTTAAGCTTCGTTTATGTTGTTGCATGCATCAATAGCTTATTCTTATTAGCTTATTCCACCCCCCCCCCGACTTTTTTTGGTTGTATAGTGTTTTATTGTATAGATGTATCACATTTTGTTTATCCATTCCCCTGTTAAAGGATATCTTGGTTGCTTCCAGTTTTTAGGAATTACGAATAAAGTTGCTACAAACATTCGAATATTGGTTTTTGTGTGAACATACGTTTTCAGATCACTTGAGTAAATACCTAGGAAGGCAATTGCTGAGTCATGTGGTAAGTTTATGATTAACTTTTATGAGAAACTGCCAAACTGTCTTCCAAAATGTATGTTTAAAGTGAGTAATGATCCTGAATTTCTAAATGTTGGCAGCTGTAAAATATTGCTACAGGTTTAATATTGGAATGTAAGCTGGAAGTCCAGAAGGCATTGTGACAACCTTGGCATTTATTCACGGTGAATTTTAGTATCATTTCAGATTTATTTTGTAAGTAGGAATATAATTTGTAGTATAATTTTTTCTTCTTCTAGCAATAGAGTTTGTAATTTTATTTCAAACTAGAGGTTTTTAATAGTATGTAATGAATTCTATAATTCATTTTGAGCAGCTGATGTTTTGTGTGTGTGTGTGCGCTCCTAGTTCATCTATAATTGACTCAAAACACAAGAAAATATAAAATACATTAAGAAATTTAAAGCTTAGCCTCCTGTTGCACCTACATTCTTCCTTGAAAATCTGCCTTTCCTTTCATGCTTATTTTTCAGTCATGTTCAGCAGGACTCAATGTTCTCTCTTGAGTGATGAGGCAAATAACTATTTTCTCATGTCTTCTCAAGAGAAAAATGATTTTTTTTTTTACGGAATGTTTTGAGTGGTAAAGTTAAAAAATGAATTGGAAGTAAGAGCCACAATTGCCAGAGATTATAAATCTTCAGAACTGTTTTCTTTGAAGTGTCTGTAGGCATACTAGTTGTAATGTTTAATTTGTGGCATATTCATTAATAACTTAATGAAAATTGCTTTTGGCAGTCGAGGGTAGGAATGAGAAACACTTGGAGAGAAATGAGCGTCTGACTAGGTGGTTAGATGAGCATACTTCCTGGTTTACCTAAGACGGTCCTGATTCTAGAGTAATTGTTAGTAGTGTCGCCTTCACTCTCAAGTAGGGGACTCAATAATGTCCGTTCTCGTTCTGAGTTACTAAAGAACTTTTTTTCCTACTTCCGAAAGAAACAGGTAAACAGCTAGACCATACTGTTTTCTATCTTTTGGGACATTTAACCAGAAAGTAAATTCAAAATTTCATATTGTACTGTGACTCCAAGCTAAAGACATTTGACACCCTGGTTAACATCTTTCTTCAACAAACTTTTTTATGTTTAGTTTTTTATTATTCCTGTTTCTTGGGATAACCAAGGAGATACAACACTGTGAATAAAAATCAAACCTATAACTTAAAGATTTTTAGATTGCTTTATTTTTAAATGAAGACATTTTAGTATCTTTTAAAGGCAGAATTTAGGAAAAGAATTGCTGCTTTAGAATAGCAAAAATTGGAAATAAAAGTCCAGATTCTGGTTAAATAAATTATATGTTCGTGGAATACAATGCAGCTATTAAAAATAATGAGGTAGATCTCTACTGACTTAGAAAAACAGGTTGCAGAACACTATTGAAGAGCATCGTTCCAACTTTGTAAATAAAAATTTGATAAGGGGCTGGCCCCATGGCTGAGTGGTTAAAGTTCCACTTTGACAGCCGGAGTTCACAGGTTTGGATCCCTGATGCAGACCTACTCCACTCATCAGCCCTGCTGTGGAGGAATCCCACATATAAAACATAGAGGAAAATTGGCTCAGATGTTAGCTCAGGGTGAATCTTCCTCACCAAAAAAAGAAAAAAAATTAGATGAAAACTCTGATGGCTGTGTTTGTGTAATCTGGAAGCATACCAGACAATTAATAGTGGTTAGCTCTTGTGGTAGAATAGGAGAGAAAGAAAATGGATCATTCACTTTTTACCTAATATAATTTTTAAAAAGAGGGAAAATAAGCTCTTTGTGGGGAAAACATATATACTAATAGACCATATTAAAATAGGGGGGTAGGGGGCCCACCCGGTGGCGCAGCGGTTAAGTGTGCACATTCAGCTTCTTGGCGGCCCTGGGTTCACCGGTTCAGATCCCGGGTGCGGACATGGCACCGCTTGGCACGCCAAGCTTTGGCAGGCATCCCACTATAAAGTGGAGGAAGATGGGCACGGATGTTAGCTCAGGGCCAGTCTTCCTCAGCAAAAAGAGGAGGATTGACAGCAGATGTTAGCTGAGGGCTAATCTTCCTCAAAAAAAAAAATAATAAAATAAAATAGGAGAGTAGTCTTCTAAATTTCATGTGTAATAATACTACATAAAACATTCTTCTTTTACAGTGGACAGACTGGCTCAGGGAAAACGTTTACTATGATGGGTAAGTAAATTGAAGATTAACATTTGCTGCCTTAGTCTGCTCTTTCTGCGATGACAGCACCTAGTACATTTTTTGAGAAGGCATAATTTCTATATATGATGTTGACCTCATAAAATGAGGGCTGATCCCAGGCTTCTGTCAGATTGTGAGTTCCAGGATGGCAAAGTCTATGTTTGCAGCTATGTTCCCAGCTCAATGCTGGGCACAAAATA
The DNA here is from genome assembly GCF_041296265.1 of Equus caballus. Classification (NCBI taxonomy): domain Eukaryota; kingdom Metazoa; phylum Chordata; class Mammalia; order Perissodactyla; family Equidae; genus Equus; species Equus caballus. Next base: position 53,109,762 of record NC_091699.1, on the reverse strand, counting down.
GGTTCTCAATGGACAGTTTTTGAGTTGGGTTTAATGAATTTTTATGTATTTATATCTGTATAACCTCTACCCAGATCAAGATTCCTGGTCAGTAACGACTCCCACCCCCATCCCCTGAAGTCTGCGTCCCTCTGACTTCTGTCATTATTAGTTTTGCTTGTTTTTGGATTTTTACAAATGAAATTTTACTGTATGTACTCTTTTATGTCTGGCTTCTTTCTCTCAGCGTTCAGTTTCTAAGATTCACTCATGTTGCTGCATGAAGCAGTTTATTTCCATTTCTGTATAATATATTATTGTATGAATATACCACAAATCTTCCATTCTACTGTTGATAGACGTTTGGATTATTTCCAGTTTGGGACCATGTGAATAGTGCTGCTGTGCACATTTTTTCTTATAAGTGTCTTTTAAAGTCAGTTCTGTTGGATATATATCTGGGAGTGGAATTGCTGTGTCAATGCATGAGACCCAATCTCATATGCAATAAGTAAAGTACAATTATTTGGTGTTTCTGCCCATATTGCTACCTGGCAGTAGGAAAAATTTGAAGCTTGGTACCTACATGGATTTTTTAATTTACCAAACAACTACTTTTTAAAATTGTGGGCCTTTCCTTCGGTCCTATTGATAAGTAGTTTCTATTATGTGATCTCTCACAGACCAAAATTTAACTTGTTTGGGGGCACAAATAGAAAAGTGATTATACAATGTGTCATCTTATTTCTGTATGAATGGCCTTTCAGTGTTACCATTTTGAAGGACTCCTATAATAGAATAAAAATGAATTGCCAAATCCTTTTTTTTACATTTTTTTAGGGCCATCTGAATCTGATAATTTTTCTCATAACCTGAGAGGAGTAATCCCACGAAGTTTTGAATATTTGTTTTCCTTAATTGATCGTGAAAAAGAGAAGGTAAAACTTACTGTAAAATTAAAGCAGTTCTATGAAGTACCTGGTTTTGAGTAGTTAGCTACTAATAATTGGCTCATGATACATGAAGGGGTGCTACTTTACAATGTGGATAGGCTAGTGTGGGACAAAGAAAACCTTTCAATTCTTAAGGTAAGATTAAGGATTCTGAGGTTTTTAATCTTCTAAAAGTTTTTAGCTTATAAAACATACATCATTCGTGAGCTTGGATTGCTGGCGTAAAAGAGAGAAGAATGTAATGCTTCTTAGGCTCTCAGGTTTTGCAAGAGAGAAGGTGTAGAGAAAACCTTAACTGAGGAAAACAGAGATTCACTGGGCTGCATCGCCTACCTGTACCTAGGCTCACGGTTGACTGTGGATGTCCGTAGACGTTCATGACGTTCAGTAGTGATGGGCTCTTCCTTACCTCCTTTGCAGACCTGCTGCCACGTGACCGTGATCTACTTGCTCCACATGTGGTGTGGCTCCATCATCCTGGGGATGTGGGCTTTCCTCTCCCATTGGCTCCCACGTTGGGCCATTCTCAGGATTGTGCTTCTTTAGGTTGGCAAATTCCAGGCTTAAGAGCCATTCGTGTTATATGTTCTATTCTATAAAGGAGTTTGATGTATACCTTTGGTTTACCATTTACTCCTTTGCAGAAACTGTCCCTAACCATTGCAATTAGACATGCACAGTGCATGCCAGTGACATAAGTTTAGTGCCATGTGTTTCTCTGGTTAAAAATTCTATAGAGAGCTTTTAACATAAATTATTTTTGGTCTTGTAAAGAATATAACAGTTGCTTCAAGTAAAACTTTATGAGGAAGTTCAATATATAAGACATAAAAATGGAATTGCCCATCTGGATTGCCAAATTCCCATCTTCCTGTCTTGGTTCTAAGGCATCTCTGGAAACTTCTGAGGCTCTTGGGATCACAGTGATGCTGCTTTAAAATGTAATGATGTGTTAAAACTAGTTATGTAAATTTTTTAACTGACTTAGGTATTTTATATCATGTAAAGGATAATATTATAGGAAATCTACACCTTATGAAGCAAGTGAAAGATTAATGCTATGAAAGATAATGAAAGATAGGGATGATCTCATGAAAATAACATCTAGACGAGGCTTCTCTTTTACAGGCTGGAGGTGGAAAGAGTTTCCTATGTAAGTGTTCCTTTATTGAAATCTACAATGAGCAGATTTATGACCTACTGGACTCTGCATCAGCTGGACTATACTTAAGGGAGCATATCAAGAAGGGAGTCTTTGTTGTTGGTGCCGTAGAGCAGGTGGTGACCTCAGCTGCTGAAGCCTATCAGGTACTCTGCCTTGAGCAGTTCGATCCTTAGACAACATAGCATGCTGTGAAGAGCACCTTGATCTCAAAAAAAGCAAGAATTGAACTACTAAAAATACTTTGTAAAAGACTAATACAGAATGTTCATGAGAAGAAAAGAGAAAAGAATATGACAGTGTTTTGTAGATCTCCCCTTAGATAGAACTTTAAGCCTCTTGATTTTGCGTTATTTTGGTGCTATTCTTTCCAATCAGGTGCTCTTAAAAACCACCCTGTAGATCCCTTGGGGACAATTTGTTAGTGTCCATATTTTTTTAGTGGTTCCTCCTGGGAGCTGTCCCTTTCAGGAGCCCCTGGGATCTCTGCCCTTTAAAACAGCTGGCTGTTCTTTTCCTTTTATTTGCTACCCTGTTTACCTACTAAGTGTCAAAAGCCAACATTTTTTGAGCATTCAGCTCAGGACAACAAACCTCTTGACAAGAATTTATAAAATATTCTACTCACATTTTCATAGATCCTGCCCTGGGCAGTTAATTTTAAACAATTTTTTATTATGTAATATTTGATACATACAAAATATTGCCACATGCATGAGTTACCGAGGATAATGTTAAAATGAACTTGTGGGGGCTCATTAGACAATTTAAGACCCAAATACCACCAATACTGGCCCATCTACCTGTGTGCTCCTCCCTGTCTCACATCCCTGGTTCCTCCCTAAACTTAAGCACCATGCTGAATGTCATCCTTTTCTTCCACTTTTAAATCAGATTTGTATGTATTGCTTAATATGTTGGCTTTTGCATTTTAAAAATGGTATGTATTTAGCCTTCTGTGACTTTTTTAAACTCATGATGGTTTATGAAATTTATCTATGTTGCATTTCATTTATTTTCGTGGCTGTATAATATTCCATTGTGTAAATATAATATATGTTATGTATCTCTCTTAGTTTATTAATTTATTCTTCCATCTTTGGCAAGTCTCCTGATTCAAACTTTTTAAACTATCACTCTTCCAGTAAAAGAGAGGTTTTACTTGTGACTCAGTGTATGTATGTATACATACTCAAAAAATTGTGTTAGGGCCTGGCCCAGTGGCATAGTGGTTAAGCATGTTCCCCTTCAGCGGCCCAGGGTTCACAGGTTCAGATCCTGGGTGCCAATGTATACCACTCATCAAGCCATGATGTGGTGACTTCTCACATACAAAATAGAAGAGGATTCGCAACAGGTGTTAACTCAGGGCCAATCCTCCTCACCAGAAAAAAGACAAATTGTGTTGGGATTTTGATTGGGATTGCATTGCAGTTATAGACCAGTTTGGAGGGATTGACTCTTTACAATATTGAGTCCACAGATGAACGTGGAATGTCTATTCATTTATTTAGGTCTTTACTGTCTTGCAATATAATAATTTTCTCCATGAAAGTCTTACCTTTTTTGGTTAGCTTTATTCTAATATACCTTATTTTTTTTGTTGCTCTTGTAGATAATCTCTTTTTAAATTATGTTTTGTTTAGTGTGTACAGAAATGCAGTTGACTATTATAGAATGCTTTTATAATCAACCACGTTGCTAACTATCCTATAAAATCAAGAGTGTGTATCAAATTTTATCAGGGGCTGGCCCAGTGGCGTAGTGGTTAGGTTCACACACTCCACTTTAGTGGCCAAGGGTTCACGGGTTCGGATCCTGAATGTGGTCTTACATGCCACTCATCAAGCCATGCTGTGGTGGTATGCCACATATAAAATAGACGAAGATTGCCACAGATGTTAGCTCAGGGCCAATCTTCCTCAAGCAAAATAGGAAGACTGGCAACAGATGTTAGCTCAGTGCCAATCTTCCTCACTAAAAAAACAAAAAACAAACAAAATTTATCAGATGCTTTTTCTCCCTCTATTGAGATGAGCATGTGGTTTTTCTCCTTTAACATGTTAACATGATAAAGTATTGGATTAGATTTGCTACTATTTTGTTTAGGATTTTTCATCGGTGTTAAAGATTGAGATCCACTTGTAATTTTCCTTTTCCTATTATCACCTTTATTTTCTGTAAGTTTGTATGATTGGAATGACCTGTTCTTAAAAAGTATTGTAGAACTCATCCCCAGAATCATCTGGGCCCTGTGTTTTGTGAGAAGATTTTTAATTACAGATAAAAATACTTTAATAGGGCTATGCAGGCATTGTATCTCTTCTTGGGTCAGTTTTGATAAGTTATGTATTCCTAGAAAAATTTCAGTTTCCTCTGAGTTTTCAAATATATTGGCATAAAGTTGTTCCTAGTATTCTCATTTTTTAAATCTTTGCTATATCTACAATTTTCTTCTCTTTTTGCATAGTTGGTATTGTTTATATGGCATTGCTCTTTGATTTTTTCTGTATTTTACTTTCTTTGGGTTTATTCTGCTGTTCTTTTTCCAGCTTCTTAAGCTGGATGCTTAGCTCCTTTTGGCCTTTCTTTTATGATATAAGTATTTAATGCTGTAAATTTATTTCTTAATATTGCTTAAACTTCACATGTTATAATATCTTAATTGTCATATAGACCTAAGTATTTTTCCATATTTTTTTGATCCATGTATTACTTAGAAATGTAATTTAAAATTCCCAAACTTATGAGAATTTTAAATTCATTTCTCATTTTGATTCTTAATTGCATTGGGATCAGAGAATGTGATCTTGTGTGATGCCTAGTCTTTGAGATTTATTGAAAACTGGTTTATGGATTAATACAATGGCCAGTTTTTATAAATGTGTGCTTGAGAAGAATGTATATCCTTGGATACAGGGTTTTATATTTTTATTAATTTTTTTGTCTATATAATCTATTAGTACTTGAGAGATATATTAAACTCCAACTAAGGTGTTGGTTTTATCAATTTTGTCTTGATTTTGGTCAATATAAGTATTTATGTATACATATAGAGATAGACTGTTTTATTAGGCTCATATAAAATTAATAAGATTAGTTTATCTTCCTTTGGTTTGAATCTATAATTTTGTATTGATTCTATATTTTCCTATTAACACATTTGCCTTCAAAAGCTATTTTGGCTGATATTCATATACTACTGAGCATTTTTTTTATTAGTATTTGGTATATGTTTTCCCATCAGACCTTCTGTCTTAATGTTTTAGTTGTTTTTCATAAACCATATAGCTGTATTTTGCTTTTTTTAACCTTTCTTGACAGTATTTTTACCTAACCTGTGTACATTAATGTGATTTTTATTTTTGTTGGACTCATTTCTACCATCTTCCTTAGTGTTTTTTGTTTTGTTTTATTCAATGCTTCTTTCCTTTTGTTGCTTTTTTTAAAAGACTTTATTTTTTTAGAGTAGTTTTAGGTTTCAGAGCAAAGTTGAGAGAAAGATACAGTAACTTCCCATATACTCCCTCCTCCCACACATGCGTGGCCTTCCCCATTTTCAACATCCCACACCAGAGTGGTGCATTTGTTACAATCAATGAATCTCATTCACACATCATAATCACCCAAGTCCATAGTTTACATTACAGTTCACTCTTCGTGTTGTATGTTGTGTGGGTTGCCTTTTTGTTTTTGATCCAATATGCGGCACCATTTGTTGAGAAAAAACTTTTCTTTTTCCTGTTGAATTGCCTTTGCACCTTTGATGAAAATCAGTTGACCATACATATGTGGCTTTATATCTGACTGTATTCTCTTCCACTGATATGTGTCTCTCTGCCCATACAAAACTGTCTGGGTTATTGTAGCTAGTTGTTGCTAAGTAGTAAGTCTTGAGATCATGTAGAGCAAGTCCTTCAACTTTGTTCTTTTTAACAATTATTTTGGTTATTCTTGGATTTTGCATTCTCATATTCATAAAATCAGCTTGTCAGTTTCTACAAAAAAGGCTGCTGGGATTTTGAGTGGGATTGTGTTGAATTTGTCAATCATCTTTGGGAGAATTAACATCTTAAGAATATTGAATCTTCCAATCCGTGAACATTCCCCAAGTTGTTTTATTTTTGTTTGTATTTGATTTTTGTATAAATGTTTTAAAAACGTGCTTGTATTTGCTTTTTTCTCCTTATTTTGCACAAATGTTAGCATATTGTACTACTTTTGCACCTTCCTTTTTTAAGATGATAGTGTTTTGGAATTTGTCCCATATTTGAGGATTTCTCTTTGTCTTACAGCTGTATGAATGTATCATGATTTATTTAATATTTAGTGTACAGTATATAGTGTTATGAAAAGGAAGCATAAAGTTTGTCGTTAGCGCCATGGAGTCTATTCCAACTCCTAGTGACCCTGTGTACAGCAGAACGAAACCCTGCCTGGTCTTTTTGCGCCATCCTCTCACCTTCTGGTGCTATATCAGACAATTCTCCACTGCTATTCATAGGGGACTTATGGCCAATTTTTCGTAAGTGGGTGGCCAGGTCCTTCTTCCTAGTCCGTCTTAGTCTGTAAGCTCCCTGAAACCTGTCCACCATGGGTGACCCTGCCGGTATTTGAAATACTGGAAGCATAGCTTTCAGCATCACAGCAACACGCAGCTGCCACAGTATGACAACTGTCAGACACGTGGTATGGTTCCCTGACCGGGAAATGAACCGGGGCTGTGGCAGTGAGAGTGCTGAATCTTAACCACTAGACCACCAAGCATAAAGTACTATCCAAAAAACATAAAGATATGAATAATTTCAATTTTATGCTGTGGCTGGTTAATAGAGTTGTAACAGTTCCATTTATTGAGTATATGTGCTAAGCACTGTGCTAGCTTCTTTTGATACATTATTTCATTGAACTTCTAATCTACTTTTGAGGTAAGATACTAATTTCCCCATTTTATCCTGTACTATTATGACCTTGCTACTCAAAAATGTAATTCTCAGACTATGGTATCACCTGGGAGCATGTTACAAATGCACAGTCTCAGGCCCACCTCACACCTACTGAATCAGAATCTGAATTTTAACAAGATCCCTAGCTGATTAGTATGCCTATTAAAGTTTGAGAGGCTCTGCCCTGTTGGGTAGGTACCCATATTCCCATTTTGCAGGTATGGGCCTGAGCCTTGAAAAGGTTCAACTGGCCCCAGAGCACACAGCTAGTAAATGGTGGAGCCAGGGGTTGAACTCATATTCATCTGATTCCAGAGCCTGCAGTCTGAACCTTCGTATCCTGCTTGCCATAGGGAATAGAGAGGGGAAACAAGTACTTTGTAGACTAAAAGAGCTGACAGAACTTTGCGCTTGAAGGTAATTTCAAGATTTAGCTTGTCTAACTTTCTCATTGTCTGGGTGAAGAAAGGGTTCAGAGAGATTTTGTGATTTGCATTAAGTTAACACAAATAGGGAATGGCAAAATCAGTTCTAGATCCTATGCCTTCTGATTTCCCGCTTGTTCTCTGTCCCTAACATGGAGAGGGGACAGAAAAGGAAAGGGAAAGGAAAATAACTTGAGTATGTTCCTCGATAGACCAGTGTTCTCTCACTGCCCTCTACACCTTTCCTACTGATGTTAGTGTCTGTTGTGACCACCCGGAAGTTGTGATAATATATTTTGCTTTTGCCTAGGTGTTGTCTGGAGGATGGAGAAACAGACGTGTGGCATCGACATCAATGAATAGAGAATCCTCTAGGTCTCATGCAGTCTTTACAATTACAGTAGAGTCAATGGAGAAAAGCAATGAGACTGTGAATATACGGACCTCCCTACTCAATCTGGTGGATTTAGCAGGATCTGAGAGGCAAAAAGATACCCATGCAGAAGGGATGAGGTTGAAAGTAAGAATGTAATTATGGTCTTCAATTTCAGCTTGTATGTGAATTATTACTAGAACTCAATACCAAGCTAAATGTTGTGAGGGCTTCAAAGGAATAACAAATTGCTCCATCTGAAATGTTTAGAAATTTTTGTTATGGGGAAGGGACAGTAAACATACATGGGATAGGACAAGTCTATCAGTAGCAAGAATGTTTGAATTCATGCGAGAAGGGATGATGGCACAAGGGGCAGCAGGGGTCAGAGGAAGGGTGTGACATGGACTGCTTATGGGAAGCCTGGAAAAGAAGTTGTTCTTGAGTTGTGTTCTCAAAGCGGGAAGATTTGGACACGGAGAGAGGAACAGGGAATACATGCCTGGCAGGGGGACATCTCAAGGGTTATGGATGCAGAGTGAATCTGGCATTTGGCATTTCAGCATGGATGAATGGGTGGGTTGAGTTAGAGGTGCCAGTAGGCCCAGATCATTGAGGACCAGGAGTGCCAGGCAAAGTTTGCTCTCAACTCTCCCAACACTGGGAAACACTTAAAGGTTTTGAGTGATTTCGTGAAGAAAGCCTGTTTTATAAAAACAGCCATCTGGCCCACCACTGCCACTTTCAAGAGGGGAGAGCGTAAAGAGAAAGGAGAGCAGTTACGCTGTTTAATATTTCAGGGGTGAGGGTAAAGGACTTAGTGGAAGATTCTCTGTAATATGTATGACCAAAGTGTGTATATGTATTGTCAATAAAATATGTATGGATTTTATAGTTTAGGATATATGAGGGATAGGGGAGAGGAGTCGGAAATGGTGGAGGAGAGTACTTTTTGTATTAAAAGTGAGGAATTGAGCCTCCTGAGCTCTCAGGCAGTTTCAGGCAATCTCAGGCTCATGTTTCTATTGAGACGTAAAGCGTAAGAAGAATAGCTTATGGGGGCCAGCCCCATGGCCGAGTGGTTAAGTTCACACGCTCTGCTTCCATGGCCCACGGTTTCATTGGTTTGGATCCTGGGTGTGGACCTAGCACCCCTCATCAAGCCATGCTGAGGCGGAGTCCCACATGCCACAACTAGAGTGACCTACAGCTAAAATATACAGCTGTACTGGGGGACTTGGGGAGAAGGAAAAATTAAGAAAAAAATAAATAAAAATTTAGAAAGTGAAAAATAAAAATAATAAAAAAGAAAAATAGCATATGTTTATAATAGGCCATATGCTGGGTTTGTTCTAAATGCTATATTAACTCATTTAACCTTCACAAATCTGGAAGCAGGTACTGCTATCCTTCCTATTTCAGTAAATTGTCCAGGGGCGCACAGCTAAGAGTAGAGCTCAGATTCAAACCAAAGTAGTCAGCTCGACAGACAGTGCCCTCAACTGTGGCACTAAACCACCTTTCTGATTTACTTAATGATAGCAGACGGTGGCAACTCTGAAATCAGCTCATCTTGCTTTATAATTTCTACTCTTTCTTGTTTTCTAGTACTTTCACCACTGCAGACCCAATTACCGAAATAAGCTACCTACAGTAAAAATCCAGAGTAACATATTTAACTCATTTTTCTTTTTTCTCCAAACCACTGTTTTAAAGGTTTTTATTATACTTTACAGAATTAGACTGAGTATTCTCTTGTAATAAGTTCATCAGTGGCTTTGTGGGATGTAGGGGTGCGTTATTAGTTATCATAATGTAGCAAACATTTTAACATAAAAGGGTTGAAAATATGCCTATTAATGTGCTACTCCAACATTTTTTCCTCTGTTCTTTCTAGTTTTTATCCCTAACTATAGGTCAATTTTAAACTATTAACAATCATGAGGTGACATTGATTTTTTTTTTCCTCCTTCACATGATTTTTGTGTTTGTCTTTCAATATTGAAATTGCATTGTGTATCGAATAGGAAAAGGTTAGGGGATAGTTGAGGGCATCTTTTTTGCTGGAAAGTTAGTTATCCTTAACTAACATTGTCCCTAACTTGACTTTGCATTCACAGTTGTCACCCTGCTGGGTATATTTTAGTTCAAAATACGAAAAAGAAACCAGTGCACCTAAATTTTTATTCTCTTTCCCCATTGCCTTAGGAAGCAGGTAACATCAACCGATCATTGAGCTGCCTGGGCCAAGTGATAACTGCACTTGTTGATGTGGGTAATGGAAAACAGAGACATGTTTGCTACAGAGACTCCAAACTTACCTTCTTACTCCGGGTAAAGCAGATTATTGCGTTCCTGGGCCTTTTTCTTAATTATGCTCCCTATGGTTGATAGTTGGGTAATCTCTCTCAGCCTTGGTGTAAGGGTATACATTTTTTTTGCTTAAAAAAAGATCTTGTGATTTCTTCCCTGAAAATGTGTACCATTCGTATCATTAAACAGGATTCCCTTGGAGGTAATGCCAAAACAGCCATAATTGCGAATGTTCACCCTGGATCCAGGTGTTTTGGGGAAACCCTGTCAACACTTAATTTTGCTCAAAGAGCCAAGCTGATTAAAAATAAGGTAAAATACTGAGTACCATTAAGTAAATTAGAAAAATACTTAGGTTTGTAGTACCTTACTTTTGTGATTGCCTGATTTACCATTAGTTTTTATTTATTTCTCTGTGAAAGCTTAACTCTAAACAAGATCTCTATTTTGTCTTTCTTAGCCTTGGGTATCACTCATGTAATTTGAGGCCTAGATTGGGTCTTATGTTTAGTATTATTTGGCTGGTTTTTCTTATGGGAAGGCAAAGTTTTGCCTTTGTAATTGGGTTGGAGACTAAATTTATTTACCTAAACGTTATTAGCAGAGTCGTGTGTGCATGTGGTGATGGTGGGGATGCGCTATGAAAATAATTTGATGATGTTGACAAACTTCATTTTCAAGATGCAGTAACTCCAAGGATTCCCTGTTTTTCTTTATATGCAAGAAGCTTCCTTGATATTCATGTATACCAGTGGTCAGAAAACTTTTCCTGGTAAATATTTTAGGCTTCTTGGATCATATGGTTTCTGTCCCAACTACTCAACCATGCCTTTGTAGTGAGAAGGCATGGAATATAGACTTTTTTTTTTTTACATAGACAATATGTAAACATATGGGCATGGCTGTGTTCCAGTACAACTTTACAAAAACAGGTGGCAGACTGTATTTGGCTCACGGGCAAGCAGCACTTTGCCAACCCCTGGTGGAGACTGTCAAAATACCAACGAGTCCCCCACCTGTTTTAGAGAAGTTGGAGCCCCCTTTGGTTTTAGACAAAAAACTCACAAGTCAATTGGCCGATGAATTTCCTTTCTCTTTCAAAGGAGAAATTGGTCATTCTTACCCCAAAAGTAGACTCCCTGATCTTCTTCTTATCGTAAGCTTGAAGAGGTCCATGTTGTGTCTTCCCCTGAGTAAGTCAGAAGAGTATTCGTTCGTTTTATTGGATTATCACTCCTGGTAGGATACTTCTGATACAAGGAGGAAAAATCATTAGAGCTTCCTGATCCTGTCTCTTGGGACTTACTAGAAGTTTTTGGAGAGTGGAGAACTGCGGGGATAATTAGAATTGTTATGTCACTGATGTGACAATGATGTCAGAATATACAAGGAGTGCCTTGTAATGAGTCTGGCCAATAAGAATCAGAAGCAACTAGAAATGGCTTCTGAACACACAGAACAACAAAACTAGGAGCCTTATAGTGGTCACTATCAATGGTAAGTCCCCTGCTGCAGCCTGTCAGTAGAAGGTGGCTAGGATATCTGGGACTTGTTTAAGGATAAACTATTTAGCTCTTTCCCAATGGGCAGACCTGGTTTAAGACAGGAACACAGGGACCTTGGGGCTGTCAGGGTTTTTTCCCTCACTGGAGTATTGGGTATTTCACAACTGGGTCCCTTTTATCTGGTTGGTACTCAGCCATTGGCTCTTGTTATCACCCTGTAGATTTTGTAGGCCTTTTTGAACCTCTTAGAAGTTGTCTCAAATAAGATGTTTCTTTAAGAGTATTTCTTAAAGAGATATTTCTTTAAAATAGCACTTAGTGTGGTAATAAAACAAATGGAGCTGTTCGACCAACCCCTCCTTCCAGAAGGGCTGTTTGGAGATACAGGGTTGGATCCCTCTGGAGAGGGTGGTTTCTGCCAAGCTGGTGGGGCTCCAGCCAGCCCTGCAGTTCATCACACCCTTTACAGAGAGCCAAGACAGATGGCAGATGGCACCTGTCGAGGTTTTTTCTCTTCTCCGTGGGGGAGAGCTGTTTGTCGCAGGAAGCAATGAACATACCCAGATCTCAGGTGTGACCCAGGCTGACAGGATGCAGGACTAGTCAACAGAGCAGAGATCCAAGTGGGAGGGTACAGGAGGAGTTGTGAGTGGGGGAAGACCTCTGGCTCTAGGTCTGAAGGCACGGGGGAAGGAAGCTTCCTCCCCACTCTCCACACTGTGATTCTGGTGGCCTTTTGACTGTCTGTGAGATGAAAGTGCAGTTTTGTTTGGTGTTCTTCATTCCAAATCGTACAAACAAATATAAACACAAGACTCTACGACTCAAAGAGTGCTCTTATAATGCTTTTTAAAAAATTCTCGAATAGGCAGTGGTAAATGAAGACACCCAAGGAAATGTGAGCCAGCTCCAAGCTGAAGTGAAGAGGCTCAAAGAACAGTTGGCCCAGTTTACTTCAGGGCGGATGCTGCCAGAAAGCTTTCTGACCAGAGGTAAGATGAGCACAGTGTGCTTTATCCTGAAGAAGACCACGTGCGAATGTTAGCGTGAGAACCCTCTGACGACAGTCACAACACAGTGAGGCTACCCAAAATTTTCTACAAGTATCCGTCTGTGTTTATTTCACCTACTTAGGAACATGGTACTTTGTCTGCAACCAGATACAGATACCATAGCTACTGAATTCTGTGAGATATGGTGGGAAGGGGGAGTAGAAATAATTTTGAATAATTCGGCCCTAATAAAAGTGCTAAAAAGAGATACTAATAAATTTAATTTAGATCCACTTCCAAGATTTTGTCATATCATTTTTAATCTGTATGTTTACTAAATAGGATAATAGAGACTTGTTTTTCTTTAAAGAATAGCTAATGTGTAGACTGGATTGATTTGAAATCCAGGATCTGGTAATAACAGTCAGATTCTTCTAGATTAGTTGAGAGCAGTCAATCAAAGGCTGTTTTAGCTCATCCCTGGGTCTTAAAATTGGAGAAATAAACTTTTTTTTCCCCTTTCTTTCTTACTGGATCAATTACAGACAGAGACGAGACTACTTACATGAAGTATTTCCAAGAGGCAATGTTATTCTTTAAGAAATCTGAACAGGAAAAGAAGGTAGGAAACTGAATTAGTATAAAGGTGATTCAAGATTCTTTAGGCTTTTACTATGTGGTGCCTTTCTGAGTGAAATAAATGGCACAAATAAAACAGAGGAAGGCTATGAAAAATCTAATTTTGCCTTTGAGATTAAATGTGAAGTTAGTGTTTGTTGCTTGGTTTGTGAAAATTTAGGGAAGATGAATTATTTTTCATGTCTAACCAAATTATGAATTTCTCAAGTCTCTAGTAGAAAAAATTACCCAATTAGAAGACCTCACCCTCAAAAAAGAAAAATTTATTCAGTCCAATAAAATGATTGTGAAATTCCGAGAGGATCAAATAATGCGCCTGGAGAAACTCCAGAAGGAATCCCGGGGAAGTTTTCTACCTGAGGAGCAGGATCGTTTGCTGTCGGAATTAAGGGATGAGATTCAAACTCTACGAGAACAAGTGAGTATGTAACGTTTGCAGTATTTCTAAAAATAAAAGAAGTTCAAGGCAAATATATGTTTGTCACCAAATTCATGTAATTTAATACAGTGGAAAGTGTTTTAAATGAATTCATCTGACAGTATGATTGCATAATTTCTTTTCCCCCATTTTCCAAAATAGTAAAACCTGAAGGGAAAAGGGAGGAAGTTGTGGTGATGTAGCTACCAAAGCACTCAGCCCCAGCACTAAGCACCATTCATCCCAGTGGGCAGTTGTGGTTCTCTAAACAGTGTGGCCTCTTTATACTGGAGCCCTTTCAAGTTGTTTTGTTGTTATTTTTCCTTTTCCCTGGGGAGGATGGATAGTTAATCCAGGCACTTCATTAAAAAACAAAGATAACCTTTTATCAGTTTTGTATCTTTCTAGAGGTTTTTATGCATATTCAAACTAAGATAGATAGATATTTTTACTTTTATTCCTTTTGCACACAAAAGGCAGCTCACCATACACTCTTCTGTACCTTGCCCTTTTCACTTAATGTATCTTGGAGGGTGTTCAACCCTGCTCAATAGAGAGTTTCCTTATTCTTTTCAATGCATTAATTTAAGCAGTCTCCTTTGCATGAAAAGTCTGCCACAGTGTACACCCTTTTGCTTCTCTCTTTACCTGCCTGGGTGAAAGTTTCAAGGGTACAGATCCAGATGTAGAGTAACGGAGTTGTAGGTTGTGCCCATGTTCAATCTGATCGCAAATGCCAAGTTGCCTTCCACAGTGGCGGCAGACCACCACCAGCAGTGCATGTGGCATTCCTAATGTTTTCTAACGGCTGTTCAGAAAGACTTGTTCATTAAGGAAATGTCTGTAAATGTGTAAGTCTGTAATTCTTCTGTCACAGATAGAGCACCACCCCAGAGTCGCAAAGTATGCTATGGAAAATCATTCTCTCAGGGAGGAGAATAGAAGACTGAGATTATTAGAGCCTGTGAAAAGAGCCCAAGAATTGGATGCCCAGACCATTGCAATACTAGAAAAAGCTTTCTTCGAAGTATCTGGCACAGATGAAAATGACAAAAGTAAGAAATGATTGTTGTATACATGCCTTGTAGGGCCAGAGGGGCTGTTTTAAAGGGCATTTATATTGCCTTGAAAGTGGGGCCTTCGTTTTAGCCTCTAGACTTAGTGTGCTAATTTTTTACATACATATTTATGCTTTTATGTTAGCAAAAGGCATTTTCTACACTTCTCAAAAATCACAGAGTAGTAAATTATGTAAGCTAATAGACATATCAAGGAAATATCTATTATATTTTTCTATTTTGTTGATAAAAGATTCAGTATTACTTTTAATTTTTGTTAAATGGAATTTCCTTGTTTTAAGTATTTGAAATGAAAAGTGGTTAACTTAGCACAGCACGAATGAATGGAGAGTTGAGAAGTTTATCCACCCGGTTAAGGTCTGTGCAGTGTGAGCTACAGCAGAGCATGTTCAGACTCATGGTCTCAGCAGCGGATTTTGGTCCTGATGTTGTGGTTGCGGGTCATGCTTGCTAGTGTACACTCTGTTGGTTATATGGTATCTGTTTAGTTTTCCTCTGTGGAAAGCAGTCCAGTTAGTACTGAATCTGACTCACAGGCTTGGCAGCTACTGGTGTGAATGCTCTGGGATTTGGTAACAGTGTGTGTTTGCCCCATTCTCAGACTGAATATTTTCATGGTCTTTTATTATACTCTGTACCAGCCTTAGTTTCTTTTGAGGTTGAAATTGAGAAAACTCTTATCTTCTTATTCTGCACTCATAAAGAAACCTGCTTGTGTCCTTTTTAAATTGTTGCTTTCTAAGTCTTCCATTCTGTTATGACTTAATGAAAGAATAAAATTCACAGTATTTGGGTTGTGGAGAGACCAAGATTTTAGACGCAAAGTTAAGACCAGGTTTTCTGTATTATTTCAACTATTGTTCCCTACAATGCTCTGTATTTTGCTGGCCGTTTTGACCTCAATAGTACCTTGACTTAATACCTTTGAAAGATACTAGTGGTGATTTCTGGACCCCACCATCTTCTAAACATGTATCATTTTCTAAGCAACTTTTACATATTTTCCCACACTGAAACTCGGTGGAACTCTCTTTGACATATTCAGTCTTCTAAGTGATCCCTGAAAATTAGAATTTATTATTACCTGGTAGATAATACCAACTTCTTTCAACTTGTTTCCTGTTCTAAAATTCACTGACTGTTAAAACATTAGCTGCTAGCACTAGTTCCTGCAGGATTCAACTAATGGTGTTTCTGCACCCACCAGCGTGTGTGTTGTACTTCAGTCATTGCTTGCTCTTTCTTCTAATGGAAACGGTGTTGCCTTCAATATGCCCCTCCATCTTGTGGCTTCTCAGCTTCTCAAAAGCTATTTCTAATACTCTTTGACACACTGTGTTTCTCCTGTTGCAGCAAAGGCTCTTGTATTTTAGGGTCTACCTTCCAACCCATTTCTTATTTTTCCTGCTGTGCTTCAAACTTGATACCTGGCAGAGAACTTAGAAAATGTGTTCTGGGGCTGGCCTGGTGGCATAGTGGTTAAGTTTGCATGCTCCACTTCGGCAGCCCAGAATCCAGGTCTGGATCCTGGATGCGGACCTAGCACTGCTCGTTAGGCCACGCTGTGGCAGCATCCCCATAAAATAGCGAAAGACTGGCACAAGTGTTAGCTCAGCGACAGTCGTCCTCAAGCAAAAAGAGGAAGATTGGCAGCAGATGTCAGTTCAGGGCCAATCTTCCTCACAAAAAAAGAGGAAAAGAAAAAAGTGTGTTCTGTTATTTTTGTCTTTCAAAGACCAAGTTGTTTCCTTATTTCCAGGTCAGCAAGGATTCTCTCCTAAAGCTCCGAAAGAGCCATGCTCGTTAGCGAACTCTGAGAAGTTAAAAGCACAGCTCCTGCTAATTCAGACAGAGCTGAATAATTCAAAGCAAGAATATGAAGAATTCAAAGAACTAACTCGGTAATGTATAAATGCATATTCGTGCTTACTTTTTTTCGTATCTTTTAGTGTTGATTTGTTTTAGTGTTTAACATTGACAATTTGAGCATTTCACTTTAAATATTAAATTCTCATATAGCAACTAGCTTGTTTAGACGTAAAGGAAAGGGGCTTGCTTCTAGCTCTTTTTTTTTTTCTTTTGAGTGGAGATGTAATTGACATAAACTTCTAGCTCTTTAATAATATATTTAATGAACTAGATGATATGAGTGTTTTAAGGGATGTACCTGTTGAGATGAGTGTATTGAACTTACACAGTGAATTCTTTATCTGGCCACCAAATTTAAATCACTGTTGTTATTAATTAAATTAGGATTTTTAGAAATTACATATTTCTTAATATTCTTAGTTGATGCACTTTGTGTAAAAACAAAGATAAGCCACATTCATATTATAGCTAAAATTAATCCTATTCTAAAATATAAAGAAGTGTTTTTTTTAAAAATAATGTGTATGGCGTCATCATGGACTATTTTGGCTTTGAATTGGAGCGCCACTGTTTCCTAGTTGAACACCTTAAACCATCATCAATCTCTGAGCTGTACTTTGCCCAACTGGAAAATGGGGGTAATAATCTAAGAATATCTCTGATATAAAGATATAACTATAAAGTTATGTGAGAGTATAAACTGTAAAGTATTCTACAATTGTGTGACATTACTCATTACCTGAAATACTCAATTTTATAATATCTATTAGGAAAAGGCAGCTAGAATTAGAATCAGAACTT
This sequence comes from Equus caballus, assembly GCF_041296265.1. Classification (NCBI taxonomy): domain Eukaryota; kingdom Metazoa; phylum Chordata; class Mammalia; order Perissodactyla; family Equidae; genus Equus; species Equus caballus. The sequence continues at coordinate 53,092,308 of NC_091699.1, read as the reverse complement.
CAGGCTTTGCAAAAAGCGAACCTTAATCTTGAAAATCTTTTGGAAGCAACAAAAGCCTGCAAGCGGCAAGAAGTTTCTCAGCTGAATAAAATTCATGCTGAAACACTTAAGGTAGGTAATCTGAAGCAATACTTCAATCTTAAATGAGTGCTATTTCATTTGTTAATAATGGAGGAAGTCTGCACAGATATCTCCAGATACAGACACAGATATCTCCAGATACAGATAGAATCCCTTGCAGACAGTAACCCTGGGGTGACACGGTCCTTGTCTTCGGATGTATACCCCCAGTGGCAGGGTGGTGTAGGAAAGAATACAGCATGTGGAGTCAGACCTGGGTTCAAGTTCTAATCTGTCATTAAGCATAGGCAGGGTTTCCTAACTTCTGAGCCTCATTATTTGTTGTGTCTGAATTGGCGATGAGGGTAATAGAACTGCAGGGTTTTAGAGCATTAAATGAGGTAGTAAAGTGCCTAGCGCCTGGGAGGTCTCGGTAAATGGCAGCTGTTGCCCTACTGTGTCATGTGCTCAAAGCTTGCAGTGGAAGAATAGAATCCTAAAGACAAAGACCACTAAAGGATCACAGGTACCACTGGGATAACAGGAGGCATAAATAACCATAGTCCTCATGAAAGAAAACATTGAACATCTGAGGATGAGGAGAGAGAAGGAGAGTACACGAGGGAAGCAGAAGGCTAAGAAGTGAAGATGCTGATGCTGGTGATTGTCGCTTTTTGTACCAAATTCCCTGACAGCTAAAAAAAACTTTCCCTATACATCTTAAAAATAAATAGATGTTTATCGCTAACGATTGTCTTTAGCAGTGATGCTTTTTGTTCACTTAATAGGAAACTGCTTTTAAAAGTAATTTTACTCATTTGTTTGATTAGGTAATTCACATGACTGGAATTTTTAAAGGTACAAAGAATATTTGGTGACAAGTCTCTTTCTGTCTGCTGTCTTTCCAGCCAACCAGGACCCCCTTTGGAGGCAATCAATGTCACCAAGTCTTTTTTTGTTTTTGTTTTCTTTCTTTTTCTTATTTTACGCAGCAGTAGCATATAGTATACATCATTCTACACCTTGATTTTTTTTTAATAATGATATTTTAGAGTTTGTCCCATGTCCGAAGGGAAAAAAAAGAACCTTCTTTTTGTTTTTGTTTTTTGGTTTGTTTTGGCACTTGCACAAAAATGTATTATATAGATATTTCATGAATTACTGAACCTGGAAAAATGCTATTTCTTATAAAGGTAGAATTTTTTTCTTTGCTTTTTAAGAAAGATGACCTTTAATATCTGTGTAGGAAATTATTTTAAAATGCTTGCAGAATATCACCAAATGTTTTGTAATTTGCATCTGTAGCCCCTTAGCCCAGCAGAATTACAGAGCTTGAAGCACTCTGGCATTCTAGGCCCACTTCTTTTGTTTATAGCTGAGCAAACCAGGACAAAAGGGATTACAGAGTTTGCTGAGAGTAGCATAGCAATTCAGATCTTTTGTTGTTTGTCCATTTTTAATTGTATGAGTACTTTATGAATACATTCTCCTTGTTTGAAAGAAATATACCTATGTATACAAGTTTAGGTTAAGACCCCTTTTGAGCACCACTGCCAATCTGAGTCTAATCTCATCCTTCATCCCCCATTCCCAGGAGCAATTTGTTATCAGTTTGGGAATCTTTTTTCTTAGCAATTTTGTACAGTAAATATTACATGGACTGAGAAGATTATGTAGAGTTATAGATTGTTTTTTGTTGTGCTTTGTTTTTAAAAATGAATAGAATCATCCTACATATGTTATTCCGCAGTGGGCTTCTGTTAACTCAGGGATATGCCTTGGGTCTTCCACATTAACTAGTGCCTAGAGCTCTACCTCATTTTAAACCTAGCCTTCCTTGTTTTGGATGACCCCTGGCTTATTTAGCTGGTTTCCAGTGTAAGCATTCTCTGGGGTGGATTCTGTGAAGGAGAAGTGGTAGTCTTAGGATGTCTCGGCATTGGAGTCAGTCGTGCTGAAGTGTCCTCCGAGTGGCTGCACCATGTGCCTTCCCAGGAAGTCTGGGAGCACTCATTCCCCAGCACCCGCCCTGGGAACTGGCATTGTCAGGCTCTTTAATGCTCCACAGTCTGATGGATGAAAAGTGATGTCTTGTTAAGGTTTTAATTCTCATTTCCCTCATTTCTAAGGAAGTTGAACATCTTTTCCTATGTTCATTGTCCATCTGTATATCCTTTTCCATGAAAAAAAAGCCTTTCTTCCTACTAGTTGTTTATCTTTTTCTTCTTATTTGTAGTTTTTATACGTTAATCTTTTGTTTATTACCTATACTGCCATTATACTCTGCCATCATGTTGCTTGTCTTTTATCTTTGTATGTGATACTTTTGTTGTACAAAAGTTTTAAAATTTTGGTATAGCTAGGTTTATTGATCTTTTACCTTTTGACTCCTTTTTTTGCATTTTTTAAAGGCCCACACAGTCTCAAGACCATCAATATATTCTACTTTCTTTTACCACTTTTATAATTTTGTTTTGACATTGAGATGTTTAATGCATTTGCTGTTTTATTTTTGAATGGTATGACATAGGGATTTAACTTTTTTTTTAATAGTCCATGTTTTTCTCACTAGTTTGAACTTTCCACATATAAATCATTCTCTTTCTGGACTTCGTATTTTTTCCAGTGTTCTATTTGACTATTCATATGCTAATAATGACTATTTTAATGACCATACCGTTTTTTTTTTTGGAGGAAGATTAGCCCTGAGCTAACATCCCCTGCCAATCCTCCTCTTTTTTGCTGAGGAAGACTGGCCTTTAGCTAACATCCATGCCCATCTTCCTCTATTTTATGTGAGATGCCTGCCACGGCGTGGCTTGCCAAGCTGTGTGTAGGTCTGTACCTGGCATCCAAACTGGCAAAAGTGTGAACTTACCCGCTGCACCACTGGGCTGGCCCCTGACCGTACCCTTATAATGTATTTTTATATTGGCCAGAGAAGTCTTTCCAATTTGTTCTCTTTTTAACTGTATTTTCCTGTATTTAACATTTATTCTTTGTATAAAGTTTGGAATCAGCTTATCAAGTTTCATTTTTTAAAATCTTGCTGGAATTTTATTTGAGACTCTATTGAATTGATAAATTTGTTTCCACTTGGGCACTTCTATGCTGCCTCTCAAGGATACTTTTTCTTTTCTTTTGATGAATAGAATTTCAATTTTATCTTCTCTGTTCACAAAGTTACTAAATATGCTATTTTTTCATCTGCTAATGTTGTTTTCTGTAATCATTTTTTTGCTGCAGATTATAGCTACACCAACCAAGGCTTATCAACTTTGGCCTCAAACAAAATTAAGCCCTGAAGTAGGGAGCTTTGGCTCTATGCACACTCAGAATTCTAGCAAGTTAGATGATGATATCTTAAATGAGCCCATTCCGCCTGAGATGAATGAACAAGCGTTTGAGGCCATTTCTGAAGAGCTCAGAATGGTGCAGGTAATGTTTAATTTTAGAAAAAATAAATAGACATTCATTTAAACAAATTTTCTATATCATTTTAACTCTGTATAATTTGCAGTGTTCAAACCTGTTTAGTATTAAAATTGTATCTTTTTAAGTATGGATTTGTAAAGGTCCTTGGCTTAGAAATCGGCCTACTGTTGTTCTTTTAATTCGCTTTGCAGTATTTAGCAAGTCACTCTCCAATCTCCCTGGGCTTTGCTTCTCTCATATGTAAAAAGACCAGTTTGCCACTAGCTTCAGGTTCCAGAACTGGTTTATATGGCACAGTACTGTGTCTGCTAAAGGGAATTAAAATACTATAGTTGAAAGAATCTTCTTACAGATCAAATTTTAGATGGCTTTTCGTGTATTTGAAATAATATGTAAAATTGTTTATCTCAGAATTCTGGTGATTTGTTTATTTTTTTTATTTATTTATTTTTTAATTTTATTTTTTCCTTTTTCTCCCCAAAGCCCCCCAGTACATAGTTGTGTATTCTTCGTTGTGGGTTCTTCTAGTTGTGGCACGTGGGACGCTGCCTTAGCGTGGTCTGATGAGCAGTGCCATGTCCGCGCCCAGGATTCGAACTAACGAAACACTGGGCCGCCAGCAGCGGAGCACGCGAACTTAACCACTCGGCCACGGGGCCAGCCCCCGGTGATTTGTTTATTTTTTTAAAAAGTTTTTCTACTGTCTAGTAAAACTTAGAGTGAGTCAGACCAGCCCAAATTTCAAAATTTTGCCCTTTCTGAGGCATGGAAGCTTTTCTGGTGAAAGCACTCCATGTAGCCCTGTGAAAGCTTCTTAGAAGTCTCAAGATGGCTCTATGATTCAATTCATGATTTTAATTTTAATCACTTCTTTCCTTTGTGTTTCAAATTATCCACTTTGAGGGACCATAAGTATAATTGTGAAACGTGAGAAACCAGTAGTGTAGTCTTTTGAAATTGTTTTCTGGCTCCAGACTGGCCTTTGATACCTTTGTCCATATGAGGTTTTGAGTTTTGTTTTTTGTTTTTTTAATGCAGAAGAAATGGTGGAATGTCTGATATTTCCATTAAAAGGATTTTTGACATCTGAAGTTTTTGTGTTGCAGGAACAAATGAGTGCCCTTCAAGTCAAGTTGGATGAAGAACAGCATAAAAACCTAAAGCTCCAGCAGCACGTCGACAAACTGGAACATCACTCTACACAAATGCAGGAGGTGAGACCGAGAGCGTGGCCTCAGGAAACATATGACACAAATCCTCAAAGTAAGACTATTGCAGGAAGAAAGTGACTTCACAAAGCCTCAGTCAAGACTTACTTGAGTTGTATTCTCTACTTTCTTGCTTCACATAGTGTCTGATAATGAGAGACACACCCTTGAAACCTGGCCCACTTAGTCAAGAGTGCAAATGGATCCCTAGCTGTTTGTTCAGAAGAAAGCAAGTTGGGTGGTCCAGGTGCTTACAGCGATCCTTTCCTTTGTTGCTCATCCTCACTGCAGTTCACAGGAGCAACCAATTTTCTTCTGGTCAGAGACCTTATAAAACTAGATTTTAAAGACAGAAACAAGGTAATGATTTGGGCGGTATCTTGACATGCCACTATTCCTTTTCCAGTAAATTTCTCTCTTTCTCAAAGCTTTTCTCATCAGAAAGATCTGATTGGACCAAACAGCAGCAAGAGCATCTCTCACGATTGAATGTCCTTGAAAAGCAGCTTCTGGACACTCAAACTAAGAATGACTGTAAGTTTGAACATCTGGGAGCTTTGTGATCTGAATCCTGTAACTCAGTATCTTTTTACTCATATGAGTAAATCTTGTCCCTGTGTTTTTGGTTGGTCATTTTTTGTTTGTTTGTTTTTAATGAGATGACCAGACTTGAGTTTGCATGGCAGTGGTAATAGTAATATATCATAAAGGGTAATTTCTCTAGGACTGCTCACAAACAAATGATACAGCTGTTTGCTTAAAGTTTTAATACTGCTTTGAAAATCAAAAAAAAAGATAGCCATTCTATTTTCTTTGGTCTTCCAGTTGGAATTTCCGTAGAAAACCAGAAGTATGTAATCCACTTTGGAAAGTTCTGGTACATTTCCATGGGATTTTCAATCACTAAGAATAGGATACTTAAAATATGTTAAATATCATGATTTTTTTCCCTTATATTAAGAGTCTTGATGCAAATTCTACAGGAGAAATGTAGAAAAATCAAGTGACCTACAAGCCAGGAACAGATATAAACTCCTCCTTTTTTGGTAGAAATATACCAAAAACCATGAGCAAGGGAGAGGAAGAAAACAGAAATCTCAGTGCTCTTAGGTACCTCCCAGTTGGTTGTTCAACATCCTTAGTTAAAATGATCTCTTCAGCTTGTTTTTGCTCATTGTATAAAGAGTACCTGTCACATTTATTTGCCTACTTTGTAAAAAAATATGTAAAGAAAGCTGTTGAGGATTTGTTTTGTTTGTTTTTTAGTTTTGAAAAGTGAGGTGCATGACCTGCGAGTAGTTCTTCATTCTGCAGACAAGGAGCTGTCTTCAGTGAAATTGGAGTATAGTTCATTCAGAGCAAGTCAGGAGAAAGAACTCAACAACCTTTCAGAAAAGCACATGCATGTACAGCTTCAACTAGATAATGTCAGGTAGAGTTGTTCTGTTATGGTTTAGGTTGCCTAATTGGCCTGTAACCCACGACTGCTTGAAGTGCAAGTGCTGTAAACCCAACTCAGACTAGTTAAACAGAAAGGTAATTTATTGACTCACAATATTGGGAAGCCCCAGAGATGATTTTGGTTTCAGGAACAAACTAGATTGAGTCTCAAACAATATTGTCACTGCGCATTCTTTCTCTCTCTCTCTTCCTCTCTGTCTTATTCTCCCTCTCTCTCTCTCTCTCCCTTTCTCCCTGCTCTGCTTCCCTCTGTGTTGCCCTTATTCTCTCCTACTATCAAGGGCCTTCCTCTATTTGACAGGGAACAGGTTGCCTCGGACAGCTCCATATTCTGGCTCCCAGCATTAATAACCCCTGTGAATAAATCCTCTTCCCAACAGCTATATATCAATCCCAGGAAAAGTTTGAATTGTTCTTGCTTGAGTCATCTACTTACCTTTGGACCAGTCATTTACCAAGGGTTTGAGGTGATGTTGGCCCAATATAGGTGATGTGACTGTTCCAGAGGGGAAAGTGTGCTCTTATTAGAAGGGACAGTCCAAGGTAGACCAAATCAATAGTTGTCACCATTGTCCACAGTAAGTCTCTGGAGGCTAGGTGGTTAGTCAGGTGCTGGTAATCTTGAAACAAAGTAATCTAAGATGTGAATTGTTGGTTTTATTGGGGTTTTTTTCTTGCTAATTTCAGCCTTTTGTAAAACATAACTTAAAACCAGTTTGTGTTTTTTTGGTGTGGATTTTTTTTTCTTTTGGTGAGGAAGATTGGCCCTGAGCTAACGTCTCTTGCCAATCTTCCTCTTTTTGCTTGAGGAAGACTGTCGCTGAGCTAACATCTGTGCCAGTCTTCCTCTACTTTGTATGTGGGTCACCACCACAGCATGGTGTGATGAGTGGTGTGTAGGTCTGCACCTGGGATCCAGACCTGCGAACCCTGGGCCACTGAAGCAGAGCATGCAAACTTAACCACTATGCCATTGCACCAGCCCCCATTTTGTGTTTTTGATGCTATCTCCTGGGTCCATGGCAATAATTTAATAATGGACATTTTGAATGTGATACCATGAGTGTGGTATGAGTGTGACTTCTCACTCTAGAAAAGCTGCTAATGGGAAACCTTGAATTTAAGTTTTGTAGAAGTTGCAAAGCTTAAAACCTGTAGCTCTTGAGTATTTTCTAAATTTACAACAAGGAATTAAAATAGAGGCAGAAACTTGAGATGTGCAGGCTAAATCGACCCATGGATATGTTTTTGTTGGGCCTGCCCAGTGTGATTTAAAAGAAAGTTTAACATAGCATTTTTAAAATTGAGAGCTTTTTTGTAAAAATTCGTATTTCAGCATCCTCTTAAAAGTCAGTTTGGTGGCACTGGGCCCACATTCCTGCGTGGGAGCTGTCAGCCGCCGCGTGCATCGCTCCTTTCCTTTAGAGAGGGGCATGTGCTGTGTGGGTCAGCACAGCCTCCACCACCCCTGTGCTGTGTCCCCAAAACCAAGGCTGAAGGTCGGTTGCCATTTATCATCACAGGTGCACTATTGTCTTTTCTTACACCTGGCATTGATTTTTAACATCTGAATCACTGAATCTAATCTTGGCTCTGTCATAAACTAGTTTTGTGTGATTTTTTGAAAAGTTACTCCGCTAATCTCATTGAATCTTCATTTCGTCATGTTTACATGTCAGAGTTGAACTAGGTTTAAAATGTTAAGAATCCACTATATTTGGCTATGTACTTAAATTCTATCTTAAAAATATCAGATACTTTCTCGCTTTTTAAATTGGACATCATTGAATTTTTTTGCAGTGTCTCAAGTGTAATGTTGGGTACATCACTTATTGGGCTGCTTATTCTCCATCATGGCGCTCACAGGTTGTTAAGGCCACTGCATGAAACCGCACAACAGTGCTACCTGTTTGTTGAGTTATTTGCCTGCTATATATGCGGTTTGTACCATAAGTACATTTCCCCTCCCTACCATCTATCATCTATATATCCATCTTTAGCCACTGATTTATACCACTTTATGATTTGCTGCTTCTGCTCTGCTTTGAGTTACTAAAGCAGATAGAGCCATGTCTAATAACCCTCCGTGGACAAGCTGGGACATCTGTTTTGCATGATCCAGTGGTCAGGCCGGTTGTTTACTAGTTCCTGGCTGAGCTCTGGATGCTTGAGCCTGTCACATTCTGTTGCAGAGGGGAATGAGAGGATGAAAACCTAAAGAGCGGTACATAATAATCATGTGAATTAAAAGATAGTTCTATACTGAGGGAGTTTTTTCTCTTGCTCAGATCGAAGCCACATTTGCCATCCAAAAACCGTCCTAGAGTTGGGAGAATATGTGATGAATGGATAGAGTTGAGCTATCAACAAAACTAAATTAACGGCCAGTCCCTAGCTTACATGAGGGTTAGGTCTGGACCCCCTAAATGACTCTCATCACCCTAAATTGCTAGTCGGTTAAGCATGTCTGGTTGAAACCATGGGAGAGAGACTGAGGAAATAGAAGGCTGCAAGCTAACACGCGCCCACCCTGTCTTCTCCATCCCCGTCTGGCCCGGTGTGTCTTACATAGTTGTGAGTCATGGACATTTCACTTGAGTTTATGAGGAGCTTTACGTCTGTCAAGGCTTCTCTAAGTTGGGAATGGTCTATAGATGGGAGAAATTGAGCTGCAGATAATCTGACTAGCAGAACTACATTTAATGTTTATATTTACCATTGTGAAAATGTTTTCCTGATAAAGATTAGAAAATGAAAAGCTTCTTGAGACCAAAGCCTGCCTACAGGATTCCTATGACAACTTACAAGAAGTAATGAAGTTTGAAATTGACCAACTTTCAAAAAACCTCCAAAACTGCAAAAAAGAAAATGAAACTCTGAAATCTGACCTGAATGTAAGTTAAGAAGGCTGTTGGTTATTGGTGAGTTTGTCCTGGATGTGTGACTGTTCCCTGGAGTGCAGGGCAAGGACTGTTGACCTCTTCCTCACTTCCTGTGCTGGCCCGCAGTGCCTGCCACTTAGAAGGTACTTGATGTGTTTGTTGACTACACATTGCGCTAGTAACAATCACTTAAAATCTAATATAACGTTGTCTTTTAGAATTTGATGGAGCTTTTTGAGGCAGAAAAAGAACGCAATAACAAATTATTATTACAATTTGAAGAAGATAAAGAAAACAGTTCTAAGTGAGTGCTATTTATCTTTTCCATTAGTTCACTGGAATATCATTTACTACCACATTCTTTATCTTGGGGTTTTTTTTTATCGCTAATACCCTGTAAAGTTATTTTTTTTTAAGCATTCCAAAATGAATATCAGATTATTTTGTGTAAATGGCTATGTAGAGAAACTTAATTTTTCAAAATATTCAGTAACTAGCTATAGTGCTTTTTGAATAAATAGCAATTGGTTGTGATCAGAACTGAAGGCCTTCTATAAATAAATCACAGTATATATAATAAGATGACTTCTAACTTTCTTTTATAATTGGAAGATGGGGACTAATTTTTCTTTCTATGTCTACTATTCTTTTCCTAGCTGCTCTTTTTTTCCTCCTAGTCTTTTTATATGAATGCTGTTGTCTTTCTTCCCTCTCTCTCCAAGTTCTTTTCCTTGGTAATCTGTCAGTCTCTTGGCATCAGGCAACCAGATGATTATCATGAGAAGAATTTGTTTATTCAACAGATACTCATAGAGTTCTTAATATGAAATAGATTCTTCTCTAGGTCCTGGTATACAGTGATGTATTCATCTAGTGGATACATACATCTAGTTGGGAAACAGACAGTTAACATTTAGTCATTCATTCAAACACTCAGTGATATCCAACAAGACAGAAAAATTCTGGTAAATGCCGGAACATTTAGAGGTAAGGCTGAACAGAACATCCCCATCCCCATGAATGTTGCATTCTAGCACAGGAAGACAGGTAATAAACAAATACTATGTGTTATATGTTATGTTAGGGAGTCCTAAGTACTCTGAAGAAAAATAAACTGTCATGGCACAAAAATGGGTTCTCATTAAATAGTTGTTGAAGAAATAGTTCAAATTTCTGACTCCTACTGGAATACAACATCTGACACCAAGTATGTGCCTAATAAAGTTCAGTTGCATTGCACTGAATCTCTTTTGTGTGAATACACCCAGTTCCTCTTTCCATTGAATGATGTCATGAGTAAAAGATAATTCTTCCCTTCCAGAGAAATCTTAGAAGTTCTTGAGGTTGTACGTCAGGAGAAACAGAAAGAGATGGCCAAGTGTGAGCAGCAGGTAAATGTCCTATACTCCAACTCTAAAATTTGACGTTCATAACTTTCATTCCCGATGTCTAAAGTGGTTCATTAAACTGTTTCAGCTTTCAGATGTTTAAAATTGGTAATAAAAAGATTAAATTTTTGATTGGTTGTATTATTTTTCAACTCCTCTTTTTCTAACTCCAGATGGCTATAATCATGATTTGCTGGTAGTCTGCTGATAGAGACCACAAAATTGTTGTCTTTTAACGCAAGTTATCATTTTCAAGTATTACTCCTAGTGTACAATGTATAATATGAAAAGATTTCAACCCCCCCTTTTTTATAGGTCTGTGTGGTTAACTTTGTGATTTAATTCTTTTTCTAAAAATATTTACTCTTTTCCCCATAGATGGCCAAAGTACAGAAACTAGAAGAGAGTTTGTGTGCTACAGAAAAAGTAATCAGTTCTCTGGAGAAGTCTAGAGATGCTGACAAGGTAGGTAAGGTTGAAGCTATATCCCTCTGCATTTTCGTTATAAATGCTGCTTTTACCATTCCAGTCTCCTGCTCCCAGGTGACTGATAGCTAGCTTTTCTGGATGTACTTAGGCCTTGTTCATCTTCCAAGGTTGCTAGAGAATGAGGTGTTCTATTTAAGTTAATTCTCTGCAGAACTTCAGTTGCAAACTCTTCTATCACTCTTGATGGCAATGCTTCTGAAACACATCCTGCCCCTTTTAACTAGGATGCCATTAGTGTGACCCTTTCTTGTTGACCCTGAGTCCCGTGATACAAATTCTCAAATCCCTGGTGTTGACTTTAACTAGAATAATAAACATAATATGTATGTCCAGGTATAAAATTAGGTATAAATTCCTTGTATGTCTAACTCTTATTCATTCATAAAACCAAAGCAAAAAATTAAATAAAATAGTATAAAGCCATTAAAATATGAATTGGTAATATTAATAATGTAATTTGACATGATGTTTGCTAAGATAAAATTGACTTCTCCTGTTGTCATTAGGAAAAATAAATGATTTATCATTTTAAAATGATCTCCTCCTTAATGTCATTGGATATGAAGATATTGTTTCTGTCCTTGTCAGGAAGTTGTAGCTGAGCTCACGAGCCATATCCAGGAGCTAAGAACATCAGTCTGTGAGAAAACAGAAACTATAGACACCCTGAAGCAAGAACTAAAGGACATAAGTGTAAGTTCTGTCACCAACAAGATATTAAATTTGAGCATGAGGCTCACTTCACAGACCCCTCCAGAGGTTAACAAATGCTCCACCAGGGAAAGATTCTGCGGTCAAACTGGTTTGGAAATACTGGTTAAAGCTCAACGGATTTCTGTATTTCCACAACTTGCAGAGCCTTTAATATGCTAACGTGCAATGTGCATCTCCGAGAGGCAGTGTAGACTGCGGGGTTTCTCGGATTTCACTGACCCGGGAACGGTGTTCTCAGTGCACCAGTTGGGACTTGCTGATCCAAACTAGATCAGAAACAGACTGGTTGTTGCCTGTGATAGTTAAGGGTATGTGGTGTTCCTTAATTGCTTCAAGAAGAAAATAACGTATTTTAGTTAAGTTCAGAGACATTAATTATGTAGAAAGTGAGTTTGTTTTTCTATTATTGGATTTTATCATTTCCTAAAGTAATGACTTATTTCTCCTGAGTATATATCCAAGTTGAATGTTGATGCTTCTTCCTTCTCTTGGGTCAAGGTAAGGGTTCTGTCAGTGTTCCTCACTCCTCTCCTCCACATGGAGCTTGCTGCACTCCATGTTTATTTCTGAAGGCAGTCACATGATAAAGATGGCAAAACCAGGTGTTTTTTCGCTGATACCTGTGGGATTTTTCCACTTCTCTTCACCATTCATGCATTTATTCTTCCATTCCTTCATTCAAGTATTTGTTGAATTAATGTGTGTTAATCTGGTCATCACTTTGGAACTCAGACTCATTCTTAAGTTATTTTAATCTAAAAATAGATAATAAAACAGACAGCTCTTTATCATGACTTTCTTTTCTGCAGTGCAAATACAATTCTACTTTGGTTGACAAAGAAGAGAGCAAAGTGTTGATTCAGAGACAAGAAGTGGAGATTCTGGACCTGAAGGAAGCCCTTAGACTGAGACTAATCTCTGAGGACCTAGAGGTAGATGTTAACACATCATGACTCTCTTTTTGCTTTATTCCTTGTTAATGTGTATATGTGTGTATGGAGATTATCATTAATACATAGAGGGGTTTTTTAAAGGAATAAGTAATAATTAGAGCTGTTTTCCCTAGGGTAGTTAGGCAACAAATAGATAACACTAAAATTATTATATTTTATCTAGTTGATTTATTTTCATTCATTTGTGCTAACACCGTGGTAAGTTCCTATAACTGATCCTCTTCTGAATGGGGAGCAGAGTGGAAACGCATTTACTTGGATGTGATGGTAGCAGCAGGGAGCAAAGAAAGGGCTGCTTAACAGGTTCCTCTTAAGTTTTAGCTAAAGTGGGTTTTAAAAATTCTTTCTTGTTGTTGATGTAAATTTATCTTTTTTAAAATTGAGCAGTAATGGGGCCAGCCCAGTGGCGTGGTGGTTGGGTTCGCACACTCCACTTTGGTGGCCCAGGGTTCACGGGTTTGGATCCCGGGCGTAGACCTACTCACTGCTCATCAAGCCAGGCTATGGCAGCATCCCATATACAAAACAGAGGAAGATTGGTACAGATGTTAGCTCAGGGCCAATTTTCCTCACCAAAAATAAAATAAAAATTAACCAGTACTGTCACGTGTTTCACAATTAAAAATATATAAAGCTATATACCTTCCCTCAAGTGTATTTCTCCAGAGGTATTTTAGGCAAATCCTATATACCTTTAGTTTCCTTCTATTTTTTTTACACAAATGGTAACCCACTGTGTATACTACTCTGTACTTGCTTTAGAAATAAAGTTTTCTTGTTAAACTTTCATGAGTAAACTCTGCTACCCATGAAACAAATTTAGCAAATATTTATCGAACCCACGTATCATACAACCTGTACCTGGCCTGGCATTTGGAAGTGGAAGAATGATTGGAACACTGTTGCTTACCTCAAAGCATGCAATCTAGCTTAAGAGACAGATGTATTATGATGCAGTAAATGACCTGGGCGCACAGGAAACGGAGGGAGGGGAGTAACTATGCCTGGGAGATTCCAAAGAGCTGCCCAGAGGAGATAGTATTTGTACAAGACTTTGCTGGGGAGGGAAGCTTGGCAGCTGTGAACTGTGTTTGCAGAGCATCCCCAGCAAAGGGAGCAGTTGAGTGTGACTGGCTTGAGGTGTGAGAGCTGAGGTGGAGACAGACTGAGTCTGTGTAGTGAATGGGCTTACGGGGCATCAGCTGTATCTTTAGGAAACCCGGACTGCGTAGACGTTAAGCGGAGGCAGAAGGTGATAAGATCCGAACCAAGAAGTGCTAGTGGGAATACTGGGTTAGATGGAGTTGAGAAGTGTTTCAGAACTACAGGTGACAGTTGGTGTCCAGTGGGATATGTGGTGTGACGAGAGAAAGTAGTCAGAGTGGGCACCAGGGTGCCAAGGCCTGGGTGACTAAAGATGGTTCTGTGTACCTCTAAGGTAGAGAAAATAGAGGCCTAGGGAAAGTTAATGAAATAAATTTATACATACCAGTTTTAAACTTTAAGAACCTGTGGGGATATCTAAGATGGATATACCCAGTAATTTGTATGAATATCTTCCTATATCCCAGAAAGGATTTAAAGCTGCCAACGTACATACGATGTAAAAAGATTAAAATAGACCACTAAAATCTGTGTCAAAGGAAATCAGGAGTAGAATAGTAAGTTGTTAAGAGCACAGGCTGTCAAGTTGGACTGCTTAAGGGTCTGAATTCTGGCTGTGTGACCTTGTGAAAGTTACATTTGTCTCTCTGCCTCATTTGTCATAACTCTAAAGTAGAGATAACAGTACTGCCTTAAGATGTTGTGAAGATGAAATGAGGTAATACATGGAAGGTGCTTGGAACACTGCCTCGCACCTTGTAGGTGCTTAATACGTGTTAGCCAGGAATATTTTTAGGAGGCCAATTGAAAAGTTAGTCCACAAAAGCCACAAAGTATAAAATGTGGACTAAGAATTCAGTTCCACACTGCCTTTTGCCAGAGTAAAAAAGGGAAATCTAGCTATTACCAAAACGAAAACAAGTTCTAGATGGATTAGAGTCCTGTATAAATGATGAAATCATGAAGTATTAGAAAATACAAATACATATTTAATCTTGAAATTGAGTGGCCCTTTGAAAAAAGTCTTGATAGTTAAGGTTAGAAACCATAGAGAAAGATTATACAATATTAAAAACAAAAATAAGACTAACAATAGACATGGGGAAAATATTTACAACTGATAACAAAGGGATCATCACCTTAATACACAGAAGAGCTCTTATGAGTCAGAAGATGCAAGAAAGGACAGAGGCACCACTGGTGGAAAATGGACATAAGAAGGTGCATGAGTAGTTCCCCAAAGGAGCAATATAGTGGCTGGAAACTTCTTTGGGATCAAAGAAATGCAAACTAAAATAAGAGCTATTTTTTGATCTCACAACTGGTAAATATTAAGACTCAAGGAAGATGTACAGAGAAGGGTGATTACTCAAACTTCTGGTGAGGTTTAAGCTCAGCCTTTGGGGAGGTGGTCTGGTAACACATAGCTTTAAAGTTTTTGTATACACTTTGAGTTTGCACTTTTAGAAATTTCGCCTCAAGTAATAATCTAGATATGAGTATAAAATGCATATAATAGTAAAAAATTAAAATCAACAAGAATATTTAGTGATATGTTAAATTGTGGTGCATCCATCAGATGAAACAGAGCCCACCCAATGAAAATGATGCAATAAAAGAGTGAGTACATGGGAAAGCACATCAAGAATATATGTATATATACACACACATATTATTGTATCTGTGATGTATATATAATATTGTATTATTAATGTATATATAATTGTATGCATTACTATGTATATGCATATATACATGCATATTTGGAGAGTTAGGGTAAGCAGATTCTGCTCAAAATTGGTAGGGATTACATATGCAACCTACAGGACTGCTATTTTTCTCTGCTGCTTTCCATCAAGCTAGCCCCCTTAAACTTTGGTGGCCTGTAACTAGGTATCGCAGTCTGTTGAACTGCCCAGCCCCTCCCCAACTAGCTGAGGGGTACTCATCTTTATAGCTGTTTACCTTCCAATGCATAAAGGACTAAAGTCAGTTGGTGAGACAGCAGGCAAGCTACAGACCTGTACCTCAAGTCCTCCCAAGGAAAGAGATCAGTTTTGAGATCCTGGAGGTGAGGGGAATGCAATTAAACTTCAATTGGGATATCTATATGAATTTACTATGTTTATCTCTAGACCTGTTCACTTAAATATTAACTGCTTGGTTTGTCTTGGAATCGAGTAGAACAAAAGCAAAAAGAAATTCTTAAAGTTTTCTTAACCTTTTCATAATTGAACATAGTAATGATTTGCAAATCCTTATTGGAGTACCACAATTAAATTGTCCTTTGTGGGGATTGTCCCCTCACAGAGGGATATGCTCTGTGAGGACCTGGCTCATGCCACTGAGCAGCTGAACACGCTCACCCAGGCCTCAGAAAAGCACTTGGGGCTGCTGCAGTCTGCCCAGGAGGAGGTGGCCAGGAAGGAGGCCCTCATCCAGGAACTTCAGCATGAGGTGAGATGCAGGGGGTTGTCGCTCAGGATGGGGCCGGGGGGTGGCCAGGAGGACTGCATGGTTGTCGAGGTCGTCATGACGTCCTGCCGAGGCTAACTCTGTATATACAGAAAGGTGAGCTAACGGGGCGCCTAGGTAATCAATCTTCCGGAGCTGGGCAGCAGCACTGTGGGCTTAGACGTGCTTGGCTGTCTTCTTGCCCACCCTCGACCCTTGACATGTGCCAGCAAGTTCTAACCACTGCAGTAAGATTATGGCTGATTTTTATCCTATTTTTGGCTGCTGTTTTATATTTTGTAATTTTCCTCGAAAGACCCTTTGATTACTTGTGAAGCTTAAAAGGAAAGTTCTTTTTTTAAGTGTAAATAAATTTGTGAGGGAAAGGGAGGTGAGAGAGTTATAGTAGCAACTAAGGTAGACAGACACAAATGGCAACCCCAGATTTTACAGTTTATTACTTTAAAAATTGCTACAGTTTTGTTTTAATATCTTACCGCTTTTCAAATTATTAATCAAGTCCTGAAAAAATAATGTAAAAAGCCTATTTCCACATGCCTTGGGAAGATTGTTCTCATTGGACTGTATGTCCCATTTTATTTTCTAACTTGTAACCTTACATCTGTTCGATTTTCCCAGCTAAACCAAAAGAAAGAGGAAGTAGAACAGAAAAAGAATGAATATAATTTCAAAATGAAGCAGCTAGAACATGTGATGGACTCTGCTGCTGAGTATCCCCAGGTACTTCTCATTTTGTGTGAGATAAAAGTTTGGAAATTACTAAGACCATAGCTCTGTCTTTTTATAGAAAAAGATTGTCACTAACTTTTCTGGTTTTTACTTGATAAAAAGGTACCAGTGTTTTATTTGTTTTACGTAGACAAGAATTAGAATAACAAGCTAAATAGCCTGACTGTTTTCTCTATGCTTGACATCTACATTTAAAATGAAACCTTTATAACGTCACTTAATCAGGTATTGGATGAAATTTGATTTTATTTTAGAGCCCTAAAACACCACCTCATTTTCAAACACATTTGGCAAAACTCCTGGAAACACAAGAACAAGAGATAGAAGATGGAAGAGCCTCTAAGATTTCTTTGCAGCGTCTTGTAACAAAGTTAAGTGAAGACAGAGGAGTCAAAAATGCTGAAATCCTCAGAATGAAGGTAACTGGGTAATTTTTTCCAATAAATTTAATGTTTTAAAATAATCAGTATCTTTCATGGTTACTGAGGATACAAAATTCAGAAGGTGCACAATTCAAGGGCAGACAGAGAAAAGTCTTCCTGTCACCTTTGACTCTAAGTTACCTGGTTTGCTGTCCGTGGAGGCTCCCTGTGTAGTCAGTTTCCTATTTATCTTTTTAGAAATTTTCGGTGCGTTTATAAGCAAGTTTGTAAGCATTGTCTCCCCACTCCATCTGTTTTTATGTGATGGTATCATATCATATAGGCTGCACCAGTTCCTCTCATCACAGTGCTGTTTGACTTTTAGATCTTTACCAATTTAATAGCTAAAGCATGTTATCTCATTGTAATTTTAAATTTATATTTTTCTTATTAGGAGTAAGGTTGAGCATCTTTTGTTTTTCTGTTTCTATGAACTATATCCTTCACTCATTTTTCTATTGTTGGACTTTTTCTCAACGATTTTTAGGCATTTTTTGTATATTAGATTTGCTTTGGTCTATGATAGTTAGAAATACGTTTCTCTTGTTTGCCATTTCTTTAAACTTCCTTCTAGTTTTTTTTATCCAGCTACTTGAGGGTATGGTGTTTGTGTGTGGGGAGAGTATGTTTAGTAGCATTTAGGGGTGAGAGACGTGTGGAAGCGTGCTTGGGTAGGTGACGTGTAGGTGTGTGTGGGGTGGGTAGGGAGGACGTTAGGCCCCATAGAAGGTACCTTTTTGCCTATGAGGTCATTGCTCTGCAGTGAGTTTTTGTTTAGGAACAAAATTAGCTTACTCTAACCAAGTGACGGGAAGTATGTGAAGATGCTATCACTCTTCAGCTTTGTTTCTCACGGAGGGGATCATTCCTGGCCTTTTTATGTAGGGCAGCTCTCAGTATGCTGCTGTCTCTGGAGTGTAGCTGTCATCCAAATTGGTGTGATCTTGGTACTTAGAAGAAATTGGGTCAGGTTAAAAGAAATCAAGCAGCACACAAGTAGAAGTAAATCAAAAAGGACTCTCCTTGCAGACAGGTATTTATTTCTTCTGGATGGTTATGCTCATGATTTTCAAGTTAAAATCCAATTAAGTATTTTGAGAGATGGGCTGTGGTACATCAGTTTGTTTGTTTTTTTTAATTAGAATCTGTTAAATAGAATCAAACAGAACATTTGCCAAAGTACGGACTTTTTGTCATCTTTTCTCAAAAAGGAATTTAATGAGTTTTGCGGTAACTGATAAGAGACTATGTTTAAGATGCTGTGGATAGGAAAATGAAGCACGGTTCCAGGCCCCCAAGAGTTTCACATATAGTAGTCTACTTTTTATCCAGTGATCCCCAGTGCAGTGTTCTGTGCATAGGAGGAGCTTCAAAGAGGAATGCCTGTCTCAGTTATGGCCTTGGGGAGCAAAATAATGCCTACTGTAATGTGTTTTCTGAAAAGACATGATTTGATTTGTTATTAGGAGCAGTTGTGTGAAATGGAAAACCTACGCCAGGAAGCTGAGCAGCTAAGAGAGAAAAACTGGCTCCTGCAAGGTCAGCTGGATGATGTTAAAAGACAAAAGGACAACAGGTGAGAAAGAGCCACCAGAACTCCCTGGGCTAAAGCTTGGCCTGCCTGGGTAGAGTTAAGTGAGCGAGGTTGGAATTGGTTTCACAGTGTGTCTGATGTTTCCCACTAACCCAGGAGAAGCTCGTCAGTTGCTTTTGAATCAGGTCTGATGAGGGTGTTGCTTGTTCCAGGCTGGGAGAATAAGGTATTCATGGTCTTGCCTACTCTGTTAACCTTTGCATTGTTGTAGAGTTATTGAGTGAAGTTGAAACACGTGAAATACTTGAACCAAACTGTCTAATTCTGTTTGAGGTTGGGGTGGGGGAGCAAATACATCAGCAAGACAAAGTTCGAGAGGTCCTGCAGGAAAAGGGAGAACTCCCTGCTGGTTGCTTTTGCTTCGTGACTCACGGGCTAGGGAGAGCTGGGCAGGAGCTTTATAGAGGAGTGTTCCCTTGGGGTTGGGTGCCTCTGTGTGTGTGTTTGTGTGTTTTGGCTTCAGCTAAGGCAATTTTCTAATTGTATTTTCTAATGGCACAGCATAGTGTCAGGGGCAACCACACCCAGGCTATGTCCTGCCTCTGACCCTTGAAAGTTGTGTGGTTTTGGACACACTTTATAACCTCTTAGTGCCTCAGTTTCCTTAGCAATAAAATGAGGAAAATGATAGCTCTCTCACAAGGTGTTTTAAAGGCCAAAAATAATGTGTATAAAATGCTGGTTAGTGTTTGGCAGAGGAGAGTCAATAAATGGTAGTTATTAAGTATGACAAGGTTGAATTATCATCCTGCCTATTAACCTTCCGAGGGATGGGGTATGAGGGGGCTGTAAAATTGCGCGGTAAGGTCAAGTGAATCAAAGGGATGGAGGCCCTTACTGAATTCAACTGCCCAGATTAGGGGTGTCTGCTATTCGACTGTTGCCAGAAGGTCTTTGACAGATGCGTGCCCACCCCTGCAGCTCCCCATCCCTGTCCAGAAGCAGCCCTGAGCAGCACTGTCCAAGACCCAAATGAGACAGCGGTTCCTGGAGGCTGGTACTGGGGCTGTGCTAAAAATCTCTTCCTACACGGTTCTCCTCAAGTGTTAGTGAGCATTGGAGACGCTCATTGTAATGGCATCCCCTTCTAGGGATTTCACTGCCCCTTCTGGGTGATTCTGATGCAGGTGGCCCACAGTCTGCTCACCTAGTTTCCATATGCTCCATCCAGTCATATTAAAGAGAAGCATTCTACTTAGTATATTGCGTTTCATCAAGAGTTAGTTTGAGCATGGAACATAGAATGCTTCTCGATCATTTATAAAACCACAATTAAAAACACTGTATTTCATAGCCTTGTGTGCCTTATATGAGGAGCCATACAGAACCTTCTTCATGAAAGGTTGGAGTAGGAGAATACTGTAGCCCTGAGGTCCCATCCAGCCCACAGCCTGTTTGGTAAATAAAGTTTATTGAGCATAGTCCTGTCCCTCTATTTAAATACTGCTATGGCTGCTTTTGCATCACAACAGCCAAGTTGAATAGTTGTGACAGAGACCAGTTGGTTCCCAAAGCCTAGAATGTTTCCTATCTGGTTCTTGACAGAAAAAATTTACTCACCCCTAGATTAGAGCACAGAAAACACATCTTCCATAATGATTTTAGGTGTTTTCCTCATTGAGATCTCATTACCATTTTTGTCTAGGTTACCAGATCCATTAAATGAAAGAAACTACATAGCTTCTATTTTCCTTCAAGAAACAATCTTTTACTCACCAGTGAGAGAGAGATTCCTAGAGAAGCCTACAGCATTCAGGCAGCTTCTCCTAGGGGCATGTCTCCTGGTCCAGGGGCTGCCCACAGAAACTCAATTTATTATCTTGACCTGGTCAGGCTCACAGAGATGGACTCACATTAATCAAATTCACATGATACAGATATATCATCCAGAATGTAATTTCCTTTATATAGAGGAGCATTCCTTTTCCATGAAGAGATTTATATCTGGTGGTTGGGGAATCCAACCACCAGCATACATCGTGTCAGCATACATGGGAAGCCAGAATATCATCAGAAAATTGCCACTGACTATGAAATCCAAGCAGAGGGGATGTCAGGGGCTCCACGGGCCAGGCCAGCCTAAGGAACCCTCCCCGCCCCCAAAGATGCCCCCTCCCAGCTGATCACGTTCATACCAGGCCCCTGGACTGCCCTTCTCTCAGCCCCCTTTTACTCACATTTGATCTTCAGATGGTACCACTCTTGACTGTTTCTATTTCATTTTACTTTCAACTGGGCCTTGATTAGATTTCCTGGTTTTTCTCATCTCACTTTGGTATGAGAGGAATCCTGAATTCTGAGGAGGTGCCTTATTTTATCCCCATGTGTTGATCACATTTATCAACTGCTAACTTGACCTAATCACCACAGAGTTAGCTTTTCTCTGCACAACTTGGCATTGCTGCATATAATAGATATGAAATTGATACTTGTCTGTACTTGACAGTCTTTCCCCATCCTCCCTCCCTATTCTGTGCAGTGAACAGAATCATCCAGACCATCAGCAGCTGAAGAATGAGCAAGAAGAAATTATCAAAGAAAGACTTGCTAAAGTATGATAATTTTTTTTACATAATACTTGCAATTTCTTTTGTCTGAGAAATGCTTTTATAGTTAGCATTTATGATGATATATTTTAGAAACCATTTTACTATTGAAATTTCTGCCTTTTCTGTATTCCCGCTGTTAAGTTTGATATTCACCATCAGCATTTAGACATAGCTGAGAATTAAGACTGAATTTGTCCTCATGCCTAGCTGGTAAGCCTACTGCTCAGGATACCCACAGAATTCTCCATTTAGAAGCAAGTACCAAGTGCCTATTTGAGGCCTTAGAGGGCACAGTACTTGAAGTCTTGTAAATAGGTACCCCCTTTATGTATGTGTAGCTGGGATTGTGGAAAAGGATGTTGGTTTAATTGATTTTATTACCATGAAGGAGAGTGGACTGGTTACTTTCAATCTTTTTTTAGCAATGTTAAGAACTTAAGCCTAAATCTTTCTCCTTTTTTTATCTTATTATAGAATAAATTAATTGAAGAAATGCTGAAAATGAAAGCAGAGTAAGTGCACTATTTTATAATTCAAGTTCTTCTTGATCTTTTCTTTATTCTCTTTTAACAGAAGAAGTTCTTATTTCATCCACAAGGTAACTAACTTCTCTCCCTCTGCAGTCATATGTGAATGTAATAGATGTTTACAAAATTATTTTCCTAAATACCACTTGCCAAAATGGTTCCTCACATGAAGCCACTCTAAAAAAAGAACTTAAAGAGATAAGTGCCAGGAAAAGCTTAGTTTCTCTGAAGAAGTGGATGACTTTTCTCCTTGTGGACAGTGAGAACAATATAACTGACCAGGTTTCCCTTTTCATGACTCCTGGTTTCCTCTTGTTTAAAACTTGAGGCCCCCTGAGGCTCATGCATAAATCATGCAGACTATAATACTTGTTACATTTGCTCCAAGCGGGCTGAATCTAAAAGTTTCCATTTTAAACTTTTATTATTTAAAAAATGGGGGCCAGCCCTGTGGCCGAGTGGTTAAGTTTGCGCGCTCCACTTCAGCGGTCCACGGTTTTGCTGGTTCAGATCCCGGGTGCAGATATGGCACACGCTCATCAAGCCATGCTGAGGCAGCGTCCCGTATGCCACAACTAGAGGGACCCACAACTAAAATATAGAACTATGTACTGGGGGGATTTGGGGAGAAAAAAGCAGGCAAAAAAAAAAAAAGTTTGGCAACAGTTGTTAGCTCGGCTGCCAATCTTTAAAAATGGTTTGAGTACTTTTCCAAAATGAAAATCTTGGGTAAAAGAACTACAAAAAAGCATGTATGCAGCTCTTGCTGTCTTCTGTGCTGTGGAGCGGAGGACTGAATGTTAGCGATCCTCTTAGATCCAAATCCTGGGCTTGGGGGAAAGAGATTGATTTGAGTACTGTGTTGTAATTCTGTCCCTTTGGAAGACCGTAAAGTGATATCTACTGTTACAGTCTAGAAGAAGTGCAGAGCGCCCTTCAGCACAAGGAGGCAGACCACCTTAGAATGACTGAGGAGGTCGAGCGAACCCGAACTTTGGAGTCTAAAGCATTTCAAGAAAAGGAACAACTGAGATCAAAACTGGAAGAATTTTATGAAGAAAAGGAGAGAACACTGCAGGTGCATTTGTGTGTTGGATTTTCATTTACTTAGGATGTGTGAATTAATAGAACCCAATCAGCACGACGCTCAGGTCTGTGATGGGGTGTCCTGTGGTTCCGAGCGGCTCTACCATATGCAGAGATGTGTGGTCCCCAAAGCTGAGAACCTGGGCTCTTCTCTCATTCCCTGTGCTCTTGGAAGGCATGAAATAATGTTATTTTAAAAGAAAAATTAAAAGCAGCTCATTTTCCCCTCCTGGATTGATGTACCTGCAGGAGATGGAAATGTTGCGGAAGCAGGTGGAGTATCTCGCTGAGGAAAACGGGAAGTTGGTGGGTCACCAAAACATACATCAGAAGATTCACTACGTGGTGCGGCTGAAGAAGGAAAATGTCAGACTTGCCGAGGTAAGCTCTGGAAATTATTCTGAATAAACTCACTCTGGTTTTAAAATGATTAATTAAAATTTAATTTAATTATTGAATCACTTAACTGCTTTCTTCAGGGAACTTCCTGCATTCAAAAAAAATTCAGTCATTGCCATTCCAAGCATAATTCAGTCAGTTATCGTACACATCAGATTCCTATTTAATGTTAAGTATTTTACAAATTGAAAATTGTAGTCTTAACTAGAAATATAAACTTAATGAATGCCAAGAATACTTTCCTGAAAGACTTGGAGTCTTAATTTTTTCCTTTCCTTTTTTTTTTTTTTTGAAATTACCAGGAGAGAGAAAAATTGCTTGCTGAAAATGCATCTTTAAAGGAAAAGAAAAAGAATGAATCGTAAGGATCCTGCTCAACTACCCAGGCATCACGTTGTTTGGAGACTTTTTTCCCTCTTATGAAAGTAAGCCCTCCCTGCTCCCTTGTAGAGCTGAGTTAAGGACCGTGATGATTTACCGTGGCTGTGGTGGGGGTGCTGGCCTTCAAGTTCCTGACGCACGTTCTGCGCCCATCTGCACCCTGCGGCAGTCAGCAGTCTGCTCTTAGGCGTTACCACCTCATTTCAAGGCTTTAAATGAACCGTAAAAACTGGGAAAACCTTTCGTCTTTTTAAAATAAAAGCCTGTAGCTAAAGTTTACGGTGGACGTTGGCCAGATAATTTTTTCCTTAGGTCCTGCTATAATCTCTGAGTCTTCCGTCAGAAGCTCGAACAGTATGGAGTGGTTTCACAGCTCGCAGTGAGGTTAATGACTGCCTGCGCAGCATGTATAAAAAGCAAACTTGTTAATAGAGATTATTTTTGTATTCCTACTTTAAGTTTTCTCATGAGCATTTTTTATGACTGTAAATATGGCCATTTTTCAAAATGTAATAAAATCTTTTAAAAATAAACAGTTTAATCCAGTGGTTTGCATTGTTCATTCACCTTACACTTAATGAGCACCTACTGTATGCCAGGCCCCGGTCCTTAGTGTACAAAGCACACAGACGCCTGCCCTCAGGGAACTTCTGTGTATCCACATTTCCTTCCTTTTTATTGTGACTAGGGTTCCATTGTGTGGATTTGATGGACATTTGAACCATTGGCAATTTGGGGCAATTATGGATAATGCTGCTGTAATATTGGTGTATAAGTCTTGGTACAGACATCTGCTTCCTATCTCTTGAGTAGATACCTAGGAGTGGAATAGCTGGGTCATCTGGTAAGCGCATCTCTAACTTTTTAAGACATTGCCTGTTTTCCAGACGTGCTGGCTACACCATTTTACGTTCCGTCCAGCAGTGTGTTCCAATTTCTCCACATCTTCACCAACACTTGTCATTGTCAGATTTTCTTACTATAGCCATCCTAGTGGATGTATAGTGGTATATCACACTTTCCTAATGACTAATGATACAGAACACTTTTTATGTATTATGGAATACTACTGGGCAATAAGAAAGAGATAAACTGATAGAAGCTACAACATGAATGAACCTCAAAAAAAAAAAAAAATGCTAAGCAAAAGAGGCCAAACCCAAAAGGCCACATATTATATGACTCCATGTATGTGAAATGTCCAGAAAAGGCAAAATTATAGAAAGCAAATCATTGGTTGCTTGGGGCTAGGGATGAGAGTGGGAATGACCATGTGGGCATGAGGGGACTTTTTGATGTGACTGGTTTGTAGTGATGGTTGTACAACTCTAAATGTAATAAAAATTCAACTATATTCAAAATGAGTTAATGTTATGGTTTGTAAATTATACCTCAATAAAGCTGAAGGAAAACAATTTTTAAAAACTAATGCATAGTTGAACTCTCAATAATATAATAAATCCCTAAGAGCCAGAAACAGAAAAAGAGCTAAAATTCAGTGTAAGGTAGAGAGTAGACACTGACTGCCTTGGAGGGGGGAGGAAGTGGAGTACTGAAGCTGGTAATAAAGAGGCTTGGGTCTCATCGCTTCTATGAGTTTCCTAGGGCTGCCCCAACAAATTGCCGCAACCTGAGTGGCTTAAAACAACAGGGATGTGGGGCCGGCCCAGTGGCACAGTGGTTAAGTTCATGTGCTCCCCTTCTGTGGCCTGGGGTTTGCAGGTTTGGATCCCATGCACAGACCTACATGCCCCTCATCAAGCCATGCTGTGGCAGCATCCCACATATAAAATACAGGAAGATTGGCATGGATCTTAGCTCAGAGCCAATCTTCTTCACACACACACACAGAAACCAGGAACTTATTCTCTCACAATTCTAGAGGCCAGAAGTCCAAAATCAAAGTGTTGGCAAGGCTGGCCATTCTCTGAGGGCTCCAGGGGAGAATCTGTTCTGTGCCTCTTAGTTGTGGTGTTGCCAGCAATCCTTGGCGTTCCTTGGCTTGAAGATGCATCACTCCAATCTCTGCCTCTGTGGTCACAAGGCATTCTCCTCTATGTCTCTGTCTCTTCTTATAAGGACACTAGTCAGATTAGGGCCCACTCTAATCATCTTACTTTGATTGCATCTGCAGTGACTGCATTTCCAAATAAGGTCAAATTCATAGGTGTTGGGAATTAAGAGGTTAACATATCTCTTTGGGGACACAATTCAACCTGTAACATCACTCATGGTAAGGAGATAAAGCCTTAGGCCAGCTCAGGACAGGGAGTTAGAAGTGAGATTTTTGCAAAAAGTCAGAACCCAAAGGAGTGCAGGACTCAGTCATCCTGGCAACTCTGCTGTCTGGAACAGGCCCTGGCCCAGAATATGTGCTCATTTGTTTAATGGGACAGAACAAATAAGGGGCAGAGACATGGACACAGGGTGAAAAAAGAAGACAGAGGAAGAAACAGAGGTAAGGTTGGAGAGAGAGCAATAGACAAGACTTTCACTCCCTAGGTCATCACAGGCCCCACCTGTCCCTACTGTCTAACCCCAGGGGCCTCACTCATTTAAATTCCCTCCTTGACCCCTAGGACCTCTTACATTTGTGACTTCTAGCCCTTAAAGGTGAGGGAGAGTTTGAATGGGTCACCCAGAACTTGTGAGGCATCTTTTGCCTGTAAGCCATCTCCGAGGTTTGTTTTAATTGCTTTTTTAGGGGCTGGCCCGGTGGCGCAGCGGTTAAATGCGCACGTTCCACTTTGGTGGCCCGGGGTTCACTGGTTCAGATCCCGGGTGTGGACATGGCACTGCTCAGCAAGTCGTGCTGTGGTAGGCGTCCCACATATAAAGTAGAGACAAATAGGCACGATGTTAGCTCAAGGCCTGTCTTCCCCAGCAAAAAGAGGAGGATTGCAGATGTTAGCTCAGAGCTAATCTTCCTCAAAATAAATAAATTAAATAAGTAAATAAATAATTGCCTTTTTAATAACTGAGTCGAGGTATTCATTCCTCTCCACGCTGTCCCAGGGCAGGATGCTCTAGTTTGCATCATGTTGCTGTTAGTAAGTTTTTAAGTTTTATTGTATTTATCTTTTAATCATACCATAGTCTGTTCAATCAAGTATTTGTAGCAAGGACATGAGTTGGTCACAGTCTTCAGCCCTGGCAGGAACAAAGAAAGAGAAAACACGCATGGCTTCTGCCCTGACAGGGAGGCAAGTATGTTGCAAGGCTTGTGAGTGCACTGAAGGCAGCAGTCCATCAGAGGCTGGCTCACTGTTCCGCGGGGTCCTCCACCTGCAGCACTGGCACCACCTGGGAGCCTGTTAGCTGTGCAGACACTCCATCCACCTCCAGACCCAAGTCAGAATCTTCATTTTAACAAGATTCCTAGCAGGTGATAGTGTGCACACGAGAGCTTTTGTCTAGGAGGCAGAAGTCTCTTCCCAGCAGAGTGGCCAAGGATGGTGTCAATTGAACCATCACGACCAGAACAAGGACCTGTGCTGGGCATCAAGGACCTACAGGAGACAGAAATCTGTCCCTGCCCTCAGGGGGCTGGCAGGCTGGCAGGGAGACACATGACCACAGGACTGGTGTGAAGGTAGGGGAGTGGCCAAGACTGCGTTTCACAGGATGTGGCTCTGAGATGCTCAACCTCTAGTGCTAGTAGAGACAACATTTGTTTTAAGAAAACGTGTTTTATATTCTTTAAAGCACGCAGAGTTGATCAAGTGGAAGACAGCCTGATTTCCTGTAGGTTCCACGTAACATAAGAGCTTCTGGAGGGAAGACCGCCTGATTTCCTGTAGGTTCCACATAACATAAGAGCTTCTGGAGGGGATCCTCTTTGAGCCGGGGCTCACACAGCTTTTTGTTCAGTGGCATGGTGCCTCTCTGATCCTCACTTGCAAAATGGGGCAGTTTGTACCACACAGGAGTTACCAGGGTTATCTTTTTTTTTTGAGGAAGATTAGTCCTCAGCTAACATCTGCTGCCAATCCTCCTCTTTTTGCTGAGGATGGCTGGCCCTGAGCTCAAATCCGTGCCCATCTTCCTCTACTTTATATGTGGGATGCCTACCACAGCATGGCTTGTCAAGCAGTGCCATGTCCGCAGCCGGGAGCCGAACCGGGGAACCCTGGGCTGCCGAAGCGGAATGTGCGCACTTAACCGCTGTGCCACCGAGCCGGCCCCAGGGTTATCCATTTTTATTTGAACCACAGAACCACTCTGTGAGAGAGGGTGGCAAGGAAGGACTACAACAGAAACTTCCCCAATGGAAAAAAGAATGCTGCTGAATGGTGTGTTCACCGTGAAATCATGTTTTTAAAACGTTCCATACACATTATATAAACTATTTTTTAACATGTGCTATATATAAAACTAAATATGCATAGAGAAAAAGTACTCTAATAACAATGATTTTCCTAGAGAGTGGAAGTATTTCTTTATACACTTCAACAGCACTTTATTTTCAAAGATGTGTACTATTTTCTAAACGAAAGCATTTTAAACATTCTTAGACATATTTCATAGGAAATTAGAAGTGCAGTCATGCATCACTTAACGATGGGGACACGTTGTGAGAAATGCATCATTAGGCTATTTTGAGGTTGTGTGAACATCCGCAAGTGTACACAAACCTAGATGGAATAGCCTACTACACACCCAGGTATGTGGCATAGTCTATTGCTCCCGGGCTACAAACCTGTACAGCATGTTACTGTACTGAACACTGTAGGCAGCTGTAACACAGCAGTACCTGTGTGTCTAAACATAGAAAAGCTACATTAAAAATACAGCATAAAAGATGAAAAATGGTACACCTGCATAGGGCGCTTACCACGGAAGGAGCCTGCAGGACTGGGCGTTGCTCTGGGGAGTCAGTGAGCGAGTGCTGAGTGAACGTGAGAGCCTGGGACGTTACTGGACACTGCTGTGGACTTTACAAACACTGGACACTTAGGCTACACTAAATTTATAAAAAATAATTTTCTTTCTTCAATAATAAATTATCCTTAGCTTACTGTAACTTGATAAACTTAATTTTTTTAACTTTTGACTCTTGTAGTAGCACTTAGCTTAAAACATAAACATTGTACAGCTATCAAATATTTTCTTTCTTTATATCCTTATTCTATAAGCTTTTTTCTATTTAAATTTTTTTTTTTTTACTTTTTAAACTTTTTTGTTTAAAACTGAGACACAAAGACAGACATTAGCCTAGACCTACACAGGGTCAGTATCCTCAGTATCACTGTCTTCCACCTCCACATCTCGATCCACTGGGAAGTCTTCAGGGGCAATAACACGCATGGAGCTGTCCTCTCCTACGATAGCAATGCCTTCCTCTGGAATACCTCCTGAAGGACCTGCCTGAGGCTCTTGTTGAGGAGGGGTCACTCTTTTCAGAACTATGTCCATTGTGGTTTGTTTGGTCTGTGTCTGTTTTTCAACATAGATTTGCTTGTAAGCAGAAATGCACCATGAACATTCCTCTCTATTAACGAAAACCTTTCGATGTTGGGGTCCACGCTTTCACACTTTTTTTTTTTTAAGATTTTTTTTTTTTTCCTTTTTCTCCCCAAAGCCCCCCGGTACACAGTTGTGCATTCTTCGTTGTGGGTTCTTCTAGTTGTGGAATGTGGGATGCTGCCTCAGCATGGCTTGATGAGTAGTGCCATGTCCGCGCCCAGGATTCGAACCAACGAAACACTGGGCCGCCTGCAGCAGAGCGCGCGAACTTAACCACTCGGCCACGGGGCCAGCCCCCACGCTTTCACACTTTTTAAGGAGCTTGTTGAGGTCTGAAAAAGCTTCTAATAAACCCTTCACTGTGAGTTTTCTTGGGAGTTCTTTTCTCCTGCATTTTCCTTCTCTCTTGCCTCTCCTTCAGCTGTGCGTTCCTGTTCCAGTTCCAACAACTCCTCATTAGTCATTTCCTCAGGAACCACCTCCAGGAGCTCCTCAGTGTCATCCTCATCCACACCCAGGTTAGTTGTCTGCCATCTCAGGCACTGCCTGGTTGATTTTTCAACCTCCTCATTCTTGTCAAACCCTTTGAAGTCATGGATGATCTTCCTGAGTGTCTTCTTCCAGATGCCACCCATACTCTCCTTGGTGACATCACGCCAGCCCAAGCAAGGTTCTTGATGCAGTCATACATGTTGCAATCCTTCCAGAATTGCATCAGTGTCTTCCTCAGTTGCACCAATAACCTGGGCAAAAGTCCTGCTCAGGTAGTAGGACTGAAAAGCTGCTATAACTCCTTGATTCATTGGTTGGATCCAAGAGGTGGTGTTTGAAGGGAGCAGCACTGCTTTGATATTGGGATGAAGATCACCAATAAAAGGAGGATGTTTGGGAGCATTAGCAACAATAAGCAAAATCTCAAAAGGCATGTTATTCGCTAAGCGGTACTTCCCCATTTCACTGGCATAGTAATTCAGGAAGGCATCTTGGAAGAGGAGCTGGGTCATCCAAGACTTCTTATTGCTGCTGTGGTACACTGGCATTGTGTGCTCATTGATATGCTTGAAGGCCCTGGGGTTCTCACTGTGCCAGATCACAAAGGGTCTCAATTTGTAGCCTGCAACATTGCCCCCAGCAAGGCTGTTATCCTGTCCTTAAAAGCCTTGAAACCTGGCATTGACTTGGCCTCCTTATGGATGAAAGGACCATGCTTAAGCATCTGTTTCCAGAATAGGGAGGTTTCATCCATACTGAATGTTTCCTCTGGCAAGTAATTTTCCTCCTCAATCAGCTTATCTAGTTTCCAAAAGTTCTTCAGCTGCCTTCACATCAGCACTCGCAGACCCCCCACCCACTCTCACATTATGTGATGAATAACGGTTCTTGAATCACTGAAACCACCCGGAGCCAGCAGTAAATTCAACGTTGTAGCCGGGTCCAGCCTTCTCTTTCAACATCACAAACCATGATCATCATGGTGCTGAGCGGGATACACTTTGTGTTTGGTCTTTAATCCAGGTCATTAGATGTTTCTCCGTGTCTGACAGAGGCCCTTCCTGAATTTTGGTTAATCTCGCTGCCTTCAACAAAGGAGATCCTCTAACAGCTCCGTCACTCTGATCTTGTCCTTCAAGATGGTAGCTATGGTGGAATGCGACACACCTCATTAGCGAGCAATAACCATCACAGATTTTCCACCTTCAAAGTCCTTAATCACTTTCAATTTCGTTTCCAGGTCAGTCACTCAATGTGGGCTCTTACTGGCAACACTACCAGCAGATTTTGTACAGTTAGCAGCCATGATGAACAAAAGAACCTGAGATTAAATGCAGCACAAGAGAAAATGATGCAATCCAGAGGTGGTGATAAACACAAGATGTATGAGGTTGTTACTGGCATAACATGACGGACTGTTTCACAGCAAATTTTTTTCATAAGTAGAAAGACTACACTCTAAAATAATTATAAAAAGTATGGTATAGTAACTATATAAACCAGTAAGATAGTCATTTGTGATCATTATCAAGTGTTGTGAACTGTACATAATCGTATGTGCTGTACTTTTATACAACTGGCCGTGCACTAGGTTTGTTTACACCAGCATCATCACAAACATGTGAGTAATGCCTTGAGCTGTGACATCAGGACAGCTGCAACCTCAACAGGCCATAGGAATTTTTCATCTGCATTATAACTCTATGGGACCACTATTGTATATGTGGTCCACCGTTGACCCAAGCAGCGCATGACTGTAACGTTAATCTGCATCATCTGAGTGGAATGATTATGGATGACACATTTTCTTCCAACCATAATTTCTAAATGTCCTAAACTGAGCGTGTATCCACCTGGGTCTTTTAATCTGTCAGAAGCCCTAACGGGAGCTTGCCTTCTCGCTGAGTCTGGAGGTATGTAGCGCCCTCTGCGGAAGCGTCTCTCCACTTTGCGCTCCTCAAACGGGAAGGTGCAGCTGACTTTCCTAGGGATCTTGTTAAAATGCAGATTCTGATTCAATGGCTGTAGGGCAGGGCCTGTCATTCAGCGTTTTTAACAAACTCCTAGGGGAAGCAGATGCTGGACCGCACCGAGTGGCAAGGGCCGAAACTGACTGCTACGCTATGAATAGTTATTCTACACCAGCAACCACAGTAGCACAGTCCCGGCCTCAGACATCGGCACAAACTCCCGGGTAAACCTAACCCTGACGGCGAAGGCCGCCAGCGCCCGCAGGAGGCAGCGGGGGACCCCGCCCGGCCCGCCTGCCCCGCCTGCCCCGCCTGCCCGCCTGCCCGCACGCCCGCGCGCCCCGCCTGCCCGCCTGCCCGCCTGCCCGCACGCCCGCACGCCCCGCCTGCCCGCACGTCCGCCTGCCCGCACGCCCGCACGCCCCGCCTGCCCGCACGCCCGCACGCCCGCACGCCCCGCCTGCCCGCACGCCCGCCTGCCCGCACGCCCGCACGCCCCGCCTGCCCGCACGCCCGCACGCCCGCACGCCCCGCCTGCCCGCACGCCCCGCCTGCCCGCACGCCCCGCCTGCCCACAGGTCCGCCTGCCCGCACGCCCCGCCCCCTGGGGCTCTAGCGCAGCGCGCACCGGCCTCCCTGCCCACGTGAGCGTCGCGTCACGTGAGGCCGCCGCGCAATCGCTGGCGCTCGGCCGTGCGGGTGGCGGGAAGGGCTGGCGCTGGGACAGGCGGCGGGGGCAGCATGGCCGAGAGGTCGCGGACCCCCGCCGGCGCCGTGCGCTCGGTCGCTTACCCCGCCGCCGCCGCCGCCGCCGAACTGCCGCCGCAGCTCCGGGCCGGCGCGATGCGGCGCCGCCTCTGGGGCGTGCTCAACTGCCTGTGCGCCGGCGCCTTCGGGGCCCTGGCCGCCGCCTCCGCGAAGCTGGCCTTCGGCAGCGAGGTCGAGCCCGGGCGCCGCGGCGGGGGCGGGAGCGGGGGCGGGGGGCGGGCGGGGCTGGGGACGCAGGCCTCCGCCGGGCGCTGCAGTCAGCCGGGGCGGGAGAGCGTCCCTGGACTCTGAGTCAGGTCCCTCGCTCGTCCAGGGTAGGCGGTAAGAGACGTCGGGGACAGGCCTCTTCCCTCGCCAGGGACCTGAAATCTGTCCTCCGATTGGGCTAGTTCGCTCTCGGGGAAGCGGAACACCTCCTGCCTCCTCTCTCTACCTATCATTTTAAGCCCCTTGTGCCTGAACGTTTCTCTCCATGTGACTCTTGAGGTGAGAAGCCTGTCGCCCATCTCTTCACTCTGTAATTAACTGTGATTTAACTGGTCTACCCTGCTGCCAGGAAACTTGAGAGTTTGGGCCCTAGCGATAAGGGGAAACTGAGAGAAACGTTCTGGACATTCCCCTGATGCTCAGAACTCCTAAACTGCCGCCCCCCGTCTGCTAAGGTGTACCTCTTTGCCTCTCCCATTGCCAGTCAGAGGCCAGCTTCTGCTTGCTAGCGAGGTTTCCGTAGACCCTGACCTGGACAGTGGACAGGCTGATTTTTTAAATTTAAGTCTATTTAGGGCTAATCCAGTGGGAGCTTCCATGCTTGAGGTTAATATCCTGTTGGATGTACTTCTTGGAGTAAGTGGTCCAAAGTAAGACGAGCCGCTCTGTGAACCATGAGGTTTTCTAGTTGTGCACCAGGCCTTCATAACCTTTGTATAAGCAGGCTGCACTGGCATAATGCTTTTGTGGAAATTATATGAAGACACCCCTTCCTCAAGATACTGTGTATTCAGCTGCTGGAAAACTGTTAGAAATAAGAGAATGATGTTAAGATGGGCACAACCCCCAGAGGAAGCCCCTCTGTCTGCAGGCAGGTTCCTAACTCAACACCAAGCAAGGGGGTCTGCATATCCTTTATGTAGGAGGCCTCCAAAGATCCTCCCTTCTCTCAAGGCTCTCCCCTTTAAAAAACAAGGAAATCTGCCAGTCCTCCAGTGATGCCAGGTGGTGTCCTCCCCAGGCAGGCCTGTGTCCTGGTTAAGAGCGTGGAGCCACAGTGCCTGGATTGGAATGCTGGTGGCTCCCACCAGCTGTGGTGGCACTTTTAGGCAGTTGCTTAATGCGTCAGGTTCTTCTTGTAAAGTGAAGCTAAGGAATAAGTGAGAATGTAGTTTAAAACACTTAGCACAGGGTCTGGCACAGAGTAAGAGCTCAGGACTGCCCAGTGGGACTGGCCTGAGTGCGCTGTAGCCTGCACAGGATGGGAGGAGACAACTATAATTCATGCGTTAGCTGATCCCGGGAAGTGAGGATCTGGCCCTGCTTTACTCGTTACTGAATAACGAATGACAACTACGTGGCCGTGTGGGACTGAGCTTCAACCATTGGTCACTGCAGGACCTATAAGGAACTGGTGTTCAGTAAAAAATACTGGTTATGGGTTAGCATTTAACTTCTGCCCAAGGTTACATGGCCAGCAAGATAGCCAAATAAGTGTTTTCTCTGAGTTTGTTGCAGCTGTGAAATGGGTGTGCTGCCCACTGAGGGCAAAGTGAAATCCTGCTCGGGAAAGCTCTGAGGAGCCCCAGGCTGGGGTGGGTCTCAGTCAGGGCCCGACTGCCAGTGGCCATGACCCTGGCCGTGCTGCTGGGCTGGGCGTGGCCGCAGTGACACCTTCTCCTGCAGGTGAGCATGGGCTTCTGCGTCTTAGGCATTCTTGCGATGGGGACCACCAATTCTCTGATGTGGACGTTCTTTAGCCGGGGCCTCAGTTTCTCTATGTCTTCAGCCATTGCGTCTGTCACGGTGACGTTTTCAAACATCCTCAGCTCGGTGAGTATCCTGAGGGTACAGCCCCCCTGTCTCGAACCTGGGTTCTGGGAGGGTTTTGAGTGGGTTGTCCTTGGGCAACCCCTGCTTTCCCGGATAGGAGAAAGGACAGGGACAGAAGCAGAGGGTGGGCTGTGGCTTGACCCATGGTGGTTGCTCCTCTAATCTCTGAAACTTGGAGGAATTCTCAGGTTGGATGGGATGAAGTCCAACTATGAAAAAACCCACCTGCTTCTTGCCCCTCCAGGCTGGAGCCCTCGCTCTGCAGTGCCTGTGCAACCCAGCTATCTCCCGGGGGTCTGTGAGCTCCAGCATGAGAGGTGGAGGGTCGGGCTTCTTCCTTCTGGTAGCTGAGGTCAGCCAGCTGGGGCTGAGCCCAGTCGGTCCTGCACCGAGGGAGGGAGGAGTTGGTATGCCAGCTCGAATCTGGGAACAGCAGGCACCGGCTGAGCGCTGGGCCTAGCTGCTGGCCTCTGTTGGTCTTTCTCATGCACTTTCCTGGGATCCAGTGCTGTGAGGAAGGTACCCTCCCCGCTTCTCCAGGTGAGATGGAAATGGATAGAGTGACTTGCTGAAGGTGGCAGCTGGGTTTCAAACTCAAGACTTCCGGCTCTAGCCCTTTCCTCCTGCCCTGGAAGGGCAGACAGCCACAGGGAGGTGAGGTGGTCGAGTCCTCTGGGCACATGTGCACCCAGCCTCACAGCTGTCTCTGTCCCGCAGGCCTTCCTGGGCTTTGTGTTGTATGGAGAGTACCAGGAGGTCTTGTGGTGGGGAGGAGTGTTCCTCATCCTCTGCGGACTCACCCTGATCCACAGGAAGCTCCCGCCAACCAGGGAGGCCCTTCCACACAAGCAGCAGTAGCATCAGTTGACTGGATGGACCAGCTGGAAAGACAACAATGGCTGCTCAGGCTCAGGTGGCATGTGGGGACTTCTTACACCCAGGCTGATCTGGGTGTGCAGCCTTCTGATTGTCACCCAAAGGGAGATAGATGCTCCCAAGGGAAGCAGGCCTCTGAGCGAGCAGCCTTGGGGGTGGACAGCTCCGGCGTCTGCAAGGGGCAGTACCCCGCAGCAGTGGCCTGCCCGGAGCGTTCTCAATACATCTGCACAGTACTGTGGATTCTCACGCTCCTGGGCCCACCCAGGGAGCCTTGGCAGGTGCTGGAGACCCTGGAGTTGGTCTGCAGCCTGTATGGACTTGAAACCATACTGCAATTGTAGTCCTGTTGGCCTAACAAAAGCCAGTCACATTGCAGTCTGTGACTGGTGGGGCTTTCTGGCAACTTCACGCTGATGTGTCAGGCCATCTGTGCCCTGCTGTTGTATTATGGCAAGAGAAGGAGAACTGGATTAATAAATACTTTATTCTAAGTTAAAACTACCAGGTGTGGAATCTCACTTCTCTCCTACTTTTTTTCTTTCCTAGTTTTTTGGAGTAAGAGGGAGAAGCCAGGGTGAGCTGCAGTTCCCAGAGTGGAACTGATGCTGCCCCCCAACGCCCACCCCCAGGCCTGGGCTCAGCTGCTCTACAGCTGAGCGCATGGCTCCTTCCTGACGTTACCTAGGCTGGTGCTCTTCAAATTCAGGAGGGTCTGTCCGTTCTCTTGGTGCTCAAGGAGAAAAGCTTGACCTCACTTTGGGGACCTAGTTTTATTTTACTTATTAGGAAAGGAAACTGGCCCAGAGGTTGCTCCCGTTGCCTGGGCCACTATGCCACTGGGCCGGCCCCTGGATGTGTGTTATCTTGATAGGAGAATAAACTGTGTATCAGTATTTGTCTTGCTGGTGTACACCTTGGATGGTGGATTGAACTTTATTTTGTTTGCTCTGGAGCTGGCAATTTGACTTCCAGGTTCAGTAGCCAATGGCCTGATAGGTCAGTGTTACCATTTTTGTTGTTTTTTATTTTACTTATTTCCTTTTTAAAGTGTAAAATTCAGTAGTTTTTTAGCATATTCACAAAGTTTTCAGCCATCACCACTATCTGTTTCCAGAACATTTTTATCATCACAAAAATAAACTCCCATCCCCATTGGGAGTCACTCTCCATTCCCGTTTCCTCCCAGCCTCCTGGCAACCACTAGTCTGCTTTCTGTCTCTGTGGATTTCATATTCTGGACATTTCATATAAATGGAGTCATACAATACATGGCCTTTCATGTCTGGCTTCTTTCACTTACCATAATGTTTTAAAAGCTTATCCAGGGGCGGGCCCCATGGCCGAGTGGTTAAGTTCGCATGTTCCGCTTCGGTGGCCCAGGGTTTCGCTGGTTTCAATCCTGGGTGCGGACACGGTACTGCTCATTAAGCCATGCTGAGGCGGCGTCCCACATGCCACAAGTAGAAGCACACACAACTATGTACCCGGGGGCTTTGGGGGTGAAAGGAAAAAATAAATAAAATCTTTAAAAAAAAAAAAAGCTTATCCATGTTGTAGCATGTATCAGCGCTTTATTCCTTTTTATGATTGAATAATAGTTCATTGTGTGGATATACCACATTTTTTAATCCTTGCATCATGTGATGGACATATGGCCTGTTTCGGTTTTTTGAGTGTTATCAATATTGCTGTTATGAATATTTGTGTACAAGTTTTTGTGTGCACTTGTTTTCAGTTCTATTGGGTATATACCCAGGAGTGGACGTGCTGGGTCATATATAACTCTATGTTTAATTTTTTGAGGAACTGCCACACTGTTTTCCAAAGCAGCTGCACCATTTTACATTCCAACCATCAAGTTATGAGTGTTCCAATTTCTCCAGATTCTTGTTGACACTTATCATTCTCTATCTTTTTCATTGTAGTCACCTAGTGGTATTTCATTGTGGTTTTGATTTGCATTTCCATAATGACTAATGATGTCAAGCATCTTTTCTGTGCGTATTGGTCATTTGTATATCTTCTTTGGAGACATGTCTATTTAGAGCCTTTGCCCGCTTTTGAACTGGATTGCTTATGTTTTTATTATTGAATTGTAAAAGTTCTTTAAATATTCTAGATATGTCTCTTATCAGATATATGATTTGCAAATTTTTTTTATTAAAGTTATAAAAGTTAACATCCTTGTGAAATTACAGTTGTACATTATTATTAGTCATGTTGTAGGCACACCACTTAACCCCTAGTGCCCTCCCCCCACCCCCCTGTCCCCTGGCAACCATCGATCAGTTCTCTTTGTCCATATGTTAACTACCACCTATGAGTGGAGTCATACAGAGTTCGTCTTTCTCTGTCTGGCTTATTTCTCTCAACATAATACTCTCAAGGTCTATCCATGTTGTTGTGAATGGGACGACTTTGTCCTTTTTTATGGCTGAGTAGTATTCCATTGTATATATATACACCACAACTTCTTTATCCACTCATCAGTTGCTGGGCACGTAGGTTGGTTCTATGACAGCTATTGTAAATAATGCTGCAATGAAGATAGGGGTGCATGGAACTTCTGGAATTGCTGATTTCAGGTTCTTAGGATATATCCGCAGCAGTGGGATGGCTGGATCATAAGGTATTTCTATTCTTAACTTTTTGGGGGAATCTCCATACTGTTTTCCATAGTGGCTGCACCAGTTTGCATTCCCGCCAACAGTGTATGAGGGTTCCCTTTTCTCCACAGCCTCTCCAACGTCTGTCACTTTTGGTTTTGGATATTTTTGCCATTCTAACAGGTGTAAGGTGATATCTTAGTGTAGTTTTGATTTGCATTTCCCTGATGGTTAGTGATGATGAGCATCTTTTCATGTGTCTATTGGCCATCTGTATATCTTCTTTGGAGAAATGTCTGTTCATGTCCCCTGCCCATTTTGTAATTGGGTTATTTGATTTTTTATTGTTGAGTTGTGTGAGTTCTTTGTATATTATGGAGATTAACCCTTTGTCGGATAAATAACTTGTGAATATTTTTTCCCAATTAGTGGGCTGTTTTTTTGTTTCAATCCTGTTTTCCCTTGCCTTGAAGAAGCTCTTTAGCCTGATGAAGTCTCATTTGTTTATTCTTTCTATTGTTTCCCTCATGTGAGGGGTTATGGTGCCCGAAAAGATTCTTTTGAAGCTGATGTGAAAGAGTGTGCTGCCGATATTCTCTTCTAGAAGACTTATTGTTTCAGGCCGGATCTTTAGGTCTTTGATCCATTTAGAGTTTATTTTAGTAAATGGTGAAAAAGAATGGTTGATTTTCATTCTTTTACATGTGGCTGTCCAGTTTTCCCAGCACCGTTTGTTGAAGAGACTTTCTTTCCTCCATTGTATGCCCTCAGCTCCTTTGTCAAAGATTAGCTGTCCATAGATGTGTGGTTTTATTTCTGGGCTTTCAAGTCTGTTCCATTGATCTGTGCATCTGTTTTTGTACCAGTACCATGCTGTTTTGATTACTGTGGCTTTGTAGTATGTTTTGAAGTCAGGGATTGTGATGCCTCCAGCTTTGTTCTTCTTTCTCAGGATTGCTTTAGCAATTTGGGGTCTTTTTTTGCCCCATATGAATTTTTGGATTCTTTGTTCAATTTCTGTAAAGAATGACATTGGGATTCTGATTGGGATAGCGGTGAATCTGTAGATTGCTTTAGGTAGTATGGACATTTTAACTATGTTTATTCTTCCAATCCATGTGCATGGAATGTCTTTCCATCTCTGTGTCATCGTCAGTTTCTTTCAAGAAGGTCTTGTAGTTTTCGTTGTATAGATCTTTCACGTCCTTGGTTAAATTTATCCCAAGGTATTTTATTCTTTTTGTTGCGATCGTGAATGGGATTGAGTTCTTGAGATCTTTTTCTGTTAGTTCACTGTTAGCATATAGAAATGCTACTGATTTATGTATGTTGATTTTATACCCTGCAACTTTGCTGTAGTTGTTGATTGTTTCTAATAGTTTTTCTATGGATTCTTTGGGGTTTTCTATGTATAAGATCATGTCATCTGCAAACAGCGAGAGTTTCACTTCTTCATTGCCTATTTGGATTCCTTTTATTTCTTTTTCCTGCCAAATAGCTCTGGCCAAAACCTCCAGTACGATGTTGAATAAGAGTGGTGAAAGTGGGTACCCTTGTCTTGTTCCTGTTATGAGAGGGATGGGTTTCAGTTTTTGTCCATTGAGTATGATGTTGGCTGTGGGTTTGTCTTATATAGCCTTTATTATGTTGAGGTACTTTCCTTCTATACCCATTTTATTGAGGGTTTTTATCATAAATGGATGTTGGATCTTGTTGAATGCTTTCTCTGCATCTATTGAGATGATCATGTGGTTTTTGTTTCTCATTTTGTTAATGTAGTGAATCATGTTGATTGACTTGCAGATGTTGAACCATCCCTGTGTCCCTGGTATAAATCCCACTTGATCATGGTGTATAATCTTAATACATTTTTTTTTTAAAGATTTTATTCTTTTCCTTTTTCTCCCCAAAGGCCCCCAGTACATAGTTGTGTATTCTTCGGTGTGGGTTCTTCTAGTTGTGGCATGTGGGACGCTGCCTCAGCATGGTCTGATGAGCAGTGCCATGTCCGTCCCCAGGACTCGAACCAACGAAACACTGGGCCGCCTGCAGCGGAGCGCGCGAACTTAACCACTCGGCCACGGGGCCAGCCCCCATGGTGTATAATCTTATTTGATATATTGCTGTATTCGGTTTGCCAAAATTTTGTTGAGGATTTTTGCATCTATGTACATCAGTGATATTGGCCTGTAGTTTTCCTTCTTTGTGTTGTCCTTGTCAGGTTTGGGGATCAGGGTGATGTTGGCTTCATAGGATGTATTAGGGAGTGCTCCATCTTCCTCTATTTTCTGGAACAGTTTGAGAAGGATAGGTATTAAATCTTCTTTGAATGTTTGTTAGAATTCTCCAGAGAAGCTGTCTGGTCCTGGACTCTTATTTTTGGGGAGGTTTTTGATTACTGTTTCTATTTCTTTACTTGTGATTGGTCTATTCAGATTCTCTATTTCTTCCTGATTCAGTTTGGGGAGGTTGTATGAGGTTAGGAATTTATCCATTTCTTCTAGGTTGTTCAATTTGTTGGCATATAGTTTTTCATAGTATTCGCTTATGATCCTTTGTATTTCTTTGGTATCTGTTGTGATTTCTCCTCTCTTGTTTCTAATTTTATTTATTTGAGACCTCTCTCTTTTTTTTTTAGTGAGTCTGGCTAAGGGTTTGTCAATTTTGTTAATTTTTTCGAAGAACCAACTCTTTGTTTCATTGATCCTCTCTACTGTCTTTTTTGTTTCAATATCATTTATTTCTGCTCTAATTTTTATTATTTCCCTCCTTCTACTGACTTTGGGCTTTGTTTGTTCTTCTTTTTCTAATTCCGTTAGGTGTCTTTTGAGGTTGTTTATGTAAGATTTTTCTTGCTTATTGAGGTGGGCCTGTATTGCAATGAATTTCCCTCTTAGGACTGCCTTTGCTGCATGCCAAATAATTTGGTATGGTGTGTTTTCATTTTCATTTGTCTCCAGATAATATTTGATTTCTTCTTTAATTTCTTCAATAATCCATTGTTTGTTCAGTAGCATGTTGTTTAGTCTCCACATTTTTGGCCCTTTCCCAGCTTTATTCTTGTAGTTGATTTCTAGTTTCATAGCATTGTGATCAGAAAACATGCTTGATATTATTTCAACCCTCTTGAACTTATTGATGCTTGCTTTGTTTCCCAAGATATGGTCTATCCTTGAGAATGTTCCATGCGTGCTTGAGAAGAATGTGTAACCTGCTGTTTTTGGATGAAGTGTCCTATATATATCTATTAGGTCCATCTGATCTAATTTTTCATTTAATTCTATAATTTCCTTGTTGATTTTCCATCTGGATGATCTGTCCATTGGTGTTAATGGGGTGTTGAGGTCCCTGCTATTATTGTATTGCTGTTGATGTCTCCTTTTAGTTTTGTTAATAGTTTCTTTACGAATTTTGGTGCTCCTGTGTTAGGTGTGTATATATTTATAAGTGTTATGTCATCTTGGTGGAGCATCCCTTTTATCATTATATACTGCCCCTCTTTGTCTTTCTTTATCTGTTTTGCTTTGAAGTCTACTTTGTCTGATATAAGTATGGCAACACCTGCTTTCTTTTGTTCATTATTAGCTTGGAGTATTGTCTTCCATCCCTTCACTTTGAGTCTGTGTTTGTCTTTGGGGCTGAGGTGTGTTTCCTGGAGGCAGCATATTGTTGGATCTTGTTCTTTGATCCATCCTGCCACTCTGTGCCTTTTGATTGGAGAGTTCAATCCATTCATGTTTAGTGTGATTATTGAAACGTGGGGGCCTACTGTTGCAATTTTATCACTTGTTGTCTGGTTCTTTTTCACTTTGTCCTGATGGAGAGCTGTTACTTTGTGTTATTGTCCTTCTGCTTATCTCCTTTGTTCTGGATTTTGTAACCCCTTTCCTTTTTTTGATTTTTCAGGAATGAGTTTCTTCCTGAGCAATTCTTGAGGAGGTGGTTTTGTGGTGATGAACTCCCTTAACTTTTGTTTATCTGGGAAAGTTTTTATTTCTCCATCATATTTGAAGGATATTGTTGCTGGGTAGAGTATTCTTGGCTGCAGGTTTTTGTCCTTCAGAGTTTTGAATATTTCATTCCAATCTCTTCTAGCCTGTAAGGTCTCTCCTGAGAAATCTGCTGATAGCCTTATGGGGTTTCCTTTGTAAGTTATTTTCTTCTGCCTGGCTGCCCTTAGTATTTTCTTTTTGTCATTGACTTTTGCTAGTTTCACTACTATATGCCTTGGGGTTGGTCTTCTTGCATTAATAAAGTTTGGAGATCTCTTGGCTTCTGTCACATGAAGTTCCATCTCTCTTCCCAAGTTTGGAAAGTTCGCAGCTATTATTTCTTTAAACAGACTTTCTGCCCCCTTCTCCTTCTCTTCTCTCTCTGGTATACCTATAATCCTTATGTTGCATCTCCTAATTGAGTTGGATAATTCTCAGAGAGTTTCTTCATTTCTTTTTAGTCTTAGTTCTCTCTCCTCCTCTGCCTGCAGCATTTCTATATTCCTATCCTCCAAATTGCTAATTCTGTCCTCCATATTATCGACCCTACTGTTTAGAGAGTCCAGATTTTTCTTAATCTCCTCCACTGTGTTCTTCATCTCCAGTATTTCTAATTGGTTCTTCTTTATAGTGTCAAGCTCTTTTGTGACATAGCTCCTGAACTCATTGAGTTGTCTATCTGAATTCTCTTTTAACTCATTGAGTTTTTTCATAATGGCAGTTTTGAAATCATCATTTAGGTTATAGATTTCATTGTCTTTGGGATTGTTTTCTGAGTGCTTATCATTTTCCTTCTGTTCTGGAGATTTAATATATTTTTTCATACTGTTTGATGGCGTGGATTTGTGCCTCCGCATAGAGATAGAGTTTAGTCGCTGCTTCCTCTTGTTGTGACTGTTGTGGCGGGGCGGGGGGGGGGGGTGCGGGGGCAGCTGTTTAGACTGCACCAACCAGGAACCCTGTCAGCTGTTACTGACTGGGCCTGGACCCCTCCTCGTAGTCACAGTGGTCCTGTGGGGTCCCTCGTCGGTTGTGGGGGCAATCACAAGGGGGCCTCAGGCTGCTGGTGCCTACTGCTGCAGCCCACTTAGACGTGCTCCCTCCTTGTGGTCTGCAGCGGTGTTGTGGGCTTTCCCATCAGCCAGGAGCAGGATCACCTATAATCACTGATTTGTCCCTAACAGAGCCCACAAGATCACACTTGTCCACTATAGGTCCCAGCAGAGCTATGGGTATCTTCTGCAGTCTGTTGTTAGCTCACCTAGCTGTGCTGCTTTTGCCCCAGGGCCTTCCCGCCTTGCGATTGCCAGTCGGGACCTCTCCACTAGTGCTGTGCAGAGGCTTTCGCTGAGGCTGCTGTAGGAACCTGG
Source organism: Equus caballus (assembly GCF_041296265.1). Classification (NCBI taxonomy): domain Eukaryota; kingdom Metazoa; phylum Chordata; class Mammalia; order Perissodactyla; family Equidae; genus Equus; species Equus caballus. The sequence goes on along the minus strand of NC_091699.1, from coordinate 53,048,869 downwards.
AGTTCCCCCCTGGGGTATGTAGCCGTTTCACCAGAGCTCTACTCTGCCCCACTCTACTCTCACGGGATCTCCGGGAGCCCCTTGCCTCATCTGGGACATGGCCAGAGTCCGTGGGCCTGGCGGTGGCTTGTAAGCTCCTGCCTTGTGGGGAATTCTGCTCTAGGGAGCTTCCTGGTGTTCCGAATGCTGGGTGGGGCCTCCCTGCCAATGGTGAGCAGAGGCCCTCCCTGCTGGGGGGTGTGAGACCCTGGAGCGACCCCCCTGGGCCGCAGAGCTGGGTGTTGGAGCTCCACCCAGTCCCCAAGCGCGTCCATGGGAAGTCTGGGCACCCCCTGCACTGACCTGTGCGCCAGAGACCGTGAGCCCAGCAGCAGCTTATGGTCTGGTGCCATGCCAGGGAATCTGCCCACTGGGAGCTTCCCTTTGTCCTGGATTCTGGGCGTGGCCTCCCTACTAATGGCAAGCAGAGACTTTCCCTGCTGGGGAGGTGCGGGACTCCGGAGCCTTCCCCCGCACCGCAGAGCCAGGCGCTGGAGCTCCAACCATGTCCCCAAACACGTCTACAGGAAGTCCGGGCACCCCCTGCACCGAGCCGTGTGCCGAAGACCGTGAGCCCAGCGGCAGCTTGTGGTCTCGTGCCATGCCAGGCCCACCAGGAGCTTCTCTTTGCTCTGGCTTCTGGGAAGGGCCTCCCTGCTAATGGCGAGCGGAGGCCTTCCCTGCTGGTGGTTGCGGGACCCTGGGGATTCCCCCTGGGCTTAGGTGTAATCGCGGGGGGCTTGGTTTGTCACCTGTTTCCACTGTTGCTCCGCTGGTGAGTGCACACTCCTGCCCTTGGTGTATGGCAGTGCTATGAGGGAGTCTGCTGGAAGAGAGCCTCCTGCAGGAACTAGGCTGTCTGGGGGTCAGGGGTCGGGGGTTGGAGAGTTTTCACCTATTTCCACCTCCTCCCAGGGGGAAGTCTGTCCGCCTTCCGATGTGTAGTAGCACGAGACTTTTAGGCATCTTGAGATGCTATCTGGATATCCTTTGTTAATCGGTGAATGTCCAATTAGTTGTAGATTCGACGGGGGAGAGACAAAGAAGATCTGAATTCAACTTTTAAGTAGTAATTCATGCATGTGGTGCTAAATTCTGATGATGCAAAAGCCAGTACAGAGAAAAAGCATCCCCCTCGCATCCCTGAGCCCTGCGTGGAAGGGTCCAGCCAAGGCTTCCCGCAAGTGCCGTGTGCACTCCAGGGCTTGGTTTGTTTTACTGTATCTGAAAATGCAGTGCTGAGGCGCTGGGCCTCAGGACAGCAGAAAGCTGCTGACCTCATTCTCATTATCCGAAGGGACTGGGGTTGCTCTCTGCCTCCCCTTAAGCCAGCAAAGGCGATTGCCATTCCTGGGCATCATCATTCCGTCCCTTTGCGTTACAGTGAGGAACCTAACGAAGCCGCCTTTAGCGACACGTAGTGGGTTACTGCAGTGTCAAGGAGCCATCTCGGATCTCCTCGCCCCTGGTCTGGGCCTTTTACTGCCACACCAGGCTGGCTCCTTGCAGTAGAATTAACATCATTAAAAAAAAAAAAATTACAAGTGCCCCTGTGGAAAGCAGAGCATTAATATCGAAATTACAAATGTTTATGCTCTGTGACCCAACATTTCCACTTCAAAGCATTCAATTCTTCCTACAGATGTACCACACACAGGACACGCAAAGAACCACATACAAAGAACAAGTGCAAACTTGTTCTTTGCAGCACCGATTATAATAGTGAAATACTGAAAGCAGCTCAAATGCGTATGGGTCGGATGCTAGTTAAATAAATTATGGGCCATCCATTCAATGGAATACTATGTAGCTATGAAAAAGAATGGTCCAGGTCTCCACATGCAAATGGAAAGCTCTCCAACATCTCCCAAGATATATTACTTTATGGAAAGACTCAAAGTATAGAACCCATCGATACGCTCCCACTTGTATAAATAAAAGAAAATTATAGCAAATTTTCTTCTCAATGCTTACAACATCTCGGAAAGATCTTACAGCAACTGCCAACTAAGGATGCATCAAAGTGGCTGGGGGGCAGAACTTTTTAAAATCGTGAACCATGTGGATGCATTATGTGTTCAAAATATAAAACAAAATTTAAAATCACAAGCATCCCTTACTTTTTTAACTTGAAGGAAAAAAACAAAAAGAACACCAGCAAGTTAGTAGAGGTTAGTCCAGCTCTTCTAGAGCTGATCTTGATGGTAACCACACACGGACGAGGTCACGGGGTCCTGGTTTTTGGTGACCCATTGTTGGGGTCACATAAGAGACAAAGATGTACCATTCTCCATTTTCCCCCCTTTTTATATCAGTTCATCTTGGCTCCTGAATTCCTAGGTCCAATATGGAAGGTTCCAAGGTTTTGTTATTTCTAATCAATGGCCCTTTCCCAAGCACCACACCTTGGCAGCCACGGCAGGATCATATCTAACCCAGGGCCACATAAAGAGGGTCCGTTTCCTCCACTAGGACCAACTTTGAGGAGCACTGACATCAGGGCTGGAGTCTTCCCTGGCAGTTTCAGGAGAGAAGCTTATAGCTCTATACACGAGGCAGCGCAGGCTGCCAGGCCCCACTGTGGCCTCCCATCGTTCTCAGCCCAGACCCACTCATTCAGGTCAGCCCCAGTTTTGGAGGGGCTGCCTGAGGCAGTCAGTTCCAAACAGTATGCCTGTCTGTGGCCTCACCACAGCTGTATGGACCACATCTGTAAGTGTTCTGGGGGCAAGCGCAGGTGCTGGGCCTCTGCCCTCTCGGTTGGCACTGTCAGGTGCGGTCCTGGGCTCAGCAGTCAGTCTGGATTCAAAGTGCTCGCAGCAGCTGGGAAAGACAGCACCGACAGTTCCCTCAGGAAGAGGGGAAGCTTCCCGGAACAGCTCTGAGGGGCAAAGATCGTCAGTGCCCTCCTTCCCTCAGGGCTGGGGTTCTGCTTTCTCTCCATCATCATAAACTCAGTGTGTCCCATTCAGTAATCATCACTTTACACTTTTCTGTCATCCCGTCTTCTCCCCCAGACCTTTCATCCAAAAGGGTTGTACGCACAGGGACAAAAGTATTTTCATATGATTTAACCACAATGACACATCAAACTCAGGAATCGGTGAGGACGAAATCCTGACTTTTCAAACTTTTTTGAAATGGATTTACATAATCTCTCACCATTTGTCCTGACCATTTGTGCATTGAGCAGCCCAGAAAATATCAACCGCTTTCTAGGGACGGCTGCATTTAATAATTAAATGGCCCTCCTGTGGTGTGTGTACCAGGAGAAAGGTGAGGGAAACAGAGGCAGGCTGTCGGTCCATAGCTGCAAACTGCGGCTGATCTGGAAAACCGAACACAGGTCAACAGCATCCTACCCAGACATCCCCCAGGGGTCCTGATGTGTCAGGAGCATGTGGAGTCCCTGTGATGTGCCCTCCCCAACCGGCAGTTCTTGGCAGAAATCATGAGCTAGGAACACGATGAGCCTCGGCCTCAGAAATACAGAGCTCATCAGCAGCTGGACTTCACGCGGTCCCATCGGAGAACGAGCTCTTTCCTGCCGGCATCTGCATGTGACCCAGGGGTCCAGCCAGCATCTGTGATGTTTTCATAGTTTAGGGGCCCCGCAGAGGGGTGTCCGAAATCTTGCGGCAGTCCAGGGTTGAAGTCCTGGCCACTGAGCCTGGGCTGCTTTCATGCAGCGCAGCTTGGGCGGAGGCTCAGACAGCCCAGCGCACCTGACAGTGTGTGGGCAGTTAGCTCTGTGGATTCAGGATTAAAAAGATAATAATGAAGCCAGCGGCAGCTGAGATACTGCAAGACCAGAGACAGCTGTTTAGTGTCTGAAGTCCAAGTGATAAGCAGGTGCTTTTGAGCTCCTCTGTCTTGTCATTTTGAGAGCCCCAGTGGACCCATTCATAAATACGCACACAGGCTGGAAAATCATCCGCTTCTGAGGCTGATGCCCTCACAAGAGCTCATTAGTAACTAACGCTAGTTTGGTTTAAACGCAACTTTGCTTTTTAAAATTCTAAAACTGATCTCCACCTGGAGATTGCCTCTCTTTTCCTGGTGTCTTCCTTTTTCCACAGACTCCACTAGGCAAAAGTCATAGTGAAAATCATCAGTGATAGAGACTTGTTTTGTTTTTAATACTCAGAATTTAAATTCCAACTCGCCCACTGGTGGCACAAAACAAGGAGTCTGTGCCCCACCAACACCTCCTCTTGCAGCCCTCCCTCCCCGACCCGGATGGTCCCCTAGCATTTATCAAATTACAAGCACTCGGCATTTTCTATGCATTTTTACCCCCATCTGGGTGCAGTAGTCACAGAATACAAAGGTATCTTAAAAATGACAGCTCCTGTGCGGCTTCCTGAAGGCCCAGGACCCCTCCGGCCTCCCAGACCTGCCACAAGGGGATGCACTGGTCTCCCTGCAGTGTCCCAGAGAGGTGGGGGGGGGGGGGACATGCTAGTCCTACACATGGATTATGTGCCCTGTATTCGTTTCCTAGGGTGTCCATAACAAATGACCACAAACTGGATGGCTAAATAAACAGAAACGCACTCTCTCACCGTTCTGGAGGCTGGAAGTCCACAATCAAGATGTCAGCAGGGCCAGGTCCTTCCAGCCCGCATCCCTCCGGCTCCAGGGGAGAACCCTGCCTTGCCTCCTCCAGTTCCTGGAGGCTCCAGGTGTTCCTGGGCTTGTGGCTGCATCCCTGAAATCTCTGCCTCTGTCTCCACAGGGCTCCCCCTCTTCTCTCTGTGTGTCTCTTGTAAGGACATTTGTCATTGGATTTAGGGACTAGCCTGATAATCCAGGATGATCTCATCTCGAGATCCTTAATTACATCCACAAAGACCCTATTTCCAAATAAGGTCACATTCACAGATTCTGGGTAGACATATCTTTTGGAGGACCACCATTCAACCCGCTACATGCAAGATCTGCCTGACACTAGAGACAGCCAGCATTTGCTGAGTGCCTACTGTGTGCCAAGCACTCAATGCGCACATCAGCCCATGAGGGAGGGACTGCGCTGATCATTCTCAGAAGGCGAGGACGCAACTGAAGGAGCTTGCCGAAGGCCCTACCACCTGGCGAGGAATGATGGAACCAGGACTCAGACCCAGAGTGACTGTGTTAGGGTTTGGACTTCTGAACCACTCCTCCCTGCTTCCTGCCACAAAGCCTGGGCCCTTATCCCTGGGCCCTGCTGGGCAGGCCGGCTGCCCAGGGCACCAGTCTGCCCCATCCCTGAGGAAGCAGGAATGAGTCAGAAAGTGGGTGGGACTGTTAAATCCCTCTCCTTAGTTGGCCCTGGCTCCCACAGCAGGAGCTTTACCATTGGTAAAATACTCAAGTCCTTCCAGACAGTGTAGCTCCTGACCCCACCTAGTTGTGGGCCTGGGAAGGGCAGCTGCTTGTGCTGGTAGGTCTGTCTGCCAGAGGAGCCTCCCCAGCCTAGAGGGAGCAGGCCCTGAGGAGCATCTCAGAGGGAAGGTGGCGCGCTGGGAGCTTGTCTCCCGGGAGCACACCTGGCAGACCCCTCTCCCACGGCCGCTCAGGCATGAGCATGTCATGCTGTTTCCAAACAGATCATCAGCCCAGTTCCCAAGGCAGTGCTGTCGCGTGGGTGTGATCACCCCCCTATTTGCAGTCAGGGTTTTCATTGCTGGCTTCCACACTCTGCAGAATGGATTTCACCTGTTGGATGAGCCCCACCCATCTCACTTCATCTCACCTCACAGGTCACCCTGGAGCTTTAATCCAGTGGTTCTCAAAGTGTGGGCCCTGGGCCAGCAGCATCAGCAGCATCAGGAAACCTGCACTCCAGACCTACCGAATCAGAGACTCTGGGGTTGGGCCCAGCAGTCAGGGTGATTCTGATGTCCTTCTAACGTGGGGCTCTGCCTGGTTCACAGTAACCGCTCTGAGCCAGCGGTTCTCAAACTCAGCTGCACGCTGGAATCACCTGAGGGCTCTAAAAATACAGATGCTCAGGCCACACCCAGACCAGCTGAATCAGACTCTCGGGGGATGGACATCAGCAGCTTCCACAGCTCCTGGGTGATGCCCGTGTGCAGCCAGGACAGACGCCCATGCTCTAGGCCTCACTGTTACTTCTGTAAGATGATAACAGCTGAGCTACCCCAAGGCATCTTATCAGGATCATTTCCCTTCTGTGACCACGAGCTTGAACCCTGGATAAAGGGGAGAGGGTTGGTTCTCAAGCTCGGACAGCATAAACAAATTTTATTATAACAGCAGCAAGAGATATGTGCATTAAAGAAAAGGGAGCTCCTTCGTGCCTCCTCCTCTATTTGGGTGAAAGGGCATAACCTGCCACTTTCCACTCCGGCTTTCTCTTCGGTGGGGGTGGCGGTGGGGAACTCCACCTCAGGATGGGGTCTGATTTGCAGCCGGTCAGTCGGGGCTGACCCCCCGGGTCTGAGGCCTTGTCTGCCCCCGCCCTGGCTTGCCCACGCCTCTCTGTTTCTCTGGCAGCTCTGTGTGGTTTCTGTATTGCTTCTGGAGACCACCCTGTTCATGGCTCTGTTCTGCAGGATGGGGACTGGCAGAGAAGGGGGGTGCCTGACCGCTACTCACGGAAGTGCCTTGACGTCCATGTGTCTCAGCTCATCCCCACGTGACCCCACAAGGTAGGTACACGCACCCCCCTCTTACAGGTGAGGAAACTGAGTCTCGGAGATGCCCACAGCCTTGGAGAGGGGGAGCAGGGATGCAAACCCAGCTCTGCCCTACTCCACCTCACTGCACCACCAGATTTTGAAGCCAGAAAGACACGATCAGGAAATAAGCATTCTCTTTTCTTTTGTTTTCCACATGCTGTTGCTGAAGGTTCTCCACGCTGACTTTCTGAAAAAAGAGAATGCTATTTCTCACTACACGTTGGCGTTCCAGACATCAAACGCGTGGTCCAACGAGGACAGGTGTGTTATCTGTGGCTGGTGCTCAGCCGGGTGCTGCAGTCCGGGGACAGCCTGCACCTGCAGCTCGGCACAGGCAAAGCCTGGGGCCCTGCCCACCAGGCTTGGGGCGGGACTATGTGGGTTGTGAGCCTGAGGGGTCCCTTCTAGAGCAGTCCGAGCCAGGAGTGACTTCGCCTCCCAGATCCTCAGTTTCCCTATCTGTAATGTGGGGATAATATGGGGTGCAGTGAGGATGGAATGGGAGGCTGACTTGGGGCCTGGCTGGTGGTGAGTTCTCCAACCTCCGATGCTCCAGTTCCTTGGCCAGGAGTGGGGCAGGGTCGGGGGTAGCTGGGGAGTTGGCAGAGCAGAGAGAGCAGAGACTCAGCAGGGCAGCTGCTTTAGAGGGGTCTGGGACATTTCTAGAGATGAATCATAGGGCTGAGGTTTGCTGACACCATAGCTGTGTGGGCTGGAGGCAAGCCAGTAATAGTGATTGTAAACACCACACTTTGGATGCAAAGATAATAGGAAACGGCTCACCCGCTGGTGATGGGTAAAGCTGTGTGCACAAGCACAATCGGGGGAACTGACAGGAAATCTGCGAGATCTGTGACGGAGTGAGATGATGGGGGCCGAGTGTCTTGCTTGTTTAATGTAGTTCGTAAGCTTTAAAAATAGGTCAAATCAATCAACTTTACAGGAGGACATACGCTACCGCTTCCCAAGGGAGAGCACCTCGCCCTCCTTCTCCGAGGGAGGAACAGGCGTAGGACCTCCTCGACTGTGCTGGTGGAGATTACGATGGGAACACTGCCTTCAGCCAAGATGAAATAAGCACCTACTCTGTGCTGTGCTGCGGGCCACCTGCTCCACCCGGTGGACTAGGACCTCACTGTCCCCAACTTCAGTGACTGTATCGTGCCCTGGGTACATGCGCATTCCTCTCACAAACATTTGCTGAACATCTACGTATATGACCCTGCATCACTCAGCAAATATTCGTAGAGTACCTATTATGTGCCAGGAACCATCCCAGGCTCTGGGAATCCAGCGGAAAGCAGTCCCTGGCCTCCTAGAGCTGCTCGTTCTAGTAGAGGGAGAAAAACAGTGAGCCAACAAGAGGAGGAGATGATAGGCAGGGGCACCAGCACTGAAGGAAGCAAAACAAGAGAGCCCTCCGGCCAGGCAGACAACAGCGTCTGGAGGGGCCGGTGCCCCTGGGGTCAGCAGGGCTGCCCTGGGAGGAGGCCTCCCCGCTGAGACCCATACCCCATGCAGAAACCACCAGGTGAGGACCTGAGAGCAGGAGGCCAGGGGCACAGCAAGTGCAAGGGTCCCCAAATAGGCAACATCCGCCACCGGTATTGTCACCAGCCGGCTCTCTGGGGACCAGAGACTGGTCACTGCAGGGAGGTGGGAGGAGAGTGGGCAGGCTGGAGAAGCTGTGAGGAGGGCCATGTGCAGGCCACGGAAAGGGGCTGGATTTGGTTCCAGGAGCAATGGGAGTCCCCGGAGGTCTTGACACAACCTGGTCGACGTTTGTGAAGAAGGTCCTCTGACGGCCGGCGAGGTTGGCGGTGGAGTCCGCCTCTTCCCGTGAGAGAAGCCAAGGTGGAGCCGGCTGCCCTGCAGTAAGCGAGCTTCTCGGTCCCAGGCAGAGCCCAGCGAGGGCTGAGCAGCAGTGACACACAGCAGATGGGGGCGGGGACGGGGCAGAGACACCCGCGGAGCGTTCACACGCGGAGGCAAGACGGAGGCCTGGGCTCCCCGGGGTGATGTGGAAGGCCTGGAGAGCAGGAGGCGGGAGCGTCCTCCCCGCTGGACCTGCCGAGGGCACAGGGAGGCCTGGGGGCCCTGGGGGCGAGGGCACGGGGTGGGGGAGGGGCTGCACGCAGGGCCCCAGGAGCCGGAGGCCTAGCGAGGAGCCTTGAAGGAGGAGGGGCTGAGGGCTGCTGCACGGAGTGGGCAGCAGGTACGCCCGAAGCAGGCTGACCCCGAAGCAGGGGGGCTAAGGTCAAGACTCTGTGCCCCTCGGGTGTTTCCAGGGCCAATCCAAGCATCTCCAACAACACCATGGTGGTGCTGCACCCGAGGTCATCCACAAAACATGGTCACTGGTGGAAAACCATTCCCCATGAGTCTGACGTGGAGGGCAGGGCGGGCTAGGCTGGTGCTGAGCGGCGGCTGCCTTCTGGCAGGCTCCTTGCCTAATCTGAGGGGCCTTTTCCTGGCCTCGCTGAGCATTCCCATGATGCCTTCAGTACCTGAGCCCCAGACCAGCGGACTATCTGCTTTCAGGGGGAGGCCACCGCCTAGTGCCCCCGACCCACACCTTTCCTTCCTGTCCAAAAAGTCTGGACATCTCAGGGATGTTACAGGACTTTCCGTCAGTTACAGTGCTGGAAACCAGCCCACAGCAGAGGGCAGCCTGCCGGAGGCGCACAGCAGCACTGCCTGTGCTCAAACCTCCTAATTTCACCTCTTCCCCTTTTAATTTCAAAAGGGACAGTGTTCCCTGGAGGAAATGAGCAAGAAGTAAATAAAAATTACCCAGCATCCCACCAATGAACAGTTGTCAATCCTTCCTCCCAGGCTTTTTTCTATGACTATTTTATATTTAAATACAAAAATGGGGGTGTTTTGCCTCTCCCTTCGTTCACTTTACAAGATATTGTGAGGGTTCCCCGTTTGGTCGGTGGTCCCCGTGGGAGAGATTTTCACGACGGGCTCATGGTGGCTGACTGGCCCCTCCCCTCTTGGGGACCTTAGGTTTTTACAGCCATCCACAGTCTTCCCAGTGTTGTAATGAACCATCTCCCAGCCAGATCTTTGGACTAACCTGTGAATATTTCCTTAGGATAAATCGCCAGAAGTTTAACTGTGAGGTTAATTCCATGATTTTAAAGTGGCAGTGTGAAACAGCAGAGAGTTAGCCGCTGATGATTAAGTAGCTAGGAACCAAAAGTTTTTTTCCTTTTTGCAGTTACTGATTATAGCTTTTAGCTGTTTAACCCACCCATTGTTAACTGGCTGCTTAGGCAAAATGCCCTCTCACTCCCGCTAGGCGCCTATAGACAACATCTCCCCGGAGCCTGGGTCACCACAGTAATGGGTGTTTGATCTGTTTTTCATGATCTAGAACCTCTTGTCCACTTCAGGCCCGTTGAAACCACCAACTCATCAATTGAGCCCGCGCAGATGTCTGATAGGCGACCTTTTGACGTCAAGAGGCTAAAACCTCCACCCTCAGATCGTGCTAGCGCCGCCATTTTGTGAGCATGGGTCCCATGACGAGGCGTGGAGTCTGACTACTTGCGCAGGTCATCAATTACTTCACCTCCAGTCACCTCTCTCCACGTTTCAGACCACCTTGCCCCTACCCCATAAATATCCCTGAGTGCCTCTTTTCGAGGAAGCGGGTTTGAGGCTCATGCTCTCGCTTCGTCGCATGGCTGCCTTGTGAGTAAACCCTGTGTCTGCTGCAATCTCGTCATCTCGGTGTTGACTTTCTGGGCGGTGGGCAAAAACGAACCTGGTTCGGCAACAATTGCGTCGGATTACTTTAGAAGCAGAATCTGCAGCTGGAAATGAGAGAATTGGGCCAACTGCTGGCCTGTGGGTTCTTCCTCCCTCTCCTTCCTGTCCAGATCCCAGACTCCCAGCCCTGATTTTGCAGCATTTGAGTGTTTTTTGGGTGTCATGAAAATCTCTCCAGGAAAAGGCCTTTGAATTCATTTTCCTTACATCTGGTTTTTGTGCTAAGCCTGGTGGGAAGGTTGGCTTCATGGTTACACCCCTGTGGCAGAAATAGGGTGGAGGAGGGAGCTGCATTTCTTCATTCAATCAAGTATTATTTTAAAGTTTTTTATTGGTGTCTAACACAAATAAAGGATGCAAATCTTAAGTGTACACACAGTGAAGTTTTACATATAAATATACCCATGGAACCACCATGCAGGTCAAGGTTTACAACGTTTCCCACTCTCTGGAAGGTTCCCCTGCATGCCTTTGTAAGAAACAACCATCAGAGGCCTACTGGGTGCCGGGCACCGTGCTGGGGACACACCCGGGAAGGTGAAATTATGGTCTGCTCTCTGGGCGCGAGCTCTGGTGACTGAGTCTTAGGGAGTGGGTATTGTCACAGTTGTCCTGCTGGTGCCCAGGACATGCCCTCTGAGGGGCTCCACCTCCTTCTTCTTCCCGCATGCAACAGGGTTGTGGGGAGTTAGAGGGGTGGATTCTGGAGTTGTGTCAAGAGAGTTCTGTCTTCACTTCACCTCCTGTGGCTCCTCTCTGAGCCTCAGTTTCCCAACCAGCAAAATAATGATAGTAAAGTGTGTTAGCTCATTTAATTATCATACAGTCCTACATGGGGGAGGGGCACTGTTATCATTCCAAATGTCTAAATAAGGAAACTGAGGCACAGAAGAGGTTAGGTAATGAGCCAAGGTCCTATAGCCAGTAAGAGGCAGAGCTGGGATTTGAGCTGAGAGCCCACTGCTCCTAGAAGATATCTTATAATAACCAGCATCTACAGGATTTGGGAGGATCCTGGGTCACAAACAGAAGTGTTTTGCGACAATGACAAGAATTACTAGTGCCATTGTGGCTGCAGCAACATCTGTCTATCCTAATTATTTATCCAGCCATTATCTAGCCTAAAAGGCTGGATGAAAGCCGGGGGCACCCTGGGATCGATGCCCCGCTGGGGCTCAGGCTGCTTGTATTCCAACAACAGAGAAAGGGGTTTTTTTGCTGCAAAAGATGGCTGACATTTAGCTCGTCCCCTGAGGTGCTGGGTCAGCCAGGCACCTTACATTTGCATTATTTATGGGATTGTCTCAACAGCCGGGAAGGTGGCCTCATCTCCAGGCTGTAGTAAACGGAGTAAAGCTCAGAGAGGTGACGACACTCGTGTAGCTTCCAACCAAGTCTGTCTAGGGCCATTGGCGGGACTTGCCAAAGCCTCTTGCTTTGCGTGGCTGCCTTTCCATCTCATGCATCTGCCCACCCCGGGCCGTCCTGACCGTTCAGAGCCCCGACCACTCCTGGTCTCTGAAAGACGCGGCCTGGTTCCAGACGGAGTGATTTGTTAGGATCGATGAATCCTTCTGGGAGGCATTCTAGGACTCAGGGTGTGGCAAAGGAGGATGTGTCCAGCATGTCTTGTGTCTTTGCTTAGGTCAGGGTGGCTGTGAGCAGCCCCTCAATATCATCGTGGGAAAGTACCACCTGGAGGTGAAAAGTGTGGACAAACACATCTTTAAACCTGAAGCACACATTTTGTACATTCTCTTCACCCCACGGTGTGAACATAATGAGAAACTCAGGTCGGCTGGGGGAGTGTGTCCGGGGAGACCCACGCGAGGAAGCGAGAAGCAGCACCTACTATGCGCCATGCGTAGTCTATGAACTTCACTTGCTCTCGAGGTTCTTGCAAACTAGGTGAAGGGACCCGTCCCAGGAACAGATAATGGACACTCTGGAGCATCCTCTTTGTGGCTGAGCTCCTTGGCCATTTCCCTTCTCCTCCTCCCCTGGCCTGACCCCACCCCAGCTGCCTTTTGCCTCCACCACTGTACAAAGGCTGCCCTTGTGTGGGGGGCACCACTTCTTACTCACCACCTCCGGGGACAGGGCCTGAATCATGACTGATGTTCCCCTCCTTCTGAAAATTCTCTGCTCTTTTAGGTCTCTTCTCCCATCTTTCGTCGGCCCAACTTATTCCTCCCTGTGGCTACGCTCAAGGGCGTTTCCCCCATCACCAGCACCGGCCTCTCCCGAGGGTGCTGGACATCTGTTGTCTCTTGTTGACACCAACCCTTTCCCACACCTGCCTTCCTGAGGTTAAAAACCTGTCAGGTGTACAAGCTAGAAACAAGGGGGCTCTTTTTTTAAAGTTTTGTGTTTGGAAATAATTTTAAACTCATTAAAGTGGGCAAAAATGGTATAAAGATTACCCATATACCCTTTATCTAGATTCACCTGTTGTTAACATTTTGGCCTATTTGCTTCATCTCTCTCTTTACACACACACACACACACACTTTAATTTTGAACCATTTGAGAATAAGTTGCATACATTATAAGTCTTTGCCCCTAAACACTTTAGTGTGTATTCCCTCAGAATAGCATGTTCTCTTATACAACCACAGTATGGTGATCAACTTCAGGAAATTCAGTGTTGACATGACACTTGTATCTAATGAAATTATCGGTATTCCAGGTTGGTCAGTTGACCCAATCTTGTTCTTTATAACATTTTTTTCCTCCAGTCCAGGGCCATGTGTTGCATTCAGTTGTCATGTCTCTTTAGCTCCTTTAAGCTGGGACTGTTCCTCAGCCTTTTTCAGTCTTTTTTGACATTGACATTTTTGAGGAATGGAGCTCCCCCTTCATTTTTAATAGAACATTCCTCATTTTTGAGTTTGACAATTTAGTATCTTTATATTGTTATGCATCCCTGGCTGGAATATTACATAAGTAATGCTGTGTCCTTCTCAGACATCACATCTGGAGGCACATGCTGTCCACCTGCCCCTCATGGAGATGTTAAATTCAATTATGTGGTTAAGGTGTCCAATTTTTCTGCTCTGTAATTACAATTTTTTCCTTTGTAACTAGTAAGTGGTCTGTGTGGAGACACTTTAAGACCATGCAAGTATCCTGCTTCTCATCAAAATTCCCCACGCCTAGATTTAGCATCCTGCCTGAACCCACCTTCTCTGTGATGTTGCACAGTGACTTTCCAGCTCCAGCTCTCCCTCCACCTTACCTGCTGGCCTCCAGTATTCTCCTGGAAGCTGAGCCCTCCTTTCACCCCCATCTATCTATCATCTGTCTGTGTGTGTATCTATGTATCTATCTATCATCTATCAATCAATTTATCATCTGTATGGACTCACGGATCTCATTTTTTCCCCAATAGTTTAAGATTCATTCCTGTTCTTAATTATGTTTGTGCTCAAATTGCCCCAAATTTGCCCAGTGGAAGTCCCTTATGGCTGCCTTAGGATGTTCTTTTTGATGCCTTCTTAACCCTTGCCTCCCACTTCCTGCCCCTAACGCCCACTGTTCCAAACTCCTCATGAAGACCTCATGGACGCCTAGTCCAGGAAGCCTCCTGTGTCCCAGGGGGTGAACGATGACCCTGTGTGTGTGCTCTCTTGCTTCAGAGGACACAGTCTTCGTGTCCTCCTCTTGAAGGAGCTCATTTTGCTCCTTCATGTCCTGATGAGGTGGAGCAAAATGAGCACATCCTGCACAACATGGCTACCGTTACATAGGTTTCACTCACTCTGTCAAAGAAAAACCCTGGAACTTCGGTCAGGTAATGAATTTGCCATCCTGTGGCTGGACCAGGCCCTACTTGATGGACCCCCTTTTTAGTTAGGTATTAGCCAGTAAAGGTTCTGGAGAAAGCTTTGTGAGCCTCAGGTCAAACGCCAGCCTCATGCATGTGAAACTTGCCCAGAGAGGGGGTGACCTCCCAGACTGCAGACGGATGGTGGAGTCAGCACTGGAAGCCCTTTCTCCAGGGCCCCGCCCAGGGCCTTTCCCGTTGTCCTCTGCTTTCTGCCACCCCCTGCCTCCCAGGGTATTTATCAAAGAACCAACCACTTAACAATTATTTACCAGGAAGCCTCATGACAATTGGAATGTTGATGTAGATAAAAAGCTTTTAAAACTTGAGTGAGACTTTTTAGAAGACTTTAGTCTGGAGGCTTCTGGGCAGATTTGCTTGTCTGGACTTGGGTTATTCCACTGGGTAGTTGTGAAGTGCAAATTAGACGGTATGTGTTAAGTTTCTGACACAGAGTGGAAGGATGACCATCTCTGTGCAGCCATGAGACCGAGCAACAATGTGGAAAGAGGCAGGGCTCCACGGCTCTAAAGGCACAAGTCCAGGGGTGAGGATTCATGGCACCAGCAACTTCCAACCTTCCCTCTCACTAGATTTTGCAACAAAAAACTTCTGGAAAATGCCATGCTCTACAGAACTGCTTGGCTTCCCCTCCTTTCATTGGGTCTGGACACCGAGGATAGGATGGAAGTGGCGACAACAGAAGAGGGACTCCCATGAGTGAGGGCTGCTGTGTGCACTCTGCAAGGCGCTGCACATACATCCTCTTGTTTTGCCCTCTCTTCATTCCTGGAGGGCTGACCAAGCATTACCACTTGCAGAGGAAGAGGCAGAGGGGAACAAAATGGGAGGGAGTGGCTGGCAGGGGAGGCGGGGGCGCGGGGGTCAACAGAGGAAGGAAATAGCCAAAATGAAGACCACAGGAGGGGTGGAGAAGAAGGAATCACCTGAATCCTAGGTAGTTACCCCTCTTAGAAAATCAAGGGTGACTTGAAGAACCCCAGAGAATTATGACCACAGAACTCTCCCACATGCCTTCTGGAGAATGAAGATTACTATCGCTTCCTTTTATTTGGTAGTTTCCCTCTCTGATTACGAAAGTAACACGTTACTCCAACTCTGTAAATATACTGAAACCATTGAATTGTCCAGCTTAAAGTGTGGATTTTATGGGATGTAAATTATAGCTCGATAAAGTGATTTAAGATAAATATATAAATAGAATTTAAAAAGTAACGAGTGCTTATCACAAAAGACTTACAAGACTTGGAAAATACAAGAAAATGAAATCATAATCTCCTCCCTCAGTGATAATGTCTTAACATTTTAGTGGGTTTTGTTCTTTCTTCTATTACTAATGCTTACACAGTTGAGATAATGTTATATGTGTAGCAATTTGTAGTCTATTTTATTTAACTTGATCACAAAGGAATTTTCTCCCATGGTATTAAAAACTCTTCTGGTTCTTCTTTTTAATGGCTGAATAATAATATATCTTGGCACATGTGTGCAAGTATTTCTGAAATGTGAATTCCCAGTAGGGGGTCATAGGGTCAGAATGTAGGTATATTTTGCTAGTGCCAAATTGCTTCCAGAAAAGATTGCATTGATTTATGCTCCACTAATAGATCTTTTTGATTTTTGCCAGTCTAATGGTTAAATAATCTCATTGTTTTAATATGCACCTCTGATTATTTGTGACTGAATATTTTTCTTATGTTAATTGACTATTCCCTGTGAATTGCCTGTTCATATCCTTTTTTCTGAGTCACTTATTTTTTCATATTAATTTGTGTGTAGTCTTTTTTTTTTTAGATCAAAACATTTATTTTTGTGTTACAAGAACAAAAATAAATCCAAGCAGGTAATGAAATAAACATTTTTTTAAAACGTCCCACGCTGGGTTCTCTGTCCTAGAATTCAGTCAATAGTCCACGCGTACGTTGCTTCAACACTTCTTCTGGATGCCATGAGGTCTCCATCTTATAACCATGTTTCTCTAGTTCGGCTCATAACTGGAGAAGTCATCCTGTACATTGTTATCATCCTAATTATCCTCCCAGACATGTGCATCTTCATCTAAACCAGCCTTGTCTTCCGCAGGGAACTCGTCCTCCTTCAGGAGACCTAAGTCTACTGGCTGTGTTTTCTCTGACATTGTGACTCTCTGAGCCCAAAACCTCTCAGGCCAGGAGGAAAGTTGGACCCTTCACTCTTCCTCACGGCAGCTGCCACTGCCGCTCTTGATACATAAGGAGTGCTATGTGTTGCAAATCGTCTATCATAGTCTGTATCTTTTTAACCTCTAAGATGCCTTTCATCATAAGAACTTTTAAATTTTAATGTAGCCAAATTTGTCAATCCTTTCCTTTCAGGATACTGGGTTTCATGTCACCCCAAGAATGGAGAAATATTCTCCTCTGTTTTTTCTAGAATTCTTAGCTTTATTTATACAATTAGATATTTATTTGGAATTTAATTTTTGGGTGTGCGATGATGTAGAGCTACAACCTTGCCAATAGGCTATCATTTCCTAGTGCTTTGAATTGCTACTTTTCTCATATTGTTAATTCCCGTATATATCTGGGTCTCTGGACTCTAACTTGCTTATCTTCTCATGCAATGTTACGCCGTTTAAATTACTGTAGTTCCACAGCACATATTGATATGTAGTAGGCACATGTCCCTCCACACACCTCCCCCCCATTTTTCTTGTCCATAGAACTTTTAAAAACTGTTAGGATTCAGATGGGTATTGTATTGAACTTATCAATTTATTTGGGGGAGAATTATGGGAAATGACAGTATTGAATCTTACCTTCCAGGTATGTGGGATATTGTTCCATTCAGATCTTCTTTGTGACATTTAGAAAAGTGTTATTGTTTTCTCCATATATAATTCATATGTTTCTAGTTAGATTAATTCTAAGGCGTATTACAGTTTTTGTTGCTTTTGTGAATGAAATATTTTTCATTATATTTTCTAATTGTTCGCTGGACTATATGGAAATTGTTGATTTTGATATGCTGATATACCCAGCAAAGGACTTTACCAAACTCTTATGATTTGTTCCTGAAAGAAGGTTTCTGATGGCCTGTTTCTTACAGGGTGTCTGAATATTCCAGGGAAAAACCAGTCGGTTACTATTTCCCTTAGACCAGGGTTTCTCAAACCCTAATGTGCAAATTACCTGGGGAATATTGCTAAATTGCACATTCTGATTCAGCACGTGGGGGTGGAGCCTCAGAGTCTGCATTTCTCACAAGCTCCCCTGTGATGCCGGTGTTGCCAGCAGGGCGGCCCCCAGACCACTGTGCACAGTGAGAGGCTAGGTGATTCCCGGCGGGTGATTCGTCGGGAAACAGACATTCCTCTCAGATTTCAGATAAGAGACAACTGTTGCTGACATCCATGAAGCAAGAAGCTCTGTCGACCTGGGCAGGGTTCCCAGGAGGGTCTGTGAAATGTCAGAGCTGGAAAAGCCCCTGCAAACCAGCTGGTTCAACCACCTTGGTTTACATCTGAGGAAACTGAGGCCCAGAGAGGTAACTGAGTCATCTAAAGCTCAAAGCTGGGGTCCCAGATTGGGTGAGTGCCATACTGGGGCCAGCTTTATTCTCAACCAGCCAGGTGACTGACCCTGAGCAAGGCTCCGAGACTCTGAGCCTTAGTTTCCTCATGTATAAAATGGGGATAATAGTGCGACCTGTCCAGCTCACAGGACTACTCTGAGAATCAAACGGGCTGAAAAGGAAAATGGACAGAGGATGACCTGAGTGCCTAAGGGGACCCAGGTCTGCCTTCAGGATCTTCTGATTTTGCAGAATAAGCTACAGGAGAGTGTGTGGTCTTCTATAGTGTAAGCTCCTGGATCTTACCAGGTGCAACTAATTCAAGCTGTGGAAATGACCATGTGGACCAGGACAGTACGTCTGAGGCTGAACTTGGTCCTCAACTTGCCAATTTATAAACAATGCTGCTAACAGCCGAGATGCTGCCAGTGGTCCCCCACGCTGACTGTACGTGCCAACCTGACCGGCTGTGTCTGACTCTCCAGGCATGGGGCCTAATCATCAGTATTTGTCAAAAGCTCCCCAGGTGCTCTCCACCTGAAACCCAGGGAGTCCCTCTCCTGGGTGCCCCGCTCCCAGCCCTGCTTGTTCCCTGAAGGGGACCTAGTCTGGGGAACAACAGGTGGATGGGCGCCTCCCCTCCGGTATCTGCACACCCTAAGCGGAGGCTGGGCCTGCCCACCAACCAGAAGCAGGACTGAGAGACCAGCTGGTGTCGGTTGGCCTCTGACTTCCTGTAACTTCAGGCAGCTTGAAACTGTGGCGCCTTAAGTCCAGTGCCATGGCTCCCATGCTTCCCCAGGGCCGGGTGAGCTTCGGGGCACCTGCAGGTTAGTAGGAATTTCCAGCCTTCCAGGTTTAAGAATCCCCAGCCCCTTGGTGGTGGTGGGTGACCGAGCAGCCCCTCTGATCTGTGAGCGATGGTGTTGATAAGTTAAAATCATGTCTTCAAGGGGCCCAATGCAGGGAGGGAGGGAGATGACGAATGGCCACACCTGTCCTGCTGAGGGTACACTGCACACCTCCTGCTCCCTCCAGACAGGCCTTGAACCTTCGCCAAGGATGTTAGCAGCCTCCTCCACTTCGCTCCCCTCCAGACATTTCACTCTCACCTCTAACACCCGAAACAGCCCACCTCCTCCAGGCAGCGTTTAGAGTGACCAGAGAAGCCCCCTCCCCCAGCAGCAGGCTGATCCCAGGCCCTTGCCTTGCTCAGCAGCCGCAGCTCACCGGTAGCATGAGGACAGCCGGCCCTGTACCCCCTGGACACTCCACCAGACTTGTGCCTCCCTTTGCAGGAGGGCCCTCAGGTGGGAGCTCCCTTGGATGTGGTCACAGACAGGGTCTGTGGATTCGCTGAGCCTATAGCTTCCATTCCTCCCTCTGTCCATTTTAGCCTTCATACGGACAAGGAAGCAAAATTTACCCTAGCCTCTCTCCCTCCCATCCATCATCCCCCAGGAATAAAGCTGCCTTTGCAACCCTGTGGGCCTCCACCTCAAGGCACAGAGTGGGCGGGCCAGCCACAGGGGATACTGACTTTGACTAGCCTGAGGAGAAGATGGGTTTGAAATAAGGATGCCCCTTACTGATCTTTGGGGTAAAGAAGACACCACAAGGTGTTCCACTTGAAGCCTCCTGCCTTGCCCACCGCCTCATCTCACCAGCGCTGGTGGCCTTGGTGAGCCCGAGGGATGGCTTGCAAACAGAGCTGGCAGGCAACACAGGAACCCACCGCAAGATGGCCCCAGGCCTGGGGATAGGCTTGTCCTTTCTCAGAGAGGGAAAGGAGGGAGACCCTGCGGCCACCAACATCCCCCTCCCTTGAGCAGGTGTACTTTTGGGGGCGGTCGTCATCCTGGGAGGAGGTGCCTCCTTGTGCCAATTGAAAGCCTGTCTCTGTTAGCAAGAGCCGTTCCTTCTTGTTCCGCCCTCCAGAGACCTGCTCAAATGATCAATACGCTTTTAATTAAACTGACTGCTTCCAGATGACTCTGGTCCCCTGGGTCACTTTTTTCTTTCTGTGAACAAGCTTCTTAAGGTAGCTTGTGCTGGGGATCACGTGGGCACTTGGTGAGCCATCCGATCCTCTGAACTTCCTGGGTCAAGGACTGTTTCTCCGAGGGGCTGGGCTGCTTTATTCCAGGCCCTGTTCAGGACACCCAGCCCCTCTCCCTAAGGCTGTAACCCCAACTGGACACACTCAGGCAGAGGCACATGTGTGGGTTGACTGAGGGTTATTTTGTGTGTAATTTGCATGACATTCAGGGGTGGGGGCTTGGCTTTAAAGTCAAACCCTTCAATCCTGGGCACTCTTGCCCCCACGCCCACCTCCCTGGCATATAGTAGGTGTTCAATAAATGCTTGTTGCATGACAGGTGAGTTTTCCTTTTGCTGGAAATACCACACAGGAGGTGACCCAGAGAGATGGGTTTAGTTAGTAACTCTGCAAGTGCAGCTCGGTGCCTGTGTATGACACTCACTGGTCTCCCCACGGGAAATGGGAGAAAAGAGGCTTTCTTAGGGGTGCCCTCGAGGTGACCTGAGAGGAAGGATGCCAGCCAGGGGTCTGGATTGGGATCTCCTGCTGAAGACAGGAGACTCCAGCCACCAAGGTCGAGAAAAGAGCTTTTTATTCAGAGAAAAAAGCAGAAGTTTGCGCCCAGTCTCCCTCAATGTTGGCCCTTGTCTTGTTTTGACAGCATTGCAATGCTGTCAGTTTGAGACTAAGCAGAATGTTACACTGTCGCCAGCCGCCACAGAGGGAAGGCCACTGTGCCACTGGTGTGGGGATTAGACAGGTTGTCACCCACGCAGCCCCAGCTGGGGCCCAGTGCAGCCCCTGCCAGGACAGGGTCTGAGGTGGCTGAGGTCTAGCATGGAGATGGGCTCAGCAAGGAGGGAGAGGCCGGTCTGACTCTGTGCAGGTAAAATGCCTCCCCACCAACCAACCTGAACCCAGAGTGGGCTTTGGGGCTCATGGCGACGGACCTCTGCTTTCCGCCAAGCCGGCTGGAGGAAGAGCAATTTCAAGGCCATTGTGCAAGGGCCTTTCTCATGCACACACCTCGGACCTCCGGCCTGACCCTGCCAGACTGACATCATCAGCAAACGGTGACCAGCGAACCTCTCCCCTTACCCTGCCCGCTGACCGCGGACTCCTTTGGGACTCACACAGCACTGCTGGAGTCTCTTTGGTACACAATTCACCCTGTGGGCACCCCAGGGCTGCCTTCTTGGTCAGGACAACAAACAGTGGGTCTCCACGGTCAGACGACAGCTCTCTCCCAAAGTGGTGAGAGGCAACGCCCTGCCCGGACTGCGAGTTAATGGGCTTTGTTAATAAATATTAATAAGTACGAAAGCTGACACGGACCAAGAAGAGATGTCCATGGCCTGGCTGTGGAAGGCCCGAGCCTTTCTGGTTGCTCTGTCAATGCAAGTCCTGCCACCAGCCCTCTCACGGGACATCACGAAAGAGCTCTGAGCAGGGGTTAGGACAGAGGTGGCTCTGTGAACACCGGCCCCTCCGAGCAATTAGCCCTAGAGCCTGGCGGTCATCAGCTGTAGGCAGGGGTCTCTCTCTGCAGAGCCACTGCCCTTCAGGGAAGGCCCGAGGACACTGCCCAAGGATTGCGCTGCTGCCTTCCTTTCTTTCTCACGGTCACCAGAGCCTTCGTAAAGTGTCCTAGGTGGCACCTCTGAATACTGACCTCCTTCCCCATTTAACTGGGGCCACAGGCCCCCCTGGACGAGGACTCATGCTTGGCCTGGAGCTGGAAGAGGGGCCCTGGAACAGAGACATCGCGTGGGCAGGCTCCGCCCTGGTGCCAGCTGATCCTGGGGCAATGGGCCAAAGAGAAGAACAAAGGCCTCCGCTGGGAGCCGGGGTGGGGGAGCCATTCTTACACCAAAGGGGGAGACGAACCCTTCTGTTGGGCTTTGTGTAGAAGATGCTGCTTCAGGAACCACTGGAGTGGGGTTTTGGAGCTCAGGGACCCCTGCTTGGGCCTTCAGCCTTCAAATGGGGGGACCAGGGTCCAGGCTCATCTTGGTAGAGTGTGAGGGTGTGTGTGTGTGTCTGTCTTCCTGGTTCATCAATCTGCAGGCCCTGGCTACCACCCGCCCTTTCAGACACAAGGTGGGCGTTATCTTGGGAAAACTGGCCTAAAACACACAGGTCAGGTTTCTGGTCAGTTCTGCCTAGGTGGGTTGTCAGACTCCATCCAGGAGGGAAAGGTAAATTCCGTTCTGGTGGAGGAGGTCCGAGTCCCCAGAAGCCCTATTTAGGCCCTCCCCCAACTCCGACCTGGGCGTGGACAGATCTGTAGCCACACGGCAGGACAGCGTTAAGCTGTGACTCCACTAAGCCTCTCGTGTCTGCGGAATGGGAGCTAAGTTCTGGCGCAGCTGCCATAGCTCAGGCTTGTTTCCGACCTGGGCACGTCCCGCATGTGTGTATCTGCAGCCCAGTGTTGGGGTCCTCTCAAACCATGCCTGACTCCGAAGGCAGCTGCGGCACAGGCCTTTCTCCTAATTCAGGCCGGTGGCAGGGGAGCCCTTTCCGGGAGTGGCCGCGATGCTTGCAGCCTTTCCAGGCTGATCTCTCCTGATGTCAGGGTCCCACCTCAGGTCCCCAAGGCCAGCCCTGCTCTGTCCTTCCATCATAATGTTATGGCCTTATTTCTCAAAAGCCAGGAGCAGGGCCCCAACCTTCCCATGAGAAGACAGACATCCCAAGAACAGCCTAAGGCGAGTTCTTTTCTGGTCCCCAGCCGCCCTGTTCAGAGCTCCCTTTGTTGGGGGAGGCTGTGCAAGCGGCAGAGGACGCCCAGTCTTGGAGAATGGTTCCTGACGCTCCCTCTCCCAGCAGACTCTTCTTAGATGGACTCAGAAAAAGTCCCTCCTCTGTCATCCCTAGTCTATCCCCCACCTCCCAGACCTGGCTCAACACGGGGAGAGAGAGGAGGGGTTACAGAGGACAGCCACGCCAAGTGAGAGACCCGAGGGGAGCAGCGGGGTGCAGGGGAGCGCGTCACACCCATGAACCCCGCAGCCACAATGCCAGTGACAGGTTGACAGTGACTTTTCAGTGTCCGTCCCTCTCCCCATAGCAGCATTACTCATCTATCACCTCCACAGAGTCCTTGTCCTTCCCCTCCTCAGACTCCGTCACTGTTTCCGTGTTGTCGGTGTCTGACAGTGTCACCTGCCGCACCCAGTCTCCGTCACGGAGAGGCTCTGGATGACACGGTCCGGAGAAGGGGTTGAACCAGTTCGGGGAGAAGTCCCCACCAAAGGTCTCCTTTACCGACTCCCAGCTGCCCGTGTGCTCCCTCGGCTGGTTCTTTCGTTTGAGGCGCTCAATGCCCTGGAGGGACAGTGAGATAAAGAGGGTCAGCATATAGGGCTGTGCACCTTCGGGCACATACCCCCAGCCCCGGCACAGCCTGGCACTGAGGCCCAGGGCATGGGTGGATGGGGCTGCTGGGGCACAGCCTGCTGTAGGCCAGGTCAGGGCTGGAGACTCCTCAGAGGGCTGAGGGGGCGGAGTGGGGAGCAGCGTGGAGTAGCACAGCAAGCAGGACCTTCCAGAGGAACTGGCCTGGTTCTCACCTACCACTAGCCCTCCCTGCTTCCCTCCCACAGGTGCCAGGGCTGCCCAGCCTTGTTAAGTAAGGCCAGCTGCTGCACAGGAGCCAGGCTGCCCAGTGGCCAAGGACCAAGGAGTGACATCCCAGGCCTCTCTGGGCATGAGCTGGCCCACCCATCCTGAGACCACTAAGACAGATGATCCCTCCCTAAATATTCTGGACCACTCCCCACCATGGTAGGCACAGCAAACTTAGCACGAAGAAGGATGACAGGGTTCAGGTGAGAGTGCAGGATACAAACACGTGAGATGAAGAAGCACATGAGTGTATGGCTAGTGCCAACATGCAGCAAGCAGCTGGAGGGTGCACAGGGTCACTGTGGGGAGGCAGAGGCTGGCGTGAGGGCTGCTCATGCAGCACACCACCTTGTGGCCTCTCCCAAGCTGCCCACTCACCTGCCTCTGGGTGTCGGCTGCGACTCAGCCGCCAGGCCACAGAAAGAGGGTGTTGGGTAAGGGGAGAAAGCCAAAGGAGTTAAAGGCACAGCGGGCCAGCTCTCAAGGCCCACAACACCCTGCCCAGAGCCTTTTGCCCCTCACTGGGGCCTCTGCCTTCTCCATCTCTTCTGGAAGCCAAGGGAATTGGCTGCAGGTTTGCCAGGCACAGATATTGCTCATTGACATGACTCTTTCCACCTCGGAACCATCTCTGAGTACCTAGTTCTAGGCTTTCTCTTCTTTTCCACACAAGAGCCTCACATAACTGGTATAAACCTTTATGTTATACAGAAAGAGAAACTGAGGCACACACACAGACTGAGATCTGACCACATCCTGGGTCAGCTCTTCTTCTCCAGTACTCTGTCTTCCCACACCATATCAGAGATTTACGTTTCTCGGCTTTTGAGAAAATTGTAGTCTAAAGAATCTGATCTCAAAGTGTCTGCTCATGAGAGACTTTACTGATTATGAAGGGTAAAACAGTAGCTTCACAGTAAGGAAACTTTGCAGGCACCACCTTAACCCAATGAAAGTTAATATCACCGGGAATGAGACGCATCAGCGTCATGTATCTTGGATATAGTGCACTGGGAAGGACACACCATCACCTCAGAGGTTTTCCTGCCCCAAATGCATCATCTCAATTTAATTGTGAGAAAACACCAGACAAACACAAATAGAAGAATAGTCTACAAAATATCTGGCCTATAATCTTCAAAAGGGTCAAAGTCTGATGAAAATGTTTTGAAACCAGATAGGAGTGGTAGTGGTACAACATTATAAGTTCCCCTGAATTGCACACTTTAAAATGGTTAATTTTATGTTCTGTGAGTTTCACCTCAATTAAAAAAAAGGGTCAAGTTTGTGAAAGATAAAGAAATACTGAGAGACTGCCATGGATTGGAGGAGACTAACGAGACATGGCAAATGATGCAATGAGGCCTCCTGGAACAGAAAAGGATGTCAGTGGGACACCTGGAGTAATTTGAATAAAGTATATAGATTAGTTAATGGTGTTGTATCAATAGATTTCCCGGTTTTTATATTTGTATTATGGTTATATAAAATGTTTACACTTGGAAAGACAGATTGAAGGGTAAATGAGAACTCTTTGTACTATTCTTACCACTTTTTTGTAAGTTTGAAATTATTTCACAATAAGTTAAAAAAAAATCTGAGACACAAATATTTATGCAATAGTCTTAAACACTGAATTATAACAACGGAAAGTTGGAAACAATTGAAATGTCCAATAATGATGGCTAAGAAAATTATTCTATAAAGCAGAATACTATGCACCTATTAAAAATGCTGTTAATACAGTTTTACATGACATTCGAAAATCCTGTCCACGTGGCAACAAAGGAAGAAAGCTGCACATGACATCATCATGGAACTTGTGGTTACCTGGGGGGATAGTTTAGAAGATCTGTACTTATTTCTGTAGACTCCCCACACTTTCAAGTTTTCACCAATGAGCAGGTGTTACTTTTATAATCCGACCAAAATCCTGTTTCAGAAAATGGACCTTGTTGACACAGTCTTGAGGGAGCCTCGCGGAGTCACAAGCACAGGAGGCCCCACTGCTCCCGCATGGGCCCCTTGCCAGGCCTCCTCACTTGGCAGAAGCAGTAATGGCTCACGGGGTGACTTGCTTTGGGGATCCTGCATTCCTTCCTGGATGATCGTGTGCAGCATGTCAAGAGCGGCGTTTTAACTGTGATTGCAGGGGAGCTGGGACCTCGCCATGTGGCAGACCAGGCTACAGAGGGGACACCCAGAAAGGACACATTGGCTGTATCCACACTGACTGGGCTCGCTCAAAGCCATGACTGTGGGTCCTCACAACAAGCAAGTATTGACACAGCAGATGGGAAAAAAGAAGTTGAGAGGCCATGACAGTGGCCAAAGCTTGTCCTGCTGGTCATGCACCAGAATCAAGCCTAGACCTGGTGTCTTCTCTCCACGCAAGGTGTTTTCAGTCCTACTGCAAATTCTCACTCTGCCTGTGCGGATCTGGAAGACAGAGAAGAGCTGAAGGGGAAAATGAAGCAGAAGAGCCACAGGACTACTATTTCCCATTCCAGTGTGTTCCCAGAGGAGCCCTCTAGGACTGTACTCCACCTCCTCAACGAGCTCGCAAAAGCATCCCAAAGTCCGGCCTGGAAGTTCCTCAGCGGTTAAGTGGACAAACATCCAAAGAGTGTTAACTCTGAGTCTGGAGAGGAGAAAATATTCCAAAAGAATCTGATGCATAAAAAAGGCCTGAGGTTCTGGACTCTCAGCATCAGGGGGAGCCAGAGGGGTTTCTTTTTCCAGATAGGACTCAATTTTGAGTTTTGTGTAGATTTAAAGGTGTCCTGAAGGTAAGGTTCTGAAGCTGGAGGTTTGCAGAGGCAGCAGTAATACTGACTTCAGGCTCAACAAACAAGAATGGTTGATTCCTGGGGCCGCCCGTGGCCGAGTGGTTAAGTTCGTGCGCTCCGCTTCGGCAGCCCAGGGTTTGGCTGGTTCGGATCCTGGGCGCAGACATGGCACTGCTTATCAGGCCATGCTGAGGTGGTGTCCCCACATAGCACAACCAGAGGCACTCACAACTAGAATATACAACTATGTACTGGGGGGCTTTGAGGAGAAGGAAAAAAAAAAAAAGAAGATTGGCAACAGATGTTAGCTCAGGTGCCAATCTTAAAAAAAAAAAAAAAAAAGAATGGTTGATTCCTGGTAAGGGGGTAACAGCCTAAGCCAGAACCTCTTACAGTGAGTGTGTGACCTAGGCCTTATGGGCATCGGCTGCTTGGATGACACAAGAGCTGTGATCTGTAAACAAACCCACCAACGCCCAAAAATTAATGTGCCAGGACTAAGTCTCCCAAGGGAGGCTGAGACCCAAGTACAGCTCTGTAAGGACTCAGCTGAGACCCACAGAACAAGAGCAGGTGGTCCCCCGGCTCCCTCCATCACCAGACATAGAAAGTCAGAGATGCTGTAGCCCACACATACCTGCCCTCCTCAGAGACAGCCAGATAACTCTCTCTTCATGAGTGTTTCATAGCTTTTTATTGCAACCCGCAACAGAAAACAGCTTTTTATTGCAACCCGCAACAGTTGTGACGATTTGAAAAGCACAGCTCTAACAGAGCTAACGTGTATTTGAGCCACACCATGTGCCAGATACTAACACTTACCTTCATTACTCTCATTTAATCCACACGTCAGCCTTGTGACTCCCTGATTTTACAGATGAGAAAACCGAGGCTTAAGTAAGTTAGTGCCCAAGGTCACACAGGAAGGAAGTAGCTGACTAAGGATGTGAACCAAGGACTGAAGCCTGGGCCCAAATTTTCCATCGCTGGGCTACGTTAACTCAGCTGCAGAAATTCAGGGCGTCCTTTGTGTCCATGTCAGAGCAGGTGCCTTCCCCGAGAAGATTTTTGCAAACACTCCTCTGCAATGCTTTTCATAATTCCTTGGATCAGCTTCATCAGCTCCTGTGCGCACAGATGGAGAGTGATCCCTGGGGCCACTTGGCTTTGCTGGGTAATCACGCTGCTCAAGTCATCAATTTTTTTTTCTTGAGGGAGAGGGTGGGGAAATGAAGTCTTCAGTTTGGCAGAGTAGACTGGCCCATGGCTTGTTTCTGTTTCAGTGTGAATTCTTTATTTCCTATGAGGTGATTCTCAGGTCAGATGTGTATTTAGAAGATTTAAGAAAAAGCCATGTGGGTGTTGAGGCCCACAGATGGACACCAAAGGCCAGGACATGTGCATGTGTCTGTCCCAGGCTCTAATTCCTCACTAGCCACCACTCCCATTTAGAGGACCCCAGCTCCACTCTTTCCCCTCTGCCTTCTGGACGGTTCTCTGCCCAAAGGGCCCCTCGGTCCAGAAACCAGTTGGACAGATAGATTTGCAGGAAGACTGTTGGACAGACTAATAATTTGGCTCCCTTTCACAAAGCAGACTTCCCTTGTTTTCTCAGCATTCATGTTGGGGAGGCTGTGGGTTGAGGGAAGAGGACTCAGTCGGCACCCCCTACCGAGCACCACACTGAGCCCAGCAGCACACGGGGCCAATCATCGGCAGGCATCAGGGAGCCCCGGTGGGGCGACCCCGGCACACCCCAAGTGGATTCTCAGACGCGCATGTGTCAGAATCCCCTGGAGGGCTATTAAAATCCAGCTTGCTGGGCCCCACCCTCTGAGTTTCTGATTCAGGAGGTCTGGGGTGGAGCCCAAGAATGCGCTTTTCTGACAAGCTCCCAGGTGACGCTGATGCTGCTGGTCTAGGGGCCACGCATTGAGATGCACTGCCTCAGCGCATCGCCAGCAAGGTTCTTGAGAGGGATTCCAGCAAAATCTTCCTCTCTTCTCATTTCCTTGGTATTTAAGGGCCCCTTCTAGGCTGACACCCCTGGCTGGCTCACCCCACAGGCTGATGCACTACAGGTCTTAAAATGAGAGAAACTTAAAACCCATTAGCTGGCTGGGAGAGCCCAATGCAGGCTCCCAGATCTGGGGTTTCTGTGTGATTCTGACCTCGTATAGGTGGTTAATAAACATTTCTTAATTTACCTCATCTGAAAGATTCCTGCATCAAGAAGATGGATTTTTAACCTTCCAAGCAGCCTAGCCAGAATGAGCAAAGCTGGTAATTCAAGGCATCTCACTTTGGGTTCTTCCAAGAAAAAAGTATTAGAAAGATGAAATGGTATGACTAAGAGGAGACTTGGCACATGCACTTGTACCCAAATTCTCTTTGTGCACACAACGCCACCAAGCCCATGCAAATAGGCATCGATTTGTTTGGCCCGAGGCCTTTTGCCTGTTCCATATGGTTGCTATTAACACAAAGCTGAAGCTGACAGGCTTCAGGAAAGAGTCACGAACCCAACTCGCCGTGTCACCTTCCTCTTTATTTTTCCCTTACGCTTTCCAGAGCCCAGGTTCTGAACCCTATGGCCACTACTGGCTCATTTCCCATATGTGCACCATTCAGTGCTGTCAGAACTCCTGTGCCAGAGCAAAAAGCTGGGGCCGCGTTTGTGTGGAGGGGTGTCCTCTTTCATGAGTCATCTGGGGATACTGAGTGGAGCTCAGGGATGTCTATTTCTTCCCGCGTGGGCACCAGGCTGGAGACCAATCACCACACTGCAAAGGACAGTCACGCTCCTTAGTCAGTGAGCTCTCTGAAAAATGTTTTTGATCTTAAGGAAAATGAAATAGGAAAAACACAGGGAATCTTGGAGTATTCCTATCTTCTGAGTGCACATTTCACTCTGGCTTGAGAGCTGGGGAACACTCATTCGTTCAGCCAAAGGGCTTGTAAAAACCCAGAGGGAGAATCATACAGGATGTCGGAAGGAGCCTGCATCTCTGGGAGATATCCATAGTATGCTCACGTTTAAATGATGACTTTCTATTTTTAGGATTCAAGAAAAAGTCAACACATCTTCAGCTCTAACTACTGCATTCCTTAGAAATTCCATGAGGGAAAACCCAATCTGGGTCGCTTAAAAAAAAGCCCTTGAAGATGGAGTACTTTGAGGGCATCCGAATACTTAAAAAATATTCCGAGTCCCAGTCTCCGTCCCCTGGGAGGAGGACAGCACGGCAACACTGCCTCCCAAGGGATGGATCCCTGAGGGGTGGGACCAGGGCCAGAGCCTTCTCAACTGCTGTCGAGTCACTTAGCCACACTTCTTTCATACACCTAAGTGAACTGTTTAAAAAAAAAAAGAATGTGGAAAACAAATGCTATAAACTCGATTTAAAAACAGCATTTAAAAACAATTTCAGATCTCAGCCTTAACTATAGCATAAATAGTACCGTAGAGGCCAGTCAAGGTTAATTGACTCAGAAAAGCTCGTAGAGTTCTTTGGTTAAACATCAAAAGGATGATGGACAACCCCTCAAAACAGCGCACCAGAACTGCGTGTGGAGGTTTTCGCAATTTCCTCTGGTTTGACTTTGGTTCCTGCTGGGTGGGCAGAAGAAAATGGGGCTCTCCCCTATGTCCAACCCCAGAGGCAAACTTGGCAGACTTCATGACCTTCCTGTAGCAACGGAGAGCCCAGGAGCACAAGGGAAGGAACTCCGGCTGCAGAAAGCCAAAGGACAGGGGCCTGGTAGGGCAAGCTTGCTCAAGAGGGGACCATAAAGGTCCTTTAAAGACACAATAAACACCTCATTCAAGGGAGGGAGCATAAATAAATGTCCTTTAAAAGCAAAGAAATAAACAGCAAACTTGGGTTGACCAGACCATCGGCTCTCCCCGCAGGTAACACTGTGAGAGAGCAGAGCTCAATCAGAACAGGGTTTGGAAAAATTTTATTGCATTTTGTTTCCATGTGGAAGCACTGACAGAATTGAAAAGAGGCAGCATGTTTCGCTTACTTTTCTGAAAAATCACATGGCTAGATTAGCTTTCTCCCTATCCAGGACTGGATTTAATAAACCTTACCCCCCACCCCCACCCCAAGCAAAAGCTAAAAAAGGAGGTTTGTGGTGATGATCACTTAAAAAAAATCCATGTGTGAGAATTCACAGATGGTCAGTATTCAAATTTCCGTGACTTTTGCATGTGAGGGCACTCTCTGTCTCCTCACCTCCCCCGCTATCTTCAGGCTTTCCTTTTGCAAATGAGACTGACACAGCAGGCGCCTCCAAACGGAAGAGCTTCTCAGTGCCAGGCCCCAGCTCCCGTGAATCAGCTGACTGCAGTGAAGGCTGTCTAGCAACTGTGAAAAGTTTGGGGGCTACAATGTTGCTCTCGCATCACTGTCAGCCCCATGCCAGGACAATAGTCTCCCAGGTTAAAATATTGTAAGACATGGGGGCTGGCCCAGTGGCCGAGTGGTTAAGTTCGCGCGCTCCGCTGCAGGCGGCCCAGTGTTTCATTAGTTCGAATCCTGGGCGCGGACATGGCACTGCTCATCAGACCATGCTGAGGCAGCGTCCCACATGCCACAACTAGAAGAACCCACAACGAAGAATACACAGCTATGTACCGGGGGTGCTTTGGGGAGAAAAAGGAAAAAATAAAATCTTTAAAAAAAAAAAAAATATTGTAAGACATGGGTATGTGCCCATTTATGGGTCTAAAACATCATTGTGAACCCACTTCAGAGATTTACAAAGCCAGGAAGCAGAGGCTGATGGTGGCGCTGGGGACCGTGGCTGTCTCACTCAGCATTAACACTGACTGACTGACATCTCGCTCGGGGAGCGCGGGAGCTGAGGTGGCAGGAGGGTGAGCAGATGTAACAAAGGAAAATGCAGCTCGCCTAAAATTTGGAATTTTTTTTTGATTGTGTAAGGCATTTTGAACTGGAAAAACGTCTTTTTCCTTCACAGTCTTCCACATAATCAGAGGGAATATAATTAGTGATTCAGAATACAAATAAGACCCCTTTCATCTCTCTCCCCACCCCCCTTAAAATCATTCTACGCACCCGAGCCCATAAAGTACAAGGCAGGCAATTGATTTTGTGAATTAGGAGGCAAACTGTGTCCACGTGGGGGATGAGGCCGCTGTGTCAAGGGCCCTTCTGAAGGCTCCAGCCCTGATCCTGCCCCTCTCAGGCCTCAAGGGGTAAGCATCCATCTTCAGTGAGGTTTTAAGTCCCATCAGGGCACCCGCCACTGCCTCGTGGGCAGTGGGAGGTCATGGGCCCTCCTGGCTCTCCTATGCATTCCCAACCAGGGGTCCGGACGGTCCATCCATGCACCAGCGTCACGTCTCACTCAGTTAGTAGAAGTGGGCATGGCCGGAGACAGCACCCTCCACATTAGTCATGCCAGACAGACAGCAGAGAGGAAACCATAGGCCAGAGAAGTGATTTTAAAAAGGAAAAAAGAAGAGCAGCTTCAGTCACCAAAAAATATAAAGGATGATCTCTTAAAAATAAAACATGGGAACATTTTTTTTTCTCTGCAATGCTTAGCCATTTTATACTTGAGACATAAAAAAAAAGTTTTAGAGTAGTTGTTTTGCTTTTTCGGTTTAAACATTCATGAGAATGGATCGGACGGTAGTGCTGTGATGTGGTTTGTGTCTGAGTGGCAATGCTGGTCAGGGATCCTTCAGACCACATACTGGTACGGGTCTGCCTTCCCTTGGTCTGGCGTGGCAAAGGGGCTGGCCCAGCCTAGAGAGAAGGGGTGGCCAAAAACGGCTTTCATGTTCATCCATTTTGTTTTTTTAGCCCATCTTCTCTCTTCCTTTTTCAATTGTTCTATTCCCTGAAAACAAGAACAATCATACTTTCAGTCAAGCACTTTATTGCTGTGGTTTGGGGGGCGGGAAGGGATGTCCACTAGCCTGAAGTGAATGGAGTAAATGCTTTCTTTTTAAAGCCATAACGCCAACTACATTGTACCTGTTTCTTCTCTTTCTCTCATAAAAAGTGCTAAAAAAAAAAAAAAAAAAAGACATACTTCTTTGGGGTGGGCACATATTTATAAGTCCCTCTAGGAAGGGAAGGAAAACGAGCACAGCAGCAGCCCCTAGGCCATTACTCCTAGTGACGCCGATCCGTGTTCTGTTAAGTGAAGGAGGCCATCTACGCACAGCTGAGTCCTGCTGGGTTCTGCAGAGACGCCTCTGGCCAGGGCCCGGGCTCTGTGTGGCAGAGCTGGGAAGGCTCTGCTGTGAGAAGCCTCAGAGCTGGCGGGGAGCTCATGATCATGAGAGCCAATGACGGCTGTTAATTTGGGACAGCTTCACGGGAAGTTCGAACCTACTATGACCACTTTGCAGACGAAAAAAAAAGGAACAAATCAAACGACTGCTCTGGTGCTGTCAGTCTCGCCAGGCAGGGAGGTCAAGAAGCACCCTGCCTAGCGGGGCTGGCGAGGCCCAACTGAGAAGGTCTAACAGGAGTGAGAGGCTGTGGTGAGGGCAGAGGTCACCACAGAGAAGGAAGGAGGAAGGATTAGTACAGGTTAGAGGGGCTGCGAGGACAGACCAGTCAGCCTCACTCACGGCAAATGTCCTCCTAGTGCTCCCTGGGGAGGAGGGTGACCCGAGACCACCTCAGCAGCTGTTGCAGAGCCTGCGCCACACCCCCCGCTAAGTCTCACAGCAAAAACGGGGACTGAGGGAGAAGCTGGTCCCTTCCCTTCTCTCTTCTTCAGATGGAGCTGGTCAGTGGGCAGGGCCTGAGAATGTGCCCCTGCCCAGAGGGACAGGGGAGGAGCAGCCTGGCAGGAGCCTGGCCAGGGGTCTGTCTGCTGTGGTCTCTGAGGAGGTGGGGAGCAGGGAGGAGGCCTGAGGGGACAGCCCAGTGTGAGCTCTGTTCACAGCCTGGGGACCTGGGAAGATACAGGTCAAGGGGAAGACACCCTTTCCCATGAGCTTCAGGGCCCTCATTCCTTTCTCCTTTCCTTTCCAACACAACTCTCTTTAGGAACGGCCTTGAGGGGAGGGGCAGCCAGGGCCGGCTCTGTGACAGCTCTCCTTCTGGCTCCCCCAGACCATGGCCTGTGTGGCCTGGCAGCATCCCAACAGCTTGGGGGGCCGGACAGTCACCTCTGGGTTCCCTGCAGGGCTCATGTAGAGAAGCTGGTCATATTTAATGTTTGGATACACAGCTGGATCTACACCACTGGACACTATTTTTACAGAAACTCTTTTGCAATGTTGTTATTTCTTATAAAATAAAAGAAGATGCTGAGAACCCCCAAGCCTTCTAAACCCATCGAGAATTCCCACAGATCCAAATGATGGTGCCTTGGCAGCCAGATAGCATCGTCCTTCTCTTCTCTGCATGCTGATTTTCCACACCCACAGGGAGGGGGGCCTCAGCAGCAGAGGCAAGGACTCGGTCTTCCTCTGAGCCTCCAGCTAAGGCTGACTACCCAACAGGCCCCAAGCCCCCAGCAAGAGGGTCCTAGACGACTCCTGAGAGCTGCCACCTGAGGGGGACCTTGGGAAGCCAGGAGTAGAGGCAGGATGGACTGACAACCTCACGCCTCTGCTCCTCATCCAAGAGCTAAGTGCTGCCCCTTCCTCCTGGGGCCTCTTACCTGGACCCTAAAGCCCAAAAGGGAAGAAACGCCTACATTATAGCCATGGATTGACCACCTTGAGGCTTTCAGACACTTTAGGAAGGTGGAAGGGTAGTGGCAGTGACACCAGGGGAGCAGACTCCAGTCTGGCTCAGCCAGCAGCTTTGAAGCTCCCAGAGAAGAAGCTGTTAGTAGGTGGAAGGTAGGGGTGGGGAGAAGGCAGTGGACGAGGACCAGATCTGGGCCAAGCAGAGAGAACCCAGAGGCTAGGCGAGAGCTTGCTGGCCACTGTTCTCAGGGGCTCAAGGCAGGGCTGTCTCCTGACTCCGCCCTCAGGACATAGTCTGGAAGTCACTTCCTCTGGGAAGCTGACCCTGCCTATGCCACCTGGCTTAGGGCACCCTTTGTCCACTACCCTGTCTCTAGGCCTGTGGCCCTTGGATGGGAAGGGTGTCCCAGTGCCGAGCACAGTGCCCAACACAGTGCTGTGCAGAAGACAGAACCATCATGAGAAGATGAAAGGACTTGTGGCAAAGGGAGGCCTTCACCAAGGCTGCTGCGCCCCTTCCTGGTGTGACCTTCCATGCTGGCCCCAAGCAGGGAGGACTCGTGTGTGTGCAAAGATCCAGTGTCACTGCAAATGGAAGAATGTGCCCTGCACACCCGGGGCCTGGCCTGCAAGCAGTCCTCCCAGCAGCACCTGCCCAGGTCCCCCCAAACCCTAGGTGCAGGGGGTGGGCAGGCCACCTGCTTACCGTCTCATCTGTGCAGATGGAGTGCACCTGGGTGCCAAACATCACCGACGTGAAAATGAGGAAGAGCAGCCCCTCAAAGCACAGCAGGATAAGGAGGATCACGGTGGTGGGTGGTGAGAAGGAGCTGCACTCTGAAAGAGAAGGAGCACATGGGGCTCAGGGCCACCGCACGCCACCCACCACCCATCACCCAGTGCCCCGAGCCCAGCAGGCCTGGGGGCCACACGTCCCGGGCCTCCAGGTCTTGGCAGGGACCATCCTGCCCCACGCAGGGCTGTACCAGCGCTCCCTCAGGGAAGCCCTCGTGCCGGGGCCTCCCCTCCCTGCTGTTTCTTTCCCGGCCAGCACGTTATGTCTGTATCCTGGTGCCAAGCACAGTGCCTGGCACACAGGACTCAGGGTTGAGGCGTGAAAGCCTGACGACATCACAGGAGACCTTCCTCTCCTCAGAGCACAACACAGGCTGCACAGGTGGAAGGGCCTCAGTCCAGTCCTGGTTTGCCCATGAGATTTCTGGGCATTCCTGTATGAGAAGCCCCTGCTCTGTGCCTCTGTCTGCGGGTGAGAGGAAAGGGCAGGTCTGGAGGACCACTCAGTGGCTTTGGAATTTGAAGCTCACCAGGGGGCAGTCTGACTGCCTGCTCTGGCCCTGACCCAGATGTGAGATAGCCCCCATGGGAAATGCCCCCTCTCAGGAGCATCTGCATTGCTGAGACAGTCAGCCCCCAAGGCTGGAGCGATGGAAGTGGTGCTTTTACTCTCTTGGCCCCCTCTACGAGCCCACCTTGACTTGGGGTGTGACCCTAGGCAAGCCATCCCTCCCCAGGCCTCTACTCCCTCCACTGTAGAGCAGTGAGGTTTGACTAGATGTGTGGTTCTGTTTTAAACAGCAGAGTCCTTTGTCTGAATGATGTCTAAATCAGAAACTCAAGCCACTGAAGAGAAAAGCATTAGGTGCTGTGGGAGATGGTTGGGGGCAAGCAGGCAGGAGAGCCCCTTCTCTGGCTCCACCAAGGCAGCCTCTCAGGAAACCCCTGTGGGAATGTGGCCCCCACTGGGAGACGGCTAATAACGCTGGCAGTGCAGTCTTGGCCCTGTGGTTGGCGCTACTACCCAAGGACTCTTGCCTTCGCTGACAGCCACCTGGGCCTGTCAAGCCCGGGTTGTGGTTCACGTTTCTCATTGCTCCAGGGCTCAGGCCTGTTTCTCTGGCTGGAGAGGTCCAACCCCGGAGGGCAGGGTGGGACTTCACTGGGCTTTGGGAATTCAGGGAGTAAGTACCCCTCTGAGCTGCCCTGCTGGCTCCCTCACAGAAACCTCAGGAGGGGAAAGGAGGTCATATCTGAGAATGAGCTGGGAACCAGCTCCCAAATCTGGGAACTCAGCACTGTATGAGTGGTACGGTAAGGAATATCTCGTCTAAATGCCTTCATCTTCTCGCATTTCCCTCGGGAACTTAATGCCTCCAGATGGTTTCCCTTCCTGGTTCCTTGCTGGGCAGGGCTTGGTTGAGGTGGTCTAGCAGCCTGATGGGCTGGCCCCAGGTGTGGCAGCTTCCTGCCTGGACTCTCGAGGGGTGGTGGGAAGGATGAGGGCTCTGAAATCAGGCAGACATGGCAGGGCATGGATCTTGGCACCAACTCCTGACCTCAAGCTCTAAGATGCCACTAGTAATATTCTGTTCCAGCCCCATGTCTTTCCTATCCTGTGTATTGTGGAATCACCTGCTTCTTTCTGTCCTTGCTCGATATCTGCTGCTTCCACTGCACTCCAGCTCCAGGAGGGTGGGAACATTGGCTCCCTGCTGTAAACCCACCTTGGAGCAGTGCCTGAGCAGAAAAGAAAGTGGGCCAGAGGTTGGCTCCCCGAGCTTTAGTTTGCCCTTCTGTACAGTGGGATGATTGAGAACTCATGAGAACATCTGCACAGCTTGGCCTGGCCCAGCCGGAGCACAAGGGGATGCTCACTGGGCAGAGGTGTCTTGCTCCTGACCGTGGAGC
Source organism: Equus caballus (assembly GCF_041296265.1). Classification (NCBI taxonomy): domain Eukaryota; kingdom Metazoa; phylum Chordata; class Mammalia; order Perissodactyla; family Equidae; genus Equus; species Equus caballus. Next base: position 53,012,106 of record NC_091699.1, on the reverse strand, counting down.
TGGAGGCAAAGCCCGGTGCTGTGGCCCATTTTCCATTCTTGCAGTTGCCAGCGTTCTTCCCTTCCTGGGCTGGCCCCAGGAACTATAGATGGAATTTGAAGAGGCAGGAACCAGATCCAGGGATCCAGGGAATGTGGAACAACCTCCCTACCCTTCTTTAAATATGAACTCCAAGTGTCCTCACCTTGGGGGACAGCCCCCTGCCCCTTCTTACACAAACTGGATGGCCCAACAGCTCATCCAGGGCTGGACAGTGATGGTACTAACTTCACATACGGCCAACTTTCAGACCTCCACTTTGGGGATTGTCTGGTGCCTTCCCAACCTAGCTGCCACAGGAACTGGGTGCCTTGAGACTTCTCCATCAAGAACCTTGACCAAAGACAATCATGAGCATGCAGAGAGGCACTAGAGTCACCCAGACAGGGCTGGAACACCCTGCTCCAGACTGAGGCTTGAAGCACAGGCCCTCTTCTTAGCTGTGTGAGCTTGGGAACTTGCTCAACCTCTGTGAGCCCCAACTTTTGTCATCTGCAAAGCAGGGAGCCTCTCTTCTACCCTGCAGGCTTGATATAAGGTCGAAATAAGGCACTGCTCAAAAAGCCCTGTGTGCCATGCCTAGCTTTAAGTGGGCCTTAACAAAACAGCGCCTGCCAGCTCCACTCAAAAGATAGAGACATTCTGCCTCATTGATAGTCTGTGTTACTCTCATCACTGCCCATGTCTGTTAACCTGAGGATGGGTGGGTGGTGTTTGTGAGGATAAAGTGTCCTTGTCAGACTCCACCATCAAAGTTGCCAAGACCACATCTGGAGCTGAACTGGATCCCAGGGCCTAGCAGAATGTGTCCTTTCAGAATGTTCACCAAGGAACTTGCTGGTGACCCAACTAGCTATACAGAATGGCATGATCTCCAGAAACCCACTCAGCCCCTCCCTCTTCTAGTAGCTTGAGCTTCCCCTCTCTGGCTTATGCCAGAACTGTGGTAGTCACGAAACTGGGGAGACATGGTGCTTTGGACTGAACTGCTTCCCCCTAAAAGTTGTGTTGGAGCCCCAACTCTCAAAGTGATGGTATTTGGAGATGTGGCCTTTGGGAGGTCATGAGGATTGGAAGAGGTCAGGAGAGGAGCGCCCTCATGATGAGGTTAGTGCCCTTATAAGAAGAGATACCAGAGAGCTTACTTTTCTCTCTCTGCCACAAGAAGGTGGCCATTTGCAAGCCAGGAAGAGAGCCTGCACCAGGAAATGAATTGGCTTGGTCTTGGACTTCCCAGCCTCCAGAACCATGAGAAATAAATGTTTAAGCCACCTAGTCTATGGTATTTTGTTATGGCAGCTCAAGCTGACTAATACGCATGGGGTTTTCTTCCCCTAGGTGAGGTCAAGCCAGACAGCGCAGGGGGCAGAGCTAGCAGAGTAGGAGGGGGCAGATGCAAGCTATGAACAGAGGCAGGGAAAGCCTCTTCATATTTGGTTGGGAGCTAAAGATAATGTCCTTTTCACAGCCTCACAAGTTCTGGGGAATAATAATAGCAGGAAAATGTCCAAGACATCAGTAAGTAAAGGGAGAGCAAAACTTCTAAAAGATGATGAAATGAAAAAGGGGACCCATCAAGGGAAAAACAGTGGATATACAATGTCCCTGATCAAGATGTTTGTCTCACAGATGGTATGTGTGAAAGATCTGGCCCAGCAAGTGGCCTCTCTTCATTCCTCCAGCTTCATTTTAAAAAACACTTACTTCTTATTTTTATTCTTTAAAATTTTATTTATTTTTTTCAGCATCCATTGTTTTCCCCTCAGGATTTATGCAATCTTCTGGTTGGAGTTGCCTCCTCAGCATTTGTACATTTAAATAGGATGATTCTAAAGCAGAAAGAATTTGTCTACAATCTTAATGTAAATTGGTGATTAAGTAGTTAAAAAACAACAAATTAACACAAAAACACAAGAAACAAATTAACAAAAAACCTCCATGTCCTAGCAAGAAAGTTAAAAATGGATTTCTGCAAGATTGGAATAAAATGACCTTTAATTAGAGTACCTTGTTTAAAGACATGGAAACAAGTCTCCTGGCACAGTGCCCGCTCCTGGCACCTGCCTCTGTGCTGGGGCCTGCATTTTCCCTGGGCACGGAGGCTAGAGGGTCTGTCCAGCTACTACTTTACCTGTGGAACTGACTTTAAGGGGTGGCTTTTTTTCCTGAAGAGAGATTCGGGCCTCTGCTGTTTCTTTCCTGGTCAGTCGATAGCCTTGCAGGAGATCTAATAAAATGAGGTTGGCCCCTGGCACGATGATGGAAAAAAGCCCGCCTCCACTCAGGTCACACCCGCTCCCCGGAGCAAGGAGGGAAGCCCTGGCACATACTCACTTGTCCAGTCTTCTTCAAAGCAATGCAGGAAGTGGAATCCCACCATGATGAGCGCGTGCAAGGAAATGAGAGCTATGTACATCTGAAACAGGAAAGCAGTGCAGACACCATTGTGGTGAGGTCCTTCCAACTGTGCAGGCTCCCAGGACATGGACGCTCAGAACCTCCCACTCAGGAACACTTAGTTAGGCTGAGGAGTGACCAGGAGAGGGCCAGAGAGGCATCTGGTGGTTTCCCCACTGGTTCCCCTGCCCCCAGCCCTGGGTCTGAGGTGAGCAGCCGTTCACTGTGAGCGTGTGGAGCAAGAACAGAAACAAGCGCCCGTCACCAGGCGTGACCTGGGCTGCAGGTGGGGTGGGCTGCCCTGGGGAGCTCCAAGCCTGCTGCTTCTCCTCACTCGAAAAGCCAGGGTGCTGACTGCCAACGGTCCCCCCAGCCCTCACACTAAACATACCCCACCTACCTGCAGCCGAGGGTGGGTTTGCAGCTATCCCGAAAACTACCTTCTTTAGCTACTTAGATTGGACACTCGGGATAGGAGCCCAGAACACAGGCCTTGCTTACAGCTAATCACCTTGAACCCACTTCTAAATGCTCCAGTGAAGGGCTCAGGAGCAGGCACTTGTTGACCAAGGTGAACTTTGGCAGAAAGGTGGACGTCTACATGGCCAGGCAGTATTCTGAACACTGAGTGTTAAGAATTTTCGAGGGAACAAAGCACTCCATCGCTTCATGGAGCGTGGGGCAGAATTCGGAAGCTGACTTACTGTAAACAGGACGAAGTACTTCTGGTTGTTCTCGCCAACACAGTTATTGACCCAGGGACAGTGGTGATCCATCTTCCGAATGCACCGCTTACAAACACTGAAAAAGCCCACGAGGCAGACCTTCAGGGGTGCTGGTGGCAGGAGGGCCCGAGAGGAACACAGAACCCATGCTCCAGCTCCGCTCTTCAGAAATGGCCTCCTCGGGCACTGCCCAGGGTTTTGCTAGGTGTGTGTTGCAAGGGGCTTGGAAAGCAGGGTCAGCACCCCCAGGGTCACAGTCATTCCAAACAGGAGGACACTCATTCACCTCCATGGCCTCTTGTCTTGCTTAACATAAAAATAGATGGAACTGACATGGCTGAGAAACAGGCTACACTCCTGAGGTAACACTGAGCTGAGAATCTGGTTTACTGAGAGGACAGAATGAAGAAGCAGTTTGAAAAACGTGACAGGACGAGAGGAGATACAGAAAACAGCTGCTCCTAATTTCCCCAAAAGACCAAAAATCTGGCTCTGGGTGGAACTTCTGCCAAAGCACTGCCTTGTGTTACCAGGGAGGGTGTGGCTGACGGAAGAGAGCGCTAGAAGAGTCGAGAGCTGGCCAAGTGCAGGAGGTCTCAGGCTGGCAGGGAGCCCCCTGCAAGGACCTCCTAGCTCTAAGATAATATCCACTCAACCAAGGTCATTTGAGCTTAAGGTTGATCAGAAATCTCATTAATTTGCAAATTACTAACTTGTTATTGGGGTCATTTTTGGACTGAGATTGTTTCAGGCTTACTTGATAGCAAACACCCTCCCTACCCCTTTGCCAAGCAATAATCTGAATCAAGAGTCCAAGGCTAATGGGGGCTGGAAAGCAACTACGTTCCAAAGCTCAAGTTTAGAAAGACCCATTTGCCAATAGATGGGCTCATCAAAAATTGTTTCTTTTTCAATTCGTTAACATTTATTTTAGGGGCACTATTTGTTCACAATGGTTTGAAATACTATAAATATAAGCTTGGGAAAAATACAATTAGATTTCTCTTTTGAAAGTTCCTTAGTTCACACCAGCTTTCTTTCCACTAGTTTCATACTAACTTTCCTCAGGTCTTGATCAAGTGCACATGGGCTACGGTGGTGGGCCCTGCAGGAATGGTTGGGGTCAGGGCCCTGCTGACAGGAGAAGGGCTACATCAGTTCACATCACGGTGCTTGCTGAGCTCTGGGTGACCGGCTGACGGGGAGGGAAAGCGAGGGGGGAGCTCTTCTGGGTGAGGAGGTGAGCTGCTCCCCAGACTCCAGGCCAGGAACACAGATCACTCTGAAGGAGGGCTCCATGGCAAGGCCACAGCGACTCTAGGCTGCAGGGCTCACCCACATCCCAGGAGGAAGCGTGGCCTTTCCTCAGCATGGCATGAGCTTTGGCGGTGGAAGGCAGACCTGGGGCTGCTGAGCTACCCCGCTCAGACTAGCTAAACTTCAAGTTGCAGGTTCCCATCCATAGGAAGTACTGTCATAAGGAAAAGGTGACAGCAGATACGGAGCCTGGCTCAGACCAGTGCTGGAGTCACACTTGTCTCCGCCCTTGCTCTTTTCCACAACTTTAAAGGGCCTTGCTAACACAGGCATGTTGGGAATGGGCACATCTCAGAGATGCTAGCCCAGCTCTAGAATCTCCCTGGGGGCCAGGAGGGCAGGGTAAGGAAGGGAGGCATGAAAGGGACATGGGGGGAAATAAAGAGAAACTCAGGTACCAGCAACTCCATTACCTTGTCTCTAGCTCTCTTTCTGTTTCTATGTGTGTTACCAATTTAAAACATACCTATGAATATGCATAATATATATTTTAATTGGTAACACTTGTTCCCAGTACACAATCATAAAAGTTCAGAGAAGACAGTGAAGAGTGAGCTGCTCCCTGCATCCCAGCCACCAGGCCCCACATTCCCTCCATGGAGCCACCTCCTACAGTCCATTTCTTGCATGTCCTTCTCAAGACAATCAGCGCTGGGGTTTCTTAATTCCCTCCCTGTCTGGGGACAAAATTCCAGAGGGTAACTACCTCCCTGATCCAGGCTCTTGAGTAGTTTCTCTTCCGTCTGCACTTATTTCTAAAAGGGGTTTCAAGTGGGTGCTCAGAGGCAGTGTTTGCTCGGCAACAGAGAGGTACCAAGCGGCCTGACATCCTCGGAAAGCTGTCCAAGAGTTTAAACAAGCTCTCACAGGAAATCCATCCTTTGCTCTCCTCCCAGCCTCTCGGAAGACACCAGGGCTGAACCCCGGGAAGCTGGATCTCACAATGGGCTAAGTCTCACTGGGCCACACAATTAGAAAACTACTCATCCTTCAAGGGGCAGGCAGAGTGAGGACAGCCCACTGGGAGCTGCAAAGAATGGTCCAGAGTGCTGGTCTCTGAGTTTCCTGTTTTCAAAGACAGGAAATGCCAAGATGGCACCTCTCCCTCTGGCTTATAGGGTTGTTCAACAGCAGGCTCCTGGGCCAGGTGGGCACGTGGATGGGGGAGGACCATCCATGCTTGGGGCTGGAGGCCTGCTCAGAGGCTGACTCATCCACAGCTACAATGAATGAATGGCTCTGGGGCTGAGGCCAGGAGAGTACCAGGGGAAGACCTAGAGGTGGGTCCTCGAGGGGGTCAGTGAAGGACACTCCAGGCCCAGGGTGGTAACTGCCCACACCCTGCCCAGCTGGTTCACCTCAGGTACCATCTGTCATGAAAAGGAAGAAAAAAGATGGGCCTCCTCCCACAACCCCCAACACCCGACTGAGAATCAGTCACTTCAGAGCCAGCCTTCTTCCCAGCCCCTACTGCATGGTGGGCAGGGGGCTCAGTGGTCCCCTCCCCAGACACAGCAGCCAAGGCAGGCTCCCAGAGCGCCCTTTTTCCACTCTTGCTCCCTGGCAAAATACACCTTCCTCTCCGAGGCACCTCCTTGCTCACTTTCCTCACCTGTCCATCAGCCTTCTCCTTGCACTCGTCTCTAGCACCAATTCCAGTGTCTCGTGTGTGAGACACTGCAGGCTGGTGAGCTCCTGGGGTATAGGCACCAAATGCCAGGCAACATGCTCTTTTTTTTTTTTTAAAGATTTTATTTTTTTTCCTTTTTCTCCCCAAAGCCTCCCGATACATAGCTGTATATTCTTTGTTGTGGGTCCTTCTAGTTGTGGCATGTGGGAAGCTGCCTCAGCGTGGTTTGATGAGCAATGCCATGTCCGCGCCCAGGATTCGAACCAACGAAACACTGGGCTGCCTGCAGCAGAGCACGCGAACTTAACCACTTGGCCATGGGGCCAGCCCCAAGCAACATGTTCTAAGCATGCAATAACAGCCACTGAAAAGACCAAACATCTTAAATGGAAGTATTTTTTGGTTTCCCTGCCTTCAAGGTTTCCCAGGCCCCTTCTATGGTTTTTTGGGGGGTTTTTTTTGTTTGTTTTTTTTGAGAGGAAGATTGGCCCTGAGCTAACATCTGTTGCCAATCTTCCTCTTTTTGCTTGAGGAATATGGCTCCTGAGCTAACATCCGTGCCAATCTTCCTCTACTTTGTATATGGGACGCTGCCACAGCATGGCTTGATGAGCGGTGTGTAGGTCTGCACCCGGGAACCTGTGAACCCCAGGCTGCCAAAGTGGAGTGCATGAACTTAACCACTACACCACTGGGCCGGCTCCCCCTTCTATGTTTTAAGTCATTGTTTTACAAGAGGGTGGATGCTTCTCCTCCCCTCTTTCTCCAGGTTCCCTACCATCTTTCGGGCCCCAAAGCACTTCCTTCAAAAGCTTGATATAGCCTGACAAGCTCATCGGCTCACGTGCATTCAGGTTCTTTTGCACTTATGTGTTCCCTCTCCAGGGAGGTCCGAGGGCCTTTCCTTGGTACTCAGCCCCAGAGGAGCTGGCTGAGGTCCTCTTGCCCACCCTGGGCAATGGCTCTCCATGGAAACATAGCCATGTCCATGAGGGCCCTGTGCCTCTCCCTACAGCAAGACTTACCGAACGGTGTTATGGTGGATAAGTGCATCTGTCCTGCCTGGGCAGGAGGTCCCTGGATCGGGGCCATGTCTAACCCACCACTACAACCCAGAGCCAAGCCCAGAACCCCAGTTAGCGAGGGTCGGCTGAGTGAAGGCTCTGACGGGACAGATGGGGAAAGAGGCGGCCTAGGAAATGGGCTCCACCTCATCAGACTGGGATGCCCCAGGAGGGAAAGAGAAAAGAAAATAGCAAGAAGGTACCAAGTGCACCATGCTCTATGTATAGGTTTTCATCTCATCTCACTGGCTATGAATAAAATTATAAGCAAAAAAGGCACCTACCACATTTTAGCCCCAGCTCAGAAACGATCAGGGTACGGCAGCGCAGTGTGATGGAAAGAACTCTGCTCTCAGATCCCCGCTTTGGGCTCTGGGCAAAGAAACTTAGCTTCTCTAAACCACCCTCTGCAGAATTAGCCCTGATCTCTCTCAAGGTTAGAGATAAAGTAGATGAAATGCTTTCAAAACAACACTAGTGCTATATAAATTTTGTCAGTAATCCTAACCAAGAGAAAGACAAAAGAAGAACCTGGCAGGGGCCTAAGCAGTCCATGACTGTCTCAGTCTTAGCATGTGTGTGTTTGTGGGGGGTGGGGAGGACTGTGAGATTTTGCCAGGGTCAGAGGTCTCCATCTCCTTGCGCAAGAAGAACCTAACGCATAAGCCTAATACCTTGCCTGTCCACATTAGCATAAATGGTTCCCCCCACAGCATTTCCACATGCTTCTATGGTCCTCATGAAGAGGAGGTTCAACACCAGGGTGAAAGCAGCCTGGGGTTCCAGAGTGCCTCTCCTTGGAAGGGAGACCCAGCCACATACCACCATGCTGGGAGGAACACCCATAGGTCCAAGGTGTGGGAGTATCTGGGGTACCCAGCAGGGCTCAGGGAATGGAGATGCTTTTAAATTCCATGGGCTCTACTGGGAAGAGGGGAACACACACATGCGTCTACACGTGTACCTTTGCCTGAGCAGGCAAGACCAGCACTAACTTCCTCTAACGAGGTAGCAGGCCTCTCATCTCAATCAGTCACAAACCCAGCTCTGTCTGGTGTGCTGGGGGTTCTGCTTATGGAAAACTGTGAGTCTCCAGACGGCTTGGGCCACTGCGAGCTGTCACAAAGGAGCAGTTGTCAGCACACATTTCCTGAGGCAGGAACAGGCACCCTCACTCGAGTTCATCTGAATCAGCAGCTCTTGTTTTGCTCAAGCTGATTTGTTTACTAGCACTCAAGAATACCTCCCTCGGATCATCCTGGGGAGAGAGGCGAGGAGGAGGCGGTGAGGAAAATGCCATGCAGTGGAGGCAGCGGAGGACTCAGGCAGGAAAGAGAAAAGAACCACTGTGGTCACTCGAAAGTTCTTTGCTGAAGTTCACACCTCCCTGTTTCTGGTCCAGCCTGTTTAACCCAGCACACCCCCAGCACTCACACATTCCTCTGTTAACAAACGGCTTCCACTCATTGAACTAGGTGACTCCGTCATTCATATTTAGCCCTCACAACAGGTTAGGGAGGAGCAGCACTTTTTATGGAGGAGAAAGCTGAGGCTCACAAGGTCCCACAGTAGGATGGGGACAGTGCTGGACTTCCAACGCTGACTTCTCCAAATTCAAGGCTGGAGCTTGCTTCACCACACTGGGCTGCCCTGAGGAGCCACGTAAGCAAGCTGGGCCTTTTCACCAGGGTGATGCTTAGAAAACAGCTGGTCTCCTGAGCCTCAGGGTAGCAGGAAAAGACTAGACTGCTGCCTCCATCTCAGGCACAGGAAGCAAGCCTTGAAATTAGCTTCTAACACAGATCTCAGAAGCAAGCTGACCCAGAGACAGAAAACTCCACAGGAGACAGCTATTACCAAAGGCCCCTGCCCAAGCTCCTCAGCCCTCACCCTCAGTTGTGGAGGTCTTCAGATCTCTCTCTCTCAGACAGACAGGAAAACATACATACGATTACCTCAGTTTTTCACGAGCCATCTCCTAACTGGAGTTCTAGTGGAAAGCGCTGTGGACTTGGAGTCAGAACCAGTGGGATCCAATCCTGTCTCCGGGACTCACCAGCTCTGTGATCTCAGAGCAGTCACTTAACCCCTTCGAGCCTTAATCCCTCATGTAGGGAGTCATTCCTATAGCAATACCTATCTCTGGGGGTGGCCATGAGGGTGAAAATGAGATGACTGATGATGAGACAGGGTGGGCTGAGGTGCCTGGGACTGACTTAGGAGCTGACAATGGGATCTGCTCTCCTCTGAGAGGTAGACAGTGAGGCCCACACAGAAATGCCACCTTTCGGGGGCTTGGCTCTCTCACAAAACCCAAATGTTCCCACAGCCTGAGACTGACAAGGATGACCTCCTGACATCAGGAGCCAGTTCATTCCTCCACAATCTCTCCCCACCCCAAACACACACCAGTATGAAAAAGGGACCAAGTGACATGTTTGTATTCCTGTAACTGAGCATTTAAAAGTCTTTTGTAATAATAAAGCACAATTTTTAGCTAGATGTTTTCTTGTTGAGAAGACTCAAAACAAGAAAGAAATCTGAAAACCAAAAGGGAGAAATCATCACAGATAAGATGGGGAAATGGCTTTTTTTTTTTTTTTTTTTTTAAAGATTTTATTTTTTCCTTTTTCTCCCCAAAGCCCCCCCCCGGGTACATAGTTGTATATTCTTCGTTGTGGGTCCTTCTAGTTGTGGTATGTGGGACGCCGCCTCAGCGTGGTTTGATGAGCAGTGTCATGTCCGCGCCCAGGATTCGAACCAACGAAACACTGGGCCGCCTGCAGCGGAGCGCGCGAACTTAACCACTCGGCCACGGGGCCAGCCCCGGGAAATGGCTTTTTTTGGCTGAATTTTATAAGTGTCACAACCTCTAGAGGTTTTGTTTTGAAGAAAAGCATTCATTCGAGAACAACTCCTTCATGTCCCCATAAAATTTAAGTGAATAGGGCCCACCTCTTAATTGGGTTAAGTACTAGACATTCATAGAATGATTTTCTAAAGCTTTGTCTCATGTGCCTTTAATAAAGTAACAAAGCTATGAGGTGGGAAGACCAGGAATCCTCTCAATTTTACAGTTATGGAAACAAAGGAAAGACAGTCAAGGTCCTATGTCAGGTGTAGCAGAGCCAAGTTTTGGGATGGGTGTCCTGAGCCCAAACCAAATGCCCTTTTCCAATCTAGTGAGCTCATGGGAATTGGGAGGGAGAGACAGCAGTCACTCAGTGCCTAGAAGAGGGGACGTTCAGAAGTCCTGTTGCTGATGGCACCCATGGGTAAAGTGGGTAAGTATGTAGGGGTGAGGAGGTGAGCCCAGGGGCATGTAAGTACCTGCAGTGGTGGGCTCAGTCGGGCACCTGTGGGTGAGTGGGTGAGTGTGTGTGTGTGAGGAGGCAAGCCTGGTGGGTGCACATACCTGCAGAGGTGGGGGGTGGGGGAGTGTGGGGGGTGAGGAGGCGAGCCCAGGGGTGCGTGTACCTGCAGTGGTGGGCACGGTCGGGCTTGATGCTGCAGCACTTGGGACACTTGTACACCACCTGTCCAGGCTTCAGCTGTAAACTCTCGATGAACTCTTTAGTGGCATTTCCTTTGGGCACTGCCCCCTGGAATAAAGAGGAAAGGCATCAGGGTTGGGCTGGGGGTTCCAACCATTCTGACATTCCATGGTGGAGACAGTCATTTGAAAGCAGCAATTACACACACAGGGACAGAACGTTTTCATCCTAACAACATGTGAACTCTGTTCAGAATTATGCCAACATCAAGGAACATTTACTGACAAAGAACTTTCCTAAGGAAGAGTGATTGATTTTCTACACTGATGATTTTCTATTTTCATTTTACTAAAATTGTTTTTATTGAATCCATTCTTTCCTATGTAAATATTACAGTGAGGATGTGACTCACCAACTGCTTTTTAAATTTCCCAGTAACAGCTTCGGCCTTTGCGAATTTTCATTGGTAAGCTTTACATCTAACAGTCCGGTTTTCCCAGATCAAAATTTGCAGCTCTGAATTTTACTGGGTTCTGTTTAAATTGGAACAACTTTTATTTTATTTTTTTACCAGGACCATGGTTATGAAAGATTGGTAATCCATATTTAGTTCTTATGAATCCACAAGCAACTGTGAGCCATTGCCCTTGGATATTCAATTTGCTCTCTGACCAGAAGTGCCATTCAATTTGCTATCCCATCCTTTTAGGATGCTTGTGAATACTTTGCATTCTTATTCTGTCCACACTCGTGGTGGAACCAACAGCAGAACCAAAATGCCACCAGAGTCTACTTGGGCTGTGCACCCGTCCAAACAGAAGGAAAACAGGCAGTGTCCAGGCCCAAGCAGGGTCTCAATAACCAATCCTCACCAGGTGCCTACTTGGTGCTCAGCCTGTGCTCCCGCGCTCATTGCTATGGATTCAGGAATTAAACAAGGGCTCTCTCCCAGGGACCTCCTGGTCTTTTGGAGGCTGACAACAATTCTAGTAGAGGGGTTACATGCTGTAGAAGACAGCTGTGATGAGAGAACACAGAGGAGCAGCAGCCAATTAACCAGGGGAACCAGACAAGTGTCAAGAAGTGAGGTTTAAGGGTTGTCCTGAGGAATGCACAGAGGTTTGCGACGTAGACCTGTGGGAGAAAAGGGATTCCGGCCAGAGGAGGGTCATAGCAAAGGCAAAGAGGTGAGAGTGAGCACAGCATAGGGAGACAGTGGGAAGATCAGTATGGTAGAGCCCAGGGCACGCAGTGTCAGCAGGGAGGCCGGACTGATGGGCTGGGTCAGCCTGGGTAGTGCTGAATGCCAGGTCTAAGGGCTGGGGTGGGATTTTTCTTTATAGGCAGCCCAGAGACACTAGGTAACATCAGTGCTTTAGCATGAGAACTCAGTTGCCTGTGCTGTGTGGATCAGATAAGAAGAGGGAGAGATTAAAATCCTAGAGACTAGTTAGAGGTTACTGTTGATGGTCCAGTAAGGAAAAACTGAACTATGAGGATGAAGGAGAAGTGGAGAAGAAATTCAGAGATCTAAACAAAAAGTGTAAGGAACCAAGTTAATATTGCGGTCATGTATTCTTGGTCGTGCACTGGAGTCTACTGTGAAAATACAGATGCCTAGACTCTAGTGCAACACCACTATATAAAAACTGTCAGGGGGTGAGGCCCAGACACCCGTATTTTTAAAAAGCAGGGCTGAGAACTACTGTGCCAGACCAGGAGCTCCATGATTAGGGTCTACCTTGTTCAGCACCAGAGCCCCTAGCCTGGAAAAGATTTATCAGTTACCAGCAAAAGATGAAAGGAGTAGTGCAAGTGAACAGAACAAAAAAGAAGGGAGCCAAGGATGCCACCCTGGGGGACTCCACCAGCTTGTTCCAGCTCCCAAACAAGAACTGGGCCTAGGAATAAATTAAACCCAGGAGATGAAAGACCTATACACTGAAAACTATAAGACATTATTTAAAGAAATGGAAGAAGACATAAAGAAATGGAAAGATCCATGCTCATGGATTGGAACAATAAACATAGTTAAAACGTCCTTATGACCCAAAGCAGTCTACAGATTCAATGCAATCCCAGTCAGAATCCCAATGACATTCTTCATGGAAATAGAACAAAGAATCCTAAAATTTATATGGAACAACAAAAGACCCCAAATAGCCAAAACAATTCTGAGAAAAAAGAACAAAGTTAAAGGTATCACACTCCCTGAATTCAAATTCTACTACAAAGCTATAGTAACCAAAACAGCGTGGTACTGGCACAAAAACAGACACGCATAGATCCATGAAACAGAATTGAGAGCCCAGAAATAAAACCACACATCTATGAACAACTAATCTTTTACAAAGGGGCCAAGATACAGAATGAAGAAAGGAAAGTCTCTTCAATAAATGGTGTTGGGAAAACTAGACAGCTACACGCAAAAGAATGAAAGTAGACCATTATCTTAACCTTACACAAAAATTAACTCAAAATGGATTAAAGACTTGAATGTAAGACCTGAAACTATAAAACCCTTAGTAGCGAATATCGGTAGTATACTCTTTGACACTGGTCTTAGCTGTATCCTGTCTACTCAGGAAAGGGAAACAAAAGAAAAAATAAACAAATGGGACTACATCAGACTAAAAAGCAAAGGAAACCATCAACAAAATGAAAAGATAACCCACCGACTGGGAGGGAATATTTGCAAATCATATATCTGACAAGGGGTTAATCTCCACAATATATAAAGAACTCGTACAACTCAACAACAACAAAATGAACAAGCTGATCAAAAAATGGACAAAGGATATAAACAGACATTTTCCCAAAGATATACAGATGGCCAACAGGCACATGAAAAGATGTTCAACATCACTAATTATTAGGGAAATGCAAATAAAAACTACACTAAGATATCACCTTTACCCATTAAAATAGTTATAATTGACCAGACAAGAAATAACAAGTGTTGGAGAGGATGTGGAGAAAAGGGAATTCTCATACGCTGCTGGTGGGAATGCAAACTGGTGCAGCCACTATGGAAAAGAGTATGGAGATTTCTCAAAAAATTAAAAATAGAAATACCATGTGATCCAGCTATGGTATTTGGGTATTTATGCAAAGAACATGAGATCAACAATTCAAGGAGACTTATGCATGCCTATGTTCATTGCAGCATTATTCACAATAGCCAAGATGCGGAAGCAACTCAAGTGCTCATCAATGGATGACTGGATAAAGAAGACGTGGTACACATACATATATACATACAATGGAATACTACTCAGCCTTAAAAAAAGACAAAGTTGTGCTATTTGAGAGAACTTGCACGGACCTTGAAGGTATTATGCTAAGCAAAATAAGTCAGACAGAAAGACAAATACCATATGATTTCACTCATATGTGGAAGATAAACAAATACTTAAATAAGGAGAAGAGACTGGTGGTTACCAGTGGAGAAGGGGGTGGGAGGAGGGCAAAAGGGATAAAGGGGCACATATGTATGGTGATGGATAAAAGCTAGACTATTAGTAGTGAACACAATGCAGTCTGTACGGAAACTGAAATATAATAATGTATACCTGAAATTTATACAGTTATAAGCCAACATGACCTCAATTAAAAAAAAAAGAACTGGGCCCGACACTGAATCAAGTCACAGTTATGGTAGGGACTCAGGGCCCACCTCTCCTCCCAAGACCCCTATGTTAGGTCTAGGCGACACCAGGCTCCACTCCTTAGTGGGCATCCATTAGATACCACAATCAGAGAAGGTAACACAACATCACAACAACAGAACCCGGGACTGTGCCCAAGTTCCGAAGGGGCCCAGAGCAAGTGACAGTGTGGCTTACTAGGGTGGGCAGGTGGGGATTTCAGAGCTGCCAGAGCACCACTGGTCTCCCCAGAGTGGGGCTGAGGGACTATAACAGGCCAAGTGAGGGGTTCCCAGGGCAGAAAGGATGAGGACTGAGTGTCAGAACCTTTCCTATGAAAGTCTGGTATGGGAAGAGCCACTGAAGAAACAGAAAAAGCTTTAAACGCTGAGAATGCAAAGGAGCTGTGGTTTGGTCTTTTGGTAAGAAAACGACTCACAGAGGATAAAGATTCCAGCTACGGAAACCATAAAGACAAATCAACTAACAACTCTTTCCTGAAAGTCTACCCTGTACCGAGCACTGTGGGGAGTACAAAGAAGGGATGGGAGCCTGGTGGGGCAGACAGGCACACAGACACAGGAAGGAGGCTGAGGACCCAGTAAAAGGCATGGCCACTGGGGCATTAGGAGCTGGGGGAGGCAGCAGGGCTGCGGGTGGGGACCTCAGGAAGGCCAGGAGGCACTTGGGCCCGAAGGGTGAGGATCCTAGTGGATGCAGGCAGAAGGTAGGCACCTGGGGGGAACAGTCCCAGCACCAGCCAGATGGGGGTCTGTACCCAGCCTGTCCAGGAGGTAATGGCTGGAGAATGGCAGCATGTGCAAGGGGGTCTTCCCAGCAGTGAAGAAAAAATCCAGTATTACTGTTCCATCATGGAAAGATTTTCAACTTGTCTCCAAGAGGCCCTGGGGTGCCTCTCTGGCGTCTCCAGGCTGGCATACACTGATAGGCCCTCGTCTCCTGGCCTCTCCTCCTGCCCCAACTCCATCCCTCATGTGGTTCTTTGCTGGGCCTCCAACTTCTCCTCTGCTGACTCCTCTGTTATCACCAGCTCTTTAGTCCTCCCTCTCCTGCCTCGGTGAGGACCTACTCACTCCCGAGATGGGCAGCACTTCACTAACTTATCACTAGGAGCAATGACGCACTTCCGTACTGGTCTGTCTGAGGGTGACCGGCTGACGGCTCCAGAGGGGCAGGAGACAAGGACGAGCGAGAAAATCCAAAGGATCACTCATCCACACAAATGCTCATCTCACTGGTGGAGGCTCAGGATTTCAAGTAGGGTGGTGATGACGTCCCAAGAAGAGACCTCTAAAAACCTGGATCCTGGTACACGGGCACTGTGGGCACCAAGATGCTGTAAACCCCAAGGGACTCAGCATAATGATCACCTCTGTGGTGGTAGGAGGCTGGGTGGCGTGGAATGAAGTGGCAGGTGGAGGGTGTGTATATAAATAGGCTAAAACTCTTTGTAATGCTTTATTTTTGAAGCTAGGGGTGAACACACGGGTGGTCATCACATTATCCTTTATATCCTCCTACTTGTTTGAAGTGTTTCATTGAAAATTTTCCTAATATCATACTCTTAATAAAAAAAAATTTTCCTAAAAGTTCAAAAAAGAAGTATAAAAAATATTCCGGTCTGCAAAATGCAGTCAGATGCCAGGAAAGCCTACGATAGAAATTTTAAAATCAAACAAATTTCTGTAGGCAAGGACTTATATGGTACATATATGCCATTTAGGATATAGTTCTTGACACTAAATATGCCGCAAAAGTACACAGCTCATAACATGGAAAACACCTATGATAGACTGTTAAAGGGAAAAGTAGATTTCCAAACAATATGCAGAATATAAGTCCATTTTGGTAAATATTTTATACATACACATACACAAAGATACACGCAAAAGTATTATTGATTATTTCATGTAGTTGGATCACAGGTAATTTTCATTTTCTTGACTACATTTCTTAAATGTTCTACTAGGAACATGTGGCTTTTGCAATGAGGAAAAAACTCATTAAAAATACAAGCAAAAAAACATACCCCAGGAAGGAGCTATCCTAAATAGGAATACAAGCAACTTTCCTGAAGTTTGTAGCCAAGTTGCTATGACTGTCTCATCTTGAGACATCTGAGGGACCCCCTTGATGCAGCAGTGAAGGGCCAGGGTCTGGAAGTCTTCACACAGGCAAGGCAGGGCCCAGACCACCCGGACGAGTAGATTTTAAAAGGGGCTTAGGAAGGTCACCAGCCCAGGCAGAGAAGAGGGCCCCACAAAAGCTCACAGGGCCTTATTTTTAATTTTCTTCAATGTAAAAAGTAATTGAGTTTGGACAACTGTGTGACCTTTTGTGGATCCCGAAGCCACAAAACTACATCTAGGTCACTACTGTCATGTGTACATGGAAAAAGTACTAAGGAACATCATTTCCCCAAGGAGGTGAAGCAATGGGGCTGAGTTTTCCTAAATGAAGGCCCAGGTCATATTTGTTTTTTTCTAGGTCCAGTTTTTAAGGTCTTAACAATCAGAAGTTGCTCTAAACCCCAGGAGGTTCCACATAAAGGACCACAAGAGGAAACCCCTACACGGCAAAGGGCACTCGGAGCCCTCATTTGGTCTTCTCATTATTGCCTACTATTTCAGACCATCAGAGACAGCACTCAAGAGCTCAGCCTTTCTAAAAGTTTGCCCCTCCAGTGTGACTCCATCTGCGTAAATCTCCTGGAAGGCTCACTCTCATCCAGGCAAGACCACCTGCCCAGTAAGCCCATCTTTCAGAGCCAGAGACCAGCTGGGTCAGCCCGAGACTGAGGAGTCTGTGACACAGGCACTTTCCAGTCTCTGCCTCAGACGTCTTTTTCTTTCTTTCTTTCTTTCTTTCTTTCAAGAATATGCTCTTCTGGGCTTATCTCCACAGATTTCTGAACTTCCAGTTATTAGTTCACAGTGAGGAATTTTGTTCTGTACAATTCTGGACAGGGGCTCGGACGGCCTGCTGAGACATTTCTGCCACTGCTGCCACACTTGCACTACTGAGAAACAGCCCCCTCCACCCCAAACCCCCTGATTCTGATACATCTCACAGATATGCCTTGAAGCTTCCGAATTACTACAGCCTGGCAGACCAAAACTTACTGATGTTTTCCTCATTTCCAAACTAATACTTGTTCAGGATTTAAAAAAACATAGAGAGATCAGGACATTAAAAGGGAAAAACCCATCTGATTCTATACCCCAAAACAAGTACTATTAACATTTTTGAATATATTCTTACAGTCTTTTCTCTTTGCACATAGTAAGCTAAAAACACTTCTAAAAATATACAGATCCATAAAAATGCTTATGTGCTTCTAAGAGATATATTCGGCCCTGTAGTGGAATCTGTTTAAATTTGGGGGAGGGAGGCATAATATGACTCCGTCAACCTTCCCCTCAGTGGCTAGCCCAAACTTCCAGTACCTTCCTCAACCCCTACCCATTTCCTTTTCTATTTCAGAGAAAACTGAGGCTGCCGGGGTAAACCCCCTTCACATTCCTCATCTCCCTCTCCCCCATCCCTGGAGCCACAGGTACCCACTGTCTTGGAGGACTAGGGTCCCTCAGGGACCCATACTGCTACCTCTGAGCTTTGCCTTAGTGTTAGCAGATCCACGCTCTCCCTCCCCTTCATAGCTAAGCTTCTTGAAGTTGTGGGCGTTTGCTGTCTCTCCTTACCTCTCACTTACTTTCTAGTTCACTGCTCTCTGGCACAGGTCAACTCCCTCCCGTGTCTCCACACCAGGGAATCACTCACCAAGTCACTGAGCAACTCCCTGAGGCCAAATCCAAAGGTCGATTCTTCGCCCTCATCTTCCTCAGGTCTGCTCACCGACCACCAGCCCCTCCTCCCCGTCACTCTGTCCTACACTGCTTCACTTCCTCCGGGTCTCCTTCTGCCTCTGGGGCTGTGCCTCGCCCCCTGTCATGGGATCCTGCCCATCCTCGACACCAGTGTTCCTCAGGGTTCCACTGCCAGCCTTCTCCCCTGCTCATCCTGCATTCCCTGGACAGCCTTTCTCTGTCACCACTCAGTGGTAAGGCTCAAATTGCCAGCTCCAAATCAGATCCCTGTTTTGGAGCTGCAGATATCTCCACCTGGCTGTTCAAAAGGCATTAAAACCAAACCCCCAAAACTCAATATGCTAGAACTGAACCCATTACTTTCTCCCCAAACTGTTCCTCCTACTTACCCTTCCCTGGCCCATGGCATATCCATCTACCCTGTCGTCAAGGGTAGAAATCAGTAGTCATCCCCAACTCTTCTAATGCGCTGCCCCGCACCCACACCCACTCCACCAGGTTAATTTGGCCCCAAGTTGTGCCCTGAATCCCATATTCTCCCCTCCATGCTACTCTCAAGGCCTTAGTTCAGCCCCATCATCATGTGCGCCAGATACTAGAGAATCTCCTGGTCTTCTTGCCTCCCGTCTCTCCCCTGCATCCTACAGCCCCACCTCTATCCTTTCTCCCCAGTATTTTCCAGAGTAAACTTTTAAAAATGTGAATCTAATCATGTTCTTCTCCTTGTCTAAAAGCCTTCACTGGCTCCCTAGAGCCTTCACACGGCCCAGAGTCTGAGCTCCTGGGCAGGGTTCATGCAAGGCCACCACAGCCCAGGCCTGTATCACCAATCCAGTGTCACCCCTCTCCCTGGACAGTCCTGCCCTGTGGACTACCTGGAGTTTCCTAAAAGCATTATGCTCTCAAGTCCTCCTCTCGTGCCCTTAGGCACCCCGGATTAGCACCTTCCCTCAGTCTGCCAGGTACCTCCTTGCCGCTTGCACCCAAACCAAAACTCACTCAGAGGTCACCTCCTCTGCCTTCTTCCTAGTGGCCCCAGGCCACACCAAAGGCACAACTCATCACTTGGCCTCTGTGCTACCACAGTTGGTACTTGTCTCATAACAACAATCATTTAATTACACACCAATCTCTCCTACATGACTACAAATTCCTGGAGGACAGAGACAATGTCTTTCAACTTGTAGCCCAGTGAATTGCCCAGGGCTTGGCACGGAGCAAGTATTCAATGAAGCCAAGCTGAAGAATGATGATGATACAACAGACATTTATTGAGTGCTTAGATGCCAGGCACAGTTCCAAGTGCTTTACTGTATTTTGTCAGTTAATTCTGACAAGAAACTCATGAGGTAAAGACTATGCCATTCCTCATTTTATAGATGAGGTAACTAAAGCAGAGAAGTTAAGCAACTTCCCGAGATCATATGACTAACAAGTGGCAGAACCAGGATTCAGACCTAGGCAAGCCAAGTCTAAAACCTATTCCTCTATCAGAAGATGACTTACATATTTATTGGATATTTCTATTAAGTGACTTGAGGAGGCCTTTTTTCTTTTTTTGGTGAGGAAGATTGGCCCTGAGCTAATATCCCTTGCCAATCTTCCTTTTTGCTTGAAGACTGTCACTGAGCTAACATCTGTGCCACTCTTCCTCTATTTTGCATGTGGGATGCTGCCACAGCATGGCTTGATGAGTGGTGCATAGGTCTGTGCCTGGGATCCAAACCTGCAAACTCCAGGCTGCTGAAGAGGAGCACATGAACCCAACCACTATGCCACCAGGCCAGCGCCAAAGAGGCTTTTTTTATTGCTTTGATGCCATATGCCTTCTCCTGTCAACAACTATATTACCATGCTAACATTAAGAGTGAAACAGGCCCAGGATAACAAGGCTGGTTTCAGTAAGTATCCAGGATAATTATGATGATGTAAAAAGGACACAATGGAAAGCAATGGAGACAGGTTCCAAAGAAGCACCAATGACTCTATTTATTTCAAGCAATGAGGGTGAAAACCTGCTTAAATTGTTTCAGGGACCATGGGATCAAGGCTTCTGCACACCTACTGGTCTAGGCAGAAACTCTCCTTCTATTTGCTCTGCCGGAAACAGGGTGATCAGCCCCAGGCCTGTGTCACAAGGCCACCTGTCTCCTGCACGGCAGGTAATGCCCCAATTGGTCACCTTCCTCTCTCTGGAGCTAGAAAGACTTTCCAGTCAGTGTTTATAAGTTACTCAGTGGCACGTATGAGAAGTTGCCTGGCATGAGGGAGAATGCAGCACCCGACTCAAGTGAACCCTGAGGCAAGTCTCCTGACCTGGGAATGTGCTCAGACCTTTGGGCAAGACGGGAGAAGGCCTTCTTGGGCTGCACCCAGCACGCAGCTGCACACTGCAGGAGGGCCCAGTTACATTCCTTCTTTGGGTTTCCACGGGCCCGACATCATGCTGCCATGCTACCGGCCCAAGTAAATAGTTACTGATTCTGTACACAGATGTGCTGAATAAAGTCACCGAGGGAGACTCCAGAGGGGATATCAAATGCATGCTGAAGTGAGTCCCGATATTTCACTGATGAGTTTTGCTGGGTAAAAGTAAATCGGTGGCCTGCAGTGGTCTGAGATAGTCATGTGAGGTCTGTTTATAGCAAGGTGTTCCCAGTGTGGGATTCAATGGGAGGGAGGGGCAGCGGCAGGAAGACAGATGAATTTTCTTTTTCTTAACAATGTGGTTAAATTGAATTGATTTACATTCCTCCTTTTTTCAAATCTCAGGTTTGAGATAATCTACAATGAGGTTAATAAATGATTAGGTCCAAAGAAAGGAGGGGCAAAAAAAAGCTGACCACAGAGTTTACACAATTGCTATCATTGAGTAGTGCTTGGCTTTTGAGCTTCCTGGCAGCCAGGACAAAAAGAAACAAGCTGTGTCTCTCAGCTGTAAGCTTCTTCTGGAAGACAGACATTGTCTCAGATGTAAAATTTAAAGGGAATCCCTCAGGATGCCTGAGGGGGTTCACAGGATGAGGAATTAAAAATGTACTTGTAACTGGGAAAGAAAAGGTGGTAAAACTGGAGGAGGCAGGAAAGGAGAGAAAGGGGTACCAAGATAAGGGTTTTTGAGTCCAGGTTTTCTTCAAGAGGCTGCCTCTTCTGGGCAAGTGGAGCCACTCTAGACCTCTAAACGTCTGAAATGTTTCAGGAACACAGAACGCTCCTTTGATGACATTACACAACCTCAGAGCAGGCAAGAAGAGGTACCCAGAGATCAAACACCAGTCTGACTTGGGCTCCTGCCCACACCCATGCCAGCCCACCTGCCAAGTGAGGCACCTGCCCCTCTGTCCCCTTCCCTCTCTTTACAGGCGTATCCCTTTTATCCCCTTCTCAAAGGGGACTTTCACCTCCGAGGGGGCTGCTTACACATTTCCCTCTTCTGTTTTCTGCGGAGCTTTACTTCTGTGTAGGAGTAAATGTTTGCTAAATGGCCCAGAAAGCTGTGGTGGCTGCAATTGCTCTGATGTTACATTTAGAATAAGAATTTCAAAGCTAGAAGTGGTACAGTAACTGTTTGGGGGAGCCTATAAGAGTTTTTTTTCTTTTTCCTAGTAATACTAACAAACGAAAATGATATACATTGTATACATTGTTATACATTGTTTATAATCTTAGGATGTAAGTTGTTCTGAAAAACTACAGGCAACATGAATTCTTGAGATCCAAATATGATCATTCTGTTAGGGAACTCCCTGGAACACTGAGCATTGCCCTTCTGAAAACAGACTCCCCCTGCAGTGTTAATAATGAACCCTAATTGATCTGCCTTCAATGTGAGATCTGGGCTCCCAACTCTGCCTGGTGGAAGCCCAGGGTGCCCCAGGGGCTCCCACCTCTGCAGTTCCACCTCTTTCTGTTTTATACACTGGGTTTTGCATAAGGTGTCATGTGCTGGGAGTGGGGAGAGGCAGTCAGCGGCAGGAAGAGCCTGAGATGGGGCACACCTGTAGGACATGCTTTGAGCTGCTCCCCTAACTAATGGTAGATATTTGACAGATGCTTCATTTTTTGGCCCAGTTTTCTTTGGGGCCACCAGCAAAACACACCTATGAGAAGTTGACTGGTGTTTGGGATACAGTCTATGGCTCTCACTTATTTGGGATTGGAAGCTGAGCAACATATACCACAGTGAGAATCATTCTCTCTGCATTCAACTGCAAGGGGCCAGACTGAGGAGGTCCCTGGAGAGGCCACATGAGTCAACGTGGGGGGAAAAGGACACACGCGTGTGAGGGCAGCAGGAACACCAGGGTGGAAGCCTCTCCCACCCCCACTGGACATCCAGTTCCCTGATTCACACGCCTTCTGGAAATCAATGACCTGCATACTCGACTCTCTGATCCTGACCCTCCACCAGCCCCAGACCTGGCTATCTACTGCCCACTTGGCATCTCTGCTAACATGTAATATAGATGCAGTTTGGCCACAATAAAAACCTTGATTTCTCTCGAAAGTCTGTTTTCCCCAGACTCTCCCATTCAATAAATGGCACCAGTGAATCTCCCAGCTACTCAAGCCAAGACTGGAAGGCACACTCTCCAATCCCTCTTCTATTCTTCAGCTCTTTTGAATGGCAGTTCTCAGACCTGGCGGAACATGAGAGATGCCTGGGAGTTTTAAAGCACCCCAGTACCAGGACCCCGCCCTACCAATTAGACTAGAATCTCTGGGGGTGGGGTCCAGGCATTAGTACTTTTTAAAAGCTCCCCAAAGGATTCTAACATGCAGCCAGGCTTGAGAATCAGCAGCCTAAAATAGACTCCAAATTCAACAGCTTCACTCCAGCTTCACCTCTCCCACCTTGGTCTGAGCCACCACCATGTCTTACGAGGACCAGCACAATAACTCTCATCTTCCTGCTTTCACTTGTCCACCTCAAACCCCCATCACAAGCACAAGGCATTGTCTTTTTAAAAATCAGGTCACATCATGCTTCTCTGACGGCTTCCCACTGCATTTAGGATAGAGACCAAAGTTCTCACGAGGCCTACAAGGCCCTGCCCGATTTGGCTTCTGCAGCTCTCTCCACCTCTTCTAGCCCTTCTCACCCCCATTCACCATGCTTCGGTCACCCTGGTCTTAGTGCTGTTTCTCAAACATGCCAAGCACGTGCCTACCTCTGGGCCTTTGTACCTACTCTCTCCTCTGCCTGGAATGCTCTGCCCTCAGATCTTCATTTGCCTGACTTGCAGCTTCACGTCATTCGGGTCTCAGCTCAAAAGGCATGGCCTCAGAGAGGCCTTCTCACATCTCCTTGATCTAAAGTAGTCCCCTTTGCCCCAAAAAAGTCACCACATTATCTGGATCACACTGTTTTACTGTCTTTAAAGCACTTCTCACTTTCTGAAATTATCTTGTTCGCTCATGTCCTTACTGCCTGACCCCCTACACTAGGACGTGAGCTTCAAGAGGGCATGGATTTTGGTTTGTCTTGCTCACAGCTATATCTATTGCTCAGAAAGGAACGTCTCACACAGTAGGCACTCAATAAATGCGCTGTTCATTGTATTCCACCCACCACTGCCCCCCCAGGGCTCGTCCTCACTGCTGCCAGAGTGATCCTTGTAAAATGCTGCTTTCCCATGCGGGCTTATAATCCACCACCTGAGCCAGCAGGAAATGGAGCCCTTCAAGAAGGGAACTAGCTCAGGACCCACATCTTTACTGTAACTTCCCTGGGGCTCAGAGAAACGAAACCCGTGTGGCCAGTGCCACTGTCATTGGCAGTGCTTTCCCTTTCTTCATTTAAACACACTTGTCCCACATACTGAAACAATTAAGCCATGGAGGTCTTTATCAAATAACGCGCTCTCTTGCTTTTCCCATACAAGATAATGAACAGGAACAGAGGATTTAATACCAGGGTACATGACACGCAATAGCCACTTGCACAGCTTGGCATATTTAGCTACATCACGGCAGAACACCACTGCTTTACCCAAAGATATTCACCAAGAGGCACTTGCTGCGGCCTGAAATAGGCTTGTCCCCCTTTTCAGGAAAAGATGAGCCTGTCCAAACAAAGTGAAGGCCATTTCCGTGCAGCGTCCTGGAACTGGATGTGGCTTTAATTTCAAATATACCTAGCTCCAGTCCTGTCTTCACTAGGAAGCCCTGCCCTGACCCAACCCCCCAGCACACTTTCCCTCTAATCATCTGGCCCCAGTCTCCATGTTATCTGACTTCATCTTTCTAATCAGAGGCTAGGGTTCCCCTAGACCAAACCCCTCCCACAGCAGGCTCAATTAATGTATACACCAATGTACACATAGTATCATTCAACCAAGACAGACAGGCGGTGGCACAGATGTTGTCCCCTCCGTGGGGCCAAGTCCACTTTCCCACCCCAGCCCTGGCCCTCCTGTTCTCTACATTTCCAAGGTCCAGGGGGAACATGCAGGCTGCGGCCATGCCAGGGCCAGAGGAGAAGAGTGTGGGCGGGTCAAAACAAGCCCAGACATACTCACGGGGTCCGTCAGCATGGCCCGGCAATGGGAAGCCAGGGCCAAGAAGGCCAGCAGGTTGAACACAATTCCGTTGATGATGCTGTACACGTAGTCTCGGGATGGAATCAACATAACAAAGAGGACCACAAACTCCGCATAGAGGACCAGAAACCAGGTGACAATGGCACAGGCAATGCCACAGCCGTCGCGGATAAACCACATGGTTCCCACAGGACTGGGGTGGGGAGGTGGGATGCACTTCTCCGGCTGGAGGTATTCTGGCTTCCGCTCAATGTCTCGGAAGTGGTGGGTGGGGATAAGCATCATAAGCTATTCTGTCCATAGTGGCATCTGGAAGAGAGAACAAAGAATCCAGAAATTTAGTGTTGTCTTGTCATCAAGGAGACTTGACAAAATTACCTTTTTAAAGTAAGCCACAAGTATCTATGTGTGAACCTCTTACAGAAAAGCTGCCTAAATCTTCTGTTCACTTAAAATCTGAGTTCTCTTTTCTACCCCTGAGAGTTCACTTAGCCTTTGTGAAACAGGGCCACCTTGCCCAAAGCATTCACATGACGGATAAGGAAAAGGGAGCCTTCAAAGGGCAAATGCCTTGCCCAAGGTCAGCCAGGGCAGCAGCAGCACACACAGTACACCAACTTAGAGGTGGGACTAGAACCTAGGATTCCTCTTTCATTAGGGATCTACTGGGCAGACAGTGTCTCAATAGATATGTTCAAATTTGGACCTAAAAGACAAAGGGGTGAGGGGCGGAGTACCCTCTGGGAAAACTCGTCAGCAGTAACACCGCTGCCTCTGCACCATGGACAAACCCAGAGACCAATGCTGAGGCTGTGGCATTAACAAGGATGAGCAGGAGGAAAGTAATGGTTACCTAGGACTAGGGTTAAGCTGCAATCATTAAGACACTCTAACTTGCTGCATGAGCTAACGATAAGGCAAAACAGTCACTAGGATGGGAAAGGCTCTTGAAACAAGCCAGGCTTTCTAGCCCTATGGCCAAAATGGTTTATTTTCCAGGGACAAGAGGCTCTCTGAGTTCTGCTCTCCTTGTGGGTGATGGGGCAAAGTGAGGAGAATATTGGACGATGAGTCCTAAGATGTTTTCCCACACCTGGCTGTGGGGCTTTGTGAGTTTTTATCTCCTCATCTGTGAAAACACCCACCTTTCAGCCTCTGCCACCTCCTCACAGGGTTGGTGTGGGGTCGGGGGAGTTGGAGGTGCTCCTGATGAATGCTGTAGACTGTAAAACCCTGTACATGTCACAGACTGCGCACATGTTTTCTCTCTAGGAAAGACACTCATTCCTTCAGAAACAAGTGCTGAGCAATGTGCCCTTTCTTCCTAACAGCTGCAGCTCGAGGCTCTGGAGACAGCAATGAAATAACTAAGAATCAATAACTAAAGTCTATCTGTCCACAGCTTGTGCTGCCAGACACAGCAAGTGCGCGTTTCCCTCCTCTATTTCTTTATCTTAAACTCTGCGCCTGTTGTATCATCAATCAGGTTTCTTAGTTAGAAACAGTGATGGTTCAAGTTCACCATCAGATGTAGCTGCCATGGAAAACCTACCCGTGGCACAGTCAACAGCACAGCAAGTGACATCTCAGTCTTTCGAGAACTCAAGTCACTTCATAAAAGAGGAAATCACTCAAAAGCAGTCCTGGCTATGTGTGTTTTTCTGAAGACTGAGGCTCTGAAGGGCAACGGCAAGCTTTCAAAGGTTAAGTTGGGTTCTCCTTAACCTTTTGCCCAATTTTCCTGCTTCCTCCACTGCCCTCACCCCCAACAAAGAAACGGCATCTGCATTGAATACAGTGCAGTCATGAAAAGTACGGACGTGTCCAGAAAGCTGAGAGGGCAGGAACTACTGCTCAAAATAGAGTCAAAAGTTGCATAGACTAATAATGAAAGAGTAAGGCCAGGGCTTCCCCTCCCTGGGTGGCAGAGAGTTAATGGCTAAAAGGCAGTTAAATGTGTACTGTGTACTTGTCCAAAGGAACCTCAACTCAACAAATACTCAGTGACTATCACATGCTGGGTACATTGCGTTGGGAGCTGGAGAACAAGAAGCATGGCACATATAGAACAACCATCCCAAGTACAGTAAAAGTGGTTCCCGATGGTCTACCAACCAGAATTTTGTAATAAAGCAATCTTGTGTTCTCCAGAAGACAGTGGCATTTAGTGTTGCCTGTGACATCCTAGAGGCATTAAAAGACATAGGGATACCTTCTGAAACACCAAACAGAGGGACAGTAGGAGATTGCAGACAAGGGATGTCTGGGACCTGACCTATGCTCAGCAAATTCTAAAATCCTGAACTCCATTCAACCAAAACCAAACAAATGAAAAGATGAAATCCCACAATGATTCAAAAGCTCAACATCTGACAACCTCCAAATGCAAGTATTCTCTTAGTTTTCCTGTTGCCATACAGATTTGTATATACATATATCACCTATGTTCCCACAATTACTATTTAAGCTCTAAACCAATAAAGTTTTATTGGATCACAGCCACACCATTCGGTTGCATATGGTCTATGTCTGCTTTTTGCATTATAATGGCAGAGTTGACTACTTATGAAGGAGACAGTGTGATCCAGTATGACCCGTAAGCCTAAAGTATTTACTCTCTGGCTCTCTACAGAGGTTTGCTGAGCCCTGGTTCTAAGCAGCTCTTAACCACCAAATAACCAACTGAGATCCATCTCGACTCCTGCTTCCCCTGCAGAACAGCTCGGTGTGACAGAGACGGTCAGTTACAACTCACCACCCCACCCACGTCTGCAGCAACATAACCTCCCATCATCTGCAGAGGGTCTTCTCACCACGACCTGTGGACTCCATCAAACCCTTCTTCAATGATCATAAATGGTCGCGTTTTCAGAAATGGATGATCATTGAAAATAAGTCTGAGAGCAATGCTCCTGTTTAGATACTTCCAGTGATTAAATTATGCCCCTGGCATATTCAGAGTAGTTGACTGGATTCTAGCCTCTGACAATTGCTTTCTTTTTTTTAATTATTACTATTATTATTTTTTTGGTGAGGAAGATTGCCGTGAGCTAACATCCGTTGAAAATCTTCCTCTTTTTTGCTTGAGGAAGATCGTCCTTGAGCTAACATCTGTGCCAATCTTCCTCTACTTTGTATGTGGGATGCCTCCACAGCATGGCTAATGAGTAGAGTAGGTCTGCACCTGGGATCTGAACCTGTGAACCCAGGGCGCTGAAGTGGAGTGCATGGAACTTTAACCACTAGGCCACAGGGCTGGCCCCGCCAATTGCTCATTCTTGATTGTACATATGGCAATGACTTGACTATGCTAGAGTTATGTTTCATATGTGAGGTTTTGCTGAGAATAAGCTCTTCCATATAAGCAAATTTTCCAGGTAACTGTGGCTTGTTCTTAAGGAGAAACACATTTTTAATGATTTGGATGGTTAAGATGGAAATCTTAAAAATAAAAGCAAAACCAAAATTAAAAAAAAGACATTATAGCCATTCCTGTCTTAAGTACAGTTATTATCCATTTCTTTAGCATGACATAGTCATTACTAGGAACATGATTACTGGAGTGCGTTAGGTAGTGATGTCCTCAGGGGTATGGAGATTCACTGAGCTCTTGGCCTCACACCAACCGGTCTGTTCAGACTATTAAAATTGTAATTCCGGCATCTCCTTTGTATGGTTCTTTGTCTTTCTCCTCCATTCCTGGCTACTGTCATTTCTGTGTCTCTAGTTACCAATCCTCTCAACATACTTTTTATTTTCTACTGCTAATTGGCTGTGGGCTAGAAAAGCAAATAAAACTAAATCTTGTTAGATTTGTTTATAAAAGAAGAGTACTCATTTTAATTAATAGGCCTTCAGGGAAGACCTGCTATGCTCTCCCACCATACAGTTCTCAGGGCTGTGAGCCCTGTCTTTTCATTAGCCCAGTGCCTGGCACACAGTAGTCACTTACTTCATGCGCTCATTGCATGAATGCAAGAGTAAGATGCATGAGCTTTGTGATCCCAGGCTCACCTCTTGGAGGCCGTGTCTGTTTACTTTCAGGGCTGTGGCCATATTCTAGATGGTGAAGGATGCACCAGATAGGACCACGAGGAAGGTAGGCTGTGACTCTTACTCAAGTAACCAGAATGTTCTATCCTCGAACAACAAGGGACCAAGGAGTGTACAGAGGAGCTCTATTTTCCCACTGCCCTCCATTGGTGAGCAAGAGCCTGTGATCTGGGAAAGGACCCAGCCAAAGGTACACCTTGCAGAGTCAGACATTGTGTGTTAAACTGAAGAGCACGTTTCAATCCCCATTTTAGTTTCAAAATATTCCAATCAAAACCAAGCAAGGCACAGGGCCAACCTGGTGGCACAGCGGTTAAGTGCACACATTCTGCTTCGGTGGCCCAGGGTTCACCAGTCCGGATCCCAGGTACGGACAGGGCACTGCTTGGCAAGCCATGCTGTTGTAGGCGTCCCACACATAAAGTAGAGGAAGATGGGCACGGATGTTAGCTCAGGGCCAGCCTTCCTCAGCAAAAAGAGGAGGATTGGCAGCAGTTAGCTCAGGGCTAATCTTCCTCAAAAAAACAAAACAAAAAAAAAACACACGCAAAAAAACCAAGTAAGGCATACTATTATAAAAAGTTTACTTAGCCCCCAGGTCCCCCAAAAGCAATGGAAGTACCCTTCCAATAAGGATTTGTTCCTTAAATTAGCCAACTGAAACTCTGAGAAATATGGGGAAAAACCCACCTTGAAACAAACTGTACACATTCCCTTCACTGTCCCTAACAACGACAGACAGGGCAAAGATTGACCTCTTTCCCTTTTCTATTTTGAATTAGGGAAACTCCAATCCTTGGGGTTGAGCAGTGGTTCGTTGCCAAGGACCCACTCCTCCCTTGAGTCCTTGCTCAAGAGGAGTTGGGGCAAAACCGGTTGCTCAGGGCTCTGGAGGAGGCCCACAAAGAGGCTAGTGGGTCCCAGAACCCTCAGTACCACCCCTGCTGGCCAGCTCATACCCTCAAGAGGGGTGAGCTCCTCCAACCCCACTCCCTGCCCGCCTTCACCCCATTCCATTGCCCTATTTGCTCTTGAAGTCTCCTCTCTTCAATTCAAAGACATTCATGGAGCAGCCACTAAATCCAAGGAACTGCTCACACATACGGGATGATGAGGACAATAACGTGTGTGTGCTGCCCTGTTCAGCCCCGCCATTCCCCTCTCCAGGCTCCCAATCTGGTAAGACTAGTCTTTGCTTTTTTCTACTAACCTGCAAGGCCCGTTTTGTTTAGTTTTGTAGCCTGGTATCTGAGTATATGCTCAACTCAATAGTTCCCAACTCAAAGAGTGAATAGATACATGAACCAGGCAGACATACCCCACAATAATTCTAACACACAGGTGACTAGTGGACAGCACAACAGAGGGGCAATACCCCAAACAAAAACCCCTACAAAACCAGAAGTGAGATAAATAGACTTTTCCATGGCAAGGACTTCTGAAGGGGCGGAATCTGAGCAGGGCATGGAGCCAGGTTAAGTGTATTGCTTAGACAAGGGCAAGGGGGTGAGCAGACCTGCACGGAGAGTGGTGGTGCTGGTGGGGGCTGAATGTCCAGGGCCGTGTGCATGTACATGAGCGTGCACGTATGCAGGCTTTGTTGGGAATGGCGTGTGGGGGTAACTGGAGATGAAGGTTTAAAGGTAGGGAGAAGGTTATGTTTTACAAAGCCTCAAATTTCAGGAGTTGGGACTTCACCCTGGAGGTAATGGTGCGCTTCCACAGTTTCTGAGGAAAGTTGTGAGAGGACCATATTCATGCTATAGCAAGGCCACTCTGGCAGTGTCGGGCAAGACAGATGTGAGGGCTGAGTCCAGCAGCCAGTGAGCCCGGGGAAGCACTGAGGCAACAGGCTTGAGTCCCAGCTTGGTGGAACTCAGTTTTCTCTTCCTCTAAGTGATATCAGTTTTCCAAAGAAAGATTGAGAACAATGATCATGTTGCAATTTTAATTATAGGAATCTACATGGTACTTTTTTGGTCAAAGGTTTTGTAGCATTAAAGAGTTGGCTTTTCCATATGTTAGTAATCTCTGCCCAAGGTAAATTATTCTTTCCACTGGACAGAGGGATGCACTGAGGGCCAGACAGGTGAAAAGACTAAGCCCCAGGGCTAAGGAAGTCATTGGAGAAAAAGCTTCAGAGCGTGGGAGGGGTTCTTGAGCTCCCTAGAGCTAGCAATCCTGATGAGATAGATGCAGTATCAGAATAACAATCTGAGCTCTGGGGGGAGAGGGGGTCAATGTGTTCTGTCACACATCTAAGGAAATCATCTAGTTTTCCTTCTTAGAGTTTCAGAAGCAAAACCAAGAAATGACTGAAATTAGGGCTAATTTTCTAAAAGGAACCCCACTGCTTCTGGTCCAGAGAAATGCCTCCAGATCCACCTATAGATAACACACGTGCTTCATTACGCCTGACCGCAAGTGGCTCCTTCCATTAACCCAGACAGGCAGACACAAACGTATTTAGTGGAATGCAGTCTGGGCCCTGTGAGCCCCAGGGAGTGGGGTGCTGGGTCGGCTTTGGAGTATACCACTTATGACTCAGTTCCCATGTTGCCTATCCATGGCTAGGCAACTCAGAGGGTTTGAAAATGGTGATGCTAAGGCCAAGCTCACAAGTCCCAAGGCTGGATGCCTGGCCAAGTGTTGAGCATTAGTGATGGGCAGAATCCAGCTATAGTATCTGTCGTTAATCATCATTTGTTGAATAGGGGGAAAATCCTTCTAAATCCACCCCCTGGCCGAACAAAACTGACCCAAGGCCCATGCTTTACCAACAGGAGTCAAAGGCATGATCGTCACATAAAAGGTCTGTATTGGATGTATTAGAGCCCCAACACTCCACTGTTCTCAGTTCAGGGAGTATCTCAAGAACCTCAGATCCTCTCAGATTGCCAACAAGTCCTACTTCACCTGCTTTCATGAGACAAGATCCTATACCGAAGTCATGCAGTAGTTCAGCTAGATCTAAAACCAAATCCTGGGGCTGGCCTGGTGGCGCAGCAGTTAAGTTTGCACATTCTGCTTTGGCGGTCTGGGGTTCACCGGTTCAGATCCCAGGTGCAACCATGGCACCACTTGGCATGCTGTGGCAGGCGTCCCACATATAAAGTAGAGGAAGATGGGCACGGATGTTAGCTCAGGGCCAGTCTTCCTCAGCAAAAAGAGGACGATTGGCAGCAGATGTTAGCTCAGGGCTAATCTTCCTCAAAAAAAAGAAAAGAAAACTGTAAATAAAATGGAAGCAGACCTTCAAAAAAAATCTTTTTTTTCTGCTTTTTCTCTCCAAATCCCCCCAGTACATAGTTGTATATTTTAGTCGTGGGTCCTTCTAGTTGTGGCTTGTGGGACACCGCCTCAGCATGGCCTAATGAGCGATACCATGTCCTCGCCCAGGATCAGAACCTGCAAACCCCTGGGCCTCCGAAGCAGAGTATGCCAACTTAACCACTTGGCCACGGGGCCGGCCCCTAAAATCAAATCCTTTTAAGCATCTCAAAGTACTTTGTGAAGATTACTTTCCTAAACCACACCCACCCACATCCTCACATCCACACATGCATTCATGCACAGCATACAAGCAGACCTTGGGACTGTATAGATTAAAGTAGTATTAACAAAGGACAATGAACCCAACCATTAAGGCTTGTAGAAAACATCTGTACACAGACTGGTTTAACAAACTCAAAATCAGGTGCAATTATTTTCTGTTGGCTTAGAGATAAGGTTTATCCAAATTTATTTAAAAAAAATTAAAGGATTAAACTTTCTAGGTCTCTCCTAGAAGCAACTACATAGTTGAAACTCAGTTTCATTAACTCCTTAGCAGACGTCACGAACGTCAGCAAGGTAGTAGAAACTTGTAAATAGGAAGCTTTTAGGTCAAAATTTGTTTCAGGTGACTACTTAAAAGGTTAATAAATCTACTATTATGCTGGACTGCTATTGGGGGACAGGGCTGGCATTCTCTTGAACCTGTTCTAAACATTGAATTCTCACCTAAACTAATTTTTACCACAGTTTAATAACTCGGTCTACTGTTAAACAATCATTTAAAAGGTCCACTGAAAGAAGGCAACATCTTTTCTGATATTTCTATCATAATTCTCAGTTGAAATTCATCCTAACGAGCATATCAATTAGCTTCCACGGTTTAAACGCTACTGTCTTAAGAATATGGTGTTTGTCTTTTTTAGAACTTCTCACATTTTAGAGTGATACACTTAAAGTATAAAAGTATTCACAAGCCAGGCCTACAACTTTAAAGATGAATAAATGGTCCATGTCCTAGAAGCTTTAGAAATGAATCTGATCAAGTAGAAAACTAACTTATCTGGGCTACAATTTTCTTAAGTTAATTTGTGTAAGGATCTAAAAGGATTGTAAAATTTTATACCCATTTTTAGATGACTCAGAAAAACAAAGAATGAACCATGAATCACTATGTTTGAAATATTTCATTAAAAACCAGCATGAGTCTCTGAACTTTTTCCAAAAGGTAAGGGTGTGGCTTTCCAAAGGAAAGGTGACTTATCTTCCGCATCACACCCCGCCAGCTAAGGAAGGTGTCCAGACAGGCAGAGCACCCTGGCCTGTTCTACGAGATCTTTACCAGCAAGTTTTGTTTCTCCCTCTGGGTGAGGGTATGTCTCCCTCTGCCTGTCTCTTATTTCTGCAAGACTCAACCTTCAAGAAAATTTTTTTTTTAAAAAGGTAAAATATTGCACCCCCAAACCAAACCCTATACACATTCAAGTTCACTGAAGGAACCAGGAAGTGGTCACTAAGGGAAATTCGCCTTCTTACCTCATAACCGCCACCTTCTTATAAAACTCACTTGTGTACATGCTCAGACTCCTAACAATGGGTCTTCATTTCGGAATAAAGTTTGGGATTTTAGCTCATGGAGGCTAAAAGTTCCTCCACTTACTACAACTGACTCTAGTAGTACAACTGGCTAGTTTACTACCTCTTGGCTTTCAAGATCTATTAAAAAAAATACACACCCACACAGGGATGACATATGTCATAAACGTTGGATGTCAGTAGGAACTACACTTGTTTGGGTAACACATTCTACTTTCCCTTTTTACGGGTGTGCTTTTATCATATGTGGCAACAATGAGAAAAATTAAGAAGACGACTTTAAAATAAGACTGTGCATGACATTAACTGGTAAAAAAAAAATCACTAAGTCAGAATTTGAAAGCTGGAAGGAACCTTAAAGACCATCTTACAGATTTTAGTCATTCTCCTCTGTTTTACAAATGAGGAAATGGACGTCCATTTGAGCTTCCGTCTAACACATATGTTTTAGACAAAACATACAGTGCTGTGTACAGGAATGGAGATGCGCACCAACGGTAACTGAATGCCTATTATGATCGCGGACTTAGATAAAGCAGCTCGTTTGAATTCTCACAACAACCCAGCACAGTAGCTTTTATTATTCATTGTGTAGATGGAAAGAGACACAGAGGTTCTGGGTAATATTCCCAAGGCCACACAAAGTGAGGGAGTGGTAAAGCTAGGATTCAAAACCAGCTCTGCTTGCCACCAGAGACGCCATTTAGAACACAGCACATGGCTTCTTTTTTTTCTTTTGCAAGAGGGGGACAGGAGGAATGGCCAAGCAGGAAACACAAGTTCTGCTTCCTCCTCCCTCACACACATCTGATGGATCTGATCTAAGGAGAAGTCACATCAACTTAGCTTTAACGTCTTCATCTCTAAAGTGAGCGGGAAGGGCTAGATCTCTAAGCCCTGTGACTCTTTTTTAAAAACCCAAGAAATGGACTCTAAGCAGACTTTCCTTCCACCGGCTCCCGGGAGCCTATAACACCCATTCGGTGTTCTTTCTTCCGTGAGTCATTTTACTTCTGGTGGCTGTATGGAGCATGACATCTCAAACACTGTGGCCCTCAAAAACACAGCCTTTCTGAAAGAGACAGTAGGGCCTAGCTGACCTCTTCCAAACTCTAGTCCAGCCTGTTCCACAGATGGGTGAAGAAATGAAGTTCAAGGAGTCAGTTGATCTTCCATAAAATGTTTAGAGAGGTGGCTAACTTCCTTTCTAGGTCTAACGGATGGTAACTACTGGTTGCTTATGCTGTGATCTTCCTGCATTAACTCCTCTTTCTAGAAAGTCTGCAACCCAGCCAGAAAAATTTTTTTTTGGAGGAAGATTAGCCCTGAGGCTGCCGCCAATCCTGCTCTTTTTGCTGAGGAAGACTGGCCCTGAGCTAACATCTGTGCCCATCTTCCTCTACTTTATATGTGGGATGCCTACCATAGCATGGCTTGCCAAGTGGTGCCACGTCGGCACCCAGGATCTGAACCGGCAAACCCTGGGCCGCTGAAGCAGAACGTGTGAACTTAATTGCTGTGCCATTGGGCCGGCTCCCCCAGCAGGAAAATCTTAATAAAGGCAACAATATATTACTGACCTAGCTACCCAATTAATATTTGTCAATAAGTGTGATAGTACTCTCATAGTATGCGGAACCCTCTGTAACCAGGTGCGTGATCTCATTTGGCACTGAAATGCCTTCTGGTCTCTGTCAGGGCAGGTTCCAAGATGGGCATTCTGCCTGCTGTTGCCAGGGTGTGGAGCATGCTGAATGTGGAGTGGGGCCCTGACTCTTACTGAATGTCTACTACCTGCCAGGCACTGGGCTGTACACTGACTTTCACACCCTCTTTTTGAGATGAGGAAACTGAGGCATGGGGAGATTTGCCTAAGTTCTTATTTCTAGAAGCAGTGGAGACAGGATACACTCCCAAGTCTGCTCTCATTCCAGAGCCTATGTTAAACTACTCACTACAACCATTCATTTTGCCCAATAACTAGAAACAAAAGGGGGAGGGGTGCTGATGTTTCCACCAGTGACCCAGGTTACTTACAGTTTGGCTCTCTTGCCCACACATGGTTATGCAGAGACAGCGAGTGGGCCACATGAAGTGGCGTTCAGAGGCCACAGGCCTGAACTTAAGCATTTTATATTCTAAGGTGGGTCCCTGGCTGAACACCAGCCAACATTTAGAAGACTGATTCTGCCTTAACCCAGAAAGCAGGAGAGCTCTGAAGCTTCAGTCAGGAGAGTCACCTTAAGATTGAGTCCCTAAAATCTGCTTCTGCTGGGAAATACTTCCTGTGGCACCAAGTTCTAGCAGGCTGCTTTTTCTGAGAGAAAGCCCACCCATACTAGGCAGAGATCAACCAGCAAAGGTTGCCACCTGAGGGTGTTGAAAATGGTACCTGGCCCCACATTGTGCCATGTGCAGACATGTAGCCACTGTGACATCACCCAGGCAAGAGGCTGGCTTTTTTAGGGACTAAAAGCAAAAAGTGCTTGTAAGGATCAGAAGGAAGAGCTGGGGAAGAGAAGGAGAGAACCAGTATTGCAGCTGCACCAGGCTTCAAGGACGGAAGCCGTTCAGCTTTCAGGACTCTGCTGATCCCACTTATCCCAGGCACTATAAGTGGCAATGCAAGAGCACAGCCTTGGGAGGAACGTGGCTGGAGTGTGCTCTACAAGTCCACAGCCCCTGCCTACCAGGTGACGGGCTCCCTGGCATCTGTTGGAAGGCTTTGGGGATGGATGGGAGGCTAGTGCTTCATGGAATGAAGACTGGGCCTGGAGTTAAGAGGCCAGAACTCTACTCCCAGTCCTGCTGCTTGCTAACCTCATAATTTCCGGCAAGACAGTTACCCTCCCTGAGCCTCAGAGTCCTCATCTACCAAACAAGAGTGGAGACTGAGCTGACTGCTAACATCCCTTGCAGGGCTGAGATTCTGATTCCTCTGTTCTCAGGAACAAATTAAACATTTTCTTTGTTAACTTCTCGAATTTTATATTTTTACCAAAAGCATCCCTTAACTTCTTTTCCCCATTCTTTGTTAATACTCAAAAAGAAACCCATCACTTAGAAACTTTCCTGAGCACGTGCAGTTTCTTTAGTCAAGTATGGCATGTATTACCATTTCCTTTTGTTCATTCATTTAATTGTCTTCAGAGAGGAAAAAGCACTATCAAAATACATCAAATATTACAAAGTGGTAAAAGAAGTCTTAAAATCCAAAGTTAAACATGACCATTTTTCAATGTTTAAATATTTATATATCTAGGATCTATTCTGAGTTTTACAACCAGGTAAGATATGCATTTTAGGGTAAACAGAGGCTGAGAGAGGTGAACTGACTTGCTCGAAGTTACAAAGCAAGTTAGTGGCAAAGCCCAGATCTTTGGAATAGACACCGAATACTCTTTTCACCCTAGATCTTTATCTTCTTAACCAACCTGCCTTTCTGAAGTCTCTGCTACTCTTTCTCGGTTTAGAAATTCACACTTTGTACATAACAAAGTAAAAACTTATTGCAACAGAACTGTGGCCAGAACTGTACTGGTCCCACTAGGCTCATTTTCCTAAGGTGAAAACCTGATCCCCCCCAAAGGCATTCTATCCCCACTGACCCTGAAGAGGAGATATTCATGTCTCAGGCAGCTCAGAAAATCCACTTCTCTACATACCACAAAAGCTACAGTTTGGAGACTAGGAAAAGATGGAGTTTTCCACACATTCCCTGGATGAAAGATGGAAGTAGGTGGGATATGCAACTATAGCCTTCTCACCTTCACAGACAAGAGCCAGGAATGACCCAGTCATTTGTTTCTGGAATCTTCTTCTGAAGAGGAAGGTAAATGATTAAAAAATGCAAAATCAGGGGGAAACTAGAGGCAGCATGGCATTAGCCTCCCTGCCCCCAAACAGGTCAATATCCAGATACCACTCCTCCATTTCTGCTTCACATTCTGTTACT
This sequence comes from Equus caballus, assembly GCF_041296265.1. Classification (NCBI taxonomy): domain Eukaryota; kingdom Metazoa; phylum Chordata; class Mammalia; order Perissodactyla; family Equidae; genus Equus; species Equus caballus. The sequence goes on along the minus strand of NC_091699.1, from coordinate 52,974,526 downwards.
TTCTGTGGCTATTAAGGTGTGCACGTGTGTTTAAATATTTCCAGATTTGCTAATGAGGGTATGTGATCCCCCTTTTCTTACACATGCCCTAATGAGAGACATAGGAAGCACCCTGCCACTCTCTGAAAATGAAATACACGTGAAGACCTCACCTCTCAGTGGGAATAAGCTTACCCATGTATTCCTATCAATTTTTCTACCACTAATCCCAAACTATAATTTCTAGAGCAGCAAGACAGACTCAGATCTGCTGGTCTGACTATCACAGGTTATTCATATTGAGTATTCTTTAAGACAAGGCAGACAGGACAAATGCAAAGTTTTTAAAGGAAACAGATCTACAGGGAAAACAGGAGCTCACTTTTGCTTTTCTGGGGTGCTGGGCTAATTGTGAAAATGCAAAGGAAAAGGCCTAAAACTTGGCTACCTCTGTTTCAGACTGGGAGTAAAATGTTCCCTTGCTGGGCTTTTAAGAGCTCTCTGCAACTTCAGCACCTCGGACTCAGCACTGCCCTGATGACCTTCTGTAACCAGTTTTTATTACCTTAATTAACTAAGGCTAGGTGGGAAAGATTTACTCCATCTCCGTAATGTTATTGTTGCCTGCTAGCAGCTAGCAGCAGCTCTTTACCTCTAGCCCTTGATACCTGGCTCGCACAATTAGCACCTTATTATAGGCTGGCCTCCGAGTCTAATTACCATGCACCTCAATTGAGCACTTTATTTTATCGTCTTGTTCGTGCTCTAGTTCAAGTGCCTAGGCTCCCCAGCTATAATAAATCCTAAACTCCTTTTAGGCAGGCACGTGTTTTTAATTTCTCATCTCTTCAGACTCAGAAGAACACTAGGGACTCACAGGCATGTAAACAAATACAGTACTTCCTGACTGTCTGAAGAGCTTCTAGATGTCTATTCTAGGAGTAAGGCACATAGTTGGAATCTGGGTCTCCATGCCTATCTCAACTCTCTGTAGCAGATCCATTGGCCTTCTCTGCCGGTGAGGGCTCCCCTCAGCTACTCTGAGTTAAGCTCTACTCGGCCTGTATGTAACCTTTTCCCTTATCTAAAAGGATTGGTTCAAAGAGACATAAGAACCTTCCATTAGTACCATGTTCTACATTCTTTTACAAAAAGGATTCAAGGGATATGAGTTTATGCTTGAACAGACTCCTTGCTTTTGGAATTAAAACTAACAATAGCTTTTAGGGCAGTTACCAATTCCATAACAAACATAGGCTTCCTTCACTAAATACTCTGGTGAGAGGAATGGAGCCTGGGGAAAGGCTGCAGAAGGGAATGGTTAGGAATGCAGGTATGGGAGCCAGACTACCTGGTCTCCAATCCTGCTCTGCCACTTACTAGTTATGTGATCTGTGACCTTGGTTAAGACAATTAACCTCTGTGCACCTCAATTTCCCAATCTGTAAAGTAGGGATAATAGTACCTGCCTCATAGGGCTATTGTGGGGACTGAATCAGTTAGTCTCTGTAAAGCACTTTACAAGAGTGCTTGGCACATAATAGCTTACATAATAACAATGTAAGTTAGTGGTTAAATGAAACTATTATAATAGAGTACAGAAATTTAGAATAGACAGCCCTACAAAACAGTATGCCAACAAAAGAATCTGACCTGATGGAAAAACAAACTGGTTTAATAGAATAATGTGCCATCCTTGGCTTCTTGATTTTCTGGCTATCGTATCTCTTTGAATTGCTTCGCTAAACCAAAAAAGAACTCTGAATTTATGGGTTTAAAAAATGTCTAATGCATTATCACAACGAACATGATGAAAATGTTCTGGCAACACTGAAGTAGAATGATTAGTGAAGGTGTTATTGTTTTAGGAGAGAATTTAAAATAAACATTCTACTGTTTATGCTTCTCCTCCTAATTAGCCTAACCTGTCAGACGTCGTCCATAATATTATTTAGCAAATACTTCCCATCTTTCTCCAGTAAGGAACATTTAGCCAATTGTCAGGAGAATAGTTTAAGTATATAGTCTATATTTTTAAAGACATATTAAAAAATTTTTATGCAAAGATGATTCCACGGTATCCAAACTAAGACTTTTCTTCCCATGTCTTTTCTGATCTGTCCATCTGCTGCCATTTTTTAAAGCCTCAATCCCCTTAGCTATCCTAGCTACTAAAATTCCATGTCCAAAGGTCTCTCCTTTCTCAGCAATCTCTAGCACAAAATACCATTTCTAATATCAGCAGTCCCTTGTTATCTCATCACACAGAGGTCCTCACATAGAATCCAGGCATCCAGCCACACACCAAGGCATCTATGTGCCACAACAGGTGGGGAACCTGTGCTTTCCTTAGAGAGGAACTCTTCCGGCTTCAGCTCTCCCAGTTTCCCTGGAGGGCAAAGTCTAACCCTGCAAGATGTCTTCCCTGTAGGTGCACCTGTAGAGAACCATGTAGAGACCTAAAAAACAACTAATGCCCAGTCTACTAAGAAGTGATCATCTATTTTGGGTCTCAGCAGTTTAGTGCTTAAAAATGTGGGCAGGTACTTCCTCTCTGTACCCCCCTCTCACTGGTGCCACCATCATACTTCTTAACCACTGTGTTCTGTAGTTATGTTGGCCCAGGAGCCTTCCCCCCTGCCTGGGGAGCTTCTCTGGGCAGAAGCTGTGTCTTACTTGTCTTAGTGTTCCAAAGCTAGCACAACGCCCATCCTTGGCAGGCTCCCAATAGTTATCTGTGAAACTATTGAAGCTACTGCCTGATAAACACCAAACATTCTTTGGATGATCAAACTGTCAAGGGTTACTTTCACTTTTGAGAACACGGAGCTTCCTCAAAAATGGGACATTTGGAAAAGTCATCGGATCACATCTTTGCTTCAGTCACTTTGGGTTAACTTTCCCCATTTGGTACACATGACCCCTTTAAAATGTGTACCGTACCCTGTCTGCCCCGCCTTAATCGGCTGCTTCAGTGACCCTATATTCACCTTGCAGGTATCCTTTCTGGATATCCAAGGCCCATACTCCTACCCGGCCATCGCTGGGGCTGGCCTTTCTTCGGGCAGCTGTCCACAGCTCCCAACGATCACCTCATCAAGCCGGAACTTCCAGCCACCGCTGTGCCCCTCGCCAGCGCCGGTTACCAAGACTCTCCCTCTTACTCTCTTTGGGACAATGCTCTGGCGACCACCTGGGCCAAGGGGATCGTGCAAAGTCCTGGGTCAGCGTTCGGTCAACCCCAGAGACAGGGGGTGGGGAGAATCCCTGGGCCGGAGTGAGGACTCCTCGGGACTAGTGGGCAATCACTCCTGGCCCGGACACTTTCCACCGAGAAGAAGCTAAAGAGCGCTTCATCGCCTCTTCTCGTCAACCAACCTAGGGACCAGGAAAATGCAGGACTGGGGGCGGGGGAGAGCGAGGAGACAGTCCCCCGGGCCAATCACGACGTCCGCCTCTCCTCACTCGGGGTCGGTCTCTCTGTCGGACGGACGGACACACACACACACGCACGCACGACCAGCTACTTCAACTCCAGCTCCGAGCAAACTGCGCTGCCCGCCTCTCCCACTGCGAGTCCTCTGGCTCCGGCCCCAGCCCGCGCCTCTCACCTCACCCCAGTTTTTTCACCCAACGCCAGTTCCCCCTCCCAACTGACCGTGAAGCCGGAGGCAGTTCCCCAGTCCCAGGTCCCCGGTGGAGCTCCCGCCGCCGCCGCCGTCGCCTCCCCCGGCAGCCCCCGACCCGGGATCTGGCCTCGGGCTGCAGCGATGGCTCCCCGGCACGAGGCGCCGCGGCTTCCTGCACTCGGACAGATACGGGGCGGCGCGCAGGAGAAGCCCATCGAGCTCCCGGCGGCGGCGGCGGCGGCGGCTGCAGGAGCGGCCGCCGCGCAGCTTGATGACGCAGGGGCGCGGGGGGCGCGGTCGGCGCGGGGGTGACGCGGACGGATGACGTGTGGCGTGCCGGGCGGCTTGGCAGCATGGCGTCGGTGGCGTTAAGCGAGGCAGAGAAGGTGTACATCGTGCACGGCGTTCAGGTAGCTCCGTCAGCGGCGTCAGCGTCGGCCGCCGGGTTCCCGGGCCCTGCGGGTTGCTACCGGCCCTCGATTCTCCCGCGGGGAGGCGGCTGGGCTGCGGAGGGCTGGGTTTACCTCGTGACTAAATAGCTCGGCGGGCCGGTGTTTGCAGCCCGAAGCCGGCAACGCGGGCGTGTTTAGGACCGGGCGGTGAGCGTCCATTTAGGACTGTATGCGGGCTTGCAGCCTTAAGGGTCCACAAGGTTCCGAACCCCGGTAGGAAGCAGGGGGCAGTCCCTGAGGCTTTTTGTTTTAGCGAGGGAGCACCACCCCCAGGGCCTTCTCTTTGCCCTTGATGTGTCGCTTCACTGGACTGAGCCTCTCTTTTCTCTTCTAGGAAATGGGGATTGGAGGTGGGCATCTGGCCTGCTTTTCCTCACCTCGTGTTTGGGAGGCACAGGGAGAGAAGGCATGCGACGTGAAAGCGCTTTGAAAATATAAAAGCTCCTTACAAAGAGAGCGGGGGCGGGGGTTTAGTTTAAAAAGCGGCTCCTCGGCCAGTAGCATAATTATTGCTGTTTCCCATTTTGCCGGAGGAGAACTAAGAACCCCAGAGGCAGCTATAACTATACTAAGATCTTGCTCAGTCTTCAATCCCTGGTTTTGACCGGTCCAGAACGAGAGTCGGAGAATGTTGGGCCTGGTAATGAGCTACCAAGGAAAGCCAAGTATGTCCTTCCTGTCTGTAACCTCCCCAGATTAGAGATGTCTCCCACACGTCTGCCGAAGCCTACCCAGAATCCTTTTTTTCCCCTTGTAGACCTCATCCTGTTGTGTTTGTTTTTCACCTTTGGTCCAGTGTGGTCACTTTGAGCTTCTGGCGTCCCTTTTCCATCAGCCTTTGATTCCTTTTTTATTTCAAAGATGAATAAAATAAAGGCGATGGAATATAAGAAATATGCCAAAGGAGTGGTATAGTTAGTGGAGGTCAAAGGAGCTAAAGAATCCTGGGGGCTGTAATGCTTTGAATACTTCCCTAAGGAGGTGGAGTTGCTCCCCTAAATCCGTATCAAATGTCCCTCCTGTATCTTTTCGGGACTCATTCATTCATTCGTTCATTCATTCAGCCTAGGACTGAGCTAGACTCAAGGGATAGGAAAGAGCCTACCCTTATGTAGCTCCCATGCTAGAGGGAAGAGTCAGAAATTACAGATCTATTTGTGTGTTTATATGTAAAATTGTACTTAGTGCTGTGAAAGAAGAAAAATCAGCAACCTGATCTAGTCTGGGAGGTCAGAGGAGGCTTCAAATAGCGTTTGAGCTGAGCTCTCAGCATGACTAATTAAGCTTGAGCCTTCCAGAAGGAAGGAATGGTGAATCCACAGGCCCTTAGGTGGAGGAAGCATGGAGCCACAAGGGTGGGCTTGGGCAAATGGTGGAAGATTAGGTTGCAGAGGTGGCTAGAAGCCTGATCCTAGGGGTCTTAGAGGCTCAATCACTTCTTCATGGATCTTGAAAGGTAATAATTTCTTGACTTCTCTGTATGGTACTCTTAAGGCCCAGGCAATGTCCAGCACTTGACAAGTACTCAGTTAACGCTGAATGAGTAAGGTAGGCCTTAAAAGGGAGACGAGTTAGACAGTGTTTTCATTTTTTAAATTAAAGCTCTCACCAGTACCATGGACATATTAGGGCCACAGTTGTTGGTAAGTGCTCTGTTCTGTGTATTGCAGAGTCAAGCAGAGTAACTCCCTTTAAGTAAATCTCTTCATCAGGACTGTTAATGTGGCCACAACATTGTGGAGGAGGGAAACAAAATTCTGTATTTATGGAGGAGCAAAACAGAATTTACACCGTCTAAATAAAGATTAGAATGCAGGTGAATGAGCCTACCACAGGATCTCCACTGATTCAGTTCTAAAGTTGCCTAAACTTTTGTTTCGTTGATCTCTGAGTGCCAGCAGTGCACCTTAAGCCACGCCTAACCAGAATACTGTTATTGCCCACACAGACCTAATCATTTTTTGTTTTACTTTTCATCTTTGGTCCAGTATGGTCAGTTTCCGCTTCTGGCATCCCTTTCCTTTTAGCCTTTGATTCCTTTACTGTTTCAGGGATATTTCATCTTGTTTTGGTGGTAGTTAGAAGCAGTTGAAATTAATGTCGTGATGTGTGTTGAGGATTCAGTTGCTACTAATGGTAACCAACAGACTGGCTCAAGCAAAAAATGTATGTATTAGGAGACATACTCCACAGGGAGTAACTCTACCCCTAGGCCAAAGAGGCCAAGGGAGGAAATGGTGTTATCGATGCCAGTATTAGCTGGGACTGAGGAGGAAGAGTTGCCCAATAGAAGTTGTAGGCTTGGGTTGATGCAGGCACTGTCAGATGTGGCCACAGGTTAGAGGGAGAGGGAGAACATTGTCTGATCTCCTTCTGGTGTCTTCCATTGTCCATAAGCAACCAGAGGCCAGCAAAGGGAGTCCAGGTGATGCAGTTTTGGGGGAGTCAACCTGGTGCACAGATTAGGGCAGGGAAGGATGGAGAATGGATCTGAGGGGGTAGGGAAGGGTAAATGGGAAGGTTGATATATCAATATTTTTTTTCTTTCTTTCTTTTTTTTTGTGAGGAAGATGGGCTCTGAGCTACTATCTGTTGCCAATCTTCCTCTTTTTTTCCCCTCCCTCCAAAGCCTCAGTACATAATTGTATATCCTAGTTGTGGATCATTCTAATTCCTCTATGTGGGACGCCACCACAACATGGCTTGATGAGTGGTGCATACGTCCGCACCCAGGATCCGAACCAGCTAACCCTGGGCTGCTGAAGCAGATTGCACAGACTTAACCACTCGGCCATGGGGCTGGCCCCAATAAATCAATGTTTTAATATATGATTTAATTGGTTGCTATTAAGTCTCCTCTCAGCCTTTGAAGATAACAGTCCTGAAGGTGAGTATTTAAAATAGTCCTGAAAGTAAGTATTATTATCTCTACTTTACAGATGAAGAGCTGAGCTCAGACAGGATAAGTCACTTGCCCAAGGTCACACAGGAAGTGTGTGGTGGAGCTGGGATAGAAATCCAGGTCTGTCTGATTGCAAAGTCCATGCTCAACTCTCACGCCACTTTCCCACTGCAGTGAAAGTCATTGTCTTCCCTTCCTTACATAGGGATCCAAAGGCAAAGGCCAGAGAGAATCCCCACTTCTTCTACTTCTCTTTCTTTCTCCTTTCCTCTGAAAGCATGTGGGGGAACAGAGAGGGGGAGGGGAAGTTCTGAGCCCTGCCCCCCGCCACCATTTTTCTAGACCTTAAATAGTATATGACATATATTGTTGTATTGTTATCTTTTAAGGTAGTATTTTTCCCAGGTTGGTTATAAGTTCCTTTAGAACCCTATTTTACATTTGTTTGTACAGGTTTTGTTTTACTAACTTGTTATCTCAAACTGTTTTTTTTCTCTGTTTACAATATTCAGGAATTTGGGGACAGATTTCAGAATTTCCAGAACTTAGGATTTATCCTCTTTCCAGGTTTTCTTAACTGCCCAGATGTGTGATTTCCTTGTCCATGAGATGATATTGCTAACCTCCATCTTAGCCCAGTGATTCTGAAGCCTTGAGGTGCCTTTTGCTCGCCCACAAAGTGCGGATTCCCAGACTTTACCTGGCCCTTCTGAACCAGAACCTCTGGGGCTGGGCCTAGGCCTGGGGCCTGGGAATGGATCTTTTCATAAAGTGTTGGGAGAGTTTGATGCAGCCACTAGACATTGGCCCATGGGCAAGCCATGGGCCTGGTCCAGCCCAGGTCTACTGCAGAACTCTCTGCTCCCTCCTGCCTGAGGTCGTGTGGTCTCCCACCTCTGTGTGACTGAGGACTTGGAGTGAGGCTGAGCAGGGTTCCTTTCCCAGTTCCACCATTCGCAGTGAGAGTGATTTTACCTGAGGAGCTGAGCTAGCTCCTCCTGTGTAAAATGAGAACATGTCCATCTAGGGGCAGAATGGGGAATGAAGAGATAAGACTTGAGTATCGAGCACCTGGCATGTGGCCAACCCTGAAGAGCTATTGGTTCCCTTTCAAATTTGTTTTTTCTATCAGAAGTGTGACTTTTTCCTAAATATCCACACTATATCCCCAGTTTTCATGGTGACCCATTAGGGGTTTGGCCTGTGACTGTTGAGATGTAAGGTCTTTTGATTTGGAGGGCTAGAGATTGTTACGTTATCTCAAGAAAGAGTTTGTGGCAAGGGCTAGAAAGTCCCTAAGCAGTTCTGGGGCCCTGCTTCTCATAGTTCCACCATGGATCAAGTGGTCTGTGTGACTGTGTGCCTGACTTTATGTCTCTGGTGACACCTCCTCTCTGCTGCAGTATATCCCTTCGCAGCCACTTGCTGTCCAGTTTCCCTTCCCTTTGGTAAAATCTGTCCCCTACCTTTACTTCTGTGTGGCCTGTCCAGCTTCCCTCCATACCATGACCTGTCAGCTCCTTTAACTCCCTTCTTCTTGCAAATATTTCCCAGATCAGAGCTCAAATTCCAAGGAGAGAATCAGTTTCATGCCAAAAAGAGCTGGTGACTCTGGGTCTTCAGCTGTGAGATTGAGCAGTCAGTATTCAGCTGCTCAGTGCCACCATGCGGAACTGGAGGCAGCCCGCAGGACTCTCGATTTTGAGCCCCGTGCACTTTCCATTTACAGACCCGTGGCGTAAGAAGCCTGCGCCTAGGCACTTTCAAGGTGAGTGGAATCACATCCTTTCAAAGGAATGCGGGACCACTCTACAAGCTTGGCAAGTGAAACAAGGATCAACTTTAGTTTTGCCTGCTGTGTCTTGGGCCTGCAAAGCTGGACCAGCTGTGGTTCCTTTCCAAAGGAGGGCTGCTTTCTAGTATGGGAGGCATTCTGGTCTCACTTCTTTCCTAGCAAGCTCCGAGGTATTGGACCAGTCAAAGCAAGGAAATACGGGGGTAATGTCGCCTCACAGGACCACTTTGAGTCTAAATCCTCTCAAGTGTGGTGGATTTTTAGAGATGACTTGTCAGCTTCTAGTAAGGAGCAATGGCCTGGGTTACCTGGGTATGAGGAAAAGCAGCTCTGGGTTGAGTCGTATGTCCTTCCACTCTGTCACTAAGGAGATTGAAACCTGGCGCCTCAATGTCCTCGTCTGTAACCTCTCTCCAGGGCTGTTTTTGAGGGTTCGGTGAGCTCATGCATGCCCCCAGAAGCAGGGGAAGGGAACTGCTGTCAGGGGGACTCCTGTGTGCTACTGTGTGCTGAGGGTTCCCCTTAAGTGATTTATGGCTTTTGGATTCTCACAATTCTGTGAGATTGGGTTAGTCCTGCTTTCTAGAGGAGGAGACAGACTCAGCTCTTGATGAACTGACTTTGTCGAGGTCACAAAGCTGGTATGTGACAGCAGAGATTTACATATGGGTTGGAGGTGATGCCGTCATGCCACACCCAGCTGGCAGGGTTGTGATGCCACGGTAGCAACTTGAAAGTCACCAGGAGCCATTCCAGCGTCCGAAAGCCCTTTATTTAGAAAGGAGCCTCGTCTCCTCTGCTGGGAGGACAGGGCTCTGCTCCATGGTGTTGTCCATCACCTGTTCACGTCTATTGATTTTTTAAATGGAGCTTTCACTTCAGGGCAGCCTCTGTTTAAGTTTTCACATATAAATTAATTCCTTTGCTCCTGAGTACTACAGATGAAGAAAAATTGTGGTAGGGTGTCAGGCTCTGAGCCAGGCCAAGCAGATTTGGGTAATTTCCTTAGCATTTTATGAGGAAAATGAGATTAAAAAAAAAGTTGACCTGGGTGCAGTGATTCATGGGCTAGTTCATTTGGTTTTTTGGTTTGTTTTTCTCCTATTTTGGCTGCTTTTTTCTATGAAAAAAAATTATACTCTATGTATCCTTGGGAAGGAAAATTGGTAGCTTTTGTTTATCTCTTACTTGTCGTCTGAGCCTTTCCTACTGAGCCTTCCCCAGGGGGCAGAAGGTGATTTAAAGGCTAGAAAGGCCTGATCTGGTGAGGCCCAGTTTTCTGACACACCTGCAGTCCCATCTTGGAACAAGTGGGTTGTCACTACAAAGGATTGTGACTAGATCTTTCCAGAGCGAGTGGTATTTTAAAGCAGTAGTCGGAAGCCCTATAACCTTGTGGCCTCCCTTCTTAGAGAGTCATTATCACCATCGTCAGGACCAACTAGTGTAAGCCAGGCAGTTCGTCCTCTGAGGGAGACCTGTGCCGACTCTTGTTGTACAGTGAAGAGACCCTTTGGAATGCAGGAGGCCGTGTGGAATTGTGGTTAAGAGCTCTGGCTTGGAATTCAACTGCTGCTTACTGGCTTTGTGACCTTAGGCAAGCCATTTAGCATCTTTTGACCTGTTTCCCCATTTCTAAAATGGAATGAAAAATATCTATGTGATAGGAAGATTATAAGGATTAAATGTGTTACCTGTGTAGTGTTCTTAGCACATTATCTAGTATATAGTAAATGCACATTAAATAGTAACTACTAGTAGTTTTTGCAAATAATTGTGGATGTTTTAATTTATAGATGTGTAGAATTCGAGAAGCACCTTTGAGGTCATCTCATTCAATCTCCATCTTTTACAAATGATGTAACTAGTACGGAAGTGGAAGGGACTTGTCCTAGGTCAAGCAGCTAGTTAATGGCAGGACCAGGCCTGGAACCCATGACTGATGCTCCTAGTGATTGCTCACACTTGTACATATCTGCAACCTCTAAAAGATTCCTTGTGAATTATGTTTCTGGGCCAGGTTGTCACTTTTCCTAGCAGGGCATACCTGGGGGATGGGGTAAATGGGGGTTGGGCTAGGTGTGGGAGGTGGGTCAGAGATTGGCCCAGGAAGCCTTCATGTTGTGTGGGTGGGGTTGTGAAGAGACACAGCTACATAGTTTGGGATCCTCCAGTGAGGAGGGATCACCTGATGGAGGGCTACCCAGAGGTTCCTTCTCCTAGACTTGAAATTCTGTTGCTTTCCAAGTGCATGCCTCCCTAGACTCTAGATAAGGATTGCCCCCAGGGAAGGAATGGGCTGGGAGTGGGTGGGCTGCTAAGGGACTTCAGCTGGACTTATGATGTTTATTTTCTCTCCTTTAACAAGAGTTGAGAGAGTAAAAGAGCTGAAACAAACATGACAGATGGTAGTAGTTAGTACTATGTGGTGAGAGCATTCAGTGTTTTGCTTTTCTATATTTTAATTTCTCAAAATAAAAAAGTCAATCACATAAGCAATTAGCCAGGCAGTTTAAAGATAAGTTTGTGACAGTTGCATACTTGAGAAGTGTTTTTTTAACGTTTCGAGGAGCATTAACCCCTTTGAGAATCTGATGAAGTTAATAATTTTTTCCTGGGAAAAAAAGTGCTTTCAAAAAATGTTTACAAAGAGTGAGGAAGATTTCTATGAGCTGATGTGGAGTGATTTCCTGCGTATGTATTGTTAAGTGTTTAAAAAAACAAGTGAAGCGTAAAAGAGGATGTGTAGTATGCCACCCTTCATGTAAGAAAGAGGGGATCTAACAGTAGTCGTGTGTCTGCTGGTTTGTGCAAAGCAAATAGGGGAAAGGTGAGCCAGGAACTAAAAAGACTGGTTACCTGCCTGCAGTGGGTGGGAAAGGGGTAGTAGGAAAGGGGGCATGATGAGGGGAGAGTACCATTTCTCTATGCACACATCTTCTGATAGCTTTGACTCCTAGAACCGTGATAATTGTCCCCATAGCCAGGAAGTAAATAAGAAATGAAAAGTAGCCAGGATATGGGGGACCCAGACTGAAACATGGACAGTTGCAAAAGAAGCTAACGGGTACAAATGAGTAACAGCCACATGGAAGGATTGGGGAAGACAACTGGAAAACAGTATTTGGAGTGGGCACTGTAGGCTAAAGACGGGAAGAGCTATACACAGATAGTGTGTGCTGTTAGTAAATTTGTTTCTCACCAAGGTGTGGGTTAGCAATTGTGTAACTACTTTATGTGAATACTAAGATTTAACAAATACATAAATACATTGTAGATAATGAGAGCCAGGTTTCTCCTTATCTGAGAAAAAAGTTACAAATAAGACAAGAAGGAAGGTTAGAACCAACCATCAGTATGAACACATGGCTTTTCATTAGATTTGTGGAGAGAAACAGAAGTACATACAGGCAAGTATCTGTATATGTGTGAGTTAGTGCACATGCACGTACGTTCTAGCTCTGTCTACTGAGAAGGTCTAGAAGCAGCGACACCCCAGTAGCAATGAACTTACTTAGCACCCAGATCCTGGTTTTTGAGTTCTCCGATAAAGGGAAACAGGGCTCCTTAGAGAAAAGGCTGATCCCAGGCTGGCGCAGGGAAAATACGAGAGACTGGAACATCTTGTGTTGTCAGAAGTAAAGGAATGCTCAAAAAAGATTGGAGGCATGTTGAAAGAATGCAGGAACCAACACAAAAGAGCTCCCAGTGGACAAATCTGGAACAGTTTGAACCACAAAATAAATAATGATAGTAATGGATTAAAACCACAGCATAAAATAGATATCTCTGGGTTATACAGATACAAGTAAATAATTGAAGATGTGGGTAAATGGGGAAAATGGACAGGCAGTGTGTAGACCACCCTGAAACTATCTTCTGCAGCAGAGGGCGGCAGACTTTGCCTGTCGAGGGCTGAAAAATAAAGATTTTGAGCTTGCAGTTTGTACGTACAGATGATATCACAGCCACTCAGCTCTACCGCTGTGGTGTGAAGGCACCCACAGGATACCTAAGTGGATGGGCATGGCTGTGTTCTAATAAAACAATTTACAAAAGCAGGCAGCCCTCAGGCCTAAGTTTGTTGATGTCTTAGAGAATGCGTGTTTTAGAAGATATCAGCTAGTTACTTTTAGCTGTTTACAGAGTAGATCTTAGTGAGTTTGGGGGGTAGGAGGGTTACAACTGAGAGTCGTCTCCTGTAGCTCTGACAACACATACTTCTTGGTGCAATTTCAGAATTGCAGATTTGGAAAGAGGCAGCTTACTTTGTCTCTTGTTCAGATTTTGCTTACTTTTGTGTGCCTATTCTGTTTCATGGTATGTAGCATGGACTTTGCACTTGGACCAACCTGGAATGGGAAACTAAGTTTGCTTTCACTAGCTGTGGGACCTCAGATAATTTGCTTAACTTCTCTAAGTCTCCATTTCCTCATATGTAAAATAATAAAATTGTTATTAGCTATGAGGACAGAATTTTGGATGATTCACTACGAGAAAAGGAGATGTTATGCATATTTCTCTAGGGGAGAAAAAAGGAGTGAATCAGCTTAGGAGTCTGTCGGTGGTTTGGGATGACAGCCTTAGGACTGTGGTTGTTACACTTAGGAAGACCTCCGCGTGGATGGCCGTGGCTGTGAGGATTACCGATGTGTCGACGTGGAAACCGATGTGGTGTCCAACACCAGTGGGTCTGCCAGGGTCAAGCTGGTGAGTACTGTGGCCGCAGCCCATGCCCAAGTGGAGAATGAGTAGGCCTGAGGGAACCAGCTGCAGGCCCCTCAGAGCTTTTGGAGTGCAAATTGTTCTGGGGTATCCAAGACCCAGGCCAAACTCTGGGAGGGGGTCTATCTAGATCTGAAGGACCCCTCACCTTCTCAAAAGGCCACTTCCAAGTCCCAGCACTACTCCTAGGAGAGTCCCCCCTAGGAGGGCGTCTGTCTGGGAGAGGAGGGAGGTGGTTGGGTGTCTGGCTGCCTGCCCTAAGTAAGGACGCTTCTTGCATGTGTCTGCAGGGTCACACAGACATCTTGGTGGGAGTGAAAGCAGAAATGGGGACGCCGAAACTGGAGAAACCAAATGAAGGTTACCTGGAGTTCTTTGTTGACTGGTCAGTACTGTGCAGATGTTTTTAAAGAGTAACAATTTAAAAGACGAAGATTCAGAGAATGAACCTCTGGTTTCCCATTGAGTGCACTTTTATCTTGTATTTAATCATCATTCATCCAGCCAGCAGGTATTTACTGAGTTCCTCTTACGTGCTGGGCACTGGGCTATGTGCAAGGAGGTGTTGGCTCAAGTCTGGCCCTTGTCCAAATCACCTGGCCCTCGCTGGGCCTCATTTTCCTTGTCTGAAAAAGGAGGGCGTCTGCCAAGCAGCCCAGCACTTGGTGGTTATGAGTCAAGTGAAGTGATGGGTGTTACAGTGCTTTGAAAGATATCAAACATAGATGATAAGGATCATTTAGTCCAAAATGTCCTGTTTCTCTTCCTCCTCTAGCTTTGCAAAAAACTTTTCGTGACTCGCTTGGCAGAGCATGGACTAGGGCCAGCCAAGCCGCCTGACAGGCTCAGGGAGTGGCAGCTAGGCAGGCAGTGTGGGAAGAACAGAGACCTGCAGTCTCCCATTGCTGGCTTCCTTCTGTGCCCTGCTGTGTGACCTCAGGCTAGTTACTCAGTCTGTCTAAATTCCTTTATCTGAAAAATGGGGATAATGATATCGTTGTGATGATGAGGCAATGAAATAATGAAGATTGGGGCCGGCCTGGTGGCACAGTGGTTAAGTTCAAATGTTCCACTTTGTAGGCCCGAGGTTTGCTGGTTCGGATCCCGGGTGCGGACGTGGCACCGCTTGGCAAGCCATGCTGTGGTAGGTGTCCCACATATAAAGTGGAGGAAAATGGGCATGGATGTTAGCTCAGGGCCAGTCTTCCTCAGCAAAAAGAGGAAAATTGACAACAGGTGTTAGCTCAGGGCTAATCTTCCTCAAAAAAAAGAAAGAAAGAATGAAAATAGAGTGAGCCCCTAGCGCAATGATGGGCTGCCAGTAGACTTTCAATAAATGTTATTTTTCTCCCTCTTGTTACTTCCCCCTTCTAGGGGTTGGGGCTTTTTATTGGGTTGCTGGCCCAGTCTCATCTCCTATCTGTAACTTCACTTCTAGCCAGGTAGTGATAGCAGGCCTTCTTGAGGTGAGTAAGCATCTCTCCTGGCTCATGCTGGGTGCAGGTATATAGTATTGGTACAGTGTTGAGTCCCCAAGATCACCCACACATTCAGAGATTTGCTGGAAGGACTCACAGGACTTAGCATATAGTCGTGCTCATGGCTGAGATTTGTTACAGCAACAAAAATGCAGCAGCATGTGTATGATGATTCTGCCCAAGAACACCCGTTAGAGACTCAGCACCCAAGATTTTTATTGGGGATGGTCACAGAAGCACCCTCTGCTTAACACATACCAGAACTCCAGGCTCCTGCGGGGAAAGCAGGTGTCCTGCATAAACCTTGTGATTTGCACACACAGTCTAGGCACAGTGGACACAGTTTACTGTTGACTGGGAACACTCTGGGAGCCAAGTTTCCAGATGCCAGCTGAGGGCCAACCTTGCACGCAGGCCCTTCTAAAGATGGCAGCCTTCGGCTTGCTCTGTGAGCCCTTTTCTGCACAGATGCTAGCCCACATTTGTGTAGTGAGTTACAGTCTTCCACTGTTCCCTTCAAACACAGAAGTCGATCCTTACAACATTCCTGTGACACAGATGACATATGGAGTTCAGAGAGGGTAAATGACTTTCCTAGGATCACAAAGCTAGTAATGCCAGCTGAGGTCTGTCTGACTCTGAATCTTTGCTCTGTCTACTTCATGCAGCCTGCAGAAGTCAACTTTAGAGGGATATTGTGCTTAGAGTTCCCAGAATGTATCTGTGTTCATCTTTCTGGCCACTTTTCCTTCCACTCCAGTCCTGTCCTCTGCCCTGGCCCCCCAAGCAGAACCTGGTTCTACCCAGCTGCTCTCACCAGTTTGAGCTGTCCAGTAGGATTGGCCCATCCTTTAAGTTGCTGTGGATGATGGCAACCTCACTCAGGCCTCCAACTTGTCCTTTCCTTTGCTCTTGGAAGAAAAATCCTCCCCTGGCCTCGATCTGCCTAAGTGAACACCATAAACAGCTCGTCGCTGAGGAGCAGACACCATGTGAGGAACTGTAGTTTGCTTTCCTTTTCTTCCTCTTCATTATCTTCCACCTCATTCATCTTAGGCAGACCAAAGACAGTCAGCCCAACCACACCAGATGCTTGGTATAGGTGATGTGTTTTGTTGTGGCTCTGTCTGACCATGATGCCAGGTTCGCCTGCTGCTCTTGTCCCAGCTGAAAGGGAAGGGTGAAAAGAGCCTTGGAGCTGCCTCCTCCCAAGATCTAGCTCCTAGGAGGAGCCTCTCTCTCCTGGCTGAGAGCGGCTGCCTGCTGGTCTCCTTTCCCGTTTTGTAAGTCTCAGGAGAACACCAGTAGGCCTAGAAGCTGCGGTTCCCAGGGAGTTCTCCTGCATCTGTTTCTCAAGATGGATGATCTCAGTGTGGCACACTTTAGTGTCTTTAAATGGCACAATTAGTGTCATCAGCCCAGCAGGTAGAATCACCATGAGAGATTCACAAAACCCCTTTTTCCTACAGAGAAGGGAGAGGTTACCAAGCACCACGGGCTCCCACCTTTATCAGAACCACATTTGAGTCTTCTGGTAAATTTTAATTGCATAAACAAACCTCTTTATTCTAATCTGGTGAATAGGAATGGCTTCTGGGCACCTGTGGCCGTGCCCTGCAATAACGGTGCTGTCTCTGCTGGAGAGCTCAAGGCACTGGCCCATCTGCAGGCTGAAATAGTTGTTACCCAGTGGGAGGAAAGTAATTGGGGGGCAGGGTGTCCCTCCTGCTGGTCTGAGCCCAGCTTGACTTAACTGCTTATCAGCAACTTTCAGGTTTTAATTATTTAGATTTCCAGTGGTAGAGAGTTCTCAGAAAACTAATTACTTTTCTGCTAACTCATTCTACTTCCCTTTGCCTACTTGGAATAATACGTGGACCCTGGGGTAGACACCACCTCCAACCCCCATCATTCCTCCTGTGTCTTGGGAATGATGCCCTTTGGAAAGTGTGCCTGGCTGCACTGACCCTGATCCCCATACCAGTGGAGTAGTAAAGATTTGGGGTTCTTGAGCTCTGCTCCACAGATGCGTGGCAGCACTTTTCACTAAACTGGGAGCAAACTCAGACCTTCTAAGTCTTGTCTCATGTCTGTGGTTTGTTTGTTGTAGCCTGAGAATAGGCCATTTTAAATAAGAACTGTGAAACTTTGGGAAAAGATGGTTTCCATCTAAAGCCCAGAGAAAGGTAAGAATTTAGGGAGTTGGTATGTCACTATGAGTTACTGCCAGATCATAGTCTATTGGGTCACTTCTCAGCTCTGTGGCCACCATGTTGGTGGGTTTAGGAACTGTGGTTTAGCCTCTCAGAGAGGCTTCAGTTTTTAACTTGGAGAGCTGAGGAGAATGTTTCATTCATAGGCGTTTCAGTGCCCAACACTTGCCACTTCCCTTTGGGATCTTAACTACTTTTCAGTATGATCACTTGTATTTTTCACTAATATTGAACCAGAAGCATCGGGCACTGAATTGGTGGATGGAGCTGTTTGCTATCTCTTCCTTACCTGCTTAGTGCTGCTTGAAGGGGGCACTGTTCTCTGCTGAAGGGCTGGGGTTGCGGACAAAGCAGAGGGGCAACCTGCAAAGCCATTTGAGCCAGTTGTGCTCTGAGAGTCTCCAGAGCTGATGAGATAACTCCCAGAAACTTCACCCAAGGGCTTACAATGAAAAGCTCAGGATGTGCTACTGTTCCTGTACCCAGTCATAGGGAAACTGCTGCGGGCTCAGAAATGAGCACATGTGCACACAGAGGAGGCAGGAACTGAGACCTGCCCCAGGGCTGGATGGCTACTGGAGGGATAAGGCCCTGAGGAGCCCTGCCGCAGGTGCCACTAACTCACTTTTTCTGCCATGGTTCTGGCCTGACCTGGCTGTAGGGCTCCACTGATCTGCAAGCTAGATTGATTGCAAGGGAACCAACAATGGGCCTAGTGTCTGAAGTCCCATACCAGGTTGACATGGCCTCCATCTCAGTCTACCCCAGTTAAACCAGAGATGTGCCAAGCAGGAGGAGCAGAGTGGAGATGATGAGTCAGGAGGGGTGGAGAACTGGGAGGGGCAGCATTCCCAGGATTTTTATTAGTTTATCCAGCTCAGTAGGCAATTTCCCAGCAGCCCTGGAAGAAGGATTGGCTTATACTTTGTGAAGAATCTGAGTTGATTTTGATAATTGTAAATATAGAAAGCACTTGGTTTTATGCTAAAACCAAAGTGTGTACTCCCCTACTGAAAGAATATATTGTAATGCCTATGAGCAGGGGCTCGGGTTACCAGCCTGTGTTCTCTCTCTTTTTAAACTGTGTGTAATAGAGGAGCTTTTATTTAGGACTCTCTTGGTCTGCATTCCCTGACTCCGACATTTGTGGTCTAGTAATAAGTCACAAGACCAGAGCAGCCATTCATTACCGTGAGGCAAAGACAGGCCCAGGGACCCTAACCTGACCGATGTTAGGCTGTAAGCCAAGCCTGCCGAATTACACATTCAGGGGACTCCAGCGACGCCTAGCAGATGAGGGCTGGGCTACCTGGGTTAGAGTCTTAGCTCCCTGTTCACTAATTGTGTGACCTAAGACAAATTACGTAATCTTTCTGTGGCTCAGTTTTGTTTCTTCTAAAGTGGGGTCACTAATAGTGCCAACCTCATGGGGTTGTTAGAAGAATTAAGAGTTAATACATCTCAAGTGCTGAGAGTGGTGTCTGCACACAGTAAACATTCAAAAAGGTTGTTAAAGTTTCCCTCCTTGTAAAATGAGAGAGTTGGACCATCTGAGGTCTCACAGTATCATCCTGTAGGTCAGATCTTGCCTAGGAGATTTCTGTTTCACTAAGTTTTTTTAAGGCAGGCATTTGGTTTTTTGTCCTCTGGAGATGGCCTCTAAGGCCCTTTGTAGGTCTACATTTCTGTCCAAGTCTATCAGAAAGTGTCCTCGTGCTATGAGCGCCCCTAGTGATGAGGTGGAACCCTCCCTTCTCCACTCCAGCCCTTCTCTCCATCCTTTGGCAGAATACGGAGTCTCGGCTTTGCTCATGTTTCCCAAAGCGCTGCACCCCATCCCCAACCCTGAACAATTTCCTTCCATTTTCCTGTAGTCACTCCATAGCCTGGGCACCATCCAAGACAGGAGCTTTCCATGGTCTCAAGAGCCTCTGAACCTTGCTCTCTACCTGGCTACCAGCTCTGCTGGAAGAATGATGTGTTAAAAATAAAAAAGCTACTTTTAAAAGGGGGAAATGTCCACCTTAAATTAGCCCAGTGTCAAAGAGACAGTGGGGCACGGTTTTGTACATAGATTAATGTAGCCGGTTGGACCTGGGAAGTTCTGTAAAGCATCCCTAAGGGCAGTAGAAGAGTCAGTGCATCAGTCCCTGAATAGTTAGTCACACCCAGCAGGATGTGGCCCACTGTGATCAGGGAAAAGTAAACGTTTTCATCTCTCACTGGAATTGTCTACACAGAGATCGATATAGATGTGTTGTTTTTTTGTTTTCTTCTTTTTTTTGGTGAGGAAGATTGGCCTTGAGCTAACCTCTATTGCCAATCTTCCTCTTTTTGCTTGAGGAAGATTGTCACTGAGCTAACATCCGTGTCAATCTTCCTCTATTTTATATGTGGAGTGCCACCACAGCATGGCTTGGTGAGCAGTGTGTAGGTCCACACTTGGGATCCAAACCTGTGAACCTCTGGCTGCTGAAGTAGAACACATGAACTTAACCACTATGCCACCCAGCCAACCCCTATAGATGTGTTTTTAAACACTTAAAAGATGGAGCTTAATATTGATTGCTTAGTGTTTGAATTAGAAACGGGTTGTGTTTTGCTGACTGTGCAAAATCATAAACTTGGTCCCTGGTAACATGATTATTTCATCATAAATGAGCTGCTTTTCATGGCCCGGTGCCCGAGTCCAGCAGAGGGAGTGAGGGAACAGTGTGGTTGCTATGGCAGTACTGACATTTCTCTTGGGGATTTTGAATTGTGGTTCCGTTGGCTCATAGTGGTGAGGGAAGACTGTATGATTAGAGAAGCAAAGTTATTGCACAATGATACACTCTTATTTTTGGATTCGTTCTTCCACCTATATTAGAATGGACTAGACAAAAGAGACATTTAAATATATTAGATGAGCTTTCTTTCAGTGTTACTCAAATGGGGTGGGCATAGCCTTGAGCCTTCACACAGGTTTTGCTTTGCCTGGAATCCCCCTGCTGTCTGTGGCCTGACCGTCTTGTACTCATCTTCAGGTTTGAGGTCTCCTATAACCCTCAGTACTGATTGACATGCTCCCTGACCCCCTGCTCCTGCTGTTTGCTCCCTGGCATGAAGCTCCCCCTACTTCATTGGAATTGCTGGCTTAGGGTCTGCATCCACCTTGCTCAATCTCCAGGTCTCCAGTGCATAGGGCTGGGTACCTGCCAGATGGATGAGTGGATGGACAGATGGACTGGGGACCAGAAAGCTTCAGTGTGTGATTTTGTAGAGACTGTACTCAAACAACTGGTTTCTTAACCCTTCTGGACCTTACTCATTACAGTAAAATGATTGCTAGAATGTTTAGTTATCTCACAGATGTACAAAGCATTTGTTTTTGTTAAGCCAAACCCACAGAAATTTCCTCTTGAACAGTTTTGAGTAGTGCTTAGAGTGGCAAATGTTGATGGCTATTCATTCTTTGTTGAGGTAATTGGGCATAAGATTCAAGAGGCCAAAATGGGAAAGTTTTTCTCTTGAAAAATGGCAAATCGAGTAAAAGGGATAATGTAATATTTAATCAGCCAGCAGTCTTTCTCTCATTTCATTTTCTTGCTTTTTAGTACAGTGATAATCTAAAGTTTATGACATAACTCTGGCATGCTATGATACGTATCTTCTCAATCATTCCAAGAAGGTTATGTGCTTACATCGTGGGTTGTTTTTGAGAGTATCATAGTGCAGTCTAAGGCTGTGGAGACTAGAGATGGTGTATATAATGTATGCCCTCTGAAAGCCAGACTACTTGATTCTTTAGGCCTCCCGGCTTCCCAGGCCTGCCAGAGAAGAGTATTTATTGTACTCTCAAGATAAGAGAGTTAATTATTACTGGGCAAGGCTCACTTTACCATTGCTGTCTTGTTTCTCTTTGGATAAAGATGGCTTCTGTTAGAAGTCAGGGGGCCTCCCTTCACACACGCTGACAAATCCAGGGCACAGTGCCAGTGTGGTTCATTGCATGTGTCTGGAGGCTGAAAAAGTGGCACATGCCATCCTTTCCTCATTTCAGTGACTTTCCTTATGGTGCTGGCTCTTCCAACATTCCACAGGGAAACTGGAATAAAGCCTTATTTCTTTGCTCTTTGCATTTGAAAAGCCTCACCCAGCTTTTCTGTTGCCTTTCTTTGTAGTTCAGCCAATGCTACCCCTGAATTTGAAGGTCGCGGAGGTGATGACCTTGGCACTGAGATTGCTAACACCCTCTACCGGATATTTAACAATAAGAGCAGCGTGGACCTGAAGTCCCTCTGCATTAGTCCTCGGGAGCACTGCTGGATTCTCTATGTGGACGTGCTGGTAAGTCTCACGTTGCTGTGCTGGCCACACTACACCTTTGTTGGAGACCAGTTGGCCTACTTTCCTCCCACTGCTTTTTCTTTCTTCAGGTGGATACTTTCGACTTCCAGGGTGAGATTAGTTGGGAAAAGATTGGTCTCCTGTAAATATGTTTTTTATTAAATATAACATATGTATCATAGTATACATATAATGCCATTCTAAAATAAAGTTACAGTCATATCGTGTTAGTATCTAAAATTATCCACAGAGGTTGTCAGGGAAGGAAAAGACAAGAGATGCTCTCTAGATGGTGCCAGACAAGTTGATGGGCAGAATTTAGACAAGTCAGCATATTCTTCTATGTGGAATGTTGGTGAGCTCTTTACCCGCATTTCCTTTAGCCGTTAGAAATGTTTTGCGAATGGTCACTATTATTTTCCCCATTTATAAATGAGGGGACTAAGACACAGAGAGGTAAAGTAAGTAGTCCAAGAGGTCTCAGCTTGTGAGTAGTGGTATTGGGTCTCAAAGCCAGGTCTGTTTAATGCCAGTGCCTGCTCTTGACCTCACTAAGCCAATCCTCCCTTGAAAACACCCTACAGTCCATCTGCTCAGAGTCCCTCATTTCCCAGGTGAGGACCCTGAGGCCCTCTGGAGTCTGCTCCTGCAAGAGTCTTTCTAGTCCAGCTCTCCGTTGCCTTCCTGGTGCTTTCTCTCCCCAACACTCCTCTGCCTGGTTTTTGGCACTTGACAGTAACTTCTCTTACAGCTATAATTAATTTTGCTAGTTGCTTGTTCATGTACAGGCTCTTGTTCGGTCTATTTTATTCCTTTTCATTAAATTTTATGAACCTTGAGATTAGTGATGACAGCTTCCACTTCAGATTGAGGACACAAGGCTAAGCCATTGACCAAACAGATTCTTTAATGAATCGAAAGATAAAGCAGATCTTGGGGACTGATAGTGAACTTTGTGAAGAGGAACAGCCTGGCTGTCTCTAAATGTTGACCTTGCGTGAAGCAGGGTAGGGCTTTCCAGATATTTTAAAATTAGTTTGATAATGGTTGGATATTAATCAAAAGAGCCATAGTCAAAAGTGGATACGATTGTCCAGCAGGTTAGGGCTGTTCTGAATGCTGATGCAATGGGTAAATGTAATGGAAATGAGTCCATTTGCTTTTACTCATCTTCGATTAGCTTATCAATGTACCTTACTTGTGTACTTTGATGCACCTTATATTGTGATTCCTATCAAGCAGGTAATTTTGCAGGTCCTGGTTTTGAGGATGGAGGAACGGGCAGCCTACAGTCCTTACCAATAAGAGGTGGGCTTCACAGCTGCCCGGGGAGGTGCAGCCCCACTTCATGAGCTCTCAAGTTCTATCCTGTGTCTGAAGAACATTATGTCCTCCCCGTTCCCCTCTAAAACAGTGTCATGGAGCATTGCATTTGTCCTTCGGTGATCTTGCTTTGTTCTTTCTCACTATTTGTGACCATTTGTGGTTTTGTAGGAGGCCAGCCAAGTGATTGGGGCCTGATGCGCTTTTAATTCAGTCAAGAAGCCTCTTGTCTCAGTGAAGGTTTTGCAGAACTGATGAATATGAGGGCATTATCTCAGCTTAGAACCGGCACCCTTCTTCCTTCGTGAGCAGGCATGTGTGGTAAGCGAGCGTGTCCCTGTCATCTGAAGACCTTTCCTTTTAAGACTGCTCGCGTTTGGATTTTTTCTGTAATATTTTATTTAAATATTTTTAAGGTTTTATTTATTTTGGAAGAAGAAGTAAGCTTTTAAAATGTTGTCATCCTCAGAAAAATTTTTCGTGAATTAGAAAAATATTTTTAAAAATTGTATTATTAGTGAGGTAAATCAGTTGTTGTCCTCCACAGAATTCGTGCCTATGGAGGGGTTCCTCGCCCATGAAGGTGAATGTTTGCTTTCGGCCTTGATAGCACTGTGCTTCGTGCTTGTGAAGTGGGGGATAGGCTTTTGTCTGGGGAGGAGGCTTTTATCCTACATCTAAAAATAAACTGAGTACATTGAGTCCCTGTTAGAAGCAAGATGGTGGAAATCCAGTCTTGTCCCTGGGATTGTAAAAAATGAATCTCCTATGATTTGTTTTTACTAACTGGTCTGGAAGTCCTCAGCCAAAGCCCATCTTTCAAACAAATATTCACTGGGCAACCTTCCATGTTTTCATACTTTTACTATAGATACATTTACTTAAAACCTATTACAGTCAGATGATCCATCTATTTCCAATATTGTTTTTGTCCTCAATTGGGTTATTTTATAAGAGTAGGAATTTAACTTTGTAGAAACTTCACTCTTCTTTGCTCTTTAATGGCATTGGTTTTTACCCCAAGTGGGATATCTGTTAGAACTTTGTCGTGCTGGCAGTGTACAGGTGACCTTTGCTGGGGAGAGCAGTCACAAGGCTGTTTTGCGATGGGCGTCATGAGTGGTGATGAGTACGAGCATGTGGCTGTGGCATTGGGCACAGAAGAAAGAAAGAGTGGAGTCATCAGTGCAGTGCCTAGCAGCTGGCTGTATGTGGTGCCAGGAGGCGCTAAGCCTGGTGTCTGAGAACGGTGAGGGGAAATCCAGGAAGAGCAGGGTTTTTGTGGGGAGACATATTTTTCACTTGGTAGACTGTGCTTCCTAGCAGTATGTTTCAGAAGTTTGCCCTATGAAAAGAAACCCCTCAACCCCAGATGGCTCACCGAATGTTACACTGTTCCCCTAAAAGAACCATTCTAGGATTTGTGTGTTTGATGGGGAGGTGTGTTTTTGACCAAATGTGTCTTGCCGTTCTCCAGTTCTGCTCCTTCCCCACCTCTGTTATAGGAGGACTTTTCTCCCAGGAGAGGGTGGACAGCTGCAGCCTGCTCTAGGACCACGGTCTTGGCGTGTCTCTAACACCAGATGTCTCACACCTTCTCTTCTCCCAGCTCATCTGGGCCCATTCAGACAGCCCAGTCCAGCCACTTTGGTACATCCACTTCTGGGCTGTACCACTATGTTTAGCAGAAAGATTCTTGCTAGACTTCTCCTGGCAGCAAGAGAGGAAGGTAGGGTCTATGAGCATCTGATAGGTGCCAAGAATGTTAAGGATATGATCTCCTTTAATCCTCAGTCACCTTATAGATAGGCTTTGCGTTACTGAGGGAGAAACTGAAGCGCAGAGAACACATAGTCAGCAAGTGACAGAGCAGCGTGTCAGACCCACATTGCCCGACCAGGGAGCTTCCCGGGTCACCCTGTTGTGTGGTGCATTGTGAGCAGGAAGACCTGAGGCCTGGAGTGGGCTCCTCCTTTGCACACTGTGGGGAAAGGCAGGCTGATTGGTACCTGCCTTTTGGGATGCCCCTCAGCAGATACTCAAGGTTTAGCATTCTGCCTTCATCTCTTGGTGATAAGCTAGAATGTTGAAAATCAAAGTTTGTGTCCAGCTTCAATTGGACGTGGTACAGGACAGTAGAAGGAGCACTGCATGGGGAGTCAGGCCATGTGCCATGAGCGAGAGAGCTTCTGTATCCTCACTAGTCTAGTAAGGGTTGGGTGAGGTGCACTCCTGGGTCCTCTCCAGCTTGGCGGCCCTACAACTGCTAGAACAAGCATCAGCATTTATCTAGCAGTTTATTTTCATAAAGCAGATACTGTGGAACAGCAGAGTGTAAAATAGTGGTCTTCAACCCTGGCGGGTCATCAGGACCACCTAGAGACTGGAGTAAAATAGAGATTCTGGGGCCTCACCTGGCGTTTTAAATAAGCTCCCGGGGTGATTCGGATGCACAGCCAGGGATAGAAACCTCACTGTAAGTGGTGAAGATGGAGAATGTGCAGCACGCATCTTCAGATAGTCTGTGAGGACAACAATTGGAAAATGAAAGAGCAAGTCACTGTTTATTTAAAAACGTTACCTAACACTTACTTTATGCTAGACACACTTCTAAGGGCTTCACAAGTACTGATTCATTCAGCCTTTATAGCAACTCTGTGAGATAGGTGTGATTTTTACCTCCACAAGCCACAGAGAGGTTAAGTACCACCTAGGGTCATGCAGCTAACCGGTGAAGGCAGGAGTCGAGTCCACATGATCTGACTCAGGAGTCTAGCTGGAGCCCTTTGCTGTGTGGCAGTCTATATCTGAAGCAAAGTGGAGAAGAGCTAGTCTGGTTGCTGGACAAATGAGTGGTAGTTACAAAGCCAGGTGGTAATGTAGGCTGGGGATCATATTTTAATAAGCAGTAATTATGCAAGGGTGCAAGAAAGATGGTTTGCGTGGAAAGCTTAAAGGTGGGAATTACGGATGTGCACTGGGCATGAATGAAGTGTGTGAATGAGACAGCCAGGTATAATTGTTGACTCTTAGTGGAGTTTGGAAGGCTCAGGCTTAGGGCCTGTCTGTCTTCCATAAATAATCACCACGCTCCTTCTTCATGGTAGACTTCTGCTGAGCTCTGAGGATAAAGGAATGAACAAAACCAACAGGGTCTAGCCCTCAGGAGTTCACAGTTCAGATGAGGAGGAGATAGGCTTTAAACAAAAATACATGGAAATACACGACTTGTCTTTCTATGTGTGACTTCTCCTTGGGACAGCCCAGTTGGCTTTACTCCATAACCTCAGGCCAAGGCTTCTCTCAGATGAAGACAGAAGGATGTGTTGCCTTCCACTTAATAATGGACTCTAACCTTTCCCACGTGCAGGAAGGATGAGCACACGTAAGTGCAGTCAGCACTTTCACTCATGGGCAAAACTTGTATGGAAGACCTTAGTTTTTATCATACTTAATGTAAAACATGGAGTGTTAGATGTTTGAGCATCAAGTGTCCATTGGCAATTACGTACAGCAGGTAACCATATTAATAAATGTGAACCTGGTAGAGCTATAGCATCAATGGCCACCAGTTTTTACTTGTTTGGAGGCTGGGCATATGTTAGCAAAGATGAGAGTAACGTTTGCAGTGTGACTGGGAGCACTTTGGGGCAAAATAAAGGTGATCAGTTCCTCCTTCAGTTCAGGCACAACTGGCTGGAGGGCCTGTGAGAGGAGATCCACCACAAGCTGAGGACTCCAAGTGGTGGTACGACAGCCAGGGCCAACTGTGACCCCACACGTGTGGCCTGTGTAAGCACAGCCATGATAAGGCAGTGCTTGCAATTAGAGTGAACATGCTGTGCATGTCACTGAGCCAGGAGAGCAGCCACACGTTCTTATCTTTGTATTATAAGCCCTTGGTTAGCATTTCTTAGGAACCACTATCCTTTAATTGGGATAATCCTTCGAGTAAGAAATAATGTTTGCTGCTGCTTCTCTCCTCGTTCTGTCTCCCTTAGCTACTGGAATGTGGTGGAAATTTGTTTGATGCCATTTCCATTGCTGTAAAGGCTGCTCTCTTCAATACAAGGTAAGTCTTCCTGGACATAGCCCCATGGGCCTGTGGGGAACCTGAGCCAACACTTATGATGGAACACTGAGGATGTTTCTACTGAAAGCTCAGAGGTGGAGATAAGAGGTTTTAGCATTGAAAATGGTGGTATTTAGGGGCTGGCCCCGTGGCCAGGTAGTTAAGTTTGCATGCTTTGCTTCAGCGGCCCAGGGTTTCACCAGTTTGGATCCTGGGGACGGACATGGCACTGCTCATCAGGCCATGCTGAGGTGGCGTCCCACATAGAACAACCAGAGGCACTCACAACTAGAGTGTACAGCTATGTACTGGGGGTTTGGGGAGGAGGAGAAGAAGAAAAGAGAAGGAAAAAAAGAAGATTGGCAACAGATCTTAGCTCGGGTGCCAATCTTCAAAAAAAAAAAGGTGGTATTTAATGTTAAGCTTCAGAAAACAGAGATTTCATAAGTTAAAACTAAATATATGCCTATATTTCTGTATTTATTTTTTGTATTGGTGTTTTCATAAGTAAACATGTATCTTGTAGAATAATATTAGAAAATTACAGAGACGGAAAAAGAGTAGAAACCAACTACAGGTCCATTATCCAAATATGTTCCTGGAGAGAGCTCCCTGGGGGAAAGGGTTCGGCCTGCGTGGTGCTCTGCTCTCTCCCCAGGCCCATGAACAGTGCCTGGCGCATGGCGGTGCTCATATATTCCTTGATTGGACACACGATTGTTCTCAAGGCAGGGTAGCAGCCTGCTCTTTGGTTACGTTAAGAGCAGGAAATGGCTGTGCCACTGTGGTTCAGCTTCCCAGACAGGCTTTGCAGCAAGGGACATGGCACTAAGCTTTTTTTGGAGTTGACATTTCCTCTGACTGTTGGATTGTATGTCCTTTTCCCCTTCTGTGTACCATGTTCTTTGAGAAAAGTTTGCAGCATTTGAAAATAAATATGTGGGCAGAGGTGTTCATTCCATGAGAGAGCTTATGTTGTGGTAATGGGGGATCCTGGGGTATTAGATAATGAGGATTAGAAACTTCTAGAGATATATTCTCAGGAATTAATTGGGTAAGTGAGCAAAGATATTATTCTAGGATGTTCATCACAGCTTCTTTGTAACAGTGAGAAATTGGAAACAACCTGAATGTCCCAACGTAAGGGATTGCAGTCTACATAGCAGCTTATCTGGAGGTTGTTTATATGTAAAACCAGTCAATAAATACAGTCCTCTCATCCTGTTTTTTTGTTTTATTTTACTTTTGGTAATTCCTATATTTAATATGTCTGGAAATGTATATATATATATCCCAAAATGGTCATTGTTATTATTTTCCAGTGTTCATATTGTGGGCAATTTGACATTTATCTGTAGTTTAGAGTTGTTCTATGGTAAGTTTAGACTACCTGCATAATTTAAAACAAAACAAACAAATAAATTCGGGCCATAAATTGCAGGATGGAATATTGACTGAGAATGAAAGCTGTGGAGTCCCACCTCTAGCTGTGCCACTAGACTCCTGGCTGAGACTAGTCGAGGGGCAGGCCTGGGACTCGTGGCCACTGCGGGGGCTCGAGTACTAGATGCCATCAGCAGCAGCCTGGGCCTCAGCTCTGTTGGAGAAGAAGGGAAGTTGCCATCTGTTGTACCCCAAGTCTCAGAAATTACTCCCCGTCTGCCAACTGGTTTCCATGGGCACCAGGGCAAAAAGAGAGAGTAGAACCAGGGAGGCTGCTGGGCTGCGGGGGAGGTGTTGGGCAAACTGTACAGCAGGAGGGGAAACCCAGCTGCTCAGGTTGGGGAGGACACCTGTCGTGGGCATGGCCATGTCCATCCCCAGAACAGGAGTGGCCCTGCAGACAGCAGGGAGGGGAACTCTGTGAGGCATTGCGTCCCCTTGGTATGTGACAAGACCTTTTGAACAGTCAAGGCCCGTTAGAAGGATGGAAGTTGTCCTCTAGACGGTATTCTCTATCCCTTCTGCCGAACCATATTGTGGCTAAAGGGCTGGGAAGATGTGTGTGTGTGTACGCTTATTTTTTAACATGCCACAATTCAAACTGGTTACCTGACTTGTTCAAATAGGATTTTACTTAGTACTTACACCCTGGGGGCCCCTGACATAGAGACTTTAGCTAGGGCAGACCCTAGCAGGACTCCTTTGTCCTTGTGGACATTCTCTGGCTGAAACTCCTCTGCTCTGGGTGTTGGCTTGTGTAGGGATGGACTGCAAGACTGAATCAGAGGGGGCTTATGTTAGAGGAACAAGGAAAGGCACCAACACTATTTCCATTATAGTAGCTGGGTGGACCTCCTCTTCCTTCCTGGCTCCTCCACCCTAGACTGGAGTGAATTGACTTTAAGGGTTAAATATATTTAAGGGTTAAATATAAGGGTAAATATATTTGCAGCACCCAGCCCAAGAAACAGAACATTGCCAGCCTAGCAGAAGCCCTTGCACCCTGTACCCCCATGCACTCACTACACTCACTGAGGATAACCACTGTCCTAAAACAATAGATTGGTTTTGTACTTGATATAAGTGGAATCACACCATGTTTTCTCTTTTGTGTCTGCCTTGTGTACTGAGCATTAAGTTTTGAGGCCTCTGTATTGTGGCCCGTAGTCATAGTTTGTTTTTTGCTGTATGGTGTTCCATTGTGTGAGCATGCCACAGTTTACTTATCCATTCTGTTGTTGGTGAGATTCTGGATAGTTTCCAGTTTGGGGCTGTTGCAAATAGTGCTGGACATCAACATTTTTGTACATGTCTTTTGGTGCACATATTTACTCACTTCTGTTGGATAGGGGTGAAAGTTCTGGGTCATAGGGTATGTCTGTGTTTAGTTTTAGTAGATACTGCAAAATAGTTTTGCAAAGTGCTTTTACTAAGTGATACTCCCACCAGCACTGTGTAAGAGTTCTGGGTTGCCCCACATCTTTGTTAACTCTTGGATTTGTTGTCTTTTTTATATTAGCCATTCTGATGAATGTGTCTTGGTATCACATTGTAGTTTTAATGTGCAATTCTCTGATGAATATTTGAGTTGAGCATCTTTCCATGTGTTTATTGGCTACATGAACGGCCGCTTTTATGAAGTCCCTGTTCAAGTCTTTTGCCCATTTTTCTATTGGGTTGTCTGTCTTTCTCTTCTGTTTGGTAGGAATTCTTTATGTAATATGTCAGTTTATATATATATATGTATACATACGTACACATGTTTGCAAATATGTTCTCCACTCTGGATTTTCTTTTAGTTTCTAAATGATGTCTTTTGACAAACAGAAGTTCATAATCTTCATGTATATATGTATTTTCAACTATAATATAATTGAATCTATCGTTTTTTCCCTTTATGGTATGCACTTTGTGTCATGCTCCAGAGATCTTTGTCTACTCCAAGGTCATAAAAATATTCTTAGTTTTTCTTCTAATGGCTTTATTGTTTTATTTTTGACCTTACATGTGCAGTCCATTAGCTATGAATTTTGTGTATGGTGTGAGTTAGGGATCGAGATTCATTTTGGATATTTGAGTGACCAAACATCATTGTTTAGAAGATCTCCTTTTCCCCCTGCTCTGCAGTGCCCCCTGTGCACTTTGACAGAGATTATAGGGAGTACAGGCATAGTATGCCTTTATCTTGTGAGACAGGAATTCTGACTCCTGTTCTCAATCTCAAGAGAAAGAAGTTATCTTTCTTCCTCTCAGTAAGTGGGAATTTTAATTGTGCTTTGGCTTCCAGGATACCAAGAGTTCGTGTTCTGGAGGATGAAGAGGGGTCGAAGGACATTGAACTGTCTGATGACCCTTATGACTGCATCCGGCTAAGTGTGGAGAATGTCCCCTGTATCGTCACTCTGTGCAAGGTATGAACTTATGTCTGATGGTCTTCCCTGTGGGTCTGCTTCAATCCCAACCCATTGAGGTTACTTAATAAGTTGAGAAGTTACAGTTTCACAAACCATATGGAAGTAGCTTTAACCCAAATTCAATAATTTGGTTATATTAGAAACCACTAGCATGATCAGCTCTTTCTTTTCTTTCTTTTTTTTCGGTGAGGAAGGTTGGCCCAGAGTTAACATCTGTTGCCACTCTTCCCTTTTTGCTTGAGGAAGACTGTCCCTGATCTCACATCTGTGCCAATCTTTGTCTGTTTTGTATGTGGGATGCTGCCACAGCATGGCTTGATGAGCAGTGTGTAGGTCTGCACCCAGGATCAAAACCTGTGAACCCCGGGCCGCCAAAGTGGACCATGCGAACTTAACCACTACACCACTGGGCTGGCCCCTCTTTCTTCTCTTTTTAATTGGAAGATATGATGGAGTCCTGGGAGCGCATGAGTAGGTTCGTAGAAGTAGTAGCCAGAGTTTGTTAAGCTCCTTTCTACATACCAGGCATTTCACTGAAACACCCTGGATGCATATTTCCTTTAATTCCCTCAACTGTATGGGGTCTAGGCTGGTTGAGTAGTGATAGGGTGGTTGAAAGGCAAACACTGTCCCCTCTGTGGGCCCACTATCCACATCTATGAAATGAGGGAGGTGGAGGAGGTCCTGGGTATCTAATATGTCAGGTGTGTTTTTCACATTAGCACAGAGGTCTGCAGAGCCTGACATCTGGCCAGCGCTAATGTGTAACTGGCACTGCCCAAGGCTGTGCAAAGAGGCCTGTATTAGCTGAGATTGTCGCTGACTCCACATAGGATTTCCTGTATAAAAATAAGACTGAACAGGTCAGGTTTAATTCCGCTAAAATCACTTCATGAACCTTGGGTATGGTCAAGCGTTGGGACTGACCAAAGCTGCCTGCACTTGACTCATTCTTGAGCATGTCCCTTAGCATGGACCCTCTTGATTCATCTTTGTCATCGTGGAACATCCATGTGTCCTCCCATGTGAATTTCTCCCTGTGCCCTTCTGTTGGAAGCCCTTGGTAGCCTCTCACTTGGACGGTCCCTGAATTATAGTTCTAACCGCCCTCCCACACCCCGTATTTACATTGCTTCAGATATTTTCCATCTGAGCAGTATTTAAAATAAGATCTTAATGGCAATGCCGGTTCTTTGCTGGTGTAGGTGTTCCCTTTAGAAGGCTCTCAAGGGTGGGGATCTGGGATGTGTCACTTACACATGCACTCTGCTTTCCTGACTTTGCAGATTGGCTATCGGCACGTGGTGGACGCTACTCTCCAGGAGGAGGCCTGCTCCTTGGCCAGCTTGCTGGTGTCTGTGACGAGTAAGGGAGTCGTGACGTGCATGAGGAAAGTGGGGAAGGGCAGCCTGGACCCAGAGAGCATCTTTGAGATGATGGAGGTGAGGCTCTGGTTCTGACGCACGTGTTGGGACCTGGCTGGAAATGCTTGCTGCTTCCTGTCCCCTTGGTCACACTGTGGGACTTCTCCCCATTTACACCCTTGAGCCCAGACTTGGAGCTTGGAGAACAGCTGGTGTGAGCTGGATGTCTGCTGAACAAGCCGAGGGTGGTGGCAGGGGTGCTGTAGGCTGTGAGGTAAGGAACCTGCCAGTAACAGGTGCTTATCTTCTTCCTCTCTGATCCCAAGTTTCGACATTTCTAAATGAGAGTGTTGGGCTGATAATGTGAAGAGTTGCATGTAACTCCAAAATCCCAAGCTTCTGTGATTCGATGAGGGAATCGAATTCCTGGCTGACTGCTTCCTGTCCCTTGAAGGAAGTGAGCACAGGTAGAGCCAGGGGGCTGAACGATGGCTGTCTCCCCGTTCTTGATGACTTTGGAAGTGTTGAAATGGAGATGAGTAGGCATGGTGGGAAATCCTCCTGGCAGCCGCAGGGCATGGATTGCTCCCTCTGGTCTCCTTGGCACATCTGGCAGCACCACTAGGGTGCTTTCCAGCTGCTCTGTACTGATTGGCTGACATGTCTGTTCTCCCTCACTGGCCTGGAAGCCCCTCCGTGGCAGGGACCGGGTCCTGCTCACCCATGTCTTCCCAAACCAAGCTTCCCCTGTGTCCACCTTGACTTTCCAGATGTCTTTGAGGACTTTGAGACTGACTAACTGACTGACTGACTGAATTGTCAGGGACAGAGTTAGCTGGACCCAGGTTTTTGTGTGTTAGTTAACCACTATGTCACAACACATGCCCAGAACTCATTGCTTAACAGCAAGCAAAGAGTTGCCATCTACACTCTTCCTTCATTCCTGGAAACTGACTTTTTGCTGAAGACTCTAAACACTTGATGTCTATTTTCTCTCTCTCTCTCTTTTCTTTCTTTCTTTCTTTCTTTTTTTTTTTTTTTGCTGAGGAAGAGTTGCCCTGAGCTAACAGCTGTTGCCAATCTTCCTCTTTTTTTTGTATGTGAGCCACCACAACAGCATGGCCACTGGCAGAAGAGTGATGTAGGTCCGTGCCCCAGAACCAAACCCAGGCCACTGAAGCAGAACATGCTGAACTTGACCACCAGGCCAGCAGAGCTGGCCCTTTTTTCTCTTTTTATCATCTTATTTGAAAGCAAAAATGGGCAGTGTATGTAGTGTTGAGGACCCAAGCATGGGCTCTGAAGACGTACCGCCCAGGTTGCAAATCCTGGCTCTGGGCCACAGTTCACTCCTCTGCAAAATGGGCATGATGATGGTAGTAGTAGCTGCTGCTGAGTGTGCTGTGGGGACAGAGGTCAGGCACGTGACAAGAGTGTCCGATACATCCTAAGTTCTTGGTAAACATTGTTCTTATTCTATGTATTCCTTTTAGCACTGAGTTCACGTGTCCAGTTGTGCACGGCAACCGTGTTCTTCCTGGTGGGTTGGTTAATTGGTTAATCTTTTTAAACGAAAGCATTTAAAATGCTTTGTAAGTGCTCCCAAGGCCTCTCTGGACAAGTGGCTCTCAAATCTTGTTTTAGAAGGGACTCTTCCCCCACCTCCCCGGGAGAATTTGATGAGAATTCCAGTATCTAAACAACAAACCAATAAACAAATAATAACTAAATTTATTGTGTGCTTATTATGTGTTAGACCTTGTTTTTAGTGCTTTAAATATGTGATATCGTTTAATCCTCAACCATCCTGTGAGGTAATTCTTGTTACCATCCTTATTTTTACAGACGAGGAAATTGAGGCGCATAGAGGATAAGTCTCTTGCCTGCGTCTCACAGCTCACAAATGCTGGCGCTGTGATTCACACCAGACTTGTGCCTCACGGTCGCCCCTCTCCACCGCTGACCTATGCTAACCTTCTAAGCCAGGTGGTTCTGGCTGCTGTGGAGGGAGGGGAGAACCAGAGCTCTGTCCCGTGAGCTGAGCTTCATCCTCCCCTGGGGCTTGGCACGAGCTCTGCAGACCCGGCGCAGGGGGCCACAGCCCTGTGGCTGTGACTCGGTGTTTGCCTTGCGCAGGGAGGCAGCAGTCCCGAAACCTCTCATGGGGAGGCCTAGACCCTCGTGGTGGTTGTCCGGGCTGCCACCCCGGCCTCTGCAGTCTCTTTCCTGCAAGTCTAGGTCAGACCTCTCAAGTCCTGGTGTCCGGTCTGTCTCATCTCCTCTTATTGTCTCTCCTTGCCTTCTTTTTAATGAATAATCAGAACCCCCATTTGATCAACTTGACATTTTTTCTTTTTCTAATGTTGTGATTGAAAAAAAAAAAACTTTGGACCGTAACCCTGACTTTGCATTTCATAGAGCTGATCACTTCCCAGCCTTCAGACTGAGATCTTCTTTCATACAAGTTTTTGGTAATACTTGGAGCCTCTTCCATGTTAGTTAGGGGTCAGGGGAGAGGCGTCCAGCTCTGGGGAGAATACAGCTATAACTGAGAGGATTAGGGCGGCCATCTAGGCCTGGCTGTCTTTCTCCCTGGCGGTGTTGAGAATGGAACCCATGGCACGGTGGAATTAAAACTGCTGTGGGAACATGGAAGACTTTGAGGTGGAGACTTGTGGTGGAGACTTCTTAAAGTGATTCATGAGCCCAGAGACGGAGTAACAGTTTCATAAAGAAAGATGTTTATATATTAGGGGTTTTTTGAGGGGCCCCCTTGTGTCTGCTGTTTAGGGGCCAATTAGAAATTCTGTGGGTTGTCCAACCTCTTGACCTTCCAACATTTCATGCCTTTAGCATCTCTCTGTATGGCAGTGACACCAAAGACCCTATTCAGGTATTGACTTTGGTCTCCTTTGAGCAGTTCTGCTTAGAGATTTGGTGGCAGGTGAATTAGAAACTGCTTGTTCAAACATGTCCTCAGCCCCGTCGGTTCCTTTATCAGATAGACTCTGGATTCTCTGCGGTCTCCCTATGCCTTCTCACTACAGTGCAGTGGGACTTGGCTGTGCCCAAGTCCAGGTTTGGTTGACAGTTTTGCTGCTTGTTGTAATGGCAGCAGGAATGCTAAGCTTGAGTTAATGGCCGAGGCAGCCTTTGCTGCTTCCTGCTTGCTGCCTGGGGGTCGGCATATTTTTTTCATTTTTTTTTTTTTGCCCCAAGTGTGGAGGTTTTTCCAGAATGAAACTACAATGCTGTTGGGGTTTGGAGTTTGCTTTTGTATTGATTTGATTAAGTAAATAAAAGTCCTGTAAGGCAGATGGAATGTGTAGTTTTGGAGTGGCCAGCTGGCAGAGAGGGAAGCTTTTCCCGGTCAAAGTGTGTGTGCCTGACACGTGGCATGTGCTCTTCCGTCCCTTCTCTGCCCTGCAGACCGGCAAGCGCATGGGCAAGGTGCTGCACACCTCCCTGCAGAACATCCTCCACAAGGAAGAGAGCCTGGGGCCCAAGAGGCAGAAAGTCGGATTCCTGGGATGATTGCACCTCAGCCCCCAGCTGTGGAGCGTTTGTTTCTACTTTTCCTTTTAAGCCAAAGTTTGTATATATTTTTCTTAACTGTGATGAATGTAAGGCAACATTTATACATGTAAAATTAAATTCTACTTTCTGGTCTGGTTTGGTATAGCCAGAGTTCTTCAGCTGTAAGTCAAGACTCCGTTCAGTGACCCCTGGGAGAGTCTGGTCCTTGTCTAGTGAGTGGCAGCCAGGTCCAGAGATCTGCTCCAAGGAGAGGCCTCTGGTCATGGGCCTCCCCAGGGAGACTCGTTCATCTCCTGCTGCAGGAGTTCAAAACAACAACAACAGACACACTGTAAGAAGGACCTACCAGAAAAATGGTTTAAAGGAAATGCTTATGATATGTTTTTGGTGAAATTTTTTTCCCCTGTAGAGCTTTCACAATAAGAATCACACACACAGAGAAAAAGGTTAATTGGCGTTGTGTAGTGAGTGCTTCTGGGTGAGGAGAAAGGAGGATGCACTGTGCCCCAAGTACAGCCCCAGGGCTTCTCCCTGGCTGGTGAGTCTTGCTGAGTCCTGGGGAGCCCAGTCCTTGCTTCCTGCCCTCCAGGAGATCCAGGCTGAGCTCCCTCTGGTCAGGGGCTTAGCGGCCACTTTGGTACTTAGCCAACCTTTCTTAGCACTCTTGTTTTGAAATTGATTTGTAACCTCTCCCTGGTGTTTCATAAGATTTCCTTGTTTTATCAGCATTAAGAAGGCTGTCTTAGAGATGTTGTCATTTGATTACTCAACTTGCCTTTGTACTCAGGATAGGAGGGAAGGCCATTTTCAGTGGCCCCAGAAGGCTCTTCCTATAAGCCTGTATTCTCACAGTGCAGTGTGTTGGAATTAAGTCTGTTCATTGGTTGAGCAGTCTTTGTTTTTTTCCAGGGGAACTGGAACTCCCCAGTCAGTCTTAAAGAGCCCTGGGGAAGGAGCTGATTCATGAAGGAGAATATTTCAGCTGAGGCATTTGCTCTCTGCATTTCAGTTAGACAAATAGGGTAAGGAGTTAGGAATTTATTACCTAACGGAAAGAACATAATGTGAGCTGAAGCCCTTGCAGACTGGTTCCAGAGGCCTTGGCGTGGGCACCTCCTGCCAGTATGGCCAGGTCCATCCCTGTGGAGAGAAGCAGCTGCCTAGACTGGGACTTGAAGCTGCTGCCCTGTTGAGAAAATAGCCTGGCTTTTTGTTTTTCCTTTTATGATTTTCCAGTGATTCTCCCTACAGGTGGCATGACAGTGCTCCTGTTTGACAGCAGTCAGCCTGTTCCGCCTTCCCTGCTCCTGGTTGACGGCCTGTGGTGGGACATTGACAGTGGGGTGCAAAGATACAACTAGAGTTGGAATAAAGTTTAGAAGGCTTTGGTTTTGATGATTAAAGACATGAGATAGATGAGACAGACAGATAGACAGATGAGGATTTGCCAGGCCACTTGTACAGCAACTACACAACTGGGCTGGTTGGATAAGCAGTTACAGTGAAAATGAAAGCGAGAAATAGATGTTAGCATCTGTCTCTACCACCCTATACCTTTCCTTGAAGGCCACCCCTACCTGTAAGTAGTATATGTCACAAACGAAACAAAACACCAAATGAGCAAGGTCTCTCCACAGATCCAGGAAGCTCAGAAAACACCAAGCAGGATAAATGCCAAAAAAAACTATACCAGGGCATATCATTATCAACCTACAGAAAATCAAAGATAAAGAAAAAATCCTAAAAGAAGCCAGAGGGGGAAAAACATCTTACCTATAGAGGAACACAGATAAGAATTGCGTCCAGCTTCTCCTCAGAAACCATGGAAGCAAGAAGAGAGTGGAGTGAAATATTTAAAGTGTTGAGAGAAAAACCCACCAAGCTACAATTTTGTACCCTGCAAAATTATCCTTCAAAAGTGAAGGAGAAATAAAGACTTTTTCAGACAAACAAAAATTGAGGGAATTTGTTGCCAGTAGACCTGCCTCACAAGAAATGTTAAAAGAAGTTCTTTAGAGAGAAGGAAAATGATAGAGGTCAGAATCTTCATAAAGAAAGGATCTATATAAAGAAAAGGAAGAGCATTGGAAAAGGAATAAGTGAAAGTAAAATAAAAACTTTTGTTTTTTTTATTCTTAAGTGATCTAACAGATCAGTTATTTTTTTAAAATAATAGCAACAATGTATTCAATTCTGTATACTTGTGTCTTTATACGTGCTTATGTGTAAGTGAAGTGAATGCCACCAGTGATAGAAGGGATGGGAGGGAAGAGTTAGGATTATTGTGTTATTATAAGGTATTCACACTGTATGTAAAGTGGTATAGTGTTGTATAGTTATTTGAAAGTGGATGTGGATTAGTTGTAAATGTATATTGCAAACTCTAGGGCAACCACTAAAGAAAGGGAAAGAGGTATGCTAAGAAAGGAGAGAAAATGGAATCAAAATGTTCAACTAAAACCACATAAGGCAGAAAATAGAGTGGAAGACAAAAATAGAAACAAAGAATAGGGCAACAAATAGAAAAAGTAACAAATAGGGTAGATATTAATCCAGCGAAATCAATAATCATTGTATTAGAGTTCTCCAGAGAAACAGAACCAACAGTATTGGTATGTAGGAAGAGATTTATTATAAGGAATTGGCTCACACGATTATGGAGGCTGAGAAGTCCCACTCTGCTGTCTGCAAGTTGGAGACCTAGGAAAGCTGGTGATACAATTCAGTCAGAGTCCAGAGGCCTGAGAACCAGGGGAGCTGGTGGTGTAGATTCCAGGCTGGGTCTGAAGGCCTGAGAACCAGGAGCACCAGGGACACGAGAAAATTGCTGTCCTGGCTTATGCAGTCAGGAAGGAAGGGCTGGATTCCTCTTCACCTTTTTATCCTATTCAGGCCCTCAACGGATTGGATGATGTCCACCCACATTGGAGACGGCACTTGTGTTACTGAGTCCACTAATTCAAATGCTAATTTCATCAGGACGCATCCTCACAGACACACTGAGAAGTAATGTTTTAGCCAGATATCTGGGCACCCTGTGATATAGTCAAGTTGACACATAAAATTAATCATCACATTCACTTTGAACATCAGTGGTCTAAATGCACCAATTGAAAGACATTGTCAGGGTGGATCACTTTCTCACCTATATGCTGTCGATAAGAAACTCACTTTAAATATGACACATACTAGATTAAAGTAGATGAAGGGAGAAAGATAAACCATGGTGACATTAATCAAAAGGAAGCTGGAGTAGCAATACTAATTTCGGAGCAGACTTCAGAGCAAGGAGAGTTATCAGGAATAAAGAGGAGCGTTACATAATAATAAAGGGGTGAGTTCTCCAGGAAGACATAAAAAGTGTAATGTGTATGTGCCTAACATCAGAGCATCAAAATACACGAGGTAAAAACTGATAGAACTGCAAGGAGAGAGACATGAATCCACTGTCACAGTTGGAGACTCTGACACGCTCTATCAGAAATGGACAGATCAAGCAGACAGAAAATCAGTAAAGACATATTTGGACTTAGTACCATCAATCAACTGTACGTGACAGACATCTATAGACAACTTCATCCAACATCAGCAGATTACACATTCTTCTCAAGCTCTCACGGAACATTCACCATGATAGACCACATTCTGGGCCATAGGACACACCTTAGCAAATTTTAGAGAATAGAATTCATACAGTGGTCTGCTCTCAGACCGCAATGAAATTAAACTAGAAATCAGTTCCAGAAAGATAGCTGGAAAGTCTCAAAATACTTCAGACAACAC
Source organism: Equus caballus (assembly GCF_041296265.1). Lineage (NCBI taxonomy): Eukaryota > Metazoa > Chordata > Mammalia > Perissodactyla > Equidae > Equus > Equus caballus. Next base: position 52,935,088 of record NC_091699.1, on the reverse strand, counting down.
ATTTCTAAATAACACATGGGTCAAAGAAATCTCAAGTGAAATGAAAAACTATTTTGAACTAAATTAAGATGAAAACACAACTTACCAAAATTTGTGGAATGTACAAAAAGCAGTGCTTAGAAGGAAGTTTACAGCATTGAAGGCATATATTGGAAAAGAAGAAAGATCCAAAATCAATTATCTAAGCCTCCACCTTAGGAAACTAGAAAAAGAAGAGCAAATTAAATCCAAAGTAAGCAGAAGAATAAAGAAAGCAATGAAATTGAAAACAGGAAATCCATAGAGAAAACTAATGAAACCAAAAGCTAGTTCTTTGAAAAATTCCAGAGAAGGAAGAGATCTTAAGGAGTGAGCAGTCTGTTACCAGCCATTTTCTTCCCCAGGGGGGCATTTGCAGATTCTGGACACGGGCTAAGGGTCACACTTGGTGCACATAGAGGGACTCTATGGAGGGAAAAGAAAAGCCAGCAAAACTGGTGAGGTTGTATAGGGCTAGTGTGATAATTTGGAAACTTCAGGATCTCTAAGTGCACAGCTGAGTTTTTCTCAAATTCTAAAGCTATATGGGGGAGGGGTGGCAGAGAGTGTCAGTAAGGTGGATTGAAATCTCCTGAGCATCCTATAGAGCTAATCAGATTTTCTCTTGTGTGAGATATAGCTGAAGACATCAGGTAAGTGCAAAACTGGGCTGAGCATGCCCAGTTTATTCTTCCCACATTTACAAATCAGGTAATTTACTGTCTTGCCCCTGGAGAGAAGGAATAAAGGGGGTGGACAGAGGCCAGCGAGCCCTGAGGGCCGTGTGGCTTCTCAGACCAGTCCTCCTCCTCCCCATACCTTCGCAGATTGCCCAGCTGCCTCACACATGGGATCTCTGTGTGCTCCTTGCAAGAATCCCATTGTTTAGGTAGAGTAGAGATTATTGCCCCATTTTATGGAAGATGAATCTGGGTCTTGAATAACTTGCCCCGAAGGACACAAAATCAGTTGTCTGAACCAGATTTGGAACCCAGTTCTCCCAGTTCTCTTTCTTTCTTTTTTTTTTAAAGATTTTATTTTTCCTTTTTCTCCCCAAAGCCCCCCAGTACATAGTTGTGTATTTTTTTTTTTAAGTTGTGGGTCCTTCTAGTTGTGGTATGTGGGACGCCGCCTCAGCATGGCCTGACGAACAGTGCTATGTCTGCGCCCAGGATCCGAACCAGCAAAATCCTGGGCCACCAAAGCGGAATGTACGAACTTAACCACTTGGCCAAGGGGGCAGCCCCCAGTTCTCTTTCGACTAGGACACTGGTGACCTTTAGGAACAAAACAACAAGAAATTTGGGCCCCACAAGATCCAAGAACTTGGCCAAGTGGTGTATTGCCTCCCCCAGTACTGTGTGCCCCAGGCCCAGGCACACGGGAGAGAGGCAATACTTGTGGAATGAATGGCAGAGCTCCAGGCCAACAAGGTTTGAAAAGGAGCAAATTGCTGTTGTAATGAGGGCCACCGAAGCCAAGGTTGCAGACCCTTGTCTTTGGTTTTGACTAACAGCGGAGACTGCCCTTGCAATATCCTCGGTGCACTGTGGATGCTCTTACCTTTGAGGACAGTGTGCAGAGTTCTCTGTCTCCATAGGCAGGCCACGTTTCTGTTGACATAGGGCCAGTGGAGCTGAAAGGAAACATCTGTGCAGGGCGAGGATAGCGGGTGGGGATGGGTCCGTGTTGGGCCAGAAGTTTTCCCATTGTTTGAGCTGACCTGGGTGGGGTGGCCAGAGCTGGTTTTATGTAACTCAGACTTCCCAGCTTTGGAGGAAAAAGAAAAAAAAAAAAAACGCTTGAAAACTGAAATGTGCCTTTTAGAGCTGTCTCCTGATTTTTTCTGCCTCTAGGCTTTATTATCAAGATCATTCTTTCTGCAGGGAAATTGGTATGAAAAGATGGCCCTTTGTATATATATGTGTATATACCACACTTTATCCATTCATGACCTTGAGGATATTATGCTAAGTGAAATGAGTCAGATGAGAAAGACAAATACCATATGATCTCACTCATGTGGAAGATAAACACACATAGATACAGAGAACAGATTGGTGGTTACCAGAGAGGAAGGGTGGGTGTGGAGAAGGTGAAGGGTTAAGGGACATACGTGTACAGTGACAGATGGCAACTAGACTTTTGGTGGGGAACACGTGCAGTCTATACCAAGGCGAAATATAATGATCCCACACCTGAAATTTATACACTGTTACAAATCAATGTGACAAAAAAAAAAGGCCTGAGGGTAGTGTGTTAGTGCAGGGATGTTTCCTTGAAAGTGGATCACTCATGAACGTTAATCCAGTGTTCTCCTGGCTGAAACTACCACGCTTGCTGCCGTACCGGCTGGTCAAGGCCCTGTGGACAGTGCCAGCAGGAGATCTTTCCTGCTGGGAAGATGAGATCCATAGACTCCACCAGGGCTGTCGGTGAGTCCATTGCAGGTGGCCACGGTGGCAGTTCTCGCCTGGCCAGGGAGAGCTGGGGGTGCACAAGGGGACCTGGGTATTTAATGGCCATAGGCTCAACACTGGCAACAAATGAGGCATGGTTGCTACAAAGAGCCTGTGCATCTGTAGCTTGTCCAGATGCTTGTAGAGTGTCCAGTCTGACCACAGGAGACAAAGGCCCCTGCCCACAGGCAAGCCCCTTGAGAACATGTTTTGTTCTGGGAGCTAAGCCACAACAAGGACAGTAACAAGCAGACTTCTGTCCAAAGATGATTTTCTGGAAGGTTAAAAAAGTCCTAGAACTGTATCATAGAAGCCAGTTGGGAGGAAAAGGGGAAAGGAACATGGAGAAGAGACAGTCAAAGAAGGACACGATGGCCAAGTTCAAATATTTGCCTGCCTCTTAGACGATTGCTCCAGAGGCTGGCACCAGGGACCACTGGGTGATGTTTCGGAGGCCTGCCTGCCTCACCGTGGGGGACTTTATAGCAAGCTGAGTGTCTAATGATGGGACCAGCTGCTTTGCAGAGTAATGAGCTGCTCATCCCAGGAGGGGTTTAAGCAAGCACATGGAGGCGTCTGACAGACTCAATGGAAAGGGACACCCCCCCATCGAGGGGTGGTTATACCAGACAGCCTCTTCCACCCTGCTTTGTAACTCAGAGGTTGAGAGACAGTGGGCCACTTGCATTTTTTGAGGCCCACTGAAGCAATTAAAAAATGAAATGCCAAAACAAGGTTATGAAAAATGGTGATATATTTTAAATATTTACATTTAATGAAATAGCACTTTTAACACAAATATGATGCAGGGCAACATGATATTCACAAGACAAGACCTCCTTTTAAAACATTCTGAGGGTGCTCCAGGCACTGGTGACGAGTCCAAATTTACGGTGTGTGATGAACTTGTCTTCCCTCTGGGCTGCTGGTGTGTCGCGCTGGGTAGGCCTTCCTTGGGAGACATGCCAAGCCTAAACCTGGGGAGGCCCCAAACCAAGGCACCTCCCCTCCTGTGATTTCACATCAGTCATTTTAACAGCCTAGGTGACACCTAGGTGCTTGTAGAGGAGCTCTGTGTCATGCACGCCCGCATGCACACACACAGGCTCTTGAAAACCTGCAAGGTGAAAAAGCTGAAGACACTGCTCACTGCTCAATGGAAAGTGCTCTAAGCAAGCTTTCCTGAAGTGTGGAGAGTTCACTTGCCAGGTCAAGTAGGAAAGAGTCGCATTCCCCCAGTGAAGTGTGGTCCCATCTTGCTTGGGGGCTGATGTTGGACAGATGCTTAAAGATTCCCTGTTACATCTCTGGGACCCCCCACCCGCCACTTAGCAGCCCAAATGCTCTCTCCCAAGAGTGGTCTGATCACTGCCCTCCCCAGCTTGTTCTTTGTTGGCCTCCACTGCCTCCAGGCTTGTGTCAAGTCTTTTAACAGGCTGGAACAGCCCTTTCAGATCTGGCCTGTTCTACATCTCCAGCTTTATTTCTTCCTCACAGGATCTAGAATGTGCTGTTGGCCTGGAGCACTGTCCACCCTCCTTCCCCCTCCTCCCCCCCAAAACTCCCCGGCCAACCCCTCTGTGTTCCCTCCTCAGGTCAGGGCTGCCTTCCTTCCTTGCCCTGCCCTGCTGCGTTGGGTGCCCTGTAAGAGCCCACCACAGCCCCAATGGCACAGTGCCCCTCACATTGAGCCCCCAGAGCCTCACATAGGCCCAACCACATTGTGGAGTGAATGAGGGACTGATGGGGTGCTAACGTTTCCAGGGGGTCCTGACACAGTACGGCTGTGTGGCTCCTGTGTGACGAGACACGGAGCAGCCGCCTAGGGGGTCCCAGTTTCCTGAATCGGCACAGCAGAGCTTTTCTGGGACTTCCTCCCCAACAGATCTCGGGCAGGGCCTCAACAATCAGGCCCATCCTGGAAAATGTGGGGCCTCTGGCGCCTCATGCTGGGAAACAAACTTCTTCCCTTTCCTTACTGCCAAAGAGCCAAGATGAGAAAACCTGGAACACCAAGGAGTTAGAGAGAGAAAAAAGAATAGTAATTTTCTCTTGCCACGTGCTACCCACCCAGAGTTCCAGGAAGCAGGCCCCTAACCCTGTTAGGCCGTGTAATCTTCCGCCCCAGCTGTCTCACTGAGGGCCCAGCTGTGATATAAAACCCTCTCCTGCTCTGTGAATGTGAGAGATGGAGCCCAGCATCATTAAAGGGCCCTGCCAGTGCTCGCTGCCTGTCCAGGGCTCCTGCCCTTGGTGTGACCACAGTGCTATGGGCCAGGCCAGCTAGGCTGCAGACAGATCCCTCCCCAACTCAGATGGGGCAAGGCGGGCCCCTGGAAGCCTGAATCACATAGTACTGCATTTTCTTTTTGAACAATCTCAAACTCACAGAAAATTTGCAACTACAGCATAAAGCACGTTCGTCCCCTGAAGCATTTGTAAGTGGTCCACCTGATGCCCCACCACCACCTCATGGTTCAGTGCCTGTTTCCTGCAGACAAGGCCACGCCCCTGCGTACTTGCAGCACACCATCCAGATCCGGACAGTAACCAGATATGTCACTGCCGCGCTCCTCATCAGCTTTCTCCAGTTGCTCCAATAGCGTCCTTGAGAGCGGAAGGGGCAGTCCAGAATCACACGTTGCATTTTTTGTTATGTGTCTTCAATCCCCTTCAGTCTGAAACATTCCTCAGACGTGGGCTGTCATTTTGTGGAAGGCCCCTCGGTGTGGGTTTGTGTGATGCTTCTTTGGCAGGAATCTCACGGGGGCGATGCCGTTCTCACCTCAGCCCCTCAGGTGCTCAGAGGCCGCAGGCTTTCCCTTGTCCTACTATTGATGCTGTTGGTCACTTGACTGACGTGATGTCTGCCCAGCTTCTCCACTCGGACGTCACTCTTTTTCTCCTTGTAATTTTAATAACTGTTTTGTGGGCACATAGTTTAAGACTATGAAAATATCCCATTCCTCATCAGACTTTCGGTGTTTTCACTCATTTATTTATATCTCTGTGCGCTCGTGGTTTCCTATTTTATGGTTACCATCACCATTTTGATGCTCAAACTGTCCCTGATGGCCCTTGGAAGCTCCTTCAAGCTGGCTGTGTGTCCTGCTGACATGTCCCCATCATTCTTTAACCAATTCCTTGCTTTCTGGCAAAACAACTTGTTCCAGGCTCATTTTCTACTTTCCCTGCCCCAGCCCTGAAATCAGCCATTTCTCCAAGGTGCTCTGGCTCCTTTTAATGGAAAGCTCTATTTAGAAGCCCGTGCTTGGATGCTAGGAATGTTGGAGGCTTTGCAAGGGTTGCTGCTCCCAGGCCCTCCCAGTGACAGCTGGGGAACAGATGTGCACATTCCTGTCTAAATTTATGGATTCATCTTTATATGTTGAAGTCCAAAATTGCACATTGATGGCCCCAATTTTAATCCTCTGCCATAGGATTCGTTCTCGCTCTGTGCCTCCCTTCTCCAACGATGAGAAACCTGGCTCCCATTGTCTTTAATAGATTTGCTTATTCGATGGATGCCCCCGTATGTAACTAACCTCTCAGGTCTGCTGCCACCCTCTCTCCCATGCAGATCCCCTCCTCTCCTCGCTTGGGCTTCAGCACTCCTTCCAGGGCCTCCACTCCCCTGGGGATGACCCCTCCACCCTGCTGAGCCCCGACACCCCACACCATCTTTGACACTGCTCTGGGGCACCATGGCCTCCCCCTTTCCCACCATGGTCACCTCTGCTTCAGGATAAGATGGCTGAGAAATGGAAGTGAAGAAAGGAGAGGATTCCTTTGCATTTTTAACCAAAGATGCATCAAGTGCATAGAGACAGAACCACAAAATAATCATAACATTCTCAACAATTAGGCAGTTAGCCCAAGATCACTCTGTAAAGAGGCATTGTAGTGTAACCGTTCTGGAGTCACCCCACTTGGGTTCAAATACTGGCACTGCTTGTAAGGGTTGGGTAGCTTGGGCAAGTCCCTTAACCTCACTGAGCCTCAGTTTCCTCACCTGTAAAATGGGGAAATGACAGTACTTCCCCCATGTTGCTCGTGTGAGGCCTCCATGAGCTAATGCGAGGGCAGGGCATGTCAACAGATGCGAGTTATGATGGCTCTCCTGTATTTCTCAGAATCCTAGAAAATAATGACTCTGTTTTAGAAGGCAGGGCCAGCATCTGGGTGGGTGTTCCTCGGGAGGCGAGGCTCTGCAGCTCCTGGGCCTTCCTCCTTTTGCAGGCTTTTTTTTTGGCATGCCTGCAGCCAAGTCTGGGAGGGTTTCCTGGACAGAGGTCCTCGTGGCCACTGCCTTAAGACGTGCAGCCTGGGCGGCAGCTGCCACTGCTCTCCCATCCAGGCCACTGCAGGCAGCAGCAGCCCCGGCGGTGCGGCAGCATGGAGCTCTGGGGGGCCTACCTGCTCCTCTGCCTCTTCTCCCTCCTGACTCAGGTCACCACTGAGGAGCCAAACCCCAAGGTCAAGAAGGCTGCAAATGCCAAGAAAGGTAAGCAGGAGGGGGCGGGGCCCCTCCCCATCTTCCAGGGAGCTGATGGCCCTCTCCTTCGCTGTTCCTCATGCTCTGTCCCTTCATTTTCCTTCTTGATGAGTCCCGGGAACTTTAGTGAAGTGCCCCCTGGGGCCTGAGGGAATTCTCCAGTAGCAGGGGCAGTTGTCAGAACTATAAGGATCACTGATTCTCAGAATCAGAAAGAACCTTCCAGATCATCTAAACTGACATCCGCTACCCCCTCCCCCAATATTTTAAAGAAATCAAACCTTTGGCTTGGCAGTCTGGAGATGCTCAACTCTCATCAGGGAGAGCCGACGGGCTTTGCCTTGTCATCTCTGAACTTTGGGTTTCTCAACTGTAGAATGGGAATAGTGACATTTTCTCAGAGGCATATTGTGAGAATTTAATGAGACAAAACATATAAAGTGCACAGCCCAGTGCCTGGCACATAGGATATACTTGATATACAGGGAAAAAATTGGAACAAGTTAATTCTCAGTTCTATAGTGTATCACAGCCTTGAGGAAATAAAAATTTTCAAACCCAAACTGGACTCTGGAAGTAGCTTTGCTCCCACTCTGTCACCTCTGGGGTGTGGGGTGTCCTTGGGTTGTCTTGGCTGCAGCAAGGCCTGCCCTTGGAGCCCTGCCTGCAGTGACGTCACCCCAGGCTGTGTTGAGACAACATTAGCAAAATGCCATGGCAATGACCCGAACTGTCAACCCCCCAGGGCTCAGAGGCCAGGAGAGAGAGTTCCAGGGGATGAGAGTGCAGATTTAGGCCAAGAACCAGGCGGCTAGTGCCAAGAGCACAAAAAAGGCAGAGTGAGGGGTGTGGGCCACCCTCAGGCCCCTCTCTGAGCCTCCTCTGTCAATGGACAGCTGCCCATTGGCCATGGACTAGTGATGTACAGAAAGGCACATCAGGACCATGGAGACTGACGGGGCTGCGACAAAAGAGGGCAGATCTGGGTGCTGATGGAAAATAATCTCCAACGTTCAGTTTATAAAGTAAACAAAAGTTCAAAACAGAATGGATACTGTGCCGACATGTTTTGAAAAAGGGATTTATATAAAAATATGTATTTACCTGTATCTGCATAGAATTTTGCTGGAAGGATCCACAAGAGTTAGTAACAGTAATTACCTCTGGGAAGAGAAACTGAGGAGCTGAGGGCAGTCTCAATTGGGAAGGAGATTTTAACTTTTTGAACTGTTTTTTATTATTATATGCATATATTATCTTCCAGAAAATGTTCATTAAAAGGAGAAGACAATACCATGCATGGTTGTGTCCATGAGCATTAGCTAAAATTGCCACCAAGGGATGTTCTTTCTAAAGGCAAATAATAGAATTTTTTTTTTTTTTTTTTGGAGGAAGATTAGCCCTCAGCTAACTACTGCCAGTCCTCCTCTTTTTGCTGAGGAAGCCTGGCTCTGAGCTAACATCCGTGCCCATCTTCCTCTAGTTTATACGTGGGACGCCTACCACAGCATGGCTGCCAAGCAGTGCCATGTCCGCACCCGGGATCCGAACCAGCGAACCCCGGGCCGCCGAGAAGCGGAACGTGCGAACTTAACCGCTGCGCCACCGGGCCGGCCCCTCAAATAATAGAATTTTTGAATGTGGAAAATAGTTGCTAATTTCTCAATTACCAAAGATTTAGTATTTATCTATTTCATCATGTAAATCATGTATTTGATGATGTCAAAAAGGAGAAGGTCAGACCACACGATGCCTTGGTCCTCTGCAGCTGTCATTCAGACCCTGGCCCCAAGTGGGCTTCATGGAGCTGCCCCTGGAGGTCCAGGATCCCCAAGGCCCACAGCACAGCCGACAGCAATGGGAGCGTCCTGTTCCGCCCCAGCCTCTCACTGAAACCCACCTCAGTGTTTCGACTCGCCTGGGTCTTTCTTCCTGCCACCTCTTGCCACATATACAACAGATGCTTGTGGAGCTCTTTCTCCACATGGGGCCGATGGGTGTGCCGAGCACCCTAGCAGAGGGTCACTGTCCCTGCTCCTAAGATGCAAATCGACATGAGAGCCACAGTGGTTTTACTCTGGAATACACTAAAACCCAGGTGCCCGGGGCCCAGCCCGGGAAACGCTGGCTTGGGGTGTGGGCCCCAGCATCCGCCTTTTCCTTAAGTCTCCAGCGATTCCTTGGAGCTGCCAGGATTGAGGATCACAGGGAGAATCTAGTTGTCGGCCCGTGCACCGAAGTCAGGGAGGGAGTCCAGAGGAGGGCCTTGACCCAGGAGACCCCTTGGTGCCAGGGTGAGGGCATGTCACAAGGTGGTGAGACCAGCTAACAGAGGAAAGGACAGCATGTGCTGAGCCCCGACCCCAGCCCCCAGGGTCGGGGGAGGGGGGAGAGCCCAGGGTGCTTCTGGGAACTCATCTGCTCATGGGGTGGGGTGTGGCCTGAGTGGCTGTGCGGGGGTCAGCCAGAGGTGAGGCGTGCAGGGAGGGCTCCGGCAGCTGGAGCTCCAGGGCCCTCAGGGCCATGCCTGGCAGAGGAGCTTGGGGGCAGGGGGGGTCACACAGGGGGTCCTGGGCCCTTAGAAACGGACTGGGAGACCTGGAGGGCATCCACTCCAATAACTTGCATCAGGCTCTGAGGCTCAGAGATAGAGGGCAGCACAAGGGCCTCCTGACTGCTCACCCAGAGCTGTGGAGATGCCCCTACTCCCACACCTTCCTGGGGTGGACTACTGCTAGCGCCTTGCTCCTTGGCCAGTCCCTGGAGGGCCCCTTGCACACACAGGCACCTTGGTGCAGATTATAAAAGGTTCCCCCTCTGAGCTGACAAATTAAAGAAAGGCACACCTTTCTCTGGTCTGGTCAGACAGCATATCCAGGGCGAGGCTCAGGGGCTAGAAATGGGCCCCCACTTGTCCTCTCAGTTGAGTGCCCTTGTGCAGTACCCAACTTGCACAACCTGACATGGCACCCTGTGCTGGTGCATCATGTGATGGGGTACAGACCTGCTGTGAACTGGCTGAGGCAGAGGCCCAGTGTGAGGCACGCATAACCCAGTCAGGCTAGTTTGCCAGCCCAAATCCTTCCTTTTTTGTCTTGCTCATCTCGCATTTTTTCCTCATATTTGATAAGTTACGTCACCAATTTCCGTACATACAAGTATGTTTCTTGCCTGTGTTTGCGATCCCTGTGATTTCCCTGCAAAGGCATCTTATGGGTGGACAAAGGCTCTGACCTCACCCCTCATGACCGTGGACTTCATGCAAGCCCGGCCAAATGGCCCCTGGAAGTGCTTCTCCACCCTCTGCTCAAGCTGAGCACAGCCTTTCCTGAAACCCCTGGGATTTCAGAAAGCCTGGGATCCACCCACAGGCCCTCGGCTTACACACACATGGAGAAAGACACTTCCACCTGCCCCTGCAGACTCTGCATAAGCGGCTCCCGACAGGGCCTTCCTGCTCCGGATGCTCACGTTGGGAATCTGTGTGCTGTCACGGAGAGAGGGAAGAGCAAGCCTGCAGCCAGGCGGACGTGGGTTCGGGCCAGCCCTGCCAACTGCTGGCTCTGCCATCTTAGGCGAGTTGCTTCAGTCTGGCCTCAGTTTCCTGTCTGTGAAGCAGTGGTGGCATAGAACACACACATTACCCAGGTCACAGGGTCGATCATGAGCCAAGCTCTGGCCACATGCTTTATTTCTCTTAGTCTCTAGTCTTCTCCAGAGTCCTCGAGGTGGGGATATTGCCCCCTTACAGATGAGGAAACTGAATTCAGAGAGGCTGAGCAACTTGCTCCGGGTCACTCACTTCCATGCAGCCTCAGAGCCCAGGCACACGCGGACCTGTGCTGCCGGCCTCGGCCCCAGGCTGGAGCGCCTGCCCTGCTGGTCCTAGGCCTGCTCCTCCAGCTTGGGCAGGTGAACCTGGGAGGTCTCCGGGGCCAGTCTGCCCAGTCCCTGCCCTGCCCCAATCCCTTCCTCACATGTCTGTGATGGTCTCCACTTCCTTCTGACTCATCCTAGATGTCGTGACCCCAAAGATGTTTGAGGAGCTCAAGAGCCAGCTGGACAGCCTGGCCCAGGAGGTGGCCCTGCTGAAGGAGCAGCAGGCCCTGCAGACGGGTGAGTGCGGAGGCAGCCTCTCTGGGCAGGGGCACACCAGAGAGAAGGGCTCAGGCCGGCAGCCAGCAGCGTGCCTGTGCCTCCAGCCAGCCCCGGGGCCCCAGCTGGCTCTGTTAGGCCAGCCCTGAAGGCCAGGGGCACCCGGTCAGGGAGTCCCCTCCTCAGCCTGCTTCCTCTAGGGGAGATCCCCTGATGTGTGTGGAAGTGGGACTATGCCAAAAGGACAAAAGGCTTTCCCACAGACTCCACTACTGCCCCCTGGAAGCATGGCCCCCCAAGTGCTCAGTGGGGGAGGCAGTGGCCCACCCTAATGAGCTCCCAGGAGACTCTCCACTCAGGTGGCCCCCACAGCCCTGGGGGCACGTTGGCTTCACTCCCTGTGTGTCAGCAGCTGCGGAGCTGGGGCACAGTCAGGTCGCTGCCACCTGCCCAGCGCTGCCTGGCCAGCCCTCCTGGGCAATCCTTTCTCTCCCTGTCCACCATGTTCCTTCATATCATCTCCACTTTCCACCCATCTCTGACTCCTCTACCTCTTCAGTAGAGAATATAGACCAACGAGAACAGGAAACATGAGCTTGCTGCATGCCTGGCCCTGTTCTAAGTACTTTCTGTACATTAATTCATCCTTCACAGAAACCCAAGCGTCGGCCTATTCCTATAAGCCCACCGCCATTTTCCCCTGAGAAGCTGAGTGTCTTACCAACAACCGAGAGGGGCAGACTCTGCTCTTAGCTCTGGTCTGCTGTCTTTCAAGTGATCATCTGGGAATCACCTCGGCCTCTTAGGAAATCTACAGCCCTCCCTGTGCCCACAGCCACCCTCTCACCTGTGGCTTCTCTGACCAAGGTGCATCCATCTCCTGGGCCTCGGCCCTCCCCTTCCCATTTGCTTCCTCAGAAACCTCCGGGACACTTCCTATTAGGTAGTTTTCACATTCAGCTTCCAACTCAGATCTTTTCTTTCAGCATTCACACGGGCCGTCCTTCTGTCCCTCTAAAGTGCCGCACTCTGTCCCTCCCACCAGAGGGCCTTTGCACATGCTGTTCTAGCGCCCTGAATTGGGCTCCTCAAGATCCACCTAATTAATGCCTCTAGCTTCACCTTCTTGTGACTCTCTAATCCCTCGTCTCACCAGGCTCTCATAGAATGATGTTCTCTCCTTCATTGCATGTATTGCAGTTTGTAATGTCAGATTCATTCGCTGATTTGTGTCTGCCTCCCCTACTAGGCTATAAGCCCCAGGAACACAGAGGCTGTGTTTCCTTTGATTACCTCTGTCTCTCCCGTCACACTGCCCGGCCTAGTGCCTGTCACATATCAACACTCAGGAAATCTTTGTCAAAGGAAGGACAAAAACATGACTTTGGACAATTTGTTTAACATGGGAGGTAGGGGAAGGGGGCTCTAGAAAAGAAGTATCTACCAGGGATGTTCTGGCTTCAAGTAATAGAAAACCTAACAGTGGCTTAAGCAAAAAGTGAGTCTGGAAGTAGGTAGCTGCTTTTGTTTAGAAGCTTCGCCTCATGGTTCCAAGATGGCTTCCCTAACCCCAGGCATCATGAGCGCATTCCAGGCAAGAAGGAAAGGAAGAGTCTTTGACTTCCATCCTGTTGACCAAAACCTGTAGCTTCAAGGCAAGAGTGAAGCTTTTCCAGCCTCCGTAGTGGAGACAGACAAGGGAGAAGGGAGAAGGGTGTTGTTTGGGTCAACCAACACTGTCTGCCACAGAGGGGATGTTTAAAAAGAGCACAGTGCCACTTCAGCCTCAGTTTCCTCAATAAAGCAGAAGGGGTGGGAATAGATTTGCAGGGCAAGTTCTAAGGTCTCTCTCACGTCTAAGCTTTGTTCTTGCACAAAGTCCATGTAACCCAGATGCCACTTGCCCCCTCAGGTGGGGTGATGTGATGGGGACCTCCCTGCAAAACTCCATGGCATATGGAGGTCCAGACAACCCCCTCCACGTCTCCTGGCCTCCTTGGGGAGCTTCCCCCTCTCATCGTCTTCTCCTTTACTCCAACAACCCGCAAACCCCCTTGTCAATCACCCCACCCAAAGCACTCCTGAGCTCTGTCGACCTAGCCAAAGAGCTGAGAGAATGAGAGCTTAGGGGAGCAACCCTCCCCTCCTGCCATCTGCCCCTTCCTTCCCCAAGTCAGTGAATGCACGTGAGGTGCCCACCCAGCGTGGCTCTGCCAGGCTAAAGGAGGCAGAGGTGACCCAGCCAGGGCCCTGCTCTCCTGGAGCCTCCATACCTTCACGGAATCGGTGTATTCACTGGAGCCCTTAACGCTCGTGTAGGGAGATGCAGAGAGCATGGCAGGAGCCCAGGCATGGAAGAGGGCTAGCATGGATCAACAGGATCGTAAACAGATGGGAGCAACAAGATGTTAGTGACGACGATAAGGTACTAGGACTAACATTTATTGAGGACTAACTGTGTGGGAGGGGGTGTTGCAGGTAGGGCTCCCAGAAAGCAGCCCTGAGCTGGAGTTCAGCTGCAGGAGGTTTATTAGGGAGTACCCTTAGGATTGGCACCTGAGGAAGGGAGGGGACAGGCGGAAGCAGGAGTGGACAGAGGGAGAAACTGAGCTGCACTGTGGTTTCAACGAGAGCCTCAGGCCACTGCAGAGGGAGCCCTGATGATGGAGGACCCTTTAGAGCTGTCCCGAGTTGGGGCAGGAGGGATCCCTGGCCAGTCCCTGGGTGCAGGCTGCTCTGGGAAGCGGCCTGCCTTGGGCGAGGTGGCTGTCATCCATCACAGCCATCTGCAAAGGGGGCCGAGAGCTAAGGGCTGGTTCCTGCAGCTCTCTCAGCAGCTGGGGTCCTTCATCCCCAAAGGGGGTCCAAGCAGCAAGTCAGTGTCCCCGGCAGGAGGGAAAGGCAGTGTGGGGCCAGGCTGGGAAGGGCAATGAAGGCCGGCTTGGATAAGCCGCAGGACAGCGTGGGGTAGGGCCGCCTGACTTGGCACAGAGTCTGTGCGTAAAGACACCTCGTAGAGCTTCAGGCCCCAAGTTTAGAGTTCCCGAATGTCAGACGTCCACGGGGACATGAGACGTTTGTTGAGTGAGTGGAGGGGAAGTAACTGAGTGAGCAGGTGAGTGAGCGGATGGGAGGCGAAGTGCACACCCACCCCTAACATTTGCAAGGTCTGCAGCAAGAGGACAAATGGGGACACACGCCCCCATCTGTCTAAATATTTAAGATATAAACCAAGCTAAAGAAGAAGCTGCTAAGTAAAAACACATTCTATCCTCCTAACTTGACCAAATATATACCTTCATCACAACCTTTGAGGCCAGACTCAGATTTAGAATTCTTGGAGGCGTTGGAATTCCATGCCTGAAGGAGCCGGCCCCTGGCCCACAGCCTGTGCCACCTCTTCTGTCTGAGGGTCTTGCAGTCTCAGCTCTCAGCCCCGGCCCCAACCAGCTCTCAGGAGCACTGACCATGGAAGAGGCGCCTGGCAGGTGCTGGGAGCTTGCCTGGGCTTCCTGGCAGGGACTTGGGCTCCTGGGTACCTGGAGTGTGGTCTAGGCTCTGGGTGTGCATGGCCCCGGCCCTGCAAGCTGCTTGATCTTATGGAGGGAAGACCACAGCAGGTGGCTCTGGCTGGGCTCCCTGGAAAGCTCACTCTGAGATGGGGTTTATTTATTAGGGGGAGTCCTTGGATCCCACCCGTGCAGGTAAGGGAAGGAAGCAGCCCATCAGAGGGGGAACTGGGCAGCAGTACAGACCAGATGCCAGCCTCTGCCACAGCAGGGAACCCCGAAGCTGAAAGGGCCCTTGAGAATTGTCCTGCCTTGGGCAGAGATGACCAGCCTTTACACTCCCACATCCCTCCGGCACTGGAGGTGGCCTCCTGGGAAGGGGTGTGGCCTTGAGCTAGAGGGTGTCTGCAGCTGAGCGCTGACCTCGCTCCCAGCGGCCGGAGCACCAGGACGTCTTGAATGGGGATGTGGGCTCTGCATCAGCGTCCACCACAGCACGGCCCTCTTGCCTGGGTCCGGGGGCCGTCCACGACGGGTGGGATGGATGGGGACGGGATGGAGGATGGCGCGGGCCGGCCCCTGGTGGTTGTCACTTTGCCTCGGGAACCGGAGACCTTCGATGACGGCCATTTCTCCCCCTCCCAGTCTGCCTGAAGGGCACCA
Source organism: Equus caballus (assembly GCF_041296265.1). Taxonomy (NCBI): domain Eukaryota; kingdom Metazoa; phylum Chordata; class Mammalia; order Perissodactyla; family Equidae; genus Equus; species Equus caballus. The sequence goes on along the minus strand of NC_091699.1, from coordinate 52,919,849 downwards.
AGGTGCACATGAAGTGCTTTCTGGCCTTCACCCAGGCGAAGACCTTCCACGAGGCGAGCGAGGACTGCATCTCGCGCGGGGGCACGCTGGGCACCCCACAGACGGGCGTGGAGAACGACGCCCTGTACGAGTACCTGCGCCAGGCCGTGGGCGCCGAGGCCGAGATCTGGCTGGGCCTCAACGACATGGCGGCCGAGGGCGCCTGGGTGGACATGACCGGCGGCCACATCGCCTACAAGAACTGGGAGACCGAGATCACGGCGCAGCCGGACGGCGGCAAGGTCGAGAACTGCGCCGCCCTGTCGGGCGCGGCCAACGGCAAGTGGTTCGACAAGCGCTGCCGCGACAAGCTGCCCTACATCTGCCAGTTCGCCATCGTGTAGCGGGCGGCGGGGGACGGCGGCGGGGTGGGGTAGGGTGGGGTGGGGTGGGGGGTGGAGGAGGGGGGTGGGGGGGTGGAGGAGGGGGTGGGAGGGTGATGGTGGGAGGGAGCAAGGGGGTGGGGAGGCCGAAGGAGGGGCGGGGTCGTGGGGGGCCGGCAAAGGGGCCGCGGGGACCTTCCCGCCCCGCCCCCGCTTGCCGGGCACCCCTCCTTTTGCAAATAAAGTCGGTGCTGCCTCGCGGAGAATGCCTTCGGTCTGCGCCGGCCCGCGGCGCGGGAGGTTTCCAGGAGGCGGGCGGCCAGAAAGCCCAGGGGGAGGGCGTGTGGCAGGAGGCGGGGACCGAGCTGGGGAAGGAAGGCGGGCGGGACACACGCCTTTCACACCACGTATGGCTTCTCCCTAGGAGGACGGAGAGGAAGCCTGAGGAGAGGGAGCAGGAAAAGAGCAGGAGGGGGAGACAGAGAACCCCGTACTGCTGCTGCCTGTTTTCTTTTTATAACCTTTTCTTTTCATATAATTTCCTACTCATAGAAAAGCTGGAAGAATTCCTGCATACCCTCCATCCAGATTTCCCAAACATTAACATTTTCCCATATTTGCTTTATCCTTTTATTTTTTCCGAACTATTTGACAGTACGTTGCAGACATGATGCCCCCTTATCCCTATATACTTAGTATGTGTTTACTGAAAGCAAGGGCAGTTTCTTACTTAAGCACAGCCCTGTTATCAAAGTCGGGAAATAAACACTGATACAGTATCATCTAAATTACAGCCCTTATGCAGATTTCCAGGCTTCCTTTTGTAGACTCCGCTTCCATGTGTTGGAATCCAGTATCCCTTCCAGGTGAGGGGGGACATTCCCACCCCCTGCTCCCTCCTGTTGTGAATCCATTTTGTGATGCACTGACATGCTGAGTCCTGCTGGGGGCGGGGTGGGGCTGGGGAGTGAGAGCACAGGCTGCCCCCAAAGAGATTTGCACCCCATCTTTCCCAGCACACTCTGGGGACTGGTCTAGGAGCCAAGTGTGACAGTTGCCAACAGTGACTAACTGGCATGTCCCCCTCCTTCTTGCTCCTCGCAGAAAGCTCCCTGCTAGCAGTAACAGCTACCACTTACTGAGCCCACTATATTGCAGGAAGTTTATTCACGTTGCCTTATTTAATCTTATCCATCCAGGACAAGATGTGCTATTATCCCCTAGTAGAAAAGGAAGTCGAGGCTCAGGGAAGTTAAATGACTTCCTTTAATCACACAGGATAAGTAGCAGAGCCAGGATTTAACCAGGGCTGATTCCAAGGGCCTCAGCAATCCCACCACCACTGTGATGGAACTCTCCTGAAATAAAACATCAGGGGCTGGCCCCGTGGCCGAGTGGTTGGGTTCCCGCGCTCCGCTGCAGGCGGCCCAGTTTCGTTGGTTTGAATCCTGGGCGTGGACATTGCATCGCTCATCAAACCACGCTGAGGCAGCGTCCCACATGCCATAACTAGAAGGACCCACAATGAAGAGTATACAGCTATGTACCGGGGGGCTTTGGGGAGAAAAAGGAAAAAAATAAAATCTTAAAAAAAAAAAATCAGAAAAGTGGCCTAGTGATTTCCAGAGGCTATTGGCCAGCTCCTGGTGTGACCTGGTCCATCCAACCACGCCGGCTGAGCTCTAGGCCACCTCCCAAGGGAAGCCTTCTTTATCTCATCAGCCATGGTTTTCTCCACTGTCAGGACATGCAGTACCTTCTCTTCCTGGTGGCCTTTTAGTGTGTCGGGCTCGCCTTCAGTAATAAATTGGTGATAGTTTGATTTGATCCATGGTGGTGGGGTGGGCTGGGGGAGGTAGCTTACAATGAACTGCATACATACTTGATACCAGATAGTCTGCTCGGCATTGTCACAGAAAGCATCTCATACAGTTCAACAATTATGGGAAGACATAATGAGATCCAGCATAGGTGCAGAAACAGGCTCAGTAGGGTGATGCAATTTGTTCAAGAGGCAAAGCTGAGACTCAAGTCTAGGTCTTGCAACTCTGAGTCTTGGCTCTTTTTACCCCACTTAGCTCTCTAGCAGGACGCTGGTGGCCAGGGGTTTTTCAAAGTTTTGGGAGTGGGTGGCTACCCGCAAGAGGGCACCACGCCCCTGCACTGTGAGTGTGGGGGCTGGTGGAGAGGCGCTGCTTGGCTCACCTGGGGCAGGCAGCGAGCATTGCCCGCTTCCGGCAGCAGGTGGCAGTATGGGCAAGAGAATCGTTACCCATCTTTCATCAGCCACGAATGCATTTGGGACACTGAGACCTGTGGACTTCAACCTGGGGTACACCTGTCCTGGGATCTTGTCTTTATTTTAAATTTTGACTTTTGTTCATCATTGATGTTTTTTACATTAATTTTGATTTTTTGAACTATCATGTTCAAATATTATTTATCATGATCATTGAACTTTTTTGGTGCTTCCTTAAATTTCCATTCACCCCAGGTGAAGGCCTAACCCACCTCACTAGTTCTGCCCCTTTCTCAGAGGTGCAAAATTTAGAGAATTTTCCAAGGTGTATATAAACGATGATATGAAGTTGGTTTCTAGATCTTCAGCTTCTGTATTGCTCTACCAGAACTGGCAGGGGAGCCCTCTTTCATAATCACCCTTTCCCCTCCTTACCAAGGTGTGTTGCCCTGGTATGTAAAAAGCTGTGGGGAGGCCAAACAAAGGGACAATTTGAAATATTGGTGTAGGTGTTGCGGAAGCAAAAGACTGGGTAAAAACTCCTTTTGCAAGTTTAGTGGTTTCCAGTTCTTTGCCTTCAACAACTTTGGAGCAGAGCCTAATCCAGCTCTTAGCTCATATAGACTGTGCAAAATCATTTCCAATGATAGAGCACTTTTGACCTGTACTTTAGAAGAAGTCCAAATATTAAGCGACATTCTTTTCAGTCTCATTAACTTATTTATCTGAACAAGGTTTCTCAATATTTACAACTCTAAAAGTGAAAAGTCAGAATATTGATGCTGAACCTTGCTTCACTCTAGGATACATGAACCAATTAAAGAAAAATCCATCCATGTGATTAAGAGATTCCTGTTTAAGGACCGGCCTATGGGTGTAGTGGTTAAGTTCATGTGCTCTGCTTCAGTGGCCCGGAGTTCGCAGGTTCGGATCCCGGCGCAGACATACACGACTTGTCAAGTGATGGCAGCATCCCCCAGACAAAATTGAGGAAGATTGGCACAGATGTTAGCTCAGGCCCAATCTTCCTCACGAAAAAAACAGAGAGAGAGAGATTGCAGTTTAATCATGTGTATAAAAATATGTAATATATCTGTGATGTTTTGCTCAATTGGGTACTAACAGTAAGTGTTTTGAGAGAATGCTAGCAAAATAAGTTTGAAGAGCACCAGCGTAAACCCTTTCTCTGAGAACAATGCATTTGAAAGTTGAGCGACTCTCCAGCAAAAGGCGGCAGTTTCTGTAAGGGTCTTCTCTGTTAGCTTGTTGTTCCTCACTAACTTGCTGGAGGCATGTGCTCAGGCCCCATGTGAGCCTTGCTCTCTCCTTGTCCCATCACTGCCACCACTCCTGTTCCTTATCCTCTTTTCACATTTGGCCATTCCTACAGCTTTCCTCAGCCTAGCCCGTCCCAGCCAAGGGGAGGGAGAACCAAGGGAGGAAGTAGAGAGGGAGACCCCCAGTGTGGAGAAAGGGGTGCCCTGGGAGGCCTGCGGCTGGTCCTGGTGGCACTAGCCTTGGGATCCTGGAGAAGGCCTGTGGGGCATGTCAGCCCCACATCTACAAAATGAGGTCTAGACTAGATGCTCTCTTAGGACTCTTGAGTCCAGGCTTCTGCCCAGCTGTCCTCGGGAATGTCTTTTGTAGAATCCTCTCCAGAAAAGAAAGCAGTTTGGTGACTGTTTCCTCTGCACACGAGGCTCACCCCCTACACTGGCCATCTCATTTTCTGCAGTGACCACAGGCCCTTGCTTCCTCTCCCTTGCATCCCAAATTCAGGTGCAAGTTGAGATGCCTGGTGGACACCGCCACCTACAAGTCCTTTGGCACCTAAGTCAACATGTTTCAAAAGGGAACTCAGCATCTTCCCACTCCGTCTTCTTCCCTTCCTGAGTCCACCTACTCCATGGGAGGTCCCCACCTACCCAGTCACCGAAGCCCCAGACCTGTGAGGCATCATGGGTGCCTCAGTCTGTCACACTCGAGATCCAAATAATCATCAGGACCCCATTATTTTACTTTCTGAAGAAGTCCCTGGTCTGTCCCCTCCTCTCAGCTTCCGTTGCTACTGGGCCCATGTCTCCTGCTTGAACCATTGCAAATAACATCCTTCCCGGTTCCCCATCTGCCCCCACGGCTCTCCCACCCTCCCTGAACCAGAACCTTTACTGCACAACCGCTAGTTGCACAGCAGAGAAGGCTGGTCCACGCCTTGCTCAGAGGTGGCCTGCGGAAGGTGGCCTTCCCTCCACACATACACACATATTTGCTTCAACTGAAAACATCAATCCGCTGGTGTGTCCCTGATGCCTTAAACCTCCAGGCACATTCTTTCTTTGATTTTGGCTTCACTAAGAGAAGATGGAGATATTAACAAAAACAAAATGAACAATGTATCTGCTCCCCATGTGTGCTGGGCACTGACCCAGAAGCCCCTTACTGCATCCTGGCAACAACCCAGAAATTATCTCGTTTAATATTCATAATCACCTAAGGGAGAGGTGTTACCAAACTGGTTTTATAGTTGAGGAAAATGAGAGAGAGGATAATTTTTCCAAGAACATCCATGGATGGGGCTGCGATTCCCGCACAGAACTGTTGAGTTTCAAAGCCTACATCCCATCTGTTATATACATCAAGTTCTTCCTGAATCTTGAAGAAGCTTTTCAGGTGTTTCATGATGTGATTGTGAAAGGTTTGTAAAGAGGAGTTGACAGTGATGAGCATTGGTGTGTATTTGTGATTGCTGGTAGAGAATCCTGTAAAAACACATTTTCCACACAGATTTCTTAGGGCTATTTCTGAAGCCTGGTGTTAGGTTTGATGTCACCTGCTTTTATGGGTGACTCATTTATGAACGTGGTTTATGACTCTTTAAGCTAAAAATCATGGCAAGACATACAGAGCCACTAACCATTTCCTCCACTAGAGGGCACTGCTGTTTCGTGCGGTGTAAGAGCACACCCAGGAGAGAAACATCACAACGACCAACGCAATCTTCAGATGAGAACACCAGGCATGGGGAGGTTAAGTGAACAGCCAGGGTCACGCAGCTTGCTGGCGAATGAGCCCAGAGTTTCACTTTCTTAGTAGAAAGAAGTGTTGTGCAAGCCATTTCTCCAAACAGCCAACTAGGAAGTATTGTGTGCCTATCATGTGCCAAGCACTCTGCCAGGAGCTGGGGCATGTAGGCCTGGATCTTGCTCTTGAGGTGTTCACACAAGCTGGTGGGGGACTTGGCAGCTTAAGGAGATCAAAGACAAAGAGATGGGGCTGGTTTGCCCAGAGAGTAGCTATTATATTTTGCACTGTTGGGAAAACAATTGGGCAGTATTGGCGGGAAAATGTTGTTCAGATGAGGACATACAAGCCAAAGAGCTAGGTCAAAGACAAGTTGGGAAACTAGGGGTTCCTCCAATCAATCACCAAGTTTAACCAGGAAAGCCTGAAACCAGATTGAAGTTACTCACTGGCAGTGGCACAGGGTCAGGAAGAAACTCTGGACTTGGATTCCAGCTCTGCCACTTTCTAGTCCTGTGACCCTGGGGGAGTCACAGTCTCTGGGCTGTGGTTTCTTCACCCGCACAACTTGAGATGGGAGAATTAAGCATCAGAGCCAAGCTCACAGACCTGGATGAAGACAGATTTCTTAGCCTCTCCTGTCAGCCATGGCTGGCTTCTCTCTTACCACAGTCTTTTCAAGTCCCCTCTGAATTATTGTCTCCAGGGCCATGGGAGAAGGCAGCGGAGAAGGACCTGGAATCCACATATGTTAAGCTTTCACATATCCTGCTTCCATAAAGCAATTCAACTTTCTGGGGTGTTGGGAGGGCGTGCACTGGGAGGTGAGAGCAGAAGACCATTCCTTGGGGACCGTGGTGACCCAGGCTTAGGCTTACTCTCGCAGGCTGTTTCCCATCTGTGGAGAGGGCACAATGCCTCTCTCACACTGCTGTTGTGAAGACTACTATATGCAAAGCCTCTAGCCCACTGCGTGGCACACAGTTATGAAGACCTTTAGACAATGGTACCCTACATGAAAGGGAATAAAAAGCCGTGGCTTTACCTGGGTGGGAAAAAAACACAGTGAGCTCAATTGTGAGCTAACATGACACTGTGTAGACGTTTCTCTTGGGAAGAGAGTCTGGTAACGTAGTTGGATCTGAATTAATGTGGACCAGGACAAGTTGAAGTTTAGGTCAGTGGTTCTCAACCCTGGCCAGACATTAGAATCACCTGAGCTACTTGTAAAAAACCCAGTGCCCAGGCTGCACTCCAGACCAGTTAAATCAGAATCTCCAGCGAATGGGCCCAGGCAGTGGGAGGGTTGAAACCTCTCCAGGTGGTTCCAAGCGATGGTGGTGAAGAACCACTGGCTTAGGTGAAGCTAGCTGCCTACTAGGTTAGGATTTTGGAGGAAACCCATCAGTCCCAGAATATCTCCGCCCATGACGTGCATCAGTCTGTTTCCTACCCTTCTAAGCATTGAGCAGTGGTACCATGCACACTCATCGGGATTGGCTACAATCAGTTTGGCTACTGTTTTATATTGATTTTGACAGGAAGTAGAGGTTCGACTTGAAGGACTTGGTATAATAAGTTAATTTCAGTAGGAAGTAGGCATGTTTATCAGTTAGGATTAGATTTGGTTGCATATAATGAAAAGTCCAAAATAACAGGGCCTTAAACAAGACAGAAGTCTGAAGGTAAGTAGTCCACTGCTGGTATGGCATCTCTGTGGTCATGGGGATTCAAGGTTCCTTTTATTGTCCCATTCACCATTCTAGTGTGGGCTTTCCATCTTTGAGGTCATCTCATGTTCCCTATTGGCTGCTGGAGCTCCAACCATTATCATCCACATTCCAGGCATCAAGTAAAAGAAAATGGAGAATGGGCAAGAAAGGTCCAGTCAGCTTCCTTTCAGGAGCCTTCTCTTTTCCTTATATTTCATAGGCCAGCGCTTCATCAAATGCCTGTCTGCAAGGAAGGCTGAGAAGTACAACCCTTTAGGTAGGTACCTTGACACCCCAAATAAAATTAAACTTCTTTAAGGAAGAAGGGGCAAATGGTAGGTAATTAGCAGCTTGTGCCATTGAGACATTGCAGACCCAAAGCCTGAACGTGGAGGGAACTAGAAGCTAGGAGGCAGGAGAAACAAGAGACTTTGAAGAAGGAATGATGATTCATTCATCTGGTTCCCAAAACTTGCTGCCACAGGTCTTTCAGTGGGAGAAGCTTGTTTTCAATTGGGGAGCTGGGTCACGCCTTAGTTTTTTTTTTCAGCAAATTCCTGGTTCCTAAGCATGGCTGCCTCAGCCTTACTTTGGGTCAGTTGTCTCATGGACCAGCCCTCTTCCTGAAGAGCCAGGACCTAGAAGGGTGTGAACCCCAGGTGCCTTCCTGCCTGCCTGTACCTGGACGGGAGAATCGTTGATGGCTGATCCTGACTCAGAAGCCACAGGGCATATCTTGGCAGACCTTGGCTGAATTCTCCAAAAGGTTTTCTTTTCTGCTCCCCTGGAGAGGTAATTGCACCCTGTGTCAGCTATGGTCCCAGCAGGAAGCAGAATCCAACTCAGAGAGTTCAAAGGATTGTAGGGAAGGACCACAGGCAGTCCTTGTTCTGCATAGCTCTGATCTGCATGAATTTCAATTATTTTAGTTGTATAACACCCCCTACAAGATGGTTAAAATTTCCGTTACAGTGGTACATTAACTGTGAGCAATGGCATAAAGCTGCAATTGCTAAAGCACAATTGGACTGTTAGCTCTCCAGTCCATAAATCACCATGTAAATGACAGATGCACAGCATGACCAGTGACCAATCGTGTCACTTCTTTGCAAGCCTGTTGGTGCCTGGTCACTGCACATCTGTTATGCAATTCATGCACAGACAGCAAGGTGTGTGGTTGTGTTGCTTCCTTGTCTCTTAGTGATAAACCCATGTGCCATTTTACAAAAATGGATAATCAAAAGAGGGAAATGGCCAATATAGATGAAAATGTAGCAAAGAAATGGAAGGTGATAATGCTGGAAGTGAAATTTGAGTAGAATACAGATGAGTTACAGAATAGCTGACTGTGGGAAGGTTGTCACTGCTGCCATTTGAGACTCTAGATATGCAGCTGGAAGAACCTAGGGAAGATGAATTTAATACATAAATGAGAAAGTGAAGAAAGTGACGAAAAGGATGAAGATGTCCCAGAAGAGGCGACGCCAGCAAAAACCTGCAGTAAAGGAACCCTAGGAGGTATGTTGTGACATTGAAAGTAAAAGGGATAAAATGTTGAAAGCTGATCCAAACTTAGAAAGGAGTATGACAATTTGCCAAGGCAAAGAAAAGATGCTCACTCCTTATCAAGATATATGACAGGAGGAGCAAGCAAGCACTGTTCGAACTATTCTTGGTAAGACTTTTACAGAGAAATGCTTTCAATGTTCCTGATGTTTCAAATTAGTGTATTTAATATTAATTTTTAGTCCTTTTTCTCTTATCGATGTAAGAGGGTTTTAATGTTTTGACAAACATTTTGAAATGCCATTCAACAGTCATAATTTTTCCCATTGATTATTAAGGTTGTTTTGCAAGGTTTCAGCTTGCCCGGTCATTTTTACAGTCCCAAACTGCTGTGTGAAGTGAGGATTCCTGTATTTACAGAGACATGGGCATTACCAGTAAATGGGCCAAGGATAGCAGGGCATCCAGGGGCTCACCACCGCCAGGAGCAGACGGGCCAGGAGAGCAAAGAGTGCTGCTGGAGCCGTGGAGCAGGGACACACGGGAAGAGGTCTCTTTGCGAAGGGACCCAGTCACAGAGAGAAATGTGGCCCAGATCACAGAGGGGACTGGGAGAAATACCCCATCACTTGTCTCTGCCCACCCTCCTGACTTTGCAGGTGCTTCCCACTGGGTGAACCCAGCGGAAAGGCAGCTAGCAGTAGGTCTGGGCAGTGCAATCTGCTCAGGCTCCCAGGGCACACAGAGGGCAGGCGAGTGGAGCGTGGATGGGGCGTACGTGTACTTAATGCTGTGCTGTCATTTTACGTCCAGGCCCCGCAGTCCAGGACAGTTGCCTGCACCTCTGCTGCTCAGTGTTAACGTTACCTTGTACAGACTAAGTGCACAGAGACGGGAATCTCAATGTGGGGCTCCTTCTAACACCCGCTGTGCTGCAGGACCCCTTGGTGCTGCTTTTCCTGTTGGCTGGGACACAAAACCCAAAGAGTTAGAGGTCAATAGGGAGGAGAAAAAGCAAACAGTGTTTTCCAGGCAGTGTTTATAAGAAAAATTCCTATTGACAGTTCCCCAAACTCAGTAGATTTTAAGCAAGATGGGCTGGGGAAGTTTCAAATTACATTCTAAATACAACTGACAGAATGTCAGGGCGGGCGTGGGTACATCTCTCTCAGATGTTACCGCATATAGAGCATATTGCTTGGGATCAAGTTTTAAAGCATTTTACTTTCTGACATGAGAGTTTCTGTAGCTTATGTTTTTGTGCGTTTTAGTTACAGCTTTGGAAATCTATTGGGGGTCTTTGGGCATTCATTAAACAAAAACTTGCTATTTAAATAGGAAAGAGGGTCTGGTTGCTCTCCCGCAGGATGCTTGATTTCTACGAACAGTCTACGGGGAGGAGACAGCTGTATGTAGCTTGGTTGCTCTGGCGCTGGCTCAGGGGTGAGCTGCCGCACCTAGGAGGTCCCAGTCACTGGGGGTCTGCCCACTAAGCCCACGTAAGTCACCCATGCTGCCAGCTTCCTCGCAAGAGGATGGAGACGCTCAGTGGGGCCGAGTTTCTCACCCTGGGCACTGCTGACATTTTGGGGCGGATAATTCTTTCTTATGGAGGCTGTTCCATGCATCGGAGGCTGTTTAGCAGCATCCCTGTCCTCTACCCACTAGATGCCAGCAGTACCCGGCTCCAGCTGTGACAGCCCAAAATGTCAGCAGACATTGCCAAATATCCCATAGTGGGGCAGGTGGCCCCCCGCTGAGAAGCTGAGCAGCCGTGAGGGAGAGGGGACCTGGGAAGCCCTCACAGAAAGGGGCCTCAATGCTCATTGAGGCAGACGTTATTTGTTTGATGCTTCAAATTCCAACTTCATCACTCATGACTTACAAAGAAACCATATTTCCCAAGCCAAAATTCAGGACACATGACCTAACAAAGGCTTTTTGAAAAAAAGAACTCTCCTATGATTTGATTTATTCACAGCAGTATACAGTTTAAATCTCGTTTGTATAGGTTGGTTTCCTCCTCTCTTCCCTCTTTTATCCTTTTCAGGCATTTCCCTTGAAGAATCTCTTGCATGTCTAATCCCATCCTGGCTTCTGCTTCTAGGAGGACTTGAACTGGTTCAATGGCTCAAAAACAGTGGTACTGGGACCAAAGAAACATAGGGCCACGGAGGTGCCCCTTAGATGGCTCTAACAGAACCTGCTGCAAGGAGCAGAGTTGACCGACAGCCTTGGTGCCACCCCCAGGGCCAGGAGCCCAGTCTGTCCCTGCTGCCTCTGGGCAATGACTGAGCACAGCAGGGGCACCAGTGCTGAACCATTCCCGCCCAACGAGGTGACTCCTTGAATGGGAGAGTTTAGCTTGGGGACCCCCAATGGCAAGGCCAAGATTTTCTCAGAACGTCACTGCAGTCTGAGGTTCTTCCCACCCCAGCCTTCTTTCTCTCTCTCTCTGCGTGGGGCGGGGGTCAGACCTGAATGGCAGAGGGCTCTCCCTGCCCACTCCTGCTCTCTTGAACCCTTGATCCTTTGCAGCTCTTTCCCCCAGTAAATCTCTTGCTCTTCTAATCCCATCTTGCTGTCTGCTTCTCAGAAGCCCAGAGAAGTAATGGATTCCCTTCACTAAAAAACTAAAATTATATAAAACAATATATGTAGCAAAACTATATCCAAGGTAATCGAATAGTTGTGTTACTTAAAACCAGAGATGGACCAGAAAATTGGGATGTGAGATTACCCTACCTATATCTCCCAAGAGAGTGGACCGTATTTCTAAGTGAGGATTATCTGTACTAAGAACAGCCACTTCTTATTGCCTTCCCCATCCCTCTACCGGGAACCTCCTCCAAAAATTGAGAAGACACCTGCACACCAATGTTATCCTAATTCATTTTTCTCTTCCCCCCCAACATGGCTTTGGAATTCCTTTGTATCCAGATGGAGGAACAGAACCATGGATCCATTCAGGTGACAGAGATATGAATCCTCTAAGCTAAGATGCTATTTCATCTCCACCCCCAAACAAACCCCCCTCCTTAGTCTTGTCCATTCCTCCTTTTCTTCCTCTTCAGATGTGATGACCTTTATCCCACCATGAAGAGATGAGACTGCGATATAGGGAAGGCTGGACCTTGAGGATCAAGCTTTGCCTTCGCAGTGAGAAAGAGAAAAGAAGCCCCTGGCTGCAGGCTCCCACCGGCCAGGTGCTCACAGCTAGGCTGCAATGTTCTCCTGTTGAACAGAGCCAGTCTCACAGATGACCAACATCAGAGAAACTCCGACACAAGACCATTCAGTAATCACCTCTGAGCACAGACAAAAACAAGGCCACTGTGCAAACCACAAAAACCACCCAGCATCCCCACCCTCAGCTGACACAAGTGACGGCCATCTCTACCAACCACAGCTTTAGTTATGCTGTCTTTGTCTCAACTTCTACGTAAAAATGGGAATTTCTGATCATAGAATTGATCCTGCTTTCTCATAGCACCCAGTCCAGCACAAATCCCCACCTCCTTGAAACTTGCCCCGCATCACTTAACACAAGTCTAATTGTATTATAAGTCCCTTGTCGCACCCTCCAACTGAGAGGCCACAGGACTCCTCATCGAATACAGTCTTTCTCATCGCAACAAATCAGGAAATCCAACTTTGTTCCCGGTGGACTGGCTACAAGGCATGGACAGGTGGTCCACAGGGGTCAGGTCCTGGCCTGTTCTATGACGTTAGCTCCTGAGTCTGTCTCCAAGGTGCTGGATCGATCCCATGCAAGAAAAAGAGAAGAGATTAAAGGCAAGACAAGGACGAGAAAAAAAGGTTTCAGTACACACAGCTGAGGCGTAGATGAACCTTCTGACTGGAGTTCCAAGTCCAACTCTATCGCTGTGTGACCTTAAGAGTTCACACAGAAGTGGAGACACATTTGACCTTCACAAGGCAGCAAAGTCAGTCCTATATGAGTCAGGGATGAGAATGTGCGTGCACAATGGGCGGCTCACAAGAAGCACTTGCTCGCAGACGAGAGGAACTAGCAGGTTGAGGGAAGCCTGAAGGTTCCCAGAACAGGAGGAAATGAACTGAGAGTGAAAATCCGGTCATTTCAGGGATAACGAAGCTGGAAAGGGGAGCCCAGGAGATATAGAAGAGGGGAGACCGAGTCCATCCCAACTGGGCCCTCCCTTGAAGCATCACTCCAGCGTACAGCCATCCCTCCAAGGGAGAAGAGACGTGGGGAGGCACTGGGAACAGCACCAGAGAACCGGTGGGGGGACCGGCAAAATGGGAGAGATGAGTGCTGAGGGATGGGTCAGGAAAGCCGGGAGAGGGACATCCACCCCAGAAGGGATCCACAGCCCACCTCCAAGCACGGCTGACGCCAGAGCCCCAGGTGGGCATGTGTGCCCCTGACTTTCCTTCTGTCAGAAGGAAGCCCCTGAGGGCAAGGCTGCAGGGCAGGCGCCAGGTCCCTGCCCACCACAGCAGTCTTCTCACCCGAGCAAGCGTCAGAAATACACGGGCCTTTCGGGAGAACAGACCAAAATGAGTGTCGCCTTCCAGAGACTTATGAGGCCACAGTTAACAGCCCAACTTCAACTGGTGAGTGGAAGCAAAGTGTGCCGCGCAGGAACATGTGTGCCTCTAGGAAGGAGACTGAGGGAACCGTGTGCGCTCCAAGAGAGGATCAGAAAGGTTTTCTACGCTCCTCCCTGGCACCGGTCGGCTGGAGCAGCGGGCTGCTGCCAACGGTGACGGCTGCGCCAGCGGGATGGCCCGTAGGCCATGCTGTCCTCTCTCACTGCCAACATTCTTAGCTCTGCACTCAACTAGGGGAGGACTGGAGGGCGCAGATGGGGAAACGCAGGCTCCCAGAGGAAAAGCAGGCCCAGACCACGAGGCCGGGGCTCTGAGAGCGCACACCTCTTCCGTCCTCAGCGGTGAACACGTGAACAGGAAACTAACCTGGACGAATGGCTCCTTCTCCATCCGCCTGTTCTTAATTGGGGTCCTAGCAGTTTCCTCATGCACACGCTGCTGGCCTCAAACCTGGGGTTAATGGGCTTCTGCGCCCTGATTAGGGCCCAGGGGTCCTCACCTCTACCCCGAGCCTATGTGGAAGTCTCCCGGGGCGGGCCAGGGAGCTCACGGCCTCCTCCGCGCTGTTCCACCTTGCGCATAGCGCGGTTCTCGCAGGGCCGGCGTCTGGAGGGAGAAGGTGGGGGCTTGCAACCGCGAGACTAACCGCCCCACCGCTCCTCACGACCCCCGGATTCTCCAGAATCTCCGAGGCCCACGCCACGCCCTCCCCTCTATTCCCCCAGCCTTGCTCGCGGGGTCTCCCCCATCTCCAGAACTCACTCTCCCTCAACTCTCGTCCTCCAGGCTCGAGGGTCTTTCTCACCCTCTGGGCCTCTCAGGCCTCGGCATCTTTTGCCCCAGTTGTCCCCACACTGGTCCATTTTATCCTGCCTTGGAAGTGGGAGGCTGGATGAAGACGAGGAACGGTTGCTTTAAACATCTGCCTCAAGATGTGCCTCACCCTCCCCTCGAAGAGGAGGTGGAGGGAGGGGCTGGGATGAGTCTGGCCTCGGGGCCTTTGCCTCACAGCCCCTGGGTGAGAGCTTTACCTTTTAAACTAGAAAGATCTGGAAGAATTAGGGGCTGAGATAACCCTGGATCTTTGGGTGGAGATTTTTGCTGTTGTCATTTTGGGGGCAGCCCCTGGAGATGTCTGGGAGGGAGATGTCCCCTGGGCACCAGCAGTCCTTCCTTTAATGGTCCTCTGCGGCAAGAACCCTTTCATGGGAATTTGCTGGAAGAATTTGACCAACCTAGGAGAAAAGTTCATTGATTCCCTTGCCCTTTCCTCGTGTCATCAGTTACTTAGCATCTTATGGCGGCTGTTCAGAGAGGGGTCAAGGATGGGGTTTGTTCTGCAGAAGCTCATCCCTAGCACAGCCATTATCTTCAAAACCCTCTTTCTGATTCTTTGGGGCCTCAAAAAACTTGGGGAAGGGGACCTGGAAAATACCACTTCGGAAACTCAAGATGGGTCTACAGTATCATTGAAGTGCCCACTGTTGCCACCCCAAGCCCTGGGTATGATGAGGTGGATGGAGAACGCTCCAGAGTACCCCGCTCCTGACCTCAGCTTCTTTGGTTCTTTTTATTCCCAGGTGGCCCAAATATGGTTTTCCTCTCTCCTTCAGGTGAGAAAAATATTAGGTTGCTTTTCTTAAAGGAACCGTAGTTCTCTCTGCAGAGGTTTGGAATCAAGGCTAAATCTGGAGGTGAGCCTGTTTCTTACAGGTGCAGAATCTAAGTTTCTAGCTGCTCTGGCCTTCATTGCTCCTGAGGGCCATGACAGAGTGCATGATTTCCTTTTTCAGTATCCAAATTGAAAGTTATTAGTTCAATAATATTGCTGAGAAATTATTGCAATATGTTTTAATTGGTTTATAGATTAACGTAGCTTGTTTGCCCAGAGTCTGTTGCCTTGGGAGCAGAGCTAGAAACAAAAGCCCAGAACTGGGAAAACTGAATAAAAATTGGTGAAGAGCCCTCGTCACATTTTATTACTGCCCCTCCAGCCACAGCCCCCACATTCATTCCTCTTCTAGTTTAGAAGTGTCTTAACAGCTCAAGAAATCATGCCATGCTCGTGGAATGAGTGGGTGAATGCTACCACCTAAAGTTTGCAATCTCCTCCCCCTCCCCACCCACCTCATTTCTGGACCCTCCCTCATAGTGCTTTACGGGGCAACTTCTTCTCCACTGGCACTTAGCATTAGTACAATGTCTTGCACATAGTAGGTATTCAGTAAGAGTGAATCAAAAAAACCGAAGTGAAGTGGATATCTAGCAGAATAAATACCACACAGTTTAGTGCTATCCGCACTAAAATTCTCCATGCAGACCGAAGGAGACGTGATGTCATGTTCAATTATTGCTCAGCCCTTGGCAAGGATCTGAAGACAAATAGAAACATCTTGATCTATTTGTGCAAGAAGTCTACGCTTGCAGCTTCTGTAGTAAGTGTAAATTTTCATCTTAAAAATCGATGTCCCTGGCCTGGAGAAAATAAATTAAATTGATTATTTTATTTTTTTTTAGCACTGAAGACAAAAGCTTTATTATCTCAAAAGGAGCTTGTTATCCATGTTATTTAAGGAAAACATAACTGAAAATACAACTTCATTCTGGATATACTGGAGTGAGTTGATGCTAGACATTTTTTAAAAGGTATAAGGCATTTTTATCTTCATTATTGGAAGTTTCTCTGTTGCTAGTGTTTCTCAAAGATACTATTTGCAGAAAAATCACTGGGTTGCCATTCAAGGGGAAGTGAGGGAGATTTCTGGAAAGATCTAACCCCTGACTTCAAGGATCACCTCTGAAGAACCCATTTCCCAATTATCTTTGCTTCAGCTGGGCCTGAGTTTCTTCATCTGTAAAATGAATGGGTTGATCACTGGATGATCTTTAACATTCCTTCTAATTCTAATTTTTCACAATTCTTTGCTGAAAATGAAAATTCTTTGGCTGAAATGAAGAGCAATTGGTCAGTTAATACCAAATTATGAATCTATCTTAGTCTTTTATTCTTAAAAATATGAGGAAAGGCTTCTGCCTCCACTGAGTCTCCCAAAGTATTTGTGTTTATAAACAAGTATTTGCATTTCAAACAGAAGCTCTGAAAATGGCAGGAGGGTGAAGTCTGGCCTCTGTAAACCAGGCATTGCTTAGAATAAGTCACAGATGTGGGGGATCAGAACTGGCCAACCCTAAATGTGTCTCTTTGGCTTGATTATTTTTAGGCACAAAAGACTCTGAATGAAATTTTGACCTTCCCCCTAACTGCCTAAAAGAATTTAAGATAGAAGCCCTGTCCCCAGGACAGGCCGTCACCATAGATAACTCTGGGTATAATAGACTGGGAGGATCCATGTTAAGCCCATTCTTATCAAAGTTCTCTCTTGGGGTCACGTTGTCTATAGGTGGCCCAGCAAACATTTATCAAATATTTGCCTTTCCTTCTCCATGTAAATTGCCTTCCTCCCCTTTGAAGTCCCAAACCACTACCCGCAACATCCTCCTTTGTCTTTAGCTGAAGATGGTATTTAAGGTGGTAGCTGCGGCCATTTTGGAGAGTTATTCGGTTTTCCTTGGTTTCTCCCGTGTTATTAAACTTTGGTTTTCTCCTGTTATTCTGTGTCCTGTCAATTTAATTCTTAAACCAGCCAGAAGGAGGGATAGTTCTCCCTCCTCTGTACAGACTGTCTTAAAAATCTAGGAAATGCTGATTAGTGTTTTTTCTTCTTAAATCAGCTTTGTTCAGATATAATTTAAATACAATCAAACACACTTATGTTAAGTGTAGAGTTGATGAGTTTTGACAAATGTTTACCCCCATAGAACCCACCACCTCCATCACAATAGAGAACATTTCCATCACCCCAGAAAGTTCCCTCATGTTTTCTTGTAGTCAGTCCTCATCAGACTGGGTCTACAGTGTAGAGGTGTCACCCCTTAGCATCCCATCCTCTGGCTTTCCTAAAGATACAGAAGTGAACTAAGGCTGAGTCCCCGCACATAGGGAGCCTACACCCTTGTGCTGGAGGATAAGCAATTCTTCAGCTAGAGCATGCCCCAGTTTAGTTAACTCAACCCTTGCTACTACGTAAGGAGACAAGACTGTTTAGTCGTTTGGAGGGCGCCCCACGTTGGGGCTTCCTACTTCCCTTGGTGTCCACAGCCCTTCCACTAGTCCACAAGTCCGTTGCCTCTTGAAGGCCTCCACAGCTCTGTTTCTAACCCTCCCCTTGGAGCAACAGATCGCTCTCTCCAACAGGATGAGGAAGTTCCTTCTGTGTCTCCTGCAGCTGAACATCAGTGGAGTCTTCCTCTATTCTATTTTTCCCACAACCGTGTGGGGAGCCAACTCCGGATCTCTGAGTGGGTGACAGTGGGGAGCAGAATTGCTGGGTGCTTCAGATGCATTTTGTTCTCTTTCTCTTGAAGGCGGTAGCTTGTTTTAGAAAAACACTCAGCCCACCAGAATTATTTATTTTTCTGAAGAATCATGATGTATAGTAAATGTATACTCAGTGGGATAAATAATGGTAGAATAAGATGGCACAGTTAGATACAAAATTGATTAATGTCCTACGGGGCATTAAAACCATAACCTTTGACATTATCTTTTTTATTGGACAGAGTTTATTTGCATCTCTACCTGATAAAAAACATTTGCAACTTATCAATTTTCTGCAAATGAGCACATACTCTTAGCAGAGTCTAGGTCCCAATCAGTAGTCAACCCAAACTTCCATTTCCCTGGATCACTAAGTGACCGTTGCGGGGGTTGTTACTGCTCTGGGAGACTCTGAAAGGACATTCAGGCTGTCATGTTGTCTAACTTTCAAGTTTTGGATAACTTTTCTTAACATGATTGACCATACTCCTGCAAAATAATAACCAAGCCTGACTAGACCAAAAGGACAAGTGCCTCTTCTGTGGCCTGTGGAGCTGTTGCAGCTGATGGCACCACTGCCATGTAAGTTCTCTCTGCCCACAGATCTCTCCTCAGTAACCTGGGGAAGGGGGAGTTGGCGGGCGATGTCTCAGTACATTCTGATGAATGAGTTATTTCTTGCAGCCCCCTTTTTGGTGTCGTCAAATGATAAAAATAATGCAACTTAGTAAGTTGAGTTTGGTGTCCTTTATTCAAGGGAAAACGATCCGTGGATTGGGGGAGTCCAGTGCCTCACAAGCAGGGGTGCGCTCTTCCTGAGGGATTTTAGGCAGGAGCGAGTTTAAAGAGCGCTGGAGGAGGCAGCGGGGACAGAGGGCATGATGGGCTAGGAGGGCAGGGATTTCCCTACAAGTCCAGCGGGTCCTGTTTTCTAGGGTCAGGTCAGCTGGCTAAAGCTGAGTTGGAGGGTTGTGACTGGCATATATTAGGTTGCCCTGACGGCGAGGTGCTTCCCAGTAGGTGCAGGCTGACTTAGGTTGAGTGGGGCGGCCTCCATTTTGTGGGTCTTGATATGTGATTACCTTTATTAGTGTCTCTCTGGAATGGCAAGGACCATCACTCAGGAATGTTTGGCTTTCCTGGAAATGGGGGCCCTCAGAGTAAAAAGACAGATTCGTTCTCCTTGGGCAACTTTAAATTGAGCTTTTTGACCTGTTAGTGACTTTACTCATAGAAAGACACGTAAACAAAAAAAACGGAAACAGGCTAGATCCTGAGTCATAGGAATCCCTATGCCAAAGGCCCCGGGGAAGGCCTGCCCTAAGGCTCTGGAGGACCTATGCCATCAGGAGCACCGAAACACTGAGTTGAAAGATCAGCAGCCACCAAAAAGCTTTATAAATACACCTCGGAGTGACATGTGGTCTCGTGGAAGGGACCCCAGACTGGGAAGCAGGAGGCTGGAGTCCTCCCATGGGTTGGCCACTTTCCTGCTGTGAGGCCTTAGGCAAGATCACACATTCTTTGGACTTCCTCATTTAAATTGAAAAAAAAGGAGAGGAAGAAGATAATTTGTCCTGCTGCCCTAACTTCACAGGGTGGTTATAAGGACCGATCCAATTCAGATATTGAGTTGTTAAGTGCCAGGCTCTGTGCTGCCTGTGGGATAAAATAAAATAATGTCTGGGAAAGTGCTTTGCCAATCAAAAGAGAAGGTATAATTAGTTGACAATCGTTGAGATCAAAGACCCATGACAGCCTGCAGGCTGGCCTCCTGGTGCCTGCAGCGACCAGGGGTGTGGGTGTGGTGAGGGTGGCAGCCTTGGCAGGGGATTGGAAGGCGGTCCCAAGGTTGAAGGTGGAGAAGGACGCTTAACCCAGGAATGTGGGTCGATCCTGCCCGCGCTCAGCCTGCGAGCCAGCTCAGGCAACGCTGCGCCGCGGGTGGCAGGCAGCCAAGCAATTAGTGTCTTGTGAAAAGAAAGCCATCAAGACTGGAATTGGCCCCTGCTGAGACCCAGTGAGCCAGCCCAGGGTCCAAAGTTCACGCAGAATCCACGTCTCAGGCAGGCATGGTGGCTCTTGTTCTCACTCTCACAAGGCTGTGGACTTGGATTTTGTCTAAAAATGTTTTTTCCCCTCAAATTACACAGCAACCACAAAATGATTTTCCGAGCGGCCCTTCTCAGGTGGCGGGCTTCTCTCCCTGAACTCCAAGGACCAGCCCGACCCCCTCACAACCCTAGTCCCTCGGCTTAAGGTCTGTGCAGATTCTAGTCCCTCCCGCCTGGATCCCTGAGGGGTCAGATCTGAACGTCCTGGGCAACCTGTGGAATGCACGAAGGGGCTGGAAGTCACTTTGCCAGCCAGTGCCAGGACTCCTCTTTCCAGACGGAGGGAGCCATGCTCTCCCAGGGCTGGTCGTCAGCCCCCTGAGGACATCTTGGCCTGGGAGTATCGAGGTTTGAGGAGTGGGTGGCCGAATGGAGTTCAGAGTCCCCAGAGGTGGTGTGGAAGAGGCTTCCAGCAGAGGGAGAGCAGCGTTTCTGCTGCTACCGTTCCAGTCTTTTCTGGCCATTAGCCTCCTGGGGAGTAACCTGGCATCTCTGACCACAGCAGGGTGAAGTCTGGCCAAACTGGTTGCACCACTGGGGGTGGGGAGGGAAGAGCAGAGGCTTAAAGTCCTGAACGGCTGGATTCACCAGAGGCCGCAAGGCTGGAACACTGTCTTCAGGCATTCCACAATCACAGAATCGCGAGTTTTGACAGGTTTTAAAAAGAACTTTTCATTTTCATTTTATTTTACTTAAAAAATGAGATACATTAACAAGATTCAAATTGAAAAGTTACAAAAGGGTACACAGTGAGAAGTTTCCTGGTCACACAGTTTCCACCATGAAGGTGTGGGGACCTGGAATTGGCCACCCCAAGATATGTCTCTTTGGCATGAGGATTATTTGAAGCTGATTGCTTTTGATAAACTGGTACAGGGAAGGAGGCTCTGAGGAGTGGAACTTGCTTGCCCTTTGTTAGGAGACATTTACGTTGTAAAGGAACTCTCCATCTGTAAAGATATCTCTAGAAACTCTTAATCAATGGGAAGGCAAGGACTTAAATCTGCATTTTATTGTGCTTGTCTGGTGACCTCCTGTAACTGACTTCCCTCCCCCTCCCAACGTTGGCATTTCTTTAAGGGTTAAGCATCTTTCCTTAGGCTAGGAACTGATTGCTGTGCTCACCTGTGACCGCCCAGCTCAAGACAATAGACTTGCCTCCTGCTGTGTCCATCAAACGCTGTGCTGACAGGGCAATCTTGTGACTATTGTGGGAGGGACATTTCAATCATATGCGGAACACCCTGTTTAGGGGTATATAACCACTCTGTGCACCCCACTTCTTCGGTGCCCTTTCTTCCTTCAGGAAGAAAGGCCCTGGGCCATGGTCCTCATAAAGCTTTGTTTAATTTTCTCTTGCTATTCTGTCTCATGTGAATTTAATTCATTCTCCGGCCAGATGAACCCACTTTGGATAGAGGAAAAGTCTTCTTCCCCTACAAAGGCAAACACTGTTCACAGTCTCTATTTAACAAGATGTTTTTCAAACTTCTTTTTTCAACTTTTAAATGCTTAGAGGCTCTTTAGAGGCACTGATTTGGCTGCATATTGGAGGAGAAGCAATGAGTTTCTAACCATCCTTAAAGGAATGGTATTCTTTGTCCAGCCCCTTGTCACTGAGGAAGGGCGTCCTTTGCGGGTGGGGATGGAGCAGGGAAAAAAGACTGGACAGTTGCTATGGTTACTTCTAGCCACAGTGGTGGGAATGCTGCATCCCCTCACATGTCTCCATCGGGGTCCATCTCTGATCTGGATGCCCTGGTCAAACGCCCAGGGCTGCCTCAGACACCAGCAGCTGAGATCTCATCACACTGCAACAGAGTGACAAAATGAGACCCAGCAGGTCCCTGTTCCTGGCTGTTGAGCCGACACAGCTCACACTGTGATGCTTCTCCCAGGAACATCTCTTTCTAGGGCTGCACAAATACTGTAAGATCATACGCCAGCTTGCTGGGGCTGACAGCTAAATGAGTTTGGAGAGGACGAGGAGAGCAGCGTCTTTGAATCTGACACCATTAGCTAGACAACTGTCAAGTCACAGGAAGGGACAGCCAGCTTGCTGAGGATGAGACCAACCCAGAATAAACACACTGTTGGTGCTGTTTTTCCTCTTCAGTGTAGATTTCACGAAGGGTGGCTGCTAAATTCAGACATGGTCATATACGTCATCTCTCCCCACCATCACAATCACCATCTTAAGTAGGTATTTAGAATTCACATTTTACAGTTGAGGAAATTTTGGCCCAGAGAAGTTAAATTGCCTCCCTGGGTCACACAGCTGGTACTTCACAGGTGCCTCTCAGCAGTTCTGCAGTTTTCTTCAGGCTGGGGAGAAATGTTTCCTAAAAATGAGATAGGCTGGGTTTAATATACATACTCCTATGCACAAATTGATAGACCCACACCATCTCATTGAGACGTGGTGAGTGACTGGCCTGTGGCTTCCCCCGTGGGTTTGCTCCTGGAACATTCCTGGAACACAATGAGGGGCCACGGTGGCAGTGATTCCATCTATGGGGGTCAGAATTGGCCACCCCAAAATGTGTCTCTTTGGCTTGATTGTTTTTAAGGACAAAAGACTCTGAAAGAAACTTTGACTTTCCCCCTAACTGCCTAAAAGAATTTAAGATAGAAGGCTTGTTCCAGGAAGGAGCTAATACCGTAAGACAACTATAGCATACTGTAAACTAGGAGTGACAGACAGGAAGGCACTAGCAAGACCATTTGTATCCAAGTTCTGCCTCTGGGGTCACATTATCTATAGATGGCCCAGCAAATGCTTGTTTATAAAAAATCTGCATTTCTATCTCTATGTAAATTGCCTTTCTCCCCTTTGAAGTCCCAAACCAGTACCCCCAACATCCTCCTTTGTCTTTAGCTGAAGATGGTATTTAAGGTGGCATCTTCAGCCATTCTGGTGAGTTACTCAGTTTTCCTGGGTTTCTGCCGTGTATATGTATTATTAAACTTTGATTTTCTCCTGTTATTCTGTCTCATGTCAATTTAATTCTTAGGCCTGCCAGAAGGACCTAGAGGGTAGAGGAATTGTCTTCCTCCCCTACACCTCAAAGACCAGTTCCTTCCCCAACCAGTCCTCTGAGGCCTCTCAAGGAGCAGCAAACAAGTGATTGTGGCATAGCTGGACGACGAAGTGAGGCCCAGCATGCTCACCTGTAAATCAGAGGATTGCACTAGGTCACAGCAGGCCGAAGGAAGGAACAGTGACACCTGTCATATTTGCTTGCCTAATATCCATTCTCATTTCCCAGTGGCACTTTACTTGGTCTACTTGGAGGCATTTCCCTGGAGCCTGCCTTCCACTCTGGATGCTGAAGGGGTTGGGTCCTTCCTCTCCCCCATCTGATGTAGCCAGGGGTGGACCCTGTTACCTGGACTCAGCCAATGAGACATTCTCCTTGAAACAGGGGGTCTGAAGGGAGCCAGCTGAGACATGCCTCATTCATTACTGTGACAGCAGGCTCAGCGGACAGTTCTTGTGTCAAAACGTAAGTAAAAAAAGTTATAAACATGACTTTTATGCCAAATAGAATGAAAATGAGCCACAGGTTTTATTCAACTCATTAATTAATGAGGGAACCAGGAAAATGGTAAAGCTGGTAAAGCCAAGAGCACTTGAGGAACTGGGAAAGGCACACCAAAATAATTTCTTTTTAAAAGTTGGACACAAATCTGATTAACGTCCTATAGGGCAATAAAACCATAGGTTACTATCTATATAATTGATAACATTTGTGTGATCCCAAGCGTTAGAGCTAGGGTTCCTTACCTTCCCTTTACTGAAGATGCAAGATTTTTATATTCCCTTTCTCTTCTGATGCTGATTATTGGGCATGTAACATATAGCCCTGAGAAATATCTTTTGCAAGATGTCAAGGGCACCCGAAGCTGTCTGGGGATTTTTCTATGTTCAAGGGTGGATGTTGTACTAAGACCCCAAAAGAGTAAGGTGAGATTGCCGTGTAAGACCCCTTAGAATCCAAGACTTCATATTGGAGTGAAGATCAGATTTGCTACCTTGTTTTCCCATTTCTCTAGATAACTGGATGCTTATTATGGGATGTTGGTTGTTATGGTGATGGGGGAGGGGACAACTGTGAAGGTTGTACACTGTGGAAGAGAGTTTGACCCAGGTAACCCTTTGTCACAGGACATTCTGTTGCCTGAGATGAAGTGTTGGGATGAAGTGTTACATAGTTTGAATTGTCAACGAAAATATCTGGAATACAAGAATTTAGTTAGGAAATCTTTATTGCTCATACAGTTTGCAAATTGGGGAGACATGGCCTTTAGCAGCAAACCAAAATTATTCTCCAGGAGAACAAAGAAAGGGGGCTGCCTTTACAGAAAAAGGTCCCACCCAGGTTCCTACTCAGGTCTACTTATGCAAATGAGGGGTGCAAGCCAGGTTAGTCCTGATTGGTTGGCACAGGTCACAGTTTTATTGGTTAGGTCCAGGTGGCCGCTGGGGCTTTTGTAAAATCAGGAACTCTGGCAGAATCAAAGCCTGAGAGTGCATTCTGTTTTTCTGAGAACAGAGTTTGTGAGTGCTTCCCGGTCCCGTCATGGCCACTTGGCTCCATTTTGTTTTAAGGTCTGGGTTAGCCACACAGAATCCATCTGGTTCTCAGGGGTCTTTTTGATTTCATTTTACCCCGCAGAATGCTGGCTGGTGAAGGAATTCAGAGTATCTCACCTCAAAATATGCCACTATGGCATAAGGATTATTTTGAGCTGAAGGCAATTAAGGAGAAGCAGACACAAAAACTCTCTTCTCTCCTGTCTCCGTCCTCTCTACCAGGAGGGGCAGGAGGATTCTTCACCTCCAGAGACAATTCTAGACTCTTTACTAGGCCAGAGCCTCACCAGAGGAATCTGTGTAACAACCCTTCTCTTCCATCAATTTCCCCCATATATTTACCTTTCCACAATTTGTCACCCCTAGAAGCCCAAAGTCCCTTTCCTTTGTCTTGTCACTACTCTACAAATTTTGTTGAGATGCTATATAAAACTTTAGAACAAGAGTTAAGAATTTCAAAAGGCACTTGGGCAGGTGTAAGACTTCTGTAAATACTGACAGTTGGGAAATAACTTTAACAAAGGCCCTGGAACACACAGCAAGGCCGGTTCAGTGTCCCTTACTCTGTCATCAGACCTCATCTGCTCCAGGCCTTGCCATGCAAAGCCCTTTATAAATGTATCCTGGATCCCCCACTGCCAAGAAAAACAAAACTTACATAGCAATTGTTCTAGATTTCTGATAATAAGCCCCTAAACTCCTTGTTAGGAAAAACCTTACATCTTTTCTCTGTCCCTTTAAGATGTAAATGTTATGATGTCTTTGAAATGTAAACATCCCAGGAGATGATTCTTGGCTAAAGCAACTACCTGAGAGTGAAGAGAAAAAAAAAAAAAAAAAAAGGAAAAAACAGGCTTTTTGGAAACAAACTGCTACTTGGCATTTCCAAAGGGTTATTTACCCAAAACTTAACTGACAGCCTCCATTCGATTACTTATTAAGAGCAAATGAAAACCTTGCAGTCTCCACAAATATTGATAAAAAGCTTTAGCTCTCATTGAACATTAATTTGTTCCATCTGTTGGAAACAATTCAGAGCCAACCATTTTATATAAACTTGCGAATTTTGTATTACTCTATTTGCCTGATTCATGGATAAAATTTTAAAATAAAAGCTATAAGATCTCTATTAGCGTTTATATGTTTATGTCTAAGTATATATGTAAAGGTGGTATTTTCTTTCCAGATGGTGTCACTGAAATTAACCCATAAAATCCTGTTCTGCTTTAATTGGTTTTTTTTTTTTTTAGATTTTATTTTATTTTTTTTCCTTTTTCTCCCCAAAGCCCCCCAGTACATAGTTGTATATTCTTCGTTGTGGGTCCTTCTAGTTGTGGCATGTGGGACGCCGCCTCAGTGTGGTCTGACGAGCAGTGCCATGTCCGCGCCCAGGATCCGAACCAACGAAACACTGGGCCGCCTGCAGCGGAGCGCACGAACTTAACCACTCGGCCACGGGGCCAGCCCCTCTGCTTTAATTGGTTTTAAAAAAAAATAAGTGCTTATATAAATTATTTCTAAAACTCTTAAAAAAATAGGAATTAATCCAAATGTTTCCCCCCCCAAGTTCATGTGATCTGAATAATCTTTGGTAAGTAAGACTAGTTTAAGATTGTTTGTTAAATAAAAACAGGTATGTCTTTAGAATTATCAACATTAAATATAATGCAGACACACAATTTTATTCCACCTGGGTTTACCAATCAAAGTAGCTTATATTATCTTAATAGATGTTCAGAATTATAATACTATAAATTTAATCTAAGAACAAAATGTACACTAAAAATAAATTGCTTGGTGTACGTCAAGCATGGCAGTAAAAAACAACAAAAAAGAAAGAGCTGTATGTTTAATTTGTAGGTTCTTTGCTTCTGTGATTTTTTTGATACTTGTCTGATTTATCAACAAGAAAAATAAGATGATGGTTAGGTTTTTAATGTCTCATGAAATTTTCATGAACAATCCAATCATAATTGTTAGGAACAAGTAAATTAAATTGATGTTAATGAATTAAATTGACATAAAAGTTCATAAATGAACTTTTCAACAAGTAATTATATTTTATAATGACTGCTTAAAAATCATTTGCAAAACTTTTTTGGTAGCTGGGAACCTTAATGTTATGCTAACTTAAGTTAAATGATGGATATTCATTGAATATCTAGATCATTTCCAAATAAGATAAAGTATTGCAACATTAATTGCTAAACATAACTTTAAGTTTGTATACTTTTGGCTTCTTAATTTTTGCAGAGGGACTAAAGATACTTGGGTCTGTTAGTAAACAAGTTATTTTTTGCCACGTTGAAAAATTATATTCTTGTACTATGAAGAAACATACACCTCTAGAAATTAAGAAATGGTATATTAACAAATTTACTATCTACTATAGAATGCTGATAGATGATAGTTCACAACTGTCTGCTTCCTAGTTTTCACTGGAGATTAAGGTTACTAAGGGTTAAAATTTTTAATAAATATATGTAAATGAAACTGCTAGGAATAATAAGGGTAAAAACCTCTCAATGTAGCCATAGACCTTTCATCCTTTACAAAAATTAATTCAAAATGGATCATACACCTAAATGTAAAATGCAAAACTGTCAAACTCATAAAATACAACATAAGAGAAAACCTAGATGACTTTGGATATGGTGATGACTTCTTAGATACAACTCCATACGCATAATCTGTGAAAGAAATAATTGATAAGTTGGACTTCACTACAATAAAAAAATTCTGCTCTGTGAAAGACAAAATCAAGGGAATGAGAAGACAAGCCAAAGACTGGGAGAAAATATTTGCAAAAGACACATCTGATAAAGAACCGTTATCCAAAATATACAAAGAATACTTAAAACTCATCAATAAGAAACCAATTAACCCAATTAAAAGATGGGCCAGGGGCCGGCCCTGTGGCCAAGTGGTTAAGTTCATGTGCTCTGCTTCAGTGGCCCAGAATTTCACTGGTTCAGATCTTGGGTGGGGACCTAGCACAGCTTGTTAGGCCATGCTGAGGTGGCATCCAGCATAGCACAGCCAGAAGGACCTACAACTTGAATATACAACTATGTACTGGGGGACTTTGGGGAAAGGAAGAAGAAGAAGAAGAAGAAGAAGAAAAAGAGGATTGGCAACAGATGTTACCTCAAGTGCCAATCTTTAAAAAAAAAAAAAAAAAAAATGATGGGCCAAAGACCTTAACAGATACCTCACCAAAGAAGATATACAGATGGCAAATAATCATATGAAAGGGTGCTTCACATCATATGTCATCTGGGAAATGCAAATTAAAACAACAATGAGATGCCATACACACCTATATGAATGGCCAAAATCCAAAACACTATTAGAACGGCCAAAACCAAATTTCCTTGTCCATTGAATGATAATGGACTCTCATCAGATCTTTAATCATGGGCATTTTAAGTCTTTCGTCATTCACAGACAATTATTGTTTTACTCTGATGCTTTCCTGAAAGGGTTTGCAATCAGCTACGGTCCCAAAGAGCTTCGTCTTCAAAGAGATTCACAGAAAAGACTCTGACAAGTATTCTGGAGTATAGATTTCTGATAACTTTAAAATCACACCACTGGACTGAGTAAAAATTCCCAGAACTATAGTGGAGAAGTTGATGGGTTCATGAAACTGCTAATCGAAAATCAAGCAAAACCAGAAGTAATTACATGAGACTGAACGAACTGATGAGGATGATTATAATTTTTTATGAATTTTTGTTTGAAACGTTACTCATTCTTTAATGTTTTGCTTTCCAGATTTAAGCAAACTTTTTTCTCTTTTCTCTTAAACTATCTATACCTTATGTAGGGGGGAAAATAATTTTCCTTTTAGTCTTCTAGATTCTTGACTGAGACTCCCCTGAAATAAAAGATGGATTAACAGGAAAAAAACAAACAAAAGTTTAATAACTTGTATATCTCCTGTGACGTGGGTGATACCTAGGAAAACTGAGTAACTCCCCAAAATGGCCCAAGCTACCACCTTAAATACCATCTGTAGCTAAAGACAAAAGAAAGATGTTGGCGGGGGGATGGGGAGAGTCAGTTATGGGAAGTTACTAGGAAAAGCACAGTAAATAAGGGTCTGGTTGTTATGCAGATTTCAGTTGCTGCCTTCTTCCTTGATAAACATTTCCAGAGATTTGGTCATCCTCTTCTTCCCGGCACAGAGAGGGACATCCTTACAAACAGAGATTTTCCTTATAAAAGTAAATTTCTCTTACAAAAGGGGAGGTTCTACTGGGTTTTCAGAGCTTTTTCTGTGTCTGCTGTTTCTTAAAAATAATCAGCCTAAAATAATCCTTATGCCAAAGAGGAATATTTTGGGGCGGCATAGTCTGCTCCTTTTCTCTTACAACAATCTGGTTGATGATACTTTTATAAACAGAAATGAAACATTTATCTTTTTCTCCCTACCTGATTCCTTAAAAATCTGGAAACTCTTATTTAATATTCTTATTTTCATGGTAATATAGTTATTTGCATAAGTTCAATAAGAGTCTGTTCTCCTTAGAACAGAACATAATTGGAAACATGGGTTATATTACCAAGGCTTTGACTGAAATGTCATATTTAAGAATGTTGAGCAGAATCAGATGTGACTAGACAGATTTAAGGAACTAAGGTTGACTTTATGTAAGCACTCTAAGTCAATGCTTACAAAATCCTCTTGGAATACTGGCTTGGTGCCTTGGTTACAGGGTTCCCAACCTTACAGGCGAGTAAGGAAGGTCACTTGCTAGCAGCCACAGGAACCTTAGAATACATTGGGAACCTTGGGAAGAGGAATTCACCCCAATCTATAGGTATTACAGGTAAAATCTGATGGCAATTTCCTGGCTTAGCTTCCTTGCTTTGAGAAGCTTTTAATTGTCCATTTTATGTTCAGTTTAAAAGTTCCAGCAAAGCCGATTTAAAAGATCCTATATAGAGGCCAGCCCGGTGGCGTAGCAGTTAAGTTCGCACATTCTGCTTCTGCAGCCCAGGGTTCCCTGGTTTGGATCCTGGGTGTGGACATGACACCACTTGGCAAGCCATACTGTGGTAGGTGTCCCACATATAAAGTAGAGGAAGATGGGCATGGATGTTAGCTCAGGACCACTCTTCCTCAGCAAAAAAGAGGAGGATTGGCAGATGTTAGCTCAGGGATAATCTTCCTCAAAAAAAAAAAAAAAAAAGATCCTATATGGTCAATTACTATTCTTGCTGCACTTATGTAAATAATCAGGCCAAATTTAATGAGAATAGACTTATCTTGCAAACAAAATAGTCTTACTTTGATTATCTTTGATAAAAATGGGGATGATTGTAGAGAGAAATTCTGTGTTTCAATGAGAAACCAATTCGTACTTTTCTGGGTTGTTAAATTCTAGCCATGCTCACTGTCTTTGAACGTTTTTACCTCTTTGTAGACCGGCTCCTGCCATTTGTGCATTTTGTCAGTAACTAATGTTTCCAATTTTTTCTCTTACCCTCCCGACTTGGTGGCAGTGAGAACTAAAATCTTACTGCCCAGATCCTTATTGGGACTATCTGAAAAAAGAAGAAAGGAGAAAAAGGAGAAAGAGAAGGAGAGCCCTTCAAACTGAAGCCAGACACACCATACTCTGCTCTGAGAAACATCCGTGATTGTGACATTGATGTATATGCCATCACCAGATGTTCAAATTGCAAACTAGGAAATTCACTGGATTGGCGCTGATGTTCTCACTCCACTATCTAAAAATGCTCCGAGCCCAAAATCTAGAAATCTTCTCAACTAATTAGACTTTGGACTCGAAAACTGAGTTTATAGTTTGTTCTAACTATAACTTTTTCCCTTTCATCTTCTATGGAGATGTCCCTCATTAAGTGCCTGATTGGCTCACAGCATATGGAAGCCTAACTTAGGTGGACCCCCTACTCCCACCTACACCACCACTTCCTGAAATGAAACACAGCTGTCTACCTGGAGCCACGTGTTCCCAGGCCGGAGACACTGCTTCAGTACAATATGGGGCAAAACTTAGATTTGTTCTTTTTCCATGTCCCATCTAATGTTTTTCTCCACCTTTGCAGATCACTTAACTCACAACTTCTAACCCATAACCTCTCCCCAGAGCTACCAACGCAACTTTTACTCTATGAAACTTACTGAATTTCAAATGGGAGAATGAGGGGTTCAGAGTATCCCACCCCAAAATATGCTACCCTGGCATAAGGATTATTTTGAGCTGACGGCAATTAAGAAGAAGCAGACACAAGAAAAACTCTCTGTCCTCTCCCTCTCTACCAGGAAGGACAAGGTGATTCTTAATCACCAGAGACAACTCTACATCTTTTTCAGCCCAGAGATATCTGCATAACACAATTGCCAAAAGAACCCTTCTCTTCCATAGGCCCCCATATACTTACCTTTCTACAGTTTTCCACCCCGTGGGAGCTCAAAGTCCCTTTCCTTTGTCTTGTCACTTCCCTTCAAATTTAGTGTTCTTTTAAGATGCTATCTATGCCCAAGTTCTAGCCACCCTTTTGAGTTACTCATCACTGAGCTCTCCGGTGTGTACGCATGTTGCACACATTAATAAACTTCTGTTTATTCTTCTCTTGTTAACCTGTCTTTTGTCAGTCTAATTTGCAGGGTTCCAGCCAATGAACCTAAGATGGGTAGAGGAGAAACAACACCAACATCCCCTCACCAGCATCACCAGGTGAGTAAATGTTCCCAAGGTTCTGAAGCCCTCTTGGTCTTCATGTTCTCTCCATTTTCCTGAGGTCCAGGGCTGCTGCGGCCTCTAAGCTCTGTGGTAGGAGTTTGGAGGAGCTAGAGGTAACCCCCTGCATGTTCTTCAAGGTCCTGCTGCCACTTCGGAGATTCCAGGCATCTGGTCTTGGTTAAAAAAACCTCAGATGAGGATATGAATAGACATTTTTCTAAAGAAGACATACAGGTGGCCAATAGGGACATGAAAAGATGCTCAACATCACTAATCATCAGGGAAATGCAAATCAAAACTACACTAACATACCACCTTACACCTGTTAGAATGGCTGTAATCACTGGAGGTCCTGGCCAGAGCAATCAGGCAAGAAAACGGAATAAAAGGAATCCAAATAGGGAGGGAAGAAGTGAAACTCTCGCTGTTTGCAGACGACATGATCTTATATATAGAAAACCCCAAAGAATCCATTGGAAAACTGTTAGAAGTAATCAACAACTACAGCAAAGTTGCAGGGTATAAAATCAATTTGCATAAATCAATAGCATTTCTATACTCCAGTAATGAACCAACAGAAAAAGAACTCAAGAACACGATACCATTCACAATTGCAACAAAAAGAATAAAATACCTTGGGGTAAATTTAACTAAGGAAGTGAAGGACCTATATAATGAAAATTACAAGGCCTTTCTGAGAGAATTGGATGACGACATAAGGAGATGGAAAGACATCCCATGTACATGTATTGGAAGAATAAACATAGTTAAAATGTCCATTCTACCTAAAGCAATCTACAGATTCAACGCCATCCCAATCAGAATCCCAATGACATTCTTTACAGAATTAGAACAAAGAATCCTAAAATTCATATGGGGCAACAAAAGACCCCGAAATTCTAAAGCAATCCTGAGAAAAAAGAACAAAACAGGACTTCAAAACATACTACAAAACATAGTACAAAAAACATACTTCAAAACATAAAACAAAAAAGAACAAAATCCCTGACTTCAAAACATACTACAAAGCTACAGTAATCAAAACAGCATGGTACTGGTACAAAAACAGGTGCACAGATCAATGGAACAGAATTGAAAGTCCAGAAATAAAACCACACATCTGTGGACAGCTTATCTTTGACAAAGGAGCTGAGGGCATACAATGGAGAAAAAAAAGTCTTTTCAACAAATGGTGCTGGGAAAACTGGAAAGCCACATGTAAAAGAATGAAAATTGACCATTCTTTTTCACCATTCACCAAAATAAACTCAAAATGGATCAAAGACCTAAAGGTGAGACCTGAAACCATAAGGCTTCTGGAAGAAAACGTAGGCAGTACACTCTTTGACATCAGTATTAAAAGGATCTTTTTGGACACCATGCCTTCTCAGAGAAGGGAAACAATAGAAAGAATAAACAAATGGGACTTCATCAGACTAAAGAGCTTCTTCAAGGCAAATGAAAACAGGATTGAAACAAAAAAAACCCCCACTAACTGGGAAAAAATATTTGCAAGTCATATATCTGACAAAGGCTTAATATCCATAATATATAAAGAACTCTCGCAACTCAACAACAAAACATCAAACAACCCAATCAAAAAATGGGCTGGAGACATGAACAGACATTTCTCCAAAGAAGATATACTGATGGCCAATAGGCACATGAAAAGATGCTCATCATCGCTGATCATCAGGGAAATGCAAATCAAAACTACACTAAGATATCACCTTACACCCGTTAGAATGACAAAAATATCTAAAACTAATTGTAACAAATGTTGGAGAGGTTGCGGAGAAAAAGGAACCCTCATACACTGCTGGTGGGAATGCAAACTGGTGCAGCCGCTATGGAAAACAGTATGGAGATTCCTCAAAAAATTAAAAATAGAACTACCATACGATCCAGCCATCCCACTACTGGGTATTTATCCAAAGAGCTTGAAGTCAGCAATCCCAAAAGTCCTATGCACCCCAATGTTTATTGCAGCATTATTTACAACAGTCAAGACCTGGAAGCAACCTAAGTGCCCAGCAACAGACGAATGGATAAAGAAGATGTGGTACATATATACAATGGAATACTACTCAGCTGTAAAACAGAACAAAATCATTCCATTTGCAACAACATGGATGGACCTTGAGGGAATTATGTTAAGTGAAATAAGCCAGTGAGAGAAGGATAATCTGTGTATGACTCCACTCATATGAGGAATTTAAAATTATGGACTAAGAACAGTTTAGTGGATACCAGGGGAAAGGTGGGGTGGGGGGTGGGCACAAAGGGTGAAGTGGTGCACCTACAACACGACTGACAAACATTAATGTACAACTGAAATTTCACAAGATTGTAACCTATCATTAACTCAATAATAAAAAAAAAAAAAGAATGGCTGTAATCACCAAGACGAAAAACAACAAATGTTGGAGAGGATGTGGAAAAAAGGAACCCTCGTACACTGCTGGTGGGAATGCAAACTGGCGCAGCCATTATGGAAAACAGTATGGTGATTCCTCAAAAAATTAAAAATAGAAATACCATATGATCCAGCCATCTCACTACTGGGTATTTATCCAAAGAACTTGAAATCAACAATTCAAAGAGACTTATGCACCCCATATTTGTTGCAGCATTATTCACAATGGCCGAGACGTAGAAGCAACCCAAGTGCCCCTCAACTGATAACTGGATAAAGAAGATGTGGTATACATATACAATGGAATACTACTCAGCCATAAAAAGAGATAAAATTGTCCCATTTGCAACAACATGGATGAACCCTTGAGGGTATTATGTTAAGCCAAAAAGCTGGACAGAGAAAGACAAACATCATATGATCTCACTCATATGTGGAAGATAAACAAATATATGGACAAAGAGAACAGATTAGTGGTTACCAGATGGGAAGAGGGGTGGAAGGTGGGTATAAGGGGTAAAAGGAACACATTTATATGGTGACTGATAAATAATAATGTACAACTGAAATTTCACAGTGTTATAAACTATTATTACAATAAGAAAAAACCTCAGATGAAATGAGAATGGCAAATGCTGATAACAGTTGAATCTGGGTGATGGATGTATTAGTATTCATTTTACTCTTCTCTCTACTTGAGGGCATGTTAGAAGATTTCGATAATAAAATGTGTCGATGAAAATAATCCATAACCAATCTATAAATGAAAATTTGGGAGAGTTTCTTCTGAGCTAAAATCTGAGGACCATGGCCTGGGGCCTTTCTTCCCGAAGGAAAAAAGGGCACCAAAGAAGTGAGGTATACACAGTGGTTATATACCCCCACACAGGACGTTTCACATATGATTGAAATGTCCCTCCCACAATAGTCACAAGATTGCCCTGTCGCCACAGGGCTTGATGGACACAGCAGGTAGTGGGTCTGCTATCTTGAGAAGGGTAGCAGGAGGCACGTCTATTGTCTCGAGCTGGGTGGTCACAGGTGAGCGCAGCAATCAGTTCCTAGCCTAAGGAAAGATGCTTAATCCTTAAGGAAATGCCAACGTTGGGAGGGGGAGGGAAGTTGAACCTTTATCTCAAGGCCCTTTGTTCTTGCCATGGGGAATGTCTAAAGCAGATATGCAATGCATGCTCAATGACCACGGTCAGGCCCTTTTGGAAAGACAAGGTCAGGCCGAATTAGGTTTACACCAAATGGCTTCCTCATATACTCCAATATATCCTATTACTTGCCATTTTTATTTGTCAAATGGAAAACAATTTTTGGAAGTTGAGAAAAGTAAAAGAAAAAAGAAAAGAAAAGAAAAGAAAGAGCATTTCTAAGATCTTACAGGATCATTTTTAAGTGGTAAAGCTTTGGAAAAGTGAATGACCTCAGGCAAACAGCAGAATAAAGGCCCCTCCCCCACACAGACAGCAGTTCAGTTTCAAGTCACCTGCACAGGGTGGGTCTGAGGCAGCGTGGACTGGCCCTAGGAGTTTGGCTCTGCTGGTCCCAGGTCTGAACTACCGGCCATTATCTGGGTCCCAGGTCTTTGTTTTAGAACAGTGCCAGAAGGAATGGACACGTTGACTATCAAATTGATCCTCTGCTCCTTGAGGAGTGCTCCCTCATTCAGTATTTGCAGTTTTGGCTGGTGACATTGAGTCCCTGTGCAGGCACTGGGAGGTCCTGGATCTGTACCCAGGTAGCCTTTATGTGCCTCAGCAGCCCCACCCACCAGTGCCTGCTTTAGTTTCAACTGGGAAGGAGATCCCAGATGGGCTCTGACCAGTCTCGTCTAGATCTCTGCTACAGATGCTTATGTCCTTCCTGAGTTCATATGTGAAAACCTAATGCCCAAGGTGATGGCACTGGGAGGTGGGGCCTTTGCGATGCGATTAGATTATGAAGGTGGAGCCCTCAGGAACAGGATTAGAGCCCTTATAAAAGAGACAGCCAGAGTTCTCTAGCCCCTTCCTCCCTGGGACAACACAGTGAGGATCCAGCCATCTATGAAGAAGAAACCTCTCACCAGACGCCAGATCTGCCGGTGACTTGATTTTGGACTTCTGAGCCTCCAGAACTGGGAGAAATACATTTCTGTTGCTTATCAGCCACCAAGTTTAGGGTATTTTGTTATAGCTGCCAGAACACACTAAGACAACGCCCTTTCTGAATAAAAGTCTTGGCTAGTTGGTCGAAGACTGAGAAGCTTGTTGAGAACATCTGAACTCCAGGCCAGAGATCCTGACCGTACTTGTGTGTGGGGCCCAGGACTTGGCAGTCCTTTGATTTGAGTTCTCCAGGCAATTTGGACACAGCTTTGCAAAATCACATTGAGAGACTCCAGGCCATGGAATGGGACACCAACTAGAGCAGGGTGGAAAACTCACAGCAGCTGAACTTTTCCATTGAGGCCCGGCCAGAAGGACAAATATTACCCTCAAGTAAGGCTTAGAGAGGCCTTGAGTTTCAACAGACTCAGGCCCTGCTCAAAACTGGGGAAAATGAAGATTAACTCTGTAAGATGATGAAAGCTCCCATATGGATGAACATTTCCAATTAGCTTGTCCATTGTCTAAATGAGTTCACCTGGGCCTCGTTCATGACCACTGCTCTTTGTCAAATCCATA
Organism: Equus caballus; assembly: GCF_041296265.1. Taxonomy (NCBI): domain Eukaryota; kingdom Metazoa; phylum Chordata; class Mammalia; order Perissodactyla; family Equidae; genus Equus; species Equus caballus. The sequence continues at coordinate 52,883,517 of NC_091699.1, read as the reverse complement.
GACTTTTGGTGACAAATTGTACTTTGAGGTTATTTAATGCCCAATTATGTAAACAAAACAAAACAAAACAAAACAAAACATCACCATATAACAGCAGGACTCAGGATTTTTTTCTTGTGTTATAATGGGCACATTTGTATTACAAGATGGCGCTCATTTGATGCCTGCCAAAAACATGTTGATTTTCATTGTTGAAAAACATTTCAAACGCCAAATGATACTCAATTTTCTCAATGGAGACATTTCTCCGGTACATAAAGATAGGATAAAACTATTTAAACCACACAGTGACTTTTAGAGTGGTCTCTAATCAGCTAAGGAAAGTGATGGAATGGGGAGAAAATCTCTTTAGAGGCTCTTACATTGATAAGACAAGAAACAAGAAAAGAAATGAGCTGGATGCATAAATGTCTGAATGAAGAGAATCTAGCCCTCTAACCAAATGTCACATTATGCTGGAAACAAAGGCTGTGTGTCTTTGAAGGATTTACAACAAATACATAAGAGACCAAGACTGAAGCATAGATGCTAAGTTGCCCAACCAGTGTCTACTCTCTCATTCCTCCCCTGTAATAGACTTTTACGTTGTCAGAGTCACCAATGTGCCCCGTTAATTTTCCAGTCATCCTTGAAGATAGAGGTGAGGTGTAATCAAAAGTTGTTGAGTGGAGGTCCCAAGAAAGTTCCTTAATGGGGACTGCCTCAGCTGAGAGGTAGGTGTCCTTTTACTCCATCTCTCTTCTTCCTAACTGGAATATGTATGTGATTGCTAGAATTTGGGCAGCCACGATGAGACCATGAGGTACACTTGCTGGTAGAAGCCACAGCCAGGATGGTGAAGAAGAAAGACAGGTCCTTCTCCCAAACATCATGTATGTGAGGAAATAGGCTTCTATCTTGTTTAAGCCACTATTTGTTTTTGTTACATGAACTTGACTGTACTCATGTGCCAGGTACTGTTCCAGGTATTGGGGTGGGGATGAGTAAAACACATCAACAGTCCCTGCCTCATGAAGCTTAAAATCTAGTTGGAAGGCCAACAATAAGCAAGATAAATAAATAAAATATATAGTTTGTTAGATGATGATCAATACTAAGGAGTAAAAATAAAGCAAGGGAGGTGGATATGAAGTGTAGAGGTTGCAGAAGGCTTAACACTTTAGAGAATGTGGCCAGGGAAGCCACATGGGATTTCACTGAGGTGCTGAGGTGACATTTGTGTAAAGATATAAAGGAAGTAGGAGAGAGAGCCAGGGCAAGTTTCTGATGGAAGAACATTCTAGGTAGAGAGAGCAGCAAGTACAAAGGCTGTGGGGTCAGAAGGTTCAAGAATTACCAAGGGGTTGGAAAGGGTGGAGCAGAATGACTGAGGGAGAAAGTGGTAGGAGCTGATGTTAGAGAGGTGATGGGCCCAGATCTAGCAGGGCCTCACGGGCCATAGGGAGGACTTTGGCTTCTCCTCTCAATGAAATGGGGTGACGGGATGGTGCTGAGGAGGCGAGTTGCAAGCTCTGCCTTATATATTAACAGAATCACTGTGGCTGCTGTTTTGAGATGAGGCTGCAGAGGGCAAAGGCGGAAGCACAGAGACTGATTACGAAGTGACTGCATCAGCTGAGTGTGAGATGATGGTGGCTTGGACCCAGCGAAACAGTGGAAGTAGGATGATAGGGGATTCTGGATACAAGGAAGAGCCATTAAGACCTACTGGTGGACTGAATATGAGTGTGAGAGAAAGAGTTGAGTAGGACTCCAAAGGTCTTGGCCTGAGCAAGTGGAAGGGTGGAGCTGCCATCAACTGAGTTGGCGCAAACCTGTTTCCTCCACCCTTACCCTCAATGGGAGGAGCAGATTCGGAGGGGGAACAGCAGGAGGTCAGTTTGGGATGTTTTGAGTTTGAGATGCCTGTTAGACGCCAAGTGGAGGTGTTGAGTAGAGATGGATACATAAGTCAGAATGCAGGGGAGAGGTCCAGCTTGAGAGCCATTAGGACTTAGATGGCATTTAACGTCACGAGACTCAAGGAGGTCACCAAGTGAATGTAGACGAGAAGGATCTGAAGACTGAGGCATGGGGCCTTCCGATGTTTAGAGATTGCGAGACAAGGCAGAGCCAGCAAAAGAGGCGGAGAAGGAGAAGCCAGAGGGGAGGAGGAAAACCAACAAGTCTGAGGGTGTGATGGCCAAGAGAAGGAAATATTTAATGGAGGAGAGAGTTAGAGGGCATGTTCAATGCTATGTCAAATAAGGACTGAAAGGTAAATATGAGGATTCAGTGGAACGGTCCATACAAACATTTTGGAAGAGTTCTTGGCACATAGTAAACATTCAACACATGGAAGGTGGTATTTTATGGATCTACACATACACACACACACATTCAGTGTATTAGTGCTGTCCATTAGAAGTTTCTGTGATGATGAAAATGTCCTATGTCACTGCTGTCCAATACTGTAGCCACTTAGCCACATGTGGCTACTGAGCACTTGAACATGTGGCTAGTGCAACTAAGGAACTAAATTTTTTTGGAGGAAGGGGTGAAAATTGTAGTTTATTGAAATTCAGCTCAAAACGAATAAGGTGCTGAAGCGTGCAATATATTCACGCAGAGCCCCCCAGGTGCACATCCAATCAAGTGTTGCCTCTGTATCCCTTTCTGTGGTCCTCCCACCTGGGACCTTAGCATCTCTTCCACATACGATCATGCACACTTAATCTGAAGAGGGAAACCTTAGTACGTTTTGATGCATTAATTAGCACCAAATTATGTTAAACTAAAATTAATTTAATATTAAAATTTACATAGCCACATGTGGCCAGTGGCTATTGTAAAGAACAGTTCTATAGTCTATCCTGTGACCTATTTCTAAATGTTCTGTTTTCAGATTATCAGTCTAGTAATTATGTGTTTTAACCAGTTAATCAATGTGTGGTATGGAAGGACCCTTTGAAAGAGTTTAGAAAATCAGGTACACAGGAGAGGAAAGTCTGGGTGAGCAAGCAGGGGCCAGAACCCTGAAGAAAGAGCTGGATGGAGTTTAAAACACTTGAGGACTCAAATCTGGGTTTTACCTCTTAGCTGTGGGCTCCTGCAAGTTCTACTTAACCCCTCAAAGCCTGCTTTGTCCTCTGAGAAGAGGGCTCATCACCTCCATGCAGGGCTGGCTGCAGAATTTGCGGGTCTGGTGCAAGGCCCCTTGTTAAAAAATTATCAAGAATTTCAAACTGGCCACAGTGGAGCATTAGCGTCCGTGCACTCGAGTGGGGGCCTCCGGGACTGCAGAGGTGGCTCAGCCCTGCCGCTGCCCCCAGGGCTTTGAGAAGGAGCGCTGAGGGGTCAAAGTGTTGAAAACAGTAGTGGGCGCAAGGGCTGAGCAAAGACCAGAGTGTTTGCTGCTGCTGTGGGGCTGTGGGGCCCGGGCCCAGGGCAGGCTGGCGTGGGCGCTCTTCCCTAACATCTGTTTTGGGTCTTCCGTCTGTCTGAGTCCTGTAGGCCACACAGCAAACCTTGTTCTCGTCCTGTTTGTTGACTGGTCTCAGATGTCCCTGTAATTGCCTTCATCAAAGGCTGGGGAAGAGGCCGCGCTGGCTCAGCCTGGAACTTGTAGGGTGGGCCGGAGGGTCTTCAGGGGCCCAAGGCAAGGAGAGAATCAGCAGGGCTGAGACTGAGTTCCACACCTTCTTGATTCCTCAGGAGCACCCTTAAAGCCAAAAGCAGCCCTGTGAACCCCGACATAGAACAGTGAGCCCTGGGGTGGGGTATTGTTCGCTTGCGCAGGTGCAGTGTTGCTGAGGGTGCCTTGTGGCTCTTTTTGACAGCGATCCTGGAACCCACGCAGGTGTAAACAGGAGCAGGAGTCCCTCCGGTGCGGGCTGAGGGCAGGGGTGAGGGTGGGGGAGAGGGCTGGGCAGCGGCCTGGAGGGCTGTAGGTGCTTTGCTCTGTGGCTGGAACACCAGATCCCTGGGCATCCTGACCTGGGGGAGGAGCTGCTAATCAAAGTCCAGAGAGGGACTGTAGGTGGATACAGGTGGGAGCAGGAACGCCCTGTGTACTGGCTCAGTGTCCCTGAGGCTTGTTTCCCCTAAAGTTTGTGGCCTCTTGGAGGAAGGAAAGAAGACGGGGCAGACAAGGATCCCATGGGAGCCCTGGGCCATCCCTGGCAGTCCCTCCCCTGATCCTGGACCCCAGGAGAACAGGGTGCTCCCGGGCTGAGCTAAGCAGCAGAGCACCGTGGAAAGGCCGTGTGGTCGCCACCTGGCATCTTGCAGGTTTGGGGCCTCAGACAAGTGATTCCATCTTACTAGTAGGGACTCTTTTTCTCACCAGTGAACTGGAGATGAAATGTTGCTCCTGGGATCCTCAGAGGCTGACTTGAGATAAGGTTTGCAAAACTCCTAGCACAGAGTTTTTGCCTGGCATCTAATTCCTTCCCTCCATCTGGCAACCTCAAGTCTGACACCTGCCTGAAGTCACTGCCGAAGTACAGTGTGTCTCTATTCTGACAATTAAAATGTAACAGACGTGATTTCTAGGGCCCCCGCTGTGTTGGGCAATGGGAGGCAGATGAACCAAGTACAAAATATGGGCTCCTACCTCTGAGAAAAGTACGATCTTGTTAGGCAAAAGATATGCAAGCACAAACTTCTAAGTAATGAAACTAGTGAACCAGAGCATAGAGTGTTGTGAATCATGAGGACTATTGGCTTTGAGACGGAGAGCTCAGTGGAGTGGAGGGCTTCCTGGAGGAAGCGGGCTGTGGAAGTCTCAGAGGGAGACTCTGAAACGCTGGTAGGACTTTCATTAGTAGGGAGGGGGGACAGCTTTTGGCTGGGGGTTGTCCAGGAACAGTGGCACGAGCCAAGATGTGGGCAGGAGGGCCCGTGTGGCACCCTGAGGATTTTGAGCCTTGCTGGGATGCAGCTGTGAGGTCATGGGTTGAATGGAGGGAGAGGGGTCTGGAGAGGTAGATGGGGTCAGACGGTAAACTGGAGGTCATACCTCCAGCAGCAGAGCAAGGATTTCATTCTGAGGGACAAATCTGGAGGCAGGGATTTCAGAGCAAGGGAGTCACACGATATAAAGGAGTAATGGAAAAAGGGAGGCCGGATGGGAGAAGAATCTAGAACAATCAGAGTGAGTGATAGGGATGAACCAAAGTTGGGTCCAGTAACCTGACCGAAGGAGTCAAAGTGTTTTAGAGATGGAAGTGGCCTTAGAAGATTCAATCTTGAGTAGGCACTTGAGAAAAAGAACCCAACTCGAGGCCACACAGCTAGTTAGGGGCAGAGTTAAGAAATAAACTCATAGTAAAGGCGGAGAAAATTTAGGGCAGGGGGCTGAGGAGACGATGAATTCACTTCTGGAGCAATCAGGTTTGGGGTACATGGGAGATATGAGCAGGTAAATCCACCAGACTGCTGGAAATGGGGGCCTGGCACCCAGGAAGACATCAGCTGGGATTTGGGGCGTTGTCCTAGAATTGATGACATGGTTGGAAACCCATGGGGCAGTGTGCAAGGAGAAAGGCCAGAATGCTGAAGACTGAATCTTGAAGCCCCAAAACAGGATCCAGGAGAAGGGGCCGTGAGAGAGGTGGGATGTGGGCCAGATGTGGACATGGTGATCGAGGGGAACAGTGTTGGTCAGCGCTGCCCAAGGGCACGGACACTTGGCTCTGATCTCCCCAGCCCCACTCTAGCATATTAAAGATGGCTGCAAATTCTTTGACCCCTCTGCCACTGAGACGTGGGGTCTTGGCTTCCTTTCCTTAAATCTGGGCAGGCTCTGTGACTGATGTGCCCATAGGCTAGAATGGAAGTGATGCCAAGCCAGCTTCTAGGCCCAGGCCTCGAGAGACTGGTGGCTCCGACTTCCTGACTCTGGGAACGCTCGCTCTTGGGACCCACCACCATGTTGTGAGGAAGTCCATGAGGCCCTGTGGAGTGGCCTGAGGGACGAGGAGTCATAGACCCAGCTGGCAGCCAGCACTAACCTGCCGGCTGTGTGATACCACCGTTGAAAGTGGATTCTAGTTGAGCCGCCCCAGAGAGGCCACAAGAGGCAGGGATAAGCTGCCCCTACTAAGCCCTGCTCAAATCAGATTGGTGAGCAAAGTAAACCACTGTCCTTCAGTCAGTAAGGTTTGGGGTGGTTTGTTACGTAGCAACGTCTGGTCTCCTCGAGGCACTTGGGTCTCCTCTCCAAGTGCATGGTGGGTGCTGGGGGCCCATCTCAAGCTTCCATCACCCACCACCCTCCCTTGGCTTCTGTTCTGGTGCCTAGTGCCCGTGTTGGGCTTAGAGCTCACTGTAGTCAGTGATGAGGGCGGCCCCAGGCCTCTGTGGGGGTCAGGTATTGGGAGTGGTGAAGAGGGGGCTCATGGTCCCTCAACTAGAACAGAACAGAACCAGCTCCGGCCTCTGAGTTGCTCATTGGCAGCTTCCTGAACCATAAGCACGTGGAGGAGACGGCATCTACTGAGGCCCTGTTGGGCCTGTCACAATAAACAACTGGGAAATTGGGGCCTCAGCTGAACCAGGGGACAAGCGGCCGAAGCATTTAAGCAACCTGATGCCCATTTTTGGAGTACATTTGTTTATTTAAAAAAGTGTAGGAAATTAATAAAATGCTACCTAAAAAGTATCTACAACAAATAAATTACTTCCAGTTAAGCATTGCAGATCCACACAAACCAGTCCTCCAAGCTTGACCAAGGTTGCGTCCCATGGACTTATGCGTTTCCCCCTTGACTCTTCCTTGAGACTTTCCCCTCCCGCTTCGGGATACGAAGTGACCCCCAGCATCAGAGATCAGGCCTGTATAAACCCGGCTTCCTCATGGGTCCAGCAGACGGGCGTGACAGTGGCCGGGGCATCAGCTGACCCAGTGTGGAGGGACACTGTGCTGACACAAAATGGGCTTAACAAACGTGTCTCACTGGTTTCCAGTGACCCTGAAATATTGTACATAAGTGGGGCTGGGACTTAAAGCAAAGGGCCAGGGGTACATTGGGCTGGCCCCTTCAAGGAGGCATATTTTCAGAAAATATTAAATCCACCTAAGTCTCAGGAAGATAGCAATTTGGCCTGGAGTTTTGAGCTCTTGGTTAAAAGAAAATGGCCACCGGGGCCCTTGTAAGAAAAGGTGACAAGTGTGATGACAGCCAGCCCAAAGATAGCCAGCCACGCTGTGGGCAGAATGCAGAGCACCCACTGAGTGAGCCTCAGAAGAGGCCAGGAGGTCGGGAAGGTAGAGAGGGGAGGGCCAGGGCTCCACCGGTGGTTTTACAGAATGAGACAATTTCACCGGAGGGAAGGAAGCCACAGCCCTCACGTGGCCCTTCCTGGGGGGTTTGCCAGCCTTTCAGAGGGAAAGGTGCCATAGGCAACACCGAGGACATAATTTAAAAACAAACAAAAAACCAACAACAAACTTCCTTCTGGAAAGAGTTCAAGAAGCCTTGAGCACACACCATTTAGGAAATTGCAAAGCTCCTTTTCACGGAGGCAAAGCAGCACGGGAACAAGCCTAGGCGGTGCGTTTCCAAGGTGAATTCACTGAACACAACGAAGTGTGTTTATTTTTTAAAGGAGGATTTGCCACAGAAATACTGAACTTTGGACTGTGCTGACAAGCCACAACACGATCCTCCTCCCAGAGAGAACAGGGGCCACAGAGGCAAACGCCCACAGGAGCTGGGCTGGTAATTAGGATAAATGAGGGATGTGGGCGGGGTATAAGAAAAAACTTTCCTGAAACACACAGCAGCCTTGAGGCCTCTGTTCTCATTTGATCTGAGATATGGGTCCCAAACTTTCCATTTCATTATGAGAAAAGCAACCCTGCAAGGGCATTGATCAATAGCAATAGACACAGGGAGGCGACAGGGAGTGGTGGGGACTGTGGTGAACTGGTGAACTGGATGCCCCATCTAAAGGTGGAGCTGCTTCTCAACTCCAGCTAGTTGTGGCTAGGCGAGAATGTGAACCCCAGCATGGCCAGATCTTCAGATCTGGATTTTTATGTAAAAAATGTGTAATTTAAGTGTTAGTAACTAATTCTCAAAAAAGATTCTGCAAGCTAATAAACAAAACACACCTGTGGGCCGGATCATTTTGTAGTCTCTCCTGCAGTGACAAGAAGGTGTGGTAGGCAGAATAATGGTCCCCCAAAGATGTTCACATCCTAATTCTCAGAACATGAGGATATGTTACCTTACGCGGCAAAAGGGACTTCTCAGTGTGAGAGAACTGAGGATCTTGAGGTGGGGATTATCCTGGATTATCCAGGGGGGCTTTATAAGTGAAAGAGGGAAGCAGGAGGCTCAGTGTCACAGTGCCACAGTGTGACCAGCCATCGGAGTGTGACCAGCCATCGGAGGCAAGGAATGTGAGCAGCCTCTAAAAGCTGAAAAAGGCGAAGAAACCGATTCTCCCCTGGAGCGTCCGGAAGGAACGTGGCTCTGCCGATACCTTGATCTTAGCTCAGCGAAACCCAATTTGCACTTCTGGTCTCCAGAACCAGAAGATAAGAAATTTGTGTTGTTTTAAGCCACCATGCTTGCAGTAACTTGTTACAGCAGTAATAGGAAACAAATCCAGGTGGCCACTCTCTGGTGTATTTTTAAACATTTTCAGAGGATGAAAATACTGAGTTTCTGTTTAGATGCTGCAGCTGGGAGAGCCACACATGACAATGGAAGGAAATTTCTCTTATTTCCAGGACTAAAGGACAATGGGACTTAATGAATTTCTGCAGTGGGATAACCACACGCAGAGAGAGAGAACCAAGAAGTCTCTTATCAAAGCAGATAAGCATCAATGCATCAACGCTGCTCAAACACACATGCTCTTTTCTGGGTGGACAGATCGTAAATCATTCCCACTTCCCAGCAGACAAGCACATGGGTATCTAGTGGTCACCAGTAGAAGTCAAAACCCAGCCATCCAAACCATTGGCACGAGTTGTCACCAGGTCAGGTGAACAAGCTGTACGCTTATACATTCGACTTCTTAAATACACAGGACCACAAATAAATAATAATAATAATAAAAAGGTACATTGCCATTTTCATCCAGGGGACGCCAGTGAGAGCAGGGACCTTGGTGGCCTCCTAGGGATTGGAATTGTTGACCTGAAGAGTTCTAAATCCAAATCTGAATCCAGGGCTCATTGCAACCCTGTACTGGGTGACTACACCTCTCCCTTCTCATTACGGGCTGGGTCACAGTCACAGCCCAACCTGAGTTTAGAAGGACGTGAATTGTGATGATTGTATCCAGATCAGAGTTCATCATTTTCAACGTCTCATCATCGAAGTGAGTCCACTTGGAAATCAGAAGTTGGTGGTATCCAGGAAAACCTCCTGCTAGTCCTTCCATATAATTCTCCTTCTTTAGGATTTCTGGTTGAAGACCCTAAAGGGTGTCTCAGTGCCCTGCTTCATGCAAAGTCTTTGGGATGGGCCCAAGTTATTCCCCCGGCTCCGCTGGCTTGTGGGCATCCAGCAAGGGAACGTCTGTGTTCCCATTGCTTACATTCTCTTTGTTGGGGTGGGAGAAGGTGTACGGTTCACTCTCAGACTCAGGAGGGATGTCAGGGGGTGGTTCATCTGTGGTCAACTTTGCAGTTGGGGCCCTGAAGCCTATGGGGGGTGGGGAGGGAGGGCAGTCCCCCGTGGGGCCCTGAAAGGGCCGGTAGGTGTCCACCTCTGGCTGGACGAAGGACCCGTTGGAATCCTGCAGCAGATGCCCATATACCATAGTGTCATCGATGACTGCATACACGTGGGAGTCATTGTCCTTTCGTCTCTTCTGAAACTTTTTTGACTGCATCGGCATCTGGGTATTGACGTTGCCATTGTAGATACCTACAGCTGGGCCCTTGTTTATCTCCTTTTTCTTCCTGAGAGAAAGAACACAAGACAGAAGTCAGGAAGAAAAGATCTTACTTATGCACCATGTGTATATTCCTTCTGGAACTTAGATCCGTCAGGGTTCTGACCGTGTCTCCCCCAAGGCCTTCAAATTACTTCACGTTTGAAACTGAAACTACTGTCCTCAGTGAACATTTAGGAGGGACCAGCTCCTGTCTCCAGTTTTCAAGGTGGAAACAGGGACTAGAGAGTGGTTTAGAGAGGGAACTGTTAACACTATCTGTGCTTGAATTTGCCTGGATAGATGCACAGTATCTGATGGTGGAGACATCTGACAAGCCCTCTCTCCTACTAGGAAGGTGTGGTGTCCCAGCCCAACCTCACCAGGCACGGCATGCCCAGGCCCACCTTCTACGACTCTCTCAGCATTTCCTATAGCTAAGGCTTCATCCTTCTTTCGCACGGGGAAAAGCTCTGACCATCTAGATTCTAAATGATAATGTCCGGGACTCAGGATGGAAGGCTGTTTCCTAGTTTTTAGCTGGAGTTGGGGACGGTAGAACTCAGCATAAGCAGAGGGATCTGGTCCCTTTGGCAGTAACCTCCAACAGGGGAAAGAGCTGGAAAGAAGACAATTCAGGCCAGGGTGCCAGAGTTCCTCAACACCATTAACGTTTGGTTTGTAATGTTCTTCGGTACTTGGATGCAGATAGGCATGAGCACTCTCTGTCACGGAAAACAAGGCTTCAGTCTCCATCTCCACGAGCCAAGAGCAGGGTCGCTGACTTTTCAGCTGACCAGTGATTCAAACGGAGGACATTAGCGCAATTAACATAATGGACCATATAATGCACAGGCTGGCGGTTCAGTAATTGTGGACAGGCTCCTGCACTTTTATGAGACAAAAATAAATCTAGTACATTCAGCTCGTAATACTGAGTCTCTAGCCAGGATGACGGATTCCAAAGGCTCCTGCCTGAAGCCCTGTGACAGATGCCCCTCCTTCGTGCTCCCACTGTGCCTTGCTTGTCCCCACAAAGCTCTTCTCATGCTGTCCTGAAACTGCCTCTTTATCTGCCTGCCTCTTTAGTCCCTCTGTCCCCCTGGGCAGTGGGAGAAGAGACTGTGTCTTGCTCACTGCCGTATCCCCAGCACCTTGCATGGTTCCTAGTGCCCAGGAGATTCTCGGAAATACATGCTTGATGAACAAGTTCAGTGGCACTGTCTTCCCTCATTCCCTCTGCAGAACCCGTCCACCCTCCCATACCAACTTGGGGATGGATTGGCCTTATGCAACCTGCCAGCCAGTGGCCTCTGCTACAGCAAGTCTGGGGCTGGCGATTCTCAGGCCAGAACTGGGGCAGCTTAGAGACGGAGGCAAGTACTGGACCCTCCAATCACTCACTTCCCTCCTGATGAGGAAGCTGGGCCTAGTGTTAATGCCACGCTTTCTGATCTGGGTGGGACACACTGTGTACCCCAGACGAGAAAGTTTCCGAGAGAAACAATGAAATGATGTTTTGTTAGAGAAGTCCTTTCCCCCCATGCAATAGATGTACAATCCCATCTCAAGGACAAGAGGCCTCTCCTGGATCTGCCGTGGGCAGGTCCTTCCTGATCAGTGGAGACACTTCGAGACAGTCTCATCGTTGTTTAGGAATTTCAGTTGTTTGCTCAGGGACCCAGTTAATTAAAAAATTTTTTTTTGCTTTTTGGAAGGTCAAATCACGCTAAAGAAAATAGATTTGCCCCCCTCCCTCAAGGCTTTAATCAGAAATACGAGCAGAATTGATAAAATCTGGTGGCAGCGTGTACTCTGTCTAAAGAGGTCAACACTTTCTCTCGTAAAACAGAAGCCGTCATCCCCAGGGGAAGGAAGGCGAGTGCGAGTCAGTTAACTGGGTCTTCCTTCCTCTCGCCCACAGGGCTGGCTTTTTGGTGCTTGTCTGGAGTCCCATAAACAAGCATAAAACAGACAGTTTGTTTAAGAAACTGGAGGAGAACAAGCCAGGGCAGGATTCATTTGCTTTCCTCAAGGTGACAGAGGGAGCGGGTTCAGAGGCCCGGTCTGGCGGGGCTGACGGGAGCATTTTGCTGTCAGGATCACCCCTGCGATGACCAATGAGCCGACGGCAAATGATTCCCAGGGGATTTGTATGGAGGCAGCTCATAAAAACCACAGGCTAAAATGTTACCACACATGTATTTTGTTTTCTGGGTTTTTTCCTGCTAGGTATGAGATTCTTTTTTCCGCTCCAAGCATAACTCACATCTGGCAATATTATTTAACATTGATCTTCAGGGAGAAAATGGGAAGCAAGAAAACAGTCAATAATTAACAGTAGCCCTGGTCAGTGTGAGCTAAGGATGCATCAGATCAGCTGAAGATAGTTTGAGAAATTCCACCTACTTCTTTTTCACAAGGCAAATAATGAGTCCGAGGGCAAACATCAGTAAGGCGCCACCTCCCACCACTGCGATGATGATGACAGTCACGTCTGTGAGCAGAGACACAAGGGAGAGAGAGGAGGAGACAAATGGGGTTAGGCCGATGATGAACTCGAGTCGAGTCTCCAAAGATGGCCGCCAGCCATTCCTTCCCTGCCTTACACTACGAGGAGCCTGTTTCCTTTCTCTAGAATCTGGGCTGTGCTCGTACTGGGCCTAACTTTTTAGAGGCCTGGCAGCTTCTTGCACTTTCTCTCTGAAGAGAAGTCAGCCACCATATAAGAAGTCTGACTATATTGAGACTACTAGGCTGTGAGGAAGCCCAGGCCAGCCATTTGGAGACTCTATGAGGAAAACAAACCAAGGAACCTGGCCGAAAGTGAGCACCAAGGGCCCTGACATCTGTCTCCATGTAAACCATCCCAGCCACCCTATCGCTGTTCAAGGCGTATGGCTACGGCCCCAGATACCTTAGAGCAGAGAGGAGCCACCCTGTTGGGACTTGTCCAAATTCCCGACCCTGGAATTGTGAAAAATGGTTATCATCTAAGCCACTAAATCTTGGGGTGGTTTGTCATGCAGTGATAGCTAACTGAAACAAACCAGGGACCTACCAGATCTACTCCAAGGCTACTCCTGGCCTATCCCGCATGTGTTCCCCCAATGGCCACAACCTGTTGTGGACGAGAGGAGAGCGGAGAGGTGTGGGAGAAACAGGGAGTCAGAAGTCAGAGGGGGAGGAGTTAAGCAGAGGATTGTTTCATCTGTGCTGTTCTTTTCCTGCAGCGGTACAAAGGAAAAAAAAAAGAAAAAGAAAATAAATCAGAGAAGGAGCCCTGCCTCCAACAAGGATTTAGAATTTCTTGCTTGTTCAACAAGAAAACAAAAGGGGAGATTAGGAGAAAATAGGAATAGAAATAAATGACAGAAAATAAATGTAAGAGAGGAAGAAAAGCCAGGAGCTGACTTGAGAGCGTGGGAGAACTTTGCACTGTGGCTGTCGGTTCCCATCAGTTCTCTCGCTGCTCACTAGTTGTGTGGCCGTGGGTGGACACTCGATCTCTCTGACCGCCAGCAAGGGAAGGGGCAGAGAGAAACAACTGCCATGGTCCCTCCTGGTTCTGACACTCTGTGATGCTCTGGGACCACCTTGGAATAAAGGGCAAACAAGGCCCCCCCACAGACTGCCTGGCCACACTCACGTTTCCTTGTCTGAAACTTTTCCATGGATCCTGCAACTTTGAGCAGAGAGGCAAACTCCCATCTGGGCTCTGAGGCCTGCCACCGAGGGCATTTCATGGATTCCAGTGTTTCACTGGACTAACTGAAAAATGCCAGCACCATGCACCTGTGTCAACTTTCCAGGTCCCCACATTTTAATCACCAATGCTGAATTCCCACCGATACTTTTATGAGGTTGTTATTATCATCCACTCTCTATAGGTGAGGAAGATCAGAGGAGTGAAGAGACTTCTATGTCAGAGAGAGAGTAAATGGTGGTAGACCGACTACAAAAATGCCTCAGTTCTACCCCCTCCTTGACCATGTCCTTTACTATGTGACTCTGCAGCTCCTCCCATCAAGAGGTGGAGCCTGCTGTCCACCCCTTCAATCTGGGCTGGCCAAAAGAATGCGGTAGAAAGGATTGTGTATGAGTTCCTAACCTAAGCATCAAGAGACCTTGCATGCTACCTCCAGCCCCTCTTGGACCTCTCTGCCTTTGCCATGAGAACAGGCCCAAGCTGGAGGATAAGGGACCATGTGGAGGAGAGCCGAGGCAGCCCAGTTATCCCAGTGGATCTTGGCTGGGCCCAGAAGTGTAAGAGTGCCCAGCCAAGACCAGCAAAGTCCTCTAGCCAACCTGCAGCAGCCCACAGGTGCATGAGTGAATGAACCCTGATAAGTCCAGCTCAGACCAGAATTGCCCAGCCAACATGTGAGCAATAATAAATGGCAGTTTTTAAGCCACTGAGTTCTGGAGTGATTTCTTATGCAGCATTATTGATGCAACAGCTGACTGCTACATGGACAGCCAGGACTCAAATCTGTGTTTTATGACTTGCCTCCCAGACTTGCTCCTCACTTCTCAGTTGCCAATTCACTATCCCCCACCATCCCTGAAAGACCTTGAAGACCCTCACCTGTTGTCCTCGGGGAAAGCAACACCCAGAAGAGCATGTCCAGCTGCTTGCCGCTCACAGGACTGCAATTGGAGATGTTGACCCAGAAACTGTGATGGTGGAATCTTGGCTTGGGAAGCACCTCCTCCAGGCTGAAGATCTCCTCCGCCCGCATCCGCTGCTCCTGGATGATCATGAACGCACGCCCTGTCTGGCAGACCAGGCCGGTCCGCTCCTTTAAGAAGGTCAGGCAGGCCACCTGGTCTCTGGGCACGCTGATGTTCCAGGACACCGAGGCGAGGGATGGCAGACCCCGGTCCCAGTTAGGGGTCCTCAGATAGACCTTGCTTTTCACGTCTGGGGTCACCGTGAAAACAGCTTCCTCTGCAGGAAAGGAAAGGGAAGAGAATCCAGACAGATGTTGTTTCACTGAACCAAAAGGGAGAGAAAGCAGTGGTGGAGGGGACGGTATTAAACCGTCTGGACCAGCGCTGTCCGACGGCACTTTCTGCACTTAGGGAAATGTTCCTCATCCATGCTGTCCGATGGAGCAGCCTGTGCCACGAGTGCCTGCCGAACACTCGAACTGTGCTTGGTGTGACTGCGGAACTGAGTTTGTAACTTTGTTTCCTGTTAATTTAAATTACCACATGTGGCCAGTGGCTACGGTATGGGTCAGCACAGGATTAGAGTCTCAGTCAGATTAGGTGCTCAGGCCTTTTGAAAAAAACAAAATAAACAAACAAACAAAAAACAAGCTAGTTTGTCAAACTCAGCTTCCTTTCAGAAATGCCCTCAACATAGCTAACATTCATCTACCGGCTCTCTCCACGGTGGGACCGGTATGCACCGATGTCAGTTTCAGAGATTAAAAACATTTCAAGTTCTGGGAAGAACTGTAGAATCGCAAAGCTGAAAGAGCGTCAGATACGTCAGCTAATCCCTAATTCACCTTCGGGTGAGATAAACCCCCACCATTCCACGCTGAGGCGAGTGTGCCTTATTTTCGAAAACGCCCCAGAAGGAGTTCCTCTGGTGACCCTGGAGATAGCAGGCATTCTGGACTGACCTTCATTTTATGGCCGAAGATTCTTCTCCCTCCCTCCCACTCATGCCTCTGAGAACAAAAGTGCTAAGTAAACCTCAAAGAAAGGCTTGGTCTATTTTAAAATGGCCTCTAACCTGGAGCAACTTGTAATGGCGACTGGGACTTTTAACATCAGCCATGTCGAGTTCATGGTTGTGACCTACTGAGACCTCATTTGCTGCCTCAGAACACTGACGATCATACACTAGCTGCTGAGAGGGGTCTGTTCCACCAGGCAGGAGACCAGGACCCTAGCACTCTCAGTCCATCTCTCTCCCAGGACTCCTCCCTCCCTGCTCTCCACACTGCATTCTGAGTTGTCAAAGTAGAATCATAAAACTGTCTGCACAAGGATTTTTATGTCACCACCTTAAAAATCCAGGACTCAGGAATATTTCGTTAGTGCTCCTTTATGCCCTGCCTGCTTCCAAAAAAGACTCGGAACTGATTATTTGTTCTGCTGCCTACCAGCCAGCACCTCCCACTGTCAGAGAGTTTTATTTCTAACTCCTGGAATTTTCCACACTAGGTAAATGGTAAAGTCGGGATCAGGACTCACCATCTTGCAAATTTCTTGTGTGAGGACTGTCCCACTCAGCTACCCCTTCTCTTCACATTACAACTTAATTAAGATGATCACAAAATCAAAATAAGATGAATTTCCAAACGAGCAAGGCTGAGGGGCATGGAGATAGGGAGGGAGTGAAAGTCCCCTTACCTGTGAAGTATGGTCTAAAGGACACGGTCAGGCCCTGCCTGGAGATATCCTGTTGGTAGCTGGGGGCAAAGGTGCGGAGAGTCACCGAGATGTTCTGCTTCACCTGGATCTGCTCGATGGAGCCTCCGGAGCAGAAGGAGCCGAAGTAAAGGTCCTGGCCGGGGACGGCACTGGCCACGAGGTATCTGAAGCTGGTGTTACAGGCCCTCTCGTATGTGTGCTGCTGCAGCTTCTGGACCGGCACCAGTACCAGGCTGAGACTGTCCTTGGGCACCAGCAGCTTCCAGGAGAAGTTGTGCAGCTGCACAGGCAGCTGGAGGATGTTGCTGGGCACCTGGAGTGGGTAAGACTTCTTGTGGCAGTACCGGCGGTCCGTGCAGCCTGGAAAAGAGGGGCTCATGGTACCCAGGCCGGGAGGAGACTGGAAGCACATCCCCCAGCTCTCCAGTCAGCACGAGGCTTTCTTGCTTTTCCTTTTGGTCTCTCCTCTCCCACTCCCTCCTCTGCTGCTGGCTCCTTGATGCTCCTTTTCTGGCTTCCCCTCTGCTCTTCTCACATTCTTACTGACTACTAAACTGGCAGACCAACTTCTGAGGAGTTTTTAGTGTTGAAATTTTCCTTTCCTGTTTGTTCAAGGTCTCTCCTCTGTGTATCTGTACCTTAGATGCTACATGCCATGTGGGCAGGGCACAGATTTTTTTCCTCCCAGTGGCCCCATCTGTGGGGAGGCCGTTCTGTGCAGTGGTTAGAGGCTGGAGTGGAGTTGGGGACATCTCAGCTCATGTTCCCGCTCTGCCACTTCCCAGTGGGGTGGCCTCCAGTAGGCCGCTTTGCCTCTCGTGGCCTCAGCTGCTGCATCTGTAGAGACTCTGAGAGCGTCCAGGTCAGAGACCATGGTAGCCCAGCTGGGAGGTGACTATTGGTTTGGCTGCCCTCCCGTCATCAAACATTTATGACGTGACTAGCACATGCCCAGAACTGCTGGGGGCTAAAAGGATAGCAAAAGGAATGAGCCAAAGTTCTTGACCTCAAGACTCAGTCTCATGCGAGAGAAGAGAAGCGGGCAGTGAGTGTGGAAGTAGGGGGCATGTTGACAGGCGAAGCTGGGAAGGCTATGAAGAGGAGGAGAGGATTTCATAAGAGAGACTGGAAGGCTGGGCATGGAGATATAAGCACAGACACGGAGAATGCAATTCTGAAGGATGCACGTTCCAGCTGAGACTGCTGATCCTAAAGGGGGTGCGTCTGCTTCTTGCTCAGCCTTGCTCAACCTGCACTGCGGGGGACGTTGCTGATCATACTACTTGCAAACTACCCAGGGGACCCCACTAAGGAGACAGAGCAGAGAAGGGAGAGCTGCCCACGGTCTGGGAAGGGTGCACTAAGGGGGCGTACTTATGGTTTTCTCGGCGTTCATCTGCAGCCGTGTCAGATCATTACACAGGAACGAGATCTTGTGTTTGGAGCCAGACGTCAGGGTGAGGGTGGTGTTGCAGAACCAAGTCTCCAGACACACGTAGCAGGCGGGGACAAACTTTCGGCTAAGTCTGATGGGCTTCGGCTCGATGGTGAGCGACATGGCTCGCTCATCACTCAAGTCGACCACGTAGGTTTTATCTGGAACCACAAATAGAAAACAGGCGTGAAGAATAGATCAGCAGCAACCCAGTGACATGGCAAAAATTAGCACAAAACCTTGGAGAGATTTTATTATTATTAAGGCAACATCACAATAATTTTAAAAGAAATATAAAAAGAAAAATAATGGACTGCATTTCTACCACCCTTAGTTAACTGCTTGCATTTCTTCAAATTCATTTTAGTCCTCATTCATATGTATTGTTAAAGAAGAAATAACAGGTCCAAAATGGAGTCATTTGCCCCCATGACAGCAAACCAAGACTTAATTGCAGTTTCACCCTCTCCCAGGAAGGTGACCTTTAAACAGTCCATCTGAAATTTCCTGATTAGCAGCACTAAGATAATCTGCATAGAACCCACGCAGTGCCCTCCCCAGAAAAGAGGCCCAGGCCAGAAACAATCCTTTCTTTTCTTTTGCCATTAACTTCCTTGCCCCACCCTCCTTCTGCTATAAAAACCTTCCATTCTGTACAACTCCTTGGAGTATCTCTCTATTTGCCAGATGAGACGCAGCCCAGTTCATGAACTGCTTAAAAAAGCCAATTAGATCTTCAAATTTACTTGGTTGAACTTTTGTTCTTTAACATTATGCATATTTTCACCTGATTAAAAGTATAGTGTATATAAAATTTTATACTCAGCTTTTACTTTATTATTTTATACAGTTTTACTTATCTTACCATAGAGTTTTCATATTCTCTAATCTTTTTCAACATTCATTAATCTTAATGGCCGTATAATAGTCAACCAAGTGAGATTTCCATCCTTTATGTCAATACTCTCCCGTTATGAAAGTAATTGACAGCAGTGTGGTGTTAGCGCAGGGAGAGAAGATTCGTAGATGGAGAGAACCACAGATATTAGGCTCTGTTTCAGATAAGTGAGAAAATGATGAACTGCCTTGTAGGCTGGGCCGGGAGAGCTGACTCTCCCGTTAGGAAAAGAATAAACTTAGACGGGCACCTCAAAGCAGTCCCCACAGTAAAAACAAAGAGAGTATCTTTATATGTGTGGAGTAAACACAAATTGTAAAAGCAAAAAAAAAAAAAATCTCTCTGGCAATTTGTTGTTGGTGTAGTCAAGTCACTTCCCTTCCCTAGCCACCCTGTGTACAGCAGAGCGGGACCCGGCCCAGAGTTTCTGCACCATCCTCTCCCCCTCCGGCACTTTATCAGACAATGCTCCACTGCTATTCATGGGGTTTTCATGGCCAATTTTTTCAGAAGTGGGTGGCCAGGTCCTTCTTCCTAGTCCGTCTAAGTCTGGAAGTTCTGCTGAAACCTGCCCACCATGGGTGACTCTGCTGGGACTTGAAATACCGGTGGCATAGCTTTCAGCATGACAGCAACGTGCAGCTGCCACAGGGTGACAACCACAGATGGGTGGTGTGGTTCCCTGACTGGTAAACAAACCGAGACCATGGTGAGAGCATCGAATCTTAACCACTAAACCACTACTCTGACAATTGGTGCCATAAATAACATTAAAGGACAAGGGACACACTGGGAGAAAATATTTGCAACATAGAATGATTGAGCAGTTCACAGAAGAAATATGAATGTCCAAAATCCGAAATATGAAGCATTCTTAACATCACTTGTAATCAGAGAAAACCAAATTAAAAGAGTGTATGGTTTAAACATAAAAACCCCACACCCCTGTGAAGCCAGCAGCGTGACCAGGATGTATGCCACGTTTGCACCACAGCAATGTACTTGCGGAAAACTAGAAACCACCTGATACTGGAATAGTTAAATAAACTATGGAGTATTCATGAATGGAATATTATGCAGCAGTTAAGAATGAGGGAAATCTAAATATACTAATCTAAGAACCTCCAAAATACAGTATGAGCAAAACAGCAAGCCGTAAAACAATACGCAGACTATGACACCATTTGATTATAAAATCTCTTTGTAAAACAAAATAGCTATTTCTACATGTACATACTTATGTATGTAAATGAGGAGAAAAAAGATGTGGAAAGAAGTACAACAAATCCAAAACTGTGGTTCCTCCAGGAGAAGGGCCTGGAAGTGGGGACACTGCAGGTGGTCGGCGGAGGTGGGGAGCGGGTTTTAGCTTTGTCTGTAACGTTTGAATTTTTAATAAGACAATAATCACATATTTCTTACGTAATTTGCAAAAACTGCCCAATTATTGGTCATTTAGGCGATTTCTATGATTTTGCCATTAGAAATAAAAGACTTTAGTAAGTACATGTGCATGTTTAATTTTAATCTATTTCCTCAGGATAAAGTCCCAGAACTGATTGTTAGGTGAAAGATAGGAATATTTTTTCCACTATTTAGAATAGATTACCAGATTACTTTATAAAAGAGTCCTTTCTCTTTATAATGTCATTCCCAGAAGACTCTACCTGAGGAAGCCCTGGAGATCACTTTTTACGGAGTTGATTTTTAATTCCATTTGTTATGCTTTTATAGAAAGTCATCGAATCAGGAGGGAGCCTGCGCACGGTGGGGCTGCCTTTGCAGTTCAAGGGGTTGCCCATGTGTCCATCAGGTCCCTTAGCCTCTCTGCCTGCAGCTCCAGGGACTAAGTTCAATGACAGCTGGGAAAGCTCTGTTTCCCAAGAGGATTGCCCAGCTTCTTCCTTCCTGGGAACAAGAACCGTCTCATTAATGGAATTGCTCCCTTTGAACTGGGTGCCAGGGAGCTCATTGTCAAATTAGAAGCATAATTAGGGAAATGCCTTAGGGTTGTCACATCTGCTGACTCCTTTCTTTAGTTCTTATTGTCTGTTTCTCTGTAAATTTTACCATGATGCCTAATAGTGCTTTAATCAGAGAGATATCATGTCCAGGGCTGGAGTATATATTCTAATGTTGTTAACTTAAATATGATTTGATTTAGAAAACGGTAAGCTTTTCAATCTCCTAGTCCCACATTCGGCTCATTTCTTACTGTCCTTTAAAACTCATCTTAGTTGTTTTGACCCCACCTAAGGAAGGTTTTCTTAGGTGGCTTCCGCAGGCAAAGCTGGATGGAAATGTGTAGCCTTCCCGTCTCACAGATGAGGTCCTTTAAATGTAAAGGTCACCTATTAACATTCGTAAATCTCTGGAAAGACAAGGCAGAGTTTCACTCAGTGTCTTCCATGTGCTTTGACAAGCTGCCTTATCCCATCCTCACAGAGGAGACCACGGGGAGCTTCAAATTCACTGCTCAGGGTTACTCAGCGGTTAGACGGCACATCTGTGGTCTGGACCCAGTTTCCTGCCGCCAAAGAATCCCGTATTCTTTCTACAACACTTCAGGTGTTTCCTTCACGTGAAAAACATTTGAGACTGAGGATTAAAAAGACCCCTCCCACAAAAAAGAAAATCTCTCACTATTTGATAGTTACGGACACTGGGAACCTTTGAAGGGATTAGGTTATTGACTGAAGTTTCACAAAGGCCCCTAATTATTCTGGGGCTACCTATAGTTAGAGATTTCTTACTTTTGATAAACAAATGGCAAGCAAGAGGATATACTGGAGTATATGAGGAAGCCATTTGGTGTAAACCTAATCTGGCCTGATCTTGTTTTTCTCAAAAGGGCCTAGCATGGCTATTGAGCATGCCTTGTATATCTGCTTTAAGCCTTTGCTACATATCAAAGACAAGAACAAATGCCCTTAAGATAAAGATGCAATTTCCTCCTTTTGGCATTTCCTTAAAGATAAGCATCTCTCCCTAGGCTAGGGATTGATTGCTCTGCCCACCCTGTGACCCCCCAGCTCGAGGAGGACAACAGACCTGCCACCCTGCTGTGTCAACGGAGACAGCAGACCTACTACCTGCTGTGTGAATAGCTGTGCTGTGCTCGCTAGGCAATCTCGTGACTGTTGTAAAAGGGGACATTCCTATCATACGTGATGTCTCCTCTTTGTTCCTTGGGGAAGGAAGGCCTGGGCTAGGCTAGTCCTTAGATCTGGCTCATAATAAACTCCCCCCAGTTTTGATCTATAGATTGGTTATGGATTATTTTCATCGACACTTTAAAATGAAAATGGGCTCCATGGGACTAAGTCAGAGGCCACAAGACATGTCAATTCCACCAGGACAAATTTAAGACTCACAGAGCATAAGTTACACAACAAAAAACAGAAACAGAGTCAACATTCAGTTAAAGGCTCTGGGTGGCTTCTGAAGTTTATTTATTTATTTTTTTGAGGAAGATTAGCCCTGAGCTAACTGCTGCCAATCCTCCTTTTTTTGCTGAAGAAGACTGGCCCTGAGCTCACATCTGTGCCCATCTTCCTCTACTTTATATGTGGGACGCCTACCACAGCATGGCTTGCCAAGCGGTGCCATGTCTGCACCCGGGATCCAAACCAGCAAACCCCGGGCCGCCAAAGCGGAACGTGTGCACTTAACTGCTGCGCCACTGGGCTGGCCCTGCTTCTGGAGTTTATAAAAGCCAAAGAAGCAAATGCAACGGCTTCCACCACCAGTGCTGGCCTGTGTGGGGAGCAGAATTGGCCACCTCCAGATGTGTCTCTCTGGCATGAGGCTTATTTTTGGCTGGTCATTTTTTAGAAAACTGCAGACATGGGAGAAGCTCTGAAAACCAAGTAGAAGTTACCCTTTGTTAAGAGACATTTACGTTCATGAGGGAAATCTCCATCTGTAAAGGTGTCTCCCTCTCTGTACCAGGAAGAAGGGGGGATGACCTTATCTCTAGGAACTCTTATCAACGCGGAAGGAAAGGACTCAAGTCTGCATAATAACCTTACTCTTGTTTACTGTGCTTTTCTGGTAACCTCCCATAACTGACTCCTCCCACCCCCAACATCCTCTTTTGTCTTTAGCTGAAGATGGTATTTAAGGTGGTGACCTCAGCCGTTCTGGGGAGTTACTCAGTTTTCTGGGATTTCTCTCATGTATTAATGTTATTAAACTTTGTTTGATTTTCTCCAGTTATTTGGTCTCATGTCAATTTAATTCTTAGGCCAGCCAGAAGGACCTAGAGGGTGGAGGAATTGCCTTCCTCCCCTACACCCGGAGCGGTCAACAAGAAAACCTGGTGTACAACACTGCAAACTCCTGTCCGTCTACCTTATCTGAGTCCTGATAACCGAGAAATCCACGGATTTTGAAGATACACTAGGCCATTTGGTATTTTCAGAGCAAGTAAACACCTGGGCTGGCTGGGTGCCTCTGACAGCTGCCTCCCCCCTTGCTGAGGCTCTGGCTTTCCATGGCTGCTGTGACAGCCACCCTCTGTGACTTGAGCAGGCCTCCTGGCTCTGCCTCTGCTCTCGTTTCTGATGCTCCTCCAAAAGCTGGAGGAGGATGCATAAAGCAGCAGGCTAGCAGTCTGCTCCTGCTAAAGAGAATAATGTCGATAGGCAGACGACTATTAACTCATCTGATCATTATCAGCAGGGGCCCTTGAACCTTTTAGAAACAATACCATGAAAAGAGAAACTAGCTGCACAGGACAACAGAGAAGGTTTCTCTCTGCTGTGACTATTAGATGAAACTCCAAGAGGCCCCAAATTTATTTTTTAGACCTCCAGGTAATGATGTGGCAATAATACCAGATATGACGTGGTAGTATTGTACCATCCAAAAAGAAGAGAGCGCATTATGGAGCACTTAAAAACAAGATCTGTTTGGTAGAGACGAACATGAAATCGAGCTCTCAAACATCACTGAGCTGTACATTTTGGGCAGCATAAGCCATCAGTGCTCACACGTCTGGTCACAGCTGGCCAGATCAGTTATTCCTCAGGTCCCAGGCAGCTTGTACATTAGTCATCTTAAGACATAGGATGCTTGTGGTCAAGCCATGAAAAGATATTCCCTGCAGAGGTCCTCTGGGTCTAGTTTGAGCTTATATGATATTTTTCAGCAAAGTAGAGAGGGGGTTTGATAGTAGAGGGTTTTTTTGGCAGACAATTAGTTTCAAGGTAACATCTGCCTGCTGCCCACATTCAGAAGTTGTCTTTTTGCAGCCTGGACCCACTGTGGTCAGATCCTGCTATGGATGACGAGGGGTCTGGGCTGGCTCTGTGCCTCTGACGGCTGCCTCTGCCCTTGCCGTGGCTCTGGCTTTCCATGTTGTTTCCTACTGCTGGGGACGAAGGAAGGTCAAGTTAGGAGTAAGAGGCCCTGGCCTGGGCTCAGGGAGGTACAGCAGGAGGAAGGCTCCATGGGGGACCAGCATTCTTGGGAGAAGCAAGGGCAGAGGCTCCCGCCCGAGGGACTCAGACTCTTGAAGCCTTCCCCAACCCTCTGGCTTCTTCTTTCTCATCTCTGAGGCTAAGAAAGAGCAGAAACAGCATATAGAACCTTTTCTTGTGGCAATGAGGGGCACAGACTGTCTGGGGCCTCCAGGGCAGCTTGAGAAGGGTCAGGCTCTGCCATGTCTCCTCTTGGTATTCCTGCCAGCCTGAGGTGTGCTCCCTGCCTCGAACCCCACCACACACCATTGAAACTCCTCCTGGGAGGAGACCTCCTGCATCCTATAAGCCTCATATCTCTCCTGGGCCACGGGCTAATCTCTAAGGACAAGTACCATGTCTTTTCAACCCTGTGTCCCTTCCCTGACCTACAACGCTGCAGGATAACATTTAAAGAGGGCTCACTACCTGCCAGGCACTGTGCTAGCTCATTCCATCCTCACAACACCCCTACGAGGGCAGTCCTATCATCTCTATTTTAAGATGAGGAACTGAGTCACACAGAGGTTAAGTGACTTGCCCGTGGTCACACAGTAAGCAGGGGAACCAGGATTCAAATCCACACAGGCCAGCTCCAGAGGAGGCACCCTGAACCAGTGGACTACGCTGCCTGCGAAACAAGCTGCCCACACATATTTATCGAATGAAGGATAGTGAAGATGGGATCGGACAAACGTGGGTGCGCAGGGCTGGCTTCCTTGGGCAATCCCTTGAAATTTAGGGTCCATGTCAGGGTTCAAAGGATCAAGATGGAGGTGTCCAGAAACTGGAGCTCTCAGGGAGTCCAGTGTAGCCTGGGTATTCCTGCTGGCCAAGTCCACTCACTCCTCTAGAAAACTACAAACTCTACTTTATGTAAAGCCTTGACATTGCTAAATATCTCCCAACTGCAGTTAATCACTCTTTATTTATTTGCCTCAAACTAAAGTCATGCCCTTCTTGATGCTGGTTACAGCATGTGTAACAATTTGATTAGTTTTAGAAATCAACCCAGCTGATGTTACAGGAAACAGAATTAATCAGCAGCACTTTGCCATGACTGAGAAGATAAACACAACCCTCCGTCTCCTCAAACTCAAACCCACTCAATTTCCAAATCCTTTCGTGGCTGTTTTCAACATTCTGATGATGAAATTGTGACAGTGGAATCATAAAAATGTGTCAGTGGACGCACACACACAAACACAGATATGTATAAAGTTATGCCTTCCACATAGTTATAGTGAATTAGAAGGAATCTTGGGTCAAGCTATGGGTGGAACTGCAGCTTCCCGAGGAGACGGGCTCCCAGTGGGCACCGAGAGGGCATTCCCAAGGCAGCGCCAGTTGGGCGACCCCTTGAATGGACTCCACATGGTCACTTTTCAGGTGTTTATCTGCCCTCAAAAACAAACAGCATGTCATTCCACACTGCCACTTAATATTGCTGCCTACTTCCCTGAAGCAAATATTAAAAAACAAGGATGAGAATCAGCCCTCTGGACAGAGCCCATCCTCAGCACACATCAGAGATGTTCTGGTTCAAGGTCACTTGTCACAACTCACAGATCCCGCTCATAGATAGTCCCAGGAACAGCCATGCTGAACTCATCTTGTACCTTTTATCTCAAGATCCAGACCACGCCCCTCGCTGAGGTGAGCGAGGCACCCAGAGAGCATGTTTAAGGAGGCGCTGGCTGTCAGGTGCCGATCTTGCGCTTACACGACCCCAACGGGGAGCGCCTCTGTAAGAGTGAGCACCTCAGCGTGGGTGCCTCCTTAAATGTTGTGCCCTGGGCACTTCAGCTCTGCGGAGTTCTGGCCCTGATGACCCTTCTCAAGGTTTATGGCATCTCAGTAATTGTATGTGTGCAATCTATTCTCATTAATCCACCTGGGGCTCAGTTATGGCCCAGAGCACAGGCTTTGGGTTCTGAGCTTGCTCTGCTCCTGACAAGCTGTGTGATGTTGGGCTAGTTCCATAACCTCCTGAATCTTCTGGTTTCTCATCAGGAAATGAAGATAATTCCTGTCTCCCTTACAGGGTTGTAATAAGGATTAGCTGAGACCACGTAAGTGCTGTGCTTAGGGCAGGGCCTGGCATGCAGAGCGTGTGCCCATGGTATGCAGCACTCGGCCAATAAAACAGTGTTAGTTACCATTATGATTGATGAAGACATCCTGATTCACATTGTAGGGTCAAGACATGAGATCTAGAGGGTAACCTTCCAACACTTTCATTAACAACAACTTAGCACCGTGAATGCAAGATCACGTTTGCTTCTTATTATGCTGAGACAGAACGACATGCCAGGTGCTCACCAATGAGCCTGCCCAGCTGCCTAGCAACGTGCTTCCTGAAACGCTCCGAGTCCAGAGTCCAAGTGTTCCAGAAGACGCAGATGAGAGACAGGAAGGGAACCTCACCCCAAGCAGACTACCCAGGAGGGAAAGAGGTGCTGGAGGAGCAGGGGAGAGGAAAGTGGGCTCACTTACTGCTTTCGTTTTGTGGATGTTGGACCAAAACTTGAAACTGCAGCCGGAAGATCCCTGGACTTTGGGCATCTTGGTCGCAGCCCTGCAGAGAGAGGTTGAAGTTCCCGGCCATGTTCCCAGGTTGCTTGTCCTCCAGCTTGAACACCTCGGGGTTGGTGGTGGAGCCTGGGATGTAGTACTCAACTCGCTCCTCCTTCTTCTCGCAGTTGGAGTTGTTGAAGTTGAGGAAGGAGACGCTCGCCCGCAGGTGCCCGGGAATGACAAACTGCCACGTCATGAGCTCGTCCTCAGGGAAGCCATCGGGGTAGTTGGCAGACATCAGGGTTGCTGAGCCCTCACCCTCAAACACAGATTCGATGATGCACAGTCCTATTGGGAGTGGAACCCAAACGAAAAAGAACAGGAGGCAATTAGACCCTGCCCTGGTTGTCCACAGCTGAGGGACAGGGGGTTAGAAGGGAAGAAAAGGCGATTCTCAGGTCCTGAGCAGTGGGTCTGGATATGGCATGATAAGGAGACGTCAGCGGTGTGCAAAGAAATATGTTTAATAACCGACTCAGCAGAAAAAAAGCCCTAATTATAGCATCTGCCCACTTCCTCGGTGTAAGCACTCCCACCATGGCTGACTTCAAGCTCCCAGTGTGAGCTGACTGCATGTGGCGCTGCGAAGACCTGGGCAGCAGCTCACCACACAGTATTTCCACCTGCAGATACAACCGGCACCAATAATCTCAAGAGCACAGATAACAGTAAAACGTAGTAAAGTAATTAGGATGTGATGAGTTTTTGAGCATATATTACCTTTGTTTCTAAACTAATAGCACACCACTGATACAATGATAGAAAATGTGGAAGAGATAGAGGACAAGACAAAGAAATTAGGAACAGCAATTAAGGTAGGTCTGTGGAATCAATCCCCTTTCATTTCTTGAAAACAAACCTCATATGCACAAAGGAGAAAGGAAAGAGAGTCGCCATGGGTGTGTTTAATAGCGAAGGGTGGGTTCACACCAGGAGTGAGGGGCCCACATTGCTTACAGAAGAGTGGGATCCTCCTTTAAGGGATTAGGGTTGAATCATACAAAATCACCGACATCTGACCATTCCCGACGTAGAACAGTGGTGATTTTGTATGTTTCCTCCTCACTGAATAGCCGGGGAGGGAGTGGCATGCTCACGTTTTATAGACGACCGGTTTGCGATGCTGAAGCCGGAGATGTTTCTGTCGTGGAACCACGGCAGGTGTAAGGCCATCTTCACTCCCTCTTGCATCTTGATCCGGGACACAGTGCCATTGCTGCAGAAGGTTCCGATCCTGACCATGGTGGTATCGATGCGGCCGCTGATGGAGTGAGTGACGCCATCTGGACAGCTCTCCCCCGGCTCGATCTGCCTCAGGCGAGGCTTGGAGAACTGTAGCTCCAGACCGATGCTCTTGTGAGCTTTGACGTCCCAGATGAAAGTTCTATTGAGAGCGGGCAGCACCGACGGTGAGGGCTGAAGCTGAACCTCCCCAAAAGGACACGGGCCTGACATGCAGTCTGAAACAGCCACAAAAGCAATCTTAGTCACAAACGCTACCAGGCTACTCACAGCTCCTCCTCAGCCCTGGAGGAGGCTGTTAGGGGGCTCCCATCCCCTGGTTGCATGAGTGTTGGCGGCCAATGGCTCACCCTTCTCGGGGGCAGTGCCTTGGCTGTGGGAGTGGACTTGGACCCGAAAAGCCTGAGAGGTTTTGCTGCCCCGTCACTCCCAGCCCAAGGGGGAGCAGCAGCCCACAGCCAATCACTGCCCAGTACAGGAGTGAAAAAGCCTGCCCTCCTTGTTTCAAGTGACACGATCTGGTGACGCCATTCACATGCCAGCATCAGCCTGAGACTACAGTTCAGCTAAAACCAAATCTTTGCTTACTTCTTCCCTTGCTCTATCCTGCTTGTCTTACTTCTTCATAGGATTCTTCCAAGACAAATGACCAACCAAAATCCCCATGTCAGGCTCTGCCTCCAGGGAACGAGACCCAAGATACCTCCTAACTACTGTGTTTCCAGATTAGGTCACTGGAGTCCAGGTGGGGGGCCTCTGTCCAGGCCTCCCTGGAAGCCAGAGGGAGGCCCTCCACAATGGAACCTGTGCTTTGGGCCATCCTACTGCCCCTATTCCGAGAGAGGCACGGTTTCACAATTTTTAGGGCACAGTGCCAAGCTCCACCTTTCAAAACTGGTTTTCCCATCAACACACTCATCCACGTACTCATTACACTCTGAGTGTACAACCCTCTTAATGGCTGGGACCCCAAGGCACGGTTATCTTTCTGCCTCGTGACTTTTAATGCTGGCACTTTATTACTACTGCAGTTAAATTTTTTTTTTTTTTTTTCCGGCTAACAACTAATACGTCCTTTGATGTACTGTTTCCTAAGCCTTTTAAAACAAAGCGAGAATCGCGGCTGTCAAGGAGGAAATAAGAGGAAAGCAAGTGGAAGAAGTAAGAGAAAGCAGGCACCGGAACAGGAGGGCTCCTGTGGGCTCCTGCACGGGGAATCTGAAAGATGAGTGGACTCTGCTCACTCTAATGATAATCTGCCAACCTTTATTGCTGCCCCAGGTGGGTATTTGAAAGCACTGCCAACTCAAAATGGAACTACAGAAGAATTTCAGAACCATCCAGGACCTCTGCGGTCATCCATGCCAAACCTCTAGTTTTTGCAAAGCAGCCCTGGAGTCTGGGTGACAAGTGTGGCACTTCAGTGCGCACAATCCCAGGACAAAAACCCTGGCTGTGTTTGGTCAACTCGAATTCTTGCCAACGCGCCACGCTGTCTAACCGATAAAATGGTTAGATAACAAGGTGACGAATGCAGCTAAAATTAGATCCCACGTGTCAGTAAAGATAGTACCTATTTTTAGGAGCTTACGGGAACTTCATTGTTTATATTGAGCCACATAGCTTTCATAGCTTTCCACCCACACGTGTGCCGGGTGGCCACGTGGAGTGGCTCCTGCTAGGTCCTGCACTCTTGTGGGATCACTTAACCCTATTAAGGCAGTGGTTCTCAGCCCTGCTTCCAACGCCAAGCTCACCTGGAGAACGCTTAAAAAATACACATGCCTGGGTCACCTGAGTGATTCTAATTTAATGCGATACTAAGGACCCGGAGTCAAAAAGCCCATCTCTCAGCCACGGCTCTGCTACCAGCCATGCGACACTGGGAGAGTCAAGTGTGCAAGCACTTTTTAATTTGTTGCTAAGAGCTTTGGTTTAGGATGGACACACAGGTAAGAGGAGTCAAAATGATGGGCGTGCCTCCAAGCCTTCGCCTGTTCCCCGTCCAGCGCAGAAATGTGAAATAACTGAAACGGTTCCTACCCAAAGGATGGAGAGGTGTCATTTCGGAAGTGGGTCACAACTGTTTTCCTCGGCACAGACTTACTTCCATCAACTTTCATGGGACTATTCAAGAAGGGATGATGACAGAGGTGTCAAACACGGGAACTTTCAGAAGGCCTATTCGGGAGAGGTTTTAAAAATGAGGGGCAGGCAGAATTCTGGACTTGATTCCAGTGTCTAGACTTATTATTTTAGAAATTAATATTTTCATAAATGATACGAGTTGTGAATCACTTCAGAAATGACACTGTTTTTTGAAAACCGTGGGTTTTACTATATAGTGAACTGTGTGTGGCATCTGAGGACTGACTGGGAGACTCATCTTGTGAGGTGTGCCATCAGTTACCCTTTTCCTTGCTCAAAGTGGCAGTCACTTTTTGGTTTGATTATAAAAGTAATGCATGTTTATCAAAAATGACAGTACAGAAGAACACAAAGAAGAAGATGAATGTTTCCTGTCCCCCCTCCCCCACTATAGGAAGAATCTAAGGTGAGCATTTTAGGGTTTATTCCTCCAGACGCGGGGCTCTGTATGATTGTGTGTGAGTGTGTGTGGGTTTAATAAAGAGGGGTTGAACTACACAAACTATCCTCCTACTGTAAGTTGCATTCTGTTCAGTGGAACAAAACTATCTGGGGCATCTTTCCATGTCAGATGCACACGTCTACTTTATTCTTTTAACAGCAACACCCCATTCCATTGGATTTTTAAGTATATTAGTACTCTCCCCAGCTCAGTAAAAGCTTCATTGAGATTTTCACTGTAATTAACTTAAACTGATAAATTAATTTGGGGGAGAATTGACACTTTAAAAATACTGAGATTTTCATCAGGTAACATGGTGATCTCTCCATTTATTTCCACTTTCTGTTTTGTCTTTTAGTAGAGTTTTATATTCTGCTTCATAGAGAGTTGATGTGCTTCTTAAGATTACCCCTTAGCATTTAATTAGAACTTTTGAACAATGGCGACCAAGAACATGCATGCGTAGTGGGAATCCTTATGTTGCTCCCTGTTTTAATGGGAATGCTTCTATGGCTGACTGTTGAATATGATATTTGCTATCAGTTTTTGACAGACACACTTTATTGGATTGGCAAAACATCCCATTTCTTTTTTTTTTTTTTTAAGATTGGCACCTGAGCTAACATCTGTTGCCAATCTTCTTTTTCTTCTTCTTCTTCTCCTCAAAGCCCCCCAGTACATAGTTGCATATTCTGGTTGTAGGTCCTTCTGGCTCTGCTATGTGAGCCGCCACCTCAGCATGGCCTGATGAGCAGTGCTAGGTCTGTGCCCAGGATCTGAACCCGTGAAACCCTGGGCCACCGAAGTGGAGCATGTGTGCGAACTTAACGACTTGGCCATGGGGTCGGCCCCTCTTTAGTCTTTCAATGAATCTTTTGGATGTGATATACTTACATTTTATTTAGGATTTTTTTGCATGTATATTCATAAGAGATTGGTTTATGGTTTTCTTTTTTATGTTTTGGCACACTTTGACATCAGGGTTGTAAGGGCCTTATGAAATAAACTGTGAAACTTTCCCTCTTTCTGTGCTCTAGAACAGGGCTCGGCAAACCACAGCTCATGTGCCAAATCCAGCCCAATAGCCGTTAATGTGAATTAACATGAGGGACGTCATCGCCCATTTGTTTACCTATTGTCTGCGGCTGATTTTGTGTTATAACAGCAGAGTTGAGTAGTTGTGACAGGGACCATCTGGCTTACAACATCTAAGATATTTACTATCAGGCCTTTTACAGAAAAAGTTTGCCAACCTTCCTCTAGAATGGTAAATATCATAGAGATTGTCTTCTCCTTGAAGTTTTATAAGATCCTCTTTGAAACTGTCTCTCACTAACCCAAACCCTGCTCTCTCCCATCTTGGATGTTTTCTCCAATCTCCTCTTTGGTTATTTATTTATTCAGGCTTCCTCTCTTTCTATGAGTCAATCTGGCCCATTAAGTTTTCCCTGGAAATCATCTATTTCACTCAGATTTCCACATTTATGATCATTATGTTGCACACAGTCTCTCACAATTTTAGAAATCACCATTGTATATGTCATTAAATCCACATTTATACTTCCAATACTGTATATCTGTATTTCCTTTTTCTCTTCTCTGGGAGACTAGTCAGAGATTTGTCTACTCAATTAGTCTTTATAGAGCACCAGGTCTTGGCTTTAGTTATCAGACATAGTTTTAAAAACTGTTTTTAAATACTTTTTCTCTTTTTATTTTTCTGAATTCCTTCTTCCTAACGTTTATTTTATCCTTTTACTTGCTTCTTGATCTACTGCCTGATACATTTATTTTCAGTTAAAGGTGAAGAAATTTTCTGAGGGGCCGGCCCGGTGGCGCAGTGGTTAAGTTCGCATGTTCTGCTTCTTGGTGGCCCGGGGTTCGCCGGTTTGGATCCCAGGTGCAGACATGGCACCGCTTGGCAAAAGCCATGCTGTGGTAGGTGTCCCACGTATAAAGTAGAGGAAGATGGGCACGGATGTGAGCTCAGGGCCAGGCTTCCTCAGCAAAAAGAGGAGGATTGGTAGCAGTTAGCTCAGGGCTAATCTCCCTCAAAAGAAAAAAAAGAAAAGAAAGAAAAAAATTTTCTGAGTATGGCTTTGATTGGGTCAAAATAATGTTCTCCTTGTTATAACTACATCTATTAGTTCCTAGTTGGCATGCTCGACTTAAAATGATTGGGAAATTATACATTTAATTCTTTCTGCTTGATTATTATTTCTTATGTCACTCTCCTCTCCCAACCTCAAATTATGAATAATAATAATACCCAGTATCTATAGTTTGTTGAGTTCTTGTGTGTCACATACTCTCAATCCATTATTTTATTTCATCCTCATAACAACTCTGTTGGTTGGTACAATGACTCTTATTTTACAGACTAGAACGCTAAGTCACAAAGCAATTCAGTCACTCACTTGAAGCCCTGTGATCAGGTCACTTGATCAGTAGCCCTGGAGCCTGAAGCCAAGCCTAGCTCCCTCAGCCGCCAAAGCTGTAGTTTTCTCCATTGTGCTCCGTGGACCCATTTCCCCACTCTTATCTCCTCAAACTTCCAATTCTTCTGTCCTCCAACTCCTTTGACTTTTGCTCCTCATCAGCCTGACGTTTTTGCACATCAGACCGAGCACCGCAGTCCTGAAGATCCACAGCTCCATTAAGAGGCAGTGTTGCCTAATGGTTACAGGCAAAAACTTTGCAGCCAGCGTGCCCGGGCTCCTGTCCTGCTGCCACTTAAGAGCTATGCCATCTGAGGCAAGGTGCTCTCTCTGTGAACTTCTCAGATGGTTGTTTTGAGGAGTAAACAACTGAACCCATGTACAGCGCGTAGAACCGAGACTGGCTGCATCAGAGCTAAGCAGGGTGCAGGAGAGATCTTAGCTCTCTCGCATTAGAGGCTGGCTGGCACAGGAACGGGGGCCCAACGGTCCCCGAGAGCACACTTACCAATATTCTTCTGGATCTCCACAACAAAGTGATTCTCTGGATCCTGGCAGCTAAAGGAAAAGACTGTTCTCTCTCCGGATTTGATGGACAACGTGGTTACGTGCTTTTTAAAAACGACGATGTAACAGGCCTTCGCTGGCAGAGTTGGGGTCCCGGGCTTTATGAGAACTGTAATGCCGCTTCCATGTGGCACAGCAATCTCAGAAGCTTCTGAAGAAAGGAAGAAAACTGAAGTGAGCAGGATGATTTGGATGTGCAAACCCTCTGTCATCCCCTCAGTCGGTCCAGGAGGATGTCCTCTTTGACACCTTTGTTTCTTCCCCCCCCGGCCTGAGAAGGGAGATGATGCAAAATGACACTGCTGTCCTTACCAGTGGGAAAGAACCGAGCCATTGTGGCTGGGCATTGACACATGTCTCTTGGTTGGCTTATTCAATTTTTCCAACAATTAAAAACACTATACCACAACCTAGATGTCTTGAGCAGAATGTTTTCAGATACCCCATCTGCGCAGTATTAAACGGCAATCAGATGAAAGTCCACACACAGAAACCGTCCATCTGTAGAGAGAGGTTTACCTGCTAAGAGCTGCCGTCTCCCGCGCCAGGCACTTCTCACGCCCAGTCCGCACGTATACGCAGGAGCGGACATTAGGAAAACTTGCAGAAATTAGATAGAAACGTATTGTGGCAATGAACTTGGAAACTTAGAGCAAAACAGTGCTAATACCTCAGACTGGGGTTCAGCAAAATTGTCTGAACAAACGATACCAAGCGAGGGAGATGGGGTTGTTGTTAGACAGCGGTGTGCGCCCAGGTCAGGACGGGGCCCTGATTCACCAAGAAGCCCAACTCCTTCCCACCCCCTTCGCTTGATGGACTTTTAAGTCCTCTCGGACGGAAAGGAAGAGCTGCTTCTCTCCTTAGCAGCCGCCGCCCCTTCCCTGATTTGGGTCCTGACTGTGAGTCTCCCGGTGGCTGAGGGGCTGGGAGCAGTGGATGATCGTGGGACCCGTGGAGGGAACCCAGGGGCTCACAGAGAGGGGCTGCAGTTGGTGCCTCTGTCCTGCTGTTTTCTGGAGCCAAGAGATGGTCAGTACCCGCTATGGCACTTGTCCGTGGACGGTGCTCAGTAAGCATTTAGCCAACAAATAGCAATGTAACCAAAAGCTTTGCTCTCCAGCTACGCTTTTTCCTTTCCTTTTTGAACCAACTTTGTTGAGATATAATTTATATACATTAAAAAGGACCTATTCATTTTAAGAGTTTTGATAAATGTGTATCCACACGTGACCACCACCGCAAACAAGATAAAAAAAATTTGCATCACCCCCAAAAAGTTCCCTTGGTGCCTCTTTGCAGTCAACCTCCACTCCTGGTCCCAAAAAACTATCAGTGAGTTCTGCCTGATCTAGACCTTCATATAAAGGGAATCCTACAGTATATTCTCTTTTGTACCCAGCTTCTTTGCTCTCATGTTCGTGAGATTCATCCACGTTATTGCATGGATGCATGCTCCTTTTTATTGCTGAGTAGTATTCCACTGTCTGGAGAGACCATGATTTATTTATCCATTCACCTATTGATTGACATCTGAATTCTTTCCAGTTTTTGACCAGCTGTAATTTTACCAGATGTGCCAGCCTGCACGAGAGCTGTGCATTTCTCCTGCTGCACAGTACACGGGTGGCCTGTATTCCTGCAGCCCAGCAGGGTGTGTGATCAAACATTTGGATTTTGTCAACCTCTTTTTGTACTCCTCCCCTCCTTGTTCGCTCTGCTCCAGCCCTGCCCACCAGGAACTCTATACATAGTGTGGAAATTGATCCCTCAACCTGTGATAATGAACTGCAAATATTTTCCCTGGTTTATCAGGTAAGAACTTTACCCTCTGTGGGCCTCTGTCCCTTCACTTGCAAAATGAGGAGGTTGGGCTAGAATAACTCTGCCTTCCCTGCCTGCTTGCAGTCTATGATCAGTATGAGTAAGTAAGAAGAGATTTTGCAACTGTAAGCATTCCCAACTACTGCCCAGCAGTGACACATCTCTCAGAGCACCAGGTCACCAGCACGGCTGGCTTGGTGACTTTTTTCAAGAGGGCCTAGGTTTGCATTTTTGGAGCAAAGCTTTTTATCTCTCCAGCCTCAGCTTCTACCCCTCTCCACCTTGGTCACTGTGCTCAGGCCACCTTTGCCTTCTTTCTTGAACACACCAACCTCTTTCCTACCTCAGGGCCTTTGCACTTGCTGGTCCTGATTCCTAAAATGCTCTTTCTCTAACAAGAGCTGGTTCCTTTTTGTTATTCTTGTCTCAGCTCCAGAGTCACTTCCTCAGAGCCGCCTTCCCTGACCAGCCACCTGAAGTGCCCCTCCCACATCCTCCCCTATTGTCCTGTACCTGCTCTATGTCCATTGCTGCTCTCATCTGTGACTGAGCACCACGTTATTTGTTAATTTGTTCCTGCCTCCTGAGAACGGAACATGAGCTCCTTCCTATCAGAAGGTAGCAGAAACTAGCCTGTCTTTGTCAGTGGGCGCCCCAGGACCCAGACAGTGCCTGGTACTCACATGGAGGCAGAAGTTACAAGCCTCCCAACAGCTCTATATAAAATCTCCACGTTCTTGTCTTTGATGCATTTAGTTTCGTCACTGACTAGTCACCCCAAGGAACTCAGGATAGATTTGGATACTTTAACTGTTTTTCCAAATTGGTTTTTTCCTTTTGTTATGTTACAGAGATGCAATCACCAACCACCCGGAACCAGACCAAGCCTCACCACAAGAGCCACACCCACGACCTTTCCCGCATTTTTACCACTAAGATCTCTCCAGGACGAGCTTAGGCCTTATTCCCATAGCCTACAGTGTATGTGGAAGCAAGTTTTCCAGCTGAGCCTGCGCAAGCGAATACCCACCTCTCATTTTTGAATATTCGTCCCCCATCCAAAATAAAAGTCCCTGCTTCCCTTTGTTCGGGGACGCCATGACTTTGGAAATGGTTCCTCATGGTCTCCTATTTGCCGCAAATATACTTTACTTTGTGAGGCAACTACTTCTGGTGGAGAGTCTGATTTAACTCGCCAGGAGGGAACCCACTTTGGTTTCGGTAACAGTTTCTTACAGACATACCACATTCCTATATTTCAGTCTGGGCTAACAAATCTCGGTGGGAACCAGGGACTCTGAGCTTTTTTTTGCTGAGGAAGACTCGCCCTGAGGTAACATCTGTTGTCAATCCTCCTCTTTTTTTTTCCGCTTGAGGAAGATCAGCTCTGAACTAACATCTGTGCCAATCCTCCTCCATTCTCCTTGTGGGTTGTGGCCACAGCATGGCTGACGTGTGGTATACGTCCACGCCCAGGATCTGAACCAGCAAACTTGGGCCACTGGAGCAGAGTGCGCCAAACTAAACCACTACACCAGGCTGGCCCCTGAGGTTTTTAATTCATAGCCTCAGAGACAGAAAACATCCTCTGAGACAGAAGTTTGTTTACTCGAATGTTTCATCTTCAAGCAGCAGGGCCATTTTGGATGTTCTGAGATGGATCTGCAGTCCCAGGGGTTCTTCAAGACATCACATTAAAAAGGAATCAGATCCATGTCCAGAAACCTGGCTGCCAGATTGATATCCAAGCTGTATATGCCAACCCTTGTGTTCTTTCTCTGTAATCACAAAGACGTCTTACCACGTCATTTGTAAAAACTTCTTGGACACCCAGTCTCCGAAGCGTCCGCCTGCTCTCCCGTGGGGCTGATTCCCCGTCAAGTGTAGCTGCTGCCAGCTGAGGTCTGCAGCCCAGCTAGCCGGGTGAGCAATTTCTTTCCCAGTCTCATTTTCCCTTTGTCTGCCTTTACACCCTTTGGCCAAAACATGTGCAAATTCCTGACTTTACCGTTATGATTACTATTATTATCATTAAGTGTCAGACACTAAGCAGATTAGTGGTCACCAGAGGCTGGAGGTGGGGGAAGGGGCTGGAGGGCAAAGGGCAGAGGAGACGGTAGGGTGACAGAACCTTTCCGTAGCTTGACCATGTGGTGGTCACACAGTGTACCTAAATGCCACAATCCATCAAGCTGTACACCTAAAATCGGTGGTTTATTGTGTGTAAGTTATCCCTTAATAAACAAAAAAGAGGAAAAAACTTGTGTTAGAAAGGCTGTGTTTCTTTTTTTTTCTTTTGAGGAAGATTAGCTCTGACCTAACATGTGCTGCCAATCCTCCTCTTTTTGCTGAGGAAGGCTGGCCCTGAGCTAACATCCATGCCGATATTCATCTACTTTATATGTGGGATGCCTGCCACAGCATGGCTTGCCAAGCGGTGCCATGTCCACCCCCGGGATCCAAACCAGTGAACCCCAGGCCGCTGAAGCAGAATGTGCACACTTAACTGCTGCTGCACCACCAGGTCGGCCCCAGAAAGACTGTGTTTCTATACAAAGTAGGTATTTAATAAATGGAAAAAAAGAATAATCATAACCACAATTAAAATATAGTTTAATAATAATATTTTTGGGTGGGCCTGGTTTCTCTCAAGGTATGAGTAACATTTTCAAATAGCTTTAAATTAGATTTTGAGAAGAAGAAGGCTGATCTCACTAAAATTTCTCCTCTCAGTTCTTCTCTCCTGCTTTCAGCCAGGTCAGTACCTCAAATAATTCTGGGTATATGACTCTATTCTATTATTAATGACAGCCAAAGAAAAATATATAATCTCTTTTAGAAATTCATTTTTTCTTTTAGAATCTTTGCAGTCATATATTCATTCAACAAACATTTTCTGGGTTCACAATATGTTCCAGGGACCATACTTGGTAGGAATTGATGAGGATTTTAGGCTGGTTAACTTTAAAAAACTGCAGATGAGAAGCAGGCTCTGAGGACTGGAATTTGCTTGCTCTTTGAGAGATATTTGCATTTGTGAAGGAAGGAGGGATGACCTTGTAGGGACCTGAAATTGGCCACCCCAGGATGTGTCTCTTTGGCATCGGGATTGTTTGGGGCTGATTGCTTTTGATAACAGGGACAGGGAAGGAGGCTCTGAGGAATGGAACTTGCCCTTGTCGGGACACATTTACATTTGTAAGGTAAATCTCTATCTGTAAAAGGTGCCTCCCTCTCCATACCAGGAAGAAGAAGAGAGATGACCTTATCCCTAGAAACTCTTAATGGGGAAGGCAAGAACTTAAGTTGGTTGCTGTCTGGCAATCTCATGTAACTGATTTAGGGTGGTGGCTTCTGACCTTTACTTAATCCAATTTGATTCTTGTCTAAAAGTCATGGGATCACCCAATGACCAGACCCCACCTGCACTGATACCATTTTAACTTTTATTCATGTTCTTTCCTTTGTCTTGTAAAGAAATGACTCACATACCCATGCCTTATAAAATTAGCCCTAACCCTCAACTGGGGGCAGCAGCAGCGGCTCTGCCTGCCCCTGGGCCCTGTCCCCATGCTATTCCACACTATTCTCTAAATAAAAGAGCCCTACTGCCAGATCTTGAGAGTCCAAGAAATCTTTCTTCGGACTCCTCGGCTCACCGACCTCGCATCAGGAATGATTTAACGACAAAAACAGCTGGAGTCCTTGTCCCCAAGGAGTTAATAGTCTAGACCCGGGGTTTCTAAATGGTCTGTGGAGGGCTAAAAATGATGAGGTTCCGAGTCCCAGAATGCCCAACATGGGACCTGGGAATCTGTATTGGAAACACTTTTTTTTTGTACGGTGGGAAGTAGGGATTGACTTCAATTTTTGTTTCCATGTGGAAAGCCAACTGCCCCAACTCTAATGATTGAATATGCCAGTCCTTCCTTCACGAATCGCTAGTGCTACCTCTGTTGTTTATGTTTTTATTTTGGGTCTAAATAACCCAGATTTTCATCCAGACTCCTTTTGCGAATAAAGAAGATGAAGTCTTGTAAGGGTTAAATGACTCACTCCGGGTATACTTTTCGTACTTTTAACGTCTTATGGAGTTTCTTTGTTCTGACTTGGAGATGACCAACCCAGCATGTCCTGTCCAGCCACACTTCGCATCACTCCTTCTGTGCCCCAGACCAGAGACCCTGGGTGTGTAATCTGCACCTGGCTTCCAGCTCACAGCCCGGAGGAACACCTGTGCACCAAAGCCAGGGTTTACCGACCTTCGCAGCAGGAGAAGACCTTGATATTATAGGCTGTTTCCTAGGGTCACAGCCAAGCACACATCACCCCAAGGACTGTCACTTTCAACTGCCGCCCTCGTCCTACAAGGTAACTGTATCAGCTGGAGGGGGAGAGCGGGAGTGAGGGGACAATGATCCAACCACGTACATCCTTGACACCTGGACCCCCCTGACCCGCCCCCCCCCCCCCAATTCCACACTCGAGAGGCACTGATTTCACTGGATGAATGTAGGGGAGAGACCCTCGCTGCTGGAGTGAAATAACTTCTAACTCATTTTATCACAAATGTTTGGAGTTTGAAAACAACATCTTGCTGGCACATTTTCCCTCTTCCCCACTTGCCACCGTTAATCATCCCTTGGAAGTGGAGATTCCAACACTGTGGAATAAATCTCAGCCTCCCACCACCACCCCCCCAGTGGGGCCGGCACATCGCAGCGCTTGATAAATGTACTGTAATTTAGAGAAAAAGGATGGGCGTTTTCTTCCTCAACATTTCTTTCTCTCGTCTCCCCAGGAACTTGGTATTTCACTGGTCTAGCGTTTCAGAAGATCTGTTACCCAGGATCACAGAAACCCAGACAAAGCTCCAGGTTCTGTCGTGATTTTGAGGTCTCAGTGGCTGAAAGAAACCCCAGCTGATCCTGAGTGGCGGTGCGTGGGCTCTCCGCCCCCCAGCCTTCTCGAGAGCTGCAGGCACGGCAGTGGGCGCATGACTCACAGCTCTCTTCTTCACTCTCCTGCCTCCTTATTAGGACACCTTTGCTAGTTTCTGCCTCACCAGCAGCTTCTTGGGCGGGAATTTCCAATTATTTTAATCACCATTCATTATTCACCATTCATTAATCACCGTATCACAGGATACTATACAAACAGCCCTGCTACTTCTTCTCCCCACCACCCTATTTCTTTGCAAGGGAAACAAATGCAAAGAAGGCAGGCGATGCCACTAAACACCAGGAAAGTTATTTGCTCCCAGATTTGTCAAATACGGTTTAAAAGACTAACAAATGTGATTTAAAATTTCTTAGATGGTTCAGAACCAGCTGCCTCAAATCTGGGTGTGGTTTCCTGGGAGGCTCAGCTCTCAGGTACTCTCTCTGTCCAACGAAGGTGAACTGAGCAGCTCCCAGCTGGGGGCTGGGCACAGCCTGGGCACCAGGAGATACGTATTCAGACAAATGGTGCCCTGGAGGAGTGCCCAGGATGCCGACGGAGACGGACGCAGGAAGCAAGCGGTGTAATTGTGAATCAGGGCAGCGGGTCATCACGGCCTGTGTGGGAGTCAGACTCCAAAGCCAGCCCATAAGGAGAAAATCCCTTCTGGCCAAAACAGCCCCGTCCTCTTTTAGGAAGATGTCACGTCGCAAGCCAGTGTTGCTCTTTCAACAAGTCCATGGCGCAGTGGCTGGTGTTTGCTCATCCACAGAGCAGATCCCCGCTTCTCAGGTTGAGCACCTGATAAAGTACTGATTTGATGTCAGGGGCCAGGTTTGCAAAATACGTTTCATTAAATGTGAATGCTCACTCAGAGCATGGGGTGAGCCTGAGGAAGTGACACCAGCAGGAGGGACAGGGATCCGTCCTCCGCCTCTCATCCCCCCGCCCCCTCCACCCCGGGACACTCACACCCGTTTACATGATTTCTCCCGCCTTTATTCCCTGCGGGAAATACTTGCTGAATTCCCATAAGTTGAATGCATATTTGCCTGTCTCTCTGCCCCACCAGATGGCCAGCAATTTGAGGGCATCGAGGTAGGTCAAGGTACTCTGCAGACCCTGAGGGCCAGCTATTAACTGTCTGGGGGTCTCAGGGCAGGCTTCACAGAGGAGGCACGACTTAAGATAGGTCTTGAAAAGTGAATAGGAATTTGCCGGCCACGGACAGTGAAACGGGCGTCAGGAAGGACAGGTGGAGGGAACGGCAGGCGCAACGCCAGAGAGGTGTGAAGAAGATGGCTTCCTTGGAGCCACTCCAGGGAGTCTGGTTGAGCCAGAGGGCCAGGAAAGTGTGGGCAGAGGCGGCTGGAGACAGAGGCAGGGGCCGGGCCGGGAAGGGGCTTGGCTGTTGGCCATGGAGTCTGGGCTTCACCCGGTGAGACCAGCACATTTTAGCAGCTTTGTGTAGTGGATAAGAGCTTGGATTCTAGAATCTGAATGCCTGGGATCTATTCCTGGCTCTACCGCGTACCATACCGCGTACCAGCTGGGCCCCCTCGGGCAAATCCCTAGCTGTTCTGTGTCTCACTTTCCTTATCTGCAAATGGGGATAATAATGGAACTGTAAGGACTAAATGAATTGTTACCTGTGAGGTGCTGAGAACAATGCCAGGTGGTCAATCCACATTAGCTGTTATTATGGTTGGTACTATTAACAGTGGCACAACTACTACCACTAGTGACAGGGCACCACCGAGGCGGTAGGTGGGGGCACGACTGTAGCAGCAGCTTGGCTCTCAGCCTAAAGCCCAGAGGCCTGGCCGGCTGGGCGAGATGAGGGTGAGGCAGGGAAGGCACCCAGGGGCCAACTTTAAGGAGGCACGGCTCTCGGTTGTGCAAGTGTGAGAGCCTCCTTGCCCTCCCCACGCCCTCCTTGCCCTGGCCTGGCCCTGTTTACCGGCTATTAAGGCCCTTCTATATGTGCTGACTCATGTGACTCCAGCACCCCTCTGAGCCTCAGAAAAGTGACCTCACTTCCCCAAGTTTGCTGAGCTCAGGAGGCAGCAGGGACATTCTGGTTTGACCCCAGCACCCCTGCCCTCTCCACTGGCCTTGGGTACCACACGGAGCTGCATCCTGGAAGCTGCCAAGGCTGCTCACGTAAACCAGCAGACGGGGAGGAAGTGCTGCCATTCTTATGAAGTGCGTGGAACTGTTGACTGACCCCAGGGCCTGGGCATCACCACCAACATAACCCACTTCAGCGGGGCCTGCTGTGGGGGGATGGGTGGGGTGGGGGGTGGAGAGGACCAGACGGTCACATGGCAAATCTGGAGTCTTCTAATCCAGTGGCCCTGGGGCAGTGAGATTTGCAAGCATTGGAGAGACAACTGGTTTCGACACCCTACATCCCTACATCCATTTGGCATTGATGTGGCCAGGTCCATTCACAGACTGGTAAACTGAGGAGGAAGTGTCACCAACGGCGGGAAGACCACCCATCTGTCCACCTGGAAATAGTTAATTTCCCACATTCACACAAAAAGGAAGCACAAGACAAGTTGCCCTTTCAGGAGCTATTCAGTCTGTCTTGGATGAGAAGCATTGAGACTCTAGACACCAGGCCTGCCTGAAAAATAACAACTGCGAACACTCAGTGAGAGCTTAATAAGTGCAGGCGCCAAGCTTGCATTTGACAAGCATTTAAAAATCCCCACAAGCACCCCATACAGTAGGTTCTAGTGTGAATCCCCATTTTATAGGTGAAGAAACTGGGGGCTCAGAGAGGTTAAGTAACTTGCCCAGGCAATGGGATTAGTAAGAGGCAGGGCCAGCTTTTGTGCCCGAGCGTCTGACACTGGAGCCCAGGCCCGATAATGACTGCTCAGCAGAGCCAGGCCTGCCCAGGAGTTCCACGCACAGCCAGGAGCTCTGCTGCCAACGGTTTGTTCCCACAGACAAGGTCGGTCAGGCTGGAATAAAGCATTTCCTGGTGGCGGGCTCTCCAGGACGTCCAAAAGGAAAGCGGTTTGTTTAAAAGGGTTAAACGGGCTCACTGCATTAATACACATCTTTATTTCGAAATGATTTGAAAGGGTCGTTTGAATTTACATTTCAGATTTAAAGTGCTCTGGAATTCGAAATGTTTGGGGCGTGTTTCTTCTTTTGTGTATTTTTTTGGCAGCGTCTCAGCACAAGGGCCTGAGAAAGGGAAGTAGCCATGTTTAGCTGCGACGGCTCTGCAGCTTCGTGAGGTTTTCCTGGGGGTTGTGGGCATGGGAGGCACGCGGCCGAGTTGGTGGCAAAAGAAAAGCAACCACGACTCTGGAACAAAGCACTGGGTATAAAGGGCCGGTGCCAGGTCTTGGCAGGAAAGCATCCTACAGAACTCCAGCCCGAGGGGCTCCCTTCTGGAGGTGAGACTCACGGGCAAAATCAGACCTAGGTTTAGAATTCCCCATATCTCCATCTACCGAGTCTGCTTCTCCTTTAGTTGAGGTGAGAGAATCTCAACTCAGGCCTCTGGTTTGGCTCGGCGGGAAGTGTTTCCTCCTGGAAAGAGAC
Source organism: Equus caballus (assembly GCF_041296265.1). Classification (NCBI taxonomy): domain Eukaryota; kingdom Metazoa; phylum Chordata; class Mammalia; order Perissodactyla; family Equidae; genus Equus; species Equus caballus. Next base: position 52,839,707 of record NC_091699.1, on the reverse strand, counting down.
TCCCACCTGTCCTTCCGGGTGTCTGAGCCACTCGTCCACTGGAAATCCAGCAGGACCTGATAAGACACACTCACGCTCCCCCCACCTCTACCTCTACCTGGTCCCGCTCCCCACTGCACCCACCTGCTCCCCTGGCTGGCTTGGGGAAAGCAGCCTGCGAAGCAGCAGGGCAAATGTCTCCTTCTCTCTCTCAGAAGTAAAGGGATGTGGGATGATGGCTGCCCAAAGGCACCCCACAAAGAAGCCGGGGCAAGGGTGGGGGTCGGGCCATGCCGGAGGAGGAGGGGGAGGATGTTCCGGGCTGCCGTTGGAAGTCTGGAGGAAGAGGTGAGTGACAGGACAGGTGACCATTCCATTCCCCAGCCCCAAAGAGCATGTGTACCTCCCAAGTGCAGATACGGGCCACAGGTGGCTACAAGAACTCGCCTGCCATTCCACTATTAGAGCTTCACAGGCTCTCCAGAGGAGAGGGCCACATCTTCAGCCCATGTACTGAACACTGCAATGATCGGCTAACACCCCACGAAGGACTGGACATCGACCACAGGTAGAAATAAACGGTCTGGGCGTGATCGAGTGTCCCCCAGGGTAGGATAGGACACAGGACTGCACTGGGGAGGTCAGGGCAGGGAGAAAGGCACGGGGTGGAGGACTAGGGCACGCACAGGGGAAGTGGAAGGCCTGAAGACAACTTGGTGCTGTAATTCTTTTTATTTCTTATTTTTCAGTGAGGAAGATTGGCCCTGAGCTAACATCTGTTGCCAATCTTCCTCTGTTTTTTTTTTCTCCCCAAAGCCTCAGTACATAGTTGTATATCCTAGTTGTAAGCTCTTTAGTTCTTCTGTGTGGGACGCCACCAGAGCATGGCCTGATGAATGGTGTGTGGTCCATGCCCAGGATCCGAACTGGCGAACCCTGGGCTGCTGAAGCAGAGCATGCGAACTTAACTGCTATGCCACTGGGCCAGCCCCTGGTGCTGTAATCCTGACGAAGGTTGACTCTGGCCACTACACTCAAGGTCATGACAAGCTGCCATCCAGGCCAGGTACTGGCATACAAAGATGAACAAAGCTGGGCCGGACTTCCAGAGTCACTTCCACCCCCTTGTGAGAGACCCACAGTTTCCTTAAAATAGTTTACTATTTCCCTAGCACTTAGAATGACCATAGAGTACCATAAGACAAAGTTCAAAGGGCAGTGTTAAAAGGAACCCATGTGTACTCCAAGCCAATCCGATTTGTTGGAATAGATTATCAAAACAGGGGACTGTGTGTCCATCCATTTACTCCCTACTTTTAATTCCCACACTCCTTAGGAAAGAAATTGAGATGCCATGATGGAAGTTATTTATTTCCTAAAGTAACTGAACGGTCCTCCAAAGGGGATGCTAGCGATCAACTGCCTGCAGGGCTGGTGCTTTGAATTATTTTTCTAAAGTGGCGATGGGTTTGCACAGAACCACCCAGACCCTCTGTGGTATCTTCCCTTTCATGATCAAAGACACACACCATGTTAGAGACCCACAGCGGGGCTGTGGGCCCTGTCTGGGCCAAGGTCTGAAGAAAATGGACACATCTATCCATAAATCCCTCTAGGACTGTGGCCATTTTAAGGCTTCTTGCCAACCTAAGACACAGACTTTAACATTCAACTCCAGATTGAATGGAACTGCACTGGAGAGCTCAAAGAAGAACCACAGAGGTAGAGAAAGCTGTAGAAGAACAGACTTCGGATGTGGGAATTGCAGAACTAAACAACAAATATAACTCAGTTTATGACCACTGTAAATAATTCATGATGATATGCTAAAGTGCCACTGGGCCAGTTTAAATCACATTAACATTTTATGAAATGTTAAAAAGATTCATTTCGTCAGGCCTTGAAGTGTGAGTCACGATGACCATGAAAGGCACTGAGGATCACAGGGACGGATGGCAAGAATCAAAGGAGGAGATCAAAAGAAGCCCATCTGCATGTAGCTCAGGGATGGACGCAGACCGGGGGTCCCAGTGCCCCTTCCCTGCCTGCTAAATGTTTAGATGTTACTGAATTTCCAATCTCTTTAGTGTTCCTGTCCTTGAGCAGTTTGTTCCAATGGCCCTGGCTTGCCTTCAGAGACTGAATCATTGTTCAAGTTCTTCTGACAAAAAGTTAGCAGGGAGAGGCCAAGTGGTTAAGTTCCTGCACTCCGCTTTGGTGGCCCAGGGTTTCCTGGTTTGGATCCTGGGCACGGACGTGGCACCACTCATCAAGCCATGCTGAGGTGGCGTCCCACATGCCACAACCAGAAGGACCTACAACTAGAATATACAACTATGTATGTCCTGGAAGCCTTAGGGAGAAGGAAAAATAAAAAAAGAAGATTGGCAACAGATGTTAGCTCAGGTGCCAATTTTAAAATAAAAAAGTTAGCAGGGAGATGGTTAAACAAGAATCACACACAAAAGACTGCATGTTGTGTGATTCCATTTGTATCACGTTCAAGAAGACAAAGCCAATCCATGCTTGTGTAAGTGAGCATAGCGAATTCTGGGGGGAGGTATTAACCAGGAAGGGCTAAGACGAAAACTTCTGGGGCGCTGGAATGACACACACACAGAAGTATATATGTGTATGCGTATATGTATACGCATACATAACATTTATCAATCTGTACACTTAAGATTTGTGTACTTTATTGTATGCCTCAATAAAACAATTTCTAAAATTCAGAAAACCATTGCTAACCATTTGAAACTTTCTCGGATGAGAAGTCAACCCTCCCCCGTCCCTCTGGGCAGACAGCAAACCCCTCCTGAGTCCGTCTCTGTGCCCGCGCACTGCTGGGCATGGGGTCTCACCGACCAGACAAACGATTCAGTCTCTGCCCTCAGGGGACTAGGTTCTTGCAGAGCCTCCCTTGACACAACAAACTGTTGTCTGTCCACCACTGAAGATGGAGGAGAAAAGCCGGCTGGCTTCTGATGAAATGGTCCTTACCAGAGTCTGAACCCCGAGTGCAGGGAGTTACGGCGGAGGCGGGAGGCTCATGTCTCTGGGCCTTAGGAAAGGAGGGGCCTGGAGCGTGTCAAGACCGCCTCCAAGTACAAGGTTAGAATCCGACGCACTCGTACATTTACAAGACGAGCCTTAGAATTGTGGGGTGTGCTTGACTTTTGTGTGTACGGGGGGCGGGGGGGGGAAGTAAATAATTAAAAAAGAAAGGAAAAAGAGCATTCATCTTTTTACTATCCACAAATAAGCCCTGCAAACTTCTTTCCCCATCTTTTTATTGTGATAAAGTATACATAACATAAAATTTACCATTACAACCATTTTTAAGTGCACAATTCAGCGGCATTAAGTACACTCACATCGTGCAACCGTTACCAACATCCATCTCCAGAACTGTTTTCATTTTGCAAAACTAAAACTCTGCACCCATTAAACAACTGCCATTCCGCTTCCCGACAGCCTCTGGCAACCCCTGGTCCACTCTGCGTCCCTGTGAATTTGACCACTCTAGGCACCGCATGCAGGAGGGATCACACAGTGTTTGTCCTTCTGTGTCTCGCTTACTTCACGTAGTGTAGAGTAGGTGTGCTTCACTATTAAACCTGAGAATTAATTGCTCATCACTGATTTGAATAACAACCAAAAATTGAGCAAAACTACACAGACTCAAATTCATGCATATACATAATAATTGCTCTGTAAGAAGGGGGAGAAATTCTTCTTTAAGCGAAAAATGGTATCAATAACTAGAAAACTTAAAAGATGGCAAAAGGTTATGAAAAATAAGTGGGAGCATTTCTCCAAAAAGTGAAGAAGTGGTCAGAGGTCACTCAGCCTGCTACCCACAGGCTCTCAAAGGCCTTTACCGTCCCTTGTCTCTGTGCCACAGACTGAACAACGGACACGGGCTTGGGGGCAGGAGCGCATAGCTTCCAGGAGAAATGTTGTCATAGGACTGCATTCTTCAGCGATTAGGAGGGATATAAAAGAAAACTTTCTTACTTGTCTGAACATAAGCCATGAGCTGATTAAACTAAAAATAAGTTCAGTTTGAAATGAGCTTTTCCAGAAGGTTTTATCAGCCTATTTCTACCTTATTATTCATCGTCCCTGAAAGGACATTGTGTGAGTCGGGGGTGGGGGCGGCAGGGAAATGCTTCATGACTAAAACATCCACCTTTGATTTAGTTCAGCCTGAGCTTTTAAAATCCACTAGTGAAGGAAGGGAGAATGAGAGCAGGAGAGAAGGTTCTATTAAGACGGACACCAGTTCTGGGGGGCCATTTGAGTGCTGACCTCCAACATTCCAGTGGACGTGAGTAGCACTCTGCCTCATGAGCGAAGTCACTTGGTCATTTGCTGGGCCTGCACCTGGCTGGGCCACTGTGGACAAGCCACCCTTCCTCGGTAAACCACAGATTTCTCATTTGTAATATTTGGCTAAAAGCATGAACTGCGTGGGGCTGCTACAAGTGTTGGAATGAGACCTTATGTGTATAGCACAAAGAATGGGGCTGGGCATGTGGCAGGCCCTCAACTAGTGATGGCCACCATCATCACCATCCCCACAGATCAGACAAAGCCCCTGAGCCTCTGAACCCTGTGGTGTGCAGAATTCTAAGAAGACCCCCAGCTACCCATACCCTTGTATATTCTCATCCCCTTGAGGTGGGAGGGACTCTGAGTAAAACAGGCTGTCACTCATGTGATTAGGTTATGTTGTATGGCCCAGGTGACTTTATCTGGTGAGGCTGACCTAATCAGTTGAGCACTTACAAGAGACTGGGCTTTTCCTAGAGAAAGCGCCTTGAAGTGTGAAAAGGATTTGACAAGAGGGAGATTCTCTGGAGCTGGTTTTGAAGACGGAGGGGGTCACGTGGCAAGAAATAGGAGTAGCCTCTCATTGCTGAGAGCAGCTTTGGCTGTCAGACAGCAAGGAAAGGGGGACCACAGACAACAGCCACAAGGAGCTGAATTCTGCTGCCTCCATGTGAGTTTAGAAGAGGACCCCAAGCTCTAGACAACACAGCTTGGCCAACGTCTTGATTTTAGCCTGGTGGGGCTGAGCAGAAAATCCATCCACACCATATCTGGATTTCTGACCTACGGAACCGTGAACTAATTGACAGGTTTTGTTTTAAGCCATTGAGTTTGCGACAATTTGTTATGAACAACAGAAAACGAATACAGAACTTGTAACCAGATGGGTATCAGGCAGGACCTGCTGAGCTGCTCAAGGCAAGGGGTTTTGACTAGTATGAAGTCATCTAGGACACCAAGCCTTTCTGTCTGAACTGAGTTACTAATCTGGAAGCTGCTATGTCAAGTGGATAGTCTTTATGGAAGCGTACATCAATGATGATGTCTGAAACCATTGTATTTACTGTAAACTTTAGTGTCCAGATGCTGGAAGGTGACAGGGAGGGAGGTGGGTGAGTGGGTCAGAGAGAAGGTGATGCTGAGGCCAAGGGAGCTCATGGCTGCTCATCTCACCTAGAGGGCAGAGCAAGAACAAGAGGAGAGTTCTCAGACGAAATCCAGAAATCAAGGGGAGATTCAGTGGGAAGGCCGGCCTTAAAACCCAAAGAGTCCAGAAATGTTAGGTTGTGTAGGGGCTGGCCAAGGCTGAAGGCCGGTGGGAGGTGGCATCTAGGAAGGGTGGCAATAACTTACCAGCCCCCATTTGTTCAGCATCTGCCAGGTGCCAGGTACTTTCTATACGTCTCCTTTGGATAAATTGTTCAAATTTACAGCCGGGAAGATGCACAGCTGAGATTCCAACCCAGGACTGCCTGACTCCGGAGCCCATGCACTGCTCCTCCTCCAAGATGTCCACCCTCAAGGTCACCTCAAGTGTTCACCCCTTACTCCAGCTAGGGAGGGGCAGTGGTCAGAAAGAGTTGTTTCGGTTTGTACCGCTCAACACCACCAACACAGAGAGAAGTGCAGGTGTTTTCTTTTCCAAACACCTACTCTGAATATGCACCTGGCTGTTTGCCCAAGTCCAGAGGCTCCCTGACCACAGAAATGTTCTGTAGGTAGGAAGGAGGCTCATCCCAAGCAAGACTCTCTACCTAGTATGAGGCCCCCCTTGGCCTGTAATCTTGACCTTCAGAGCCCTGACCCCAATACGTCCTCAGGAAAGACGAGTCCTGGGCAACCAGGGATGGCATCTGCTCGTCCTCTCATCTCTGACCTCTGCACCACCTCCTTCACTCCCTTTCCTCCTGATAGTTTGGCAGCAATCTACACTCTGCCTTTACCATCGTCAGGGGGATGACTACGAGCTGACTCACCCCAGCTCCATCGCTGCTGCAACTGGAAGCACAGACTGCGGCATCCGCCCACTGCAGCCAGGGGACGTCAGCCTTCCCCACAGGCAGCTGGGAGGGGGTGAAACTGGTCTTGGGGGGCCTTAGCTCTACCTGTTTCCTAACTGCAAAGGCCTAACCTCTTGAACACTTAGGGAGACATGACTGGGGACTGTGAGTGTCTCATCATCCCAGGGGCCAGGCAGCCAAGTGGGAATACATCCTTCTGTTTAAACCTTATGTTTTAAGGACTGGGGATTAGTACCTTTTGTTGTTGTTGTTTCCAGCAATTTTAAAGCATGTGTCAACTCACACAGCCTGACTTGGAGAATAAGTCTTTGAATGAAGCTCTCAAACAACTGCAGGCCAGGTCAATAAAGTGATTCCTCTGGCAAACCAGGTAGGCGGGGGTAAAATAGGTCAGCAAAGGAAGGCTGCACACTCCAGGAACTCTTTGGGGCCAGACAGACACATGTTCTCCTTACCCAGAGGGGCAAGGACAGTCCCCAGGAGGTGTATGTCAATGAGGACGGCCATTATGAAATAAATTACTTCAGAGAATCGTTATTATGGAAGGTGTTATGATCATGAGGATGGCTGTTATGGAAGGTGTTAAATCAACAAGAATGGACATTATAGGTGTTCAGCCATCATGGATGACGTTGTATCAATAAGGATGGTCATGATGGAAGGTGTTACACCAAGTAAGATGGCCATTATTGGCACCTGGACAGTGCCAGTGTTGGGACTAGCCAGCGATCTTAAGATAATTACGCCAAAAAATTCGTAGAGGTGAAAAACTAAGTTGAGGGGCCACGAATGCTGAGATGGAGTTTTGAGGAGCCTGGCTCCAAATCACATTGTATTGGCAAGTGGAAGAAAAAAGCAGATGGTTATTCCTGAAAGGGAGAAAGACTGTGGTTCCGAGCACTTTCCTTTCCATGAACCATATTCCTTCCTCACAGTAGGAGTTGGTCCTCCTGTTAATTGCTATTGCCAAGGAAAGAAGAGGAGGATGGGACAAAACTCTAAAATCCCAGAGTAAGGAGGCATTTAATCGCCATTTAACTACACTCTATTTTGCTCCTATAGTGTGTCTCCAGTTATAAATCATACATTGAAGGATTAACTCTTAATTATATTTTCCCAGATAGTGGATCACTTGGCAAGTTGTCTTTTCAGAGAAGGTGGGAAAACCCTTTAAAAATACCAAAAGAACACTGTAGGATTATTGGTAACAAGTAACAGAGCCATGCTTCTGCTCCAGGGCCAATCTCTGGGTTTTGTCACGATGTCACACAGACCTCAGACACCAGGGGAACACCTTGTCCTCCTCCTCCTCTTTGCCTTTCTTAGCTTCTCTAAGCTATGCCCCATCCCTGATCTTTACTGCAATTCTTGTGCACACATCTTTTGCTGTACTTATCACATTGGACAGTATCTCAAACTGAATGCTTTCAGGGGTCCAGGCAGGTAATATAAATGAGAAAAGCCAACACAGCGAGGGAGGTCTTGTTGAATCATAGTGTGCATGCTCTACTAAAAACTTTGTAATTCAGCTTTTGTCAGGACACATGAAACAGAACTGGGCCAAGGCCTCTAAGTCACCAATTTGTAGCCCCTGGTTTATATGTCTTTTCTGGATGGTGAGTCCCTGGAGAGCACAGGATGAAGGTTTTCTGCCTCTGTATGTCTAGCATCTAACAGGAGGCTCCAACATCTGTGGAATGAATGGAATTTGTTACCAAAATGACCTAGGATTGGGCTAGATCTGTTCAAGACATTCTAGGCAAAAATCAAAGTGCTGGGCCCCAAAAAACCAAAAATAGGGGGAAAAACCCAAAAGCACAGCAAGTTTCTTTCCAAGAGAAGTCGCTCTGAGTGGAGAAGGCAGCTTTGGTCATTAGTTCCTGGATTCCTAGTGACTTCACACTTCTACTCCACCCCTTTTGTACAACCAAATTCCTGCAGGAATCAACTGTAGACTTTTTTAAAGACAGGATCTACATTCAAGAAATTTGTTTTTTAACACAACAAAACTATTGATTGCTATATTCATACCTGGCTTTGAATATTTTTTAAAATTTAAAACTATTCTTAGGGAAAACCAGTGATGATAGAAGGCAAATCAATGGCTGTGAGGGGCCAAGGGGCAGGGATGGACTGCAGAGGCATCTGGAGCAACCTGACGGGGCGATGGAAATGTCACATCATGCATTTGACTGGATTCATTGAATAATGCAGTTGAGACTGGTGAATTTTACGGCTTGAACATTATTCCTCAATAAAGCTGAAAACCATGTTTTACTCTTAGATAAATAACACATGAAGCGCAAAATTAAAAAAAAACCAATGAGACTTGGTTTGTGAAAAAGTCTTTCTCTTACCTCAAATCTGCTGCTGTTGCCAGAGGCAACCACTGATAGCAGTTTCTCATGTCCTTCCACAGGGAATCTATGAATCTATGAATACGTAAGTCTATATCTGTCTGCCACCCCTATTTTATTTTATTTCATTTCATCTTGCCAAAAGGTGGCATGCCATACTCCCTGTCTGAACCTTGCGTTTTCCTCTCCATAATTTATCTTGGGGGTCACTCCACATCAGTACATCCAGAGTACCCCATTCTTTTGCACGGCTGCATAGCATTCCACTGCTTGAAGGTACCATAATTTATTTAACCAGGGTTCTAATGATGGACATTTGGGTTGTTTCCAGTCTCCAGCTACCAGGCCAAAGAGCAGAAGATGCTTATCTAGAGTTTCAAGGTGCCAGCGGGACACACCTTCCCTCACATCCCAGGTTGCTGGCTGGAACTAGGAATGTACTCTCCACAGAGGCAGAGACCAGAGAGGCTGGAAGCTGTTATTCCAAGGGTTTCTCTGCCCTGGGCTGTGGTACGCTTCTGCAAGATGATCCGAGCACTGTTTACAGTTTGAAAAATGCCCTCTATGTTCCAACAAGTTGAGACCTTGCTCCTGACAGATTTCGCCCAAGCCTGAAGTGCCTGAGAAGATTGTCAGCAACTTCCAGGCCGGTTCGGCCATCCTTCTTCACCTCTGAGCAGGGATTACAGGCGGAGGCCCTGCAGGCTCCACGGAGACGCAGCTCTGGTCTCATGACCTGGCACACTCCAGCCCAGTCTTGGTTTATGACACCTGCTTACAAACAGCTGTAGTCCTCAGAAGCCCATTGGGGTGTTTTTGTTCATTTCTCACATGAAATTGGGCATGACATTTAAGCTATATAGAACCGGTCCGGTCAGTCCCTTGGCTAACAGGAAATATGTATGTGTGTGTGTGTGCGTGCACACAGGTACTCAATTGCAAACAATTTTTAAAAACTTGTTCTAGGTTATTGAGAACAATTTCTTGCAGTTTTAATCCAGCAGCTTCACTTTGAGGAACTCCCCTGAGATGTCCTTACAAGTCCCCGGAGTCGACGGCACCGGGACAGTGACTGCAGCACAGCGGGTAGCAGCAGAGGCCTGAAAACAACCTAAATGACCTCCCCCTCCCCCCGAGCGACCCGGTGACACAGACTATGGCCTGGCAGTTTGGTCCAGATTGTCTGCTGCTGAAAATCTCAATTCTTTTTGGGCCCAACTCAGATAATCAAAGTAATAACAATTCTCATTAATGAGGAATCCGTTCAAGACCAGACGCTGTGCTGAATGATTTACAGACATGATTTCATGCAGACCTCCAGCCAACCACGAGGTGTTGCTTACCCCATTTTGGAACTAAGCACACTGAGTCTTAGGGAGGCTAAGTGACTTGCCCAGGTCACCTAGTTAATAAGTGTGTGGAGTCAGGATGTGAACCAAGCTTTGTCTACCTCCAAAGCACGTCTGACTGAGGCTGCAACCAAAAAACAAGAAGGTAACTGTGAGCCCAGCGAGATCTCTGGCTCGAGTCCTTTCATTTCTCTGCGCCTTCTCCCTACACCAGTTTCCAGTCAAGAATCGGAGCCCTTCGGGATGCGCCGTCTAGGAAATGAGAAACGTGGCAGTGAGCCAAAACCCAGAAGCCAGCCGTGACTGAGAGACACTAGGCCTATGCCTTGGAGATGCTCAAGGTCCGACTCCAGTGAGACTTGTCAGCAGGGTGGCAGGTGGCGAGGAAGGCCCATCCCCACTGGCTGAGTCCTCCCGAGACAGTGGCCCCACCTGTCTGGGGCCTCCAGCATAGTGCAGACTTCCAGCAGAAGCAGCAGCATATAACTACTCCCTCTGTGCTGCTGGCTCTTGGCCTCTCCTCTGTGGCTAGAACGCCATTGTGCACAAGAATCGAGTGTCTGTCTGGGTCCAAGAGATGCTTTGAGCCCTTCTAACTCAGGGGCCTCATCTCACCACGTCTGCATCTTCCACGGTGTCCCAGGACCTCGCACTAAATGTTTGTAAATTGTTCTCAGGTTGAACGATGTTTTTAGCTAAACATCCTTGTTTGAAATAGCCTGATGTTCCCATCACCAGATCAGTAATGAAGGATAAAGCACCTGTTCGGATGAATTTGGCATATGCCTGGACATACACGCTCCTAGTCCAGCTCCTAGCTGGACCACACACTGTCAAATGTTGCAGAAGCCCCCTCCCGGCCCCGAGCATTGTAGGATATTACATATGGCCAAGTAGGCAGACCCAAAAGCAAAAACGACAGCCTGACTGAAACTCCATGTGATTTTGAGGCTTGGAAAGTTGATGAAACTCACTTCCGGAAACTGTCTTTTATCGTCCCAGACAAAGGCAGCAGATTGGCACTTCGCACATTTTTGCAGAAATGCCACATTTTACCCAGAATGCTTTGGTCTTCTGTCACTGAGGGTAGGGAGTATGTGTACTTCATTTAAAATGTACAGAAAGTTATACCATCTGTGCCCATGGAACAGTTTTAGTTTGTTTTTCAAGACATTTCTAAATTTATTATTTAAAGATGTTCACACCCTGAGGTGAGGCATTTAATGGCCTCGTAGTCCTATTACCAAGCTGCGTTTCCATCTGGCAGAATGGATGGCTGGTCCAAGAGGACAGACCCTCCCTGGCAAAGGGAGACAGACAAGACTTTCAGTGGTGCCCTTGGCTTGGGCTCCACTCAGAACAGAATTGAGAAGTGCAGATTATTTTTTAAGTAGAATAATTGAAGAAGGAATTTTTAATTTCATAAGTTTGTGAAGTGAATCTCTGTAAAGCAAATCCTGATTTTCTACTGTACTTTATCACACACTCAGCATTGCTATTTAAAGAAAACCAAACGAAACCGAGCGTGGACATTGTGGAGTAACGTGGTTCAAATGGGGAGAACATGCAGGACACTACGAACTCCGTGTCACGATCGTCACTACGACCAACAACAAACCGTCCTTCACACAGGAGGATCTGTGAACCTCACCGTGAAGCCAGATACTTCCGCTGTAACTCCTTCCTTCCAGGCTTTCTTCCTGAGCTCACAAGCGATACAGACAGAAATACAGCAAGATAACGTGACTAGAGTCACACGGTACATACACACTATTCACGCCCTGCTTCTTTCACTGGATCACAAGCAGTTCTCCGTCATTGTTTGGTTATTCAATCGGAAGTTTCCAGGAGTGGGCTGCGCTCCTGCAAACCCACCCACACCGCCATCCGCTCTCTCCTGGACACATGTTTAAAGGCACCAGCAGAGATTCACGGGCATGTTCTACGTGGTGGAGACCCCGAGCCCTGGGGTGAGGCAGAGAACCTGGGCCACCAGGGAATCTCTTCCACCCTTTGCAGGGACACAGAGAGCTGGGGTCCCATCTGTCACTCCACATTTTCTTTTCTCTACTTTCCAGTTTTCCCAGTCCGCACATGCAGTCACTGGGACTGTGCTGCCCTCCTGCTCTTCTGTCTGATGCGTATCAGATTTGGAGCCGGAAGAGCTCAGCTTTAGAACTTCTTCCCCTCGCCACCTTCTAACAGCGAGAGTTGAAGAAGTCATCTAACTTCTATAAGCTCATTCCACCTCCTAGAAAGACTTGGCGTGAGGGGTGGACCTGAATTACCCACTTGTTTATTCCATAGACATTTACTGTCTGCTATGTGCCAGGCACAGTTCCAGCCACTTACCTCATGGGGGTTGGACATGAACCGCCTGAGCTGTTCCACTAGCTCTGGGGTCTCTAGCAGGTCCACACATCAGCTCTGAATAAATCAGCTCGTAAAACATTAAGGCTGGTGGTTCCTCCGCACAGTGCAAGCCCCTACACTCGAGACTGGAACACTGAGGCCAGAGAGGCAAGGCACCTTTTCCTAAGTCACAAAGTCAACTGCTGATAGGACTTGAAGTTAGAACCAGGTATCCTGACTCTCAAGTCTGGTGCTCTGACCACTTGGCCAGCCGCCTTGCCAATTGGTCAATTTCCTCCTGGGCTCACACCTAGACTGCATTTCAGCCTGCCTTCCAGTTGGATGGGGCCATGCCACTGAGTTCTAGCCAATAGAATGGCAGCAGAAGTGATGGGAAATAACTTCCATTCCTGCACCATAAAACCCTCCCCTGACGGACCCCTCATGCATTTTTCTTCTATCAGTCAGATGTGGATGGACATAGAAGCTGCCTATTGAAGATGGCGGAGCCGGAAAGTGAAAGGAGCCTGGATCCCCACACCACTGCTTGGAGGAGATCCCATTTGGGATCTTATCTGAGCAAGAAATAAACATCTATTGTGTTTGAGCCATTATACACATTTCGGTTTGTGTGTTACAGCAGCTTAAAGTATGTTACACCTTAACTATTAGACCTATGGACGTACAGTCAGAACTAACCACTCCTCACTGTCAGCACCAGAGCCGCTCCAGCCTGCCTTCAGTCTTCCTGATACACAGTGCTCATGGCATTCTGATCACTTAACCAAAAGTCAGAATTTGAAAGAAAATTCAACACATGTCCCTCGCCTCAAGTTTATGGTTAGTTTCAACTGGAAAGAATAAAGGAAGTCGTGCGCCGCAGTATAGGGTGGTTACGAGCCTGCACCCTGGAAGGAGACTGCCCACATTCACAGATAGCACCACCACTTATTAGCTCTGACCTTGGGCAAGACGCTCCCCAGCTTTGTTACTCACTTTCTTCCATTTCTTCTTTGACACTTTCTGTATAAACCCTTTGACCCAGTAACTCCTCCTCCAGGAATTTCACCTACAGATAAACCTGTCTATTTACCCAACAAACTCAACTGCAAAGATGGTCACTGAGGCTCTGTTTACAGTAACAAAAGACTAGAGACAGCCCATCGATAAGGGGCTGGTTAAATATAATATGGTGCTCCCATGAAAGGAATATCACACAGCTGTCAAAAAGAATGTGACAGCTCCATATGTTCTGATATGGAGTGCGCACTAAGATGGACGGCTAAGTGAAAAAACTCAAGAAGCATGTGGGACACGTCCTATACTATATATCTGGGCTCCTGTTTGTGTAAACAAGGGAGGTACATATATTTATAAACTTGTACATGTGTAGAATAACTCAGGAACAACACACAAGAAACCATGGCTGCCTCTGGGAGGAGGCCCGGGGTCAGAGGTAAAAGGGGATCTACTTTTTCCTGCACATCTATTCGTACTATTTGAATTTTTGTTACCGTGTACAGGTAATTCTTTATCTAAGCACAGTTTTTAGATTGCTTGAATATTAAAGATACATATACATTCCTAGAATAACAATGAACATAGCACTCAGTAAGCGCTGGTTGGTTTTTTTCAAAATGAAAGAAAATGTGTGGAGTTCAGATGCTGTCTCTAAGATAACTAGCAAATGCTGTCTTCAGGAGTCCCACTGTGCACTGGGGGCATGGTACACTGGTGACAAGAGCTGGGTTCTAGAGTCAGACTACCTGGGCTGCCGTCTCAGCGTCACTACATACCAGCTGGGTAACCCTGGGCAAGTTACTTCACCTCTCTGTGGCCCTGTACGGGGGTGTAGGAGGAGTACTTGCCTGAGGATGCAGAGCCAAACAACTAGCAGGTCTTCTCAAGAACACCTCCTCGATTTACATTTTCTCAGGAGAAACAGCTTAGCTTTTATGATTCGAACATTGCAGAACTTATCTTTCATCCATCATAGTTATTTTTGGCCAATGTCTATTTAGGAAACATGTATATTTACATCTCCAAACACAACACATGATTTTAAACAGAATGATATGCAGAAAGTCTCGACTTATGATGCAAATACAACAGGGAGAGTGTCAGGATCTGGTGGAGAAGCCCCGAGTGTCAGCAAAGGAGGGTGCAGTAAGTTACCGCACACAAAGCAGCTGTTTGTGAAAAACTACATAAACATTTACAGGCAATCCAGAAGGGATGTCTTACGCATTTTACGTTTCATAGAATTGGTTGTTAATTATATGTGGGTATCTTCCCGTCTTTCTTTATGCTCTTAGAAACTGTTGGGGGTTTGAGTTGTTGTGCAATGAGATGTTACAGTTTTCCCACACGAAATAATGAGACGTAGGGTATCGGTGAGTATTTTCACGCGAACGTCTGGCTCTTAGGAATGAATTACTGATGTTAAGCGGGAGATGCTTACAGACAGAATATGCAGAAGAGTGGCTGGCACGGAGCAGATGCTCAATATGTGTTAGTTATTACAAGTAGTAGTGAGTAATTTTAAAAACTGATGTACTGAATACAAACCCAAGGCTGCAAAGAGGTGAGGGAAGGAACTGGCTCTCCCTGCCTGGTTGTCTAGAATGTTGCCAGCTTCCCAGGAGAAGGTGATGGGCTAATTATAAGGTTGTAGGAAGTGGTTTGAAATAATTTGATTGTGGGATAATTTTTATAATTCAGAATGATAATTAAAGGGTATGAACTCTTTTTAATCAGCCAGGTGGGGAGCCTTAAGCCCCGGGTCTCCTATATCAGGGATCTTGTCATCCCCTACTATCCCTCGCCCCCCATCTTGACCTCAATCACTGGTCCTTCTGACCAGCAAACTCAGCCCCCCTTCTCTGTCCAAACTCATGTCGGCGCTGCTGGGCAAAATTGCAGGTAAGGCTTGTGTTATAAGCCAAGGGACTCAGTTCTGTTTTCTTTTGGCAAAAAAAGCACTGCTGGACTATTAGTACCATCCAGCTGGGGTGCTCCTAAGATTCTCGAATATCCTCCAACACTGCTCAGACCCTGACTGTTGAACTAGAGGGAAGAAGATGCTTTTTCCACAGATGCTAGTGAAACAACAATGATGACAGCCTGGGAGAGCGTGGGAAACAGGCATTCACACGCTGCTGGCCGGAATGCACACCAGGAGACCAGGACATGCTCTCACAGGGCAGCACGGAAGTATGTAGCCAGAGCTCTAACATTTTCTCTACACTCATCCCAGCAATTCTATTTCCAGAATTTGAGTCAGACAAAATAGTGAAGAACGTGCGGAACAATACAGCCATAAGAACACATTCTCAGGTATATCAAAATGGGATAATCTAGCTTATATTATTTTATAACCTCAGCAACACAAAGATAACATTGTTTCATGTCATTATAGAAACTGTGCTACATAATTTTTAACATTTCACTGAACAGACCTATCAAAATTGATATAAACAGTCTCCTATTGTTGAGCATGTTCTGCTTTTATGGAAAGCAACCTAAATGTCCAACAATAGGAGACTAGGTAAAGCCATACAATGGAATGGTCCCATTTTTGGCTTTATACACACACACAACACACCCACACACACACAATGAGAAGACTGTGCACCAAAATGACCAAGGTGATTTGCTCACAGATGATTGTTTCCCATTTAGGTTATATTTATTGTCAATTTTTCTACAACAACTATATATTACTTAAAACAATTTAATTATTGTTTTCAACTTCCTTCCCCCACACGGAAGCCTGGGAGAACTCCCAGAAGAGTGTCTGTTTGCAGAGTCAGTGCAGGTGATACGGCAGCATCTGCGGTGACCCCTGAGGCTGACAAGCCGGCACCCGAACGCATCTCTAGGACACGCAGAGCAGCCCGCTCTGACCCTAGTCACGGAAATCTGTGAGGGTGTGGGGGAGCAGGGACTCATCAGCCCTGCCAGTTACACATTCCAGACACCAGCCAGCAGCTCCTCATTTGAATCTGAGGAATGACGAACGCACACAGTCACCCAGGGTGAGTGAACACGTCATTTGATGTCTGCTCACATTTCTGCCAAGAAACAAGGGCACCAAGAACGGGGTCACTGACCCAGACCCTGGCATCGAGTGGTTCTTGGAAAGCCACCAGGTGGGGGTTTCAGCAAGGCTATGGTTCAGTTTCACCAGTTCTTCACTCCTGGAAGTGGGGGAGCGGGGGGCCCACCAAACTCCCACAAACACACCACCCCGAGATGCAGACGTTACTCTGCAGCCCTGTGGCGGCACCAGCTTCATTTTCCCTCTGCCCAGTCTTTGTTAAGAGAGTTCATAAAACAAATCTGCTGGGCCAGGGCTCTCTCTGGCTTTCTCAATCCTTTCAAGACAGACTCAAGTAACTTCTCAAAGGCCCCCATAGGTTAGACCAACCCCAAGACTTTAGACAAAGCTGATGTACTCAGCAAGGGTTCTAACCACAAAGGCAGAGCCCTCAGCTCAGCCTGGCGATGTGGCTTCACAGGGCCAGTTCCTGAGGCCAGAGGAAGGATCTAAGAGCGTGAAACAGGAGTGTTTCTGGACTTCCTCCTCTCACACACAGAACCATGAGACAAGGCTCTGACAGTCAAGAACTTCCTGGAAGGAAGGGACTCCACTGGAGCTACTGCCGACCAAAAGAGCAGCCTCTCTAGGCCACAAGGAAAAATCAGACACGTAAGAGAAGCCAGTTCAGGACAGGCTGTCACTGTCATCGTCAGTAACGCCCTGATTTACACCATATTCTTACTGGAGGAGTTCTCAACTCTTATCACAGACAACCGGAAACATCGCAAACAATTCCCAGAGTTTCAACATCGCTCCCAAGGGTGGTGGGCACACATTTTTCTCAAACATACATTTATACATTTTCCTTAACTAAATTACGCTTTATTCTTAAGCTGATTTTTGTCTTCAAAGGAAATCTTGAAAGCCCAGTCTTAAATTACTGTAAACACGCACACACTATTCTACGTGAGGTCTTGCCACGTTCTGCCCACCGTGCAGCACTGAGTCACCTGACGCTGGCGGAGAAGGGAACTGGGAAGCTTTCCCACCTTGATCTGGAACGAGGGCAGTTGCTGAACTTCCCAAGTGCACCTCACCCGCTTAGTTTTATTCCTTAAGGTAATTTATCCTAATGTCCCTACCTGCCAAGTACAAATGTCCCCTTAGGCGCAGCAAAGGGTGAACAAAGACCCCAATCGCTTCCTGGATAGCTCTTTTAAAAACACAAAACCTGGAGGCCAGCGGGGCCATAGTGGGTAAGTTTGCACCCTGTGCTTTGGCAGCGCCGGGTTGGCTGGTTCCATCGCAGGCAAAGACCTACACACCGCTCATCAAGCCACATTGTGGAGGCTTCTCATATACAAAATAGGGGAGGATTGGCACAGATGTTAGCTCAGGGCCACTCCTCCTCGAACAAAAAGAGGAAGATTGGCAACAGCTGCCAGGGCCAATCTTCCTCACCAAAAAAACCCAAAAAACTCCACAAAACCTGTGCCAGTTTCAGGAAAGGCCTCAAATCAAGTTCTTACATGAAGAAACCAGGTTAACGCTATGTTCTGTTACTTCCAGGGCCCGCAGGGCACCTCCTTGCAGACACAGGCAGCGGCCGTTCCTCCCCCAACCGGAACAACTCGAAATTCACACACAACTCGGAACTTCCCGCTCTGCCAACCCCCTCAACCCCGTGAAAGTCCACCACACTGAGGTGCGAGGGGCCGGGGGTGTAGAGCCTCCGCGGGGCAGATGCCTGGCGGCCTCCAGCTAGCGCTTTCAATTTCGAATTAATGTTCCTGAACTTCAGGAGAGCAAGAAGGGAGCGTCCGGACGGGGAAAAGGTGATCGATGGGCTATCGGGGCGCCAAGCCACGGTTTTCTTGCACCTTCTCCCTGGCCCAGGCGAGCAGGGAGAGGGTGGGCCAGAGAGGAAAGTCCCCTCCCCACGCCCTACCCCGGCGCCCCCAGGAATCCAAGGACAGCCCCCGAGCGCGCGGCGCGCCCTGTCCCGCAGGCCCTCCGGGATCGGCTTCGGCGCGCTCTTCTTTCCTCCTCGGTGGGCGCCGCGCTCATCCGCCTCCCCGACCGCGGGGCTCCCCGCTCGGGGACACCCGACGTGCCGCAGCCTGCGCCCAGGGCGAGGTCGCTCGGAATCCTGGAGGGTCCGGCCACCGCGCCTAACGCGGCGCGCCCCGGAGGCGGGTGGTCTCGGGGACCCCGGGCCGTCCGTCAGCCCCACTGCGCCGCCGCCGCCCCCGACTCTGCACCCTCCGCCCCTACCCCAGCCCTCTGCCTTGGCCGGCTGGCGGGCCACCTTAACCACTCAGCGCCACCCGCTTCCGCAGCGCCGCACTCACCCACTCCTAGCGGCGGGAGCGCAGCGTTCAGCAGCAGGACCCCCAGCAGGGCGATTGTGATCCCGCAGTTCAGGCCGGCCATGGCTGCGGGGCGCCTCGGCCTCGGCGGGGAAAGCGACTGTGGCCCGTGGCACGGAGCGGCGGCCGCGGGCGCCCTGGCCTGGCACCGGCTGCGCAGCGCTCCGCCCCGGCTCGCTCACCTGTGTGCGGGCGGACCCGCCTGAGCTCCGCCCTGCGCCGCGGGAGCACCAGCTGGCCGGGCCTGTCCCCTCCCCGCTCCTCCTCCCCTTCCTGCCTCAAGCGCCCGCCTCTCCCGGCCAAGGTGCTGGGACTTGTCGCCACCTTCCCGGGCGTGTCCTCCCTCTCGAGGCAGAGAGTAATCAGGTCGTCTTGTCTAAAGGCTTGATGGTCGGCCCTGGGGAAGCCAGTTCGCCTTCCCTTCGCTGTCCCGGAGAAGGAGGCCAGTGTGTGCCCCATTTTGCGCGGGAATCGTATTCGTGGATCACCCAAGCCCAGGCTTCCTCCTCGGTGCTCTCTCCTCGGCTGTCTGAGCCGGGCCGGAGGCTCCCTGGACTTTAACGGCCGCGCTACAGCTACCCTCTGCAGAGCTGTGAGCCTGCAGCCTGCTCCCGCACTTCGTCTGCGGTATTTCTAAGGCTCATGGCAGTCCTTCCACATTACGGATGAAACAGACTTGCTGAGTTAGCAACCTGACCATAGTTGCCAGGACAGTCAGTGATTTAGAGGTAGGATTTGGCAGCACAGAAAGAGCTTTCTGCAAACGAACTTGCTTTGTTAAATTTTTGAAGAAGGAATCAGTGAGTGAATGAATGCCTAAGGCTGGAAAGGACCAAGAGAAGAAGCCTAAACAGGTCGACAAGGACCTCCTCCTTGACTTGTGAGTGGAGTGTGGGTATGGGCACAAGGCATTCGAGTCAATGGCCCTAGGCTCCTTTTTCTCCTCCCAGCTGTGGGTAAACCGCCTCTTCTTGGCTTCCAAGGTCCTGTGGGTTCTCCTTCCATCTGTAGGCCACACGTGAAGTCCAGCGTCACAGGGTTGGGAGAAAAGCAGTGGATGGCTCAGCGACTCTCAGCTGGCAGAACAGAGTTTTGCCAAAATGACTCCATGCACCCCCTGGGGCTACCTGTGCCTGTGGGCAGCCAGAGGCTGGGCCAGGGTCGCCTAGAACAGCCTAGGAGGACTAGGACAGGAACCAGAGCATGTGCAAGAGCATCAGTCTTCAGTGTAGCCCCCACTTCTGTTTAATTCTTGGGGGAACTGAGCCCCTCCAGCCTGCCCCTATTCTCAGAGTGAACACTGGGTGAGAAATCCTCTCTTAGGAGCTTCATCCCCTTCCTTCTATGTGTCTTCAAGGATGAGAATAAAGCAAACTCTGCCCTCGGGAGCCCACAGTCTGTGAGGGAAGCAGAGATGTCCAGGTGGGGGCATGACCACATCCACACGCTTACCTGTGGAAGAGCCTGGACTGTGAGCTGGAGGGACCTCGGAGGGAATCTTCTAGCCCACTTCCCTCGTCATGCAGATAGATGGAGAAACTGAGGCCTAGAGGGAAGGTAGAGAATGAGAAAAATAGGGAGGTTCTTGGTTCTCCCAAGGAATTGAAGGCAAATTCAGTAAGAGAAAGAAATCTTGAGAAAAATCTAAACATTCTTTAAAAATGTTTATGAGGACCAGGAGAGTGAAAGCAGATTTTGTCTGTCTTCCTAATTCTAAGCAGGCTTATATACCCGGCATCTTTTCCTAGCATCCATAACACCATGATTTCCCACATACAGTAATAATAATAACAATAATAGAATGGCAGTGTGTTGAATTGAAACGATCAGAAATATTGCTTGATGGTTTAAGCCTAAGGAACAAGTTATTTTATTCTCTCTCATTTCTCCAAAGTTTGCTTAACTGGCCTCCCTGGGATTGTGAAACTAACTTTCTGTAAATTAATTAAGAGTCAAAAATCCTCAGACGTGAAGCATTAGTGATGGTCCTAGACAACGCAGCAAAGAGAACGAGATGAAAAAAGTAGGGAAGCGTACCAGCGTCCTTTGCATGACAGCACAACTACACAGTTGAAGTCAAGAGGTCTTGAGGTAATGTCTTGGTTCTTGGAGTCGAGTGTGACCAAAGCGTTGCCGAGGTATGGAAGTGTTTCATCTTTCAAACATGGCTGAATGGAAGGAGTCAATTTTAAAAGGTTATTTCTGAACTGGAAAAAATCCAGGCAGCTATAGTCTCTTGCCAGAGAAAAATGACAGATTGAAGGGTGAGTTTTAAGACGTACTGTTCCATCTAATTTTGACCCTTCCAGAAACCCTACAGAAGCTACAAAACAGAGATTTAAAAATGCAAAAAGACTTAAGACAACAAAGATGGGGAGAACAGAGGGAAGACAACAGCAAAATCCTCTTGGAAGCTGGAAAGCAGATGGACAAGTGGTAACTGCCTTAGGAGCTTGGAGACAGCAGAACCCTAAGCCAGGAGTGGGGAAAATTGAGATATAGCATGATTTATACTGTGGAATTCTAAAAAACAAAACTGCGAAAAAATCCGTCAGGAACTGGCAGTACAAGGTATTCTGGAACAGGAAGGCGAAGGGGAAGCTAAAACAAGGAAGCCTGGTTATCGATAAAGCTATTTGAGAAGGACTATTGTTAGATTCCCAGAACCTCCCCTCCATTGCTTCTGACTGGGCCACTGCCCCTCCTTCACACCAGCAGAATTCTGAAGACTGGAGAGGTTAAAACCAAGGGATCTGGGCTGAGAAGGGCCAGGCGTAGCTGAAGGCTTGGAAACATTCTGAAAAATAGGTAGATAAAGGGGACATATGCATTGCGAATGCTGAGCCCCAACTTGCCTCCCAGGATATGAGAGAGAGGACTTTACCATCCCTACTGGAGATGGAAAGTCTGCTGGCGAATCTGACCAACCCAAGAGGAAAGATCTAAAGATACAGACATTTATCCCCATCAACAGGCTAACCAGATCCCTACCATGAGGCTCCCAGTTGGCAAGCCCCGCCAATTCAGCCTTTTAATCCTTCACTTTTAAGTATGACCAGACAATCAGGATTTCAAGACATCTAAGGTAGAGTCAGAATCAACCAAGTAACCAAACAGAAAAAAGCAACCTGGAGGAAAGAGACACTGTAAGGAGAAGAAACCAAAACAAAGCAAAACAAAAACAATTACTAACTTCCTTAGCTAGCAGACAGCCTTGTATTTATGAAACAGGAAAAGGATGTTATAGAAAATGAATATTCAAGGAACCACAAAAGAGTTCTTGGAAGTTTAAAAAATGGTAGTAGATATTAAAAAAAAAATAGAAGGGTTGGAATATCTTCTAGAAAGTAAAGCAAAAAGAGAAAGATAAAAAAAATAGGCAAGAAAAGTTAAGAAATTTGGAGGTCCAGTTTAGGAGATCCAAAATCTGAATAATAAGTTTCCTAGAAAGAGAGAGCAGATGAAACAGAGGAGACATCATCAATGATATAATTCAAGAAATTCCCCCAGGCCTGGAGGATACAAGTTTCCAGATTTCAAGACTCATGGAGCGTCCAGCACAATGGATAAAATAGGCCCAGATCAAGGCATGTGATGGTGAAATTTCAGAAATCTGTGAACAGAGAGGAGATTCTATGGCATCCAGAGACAAGAAATGGGTCTCATGCAAAGGAACAAAAATCAAAATGGGTTTGGGTCTGTCAACAGCAACACTAGAAGCTGGAAGACAATGAAGCAATACCTTTAAATTCTAAAGGAAAATAACTTCCAACTTAAAATTCTATACCTAACCAATCTACCAATTAAGTGATAAGGTAGGAAAAGGGCACTTTTAGACATCCAAGATCTAAAACAAAAAAACTCTGAACCTCCACTCACATTTTCTCAGGAAAATACTGGAGGATGTGTTCCAATTAAATGAGAAATGGAGGAAACACAGAGAGGAGTGGATACAGGTTTGTGGGGCGGATATTAATCACCCTAAGAAAAAGAATACACAGTTACAAATAGAAACTCAGGTGTGAAAATGATTATTTATTTAGAGTGAGGAAAGAAATCACAACAAATTACAAACTTGAAAAAATTGAAAAATATCACAAATGTCACAAAATCCAGAAAAATAACATGATATCTTTACTATTAACTCACGGGTACAGCTCTCCATCATCACTTCTTCAGGTCATTTTGCTTCATTGACATGTGCGCTATTTCTTCTGGAACTGCCAGACTTCACGATGATGAGATGCATCAGATAAGATAAGATTCTGTCTTAATTTGTTGGGACACATAAAATGTGGATTCACACACGGAAGAACTCGCTGTTTGTAGAAACACTGTAGTGTTGTACCCTACAAATACAGGAATTCTTACAAATTCTATTTGTGTGATTCTTATCACACAAAATAATACGGTAATACAAAATAATACAATACACGGATAACTTTACATGCTGCATTATCCACTTATTTCTGATAGAAAAAAATGCTGCATTTTTGATAAGGCATGATGAGAACTGAATTTGCTGCTTAAAATTTTAGTTTTGCTAATTGGAAGAATTGTCTACAGACTAGCTTCTGGCCCTGTATATTCAAACCTGATTCCTCCTCCTCCACTGTCCACATGCTTCTGGCGGTTGGGCGCTCCAGGACAAGTTCATAATGTGGTACCACCCCTGGCCTTGCTCTTTCTGATCACCTCCCCTGGTGAGTCAGCCCAGTGGATGAGAGAAGTATTCCTGGAAGCCAGTACCGCAACATGTGGGCAAGCAATGAATTAACTGCACTTGAAAGTGACCGTGAATTACATAAATACATCCCACTAAACCCCAATTAAATGTATCTCCAATTCAGCTTCCCCTTAGGCAGATCCCCAAATGCCCGAAGCCACTCAATGCTGCAGTGCATAAAGGAAGTGCGATGGAGAGGAAGTGAGGGGAAAACTATTTTTGCAGTTGAAATACATGCCTTTGCAAATTTTATAGGAAACATGTACCCAGGTGAACACACACCCTTGGAAGGGGCTGCACGGTGATGGCTGAGCGTTCTTAGCTTCGTGATGCCATCTGCCTCTGGACTCAGGAAGCGCAAGATACAGCCCAAGGGAGAGGCAAGGAATTTCCGGAGTGACGTGCACCAGGCGTAGAGCACCCGGACTCCAGACTGAGTCAAGTTGTATGGCCAAGGAGGGAGGGGGGTCCCTCCCAAGTGAACAGGAGGACAGAGTAAAATCACATGGAGCCATGACTTTTGTAGATGAGATCCTCAAATAATAATGGTGTTTGTCTGAGACTCGCACATGCCACACGTCAGCACACCTGTGCTGTCCAGGTGCACCTGAGCCACGTGCAGCTGAGCAGCCAGAGACAAGGAGCCAGCACCGTGAAGTGACTCACCAGCCCTGGGCACCTACCTGGATTTTTACCCGAGAGAGAAATAAACTTCTCTTTTTTAAGCTTCTGTGATATGGGGCTTCCAGTCACTTGTAATTGAACCTCATCCCAAGGCAAGCATAGGAGATTTTCCTGGTGCTGTAAAATGTTTAAGGGAGAGCAGACCCAAGTGATTCACTGCAGAAAGGAGCTTGACCTAGATGGGCGAGATGGAATGGCTCAGCAACGGCCAACGCGGCTTCTGGAGTCAGTCCTGGATTCAGATACAGGCTCTGCGACTTGTCGGCTTGGGCAACCCTATATGTGCCTCAGTCTCCTCATCCATAAAGTGAGGTTTGAGAGGGCATCCTTTATGGGTGTTGCAAAGATCAATGAGATAATTTATGTAATGCATTTAGCACAGTGCTTGGCACATAGCAAATACACAGCAAAGTTGGCTGAGACTGGCTTTGCTGTGAAAGGAGTGGGTGTCACCTTGGTGGGGGTGGAAGCCACGGAGGTGGAGGGGAGAGTTCGGGAAAGAGAAGTCTGGAGACAAACTTCTCATGATCTCATTCAACCATGAAAATGTGAGCTCCCCAAGGCAGGAAGTTGTCTCTGCTTTACTCATCTATGTGGTCTCGATGCCAAAATCAGTGCTCGGTATGTAGTCAGTGCTTAACAAATAGGCGGGGGATGAATGGATTCATCTAGTCTGTGAATGCATGGATGGCCCTGCTAACACGGCCAGCTGAGCCTGGGGGCTCCTTGAAACTTGAGACCCTGAAAAGATGAATACACAATTCATTTTAAAAAGGGGTGTGGCCCCTGGCTTCCAGAATGAAGCCACTGTGGCCCATGCCAGGTGTCTGGCAGTGAGCCTGGACTTGTGGGACTGGCCACTGTCTGGTGGCCCAGGACTTCATCCAGTTTGAACAGAGGGCAGAAGGGCCGTCTGTCTGAATGAGGCAGCGTCTCTGCGATTTCGATTTCCAGGCGATTAAGCCCGTTAACAAAGCAGAGATTTTTTCAGGGCACAAACAGCCCTTCCAGTCCGTGCAATGCCAACCACTGTTTGAAGGAGAAAACCACCCAGTCATGGTTTGGGCAGAGGCCCCTCTGTGAGCCTTGAAACAGAGGAGTCTGCTTTGATCTCGGGGTGAGCTAGGTGCTCCTCAGGAATGACTGACTTCGCCAAGTGATTTCCCCGGGGGGTAACCACCTGGTACAACTTCAGTGGTAGGCTGAGTAAGACAAATAACGAAAACCCTCAAGGAGCAGGTAGGTAGTCATGCCGCCACAGAACAACGGGCTGAGTGAGCTCGGGTCTACGTGACTCAGGAATTGCTAGCAGGCAGCCGGCACCCTCTGTGCTTACCCCAAAGTTACCTGAAACCCAGCATCCGCAATCCATCACCTCCCCAAATCGTGCCACCTAGGAGGTCAAGGTAAAACGTCAGGGGGCAAAAAGAGAGGAGAAGCGGAGCTGGGGACAGAGCTGTCCTCTGCTCCCTTCTTATGCTTGTGCAACCAGCTCCCTGTAAGTCACTTGCCCACAGGGCAAAGAGAGCCAGCCACTGCCCTTCCCTGGAGAGCACCACCCTCGGATGTGACCCATACCCACGTCAGGCCTGTGCCTGCCAGCCCTGCTGCTTTCTTTTCTATGTCTTTGCTTGCAGTTTGGAAGGAAAGCGGCCTTTATAACGCTTTCAGGGATTTTCTTCCCCCTAGAGGGGAATCTAGTCCCGTAACCATTGAGCTGGAGGCCTTGGAACTCGTCTGGTTGTCACCTCCTGCTGGATGGAGTCACAGACAGAGGATGTGACACAGTCAAGTCACACAGCACGTGACCTGCGGAGTGGAAGTCTGTTCCATCCAGGAGCCCATGAGCTCTCCTTCCTGAAAAATCCTGGTCCAATTCTGCCAGTGCATTGGGCTGGCCAGCATCCTGGTGCCCTCAGCCTCCACTCACCACGCTGCCACCCGCCTCTGACCCTCAGCCCTTCACCGCGTGGCTCCCCCCACCCACTGCTCTGCTGAAATTTTCTCCCCAGAATGGTCAAAGCCCCTCCCCTTAGTCACACCAGGTCTAGTGACAGGAAGATGGCTTCAGAAGGAGAAGGGGGTGGGGAAGGATTTCGGGCCCAGTCTCTGAGACGTCCCTGCCGCCTGCCTAGTTCAGGCACAGGGACAGGCAAAAACGGGGTTAACCAAGTGACACCAAAGCCATCGGTCACAGCCTTTGCTTGCAGTGACCTCCCACCCCACAGTCACTTAATGGGCTGAGAATCCAGTCCATAACCTTGGGCGACTCAAAGGCACTCCTCTGGAAGACGCCTTGCTGTGCTCTGTGCACACGGGCTCGGCCTCTCCTTGTCTCGCTGTCACGCTGCAGCACGGGGGTGAGCACGCTTGTTTCGCTGGCCCGACCAGCACACGAGCTGCTTGAGTCAGAGACAGTGGGGAAACAGACTGGCGTCTTCTCCTTTGTCACTGTGGTTTCTTGTCTTACATAAGATTTTAAACATACACAGAAATGGAGAAAATAGGTTTATGAACTCCCGTGTACCCGTCATTCAGCTTCAACAGTTTTCAATGCCCAATCTTCAACCAACAGCCCACTTTTCCCACTTCCTCTGATATTTGAAACAAACTTCAGAGAGCGTATCATTTCATCTGCAATACATTTCAGTATGTATTTCCATAAGGGTGGGAGTCTTTTTTTTACTCTGGTAAAATATACATAACATACAATTTACCATTTTAACCGTTTTCAAGTGCACAGTTCTGTAGCATTAAGTAAGGACATTCACATTGTTGTGTAACCATCACCACAATCCATCTCCGGAATTCTTTTCATCTTCCCAAACTGAAACTCTGTACCCATTAAACAACTTCCCATTCTCCCTCCCCCTCAGCAACCACCATTCTACTTTTCGTCTCTGTGAATTTGGCTATTTTAGGTACCTCACACAAATGGAACCATAAGATATTTGTCTTTTTGTGTCTGGCTTATTTCACTTAGCATAATGTCGTCAGTTCATCCATGTTGTAGCATGTGTCAGAATCTCCTTCCTTTTAAAGGCTGAGTAATATTCCACTCTGTGGATATACCACATTTTGTTTATCTGTCCATCCATCAATGGACATGTGGATTGTTTCCACCTTTTGGCTATTGTGAATAATGCTGCTATGAACGTGGGGGTACAAATATCTGTTCGAGTTCCTGCTTTCAATTCTTTTGTGTCTATACCCAGAGTGAAATTGCTGGATCATGTGGTAATAACAATGCCATCGTCACACCTACAACTAAATGGGTGATGGTGCCTTAACAGCATCAAATATCTAGTCAGTGTTCAAACTTATAATTGTCTCATCAATATCGTTTTTAATAGTTTAGTTGTTTGAATCAAATCGAAACATGGTTCATGTATTGCAATTGTTTGGTATGTCTTCTTTTTGGGGTGAGGAAGATTGGCCCTGAGCTAACATCTGTTGCCAATCTTCCTCTTTTTGCTTAAGGAGGATTGTCCCTGAGCTAACATCTGTGGCCGTCTTCCTCTATTTTGTATGTGGGATGCCACCACAGCATGGTTTGATAAGCAGTGTGTAGGACTGCACCCGGGATCCGAACCTGCAAACCCCAAGCTGTGGCAGCAAAGCACAGGAACCCAACCACTGTGCCACTGGGCCAGCCCCTGGGATGTCTTTTTTTAATAAAGTAAACTGTTTATTTTGGAATAATTTTATATTTACAGAAAGTTGCAAAGATAGTACAGAGAAATCCCACATACACTTCACTCAGGATCCTCTAACGTTAACATCTTACATACTGTGATACATTTGTCCACACTAAGAAATTGAGGGCCGGCCTGGTGGTGTAGTGGTTAGGTTTGTGCACTCTGCTTCGGCGGCCTGGGGTTTGTGGGTTTGGATCCCGGGTGCAGACCTGCACACCACTCATCAAGCCATGCTGTGGTGGCGTCCCACATACAAGATAGAGGAAGATGGCCACAGATGTTAGCTCAGTGACAATCTTCCTCACCAAAAAAAGAAAAACCAACAACAAAAACTAAGAAATTAACACTGGTACTTTACTATGAAGTAAACTCTGGACTTTGTTTGTATTCACGAGTTTTTCCACTAATACCTTTTTTCTGTCCCAGAATTCCATCTTGCAGACCACATGCATCTAGTCATCATGTCTCCTTAGGCTCCTCTGATCTATGACAGTTTTTGAGTCTTTCCTTGTTTTTCATGACCTTGACAGTGTTGAGTACAGGCTGGGGATCCTGTAGAATGTGTCCCAGTCTGGGTTTGTCTGACGTCTGTCTCATGACTAGACTGGGGAAGTGGGTTTTTGGTAAGAACAGCACAGAGGTGGAGCCCCCTTCTCATCGCCTCCTGTTGGGGCGGGGTGGGGGGGGTGGTGACAGCCATACACCACCACTGGGGGAGCTCACCCCCATCACTTGGTTAAGTGTGTCTCTAGGCTTCTCCACCATAAAGGTACTATTTTCCCCGCCCCTCCCGGCTCTGTTCTTCAGAATTGAATCACTAAGTCCACGAGGTGTCTTTTAAATGTATTTTAATCAATAGTTTCCCCATCTCTCTTATTTTTTTCTCAAAATTTATTTGTTAAAGAAACCGGGTTGCTTTTCCTGTGATGTGTCTGTCTGGTGTCATTTAGCCTGTTCCTTTGCCCTCTAGTTCCTATAAACTGGTAGTTGGCTCTAGAGGCCTGATCTGACTGATCTGATTTTTTCAGCAGGATCACTTCACGGGTGGGGTTGCGGACTTCTGTCACAAGGCACTGATTGTCTCCTTTTGGTGACGTTAGCATCCATTGATGCCCACTTAGCATCTATTGATGCTCAGTTCTAGGGCCTTTCGATTCCTCAAGACTTACCTTATCAAGGTCTTTCCTAAACGAAGACAGTTTGGGGTTTTTTTTGTTTTGTTTTTTTTTAGCTGAGGAAGATTTGCCCTGTGCTAACATCTGTGCCAATCTTCCTCTATTTATTAGTCTATGGGCTGTCAGCACAGCACAGCCACTAACAGAGTGGTGTAGGTCTGCGTCTGGGAACCAAACTCAGGCCACTGAAGTGGAGCACCCCGAACTTAAACCACTAGGCCACCACAGCTGGCCCGATAGTTCACTTTTCACCCTCATTTCACATAGTAGCTTTCAGCAAATCAAAGATACCATGATTTCTTACCTTAGTAAGAAACATGATTATTTCATGTACAGCTAAGAAAGAAAAACACTGTGAATTAATCCATGGCACGATGCTTTCTTACCACTTGGAACTTCTTCATTGTCAGGATAATTTTGAGCCAAGCTGAAGAATACCGAGATCGAGTTAGCATTTTCCTTTTCACTAAACTCATACTCTTCTTTCCTCAACTGAATCGCATTTGCTAGTTCAGTCAAAGTCAGTGGGTGCCTCTGACGGATGGAGGTTTGGTGTGCTGACGGCAGCCTTTGCAGCCAGGGCATCCATCACACCGGCTTTTGTTGTGCCACTTTGACGTTTCCTTCATCTATTTGGGCGGATTCAGAGCTTCCTCTGCCTTCCCCTGCGTTGCTTGTTGTGTGGTCTGCTCTCTTTCTGCACACTTCTCAGTGACAAAGCAGCGTAATCTAATTCTATTTATTCTATGTTCTTCCTTAACTCCCATAAACACTCGGTTATAGCTTTGCAAGAAAGTATGAAGTTGCAATCATCTCTCTAATGACAAATATTTGCTACTCTACTATTAAATTTATGCCCCACTGCCCCATTTCCATGCCTTTCTGTGCCCATGCCAACTTTTTGTTTCCATACTGGATTATATTGGAATCTTTTTGACCATATGGTAAAAGGTATTAGACTCCACATGTCCACATGTGTAGAACCAACTATGCATATAATTCAATTGAAGTGATGCAATCTGAACAGTTATGGGCAAGTGTGAGTGTGTACAGGCACGACAACCATGCCAGGACTGCCGTTGGTCGTCAATGGCTTGTGAGATGTACCCCAATTTCAGAAATGTTAAAAGTTTTTAAAAAATGCATCCAATGAAATACAGAATTTCTAGTTATGTGGCTGACAAGAATCCTGTTTTATTTATCTGGATGACCTCCCCACAGAACTTAACTCAGTGTTTACAGCTATTTCAAAAATATTTATTGGAGGAATGAAGCTAAGAGTCAGGTGGTATACATTTACTGAGCTTTTACCAGGAACAAGGTCTAGTTGGAATAAATATTTGAAAACCCAAACCCATTTGCTTTCTTAAAATGTTAATTTGCTTTTCCTCATTCTCATCATTCCTGCAGCTGTTCTTAGACGAGTTGAAATCCCCTGCATCTATGCCAGTGGTCTTTTTGTTTCTTTTCCAGTTAAACAATAAATACACCCAACTGTCCAGCTTAGATTTTCTAAAGAGTCCTAGTTTAAAACATTCCCATTTTCAGGTCACCTGAATGGATTCTGGGATCAGAAAACATGGTCATGTTAATTACAACCCTCCAGTTCATTTTTCTCCATGGACTTCTGACAACTCAGCTAGAAGATTTTTCTGAACCACCAAAGGTCCCGGTCAGAACGAGTGATTTCCAGTTACATTCGAGCAGGACTATCATTTCTTTTCTTCCCCACAGGGCCAATAATTGTCGCCTTGGATAGCTTCCTTCCATCGTGGTTTCTTTTTAATAGACTTTATTTTTAAGACCAGTTTTAGGTTTACAGAAAACTTGAGCAGAGAGCACAGAGAATTCCCGTGCACCTCCCCATCCCCCCATCGTTTCCCCTATTAACATCTTGCATTAGTATGGTCCATTCTTCTGATTGATGAACCAACATTAACACATCGGATTGACTGAAGTCTGGATTCAGAGGTCCTTAGTTTGTACCTGATGTCCTTTTTCTGTCCAGGAGCCCATCCAGGACGCTACATTACATGAGCTGCCAGCTCTCCTGAGGCTCCTCTTGGCTGTGGCAGTTTCTCTCCCTGTCGTCGTTTTTGACGATCTGGGCAGTTTTGAGGAGCGCAGTCAGGTGCACAGTAAGATGCCTCTCCATTGGAATTCGTCTGATGTTCTTCTCCTGATTAGACTGGGTTCTGAGCTTCTGGGAGGAAGGCCACGGAGGGAAAATGACATGCCCATTACATCTTATCAAGGGCATAAACCGTCAACATGCCTTATCACGGTTGACGTTAACCTTGATCGCCCGGCTGAGGAGGCAGTGTCAGCTGTCTTTCCCTGGCCCCCCTTCTCCACACAGTGCTCCTTGGAAGGAAGTTGCCATGCCCAGCCCACACTTAGGGAACGGGGAGTTACACTGCCTCTCATTTGGGGCGGAGCTTGGATTTCTTTTTAAGTGTCAGCCTCCTGTGTTTCTCTCCAGCTCTTCTTCCTTCCCTGGCCCTCACCTCAGTTCTCTCCAAAAGGCTTCTTTCTGAGGTCTTTCTTCCAAAGCGTGTTTGATTTTTTTCTCTTCAGATTTAAATACTCCTAGGTTTTTGGTTCACTCCCCATATGCTCCCCCTTTCCTTAAAGCGTTTTTTTTCTGAGTCGACCCTTCGGAACGCCCCTTCTCTGGGATGCTTTGGTAGCAAGGGTTCTTTGGACCAACACATGCAGGAAACAGCTCATTCCTTATCCTTTGGTAGAGACTCATAGTGCATGTGAGCACATTAAAAGCTCTGACAAGTCCTGCAATAAGGAGGCCGGTTTAACTCAAAGATTTCCCAAATGCATTTCACCTTGAAGCCTTTTACCATATTTCATTGATTCAGAGACACTCATTTTTTTTTCTCACATGTTAACATTTCTGAAATTGGGATGCACCTTACAGATGACTAGACAAGAAAACAGTATGTTTTTTATTTCTTGGAGGTAGCCGCAATAGTGGTGTCAGATGCATGCGTGGTATTTGAGATTTGAAGAAATACAGTTTTCATGGCACATCTATAGATATTCTTCAGAAGCAGTGAAAAGTGGAAACACATTAAACTCAGCCTGTTAGGTTCTCAGACCCCACCTCTCCTACTTGGATGGCCTGCCTCCCAGTTTTGGCTCTTCTTCAGTTCGTAACAAGCCCGGAGTCACAGAGCATGCTGCCCTAGCCTTCTCTGCTTTTCACAACAACCCTAACGAGCATTCCTTTAGGCACTGAGTGTCAAGGCTGGCCAGATTTGCAGAGTCCGTTTATACAAACTGAGCACATTCACTGTATGAGAGATTGTCACAAGGCTTATATTCATTCACGCTTTCCAGACCTTTCCAAATTCACTCTAATCGCTTAAAAATATATGCTTTATGGGCTATTTTTTTAAACTAACAGCTCTTTTGAGATATAATTCATATACCATAAAGTATGTGGTATATGATATAATCCACATACCCTTTCAATGTTCATAGCTCAGTGGTTTTTGTATTTTTACAAAGTCCTGCATCAGTTACCACTACCTAATTCCAGCACATTTTCGTCACTTTCTGGCTGTTTTAGTCTTTCTTTCTAAGGCTGTTATAATTTTTCAAATAATAAAATATATTTGAAAGATCAAAGGCTAGTTGCAAGGAAAGTGCTGAGAAACAGAAGTGGCAAAAACAAGGCAGTGTTGAGCCAGCCCTGGTGGCCTAGTGGTTAAAGATCAGTGCGCTCCACTTTGGCAGCCCAGGTTTGGTTCCCGGCACGGACCTACACCACTTGTCCGTCAGTAGCCATGCCGTGACGGCAGCTCATACAGAAGAACCAGAAGAACTTACAACTATGCCCAACTATGTACTGGGGCTTTGGGGTGGAAAAAAGGGAGAAAAAAGGAGGAAGATTGGCAACAGATGTTAGCTTAGGGCGAATCTTCCTCTGCAAAAACACCCAAAAAACAAGCAAGTGTTTGGGAAGGAAACTTAAACAATCCTTACCACCCCCAAAGTGGGACGGGGAGATGGGGGTGACCTTCATCAGAGGCGCTTCGAGTTTCTGCTGGGGGAGTTTACTCCGCTGGGCCTCCCGAGCTTTGATGGGGCAGGTGGGCCATTATGGAAATGATTAAGCCGATCTCAAGTTTGATTAGAAGATTAGGAGGGTCTACAGGCCAAGGGAGGCTGGGCTGCTCAGGGAGTCTGCTGTTCTGGGAAGCCCCCGGGAGGGACCGAGCGGGGAGGTTTGGTGAGATGAGCAGGAGTCCTGGGGTCAGGCAGGTTTGAGTCTGAATCCCAGTTCCACTAACGACCTGCTGTGTGACTTCGGACAAGTTTCTTTACAGCTCTGAGCTTCAGCTTCCTCATATATAAAATGCTCATCACAGTGTCTGTTTTACAGTGTTGTAGTGAGGACTTGAGAGAATAATTATAGGGTAGAGACAGAACTCAGGGCCAGTGGACACACAGCTGTCACTCTGGTACCTGGTGGCATAACGACCATCCACGGAGGAGCCCAGAAAGGGTAATGAGAGGCTGGAACGGGCGACTCGGGCCGCACTCAGGGAACGAGGAGCTGCCGTGTAGGTGAGAGCTGGTCTGGGGGCATGCGGATGGGTTTCAGGGTCTGAAGGGCTGTCCTCTCGAGGTGGGGCTGGCATTCTCATCTGCAGCTCCGCAGAGCAGAGCCCTGGGGATGGCCTGGATGTTGCGGGAGGGGGGCCCTTAGCTTGGTGTAGGGAAGAGCTGTCTGTGAAGAGAGGTACTCGGGAGTGGAGAGGCGTCTCCCGAGGATGGGAAAGGTCTGCAGCAGGTGCCAGTGTGTGTCACCTGAGGTGGCCCTGGCTGCTCTGTAAGATGCCTTCTGACTCTGAGCTACGGAAACACAGCAGGAGGATGGCCACTTGGGGCCAACTCTGGAGGAGGCTGGGAAGTGCATGCTGTTTACTCATCTCCCTCTGGGTTCTCCTCCCGGCCCCACTGCATCACCCACCAGAGCCGGCCGTCTCTGCGGTCCAGCCTTCATCAAGAGCGTATACCCCTCCCTTCTTGGCCATAAACACTCCCATGCCTTTGGGGCCTGGATCTTAGCCATCACAGAGAGAATCATGACCAAAACTAATTTATACTAAAGTGTAGGAGACTGAGAGTGGCTTACAGCTGTTATTTACTCCATCCTCACATCCCAAATTAATAGGAAAGGGGAATAGCGAATCTCTCAGCCTTACTGTCCCAGGAAGTGGTTCTCCACCTTGGCTGCCTGTCTGAATCACCTGGAGAGTTTCTATTATGCATGCCTGCGTCCATGCCCTGAGGGTCTGAGTTAGTTGGGAGTAGGGGGTTGGGGCTGGGCATTGGAAGTGTGTGAAAGTTGCTGGGGCGTTGCTAATGATGCTAACATGCAGGCAGGGGTGAGGCCCCACAACGCCGGGTCACATGCTCGCCCCTCACTCACTTCAGGTGCCGCAACCCCCTCTGCTCAGGGGCAGTGGCCTTTCTCTCTTTGAGGGGCGGGTGTCCTCTGCTCCTCTGTGAGATGTGCTCCAGTGCCCACTCCCCAACCGCTTCTGGCACGGCAGTCATCACTGATTGGCAAGGCCAGTCTAATTCAAAAAGGATGTATGAACGAGCCCCTTGGCCACAGATCTAAGCCGAGTCCTCTGATCAGCTTTATCAGTAATGAGATGTGCTACTGTCCTTAAGGATACACATTCCTAGACTGCCTGGCTTCAAATCTAGTCTGCCGTGTGATCTTGGGCAAGTCACTTAACCTCTCTGTGCTTGTTTCCTCACCTGTAAACTGGAGATAAATAATTGCACCTACCTGATAGGGTTGTTGTGAGGATCACATGGGCTATTGCACATAGAATGCTGACCACAGCCCTGCACTTAGCAAGTACTCTAACTCATCAGCTATTATTAGAATGACAACATTTTTGTCTCTGTCTGTTTCCTGAGTCATTTTTCGGGAATAAAAAAGGCTTGCAGACTCTGACTAGCTCAGTCCCTGATGGTGGCAAGAGGCAGTGGGCAGGAGGGCAAAAGAGTAATGTTCTGCAGCACACGGCCTACGGTCAGGCTGGCCTGGGCGGGTGATGCGGAGTTCCTGAGTCCAGGTGGAGGGTGGCACGGAGAAAGCAAGCAAGAGACTCTTCTCCAGCCAGCCCAGCCTCTTGACCAGAGGAGACTGTCTAAATGGTGGCCAGAAGATTCAAAAGCAGTGGCGGTCAGGCCCCAGGAGACTGATGGTCTTCCAGGGCCCCCTCCGCCCCTGCCGTGAGTGTGGCCCTGGGCAGGACTCTGTCCATCCACGCTCCCCCAACAGTTTCCACTGCCTCCCCTTATTATTCAGGACATTTGCTTCATATTCATTGTCCCCACATGTTCTGTCTGGTTTAATTGCTCTGTCACTGAAGATTAATCCCGACAGATAAGAAAAAGACATCTGGAAAGTATTGACTCTGCCCCTGGGTCCCCACCTGCCCCGGGCCTCAGCACCATCAGCGGCTCTGCTCCAAAGCCTTGGCAGGTTGTTGGAGCCGCTCATTGCAGTGGGCCAGCTAACGGGGGCTCCGGCGCTAAGCCCTCCCCAAGGCTGGCCGCTGGCAGGGCCTGCTCACCTCTTACTGTGCTGGGAGGACAGGGCCAGGACTGGAGGCCAGGCCAACCCAGGCCTCAGGTCCCATCCGCCCCACGACCAGACCCTCACCTTTCTGAGCTGCTGGGAGACAGACAGACATCCCGAGAGGCAGGCTGCTTTTAGAGCCTCTAACAAGCTCATCCTACATGAAACCGCAGCAAAGCTTTGCCAAGATCTTCCTGGTTGTTCAGAAGATGGCCAGTGTTTCCCTCTTCCTCTCTCCCTTCCCTCCCTCTCGCCACCCCTTCTGGTCCCATCCCTCTCCCCCCTTGCTCTCTCCTTCCATCTGTCTTTTTAGTCGCCCTTTCTGAGGGCTCTGCTGCTGGGCAGGGGTGGGGGTGGAGATGTCAGCCACAGGTCAGCCAAGGAAGTGTCTGGGGAGACTGGCTTCACTGTGTCCGTCCATGTCTGTGTCATCTACCAGGTCACCTCCCCAGTGAGCAAACTCTTTCCCTAGTGTTAAATGAAGTGGTTATCTGGGAACAATAATCCACACTTTTTTGTTGTTGAGGTTGTGATAGTTTACAACATTGTGAAATTTCAGTGGCACATTATTATTTGTCAGTCACCTTATAGGTGTGCCCTTTCACCCTTTGTGCCCACCCCTCAGCTCCCTACCCTCTGGTAACCACTAATTTGTTCTCTTTGTCCATGTGTTTGTTTATCTTCCACATATGAGTGAAATCATACGGTGTTTGTCTTTCTCTGTCTGACTTATTTTGCTTAACATAGTACCCTCAAGGTCCAGCCATGTTGTTGTGAATGGGACGATTTTGTCTTTTTTATGGCTGAGTAGTAGTCCATTGTACGTGTATATACCACATCTTCTTTATCCAGTCATTGGTCAGTGGGCGTTTAGGTTGCTTCCATGTCTTGGCTATTGTGAATAATGCTGCAGTGAACATAGGGGTGCATGGGTCTCTTTGAATTGTTGATTTCAAGTTCTTTGGATAAATACCCAGTAGTGGGATAGCTGGGTCATATGGTATGTCTATTTTTAATTTTTTGAGAAATCTCCATATTGTTTTCCATAGTGGCTGCACCAGTTTGCATTCCCACCAGCAGTATACGAGAGTTCCCTTTTGTCCACAACCTCTCCAACATTCGTTATCTTTTGTCTTGGTGATTATAGCCATTCTAACAGGTATACGGTGATATCTTAGTGTTGTTTTGATTTGCATTTCCCTGATGACTAGTGATGTTGAGCATCTTTTCATGTGCCTATTGGCCATCTGTATATCTTCCTTGGAGAAATGTCTGTTCATATCCTCTGCCCATTTTTTGATCAGGTTGTTTGTTTTTTTGTTGTTGAGTTGTGTGAGTTCTTTATATATTATGGAGATTAACCCCTTGTCAGATATATGATTTGCAAATATTTTCTCCTAGTTGGTGGGTTGTCTTTTCATTTTGATTCTGGTTGTTCTTGAGTTCTCTTTCTGTTAGTTCATTATTAGAGTATAGACATGCAACTGATTTTTGTAAGTTGACTTTGTACCCTGCAACTTTGCTGTAATTGTTGATTATTTCTAATAGCTTTCTGATGGAGTTTTTAGAGTTTTCTATATATAAGATCATGTCATCTGCAAACAGTGAGAGTTTTGCTTCTTCATTGCCTATCTGAGTTCCTTTTATTTCTTTTTCTTGCCTAATTGCTCTGGCCAAAACCTCCAGTACTATGCTGAATAAGAGTGGCGAGAGTGGACAGCCTTTTCTTGTTCCTGTTCTCACAGGGACAGTGTTCAGTTTTTCCCCATTGAGTATGATGTTGGCTGTGGGTTTGTCATATACGGCCTTTATTATGTTGAGGTACTTTCCTTCTATCCCCATTTTATTGAGCGTATTTATCATAAATGGATGTTGGATCTTATCGAATGCTTTCTTTACGTCTATTGAGATGATCATGTGGTTTCTGTTCCTCATTTTTTTGATGTGGTGTATCACACTGGTTGATTTGCGGATGTTGAACCATCCCTGCGTCCCTGGTATAAATCCCACTTTATGTTGTCCTTGTCTGGCTTTCGTATCAGGGTGATGTTGGCCTCGTAGAACGTGTTAGGAAGTGAATAAGCCACACTTGTCATGATAGCCAGTGGTGACCGTGGAACCCTCTGCTGCTCTCCAAGTCCTGGGCTCATTTTTTTTATATGTGTGTATCTAGCTCTCTATTTCATTTTTATACAAACGATAGCGCACTATCACCTTGTTCTGCCCCTCGGAGTTTTTTTTTCAGTGTAACAAGAATCTCATCTTTCCATGTCTGTACGTAGGAAGCAACATCAACCACTTTTAATGGCTTGTGCATCAAGCACACTTTCTGCTCTAGGGAACTGCCACCAGTGGTGGAGCCCAGAGACTCTAGTCTCTTGTGTCCCCAGGCTGCTGTGTGAATTTTGGGGGGAGGGGGGTTGAGCAGATGGCAACTCAAACGTGGTGACTGAGGAGAGCTTAATGAAGGCGCAGTTCACAAAGGCATGGGCAGGAAAACGACCCAGCCAGGGAGTGCCGGGTGGCCAGGCCAGCACCGTCTAGTTTGCTCATTTTATCATGTCCAGAGGGGCAGTGTGACCTGCCCAAGGTGACACAGCAGGAGGCAAAGCCGTCAGAGAACCAGATGTCCTGACTCCCAGTCAGTATTCTGTCCACTGGGTTCATTTTGATTGTCAAAAAACGAAACAAGACCCCCCCAAAAAATCTTTGGTTATTTAAATTCTAGTCATGAGTCTAGGAAAGAGGTTTTAAATTAATCTTTTCCACAATCAAGACCAATTAGTCAATTCCTCTATTGTGAGTTTCCATAATTTTTCTATTTACCCAACTTGTGAATTGCTTTTTAAGTCATAACTTGCAAATTTATTCATGGCAAGTGAATAATAATAGGAAAAATTTAGTATCAGTTTAAGTGTCCCCAAATAGGATAACAGGCAAGTAAATGAGGATACGTCTGCCCAAAGGAAAACCATACATTTCTTAAATGGGTATTTCTGAAGAGTTTGCAACAGAGTGGAGAATGCTTAGCTGCAATGCCCTAAGAAAACTGTGATCTCCAATTTATTCAGAGTATCATCACAATTATGTTAATTCATGCATGCACTGAAACAAACAAAAAACCCTAAAACTTACATTAAAGAAAAATAAATACAGGAAAAAGATACACCAACACGTTACTGATAAGGATTCCATTTAGGTGGGTGAAATACGGGAGATTTTTATTTGCATCTTTCGACTTTTCCAGGTTTTCTACATCGATCATCTAATCCTTTCGTAACAATAACAGCATCAACTACAAGAATCACAATTCAAAATAAAAAAAGTCACCATGATCTTTGATGAGGGATGGATATCCAGAGCCATAAAGATGCCCACAACTTCTGACCCCGTCGTTTCTCTCCCAGGAATCTGTCCTGAGGAGACAATTCTGCTTTCAGAAAAAGCTCTTGGCAGGAAAACGTTTACTGCAGACAAAACGCCGGAAGACACCTAAATGCAAACAGTGGAGTAAAGATCACAGAAAATGTGGCTCAGCCACTCGATGCCACTGTGTACTCATTAAGACAGAAAATTATGACAAAAGCATGCACTGCAACATTAAATGGAAAACTCAGGTTTACAATTAAATGTAAAGTATGACTATAACAGGTTTAAAAAAATACCGTAGGTTTTGGAAAAAATACACGAGGAACATAAGCAGAATGAGCTCAGAGTGGAGTGGTGGGATCGTGAGTGAATTTTTTTCTGGATTTCCTAACACTTTCTGTAATGTACTTATCTTGCTTTTATAACTTAAAAAGCATCCTCCGGGGCTGTTTATCTGGGAAGTTGGTTCTAACCACCTGCCCTCTAAGCCTCAGTCCCCCGGGGAAGGCTGGTGGAGAACCAGCCGGATGTTGGCAGTGGAACAAGAAGGAAGTGTCCATCAGTGAGGGCCTGATGAGGCCTGAGTAACGAACTCCAGGGCTGACTCAGCCGTGAGTAGGTGAGAAGAAACTGCTGGGCCCAGCAGGGATTGAGGCCGGAATAGGGAGATAAGGAGCTCGGAGCACACAATTCAGCCACGATCAGTCAACAGACCGGTTCCAGGGGACAGACGTCAAACCCCTCGTCCCTGCAGGGCTGAGGAGAACTGTGGTGGTGGATGCCCAGGCTGAGGGTGGCAGCAGGCAGCCTGAAGAGGGGAAGCACCCAGGATAGGATGTGAGTTCTGAGCTGCCGATCCTTAACCAAGGAGGCTGGGATTGACCAGGGGGCCCCCAGGCCCCTTCTAGCTCCCAGTGTCTGGGATCTGTGCTGCCCTTTGTCCTGAAATTCTCTTCCTCATCCTCCAAGGTGTGGCCCAAATGCTGTCACCTCTGTGAGGCCTTCCTTCATTACCCCTGCCTGGGCTGCATGTCTGTGGTCTGTGTGTCCACAGCTCAGTACTTGAAAACCAGTTTAGAACTGACTTGTTCCATCTGAAAACAAACAGAATAAACATCTGATGGCTAAGGAGCACTTGGGATCTGCCAGATACTGTGCTCGGCTGCCTGTTGTCAAGAGGTGGGTTAGTCTGTCCTCTGACAACACGGTCTGTGTAATTCTGTCTGGTACTTATTACCGCATCGCAAACCATCCCAACACTTAGCGGCTAAAACAACCACCACCTTTATTTTACTCCTCTTTATGGTGACAGCTGGGACAGCCAGAGGCTGGGGCAGGAATCATCTGAAAGCTCGCTCACTCCCACGGCTGGTGGTTGGTCCTGGCTGTTGGCTAGGACCTCATGTGGGCCCATTGGCTGGAGCACCCACACATGGCCTCCCTCTCTGTGGCCTGGGCCCCTCAGAGGAGGGCGGCGGGGAGTGGGGGTGGGGAGAGAGCGCTAGAGAGGAGGAAGTTCGATTGCCTTTTATGACATAGCCTCAGGAGTCACACAGTGTCGTTCTGCTGTATTTTCCTGATGAGAATTGAGTTGCTAAGGGTCACCCATATGCAAAGGAAGGGGAATTGTTTTCCGCCGTTTGATGTGAGGAATGTCAGAGAACTTGCACCCGGTTTTCCCTACTGTGGCCTTCATTATTCCCCTCCTCCCTGTGCCTAGCACAGAGCCTTGAACAAAATATTAGCCAAAATTGTCAGTTGAGTTGAATTGCCTTTTGGTTTGGCATAGACCTGGGTCTGGAGGATAGCTTGGTGTGAACCCACTTTCTTCTACTTATGTCATTCAGAAACACAAAACTCTCAGAGAAGTAATTGATTTTGTGTCTCTGGCCGTCCACAGCTTGGGATTTGGGTAGGTCAAGGTAACTGTCTGTACTCTGTCCCCAGTGTCCCTGCCAAGCTTTCCCCCAGTGCTCCGTAACCTGGGGTCCTGTGGTTCAATCAGACAGGCGCCTGCACCGTCTCACGGTGGGGACAGCCCCGTTCTACCTCCTGGCCTTTGCTCAGTTGGTTCTCCCGGCCTGGGATGTCCTCTCCTCTTCTTTCCACTTCCCAAGTGCTCTCCAGCCTTCACGACCCACCTCGAGGAGCTTTCTCTCTCGGCCTTTCCCTCTCACCCCCAGCAACCCCTTCCCCACCATCGCCTCAGAAGAGAAGAGACTGGCAGACTTGTATCTCCAAAGCTGCAGCCCCGAGCCCTTAGGGAGCCCAGGGCAGCAAACAGTTGCCCTGGCACCAGGCGGGGGCAGTGGCTGAGCGAGGAAAGCTGGCGGCCAGCTGGACTGCAGGAAGGACCACAGCCAGCCGGTCTAGCCGAAGGGGGCAGCTCGTGCTTCAGTTGCCATCGGGGGAATTAAAGGATACCTCATCTCTTCTTTCCAGGGAAGCAGAAAGGTACGGATTTTCATGTGGGATTTCTTAATTTGTAAATGTTGATGATCAAAAGTTTAGAATGCAGCTAATTCCATGGGCACACCTGTCCCACGCCTGTTCACAACTTTGGACTGAAAAGATCTGGGGCAGAGAAAAGGAGTTTGGGGCGGGAGGGAGTTGAGGACCGCGGTGCTTCTTCTGGAGGTGAGAAAGGATTCCCGAGGCTGGGGCAGAGCTGCGGGTGGGCGTGTCAAGGATGGAAGGTCCAGAGGGGCCTCAAGGGTCCTCCATCCAGTGTGAGCCCCTGAACTTGAACTTCACACCAGGGTAAACGTCCAGCACCTGAGCAGAACGGGGCTTCCTTAGAAGCTGGGTTAAGTAACAGAAAAATAAAATCTTACTTCTGGCTCCCCTGGTGTGGGATGAGATTCCTATTCCAGAACCTTCAGTGGAGACTGGTTGGATGGGGGTCTCTGTCTC
Source organism: Equus caballus (assembly GCF_041296265.1). Lineage (NCBI taxonomy): Eukaryota > Metazoa > Chordata > Mammalia > Perissodactyla > Equidae > Equus > Equus caballus. The sequence goes on along the minus strand of NC_091699.1, from coordinate 52,797,713 downwards.
AAGTGGGTCCCTAGGAAACACGTTGGGCATAGATTTGTCTGCCAAATCCAGGCTTGCTGGAGAGGGCTCTTGGGATCAAGGCCTCTAGTGGAGTGAAGAGAGCAGGTTGTCCCCAGAGGGAGAGTTTGAACGTGATTCAGTTGTGACCAAGACCTCAGTCCATCCTATGGAGAGCTCTGGGTTCTTCCAAGGTCTTCTGAGTTGACCTAAATGGGGGCGAGGCTGTGGGGCCACAGTGACCAGTCATTGACTGCGAGTTGCCCTTGTGGACAGAACTTGACCTTGGCTAAGCGGGTTCTCTGCAGCTGAGGGCAAGTCCCGGAGGGGGACTCAGCCATGAGCCCTCAGGAGCTGGCGGTGCGAGTCTTCAGTGCTGGAGCCAGGAGGATGTATCTGGGCCGTGCACGTAGCGTCCACCGCCCCTTGCGCTGCTCGAATTCACTAGTTTCATAGGATAAGTTTTGGAAGCAGCTCCTCCAGATTCTGTTAGGCCTCTTTTCCTGGGGAATCTTACAGGGGGAAGGTTAGAGGGCTGATATTCAGCTGGTCTTGAGGGTGTAATTGATACTCACCATCCTCTTCTCCACCATCCATTCTCACGTCCCCTCACCCTGAGCTATCACCTCCACTGGCGGTGGCTTGGATGGTGGGGCGACTGAGACCCTTATCCCTGAAAGGTCTGTGCCCCTCATCACTATGCCCTTCTTGATCCATGTACCTGTTCATTTCTTGTCAAAATTGGGGACAGGAGAACGAAGAGATGCCCCTGTGGACCGCTTGGGTGCCAAATATATTCTTTCCTGCCCCCATCGTGTTTCAGCAGCTGGGCTTTTTCCAATGACCACAGTCCATGACCTAAGCTGAGAAGGTGACTCCTCTCCTTTCCTGCTGGCCTCTGGGCATGAGGAGCCCAAAGTGACCAGGCAGCAGCCGCAGCTTGGGGTTTAATGGAATCGTCACTGTGTCACTGGTGGAAGTGTTTTCTTTTCTGGAAACCAGGATTTCTAAACCTGCAGTGTGGGGATGGGACATGAAATTCTCCAACTGTGTTCCCAGAAGTGACAGTAAGTAGGGCCACTCTGGCTCTCCCTCTTTGGTTTCCAGAGTGTGTATTCTCTCTAATGGGGACACAGTACCATATGATGCCCATTGACTTAGGGTGCCAGGGTACGTAGTGACTCTTGGAGGATGACCCCCCATCCTCTCAGGGTACCCGCTCCATTAATTCTCTAATGTACTCTTTACATCGGAGGGGCTGTTCTGGCATGCCCCCACACCACTGGACCCCTGAATGCTTGCCCAGTCTGGTGGGTGCCTGAGCTGTCATAGGATTTATCTTCCACCCTCTGGAGTGCTTGTGTCTTATTAACGTCTCTATCACACTTGCAACTTCTCGATCCTCTGTTCCGATTACATGATCTCCTCAATGCAGCACACCAAGGGTGTTCTGAGGGATCTCCAGGTGAGGTAGGTCCCTTTGGACTATATTATGACAGAGGGCAGAAGAGGTAACAGAGCCCTTGGGCAGGCTCATCAATGTGTGCTGCTGTCCATCCCAAGTGAAATTGAATTCTTTCTGATAAGGATGGGGTGGGGGGAAGAAAAGAAACTGCATTTGCCAGCTTAACGGCTATCTACCACATATATGAGGTCTTGTTAATCTGCTCGAGCAAAGATAGGGCATTTGGCAACAGCCATCAGGCTACTACTTGGTGAAGTTTGAGGTGGTTCACTGTCTTCTTCCAGGACCCCTCTGCCTTTTGTAGGGGACTACCATCCTTGCATCTTTTAGGGTGTTAAGAGTGGCCCTAGTCTCTGCCATTCTCCTAGCGATGTGATACAGGTGGGAGTAGTTTCAGGGCCTTCTGTTTGGCCATTTCCACCATGGCAGCTCCCACCCCACAGGCTGAGGATCCAACGAGGATTTTACTCCCAAGTAAATGTATATCCATTCGCATTATATGTTTGGGGACTGGAGAAATGACCACCAATCAGCTCCAAGGATGGACCACAAGGACCCACTGTGAGCCAGACCTGGGCCAGGCATTCATTTGTTACCTCAGAGGTTGATATTAAGGTCAAGCAAGAAAACATAGGAGAGGATGATTTGTAACATGCAATCAGTGACCGTTACTTGTCACGTTGGAATCAGCCACCCTGGGTTAGCATCCTGGCACTGCCATTAATGAACTGTGTATCTTTGGGCAGGTTGCCACCCCTCTGAGCTTCAATTTGCTCACTTATAAGTCGGGTATAATGACATCTGCCTTGCAGAGCTGTCATCATGCAAACGAGCCACTATAAACCATGTGAGCGCCTGGCATAGTTCCACACACAGCTTTTCCTGAATGGAAGCTTTATTTTGCCAAGAACTCTTCCCTCTCAATGCCCAACTGCTGGGAGCTTCCCTGCCATTGGGACTGATGGAGCTTTGCCTGAGCCCCAAATCAGCTTTATGTGAGACCGTCACAGCCGGGCCTGCTGGGACTCACAGGTCCCCAGCTTCTAAATGCAGCGCCCCTTCTGGCCTGCATGTGCTTGAAATTTCACCATTAGAAAGCTACACTTTGCCTCTTTTCATCTCCAGGAAGCCCCTGTTTGGCCCTAACATCTCCCAATTTAGTGGCACGTCCTTTACGCTGTCCAAAGCACTTATCGGTCCTTCCAACACCCTTGGGAAGTAGATCAGATACTTGCCCAAAGTCATTTAGCCAGAAAAGGAGGAGCTGGGATTTGAACCCAACACTCCTGGGGAAGAGGGTCTCAGGTGGAGGCGGTCTGAATCGTTACCTCCAAGACTATGTTGTCCCTTTGTCTGGCAAAGTGCATCCTACCACTCCAGGTGAGGGACAAGCAGGTCAATCCATATCAATTAAAATTAAACACTAAAAGTATACCCTGTGTCTCGAGTGCCCTGTCTACACCCCATCTGCTCCAGAGCAGTGCTGGCCCGGAGAACTGTATGACAAGAGCCATATGTACGTTGAATAACTTGCCCACATTCACACATTTGTTCAGCAGCGGAGCCTGGAACAGAGCCCAGGCCACAGGATTTCGAGCCTGATCCCAAGCCCTTAACCACTAGACCACACTGCCATCCATGTAATCAACATTTTAGGAGATCTTTACAGAGTGAAGCATGGAGGGGGTGCCGCAGGCAAGGGGAACAGCCCACGCAAAGGCCCGGAGGGATGCAGCGGCTCTGTGTGTTCAGGGTAGCTGGAGCACAACGTGAGAGAGCTCATGGAGATGAGACGAGGGGCAGACCAGGATTGCCTGGGGAAGGCCCAGCTCACCCCCCGAGATGTTTCCAGTGATGCTTAGGGCACTGCCTCCAGCTGAGAACATCTCCCCAGGGAGTCTGAAGCTGGAACTTGGGGTTCATCTGAAAGTGCACTTCTTCACCCTGCCAGGCCTTGGGGAACAGTGTTCGAGTGTCCACCATCACCCCAGCTGCAGATAACACCAGGCTTCATTGCCAAGGGAGCAGGCAGCAGCGTTGCCTCCGGCCCTGTGTCCGGGACAGAACCAAGCACGCGGGTTGGAATCCTGGTACTGCCGTTAACGGCTGAGCTTCCAGGGCTGCCTCTTCTCCGGCACGTATGTGGTTCTAGCGGTAACCTGATAAGTGCGTCTGTGTTTCTGGGTTAAAAAAACAAACAAGTAGAAACACTTCCCAACCAGCCTAGACCGGGGAGGCAGAGAGGTGCAACCACAAGTGTGGCTTTGGAGGAACAGATCTGAGACAGTGCCAGCATCTGCCTGTGCCGTCCGCAGGGCTTGGGCCCGTCTCCTGACTTCCTGAATGCTCAGTTTCTCCAGATGTGAGTTGGCACCCAAAATAATCCTGTTGACATCTGGCTGTAAATGTAGGGGGCGCAGCCCAACACATAAGCACGTGTCCAATAACGGTAACTGCTGGCCTGACTCTTGGGAGGTGCTGACCAGGTCAGATCCTTCTGCAATCTCAGGTCAGATTCTTCCAGAACCTGAGCCAAGGATTTGGGCGCCAGGAATTTATTAAGGCAGTGTGTCCAGGAGAACCTAGAGGGGAGTGGGGAAAGCAGGAGAGGGAGGAGAAGAAGCCCCCCAGAGGAGGTTTCGGGTGAAGTGGCAGCCTCGGCCTGAGCCTGTGAGGAGCTCTGGGCTTGGCTCACCTGCAGGCAAAGGAGCTGCTGTTTCTCCTCCACATCAGTCAGTTATTGGCCACAGGCTGCTGGAGTCGGGTAGGGGATGGAGAGCTCCCGGGCACTTCCAGCTCTCCGTAAGGGTCAGAGTCACAGGGGTTAGCCCTAAGCAGCAAAGCATGCAGAAGCCAGGGGAAGGACGCCCAGAGCTGGTAAAAGGCCTGGGGGAGATCTGCATGAACTTGAGTTTCCTCACTTACCCTAAGGGCCTTCCTCGTGCTCAGGCCGCTGGAATCAGGGCCCATTGCCTTGCAGAGAATAAAGTTGACAAAACCTTGACTTTTGAGTTTGAAAGCCTGTGTCAGGTGTAAGACGGAAGATGTTTGGAAGGAAATGTGATCTAGTTTCTTCCCCCAAGGGAACTGGCTGGCCTCTGGGGAGGCCCCCTAGTCGCTGGATCTGACTCTAGGTTGGTGTTCTTTCCAGGGATGTAGGATCAAGCAGTGGCTTCCTCTACTGTTGGAGGCAGCTAGTGGTCCTCAAGGGTTAGATGCCTTGGCTAAGGGCACAGAGCTGCCAAGTAGAGCTGGGATTGGAACCTGTGACGACAGTGCTTATATTCATTATCTAATGCTGCGTTACAAAGCACCCCAAAACTTAGTGGTTTAAAATAAACATTTACTATCTCACAGTTTCTGTGGGTCAGGAATCTGGGAGCAGCTTAGTTCGGTGGTTCTAGCTCGGAGTCTCTCGTGAGGTTGTGCTCAAGCTGTTGGCCAGGGCTACAGTCATCTGAAGGCTCCATCAGGGCTGGGGGATCCAATAGCAACCAGGCTCACTCACACTGCTGGCGACTGGAGGCCTCAGTTCCTTGCCATTGGGCTTTTCACAGGGCTGCTTGAGTGGAGCCGGATATGGCGGCTGGCTTCCCCTGGGGCAAGCAGCCCAAGAGAGAAAGCAAAGAGGAAGCTATAATGCCTTTCATGTCCCAATCTTGGGCATCACACACCATCATTCTGCCAATTCTTGTTTGTTAGGAGCAAGTCATTAAGTATTCCCATATTTCAGAGAAAGGGAAGCATTTTTTAAAGGGAGAAGTATCAAAGAATTTAGGGACATGTCGTAAAGCTACCACCATGCAGTACAGCTGTTCCCCGCCGGCTGCTCACAGCCATGGTAGTGGGGAAAGGGGGGCTACTCTCCCAGGGTCCAACTCGGCATGCGGTTTCCAAGTGTAAGGAAGTTTTAAATCAGTTCTCCCATTTTAGAATTCACAAGAATTCCTCGAGAATTATAGATTCTTGGGTCCCTCCCTCCAGAAATTCCAAGTCTATAGATCTAGGTTTGAGGTCAGCAGTTTGCATTTTTGCAGCCTCCATGGTTGATTTTAAAACTGCGCACGGAAAACCACTTGGCATATTTTGTAAGATTTTCCATGAATGCTTCTGCCCATGCTCATTGAAAGCTCTCTCCAGGTGACAATTAATTAGAGTCCAGTAGTCAAGGTGTCAAAACTAGGAGTAAGTTTGGTTTCTTTTTTCCCCCTCAATACATTTTTTTTTTAAAGATTGTCACCTGAGCTAACATCTGTTGCCAATCTTCCTTTTTTCTTTTCTTCTTCTTCTTCGTCTCCCCAAAACACCCCAGTACATAATTAGTTGTATATTCTAGTTGTAGGTCCTTCTAGTTCTGCTATGTAGGACGCTGCCTCAGCATGGCCTGAAAAGTGGTGCTAGGTCTGTGCCTGGGATACAAACCTGCAAAACCCTAGGACGCCAAAGCGGAGCATGCGAAATTAACCACTTGGCCATGGGGCCAGCCCCAACACTTTTTCTCTTAAAGCCTCTCTCTGTGTTAGAAAAAATTTACTAGGAGTGTAGGTTCCTGAGAAGATATGGTATAATTCTTTTATTTGATGAGAGCAGCATAAGTCACTTTTCCCCTTGCCTGCTAGGAGACTCAGAGCAAGATTTTCTGTAAGTTGTAGTGCTCTTTCTAAATCAGGATTTCTGATACAAGAAACTCCTGCCTCCTGCCAAGCAAACACACATGGGCTTCATTCCAAGGCTATTGTTGTTTCATTCCTGGCCTTAATAGTAGTTTGTCTCTTTGTTTCTTATTGTAAACAGCAGCCTCCAGTCCTTTCAGAAGTATGCAGAGTAAAACCAGTAGTCACTTACCCGATGCCTGAGAACTGGAGGTGCTTCCCAGGGGCCGGGATAATCTGTCTGTGCTTCTGTGGGAGGGTTAAAGTAGAGGATAAAGCCACAGAGAGGGTGTGGGCCTCCGCAGAACAGCAAGCCGAGCGCCACCCTTAAAGGCAGAGCTGGGTGGGTCCCAGCTCGAGGGTGGCAAGTGGATGGTGTAACCAGTGTGTTGGGAATGGGTGTTGGCTGATTCTGATCCCGAGCAGGCCGGGCGAGTCGGCAGGGAAGGCATGTCCTGACTCATCCATGTCTCGGTTTCTCTTAGGGTGGAGGGCTGCCCCCAGGGGCTGGGGAATCTGGAAAGAAAAAGAAAAAGACAATGAAGCTTAATATGAAGCCCGTGGGAACAGGAGTCCCAGCCTGTGACAAGGGCTCCTGGCCTCTCTCATTCCAACATTCCACCACCAGCCGTTTATGGAGGACCTATGAAGTGTAACCCTGCACTAGGGGCTGGATTTGGGGCCATTAGGATATCTGCCACGCCAGAGACTCAGGCCACCAACTTCTTATTCTTGGACCTGCCTTGGAGGACATCTGCCTGAAGCTGAGAGAATCAGGCGTCCTGCCTCCCGTTTTCCCGGGGATTTCCAGCTCCGGCTCTTCAGCCTCAGCTAGGTGACGTGGGGCAGGTACCTGAGCCACTGCCTCTATAGAATGAGCGCGTGAGGTTGGGGTGGAAAGCAGGGGACCCTGAGCTGAACGTCTTCCCTCCTGTGTGCTGGCATCGGTTCCTCCTCCCCTGGCAGTGTGAGGGCTGGACGTGCATATGAAAGCCTAGTGGGAACAGAAGCCTTGCCTGGGCATCTCTCCACGTGCCCAGCCCTGGGCTGCTGGCTCAGGCCGCCCCCAGAATGGGTTCACCAGCAGGTGCAGGGCCAGAGGGACCCCACCTGCCTTGGAGCCAAGAGCATCTGTGTTGCATCCCCGCTCCTGCCCTTCATCAAGAAGCCCTAGAGCCAGCATTCTCACCAGCCCTATGGACGGGGACTTTTCCCTTTAAATGGAGCGCCAGTCCTAAGTGGCCTGGGGAGGCAGAAGCTCGGTTCTGAGCAGGTTCATTCGGTCCATCTTTCTGAGGGGCCCCAAATGGGGATTCACCTGCTGAAAGAAGAAACAACCCCAAACCCTAGGATTCCAAATGTGACACACAAGTGATGAAACTCTAAGTGGGTTTTTACGCCCAAACCAAAGGTGCCAGAAGTTACTGCTGACAAAACCAAGGCCTGGCCAGCTGGCTCGGGTGGGCAGGGGGACAGGACAAATTCTGGCCCCTCGTAGCTGGAAGACTGTGGGCAAGTCACTGGCTATGTTGGGAGCTTCAAGCCCTCCCAGTAACATAGGGAAAATTCTGTCTCCCGTAGAGTTGTCCCAAGGATTCAGGGACACAGGTGTGGGTGTACCGGGTGCCAGTACAGGGCTCTCACTGGGATTAGCTCTCCTCTGCCTTCCAGGAAAATGAAGAGCAGGATCTTGGGACTCCATTCTCGAGGGGGGATAAAGAGCTGTTTTGGGCTCTGCTAGATATATTTTGGGAAATTAAGTCATAGACTCACAAGCACTCTTCAAAATGTACCACTTCAGAACATGGTAGCATCAAAGGATCCCTAATCTACAATGTTGGCATTTTCCCAGACACTGGTCCAGCCCTGGAGGGCAGACAATTTCCTGTCCTTATTTAAAGAGTGAACTGCACTTGGTGGGCCTCCGTAGAAATAACTCCCAGTCTGTCATTACTGCTGAGCATAAAAGGCGTTAATTACCTGACGCCCGATGCCCACGGGGCTGCTAAGTGCTGTCCTCGCTGTACAGGGCAGGGAATAGAGGGAAGTGTGAAGAGGCTTGTCGGGGTCTTCCAGGAGGAGACAGAGCCCCAGGGAGGCCCTCGCTGGGGCTGGCCTGGTTTTCCTGGGACCTCGGTTAACAAGCCCACTTCAAAATGAGGGATTGCAGCTGGAAGAATGACCTGAGCTGCAAAACTTTGGCTTCCACATTGTTCTAGGCCCTCTTCCCTCTCAAATGAGTGCACCGAACAACCTTTTGTCTTAATAATACGAACATATTCTTACTTTCCTAGTCACTAGCAGAGGAAAAAATGCACCTTTGCTGGGAAATTGTGATGGCAGGCCTGGTACAGGGAGGGAAGCTGGTGTGAGAAGCAGTGGGGAGGGCTGGGGAGCACGAAGGAAGGGAGGAGTGGGGTGTGCAAGGCCCCCCCTCCCCGTGAAGTGACCTTTCTGTTTCATTCCTCCAACTCGAGCAAGATCTGCGGGAATCGTGACGTGCTGGGAGTAGGGTGGGGGGAGGGGAGTCTTTTGTGGAAGCTGGCGTACGGCCACAGCCTGGGTATGAGAGGATGTGAGGACAAGACACAGTTGGCAGGATGGATGAGTGCACTGCTGACCCCTGGCCAGTCTCTGCCCTCACAGTGCCCCTGTCTTGAGGAAGACAAGCTCGTAACTTGACCGCAGTCCCCAGATGCAGGCTGCTTTGGTGGCTCCGAGGCTGGATGATCTTCCATGGAGACATCCATTATGTCTTGCCCTTGCAAGGAAAGAAGAAAGAAAAGGCCCTTTCCCCGTTGCCCTCTCCCCAAATGCCTGGGTCTGCGCTCTATGGGTCAGGCCAGGGTTGAAGGTGGCTGCAGGAGCCGGGCAAGGAACCGTGGATGACAGCCAGGAAGGAGAGAACTGGAAGGAGGGTTGTCCTGGGCATCAGCTGGGCCCCAGGTTGCAAGATCTGATTTTTCAAGAGTAGCTGGACATTTAGACGAAATCATGGGACATAAAAATGTTGGTAACGCATTAAAAAAATGGTAGAAACATTTTTTTGCCAAACAATACCCCATTGGTGTCCATGAACAGATGAATGGAGAGCAAAGTGATATATCCACACAATGAAATAGTACCCAGCTATAAAAAGGAATGAAGTACTGCTACACGCTACAATAGGGACAAACCTCGAAAACACGATGCTAAGTGAGAGAAGCCAGAGGTAAAAGGTCACATATGGTGTGAGTCCATTATATGAAATGCCCAGAATAGGCACATCCATAGAGACAGAAAGCAGACTGGTGGGGTGCCATGGGCTGGGGGCTGGAGGAATGGGGAGTGACTGCTTACTGGTTCCTAGAATTTTCTTTTAAGGTGACGGAAATTTCTTCTAGGGTTTTGGAACTAGATGGAGATGGAGGTCGCACAACATTGTAAGTGTACTCCATACCACTAGTTCATTCTTAAATGGTTAATTTTGCTATGTGAATTTCGCCTCAAAAAACCCCCAAAGAAAAAGCCAATAACCATCTGCCTCCATCGCACACACATGCGCACACACACACAGAAGCACCCTGTTAGCAGCCTCTCTCTGCTTCAGGGGTCCAGGTGGTGAGGGGCCTCACTCAGGCCTTCCTTTCCATCAAGGAAAGAACACAGTGGTGTCCTGAAGGGCAGGGGCCTGTGGAAGCTGGAGGACAATAGGGGAGTGGCCTTAGCTGACCCAGGGGAGCAGGGCAACTGGAGCCTGGGCATGAAGCACAGACGGCTCAAGCACAGCAAGGGTTCCCAGGCAGGGTTGCCCATGGAGACACTGTGTGATGGGCATCCATGGTCACGGGGAGCAGCGCTACCAGGTCAAAAGTGGCGAGAAGCACTTGACAGCAGCCTCGAGTAGCAGAAGGAGCCACAGTAACGTCGGTGTCCAGCAGGGACAAAGACTGGCCCTCTCCTGTTTTCCCAGCACTGCACACACCCTGGAGTTTTGGTAGAATCCAAAGGAGGTGTGGAGATGACTGACACGGCACACCCTTCAGGTGAGGGCACTTAGAGTCACATTTAATTTGACTTAGAAAAACAAAGACACGTGGTGCCAGTTCCAGAGAACCAGACAAAGAGCCCTGGGAAGCAGAGTCTATGGGGAAGAAGGCAGGGCAGGTATAGCTGGCCAAACATTTTTGGTGACAAGTGACAGAAAACTCAAGTAAACTGGTTTCAGGAAGGTGGGTATGGGCGTGAGTGCAGGGAATAACTGGCTCAAATAACATGAGGGTCCCGGGGTGTGCCCCTGGGGGCACTTTCATCAGGGCTTGATCACCACCAGGACCCATCTTTTTATTTTTCCTTCCCTTCATATTTGCTCCTTTCCCACACAAGCTCTCTCCTGGGATCACCAGAAGACGGCAACAGCCTCCCACATCTCTCAGCTCCAAGTCTGATAGCAGCTTCTGACTCAGCCAGAGCTGCCCGGAGTCTCAGCGTGTGCAGTCCCTGCGCCATCTTGGTGGTCAGTGGAGCGTAGCACTCACACCCACACCGCAGTCCCAGAGCGGGGTCGGGCTCAGCCTTCCTCCAACAGTTGCGCCAGAACCAGGGAGTGCGTGGTTCTCCAATGGATGTTGGGGACTATCTCTGGAGGGAGGGTGAATGGATGCTGGGTGGTCAAACAAGCAACCAAAAAGCTCTATCTGGGAAGGGTTCCTGGAGGAGGTGACATCCAAACTGAAGGATGAAGAGAGAGATCTGGGGAGAGACTGTGAGACTGGCTGGTGGAAACAGCATGGGCAAGTGAAGCAGGGCACGTTCAGGGAGTCTTTGGTCTCTGGGGGCACGCAGTGCACGTGGGAGTGCTGAGAGGTGACATTCCCAAGGTTGGGGGGCCATCATCGAGGGCTGGGATCACCAGGCCAAAAGCCTATCAGCTTATCCTGAGGACAATGGGGAGCCACGGAAGGATTTTAAGCAGGGAATTAACATGGTCACACTGCATTAAAGAAAGACCAGTCCAGCGCTGTGGGCAATCTCCCACCATCTGTCGTATATACAAAGACATCCTCGTTAAGGGCCTGCTATACCCATCCACTAGGAAACGCTCCTTTATTCTAGCGATTTCCATCCACAAGTTTAGATATATTTTTGAAAAGACATTTTAATTTATAAAATACTTCAAAGGTACAGAGAATTATGTACCAACTACTCAGATTTCACAGAAGTTAACAGTTGCTCCAGATGTTATTTCATTCTGGAAATATGAATACTGATACGACACTTCTCTCCCTTCCTGCCCCGAGGTAACCAACACTCCAAAGGTAGTGTCAATGCTTCCTAGGTGTGTTTTTATACTTTTGCTACAAACATCATACATATGTATACATAAGTGTGCCTTGAGCACTTTTTCTTTTACATCTCATTGAAATCTATCTAAAAATTCCTTCTTTCTTAATTGCTTGCTGCACAAAGACCAGATCTTCTCTACTGAGTTGAAATGCAGCATTGACACAGACACTGAGATAATTAATGTCCACAAAATGTTTGGGCCTGACATATCCAGAGAAGCCAGGCAAATGTCTGCCTTGCCTCACGAGAGCTGATAATAAGCACCGTCTTCCGTGTGCTTGGTTGCTGTGGTCCTGGCGTAAATCCCAGGAAGGGTCAAGCCAGTCATCTAAACCCTCTGTCAAAGTTCACATCTTTCAAGAGGGTCTTGGGTCAGTATCAAGATCTTCTGGGACCTCCACTCTTAGCATCCTTTTATCTCCTCTCCCCTACACCCTCGAGAAGAATCCTTTGAACTGTGTTAGAACCTTTCTGCGCTCCCTGTAATGGACATTTTCAAGGGCTGTGTGCAGCTGTGGTGCTTGCTGAGGCCTTTCAGGCAGCAAGGAAAACGCATACCTGGAGTGTGTGTCAGTCGTGGACAAGATGGATCACCATCCGTCTCAGGTAACTAACTTCCCCCCAAGTGGCAGCCCGCTCTCCCGGAGGGATGATACCATATTGGGGTCTCAGAGTTGGTCTCTGTTGCTGGCAGGGCGGATCCTCAGGGTGACAGGAGCTGGATGAACCTTGGTAAGTGAGCTCATGCTGTTGGCCCATGCACAGACTCCATCTCCTCCATGGGGCTGCTCCATAACGAGCCCACTGTGCACACACTGGGTGGTTGGGGACACAGACTGACTGACATCTACGGGCCAAATCATCCTGTTCACTCAATCACTTCGCGCCTCTTCTGCAGCAGATAGTCTCTGATGGGCATTAACATGCAGCACAGAAATCCTGACAATTGGTACCTACGCCCGGAGCTCCATCATAAGCCTCTTCCAGGGAACTTCTTGTCCCTATCTTCCAGTCTTGCTCCTCCCAGGCCCCTGTTCACCCAGCTGAGCCTTCCTCACTGCTCATACATCTCTGTATATTCTTATCTCAGGCCACTCTCTTTCCACGCGAAGTGGATGACCAGGTGCACTTTGCCCAAGCCCCGCCCATCAGGAGATTTCCCTTCCTGCTATCTTTCACTCCTGCATCGGGCTGCAGGGCAACAGCAGTCCATTCCACCTGGTACCCACACGAGGAGCTAACCCACACAGGAACCAAGCTCGGGCCTTCCTTTTCCTCTCCTGTCAGCTGGTCACAGGGACCCCTCATGGGGCCACAGGGGTGAGCTGAGGGAGAGACATGAGTGCAACAGCGATGGGTGGTTTGAGGGTCCCCAACACCTGGTCATGCAGCCTGTTTGTGCCCTCTGGCCCTGTTTATGCTTGATCCTGGATATACCACTTCCATCTTACGATGGATTGCTGCTTAGGCCTGCCCACTTTATGAATGGATGGGTCTGATATCACCCAGCTCAAAATATTACCCAGCTCATGATGGCTGCAGGGTCATTTGATGTCCCATGTCATACGGTCCGTCCCTACCAGAGTGCAGTAATATGCTGGGTGCTTTTTTTGAGCGGCATATAGTTCTTTTCTGCAGTTGTTTGACCTTGCTCCAGAACCCTATGAGTCTGTGCTGTGCCTCTCCTGTTGGGGCTTGCCAGAGGCTCCACATAGCATCTTTTTCTACCACAGATCCTTGCAGTAGCCTGGGATCTTCCAGGTCATATGACCCATGCAGCAGAGCTGCAAGTATTACAACCAGGACCTGCTGCAGAGCCCTTCTTGTTTTGGTCCCCACTCATAACTATCAATTTTTATCCTCACTCCAAAAATGGATTAGAGTTTTTTTCCTCAAAATGCTACCTCCAAAACCCAAAGAGGTGTATGCAGCCTTGTGCTTCTCTTGTCGAGGCAGAAGATGCAAAAGACAAAAATTTGTCTTTTACTTTGAATGGAATGTCCCCCTGTGTCCCAGAACCATTGGGTCCCTGAGTCTCTGTAGTATTTATGACCCATTCTTTGAAGTGACTGTACACCTGAGGTGCTTGCCACGTCTTGGACATCCTGTCCGATTAACATAAAGTCATCTATATAAGAGATTAGTGAGAGATTCTGAGGAATATCTAGAGGGTTTAGGTCCCTTTAGATTCTCTTGTGACAGAGAGAAGGTGAATTAACACAGCCCTAGGGCAAGACCATGGGCATATGCTGCTGTTCCCATGTGAATGCAAACTGATCTGCACGGAACAGAGTGCACTGGCCAGGTCAACAGGTACACGCCACTCACCAGAGGCCGTGTTGATCTGCTCAGGTAGAGATACCATATCCAGCATAGCAGCTGCAATGGGGCTACTGTTTGGTTAAGTTTGTGGTAGTCTGTTGTCACCTGCCACGGTCAGTCTGATTTTTGCCTGGGGCGGGCTGTTGAATTAAATGGGGATATACTGGGGACAACCACCTTTCAGGTCTTTGAGGATGGCCTAATCTCTGTGGTCCCCCTGAAGTGTGATATCATTCATGATTTCCTGTCTTAGTAGAGGTAGATATGGTTTCCGAAGCTTCCATTTAGTCTTTGCTACAACACAGCTCTTACTCTACTGGTCAAGGAACCAATGAGAAGATTCTGTCAACTACCAAGTCCCTTGCAATTAAACAGTTGAGAGCTGGAGAAACGACCACTGGATAGGTCCATGGACCCAGTGGACCCACTGTGAGATGAACCTGGCCTAGGGCTTCATTTATTACCTGACTCCTACGTGCCCAAATCTAATATGGGGACCATGATGGCTCTTTGCTCCCAAGAGATCTGCACATTTCTCTTTCCTCATTGTGTAATTACCTGAGTAACATCCATGGGCTTCTTTGGGGAAGGACTGAGGAATCACCACTGTATCCAGGTGGCATGATTTTGCAGGATTCTTCCTCAGGGGAACCTGACGTCTCCTTTAGTTGATGGGTTCTGGGTCTGAGAACTGGCTCAAGTCTGGAAACTGAGCAAGGGATTGTGATATTGTGATTGTCTATATTAAGGAGGCTGACCTTGTCCTTCTGCTCGTCCTTGGTCACTTCTGATTATATATATAAAGCAATGCCCATCTATCTCGCACTAGGGACATCATCTTATATTATCCATTTCCATAGATCTCTGCAGGTCAGGCCCCCCCGGTTGCCATTCCAAATTTGTCATCCATTATGGTAATTACTCCCACCTTGATTCTGATGGCTAAGTGCTGTCACTTCTACTCTGCTATTTCTAGATCCCATCATCCCTGTTGTTCCCAGGAAGCCCAGCTCTGTAATAGCACCTCTTACATTTATCCTCTTCTTACAGTGGACAGTCAGCACTGAGCTTCTCCACAATTCTGGTGCACCCTTACCAGAACTTTCCTTACTGCCTTAGTAAATAGAGTGACCACCAGGCCTTGAAAGGAACATAATCAGCTAGGGGGTCTTTCAGTCTTATGTATTAGACCCATTCTAGCTGTCCACTTTCTGAGTCTTTTGATCCATTTCTCTAGAATCTTCCATGGCAGTTTTGGCATTTCAACCTCATTTAACGTGAGTGTTGCTCTTTCCAAGCTTCCAAGAGTCATCTCAGCAGGACAAGTCCCTAGAACCTTCTCTGGGTGTTAAATCCAGTGTCATGAGAGAGTGTGCTCATATCAAGAAACTCTTCCTTATTCAGTTTATATTCTGACCCCCTTGATCCAGCACTGTGAGGGTCTTCTTCCAGGCATATTCTTCTAGATCCTGCTTACACATATTAGCCAAAACCCAACCTTGAATACCCTATACATACAACAGACTCTTGATCAATATGGGTGAAAGAATAACGAATATAGTTGGATTATTGCACAGTTATAATAAAAACAGAAGACAATATTGTAGCAATACCAGTAGTTATGAAAAAGAACACTGAAAACGTTTTTCTTTACTTGGGTGGATCTGAGTCAGAACAGGCTTGAAATCCCAGCTCTTCACTTACTAACTGTGTCATTCTGGACACGTTGCTTATAAGTCAGGGCTGTGTGTGATCTGAACGTCACTTGGGGCCTTCCTGCCCCTTGGAGATTCAGTACATTTGACTTAAACATCCCATGTGGTGGGTTAGGTAATTCAGAGCTTTCCTCATAGTTTCTGCACGTTCCAATTCCAAATCTTTTTTTTTAAAAAAAGCTTTTTTCTTTAGGCTACTCTCTGTCTCCACACTCCAAGTCTGACGCAGAGGTGAACTTAGCCCCATCACTCTTTTCCATAGGAAATCCAACCTTTTTCAACATCTCTCAAGTCTGGAAACTTCACTGAAGATTTGAGGGGTTATGCAGAGGTGCTCATCCCACCCCGGGACCATCTGCCATCTGGGTGGCTCCAGATCATCTTCCCTTTTCCACTTGGTTGTCTTCCAAAGTTCTCCCCTCCCCTTCCCCCACCCATTCCACAAACCCTTAGAGAACACACTCCTGTCTCCTTATGACTTCTCTCATGAAAGCCATATGCCCCTACCCTGCCCCCAAGCCACTGCTCTGTTTTAAAGCCTTCCCTTGAATTCCAGGGAAGAAAATTTCTCCATCCCATTTCTTGAATTAAAAAAATCTCAAATAGACCGGGCACACAGCACCATGAACATGCTTTTGGCTGTAGAGATTCTCAGTAGTGCTTTCTGAGCCTCCTAGAAAGCTTTAGCGTACGGGTACATTGTGTGCGCATGTGCATTTTCTTAAGGTGCTACTTTCTTAGGTCTTATCAGATTTGCAAAGGTATCTGTGACTTCTGAGATTAGAATCAATGCTTTGGAACTTGATGTCTCATTTCACTTTGAAACTTAAGGGTCTCCATTTCTATGACACGTGCAAGGTTGAGCTGTCTCCTAAACTTATCAGCAATTATTAGAGTCATCTTTGGGTTCACAAAAGGAATAACAAAGGAAAAAGACAGAGACAGAGCATCCCTTACCCTCTTTCCCCAAAGCAACTGGGCACTGAGTTGGGAGAAGAGAGGAGGAAGAAAGTTAAATGGTTATGTCAGTTAGTTTATTTCCAAAGACAAGCAACAGAAATACCAACTGGAAATGGATTAAGCAGTAAAAATGTCCAAGCATGGATCTTGCCAAGGTTGATAATTTGGCAGTTCAATGACATTACCAAAGACCAAGTTTCTTTCCTTCCTCAGCTCCCATTAGTCCCAAGATGGTCACCACAGATCCAGCATCATCAGCAAAGCCAACAATGTCACTGATAAAAAGGAGCAGCATCTCTTCCTGTGTGTCTCTTTTTATCAGTAGAGAGATAGTTCCCAGAAGCTCCCCATAAACTTTCACTCATTTCTCATTGGCCAGAATTGTATCATGGGTTCCTGCCTAAACCAGTCACAGGCAAGAGTCATGGTACCACCAACACTGGCTTAAACTAATTAGGACCATCCCCCTCCTAGGGATGAGGATGGGCTCAACCCCCCAAACCATATAGCTGCCATGGAGGAGGGTGGAGACCAGGGTAAAACTGGGTTTTGTTGGAGGAGTGACTTGGGAAGCAGCCATGTGTCTGCCCCAGTGAGACTGAATTAATTGATCTTCGAAGAGTGAAAGACACAGGAAAAGGAGGATGGGTCAAAGAGGGGCATAGTTTCCCTGGCTGGGGAGGAAAGAAAGAGACGTGGCTCAGACAGAGCTCTCTGCTGGGGGTGAGGTACTGCTGTTACTGAGGACATTTTGGTTATTTCCTGCAAAACCTCAGGGCAGGTAGGGCTGGGGAAGGTATTATCTGAGTGGCGATGAGTCTCAGCTGTGTTGAATATGCTGTTTCTCACCACGGGAGAGTCTCTGATGAGATGTCATTTGCAATCTGCAGTCACAGTCATTTCTGCTTCTACATTTCCATTCCAATGCCTTTTCCACTGACTTTTTTGAACACTGAACACGTTTTCCCTTGTCTCAGACTCTTTACAGCTATGTCTTTGCTTTTCATCTCTTCACCATGTCTTTAATTTCCATAAGGTCTCAGGAAAGAGTTTCCTCATCTTTAATGTCTTGTCTGGACAATCCAGGTAGGGAAATAGCTACAGATTTCACCTCAGATTCTGTTCTGCATGGTTGTAAAAACATTCAGTCCAACCACAGTTCTCCTTGCAGACCCCAGGGCCCTGATGGAAACACCTTTCCACTAAGGTATTGTAGGGGAGGAAGACATTTCCTCTACCTGCTCTAGGTCCTTCTGGCCAGACAACGAATTAAATTCACATGACAGAATAACAGGAGAAAATTAAACAAAGCTTTATAACATGTATGCATGGGAGAGACCCAGAAAAACTGAGTAACTAGCCAAAATGGTGGAAGCTCTCACCTTAAGTACCATCCTCAGCTAAAGACAAAGGAGGATGTTGGGGAGTGGGGGGTGTCAGTTATGGGAGGTTACCAGAAAAGCACAGTAAACAAGGGTAAGGTTACAGTGCAGATTTAGGTCCTTGCCTTCCGCATTGATAAGAGTTTCTCGAGAGAAGGTCATCCCCCCTTCTTCCTGGTACAGAGAGGGAGACACCTTTACAGATGGAGATTTCCCTTACAAACATAAATGTCTCTTAACAAAGGGTAAGTAAATGCTACTTTCCAGAGTTTCTCTCATGTCTGCAGTTTTCAAAAGTAAGCAGCCCCAAATAATCCTCATGCCAAAGAGACATATCTTGGGGTAGCCAATTCCAGTCCCCCACAGTATCCAACTGATCATGTAGACGTTGATGTGGGTAACGAGCCCTTGGCCCACTTCCAGTCTACAGTGCAAAGTCATCTCCGTCTGTACTGTATAATTTAAAGGCATTTTTAAGTCAAAGTAGTTTACAAATAACCCTGTTGTTATATATTCCCATAATGGCACTGGTGTCTGCCCAAGTCTAGAACGAAACTTGCAATGATGCTCCCAAGACATTCACCAGAAAGGATTCTTGTAACTGAAAGAGTTTTATTGCTGTCAGGTTTTGTTTCTCTATTTCTTTACCCTCATTTCGCTGAAATGCAGTTTAAACAGTCCTTTTCTTTATTTCTGGCTCCTTAAAGGTCTGATGTGCCTTGTGGAGATGAGGCCGTTGGTTGAGATGATTCCAGTTGAGAGAGCAGTTTTGGTGGGCTGTGTAGGACCTCAATGTACAAAAAACCCTCCACTCCCGCCCAGCATCTTTTTGGATACATGGGAGATTTTGATCTCTAATGAGGAGAAGAGGGATGAGTTATATTCGGGGGATGGGCTGGAGGGGAAAGGAGGGGAAAGGACTGCAGGAGGGAGGCTATGGCACCTGTGCTTTGAATCATGATAGACAAAGGGATTAGAGACCGAAGCTGCTCAAGTGAGATTTTTTGAGACCTTGGACCCAATTACAACTGCCTTAGGGTCCAGGGAGCACGGCGGGGTGCTGACTTGGGGAGGACTGGTCTCCTTGCCTCTGCCCAGAACCACTGATGGCATACCCTTGGGCTGCACCTTGGTGGTTGGTATTGAGCAGTGGCAGTGAGGAGGCTCCATCAAATGGCCTTGTGGGCCAAGATCCTGTCCAGGAGGAGTGGGAGCTGGAGCAGGAGGTGGGGCAGAGACGGGTGGAAATTTCAGCACGTTAGCAGGCCCAAGAGGACACCCCCATGGGACTCCTAGAAGTAGCAGGTTGTTTCACAGGGTTGCTGATAGTCAGTGGGCAAGCTGCTGGTGCTTGGGCCATCACCACTGGCTGTGATGAGCGAGGATGGCACCATTTTGAAGTCATAGGCTAGTGAGGATTCTGTCAATTTAATTTAATGAAAAGCCCAGGAAAGGCAGAAAACATATTTCTTTCCTCAAATGATCTGCAATGACTTCAACTCTCTACTTCATTTCTTGTCTCATATAAACTTGGCCAGAACCGCTGTTCCAGCTATCTAATGCTGTGTAACAAATCACCCCACAATTTAGCACCTTACAACAATAATCATATGTAATCTCCCGTGATTTCTGTAGGTGAGGAGTTTGAGAAAGGTTCATCGGGGTGGTTGGGGCTCCAGTCTCACATGTGGTTGCCGTCAGACAGCGGCTGGAGCTCAGAGAGCCGGGGCTGGAGAAACAGGTGGCTGCCGGGCACCTGTCTCGTCACGTGGTGTCAGGGCCTCTGTGTGGCCTCTCCTTGGGGACTAGTTTAGGCCTCCTCACAGCATGGTGGCCTCAGGGCTGAAGGCTTCAAGACTGAGGACCAGAGGGCGCGAAGTGGACTATGGATCACCTTTTCCGGCCTAGCCTTGGAAGCTTCACGTAGCATCACTTCAAGGATACATTAGGAATCAAAACAGTCACAAAAGCTCACCTAATGTCAAGGAGAGGGGAATTAGACCCCACCTCTTGATGGAGGAGCAGCAAGGTTCTAGAAGAACACGGGGGATGGAGAGGGGTGGGAGTCATTGTTGCATCCATCTTTGGAAAATACCACCACGACCACCCTCTCCACGTGGGTGAAATCATCCTTCCGAGCCTTCCCCAAGGCTGGCTTCTTTCAGACAGCCTCCATCTGTGACTGTGTCCCTTCCCGATCCGCATTCCGCCACCTTTTCTACCTGCTTGAGCCTCCACTCTGGCCCCGGCCCAGCTCCTCCATCATGTCAGCTCATCTCCTGCTGAATGCTGTTTAACACGCAGGACCTCAGATGAAAACCTCTCCCGCTCTCCTGCTGGGGAATCCTTTCCTAAAAAGGCAGAGACTAAGAGTCCTCAGGAGTGAAGAGAGGGCAGAAATCCATCAGACACTGACGAAGGCGCAGGGCAGCCGGGACAGCTGGCTGATTGAAACATCCCTGAGTTCTTTCATCTGAGCATCGCACATCAGCAAGGTACTTAATTACCAGGGGGTTGGGCGGGTGGGGAGTGTAGGGTTGGGAGAGAACGCTGGAAAGACAAATGGACTTGGAGACCAGGAGAGGCACTCAGGGGATAGTCTTCAGGCCCACAGGCGTGTAAGGACACTCACAAATTGCCAATAAGGGAACCGTTGTGCAGCCCAGTGAAGGATAATCGTATGTAACAGGCTTAGAATCAAAGCCTTAAATTATTATTCTTACTGTTTTTTATCAACAGAAAAGAGAACCTATTTAGAAGCCTAGAGAACGTTCTAAAAGGAAAGGCTAAGATGGGAAGATTTGGAGGCAGGATAGCAGAAAAACAGGGACATTCGTAAGTGACTATTAGGAAGGGTAGGCTTGTGCAGAAGTGAGGAGGTTCTGGCCAGAAAAGACATGTTCATGGAACTGCCAAGGTCCCTTGAAGTCATACTAAGCTACCAACCTCTCCTCGCTGGGGCTGTTTGTCCTCTTTTATGTGGCAATGAAATAACCAGGCCCCACACCCATCATGCACTTTCTTTTCTTTGCAGTAATTCTAGCCAGAGAAGGTGGAGCTCAAACCCAAGTGTGAATTCTGGCTCTGTCACCATCGAGCTGTGGGACTTTTGGCAAGTCACTTAACCTCTCTGAATCTCTGTTTGCTCATGGAAACTGTAAAATGGGGAATATCATACCCTACTTTTGTGTTATAATCAAATAAGATAAAATGAGCAAAGTGTTTAGAACAGCCTTGAGCTCAACTGGTGCTTAATCAAGTCTGTTCTCTTTCCATTCCCTCTTAATTATCCACTGAGCCTCTTTTTTCATTTTGCAACCAGTCTCAAACTTGCTTCTTTGCCAGGTATGCATTATTGCAAGAAGCAAGGCATTTAAAATCAAAACATGGTTATAATAAAGGCAGGCAATTATCACTCTGGGGGATTCAGCAAAGGGAGACTCCTTTCCCATGGCTGCTTTTTCACGTTCGGGTCTTCCAAACCAATTTTTCTGCAAGAGGGTCTTCTCCGGTGAATTGAGAAACCACCTACTCCCCCAAAGAGCCAATCTAGGCAATGAGATGCTACCAAGTCGGAGATGCAGCCCAGCCAGCATCCTGGCCTTGGTCCTTGGATCCAGGATCCCAGATTTCCCAGCCAGTCACCTGTTGCCATCACAGTTTGGGGAGGCATGTTTGCAGGTTTTGCTGTGGAGTCTGGGCCCCCAAGGCACACAGAAGCCTTGTAAGGCAGGCTCCACATGCCCCACTCAAGCCCAGCCCCTTATGAACACGCACCACAGATCAGATCATGTATTCCCTCTCCCGGAATAAAACGCCCTCCGTAGCCACCCCGAGAACTCACCTGCGGCAGATTAAGATCCACTTCCTATATCTCTCTCCTCGGAAGGCCTCCCCTCAAGCAAAAGTGCCTTTCTCCTCCGGGGCCACAGTCACGTGGTGCCCGGGACACGCCTCCTTCCCAGACGCTCTCGCTGAGCATCAGCATCCCGATAACGTGGGTGCGCCGCCTTCCCTGCCCGCCCTCCGCGATGTGGACGCGGCCGCTTCTCCACCTCCCACCGTCCTCATTCCTAGCAGAGCGCTTGGCACAGAGAATGCTTGGTGGACAGCTGTTGACCTGAATCAAACTGACAAACCGCAAGACTTAAGCTTCTTCCAACACTGATATTCTATGATTAATTTTTAAAAGTGTCTACCCAGTTAAGTTCATTTTCAGAATCTAATTAAATCCAGCATATATATTATGGAGTAGAAAATTTCACATTACAACTGAAATGTACATAAAAATGCTGCTTAAATTTTTTTCTCTAAATGACCCATCCTACTTTGAACCTTCATTGCTTTTTTTCTTCTTTTTTCTTTTTTCTTTTTTTGGAGGAAGATTAGCCCTGAGCTATCACCTGCCACCAATCTTCCTCTTTTTGCTGAGGAAGACTGGCCCTGAGCTAACATCCATGCCCATCTTCCTCTATTTTATGTGGGACGCCTGCCACAGCATGGCTTGCCAAGTGGTGCATATGTCCGCACCCAGGATCCGAACCGGTGAATTCTGGGCTACTGGAGCAGAATGTGCGAACTTAACTGCTGCGCCACCGGGCTGGCCCCAGAACCTTCATTGCTTTTTACTTAAAATTGCCTTTAAAATTAACAGTCTCTGGAATAGGAAAAGATTTCTTCTGTATAACACAAAAAGCACTAACCATAAGGGGAACATTTAATAAACTGGACTACATCAGAATTAAGAACTTCTGATCATGAAAAGACAACCTTAAGTGTGGAAGAGAAGTTACAGACTAAGAGAAGATATTTGTAATAAATATATCCAACAGAGGATTCAAAAACACAGAGACCTCATATGCATCAAGAGATAAGATTGACAGCTCAATAGAAAGTGGGCAAATGACTTAAGTGGCACTTTGTGAAAGAGAATATTCAGACTCCCAATGAGTTTACAAAAAAGCGGCTTGCCTTAGTCAGCTCGGGCTGCTGGAACAAAATACCACAGGCTGAGGGGCTTAAACAGTAGAAACTTATTTCTCACAGTTCTGGAGGCTGGAAGCCCAAGGTCAAGGTGCCAGCCGGAGGAGCTCTTCCTGGCTTTTAGATGGACGGCTGCCTCACTGCTGTCTCCTCACACTGCAGAGGAGGAGGAGAGGGGAGAGAAAGAGCAGAGAGCTCTCTGGAGTCTCTTCTCAGAAGGACACTGATCCTCTTGGATCTAGGCCCCATCCTTATGAGCTCATTTAACCCTAATTACCTCCTTATAGGCCCTCTCTCCAAATACAGTGTCACTGGGGTTCAGGCTTGAACATACGCCTCTGGGGGAGATACAGTTCAGCTCATTCAAGGCTCAGTATAACACTAATGAAATACTGCTATACATCCACCAGAACGGCTAAAGTTAAAAGGCTGACAGTTCCAAGTGTGGGAGAGGATGTGGGACAATTGTAACTCTCCTCCATTGCAGATGGGAGAGTAAATTGGGATAACCATGCTGGGAAACTGGCAGGATCTGCTCCAGCTGAACACCTGCAGACCGTACACCCTAGAAATGCCACTCCTAGGAATATAGTGAATCAAAGTGGATGCGTGTGTTTTGAAAAAAGTGTGCAAGAATGTTCCAGGAGACCTATTGACAATTGCTGGAAACCAGAAATGACTCACCTGCCTGTTAATGATAGTGACAGTGCTATGTGCTGTGCTGTGTCCCCTAAAATCAGTGTGTTGAAGTCCTAACCCGCAGTACCTCAGAATGTGACTGTATTTAAAGATAGGAGCTTTAAAAAGGTGATCAAGTTAAAAAGAGACTGTGAAGGTGTGCCCTAGACTGATCTGCCTGGTGTCCTCACAAAAAGAGGAAATGTGGATGCGCAGAAAGATACCTGACGTGTGTGCACAGAGGAAAGACCGCGTGAGGACAAAGTGAGAAGGCGGCGTCTGCAAGCCAAGGAGATAGGCCTCAGAGGCAACCAAGCCTACTGACTCCTTGATCTTGAACTTCTGGCCTCCAGATTCTGTTGTTTAAGCCGGCCAGTCTGCTGTACTTTGTGGCAGGTGGCCCGAGCTGACTCAGACGGGCGTATTCCCTCCATGAGATGCCACACAGCAGAGGGGCTGCACGAGCCGTGATGGCACACAGCAGCATGGGGACATGTCACAAACAGGATGGCGGGCCACAGGAGGCAGCCACGAAAGAGCACCAATGGCACGTGTGCGGCTGCACAAAGTCCAAATCCAGGCAGAGCCAGCCTGTGGTGCTTGAGGCTTTCACTGAAGTCTGGCAAACGTCCAGAAAAGTGCACGACTGACTTGGGGTAACACCTGCAAGGGGCCTGAGGGGCTGCGGGTGCTGGTAAATTCGGGGTCTTGATCTGGGTGCTGGCTACACGGGTGTGTTTACTTTATTAAGAAAATGCATCAGATTGGGCACTTAGGATTTGTGCCCTTTTCTGATCCTTTAATAAAAACTTGACCGAAAACACTTTACATAATCATGTCCTGCAGCCGATTTAGAGCGCACGCTCCCTAAGGAGGCCCTTGCTCCTCAGCAAGGCGTCTTCCCCAGCCTTTTCCTCTAAAAACTGAGATCGGTTAGGTGGGCTCTGCAGGGCTATCCTTCTCTGCCGGCTCCCACTGGTCTGGACTGAGGTATACTTCATCTGACCCAACTTTTGTATTGCCTCTTCTCACTGTGTCCCCTGCTTAAGAGTCTGTGGCTTGTGTCACCCGTGATTTGTTTTCTCAGCATGAGCAATGCATTATAACTTCTTCCAGAATGATTGGCTCAGCTCTCACCAGCGTGTGGTGTACTTAGGGTGGTGCAGTACACAACCTACACAACAGTCTATGGCAACCCTGGTCTTCATCTCAGCTCCCAAGGTTCTGTGAAGTCTGTGGGACCTAGACACACTCTCCATCCATCCCCTACCTAACCTTTGCCCTCAGCTGTTGTCATGGCTGGGGCCTCCTCATCCTTCTCTACCCCTCACAAAGACTGCAAGGTAGACATTCCCTGGATCTCTTGTGGAATGGGTAGGTGTGGGTGCCAGAGCCAGGTGAGGGGCGGCTGTGAAGTTGGTTCTGGCCTGTGGAGAAAGCCAAGGAGCCAAGAGCAGCAGACACAAGGAAGAGGGAGAGAGAATTGTGAGCGAGCCTTAGCTCTCATCTCTCCTGAGGCCTCAACTTCCTGAGCTTTAATTACTAAGTCCAGCAAATTCCCCTTTTGGCCCATGCTGGTTTGAAATGGGTTTATGCCCGCAAGAACCAAAAAATTTCTGACTAATACGTCCGTTAAAGGTTTTTTCCCCCAAAGAAGCAGACTTCCTTCAAAGGTGAATTCGAACTCCTGGCTGGAGGAAAGCAGGAAAGTTTGTTCAAGTTTTGAAAGAGTGAGACAAGTCTGCCCCTTTTCACCCATTCCCCTTCAGGTCCCCTTCTGCTCACCAAGACTGCGAAGAAGCCGGGCTCAGGCTCAGCTTGAGTGCCCTGTCCACGAACACCAGGCTCGAGAATTTAGATCTTTGCTCAACGAACAGATCACGTGAATGTGACATAGTAACACCAGGAAATACGCTCCCTGACCCAGGTGGTATCCCCTTAGGTGCTGGTTTATCTTCTGGGGATGAGGAAGCCCTTCTGGGAACCCCTTTGGGGCTGACAAAAATTCAGGCATTGTCGGGAATGTGGATTAAGCTGTTCTGATTGCAGGGGCAGATCCATGTTTCGATATTTTCCCCATGGTTACAGCTCGAGATTTTGATGAGCTGTCTGAGTGTTTACAGAAGCACGATGTTTTCAGGAGCAGCTGAGAGAGTCTTTTTGGGAGGCCTGTGTTGAGAAGCCATTGTGACATGGGTGTCATCACAGGATATGCCGTGCCGGATGGACAGATACAACAGACATGGGGAGAGGAAGCAAAGTCTCTTTAATGATGAGGGGTGTGGAAACGTGTGGAAATGGTTAGAAAGCAAGAGACGACCCAGCCGGCTTCCAGAGAGAGGTGAGGCTTCCCACGTGCCCCAGGTCCCCAGAAGGACAGCCCTCCATGAGAGATGCCAACCTCACAGAGCAAGGGCTCTGCCAGGCACAGGAGCAGGCCTCTGCCATTCTCATGGGAGGGTGAGTCGGTTTATCTCCGTTACTGCCACTGCAACCCCAAAAGTTTTGGAGACTCTGGCTACATACCCACCCACTCAGTGCTGGGGTGGTACAGAACAACTCTAGCACATTCCTGAGTGTTCACCCTGAAACTGGGTAAAGGCCTATTTCCCAGGAGTATCCTTTCCTGCAGAGGGCACTCGTTCTCCCGGAGGGGCTGAATAGGGGCACGTTTTGCCAAATCAGGTTCCGAATTGGTTTCACAAACTTCTACTCACCCGTGCCCGCGTCAGCATATCCTCATCAGTGTTAGATTGGAAGATTTTTTTCCTCACTTGACAGATATAAAGTGATATTTATTCTTAGTTTTTGTTTTCGTTTATATCTATTTTTAAATAATGCACTGAGGTCATGTTTTGAATATCATCTAATACGTATTCCTTTCTCTATAATCCGTTCTTTTCCTTCCTTACAGCCTGGGCCTCGAAGCAGATGCAAACCTCTCTAAGGAAGAAAGGGGCGGCTACAGCGGGAATCAAAGACACCATTTCTCAGCTTTGAGTTTTAAAGTAGTCTTAAAATTTCATAGCAAGACAATGGTCTCGAAAGCCAGACTTTTCAGAGAAAGGTTTTTCTTAAAACTCCGAAGGCTGGAGTTTTCACACATCAAACAATCAAAGCTGAGAGAGGTTGAATGCTCATTTTGTGAGTCATAGAGCAGGGCAGAATGAGGATATGACAAAAGGGAAGTTTCTACCCCACAGGAAGGAGAACAGTGATTTTGAGACTTGGGGAAAGAATTGAGAAATGGGGCAAAGAAATGCAGGCAGGGGTCAGGTGGTGTGCTGGTTCTCACCACCCCTCCCATTGGGATCAAACTCCAGGGGTAAGGGAGGACGGGAACATCCAGGTAGTTTTAGGGCCTCCAAGAACTTCAGGGCTGGTGCCCCCACTTCCCCAGATGTAGCCTGAGGAGTCTTCACATCTTTCAGAGGAGCCTTTGGGTCAGCCTGATACTGCATCCAACATGGCGCCCAAGCCAAGGAGTAGAGATGACTGAGGGAGATGCTCTGGTGGGTTGGGCCTGAGATAGCACCCCTGGTTCGTAATGATCCAGCATATGATGTGGAGGAGGTCCAGAAGTTCCTGTGTGCCACAGGGGAACCTGAAAAGTAGCTGAGGTGCTAGCTGGTGAGTTCACTAGGACGTCATCACGGCAAAAGGCAAAGTGACCAGAGCTTCAGGATGGACTTCTCAAACCAGGGGTCAAATGGCTTTCCGTGCAGGCCTCAGGGAAGCAGGAGCCTCAGTGAGAGGCAGGTGAGGCCAAGGCAGCCAGGCAGCCTCCAACCCCCAGGCAACATGTAACTGTGCCGCAAGACCTGAAGACACACAAGCTTCCTCTGCAACCAGCTGCCATCTTGGAATGAAGAAGGAGAAGGAAACCCCTTGGGGTGATGGAGAAACCCAAAGATGAAGTAATTACTCAAAAGGAAATGATTTTAACCCGAGAGAGTCTGAGATGCTACAACGGCAAGAACAAGAGTTTTTTGTCTACAGTAGAAATGAGGTCTCAGGAGATGATTGGGATTTTATTGATGGTCATGTTTTACACATCCAAGCAAATTCCACCTTCACAGGATCCTCATGACTTCTATCATAACATACGTTATTTTTTCCAATTATGATGGTAATATGATTTCATTTTAGAAAATTTGGGGAACAAGACCATAGAGAAGAAAACAAAAATCCCGTCATCTCATCAACCAAAGAGAACTACAGTTAACATCTTTGTTGATTTCCTTCCAGTCTTTTCTCTATGTGTACGTGTTTGTGTGTGTATTACTGTGACTGGACACTTACATAGCTTGTTGGTTGACAAGATTCTTTAATGTCTAAAGCACTTTTGTTTGTGGAAAGGAATACCCACCACTTTGTGTACTTTGTTTATTATCTTTAAATAATCACCACTTTAAATAATCACCATTACAATCACTTCTAAATATTCACAGGACTCATGACCACTAAATCGAAAATATAAGAAGCTAACAAATTCAGTTTCCCCAAATGCTTAAACATTGATTGAAGTGTGATCAATTAAACTTCCCTAAGCAATTGATTACCAGTCTCCAATATATACAGATTTTCTCATGTGTTTTAAACGCCTTAAAATGGAGACAGAACACGCCCACAATGACAAGGATTTCTAAACTGGGCAGCGCTTACACTAAAGCTGTTACAGAAGCGCTAAGACCATGGGTTTACGTCGTATCTCCATCATCTCCTCCTTACTCCTCTGTTGGTTTCTCCCCAGAGGCACGACTGTCTTCCCTTAGCTGAGAGAGCGGGGCTGCCTCGGCACTGGCTGAGGTGGCGTAAAGGGCAACAGGTCAGAGACCGCTCAGATTATTGGCTCTGAGTGCTCAGACAGGATTTGATTTTTTATAGTCCTCCTCTTTGCCCCCAAGTGACACTTGCTCTGGGTGTTCTCACTTTGTAGCCCCGCCTGTTATAATCCTGCTTTACAATTGTTCTGGGCAGTGGGGCAACTGACCTGGTTTAGATAAAAATTTGCCACACTGAAACGACAGCTTCTCTTTCTCATTGACTATTTTGACCTATAATATTGACACTCTTTTTTTTTAATGAGTATTTTGTGAATGATTAAATTTTCTTCAAAACTGTTTTTTAATGGTTGCATAACATTTACTGGGATGAACGCACCATGATTTATTTAAGCTATCTACTTAACTATTTTGGGGTATATAGATTATATTCCATTTTTCTTTCCATTAAATCCATCTCTGCTTAGATGACGCTTGCTTGTGAATCTCAGCATGCCTTTCTAGTTGATTGGGTTAAATTCATAGAAGGGAACCTCTTGGGTCAATGGTTATGAGGATATTTAAGGCTTTTGATACTTGATGCCAAATTACCTTCTGGAACGGCTCATCGTTCTGGTGTGGTCCCACATAGGACAGGAAAAGGCACTGCCATCTTTCTTTGGAGCCAGGGTAACCAAGGCATGGCAGAGCGAATTGTCTAAAGGGAGAGTAACTGGAGGTTCCAGCGAAGGAAGGTCCATGCCAGGTTTCCGAACATCCCCTAAGTCGCTTGATGTGGTAACTGTGCTTTTCAAACTGACCACTCAGACCCAACCTGACAAGACCAGGCATACTTCACGAACACTGGAAAAGAATATTTAGAATCAAGACAGTTTCAGACAAGCTGGAACATGGTATGATTAGCTGTTCATACCTATATTGTCCAATATGGCAGCCGCCAGCCACATGCAGCTATCGAGCTACTGTGACTGAGGAATGGAATTTCTAATTTATTTTAATTTTAATTTAAAAAATGATATTTGATTCAGTTATTAGAAAACTCTTAAGTGTGTTTGGAACAATTTGGGTATGTGAATTTTTTTATGCTAAGTTTTATGAAGCCTAACTAAATACAGATCAATATTCCCAATGAAAATTTAGCACCCAAACTGAGATGTGCTGTAAGTGTAAACACACACTGGGTTTGAAAGACTTCGTATGAAAGAAGAATGTAAGCTATTTCGTTAGTAAATGTTTTGTACTGCTCACAGGGTGCAATGACAATATTTTGAATATAGAGGGTTAAATAAAATACGTGATTAAAATTAATTCCACCTACTTCTCCTTTTTTAAAATAAACTTTTTACTTTAGAACACTTTGAGATTTACAGAAAAATTGCAAAGGTAATATGGAGAGGTCCCATAAGCCCCACACCCAGTTTCCCTATTATTAACATCTTAACATTAGTATGATATAGTTGTTACAATTAATGAGCCAGTACTGATACATCATTATTGACTAAAGTCCACACTTTACTCAAATTTCCCTAATTTTCACCTAATGCTGTTTTTCTGTTAGAGGATCCCAACCAGGATATCGCATTACGTTTAGTCTCCCTTTCTCCTTAGGCTCCTCTTGGCTGTGACGGTGTCACACTTTCCCTGTTTTGATGACCCTGTTATGAGGAGTACTGGTCAGGTGTTGTGTAGAGTGTCCCTCAACTGTAAGTCATCGAGATTTTCTCCTGATTAGACTGGGGTTATGGGTTTGGGGAGGAAGACCACGGAGGTAAAGTGCCCTTCCCATCACATCGTATGAAGGGGCCAACTGTCAACGTTCCCCTAGACAGCCTGGCCGAGGCGGGGTTTGCCAGGTTCTCCGCGGTGAAGCGACTCT
Source organism: Equus caballus (assembly GCF_041296265.1). NCBI lineage: Eukaryota > Metazoa > Chordata > Mammalia > Perissodactyla > Equidae > Equus > Equus caballus. The sequence continues at coordinate 52,767,574 of NC_091699.1, read as the reverse complement.
TTCCCTGCCCACCGCCGTCTTCGGAAGCGCGTGTTGTGCAGCCTACACACTGGGGAGTGGTGCTCCTCTCCCTTGAGAGAAGAGATTGATGGAAATTATTTGGAATTCTTTTGTAGGGGAAATTCATCTCTTCTCAGCCACATATTTATTTGTTCAATCATTTATTTATATCAGCATGGAGTCATGGATATTTATTTTATTCTTTGGGTTATAATCCAATATTACTTTATTTACTTTGTTGATCTGGTTGTTCTAGCTTTGGCCGTTGGAAGCTCTCTCAGTTTGCTCCTGTGTCCCTTTGACATACTCCATTGTGTGGGATTTTTTGAGCCTGTTTCTTCTTTTTTTGCTGTGGCTACTGGAACATGTGAACTCACACTTGCAGCATGCTTTGTGTTTCTATTGGACAGCTCTGACCTGACTCTCTTGTATGTGGGGATTTGGTATTTAGAACATTCTTCACCCTGGGACCAGCAAGAGGGTCTAAGCCCTGTGGGCATCATAAATCTTGCATTCAGTCATTTTTCCCTCTTTGCTTTGCCTGCTGGGAAACTCAGTGCCAATATTACAATCCTTACCTAGAAATATCTTGGTATACTGAGTTTCCTTCTGGATGTATTTATCTCTGTTTGATTGATTGATTGATTGATTGATTGATGTCTCTGTTTCTCCACTGTCTCAACTCCAACAATTAATCATTTTACCTTTTTGTATTGTAGATAATTTTGTTAAGCCATGCTGAATCCTCTGAATAAGGCAGGTTTACAGGACAATGCTAATGCTCTGCCCAGATTCCTCAAACCCCCTTTTACTGTTGTATGTAAGCACGTGTGTGGTCCCCACCTCCACTTCCAATAGCTGGCCCCTGGCTCTTCTTTGGAGATCCCGCCTTGCACTATTGGGGGAGGCATTGCCTGAGAATTTATGTCGCTCTGGGGTGGCCCTTAACCAAAGACTGGTGTGAGAACGTGGAAGTCTTGTCAAGGTGCACTGAAGGCAGGAAGGAGGGGGGATTCCGAGGTGCCACTTACACTGCAGAGTCCCCTGTGGGATCAGGCTGAAGCCACCCTCCTTGGGACTTTACTCAGATGGCACCCTGGTGAGACCCCCCCGAGAATGCATCCTTCAAGAATCACTTGTACACTAAGCTCATCTCAACGTCTGCTTGGGGACTCTGACCTAAGACAGCCAGTGACACATTTTTAAACATTAAAATAAATTGGAAAAAATAGCAGGCTCTGTGGGTGTTCTCAGGAATATGAGTTGGTTTGTGCAGCTTATTATGTAAAAAAAAAAATGTCTGACTCCTTTTCCTCGGCATATCAGTCTGGAGTCGGAGCTTTAACAGCAGGGGACAGGAGCAGGAGCCCTCTTAGCTGTGGGTGGTCCTTTGGCATTTCCTGGGGACACTGACACCGGGCCCCAAGGAACTTCTGCAGGGGCTGGAACCCCCTCAGAGAATGGAGGGAGGCTTCTCTGCTCCCTCGCTGCTGCCCTCCCAAGTACACAGGCAAGGCCAGAGGCCAGAGCAGTGGGCAGTTCAACCAAAATGAATGTCCTGTTGCACCTGCCTCAGTGGGCCCACATCTCAGGTCCACCCACAGGCCTGGGGGAAGGATGAGACAGAGTGGGGGTGCAACAACCCACAGTGCGGATGCTGAGTGGAGATGCAGTTTGGTTTGCTGCCCTGAGTGACCACAGAGAGGGTTTCTGGAACTCTCCACCTTCCTGGCAGAGAAGAGTGCTCTGTCCCCTGACTGCTAACAGCTGGGAAGTGTGAGTGTGTGTGTTACTCGAACAGCTCAGAAGCCCCGCGAGCTCGGAGAAATGTCCTAGTTCAGGTTCTGCCTTTTGTGGAGAGGCAGAAGGTGGACACCTTGGTTCTTGGCAGTAGCTGGTCAGACCTAGTGAACGCCACTTGCCTGTGTCTAGATCCTCGGCTAAGGCCGGCTGAGCCTCCTGGAAAGGGCGCCACCTGGTGGTGGGCACTTTAGAGGCCTGGAGCACGCTCTCCCCGCCCCTTCTCTCTCTCCCTCTCTCTTGCTCAGCTGGTGCCTGTGTGCAGGTAGGGGGTAAGGAGGGGTGGGGCATGGAGATTTCCCCTCTGCAGCCTCTGATTTCCCTGGCAATCTGCTGCTTTGGGCAGGTTTGTTGGCTTGCTGTGATCGAGGGCTTGGCTGGGGCGCTGGACCCAGATGCTGGAATTCAGGCCCAGCTTCATCACCGTAGGAACTTAGACAAGTTACTAAAGGTCGTTGAGCCTCAGTTTCTCATCTGTGAGAGGGAGATCAAGGCCCTACCTCTAGGTTCTATGTAAAGAATAAGTGAGATTATGTGTTATCTGAGTTTGGGTTCCCCAAAAGCAGATCCTGAGAGATCCCAACGTAAGTCGTTTATTTGAGAGGGGAATCTCAGGAAACACCACTTGGGGAGAGGGATGTGAGTCAGGGGAGAGGAAGAAGGTAGCAAGGTGTGCTGCCACTGGGAACACCTGGTGCTCAGTCACCATCAGCATTACCCGGCCAGGGAGGCACTGGAGCTGAGTGCTGCTCCACCGATCCCCATCGGGCTCTGATTGAGGGCTGCTCTTGGGGTTCTTTAATTCCTCAGCACTTTGGCTTATTCAGTGCATGGGCATAGTGGGCTCCAGCAGCCAGTGTCCCAAGATGGATTCAGAAATGATGGCATTTGGAAGTTAGGCCAATACGCATGGCAATGGTCAATGGGGAGGAGTTATGGGTGGGGAACCACCAAAATCTATATGCGTATTTAAAAGTTCTCAGAACAGAGAGGGGCACTAGTAACAGCTCAGTAAACAATAGCTATTAATAATAGTACACATCAGTGGTCCAGTCAAGCGCACTCCTTCTCCACCAAAGTGTGACATGACCAATAAACTGGAAGGGGGTACCGATAGACTGTGCACCATGGGGAGGGCAGGCGCCAACAGCCCCACAAGAGGGTGTTTGATGTCGCCCCATTTTACAGATAAGGGAGCTCAGGCTCATAGAGCGTGAGAGCCACGTCATGGTCACGGGTCAGTTTACGTCAGTGTTGGTCTCCCACGGGCAGGTACTTCTCCCCCGCCAGCGCCAGGACTGTAAAGAGTTTTCATCTTCTGCCTGAATTAAAATGCTCTCTTTTTCTGAGCCCAACCATGACTGTGCAGAATTTGTTTCCATCTGCAAAATGTCAAGGCTGAGTCTTTTATGTTCTGCCCTGGGTCTGTGCCTGACAACGAGCTCCATCCAAGCCCAGCGGCTGCCTCAAGCCCCCGAGACTCATTGGGAGTCTTGGAATAATAACAAAAGGAATAATTCTCAGTGGCAGGAGAGAGCAAGGGAATGGTTTTATCATTCTTTTCCTGCACCACCCAGACCTGAGAGAAAAGGAGGGAACTGGGGAAACAGAAAAAGCTTGGGGGTCTGCTCTCTCGCTCATTTGCCGTCACGCCCATATGCGATAGTGGAGCTTGCCTGCCGTGGAGCTGGCTTCGTGTCCACCAGGAGCCAGAAATCCAGGGTCCCATAGCCTGCACCATGGTTGGTAATAGTCTGCTCAGCTTTCCTTCCTGAGTGCCACAGCCACATCTGTCAGTGCTGGGGACGAGGAAGAGGCCCCAGCTACCCCCATTTGGCTGTACCAGCAGGAGAGCAGCCTGGGAGTGGGGTGGGGTGGGTGGGCCTGCCACGGAGAGCGCAGGGTGTCATGGTTCAGGGGCAAGGAGCCATTTGTGGGCTCTAGGGCAGGGGACAAAACCCATCTTTTACGGCCCACATTCAGTTCTCACTTGGAACAAGGTTAAGTCTTTCCTTTATTATTTTTAAATTTTTAAATTTTTAAATTTTTTTATTTTGGTAAAATATACATAACATAAAATTTGCCACTTTAACCATTGTTAAGTATATGATTCAGTGGCATTAATTACATTCACAATGTTTTGAAACCATCACCCTTCTGTTTTCAAAACTTTTTCATCCCCTGAAACAGAAACCCTGTACCCCTTACCCCCTTCCTCCAGCCCCTGGTAACCTCTCCTCTTCTTTCTGTCTCTGTGATTTTGACTACTCTGAGCACCTCCCATAAGTGGAATCATATAGTATTTGTCCTTTTGTGACTGGTTTATTTCACTCAGCATAATGTCTTCAAGGTTGCTCCCTGTTGTGGAATATGTCAGAATTGCCCTCCTTTTTAAGGCTGAGTAATACTCCATCATGGGTATAGACTGCATTTGGTTGACCCCTTCATCTGTCGGTGGAGGCAAGCCCTTCCTTTACATCTCTACCTCATCACGCCCTTTAAGAAGAGAGGAACAAAGAAGGCACTCAGCTCCCACACGACACTCCCGCAGCACTGGCCTGCCTTGCCCAGCCACCAGCAGCACCAGTGGTCACTGACACCGTCTGGTAATGCTTCTGAGAACAGCAACTAAGAATAACTTACATGTGTTTCAGTCAATTACCCATAAGCACGGATTTAATGATTTGGTCCTCGGAGGTGAGTAGACTAGGCTGCATATTCTGTGAGGACGAGGTCCAGGCCTGTTTGATCTCCACCCTGCACCCAGAGCTCACTGCGGCCTGCCTGGCAGGTAGTAACACTAAGTGACTATTTTCTGAATGTGGAACGAGACAGCTGGCCCACAGGGCTGGAGTGGATTGCTGACTTGGAGTAATAATACTCCCAGCACTGTGTGTTGAGCCCTCCACGCCCCTGAGCCTAACTCTCACGCTCCTTCATTCTCATTCTTCCTCCAACAGCCCTGCAAGGATAGGCATCATTCTGCCCATTCTACAGACAGGAAAGCTGAGGTTAAGTGTTTAAGCCAAGGTAGCACATGGCAGAGCCAGGTCCCCATGGAATCTGTGTTCCTGGAAAGGTCTGGAGAGGAAATAAACTCTTTAGTGTGTTACCTTTTGAAATCTTTACAATACCTGTGGAGAAGTACTGTTACTACTCCCATTTCACAGACAAGGAAATTGAGGCCTAGCAAGCAGCTAGCAAATGGCGGGGCCGTATCTGAGCCTGACCAGGCTGGCCTCACTGCCCACCACCTCCACCCGCCTCACTGGTCCAGTTTCTCACTCCGTTCTCCTGGAATCACTCCACAAGCTAAAACGTCAGGTGTTGCTGGGTCTTTGGCTTCTCTCTGAATACAACTGGTGGGAGGAAGAGAGTCTACGGGGGTTTTCCCATCTCACCTGGCTAATTGAGTGTGATTGGGGGCTCCTGAATGAGGCAGATGTGTGGCGTGACAGACACGCGCTTATTGAACCCGGTAATCACACTCGTCGTGGATCTATGTTTAGAAGGGATTGGAGCTGTGTGAGTCGGCTGGGGCATTGCTGGAATGACGGGGGCAGTGCTGGAGCACCCCAGCTCTGTCTGCTGCCTTCCCCATAGGGCAAAGACTCGAGACCCAGAAGAGAACCTGGAGCCCCCCCCTACACTGAATGGGCAGGACCGGGGCAGGCACTTGCCCCAGGGCAACGGCTCCAAGCCCCAAGTGGTACCAGGACTCTACATGTCAGCTGGCTTGTCAGAGGGAGGCGAAAGTCCCCAAGAAACCTCCCTCCACGTCCCCAGTGCCCTCAGAGTGAGCCAGACTCCAGGCAGGGGGAGAGAGGGCGCTTCCAAAAGGTCAAGAACAACTGCTCTGGATATTTTCAAATGTCAGCAATAATAAACTCCACTTGCTGAGCCTGCCTCTGCACCAGGGAGCGCCCAAGGGGTCTTCATAATGAACCCTCCCAACTCTCCTGCTGCAAGGTAGGTGTTATGTTCCACTTTTACAAATGAGAAAACGGAACTCAGCGAGGGGAAATGGCAGAGCTAAGATGCAAACTCAACGTCCCTCCGTGATGCCTAACCCCCACTCCTTTGCCTCTTTGTTTGTGAAAACCCTTTAGCACCAGGGGAGGTGCATGAGAGAGCCGTTGAGCTCCCCGCACATGGATGCTGGTGGGGCGATTGTGTGCAGGGCGGCAGGTGGGTCTGTGGTGTCCTGGGTGACAGGCAATGGAGAGAGGGCCCCTCTGGGCATCGCCCACAGCTGTCTGGAGCCCCTGTTTCTCTGGGCTGGCTCTCTGGCAGCCCCATGTGGGAGGCGCACTTGGGTCTGCCCTCAGGTATTCTAATCCAGGTGAGTCTTCACAGAGCAACCAGGCCAGGACAGCTGCTGTTTCCTTGCAGATCCTAATTGCAGGGGTGTCCTTGGCAATAGGAATGCCAGTTCCCACCGAGGTGGCTCGGGCTCTTGAAAAAAAAACTCTGAAGGTCAAAGGGGCCACAGAAGAAATCTACCAAACCTTCTCTGAGCCTGGGCTGGAAGGGTCCTGAAAGGAAACCACAGGAATACATGATTCCTGCTTGTAATTAAATCCAACAGAGAGTTCTGGAGGGCCTGCCATGGGCACATCTCTGCTGTGGTCACATCTCTGGGCAAAATTCCGGGATTCTCCCTACACCAGGAGGTTACATCCTAGGTGGGTTTTGGAGTCACAGACTTGGCCTTGATCCTGGTTCTGTTTCTCACCAGCTAAGCAGAACGTCTCAGAGCCTCTCCTTCCTCATTGTCTCAGGGTGGAGGTGAGGCTGGGTACCACTGGCTAGGGACAGAACACAGTGCCCGGCACTTGGTTAGTCCTCAACCATGACAGTTATTGCTATCCTTCATTTTCATTATTTGGCAAAGCGGTTAAAAGTAGGGTTGTCAGATAAAGTACAGGGTGCCCAGTTAAATTTGAATTTAGGATAAACAGCAAGGAATTTTTTAGTATAAGTATGTCCCATTCGATATTTGGGATATACTTGTATTGAAATAATTATTCATTGTTTACCTGAAATTCAAATTTAACTGGGCACCTTGTATTTTTATTTGCTACATCTGGCAACTCTAGAGCTTGGGCAGGTTACTTAACCACTCTGTGCCTCAGTTTCCTTATCTGCAAATCCAGATAACAGCAGCAACTCCCTCACAGGGTTATCCGGAGGCTAAATGAGAGAATTTTGTAAAGCATTTAGCGTGGTGCCAAGCTGCCCGACCTAGCAGGCACTCAGCAGTAAGGGTTAGCTGTGCCTACAAGGGAAGCATGGAAGGGAGTGGCTGGGCCCTGCCTCAGAGTCCCCCAGCACCCAGGTCCTGGAGGCAACCCAATCTCCTTCAGGGGGAAGGAAGCGTTTGCAGCTGGTCAGGCTGTTTGTTCTCTCATTTGCCTGCTGCCTCCCCCACCCCCAGGTGTCCCGGGCTGTCCACAATGTGCCCCCGCCTTATTCTTACCTCTGCTGCCCTTGAGCTGCAGCCTTGCCACCTTTCTGCCTGGGCCTCTGTCTGTTCCTGCCCTAAATGGCCAGGCCCTGGGGGCCTCTGGCCTGCCCGGAATACGCCTCCCCTGACTGGGTCCTCCACCCCAACCTCCAGCCCAGACTGCATCCATCTAGCAACTTCTACTGGACACCCCCCAACCCTGCATAGGGCAAATGCCCTCTCTGTGCCCTGCCCCATGCCACGTCCATGGCGGCCCCACAGGATCCTCCCAGCCCTTTGATGCTGGGTCAGTGTATCAGTGTAGCAGGACCCTCATCTGAGCAGGTAAAGCACCCTGGGGTCCTGGGTGACGGAGAGGAGAGCAACCTCCCGGGCCACAGACGCAGGGGAGGTAGGATGGTGTCGACCTAAAGACCAAGATGAGGCTTCTCCTATTTCAAGTCTGACCTAAAAAGCACCTTTTCATGAGAAGTTCATAGGTTGTAATATCTTCCATAGGTGCCTCTCAGGCCTGTTCCCTTCCATCACATCACTTAATCATTTACCAAGACGTTCAGAAGGGAAGATTTTGAAATTTGTTTCTTTGAAGCTTAACTTTTTAAAAAACATGCGAGCTGGTTTCTAGATTTTTCCCATCATTCCAGCTTCCTGAGCCCCACATCTTTTAGGAGATCCCAAGTTCCCTACCTCTTATCTGACAGATAAGATTCCCAACGGAGGGCCATTAGACACCCAGTAGGTGAATCTGAACCCCTTTTGAACACCTATTTGGAGATATTCCAAATTTAATGACCATGGAGCCAACCTGGGCCATGCATGGTTCTCTATCCTGAGAAAATGCCAGACCCTTGGATTGCATTCAGAAGTTGAGGGAAGGCAAACCAATTTTTAAAAGGTAGACAAGAGTCTTCACAAAGGGAGAGACATGAATGGCCAATAGTCAGATGAAAAAGTGCCCAATATAGTCACCTGAGAAATACAAAATAAAACCACAATGAGAAACTGCTACACGTTTACTAGAATAGCGAAAATTAAGACAGACCATTCCAGATGCTGAGGATGTTGGAGCAACCCAAACTCATGTATTGCTGATGGGAGTGTAAAATGATACAAAAACTTTGGAAAAAGTGGAGTTCTTATGAAGATGAACATAAACATACATTTACTCTATGATTCCAATTCTACTTCTAGATATTTACCCAAGAAAAATGAAAACATATGTCCACATATGTGGATTTTCACAGCAGCTTTAATAAAGTAACTCAAAAGTGGAAACAACCCATGTGTCCATTATGGAGAAGGGATATACTGTGGTACGGTGTAGAATGGAATACTACCCAGCAATGAAGAGGAACCAACTAGTGAAATGCATAACAACATAGTTGAATCCCACAGATACGCTGAACAAAAGTAGGCATACAGGAGTCCACACTCTGATCACATTTATATGAAGTTCTAGAAAAGGCAAAACTAAACTAACCAATGGTGAAAGAGATGGGAACAGTGGTTACCGTATGTGTGTTTGTGTGTGTGTAGTGGGGTGGGGTGTATGAGGTGGGGAATAGGGTTAGAGAGGGGGCACAAGGAAACTTTTTGAGGTGATGGAAATTTTCTGTATCTTGACAGAGTCTGGGTTATGTGGATGTATGCATTTGTCAAGAGTGATCAAGAACCTAAGATCTCATCACATGTAAATTATACCCTAAACAAAACAGAACAAAACAAACCCCTTGCCCCTACATTAATTATTAATTCATTAAAAGAGAGAGGAAGAAAACACATTTTAAAATCTCTTCCCCTGCAATTTGGATGCCCAGGATAGCTTACCCCGTGCTGATTGAGAAGCCTCACTCTACAGTCCCAGTAGATATTATCAACTCTGTTTTGCAGAGGGAAATACTGGGGTTCCATGGGTGTAGCTAACTTGCTCAGGGTCATCAAGAAAATGTCAGTTCCAGCCCTGCCCCATGTCTGTCTGGCTCTATAGCCCATTCTGGACCACCTCTCCTGGGCTCCCCTCCCGGGGACTGAGCATGCGTCCCCGAGATGCTTGGCGGTATGCCAGGAGGGAAACAGGTTTTCCTCTTGGATGATCAAGTTAAATAATTAAATTTTTTGCAAACAGACGATGGTGTAGCAAGTAAATTTTGCTGAATTTTTAAAATAAAAGGTACTATTTTTTAAAAAGTGCCCCTTGTAAGAGGCAGTATTAGGTAACAACCTCAGATTCCCCAGGATGGGGGGCATTCTCCATAGTGGCCAGGGGGCCTTTCGTGGAAGAGTTTGAGAATTAATTCACCGCATCATTATACCACCTTGCCGTGTGTCTGGCCGCCAGCTCCTGCCTCTGTGGGCCTGTACTGCTCACTGAGCAAGCAGGCTCTAGTCTGATGCTCAGGGTCATGCACCAGAGACCTGGTCCTGCCCTGGGGGTAGTGGTGGGGGGTGTGGTTCAATCTGCTGTGTTCCCTGTTGTCCTGTACCAGGTAGATGGAACAGGACACACAGCTTTCACACATGTGGCATAAAGTTCCATTACACTTTAAGTTTATGTTACAAGGGCTATCAACTTGGAGAATCAAAACTGATTCTTTTAATGTCCACGAGATGAGCATTTTGGGGAAGGACCAGAAGGAGTTTCCTCATGGCCTTTAGTGCTTATTAAATGCTATATGCGAACACTGTTTTCCACACTGCTTCTGGCTGTCTGCTTGAAGATGCGACTCGTCAATCGCCTGAAACTCGAAGATGGCTGGAGCAGAGCAGGTGTCTGCAAACTACAGCAAAGGACCTGTTTTTGTATGACCTGTGAGCTAGGAATAATTTTTACATTTTTAATGAGTCAAAAATATCAGAAGAAAGATAATTCATGACTTGTGAAATTTATACGAAATTCAAATTTCCGTGTCTACAAATAAAGCCTTACTAGAACACAGCCAAATTCATTCATTGACCTATTATTTATGGCTACTTTTGAGCAACACTGGCAGAGCCGAGTAGTTGTGACGGAGACTGCATGGCCCACAAAGCTGAAAATATTTACTACTTGGCTCTTTGCAGAAAAAGTTTGCCAGCTTCTGCTGTAGAGCAGAGGCGTCTTGCCCGGAGCTCACAGGAACTCTGCAGGATTGCCCGGGAGCAATCTCTAGAGCGAACTGTCTCTCCTTCCCCAATGGAGTGTGGCTGCTGCCCCCACATTCAACTTCCCATGGCATTGATGGCTTCTCCCCCAGGGGAGAAGGATGGGCATGACCTCGCTGTTCCCATGTCTCAGGTGCTAGGCAGCCAGGACTCCCTGAATCTCTAGCACCTAAGCTCCGAGTCTTATATGGCACAGGTAAGAACAACCTTGTTCCGTGGGACACATACTTTAAGTCTGGCACCAAAGATTCTGATTAAAAAATGAGGCAATTTATTTGACTGACCATTTAATTTTTATTTTGGAAAAATGTGCTTAAAATATACTTCTGGTTACCGTAAGCTAAAATATGCATAATTAGATCTAAATCTTCTAAATCTGGTTTACACAAGAAAAAAAAAGAGAAGAAAGAAAACAAATGGATTCCGATGTTGGATGAATTCATGTTTGTTTGTCTGTTTGGTTTTTTTTTTTTAAAGATTTTATTATTTCCTTTTTCTCCCCAAAGCCCCCCGGTACATAGTTGTATATTCTTCGTTGTGGGTTCTTCTAGTTGTGGCATGTGGGACGCCGCCTCAGCATGGTCTGATGAGCAGTGCCATGTCCGTGCCCAGGATTTGAACCAACGAAACACTGGGCTGCCTGCAGCGGAGTGCGCGAACTTAACCACTCGGCCACGGGGCCAGCCCCGTTTGTTTGTTTTAAAGTAACTTTCAGTGGAATTACCAAACTGGGTAAACCTTAGTGGCGGCACGGATGCACAGGAGAGACAGGGCTCTGTGACCACTCTCTCGTGCCTGAGCTATGAACTTGGGTAAGATATTCAGCCTCCCAGAGCCTGAGTCTGTTCAAAAGTCATTAAGATGTGGAGAATATTACCTACCCTACAAGATTCCTTGAGGATTTGGAAGGTCAAGCTGCTGGCATGAGCAGGCACACAGCCCATGCTAATTTCTCTCTTCCTTACCTGTGTGGACCCTGCCTTAGAGCATGACACCCAGTGTTAACTGACAAAGTTAAAGACGTCACTTTTTAAATGTTAAAAATTTCTCATTTCTCATTAGCTTCCTTGGCTTGAAAAATCTTTATTCCGTGGCTCTGGTCATTTGAATAGAAGAATGCAGAAATCATAATTCTGTAAATTATGAGACCCACACAAATAGCCAATTTAGACAATCTAGTGGCAAAAATCATTCTGCTATCTTAAAAATCCTCTTTTCTTATTTGTTCCATGTTTTTCCCGTTCAAGGCACCCAGAAAAGTGAGTGGCCTTGGCCTCTGTTTCAGTCTGCCTGGTGAAGTGACACTTGAGGGGTGATTCTTTGTAGCTGGTGTGGTCTGACTCGCCTGGAAGATGGGGAGGGGAGGCCAGAACGTGGGACTGCAGGCCTGGAGGGACTGAGGCCTCGCCTGGCCCAACAATCTTGTTCTGTCGACGAGGAAACTGAGGCTCCGAGGAGGAGCGCTTTGCCCATGGCCAAACAGCTCATTAATGGTAAAGCAGGTACCGTAAGCAGGTGCCCCGGTGCCCTGTCCCATGTTATTACCAGTCTGCTGGCAGCCTTAGCGATACTAATACTGTATCCAATACTAATACAATACTAATGTTAATGCTAATGCTAATACTGTGGCACTGCCCTTATAATGCAAGTATTGGGGAGCCAGGACTTTCAACACAGAGGCAAATAGCAGGGGCTTCTGACTTCATCAGGGAGGGCCAGCATGACAGAGCCAGCTGTACCTCAGTTGGCACATGTGCAGGACCCCCAGAGGCAAGGCCAGCTGGCCAGACCTCACCTGAGACTGGCAAAGGCCTAGATATCAGCACGCCAGCTGGATGGGGAGTTTAAAGCTCAAGTGGCACACTGAGCTTCATGCTGTCTGGGCACTACGCACCCTGCCATCCATTGCTGGGAACAGGACCCCAGAGCAACGTGGGGTCTCCCGCTATCCTGGGGGCCTGCACACCCATCCCCAGGTGCTGTGAACGTGGGCAGCTAGCATCTCTCAGCTGCCTCCTTCTCTGGAGAACCAGGCCCAGCTAAATGGGAGCTGCCAGGAGGCTACACGGCCCCCGGCATCCAGACTTTGGCCAAACTGACTGAAATGAGAGTATAAAATGAAATGAGAGCCCTTTGCCTCCAGGTGGGGCAACTCTATGGTGCAGTTCCTGCTCCAGAGCTCCTGTGGGGTCAGGCCGAAGCTGACTCCAGCTGAGACACATTCTGCTTCCCTCGGCCCCCTCCTCCTGAGAGCACCCCTCCATAAATCACCTGTGAAAGTCTCTCTATCTCAGCCTCCGCCTCTAGGGAACCCAATCCTAGACGAGATCCATCACAGAAGACCTCGACACAGCCCATTGATGGTGAGTGGTGCTCAGTACCTTTGGCCCATTGATGGCTCCTGTCCTTGGCTGGTTCCTCCAACTCTGGACCCATCTCCTTCCTCTCTCTGGGTGTTCTGTCTTCAGCCCCTGCCCCCAGCAGCAGGGACATCTGAATGCAGCCATTACTCCGTCATGTGGCATTGTGACAGCTTTTTGGGCAGCATTATACAGGAGCAATATCTTTCCTGCTTATTGAATCTCAGACTTCATTTTCGCACCGAAGACATCAAATAAGCCCAGACAATACAAGGCAGCTCCATGGTTATGAGTCGAGGAGGTGAAGTGCATTGTTCTTCCTCTGAAGTTCTGTTCCGTTCCTTATCAGCCTCATCAGAAATCTCAGACACAAGAGCGGAGACATGTCTCCAGGAGGGGTGGTAAGTTGGGTCTGGCTTCGATATGTGTCTGGAGATGATAAACTTGGGATGGGAAAGATAGACAACCTCCCCACCGCCCCATCTCCGTCAAGCCTTTGGCCCTCCGACAAGTGTCAACATCCTGCGCTGCTGATGTTGGACCCGCACATCAGGAAGACAGCCTTTAACACCTCCTGCCCTGAGAAGCCCTCTACTACCCTCTGCAGAGGGAGGGGACCCGAGGGTGGGGCAGGCAGGGCGCTGAGAAGAGGTGCCTGCTGGGGTTAACACATGTATAACATAGGCATGAACATTTGTCGATAAATATTAGCCACGGTCACTGGGGGTCTGGGACTGTCGCTGATATCGATTCATTGATCTTATGAAGGGCATTTTCTTATTTTTTCAATGACGTAGCATGTGTAACAAAGAAAAGTTTTGAAAACGGTTAAGTACAGCACAATCCCATTTTTAACATAAATAATTACTCATGGATGCACATACATGGGTAAAAACAGACTGGGAGTACACGCACCACAATGCGTGCAGGGCTTATTTTTGGGTGTTAGAAAGACAAGTTCTCTTTTCCTTCTTTTTTATTTATCAACATTTCTAGCACTTCTACAATGAATATACATTATCTGTGTTCAAGCAAGAGTTCAAGGATGATGCTCTTAGCAAAGTGTCCTTTCTGAGCCGTGTTAACCACCGCGGCTGCCCAGTCGGGGACACGGTGACAGTCTGGAGTTGGCACCGTGGGATGTGCCTCCCCGGGGGGGTGAGACATTTCGGACCTCGGGGACTCGAGCCTCCCAGGACTGAAGGAGAAAACCATTTTGGGCAGAGGAGAGTTGCTGGAGCTGTCCCCTCAGGGAGAGCCCTTCCAGGAGGGAAGCCACAGAACCTACTGCCAGCTGTTGTCCCCATGTTCTCCTGCTGGTAGCCACCCCATTGTAGGGCCCCCAGATGCCCTTCCTACTCTGCATTGTTCACCTGCCCTGGGCTGTGGCTCCAGGTCATCCTCTCCATTTCTCCGCCCTTTGTGCCTTTGCAAGTGTATGTGGGGGTGGGGGTGGGATGAGGTAGGGATAATTTTTCTGTTTTTGAAGCTGGTGTTCTTAATTCTCTTTTTCTTCTCTCCTCTTAGTTATTGTTTCTCCTTCTACTTCTCCTCCCCTCTCCAGTTCAAAATAACAATTAATAATAATAGTATTTATGATGATGATGATGAGGAGGAGGATATTTATTATTATTATTGCCAGTGTAGTCCTCCTCTAGCAGCTGCAGAATTATCTAGAAACACAAGAGGTGAGGAAGGGTATAATGTTAAAGCCTAAGGTAAGAAAAGAGCATCTTTCTTACTGGGAGAACCAAAGAATATGGAATTTAACCTGAGCCAGGACACTCCTATGATCATAAAATATTCTCAGATAAGATTCCAAGATACTAGAATGATAAAATCACAATTCTAGTTTACTACACAGTGTGAATCATGATTTAACTCCAGAGTGGCTAGCGTACAAGGAGGTAGGCTGGAATAGAGCGATCATGTTGTCGCTGGCTGCTGGGAAACAGCGGTGTTTCAGAGAAAAAGCGGCACAGCCACCAGGACGGGGCTGATGGGCCCTTTGAGGTTCTGAACAGGTTTAAATCTGCAGTCCAGGGGTCACACCTGTGGAGAGATGGAGAGGTAGGTGGTCCGCAATCTCTCCAGGCCCCCTCCCATGCACAGTGACCCTCAGAAAATCTGATAGAACTTCTCAGGAGTGCAGCAAGGACTCCTTGCTGGTCACAGAGCAAAGCAGGTCCTGGGGGGCACCCTGAAGGTAGGCTCTTTCCTCGAGTGCCAAAAATGCTTTCCAGGAGACAATTTGTTACTCAGAGTCACAATGAGACCTTAGGGTGTTATCATGATGCTAATTATTTTGATTTTTCATCACTGCCCCTATGAAAGCACAAAACTAATGGGTCCTTAGTGGCACAGAAGCTCATCCTGGTACTTTAGGAGACAGTTCTGGGAATACTCAGGCTGAGGGTGAGGCGAGGAGAGAGGCCCTTAATTGTCCTGAGTGGGCAGCAGCCACGCCACCAGTCCTCCGAGGACCATGGTACATCGCCATCCTCCTCAGAACACTCCCTTTGGACCCTGGCCTGTCCTGGGGTGCGGCAGAAATCACCAAGTGTCAGCACTGGTGTGGAGGATGCCAAGGCTGCGCTGAGGACTGCGCGGTCTTGACAGCTGGAAGTGAGGGATGAGAGAAGGCGGCAGCTTCTTCAGAAGGCTGATAGCGGAGAAGAAGATGTCTGTGAGCCGTCCTGGCCTGCTGTCTGTGAGACCCCGGCCTTGGAGAAAACAGCAGCAGCTGACAGTGACAGAGCTGCCAGGAGAGTCACGAGGAAAAATCGTGTAAGTTTACAAAGTTACTCAGAGCCGATGGGAGGTTGTAGGCCCAGAGAAGAGGGGGTGCTTGAAAAGTTCTGAGAGCTGGAGGCCAGTAGGAATGCTTGTCCCCGGGGTAAGACCTGGAGCAGACGGAGGATCTGGGTGACCTCGGGGTCTGCCGGCACCTGGTGTGAGCAGACTGCGCGGAGCAGGTTTGCCCTAACGCGGGAGACCCAGCAGGGAAGAGGGGAGAGGTGATACCTCGTAGACGCCTGCCCCCAGTGAGGGTGGTTTTCATTTGTTCCCCAAGCAGTCCTCCACGTGGCAAAATGGTTTGGCACTCCCAGCCCAGAAGGACCAAGTAGTACACTGGGAGAGACGCCCCAGGAGAGGTGTGGCAGAGCTGGGAAGGCAAAGGCACTGTCTAAAGAGGACAGTCCTAGGCTGGGGGTGGGGACAGCAGAAGGTCTACCAGCAAGAGACCAGACGGGACCTGGGAGGTGGATGCCCAGAACAGGCACCGTCGCGCACCCTGGGTGAGGTGTGCACCACAGCAGCCAGCTCACAGCAACCTGGGCCATTGGTTTCTGTCCTCCCCATTCTCTCCTTAGTGATTGTCCCTCCCAGTGTTCTGAGGGAAACCATGTAGCTATGTCACAAGCAACTCAGCCATGCACTGAATGTCTTCACGTTGTTCTTAACTCTCCCAATCCTTATAGTCCTAAACCTCTAAAGCTAGCTGAGAGATAGATGATTTTTTTCCCCAGTGAAAGGAGAGAATTGGAATAGTGAAGACCAGCCCTCTTCTTGCCCCTAATGTCAATGAACTAGTCATTTCTATACGGTGGGCAAGGCACTAGGCCAGGAGAGATGGGATGTCTGTTCTGACCTCTCCATTTCTTTCTCCCCATTTTAATTCTAACTTTCCTCGCATCCTTCTCTCTAGATGACTCCTACATCACAGGGATCCAGAGTGTATTTTTGCCAGATTGAGTTCTTTTGAGACCCAATTTAGCCAAACATTGGAACAGCCACCAGGCTGATGACCTCATCACTTTTGAAATCCCCAGGAGCAGCAACCTAGCTTCCAGTGCGGGCAGGTGAGGTGGGTGTCACAGGAGGAGAGTCTGGAGACGGCTCCTAGGATGAATCCTTTGTCTACTCACCAAAGTCCCGGAAATCTTCTGGCTGACATGTAGATCACACAGGTACAGTGGGGTTGGGGGTTGTTTTCACCAATCCTGCTCCTGATATCAGGTTCTCTTCTCTTCTCAAGACCTGGAAACATGACCTCTTTGGCTCCTTTGTCATTGGGTGGAGCCACATGACTCATTCTAAGCAATGAGCAGACAGGATGTGACTTCTTGGCTGGAGCACTGAATTGCCGTGGGGGACCCTCCAGAGTTCCCTTTCTCCTCACTAGATGATGGTGGCCACATTGTCGAGTCTGGGTCACATCCAACCTGGATCCCTGAGCCATTCCAAAGGGCACAACCCCTGCCAACTTTGGACATGTAGCATGAGTAAGAAATAAATCTTTCTTGCGTTAAGGCACTGAGATGTTGGGGTTGCTTATTATTGCAGCATAGCCCAGTGTATCCTGACTGACACCATGATTTGAGATGGAAAGAAAGAGGCCTTCTTCTTTCGACATGTACGTCTATGAGGTGCAACGATTAAACAAGAATTGGAATTGGGGACATTTCCCCTATCACCACTGATGGTGGATATTACAGAGCAATCCAAATGGAAGAGACAAAAATAGAATGTGTGCTCTGTATAAAAAGAATACAAATGATAATCATTTATGTGATCTGCTCCTATGTGCCTAAGGACCATGTGGCTAGAGCAAGCCTGCATCTTGTTAGGTAAACTGCCCATCACAGGCTGGGTTCCTGGAGAAGCAGGCTGTATGCTAGAGATCAGTGTGCAGGTTTATTAGGCAGTGCTTTTGGACCAACACCTGTGGGAGGGAAAGGATGGGAGGAGGCAGGAGTGGCAGAGGGAGAAGTCAAACCTCCATGGTTTCTCAGTGAAGGCTGAGCCAGTCCTGGGAGGAGTCCTGAAGGTGGGAGGACCCTTCAGAGCCATCCCGAGAGGCTCGGGTCTTCATGCCCCCTGTTGATCCGGCACTGGATGTGGTGCCCCAGGAAGAGCGTGTGGCTTTGGGCGGAGTGGCTCTCTTCGCTGAGGCAAGCCCTAGGGGAGACAGGTGTTCAGACTGGGGCCAGGGCTGCTCTCATGATGAATGTAGACAACCCAGCAGGGCAGCCCAGGGCAGTGGCTGGATTTTGAAGGGTGGGTACACATGCTCCTCGGGGAAAACTCTCTCTCAGGAGAAGCAAGAATAGCTGAGAATGATGATTCATACTGAGGGCTGAGCTATGTCACTAGCAACTCAAGGTGTTCCCAAGAGGCCTTCAGAGAGGGCTGGAACCTGGGGATTCCACACATGCGCATGCACAGGCTACAGTGGCACACTCCCTTTCTATGAAAGAATTGCTGCCTGACCTTTAGTAAAATGCAACTTGGAAGTGTTTCCCTACTGAGATGACACAGATCAACCTGACTAGAGGACACAGACCCCACGCCTGAGCCCACCAGGACCTGACATCCTTTATGTTGGATGATCCCAACCTAAGAGACCAGAAGCACACAGGCTCCATCCTCACTTTGTGGTCCCCTGCTTGGAGCTCTGGCTCTCGGAAAGCAGCCAATGCCAGCGTAAGGAGAACTAACCAGTCCACGGGTTATATGTATATATATGAAACACAGACACACACACACACACACACACACACACGCGCGGGTTCCACTGGCAAGTCTGAAAATCTCCCTTCAGGAAGATCTACTGTTGCAGATATTGATATTTCAGACCCACCCTAAATAAGCATTCATTAGGGCCCATCCTGTGTAGGTATGTGTATATATAGCCTGTATATATTATATTATATATACACATACACACACATATACATTTTATTAAGTGCCTGAGTATCTCATTTAAAATTAATGTTCTCTGGCTCCTTTGGGTTCATGGCTGCACAGAATCTGACAGTGACGGTGGTGGGTCAACAGAGGAGCAGACCTTGAGAGGCTAGTTCCTAATTCTCCTTGGAAAGGAAATTTCTGACGGTGAAAAAATACCAGTCAGGGAGGCAGAAGAAGACCAAGGTTTAGTCTCAGCTCTGCCTCCTCGTGCAGCTGTGTGATTGCAGAAAAAATGCTGAACCTCTCTGACCCTCAGTTTCCCTCTTAGAAAAAAGCAGGGAGGGTGATTGCGAGTGTGTGTGTGTGTGTGTGTTGTATTAGGAATACTTGATGTGACTTTCAGAATTACAAATGCCATGATTATATTAAAATTGACCAAGGTTGGTGGTTATTGATTTCCTCCTGCTAGTTACCACGGCATTGGAAAAGAGGGCAGTTCACAACCCACGTTGCTTTGGGGCATAAGATTTACAGTGACTTGCAAGGCTAGCAGATTTGTGTTACAGTGAACTTCTTCAGCGTCTGCACAAGGAGACAGAGGAAGACCACCACCCTTGCCCCCTCCTCTCTCAGAGGCTGGCCTCTGCCAGAGATAGCCCTGGACCCCAAAGAGCCAGAAGGGCAGCTGGAGCTGCAGGGCAGGGACCCCGCCTCTCCTTCAGACAGATTTGGTGAAAAAAGGGTCCCATTTCTTTGATATACTAGAGACATCTCAAGATAAAAGGAGGCTCTGTATTTTGAAGGTTCCCTTCCATCAGCACACAGTTAAACCGGGAACACATCAGAATCCCTTAGGGGGCTTGTTCAAACACAGCTTGCTGGGCCCCCAGAGTTTCCAGTCCAGTAAGTCCTGGGTAGGGCCCCAGTTTTGCGTCTCTCACAAGTTCCCAGGGGAGGCTGATGGTGCTGGCCTAGGGCCCCCACTTTGAGAACTATAGTTTTAGATCAATATTAAGTATTCACTCAAAAGTGAGGAGGAGATGGGAGCAGGAGAAAGTGGCCTTTAAAGTCTTTTTTAAAAGCTTTTAAAATGGTCTTTATATCAAGTCATTTTAAGGACTTTTCATTTACTCTTCTCCTAAAAACCAGGAAGAATCTGAAACAACTGCCCAGAAACCAGGAGACAGGAAAGCCTTGAGGTTGTGAACGGTCTAGTTCTCCAGAGTTTATCTTTAAAAAAGTCCTAATGCCAAAATAATATCTCAGATGTTAAAGCCAGCTTTTGAAATGTGCTCATATGCTAAGGTTTACACGCACGATAAAGAAACCTGCGTGCCTTTTAAAATGAGTCACTTCCATGAAAGACACCCAGCTCAGAGGAAATACTGATTTGACCCTGTTGGCATTGTCCTGGTGTTTTGCAGAGCTTGGGGCAGTGGGTAAAAGGCAAATCACATAAGCCCCTGTATACCACCACGACAAGAGGCAGTGC
Source organism: Equus caballus (assembly GCF_041296265.1). NCBI lineage: Eukaryota > Metazoa > Chordata > Mammalia > Perissodactyla > Equidae > Equus > Equus caballus. The sequence continues at coordinate 52,747,620 of NC_091699.1, read as the reverse complement.
GCCTGAGGGGTGGGCTGGGTGGGTGTTGGGGGGCAGTGTGGTGAGAGGCGAACAGTCGCCATTAGGGAAGTAATACAGTTTGCTCTCCAGCTCTCCGACAGTCCGGGGGGCAGAATCGGCCCTCCTTTAACTTTTTGGAGGTTCCCTCCCTCATGTCTCAGGGGAACATATTGCAATTCTTGGATTGCTTTTCCCTAAACCAAATAAAGAAAAAGCTACATACGCAGCTCTGGAGGAAAACGTCTGTATTAAAAGCCAAAAAACCACAGAAATACAAGAAGAAATGCCCACCAGGCCACGTCACTGGATAGATCGACTTGGAAAAGGTTCATAAAGTTCATTGTCAGCGGTAACAATATATCGGTGTGAAATCCAACCCATGCCCCCCCTTTTAAATAAATTAAAAAAACAACAAACTTCTAATGCTATGTTTGGATACAAAGAGCTTCTCTTACTATAGCAATAGCAATTTGATTTTGTTTTTTTACTAAAACTTTCGTTTAAAACAGTTATTAAATATATAAAACAAATACACAGGATTTGGTCATTTTCTGCCATGAATATAGGGCACGTGGGTGCGGGGAGGGAGGAGGGCAGGGGGGTGCGATCGAGGGGAAAGGGCCCCATTTCCCTCCTCTGTCTTCCGGGCTGGGCTCCCACCCTTCAGTGCAAGGGCTTCATCTGCTTTTCGGACCCAGAAGCGCGCACAAACCTTGCTCTTCCGACACGCTGGGGCCTCTCCGGCGGCCCCCTCCCCGGAAGAAGAACTAACGGTCACTACGGCACGAAGCACACCGGCGAGTCTCCCGGCGGGAAAGGCACCCGAGAGCGCGGACACAGGGCGGACGCGGCGAGGAGCGGGGCGGGTCACTTGGTCGCCGCCCCCGAGGTGACGGCCGCAGCGGCGGCGGCGGCGGCGGCAGCGGCGGCGGCGGCGGTGGTCCCCGCGGGCACGGCGGCGGGGGCGGCGGCGGCGGCGCTGGCGGTGGTCCGGCGCTGCTCCATGCCGTTGGGTAGGAAGCCGGCGATGATGGGCACCGGCCAGATGAGGGCGGCCACGCTCCACACGACGATGACCAGGGTCATGAAGCAGGCCACCAGCGTGGACTCGATGGGCTTGCGGTTCAGCCGCCAGCCCGGCTCGCCCTGCAGCTCCTCCAGGCTGAAGTCCAGGCAGCAGAAATGCAGCGGCTCGCCCTGCAGCCACAGCGGCCCGGGCGGCTCGGCCGCGGGGTAGGCGGGCAGCGCGGTGGGCGCCCCGGCGGTGGCGCCGGCGGCGGCGGCGGGCCGGAGGCGGCCGGGGCGGCGGCCGCGCACCCAGCCGCAGCCCACGCAGAGGCGCAGGTCTTGCTGCGCGCCGCCCGCCGCCAGCCCCAGGTGCTCGATGAGCAGAGGCGGCCCGACGCGGTGGAAGGCGGCGGCGAAGAAGGCGCGGCCGTGCGCGTTGGTGGAGAAGAGCAGCAGATCGCACTGGAAGCCCCGCGGGCGGCCCCAGCGCACGAGCAGCGAGCTCAGCATCTGCCGCTGCACGCTGATGTTGCACGGCGCCGCCGCCGCCTCCTCCGGGCCCGGGCGCTCGGGGGGCCCGGGAGCCGCCGAGGTCAGCAGCCGCGGGGCGGCGGGCTCGCCCGCAGACGACGCGTTGACGGAGGCGTTCGGGGGCGCACCGAGGAGGCCCGGCGCGTCCGCGGCCCCGCCGCGGGCGGGCGGCAGCGGGCAGGCGGCGGCCAGCAGCGCGGCGAGCAGGGGCAGCATGGCCTGCGGCGGGCGCCTACGCGCGCGGGGCTGGCGGAGGCTGCATGGCGCGTGGGAGCCCGGCGGGCGAGCGGACGGCGGGACCGCGGGAGCGGGCGGCCGGGCGGAGCGAGGGCGCGCCGGGCACCTGGCAGCCCGCGGGGGCGGCGCGGAGGCGGCGGCGGTGGAGGCTCGCTCGGCGCGGGGATCCCTCCCGGCCCAGCTGCGTCTGGGGTTTCCCGCCGCCCCCGACGCGGGGGCCCTCGGACGGCCGGGCTGCTCTGCGGGGCCCGGCGCTCGCCCGGAGCAGGGTTCCCCGGCTGGGCTCCGCCTCCCGCGCGCCCCGCCCCGCCCTCCGCCCGCGGGCCCGGAGACTCCGGGGAGGGCGGGGTTCCACGCGCCGGGGCGGGGCGGGGCGGGGAATCGCCGCGTGCGGGCCGGGAGGGATGCGGGCAGGGCGCGGCGGGGGACCTAGAGGCCGGCGCGGGGGCCGGCCCAGGCGGGGCGGTGTCGTCGGATGGCCGGCTCGGGGTGTCGGCCGGGCCGGGGAAGCCTGCGCTCGCGCCCGGCGGCCCAGCTACCCTGCCGGAGTCCGACTCCAAGCCGAGAAGGCGCTCTGCGAGAACTGCGTCCGCGGAGGGGGGCTGGAGGGCCCGGACATCATCCCTTTGTCACGCCTCAGGGGAGCCTGCGATGTCTCACCTTAGCGCTCATCTGGACTCTGCTCGTTTACAGAAGGGGAAACTGAGGCCGAGAGAGAGAGGAAAAGACTTCCTCCGACCACCCCATGAGCCAGAACCAGAACTCTGGGCCACTAGCTCTTTCTTCCTTTCCACGATGTCTCTTAAAATCTCAAACGCGGAGAGTTTGGCTGGTTTTAAATGCGTCTTCAACACAATAGACCCACTTGATAAGTCTCCTCACAGCGAGCAACCCCTAAGGAAAATTCCAAGAACTCTACCGAGTTTTAGGTGGAGACAGGCTGGTGGGAATGTGAGGCCGGCAGCCTTGCGGCTCCCGGGGTCCCTCCTGGTGGGGAGTCTCACTCCCCGGAAACTGCTCCGCCCGCCCGTGCAGGGCCCCGCCTGGCAGGTCGAGTGAGCGCGCGTTTATGAAAGGTTTGTCGGTAGAATCCGTGTTAGGGGACAGTTCCTCCCCGTTAGGATAGTAACTGGGAGAACACCTGCTAAGAATAACGTGCCACGATCAGATTTATATTTAAAAAACACTTTCCTAGTAATTTGGCCTCTTAAATTTACAAAAAATTTCAGCGACCCCTCTCTAAGGGAACGACCCTGTGGTTTGAAGCCGTCGTGCTCCATGGGCGCCATCTGTTTCTGAGTCTGACAGGGAGGGGATGGAGGGAGCAGAAACAGGCCTTAGACAAAATGGCCCTCCCTCTAAACCGGCTAAGTATCCTGGGCGTAGTGAGGGATTACATTTCTGGAAGCTTTTGTCCATTGTTTCTAACAATGAGTAAAACCAGGTTGAGGAAGATGTAAAAATAGCCTCAAAATGTAGGTTCTGAACCTACCTGGCCTCTTTCCCGCTGGGCGAGTCATTATGCTGACTTGGCCTTGGTTTCTGTCTGAACGGTGGGGTCATCTGTACCTACCTTGCAGGGGTGCAGTGATAAATGCGCTCAGCCCTGTGTCTGTCCATCTGTCCACAGAGGTGCCTGCTGGTGGCTGCCATGAGGTAGTTACTATCAGTCCAGCCCAAGTTGACTGTCTGGCATGGTCTTCGGTTTCTACAGAAACGGTTAACTTTCCTGAGCAGATAGGACTCCCCTTTTGTTTAAACCTTCATCAGTTTTCTGTCGGGAAGGGATGCCGTCAGAGAGGAGAATGTGAATTTCCATGCTTTTATTAAAAACGACTTTTCGTTTAAGCCTTGCGTGCAGGAACAGAATCTGCTGTGCGGGACTGTTTTGGTCTGAGCCTGTGGTCTGGTGAACAGCCCATGAACATCAGGTCATCCTGAGGGCTGAGGGAGCCCCCGCCTTCAAGGAAGGCGTTTTGAGGGAGGCCACTGTCGGTGACCTGGGCGATGCTCTCTAAGGTTTCAACCAGAGTAGGGGGCTTCCTGGCTGTGTCTGTGCAGCGGGGAAGGAGGCAGCAAAGAGAGAAGGCACAGACACACTTGAGGAGCCAAGCAGCTTGCTGCAAAGTTGTGCCAGTGTAGCCCTGTGTCCTGGCAACCTGCATTCTGCCCCCTTCTCCAGTACGTGCCGCGGGCTCCGACACCTTGCTCTTGTTCAGAGGGATGTTACATGGCTTCTGTGTTTTCTAGATTGACTTGCTGTCTTTTTGGAGAATTGGAGTTTGGGAAAAGAAAATAAGAATTAAATTATTTTCTGACTTGTTCACTGCTGTGTTGCCACCAATGGAAAGGTCCCTAGCACAGGATAGAGTTTCAGTGTTTGTTGATTGAACAACTTTGCCTATTTAATGATAGCTCTGACTCACCACCATTTATTTAGTACTTTCCACGCGCCAGGTGTTTTACACACATCCTCTCTGCTCTTCACAATGATCCCATGGATGTGATACCTATTTTATGATGAGAAACCTGAGGCTCAGAGAGGGTGAGTAACCCGCCTGAGGTCCCACAGCAGCTGGTGGCAAAGCCAGAACATCAGTCCAGTCTCCACTGACTCAAAGGTTTGTGCTTTTTGAAAAGCTAGTGGCGTCTCATCTCAGGGAGGTTTGGTTCCGATGTCTGTGCATAAGTTGAAAAAGTATACGATGCAATTCTATTTTATTTTGAGAAAAACTTTTGGTTGAGTTTCTTTTTAAAGATATGTGTATTATAAACATAACAGCATTGTACAAAGGTTGGAAAACTGGAGGAAACAATGGTAATCCCAGCTACCTGACATCTTTACTTTTCTGCATCTGAATCATTATTCTTTTCTACATTTTTCATATTCTCTAAATATACAAGTATTACTTCTGAACAAAAATAGAGAGAGAATGATATGAAAGTCCCACCCCCTCTTGCAAGCCTTACCTCTTTGCGCTCTTCCCTTCAGCCCAGCAGGGGCCTGGAGGGCCAGCCAGGGGCATAGGGTGCTCAACACGCAGTTGCTGACTGAGTGAGCTGGGCTGCTGGTTAAGAATCCTGCCCGAGCTACAAGCAGAGCCTTGTTCATAAGCTGTGGCTCCTGGCTCCCTCTGGTCCATCTCCTACCACCTTCACTCCCCCTCACTCACTCTGTTCCAGGTGTACTGGCTTCCTTGCTGTTCCTGGAACGCTGAGCAAACTCTGGACTCGAGGCCTTTGCCCACGCTCTTTCCTCTGTCTGGGCATTGCTCTTTCTGATATTCATTTTGCTTGCTCCCTCGCTTCCCTCAGATCTCTGCTGAGACGTCAGCTCCTCAGAGAGGCCTTTCTGGACCACTTCTGTAAAACAGCGTCCATTCCTACCATCCCCCTCACTCTCTGTCCTCTTGTGCATTGTTTTGCGTCTTCTTGGTATTTATCGTCACTTGACGTACTGTTTATTTTTCTTCTTTGTTTAATGTGTCTCCCTTTATTGGAATGTGTACGCCCCCAAAGCGGGGCTTTATCTGTTTTGTTCAACGGAACAGTGCGTGGCATGTAGTCGGGGTTCAGTAAATACTGGATGAATGAGTGAGTGAATTCAAAAGGGTGGTTGCCCTTACCAACTTGGCAGGCAGGATGGGGGCAGCAGTTTAGGGAGCTGAGGTGGACAGAGCCACACCAGGTCTACAGCAGCAAGAGTCATGCAGTCCCTACCAGCCTGTGGGCCAGGGGCTGCCCACCTGGCCCAGCCCTGCCCTGCCCAGGGCTGGCTGAGGAGCCTGGCTCCATTGGGGAACCAGCTGGGGCAGCATTTGGTAGGGAAAGCTGAATTGATCTCAGAAACCCTGACCCCCAGCCGCACTATGAAGAACATCCCAGGTGAGCCCAGACTTCCCTGCTGTCAGATTTAAGGAAGAAAGGCAAATGACACATCTTCCATTTCCCCCAATCCTGTAATTTTTATAAAACGAATGGAAGACTTGGATAAATTTATATTTTGTCCATAAAATACAGAAAGCAAATTTTTCTACATGAACTGTGTTGTTGGAAAAACAATTATTGAGGACTTCAAAGAAAGTAATTAGTAATGATGCGCAGTAATTTCATTCTCTTCATTTCCTATGTCCCTCCCCGGCGTTAGCTAATGTTTCCTATGCCGCCTGTTGAAGAAATACTTAACAAAAAGATCTCCCTGGGTTATTTGAATTCCTTTCATCCAGCGACCTCGGAGCGCTACAGGTACAGTAATTCATTAGTCCTCTCCTGTGCTGTGGGTGGAATTAAGATGTTATTGCAACACATTGTAGACTGAGAAATAAGCAAGAACCACAGAACAATTATAAAAATAGGACAGAGAAAAGAGAGGCTTAGAAACCAGCGGTTCAACCACGTCAGTCCCTGGTGAAGGTGATGGTATTCGTGTTGGTGTATGTGTTGGCGGGCGGGGTAGGGGGAGCACTTGGAAGTGGGAGAAGAATGCTTTTCATTCCCTGAGGAATCCCATTCCTCGGGTGGGAACCTCGAGGATGGGTCGCAGGAGCAGCTGAAGAGCTGGGCACTGGGTTGGGGGGTGTCTGGAAACCCCCAGTGTTGGGGTGATGAGATCCTGACAATCCTGCGCCCTCTGCCCCCACACAGCTTCGTGAGCTCCCCGTGTCTCAGCCGGATCTCCAGAGTGTGTGTGTTTATCCTTCCTGACCGCTGTGGTCAGAAGGGAGGTCTGCCGCCGCCCAGTCCTGGCCGCAATTACGCCCGCACAATTCATTGGGCAATTAATCACGGGCTGCCTGGGGACGAGGCTGCTGTTGCCAGCTCAAGCGTTCTGTCTGGTGCACCCATTGTTTGCTTATGGATACCATGTGTGTGGCAGGCAGGGCCACTGCTGGCTTTTCTCTTCTATCCAGAGACCCGAGCATCGTGCTGGGCTTCTGATAAAATTTCAGCAAACATTTTTTGAGAAAATAAGAAGCCTGTGCTGTTATGGAAAGGTGGAGAGTGTCGAAGAGAGAACTGGGAGTAGGGAAGTGGGTCCCGGGCGGTACATGTGTGAGAGGGTTTGAGGGGAGAGAAGTGCCTGCCAAGCGAGCACCTCTCCTGGGCTCGGCCTGGCACTGGCATCTTCGCCAGATGATGATTGTCATGGCAAGCATGGTGTCAAGTACTTAAAATGCATCCTCATCACAGTCCCCTGAGGAAGACATTACATGGCCGTTTTACAGATGAGGTAAACTGAGGCTCAGAGGGATTAAGTTGCTTTATGAAGTCACACAGTGGTGGAAGCGAGATTTGAACCTCGTCTGACAACCTCGTTCTTACTCACAGACCTGCTAAATGGCCTCTGCTGTCACCAACCCTTGTGAGTTGGGGATTATCGTCTGTTTTACTGATGAGGAGCTAGATGCAGGATGGCTGGGCCTGGGACAAGGGCAGGGTCATCTGCATCTCGCTACCCTTCCAACTGCGTCTACCCTGCACTTGGTCCCAGTTCGTAAGTTCCACCAACACTGCAATTCGGGAGGATGTTTTCCCAATCCGATGCATCCTTGCTCATGAAGCCCTGGACTGCTGTTCCCCATGTCCACTGCTCTGTCTCCAGGGCCACCGGGGCAGACGCTCAGTAAGTGCTGGCTGGGACCCTGGGATTTGGCAGGGCCTGCTCAGCTGGGCGGACATCCAGCCTGCAGCTCCTGAGATGCTGGGAGCCTTCAGGTATGACATTGATGGATTTTAAAATAATGTATTTACAAATTACTCGGTGAGGTATTCAAGAGAAAGATAAAAAAGACCAGGGATAGTGACTAAACCACACTGATGGGGACAGCAGAGTAGTGTCTGTGAAAAAACCGCCATTAAACACTTATTTCTAGGGTTAACATCCGTAAGACGAACCTACCTGAAATGATCTCTTTAAACCTTTTTTTGGTAATATGGTAATGTGCATTTCTATAGCTTTGCGTGCTACTTAAAGTAATTTTTTTTGGAAAGACAACCCTTAAAGCAATTGATATGTTGTGGTTCGTATATCCACCTTCTAAAAAATTAAAATGCCATTTAGCATTTATAATTGTAAATTCTGAGGATTTCCATATGGCAAACCTGGGAGGCAGAGCAGCGTCATCAGAGCCGAGGCAACTGAATGCTCCCCTCAGCCACCAGCAAGCGTCATAAAAATTTACTTCATGCTGTGTCTAAACAGCACCAAACACTCCCTTCAAATGAAATAACTGGCACTCCCTCTCCAGAGGTGGGGAGGAGATGGGGGAAGCAAGAGAGCCAGGAACATGGGAATGCCCTCTGACAGCTCCCTTCCTGCTGGGTCTCCCGGCCCGCAAATGCTGGGGGCCGCCTGCCGTTTGCCGGGTGCGCTCAGCCTTGCAGGTGTCCTGCCTGCGTTATCTTCTTGTTGAGGGGGCTCCATTGATCTATATGTTCTTTTTCTACTAAAGTCCCCAGATTTGGGGATTTGAGAGAGTTGTGGCTATGAGCATGGCCTTGGGAGCTGGGCAGACCTGGCCTGATACACTGCTTTATCTTGCTGCGTCTCAGTTTTCTTGTCTGTGAAATGGGCTTACTAGTTGTTTTGTTGGGAGTGTTAAATGAGATCGTTGTTGGAGAACAGTTAGTTCAGGGCCTGCAGGAGGTGGTATGCAGTGAGTGTGGCCAGCACTTTTAGTTCCAGAAATCTGGGCATGTGGCTCGTCCTCTGTCCCCACACTGCTGCGGAAGATGGTGTATTTGCACCTGCAGGGATCGGTCCTTGTATGTGGGAAATAAAGAGAGAGCAACAGTTCCTGACTGAAAAGAAGCTAAACTCCTGTCTGCATGGAGCCATTCCTAGCAATCAAGCAAACCGGGAATCCAGTGGCCTCAAGAGCTGGAAGGGATCCCAGAGGCCACTCAGCCAGACTCTTCATTTCGTGGATGAGGAAACCGAGGCCCAGAGACAGGTGCTGGCCTTGCCAAAGATCACAGTCTGGTTGGCAGCAAAACCAGGGCTGGAAGCGAAGCCCCTTAGCCGACTGGGCGTCTGACATGGCGTCTCTCTAAGTCCAGCCCTTTGCAATACTTTTACAGCTGCACTTTAAAAAGGAGGTCCAGTTGCAAAGTGAGAGCAAAGAGCCTTTCTAATTTACCCAGAGAAGAGGAGGAAAATGACAGGCTTGCTAACGGCCGGAAGAGCACTTCCAGCTCTGTGTACAGGCTGGAGGATTGATTGCCGGGCCGAGAGTGTCAGCGCTCTCAGCAAGCTTCCTTTCTGAGGCAATTAAGCCTTGCACCTCCCCGCTCTGCTGAGGACCTGGGTCAGGCCCCAGGAGACTCGGGTGGGAGCTGGAAGCCCAGGCTGGACCAACCCCGGCCTCAAGTCCTGAAGAAGGTCACAGGGGTAGGCAAGAACTTGGAGCCCACAGTAGAGCGAGGCTGTCAGGGCCATGAGGTCATGCTTCCTGGTACCTGGCCTGATGGCCAAACTCCCACACTCCCTCACATGGAATCAGAATCCCCATGTGACCACCTGATTGAAGCTGTGTACCAGGACCACCCGGGGCCAGCTATACCTGTCCCTGTCACCCAGCTGGCTCCCTTGATGGCACTCTCCATCTTGATTGTGCCTGGGTTTGCTCTGCCCTGTGCACTTTGGAGCTGTGGACCAGGAGCCTCCCCACGGTAGAGCCCAGTGTGACTCTGGAGCTGGGCCTGTGGTCCCAGCCCTGTCACCCTGGCCTAGCGTGGCTTATTCCCTCTGGCTGACTGTTGACCAAGTGATGGAGCTCACAGGTGGGAGGGATCAAACTTCTCCTGTGGAAATCTAATGAATGAAGCCCAGAGATCTCCTGAGCTACCCACTTGCAACTCACTTTTGAGTGACAGTAATGAAAAGAAAACATTATTTGGCCTCCCCTGGGCAAACAGAGACACTTACGATGTCCCATACTCCACCAAGGCCCAACCATCTCACTGTCACAGAGACTGACATCTACAGTCCCAGGAGTGGGCGTCTCCCAGAGAGGACCCATAGGGATTCTGAACTGACACCCTGTGGCTTACACCTTCCTTAAATCTGATCTACTGTAGTCTCTTGCTCATCAATGATCTGACATCTTGTTTTAAGCTCCAAAATAGCAATTCACTTTTGTCTTGTAGGCTAACTTAGATTGGCTGAAAGTGGTTGCCTGAGTGCTGTGTTAAGAAGGATTCCGAGGCCATGTCTGGGCTCAAGGAGAAAATATTGCAATGGATCAACTGTAGCTGCCAAGGTACAAAGGAATACAGTTAGTGAATGTTTATGGTTTTGTCTGCCACTTTCTTCTGGAAAGGACATCATTTTCTCTTGGGTATCTGCTGTTCGTTAATTCCATATGGTTCTGGTGGGGCTACCAATTAGAGTACCTGGCCCCCGGTTTCAGTGATGGACATGTGACCCAGGCCTAGCCACTCATGGTTCCCCAACCACATAAGCTTACTGATTTGCCCAGGAAACAAACTTGTGACCCAAACCAGCCAATCAGAGATCTTTGGGATTTTATACATGAAGCAGGCATGTCTTTCCTGTGGAATCACTGGGATGAAGTGAGACTGGAGAGCTGTCTGCTGCTCTCCCACACCTTCCCCCTGCACACAGAAAGCCTGCTTGCAGTAGGAAGGAATAAGGCCAACAGCAGGAGCTGAGAGAAGCAGGAAGGCCTGACATCATCATTTGAGACCCTAGATCTAGCTGGAACTGAAATCAGCACTGTCCCTGTTCTGCCCAGATTGTGAGTTTAAAAACACAGTTGTGAAACCATAAGCTGGCTAGAGTTGAGTGTCTGACACCCACAAGCAAATACGTACAACATCTGTCAGCCCTCTCATTGTCGCTCCAGACACCTTCCGCTCTAACACAGCTAGTTTTACCCTCTCCTCACAACCCAGAGAGTGCCCAGTTCTCTTCTTTGAAACCCTGTAATTCTCTCAAAGGAAGAAGACACTTTTTTCTCTCCTTAATCATATTCACAAATGCTCTGGGTACCACTCCCCTCCCCTGCTCAGTCTCAGGTGAAATTTCTGTTCTCTGTAGTACTAGGCATTTGAACCAAATCATTCAGAGTTTTTGAATCTGTATTCCAAGGTCATAATCATGAATAAAGAAAAAGTTTGTAGATCCGTGACATTTATCATATCTTGTTTATGATAGTGAAAAATTGGAAACCAACCGAATGCCCCCAACTAAGGGGACAGTTAAGGAAATGTAGAAATGTTCACATTATGAAAGAGTGTGCAGCCGCGACAATTCTGTTTACAAAGACTTTTCTGCTTAGCATGGCATTGAGACCCCAGGCAGAAGTTAGCCCCTCTCGTGGTGTCCAAGGAGTGTAGCACCCCTGCGCGCTTGTGGCTGTTCGTAGAACCTTTTCTCTTTTTCCTCCCCAAAGCCCCAGTACATAGTTGTCTATCCCAGTTGTAGTCATTTTGTTGTTGTTGTTCATATAGTTTTTACTGACGCTTTGTGCCGTTTAGGCAGGGCTCACGTTGCATAGGGCTTGTGATTCCACTGAGAGTCCCCCGATACACCCTCGTTATGGGGGTCTCACCCTCTCTTGCCTTTTCCCACACAGCTCCCAGCCTCACTGACTTCACTCTCCTCCTGTCTAGATTTCCTCGGGGAACCTCAACAGCCCTTCCCTTCTGTCATGAAGAGCAATCCAGTTCTTTCCCAGCTCCTACCTCCCAGTTCATCCTGAGACTCCTGGACGAGAGCCGGGCCGGTAAGCAGACCGTTCCTCCTCACACGGCAGGTGAGCCCTGGCTTTTGCCATGGAGCATGTCCCCGAGCCTCCGCACCTCCACACAAATGGCTTCCCAGGCCTTAACTGCACCCGAATCCCCTGGAGGACCCCACCCTGATTCAGCAAGGCAGGGGCGGGACCTGAGAATCTGCATCTCTAACCTGGTCTCAGGTGATGCTGAGGCTGCTGGCCTGGGGACCACACTTTGGGAACCACTGACTTGGAGCATTTCTTCTGCACACATAGAAGCCTCTCCCTAAGAGGCATTTTAGTAAACAATGTTTTCTCTATCTTGTCACATATTATGATATCATTATCGGAGGTGGAAATAGTTACATAAAAATGTTTGTTCCTGAGTCATCTGCTTCCCAGTTTCTCCAGAGAAGCAGAGAAGGGGATCCCAGACTGCCCGTCAGCTCGGTTTGCCTCACTAAAGAGATCCAGGGGCCGGCCCCATGGCCGAGTGGTTAAGTTCGTGCGCTCCGCTTCGGCAGCCCAGGGTTTGGCTGGTTCGGATCCTGGGTGTGGACATGGCACCACTCATCAGGCCATGCTGAGGTGGTGTCCCGCATAGCACAACCAGAGGCACTCACAACTAGAATATACAACTATGTACTGGGGGTTTTGGGGAGAAGAAGAAGAAAAAAAGAAGATTGGCAACAGATGTTAGCTTAGGTGCCAATCTTTAAAAGAAAAAAAAAGAGATCCAGATAGGGGCCTATGGCTTGGAGAGAGAATTTCTAGCATCTAACCAGGGCAACTCCCATGGTCTCCAGGCCAGAGAAGGTGCCAGCACTGGGAGCAGGGCTGGGCCATCAGGGCTTGGAATCTGGGACCCCAGAAGCCAGGTCAGGGACCAGTCCACACACTGGCAGCTGTGTTCAGGTACCGCTGTTCTAAGGGCATGTCAGAGATGGCCAAGGGCACAGCTGGCCTAGCTGCCCCCGCTCCCCAAAGCCTTTGCTCTCTGCTGTGGGGGACCAGGCCAAGCCAGCACGTGCAAATATGAAGACGCTTCAGCCTCAAGGTGGGCACTGGTGGAGAAGCCACAAGTGGTGGAGAAGCCTCAGGGCACCCGGTTCTCGTCCCAGCCCCGGCGTTCGCTGGTGAGGCTTTCATCTTGAGCACATCACGTCACCTTCCTGGGTTCCGGTGTCCCCTTGGTAAAGTGAGGGACCTGCACCAGATGATGTCCCCTGCTCCATAAGAATCCAGCTGGGTGCTCGGGGCTGGCATTTCACTCCTCTGTTAGATTGTCTTCTTTTGGGGTGGGACAGAGGGCCAGCTCAGATGGTGCGAGAACACGGGCTGTTTAGGATGCCTTGATGCATTTTGCAGCCTCCTCGGTTATGAGGGTAGTCAGACTGTGAGAGAACCAACACCCTGTCTTGGTCCCTGGGTGTTCCTTTTACTCTGACAAGTGGTAGCCAGATGTTGGGGAGCACAGGTATGGAGGTGGGTGGCATGCTGGATGTTGGGAGTGCCCAGCACGGCTGGACCACATTTGGCCCCAGCCGGCTGCGTGGCGGATCTGAAGGCGCAGAGAGAGAAGCATCGCTACCTCTCACTGGGGCCTCTCTGTGGACGGCAGCCTGACTGCTTGACATGGATGTGGACTGCAAAGGGAAGGGAGGCGCTTGACTGGGAGGGGACTGAGGACAATGTGTAGGAATGTGGCTCCTCACTGGAGCCCCCTATGGGACTTAGCATTGCCTACTGTGGTACTGGTGGGGATCTGAGGGTCATTGAGTTTCCCCGGATTCCATAGTCAGGCTGGTCCCAGGACAGAGATGTCGTCTGCTCCTGGTGGCTGTGCCAGCCTCGGGCAGGGCCCCTTCTCTGGCCAGAGGCAGCTGCCTCGTGACTTCTGGCAGACCTAGGCTTGCGGGAGGTGGGGCAGGGCTGGGTCCCTTTCTCCCTTGCTGTGTCCCTTTTCCTGGTGCCTTGGGTTCCTGTTGGCTGACAGCTAGCTGAGCACTTCACGCTTCATTGAAAAGTCACCACAATAATTACCAGATCATTAACAGGGGATTTTGAAAAGGCACTTCAATGTATCTTTCCCAGAATTGCCGAGACAGGTGTGAAAGCCTATCTGGGCAGGGAGCAGCTGGTTTAAAGGGCTGTTGGGGACTGATGGGTGGGTGTCAACTGAACGGGGCTGAGCAGCGGCAGACACAGGTCACCTTCCCATCGGAGCATGCCAACAAACAGGCAGTGGTGAGGAGGCCTGACAGTTTTAGACAAAACACAAAACATAAAGTATAAGTACTTTCTTAGGGAATTTGACCCAAATTGTAAGTCTTCCTTAGAATGCCTGGTACCTGTTTTGGCAAGGTTCATAGACGATAAACATCACCTTCCTGCACCACAGCCTTCGTTATTAATTTTGCTAATTAGGGTTAATGAAAATTAAATGCCTAAATTGCTGGGGATGGGGTGGGCAGATCAACTTCCTGTATCAAAAACCCTACAGGAAGGAAGATGACAAATGGTTACATCTCAAATAGGCAGACTCTTAGGTATGCCTGTTTAAGCTACTCACCTTACTGAAACCTTAACACCGGTTGTCGCATCATCACAAACCTGAATATCATTGGGATGGATATACAACCCTTGCCGACCTGGGAACCTTGTTTTTCGAAATCCTCACCCACTTGCAACTGATCTCGGAGCAGCAACAGACACTAGTGCCAATCTTAATCTTTCTGCCATGGTCTGAGTCAGTGGGTTTCATTCCTGGCTGCATATCCGAATCCTAGTGACACAGATGTTGGACTCACCCGAGATGTACGGAACCGGAATCTCTGGAGCTCCAGAACGGGCATCCATATTTTTAAATAGCTATTGAGTTGGTTCTTGTGCAATTTTTAGAATGCTGGTGTTTAGGAACTACAGGAGCTGAAAATACTTTTTGTGAAATTTTTTTTTTACATATTCAGAGCACAACTGCTTCAAAATGTCGCCTTTGGGTCTTCAGCAATGTTCCCTCCTTGAGAGGGCTGATTTGCAAGACGCATTTCCTAGATGCCAGACAGAAGATGTAAGCCAAGCACAGGAGTGTTTGGGCTCGTGGTGACCATCTTTAGTGCCGTGCGAGCATGTGTCTGGCACCCTTTAGGCTGGCGAAGCAAGGCGTGAAGCAGCCAGCAGTTCGTGGTGTCTCATATTTGGAGAATGGCAAACTCTACGTAGGACATCATGCTATCCGGCTGTGACTTGCTAAAATGCGACTGTGTCCATTTGTGCTTGAGACCTTGCATGCTGTGAGGGCCTAACTGTGCTGGTCCAAACTCCATGCCCCACCCCAGATTCTCTGTCTGACTCTGGGATGCTGGTCATGAAGCCTGAGGCTGCCTTTCACTACAGCCAGGGTGGGAAAGGGAAATATTGGGTGGTCCCAGAGGGAATGAGGGTGGTGGGAGATGCTGAGTGGTCCCAGGAGGAGCGAGGGCAATGGGAGGGGCTGGGTGGCCCCCTAAGTGATGGATGAGTGTGAGGGGGAGGGTGCAGTCCTGGGAGGAAGCTTTCACCAGCTACATGGCAATCAACAGCTTGGGAGACCCTCTGTAACTCACGGATCAACTTGGGGGCCCCCCAAGTCCTTCAGTGTGTTGGTATCATCTTGTCATTTTGGATTTTATTAAGCTCGCCTTGAAAGTCTGTCTCGTTTATCATAGGCACCCTGATGTCTCTGACGTATCTCTGGGCATTCTTAGGGCACTCACGTTCCTCCTGCCTGCCTCTGGCCCTGATTTCTGTTGGATTTCCAGTCTCTGTTCTGTGCAATTGTTTTTCCCATAGGACATCCTCCCACCTCATTCAGCCCTGAGCTCTTCTTACTCCAAAGATCCACCAGCTCAAGGCTTTAGGGGGAGCTGACTTCCAGACCCAGCTCAGCAGAGTCCAGAGACATCACAAGGACAGCTTTGCCCTCAGCCTGGTCCGGATCCTTTACACACATGCTGCTCCTCATACTAGAAAAGCAAAGCATACATCCCCTTCCTGGCCCTCTCATCCAGCATCTCCTCACTCCTCAGAGGCCTTTGATGCCCCACTTGCCAGGGCAACACTGCCAGCATGGAAGGGAGGATGGAAAGATCAACAGAGAGAGGGAGAGGGAAGAACCCTCCCTCTGGCTCAATGATCTGGCTTCAGCACCAAAATCAAATAGCCAGAGATTAGATATCCTGGGCATAAGCCAATTACATGCAAATTTTGGCAAATTGTATGCAAATAACACATGTGACTCTGGCCTGGATTGCATCTGCTTAGATGTGTCTCTCAGGAGCAAGCAAGTAGAGATAATTGGTAAAGTGCGTTCAAGATGTGGGGGCCAAAGGAGCAAGAGAGGAGAACGGTGGATTCTTAAACCCCAAATGCGCAGCAGGAAATTTTACATGTGTCATTTGCTCCTCTAGCACTTCTTGAGCGGCTGCTGCGTGCCTGGCGTGGTAGTGGAGACAGTGAGATGAACCAGAAGCCATGCCCTCCCCACCCCAGGAACTCCTAGATGTCTCGGGACGTGAATAAGTAAACAGAGCGGGTTCACAAAACCTTGGAAAGGCAATGATGGCAACAAGCGCAGGATGCTATAGGGACACAGAGAGGCCATCTAATCAGCCTGGGGCATCAGGAAGCCGCCTAGAGGCGGTGATGCGGGAGCTAAGCTTTGAAGGATGAATAGGAGATACTATGTGAATGAGAGGAATTGTGTTCAGGGCCACCTGGTGCAGTTGTTAGATCCGTGTGGCTCCAGAGGGGTGCATGAGGTGGGGGGAATGAAGGGAAAGGGGGCCGGTGAAAGGAAAGGAGCTGGATCATCAAAGCTTTCAGCACGGAGATAAGGTGGAGCTTTATTCTGAAAAATGAGAGTTTAAGCAGGAGCATAATGAGAAAAGGAGATGTTTCAGGAGTCTCTCAGACTGCAGTGAGGGACATGGACTGGAGGGGTCCGGATGGGCAAAGAGACCAGGAGGGCTTAGACTGGACAGTGGGGGGAGGGACAAAGAGGCGGAAAGCAAGAACCTTATTTAGGTTATCAGCCAGTTATGGAGGGTGATCCTGCATGATTAGCACGTTTGGGGCTTGGGGGTTGACATGGGGCCAAGGGAAGAAGGTGGGTGGGAGGACAATTCTATTCTGGTGTGAAGAGCTGTGGGGTCTCCAAGATGCAGGCTGCCTCTCACTGTCCCTGTTGGGTTCTCCAGAAGCAAGTGTTTTATTTGAATGTAAGTATTTTATGATGGAAGTGTTCCCAGGAGAAGCTGCTAAGGCAGAGGGCGGGGGAAGCAGAACCGGGAGGGGAGGAAGCCAGGCCAGGGTGCTAGCTCAGACAGAGTCCTGCAGAGTGGCCTCCCCTGAACGCATAGGGGAGTTCTGGGTGTCAGTTACACTTCCAAGTTGTCCCAACCTGAGGCACAGGGGCTGGGCTAGAGTACTCCCAATCCTGTCTGTCAGGAGCTTGGGGCTGCCCCTGGTGGGAGTGGGAGTAAACCAGCAGGCACTTCCAGGTGTCTGTGTATGAAGGCAAAGCCTCCAGTGGCTTGAGGGTGGTCCTCTGAGAGTGACAGGTGCAGGTAGTGGAAGAAAAAGCCCACTGAACATGGGGAAGGGCGTGCAGAAACAGCAAAAGCTGTTGTAGGGCATCTGGGCAGGGCACCGCAGAGTCCACTGACCACACGGAATTCTTGCCTCTCATGACTGCTCTGCACAGTAGGTGCATCCATGCTTTGCAGGTAAGGACACCAGGTTCAGAGAGGTTAGTTAATCTGTCCGTGGTCACACAGCTAAAGAATGGTGATGAGCCCTGGAACCCAGGACCTGTAGGTTTCCACTCTACCTGATGCATCTCACAGCTGCTAGTTAATAAAGAGGGCACTCATCATCAAGGGCTAATGCCACACCAGCCACATTCACATGACAACTGCTTTGCTTTAAGCAATCCTGTGAGCTATTTTTATTCCCAGTTTGCTGGTGAGGAAGCAGAGGTGCAGAGAGTCCCCTGGCCAGGGCCACGATGCTAATGAGCAAAGAAACTGAAAGAAACTGGCGTTGGGGCCCAGGTCCATTTGACTCCAGACCCCATCCCTCAACATGATAATCCACTGCCCCAGGCCTTTCAGAGGAGGCACATTCCAGCGACTGCCCTGACTGTTGTTGGAAAAATCTGGGGCGAGATCAGGGAGAATGTTTGAGGTGTGTTGGAGTCACAGTTTCCTCTGGCAAGAAGACGGACAGAGCCAGAGCCCACCCCGTTGTGGTGCAGACCGCCCTGGCCGCAACGAGGGCGGCCGTCACAGGGGCCAGGGCTGCCTTCTGGCAGTTCTGTTGCTAGTGGTTCCTGAGAGGGTAATTTTGCAAACAATGCAGAGAAGCTGATTGTGGCAATAAATTACCATGTTAAAAGGCGTTATTTTTAATGCTTTCTGTGTTCTGGGGCCCAGAAGAATACAGCAAACAGACAGGTTGATTAGGATATTCTGTTTGTGTGGGCCAAGAGTGGAGGCACAGATGAAGGAGTGTGTGCGTGTGTGCGTGTGTGTGTGTGTGTGTGTGTGTGCCTGCGTGCATCCTGCCTGCTTCTCAGCTTGATGAACTCCATTATGCGGCGCTTGGTCCTTCCACCCTAGCGGTGGTCATGGGCATCTGAGATGCTGCAACTTCCCTGGAGACCCGCCAGCCCAGGATGTAGCAAGAGGAATCGACTCTGGGGGAAGATGTCTGAAGAGTCCCCGGGTTGGCCTGGACCTAAGAGATCCCTAATGGGGAGTCGGAGGCCTTCCCTAGACATCTTCCTATGGAAGAGCTGGCCCGGAAAAGCCCCATTACATGTCCGGCTGAGGGGGAGGTGGACGCGTCTCCCTTGTTGGAGGAGAAGAAATTACAGAGCACTTTGACTTACAGACCTGATGCCATTTGCAAACTTTTGGTTAAAGCTAACATACTGAACTGAACACGCTCTTGTAACCAGCACCCAGGTCAAGAACACAGAACGTGACCGGCTCCCCCAGAAGCCCCAGCTGCCTCCCTCCACTCAGCCCTCTGCTGACGTGTAACAGCACAGGTCAGCTTTGCCTGCTTTTGTGCGTTATAGAAAAGGAATCAGACAGACACACTTGGAAAGGGTGATTGTCAACTTGAGTCCTGCAGAGCAAATGATGGGTTTACTGCCTGGGAGACTTGTAGTTTAAGGAACCTTTTGGTGAAGTCTTTTGTAGGTGGATTAATTGTCCTTGCACCCAGGCCTTACGCCTGCTCAGGTTTCCTAACACTGATCACATCCTCCAGGACTGGGCATTCATCTGGGGTACTCGAAATTTGCCCACACTGCAGGCAGAGCACCGGGGAGGAATCACCAGCCCTGACACTGAGTTTTCATTAAACAGGAGCTTCCTGAGTTTCCTTTTGTCTTAGGTTAAGATTCTCAACCTTGGCTACACCGAGCAATCACCTGCGGAGCTTTAAAAAATATCGATGCTGGGGGTCCCCTCCCGACCCCCGGAGGTTCTGATGGTTTGACCTAGATCATTTTGGCCTTCACTGTCCTCACAGTTGGCCTGTGGGGTGTGAGAGAAAAACTTATTCGGACACTTGTTAAGGATGTTAAGGCAGACTTTACTCAGGGGGACCACTGCAATGGGGTTTTGCACAGGGGAGAGAGATTGGGCTCAACTCCAAATACAGCAAGGAAAAGTGGGGATTTACAGCCAAGGAGCAGGGTGAGGGGGTCAGTGGATGGGAAATTACTAACAAGGTAGGGTAATTCTTTGCTAAACTGACCTAACAGGATTCTTGCTGAAGGCAGGTCAGGGAGATCAGACATTACCTCACCGGAAGAGGAATTCCATCAGATATCAAGGGGGATCAGATGTTGAAGGCGGGGGATTCTGGCTGAACTGACTTGAGAGGATTCTTGCTAAAATTGGGCCATGCAAATACGGAAATGGAAGTCCAAAAGTGGAGGCCTAGGGGGCCGGACCCAGGGCCAAGTGGTTAAGTTTGCATGCTCTGCTTCCGTAGCCTAGGGTTCACTGGTTCGGATTCTGGGTGCAGACCTACACACCGCTCATCAGGCTATGCTGTGGTGGCATCCCACATAGAGAGACTAGAATGACTTGCAAATAGGATACACAACTATGTACTGGGGCTTTGGGGAGAAAAAAAAATCGGAGGCCTAGTTGGGAAGGGGATTTAGAGGAGACTGACTATCAGGGACACTTTTTGTCAAGGGTTTTGTAATCTTGGGTAGAGAAGGTTCTGGCATTAGAAAGGCCTTGATTATGCGGACATGAGGGAGGACCAAATGATGCATTTGCTAGCAAGATGTTGAGTTAAGGCTGGACCCAGAGCAGAGGTCACTTCTCTAATCTCCTCCAGCGACATCCGAACCCCCTCTAGACTGCAGGTGATTCTGGTGATGATGGGGATGGGGGCGAGGAGGAGAAAAGGGGTGAAACTGAAGAAAATTGTGTGGCCAGGGGAAAGCTGCTTAGTATCTCTAAGTCTGTATTTTGACCTATAAAATGGGGGATATAATAATACCAAACTATAGATTTTCTGGGAGTATTAAACAAGATAAAGTGTTGAAGCCGTTTAGCATGACAATAGGCACATTGTAAATGCTCAATGAAATGTTGCCTCATCATCACCATCATCATCATCATCATCACCATCATCACCATCATCATCATCATCACCAACATCACCATCATCATCATCACCATCATCACCATCATCATCATCATCATTAAAAGTCGCCACAGAAACAGTGTTTGTGACTTCTATAATCCTCAATTACAATGTGTCCCTTTGACCTTGGCCAGAGAAGAACAGTGACATCACCCATGTTCTTTGAGCCAGATGGGCCTCTTTTTTCTGGAAACTACTCCAGAACCTTCAGGGACCAGGACCATGAAAACAAGTTCTGGGGACTAACAGGACTTAGAGGCGTGACCACCCCGCAGAGGAGGTCTAGGTCTGCTGAAAAACCCGGGGTGAAAAAAGAGGGGGTGTTGGATCAACCGTTCTGGCTTGCTGAAGGCTTGGAGGCAGAGGAATTTTTCTCAAGAAAAATAATAATTTTCTTCCAAAAACATGGTGAAATGTAATGGATTCAAGCCAGAACCCAGAGTTTTGTAAAATCACAAAAAGAAGAAAGACTTTCCTACAGCTGAAAATTTAAATAACCATAGCACCAAGCACTCTATTGCCTTGGATTCTGATGAAATTAGAGTAAGGTGGGTCAAGCATGGAGGTAGTTTAACGGGGAACTCAAGATCACCCCCTCTCATCCCATTCCAGTGAAGTAAAGGGAGGTTTCAACCTAACCAAATGGCACATTGGGCTAATGTCCAATCTTAGCTGGATGATGTTCCGAAACAATTTCCTTTGGGCCTATCCTTGTTCACCCCTTAGCTTTTGCATTCTACAGGACCTTAAAAGAATGTTTAGTCCTTTCATTTGATATTCAGAAGTACTCTGTATGCGACAATCAGGGCAATATCATCTCCATTTACTCTATGTGTTGTGGAAGACACCTTCAGTTTTACCTTCTTCCTTCTTTACAAAACCTCAATCTTGTTTCACTGTCTATCTCTGCCTCGCATGACTCAGAAGAAGGTGACCATATCTCCGACTTCAAGGGTAGCTCTCGATTTGATAACTCCAATGCAATGATTGTTGCACTTGACTCAGCTTCGGCCAATGAGGAGTGAGAGGAAGTTTGCTGGATGTCTCTAGGAAAGTTTTCTTTGTTCCTAAGAAAGAGTCAGCCTGGAAATTTCTGTGTCTGGAGTGACTCCTGGAGCTGCTGCTGTGATCTTGCTACTAACCCAGTAATAAAACCCGTCAAGATGGCAGAGTAGAGCGATGGGAAGAACCTGGATCCCGGAGGACATTTTGAGCCTCTGAGTATGCTCAATGGCATCCAACCTCTGGACCTCCAGGTCTGTGAAGGAACAATTTTCTGAATTGCTTAGAGTTTTCTGTTACTTGCAGCCCAAAACATCCTAAATGCTATGTGAGTATCCTAGGACTCAGGAGTTAAGTGAATTGCTTACGTCACCCAGCTATTACATGGAAGAGATCAGACTGAGACCCATATTTCCCTACTCCTCATTCAACTTTCTGCTTTCCTCTATCCCAAAGGGACAATTTTACCATCATTAAATTGAATGTTTACATCTCTTTCTTCCTCAGGATAGTTAATAAAACAACGGCCAGTAATGACCCCCGTCCTGTAGCAGACAGAGCTTTCACACCCTCACTGAAAGGATGAGGCCCACGCTGGATGGATGCTGAGGTCCTGGCTGTCTCCCAGATTTCATGTCTCTCTGGTTTCACTCCCTCTGCCATCTTTGCTGAAATGTCTGCCCTGCACCTTTTCTCAGCCCAAGCATCATATATTCTAATTTCCAATTGCTCTAACCTGTGCAGAATTGGCCCACCTTTGTTTGGACATCACTGTAGCATCTACATGCTTTTATCTTATTGCCAAGATGCCTTATTGCACGATGATTTTACTCATCTGTTGTATCAGGATGCTTTCATCTGCAAGAACAGTGACTAAAATAACTATGGAATTTGTTTTCCTACTTAATGAAAAGTCCCATGGTTGGCCATTCCAGGGCTAGTTCAGCCATTCTGTCCTGCCTCAAGGCCCCTGGCCTTTCCTTCCTTGTGTGTGCCTTACCATGCTTTGTATATTGGCCATGTTGCTTCTCATTATTTAAAAATTGCTGCCATTGCCCCAAACACCAAGTCATCACACAGTGAGGTCCAGAAACAGGACAATAAAGGGGAAAAAAATCCTTACCCCTTTTTTTCCCCACACATCCTTAATTATTCTTTATTCTTTTTTTTTCAGTTTTATTGAGAAATAATTGACATACATCACTGTACATGTTTAAGGCATACAATATGATGATCTGATTTACATTATAGTGAAATGATGACCACAGTTGTTCAGCTAACATCCATCATCTCATATAGACACAATAAAAAGAAAACTCACATCTTTCTCTCTCTTATTTTTCAGAAAAGACAATCTCTCCTCAAACTACCCAATAATTTGCCCAAAGCCGCAGAGCTGGTAATATGGTGGAGCAGGGACTTCAATGTGGACAGTCAGATTCTAGACTGTCCAACAGAAACATAATGCAAGCCACATATGCCATTTTAATGTTATGGTAGCTACGTTTACAAAGCAAAAAGAAGCAGGGGAAATTAATGTTTTATTTAACCCAATGGATACAAAAGATAATTTCAACACATCATCAATATAAAATTACTGAGATATTTTGTATTTTTTATACTAAGTCTTTGAAGTCTGATGTGTCTTTTATACTTATAGTACATCTCAATTCAATCACTATATTTTCATTGGGAAGACGATTTGTATTTCTAGTTCATGAAATTTACATTGAAAACATAGATACACGTCCCTAAGCTGTTCCGAATAAACTTAAAGTTTCCCAGTAACTGAATCAAGTAGAAGTTTTTACATTGACATTTAAATTGAAGTTAAATAAAATTGCAAATTCAGTTCCTCGGTCACACTAGGCACATTTAAAACACTCAGAAGCCACGTGTGCTAGTGGCTACCGTATTGGATAGCATAGTTCTGGAAGCTGCACACTTAAGCTCCTTTTTTGTCGATTCCCTGTACCCAAGTTCACAGTTACGTGTTGGCAGGTGTGCATCTGTATTTAGGTGGTGCACAATCTCTACAACTGGAAGACTGGGGACCGGCTTCGTCGTTGTTGCCCTGTTTCCGATTAGCTCAGTTTGATTGTGGGTGACCTCAGGTGAGTCGTTCTACTCCTCTGGGCCTCTGCCTCCTCATTTGTCAATGAGGGAGTGTGATCTCAGTCATCTTTTCTAGCTCTCGAATGATGTATGATTTCTCTCTTCTAAAAGAAGGAGGAAGGAGGACATTATTAAAGCTGTGGGCACCAGGGCGCACACACACATTCTTTTCAATGAAATAGGTGAAACTGGTGTTGCCAGTCTCTGGCAGCTGCTGCAGTGCAGTGGGCAAGCAGGACTCGCACAGCGCTGTCTTCTCTCATCTAGTACTGAGGGACGGGGTAATTGTATCTTTCTCCAGAATACCGGGGATAAAGAAACACTGAAGCATTGCCTGGGCTCCAAATTCCAGGAAATATTGTGAGTTTTTTCCTTTATATACCTCCCCTTTTAAGGAAGAAAATCCTGTACGTGATGGAAAGCCCTGCGTTGGTTTCTGCAGTGGTTCTGAGTCGCTGGTTTCCTGGAGCGGGCTGTGTTCTTTTATGTGTGAAAGAAAGGGCCTTTGGCTCCTTTAGACTCCCCACTGTTTATTATGTGTGCTCCTGGCTTGTTAGTCAGGATGGGGCTTTTCATTTATTGGATAGCATAAAACCTTTGTTATATTTTAGCTACAGAGCTACAAAAGGATGGCGAGGGGATTCAAGTCGAACTGGAGAGTAACTATGGAGGCTTGAGGCCCTGCAAGCCACATGGTAATTGGGTTTGACCAGAACTTGCCTTCCAAATGGAGGATGTGGAGCTGTCAGTGGGATAAAACTTTAGCTCTCTGTGGGAAGGTCCCAGTTCCCAAAAACAATTCCCCCAGACTGGTGACCTTTTACTATTAGAGGTTCATTTCTTTGGGTTTTGTAAGGTGGACATAGTGAAAATAGCCTCCTCATGTGCAAATGAGAGATTCTAGTCTTAAGTATGAATTTTGGAGAAGAGGATAATAAGAAACTGAATGGAAGAAGAAGGCAGGAGGGGGTGGGGGAACCGAAAGGACGCTAAGGGAAGATGCTAAAGGCTGTCCGTCGTTTTGTAGTAAGCTAACACCTTACCGGAGTTTACACAGACCAGGAAATAGGTAAAAAATCTGCCACCAATTTATGCTCTGCTTAAAGGAAAGATAGACTTAAAGGAAGCAGAATTGTGGGGTTTAGTTTCCTCATTTCTGTAACCAGAGTGGGGATTGGGAGGAAGGTGATACCTCATTTGTTCATTCATCTCTTCATCCCTTAATTGCGGTAGATAGCTTTCAGAGACGCACACCATCAGTTCCTGCTAATGGGTTCTGCGTCCAATTCCAGTGAGTGGGGAACGGGGTGTTCCCTACACCAACAAGCAATTCTCCGACGCCAGCTGGTTGTCCTACAGTTCAACTCAGTTCTGACACTATCCGCTGGAGACAGCCTCAGATTCCACAGGTTAAGGGTTCGGTCCCACAGGACTGCCCTCCGCTTCAGATGCCAATCGTAAGTCCAGGTTGTCGCCTGTGCTTCCTATGGACCAGGCCAGCTACAGATTGGAGGCTCCCATGACTCCCTCCTTGGGTTCGATTAATTTGCTGGAGTGACTCACAGAACCCAGGAAACTTATTTGCTCACTAAATTACTAGTTAATTACAAAGGACATTAAAGGAAACGAATCAACAGCCAGACACATAGGGGGAGGTCCTGACCAAAGGAGCGTCTGTCCTCACGGAGCTTGGGGCCCAGCAGGGTGGCACGTGGAAGGTTTCTGGTTCACCCCCAGAAGCTCTCAGAACCCCATGCTTTTGGGTTTTTATGGAGGACTCATTACGCAGGCGTGATTGATTAAATCATTGGCCATTGGTGATTGATTCCATCGCCAGCCCCTCTCCCTTCCCTGGAGGTCTGGGGATGGGACTAAAGTTCCAATCCTCTAATCACTTGGTTGGCTCCACTGGCAACCGGCCCTCATCCTTAGGTGAGGTCCAAAAGTCACCTCGTTAACATAACAAAATACACCTTTATTGCTGTCATCACTTAGGAAATTCTGAAGGTTTTAGGAGCTGTGTGCCAGGAATGGGGACAAAGACCAAATATATATTTCTTATTATAAATCGCAATATCACAGCTGCCTTCCCCGTACATGCATGCCTCTCCTTCCATCAAGAGCTAGGGTTTTTTTACCTCTGCACTTGACGCTGGGCTGGCCTATGACTCGCTTTGACCAAGGGAATGTGGTGGAAGTGACGTTATGCCAGTTTCAGGCCTACCCTTTAGGAGGCTGCGCCGTGCTATGCAGTAGCTCGGGATGGACTGCTGGATGACAAGAGCCACAGGGAGAAGGAGAGGTCTTGTGGAGGGGCCTGAGGTGTCAGATTCTTTCTGGAACCTTCCCATCCAGCCCAGCCTCAATCGGAATGCAGGTGAGTGAGTGACCCCAGCCAATGCCACACGCACCCAGTATTCGAACCAACGAAACACTGGGCCACCTGCAGCAGAGCGCGCGAACTTAACCACTCGGCCACGGGGCCAGCCCCTCCTTAAAATTTTTTGTTTTCTAATTATTTGTGACAGTGCATACAAATAAAATAGATTTTTATATATTGACCTTATATTCTATGACTTTATATTCTGTGACTGTCACCTATTAGTTTTAGTAATTTTTTTAAAGATTCTTTAGGATTTTCTATATACATGATCATATTGTCCACGAATAAAGATGATTTTACTTCTTCCTGTCCAATATGTATGCCTTCTATTTATTTTTCTTGCTTTATTGAGCTTGCAATGACCTCTGGGACAATGGTGAAGGGAAGTGGTAAGAGTGAGCAGCCTTACCTTGTTCCTGCTCTTAGGGGAAAGCACTCTTTCTTTCACCATTAAATACCATGTAAGCTTTAGGGTTTTCATAGAAGCCCTTTATCGGGTTGAGAAAGTTGCCTTCTATTCCTAATTTGCTGAAAGTTTTTGTCAAAGAGTTTTTCTTCATCAATGAGATGACTGCATATTTCCTCTCCATCATGCTGTTAGTGGGGTGAAGTACAATGTGGTCAGCAGCCTCTCAGCTGGTCCCAGTGATGCCCTTCTCCTGGTATCCGTGCCTGTGCGCAATCCCTCTTCTTGAGAAGGGCCGCAGTGACTCATCATAATGAATACAATACAGCAGAGGTCGTGGTATGTCACTTCTGAGGACAGGCTATGAAAAGACGGTGACTTCCATCTTGGGTGACCTCCCTCATTCACTTGCTCTGAGGAAAGCCAGCTGCCCTGTTGTGAGCAGCCCTGTGGAGAGATCCACATGGTGTGGAACAGAGGGAAGCCTTTGGCCGATAGCCAGAAAAGAACTGAGGGCTTCAGTCCGACAGCCCAAAAGGAACGGAATCTTGTCAATAACCTCATGAGTGATCTTGGAAGCAGAGCCTCCCTCAGTCAAGTCCTCAGGTGAGATCACCACCCTGGCTGACCCCTTGACAGCAAGCCCCAGGAGAGACCCTGTGCCAGAGAACCCAGTTAGACTGCGCCTGGATTCCTCACCCACAGAAACAGCAAGACAAGAAATGTTCATCGCTTCAGAAAGCTAAATTTTAGGGGCGATTTCTTTATGCAGCAAGTGATAACTAATATCCACATTGATTGCTTTTTGAATGTGAAATAAATATTGCATTCTTGAAATAAACCTCACCTGGCTATGATATGTTATCCTTTAAAACCTTGTTGAATGCGATTTACTAGTATTTTGTTCAGGATTTTTGTGTCTCAGTTCATAAGGGATGTTGGTGTGTACTTCTTTTGCAATGTCTTTGCCCGGTTTTGATATTAGAGCTCTGCTAGCCTCATAAAATGAAATCCCTCCTCCTCTATTTTTCAAGAGTTTATATAAGATTCATATTATTTCCTCCTTATGTTTTTGATAGAATTCACCAGTGAGCCTGGAGTATTCTTGTAACAAGCTTTTTTTTTTTCTTTATTATAAATTCAATTGTCTTATAGATATAAAACTATTCAGATTTTGCTTCTTCTTGGGTCACGTTTTACCCTTCTCCAGCTTTAAAGATTGAAAGAAAAAATTATGTGGTGATT
The DNA here is from genome assembly GCF_041296265.1 of Equus caballus. Lineage (NCBI taxonomy): Eukaryota > Metazoa > Chordata > Mammalia > Perissodactyla > Equidae > Equus > Equus caballus. The sequence continues at coordinate 52,720,235 of NC_091699.1, read as the reverse complement.
AAAAAAGAAAGGTAATCATAGCATAACAAGAATTCCTAAAGCTGCTTAGCATAACAGTTGGGTGGAAATGCATTTGTAGAGAAGAGTTCAAGGGACCAAGACGGTGGGGAAAGACAGCACGGGTGAGAGAGTCATGTCGGAGCAGAAGAGTGAAAGGGTTTTAGCAGTTTCAGGAAGGTAGAGAGCAGAGAGCAGGAGACTTTCACGAGTTGCTGTGGCCTAAATTAGACTCCCTGATATCTTTGAGAGAAACATGCATTAAGATTAAAATACTTGTCTGCACCAAGCTTCCTTGAGTGTGACGCCCCCTTGGGACATCACTGTGGATGCTTGGGACACAGCAGAGGGGGCATGCTCACAGCTTTGTAAGCATATCTATTCCACTGCTTTAACTTCACTGAACTTCATTACAATAACTCACATGTTGTGTTCCCATTGCTTTGTAACAAATTGCTCCAAAACAGCATACAACAACCATTTCTTATTACACTCATGGGTTCTTTGGGTCAGAATTTGAGCAGGACGAGGTAAAGACAGTTGTCTCTGCTCCATGCTGTCTTCAAGTCTCAGCTCTCTCCAGCCTGCCTTTTTCTCTACCTGCTGTGTTTTCCAGGCCCACTCGTCGGAAAGCCTTTTAGTTTCCTTAACACGCTCTGCATTTTCTCTTACTGAGGTCCTTCCTCCACACACGCCCTTCCCAGTCCAAAATGCTCTTCTCACACCACCTTGCCTGACTAGTTCCCACTCTCACTTGGGGGCTGCTTAGATGCCGTCTCCTTTGGAAGTCCTCCCTGACCCCCTGTGCATGGTTTACGTGCTCTTCCTCCAGGCTCTCATAATTCCCTGTTCTCCATCATGAAGCTCATCACTCATTACTTACTTCCTGACTCAATCGTCCGACTCCTCAGCTGGAGTGCTCGCTCCATGAAGCCAGAGATGGCCTCTGTGCTGGTGAAGTACCATCCCACCAGCTGGCACAGGGCTCACTATTTATTTGTCAAATGCATTAATGGACAGTGTGGGTGTTATTATTTCCATTCTGCAGAGGTGAAAACAGGGTGGAAGAGAGTAAGAGCCAGCCCAAGTCGTGGTCAGTTCATGACATAGCTGAATCTAAGCTCAGGTCACACCACCACCCAACACCCTCGTGCATCCTGGGAAACAGATGGCCAAGCACACTTGCAGCAAAACGCCACAGCTTTGGTCCTTGGAACTCTGCCAGCTGTGCCCACTGTCTTTCCAGCCTGGACATGCCAGGCAGCTGGGGCCATGACAGGAAAAGCCCTGGTTATTCTCCTGTTTTTGTTCATTCACCCGCGGACCATCCAGCAGGACACTGTGCTATAAACTTGTCTTGGTAAGACACAGCCAGAGAGATGAAGTTCTATTCTCATGATCAAGGCTCACAACTAAATATTGATCTTAATTAAGAAATAATGCATGGGGAGGGCCATGGGAAAAGTGGCAGCAGGATGTGGAGAAAAGGAGAAGATGGCAGCGTTTTTCTTTCCCAGTTAGAGTAGCGACAAATAGTTTTATCTTTCTTTTTTCCACTTGGGAAAAATGTACCCGGAAAGTACTTCACTCGGGGAAAAACAAGCCCGACAGCCAGACAACTGGATCACCCTGTGTCTTTCGCAGCTGCCATTAATGGGTGTTAAATCAATACCATTGAACTTCCAGATTTCCCAGAGTGGACACTTCCAGATGCCTGGCTCTGAGGCAAGGGGAGCTGGGATGTGAGGCAAGGCTGGACCAGCCAGATCTGGGCCTGTGAGATGGTAACCAAGCAACAGGCACACACTCTGAAAGGCAGGGCAACCAAGGGGCATGTGGCAGGATGGCAAGCAGAATTCAAGACCACAGCCTCTCAAGGCGAAGTAAGATATCCCAAGGCAGAGAGCTCAGAGAGCCAGATAAACAGGAGGAAAGAGCACCCGGTTACTGGAGGCGAGAAAGCCAGACAGGCATGGGAATTTCTGAATTCCACAGCAACCAAATAACATTGAAATAACCTTGATACAGAAGCCAGATCCCAGCCCATGGAGGAGCTTCATGTGCACTTCCTTTTAAGGATGAAACCATCTTAATACTCAATAAGTAACACACGGGAACACTGAAGAAGAGAAGCTATACAGGTCACCACTAAGCATAAGAAACAGGCCTCAAATTTGTTAGCTATCAAGGAAATGAAAATTGAAAACACAATGAAAAACCATTTCAGGCCATTAGGATGCCTCAGGACACCACCCGTTGGTGGGGATGTGGAGCAACTCCTGGGGGCTGTGCAAAATGGCATGACCCCTTCGGACAATTGTATGATGGTTTCTTACAAAGTTAAACATACATACATCTACCCTATGATTCAGTAGCTCCATTCTTAGATATTTACTCAAGAAACATACAAACACACGTCCACAATACGATTTATAGATGAAGGTTCATAAAGAACTTTATTCAGAATAGCCCCAAACTGAAAACAACCCAAATGTCCATCAACTTGAGAATGGATAAATACACTTTCCATATAATGAAATATATTTAGGATTTAAAAGAATGAACTAATGGTATACACGATAGGATGAAAGAATCTCGCAGGCCTTATGCTGAACAAGAGACCACACTCATTTCTGTGCGATTCAAGAACAGTCAAAAACTAATCTGTGGTGACAGAAATCAGAACGTAGTTGGGAGTGGGGAAGGGGACTGGGAGGATGTAAGGGGACTTTCCAGGATGTTGAAGATGTTCTATATCGTGTTTTGGGTGGTGCGTCCAAGGGTGTAGACAGTTGTCAAAACCCATCAAGCTGAACATCTAAGATCATTGCACTTTGCTCTGTGCTAGTTATATCTCAGTTTTTCTAGAAAGCCAAGGAAAATTAGAGTCCCTAGGTCTAGGATGGCACATGCAAAACACCCATACTGCTACTTCCACTTCTGCACCCAAGGCAGACATTATTAATTGATTTCAGCATTCTGTGCCCTTGAGCTTCAACGGCGCTTCAGAGTATATCACAAGCAGCCACTATCAATCCACCAATACGTTAGGGGTCAAAGCCAAAGCAATGTAGTACAGCACTGTGACTCTCAACTTGTTTCTCTAGTTTGGTGAGGCCTGGGGAAATTCAAATTTTCTATAAAAATAATAATCCCATTACAGAAAAGTATTAAGACAATTCAAAACCCCACTCTCCTAATACCACCACTGATACCACTGAAGTGTGTTTCCTTCTATGATGTTATCCTGACACAGTTTAACATTCAGGTGTCGGTCCTGCTTCTCACTACTCTAAGGATTTTCCTAGGTTACCTAATAGTTCTCATAACTTCTTTTTTTTAAATGGCAGCATAATTCTCCGAGGCGCTGCACTATCATTTGCTGACCCCTTGTCTGTGGTTGCAGCTACCCTCCTCTCATTCCATTTATACATTTTGGGGAGAGGTTTTGGGTTCTGGGCTATAGTTAACCTTCATTGAATGCCTTCTATGTGTAGGCACTATGTTTAGTGTTTTACATATATTTTATTTAATCTTTACAACCGTCTATGGGACAGCTACTGATTATGTTTTACAGAGAGGGAAACTGAGTCATAGGGACATTAAGGAACTCACCCAAAGCTACATCACCAGTAAGTGGCAGTGTTGGGACTGCGCAAGATGCCTGCTGTCTTAGAGTAGCAAGTAGAGAGGGAAAAAAAAGAAAAAGAAAGAAAAAATGTGCATTTTACTGTATGTAAATTATACCACAATAAAGTTGACTTAAAACAATAAAGAGGGGGGCCAGCCCGGTGGTGCAGTGGTTAAGTGCTCACATTCTGCTTTGGTGGCCAGGGGTTCGCCGGTTGGGATCCTAGATGCCGACCTATGTACCACCTGGCGAGCCATGCTGTGGCAGGTGTCCCACATATAAAGTAGAGGAAGATGGGCATGGATGTTAGCTCAGGGCCAGTCTTCCTCAACAAAAAGAGGAGGATTGGCAGTAGATGTTAGCTTAGGGCTAATCTTCCTTAAAAAACAAACAAACAAAAAGCAATAAAGAGAGGAAAGAGCAGCAGAGAGAGTTCTGGGTCTTCCCTGCTGGCCTCCTCAGCATCAGAGGAGAATGCTACTTGATTCTCTTCCCCAGGATGAATTTTGTGAGATCCTTTTTTTTGGTGAGGAAGATTGTCGCTGAGCTAGCATCTGTGCTAATCTTCCTCTACTTTGTATGTGGGACGCCTCCACAGCATGGCTTGATGAGTGCTGTGTAGGTTCATGCCTTGGATCCGAACCCATGAACCCTGGGCTGCCAAAGCAGAGTGCATGAACCCAACCACTGTGCCACTGGGCTGGACTCTTGCTAGATCCTTTTGGCGACTCCTTCCTTTTTCTGCTTAAGCTCCTTTGTGTGGATTTTTGCCACTTGCAGTCAAAATGCTTCTGAATAAGATGAAGTTACAACTGATCTTGGAGAGAAAGGGTCTGGGGGCCATGATAACCAGTCATCCTTGGGTTTGTGTGAGCTGTTCAAAAAATGAAATTGCTCCTCCCCAACTAAATCCAAACTTAAGTGTCTCCTTCTGGATCTTTTCCTGACCATATAGAATCATGACACATGTGTATGTGGTGGATGTTGATTGAGTGAATCCATCCGAATTCTATTCCACCCTCTCCTGAAAACAACCACCTGATTTCCCTCGGGGGACCCCACCCCCAGTCCAGCTCTCATTTTCAGTGAGCCTGTGAGGCTCAGTCAGGGGGCTGACCCCACTTCCTGGATCAAGGCTAGGACGTGACCCAGGCCTGCCCGTGAAGCATCTCCCCGCCCCCAGCGCATCCTTAAGCTGAGCAATCTTCTCTACCCCAGGATTCAGGGGTTCCTCGGAGGGTCTTTCCTCAGGGGTTGCTAGGCTGGAGGATGTGAGGCTGGAGCTGTCTGAGCTGGGTGAGCCCATGGATCAAGCTGCAGCTAAAGCTCAGATCTGCCCCCAGAATTTACAGTTATAGGAACCAATTCATTTCCCCTTTTTTGCTTAAAAGCTCAGCCTCTGCCATAAAAACTATCTGAGTCAGATAATATGCTTATTCACAGAGGTTTAAAAACCACAGTTGGCATGATAACGTCTATATTGGTCATCACCTTAATTAAAAAAATTGTTCACTTAAATAAGTCATATCTTTCCATTTCTGTGGAGACCGCCTTCCGTTTCTCAGCGCCGCACAGTAGTCCACCACAGGAGCAAACTTCTGTTTATCTAACGGGTTCCGGTTAATGAGGATACCCTTTGGCTTGGGTTTTGAAAAATATGCCTGGTTGTTATGGTTGTAGTTTTTAAAGAAACACATATGCTTGATCAAAATGAAATCGAACAACGACCTAGAAAGGTCTAAAACAAAAAACCCTCTCCCGGACCCAGCTTCATTCCCCAGGGGCAACCCCCTTCTAAGAGTTCCCAGTTTTTCTCTGGTGATCACCTGCTGAAGTCTCGCGCTTCCTTCCCGTCCTTCATCAGCCTCAGACATGGGAGGCTGAGGGCTTTAACACCGTGCACAGCTTCCCACCACCTCCCATTCTGTTCTGCAAAAAAATGGTCTTCCCTGGAAAAGAAGGGCGAGATGCCCTAGAACTCTTGCATAGAAAAAATGTCACATTATTTACTTTTTTCTAAATGAACAACTTAAGTTTTAGTATCTCACATAGTAAGGTGATCACCAAGCTCCTTGGAATAGAGAAAAGACCCCTCACCCTTCAGCCCAATGCGGCCTCCACCCTTCCGCTCGGTTCTTCCCCGTGCACAGGTGCGGGAGTTAGTCTGGCATGGTCCACTAGCCCAGGCTGCCGTGGGTGGGCTGTTGAGATGCCCCACTGGCGGTATTTTCCAAGGTAAACAGGGCATGAGGAACCCTGGCGGACTGGATACTCCCAGAGGCCAAGGTGAGGAGGACATTCCCTGGGGACAGAGCCCTCCAGTGAATTTCACTCCTGGAAGGAGCCTGTTCTCCCCAAACCCTCTCCACCTCTGCTCAGGGCCTGAGCTTAAATCCTATGACTTCCAACTCTGTTCTACTTTGCTGCTCTCTCAAGTCCCCATAACCTGATCCAAAGCGTGCCCCAGGAAGGTACCCCACTTTCTTTAGAGCTTTTATTCAGGAGGAAGCCATAGCTTCCAGCTGTGCACGTTCCATTTACAGGAGGAAGAAAAGAGAGGAGAGGAAATGGAGGCCTGACTAGCCCAAGTGTTGCAAAGCAGCTCCTTAAGGAATGGTTCTGTTGACTCTCCCCAGCCCACCTCTGAGTTTTTGTTTGTTCATTCCAAGCTGGAAACTTCTCTAGGGTGCCCATGGCAATGACTGTTTTTACCTGTGGTATTTAGGACTATTGTTCTTGCAGTGCCATTTTCAAAATCCTAAATGACGTTTTTTCTTTCTCTAAAGAATAATGAGCTTATTGATGTAAAATTTCCAATACCAAGAGATGATCATGATAACACTGATATCTGCCCTGAGGAGTAGAGATCAATCCTACAATCATCTCTCAAGGAGCTCACAGTGTAGGAGAGGGAAACAGACAGATGACTACGTGAAGGAAAGTGTTCTGAAAGTTTGTAGAAAGTTCGCTGGGGCCTCAAATGAAAGAGGCATCAGTTCCAGCTGGGGATCCAGGGTGGGATTCATAGAAGACGTGGTTCTTGGGAGACGAGCAGGTATTTTCCATGAGGGCAAGGAAGTGAAGGGCGTTCTGCCCTGACGGAGAGGTAAGGGAGTAACGATTCAGGGAGGATGCGGGGAGCACAGGAAAGATCACCCTCACCTCTTTATTCCTCCATTTCAGATTTTCTTTCTGCAGTATTTTACCTCTTCCTAAAGTACGTCAGCTAGAAGTTTCTTTAGTGAGGATTTGTTGGTAGTCAATCATCTCAAAGTTTATATTACTGAAAATGTCTCTATTTCACTCATTCTGGAAATATAGTTTTGTTGGCTTTGTAAATCTAGTTGACAGTTATTTCTATCAGCATTTGGAGACATTTTCCACTGTCTTCTGGCTTCCATATTTGATATTGACAAGTCAGATGTTAATCTTAAAACCTTTGTGGGAAATCTGTCTTTTCTTTCAGGCTTCTTTTAAGATATTCTCTTTGTCTTTGGCATTCTACAGTTTCATTATGATGTGTCTGGGTTTAGCCTTCTTATGGTTTACCCTGTTTGGGATTTTTTTTTTTTTGAAATTTCTAAATATGAGGATTTATATCTTTATTTAATTCTGCCAAATTCCCAGCTACTATTTCTTTGAATATTGCCTCTACACACATTCTCTCTCTTACTTGCTTTTATAACCCTGATTAGGTCTACATTGTACCTTCTCACTCCATCTTCTAATTTTCTTTTTTTTAAATGAAACTTGTCATTCTATCTTTTCTTTTCTTTTCTTTTTTGGTGAGGAAGATTGGCACTGAGCAAACATTTGTTGTCAATTTTCCTCTTTTTGCTTGAGGAAGAGTGTCCCTGAGTTAAAAGCTATTGCAGTCTTCTTCTATTTTGTATGTGGGACACTGCCACAGCATGGCTTGATGAGCACTGTGTAGGTCTGCGTCTGGGATCTGAAATCGTGAACCCCAGGCAGGCAAAGTGGAGTGTGCGAACTTCACTATGCCACCAGGCTAGCCCCCATCCATCTTCCAATTTTCTTAACCAGAGTTTTCTGTATTTTTGTCCCTCTCAGATGCATTCTGTGTAACTTCTTCAGATTTATGTTTGAATTCACTGATTCTTTTTTTTTGGGCTGTGTCTATTTTGCTTTTCAACTCTTTCAAAGATGTTTTAATTTATGTTACATTCTTCATTCATAGAAGTCTTTTTGGTTCTTTTTTAGTGCATCTGCTTATTTTATAGTTTCTTGCTTCTTCCTTTTACATTCTATTTACTTAATCATATTAAAATAATGTTTTATAATTGCTCATTCTAATATCTAATCTTTATGAGTAAATTTTAATTTTTTTCCTACTGACTCTTCCTCATGATGGCTTGTTTACCTGGGAATTTTCTGATTTTATATTGTGAACTCATATATGATGGAACTTTCCCTGTGGGAGTTTTATGAAGCCTGGGTTGAGGGTACATGCTTGCTATCCCCAGGGCATATGCCTGGGTCTCTCTAAAATAAATTCTTCCCTTGGGATTTTTGATATATTTCAGTGTACAAACCTATATGGGGGTGGGCCAGTGGCCTTGAAATCTCAGGGGAAGTTTTTTTTTCTTCTCCAACAGAATTGGTTCTGAGTCACTGTTTCTTACAGTTAGCCTCTGATAGGCAGGATTTCTTCTACTTCCCCCCTTTTCTCAGGGTGTAACCCCCTCTGGGTCCCGGATTTATGCAAGGTCTTACTGCTCTGGATCCATATTACTGCTCAGGTCTAAGGCTTATTCTCCTTTCCCACCCGCCCCTCACCCCAATCTGCTTCCCTGTGAGGAAACTCTGGGTCACTTTTCTTTAAAGACTACCTCAAGCCATGAAGTGCTTTTTGGTTCTCATTTACCTTTGAAGGCTGATATTCCTCTCATTTTCTAAATCACAGGTGATTCCCTTTAATTTCCTGAAGACTACTTCATTGCTATAAAGGAGATTGTGTGTGTGTGTGTGTGTGTGTGTGTGTGTGTGTATTTAGCATGTTAAGGTATTTTTTAGCTAGAAGGTCTCAGGTTGTTCAAATTGTTTGCTTCTTTTCTTCAGGATTCTAATTTCCTTTACATTGGCTTGTGTTTGTTCATAATATCTATTATCTTTTTTCTAATTGTATTAGTATCTTTTTATTTTTTCTTTACATTATCATGATTATTACATGTTGTTTTATGCTAGCAACTTGATTTTGAGTCTTCTATTTCTTACTGTTTGTAATATTTTTATTAATTCTTTAATGGTATTGTTTTTGTCCTCAATTTGTTTTCTTAATTCTGAAAGATCTATTTTAATTTCAGTCTATTGATTTATTAACTCACCTTTCAGTTCTTGTTTCATTGAGTTTGTTAGAAGAAGCACTCATGTTTGTTTTTTGAGTTGTGTTTTCTCTTAGAATGTGTTCTTCAATGATCTTTTGTGCGTTTTATTCCTTTCTTTCTTTCTGTTTATTGTAGTATGTTTTCAGAGTTTGAGTGTGGAGAGCAATATCCACACAGAGTATACTCTGTGAGAAATTTCCCTACAAGTATTTCTTGTTCTCTCTACTTTTCTGTAACCTGAGAGTGTGGAGCAGGGATGGTGGTTCTCCTAACTTACTGTGGTGTCCTGAAGCCCTGCTTTTATCTGAGAAAGTATCTCCTTTCTCCTCTCGGTGGCTGTTTCCACTACTCTTACTCTCCCTCCCACTCCTCACCCAAATAGAAGAGGAAAAGAAAATGTCACTTCTCTCCAGAATAGGTCTATGAGAGGAATTCTCAGGATTCTGTTGACTCACTGGAGCTGTATGTAGGAGGTTCACTGCACTCCATCATCTTCTGAGTTATTTTTGCCCCTTTGTCACCACTTCTTAAATTTTTATGTCATTAGATTATGCCCTTGTCTGGCTCCTACTGGTAAATTTTTCTGGTTGGCTTATTTATTTATTCCAGTTTTTATCATTTCCTAGCGAGTTAGAGGAAGAAGCTTCTGTGATCCTATTTTACTTTGCCAACTCGACCCATTCTCATCAGCTTTCTATCTTCCAGAATTCACTCAAAACTTCTGTTAGCTGTAAGCTACCATTATTGTTTTCTAGCACTTTTATAGTTTCATTCCTTAAACACTCATACATACATGTTCACACACGTGTGTACACACATACACACACAGGCACACATACACTCTGCTTGGGGAGCAGCCACGTATAAAGGACATGTGTTTTGACTGAGGTGCCCATTTACTTAGGGAGGCTCACCAGCTTTTGGCTGAAATGGGCTTGTACACGCCAGCTTGAGAAAGGTTTCCTGTGGACTAAGGCAATACTCTTAGGCAAATTGCTTCACTTCGATATCACACAATTGGCTAATGTCAAGTTCAAGAGTTAGAGTCATCAGGATTCTCAGAGAAATGTCAAAAAGTTATCAGTATTGGTGCACAAGGACATTTTTCTAGGGACAGAGGCCATAGCTGTCATCAGACAACCTCTCCAAGCCTCTGTTTCCTTATTTGTAAAATGGGGATGATAATAATGGTACCCACCTCATAAGGTCATTATGAGGATTAAATAACAGACTTCTTATTTAATCTTATTAACTGAAGTAAAGCATTTGGCATAAGGCCTAGAATGTAGTGAGTACTGTTATTATTCAAAGAGCCCATGTCCGCCAAATTTTAAAAACCATTGGAATAGAAGATTTTTCTTTTAGTTTTCTGTTGCTGTATAACAAAACACTCTAAAATCTAGTAGCTTAAACAGCAATTTCTCATCACTCACTTTTCCGCGGATTGAATTGGGCTCAGCTGAGCAGTTCTTATCCCGTGGGGGGGGAGGTCTATCATACGGTTGCCATCAGATGTTGGTTAGAGTCATCAGAAGGCTAAACCGGTTGGCCATCAAGATGGCTCACTCTCATGGCTGACAGTCGATTCTGGCTACTGGGCGAGAGCTCAGCTGTGGCTGTCAGGGCTCACACATGGCTTCCCCATGTGACTGGCAACCTGGGACCCAAGCGTGGGAGTTGGGTTCCAAGGGCGAGTGTCCGCAAAGCAAACTTTCCAAGAGACCCACTCGTTGAAGCTCCAAGGCTTCTTACAATCTACGGGAATGACTACTGGGAGGTATGAATACTGAGAGGCTTGGTTCATTGGTGGGAGAAGGCATATTTTTTTGGAAACCAGCTACCCCATTTTAAGGTCTCTTCCAGCTCTACTATTCCACAATTATATTGTTATAAACTGTTCTTTCTGCCTCGTAATGTATGAGACATCTTCATCTATTTTCTCATTTCAACCTCATAACAATCTTCTGAACTCCCATTTTTAGATTTTAAAAGATGAGGAAACCAAGTCACGGACAGGTGAAGTAACTTGGCCGGGCCCTTTAACTCCAAGTCCAGGACTCCTTGCCTTCATGGTTTGTAAATCAGGAGCTGGAGTGCTGCCGTCTGTTGAAGCCCTGCTCGCCGTTCCCAGCATGAGGCTGGGTCCCCAGAAGAGGCTGAACCTATGCTTGCTAATGAAACAAAGGTCTTTTCTTTGAGAACTCACCAAAAGAAAGGGTTGCTTGGGTCTATCTCTCTGGTGTACTTCACAGGACTTGAGAAATGCAAACACATTTTCATTTACTAAGTATGCAGGACAGGCAGACTCCCCCTGAACAGCCATCTTTGAGAAGAGAGGTGTAAACCGGAGCACCCTGGAGCAGCTCCCTGCACCCTCCTTTGCTGCAGACACGGGTTGGCATCCACGCTTGGCAGGGACACAGTGTATCTACGACTGTGTGGTCACAGAGGAGGATCTTGAGAGCTGAGCGAGCCCAGATGCATCTCTTCCACCATCAAAATGTAGATCACCCCCAACCCATCCTGTCTGACCATGTCGCTGCTCATCCCAAAACACCAACTAAACACCCCTGAACACACCCTTCTGCTGAGAGACTGGTGAGAACGAAGGGACATGACCTACAGTGTGTTTATTCTGAGGTATTTCCTCTCCCAGGGCATTGTGGGAGTTTGCCTGGCCTCCTTTCAAGGTCACCCCGCCCTGCCCAGGTGGCAGAGGACGTGCTGGAGGCTCCAAGGTTCCTCTCTCATTCTCTCTGTAACAACTGCTGTTCTGCCCAGCGTGTTGTAGTTTACAAAGCCCTTTCACATGTTCCCTCACGTGACACTCCCCGGAGACCTTGTGAGCTGGGTATTATTCTTATTTTAAAGGAAAGGAAAAGCTGATGGAAAGCGGAAGGGTAACCGGCTCAAAGAAATGCAGTTAGTAAAAATCAAAACTAGAACCTGAATAACTGTCTTTGGACCCCAAACGCCAGCCCCTCCTGCTCTCCTGCAGCCCCCAGTGTCCTGAGGTTCCTCTGGGGCGTTCCCTGTATTTGAGGACCCGCCATGGCCCCTGCGGAACCACTCTGAGCTACTCAGCCATCCCCCTCCGCCCACCCTGGTGTCTGCCAGTCTCCTCTGCAGAGCCAGCCGGGGAAGAGGAACCACCTCAGCCAGGCCACTCAGCTCCCAGGTTTTAGGCCCAGTATGTGGCATAGCACAAGTTGTCACCATGAAGCTTAATTTTTTTCTTCCCAATCCTAAGTCTTTCAAAAACAGTCTCAGCTAAATATAATAAGGATGCCCTTTGGCACATCCTGCCAGTCTTGCAGGTGATTCATAGACCTCACTCAAGATGCCCAGGGAACAGCAGGGGCCATGTAGTTAAAAATACCCGCTGGGCTCGAAGGTGCCACAGATGATCTAATGAGCTCCCTCTGCTCCTCAGAGATGCACTAAAGTGTGGGTTGAGTGAGCCTGAGAGTGGACAGGTTGGCACTGGATTTCCTCTAGGCCTCAGGCCTACCTATCAAACCAGTGGAGTTACCAGAGTCTTCCCAAATGCCCACAGAATGGGTCAGACAGGACCACTGGCAAGAGGGCAGAGCGGCAAGGAGCCAGCCCCATTCGGTCACGAGTTCTGTTCTGTGGAGCCCCCGCCTCCGACAGCCCCAGAGGCACTGCCTTTGGTTGGGTTCCCCAGAAACAGAGCCTGAGACAGGAGTTTACTGGGGGGGGCTGCTCCCAGGTAAGGGAGCACCCCCTGTAAGGGAGTGAGGGAATCAGGCTGGCGTAGGGAGGAAGCTGGGCAGACAGGTAGGTGCAACTGAAGTCCAGTCTCAGCCTGATCCCACATGGACCTTGGAAGCATGGGCTGCTCCACCTTGAGGTAAGGCCTTTGGCCTTTAGACACCCATATCAGCCACTGCTGGCTGCAGGCTGCCCCTGGGGGAGGGCAGAACCTCCTAGGCTTTTCTGGGTGAGGTGGCTCCCTTATTGAGGCCAAATCTCTGGAGCAGGGAACAGCTGTGAGCCATTAGTGGCTGACACTCACAGCAGCTGGGGGATGGGTACACTGGCCAGGCAAAGAGGAGCTCGCCTGCCTCTACTACAGGCACCGTTTCTCGTCTGTCTTGAAAACCAAAATGACCAAGCCTCTAAGTCAAGTCACTTTCTCAAAGTAAAACATTATTTTCCATCTGTCCCAAGGGCAAGAGAAAGCCAAATATGGTATTGACTCATTCATCTTTCGTCTGCTTTACGTCTGATTTTCCACACGTGGGGCAATCCCTGTGACAGAGGACGAAGTAGACACACAAACACAATGGACTCACCCTTCCCCCTTACATGCTCGGCTCCCGCTCTCCAAGCCCCCTATCTCAGGGCCGTGCCCAAGATTGCTCACGTGCCGCACACTTAAGCTTGGTCTGGTCCTTGTTCTACAATTGCCCTGGCTATCATCAGAGGTCTGCCCAACTGCACGACCCTTCCACGTTACCCTGCTGAAGCCCATCCCTGGCTTCGTGAAGCCTCCCTGCACACTGCAGGCCTCGCTGATGCCTCCCACCGCAGAACTGATGGCAGGGAGCACACACCACTTGATGTCAGTGTCTATGGTGAGAGGGATGAGAGAAGGATGCTTTGTGCCAAGCACTGTGCTCAGTGCAACTTACGGGACTGCATTTATTTGGTGGAGCCCATGTGTATCGTGAAGATGTGTTTGGTCATCAGTAACTCTCTGGGTTTCAAGTAGCTTGAAGAAAAAGGAAGAATCATTTCCCATGTAACAAGAAATCTAGAGGTCAGGTCAAACCGTAATCAGCTACTGCATCCAGCTCCCAAGCCAGACTCCCTCTGGTACTACGTGCTCCTCTTCTGAGTCCTTCCAATCCCATCTGATAGTCTGCTACCCATGGAATAAGTCATGAAAACAGTGGGGGACGAGGTGAGGAGAAAGATAGCTAAAACGCTTACATGGAAGAAAATATAGGTAAATATTTCAGCCCTCATCTCTGCCGACCGTGTTCACACAGCCATAGTTGGTGTCTATGACATCCTTCCTCTTAAACCTATTCCACGTTCCCTTTCCCTTTAGCAGCATCGCGGCTGCACAGAGCTCTTGCACCAGCGAAGTGCCCCAAACTATGATTTTTGAGGAATCTGAGTCCTTGACGGTCCTGCTTGAATGGGATTGTCGAAGTTTTCTATTGATTTTTTTTTACACTGGGCCTGACTTAACTGGGTGTTACCCTCCCTATCGTGTAGGCAGCACTGCTTCCAGCCTATTGTCTGTATAGTGGCACCTGTCACTGCAGCCTATCACTAGCCCTCTTCATGCCTGTTCACCAAGTGGCATGAAGACCTTGAGATGGACAGGTGGCAGTCTCCATGTTCAAGACAACGGGACCATTCTTTTGTCTCCTTTCTTGGGTATTAGCCCTTGAAGCCAGCAGAGCCGAGTTGTAGAAATAACGTATCAGTCAGGATCCCAGCAAGAAACTGAATTCAACTCATTTGATTTAATGAAGAGACTTTCCTGAGGGACCACTTCCAGAGGGGAGGGCAGGGTGAGGGAGCCTAACGTGATGTCAAGGCAGCCACAGACTAACACAGCACAGACAGCAGTTACCACCCCTAGGCTCGAGAGGGTAAGGGGAGGAATGAGTGTTACCTGAGCCCGCAAGGGGGGCTGAGGGGGGATCACCTGGCAGCAGCCATATTTAGGAAAAAGTAGCGCCTGACAAAGATGCTGTGCCAAAGCTTGGAGAGAGTGGAGAAGAAATCCCAGCTCTCCTTCTCCTCTTGCCTCTGCTCCCTGCTCGTGCTGTCCCTTGGCTGATCGAGAGCTAGCCAGCACAGGGGGTCAAGTAAGGCAGGGCGATAGCAGGGCAGAAAGAGAACGGGAAAATGGATCCAGGGGAACGAATACAGAGTGACCAACATGAACAGGAAATAAAAGCATTTGCAAGAGGGCTGCTGGGTGTCATAGAAAGAGATGTTGTCCCACTTCCGCCCTCTTGTTTCCTCAGAGCCAGGCATTCTGTGTGTGGGACACCCAGCCTCACACACTGGTTTTTAGCTCAAAGCATAGACTCATTCGATAAGACCAGCCCAAACTTGCAAGGGGTTTTCTCTCAGCAAACACTGTTTCTGAGTCTTTATTAAACATTCTAAACTTCTGTTAGGTCAGTGAATGCCCATTTTTCATCTCTCTTCCTCAGTTCTTTCACACTAAAATAAAATACTTGCTGCAATACAATGTGGTGTGGGATACAACAATGGTGGAGTAAACCATTTGCTAAGTCTATTGATGATGTTGCTGGAAGAAACATGGCAGCCATGGAAGGCAAATTCAAATCCACAGTGGGCTCTTACGACCTGAAGACAAATCATTGCCCCTTCAAGATGGATTTAATACATCATTTCCCAGATTACCGTATTCCCAAGAAACTTCACCAAGGTGTTGGGACCTAGCATTTTCATGGGCTTTCTCTCTCATCTCTGGCATACATGTATCTTACCAAGGCTTCTGGAACACCATCTACTTCCTGCTGTTTGGATTCTAGAAGCATGATATTATCAATGTAGCATATGATGTCTTGCGGGATGGTGAAACAAGCAGGATCCTCGTAGAGCCAATTAGAGTGAGAAAGTTGACGTAGCCCTGAGGCAAAATGGTGACGGTGGACCACTGCTCTCGTCAAGCGTCAACAAATTGCTTCTAGTTTTCTCTGTTTATTAGAATAGAAAAAAAAATTTTTTCCAGATGAATAGCTACGGTTCCAGAGACTATGTTGATTTGCTGAAGTAAAGATCCGCATTTGGACAGTAATTGCAGGTGGAGTCCTCTCCTAATTAGGCTTATGATAATTTGTTCATTGTGCAAGACCCGTTTTTGTTGTTCACAGGTTAAATTGGTGAGTTAAATGGGGGATATGATAGAAATCAATACCCCTACATCTTTGAATATTTCCAATATTAATTCTTAGTTAATTTAAATTTTGATTAATATTACATTTTAATTAATAACTGATCTTGGTAACTCCCTCACGGGGGCAGAATTATTTTTGGTTTACGATTTTGGAACGCAAGAGAGGCTCCAGGGCTCCCTCATGGACTTTCCTGCTATAATTGCCTCTAGTCTGAGGTCAGAGGGGCAGTGTGGGTAGTCTTCCTCTCGCTGAATATGTTTATTCCTACTCTATACCCTGGAACTGGGACATTAGCCATTATGTGCTAGGATATAGTGTGTAAGATGTCAGCGGGCTGACTGAGGTGAACTAGTTCTCTTTGGTCCCAAAGGACCAACAGGAAGTCCCGGGTCCCTCAGAGCAGACGTCCAATTCTTCTCAAATGGTCTGATGACTTCCCTTTCCCCAGAACATAGTCACCCTGGGGAGTGGCCAAGGGCCCTGTGGGAAGTGGTGATGGTGGGGAGTGGAGGAACTTGAAGAGATTTGGGTTTCCTCATGGAAGTGACTTCTTTCAGTGACATCATTACAGGGCCTCAGGGAAGGCAGAAAGAGCCTCTCAAATTGGGGAGGAAGGGACACTTTCTGGCAAGAGTGGATTAGTGGGGTTGGTATCTCTCTCACTAAGCTATCCAGGGTGACTGGAAGAAGCCAGTTTATCCCAGGCTAGGTATATGACATAATGTGCATACGTTCAATATTACCATGTTATCAAGGGCCCTGGGTCTTCTGAATAACTCAGATCTGGAAACTGCTCTGGTGGCTCAAGTTAAGCTGCACTTGGCCAAATTGGAGGTTTTGGGTTATAAGTAGGACCATAGTTAACGGCCAGCCTATTTTAGTCTTAAGGACTCAGTGATGCCCTGACTCCTCCAAAAAGCTCTGTGGTCAGACTGTTCGGAGAGCCACCCCAGCCTCTCTGCTGACTGCCGTGGCCCTGAATCATCTTCTAGAAGCTGGTGTCACCACTTGGCCTCAGCCACTCTGCATCCCTACAACCCGCAGTGATGTCAGGGAACCTGTTTTAATGCACTCTTTCCCATCAGCACCTCTGACCTTCGGGTAAAAGCTACAACAGCACCTCACAAAGACTCTGATTCTTTTCTTGTCAATGTACTTCTCAATACTTTGGCAAAGAGAGAGTCTTCAGGGCCCTTTCAAGGACCTAGTTAGGGGGTGGGTAAGCGGATCTCATAGAATTAATCCAGTCCATGTTGACAGCTCCTTCCTCTACATCAGAGCTTCAGAACCTGGGGGATACATTTTAATCACCTGAGGAACTTTGAAAATACACTGATGCCAGGCCCTATTCGCAGATACTCTGATTTGATCGGTCTGGGGTGCATCAGTGTTTTGAAAGGCCCTTGGTGATTCTGATGTGCAGCCAGGCTGGCGAGCTGCTATTCTCCATTACGCCATGGAACTTCCAGAACTCCATTTTATGTTGGCTGCCATTAAATCCAGGATGAAGTTAATCAATCAATTAGAAAGAGTAATTAGAACAGCAACCACCTGCTCGAGAGAGCCAGTTGAGCACGGACTCTGTCGGAGCACGACTGCTGACAAACGCAGCCCTGGCCACATAACGCTCCTCCCTCCCTGGTCCAGCATCTTCAGAATTAACTCCCATACACACCTCCAGGCTTCTTTCTGGCACGAATTAGCAAATTCTGGCAATTCTTTTAATATAGATGCCTGTTCTTCCAAACGTAAACTTTGACTTTGCATTTGGCCCCCGTGACTGCTGGGGTCTGATTCTCCTCATAGGTCTCAAGACCATCAGTGGGGGTGACAGGGGTGAGGGGGCTTGGAGAGGTCTGGACTTCCCCAGCAATGTAACTTCTGTGGACGAGGCACTCCAGGGCCTCGAGCGAGGCAGGGACAGCCTCTGCAAACAGGAAGGAAGGGGACACTGTTCTGACAAAGGCAGTGGCAAAGGTGGGGCTCGGCTGCCCCCATTAAGCCGTCCAGTGTAGCTGGACGTAGTCAGTTTATCCCGACTGGCCCTGAATTCCTCACACTTGTCATTCCTTTTGATGGCAGCACTATTAGATCCCTCTGAGCTTTGCCTTCACTGTGCTCTTCAAGGTGATCCCAGGAAATAGCTGAATTCACTGTTTTCAAGACTCATGCCTGGGCCAGCCAGGTCCCATTCCTTCGTGCTAGCTGGCTTCTCAGCATTATCCCTTCCAACTGGGGCAGATAACCAATCCCACATTCCTCCCCACGGTTCTGTAGCTGGCAACCACTTCTGGTCCCAATTCTGAATAAGTCAGGTGTCCAATGGTGAGAAGCTGACTCTGACTGACTAAGCGGGAAAGGCATTTAATTAAAAACACGTTCACCGTAAGTGTTGGGAGGGCTGGAGAATCACGCCCGAGGCTGTTTCCAGAATCACAGTGCAGAACTGACCTGAGGAGGACACCACCACCTCTGGCATGAGAGGAACACACCCCACCCCCACTGAGGCTGCTTCTTCCCCAGGAAGTGACCTTGTACCCACTGCTGACCCTCAAAGCCAGGTACCTCTGCCACCACCCTGCAGAAGGTTCTGGATGTAGCCCCCTTCTTTGAGTTGCGCATTTCTGAGATTAAATCTCAGACAGATGCGTCTGAGAGTTGGCATATAGGGCATGTGCCTATGTCTCAGCTGCAAAGGAGGCTGGCGAACTGAGTTTTCTGGGTTCTACTGTCAACAAGTAGAATTCATAAGGCTGGTAAATGAGATTTACCTTAAGGAATTGGCTTACGTGATTATGGGGCTGGCAAGTCAGAAATCCTCAGGGCAGCCCAGCAGGCTAGAAATCTCAGGCAGGAGCTGGCGCAGAACTGTTGAGACAGAAGTTTTTCTCCCTCAGGGAAACTTTAGTTTTGCTCTTAAAGCCTTTTAACCGATTGGATGAGGCTCCCCCACATTGTCAAAGATAATCTCCATCACTTAAAGTCAACTGATGGTAGATGTTAACCACGTCTACAAAATACCTCCGCAGCAACACCTAGGTTAGCGTTTGATTGACTAAATGGGCACTGTAGCAGAGCCGAGTTGACACATACAACTAACCATCACAGATGGTTATTTCCCAAAGTTAGCAATGGGGTTCAAAAGGTGCTGGGAAGCCAGAAGACATAGCAAATGTTTACAACACGCCCCAAACTCACCACTAAGGATGAAACATGATGATAGTGACGATGATGATGACTATTACAACAACCATTTGTTGAGCTCCCACCGTGCAGCAAAGGTCTAACATATTACTCTCTCAATTAGTCCTCACACTAATTCTATAAAGTGGTTGTGATCATGTCCATCTTATCAATAAGGAGCCAGAGGCTCACACAGTGCACTTGGAGAGAGGCATGCGATCCAGTCTGCCAGGTTCCAAAGTCCGTCACTGTCCACTCTACCTGCTGCCTCTCCAACTGTCATATGAAGCTGCTTGGGCAATTTAGCCAATGTTCAACATTTGTGTTAAGGAGAGGAAGAAGGAAATCCGCTTAAGCAGTGACTCTTCAATTTTAATGCTTATGAGTGTCACCTGGAGAGGTTGGTTAAGCAAGGATTCCTGGGCCCCACCAGCAGAGATTCTGGACTAGAGGGTCAGAGGTCGGGCCTGGGATTCTGCATTGAGCAAATTTAGTAATACTGATGCTGCTGGTCTGGGACCACACTTTGAGTAACGCTGGGTGAAAGAAATCCACATGTGATGCAAGCATCTCTCCCCAGTGAAACCTTTAACAGTGACATCTATAAATAGCAGACCAGCTGATTGGAGTGGCATCTCTCCTTTCTCGCCTAGGGCTGACAGTGAAATGATCAGAAGTCAATGGGGTGATCACGAAAGAGAGGAAGCAACAAAGGATAGCTTGCTAATCTCTTTGTCAAAGAAGAGCTGGCTGTCAGAGAAAACTATTTTTCGGGTTTTCGAGCCCTTCCCCAAGCCTGCGAACACCCAGCCCTTGCTCTGAGGGACCCCAGGTAGGCAGAGAGTTGACATAGCACCATTTTCCCCACTGAGGAAACTCAAGGCAGAAGTTCAGTTCTTGGAGAAGAAGAGAGGATGGGATCAGCACAGGCGGGGCCTGTAGCCATCTCACTTGCACTGGGTAAGAGCCCCTGGGATTCTGCCCAAGCACACGCTGTTTACATGTGAGGAGATCCCATTGCTCTCTCCTGGCAGCTGAGTAGAGCGGGGCTTTAATACATGGTCCTGAGAGGTGGCAGTAGTGAGTGAGGACTCAGAAAATGGGGGAAGCGTTCCAGTTCAATCACTTAAACTACACGACACCTCTGAGTCTCAGTTTTGTCACCTGCGAAATGGGATAATACAACTATCTACCTTACAGAGAAAGGTTTCCGTGATTGGTTGTAAAATTTTTATTGCTTTTTATCTTTCCCTGCCGCATTTCCTTTTTTATTTTATGTGACTGATACTACAGTCAAGTGCAAACTGTTCTCTGGTGGAAGGAAGGGCAGCCACTTTCAGATTCTACAAGGACTTGAATAGTCTGGACTTGATCAAATACCTGGGTGGAAAGCAGCAATGAGAAGGCTTTCTTAGCTTGGGTCCTCTAGAAAGCAGAGCCTGAAGCAAAGATTAAACCATTGCCATTAGTTATTCGAGGAGTGCATTTTCCTGGGTGGTGAGAGTGAAGAAAAAGGGAAGGGGGGTATAAGAAAAGAAGCAAAACAATGTGATGCAACCTGTTATCCCCCTGGATGCCACCTCATGACAAGCTGAGGAGGGACAAAGCCTATAGGAGGCATGTTCGTTCAGCCAGTGGGACTTCCCCAAAAGAACTGCCTGGGAGAGCCGCCGTTTTACAGTGTCCATGGAAGAGAAAGGAGTTCTGGTTCATCTGGCTCCTTCCCACCGCCTGTTCCCCTTGGTCAGAGTTCACCTCATGGGGAGCTGTTCCCCCACAGTTCTGCACCGCTTCACCGGGCCCGTCGGTGGCCACCCAGGGCACCCCATGGTTCTTCCAAGTCTGAGAGCAAAGCGTGATCCGGTATCTATGGAGGTTGGGCCGTTGACCGAAGAAGAGGAAGAAGGAAGCAATAGAGCGAACCTGAGAGAGTGAACAAGTTTCTGTGGATAATAAGCTCCAGACTTACTCATGTCTGTGTTGAAGAACTTGCTCAGATGAGACCAAAAAGCTTTCTCGGTCAATGGGGCCAAAAGCTTGGAGGAATGTGACCTGGTCTAGACTCTAGACCAAACAGGCTGCCTCTGCTTCCTGCAGAGAAACCTCCAGGACTAGAGAATTAAGGATTATGCTTCACAGGCTTCTGATGGCAGGCTCCCCCTGTCATCCTCACAGTCGGTAGGGATTCCACGTTTCTCAGATACATACTCTTGGTCCAGGTAATAACCTACTCCAAGGGGCAGTGCCCCCAAATGATAAAGGGCTCTCGTCACGGCCGCTCCAAGGGCACGTGTCTCAGTGTTTGGTAGAGGTCCAAACATTAAACAGTCCAGAAGAGCTTCTGGGTCCTGACTGATATTGGCCATTTGTATCAAAAAGTCAGATTGTACCAACATTAATCCCCCGTCACCATGTATCACAATTAGCTTTGCCATCTGTGTCAGTCTTCTCAGGCCGCCACAACAACAGACTGTAGACTGGGCAGCTTAAACAACAGAAATTGATTTTCTCACAGTTCTGGAGGCTGGAAGTCCCAGACCAAGGTTTGGCAGGGCCAGTTCCTGGTGAGAGCTCTCCTCCTGGCTTGCAGATGGCCGCCTTCATGCCGTGTCCTCACGTGGCCTTTCCTTGGTGTGTGCAGGTGGGGGACTCTCCCTGGTGTCTGTTCTTATAAGGACACTAATTCTGTTGGATCGGGGCCCTATCTTATGACCTCATTTAACCTTAATTACTTTCCCAAAGGCCTATCTCCAGCTAAGCCACACTGGGGGTTAGGGCTGCAACATGTGCAATTTGAGGAGGACACAAACATTCAATCCATAACGCCATCCATAGAAATGAGACTAGATGTACCACTTTGTGGATAGTTATTTCACAAAGCCCAGCAATGATTGTATCACCCCAACCATAGAAAAGGTATATATAAAGTATAACATGCTTCCACTTTCCCATCCCTTACCTAAGGCAGACATTGCTAATCAATCATAGTATTTTTCCCACTCAGCCAGGATGCAGCCTTACACAGTCCTTAACACAGAGCTTCAGGCAGCCACTACCAATTGGCTGGTGTTGGCATCTGTGTTGGGATTCTTACATTGTCTTAAACATAGAGAGGACTTTACTGGCTCACATAGCTAGGAACTCAAAAGACAGAATCAGCGCCTCGAATGGTACGATCTAGGCTCCTCTCTTCGGTGGCAAAGATGGTTAACAGCAACTGCAGGCTCTACCAGCTGAGGAGAAACATCACCAGAAAAAGAGGGCCTCTTTCACAGTCCTTCTGACAAATTTCCTGGGGCTGGCTCTTCAGTCTGCCTGGCTCAAGTCTGATTGGCCATCTTGGGTCATGTCGTGTGCCTCAATCAATTAAGTGGCAGAGGGATGCAGTGCTCTCATTGGCCAGATTTGGGCCTCATGGCCAACGTGGGATTAGTCCCACTTGAGCCAATGACTGAATGAGTACACAGGATGAGGTTCCAAAGGAAATGTGGAGTGAGGATTCCAGAAGGTTGGCAATGGGGTCTGGGCAACCTCAACAACAAATTCAGACTTTAGTAGAGCTGAGCGCCATTCTAGTGCTGCAGATCTCTGAGAGGTGCAGGTCACAAGGCAACAGGTGACCCCCGCAGGGAACCCAGACCCGCTACATACAGTCAGGATCTGGAGAGTTCCATTCCACTCTGCCACCCCTCCCATGTTTTACTCTCCCGCCAGCCTCTTGGTGAGAAGCCACCAGACTTTCCTCTCAGAATGTTTGTCATCCTCTCCTGTGCCCTTTGCCTGCTCTTGCCGTGTTAAAGGTGAAATCTAGTACTCACCTGCTGCCCAAATTTCTTATTCCTACATTTCTGTCCACTTCTCCATTTTATCCCAGGACCTCAGTAATAATATAAAAAACAATAACTAAACCTTAGAACCAGAGTTCCCATCGAGACTGCCTTTGATTTCTCATTGGGCTCTTAGCTGGGATCATCTGGAGACTACGAAATAATAGTAACATGTCTGCCAAATCAGTAGAAGACAAGTGGCTGAACAAACTCATTAACCTCTCAAAACAGACAATTTCAATGTGGATAGACATACTATCATTAGTCTGTGAAAACGCTGAAGAACTCAGATGTAAATCTCTTTAGATCTGAAAATTATGGGTATTGCAGTACAATATGGCAGAAAGAGGACAAATCAGCATGTACCACAGTCACATGCCTTTGCTCTAAGTACACGTGAAGCCTAATCTGCCTATTATATATCTTGCAACAAACTCTGAACAAGCCACCCAGCTCCCTTATTCAACAATCTCCAGGTAAATGCAGCCCTTGAAACTGATGCTTCACTGTCCAAGGGAAAAACCAAGACACATCTCCCTGCACGACATAATTCAACTCAGTTTGGTAAATGTGCAATTTCCTATGATGTGCAAAGCTTTGTGCTTGGTATTCCAGGAGCTAAGAAGTAAGTTCCTGCTCTCTCTGCATTCATGCTCTAGCTTGTACCTTGCTCACCAGAGCTTAAGATGGAAGTTCATGGGTTTTGGAAGCAGGCACATCTGGGTTCAAACTGGGGCTCTAGCGTATACTGACCTTATGATCTTGAGCAAGTTAATCTCTGTGCATTGGTTTCCTTATTTGTAAAATGAGATATTAATAGTGCTTAAGTCTTGAGATTATTGTGAAAATAAAATGAATGTTAATGTATAGAAGCTACTTGGTAGAGTTGATAACACATGGTGAGTTCTTATTAACTAGTTATTGTAATTAGCATCATCATGATCACCATCCCCACCTCCTTGTAGCTCAAAGGACAATGGGAAAATAGGACTGGGAGTTATGAGAGGCTTTTGTGGAGGAGGTGAAAAACTGGTGCAGGATGATATCAGCTAGCTGCTGGGTTCACAACATCTAATTAGCATAAAAGCAAAAAGTCCTTCCTAAGGTGTGGTGAAGAACCTATGAACTTCAGTGACTGCCCTACGTAGACATCCCTTGTTTTGTCTGCCCAGAGAAGCATCCTCTCCCTTCTGGGAAATGCTCTATGCCCACTCTAACCATATGATTTGATTGGGAGAGCCATATTGAAACATGACTCAAACTACCTGGCCAGAGTGATTGGTCTGAGTGGGGCTCAGACCCAAACTGGGCCAATCCAACACTCTTTAGGGGTTTTTGGCCTTGGAGAGAGAGAGAGTTAGAGTCTGTCTCTAGAGGTGCAATTGGAAGATAAGCCAACAGCTCAGTCCCATACACAGGGAGAAAGAGGTCTGAGGGAATGCAGAGAGAGACAGAGACCAAAGGTGGAGAGAGATCTGGCAGTACGCACATCATACTTCTATCCTGTCTGCTAAGGCAGCAGGAGATGTATGGAATTGATTAAAGAGCTGGAGATTAAAAAAAATAAATAAAACAAAAGAGAGGCCTTGCACGGATCCATGACTGTAGATGACATATTGAATATGATCAACTTAATTCTGAGTGCACAAGGTCCTAAAAAAACTAATGAAAAAGAGGAAAGTTCTCCATGTGGAATCTGTCTCTTCTTCTCTTTGTTTCCTTTAAATCCCTCTTCCTTTCACCCCAGCAAGTCTTTCTTTCAAGTCTCTGGAGCCCCACTATTCCCTTTAAGTAATTTGTTCCTCTCACAGTTCCAGAATGTCGATATAGAAGGAGATTAGAAGGCAGCAATCTCTATGGAAGGTGGGGAAATGGGGCAAAGACTACATACTTGATTCACAAGTGTGGGGTTAGGACTTTATTTGGGTGGCCTGGGCTGGTGGCGATTATCTCCAGACACAGCTCATCTCCCTTGGTGCTGCCACTGCTTCATGCCAAAGGGGAAAGGCTTTGCCTCCCTCCATCTCCTGTTGCATCTTATAAACATGGCACCTCAGGTTTGGCTGGAAGTTAACTGATGTTCTCCGGCCCCTTTGCTAAGGATGATGGTGGATACTTGGATTCCATTCCAATCCCCCCACCCATAATAGCCGTGACTGACTTCCCCACTAAATTATCTAAGAAGCAAGCAAATGCACAAAGGCAAGCATTGACCTTGTTTCCCAAAGAGGCAAGTTCAGTCACAATATAAGGAAAGTCTCTTCCTGCCATGAGCATGACTATCATACCCCTAGCATAACTGTGGCAAGGAGAATTTGACTTTTTCTGCCCCAACAAGATTTGCCAAAGCACCTGCAAATGGCCTCTTCTCAGCCACCTGCATGGGTGGTACCAGCTTGGATTAGAGTCTTCTTGATTGCTGTTCACCGTGACACAGTGGCTGATGCATAGGAGATGCACAGTATGCATACTGGCCCCCTTCACCACTCTTCTTATTTAGGATGATGTTGGTATTGATACCATTAAATAACTATTTTTCCCCATAAGGTCTTTCTCTTACATTTTTTCACTCCCCTCTTCTTTTAATTCTGATCTCAACTTTGTAGTTTGACCTCACCCTTGTATATCCCTTGTAAATATGAAGTGGATGGGCTTTTTGGTCATAGATTCTTGAGGAATTCCTGCCAGAGAAGAACAAGAAATTTAAAGTCTCCCCTCTTCTCAACAAAGAACTGTGGTTCTGTTTACATCAGTAGAGTTGCAATCAGAAAGTACTAAACAGCCCAGATTAATGCTCCCAACAGCTTCTGTGTGGGTGGGCAAGGCAATTAAAAGCTAGACATGCTCAAGTCTTTTAGCGGATGTCTAGGTGATAAAAATGCTGTCAACACATCCAAGGAGGATTCTGTCAGCTTTTGTTGGAACAACACAATTCTCATGTCCGCAAAGGAAACTCTCATCTTTTCATCAAGTCTAATGTCAGACTGGAGAGGAGTACTAATGGGAGTAGGGGAATTGGGTGAGAGCAAAGACGGCAGGTGGCTTTGTGTTTAAAGGACAGCCAAGGAGATACCCATTAAAATCAGGATTATGCTACAGAACTTTTAAAAACCAATCTCTAAATTTCTACATGGAAGAAGAGATGAGTTGTTTTAGGATGTCTCTAAAGGCCTCCTTCAAAAAGTTTGAAGGATCCTTCAGTACCATCTAGGCCTGCAGCTTGGAATTACTCATTATCATTGCCCTTAAATTTTTGTTGATTCTCTTTTATGTACCAGAAATGTTACTATGAGCTTCATGTATACCATCTTACTGTTCACAATAGGATGCATTATTATCTCCATCTTGCAGACAGCAAGACTGGGTCTCACACAAGTTAAGAAGCATAACAAAACTTACACAGCTTCCAGAGGCAGGATTTAAATCCTAGGACTGAGTACTAACTCCAAATCTTGTTATGTTCCCACCCTACCAGTTTTGATGTTTATTCTCTGAGAAGGCACTTTAGAGTCAAAGATATAAGTAGGTTGAAAGTAAAAGAATGAAAAGAGATATACCATGCAAATGACAACCAAAGAGAGCTGGAGTGTTTATAAAAATACCAGATAAAACAGACTTTAAAACAAAAATGTTACTAGAGTTAAACATGGACATTTTCTAGTGATAAAAGGGTCAATCCATCAGGAAGATATAACAATTATAAATATATATGCACCTAACAACAGAGCCCTAAAATACTTGAAGCAAAAACTAACAGAATTGAGGGGAGAAACAGAACATCCAATAATAATACTTGAAAACTTCTATACCCCACTAATGAATAGAACTACTAAACAGAAGACCAACAAGGATAAAGAAAACTTGAACAACATCGTAAGCAACTAGATGCACCAGACGTCTACAGAACACTCCATTCAGAATACATGTTGTTCTCAAGCACACATGGACCATTCCCCAGGACAGAACACATGCTAATTTATAAAACAAGGCTCAATAAATTTAAAAGGATGAAGTCAAACAGAATATGTTCTCTAGCCACGACGAAATCAACTTAGGAATGAATTTCAGAAGAAAATTTGGGAAATTCACAAATACGTGGAAATTAAACGTCCACATTGGTGTCCTAAATAACCAATGGGAAAAAGAAGAAATCACAAGGGACATTAGAAAATACTTTGAGATGAATGAAACAAAAACATGGCATCTCAAAACTTACAGGATGCTGCTAAAGCAATGCTTAGAGGAGAATTTACAGCTCTAAATGCCCATATTTTTAAAAAGATAAACAAGGAATCGCAAATCAGTAGCTTAATCTTCCAACTTAGGAAACTAGAAAAAGAAGAGCAAACTAAATCCAAAGAAAGCAAAAGGATGAAAGCAAGGATTAGGACAGAAATAAATAAAATAAAGAGTAGAAAAACAAAATTTACGTTTTATAAGTAATAAAATATTTTTAAAGAAAAAACTTGATATATTAGTACTTTTAATAGCACCTTTCTCCTACTTTTTGAATATGGGACCCCAAATTTTTATTTGCACCTTAGCCAGCTCTGCACATGAAACAGGAATTGCTCTAAAATGTGTCACGCCTGTCCTTCAACTAATTAAAACCCTTTACTCTTCCCTGGCTCCCCACTGACTTAATGTGGCTCATCAAGTCTCCTCATAATCCCTGCAAATCCTATTTTCTGCTGTTCCTCACATCACACTTTTACTTGCAAAACATAGACCTCCTTGTCATTGCCTGGGCACCCCATGCTGCTTTTACACCTCAGTGCCTTTGCAAATACTGCTCTCTCTGTGTGATGTGTCCTCTCCTCCTGCTCTGCTTTCTGCCCCAACTTTAGCATTTGTCACCCCACTCAGCTTTACCTCGTCCCTGAGGCCCTTATCTGAAGCCCTAGTTAATCTAGAGCCCTTTTGTGTTATTTCTGTACCTTGTACACTCTTCCTATTGCATAGGTCCTGTTTTAACTATCTATATGCTAGGTGACTGCAGGCTCCTCTAAGACAAGGACCCTTTCTTATTTACTGTTTACTGTTGTGCTCCAGAAATTAGGGTAAATCAGAACTGAACCACAAGGAGAGCACAGCTCTGCTCCGTTTGAACTAGGGAAAGTGTAAAAGAGAAGGTAGGTTAGTGTGTTACAACCATGAGCAGAGAGCTGGCTTCCAATAGTAAACCTGACACTAACCAACCATAGAACCCTTAGCAATTCAATTAACATCCTTGAACCTCGGTTTCCTAACCTGTAAACTGGGGATGATAATACCAATCTCCAAAGGGATGTCGTGAGAACTGACGCAATCTTACAAATAAAGCAATTAATAGAGGGACTAGCTATTGCTATTTATCATCATCAGGCTCTTTGACTCAATAGCATCCGGGGAAAGGAATGAGATGATCAAATCAGAGGCAAAGTTGACTTGCAGAGTCTGCAGAGTTTAGATGCCCACCTGGTGTTACGGAGGCCTCTAGCAAATGCAATTACTCTTTGGAGCCATAAAGACCAGGACAAACAGAGGGCTAGTAGCAGCTAATGTTAATTGAGCTTCCATGACCAAGAGCTTCTCCAAGTGCTTCACTTATTGACTCACCCAACAGTCACAGCAAGCCTGTGAGGTCGATGACCTACTATAAAAAGCCTATTTTATGATGAGTAAACTGAAATAAACCTAACCGTGTGATGTGGAAGCTGAAACATAGTGAGGGGAAGTAGTTTGCTAGAGTGACGCACTGATAGTGGTGGAACAAGGATTTGAACCAGGCAGTGTGGCTGCAGAGGTTAGGCCCTTAACAACTAAGCTCTGCCAATCTAGTTAGAACAGACCAAGCTCCTTCTACATCCCAGAGACCGCACTAAGTGTTTTCCATAGAGATATGGGCTCTCTCAACACCCTTTCCAATCGTTTTCCAATACTGCAAAGACTGGAAAGGTAGGCATTTTCCAGACCCGCTAACAGCTGGTTTCCAGATGTGATGTGCGTTCCATGCACCAGATGATCTCATGTGAGAGTTCGATTTGCAACTGAGTTACTTGAGCAGGGAAGTGAGGTACGAAGCGTCCATTTTCCTGCCACAGGTTGGGCTAGAGGTAGCATGGTTCTTCAGTTACCTGCTTTCCGATCCTGCAGTTTCTGATTAGGCAGAGGAGCAGCTCTTTTGGGGGACGAGTTTGGCCATGTGGTTTTGGTGGTTGTTTATGGAAGCTGAGCCCAGAGCCAATTTCCTCAACCCCTATATGATTCTGTAAGTTTTCTCTTCTCTGTAATAAACTCCTTAGCTAGAACAGATTCTGGTGCCTGCAACCAAGAGTCCTTATCCACACACTCAGATTCCCTCCCTGTGGGGTTCGTTAGTTGATATCTTCTTGAGGAAACTGAATCTTAAAGAGGTTAAAAGAATGGTCAGAGTCACAGAGCTTTCTAAGTAGGAAAGCAGGAACTCAAATTTAGTTCTGTCCAACTCCAAAGCCTGGATTCAGCCCCTATATTTTGCTGTTTCTTTCAGTTTTTCTGCTAGGCTCTGATGCAATCACAACCCATCATTTTTGAGAGAACCTTATTATCATAGGCAACTATGTTTCTCTTGTCCTCTCTCAGTCATCCTGGAAAGTGGTTCTGAACATCTGACAGCTCCAGCAGCATTGCCTTCTTACGACTTAGCTCCATTGTCACATGTTGAGTTGGGCCCCATGCTGGGAATTCCATACCATGCTCTAAGAACCCCAGAAGGTGGGTAATGTAATTCTCATCTTAAAAAGCAGAAAAGAGATTCTGAGAGCTGTTGATTAAAGACCCCGACTAGTTAGGTAAGGTCATGCTAGCTGTTGGAACAAACAATCCTAACAATTATAATGATTCCAACATTATAGGAGTTTATTTTTCACTCACCCAAAGTCTAAAACAAATGTTCCTGATTGACAGGTGGCTCTCCTCCAAGTAGTGATTTAGGACCAAGGCTTCCCTGTCCTGTGGTTCTGTCACTTTTGACATGTGGCTTCCTCTAAGTCAAGCCAGTAGATGGAGAAAGAGCAGGGATGACCCCATGTGGAAGGGTTTTATGGGCCAGGCCTGAAAGTGATGCTTGTCATTTCTGCTCACTTTCTACTGGCAAGAACTCAACCACAAGTCCACATCTAATCTCAAAGGAATCTGGAAATGAATATGTAAGGAAAATTGGGGAATGTAGCCTAGCCATGTGCCCAGGAAGAAGAGGAAATGGAATTGGTGATGGTTAACTGGCACCACACTGGCCAAGTCAACTTCACAGCAGCCTCAGGGGGGCCTCTGCCAGCCCCACTCTTCTCCCTCCTTCCTGCTGCCCAATTGTCTGTCAACAGCAGTGGTTGCAGAGGAAAGGCGATTGTACTGGAGACAGGAATCCTAGTGCTCCCTCTGTCTCTGGCTATATGACTCTGGGTAAATCGTGTCGCTGTTCTCAACCTCACTTTCCAGTTTGGTGAAATGAAGACATTGGAGTAGCCGTGTCTGAAGCCCTCGCCAGCGCTAACATGGACTTTGACTATACCAGCTGCCTTGATTGTGCTTTTGTCTAGAACAAGTGTTTTTAAAAAAATTTTATCCTTTCTTCAAAAGACAGGCCACGTGGAAGCCCAATATATGACAGATAAAAGGAGAGCTGGTCTAGCTGGAGGCAGGAGAGGGGCTGGGAGCCTGATGTCCTTGGCTGCCTGCTCCCACTTTCCTGCGGTGGCTCCTGAGCTGTCTCTATGGACCTTAAGTCACCATGAAAACCAGTTGTCTAAACCACAATGGTCCCTCCAGATGTGCATGCTCAGGTCTCTGAGTAGCACAGGTAACCCCTGGATTCATTCTTTTGTTCCTTCCTCCATCCAATCTTATTAAATTCCTATTTTGGGAAGCAGAAGGGTATAATGGTTAGGGACATGGTGTCAGAATCTGGGTTTGAATCTTGAATCTGCCATTTAATAGCCAAAGGATCAGATTTTAAACAGGTTCCTTAACTTCTCTCTACTTCAGTTTCCTCGTCTATGAGACATGGAAAACATGCATCTCATAAGCTTGTTCCGCCCTCTTCCTTGTGCTATCTTTCTCTTTAGCGTTTATCACCTTATACTATGCCATATAATTTACTTATCTTGTTTCTTGTCTGTCTTCCTACTAGAATGTCAGCTCCACAAGGCAGTGGCTTCTGTCTGTTTTGTTCATGGATGTATTACCAGCATCTGCGACCACGCCCAGCATGTAGTCGTTGCTCAATAAATACTGTTAAAGGTTGTTGATTACCTTAAAGCATTCAGAATGAGGCCAGGTACATTACAAGCATTTAGTAAATGTTAACTGCTATGATTTTCAGTAAGTGCTATGGATGATAATACAGTGTTGAAATGAATCAGATAGTGCTCCTGCCTTCATAGACTTTATAGTCTGGAGGGGAGACAGATATAAAACAAAGAAGCAAAAATATGCATATATATTATATGTTACACATATTTAAATTGTGACAATGTTGTAAAAGTTTAGGGTATATGAAAGGCTATAATAGAAAGATGTCTTTGAAGAGGGGAGGTCAGAGCTGGCTTCTTTGAAATAAAACCATTTCAGCTGAGACCTGGCAGGTGACAGGAGTGGGCCAGGCATGGAGGGACAGTGTTCCTGGCAGGGGGACAGTGTGTGGGAGGCTCAAGGCAAGAAGGAACTTGGAGCTTCTGGGACCTGAAGGAAGACCAGTGGGGCTGACGCCCAGTTAGTGAGGAGGACAGGGACAGGAGAGTCAGCTGGGGAGGTGGGGACGGGGTAGGGGGAGATGGGGGGCAGCATGTACAGAACCTCATCATCCCCAGCAGGCCGCGGTCCTTACTCAACAAGCAATGGGTCCCACAGGCAAAGGATGTGTTTAAGCAGAGGAGGGACACAGTCATGTTCACAAGATCCCTCTGGCCGCTGAGTGAGGAGTGAGCTGGTGTGGGCGGAGGGAAGCGGGGCACAGAGGCGACCCTTCACACCTGCACCCTGTTCCACTTGTCAGCGCTCTCTTTCTGCCATTTATTTATTTTTTTTTGAGTCACTTAGGCAAACTCTTCTGATGCTTCCTAACCAGATTCTAGTGCCTGATCTTGAAGCTGCAGGTCACTCTAAATGCTGGCTAAGGAATTCTCATCAGGATAAGAGAGAAAAATGTTGCCTCCTTCCCTGCAGCTGTAGAAAAGCAGGGGCTAGTCTACATCTTAAACTGTCTTTGCAAATGCGATTTCTGACAAGGTCTTCTCTAAGATGCTTAGATTTTGGACATGGTTGCTCTGCCCTATAATGATGACCTTTAACCTCTAAAATGTCTCTAGTCCTAATTGATCGCCCTGGTAGTAAGATTTAAAATGGCATCTTTATTTTCTAAAAGTGTTAAGTCCTTGCAAGATTTCTTTCTTAAGCCTGGAGGAGAAGGTTAACTCTCCCCTAATCTGTCTTTATAAGAAAAATATACCCCTTTGCAATTCTTTGTTAAATAGAGCTTGCTAGCTTTCGCCGGCTCATTTAAATTAACCCAGGAGACTCGTAGGGAGCTGTTGCAAAGTCAGGTGAGAGATGCTGCAGGCTTGGATTAGGGTGGGGGCGGTGGGAATGAGAGAGTTGGGAATTGGACAGAATTGAGACAGTTTTTGGAAGTAGAATCGATGGGACTTGGGGAAAGACTGAAGTGAGTGTGGAGGTGAGCAGGCAGTTTTAAGGACGACTCCCAGGTTCCTTGCATCAACCACATGGAGGATTGTCCATGAAAAGAAGCCAGAGGGTAGAATGTCCCTGGGAAGTCTGTTTATTCTACAATTAGTGATGTCAGAGGCACTTTGTGCAAAATTTCCCCCTCAGAGGCCCCAGGGTGGAAACTTAAAGGTCACTAACTATGTCTGAACAGTATTGGAGGAAATGGGGTGGGGATAGGGGAGACAGGGTTCTTGGTGACTCAGAGGGCGGATTTTCCTCCACAGACCTTTCTGATGATGGATTGGGACATGAATGGGAGCAGAGCTCCATTCTGGAGTCCCCAAAGAGGTGGCATTTTTGCTTGAGTTCCACTCAGCTGTGTCCCTGGTTGCTGAGAGCTTGTGGGGTTTGGGGGAAAGCACATCTCTCTCGCTGTGGAAACTGCGCCGTTGGATTGTTCTGTGGGACGTAAGGACAGGGCTGAATGGCTGAGGAGAAATATGTTGGGAGTTGAATTCCCTGTGAGACACTAAATATACAAATGGATGTGGCCAGACCATATATAAAAATAGAACTCTGACCCACGGCCTGCAACTACAAGTTCAGGAAGCCAACCCACAACCCCTGTAACAGTCGGCCCCAAATGGCTGGGATGTTATCAGTAACTGCTGGCTTCCCTAATGTGTGTCCCCTTTCCAACTTAGGACCAACCAGAGAAAGCCAAATGTGCACCCCTAACCAGTAACATAGGATGCCCTGCTTCTAGTTAACCTACTACCCACCCCCCACCCCCAACCAAGCCCACAGCCTGCAATCAGGACATCCCTGAAGGCTTCCCTTTTTTCGCTAACACACTTTCCCACTCCTCTGCCTGCCTTGGCGTCTCTGCCAAATGCAAGGGACGGTGCTGACTCCCTTGCTATCGCAGCTCTGAATAAATAGCCTTGACTTGTTCTCATTTGGGTGGTCTTCCTTTATTTCCATACCTGGCCCCCTTCTGGGCCCTCGTGGAAGCTTACCTCACTGGGGACTTGGGGAGGGGGAAGGTGGACTCAGACCTGGAGCTCCCTGTATTTCTCAGAAGGCTGATTCTTCATCAGAGGTAATGCCAGCAACATCTGGCAATTAGTCCAACACCTTCCCAGTGCAGCAGAGAAGGATGACTGAGCAGGAGGAGGGCCGTCAGCTGGGACAGGCTCTCTGAGAAACAGCTGTTTAAAGGTGTGTGTATGTGCTCACACATGTTTTCCTGAAATCGTTTATCTCCTTTACAGGAAGAAAGCCCATAATGGCTGCTGTGATCACTTTCAGAGTTTGGAGCTATACAAAGGGCTCACATGGTATGTTCTCCTTCCCAGACAATACGTACAGAGTATGTGTACATGTGTCTGGAACTGGGTCTGAATCCTGGCTTTATCACTCTCCAGGTGTGTGATCTTGACCCCACCCCACCCCAAGGTCTCAAAGTCCTCCTGTGTTTATTTCATGGATGTTTCCAAGTTGCAGTGTTGGTCTAAGTATTGTCCACACACCACCTGCGTCTGAATCCCCTGGGGTATTTGTTAAGCAAAAAGATTCTGGACCCCACCCCAGACCCAACGAATCAGAGTCTCTGGCAGTGGGCCTGGAACTGCAAGACTAGCCAGCTCACCAGGTGATTTTTTCCTGCTCATTAAAGTTAAAGTTTGGGTTACTCATCTCAGGTACTTGAGAGGTTACGATGATGATCAAGACTCAATACGCCTCCTCGCCGAGGGCTTGTGTATAGATAGATCCAGGAAAAAGCAAATTGCACTAAACACAGAAATTGAGGAACCAAGAGTTGTAGGAAGAAGAGATGAATTTGAACCTGGGAAATTTGACAAGGCTGTATGAAGGAAGTAGCTTTCAGTCTAAGCCTTGAGGGAGAGGCAGAATTTCATCATACGTACATGGAGAAATGGAGAGAGGTGACCAGCAAGAGCAAACACTGTTAGCTTTTGCTGCATAAAAACCCACCCTGAAATTTAGTAGCTTCAAACACCAACATTTATTATGGTTTCTGATTCCATCAGTCAGCTGGGTGGTTCTGTGCATCTGGACCAGGTATGACTGACCTTGGCCTGACTTACTCATGTGTCTGTGTCAGCTGGCAGGTCAGCTGGTGAGTGGCTGGCCTAGGATGGCCTCACTCACACCTCTGGTGTTGGCTGGCTGCTGCCTGGGGTGATGGAGTGACAGAGCACGTTACCTCTCATCACCCAGCAGGCCAGCTGAGCTTCTGCATGTGGTGCTGCCAAGTTTCAAGAGTGACAGCAGAAGCATGCAAGGCCTCTTGAGCCCTAGACTTGGAACTCATACATCATCTCTCCTGCTACATTCTATTGGCCAAAGCAAGTCACGGGCCAGCTCAGACTCAAGGAGAAATAGCCTTCATGACTTGATGGGACAAGTTGCAAAATATGGTAGCCATTTTGGAAATCTACCACAGATCCCAGTGAAGGAAAATGCTTTGGATCTTTCCAGAACACCAGAGAGCAGGGTGTTTGTGGAGGGCAATGAGAGACCCGAGAGGCCGTGATTGTGTGTCCAAAGCCTTACTGCCCCCAGGTCCCTCCCTTCACTGTTGAATACCCAGAATGGGCAGCAGCCAGCAGAGGCCTGCCCAGGGGGAGGGGCAGTGGGAGCAGTTTCCCCCACCCCAGAGGGAAGAGTATTTTATCACTGACGTTTCTTGGAGTCACTGACGCATGGTAATTTTGAAAAAGCAGGCCAACTTTTGGTCAGTCTAGTGTTCTTTTGTAATTCTCTACAGACAATGCACCCATGTTTTCCCTTCTCTCAGGGCAGACCACTCCCACTGACACTCCTTTGGTTTTCCAGAACTAGATCCAGTATCCACAGAGCAGAGCCCGGCCAGGGAGCTAGTGGTGGGGAAGAGGAAGGCCTTTTTCCTCCACAGGAGAGAGGCATAGACTCAACACGGTCCATAGGTCACTTATTATAGCGGCGTAGGCCCATTCTAAAGTCCAGTTAGGTGCCACCTGTTTGTGGGATAAATAGTATTGTCGCTGTTTCACGGATGAGGGACAGGAGAGTCAGAGAGGCCCAGGGACTTGCCCGAGGGCATGCACCTAGGAAGGAGGACACCTGCTGCTTGACTATGGAGGTAGTGAATCCGTGGAAAGGATGGGGTTTCTGTGGAGTATTTGAAGGGATGAGAGGCCCTGTGGGTCTGGCTTCTTGGAGAGGGGGTTATGGTGCCGATTTGTCCCTATGGGAAACCTGGCTTCCAGGCAAGGGTGATGGGTTGGTGCACGTTTAACCACCTGCTCTGGGGAGAGTAGGAGCCCTGGGTTGCAGCGTTTGCTGATTGCAGTGGTGTAATCCCTCCGATCACAGCCCATTGCAAGCTATCAACATGATGCCATTGAACAGAGGTGGGAAGGGAGGCACACGGTGTGCTCTCACGAGCCTTTAGAAGTGACTCCAGCACACTTGAGTGAGGGTGTGAGTGAAGAAGTGTGAGCCGGGCTCACTTATGAGGAATGAAGTGTTGCCATGGGCTGGCCGTGGCCTCTGGCTGGTTCAGAAAGCCCAGCGGTCTGTTTGATGGGCTGTGCCATGCGTATAATTTCTCAGTCCTGCCTTTTCTGAAGAATTTGAGTCATTTGCAGCTAAGAAATCCTGGTATGTGGGTGATGGGGAGTTGAGCGCTGTCCTTCTCCTCTCTCAGAAGGGAAACCATCCAAGATCTTTACAAGATTGGGGTTTGAAAAACAACTGGTCTCAACTTGGTCAAAGGGGCCCCGTGGGCTGGATGGAAGAGCCAGAAGAGGATGAGGCTTCCTGACCTTCGGGAGGCTGGGAGGAGAGGTGCTGGGAAGGCAGCGAGAAATGAGGGGGGCCTCCCAACTGAGCTGCGCCTCGCGGTGGGGAGACAAAGCAGATGGAAGGAGGAAAATCCAACAAACCTATGCAGAACCGTGGCAAACAGATAATTAAGTAAGAATTATTACAATTCCAACATACTTATAAATTTTGTGCTTTATGATCTTTATTTGGAATTACCCATAGGGAGAGGGCATGACAGATGATGAATGTCTCTTCTTGTCCAGGGCACCAGCGGGCTTTATCCAGTCTCACCCCACTGCCTCCTGACCTACATCTGCTCATCTGGCCCCTCACTTCACTCAAGCGAACTCAAAGCTGCTCCTAAATGAATCCCATGTTTGTACGGGGAGAGGGAAAGGATGCTGTTACTCCCCCATAGAGAGAAAGTCCAGCTGTCCCTCTCTGAGGGCATCCTCCGTAACAAAGTGGGCCAATTTAAGGCAGAACACACCTCATGAGGACCACACACACCATCTATATAGAGAGTATCCCACTGGCAGAGGCACCAGCACCTGACAGAACCAGAGGGAGCCAGAGAGAGACACAAGATCCTTCCCAATGATGGGAAACCATCCCCGCTTCTCGATTCTCTTTGCTACCCCAAGACCTAAGCACCCAGGAGAAGAGATTCGATATTGTTACTATTATTCTCCAGTGCTATCTCACAGACCTCAGGGCTAGGACAGTGCCTGGCACATCACTTCCACTCAGGCATCTTATTATCATGCAGATACATAAGAAGGTAGGTGCTTCTTGTGATCTACTCTGTGGAGGACAAACCGGACAAGACTTGGGGCAGGAAGAGAGGTAGGAGGAGGTGGCGATAAGTAGTAAAGGGCAAGGTGTAATGATGAGGATAAAGAGCACTTCTCCTCTGTGCCCATCCTCCCCCAAATCCATTACCCCTTCTGCACAAGAAGAAGCACCAGACAAACTCAAACTGAGGGACTTACTACAAAATACCTGACCAGCACTCCTCCAAACTATCAAGATCATCAAGACTGAGGAATTGTTACAGACCAGAGGACCTAAGGAGAAGTGACAACGAAATGTAATGTGACATTCTAGAGGGGCTCCTGGGACAGAAAAAGGACATTGGGGAAAACTAATGAAATCCGAATCAAGTGTAAGGTTTAGTTCATAGTAATGCAGCGCTGTCGGTTTCTCCATTTTGGCAGGTGTACCACGGTAACATAAGGTGTAAATACTGCGGGGAACTGGGTGTGGAGAATACGGAAACTCCCGCGACTGTCTCTAAACTTCTCTGTAAATCTAAAATTGTCCTAAAATTAGAAGTTTATTAAAAAGGGGGTGAGGAGAGGAGGCATTGCTTCCTCGTTGGGCCCTTGGGGACAACTTTGTGGACAAGGTGTCTTCAAGCTGTTGCAGAGCAGGCAGGGTTTGGCGGGGGAGGGTTTACAGTGTGTGGGGAGCCTGAGCAGAGACCCAAGAAACCTGGGGGCGGGCCAGTGGGCTTGGTTGTCACCAGGGTACTGCTTCTCTTCCTAGAAAACGTGGCCATAGCATAGTCATTTCAGCTAGGGTTATTTGCTTTTGACTCTAGGATTCTCTAAGTTGGGAAGTAATTAGGCCCAGGCCTAATTAGGGCATGTGCAGTTTTCACAGGCAGGGAGCGTGGTCCGGGGGGCTGCAATGCCCACGAGCTCTGCCACGGTCTCCAGGCAGGCCTGGGGCCAGGCAGGTTCCCTCTCCCCATTCCGATGAAAAATGAGTATGTTGGGTCCACGCAAAAACCTGCACATGAATATTTATAGCAGCTTCATTCATAATTGATAAGACTTAGAAGCAACCAAGATGTCCTTATTAGGTGAACGGATAAATAAGCTGTGGTCCATCCAGATGATGGAATATTATTCAGCCCTAAAAAGAAATGAGCTGTCAAGCCATGAAAAGACATGGAGGAAACTTAAATGCCTATTTCTAAGTGAGAGAAGTCAATCTGAAAAGGCTACAAGCTGTATGATTCCAACTATATGACATTCTGGAAAAGACAAAACGCTGGAGACAGTAAAAAGATCAGCAGTTGCCAGGGACTGGGGAAGGGAGGGATGAAAAGGCAGATCCCAGAGGGTTTTTAAGGCAGTGGAACTACCCTGTCTGACACCAGTGGTGGATACATGTCAATACACATTTGTCTAAACCCATAGGATGTACACCACCCAGCGTGAACCCTGAGGTAAACTGTGGACTTTGGGTGATAATGATGTGTCAGTGTAGGTTCATCAGCTGTAACAAATGTACCATTCTGGTGGGAGATGTTGACAATGGGGAAGGTTATACATGCTGTGGGGTCAGAGAGTGTGGGGGAAATCTCTGTACCTTACTCTCAATTTTCCTGTGAAGCTAAAGCTGCTCTAAAAACATAAATTCTTGAAGAAAAAACAAAAAAAATACAAAACAAAAAAGCAAGTCTGCTGGGGGTGAACTAGGGGTCCAGATGAATCCCCTCTGGTATAGGTTCAGCCTCTCAGCTCCCTTTCAAGGCCCCCAGCCCGGGTCTGTCTGGGAGGCTTTGCCGGAACTGAAGTCATTGCAAGGCCCAGGGGAGCGCTGAGCGTCAGGGTCCTGGGAGCAGAGCAGACATACTTAGACATTCAGAGGAGTGATTTGTGGAGGAGGAGTCATTCGAGCTGGGGTTTCATGACTTCACCATGTGACCTAAGTCCCACCCTGGCCCTCTCCATTTTCTTGCAAGTCCTTCCTACATGGGGACATTTTGTTAAACATACTTCCACACACCCACTGCTCCCTGTTTGTCATGTTCCTGCCACTCAGCTTGTCCCTGGGTCCCCTCCTTGCCTGGAAGCTGAGGTCAGAGTTCGTGTGGTGCGAGCACCACAGGGGAGGGAGGGGGTGATGGAGTCCCCATGCTGACAGGCCCCTTGGTGGGCAGCTCCTTCTTCCATTCAGTCCGTGAGACAAGATCTTGAAGGCCCCTCCCTGCCCTGGGAACCCCGTTCTATCTTTACGGTGGCTGCTCTGGAACAGGGAAGGAGGCTGAGCTGAAAATTCTTGTTCTGTTCATTCCATCCTGAGTCCCAAATAATTGACCTGGAGGGAAAGCCGAGCTCCAGCCTCCAGGGCAGTCTGCCTTTCGAAAGGAGCCTGACAGTTGCTCACGACTAGAGCTGCTTCTAAGTGGACCACCGTTTGTCCTCAAAGCCCGTCTGGATTGTCCCCAGTGCAGATGGCAGGTGGCATCACGGGACCCAAATGAGAAGAGGATCCTGTGACCTCCAAACCAATTAAGTGATTTCTCAGCAGCTGGGAACAGCTGCGCGAGGGGAGCGCCGTGATTGCTCTGGATAACAGGTGAATTTTTCTCCCACTCAAAGTCGCCTCAGAGCTCATGGGAGGTATTGATGGGGGATCCTGCCCAGGTCTGGAAAATTGGTCTCAGGAGAAGCAAAGAAAGTGACATCAGTGACCTGGCTTTTTCAACAGAGGCTCTAATGAGGAGAGCTGGGCTGTTGCGGGAAGAGGCACCTCCGACTCTCAGGAAAGTTCCCTGGGCCGGAAAGGGGAGGAGGGACCTCAGACACACCGCTGTGAGAGGAGCAGAGAATTAGGGGATTCAGGTTTGGAACCTCTACCCCCAGTCATGCCACTGGAACCGCATTCAAAATTGTCCCCCAAGACTATTTTGCAGTGAAAGAATTGTTCTATATTTTGATTGTGGTTGATGGTTACACGGTTATATGCATCAGTCAAAACTGTCATAAAACTGTAGACTTCAAAGGGTCAATTTTACTATATGTAAATTTTTCCTAAATTTAGATATGCACAGAACGCACATACTCAGTGTCCTTAGGCCTGCTCTCTTCCCCTAGACGCCCGTAGGCCTCTGTGTGGCCTGATGTAAACCCCACGTCCTGCCTACGACTCCTGAGGTTCCTTCTATGAATTTTTAAAGGAGGAAAGAAGGAGGAGAAATACTGGCATGGGGTAGGAAAACTGGGAGGTCTCTAAAGCAGTGGTTGGCCCCCTTGGCTGCCCTTGGGACCCTCTGGGGTTTCTGACAACCCCAGGCCCAGACCACACCCGACCAGTGAAGTCAGACTCTCTGGGGCTGGGATCCGGGCTCAGGATTTTCAAGTCCCCGCACCCTACTCTCCACCCTATGGAAGCTTTGTGGTAACAGCTTGAGGACCACAGCTCTCAAGTCATCAAGAGCGGTTCGTTCATTTGACCCTTCACCGTTGCGTCTTTGGAGATGGCGTCAAAAGACTGCATTTGAGGTCCCATGCTCCCCAGCCCCACGCCCGCCCCGCAGGTGCTGGGTGCCCTCAGATTTCCACCTTGCTGCTGTGCTGAGACCTTCACTAGGCTGCTCCCTCGCCCACGCAAGGATCAGTTGGGAACTTTGGCCCTGGGTTGCCACTGCCTCCTGCCACCCACTCCTCCCTCTCTCCCTGGGAGTGTGTGTACCTATCGTGTCCCCAGGGGCAGAACATGGCACTGGGAACTGAGCTCTGGTTCCAGCTCCGCCTGGTGGGTGAGATTCCCTGAGGGCCCCAGGCCAGGGCAAATCACTCAGCCTCTTTGAGCTTCAGCTTTCTCCTCAGCAAGACGGGGGAGGTGGACGAGAGGATGCCTAAGGACTCCCTTTGGAAACTCAAGCATGTGAACCCTTGTTGATATTTTCCCGACGGCACCCTGGAGGGCGTGAGCGCATGTCCTTCGTCTCTTGATTTCCAACAGGAGTCACTGCTGTGTTCTCACAGGGTTCCCCAGTCACCGTTTGCCAAATTAATTATTATTAAGCCTTGTTCTCATGGGGAAAAGGAGCAAGCTATTTTCAGGCCGGCGGATTAACTCGGAGCTCAGCGTGGGCCTCTAAAACAGCTGCTGGCTCCCGCTGCGAGGCTTCTGATGTGGCCCAGATTTCTAAGTGCTCCTGTCCTAACACAAAGGCTGCCACCGTGGCTCTGCCCGCCCGCCAGGAGGGAGGACGATGAGCCTGCCCTCCCACACGCTCTGTTCCTTTCCTGCGTAACACTGACAGGGCACGAGGCCGTCCCCTCTGGAGGGGACAATCAGGAGGCCCAGTGGGGAGCAACATTGCATTTTGAAGCTTTCCCAGAATCGACTGGTTGGAGTTATGTTTTTCAAAGGGTCCCTTCTTGAATGTTGGCCAAGTGGCTAGCCTGCCAGAAACAGCTCTGGCCTGGACACCATCCCTCTGCCCTCATCAGATTTCCCCACCCCCGTCAGAGCCCGAGGCAGGCTACAGTCCCACCCCAGGCACCAGGGTTCCCATTGAGGGGTGCCACGGCAAGGATGCGTGCTTGGGGGAGGGGAGCTTAAAAGAACAGAAATCTGTTCTCTCACAGTTCTGGAGGCCGGACGTCCAAAATCAAGGTGTCCCCTACTCCCTCTGATGGTGCCAGGGGGGGATCCTTCCTTACCTCCAGCTTCTGGAGGTGGCTGGCAATCCTCGGCATTCTTTGGTTTGTAGCTGTATCTCTGCAATCTGCCCCCACAGTCACATGGGCTTCTTCCCTGCGTGTCCTCACACGACCCTCTCAGAACGACTTCAGTCATTAAATTTAGAGCCCACTCTAATCCAGTACGACCTCATCTTGACTAATTACCTCTACAAAGACCCCATTCCCAAAAAAGGTCTGAGTGGATCTGAATTTTAGGGGGACACTGTTTAACCCAATGTAATACCCCTGGAGCTTGCCCACTCCAGGACCACGAGCCCCTCCCCTGCAGCTCCGCCCTGCTCCCTCACCCCTACACCTGTTGTGGAGCCACCACAGGCATGAGTTGGTGTTACTGCAGAGCCTACATGAACTGTGTCTGTGGGAGGGGTCTTTCGGCAAAGTCTGAGCAGGGTGAGCTCAGCACTACAGCGTTGAAGACAGACGTTGGGGTGAGGAGAGAGCCAAGGCCTGGATCCGAAGACTTCGGTCAATTTCCAATGTGCCAGCTCAGAGCATGAAGCCACCTGCAGCCCCACAGCTTGATAGCATTGAGGTCGAAGGCTGTGTACATTAAAATTAAGCTTCTACTCTCTGCAGGAAATTCCTGCCCAGGAAGGCAAAGTTACAAAGGACTTTATTATTTGTTTCATGAACTTCTTGAAAATCTATTTATCTTAACTTTATTTATCACTCAACTAGCCTTCATCAGGGTAAATAGCCCTTTTCTCAGAACAGTAGATGGCTCAGTTGGGTTAATCAAATGATTGTTTACTCTCTTTTTTTGGTGAAGAAGATTGGCCCTGAGCTAATGTCTGTTGCCAATCTTTGTCCTTTTGCGTGAGGAAGATTGTCCCTGAGCTAACAACTATGCCAGTCTTTCTCTATTTTGTATGTGGGATGCCACCACAGCATGGCTTGATGAGCAATGTGTAGGTCCACGCCCGGGATCTGAACCTGTGAACCCCAGGCCGCTGAAACAGGCAGCATAAACTTAACCACTATGCCACCGGGCTGGCCCATGACTGTTCACTCTTAAGTTTCATTCAAAACCTTCCTTTCTCTGTGTTCCCCAATCCTCACCTATTATACCAAGAACTCAGTCCAATCCCAATCAGCTCGCCACAATTGAAGACCCACCTTAAACCAGACCCCCCGATTTTATAGACATGGCCCCTTGAGCTCTGCATTCTGAGGCAGTGGCCCCCCTGCTGCAGAAAGCAATACTCTGAGCTTTGCTGGCGCCACATGCTGTCTAGATGGCAGTCTGCATGGAGTTGGCAGTTGGCACCTCTCTGAGCGTCAATCTCCTATATTTTATATGTATATTTAAACATATGTAAATACATAGTATTATAAATAAATACATATTTTATAGTAAGCCCTGGTGGTCTAGTGGTTAAGATTCAGCACTCTCACCGCCCCGGCCCGGGTTCAATTCCCAGTCAGGGAACCACACCACCGTCTGTAGTTGCCACAATCTGGCGGCTGTGTGTTGCTATGATGCTGAAAGCTCTGCCACAGGTATTTCAAATACCAGCAGGGTCACCCCTGGCGGACAGGTTTCAGAGGAGCTTCTAGACTAAGACAGACTAGGAAGAAGGACCTGGCCACGCAATACTGAAAAAAATTGGCCGTGAAAACCCTATGAATGGCAATAGGGCGCTGTCCGATACAGCCCCAGAAGGTGAGAGGATGGAGCAAAAAGACCAGGCAGCGTTCTGTGCTGCTGTGCACAGGGTCACTAGCAGTTGGAATCAACTTGACTACACTAACAACAATATATTTGATATTACATATTTTTATACTTATATTTTATAAAGTGTATAAAATGAGGATAACAATTCCCTGCTGCGCCCACCACACAGACTTGTGGGTCCCCACTTGCCCCAGGCCCGCACCAGTTGAAAAATGGAGCCCAGTAAGAATCCTCCCCAGCCAGGACAGTCTCTGCGACGGAAAGGCACGGTTGCCCACGTGGGTGATCTGGAGTCTTTTAAGTGTGGTATGACTGTAAAATAATTCCGTAAATGGTAGGCTGCTGTATAAACCTTAGGGACAATTATTAGCAGTTAGATATTTTTGTCCCTCTGCCTCAAACAGAAGCTTTTGAACCAAATAGAATCTAGTGAGGTAAAATCGGCCACTGGTTGAGAAATTCTGGGCCCTCAACCAAGAGTTTCTTACCTTTTGTTAAGTGGAAGTAGACAAACCTCCCACCTGCCCTGGGCTCAGGATTAACCGGGGTGACGTCAGGTGCCTGTGAGGAGATGGGGGACGCTACCGGGCCGTCTTCCTTGTCCTCCTCCAGCCCAGCTTCAGCATCTGATGTTGGCCTGCTCAATGCAAGTCAGGGGGAATCACTGTGCAATAGCCAAGAAATTAATATTTAACAAGAGGGTACCTACCGAAAATTTAGCTATCTAAACTGACTTTCGATAGTTTTCTGATGGTACTTTATGTAAAATGGAGAAGAAAAATGTGCTATTCGGAAGTTGTGCAGAATTCCTCTTAGGTTTGGGAACATACTGTGGTGGCTTCTCTGGACGCGTCTAACATGCACTGTGATTGTGGGCGTGGGGCTCCCGCAGATCAGATAGTTGCCAACTGGGCAGCGCGTGTATAGTTTGGCCAAGGGAAAATCAAGATGCAAATCCATATTGCACTTTCCCCAACAGTCCCTACAATGGCTTGCAGACTGGTTCTGAGTCAGGACCCCATCAAGGTTTGGGCATGGCATTTGGTGGCTGTGCCTCTTTAGTTTGAGTTGATCTAGATGGTTCCCCAACCTTTCAGTCCCCTATCATATTGACTGTTGGAGAACATGATCGGTTTCTTTTTTTTTTTTTTAAAGATTGGCACCTGAGCTGACGTCTGTTGCCAATCTTCCTTTTTTTTCTCTTCTTCTCCCCAAAGCCCCGCAGTACATGGTTGTATATTCTAGTTGTAGGTCGTTCTAGTTGAGCTATGTGGATCCCGCCCCAACATGGCTTGATGAGTAGTGCTAGGTCCACACCCAGGAACCAAACCTATGAAACCCCTGGTC
Organism: Equus caballus; assembly: GCF_041296265.1. Lineage (NCBI taxonomy): Eukaryota > Metazoa > Chordata > Mammalia > Perissodactyla > Equidae > Equus > Equus caballus. Next base: position 52,675,285 of record NC_091699.1, on the reverse strand, counting down.
ACCAAATCAGAGGCCATGAACTTAACCACTCAGCCACGGGGCCGGCCCCGATCAGTTTCCTATAGAATGTTCCACCTTCTGGATTTTGTCAGTTGTTTCTTCCTGGTGTCATTTCACATATTTCTCTCTTTCATGCAAAGTAGGAGTTAGGGCTCAAGTCTTGATTAGATTCACCTTTGGTGAGAATATTTCACAGATTTTTTAAAATAGTTTTTTTCTGACAATAAAACCAATTCAAATTCATTGTAGAAAATTTGAAGAAAAAAAGAAATAAAGATAGTCCATAATTCTACCATCCCAAGATACACACATTTTGGTGAATTTCTTGCCAATCTTTTGTTCTCTGCATGTATATAAAAAGAGACAGAGATAATACGTAAATATTCTTTTAAGAACAAAATTAAGCTCACTATCTCTCTTTGTGGTGAAGTGTGTGTGTGTGTGTGTGTGTGTGTGTGAGATCCATCTTCCATCCATTATATATTGATCAATTTTCCCATTGTTGGGCATTTGGGTAATTTCCAATTTTTGTTCTTTACATATGTGACAGACATCCTTGCACACAAATCCTTATCGATCTTCTTCTCATATGGAATTACTAGACCAGTACTGTGCATGAGATTTTTGATACACATTGACAAGGTGCCATGGTTGATTAATTTTTACATCCAGAAGCCATGTGTGAGCCTGTCCATTTTGCCAAAACTTCACTAAGCCATAATTTTCTTTAAAATTTTTTTAATGGATGAAAACATAATGGTATCTAATTTTAGTTTCCTACCTGATTATTTAAGGAAGCTAAGCACCCTTCCGTATGCTCATTAGCCTGTCGTGTTTCTTTTTAGTATAATTTTATCTATAATTTCTTGTTTGTAGGGTTCTTTATTTGTATTAGGAAGAGTAATCCTCTGTCACATATGTTGTTCTTATCAAGTTATAAAATGAAAGGCAATCTCGGATTTCACTCATGCCCCTTCTCTCCGGGGACCTAGACTGGACTCTCTGAACTGCTGACGGAGTAGGAGGTATGGCGCGGAGAATGCACAGGCGCACTGCCTGGCACACGGGAGGCGCTCACAAAGGTCGGGTACATGCTGCCCTTACAAAGGTCCATCCCTACGTGACCCCAATAGGCCCTCACGACATGCACCCTCCTGTGACCACAGGGACCCTGTAATAAACCACCGGGATGAAGCTCCGAGCTCCTCCCGACCTTGCCTTCCCACCTCCCACTTCATTCCTCTCTATCCATTTGCTCCTCGTGGGGCCAGACCTGCTTGGATTTGCCTCCTGATTTTCCCTCAGCTGACCTGCAGACATGCCCCCCCATTTACAACAGCCTCATCTGCAGAAGCCCTGGCCCCAGAACCACAATCAGTATGAGGTGCCTGGCTCCAAGGATTGCACCTCTGAGAGCTGCAAAGGCTGGGAGCTGCGGTGGGAGCAGAGGGAGGCGCGTGCCTCTGAAGGAAGCTGAGTCCAGGCTGGCCTGAGGCATGAGGACATCCTGGGCAAGCCAATCAGGCTGATATTTTAAAAAAATTTTCTAATGGGAAGTAGATAGAAAGTAATTTTCTGTTTAAAAAAATAGTGTGGAGAGAGAGCTTTTTCCCTCTGCTTCTCCCCAGAACAGCTTCTCTAAACCTTCGCTCTGAGTTTTCCATGTCGCAGTCACCAGTGACTTGCCCATCTCCTCCAACCAGACTATGAGTGCCTGGAAGATGGAGACTTTCCCCATTTGCCTTGGAGTCCCTAGCACCTGGGGCAATGTCTGGCACGTGGAAGGTACTGGAACGCATTGCTGACTCTCTGTAAAAGCCTGCAATAGACACATGGCCTAAGAGGGAGGAGCAAGAAAGTCACACATTGCTGATCTCAGGCCCTTTGGACACCCAGGCCCAGCCCTTGCTGACTTGGAGCTCCCAGGCGGTGAAGGGAAGCCCAGAGACAGGCCCTGCTCCCCTCGGCTGTTCCAGGATGTTCATCTCTCTGCATCCTGAGTCACGTGCAGCTCATTTTGTCCTGGATTAACTTTGAAAAGCAGCAATTCAACTTGGAGGGAGAGAGAGAGAGAGCTAGAGAGAAAGAGAGACAGAGAGAGAGACAGCTGGAGGGGATCTGAATGAGCTCTGGGGTTGGGAGGACCACTGGGCTGCCCCGGACACCAGGAACAGGAGATTAGATTGAAAGCAGCGAAGCTGTAGGCAGAAGGGGCTTCAGAGAGGGTCCCAGGCTAGCTGGAACAATTTACCATAGCCTATTTTAGTTCTTTCCCCCCCACCTGCATGTTTTAGATCATTTAAGCTGTCTTTACACTAAACATTTTTAAAAGAAAACAACTCTGTTAGAAACTTATTTTGGACAAAGAAAAAAAGATGGAAAACAGCCACGCAGCCTCCAATTTTCTCACTCCCAGCCCCACGTTGTTGAGATGCTGTCTTCGTATCCAGGCCCTCCCTACCATAGATGCAGCTTCTAGGAACAGGATTCAGTAGCCCAGCCCCTCCCAGCCCCGACACACACAGACACACACAGACACACACACACTCTTCCTAACCCCAGGCCTCGAAACCATCCCTCTAGTCCCCCTCCAGGCTGCCTTCACCTTTGAAAATTGTGTCTTGATTGAACTCTTACTTGATTTTGCTACCTTTTACCTTCTGGCCCCCGACTGACACAGCTTTGTTTGGGACTTTTCCAAGAACTGTTCACCATGTCGGAAAATCATGTCACCAATAGAAATGCCATGGTGGTATTTGAGTGGCAATTCAACTCACCCGTCTCAGGCCACATTTCAGAGCAACCACATTCATGTCTGTGTCAATGATGTTTTCTGGCACAATCGTGCTCAAGAATTTACATGTTGAAGTGAATGTTATTTTATCATAAATTCTTTTCCTTTTGTGTCTTCTTTTTATTGAAGTTAGGGCCTTGTATTCATTGTTTTTAAAATCACGTGTATGGGTAGATTATTCCATTCAGGATAGCAAAAAGGGGATCATAAAGTATCTGTTATAAAGAGAAGTCAGTGGGGTTGACAGGCTGGAGAGCCACGGCACTAAGCCTGTCCCCAGCCCTTTGTGCTGCTTCTCTCCTGCGAGAGGCCTGGGCTCGTACTTTGACACTGACCACAGCAACAATAGGCAAACAATAAGAGTTGGCATTTGTGATGTCTTCTATGAACTCTGCTTCACATATGTTTTCTCCTTTAACATTGCCCTCACCACTCCTGATTTGCTATTTGATATATGATAATACCTATCCTCACTTCCCTTTGCAGCTACAATAAAAATCAATATAACAATAAAAGCACTAAATTTGTATAATAAAAAAAAACTATAGATATGATATTAACTCCTCCTGGAACAGGGCTTGGCTGTGTTTGGTTCCCAGTTATAAGTGATGGGCTTGATCTTAAAGGATAAATCCCCGGGGTCGGGCCCCACATGGACGAGCCACGCCTGGCAGCCCCTCCCACCCCATCACCCATTCCTGTCCATCAGAAGCAGTCCTGTCTCCAACTGCGCCCTCTCCCCAAGGCTGTCACATCAGAACTCAGTGCTCATTTTTACATTAACATATTATTTACATATAGGAAAGTTCACCCATTTAAATGCACACTTTGATGAGTTTGAGTAATTGTATACAATTGTGTAACCACCATCACAATCCAGACCAGAAGCATCTTTCACCCTAAGAAATCCCTCGTGCCCTGTGCAGTTTTCCATTCCCACCACCAGCCTCAAGCAACCACTGGTCTGCTCTCTCTCGCCATAGTTTTGCCTTCTCTAGGATTTCACACAAATGCTCTCATATCATATACCATCTTTTGTGCTTGATTTCTTTCACTTTAGCATAATGTTTTTGAGATTCATCTGTGCTATTCCACATACTGCTACTTTTTTCTTTTTTGTTATTGAGTAGTATTCCATTGCGTGCATATTTTACAATTTGTTTATCCATTCACAGGTGATGGACATTTGGGTTGACTCCAGATTTGGGTGATTATGAATAGAGCTGCTATGACCATTCACTCACACATCTTTGTGTGAATGTATGTTTCCATTTCTCTTACATAAATAACTAGGAGTGGAATGGCTGGGTCATATAGTAAGTTTAAGTTTGATTTTAAAAGGTACTGCCATACTGTTTCCCAGAATAGCTGCACTGTTTTGCATTCCCACCAGCAATGCATGAGAGTTCAGTTGCTCCACATCCTTGTCAGCACTTAGTATTGTCAGCTTTTGTTGTTTTGTTTGTTCTAGCCATTCTAATAGCTGTGTTGTAGTGTATTGTTGTGGTTTTACTGTACATGCCCCTGATGACTAATGAGGCTGAGTTATCTTTTCATGTGCTTATTGGCCATTTGCATATCTTCATGGGTGAAATGTCTGTTCAAATCTTTTGCCCATTTTTGTATTGTATTGTCTTTTTATTATTGAATTGTACAATGCTTAATTTTTAACAGCTAAATTTTCCTTATGACCCAGTCTGAGGAATGAAAGTCTGATTTCTGTCTCAACTGCTTTATCTCACTTAGAGCAACAGCCCAGGATCACTGCCAGATGCTGTACTGTGACCTCCCAGAGGCAGTAGCCGCTGCTCCTTGGTTAGCACTTAGGGTGGCTAATCCTTTCTTTGAAGATCCGTTTTTCTTTGTTCCAGGACTGGGGTACCCTCTGCTCAGAGTCCTTTTAGGGCTTCTTCTCTTCCTTTTGGAATTAGGATGCAGTAGGGTAGATTTAGTTCCAAGGCTCCATCTCTCTCCTGTTTGCTTCGTGTGATTAATGTTGCTTTGATGCTGGTTCTATTTGAGGCTGGGGCCTGGGTTGAGGGGACAAACAGCGATTTAAGGGTCATTGTAGGCAGCAGGATCCACTGGGGATGGTTCCAGGGCTCGCTGATGCATGTCGTATGCTTCCAAATGCCAAAACCACAGGCCGATTGGAGGGCTGAGAAACCCCCATGAAAAACATCGAGCTGCTCACTCTGTCTGTCTTGATAGCTGCCCTTTTTATCAGGGGATGAGGGTTGTTGTGGTGATGAGGGAGGGCTGAATGGGGAAGGCTTTGGGTTTTTATGTGATGATCTACAGGCAGAGGCATGAATTGTACGAACCACTATAGAAGTTTTCTTCTTTGAGCTGTGCCTGAGACATGTTCCCTCAACACAGTGGACACCATGAGGGAGAAGGATGCTGTTTTCCAGGGTCCCCAGAGCTGGGTCAGTTTCTATCTTCTTGGCATAGCCCAAAGACCCACAGGAGTCCACAGCTACTACAGAGGGTAGGGATCAGCCAGGGCAGGTGACCCCAGGGCTGGGAAGGGACATGTTTTATTGGTTATTTTCTCATCCGCTTCTTCGGGTAGTCTGTCCTTAAGGAAATTCCAGGACTGTAGAAATCCTTTTCTAATTCCAGCCTGACACTGCGTTTATTCACATACGGGAGAGTCCTTGGGAAATCCTCTCGGTAGCTATCACAACACTTCTATCTCCACCTGAAATCTCAGGACCACCCAGGCCTTCTCACCTTCAGCTTCCATGGCTCAGGGAGGCAATCATATTTCCACAAGCTCTGGGAAGATGCAGGCTCGCTTCACGCACACTGCTCTTGACTGCTGGCATTATCCTTGCAGACGGAGGCTGTAATTATACCAATCACTCTGCTGGATAGACCTGGAGTATCCCCATGATTAATGGAAGAGATTCACTCAAAACACAAGATGTCTCATTTTCTAGTTGGGTGTACAAGCAAAATACCGTGGAAGAGTAGCCTCTGCTTCTCCAGCTGAAAGCTCTCGTCTGCTTCCCTCTCCTTCCCAGGCAACTGGAAACAGAGGGGTGTCTCCTTAGAATCCAAAGTCACGTTCACGAGCTGGCCCTGTGGCCGAGTGGTTAAGTTCGTGCACTCCACTTCGGCAGCCCAGAGTTCGGATCCTGGGCGCAGACATGGCACCGCTCATCAGGCCATGTTGAGGCAGCATCCCACATGCCACAACTAGAGGGACCACAACTAAAATATACAACTAGATACTGGGGGGATTTGGGGAGAAAAAGCAGAAAAAAAAAAAAGATTGGCAACAGCTGTTAGCTCAGGTGCCAATCTTTAAAAACAAAAAAACAAAATCATGTTCAGAGTAGAGGAGGCAGTGGTTAGAGGTCACAGGTGGCTTTTTAACAAGTTTTTGGAATATCTAATTTCAAAAGTCATTTTATATAAGTTCACTGTAGAAAAGTTGGAAATTATGGCAAAATAGGTACAAGAAACCCAAAGTCATCCAGAATCCCACCAGCCACTGATAACCTTTACTGGTACATTTGAGTATCTGTTTCCATTTGTTTTTGGCACATACATATAGTAATAGCTCACACAAAATATTCTGGTTTTTAACTTTTTTTTTCACTTTAGCATGCCCAAATTATTAAATACTGCCAGTCAACACATACGGAGCACTAGCTATGTACCAAGACCAATTTTCTCACACTCTACTGGTATTATCTCCTTTAATCCTTGCAGGTACTGGAAGGAAAGATACTGTCATCTCTTCCATTTTATAGATGGGAAATTGAGGCACAGAAGTGTTAAAATGACCTGCTCAGGGTTATTAGTTAATATGCAGTGGAGTTAAGATTCAAACCCTGGCAGCCTGGCCACAAACACGCTCTGGCTGCCACCATGCCACGCTATGGTTTCCAGTGCTGGCCCCCTACTGGTGAGCTGTTGACCTTGAGAAAGTCCTTGGTCCTTCCTGTCACAGCCTGTGTAGGCCAGGCACCAAGGCATGCTGTGCAAATCTTTTCTGAGTACCTATCTTGTGTAGGGAGCTATGGCTGCAAATTTAACAAATACAGAGTCCCGTCCTCAAGGATCTCCAAATGTAGGAAGGAGACAGACGCCATTCTCTTAAAGCATGGCGAGGCCAGGGGATTCAGGAAAGACCTCCAGGGGGCGTCCTGCAGCCAACAGTGAGAGCAGGGACCTGCTGTTGGGGTGACTCCGAAAGATGGCCAGCAGTTTAGCTTTCAGCACCTGAAAGGGGGGCTTGCTCTAAATAGTTGTGGATACTTGTGGGGTCAACCTGGCCAGGGCCAGGGCAGTAGTGGTATTCAGAATCAACAAGTGGAAGAGCCACATTTCCGGGAGGTGCCTTTTGTTGTCATGGTGCCCAGATGGCAGGAGGGGACCAGTGAGAGAGGAGCCTCTGTGCCGTCTGCCCCTCAGCAGGAAGACGTTTATAAGGGGAGGAGAAGCTCAGGCAGGAACCAGGGCCGGACTCCAGCCTCAGGAGGGCAAAGGGAGGATGACATTCCTGGCCACGGCCTAGTCTCATACAGGTTGGGCTCTGGGAAGGCTGAGTTTTGAGTGACAAGGATGCTCAGGACAGCCAATGCGACACTACCAGACTTGGCCAGGGCCACTTGTCCTCAGAGCTCGCAGTCAAGTGACACGTGGGACAGGCTGGGCTGCCACTCCTGTGTTCCCCCTCCATCTGTCCTACTGTGCAGAGGAGAGGGAATGGGAGACGTGGAAATGCGTGGACCAGCTGAAAGCAGCAGGCCAAGGTGAGAAGTCTGTAAGTGTGCTTTTCCTTGCAAAAAAGTAGGTCACTTTCATTAACACACATCTCCTGGAAACTGAGCCCTCCCGTTCCGGGTTGGTGACTGGCTGTGCCCCCTTCTTGTCCAAGAAGAGTCCGTGTCTGAGAAGCATCTACAGGCTGTATTTTCCTGCTAGCAATAGTCATGACCACGGCCCCCAGGCGTTTCCTCTGGGCAGGCAGTGGGCTGCAAGTTTTCTGTCGCTGCCTCACTGAATCCACAAGCAGGAGGCAGGCTGTAGCACAGACAAGGAGGACGTGAGCCTTGGAGGAGCCAGGGCCACATCCAGGGCCACGCAGCTGCCAAGAGCCAGTCTGGGTTCAAACCCAGAGCCGTCTGATCACAAATCACTTGCTTGGCCTTGTCGTGCTGCTGTGTCCATTTGTGACACTTGGAGCTCCCCTTTGCCTGGAAACAAACTGAAAATTTAAAGTCCTTGGGGCTCATCTGGAGTCATTTTGGTCAGGCAAAGGGTTACTGGGCTGGGGGAGGTGGCAATCGGAGAGGTGGTGAGCGGGTTCAGTCTTTATTGGCCCCAGAGCCCAGAAGCCTCGCAGTCCAGCCCCCACTCAGACCCCACTGAGGGCTCCAAGGAGAGCTCCAGGGTGGGGGCTTCGCCTCCTCACTGCTGTAAATGCTGCCACCAGACCAGCAGCTGTGCCACACCCAGTGCTCCATCCACACGTGGCAGATGAAGAGAGGGTGAGGCTTGGGACCCCGAGGCTGAAGGCAGAACTCCTGACCCCGCTGTGAAACTCTTTCTCAACTTTCTCAACCAGCCTCTCATCTCGCTGTTCTAAGGGAGGTCATCTACACCCAGCCCCATCCCACCTCTTGCTTTCGCTCATGACGTCCTTCCTACCAGGCAAGCACCATTCCCCTCTCCAAGGTCCAGCTCACATTTCTCCCTCTTGCACAAAACTCCCCACTAGCCAGTGGCTTCCTCGTCCTCTGAACTCCTGGCGTGCCTGTCTGAGCTGTGAAAGCCTGTGGGCCTCCAGAAGGTCCCCCTACTGGTCTCCTTCACCGCGCTCCCTCTCCCACTTGCTATTTCAACATCATCATTTTTTTCTGTAAGGAGCTGTTGCATCAAACCTCTCCTATTGTCACATGAGGTAAGAAATCATAAAGACATTACAATTTTGGAATGATGTCTGTCGAATAATATTAGCACTAAGCATATTTCAGTCCCAGCTTCCTCTTTTGTTTTTAAGACTGTGATTTCCAAGTCTCATTTTGATATTCCCATTTAACAGTTGAAGTTTCCTGTGGGCCTTCACCGCCACCTCCCCCACTGTCATTATGAACTCACGTGAGCCGTGACTCCCACTCCTGCTACACAGGTTTGTTTCACATGATGCACTACCTTACAGAGATCCAAACGCAGACCAGGTCTTGCCTCTGGACAAACAGACCTATGTCAAAGCAGTGGGATAAAATCACATCTCATTCGTGTATTCATTCACTTGACAAATGTTTGCTGAGTATCTACTAGGCACCAGGCTCTGCCGTGGGGATAGCAGTGAACTGACATTCTGGAGCAGGGAGCCAGGAATAAGCAGATAGCGCATAATAGGGAGAGAGGTGCTATGGAGAAAAGTAAAGCAGAGTAAGGGGGGGCAGGAGCACCAGGGCTGGGGGTGCAGTGGCGGTGAGGGAAGGCCTTGCTGCAAAGGTGACCTTTGAGAGAGAGCTGAAGGAGTGGAGGGAGCCAATCGTGGGGCTCAGGCAGAGGGATCAGCAAGAGCAAAGGCCCCGGGGTGGGAGCCTGCTGGCAAGCCAGGCCCGCTGGAAGGCAGATGGCCTGGGGAAGTGGACTCCCAGGGGAGAGGATCAGGGAAGAGGGCAGATCACGAGGGCCTGGTAGACGACTTTAAATGGCTTTGGGTTTTGCCCAAGTGAGCTGGGGAGCCTTCAGATCTTGACTTGTTTTTGACATGTATTTTAAAGAATTACTCTGGCTGCCGAGTGGAGAACACACTTGGGGGTAGAGGCAAAAGTGGACACAGGAAAACCACTCTGGAAGTTGTTGGTGGTCTAGCACCCGGATTCCAGGTACATTCTGAAGGACAAGCTGATGGGATCTCCTGACGTCTTGGATGTGGGTGTCAGAGGAAAAAGAGAAGACCAGAGTTGATTTTATATGGGAACAATTTTCTTTTCTTTTTTTTTTAAGATTTTATTTTTCCTTTTTCTCCCCAAAGCCCCCCGGTACATAGTTGCGTATTTTTAGTTGTGGGTCCTTCTAATTGTGGTATGTGGGATGCCACCTCAGCATGGCTTGATGAGCGGTGCCATGTCAGCGCCCAGGATTCAAACTAGGGGATCCCCGGGCCTCCAAAGTGGAGAGGGAAAACTTAACCACTTGGCCACAGGTCCTGCCCTGGGAACAATTTTCAAAGTCTCTCGTGCATATTGTTAGAGTCTTTGATAACCCCTGGGGCGTGGGCCGGACTTTTCTTTACAGATGGGGAACCTGAGGCCCAGAGAGAGAGAAGAGGCTTCTCACATGTCACAGGTATTATTTCACAGGCCTATGTCATTGGCTGCTCGTGAGGCATTTTCTCTCATTTCTTGTTTTACGTTTTGAGACAGCCTCAGAAGGCGGGCTATGCAGAGCAGGAGAGGGGAAGCTGGGCCGAGGTCAACAGGGGATCAGTGCAAAGGCCAGCATGAAAGGAGTGAGCGTACCGAAGGCAGGGCACAGGGAGCTGTGGTTGGAGGCTGTCTCTGCAGCCCCTACCTCGTGCTGCAAATGTCCTTCCCTATCAATAGAATGACCCTGAAGTCAGCCTTGTCTACTCTGTCGGCTCCCATCTGGCGCTAGACTGCAGAGTACATTCTACTCATTATCACCCAGAGCTCCCCCTCCAGGACCTCCTCATGGGGGGTGTGGCACAATTTGTCCATGACACACAGAGGTCCCACTGGCATCAGAACAACTGGAGAAACCCAGACCCTTTGAGGTAATTCAGGGAGGGGACAGGATAAACATGACACCTGATGGGGTGCTCCTATGTTGCAAAAAGGCCTAAGACATCTTGTCACCAGGCTCATCAGTCAGAGTCCTGGCCAGAACAGAATCCGGCCTGTAAGGTCCAAGAGACTTCAGTGATGTGGCTATTACAGAGGCCGGGCAGCTCAAGGAAACCCAGAGGCAGCCACAGTGGGGAGCTGTTGCCACCCCTGGACCTGAAGAGGCAAGAAGGAGGAAAAGGTATTCTCAGAGCCCTGAGCAAGCTGGAGCAGTGGAGGAGGGGCTGCCCCACAGGAGCTGTGGTCATGAGGCCACGGCCAGGCCCAGAGCAGGGGCCTAACAGAGAAGACTTGCTCTGGCTTTTCCTCCCCCACGCAGATCTCTGCTGGTGCCTTCTGTCAGCCAACCCAACCAGCATCCAAAAGGCGACGGAACCCCTAGCAATGAGTCCTCAGAACCAGCATCCTGGTACAGGGCAGGGAAGAGAACGGATGAGGGGAGAGGCAAAGAGAAAATAACTGGCTCACCCAGAGATGCCTTAACTCTGGGGAATGTGTCCTTAAAAACCACATCGATGGTTCATCAGCACTTTCTATAGAACCGTGCTTAAGATGCAGCTGGAGAAAATCAAGTTCTCTGGAAAGAACATCCCGGTAGGAATAGTGATTAGGTACCAAAAACTGGAGACCGTGAAAGCCAGACTCTCAAGGGCTTTCCAAAACAGACTTAAATAATCATTGACTTCAGATGTCAGAGATCTTCCAGAAAGCAGAGGGATAGACGTAAGACCCGTGAAGTCATTTCTAGCCCAAGGATTAACATAAATGATGCAGTATTTTCCAAAACAGCCTGTATAATTTTGATAGAATGGGAATATAAATCCTTTTCCAGGCTAATTATATACTAGCATAGAAACTCAGGCTACTACTATGTAACTCTTTTTAGGGGCAACACATCTTGATAATTGGGATGGTGTAGATGGGTCCTAAAATCCTCATAAATTCTAAATAATTAGAATGCTTTGAAACCAAAAGGAATTCATTGTAAACTGTGACTAAACACAAAGACGTCTTAATGTAAAATACTATTTTTTTAAGTGAATACTTTTTGCATTCCTCTTTTTTCCCAACCAAAATCTGGGTCTCCTCAGGAGACCAGCTGGCCCTTTTGATTTGAGCAGAATTTGCAACTGATTATAAAGTCAAAGATCAGTGCTTACCAAAAATCAAATCTGGAAATCTTTTTATTTTCCTGAGCCGTGTAGGCAGCTTTTCTGATAACGTACACTCTCTCGTGTTGGCATTTTGGAGGCATTCTGCATCTGAAGCATCCTATGATCCCCTTTCCCTCCCAACACCCAGGCAAGGTTGGTTGATCGGCATTTCCCCATCAGTCTTTCCTAGTTCCTCAGTGGGACGAAGGCTGGACCAAAGCTCTGAATTCAGGACATCTACTCAGAAAGGGAGGAGACAGGAGTGCGTACCTGCTGCGGGGCCTGGAGACTTCACCAGGATGCCCCATCTTCAGCTCCCTGTCTCCTCTGCCTTCTCTCCATGGCTAACTCATGGTGTTTCTGTCTTTTTGCCCATTTTTTTCCTTTCTTCTCTGATAGGGATTTTTAAGAAGAATTTTAAATGCCCCCTTCTAAGGAGGGGGATTTAGGGTTATCAGGTCAGGATTCTTTGTTTTGTAGAATCCAGGAAATAGGTGAACAGGAAAAACTGAAAATTAGATTTGGATGAATAGAAAATCAGAGTGGTCAGACTGACCTGCAGAATAGAGTCTGAGAAAGAGGGAGGGGGAGGAGGAGAAGGTTGGGAAAGGGAGACGGAGGGAGGGAGAGAAGGAGAGGAAGAGAGAGGACGAGACCAGATCCCACAGGGTCTTAGCTGAAAGAGGAGGTTGGAGGATCGGAGAGAGAGAAATAAAGAAGATTTGAAGGAATTTAACAAGATGTTTTTCAATTATTTTCAACTGTTGACCTGGTATTTATTTGCATGCAACCTGTCCCCTGGCAGGATCACATGGAGCTCTGGGTTCACATGGATTTCATTTCCTTTCTATGTCAGAGGAAGTGAGGGCAGCCCCCGTCCTTTCCAACCTGTTGCATTCTTTCTCCTCCCCCACCTCCTCCAAAGCTTTGCTGTCATCATCCATCTCCTATCCTCACTCTCTCCCTCTTCACTGAGTCCTTCCCCTCTGCCCATAAACGTGCCCAGATCACTCACCCTTGAGAAAATCTCGTTCTGAGAGGGTGACCTGACTAGGTTTCTGTCCTGTAACTCTCCTTCCCTTTTCTTGGATTCCTTTTCACCTCATCCAAGATGAGGCTGCCTCATCCTCTCTCCATAACCTCTTCCTGCCATGGGCCACTCCTCAGGGCCTTGAGAATCAACAGCAGGACCCTGACCTCTTCCTCTCCCTCACTCTCCCAGAAGCCTGGTACCTGAGAGTTACTGTAAATATTCAACAAGAATATGGTTACCCTTCGACCTTGTTCCCAAGACAGACACAGATGAAAAGAAGTTAATCCACGTATAATTATAAGCTTGTTAATTTGCTTTTTTCTTGTTGGACTTGAGATTGTGACTCAAGGGCCATAAGGATTTATGAGCTTGTTTTGTAGAAGAAAAATAATGCCTTTGAGGAAGTTATGACCACCAGACAACCAGCCCCCAGCTGCTGTTGACACCAAGAAGTCTGGTTGCCCAAGGGCTTATCTGGAGTGAAAGAAACACAAACTTCCCTTTGTTTCTCCAAGACTCCTCCTCCCAAGCCCCTCAGCTCTAGAAAGACCTCCTGCTTTCTTCTTTCATTAAGGTGGATTTAAGAGAACCTATCCTCCTGCCTTCTCATTTTAGCCAATTCAAATAAATCTTTCTCTACCTCCAAGCACTGGTGTCTCAGTGATTGGCTTGCTGCACATCCAGCACATGAACTTGAGATTTAGAGGTCTGGTATCATCCTTGCATCCTAGAGTCCAACGCCTTCCTCTTCCTCCCAACTCCTCAGCCCTTTCTGCCACTGCTGCTGCCCTCTCCATCCCAGTTCCCTCTCTCCTTCCACTAGGCCAGCCCCACGCCACTCCAAACACAGATCACAGCCACACTTCTCAAGAGAAAGGTCTGCACTCCAGGCCTCCATTTCTCCCCACACCCCCAAACCCTTCACAGCCTGCCCTCTGACAGCTGCCTTTGATGCTCCAGCAACATTGCTCTCCTCCAACTCACCCTGGGCCCCCCAACTGTCAGACCCACCACCTTACTCAGTCTTCTCTTTTTGGTTCTCCTTGACACTTTTAATGCCACTCAACACTCCTACTTCTTGGAACTCTTTCCTACCATGCTTTCCTTGAAACCATATCTCCTACCTCTCCAGCTGATCTTCTCTTTGGAAGCCCTGTTTTATTTCTCTTTTCTCCTAATTATGAATACATTCTGAGTCTCTGCACCCATCCTTCTGTTCTCTCTCCACATTACCACGAAGTAGGATACCCTTTATAGGGTTCTTGTGAAGATTAAATAAGAGAGAATGTAGGCAACACACCTAGCACATAACTTTCAGTCTTCTTTAAAAAAAAAAGGCATTGTTCACTGACAATGCATACACTCCTCCAGCCGATAGGTAGTGCTGCATTCAATTACTGTCAGTCTCCTGGAAATTTAAAAGGAAAAAATCCATATCTATATATAAATGTATATGATTAAGTAGTTGTGATTTCCACCTTATCTTTCTTCCTTTCCTTTTATCATGCCATTCCTTTTAGTTCTATGTAGCAAGAGAAAGGACACAAAAGGAATTCCAAACCTATGTAAAGGCTTGTGCTATCAAATTGAACCAAAGGATCTCATTCATTCATTTATTCAATAATATTAACAAGGGACACTTCCTGAGTGTTTACTCTCTGCCAGTCTCTATGCTAAGAACTTTAGATGATTATCTCATGCAATCTGTATAATTACTCTGTGGAATAATGGCTAATATTATTGCTATTTCATAAGTAAGAAATTTTCAAGAAACATTTAGTGTGCCAAACCCTATGTTAAGTGGGAAGGAACAGAAATAAATAAAATATTGTCCTGGCATCAAGGACTTAGGATTGTGGAGGCAGAGACAGGTGCACAAACAAAAACACACAATAAAGTATTATAGGAGCCACCCTGAGCAGCTGTTAGGATCCCGTTGGGCACAAAGGCGGGAACACTCCCTTCCCTTTAGCATTATTGAGCTGGCAGGGAGCCCTGGGGCTTTCCAAAGAGTTGAAAGAAATGGACCTAGACCAGCATCTCAACACACTCCTTTTTTTTTGGTAACCAAAGCTCTCAGCCAACCCCCTTTTTCCCAGTCACATCTGCTTGGAAGTTCCCCCTGCATCACCATTACCATCTATCCCCAGGCCCTCAGGTTTGCTCACCCCTCCCTCCCCAGAAAGAGAAACCCAATACTTTCTGGTATAACCATGTATTGATGTAAAAAGTACACTCTCTTAACAGAAGTTCCCCAAACCATCTTAGGAAAGCCAGCCTGGGAAAATAGCAGGATCCACTTCCTGAGGGCAGAGCAGGGAGGTCACAAGGTAGGAACCCAAAAGTAATGGTTAGAAATGAGAGGCTAAAAGGAATTTGTTGTGCTCCTGAGAGGAAAAAGTAAAGAGAAATGAGACAGAGAGAAGCCAGAGTTACTGAGAGTGGCCCTTGAGATGAAGGTCACAGAAACAGATGGCCCATGCTGGTGGCCAAAGAAAATTCCTAAGAATGATGACGCCTGGTGGCCAGTTGTAAGTTGTCAAACCTTTCTTCACATCCCCACCACCATCCCTCGCCCAACACGCAAAACACACACCCTTCCCCACACACACCCGCACAATTAGAGAAGTGTACCACACTTAGTCATACCTTGATGCCTTTTGGTAGGAAACAAAAGGCTGAGCTTTGTGTGGGGGCGAATGCCCTGTGTCATGGAGACAGGGGGCTGGATGCAGGAGAAGACCCAAATCTCGTAGAACCTGAAGTGCATACAGTTTAGTGGGATTCCCTTAAAGAAAAAGAATATATAGATATCAAGCTCTTGCAGATTTTACTAAAACACATGACCATGTGAACACTTTACTGGGCCTCCCATGAGTGAGTGGCCCTGGAGTTGAAGCTTCATTAGCTTTCTTACAAATCTCCCTCTGGGCAGATGTCACCCAGGAAAGCCAGACTCCACTTGGGAATCCTCGTAGATCTTGGAGGGGGCTTTGGACTCTGGCCATGCAATGGGGAAGTTTGAGTCAAGCTGACCTAGATCTTAGGGACTCGCTAAATAGACTGACAGCTGGGTTATAATCACCTTCCTAATCTCAAAAACGAAGTATAATCCCAGAGAAGAGACCACAGTGAAGGAGGTGCCACAGGCAGCTGCGGTCAGATCCTGGAAGGGCGAGTCTGAGAACTCGTGTTTGTGGAAGGAACAGGAGGAAGGATGACCACCAGCCTGCAGGGTGATATGAGGCGGCTCTTTAACAGCTCTTAAAGCCTTATTAGAAAATTGCCGTGGAGAGATCCCCTGCCCTCTCCTCCCTCCGGGGTACATGGTAAGATCCTTCCTGCACTCTGATTACCCTCGTTTTGGAACTCAGAAAGAAGCTAATCAGAGGACTAACACTGTACAAGCTACTTCAAGTGCAATTTAGAATTCAGCATGATGAAGGGAGTCATCAGGTATGTGATTATAAGGGAACGTTCCAAAGTAATTAAGGCGTGAAGGTACCGGGCTCTCTTTTAGGGATGGGTGAACGGACCGGGATGGTCAGAAGAAACAAGGGCACAGCTCACCACCATGCTGGACAGCTCCCACCCATGCACACCAACTAACAAGGACCGCCAAGATCAGTGCACTCCCGGGTGCCCGCAGTGTCTGCTATAATCCTCACAACAACCCTATGAGATGGGTATGTTAGTTTCCTGTGTCTGCTGTAACAAGTCACCACAAATTGAATGGCTTAAAATGACACACATTTATTTTCTTATCGTTCTGTAGGTCAGGAGCCAGGAATGGGTCTCAATGGGCTTCAATCGAGGTGTTGGCAGGGCTGCGTTCCTTCTGGAGGCTCCAGGGGAGAATCCATTTCCTCACCTTTTCCAGCTCCTAGGTGCTGCCTGCATTCCGTGGCTCATGGCCCTCTTCCGTCTTCAAAGCCAGCAATGCCAGTCGAGTCTTTCTCACCCCACAGCTCTGTGACATTGACTCCCCCGCCTCCCTCTTCCACATTTAAGGACCCTTGTGATAACATCAGACCCACCTGGATAATTATGAATCATCCCTTTATTTTAAAGGCAGCTGATTACTTCCCCTTTGCCATAGAATGCAATACATTCATACATTCCGGGGTTTAGGAGATTAGAATGTTCACATTTTGGGGGCCATTATTCTGCCTACCATGGTAGGTAATATTATTATCTCCTATTTTCCAGGTGAGAAAAAATGAGACGCAGAGAGGTTGTGTGACTTGCCCAAGCCCACACAGCTGATGAGCAGCAGAGTTGGGATTCACCCAGGCCATCTGATGCCAGACCCTGTATTCTCAACCTTCGAACTGTACTCCTTCCATGTGTTCCTTGTTCTTTCATTCAACACTTTAGGGAAGGCTGTGTTGATGGAAAAGGAAGGATTTAGGGTAAGGCAAAGGCAGCAAAAGGCCCACAGGAAAAAACCCAATGGCAAGGAGGCCAGGATTCCGGGTGGTATGGACGTGCAGGGGTGGGAGAGGCATGCTGTGTACCCTGACCAAATGGGTGACCATCTCCCTGTGTTAGGTCACAGGAGACCCGGGTTCAAACCTCAGCGCTGCGGCTTGTATCTGTGTGCCCTCCAGCCAGTTGCTTGATCTCTGGGTTTCCTCATCCTTGAAATGATAATAACAGAACCCACCTTGTAGGTTTATTTTGTTAACTAAAACAGCAGAAATGAAACTCCCGCTGTGCCTGGAGAGCAGGCAGTGTTCCATAAACACTGCTTCACTCCCCCTCTCTTCCTGCCCCTCCCCAAGGAAATTTCACTTTCTCACATGTAAGTATTAACAGAGAAAATGGGGGCTGAGATTTCTGCATTCTAAGGAAGCAGATCTGGGGAAGCTGAAAAGAAACAGATAGGATGACAAGGAGCTCTGTCTTAAGTAGTCCCCATTAATTTAATTAGGGAAAAATGGCTCTGTGGCTAAAACAAATTTTAAAAACACTAATGTCGTCCTTTTCTTTCTTTCATCTTCCTTCCTCCTTTTCTTCTTCCCTTCCTTCCTTCCTTCTCCCCTTCCTTCTTTGCATTTTCAGAAAAGGTTGAAGGAGAGGAAGAAAAGAAATAAAATGCCCAGTAGGGTTAGAATTCTTTGATTGCAAGCAACAGAATCTGACTCTGACTAACTTAAATGAAAGCTGGAATTTGGTGGAAGGACATGGAGTGACAGAGAACTGAAGACAAAGCTGACATCTGGATCTCAGAAGACAGGAGCAGGGTAGCTGTGGGGATCTAGGCAGCAGGAAAGAATGGAGAGTCTCTTCAGGGCAAGAGTGTCCTGAGTAGAGCCCTTCCCGCCTGCTCCAGGCTTGGCACTGTGTCCACTATCTATCTTCCTGGGAAGCAGATTTACTGGCCTCACCTGGGCCCCATGCCAGCCCCTTGTCCCAGCAGGCAGGGAGCCTTGACTTACTGTCCCTCCAGAGCATCTCCAGAGGGCAAGATGGGTTCCCCAAAAGAGAACCTGACAGGAGAAAGGGGAATGGATGCCAGCAAGCAAATGACAGGTTGCAGCGTACCCCTAAGTCCCCTTTTACTATATTTGTAAATGTATCTTTCACCCCGGGCCCCCTCTTCCAAGATACTCTTTCACTTCTTCATTCATTCTGTTTATACTGCTACTGCCATAAAAAACAGGAAAAAGAAAAGCTTCATGCTTCTTGGTGCTTGGGGGGAGAGAAACACTTTCTACATGTTTTATTATGGGGCCAACCGAGTTTGGTCAATATGGAGCCCTGAGCATAGTGGCCTCTTGCTGTGTCAGCATCAGTGTGAAGAAAAAGAACCAGCAGGTAATGAAAGAGCAACCTGGTGCAAGCCCATATTTGACAGCTGAGGCCCAGGTCTGAGAGGCTCAGCAACCTGCTCAAGGTCACATGGTAATTTAGAGGCAAGATGACTAACTCCTGCCATTACACAGCCCAGGCCTTCAGAGTTCCAGCGCCTCATCAAGAGGGGAGCCTTCTTTAATCTGTCGGGCACAGCACTGCCCCATCATGGACAAGGGCGGGTTTCATGGTGCCGAAACCCAGCGCCCTGGGCTGGACTCCTGGGCGATGGGGAGCACGTGCTGGCTGCGCTTGAAGTGTGCACCTGGGAGAGGGAGAGCCGGCCATGCTGGGCAGTCCCAAGGCAAATGCGGCTCCCTTGACAGTCAGTGCCCCTGAGGGCTTAAAAAGGAAAGAAAGAAAAAGAAAAGAGAACCCCTCCAATCTCTGATCTTATAGAACAAGGCAAATGTCTCATTTTGACAGAATCAAAACCAAATCTGTCTTACCCAGAGACCAAAGGAGGAGACAATGTTCAATAGATTCTTTTCCTCCTTAAACTTTTGGATCTCATTTGAAAGGAAAAGGATTCCTTTCTTTAACAAAGAGAGACCAATGAAATGAGAGTCCCGCCGGGTGTGGAGAATTCAGAAGCGGGGTTTGTCCCCACGCGCCCGGAACCCAAGGGAGGGTAGGCTATTTCTGGGTGCAGCTGACAGGTCATTTGAGCAAGGGGTGCAGAACTGGAAGAGGGGGTCGGTTTGCAGAAGAACTGGGGGCTCTCCTGCTGTCCAGTGACTTCCAAATCGCATCCTTCAGTTTGGAGGGCAGAGCAGAGTGAGCAGCTCTAATCAAGCTAGGCTTTTGCTGAGATGCCAAGACCTACTTCTAAATGCTGGGCCTAATTGTCTGTTCTAAAGGAGATGGAATCTAAACCCAAACACTTCATTCTACTTTTATTACATTTCTATGCTGTCCTTGCACTCAGGCTTTTCCTCATGATTAGGCTACTTGAGTCAAAAACAAAACAAAATAAAATAGAATAACCCAAGACCAACCAGCAAAATGGAGCAAAACCAATCGCATACTTCACATAACATAACAATAACAAGATTCATAAAATGTCTTGTTCCTTTTTAAACCCAGACACACATTGTTTTGATATCATGTATACCTTATTTTGTCTTTCCGATACATTTAGCCATCAATGGTTGAGAAGTTTTCAGAGTACTGCTCAAATGTCATCTTATCCAAGAGACTGGCCAAGAGAACGCAGCTGAATACCCTGCATATATGAGGTGTCCAGTAAGGTTTTGTTGAATGAATGAATGACAAACTCTTTCACTAGGAAATACCCAGGGCCAATCCTGCTGATGCCCAAGGAGCAAGAGGGTCATTCCACAACATTCCTTGGCTGCCCTCTGAAGTGGATACAGGAGGCACAGTGTGGGAGGGGATAAAGGAAATAGTACCCCGGGTCACCACCCTTGAGGACTTGACTGTGTAATTTGGGAGGAAAAAGATATACCAGGAAGTTAAATAAGTTAGTGAACTGGTAACAGAATCAGAGCAACATGGAGGCAGATGGGGCAATCCATCTGCAGGTGATTTCATTTGTCCACCGGAAGCGTTCTGAGTGCTGACGAGAGCTCGCCACTACGCTGAGTGGGGGTGTGGCAAAGCCAGAGGGCCCCTCCCACCCCACCCTCCCAGAGCCTTGAGTCTGGTGGGGTGAGGAACGCCTCAAGACAGACAATATGGTCCAGACTTTAAAAGTCTGGTTTAAAGTTGTTTAATTAGCTTAAAATTAAGGTAGAAATTTGACGAATAATTAAGGATCGAAAAATCTATTTTAATTTAATGAAATTTATCTTATGGAATCAACTTTTAGAGCTGAGGCAGAGCTTAGAGACCATCTAGCACGCCGCATACCTCCTTTATCATCATATACGGAAACTGAGGCTCAGATTAGCCAATGAATAGTTTTCCACATAAGAAAGAGGGCCCCTATCCCTAGGGTGAGGTATTCACAGTCTCTACATGGTCACATGTGGTGGGAAAAGCACACAACATGATAGCTATTTTGTGGTTATGGAACTTTACTTACTTCTTAAATTTCATATGTCATCAGAGCAGGATGTGAGATTTGTGCATTTATCACAATGAGAGTGTGCGCCTGACTCAGTCCTCTCCAAAAGCAGCACGGTCATGGGAGATGAGGAGGGACCCAGACACTGCACAGACGGGAGGAGACTAAGGGGACCCAATGACTGAATGCGCCATGATAGATGTCTCACAGGTATGTAAGAGGTTAACAGCAGGGGGACCTGGGCGAAGGGCATACGGGATTTTTCTGTACTATCTTTGCAGCTCTTCCGTAATTCTAAAATTATTCGAAAATAAAAAGTAATTGTTAAAAGGAGAGCATGGTGTGGTAGATTGTATTTTCTAAAAATGGTTGCAGCAATAGTCCTGGTTCCACATACTCTTTCAAAAGTTTGTCTCTCCTTCATCAAGAGGTGGAGCCTAGGTTCTCTCCTTTGAACGGGGGCACATTGCTTAACCTCTCCGTGTCTCAGTTGCCTCTGTAAAATGGGAAAAATACTAGTATTGTTTTTACTCTGAAGTGAGACAACACACGCAAAGCACTTAGACAGTGCTCGGAAATTTTGGATGTCAATATTGTTGCAGGGCACAAGTTAGGAACCCAGTTATCAGAACTGGGACACAAGGTCAGAGCTGAACTGGCACCCAGAGTAACCTAATACTGAATCCCTGGAGTTTCTTAAACTCCTCCTGCTTCAGAGGGGAATCCTTCCTGGGGGTGGAGGTGCCAAGTTTGCAGGTGGGCTCTGCGGGGGATGGGATGAGGAAGATGAACTTCAGAGACCAGGAGTGGACCAGAATGTGTAGGGCATTTGTTCAGGGAAGGAGGAAATCCCCACAGTCTGGGTGATCAGGGATGATGTCAGGAGTGGATGAACTGTAGTTGCACCTTGAAGGTTGGCTCAGGTGCGGGTGAGCAGAAAGGCAGGGAAGGGTGGCAGAGGTGGAGCCAGGGCTTCCCTAGGCATGCTCTCAGGAGCTGCCTGAAAACAGATAGGAGTTCGTGCTGATGAGCTCCAGGAGATACAGTCAGAAAAGTAAGTTGGGGCCAGGGTTTGACTGGCCTTGAATGACATGATCAGGAGTTTGGACCATGGAACATCCTATGTAGAAGCCACATTTCAGGAAGTTAATCTGACCAAGTGTGAAGAGGTTTGGAGGGAGAAGAGAATAGAGATAGGGAGACCAGATGGAGATGGGAATTGGCAGGAAGCCGAGTGGGGGCTGAGTGGTGTGGTGACTAATTCTCTACCTTGGCTTTTCAAGCTAAGGACAGTCTTGAGACAGGCAGGGGAATGGCGTTAGCTTGGGCACAATTTCAACGTTATTTGCCTTGAGTTATCCTTCTTCTTCAATTTTTACCCCTGTGGAGTGACCGAAAAGAAGCTGTACAATTCATCATTTTAAGACTAATAGACTCTAGCCATGAACTCAAAGGTTCCTGCTAGCCTTGCATGCACTCCCCAGTCAAGCCCTCTCTTTCCAAGGTCACACAATCCATCAAATGGCACAGGATAAAGCTTATATCCAGGACTTGGACCACTTAGGGCCCTACATAAATGTGCTGATGGTTATTGGTCTAGAGATGGTTCTGGGACCCTAGCAGGGCCAATCAGTGTCCTCTTCTAGGATTGTAAGGACTCTACGAGAGAGAGCCCCCTCATGGTGACTATAATATATGGCCACAAATTCTTTGATACTCCTGCCTTAACATTGTAGCCCATGGCTTTCCCCTTAAATCTGGGCAGGATTTTAACTGCTTTGACCATGGACCATGTAAGTGATGCCATTTAACATTCAAGGCTCCAGCCTAAAAGATTATGTGGCTTCTGCCTCGTTTGCTGAAACTCTTGCTTTTAGAGCCCTGAGCCACTACACTGGAGAGTTGTGAGGGGACAGAGAGAATGAACCCTTACTCATTTGAGTCATCCCATCCCAGGTGCCAGACATGGAGTGAAAAAGTGCTTTTGTAATACCAGCCCCCAGCCATTTGAGACTTACTAGCTGTTATGGACTGAATGTTTGTATCCCTCTAAAATTCGTATGTTGAAGCCCTAATCCCTAATGTGATGGATTTGGGAGATGGGGCCTTTGGGAGGTAATTAGGGTTAGATGAGGTCATGAGGGTGGTGGCCTCATGATGGGATTAGTGCCCTTACAAGAAGAGACACCAGAGAGCAGTCCACAAGCAATCACTAAGGAAAGACCATGTAAGCCCACAGCAAGAATGCAGTTATCTGCAAGCCAGGAAGAGTGGCTGTACCAGAACCTGACCATGCTGGTACCCTGTTCTCAGACTTCCAGCCTCCAGAACTGTGAGAGAATAAATTCCTGTTGTTGAAGTCACCCAGACTATGGTATTTTGTTATGGCGGCCTGAGCTGACTAAGACCCCAGCTGAGACCCCAGACGTTGTGGAGCAGAGACCAGGCACCCTGGCTGTTCCCTGTCTGAATTCTTGACCCATAGAGTCCATAAGCATAATAAAGGGTTGCTATTTTATGCCACTAAGTTTTGGGGTGATTTTTTATACAGCAGTAACTGGTTAGATGGTTCCTATTAACTGGGACACCTTCCTTCCAGAGCCTAGGTACTGAGGACCATACAAGCCTTTAGTGGCCAAAGGTCCTATCTGCTGGCAAGTGGAGAGAGAGAAAGAGCCAGCCTGAGAAATACACCAGCCCAGAGCTGGCAATGAAGAGAAGGAGAGAAAGACCCAGCCCTCCTTGATGATACAGTTCACACTCCTAGATCAAGCTGGGTCTAATCTCCTCTTCAACTTTTCAGTTACGAGAGCCAGTAAATGCCTTTTTAAAAAATAAAGTCTTAAACCAGTTTGATTTGGTTTATGTTCCCTGCAATTATAACTAGAATAAATAGAAGGATAAAAAGAATAAAAAAGAGGAAGAGAGAAATAGGGGATGGTGGGAAGGGTACAGGACCAGAGCTGTTCTGTTTTCCATGTAAATGTAAGTCATGTCTGTAGCAGACACTATAGGTTGCCCACTTAACATCCGTCCCCTTCCCCCTCCCTTATTAACAGGCACCATCTTCCCTCTCTAATGACTCAGAGGAAGATGACTAAGAGTTAAATCCAGATTGGCTCTAAACTCATCAAGGTAGTTCCACATCCCTGACCAATGATTGGCTCAGGAATGGGCATGTGACCAAATTCCTCCAATGAGATGAGAGGAGAGGTCTCTGGGAGAAGCCTCTAGGAAAGTCTTCCTCCTCTCAAAAAAGGAGACTGCAAGAGAGATGGGCCCTCTGGCCTCTGAACACTATGGATTGGGATGTGACACCTGGAATGGCCACAGCCACCTTATGACCACAAGGTGCTACTAAGCAGGACAGCTAGGAGAGGAGGAACCTGGTCATCTGATGACATTGAGCTGCTGATGGTACTTTGCCTAAGGTGCACCCTCTTCTGCTTCTTGTTATGTGAAATAACAAATGAAAAGCCAGTTTGAACTGGGGTTTTCTGCTACTTGTAGGATATTGCAGAGCCTGAAAGAGACCAACTCACCACCACCTTATTTTACTGAGGAAGGAACTAAGGCCTAGGGAGACAGCTATGTATCCAGGTCTCAAACCCTAACTGATGGTAGCAGGAGACAAGAGACTTAACTCCCTTCTCCTAATACAGCTTCATCCTATCATACAGGTTCTAGAACCTTCAGTCATTGCCCTGCCCCCATCAGCCCGGAGCCTTCTGTAGTCAGATGTGTCTACAGAAGCTCATCTGATTTGAATCCAGCAGGCAATATTCCACCTAATTAAGCAATTATGAGCAGGAAGCCTGCATCTCCGGATCCTACCAGTGTTTCTTGATGAGTCTTTATAAACCCTCACCGGTTGTTGTGATGGATGCCAGGGGCTGCTGAGACCTCTGGAAGCAGGGTCCTGCTGGGCCACCGTGGGGGTAGTGGCAGTGTCTGTTTACAGAATCCAAAGTCTGCATTTGGATAATTACCTCCATGTGACTGTCAGATTAATGTCACCTGGGCCAGAAGGTCTGTTGATTTTTGCTTAAGGGAAGAAAAACAAGACTCTTTGGAGATGCTCAACGACTGTGAACTTGGAAAAAGCCTGACTCTTAAAAGTTGATGAAGCAGTGTGATGAGGCCAGGGCATGGTCAGCAGCAGGCTGAACAAGTGTGCTTGTGGCTGAGGCAGAGAGGAGCCTGAAAGAAAATATGTTGATTTTCCTGCTTTCCTCACACAAACACACATATCCACCCCCCCACACACACACATACAAGAGTGTGCAAATTCACAGCAACAGCCTTCTGATATGATATCCTCTGTCACAGGTGACCACTGTCAGGAAAAGTTCAAGTGGGAAAATTCAGGAAGAACGTAGCTTGGGAAAAGCCAGGTCCAAATAGAAGCCACTTTCATCCTGGACACGGAGCCACTGCTGCTGTTACCAAGGGTCAGTCTTGGAGCTAAAATTCACGGACAGTAATGTTTCAGCATCAAGGCAAATATCCTTCTCTCAGAAGAACTCTCAAAGAGACTAGGGCTGGTGGTAAAGGTGCCCCCTGCCACCTGCCTACCATTCAGCCTGACAGAGTAATGCTGATCTGTGGATGGGAGGCACCCCCAGCAGATGCTCCAGAACAGCATTTTCCCTCGAGGCCGAAGGAGCGGGTGAGGTCCTCAGGCAGGTGCTCTGTGGGCGGGTCTCGAGGGTTGTGTACTTTTGAGGCTCAGGGGGCTGTTTCCCTGAGTGACCCTGTGGAGTGAGTGGTGAGTATTGGGGAGCAGGGAGAGGGCAGCGAGTGTGACTGGTCCTACACAAGTGGGATTATGTGTGTGTGTGCACATGTGCAAACTTGCACATAGGCATTTGCAGGGATTTGTGTATCTCTGAATATGGTGAATCCCTGATGCTCTGTGGGGAGAGCACTGGACCAGGAGTGTAGAGTCAGGCTAACAGAAATATGATGTGAGCTAGATATGTAACTTAAAATTTTCTGGTATCTACATTAGAAAAAAATGAAATTAACTTCAAAAATATATTTTATTTAACCCGGAGTATCCATAATTATCGTTTCAACATATAGTCAATATAAAATTATATAAATGAGATATTTTACATTCTTTTTTACTCTTACGAAGTCTTCAAAATCTGGTGTATATTTTACCCTTACAGCAACATCTCAGTTTGGACCAGCCACACATCAAGTGTTCAGGAGTCACGTGTTGCTCGTGGCTGCCATACTGGACAGTGCAGGGCTAGAGGCTTGAATTTGAATCCCTGCTTGGTTTCTTTCCAGCTTTGTGGCCGCGAGAAAATTATTAAAAATTATTAAAAGAAATTCTCAAAGTCACTGTCTGTATAAAGCTGCTAATAACAGCCCATCTCACAGCAGTCATTCAGTTAGTGTCCTGCGTGTTGCTGGGTACCTGGGGCCTAATCAATGCTGCTGGGCTGGCTTGTACAGTGATGTGTTGGAGCTGGCTCATACTGGTTCACAAGAGCCAATTGTTAAATATTCAGGAATTTTGTAACCTAGTGTTAAACCGTTGTTCTCTTGAAATCGGCCATAGTGGGAGAACATTTACACCATGGAAATGGGCACATGCTTATGAATCAGCCCTGCCACTCCAGAGAGCTGACTGTTAGACGTTTGCCTGCACACCACTGAACTTGGGTCTATTTGTATGTGATTGCAGGGGTGGTTGTAGACCAGAGGGTGCTTCCCTGGCTGGTTTTCCCTCGCTGAGACCCCATCATCTCCCTTTAGGTGCCCCCATCTTGTGGCAGCCCCTTCCAAATTATTTTTTCCCACTTTGAGATGCAGCATTGAGTACTGGTTAAGCCAGCAGAGTCCGGAGCACACCCTGGTTCCATTTACTAATTTTGTAACCCTGGACAGGTTAACCTCTCTGTGCCTTAGTTTCCTCATCTGTAAAAATAATACCAGCGGAGAAAGAGGGTTACTCTTGTTGAGGAGTGAACATCATCCATGGAAAGTAACAGAACGTGCCTGCCACATAGTGAGTGCTCAATCAGTGTCACCTGCTCTTTGATGGCGATGACGACTGTCTGTAGCTCCACCTGGCCTGCAGGCTCCAACTGTTGGTCACTGTTGAACATTCCTGGAGGGGCAGTGCTTAGGGCAGGCGGGGGCATCCCGAAGAGGAGCTGCTGAGAGGGTAGGGCAGGTCACGCATTGGGCCTGGGGTTATCTTTCCTTTCATTCTCCCTCCGTCCTCTCTCTTTCTTATCCAGCCACAAGAATTGACCACCTACTGTGTGTATTCAGTGGGGAGGGGTGGGTACACAAAATTGAGAACCAGCTGACCCCTGGCCCTGCCCCCAAGGAGCTTACAAAGGCTCTTTGGAGTCTTCCATAATTTTTAAGAGTGGAAAAGTGTTCTGAGACCGAAAAGTGTGCGAACTGTTGGACTGTGGAGTAATGGAAAGACCACTAAACATGAGGGTGAGAGGGCTCGGTCCAGGTTCTAGCTCCATCGCATATAATTGTGCTTCTAGTCCCTTCAGTTCTTCTGGCCTCAGCCTCTTCGTCTGTTAAATGGGAGTGCTGATGTGGATCTCTACCCTTGCCACCTCCAGGGTGCTGTAAAAGTGTGTTTGAAGACTCAAAGGCCCAGATACAAACAGGCAACCTCAGAATCACTGTGTGCTTTTGGTGGGGATGGTGGGGAGGGGAGAAGGGGGTTGCTGCAGGCACTAGTTGGGTCCTGGGGGACTCTGTTCTGAAGCTTACATTTCACGGTTGGGGGGATCTGATTGACCACCCCCCCCCACCCCCCCACGAAGTGAAGAGAAGCCCAGAGAGTGCCCAACATGCTGCCCCAAGCCCTGTCACCTGGCTTCCTGGAACACCAGGGATTGTCTAGGGTAATTTTCAAATCAATGCATGAAAAGAAAAACCAGCACATCTAGATGACTCTGGAAACATTACTGGAAAATGCAGTCAGTGAAGGGATTTGCAGCTTGAAATTTCTGGATCTCTACCACCCTTCTTTGGCTGGACTTGACAGCCTTAAGTGTGTCACCTACCTGGACCAGTCTTGAGATGGAGGGCTGTAAGGCTCCAGACCTGCCCAAAGGGGACGTCGCTGCTTGCCCTGCCCCGCTCTGCTCCTGATCTTCCTTCTGTCAGTCCTGTCCTCCTCCAGGCTCCAAGGCTTTTTCCCTACCCAAAAGATGCTGTCTAGATTGTCCCTATCCATAGGAACCCATAGGTTGTCTCCCACAAGAACCTCTGCCTCATACCGCATTCCTCTGGGGATGCCAGCCCTAACCTTGGCCACTGACTAGGTGGGATGAGGAGACCCCACAAGAACTGAAGAGCTTTTCCCAAAGAAGGACCTTAAAGATTCCTGGGATGTTTAAATACATCAATATTAATAGAGACTTTTTAAGTGGAAGAAAATGCCAAAATCAGAGCTGGTTAAAATGCTGAAAAACACTCTATGTCAAACTCAGAAACCAGCAGGTAAAGAGATAGATTCTCCTTAGCAACACTCTGGCCAGTTAACTCTACTCCCTGTGTCCCCCGCACAAAGCAGGATGCCTTCCCAGAGTCTCTCCCTTGCCCCTGCCCCTTATGGAAGACAATTCACTTCTGAGCAGAGGTCTTCAAATGACATCCTGTCACTTTTTCTATCTAGTTCAGTACCATTTCTGACAATGACTTTCAAAATGGAAATTATTTTTTAAATGTAAGTTTCTTACTTAGAAAAGTAAAGCTTCATTTAAGAAAAAGTTTAAAATAGGGAAAAGAAAAAAAATCACTTCTATCCCCTGCACCCTCACCCTGACACAACCACTACCAGCATATTGGTGATTTCCCCTGTGGTCTCTGTCCCTATAAATATATTTTGTTCTAACATTGTGATGCTTGTCTTGGCTGGGTTCCCCAAAAAGGAGAGTGTGAGACAAGGTTTCTGTGCAAGTATTTCATTGAGGAATATGATTCTAGGGAGCAGGAATGAGGAATGGGGGAGCAAAGCAGGCAAGAATGTATTATGGAATTGGCCACAACTGAGTGCACCTGGGTGCTGGATCCAAAACCATCTGAAGAGCCATATGAAGACCTTTCAAGGGTTGAGGGAGAAAGGGAGAAGCATTTTTCCACTGGCTCCCAGCCCTCCATTGGTCAAAGTCTTTTCCCAAGGGGTAACTCCCCACTCTTCTGGGCTGCCCTTGCATAGGCGCTGAATGGGTTTCCTCTTGGTTCCGGGCAGTGGCATTAACTGAGAAGCCCCAGGGTGAGAGGCCAAGAAGCATGGTTGCATCTGTAAGAAGCTGGCTGGAGTCGACCCAGAACTGGTCACCATGGCATTGGCTAGACTGAGAGACAGGTGGGGCCAAGCGGATCTAGAAAGGTGTCCCATACAGTCTTTGTGACGCACATGTAATTTTATCCTTGCTTTTTCCACTGAACATTATACATTTTCCATATTGATCAATAATTCTCATAATTTTTAATGGCTGCTTATTAATTTTCCAAGTAGAGGGAAGGAAGCATATTTTGAATATAACTGATTTCTACACATTTTGTTATTTGCAAAATAGTGACAAGCCAGCCCACTGAGGTGACCTGTGAAAGGTTACTTTTATACCTTTGCAGCTTGGAGGGAGGTGCCGTTCCTCAACTCAGGTGGGCAGTGGGAGGGCACTCATCTCCTTACTAAACACTTCTGCTTCTACTTCACATACTGTTGGGAAACATTGATGACAGGAAGTCAGGCAGAAAAAACCCTACTGGTTCAGGATTCTAAATAAAAATCTATCCCTTTTCTTCCTCCTCAGTAGCAATAACTTTGGGTAAAGATGGGTTTAGGGGCCGGCCCGTGGCTGAGTAGTTAGGTTCCCATGCCCTGCTTTGGCGGCCCGGGGTTCCGCTGGTTCGGATCCTGGGTGCAGACACGGTACCGTTCATCAGGCCACACTGAGGCAGTGTCCCACAGAGCACAACCAGAAGGACCTACAACCAGAATATACAACTATGTACTGGGGGGCTCTGGGGAGAAGAAGAAGAAAAAAAAAAACAACAAAAAAAGAAGATTGGCAACAGATGTTAGGTCAGGTGCCAATCTTTAAAAAAAAAAAAGATGGATTTTGGACTCCATCTGTCTCTTTGCACTCATCCATTCAACAAATATTTATTGAGTACCTGCTATATATCAGGTATGGCACCAGGCAGTAGGGACCCAGAGATAAAGGACCAGCTCAGTCCTCAGGGCATCCAGGTGATGCAGGCATGTAAACAATCAAATATCCTCACGACAACCCTATGATGGTAAGCCCTCGGTGCAGGAAGGAAAGAGTAGTTTTGACATTCATTCATTCACTGATTGTATTCATTATTTGTTGCTGGGTAACAAACTGCCCCAATACTTAGCTATCTAAAACAACAATAAATGTTATCAACAGTTTTGGTGGGTCAGGAATTTAGGAGCAGCTTAGCCAGGTTGTTTGCTCTCAAGATCTCTCATGATGTTGAAGTCAAGATGCCAGCCAGAGCTGCAGTCATCTGAAGGCTTGGCTGGGACCCAAGGATCTGCTTCCAAAATGGCTCCCTCATGTGGTTGTTAGCAGGAGGTTTTCGTTTCTCACCCTGTAAACCTGGACTGCTAGAGTGTCCGTGACATGGCAGCTGGCTGCCCCAGAGCAAGTGATCCTAGAAAAGGAGGTGGAAGCCACAGTGTCTTTTATGACCCGGCCTCAGAAATCACACACGATCACTTCTACCATATTATATTGGTCCCACAGGAAACGTTATTTACTATAGTAGGGGGCTCCCTAAGGGGTCAATATCAGGAAGTGGGAATCACTGCCAGGAGTCTGGCACTGTGCTCAGAACTGGGATACCAACGTGGTTGTGAATAATTGAGTTTAGGGACCAATTCTTTGTCAGTTTTGTATCTCCAGTGCCCGGAACACAGAAAGTCTCAGGAAATGCTTATTTGTCAAAAGGAAGAAAAATGGAGTGGTCAGGAGCTGGACTTCTGGAGCTGTTACTGAAAGTTTGATCTCTGAACCTGGTGCCAATCCAAATAACAAGAACAGAGTCCTGGGTGAAAAGGAAAAAACAGCTTTATGTTCTTTGCCAGGCGGAGGGAGCAAGCAATGCCATCGTGCCTTAAGAATTGCTGGCTCCTCCTTAAGAAATGGGTAAAGGGTTTCAAAGGGTTGCTTCTTGTAGGGAGTAGGGAGCCTGTGACCTTGCTGGTCAGGACTTTCCCACCTGCCTTGGGCTGGTTGTAGGGAGGAGGAGCCTGTGAGATAAGGGAGTCTGCCTTTGGTGTCCTTGGTTGTCTGTCTCCACAGTGGATGGTGGATTCTAGTGCCAGGAAGCCGAGGAGCTGGGACCTGGGAAGCTTCATTTTCTTGATACTCTCTGGACATCAGTTTCCCTGTAATAAACTTCAAGGACCCGCGATTAGCCAAAACTTTAGTGTGAGCCCAGCATGATGCCATCTGGGCTTTAACAATTTGTAACTTCTATTTGGTTGTAAAGCTCAGGGAGTCAAAGGTTAAAGAAACAGATGTTTACATTTGAATGTAAGTAAAGAAGCAGGGAAAGAGGATGTGTGCTTTTGGTTTTAAGCCCATATATGCTGGGTTCAATGTAGGGGAAGTGATACCAGGGCCAGTATTAATTAAAAGCCTGTAACAGAGCCAGTCTGCCTAGGCTCAAATCCGAGTTCCTCCCCACCCTGATGATTTGCCAACGAATCTTGTTTAACGAGAGTTGATTTACGTTGCTAACAATGGAGAATCCTAATTGAGACACTCGTTAGTTTTCCCCCTAATCTCCTGTTATAGTTGAGACGCCAATCCCCGATTCCCACATGGCGTTTACTTGTCCTGTCTCCTCAGCCTCCTTTAACCTGGGACGGTTTCTCAGTCTTGCCTTGTCTTTTATGCCCTTGCCGCTTCTGAAGAGGGCTGGTCAGGCACTTGGTAGCACGTCCCTCAATTTGGGTTGGTCTGAGGTTTTCTCATGATTAGATTGAGGTAATGCTTTTGGACTAGAATGCCGGAAGTGACACTGTGAATCACATCAGGGATACGTGATACCAACACGTCTTGTTCCCTGTGATGTTGACTTTGATCACTTGCTTAAGGCGGTGGGTGTCTGCTCAGTTTCTATTTTTCCCTTGTAATTAATAACTATCTTGTGGGGAGATACTTTGAGACTATGCAAATACCCTGTTTCTCATTCGTTTGCCTACTAATTTTAGCCTCCATTGATGATGCTTTTGGACAATAATTATTACTGTGCTATTTGCCTATTGCTGATCTCCTATTCTATTATTCCTTCTACATTTATTAATTGGAATTCTACTGTAAAGAACTGTCCCTTCTCCTCCTTATTTAGTTATTCAAGTATTTATTTGTAATAGTATGGAGTCCTTGATTTTTTTTCTATGGGTTATAATCCATTACTATAATTATTTGTTGCTCAAATTATCTCAGATTTGGCCATTGGGAACTCTCTCAAATTGACTCTTGTGTGAATTTCTTTGTAATTTTCATTTTTTATTATAAAAGTAATATATGCATGAGGCCAGCCCTGTGGCCTAGTGGTTATGTTCAGCACATTCCACTTCAGCAGCCTGGGCTCATGGGCTCAGATCCCAGGCATGGACCTACACCACTTGTCAGCCACGCTGTGGTGGTGACCCAAAAACAAAATAGAGGAAGATTGGCACAGATGTCAGCTCAGGGCAAATCTTCCTCAGCAAAAAAAAAAAAAAAAAAAGTAATATATGCCTGGGTAGAGGGTACATGGGATCTCTCTACTATTTTTTAAACTTCCTATAAATCTATAATTATTTCAAAAAGAAAGTTTAAAAAGGTAATATATTCACATTTTTAAAAATCTTCAGGAAATACAGAAAAACATAAAAATCTTTATCTCATCTCTTAATCTCTGTCTGTATTCTGGTATATTTCTCTCCAGACTTTTTTCTTATCATTTTAAATGGCATCGTAACCCAACTGAGCAACTCTGAGAACCAATGTTCTAGTTTTGTAATGGAGAGAATGCAGGCCAGGGAGACAGGGTCAATCACACGGTAACACCACCAGCCCTGACTTCCACGACTTTTCCACATATTCCCGGGCCCTCCTGGTGCTTGGTCTCATCTAATCCCTCCCCCAGCCTTGTGCGGGTGTGGGCAGTACTGATCACACGGGGTACTGGAGGGTGTTGATCTAATGAGTTAGGGAGAAAAAGATACCAGGGTTAGTTAACAGAAACAGGAGGAGTTAAAGCTGGTAAATTCAGGAGAATGTGCACAGGTCAAGCCGACTTTGCAGAGAGAGAGAGAGATTATTAGAGGGAGAGAAAAGAGGAGATAAACAGAAAAATGTTGAATTTTTACATTCTTGCTTGGAAACAGAGAGCAGCCAAGAACTCAGTGGGTGTTTAACCAACCAGACTTAAGGTTTTGGTCAAAGATGGACTTCTTGCCTCCACTCTGGGTTGCCCTGACAACTTCCTCCTTCTGGTATTGACATTTTTGTGAGTAAGAAGGAAAAACAGGCAAATGAAGAAAACAGTCATTAGAGGCGAACCAGCTGGGGTCTGGCCTGCTTCGTTTCGTGGGGAGGTCTGGGGAAGAGCCAGGAGGGGCAGAGGGCTCGTGGGCTGGTGCCGCAGACAGAGGCCTGAGGACTAGAGGGAGAGATGGGGTTTCCTGTACAGTGGTGGACTTGAGCCAATGTGCTAGAGACACCCGAGATTTCACTCAGAAATTCTAGTGAAGCCACTCAGTGCAAATTAAATCTCAATGGTTGCATATCCTCATTGCCTCCCCTGTTCTTTTTTAATTCGTCAAGGATGCTTAGAAGGAAGCTCCAGAACCCCAGGCTCAGGAAAGGGCAGCCACTCAGTCTTCCTGCAGAGCTAAGAGTCACCACGTCAGCCTGGGCCTTAACCCCTTCTCCCCTTTTCCATCTCCCAGGACGGTTGGGACCATCAGAGGAGGGAGTAAGAATGGAAGAGGGAGTCAACAGTAGTTACTACTCTCTTCTCTTTCCAGACAGGGAAACTGAGGCCAAGACATCAAGTAACTTTTCTAAAGTCACAAAGCTAGGAAGTGTCCAGGATTTAAAACCAGGGCTGATCAAGTCAACGTATTTGCTTGGTAATTACCTCACTCTATGATATAAAGCAGTGGTTCTTCAACTGTAGCGTGAGTCAGAGCCCCTGGAGGGCTTGTTAAAACACAGATTCCTGGGCCCCACCCCAGAGCTTCTGATTTGGTAGATCTGGCATATGGCTAGAAAATTTGCATTTCTAACAAGTTTCCAGATGGTACTGATGCTGCTGGTCCGGGGACCACACTTTGAGAAGTGCTTACATAACACAAGTCATTTAGCCCTTGGACCTGGAGTATAGTCTTTGTAAAACAAGGAGTGGGACTAGATTTGCAGTTTTAAATTGTGTTCTGAGGACCCTACCTGTTTTCAGAGGTGCATTAGCCATGGGGCAGGGATAAGGAGGTTGAGGGAATTCAGGTCGCCATCCTTACTTCAAGCGAAGTAGCTCCCCTTGGATCTCTTTACATATTAGGGTTCCACATGAGATTTTATCGGAAAAGAGGTTTCTGCCATTGAACATAAAACCCAGAGTTATAAACTACTGAACTAAAAGATGTTAAAATACCATTTGTTCCTGTTATTCATTGCTGTGGCTTAAAACAACTATTTTAGTTTCTGATTTTGTGGGTCAGGAATCGGGGCAGATCTACTCCTCGCAGTGTCCACTAAGTTTCCTCAGTGCTACTCAGCCGAGATGTGGTAAGGGGATGAGATTTTGGGGGTGAGTGTATTTTGCATGTGGGAGAAATGGAAAGAACTTGAGGCCAGAGGGTGGGATGTAATACCTCCTAGAACACCTACTTTTAAAGTCCAGTCATCTTGCTGGAGGAAACCCAGGCAGCCTCATGGAGAAGCCCATAGAGAGACAAACCAGGCCCCCTACCTCTACCCTAGCAGCCCGGCTGAGCTCCCAACCCACAGCCGGCACTAACAGGCCAGCCATGTGAGTGAGCCAGCTAGGAAAGTTTGGTCCTTCAACTCCAGCCGAGCTCCCTGGCTGATACCATGTGGTGACATGACACCAAATAGGGCACTGTGATGGTTAAGGTTTTGTGTCAACTTAGCTGGGCCACAGCACCCAGATATTTGGTCAAACATTATTCTGGATGTTTCTGTGAAAGTGTTTTTTGGGTAAGATTAGCATTTAAATCAGTGGACTTTGAATAAATTAGATTACTCTCCATAATGTAGGTGGGCCTCATCCAATCAGCTGAAGGCCTGAATAAAACATAGACTGACCTCCCCTGCCCAAGAAGGAATTCTGCCAACAGGCCTTGAGGGCTTTGGACTCAAAACTGCAACTCTGAGCTCCATGGAACACTAGTTTTTGATGAATGTTAATAAGTCCTCAGCTGTTAAAAATAATGGTTCCATGGTCAATTATGTTTGGGGAAACCCTCTGTCAAACAATACTTCAAAAAATCTCTGTGTTGGGCCTGCCCCGTGGTATAGTGTTTAAGTCTGGCACTCTGCTTTTGTGGCCCAGGTTCACAGGTTCAGATCCCAGGTGTGGACCTACACCACTCATCAGTCATGTTGTAGCAGCAAACCACATATAAACTAGAGGAAGATTGGCACAGCTGTTAGCTCAGGGCTAATCTTCCTCAGGAAAAAAAAAAAAAAGGTGCCAGCAATGCTGAGCCCTTAAAACAAAATCTCTGTGTTGCACAACTCATAATTTGGCCACAGCTCTCTTTCTGTATAGCACATTTGGAGCCTTGGAGAAGGCTGATCTGGGCTTATTGTGAGCTTCCTGACAATGAATCTTTATTCTGTTTCAAAAGTGTGTCACCCTCATCGGTCTCCACTCTTTAGAGGGTCTCATTTGTAGGAGAATAGAGGTCCCCTTCTTGGTAAAGGGAAAGCGATGCATCACTTTGTTCTCTTCCATCAGAGTAGCACTGCAGGTCCATGAGTGGAGACTTTTCAGCCTGAGAGCTGGCGCTCCATCACAGCCCTCCCCAGCTCCTGAGGCTTCCTCCTTCTTAAGGAAGTTTGGACCACTCTATCAGATATTCTAGAGCAGAACCAATGAATTATTTACATGCTTTCTGCTGGCAAAGATGCTAATGAGATGCTGCTACATACTTTAGCGTAATTTCAGTGCTATTCCTGGAGACTTCTTTGTGCTCAAGGCCACTGCCTCTGCCCCCTGCTGGCCGTGGTGTGGGGTGCATTCGGGGTGGCAAAGAAGCCAA
Source organism: Equus caballus (assembly GCF_041296265.1). Taxonomy (NCBI): domain Eukaryota; kingdom Metazoa; phylum Chordata; class Mammalia; order Perissodactyla; family Equidae; genus Equus; species Equus caballus. Next base: position 52,639,265 of record NC_091699.1, on the reverse strand, counting down.
AGAACTGAAGACCTTCCAGCCAGCAATTCATGACTATGGGGGCCAGAGGATTCCAGAGGACTCCAGAGACTGCTGTTCTGATCACAGGCTACCAATGTTCCCAGATCCAGTTTTGGGGACTTGAAGAATGAACGTCCAGAAGGCTGTTTTCCAATCACACAAGCAGGACAGCACTCAAATCACCTCCTCCAGGATGCCTGATTTATCCCTACCCATTGCGCCCTCTCCTTCCTCTCCAGGCTAAGATGTGTCCCTCCTCTGTGTCCCGCAGTCCCTGTGCTTACCACCATCATCGATTATGGGAGGATTCAGTTGTCTGTCTCCACCATCAGACCCTCAGCTCCTGAGAACGTGCATTCAGTATCTTTCTTCTCATTATCTCCAGATAGAAGATGGTGCTCAGTACATACAGGATGTTCAGACATTGTTCGATGGATTGAGTTGAATTGTTCATATGTGGTTAGTTCAATTCAGAAGGAAACTTGGTTATTTTGATAAGGATTAGTTTTTGCCTCTGGATCTGCTAAGCAAATTTAATATGTAAACAAGACTCAGGTGAAGAGATGTTATGCACTCTTTAAAAAAAAATCTTTTCCAAGCTCTTTGGCAGCCTCCATTTGGTGAGCATTTGGTTGATTTTAAATGACATAAATGTATTTATTCAAGTAAGTGCAATAGGACCAAACTCTATTTAGCAAAATTCTAACTCTTGTTGTCTTTTACTTATGGCCTTAGATGTAATCCACTTATTTCATTTCATTTCATTTCTTTCTTTCCTTCCTTCCTTCCATCCACCTGTCTGTCCATCCTTCCTTCCTTCCTTTTTATTAAGGTTTCATTATTCAAGCTTGCCACTCATTAAGATGGGCCTTTGCCCCCAAAATGAACAGAACAAGTAAGTATTGGGAAGTAAATCGGTGGTCATGCATCTTGTCTATTTCTGCATTGCTTTCATGCTGCAATCGACTCTGTCACACCAGAGCTATCAGTTAGCTCTTTGCTACTCACAGCGTGGTCCATGGGCTTCCAGCATCAGCATCTCCCAGAAGCCTGTTAGAAATGCAGAATCTCAGGCTCTTCCCAGACTTTCTGATCCTTGAGTGATTCATATACACATACATGTTTGTGTAGCAGAGGTTTAACTAACCTGGACAATGTCCCTGTCATACCTTGTAGATGATGTGGGGACTGAACAAGAAGAAAAGTATTGAATACACACTTCTTTGTAATTTATCAACATGAAGCAGCCTGCGCCTTCACTGGATCTACACACTGCCCAGGTTTCCTGCTCTATCCGCAGCTCCTGGAACGGGCAGTCCCACATACAATACTAAGGCTGCCGTTACATTATGCCAGGCACTGTACCAACTGCTTTACATGTGTTCTCTCGCTTAATCCTTACAACAAATCTGTGAGGTGGTACCACCCCATCCTCTTACAGATGAGGAGCCTGAGGACTAGAATGGTGAAACAGCTTGCTTGCTGCCACCCAGCTTGACACAGTACATATCCTGTAACAAGGGTTCTATAATTGAAGGCTGTTAGCATCCTCCTCCTCTTTCTAGGGACAGAGTGGTCCAGATTTAAATGGCTACAGAACAGTCCAGTTGACTGATAAACTGCATTGTGGCGGTCATCTTCTGTTTTCAACCCTTTGTGGACTCTAGAACGGCATTTCCCTCCCCTGGGCTGAGGGCCAGGGACAATATCTCATCGTTTGCTCCATCCCAAAGCTAATCCATCTTCCTCTGCCACAGTCTTCTCCCCTCCTTCTACTTCTTCTCATTCTCAGTCTTCTTCTCCTTCTCCTCCTCTTCCTCCCCCTTCCTCCTTCTCTTTCTCTTTCTTGTCTTCCTCCTCCTTCTATTCCTTCTCTTTTTTCCTCTTCCTTTTCCCCTACTTAGTTAAGCACTTGAACTCAGCTCAGCTCCTCTTTCTTCCTTCTGTGTCCCTCCCTCCTTTCACCATGGGCTCCAGGTAGAGAGTTTAGATGATGGTGAGGTGATGTGATGACGGTGGCGATGGTGGTGGTAAGGGTAATGATGACGGTAGTGGTGATGGCGATGGTGCATTTGTTGTTGTTACTGTTTTTCCAGCCAGGATTTTCAGTCCCTTCTCATCCTTTATTCTTCTCATCTTCTACCTGGTGGGAAGCAGGTCATTCAGCATAAGAACATGAAGTTCTGCTATGGAAGACAATCACTATTAGGAAGAGAAAGGCTGGTTTGTCTTGTAGATTTAGAAACTCTTTAGGGGATGGAGAAGAACATGAAGGGTAAGAAAGACTCCAGAGAACGAGGAAGGAGAGAAGAAGGGGGAGACTAGAAAGAAGTGGTTCCAGGGTGCTCCTCAGACGCATATTCTGCTTGTTCTGAAAGGTGATGAGAGAAAAAGTACAGATATGTTTCGCACCATCCTCTCTGCTTGGGGTGTGTCTGTGATTAGCCACTGGGAAGCCACTCTTAGGTGAAAGACATGCTGGCAAGTCCTTCCAGCCACTGCAGGACACTGAGAGGCAGTTACATTATCGTTACCGTTAATATCAGCCCACCAGTTCCTAAGCTCCCTCCAGTGTCTGGCACTTGCTGAATTCTTCCCATACACGATCCCTACACCTCACAAATTGGGCAGAATAGGAAACTGAGGCCTGTGCTCTCTCTATTTGTCTGCTGTATAATTTGGGCTGGAAAACACTAAACTAGATCTTTGGGAGTAACACGATTTTCTGTCCTTTGTATATAAAACTATACTGCTCATCAAGGATCAGAGGAGCATGATCATTGACTTAATTAATTTATCGTCTACTTGAGAAGAGAAGATACATGCACATAAATTCAAGGGCTAATTAACTCTACAAGAATACAAGAGATGCCAAAAGGTGGTATGACTAAATGTCAAATTAAGGGCAGAGATGTAGGAACTATAATTTCTTATTAACATTTATCAAAATTGCAGATATCACCAAATGATGGGCAAGATATGTTTCATACATTTGCAAATAAATATATGTTACCCATAGCTCACTCTTAGACTAGCAATAACAAATCCTGAATATCTTTAGGTCAAATGTAACTCAACACCATTTTATACATTATTTCTTCAAATAGGATTATCTTTTTCTAGAAGCAATCACAAGGCCTAAGGAGATTTGTAGCAATGGAAAGGATTTTTTTTCTCCCCTGTAATGAACAGATTAAAAGCTTAATCCCAAAGTCGGTCTCTGTGTCCAAGTATAATTGTGGTGTGAGTCACTCTAAGTGATTTTTTTCATACACGCTCAAGAGCTATGTCATTTTGGGGAAAAAAACCTCAAAATTTTAAAAGTCAACAGAAGAGGTTACATTCAGCAAACTTTGTACCCTGGAAGGGATGCCAAAAATGGGTACTTTTTAATACCAGGCTTCTAGGAAAAGACTGATTTTACTCCAGGCCACTCAAAGCCAAGATTGCTTTGTGACACCTTTCAGAAGGGCATCTGCTCCCATTCTTTGTGGCTGGCCTTGGACACTGGCTTTGCAGAGATCCTCATGAGTCTTTTGGCCTATCAGTGCTACACTCGACTTTCTGGTCAGCAAGAACTGTTAAAGAAAAACTATCCATGGGCTGGCCTGGTGGCACAGCGGTTAAGTTTGCACGTTCCACTTTGGCGGCCCGGGGTATGCTGGTTCAGATCCTGGGTGCAGACATGGCACTGCTTGGCAAGCCATGCTGTGGTAGGCATCCCACATATAAAGTGGAGGAAGATGGGCATGGATGTTAGCTCAGGGCCAGTCTTCCTTAGCAAAAAAAAAGAGGAGGATTGGCAGCAGATGTTAGCTCAGGGCTAATCTTCCTCAAAAAAAGAAAGAAAGAAAGAAAGAAAAAACTATCCATGACACTTATGGTTAAAAGGGCGAGGCAGATGTTATTCAGGGGGACTTTTGTGATGGGTATAGGGACTCCTGCAATGGGGTTTTGCAGTAGGGGAGAGAGATTAGGCTCAGCTCTGAATATAACAAAGAAGAGTGGGAATTTATAGCTAAGTAGCAGAGTGGGAGTCAGTGGATGGGAAATTACTTAGAGGAAACATCAGGAATAAGGGGATCCTAAACCAGCCTAACAAGGTTCTTCCTGAGGCAGGTCGGGGGATCAGATACCACCTGAGGGGTGGTGAAGGATGAGGAACTCAATCTGACATCAAGGGTAATCAGGTTTCAGGGAGGGTGGAGCCTGGCTAAACTGACTTAGCAGGATTCTTGCTACAGTTGGGCCATGCAAAGATGGAGAGGTCCAAAAGTTGAGAAGAGGATTCAGAGGAGCCTGACTAAAGTTTGGTCAAGGACACTCTTTGTTAGAACTAAAGTGAACGACTGGTCTGCCTGTTTCCCAAGAAGGAAAGGCTACAGCTAATGGGAAACTGACTTCTTGTCAGTGCTTCCAAGAGAATAACTTAAAACTTTTTTGAGGTTCACAAGATTAAACTCTTGAAACAAGGCCTGTTTGGACATCACGCGGTTGAAGCGATGCTCTAAAGAAGGTGAGGCTCAGTTTGAGGAAAACTAGGGCCGATGACCTTAGAACAAGGACCAAGGCACCCTTTTCATCTTTCCTTTGTGTCAGGCGGAGGAGGTTGACTACATGGGATGATGGCTTTTTGACAGACTTGTTGCTTTTTCATCAACAGATCTTTAACTCACATCAAGTGAGGATGCGCAGCAAGTAGTAAGGGAGCCATATTGTAGAAAAGAAACCATATCTTAGCCCAGACAGGCTCTAGGTTTTATAGCCCCTCCCGGTTGTGATAAGATGATAACTTTGCTCTTTTGAGTTCCTTAGGAATGTGATGACCCCCAGGCAGAGAGTCCATACTGATAGCCATCATCAATGACAACTGAAAGACCAGCATTGCTCCTGTCTCTGATGCATATCCAGTAAACAAAGGACTATCAGGAACTAGGACCAGATGTCTGCCCCCCCCCCCCTCTTGCTAGCAAGCTATAATAAAGAAACCCTGTCTCTCTACCACCTTGCCTCCTGACTATTGGCACGTCTTGCCCTGAGCAGAGGACCACCCCCAACCTTGGGCGGTAACAATTGTATAAATTGAAAGTAGTAGAGCTGGGTGACTAGCCTGTGATGTCAGAGAGCCTGGCTCCCTCCTGCTTGCTTTACACATGCAGTCGTTTCTCGTTGTTCATGGTAGTTTTGCTCTACAAAGTCACCGTGAACAATAAAGTAGCAAATACTGAAGCATTGCTGCTGGGGAAAATACAAGGTTAGGTTCCCGAGAGCCTCTGGTCATAACATTTTTGTTAACCAATCAATGTCTTTTATGTGGGTTTCTGTCGAAAGTCACCTTATTTCATACATATTGTTGATTCATTAACATTGAACTCACAGCCCACAGGCCTAGAACCCATGCCTGTAGGAAGCTCATCTAACAGATGTATTCTCTCCGTGAGACACATCACAGCTTTATTGTGCTTGGAAACACAAGACAGAACTTCAGCACTATCCTCGGGAGCCATTTTAAACAGTGAAATCACCAAGAAAAAGCACAAAGATATAAAAAACATGGCACCAAGTATATTGGGGAAAGGACCTGTTTGTAGTGTGAGAGCTGAAACAAGGTGACAGAGCATTGCTTTGTTCACTCTCAGCTTGGAACGTGCATGTCATCCTCTGCGTATGTCAGTGAATGACCACAAAAGCACTGTTGAGTATTGATTTTAGGGTTACACGATTTTAGGGTTACATTGATTTTAGGGTTATTGATTTAGGGTTAAACTTTAGCTAGTAGGTGAATTCACAAACACAGAATTTGAATCATGAGAACGGACTGCACTTTCCCATTAAAAAGATTGCATTTAAAAGACATATGCTGAGTACCTACTTTGTACCGTCCACAGTGGCAAATAGATGAATAGGACATGACAGAGTACAGGCTATTGTGACAGCGCAGGTGGGACGGGAGGAGAGCCGGAATGGGGAATTGTAATAGGTGCTGGACAAGAGCAGAAGACAGTAAAACTACTTGAGAGAATAGGTAACAAAACTTGGAGGGACCAGCCCCTTGGCCAAGTGGTTAAGTTTGTGCACTCTGCTTCGGTGGTCCAGGGTTTCGCCAGTTCGAATCCTGGGTGCGGACGTGGCACTGCTCATCAAGCAATGCTGAGGTGGCATCCTAAATGCCACAACTAGAAGAACCCACAACTGAAAATACACAGCTATGTACGGGGGGGCTTTGGGAGAAAAAGGAAAAATTTAAAAATCTTGAAAAAACAAAACCACAAAAACTTGGGGACCCATTCTATGTGGAGAGAGGGAGAAGGACAGACTCCTTGTCAGCTGGGTAGGCGGGTATAGTGGGGTACTTTCTGTTATGAGAAACGGGAAACTCCTGTTGAACTGGCTTGAACAATTAAGAGTTCTCAGGCAAGGCTTGATCTGGCAGATCCTTTCATGGCACCGGGACCCAACTCCTCTCTCGGCTTCTTGCCTCCAGTCTTAGCAGGCTCTCCCATCGTGGTCCGGCGATGGCTGAGGCAGCTTCTAAGGTTTTTATTCCCACACAGCAGGAAAGAGAATCTGGTTCTAGTGTTCTAAGAAGTCCTGTGCTTCCCTCTGATAGCTCTGGCTTAGGCCATGTGCCTGTCTGAACTGTCTTCATGGGCAGGGGATGGAATGAGCAGATTGGATTAAGCCAGACCTCAGACCTGGGGGGTGAGGGGTCAAGTCCGCAGGACTAAATGGCTCAGAACTGGGGCAAGGAGTGGGTTCCTAAAGGAAAGTCCAGGAGCAGTGACCAGAAAAGAGGGTGGAATAGGTGCTGCTGGGAAACATCCCAGGTGGTAAGCCTGTGAGCGCCTTAAGTGATTTGATTATGACAGCTGAGGCATTTTTATTGAAAAACAATCCATATAGTAGCAAGAATCTTGGAGTTTGCTTTCATCTCCATAATAGCAGACTGAAAGCTGTTCCTAGAAGATCTGAATCAATGTCTGAAACATGACATCTCAGGGAAGAATTTACATAGTGGCCCAGTGATTTATTTTTGGAAAGATCACCAAAGCGTGGAAATAAATGTCAAGTTGGAATTATTTATTACTCTCACACTTCTGGGTCATTTCTAGTGAGTCTGCCTCACCAAGCGAGGGAAGCAGAGAGGAATAGTCTTGTTTTTACACTAAGGGGAAGAAATAGTCAAAGAAACGGAGACTCCTATTCCTGCAAATTCTGGACACGCAGATGGAGTGCAGAGCAAGATGTGAGAGGTCAGGAAAATGAACAGAGGGTAGAGAGGTGAAGCTGCATTGATTCAAATAAAATTCAAAGACGTTAAGGGAGTCTGCAAACAACTCAGCAAATTGGTCATTACAATTTTTTAAATAGGGCTCAAATTGATCCAGAATGCTTAAACCTTAGCAGGTTCCAACAGAGGAGGTGAGGCAAGGTGAGGTGGGAAGGGGGCAAGGAGTGGTATGATAGGGACCAGAAAGAGGCAACCTGAAAGGATGGTTGGGAAGAGAGAAACGCTGAAAGAGAGAGAGAGAAGTGGGGGGAGAGGGAGGGAGAAGAGGAAGGAAGGGGAGAGAAACGTGGAGGACCAGACTGCCAAATATTGAAGGCATACAGATGGGAGGGGAGGCAGGGGCACCCAGGCAGAGAGAACTAAAGAAGTAATTTGAATATGAGAGTCTCCCTGAGGTCAAGGAGCCTGTATCTTCATCATTGTATGCCCATTTCCTGATATAAGGCCTGGCTCTGACAGTGTTTGCCGCTCTGGCTGAATGAAAACCTCTGGAGGAGGTGCCCAGAGAAGGCCAACAGGAAGCTGGAAAGGGAGACACAGGGTGGGAGATGTGCCACGGTTCAGGCTGAAGAGCAAATGCCGTTAAAGGAAACTTGAGTAAGTATGTTGGAAGGAAGGTAAAATTTGCAAGTGTCCATGCCATCGTAGCGTCTCGCAATATGGAAAAAAGGGAAGTGTAATTTCTGAAACAGGATTGAGCCTAGAGTTAAGAAACAACAGTATTTTTCATTTTTTAATCACAAAAGCAGTCCATGTGTGTTGTAGTAAACCTCAGTGTTTTAATACAAAGTAAAATGTGAACATCCACCTCAATAGCTCAGCATCCTGCCCTCTCACCTTCTCAGAGACTTCTCTCCCACAGTTATTCTTTCCATTTCCTACAGTGTTGATTTCTCCTCTGACTTTATCATCTCCATCCTCTTACAAACATGTTTGTGCATTTCCTATTCCCTGAAAAAAATGCACCAAGAAGGGCTCAACCTTCATTTCTGTGGTATTCCTGCCAAAAAATACAAACCCTGAATAAAATCAGGAGGCACATTCTACAAAATACTTGACCAGTACTCTTCAGAAGTGTCAAGGTTGTGAAAGGCAGATAAAGGTAGAGGAACTGTCCCAGATTGGAGGAGAGCAAGGAGAATGAGGCCTCAATGCAGAGTGTACCCTGGACTGGATCCTAGACCAGATAACAGAAGGAAGCTCTCTCTTTTTTTTTTTTTAATTGAGTTAATGATAAGTTACAATCTTGTGAAATGTCAGTTGTACATTAATGTTTGTCAGTCATGTTGTAGGTGCACCACTTCACCCTTTGTGCCCACCCCCCACCCCACCTTTCCCCTGGTATCCACTAAACTGTTCTTAGTCCATAATTTTAAATTCCTCATATGAGTGGAGTCATACACAGATTATCCTTCTCTCGCTGGCTTATTTCACTTATAATTCTCTCAAGGTCCATCCATGTTATTGCAAATGGAATGATTTTGTTCTGTTTTGCAGCTGAGTAGTATTCCATTGTATATATGTACCACATCTTCTTTATCCATTCGTCTGTTGCTGGGCACTTAGGTTGCTTCCACGTCTTGGCTATTGTAAACAGTGCTGCAATAAACATTGGGGTGCATAGGACTTTTGGGATTGCTGACTTCAAGCTCTTTGGATAAATACCCAGTAGTGGGATGGCTGGATCGTATGGTAGTTCTATTTTTAATTTTTTGAGGAATCTCCATACTGTTTTCCATAGTGGCTGCACCAGTTTGCATTCCCACCAGCAGTGTATGAGGGTTCCTTTTTCTCTGCAACCTCTCCAACATTTGTTGCTATTAGTTTTAGATATTTTTGTCATTCTAACGGGTGTAAGGTGATATCTTAGTGTAGTTTTGATTTGCATTTCCCTGATGATCAGCGATGATGAGCATCTTTTCATGTGCCTATTGGCCATCAGTATATCTTCTTTGGAGAAATGTCTGTTCATGTCTCCAGCCCATTTTTTGATTGGGTTGTTTGATGTTTTGTGGTTGAGTTGCGAGAGTTCTTTATATATTATGGATATTAAGCCTTTGTCAGATATATGACTTGCAAATATTTTTTCCCAGTTAGTGGGTTGTTTTTTTGTTAGAAGGAAGCTCTCTTAATGTGGTAAAAAAGTGTATTCGTTATCTGTGGCTGAGAAAAAATTATTCCAAAATGTAGCAGCTTAAAACTACAAACATTTACCATTTCAAGTGGCTTCTGAGAGTGACAGCTGAGCATTCTACCTCAGGATCTCTCATGAGGTTTCAGTTAAGCTGTTGGCTGGGACCACAGTCTTTGAAGACTTGACTGGACTGGAGGAACTGCTTCTAAGCCCACCGACCTGGCTGTGGGCAGATGACTTCAGTTCCTTACCATGTAGCCCTCTCCATAGGCTTGCTCATGACATAGCTTCCCCCTTAGTGAGTGGTGATATAACACCCACCCCACCTCCCCACACACACAGATACACAGACACACAGAGACCAAGATAGGAGCTGCAATATTTTCTATAATCTACTGTACAAAGTCACATACCCTTACTTCTGCTGTATGCTATTGGTCATAGTAACCAGCTCTGGTACAGCGTGGGAGGGAACCCACACAAGGATGTGAATACCAGGAATTGGGGTTATTGGATACCATCTTGGATGTGGGATATCACAAAGATTATTTACCCAAAAATTTAAAGCAAGCATCACACTTAAAGGTAGAACATTAGAAGTAACTCCATACAAGTGAGAGACCAATGGCATAAGATGAGGATGCCCACTCTCACAGCCATTATCAACACTTGTTCAAGTGTGAAGGAAGGTTCTCCTTCTCTGTGAGGACTGTGTGTCTCCAGCATTGTTTGACCCTGACCTGCTCTTCAAGAGCAGTCCTGGCCAAAGAGGACAAATAATGTCCGGGTATGACTCAAGAAAGTGAGGCTCCTTTGACAAGAGGGTACCATGTAAAGAATATTTCTGAAGATCCATAAATTAGAAAGTTAATAACATACAACACCCTATAAGGAATAAAATCAACCAATGGTGTGGGCATCCAATCTCTTTATTTAACAAAAAACCTTCTTAATCTTTTTGTACATAGAAAGTCATAGAAGACGAATTAGTTTTCTAGGGCGGCTGTAACAAATTACCACAATCTTGGTGGCTTAAAACAGTACACATTTATTCTCTTATAGTTCTAGATGTCAGAAATCCAAAATCAGTTTCATTGGGCCAAGGTCAAGGTGTTCACAGGGATGCGCTCTCTCTGGAGGTTCTAGGAGGGGGTCTGTTTTCTTTTCTTTCTTTTTTTATTATGGTAAAATATTCATAAAAGTTATCATTTTAACCATTTTTAAGTGTACATTGCAGTGGCTTTAAGTACATTCATGTTGTTGTGCAACCATCACCACCATCCATCTCCAGGATTTTTGCATCTTCCCAGACTGAAATTTTGTACCCATAAACAATGTCTCCATTTCCCTACATCCAGCAGCTGGCAAACACCATTCTATTTTCTGTTTCTAGGAATCTGGCTACTCTAGGTGCCTCATACGAAAGGACTGATATAATACTTGTCCCTTTGTAACTGGCTTATTTCACTGAGCATAAAGTCTTCAAGGTTCATCTATGTTGGAGAATGTGTCAAAATTTCCTTCCCTTTTAAGGCTGAATAATATTCCATTGTATGTATATTCCACATTTTGTTTATCCATTCATCCCTTGATGGACACTTGGGTTACTTCCACCTTTTGGCTACTGTGAATAAGGCCTGTCTGAACACAGGTATACAGGTGTCTCTTTAAGACCTTGCTTTCAGTTCTTTTGGGGTATATACCCAGAAGTAGAATTGCTGGATCATATGGGAGAATCTATATTCTAGTCTTTTTCATCTTCTAGAGTTGCACTCCTTGCCTTCCATCTTCTAAACAAGCAGGGTAGCATCTTGTTTCAGTGGTCACATTGCCTCTCTGTCTCCAATTTCCCTCTGCCTCTCTCTTTGAGGACACTTGTGATTGCATTTAGGACCCACAAGGATAATCCAGGATAATCTTTTCATCTCAAGATTCTTAATTTAATCACAACTGCAAAGTCTCTTTTGCCATATAAGGTGGCATTCACAGGTCCCAGGGATGAGGACCTGGATATCTTTCGCAGCCATTATTCAGCCTAACACACAAGCTAATAGAAGAGGAACACAGAAACCTATCAGGAGGAGAAAGGCCCAAAGAACCCCACTATGCTGAGATCATTGCAGGAAATAGTTTGGGACATATTTTTCTACATTTCTTTGCATGCATAGATGAACAAATGTATTTCTTTTATTTCCCTTCCTTTCTAAAAAAATAAAAGGGATAACTTTCTACACAGCCCAGCAACTTGTCTCTTTTAATAATGTATCTTTGCAGCAAGCTCTTTAAGAGTGAAACGGATTTACTTTCATGCTACTGTCTTCTTTGATGTAAAAATAGCAACTTTCCAGTAAAGCAAACGACTTTTAGAAAAATTCCATTTGAAATAATCTCCTAGAAATGTCACTGTTAGCTTTAATTCATAAGAGGAAAGAGAGAGTTTGAACCAAAATAAGGGTAGAGTCTACTTAGAATTTAGTATTTTGGGTAAGTTAGAGAAAGAGCACTCAAGTTATACATGAATACAGCATGATGGACCTAAAGGTTAAATTACTTTGTGTGGCATGTTAACAGGAGAGTCAATGCTTCCACAGTCTCACTTTAAACCAAGCATCCGGTTTTGAGGTAGAGACATCAGGAGACCTGGACTGAAATCCTGGCTTTGCCATCAACTAGCTGTGTGACCTTAGGCGAGCTGTATCCAGTCTCTGGGCCTCAGCATCCTCATCTTTGAAGTGAGAGGACTGGACTGGAAGTTGTCTAAGCTCCTACTGGTCTTCCATCCTGCAATCTGGGAAGGGTATTATTCTAGCAGGCTAGAGACCCAGTTTTGTATACCAAACCTTCTACTAACTTGCTATGACCTTGAGCTAGACAGTCAGCTCCACTGGGCCTCGGTTTATTCATCTGTAAAATGAGCAGGCTGGACTCAGTGTTCTCAAGATCCTTTCCAATTCTCACATTCTAAGATATGAGCCTCAAACTTCAGTGTGCCTAAGAATTCCCTGGGGATCTTGTTAAAACGCAGAGTCTGATTCAGCAGGTCTGGGTGGGGCCTGAGAGTTCCCAGGTGAGGCTGATGGCTGCTCTGGAGACTACACTTTGAGTAACAAAGCATTTGGATCTTGAACTGTCACGAAACTTTGTTAAAAACTTAGAAAGTGGCAAAAGATATGACTGTGTGTCCCTTGGGTGGAGCGCTGGTCTGGGGATTATCTCGTGCACTAGGGGTGCGCACCTTTGCTTGTCTTCTGTTCAGCTCTGTAAAGTAGAAATTAAGGTGCAGATTATGGATAGTAATGGGATGAATTTTGTTTGATAAAAGTACAGTTGATTTCAGCTCCGTAGAAAAAGATGGCTCCCAAATATTATTTTTTCTTGTCCTATACGATATCAACCAGTTCTGCACAATTAGCAATGTCGCTTCAGCCTTCCTGATTGCCCACATATATGTGTTCTTCAAAATCTCCTTTAAACAGGTTTTACCTTTTTAAAAATGATACGTTAACACCACTGGTCCTTCGCAATTCATTCATTGATTCATTTATTTATTTATAGCAAGAAACACGTGCCAGGATGCGTAAGGTTACAGGGTGGGAAATGTAAACTCTCTAGGATAGTGGGCGGTCAGGCATCGTGATTTCCTGACTCCCAGCCCACGTATCAGGTGAGAAGAGGACACTTTACCTCCAGTCTTGGAGAGGTGATTCCCCTCCAAGGTTAGAAGATGACGGAATATGGTGGAAGAAGATGCTTTAACCATCACGCGGTCCAATAAGGATCAAGAGGTTGGGAGACCTGCCCAAGCCCAGGAGGGGACTGTAGCTACGCTGGGATCCAAAGCCTGACCTCAGGCCTCCTTCAGCGCTCTTTACACCATTTGCCGTCCAGTTTATTCTGGGGCCATTCAACTGAGGGCTCGCTCACATCAACTGCAACTGTAAGCATCTGACCCCCAAAGTGTCTAGGGTTTTCGTGACGCCAAACACGAGCAAGAGGACGGATCCGAGGGGCGGAGCTTGGGGCGGAACCCGGGCCCGCGGCGCCGACGCCCTCGCCCCACGGGCTGCCGGGAGTCCGCGCGACCTGCCCCGGCTCCGCCTGCCCCGGCTCCGCCTGCCCCGGCTTGTCTGTGTCCGCGGCGGCCGCTACCAATAAAGTTGTTGTTCTGCCAACATGGCGGCGCCCATGGTGACTGGCGGGGCCGTGTTCGCCTAAAGTGGGAACTAACGCGTAAGGCGCCTTAGGCCAGAGCCTGTGAGCAGGTAAACTCCCGAGCCGGGCTCATCGGGACGAGAGACGAGGCCCGACCTCCTCTCTCCCTGGATTGGGAGGTTCCCACTTGCTGGGGGCAGGAAGGGAAGGTGCGGGCTGGGTTAGGTGGTCCCGGAGCCGTGCAATTTCTGAACTGGAAAAGTCTCTGAGATCTGGGTTCTGACTCTTTGAGCCACCGGGTACTTTCCTGGAAAAATGCACATGTACATATAGTTTTGTACTCAAGTTCCCGTCCCCTCTGCTTCCCCTACCCCAATTTGTCCCTGGATCTTTGCTCCCTGGGCTGGGGGTTTGGACCCAGTTAAAGGCCATCAGTGCACCTCAGTGGCCCACAGGTCATTACCACAGCATGTTAGGGCTCGAAGCTCCTCAGAGATCATCTGGGTTTACCCCTTCATCTTAAGGAGAAACGGAGGCTCCAGATAGGAAATAATTTGCCTGAGGTCACACAGGAAATTAGTAGTTGCAAAAGTCAAGATCTGTATATTTTTGTCACAAAGCTTTATTTCTTTAATTGCTTTTCCCGGGTACGTTCTCGAACACTTTCTTTTGGGTGCACACAAATGCCCTCATTTGCTTCTCCCATATGTTCTGTTTCTTCCCCCGTCTTCGATTCTTTTCCTAGGTTTCCCTGTCTGTATATGATTGTCATTTTGGGTCCTGTTCTCAGGCCCCTCCCTCTGTGGTCACACATCACTACCCCCACTGTTCTCAAAAAACTTAACCTTAAGCTCTAAGTGAGGTTGAGGTCCGGGCTGACTCTAAAGAGGAGTGGAGTAGTGGGGATTGATCATTTGGAAGGATGTGGAAGAAGAAACAAGATTCCAAACATTTAGGCAAGGAACTAGATGAGACAGAGCTAAGGAGAAAAGGGCCAAGTAGATCATAAATAGAAGACATGAGCGAAACCTTTCCCATTCCTCGTATGGGCATAGTCTTCTAATAGAATGGTTGCTTCTTATTGTCAGGAAGAGGCAGCGCCCTTCAGGGCTTTTTGATGGTGAAGTGGTCCAAAGCAGGGCCTGGGAAGTAAAGGAAGGGAACAGGGCTGAGCTCCAGGAAGTACTGTAATAAATCATAGCCCTGAGTACACTGTATGCTGAGTCTTGGGGACCCCCTAACACAAAGGGTATGAACTTTTCTTAAAGTCTTGACACGTATTATCAGATTACTCTCCAGAGAGGTGGAGTCAATTTACATTCCCACCAGCAGTATACAAAATGCACATTCCTTTTCATTGCATGTTTTTTTGCCAATCTGGTAAGCAAAATATTTTATTGTTGTTTTAATCTGCATGTCTTTGATTAGTTGTAAAATTGATCTTTTTCATGTATTTATTAGCCATTTGTATTTCCTCTTCCCCTTTGCCCGTTTTTAAAATTAGGTTTTTGTGTGTGTGTGAGGAAGATTGTCCCTGAGCTAACATCTATGGCAATCTTCCTCTACTTTGTATGTGGGATGCCGCCACAGCATGGCTGATGAATGGAGTAGGTCTGCACCTGGGATCCACACCTGCAAACCCTGGGCCACTGAAGTGGTACATGTGGAACTTCAACCACTTGGCCAGGGGGCCCGCGCCCAAATTAGGTTTTTAATGTTTCTCTTCTCATGTGAACTATTTATATAGTAGGATAACCTTTTGTTGTTGCAGTAATTTCCTCTCAGCTTATGGTTTGCTTTCTAATTTTGTTCACGGTGTTTCTGATATACAGATATTTTATATTTTAGAGAGATTTATTAATATTTTCCTTTATGAATTCTTCCATTGCTTTTGTGCTCAGGACAGAACATCCTACGCCTTGGAAAGAATTATTAAATACTCATGTATAATTTTGTCTTGTTTTAAGGTATTTTTCAAAAATTCTGTAATCTATATGGGATTTACTCTGGTTTATGGTTTGAAGTAGGGCTCTAATTTGAATTTTTTCCTCATTCATTGACTAATCTATCACTTTCTAATCTACTTGTGCTTTTTACTTTTTGAACTTTAAGTTCTTTTAGATACTCTGATCTGTTTCAGGATTCTGTAGTCTATATCATTGGTTTATGTAACGAGAAGGTTATTAGTGAGCCAGGTATTATGTAAACATTTTTACAGGGCTTATTCTTGTTGTGTAGACAGGGGTTGTTATGTGTTGTTTATGATTCGGTATATAGTATAAGTAAGTTATAGAAACAAGGTTAGAGTTTTAAGTGAAAGAATGACCTGGTTTCATATTACTCATATTGGTGATCTGCCTGCATTCTGATATTTCATTTCTCACAACGGCTAACCAGCATTGAAACCAAAAACTTGTGAGAGTACAGTTCAGGTCAGTTTGTAATTTTACAATTTTGTTGTTTTCCATTGTTTCTATTCGAGAGGATAGTCCAAAACACTCTCCTATGGGTTCTTAGGGAATGCAGTCTAGGAGGGAAATGGCGGGCATCTGTCTGTGTGCCCTCTGCTAAACTGGCATTCTTTGGCTTGCAAAGATGTAGAAATGCTGACTTAGCAAGAGAACCATAAAATCCAGGACTCCCGTGAATAGTACTAATTATGTAGAAACTCAACACCTAAAAATAAGTGCGATTGCTTTAATTATACCAAGTGTCTGTATATTAGGTTGGTCATGGGAAACTGTTGATATTCAACCAACTTCATACAGTTCAATCTAATATCTGTAGTCACATGTACACGCTTTAAAATAGCCAAGCCCAACGTATAGGGAGGGTTTTTTTAAGAAGCAAGAGGTGTTAAATCAGTGAGAATTGGTGTGTCAAGAACTTTAGCAGACCAACTTATAAAATGCCAGCACTGTGATGCCATTTTGTGTGAGTGTCAAACTCACTTGTATAAGCCTAGAATGAACCTTCTTGGCAACATTTGTGACCCAGGCCAAACCCTTGTAGATATGGAAAAAATTTTGAGAGAATCAAAGAATTAACATCAGCTTTGAGTGCCAGGTTCTTCCTTTATTTCTCTCTTAGTTTTGAAAGATCTATTTTCATCTGTGTTTTCACCATAGCACTTCTCGAAAGCTTTTTGCAAGAAGGCAGAAAATTTAGGCTATTTAGTTATAAATCCTAAATATTTGATGAACTATCCTCTTATTCCCCCCCCTTTTTTTTTTTTGAGGAAGATTAGCCCTGAGCTAATATCTGCCACCAATCCTCCTCTTTTTTGCTGAGGAGGACTAGCCCTGAGCTAACATCCTTGGCTATCTTCCTCTACTTTATATGTAGGACACCTGCCACAGCATGGCTTGACAAGTGGTGTGTAGGTCTGCAGTGGGGCTCCAAACCGGCAAACCCTGGGCCGCAGAAGCAGAACGTGTGAACTTAATCACTGTGCCACTGGGCTGGCCCCTCACCTCAACCTTTTAAACAGTGATAAAACATGAAACTTATTCCATGAGATCATTTCTGGAGTTCATTTTTGGAGGACACCAATGAAACATTCTAGTTGAATTTTAAATTGCAGCTGGGTATCCTGATGGGCCCCATCCTATGGGTTGTATTCCAAAAAACCATAGCACTCACCGCTATGACACATATTATATGTTTGTTTGTTTGTTTCTTATCTGCTTTTCCCTCCTAGTATGTAAGTGCCATGGAAGAAGGGACTTTGTTTGTGTTCACGGCTGTATCCCCAGTGCCTAGAACAGTGTTGGACCTAGTGGCACTCAATAAATATTTGGTAAATGAATGAAGAACAAAATGAATAAACAGTTTCTAAATAATAGTTATTACCTGGCTCAGCCTACTGAGTATATTTAACTCATAATATGTATGAAAAATACTAATAATAGCTCAGAGGCTCTGGTTCTCCTGGGAGGCCCGTGTTCGGATCCCTTCTGATATTTGAGCCTAAGGCCAAGCCAAGATGTGCTGGAGCTCTTCTGGAGCCTGGTCGATGGGAAGTGAAGCCTGCTGACACACCCTGGGCTGTCCTAAAGGGGCGGGGCGGGGGGGGCACTCCACTGCCTCCCTTGCAGCCTGTGAGGTTGTGGCAGGAGCTGGCGCAGGTAGTGGTCTCCGTCTGTTCTTTTTTTTTTTCCCTAAAGATTGGCACATGCCCTAACATCTGTTGCCAATCTTCATTTTTCTTTTTTTTCTTCTCCCCAAAGCCCCCTGGTACGTGGTTGTATATTCTAGTTGCGAGTGCCTCTGGTTATGCTATGTGGGATGCTGCCTCAACATGACATGATGAGTGGTGCCATGTCCGCACCCAGGATCCAAACCAACAAAACCCTGGGCCGCGGAAGCGGAGCCTGCAAACAACCATTCAGCCACTGGCCACCCCAGTCTCTGTCTGTTCTTAGAGGGTTTTTGTATCTTTGGTGTTTGAGGGCACTGACCACCTTTATATTTCCATTAGAAAGTTGTGTTTAGCTCAATTGAAATTCTAAAGAATTCTCCTCAGGGAAAGAAATCATGAAAAGAGTAAGAGGAAAGCAAGTAAGGGCAGGGAACACTGGGCTGTGCTGAATGGAAGAATGAGCTCAGGAGAGGGTTCTGGGCAACTCACGAGTGTGCTCTCTGCTCTCCTTTTCAGGGCCTTCCCACCTTCTGAAGAATGGCTTCTCCTTGGCAGAGACTGGGTTTTTATGCCTCTCTTCTGAAAAGGCAGCTAAATGGTGGGCCAGATGTCATCAACTGGGGAAAGAGAGTGATTCCAAGGCGTACCAGAGGTATTTACAGTGCCACGGGAAAGTGGACGAAAGAGTATACATTGCAGACAAGAAAGGATGTCGAGAAATGGTGGCATCAACGAATAAAAGAACAGGCCTCCAAAATTTCAGAAACCGATGTGAGTATTTTGGGAGATTCTGAGAGGGTACAGAAGAGGGGCCACGGACTAGGACTTTGGGGTCGGACTGCCTGAGTTCAAATAAATTATTAAGTATGTGACCTTGATCCAGATGACTGAATCTCTTTGTGCTTCAGTTTTCTGATCTGTAATGGGCAGTGATAATAATAGTGCGTGCCTGCTTCCTAGGATGCTCATGAGGGGTAAGTGAGATGAGACAAGGTTAGTGCTTCGAAGAGTTTCAGTACGGTGCATGTACACACAAGGTGCATGCAGACAGCACCACACTGGGCATTCTGGAGCAGCGCTTCCTGGGGAAGCTCATTAGGGTAGGAGCCATAGCAGGTGTTGGGTCCTTCGTGGTCCATTACATGGTGGGGTAGCACACAGGGATCTGGCAGGGTCAGATGCGAGACTCCTGAGAGGCACCTGGGCCACTCAGCTATGGAACTTTTAAGCTCCCTATTTTGAGTAGCACCTGCCCCTCCCCTGGCATGACCTTGTCCTCTAGCCCTGTTCTGCTACCTTAGCATCATGGTTAGGGAGGTCCCAGCCCTTCCCTGATATGATCTGGGGCTGGGATCCAACCTTGCAGTAGCAGCTATGTGAGTTAATGGACTGTTGGCTTCTGGTCCGTGTGCACCAGCTCAGTACTGTCCCTGCATTGGATTAGGTACTTGGCTGTCGCTGGTTTCCATGGCATGCTCTGCTGGAGACTGGCTCCTTCTCTGGGAGGCCAGCCTGCTGAGCATCAGTCCTGGGTGCATTAAGCCTCACCTCTCAATATTGGTCAAAATGACAAATGGAATATGTGATTTGTTTACATGAAATGTTGAATCTGATCAGAGCAAAGCACTATGAGACAGAGTTTTACTGTTAAATTCTGACCATCCCTTTGTAATAGTTACCAGTCGCATAATACAGCCCCTCTATATTTAATAGAAGAAATTAGGCCAGAGGCAAGCACTTGAGTAAATGTATCTGTGCAAGACTGCACTCACTGGAATTGCCTTTCCCCCATCTCCTGATTCTCATCTCATCAGACTCGTTCTTTCTATGAGATTGGTCCTTATGAAGAGTGGGGGAGCGGAGGAGCTATTTGTGTTAAACTGGAGATGGTTTTGCCATTGGTTAGAAGCGAAATCTGGTATTGAGAGAGAGGTAGTGTATAACAAGTGAAATGACAAAAAGGAGGGTTTGAATGTACTGCAGTGCAATGAAAGCTTGGCTCTTACCTCATCAGGAAATGAAAGGCCCGTGTGTCAACCTGACCGAACTAATGTAACTAAATGTATTTTGGAAACAAACTCTCGGGAGCTGTTTAATTCTAAATGAGGAGCATAAAATTAGCTTTTTATTCTTTGGGTTTAGATTATAATTTAGTGACTTATAAACATTTTGAAGTTGTGGCTTCTTGATTTTGTGACATCTCATTCTTAAGCATATGATTTTTTAAAAAAATTAAATGGATCAAAATAAACCAAATTTCAATAATTGGGGAAACAGAGTCAAGGATATACTGGGTGAGCCCCTCGTGGCGCTCTGTCAGGGTTTGAATCAGGTGATGGTAAAGTGGAGGGAGCCGCTGACGAGGAGTCTGGAGCCTTGGCAGTAATACTGGCTCTGCCCCCAAAGTCAATGTGATCTTGGCCACATCATTTAGCCCCTTTGATCCTCAGATTCCTTGCATTGTTTATCTCACAGAATGGTTTTAAAAACCAAATGAGAAAATGTGGCTGAACTCATTTTACAAATTGAAGTGTTATATAAATAAAAGATACAAGAGGATAAAAATATGTGGTATGTCTTTGTCAAGAACTGAGAGTGTGACTGGATGCTGATTGATTTTGAAGCATTTATAATTGACCTCACTCTGGTGAGGTGAAATCCACACTGATAAGATGCTAGAAGTTGAATATCTTGCCATCTTCATCATAATCATCATTATAAAAAGAACTTCCATTTAATGAGCATTTTACGATATGTCAGGCACCATCTTTCCATTTATTGTCTCACTTAATCCTGAAACAACCCTGAGGGTAGCTATTATTATCCTCATTTTTGGAGTAAGAAAACTGAGGCTCAGAAAGGGGTTTGGGAATTTGTTGAGATGCACAACTAACCTGTGACAGAGCCAGGATTCAAACTCAGACACACTTGCTTCCTGAGCTCCTGCTTTCACCTTCTTTTGGCTCAAATCAATGTATAGATTGTAAACTAGCCCAGAAAAGCAGAGGAATTCGCCGAAGGTCTCAAAACTAGTGGCAAGGCTGGGACCAGAGTTAAGGTCTGAGCTTGTCCTGTCTGCCATCCTCTGGACTCAGCGGCAGCTTTGGAGCATCATCTATAAAGAGGCAGAAGTTAGCTTTCTCCTGACACCAGAAGCTGACAAAAATAATAGGACTCACTTATAAAAACCATCCTTTTCCCATTGCTTATGATCTTAATTTCTTTTAAAGGCTTAAATCCTTGCACTTTTATATAATTATGAAAATTTCCCTTTCAATCAGATTCCTGCTCAATTATAAGAAACACCCATAATTCCTTCTCTCCTTCCCCCTGCAAGAGGATAGAACTTATTTCATTGTGACAGAGGAAGATAGCTTAATTCACACAGAAAAGCAAAAGGCAGGGGCAGGCAGTCAGCTGAATACTTTTCTGCAATAAACAAAAATATTCATGAATATTTATGACTTTTGCTAGCAATACATTTTTATACATCTATAAAACTCACTTTTGGAGTTTGGCTTAGCTGGTATATAATGAATCACTTGATTTTGCTATAAATTTAATCTTTGTTGGACAGACATACAAAAAGGAGAGCTAATGAAGTAGCTATATGTGGAAAATGTTTGGGGCAAGAAGGATTGTTAAAAATAATATTAAAAAATATATCACTGTAATAAAAACAAGGTGATTATAATAAAATAAAAATAGGTTTAATGTAAAAAGTTTAAAATGAAAAACTAGAAATAGTTTATATCAGGGATTTCATTGTTTTTTTCAGATGCCAAAGAACTCTGTAACAGCTGTTTTCGCAGGTCCCTAAAATCCTCAAAGAAAAGGCAGTCGGCTTGATCCGCTGCTGGAAGGAGTAGGGCTGAGCGCAGTGGACAGTTTGCTTGCCTCTGATTCTTTACTAAGTAACAGAATGAGATCTCACCCCTCCTCTGAGGGACTTGTGTACAAGCTGAGAGGATTATCTGTCACTTTCCTTCTTAAAGACAGTAAGTGCTGAGTCTCCACCCACTCCTGGCTCTCAGGTCTTCTCTCATGCTCCCAAGGTTTTCCTTAAGCGTTCTGGATCCTTTGTTTCCAATTGAAGTGCACGACCAGTGTGCTGCTCTCCATCCGTTTATGTAAATCCACAGCAGTTGTCCCTTCAGCATTTCAAGGTGATTTTTGAGTTGATGTGTTATCCAGACTCCTTATTTGTCCTCTTTTCCCTTTTCTTCCTTCAGGCAATGTTACTTCTCACTCATTGGTAATTTCTAGAGGATGAGCAGGACAGAGAAATGTTCCCCTCTAGTCTAGCTGGATGGTAGTGGCTCTGTTCAAGGTTTAACTTCTTTGCTGAAGAAAGTTTAAAGCAAGGGGTCAAATGAGATTTGGAAAGAATCTGATTTCTGGTTTCCTTCACAGTTGGCTGTATCCATTCTCAGTCTTGGAAATACTTAGCAAAAAATATACCCCGACACACAAATACACAGAAGAACGGTTTTGAATATTCTGCTTTACATTTGTTTTATTTACTTTTGGGGAAGCAAAGCCTTCAAGAACTCTGGTAGAGCTCTAGGAAGGGAGTAAGCACAGGAAGAGAAAAACAGAAGGCAGAAATAAAGGAAATAATGGTAATATCAGATGGTCCCAACCCTCAGTGACCAAACGGAAGCAGTTCCCTGTTGCTCCTCCTTTCTCAGAGGACCCCCCCTTGGGGGGATTTAAGGCGGGCCAGGGGGAACACTCCCATCACCAGGACAGGATTTGT
Organism: Equus caballus; assembly: GCF_041296265.1. NCBI lineage: Eukaryota > Metazoa > Chordata > Mammalia > Perissodactyla > Equidae > Equus > Equus caballus. Next base: position 52,616,788 of record NC_091699.1, on the reverse strand, counting down.
GAAGTTTGCTGGGAAAAATGCCCTTGAGTAATAAGTGCTCTGCAGAGGCCAGTTGTCAGGCTTTCAGAGCACAGAGGCCAGCAAACGTTTATGCGATGGTTAATAAACTCCTGCTGGGGGTGGCCGGGGTCAGGGGGCTGGGCAGAAAGATGATTAAAACATAGTCCTTACCCTTGAACAACAGGTCTCCAGTAAGGAATCAATTAAATGGCTACCACCTTTGCTTTGGACCCTTATCCCCTCGTGTGCCCAAACTCATGGCAGCATTCATGGTTGTTGTTTTTTTAAAATTTTTTTGAGGTTATAATAGTTTATAACATTGTGAAATTTCAGTTGTACATTGTTATTTGTCAGTCACCATATGTATGTGCCCCCTTACCCCTTTTGCCCACCCCCAACCCCCTTCCCCCCTGGTAACCACTAATCTGTTCTCTTTGTCCATGTGTTTGTTTATCTTCCATGTTTGAGTGAAATCATATGGTGTTTGTCTTTCTCTGTCTGGCTTATTTCACTTAACATAATACCCTCAAGTTTCTTCCATGTTGTTGCAAATGGGATGATTTTTGTCTTTTTTATGGCTGAGTAGTATTCCACTGCGTATATATATCAAATTTTCTTTATCCAGTCATCGGTTGATGGGCACTTGCGTTACTTCCACGTCTTGGCTGTTGTGAATAATGCTGCAATGAACATAGGGGTGTATAAGTCTCTTTGAATTGTTGATTTCAAGTTCTTTGGATAAATACCCAGTAATGGGATGGCTGGATTGTGTGGTATTATTTTTAATGTTTTGAGAAATCTCCATACTGTTTTCCATAGTGGCTGCACCAGTTCATCATTCACCATCTCACTGGTGGGAGAACGAAGGTGCCCAAAGTCAGTGTTCCAATAAGGACTGCCTGCCCTGTGTTCATTCTGTTCGGATGCATGTACTGTTTTCCTGTGTTTTTCATGATGAAACCGCGTCTTTGGAAGCTGGAGAGTTATGTAATCCTGGCCCGTGGCTGGCTATAGATCACTCCTGGGAAACAACAGCCTTCTCCCTTCATTGGCTAAGATTTTCTCATTACCTTCCCATTTCAACTTTTTCTATTGAAAGATAAGCTCACAATGAAACGGAGAAACCCAGGACCCAAACCGATGCCTTAGAATCCTGCTCTTCCTGCTAAATCCAAGTCTGAATGCAGCCTCAGGGAGTTTAGGCAGGGGCTCCATTTTTAGAGATGTCACATCTCTCTGATTCGCTATTGTTTCCTGGAATTATATGGATATGTGTTAGAGCTACATTTAGAAAAGCATACAGTTCTTGAAGACCTAGATAGCAGCTGTCTTAAAAGAGCAGCTTTTAAAAAAGAAAAAAGAAGATTAAAAATATATATGGGTAATTAGCACTTAGAGGTTGTTCGGCATTATTTTGGACATTCTTTACCTTAAACGAGGGCTTTGCATTTTGGTTTTTGACACTTTTGTCAATTTACATTATGGGAACAGTTTTTTTAAAAGGAAACTTTTGAAAAGGTTAAATTATTACCTTAAGTAAAGTGCCAAAATATTATGTGCATGCAGGGTTCCCAGTAAATGCTTAATAAATACTTATTGTCATTCTTTCCTAGAAATCAAAGCCCAAGTTTTACGTGCTTTCCATGTTCCCATATCCTTCTGGCAAGCTGCACATGGGCCATGTGCGTGTGTACACCATCAGCGACACCATTGCACGGTTCCAGAAAATGAGAGGGATGCAGGTAAGGAAAGAAGCCTGCCCGAACCGCCCTCTTCTGCCCAACTCAGGACAACAAGAATGTGGTAATATGTGTTCAAGATGAATGAAGAAAACCAATTTTAGTTAAGATTAGGATAGCTTTGAAGATAAACATGGAAAGCTCAGTGTTTCCTTTAATGAACTGGAAGACATAACAATGCATCTCGATTACCTGGGGGCAGCCATGTGCTGGGTGTTGTGCTACGGATGGATATGGGGTGGGAGTGGGGTGAAAGGTAGCTACAATTGTGGGTAACACGTGCTATCTCCCCAAGAGGGGCTCACAGTCTGGGGGTGGGGGTGAAACCTAAATAGATAATCATTGTATAGGGGGATGAATCAAATAGTGTGAATAGGGATCAAAGCCTAGGAGTAAGAGGTGGTGCCACAAGAGATTTTTCTCTTTGTATTTATAATATTTTCTATATTCTCTAATGAGTATGTATTTATTTCATAACAGAAAAAGTAAAATTTTTTCAAGAAAAAATATTTGGGGAGTAACAACCCTCAGGGAGTTGAGAAAGGCGCCAGTGAAGGGGGAATATCTGACATGGGTCGTGAAGGACAAAGTGAGTTTTCCTGGGATAGGAGGAGAAAGACCCTTCCGTGGCTGATGCGAGTCACTCCCCTTACCCCACTGCCAATTACACCAGAGCCTGCTCTTCACACGTCATCTGTGAGGTGAGGTGGAAATAATCATGGTACCTTCTTTAATCACTTACCGAGAGAGGCAGGGTCGAAGAGGGGCTGAGTGCATGGGCCATTGAACCAGATAGCCAGGATTCAAATGCCAGCTCTTAACGCTTAATAGCTGTGTGGCCTTTGACTAGTTACTTAATTAACCTCTCTAAGACCTAGTATTCTGTCATCTGTAAGATGGGGATAAAATAGTACCTGCCGTTTGGCCTGTTACAAGGATTCAAAGAGAATGACTATGAAACACTTAGCATATACCTGGCACATGGTGCAGAACCAGTAAATATTAGCACTGCTAACGGAAGCTGGACCCTGCTCGCACAAGCCCCGGAAAGCCCACTGTACAGATGTCTGCCCAAGTTTGTGTTTATTAGTCACCTTAGTAGCTTGAAATCTGCCATAGTAGGAGTATTTACACTATGGAAATCAGCAAACCCTACAAATCAGGGCTTTTTCTTCTAGAGAGCCAATTGTTAAACATACACTGGCGCTCCTACTGGCTATTGCTATTGTTAACCTGTCAGAGCCTGAACAAATGATAGGAGCTACTTCCAAGTTCTTTATAAAGGTTTTCTTTTAGAAAGGTAAGTGCATTTGTTGTCACAATTGGCTTGAAAATTTACGCTGAACTGACATTGGCAGCAAGAAGTACTCCTAAGGAAGTCAAGTTATAACGTCTCTTTGTCACTTGAAGAGTTAATAACTTTATACTATCAAGTTCAGAGATTTGTGCTCTACTTGAAGATGGCCAGAGGTGTTTGTCTCCTTGGTTTATGCCAGATGTTATTTTTCCCAGACACTGCTTTCCATCATTTCTGCTATGTTTATTAGAAAGAGGCGGTGCAGAATAAATTGGCTCTTTGCCTGAAGTATAATTCTTCATCTAACTTTGGTTCTTCAACTAGATTTATCTTATTTTTTTACTAGTGCTAACTTATTTTGGACAATTAGTGAGTGTTGGCAAATCACCGAAGACTAAGCTTTTACAGCAAAACTGTACATTTATAATAATGTGCAGGGAAGCCTTGTAGCAGCTGGTTGGTTGAGGGGGTGTAGGTGGGGTTCTAATTCCCTTGGATGGATGAGATGTTACACCGAAAGCTCAAGGCAGAACCCCAGGCCCAGAGGTACTGGGACCCTTGTAGGCAGCTCAGACCCAAAAGACAAGATGGAGTCCCCTAGTGTAACTGCAGTCCAAGGCAGGCTGGATCCGGGAATGGGACAGCCTAGGTTTGAACTCCATTCTACCACTTTCTCACTGAGTGATCATGCACGCGTCATTTAATGTCTCTGAATCCCACTTTCCTCATCTTTAAAACAGAGATAAGATAACAATAATTCTTCCCTCATAAGGTTCTTGTGTGGGTTAAATGAGATAGGACATGTGTCTGGCACATAATAATCCCTTAATAAGCGGTAGCCACGATTCTTATTTGATCTGATCTGATTTACTCTGGGAAGTCGTTCACCACAATTCAATAAATGAAATGAGTCCCTGTGCTCTTCTTCCTGGGGCACGCTGCATAGAGTTGCCTTCTGAGAAGCAACTTGACTGCAAAACATTGCCTGTGGTTTGTATTATCTAGCCTATGACTTGAGTGGTGTCTGAAACACTGTTATTTGGCTTGTGGTATCTGAGTCTGTGTGATCACCCAGTGCCTAGGATTCTCTTAGTTCCTCAGTTTCAGTTGCTCTGTTTAAGATGATAAGCTACCTTTTCGGGGTATCCTCCAGGTTCTCCTCAAATTAATTTCTTGTTAATTTTCATAGCCCATCTTTAACTCACATCATCCCACATACAACTACCAAATTTGGTGAAAACTTATTCTGCCGTTTTTAAGTGATATGGCAAAGGAGAAACAGAAATCTCGGAGTAATTGTCAGCGGTGTGAAAGCCTGTTGAGCTTCCTGTTGTTTTAAAATCCTTCCTTCCTTCCCAATGTCAGGACTAGTCCCAGAGGTAGAGCAGCACTGAATTCAGGTCAAGTTCAGTGATGCTCACTCTCAGCAGGGAAGGAATATCTAATCTGGAATAACAGGGTCTGATGTATGTGTTGATTAATTCATTCAATACGTAGTCAATGAGCACCGGCTTTATTCTAAACCCTGGGCTTTCTACTGTATTAAATAGAAATATTGGAGTCTTAGGTTCAAAATCAGTCCGTGGCCTAAGAAAAATTCAGCAAGGTTGGCCTTTTTCTATAACTTGGTTTTTCTTTTTTTTTTTTTTTTTTTTTTTTTGAGGAATATTAGCCCTGAGCTAGCATCTGCTGCCAATCCTCCTCTTTTTGCTGAGGAAGACTGGCCCTGAGCTAACATCCATGCCCATATTCTTCTACAAAACTGGCCCTGAGCTAACATCAGTGCTCATCTTCCTCTACTTTATATGTAGCATGCCTGCCACAGCATAGCTTGCCAAACAGTGTGAAAGTCTGCACCGGGATCTGAACCGGTGAAACCCAGGCTGCTGAAGTGGAACGTGCAAACTTAATGGCTGTTCTTGAATGGAGATACGTGATTCTAAGGGACACTAAAAATAGCCTTATAAGAAGTAAAAAGTGGAGAGACCCATGAACCAAGCCTTCTCTCTTCAAGGCCACCATTGACCTCCATGGATGTGTCTCTGTCCTCATCTTTCTCAGCCTCAGCAACATGTAATACAGTAGACCATTTTCTTCTCCCTGAAACACTGTACCATCTTGGCAAGAGACTCCACTCTCCAGGTTTTTCTCCTGCATCTTGGCTTCTTTCTCCCAATGTACTCCACAGGTTTTTCCTGCTCTACTCCATCTTTGTATACTCTTTATCAGGTTGAGAAAGTTCCCCTTTATTCCTAGTTTGCTGAGAATTTTGTCATGATTGGGTGTTGGTTTTTGTCAGATACCTTTTTGGCACCAATTATGAAGATGATATATGGTTTTCTGCTTAAATCTGTTAATGTGGTGTATTATGGTGATTGATTATTTTAAAAAATATTAAACCAACCTTGCATTCCTGGGACAAATTTCATTTGGTCATGATGTTTTGGGGTTTTTAAAATTTATATGTTGCTATATTCAATTTGCTGATATCCCTATGTGCATGAGGGCTATTGATCTGTAATTTTCTTTTCTTGTAATATTTTTGTCTAGTTTTGATATCAGAGTTATGCTGGCCTCATAAAACAAGCTAGGAAGTGTTCCATTCTTCCTATTTTCTGAAAGCGTTGTGTATGATTGGTATTATTTCCTCCTTAAATGTTTGATAGCATTCACCAGTGATGGTGTCTAGGCCTAGAGTTTTCTTTGTGGGAAGTTTTAAAATTACAAATATTGTTTCAATAGTAGATAGAGGGCTATTCAGATCTTCTGTTTCTTTCTGTGTCAGTTTTAAGAAGTTGTGTTGTACAATGAGTTTGTTAAACCCCAGCTCAGATTCTGTTCCACACTGCCTTCTCTTTTTTTCTCTATCCACTTTTGCTAGGTAGTCTCATCTATCATCATTAGTTTAAATATGATACTTTAAAAAATTATAAACATTTTCAACACAGCTGTACAGAGAACATTATCACAAATACTCAGACCTGCCATCCTGATGTAATAGATATCACCATTTAATCATATTAGCCTCAGCTCTTTTTTTAAATGTTACAGATACACTTGTGCCTCTCCACAATCAGATTCCAATCCTTCAATTCAAAGTAACCCAAAGTTAGTGTATATTCTTTGTCCTCATGTTTTCATACTTTTACTGTAGATGTTGTTCAAGGAGACATATACACACTTATATCTAGTATTGTGTGTTTTTAATTTTATATAAAAGATATCTTAATAGTCTGCATATTTTCTCGCTCACTAGTTTATTTCAAGATTTATCCTATATCTCTATAGAGTTAGTTCATCTGTTATATGTGCTGTATAATTATGGCTATTTAATTATCCATTTTCATATTGATGGAGTTATAGGTTGTTTCTGAATTTTTGCTCCAGTGAACATTCTTGTACCTGACTTGTTAGCCTGTGAGAGAAGTGGCATTGCTGGCTCATAGAGTGTGCACAACTTTAGCATTTCTGCATCTTGCCAAATCACTTTCCAAAGTGTTGGTGGCCAGTTTATATTCCTACCAGCAATGAATGACCTTTCATACTGCTCTACATCCTTGACAACACTTAGTAATGTTAGATTTTTTAATCTTGGCTAATTTCGTATACAGAAGATGGTATCTAACTGTGTTTTTAATTTACATTTTCCTGATTACTGTCTTAATGAGGCTGAGATATTTTCATATATTTATTGTCTCTTTAAGTTTCCTATTCTCTGATTGGCTCAATCACATTATTTACCAATTACTCAATTGGGTCATTTGTCTTTTTCATATTGCTCTTTAGGGGTTCTCTCTGTAGTCTGGATTAATGATTCTTTGTTGGTTAAATGCAATTCAAATATCTTCTCCCATTCTGTGGTTTTTCTTACATTTTGTGAGGCTGTAATTTGGTTTGAGAATGGGTGAGAATGATGACTTAGAAAGTTCAAGGTTGCTTTTACTTGGGTTTCCTCCCAAAGCAACAAATAAGTTGTGCAAAGGAGAGAAAAGAGACAAGAGTGTAGAGAGATCATTGAGTCCCCCCTGCTCTTGTTGTAGTTCATGGAGATGTGCCTGAAAGCCATGGCCATTACAGTTCTCCAGGGAAAGCTAAAGTCACCAATAGCTGACCCGACCGTGGACATACACACAGATTAGATGTGGACTTTATAAGTGGAGAGGTAGGTGGTTCCAGGGTGATGAGTTGATTAGGAATTGGGGCCTTTATTGGCGTCGTCAACAGCGATGGTGATACTTGCCCTAGCCACCTCCCAGATTTGTGGCAAGCTTCATGTCAGGTGATCAATGAGAAAACTCTTTAAAAACAATAATGCCATTTCCCAGTGTAACCCAATTAACAGTAGAGATAATAAGGTAGTCCTCAGTTTGGATGTTTAAGCAGGGGCCATTTGAAGCCAGAGATAAATTGTTTTCTTTCAGGAATCAGAAAAGGCTGCACTGTCAACCCGTGTCTTCTTAAACTCGCAATGTCTGATGACGTATTTAAAGCTTAGCACCATATGGGGTGGTTTTGTTGTGTTTTCATGTGTTATATGCACAGGTGGTTGGAAAATAAAATTATGCACCTCCCACCTCGGCTGGCACCTTCTGGGCCAGAAGCCAGGCGATTAAAGCATCAAGGTGCTGAGACCCCCTCACAGAGTTTGGCTTGGACTAATTTGTCTCAGGCCACAGGCCACCAGGCGCTGTCCAAGTAGAGTTTTTGCTATTCACTGCGGAGGAGGAAGGAAATTGAGGCTGTGTGTCCAGCAGCTGCACGATCATAATGTAATTACCCACAAATATCAGGAAGCGGGGGGCGTTCTTAGCAAGTGACCCATAATGTACGTTTCATCAGTTTTCAGTTTGCCAGTTAGTCAACAAGTGCTGATGAAGTGCCCAGAGAGTACAAAGCGTGGCGTTTAGTTTTCAAATTTTAAAATCTCTGTAGCATCTGAAAGTAGAGAGTGGATTTCCAGGGCTCGTCCTCTCAGATGTAATTTAAGGGGAGAATGAATTCCTGGTCCAGTGTCTTCATTGGAAACTGGCTGAATTCTCTGCCTGTCACGTCCCTCCACGTTCCCAGAGGAGCTCTTCCGCTTTGGGCCTACGTGCTTTCATTCGGATTCTTTACTCTGAAGTATTTGTTTGCTTTTGATCCCCAATCTGTATTAATGGTGGGTTATTACAGTTACTAAACAAAATTAAATGTTGTGTTTCTCATTTCTTGGAAATAAAGTGTTGAATCTACTCCAGAGAAACCATGGCATTCTCTGAAAATAGCAATTTTTTGAGAAGCAGTAACCATGGTTGCTCTCATTTAGAAGCTGAATTGGTTTCAAATATAAAGTTTTGTTTTATGATGAAAGGGAGAGGAGGCTGTTCCTTCCTAGGGAACTGGTTGGCTCCTTCATAGTAACGGTTGTGCTTCTTCTCTCTCCATTGGGAAGGCAGACGACCAGCTGCCCCAGCTTCCTTCCCTTCTACCTCCAAAGTCTTCTTAACTCTACTTGATCTTGCTTCGTACATCGGAGGAAGAACTGTATCTTTGCCTGGTCTTTTTTTCCTTCTTAAAAAAAGTATTTTTAAATTGTACATAAAATTCCATATTCGTCCTTTTGAAAAAAGGAAATGCAACGTAGGTAAGGCTGCAGTCCCCTTTACCACCCCCTCCCCCACTAGGCCCTTCTGGACAGGATCCCTGGCATTTTCCAGGGTAGATTCCTCCAGAGTCTCATCTGTACATTGCCATATGTAACTGTGCTCTCTCTTGTACCAAATCGGCTTGTTATCCATCCTGCCTGCCAACCCTGAGACACCTGCGGCTCTGCCTGGAGGGAGGCCCTGTTAGGGTGAGCTGTGGGGATGTGACCACGTCCACACCAGAGGCTGGCCTAACCATAGTTCCTGGGCCTCACCTCCTGGCCAGCTCTGTCTGCCTCGCCAGGGCTCTGATCCCTGTGTTTACCTCTCGTCAGTAGCTGGCCCTGACTCCCATTTGATATCTCAAATGGTGGTAGGTTTTGCAGGCATGCTAATGTTCCTGTGCTGGTCCCTGGCCAGTTTGCTGTCAACTCCGTCCCCTGCTTTGCTTTGGATGGCAGAGGGCAGACCTCTGCAGGCCACATTTCTCAAGCTCTGGTGTCAGCTAGCCTCTGGCTGGTGTCGGACGATAGAAATTCCGGCAAGACTGGAGAGCAGGAGGAGAGGAGAAGCCAGGGAGTTCCTCTCTCTCTGCCCTGGTTGGCGTCGTCTTCGTTAATCCTGTTTCAGCTTCTGCAGCTGTCCTCGGCCTCTGGGCTCTGTTAACTCCGCTTCCTCCCTTCGTTCTTTCAGTCTAGAGGTGCTGGGGCTGTCCCGCTCTTCTGAATTCGGGGGTGGTCTCGCTGTCCTCTTGGCTTCTCACTCATTTTAAATGCTTAAGAGTATTTGTTAGAAGAACAGCTGGGAATGATGGTTTTTCACACTCTGGAAGTTTGTTGTATGGATTTCCAAGTTCTAGCTACTAGGACTTTTTCTTGATTCCTTTTCTGCAGAAAGCACTCATTTCTAAGAAGAGGCTAACTCCTAGGGAATTGAGAGGGATCAGGTGGCCTGAGCACCTGATATTGGGGTTTTTTAAGGGTAAATTGCCTGGTTGGCACATGTGAGCTCTAGGTATAGTTGCTTATGGAACTGTGGAAGGATTAAATCAAGTTATGGTGATAGAAAGAAAGGAATAGGAATTTTAGGACTAAAAAGGATAGTTCAGAGTTCTTCCAGTGAATATTTTGGATAGTCTTGGTCATAGAGAAATCACAGATAAGAAAGTAGGCATCATATACCTGGAGTGGAGGTATTTGATCTGGACGATGTAAGAGGCCAAGAGGTGAACGAGGCTGGCAGAGGAAGCACCTGGCGTGGTATCTTTTACATGAATAGGCTATAACAGTTTGACAGCAAATGCAATCTGCTGCCTGGGGGAAAGGGACAAGCTTTGCTATTGTGTAATCCTGTCGTAGGTCTTCGCTTTGTTCCCCCTTGACACCAGTGAATCATCTTATAGCACAAAAGTGAGTTCTGCACTTGGTCACTGGGTCTCTGGGAAACCCCGTGTAGAGAAGTGATGGGACCCTCTGCTGTTTCATGGGAGCATTTACTCCAGCGATCCAGACCACGAGTGAAAGAACTATCCTGACTTCAAGATGCAAAAAGGCCTTCCCACAGGCTGTATGCTGGGGCAGACATTGGGTTTTTGTTAATTTTTGGTAGGAATATGAAATATTAAGAAGCTTTAAGATTTTTCAACTTTATTTTCATGGACAGCTTGGGTAACATGTGAGCTAAGAATATCTTTTCATGTTAATTTCATCTGAAAACAAAAATAGAACCGAATAAGTATATTACGTAAATCCAGACTGGTTTTTTTTGCGACTGTCTCTGTATTGGCTTTATTTAAAAATATGGACGGTACCTAACAGAATGTTAATAGGCAGAAACATTGAACTTGTGCCATTTTGGCAGTTCCAACAAAGAAACCAAGTGGTAATTAAGTTTTCCCTTTTCTGGTGGAACAGTTACACAACAGTTACATTATTCTGCCATTGGAGCAGCCCTAGGAGATGTGAAGCACAGCTGGAAGCTGCACCCCATGTTGTCCATGGAAGTACCACAGAACTTTCTAGCAATCCAGCACAAATCCGCAACATAGGGTTGTTGTGGGTTTTTTTGGCTTTTGAAAATTAAAAAGAAAAAGAAAAACTGTGAAGCTTAATAGTTAATGTAGGGGAATGTTTTTCGTCTATGGATTAAGCAATACTGAAGAGAAAGCAGTATCCTAAAGGGTGTTTGTTTTAATCAGGATTCTTGGCTACCAGGGACTGAAACCCAGCGCAGATCAGCTTAAGCAAAAAAGTAGGTTTTGTTTGTTTTTATAGATCTTAGCGTAACTCACAGAATCAGAGGAAATATAGGAACCAGGGCCTCTGGGATTTGGACCAGGTCCTTGAAGCACGTCAGTATCCCCAGTCTCTGTCCACCTCCCATTTCTGCTTCTCTCTATGTTCCAGCTTTATTTTCTCAGACGTCTCCACCAGGTAGAAGGCAGGGCTGCCTGGAGTCCTGGTCTCATATCCTTGTTTCTCCTGACGAAGGAGAAAAGAGAGAAGAGAATGTGCTGTCGTCATCCCAGTCCATGTTGCACTGCCCCCTCGACCCCCAGACTCCCACCAGCTCCAGACAACAGACAGGCCTGGAGAAGGATTCAGGCACGTGCCTCCCTCTTAGCCAGAGGGATAGGTCTTGCGACTGGCGGTCTGCAGCAGGACTGTATGAAGTTGGAGGAAGAGCAGTTTCCCGAAAGAAGGGGAGGATGCTGTTTAGAAGGATGAAACTCTTTGGGTCTGCCACATTTAGCAAGAGGAAAAGAGACCTCAGGTCCAAAATATCAACTGGCTTTGGTTATGTCTAGTCAGGTTCCTAAAACTACATAGAATAGATATTCCCAGGGAATGTTAGAATTTTTTGAAAAGACATACACACACACGTCTTACATATTTTGTATAGATGTCCGTGATATGTTAAATGAAAACAAAAAGCAGGTCATAAAATAGTATATAACAGGTTCTATTTCCATAAAATAAACCAGCCCTATATATGTGTTCATATGTTTGTATATCTGTGTTTGAGTGAGGAGAAAGGTATGGAAGGATACAAAGGCTGGTGTTGGTGGTTACATCAAGGAGTTGAGAGTAGGGATTGGCGGGGGGCGGGGAGAATCAGCTTTGCCTTTATATATAATGTATTGTATCATTTCACTTGTTAAAATCTGCTTGTGTTGTGTTCGTAATTTGAGAAACATCCAATAAAGGAAAAAGAAGAGGAGCCTATTCAGGCTGACCTCAGGCGGGGTGTGGGTGCAGGGCCTGAAGGTAGAGAGCTTGGGAGTCCTGTCTTCTTAGGCTGGAAATCCAGGGCTTCCCAGATCTCCCACATTCCCAAGCCTGGGAAGCACAGCAGAGGACGTGGCAAACCAGCCTGTCTTGGAACAACAGCAAGCTGGAGAGATCCACAGTACTGTTTGTTCACCAAGCCTATATCCCTTCCAGAAAGCAGATCTGAGTGGGTCAGACCCACCACCACCCCTAATATGGCAAAATCTACCAGGCAGTGTCCTTGCCCAGGGCAGTCAGAGGCAGGGCCCTCCTGCCCAGCACTCCCGTGGCTGCCGTGGCTCAGGGACGGCCCCTGGCCGAAGCAGCTGTGGCAAGAACGGCTGGGCTGCTTGAAGTGAAGCACCTGATGTGAGCTTGACTTATGTGGGAAAGAAGAACTGCCGGGCCCCTTTTATGGAAAAGAGGGCCAAGTAGCTGGCTGGCCTGTTAAGTCTCATGGTCTGTTCAGTTTGGTTAAGGACTTCCCATGCCTGCTACAGAGTCTTGTCATAAGTAACCCACCCCTAGCAATGTACGTGGATGAGGACATGTGTGAGGTCAAGGTGTCCCCCTACCTGTTATCAGAGAGCCGCCATAATAAATGCGGTTGAAGAGACGTGGGCTGAAATCTTGATAAGGGAACTGATGATGTGCGATGTCGTGAGGTGCTGAAGATCAAGCAGATGACAGCAGCTCCACAGCAGCCAGCACTGCTATTTATTGGCTGCCTGTACTGTGCTGGGCACCATGCTGGGCGCACCACAGGCATCCTGGCGCTTGATTCTCAACAATCCATGGTGGCTGCTCTCAGTCACGATTAATAGCTGAGACTCAGAGTAAGTAATGTACTCAGGTCCCACTGTCAGTGAATGGCGGGCTTGGGTTTAGGACGTTTCCTCTCAAACCGCACAGCCTCCTGAAGAGTAAGCCTTTGTTAGCATTTCCCACTCACTAGCCTAAGGAGTCAGAGTGGTTCTGATTTTAGATGCAAGGTCTTTGTTCTTGAGATGGAATTTTTCCATCAGACTACTAAAATCCAATAAGAAAATATGGAAGGGTGTCTTTAAGACAAGTGGCTCCAAGCACTGGGAGGGGCATGCCTGTTATCTTACTGCTACCTTACTGGCTTAAGGTAGTTGCTTCTGGTGTGACCTAGCTAGGCTGCTAACTCTTGCTGGCCACAGTTGCTTATTCTGTCAAATTAAAGGGGTGGAGGAGGAGGACGTATCTCAAAAGCCTCTTTGAGCTCTAAAATCTTAGGATTCCCTGTTCTTCAGAGAATGGAAATATCTATCAGATGATTTGAAATGGCTGTTGCACACTTGAAAGGTGGCTAGTGCAACTGAGGAACTGAATTTTTAATTTTAGTTAAAGTTTAAATTTATATAACCATATGTGGCTAGTGGCTACTGTATTGGACAGCACAGCTCCTTAATTGGAAAATACTAACATGAGATGAGCATTTTAAATGCCTATACATTTTTATATACACATATTTTTAAAATTGAAAGAAACTTTTTATAATTTCAGAAAAACAGCTCGGGTTCATTACAGACAATATAGACAAGAAAAAGAAGAAAGTAAAAGGTAGTCCAAAACCACCTACTCAGAGATAACTGCTGTTGGCACCTTAGTGTCTAACCTTCTGAATTTTCTTCTATGCTTATGTCATAGGTAGCCAGCTGGCTTTCAAAAGCGTAGTATAGAATCATCCAGAAAGGGATAAGACGTTAGTAGGGGAGAATGCCTGTTTGTTGCCCAGAAGAGAGTACTGAGACAGGTTTTAGCAATCTGCCGGGGCTGATGTTTCTCTTCTGGGTGCTAGGTCATCAACCCCATGGGCTGGGATGCTTTTGGACTGCCTGCCGAAAATGCTGCCATTGAGAGGAATCTTCATCCAGAAAGTTGGACGCAAAGGTATGTATTTATAGGCATATTCAAGCACTAATATACAGAAACTTAAAAAAATTTTTTAAATCTGTGCATGAGAAATAGAAAGCAAAGCAAACAAAACATTGCAGGCTGCCAAGCGATAAGGAGAATTGTATCTATTGATGTTTATCTTTTAGTGTGCTGTGTTCTTTTTTTAAAGATTTTATTTTCCTTTTTCTCCCCAAAGCCCCCCAGTACACAGTTGTGTATTTTTAGTTGTAGGTCCTTCTAGTTGTGGCATGTGGGACGCCGCCTCAGCATGGCCCGATGAGCGGTGCCGTGGCCATGCCCAAAATCCGAACCGGAGAAACCCTGGGCTGCTGCAGTGGAGCACTCGAACTTAACCACTCAGCCAGGGGCCACCCCCTAGTGTGCTGTATTGTTATCTAAGAAATCTCAAAGAGGGTTTTGGGTATCGATTCATGTGTTCATTTTGATGCTTTGTTATTTACAAAGTTATTCTTCCATTGAGTATTTGCATTTGGAAGGGAGAAGGAGGAGAGGGTTGCATTTGTTAAATTTCTACAGTACCTCTCATCTTCTTGATGATAGTTTGAGCTATATCCAAATTCCACATTATAATTTTCTCTGAAGACTCTGTTAATGTTTTGCCTTCACTATTTGGAAGCAAGAAGAACTTAGACATTCAACACAAAAATATATGGCCAGTTTTTTCTGGGTGTGCTTTCCTCCGAGGGGGAAGCACTCTCAGTCCCACCTGTGCCTCAGGCTTCCATGTACAGTCAGGCGCCGTATAACAATGTTTCAGTCAACAACAGACTGCATATACGATGGTGGTCCCATAAGATTAGTACCATGTAGCCTAGGTGTGTAGTAGGCTATACCGCCTAGGTTTGTGTAAGTATACTCTATGGTGTTCACACGACAAAATCGCCAAATAGACGCCTTTCTCAAAACGCATCCCCGTTGTTAAGTAACGCGTGACTGTACTTATGGGCCAGCAGTGCCCATCCCTCTCCCTCCTGATGAAGTCTTGAGGCCCTCATATCAGAACCCAGCAGAATGTTCTGGGCTCACTCCATCAGCCCCTTTCACAAAGGTCTGGGGCCTTTCCTTACCTCACCCCTCAGACATGTAGAAGGGCAGTTCCAGGCCTGTCCCCTTTGTCCTTCAGCTCCCTTTGCTTTATCTTGGCCAACGCTACATTGTATAAACATCTACTGTAACATCCACTTCTCTTTTTTCTTCCTAACCCCTAGTTTCTACTTTTTCAGTTATGGTTAATTCTAGGTTAATGGGAGTGATGAAAAAAGGAGGAAATGATGATCAAATAAAATGGATCAAATATGGCATAAATTTGATGTAAGCTAGACCAGAGATTGGCAAATTATGGCCCATGGCTAAATTTGGCCCTGTTTGATTCTGTAAATAAAGTTTTATTGGAACACAGGCACACCCATTTGTTTACATATTGTCCATGACTGCTTTTGTGATAGAGTGGCTGCTTTCATGATACAGAGTTGAGTAATTGTGACAGAAACCATATGGCTCACCAAGCTGAAAACATTTACCATCTGGCCCTTTACAGAAAAAGTTTGCCAACCTCTCCACTGGAGAATAGCAGTTAAGAGGATAGCCCCTGAATCAGACCACCGAGGTGCAAATCCTGCCTTTCCTTCTTGCCAGCTTATCACCTTGAGCAAATTACTTGATGTCTCTGTGCCTCAGTTTATTTATCTGTAAAAGAGGGGTAGTCGTAGGTCCTGCTTCATGTGAATGGTTAAAGATTAAGCACTGTCTTAGTCAGCTGCTATAAAAAAATACCCTAGTCTGGTTGGCTTAGGTACAACAGAAATTTATTTCTCGCGGTTCTAGAGGCTGGGGAGTCTCAGATTGAAGCGCCTGCAGATTTGGTGTCTGGTGAGGACCTGCTTCCTGGTTCATAGATGGCCATCTCTCTGTGTCCTCACATGCCAGCAGGGGCAGGGGAGCCCTCCGGGATCTCTTTTATAAAGGCACTAATCCCATCCATGAAGGCTCTGCCCTGTTGACCTTGTCACTTCCCAAAGGCCCCACTTCCAAATACCATCACATTGGAGATTAGGTTTCAGCATATGAATTTTGAGGGGACACAAATGTTCAGACTATAGAAAGCACTTTTCTGCAAAATGCTTAGCACAAGGCCTGGAATAAAATAAGCTATTGTTAGCTATTCAGAGATTACCTAGAGAATTTTTTCATGGCTTTTCGTATTTTCAGTCTGCTTCAACTGAGAGGATGCAGTAGAAATGAATTAGTCCTTTTTCTTTAATGAAAAGAGAAGAAAAAAGGCTGTATTTCCTTATTTCATATTATATTGAAGTTGATTAATTCACTTCTCTCCCTTTTTCCCAATTGTTGTACAGTTTTAGATTTTACGTTTTGATTGACAAAGCAGATTTCTTTTGGATTTCTACAATTTGTGTGTTAAGGTCTTTTCTCTTCAGTCGACTTTAAACTTGTCAATGCTTGGCTTAAATTTGTGCGAAATACAGATATGTGGTTGGGCCCGGAGTGCACATATCAAAGGGGCTGCCTATCTGAATGGCCAGAGGAATGGCCACGCCTCAGGGCTGGTGTGGTTTCTAGTAGATTCTGTATTAGTCCCTAGAATAGGTGTCTTCTAATATGCTGATATTTTCGTTGATTCTTAGTGATTAATTTTTTTTGCCAGGACAAAACAACACTTAAAGCCCTTTTGAATAATCCAGACTTTTACAGTTTCCCTTCATATTCTCAAAGTGTCGTTTTTTTATGGCTTTTCCCTCCTCTAAAAACCGAACTCTCTTCCCTTTGTTTCACAGTAATATTAAACACATGAGGAAACAGCTTGATCGACTGGGCCTGTGCTTCAGCTGGGATAGGGTGAGTCTGCCTTTTTCTGGAAGGTCTTCATTTTAATGAAGGTCCTGATTGCACACTTACTCCACGTTCCTTCTCTTGGGTTGGGATAAGGGAAGGGAGGGAGGCAGAAAACAGGAGGGCAGGATGAGCATTCCAGAAACAATTTGCCTGAAAATGAGTAATTTTCTGTGGGATTAAGCTAAAAGAGTGAACTTCTTATTTAACTTCACAGTTGGCAATGATTTATGTGTGGACAAAGCTTTGCACAAGGATTTCTCCTGTTCTCAGCAATAGTTTAAAAAGAAAGACTGTTAGAATCTATCTAAAAGTGATTAAATGTCAACCCATTTGGTCCGTTTAGGTAATTAGGTGTTAAGTTGATTGACCATTTATTTACCTTTTGTTCCAAGTATGAAGTTGACAGCCCATAATGAGTTTTCACAGATAGCCATTCGTATAAAATGCTTTCAAACTGTATTAAACCAGTGGAGAATTCCAGACCTGGGAAGAGTTCACTGAAGACCACCTGGATGTTAGGAACACTCACGCTAAATATGAACTGAGCCCTTCAAAGCTCTGGCCAAAGGCCCACTCCTTAGACATTGATGAGTGATCTGTTAGGTAAGGTAGACTCCTGCTTGTCCCCTCCACGAAGGGCCCTTCCAATGTCATAAGCCCTCTTGGCATCCCGTTTACTCCACAGAATGATTGAAGTTTTCATTGCTGGGCCTGTCAAGTTCAAATTCACATCGTTTTACTCATGAAAAGCAACTGGAACAAATCCAAATGAGATTTCCTTCTCTTCCTCCCCCAACCGTTTTGTAAATGATTGAGATTTGATGAGTACAGTGAAAAAGTGCAAAAGGCAAACACATTTGAACAGTCCTTGATTTTTTCTTTTTTTTGGTATCTCCTTTAGGTAAGATCATGAGCTGAATCAAGTTCTAATTGCACCACTGATGCCATTTTTACCACTGACTTGCAAGGTCGCCAGTGTTTCATTTGGTGGAGGTGTGAAAAGTCCTGGCACCTGGGACAAGGGGCAGTAAGGAATTGCTGATAGAGAATGAAATGCTGTCTAATGCAGAGAGAACTAAGTAATGTCCAAAGCTCTCTAGAGATGAAATGACAGATTCCTTGAGGGCAAAGATGGACTTGTTAACCCTCTAGGATGATAACTAGCCTAGTCCTGCACAGGAATGTCAACCATCAATGGTTCAAAAAATTAATGGATTATTTTCCTTATCATCATAGAAGATTAGAAAGTACCAAAAAGTGTAAAGAAGAGCATAAGTCAGTGTGGCTGATTTAACATCCTTATATGGTTCCTTGCCGTCTTTTATTTTGGAATCATAAATATCTATGTAATTTACTTTTCTAAAACTTAATTCATATACGTATTTCTTAATCTTGCTTTTTTTTACCCACTATTCATGAAAATTTTCCCATTTTATTAAGTATTCTTTGAAAAAGTGACTTTTGATGGCTGTATAGTTTTCCGTCTTATGAATATATCATTACTTATGTATCCTTTCCCTTACTATCATACATTTAGATAGGTTTATCTGAGGTCTTTCTATTATAAACACGGGTTCTCAATCCCTCCTGTGCAGATCTGGAGTTCAGAAACTCTAAAAACTGAAAGCTTTTTCATAACTCACTTGACTGTGAAACCTGACCTGAACTGATGTTTATCTCCCTAGGAATGAATGTCATATATTTCACTATAGGAATCGTAGTATAATTGACTACCAGATACTCTCCCAGACCTAGCTGAGTGAATACGCTATTATCTTTTAGTATCCAAAAATGTCAATTCTGAATCACATTCGACTGCAGGCATTTGAGATAAAGGATTTTGAACCTACAGTGCAATGTTGTAGATAAATGTCACAGTGTTGCTACCACTGTCTAATAGTTACTGAGCACTTACTGTGGGCCAGGCCCCTATAATTATCTCTTTGGATCCCTAGATCCAAATGTAAGTACTTTTATTGACATCATTTTATTGCTGGTTACCCAAGTGGCAGGGCTGGGCTAATCCACTGGCCAGTTTGACTGCTATGTTTATCCCCCATACCTGGGGCAGAAATCTTGGTACACATATTTTATTATTTAATATGAATTCTTAAAAAAAGCCATGAACAAGTTTAAGGCTTATGGTACTTAAAGGATACTTAAAGGTATAACTTGGCTTATGGTCCTTAAAGGAGTAAAGACTATGCAAATCCTCACTCCCAAGTTGTTACATGGGTGTTTTCACCTGTGTTTCTTTCCTCATTGGTGATAGTGAGCTTGTTTCATGTGTTTAATGACTGACTGAATTGGGTGGGTGTGTGTGAATGACCTAAATCATTTAGGCTTTTGCTCATTTAGGTAGGGAGTGCTTGTCCTTTTCTTAATGATTTTTATTTTGTTACAAATACTTTTCCTCGATTCGTCATTTGCTTTTCATTTTGTGGATAGTGGGATTATGGTCAGCACACAGAGTACTTGGAAAGATCTGCTGTGAGATAGATGAATACATTCATATTTTCTTCCCAGTCTTTTATGGTTTAATTTTTACATTTAGCTCAGCTGGATTTATTTTACTGTATAAGATAAGGAGTTACTACTTTTTCTAAATAACCAATTGTCGCTGGCTTTTATTTTTAAACAGTCCTTTCCTCATTGATTGAAAAGGCTACCTAACTATAACCTAGTTCTTTTATACTATTATGCCTAAGTTCTGTTTCTGTCCATTTCATCCATTTACAATACCATTATTAAACTATTTTTAATTACTATTGCTTTATAATTGGTTTAAAACCTGGTAACGGAGCTTTCCTCTTATTGTCTCATGTTAAGCATGCCATCCCTACTATCTTGTGTTTCTGTTTTTTTGATATATTTTGCCCATTTTCGTAAACTTTTAGCCTTTATTTGTTGAATTCTTTTGGTATATCACTTGTGGATGCAGTTAATTAAAAAATTTAAAAGATGGGCAAATCACTGGGGGGATGGGGGTTTATTTTTTTTTCTTAAGGATTGGCACCTGAGCTAACATCTATTGCCAATCTTCTTCTTTTTCTTTTTTTTCTTCTTCTTCTCCCCAAAGCCTCTCAAGTACATAGTTGTATATTCTAGTCGTAGTTCCCTCTAGTCGTGCTATGTGGGACGCCACCTCGGCATGGCCTGATGAGCGGTGCCATGTCCGCGCCCAGGATCTGGACTGGTGAAACCCCAGGCCACTGAACGGAGTGGGCGAACTTAACCACTGGGCCATGGGGCCAGCCCCTAGACTTTTTAAAACATAGTTTTAGCTGTCCTTTTCTTCCATGGTGTCTTGCATTTTGAATTTTGCTTTCTTTAAGCCTCTAGAGGCTTAAACAAATATCAATTCTATTTTTTATTCTGCTAAAAGATAGCTTTAAGAGTTTTAAAAAAACATATTTAGTATCAACGTAAAAAATTATATATTTTTTGTTCCCCATGTAAAATAAGGAAGTTAGCAGACAGTTACACTTCCCACTTTCTAAACCTATTTTTCAGAGGTGTTTTTTATATATATACATGTATATATATTATGAGATTTTAGGCCTAGTTTATTCGTATATTGTAATTTTTCTGATCATGTGTCATTTCTTCAACAGCTTCTAGTTTTAAAATCACATTCCTAACAATTGTGTAAGTTGATGCTCCTTAACTAGTTTCACTGCTCATCAGTAGACCTTTTAGAACATGACTGCCAGTTTTTAAAATTTTGATTTGTGAAAATTTTAAATCATGCTTTTTCTGACATCATACATTATTTTCATAACTGAGAATGACTTTCCATTGCTTTCACCTGTGAACAGCAATTTACTGAGGTTTGGAATTCTTTTTGCTTTCAAATCTCTGTAGTAGACTTGATCCCTGATCTATGTCTCTCTCTTTTTTTAAATGATTATAGACTCACAGGAAGTCACCAAGATAGTATAGAGAGATCCTATGTGCCCTTCACCCAGCTTCCCCCAATTATAACATTTTATATAACTACAATGTAATATGAACACCAGGAAATTGATGCTGGTACAGTACTATTAGCTACAGTACAAATCTTGTTCAAATTTTTACCAATTTTCACATGCAGTTACGTGTGTGTGTGTGTGTGTGTGTGTAGTAATAGTAGGTCTTTGCAACTTAATCACATGTATAGATTTATGCAACCACCACTACCTGATCTGTTAGTTTTAGTGGAGAAGTCTGAGACCATCCCAAACTGTCTTTGTACGTATAGTAATAATCTTTATACCCCCATTTTGATGCTTGTGGATTCTTTCTGTCTCTGCCCTTGCCATTTAAAATTTTCATCAGAGTGTATCTCAGTGTCACTCCTTTCCCTTTAATTTTGCCTGGTGCTTAGTGACCGCTCTGATCCGCACTTGTGGGTCTTTCCTTGTGGCAGTTTTTAGGCTCTCTCTCAAGAACACTGCCCGTTGGCGTGTGCTCTCTTCACTGTCCTCCATTGTTGTCACCGCCTCCCTCGTGATTTTGGTCTCTTTGTTCTTCTCTGCCTTTTGGAAGAACTTCTCAAGTTTGCTTTCCACATCACTGCTTCTGTTTCTGTTGAATCACTGCTGCTTTGTATGGTTTCTAATGCAGATGTTAATTTCGCCATTGTATTTTTAGATTTATTCTTATTTTTCCTTATCTCATTCAGTTCCCATTTTCTTTCTCAAGCCTCTTGGCTAGATGCTTTTCTTCCTTTTTCTTTTGCTATTTTATCTCATCTTCACAGACCATATATGTTCAGAAATTTTCTTGAGAATACAAAGAGATGCTCTTGAAAAATGATTTTTGCTTCCTGTGATAAACCTTTTTACAAGTTTGGAATGCTCTGTTCTCCTTATTTGTTTAAGGACCTTTTCATAGACACTATGTGGATTTTTTCCCCTGATTCCTGAGTGAGGTAGACTAGTATATCAATGTAGAGATATATTAGCCCGAGGGGAATGGAGTGGAAGCTCGTAGTCTCCGCGTCATTTCTTTATTTCTGAGTTTGGGGAATCCACCGCTCCTGGTCATCTTTCTCTTTGGTCTGATCTTTACCCAGGTGTGAGGTGTAGCATCACAGACACCCCTGACCGTGACTGCTTGAAGTGCTGCTGAGCCCCCACAGCCAGACATGTCCAGTTTGTGAGCTTTCCATCTGTCCCGTAGCCCACTGTCCCCACTGGACCTGGCCGTTTTGAGTAAGGGGTGCTAGAGCCCTGCTTCTCAAGAACTCAGCCTGTTCTTAAGAAGGGGAGATGCGGTTTGGCTTACGGTATTTTTCTTCTATCTGGTCCCATCTGCCAAAATTCCTTGACATTTCTGGCATGGCAGTGGCACCTTCTGTTGTTTCCAGTACTGGCACAGTCCCCTCGACCCCCGTCTTGATATTCTGTTGGTCATTTTAGTGGGAGTAATGGAAACCGGTTTAGATGTGTGTGTTCTCAATACCCTCTTGCCCAGGAGCCCACCACTGCTTTTTACTAAACTTTTACAATCTGTTTTGTTTGTTCATACAGAGCAGCAGCAAAGTGAGGAGGCAGAGAAGTTGGTTATTTAATTGACTAGGCGAATCTGTCCTTTGCAAGGAACATTCCTAAGGTCTCGTAAAAGCTGGAGAAGTCAGCAGATGGCTAGCTGACAATTAACAGAATATTTAAAACACAGATTGGCTCAGAAATGTTATCTTCCTCCCCCAGATGGAGAAAACCAACTTCAAAACCTGGGTCATGACCTCATTCTTCCTACCTCTCCCTGAATAGGAATCCCTGTAGGAATGGTCCAGCTCTTGAGCTGCGTTCTTGTCTTTCTTACATAAAGGCTTAATTCTCTGAATTAAAAAAAAAAAAAGCATACATTTCTGGAATTAATGCATTTCTGGTGAGCCAAAATGATAACACAGTGAAACTGTGTTTCACTTTTTCAAATGTTGTTCCCAAAACAGCTTGTATCGTCTTAAGGAGAAGGAAAGTAAGAAACCAAAAGCGGAATTGTAGTAGCTGAACATCTAAGGGAAGAGTAAAGAGGAAATACAATTTCAAACTGTGCCATGAGATAGATGTGTTTCTTTGTGGAGTAATTGGCAGCATTTCTGAGGAGCAGGTGTGGACCCCATTCTAGTCCTTTGGGTTCAGGTTATGGTCTTGGTGATCATGAGTTGGTCCTAGAGGATGGCCTTGTGACTTCCTTATGACAAATGACAGAATGAGCTGCTAAGTTGCTTAGTATGGCCCATTGAGGCAAGTGTGTCTCCGACTTCGATTTCTGCCTTCTCACTAGTGCTCTGGTGCCTGAGTTGGTTCTGGACCAGGCCTTGGCTATGAATCTGTTTTTTTTTCTTTCTTTCTTTTTCTTTTTTGAGGAAGATTAGCCCTGAGCTAACTACTGCCAATCCTCCTCTTTTTGCTGAGAAAGACTGGCCCTGAGCCAACATCCGTGCCCATCTTCCTCCACCTTATACATGGGACGCCTACCACAGCATGGCTTTTGCCAAGCAGTGCCATGTCCACACCCGGGATCCGAACCGGTGAACCCCAGGCCACCGAGAAGCGGAACATGTGAACTTAACCGCTGCACCACCGGGCCGGCCCTCTTGGCTATGAATCTTGATCGAAGTAGACTGTGGGGCCTGATTTTTATCAGGAATCATCTGGATAATTGTTTGGGGGAACAGTCCCTAGGAGTTCGCTTCAAGATCATACATATATAACCAGGAAAATAAAAGTCCAAACCAGAAAGGATTTAAGGTAACGCCTGTGGAATCCTCCAGAGGAGGGGTGTGTTATTTGTTATGGTGCTTGCTGAGCAATCCCCAAACACTCATACTCCAGTGTAAAATCAAAACAAACAGAAACGTTTATTCCAGGACTGGGCATAAACGATGTTTGGATAAACTTTTCTTGTTCTCCCTTACTGGGATAATCAAGAGTTGACTCTTTGCTGAGTTTCTTTATTGTGGAAGTGTTATGAGTTTTTATTTATACTCATTTTCATTGCAGTTTAAATTCTGTGTCTGATTTCCTTCTCGTGTTTCTACGCTCAGTCTTCTGTACCTGTTGGTGCCCGTAGTGAGACTGACGGCTTTGTCTATCGGTCCCATTTGGGCCAGGCAAACCCAGGAATTACTGCCCCCTAAGACAGTCATCCATCGAGGCAAACTCAAACGTGTCCTCCCGTCTTCCCCAAAGGCAGCGTGGGCTGAGAGGGATGTGGAGTGTGGCGATATTGGAGCAGTGGAAGAGGCACATCCCAACTCTGCTCTATCAGAATCTTTACCAGGACAGGCTTTTGGTGACTTTGAGCTTTTTCAAGCTTTATCCATCAGTGCTGCATAGCCTGCGTAACGTGGGGGGCCGCTGAGGTGTTCATGGCATCTCCACCACGTGCACAGATCTCTTTGCTTCTGTTTCTCTCACTCTCTCTCCGTCTTTCTTCCCTTTCACTGTCCTCTTTCCATTCTCTTGTTTTCTCTCGTCCCTTTCACTTGACTTACCTGCTTTCCTTTTCTTCTCTTTCTCCCGTCGTCTTTTTCTTCTGTCTCTCTCTTTTTTTGTGTGTGTGATTTTTTATTATGGAAAATTTCCACCTTATACTAAAGAAGTGAGAATAGTGTAGGGAACCCCCAAACACTCATCATCCAGCCTCAATGGTTGCAATCTGATTTCATCTACACCCTTCTACTCTGAATTTTTTTGCAGCAAGCCCCAGACATCATATAACTTCATCTGTAAAGAGTTCAGTATATGTTGCTAAAAGATAAAGGCTCACTCCTTCCTTCTTCGTGATTCTCTTATCACACCTAAAACAGTTAACGATAATACAGTAACATCATGGGATACCAGTCATTTTGCAGATTTCCCTGGTTGCCTTGTATTTCTTTATACTGTGGGTTTGTTTCCCTGCACTTCTGCTGGTCATTGTTTAGCCTTTTCTTCCCCACCCCATGTCATTATCATGGTTTGGGAGCAGTATCCTTTCCATCCAAAACACGCAAGCTCTTTGGCCCATATCTGCATGAGTTTATTTTCAAAGAAAGCATGATTTGTATGATTACAAAGTGCAAATTATTACTGTTTCAAGGCCCTTACTACCTTGGCATTTTATTTACATAGAGGACCAGACGTTTGATAGGAAGGGTTAAACTCCAAGAAATAATGCAGGCTCCAGGATAACAGAAAGATATATTTTTAATGTTTTTTCTTTTAAAATAATTTAAAGAATAACTTAAAACTAAAAGAACTTAGGGACAAGTGAGTGCCTGGAAACCTGGTTGGGAAGATTCCCGTTGTGAAAGCTCAGAGCTGTGGTTGCCTTGACAACATGTAACAGGCACTCGAGGTGTTTGACTTTCCAAGTCCTCTTTCAAATCCTTACAGAGGTGAAGCAGTTTGTCTGTCAGATCTCTGGCTTTGGATTACTTGTTCTTCCTCAGAGTCAGAAAATTGACCTTTTTCTAGAGGTTTTCCTTTGGTTGGGAGGGAAAAGGTGATACCTTTGTTTTAGCTGAAATGAATTGACGGTTTATCTTTTAGCGCTCACCTGTTTACAGGAAGGCTGGTACTGGTGCGTAAGGTTTGTGTTCAAAACTGTAGTCGTCTTGAGGTTGAGAAGCACATTTCATCATGAATACGTAACACACATGCAGCTGACCGCATGCAAAGCTGTGCCAGCTCAGTTTACCAGCCTAAAACATATGCGGTCAGTTTTTCCTTGCCTCAGCCAGGATAGCCTTCTTGGACTCTTCAGCTCCAACTAAAGACTTTTCCGCTGCTCAGTAAATGTGGCCATTCAAGGAAGCATTTTGTTTTATCTGAAGTCCTTACTGGTGGTCATGAGCCCAGTCAGATTATCCCTATCAAGGGTGGACACTCTGGCTAATGGGAATAGAATTTCCTGATTTAATGCTTGTTAAGTGCTTTTAGGAGATGGGATCTTGGATGTACATCTCAGAGGACTGGGTTTTAGGGTGAGTCTTGCCATTCACACATAATGAGCATGATCTGTTGCCCCTCTGAGCCCCAGTTTCTCTCCAAGGGAATGTTTCTTATGGTAATCAAAGAGATTAATCACTCTTTAAATGCCTTAGAAAATAATAGTACAAAACCTCCCTCTCCACAGCTGAATCAGGCCTCCAGGTCGGTTTCACACATCAGCCAGGTGCAATCTTTGGTGGAATGGGCACCTGTAGTTGTCTGGATACCATGGGCTTTAAGTGTGTTGGGAAGCAATATCTGAAAGGTCTTGAAGATGAAGTTGTTACTCCATGAAAGTAACAAGGATTACCTATGTGTGTACTTATACCAGTGGTTCTTTCTTAAACTCTGCGAGCATCAGAATCACCAAGAGGGCTTGTTAAAGCACAAATTTCTGGGTCCCACCCCCAGAATTTGTGATTCAGTAGGTCTGTGATTTTGTTTTTCTGTTTGGAAAAATGATCCCAAACCTTATTAGGTAGGAATCAAAATACAAGCTGAGCATCAATTCTTTCTGACATAAGGTAAAGCATAAATGAATAATAAAAATGAATTTTTAAAAAATAGGCAATATTTTTGCAAATACAAGAATAATTTTCATAACTTCTTTAATTGTGAAATATTAGATATGTACAGACTAGAGCATAAAACATGTATGTGTAGCTTAATACATTATGGTAGTGTTTAGCCACCACCTAGATTAAGAAAGTAAACTTTGCCAGCACCCAGAAGCTCTCTGTCAGCCCTTTTTCAATCACGACTCCATTTCTCCCCACTGCAGGTAACCACTGTTCTGCATTTATGATCATTACTGCCTTGTTTTCAATATAGTTTTACCACCTACACATGGCTTTTAAAGTTACATAAATGGAATCACATAGTATGTGTTCTTTTGTGTCTAGCTTCTTTAGCTCAACATTTTTTCTCCATTTTATTATACAATTTTTTCAAACATTTGGAAAGGTTGAAAGAATAGTACAATGAACATTCATTTGCCTCCCACCTAGATTCAACAGTCATTGACATTTTGCCTTATTTGCTTCATAACTTGCAGACATGGTGGCATTTTGCCCCTAAATACTTCGTCATTCCTGTCTGAAGACTTAAGACGTCCTCCTACATAAGCACAATATCATTTTGACAACTAAGAAAATTAACAGTAATTCCATAATATTATCTAATATCCAATCCATATGTGAATTTCACAGTTGTCCCAAGAATGTCTTTTATAGCTGTTTTTATCCTAGACAAGTTAGTGTCCTATTGCTCTCCTCCTCTATCTGAAACATTTCTATATTCCTATCCTCCAGACTGCTAATTCTGTCCTCCATATTATCAGCCCTGCTGTTCAGGGAGTCCAGATTTCTCTTTATCTCATCCATTGTGTTTTTCATCTCCAACATTTCTGATTGGTTCTTCTTTATAGTTTCAAGCTCTTTTGTAACGTAGCTCCTGAACTTGAGTTGTCTATCTGTATTCTCTTTTAACTTCTTGGGGTTTTTAAGGATAGCTATTTTGAATTCCTTGTCATTTAGGGTATAGATTTCTGTATCTTCAAGATTGTTTTTGGGGTCCTTGTCATTTTCCCTCTGTTCTGGAGATTTAATGTATTTCTTCATACTGCTTGATGGCGTGGATTTGTGCCTCCGCATAGAGATAGAATTTGGTTACTGCTTCCACTTGCTGCCACTAGGAGGAGGGGGCAGAAGCTGTGTAATCTGCGCCCACCAGGATCCCCATCAGCTGTTCCTGACTGAGCCTGGGCCACTCCTTGATATCACAGTGGCCCTGTGGGGTCTCCTGTCAACTGTGGGAACAATCACACAGGGGTTCCAAGTTGCTGCCGCCTGCTCCCACAGACCTGCCTAGAAACGCTCCCCACTTAGGGTCTGCAGCAGTGTTAGGGGCTTTCAAGGCAGCCAGGAGTTTGTGCACCCAGACTTGCAGCTCTGCTGCTGTCTGGTCCTAGGTTGTACCAGCTGTTGTGCTTGTTGTTGGGGCCTCCCCACTGAGTCTGAGCCTGTGCCATTCCCTCGGACTGTGGTGGGATTGTGGACTCTCCCACTGGTCAAGAGCATGATCACACCGGGGCTCAGGGCTACTGTCGCCTGCTTCTACAGTCCCAGCAGTCATCCTGCCCCTTTGGGGCTGCTGTGATACTGTGGACATTTGTGGTAGCCAGGGGCACTTTTGCCTAGGCAGCAGATGTGCCACTGTCTGTTCCTAGGTTGCATCAGCCTTTGAGCTTGGTCAGGGGGGCCTCCCCACTGGGATGGAGCCCAAGTCTCTCCCTGAGGCCACAGTAGGACTGTGGACTTTCCCACCAGACCTAGGAGTGATCACACTAGGGCCCAGATTGTCCTCACCCACCCCTGTAGTCTTGCTGGATCTCTTGCCACTTCAGGGCCACAGCAGAGCTATGGGCATTTAAGGCAGCCAGCAGTTTGTTTGCCTGGACTCAGAGCTGTGCCGCATCTGCTTCTAGGCCACACCAGGCTTTGTGCTTGGTGGGCAGGGCCTCTCCACTATGGCCAAGCTGAGTCTCTCCCTGGGGCCCCCATGGGACTGTGGATTTTCCCACTGGACCCAGGAGTGATCACGCTGGGGCTCAGGATTCTCACCACCTGCTCCACGGCCCCTCTGGATCTCACTTGCCCCCTCAGGGCTGCAGCAGAGCTATGGGCATTTAAGGCAGCTGGTGGTTCACTTGCTCAGCCATGCCGTGTCTGCTCCTAGGTTGCACTAGCCTTTGTGCGTGGTGGGTGGCCTCCCTACCAGCTCTGAGCCCAAGTCACTCCCTGAGGCCACAGTGGGACTGTGGATTTTCCCACTGGTCCAAAGAGCAACCATGGGAGGCTCAGGGCTATAGTCACCTGTTTCCACAGTCGTGCTGATGCACACGCCCACCCTCAGGGCTGCAGCGGTGCTATGAGCTCAGGAAGAGAGTTACTCACAGGTACTGGGCTGTCTGGGGGCCAGAGAGTTCTCACCTATCTCTGCCTCCTCCCCAGGGATAGTCCATCCACCTTCTGATGTATAGCAGTGTGGGTCTCTCAGGCATCCTGAGGTACTGTGTGAGTATCCTCCACTGATCAGTGAACGTCTATTTAATTGTAGTTTGAAGTGGGAGAGACGAAGAAAACCTCTCACTTCGCCATGTTGCTGACATCCTCTGCTTAGGGTCTTACAAGGCCAAAATCAAGGTATTGGCAGAGCTGTGTTCCTTACTGGATGCTTTACAGAAGAGTCCACTTCCTACCTCATTCAGGGTGTTGGCTGAATTCAGTTCCTTGTTGGTTGTAGAACTAGGTCTTTTTTTCCTTTTTTTGCTATTATTACAATGCTACTATGAACATTCCTGTCTGAATCCTTGTACCCAGAGCACTGATTTCTGTCCGCTTATACCTAGAAGTGGAATTACTGGGTCATTGGCTATATGTATGGTCAGGCTTTGTAGCTCTTGCTGATTTTCCAAAGTGGTTGTACCAATTTACATTTCTGCTCAAGAGTGTATTAACATTTCCTTTCTTCCACATTTTCACAACAGTTGGTATTATCAGACTTTTTAAATTTAGCTAATCTGGTGGCTCTCTCACTATGATTTTAAGTTCCTTGATTACTTATAGAGTTGATCACCTTTTTGTATCTTTCTTGGCTATTTGGATATCCTTGTTTTGGGAAATGCTTTTTTCCTAATGGGTTATCTTCCTTTTCTTGTTGATTTGCAGGAGTTCTTTATGTATTCTAGATAGAATCCCTTTGTCAATTACATGTGTTGCAAATACCTTTCCCACTTTGTGTCTTGCATTTTTAATCTTTTAAAGATGACTTTTGTATGTTCATTTCATTGTAACCAAATTTATTAATCATTTCTTTTATGGTTAGTGTTCCTTGTGTCCTGTTTATAAAATATTTCTTTATAAGTAATTCCGTAAGGAAATTCTCCTGCATTATTTTCTAAAACTTTATTGTTTCTCCTTTCTCATTTGGATCTCCAATTTACCTAGAAATGATTTTTTTGTGAGTAGTATGAACTAGGGATCCAATTTCATATATCCCATATGAAGGAAAGAGTTGCTTTAGGTATTTATGTTTAACTTGGAGAGATGACAGGCCTTTACCCAGAGGTTACCCCAAAACCTCTCGACTGCCTTATGTTTGTTCTTTGTCTAGCCTCATTTCTCCTTTTCTGAAAGCCACAATTTAAAGCATTTTGCTGATATTTTTGGTTTTTAATTTACTAAATTAAATTCCACTGACATCTGTTTTCAGGTTTATGAAACTCTTTGGAAATGAGGGGGTTTATCAAATGAATTGTTTGGTTTGTCATTTTAGGTTTGTAAATTGACAAATAGCCTGTGATGGTGTTTGTAAATAGTAGTGCTTAGAGCAGGGGTGGAAAACAGGCCAGGGCAAGAGAGTGACGTGAGGCTAACTGGCACTGTTAATGAGGTGTTTTCTGTATTATACTGAAAGTTCTGGGGATGGCGTTTCCTCTGGAGTTTCACACTTAGCTTTCAGATATCTTTCCTATAAGAGAAATTCACTTAAGATGTCCAGTCACTTTGAAGGATAAGCCATCCCAGAATGAGAGTTATTCATAGTATCTAATAGCCCTAAATTAACTTTTCAAATAACCTTTCAAACTTACTGTCAAAACATATCCTTTGTTTGAGGAATTCTATGCAGAAATGAATTTCAGGTGAGCCTAGGAAAATATAAAACTTTTCTTCCACGAAGATCCTAGAAGGTCCAAGGGAAATTGGCAAATGGCCAAAGGACAGTGCCAGCTAAACAAATTTGCAAGGAAAAAAGAAATAAAAGGTAGGAGGATTGAGGAATTAGACTCCACCTCTTAATGTGAGGAGCAGCATGCATATATAGACAGGGAAGGACTTGCTGGTGGCTGTCTTTGGAGATTATCAACCATGGAAGAAATGGATGGAATCACTGAGGGAGAGTATAGAGAGAACAGAGGGCCCAGGATGTCCTTGATTTGGAGGGTCAAGAGACAAGGAGGAGCCAAGAGAAAGTCCCAGGGTTGGAGGAGAATTGCAATAGTATAGTACCACAGATACTAGGGGAAGAGTGAGTTTCCATGAAGAAAGATTAAGAGTAGCCCCTGGAAAAAAGGGAGAAATGGGGCCCAGAAAGCCACTGATGGTCAAGTTGATTATAAAAACAAGCTTTGGGGGAATGGATTCTAGGAAGATGGCAGAGTAGGTAGCACCAGGAATCTGTCTCCTCACCTGGACAATGATTGCACTGGCAAAATCTGTCTGATGTAACTATTTTGGAACTCTGGAGTCTGTTGAAGTCTTGCAACTTCCAGGGGAAGGATTAGATGGTAAATTGCAGTTAATTTTGGTCAGTTTCAGCTCTTAGCCCAGCAGTGGCTACCAATCCCTCACCTTCCAGGCTGCTGGCAAGCAGCTGTGCATGTGTTTCTGGAATAGCTTGCAAGCAGCTTGAGGGAGCCGGGGTGAGCAATAAGGACCTTCCAAATATCAGGGATCTATGTTCTTATTGCCACTCTGATCACAAAGGTGCAGAAACAAGAGCAGGCACCCATTGTTGAACATGCTTTCTCCCCCTGGACTTTTGCAAACCCCTACACTTCATCTGAAGAGACTTCTAGGGGATTTGAAGGGCTAGTGCCCTTCCCTCCACTTCATTTTTCTGTTTTTCTTCTTTTGGGAACCAGACATTAAAGACTAGGACATTCAAAAGCAAGCCCATACGTAGGGGCAATTAGAAAGTCACTGTGGATGCCCAGGGAAAGGTGCAGAATCAGAAAACACACCTCAGCCTGATTGTTGGCACACAGACAGCCTTCAACAACAAATCAAAATAAAACAAAAGCAAATAAACAATTCTTCAGAATGGAGGAGAATCTGATTTCCTGAGTTACTGCATTATTACATTCAAATGCCCATTTTTTTTTTTTTTTTGGTGAAGATTAGCCTTGAGCTAACATCTGCCACCAATCCTCCTCTTTTTGCTGAGGAAGATTGGCCCTAAGCTAACGTCTGAGCCCATCTACCTCTATTTTTTATGTAGGATGCCTACCACAGCATGGCTTGATAAGCACTGTGTGGGACCATGCCCTGGATCCGAGCCAGCAAGCCCTGGGCTCCTGAAGTGGAGTGTGCAAACTTAACTGCTATGCCACCAGGCTGGCCCCTGAAATATCCAATTTTTAATAAAAATATCACAAGACAGGCAATGCAACAGGAAATTATGACCCATTCAAAGGGAAAAAGTAAAGCAAGAGAAACTATCCCAGAGAAAAGCTAGATGGCAGACTTGCTAGACAAAGATTTTAAAACAGCTGTCTTAAAGATACTCAAAGAACTAAAGGAAGATATAGAGAAAGTCGAGAAAATAATGTGTGAACAAAGTGGAAATATCAATATAGAAGTAGAAAACCTAAGAAACCAAATAGAAATTCTAGAGTTGAAAAGTACAGTAACTGAAATGAAAAATTCACTAAAGTGATTCAAAAGCAAATTTGAACAGTCAGAACAAAGAATCAGTGAACTTAAAAATAGGAAAATTGAAATTATCAAGTCTGAGGAACAGAAAGAAAAAAGATGAATAGAAGCGAACAAAGCCTAGGGACCTATGGGACCTTATTGTATAAGCTAAGATACGCATTGTGGGAGTATGTGGAGTATGTGGGAGTATACACAATAGGAGAAAAGAGAAAGAAAGGGACAGAGAGAATATTTGAAAAAATAATGGCCAAAACTTTCAATGTTTGATGAAAAACATGAATATAAACATCCAAGAAGCTCAAGGAATTCCATATAGGATGAACTCAAAGAGACCCACAATGACACACATTATAATTAGTCAAATGCCAGAAACTAAGAGGAAATCTTGAAAACAGCTAGAGAAAATTGATTTCTCACATGAAAGGGATCCTCAATAAGAATGTGAGCAAATTTCTCCTCAGAAACTTTGCAGGTCTGATATATTCTAAGTGCTGAAAGAAAAAAAAAAAACTGTTGACCAAGAATCCTATATCTGGCAAAACTATCCTTCAAAAGTGAGGGAGAGATTAAGACATTCCCAGATAAATAAAAGCTGAGAGAGAACTGCCCTGCAAGAAATGCTAAAAGGAGTCTTGCAGGTTGGAATGAAAGGACACGCAACAGTAACTCAGATCTGTATGAAGAAATAAAGATCTCAGTAAACGTAAATACATGGGCAATTATAAAAGTATTATTATAAAAGTAATATGTAACTCCACTTTTTGTTTACTACTTGATTTGAGACTAATACATTTTTAGAAAAACAATTATTAGCCTAAAAGCTATTGTAATAACTTTTGTTTGTAATTTCTCATTTTGTCTTCTACATAATTTAAGAGACTAAAACATAAAAAATAATTATTACTTTATGTTTTGAGACACAATATAAAAAGATGTAATTTTGTGGAATCAATAATTGAAAGGGGTAGGGATGGAGCTGTATAGGAGCAGAGTTGTATGTTACTGAAGTTCAGCTGGTGTAAATTAAAATTCAAGTTATAACTTGAGGATGTTAAGTGTAATCCTTACAGTAACCACAAAGAAAATAGTTGTAGAGTATGCACAAAAAGAAACGAGAGGGAATAAAATGCTTCACTACAAAAAGTCAGCAAAACACAAAAGAAAACAGTAATACAAGAAGTGAAGAACAAAAAAGCTGTGAGGTATATAAAAAACCAATAGCAAAACATAAAAGCAAATCTCTCCTATCAGCTATTACTTTAAATGTAAATGGATTAAACTCTCTAATCAAAGGACAGAGAGACAGTGGCAGAATGGATAAAAAAAATCGTGAACCAACTATTTGCTGTCTATAAGAGATTCACTTTAGATCCAAAGAAACAAGTGGAATTGATTGAAAGTGAAAGGATGAAAAAAAATATTTCTTGCAAATAGTGACCAAAAGAGAGTAGACAAAATAGACTTTAAAGCAAAAAGTTTACAAGAGACAAAGAAGGACATTATATATTAATAAAAAGTTTAATAGAGCAGGAAGATATAACAACTATTATCATTTATGCACCTAATAACATACCATGAAAATATATGAAGCAAAAATTGACAGACTTGAAGGGAGAAATAGACGATGCCAAAATAATAGTTGGAGAATTCATTACTCCACTCTCAATAATGGATACAACAACCAGACAGAGGATAAATAAGGAAACAGAATACTTGAACGATACAGTAAAGTAACTAGCTCTGACAGACATATACAGAACACTCTACCCAAGGAAACAGAATACTTGAACGATACAGTAAAGTAACTAGCTCTGACAGACATATACAGAACACTCTACCCAACAGCAATAAGATACACATTCTTCTCAAGTGCACATGGGACATTCTCTAGGATAAACCCTATGTTAGGCCACAAATTAAGTCTCAGTAGATTTTTAAAAGATAGCTATCATGCAAGGTATTTTCTCCAACCACAATGGGATGAAGAGAAAATTAATACATTCTTAAACAATCAATGAATCTAATAAGCTATTGGGAAATCAGAAGATACTTAGAGACAAAGGGAGGAGAAAATACCATGTATCAAAACTTATGGGACATAGCAAAAGCAGTGCTAAGGAGGAACTGTATAGCTATAAATGCTTACACTAAAAACCAAGAAAGTTCTCAAATCAACAACCTAACCTCACAACTCAAGGAAGTATAAAAGGGAGAACAGACTAAATCCAAAGCTAGCAGAAGGAAGGAAATAGTGAAGATTAGAGCAGAGATAAATGAAATAGAGAATGGAAAAACAATAGAGAAAAGCAACAAACCAAAAGTTGGGTCTTTGAAAAGATCAATAAAATTGACAAACCTTTGGCTAGATTGACGAAGAACAGAAGAAAACTCCAATCACTAAAATATGAAATGAAAGTAGGGATGTCACTACTGATTCCATAGAAATAAAAAGGAGTAGAGGAGAGTACTATGAACACTTGTACCACAACAAATTAGATAACCTAGATGAAATGGACATTTCTAGAAACATACAATGTACCCATACTGGCTCATGAAGAAATAAAAAATTTGAATAGACCTGTAACTAATAAGGAGACTGAATAAGTAATCAAAAACCTCCAACAAAGGAAAGCCCAGGGACAGATGGCTTCACTGGTGAATTCTACCAAACGTTTAAAGAAGAACTAACACCAGTCATTCTCAAACTTTTCCCAAAAAATTGAAGAGGAAGGAACACTTACCAACTTATTCTTGAAACAATTTTGAAAAAGAACAAAGTTTGAGAATTCACACTTCCTGATTTCAAAACTTACTACAAAGCTACAGTAATCAAAACAGTGTGGTACTGGCACAAAGACAGACACATACACAAATGGCATAAAATAGCAGTCCTGGAAATGCACCCTCACATATACAGTCAAATGATTTTCAACAAGGGTGCCAAGTCCATTCAATAGGGAAAAGACAATCTTTTCACCAAGTGGTGCTGGGAAAATTGGAAATCCTTATGCAAGAGAATGAATTTGGACTTACCTAACACCATATGCAAAAATTAACTCAAAATGGATCGTACCTAAGCTTAAGAGCTAAAAGTATAAAACTCTTAGAAGAAAACCTAGGGCAAAAGCTTCAGGACATTGGATTTGATGATGATTTCTTAGATATGATACCAAAGGCACAGGAAACAAAAGAAAAAATAGACTAATTGGACTTCATGAAAGTTGTGCATCAGAGGACACTGTTAACAGTGAAACGGTAGCCCACAGAACAGGAAAAAAATATTTGCAAATCATCTGATAAGTGATTAATATTCGGAAGAGAACTCCTAAAACTCAACAACCAAAAATTTAAAAAAAACCTCGTTCGAAAATTAGCAAAAGAGTTTAATAGACATTTCTTCAAATAAGATGTGCGAATGACCAATACACACATGAAAAGATGCTCAATATCACTAGTTATTAGAGGAATGCAAATTAAAACTACAATGAGAAACCACCTCACACCCGTTATTTTCTCCTCCCTTTGTCTCTAAGTATCTTCTGATTTCCCAATAGCTTATTAGATGGGTTAGGATGGCTACTGTAAAATAAAACAGAAAACAGCAAGTATTGATGAGGATGTGGAGAAATTAGAGCGTTGTGCATTGTTGGTGGGGTGTAAAATGGTGCAGCCGCTGTGGAAAACAGTACAGCAGTTCCTCAAAAAATTAAAAATAGGTTTATTATGTGATCCAGCAATTCCTCGTCTGGATATATACTCAAAGAATAGAAAGCAGGGTTTCAAAGAGATGTCTCTACATCCATGTTCATAGCAGCATTATTCACAGTAGCCAAAATGTGGAAGCAACCCAAGTGTTCATCAACAGGTGACCTGGATAAGCAAAATGTGGTATATACATACAATGCAATATTATTCAGTCTCAAAAAGGAAAGAAATTCTGACGTATGATATAAAATACATCCTTAAGGGTGAACCTTAAGGACATTATTCTAAGTGAAATAAGCCAGTCACAAAAAGACGAATACAGTATGATTCCGTTTATATAAGGTACCTAGAGTAGTCATAATCTTGGAGACAGTAAGTAGACTGGTCATTGCAGGGGCTTAGGATCGGGGCGTGGATAAGGAGTTACTGTTTAGTGTGTATAGAGTTTCCATTTTGCAAGATGAAAAGAGTTCTGGAGGTGGATGGTGGTAATGGTTGCACAGCAATGTGAATGTATTTGCTGCCACTGAACTGTGTGCTTAACAATGGTTAACATGGTAAATTTTGTATACGTTTTACCACAATTTGAAAAATTGGAGGGGAAAAAAAGCATTCAAGTGTGAAAATAAAAGGTGGAAAACTTTTCTCAGTGCAGGAAGGACTGCTTTTAAAAATTGCTCAAGGACATGCTAAGATTTCAAAGTGCAGCACTAATTTACTGTTGCCCAGCTAACTGGACACTCCAGTTAAGTAGGCCTTATGGATTAAGGGAGTCCAGTAAGGCCCCCTTTTTCTGCTTTTCCTTCTTCATATTCCTGTTGTCCTCCTCTCATTCTTACATTGTGTGTTTTTCACTTGCTTTGGCTTTTACACTTCCTTTTTCTTTCTAACGAAAATAGTCATCTGTTTATTTCTTTTTAATTTTTATCCGCTTTTTTCTGTTACAGCAATATCATTTGTTTTATATTTATTTCATATTCAACAGTGTTGCTAAGCACTTATTAATTCTAATGTTTTTATAGATTTGATAATTTTCTTAAGTCCAGAATTGTCTTCCACTTAATTAACATAGAATGAATCCCCATTTATTTAATTCTTCTTAAATTTCTTTTATTAGCGTTTTGTACTTTTCAGCTTACACATCCTGCACGTTTTGTTAGATGTATACCTTAGTATTTAATTTGTTTTGAGTGAATGTAAATAGTATTGTATTTTTCCTTTTGGTTTTTGTGTATTCATTCCTAGTTTATTGAAGCAGAATTGAGTTTTGTGTGTTGATCTTGTATTCTGTGACTTATTAGTTCTAGGAGGCTTTTTTGTAGATTATCTGTGCAAACCATCATGTTATCTGCAAATATGGACATTTTTATTTCTTCCTTTTTGTCTGTATTCCGTTCATTTCTTTTTCTTTCTTTATTGCGCTGGAGAAAACTTCCAATGCTATGTTGAACAGCAGAGGTGAGAGTGGACATCTTTTGTCTTGTTCCTGATCTTAGGAGGAAAGCATTCAGTCTTTCACCGTTATAAATGATATCAACAGTAGGTTTTTCATGAGCGTTCTTTATCAAGTTGTAGTATTTTCCTCTATTTTTAGTTTCCTGAGAATTTTTATCATGAAGGGGTGCTGAATTTTGTCAGATGCCTTTTCTGCATCAAATGATAATTGTGATTTTTCTTCTTTAGCCTGGTAATATGGTGGACTACATTGATTGATTTTTTTAATATTGAATCAGCCTTTCATCTCCAGAATAAACCCCGCTTGGTCTGGTGAATAATTCTTTCTATATATTGCTTAATTCTATTTGCTAATATTTTATTAGGAACTTTTACATCTATATTCACAAGAGATAATGTTCTACAGTTTTCTTGTGATTGTCTGGTTTTGGTGTCAGGGTAACACTGGCTTCAGGGAATGAGTTTGGAATGGTTCTCTCCTATTTTCTGGAAGAGATTATGTAGAATTATTGTTGATTCTTTAAACATTTCGTAGACTTCTCCTGTAAAAACATGTCGGCCTGGGGTTTGTTTGTTTGTTTTTTTTTTTTTTGAGGAGGTATTTAATTATATATTGGGTGAGTGGTAGTAGTCTGTGCTTTTTGAGGAAGTGGTCCATTTCATCTAAGTTGTCAAA
The DNA here is from genome assembly GCF_041296265.1 of Equus caballus. NCBI lineage: Eukaryota > Metazoa > Chordata > Mammalia > Perissodactyla > Equidae > Equus > Equus caballus. Next base: position 52,578,766 of record NC_091699.1, on the reverse strand, counting down.
TTCATGTACATATAGTTGTTTGTAGTGTTCTGTTATTATCCTTTTGATGTCTGCTGTGTCTATAATGATATCCTTATTTTGTTTCCAGTATTAGCAATTTGTTTCTTCTCTTTTTCTTTGTCAGTTTTCTTTGTTCATTTTATTGATCTTTTCAAAGAACCAAATTTTTGTTTCATTCATTTTTCTCTATTTTTTTCTGTTTTCAGTTTCGTTGATGCACGCTTTTATTATATTCTTCCTTATGCTTCCGAGTGTATTTTGCTCTTATTTTTCTAGTTTCTTGAAGAGAGAGCTTAGATTATTGATTTGAGACTTTTCCTCAGTTCTGATGTCTAAAGCAGTGTCCCTTAAAATTGCATCTATTGTATTTTAATTTTCATTCAGTTAAATGTATTTTAAAATTTCTCTTGAAACTTCCGCTTTGACTTATGGTTTATTTAGAATTGTGTTGCTTGGTTCCAAATATTTGGAGATTTTCCTGTTTAATTTCTGTTCCTGAATTCTTGTTTGATTTCATTGTGATCAGAGAATTTTTCTGTGTGATTTTCTAGAGGAAAAACACACTTCTGTGTGTCTTCTGTACTCTTAATGCTCTACTGCAGTACTGTTTTACTTCTGACACCGGGCGTGTGGGTTTTCCACACGTCAAGCAATTCTGCAACACTAGCTGTGTGTCCTATAATTTAGCTCAATTCTGACACGGTCTATCTGGAGATGGCTAAAAATCCGAGATTCCCACAACCCCTCCTTGGGTTTGATTTATTTGCTGGAGCAACTCACAGAACTCAGGAAAACAGTTTACCTACTAGATTACTAGTTAATGACAAAAGACATCAAAGGAGATGAAGAAATATGTAGAGTGAGATCCAGAAGGGTCCCTAGCACAGAAACTTCTGTCCCAGTGGAACTGGAGTGGGCTACTCTCTCTCGGTGTATTTACTACACCAGAAACTCATGAAATCTTACTGAAGAGTTTTTATAGAGCTTAAATCTCCATTCCCCAGTCCCCTCACCTTTCCCCTTACCAGAGGTTGGTGGGTATGGTTGTAAATTCCAGCCTTCTTTCTGGTGACCAGTCCCATCCTGAGGCTATCTAGGGGCCCCACCCTAAGTTACCTCATTAGCATAAACTCGTTGTTAGTGCTCTTGAGTCAATTCTGACTCCTGGCAACCCTGTGTACAGCAGAGTGGAACCCTGCCCAATCTTTTTGTGCCATCCTCTCACCTTCTGGCAGTATATCAAACAATGCTGGGGCTGGCCCCGTGGCCGAGTGGTTAAGTTCACGCGCTCCGCTGCAGGCGGCCAAGCGTTTTGTTGGTTCGAATCCTGGGCGCTTACATGGCACTGCTCATCAAACCATGCTGAGGCAGCGTCCCACATGCCACAGCTAGAAGGACCCACAATGAAGAATATACAACTATGTATCAGGGGGCTTTGGGGAGAAAAAGGAAAAATAAAAAAAATCTGAAAAAAAACCCCAAAACAAAACAATGCTTTGTTGCTATTCATAGGGTTTTCATGGCCAGTTTTTTTGGAAGTGGATGACCAGGTCATTCTTGCTAGTCTGTCTTAGTCTGGAAGCTCCACTGAAACCTGTCCACCATGGGTGACCCTGCTGATATTTGAAATACCAATGACGTAGCTTTCAGCATCACAGCAACATGCAGCCACCACAGTATGACAACCAAGAGATGGGTGATGTGGTTCCCTGACCAGGAAATGAACCCAGACTCTGGCGGTGAGAGTGCTGAATTTTAGCCATTAGACCACAAGGGCTGGCTAGCATAATATCAGGTGTGCTCAAAAGCGGTCCTTATGAATGACAAAAGATACTCCTTTCACTCAGGAAATTATAAAGGTTTTTGGAGCTTTGTGCCAGGAAAAGGGATAAAGACCAAATATATTTCCTATTATATCACAGATTTCAATTCTTGAGGTTTGTTTTATGGCCTGGGATATGATCTGTCATGGTATTTGTCTTGAGAAAAATGTGTATTCTGCTATTTTTTGGGTGTAGTGGTCTATAAATGTCAGTTAAAGTCTGTTGGATGATGTTGAGTTCTATTTCCTGTTCAGTTCTATCAGTTATTTTGAGGGAGGTGTTAAAGTCTTCAGCTGTAATTGTGGATTTTTCCATTCTTTCAGTTTTATCAGTTCTTGCTTCACATGTTTTACAGTTCTGCTGTTTGGTGCATTTACATTTAGGATTGCTATGTCTTCTTGATTTCCCTTTTACCATTATGTAATGTCCTTCTCTGTCACTGGTAATTTTCTTTGCTCTGAATTCTACTTCATAATATTTTACTTTGAAGTACCTGAACTATACATGAAGTATATTTTACTTTGAAGTATGTATAAAGTGTACTGATAATATAGCCACTCCTCTTAGTCTACTTTATCTTACATTAATATAGCCTCTCTTCCTTTCTTTTCAGTAATTTTTGCATGGTTTATCTTTTTTCATCCTTTTACTTTTGTCCTACCTATATCATTATATTGGAAGTGTATTTCTTTTAAACAGAATATAGTTGATTCATTTTGTGTGTGTGTGAGGAAGATTGTTCCTGAGCTAACCTCTGTGCCAATCCTCCTCTATTTTGTACGTGGGATGCCACCAAAGCGTGGCTTGATGAGTGGTAAATAGGTCCACACACAGGGTCCGAACCTGTGGACCCCAGGCTGCCTGAAGTGGAGTGCACGAACTTAACCAGTACGCCACCAGGCTGACCCCTGATCCATGTTTTTTAATTCATTTTGCCAAGCTCTGACTTTTAATTCATGTATTTATATCATTTACATTTAATGTAATTATTGATATGTTAAAGTTTAATTCTGCCATTTTATTTATTTATTTTCTGGTTTCTTCTGTTTTCTTTTTTTGCCTTTCTATGAATTAATTGAACTTTTTTTAGAGTTCGTTTTACATTTATCTATTGTATTTTTTTAGTGTATCTCATTGTATAGCTTTTTTAGTTGTAGCTTTAGGTATTACATGCATAATATATCACAGTCTACTGATATGGTCATTTTAGGAGTTTGCATGAAGTATAGAAACCTTAATTTACTCCTTCCCATTTATAATATATTCAGAAAACTCAAGAGGAAGAAATTCTATTCTATTTACCCATATTTTTGCTTCTTTCTTTGTTCTTTCTTCATTCCTGATATTTCAAGATTCCCTCTTGTGTCATTTTCTTTCTGCAGAGAACTTCCTTTAGCCATTCTTTTAGGGTAGGTTTGCTCTTGACAAATTCTCTTCAGTTTTTCTTCATCTGAGAATGTTTTGATTTCCCTTTCATTATCGAAGGATCATTTCACTGGATATACAATCCTAGGTTGCCAGTTCTTTTCTTTTCAGCACTTCAAAAATTTTGTGCCACTTCTTTCTGGCCCCTGTGGTTTCAGATGAGAAAAATTGACTATCTTTTAATTGTTTTCTCCGTATAGCTAATGCATTGTCTCTCTCTGGCTGCTTTCAAGATAGTTTTCCTTTTTTTTGGGGGGGGGGGGGTTCTCCATTATTTTTATTTTTTAATTGAGTTAATGAAAGGTTACAATCTTGTGAAATTTCAGTTGTACATTATTGTTTGTCAGTCATGTTGTAGGTGCACCACTTCACCCTTTGTGCCCACCCCCCACCCCACCTTTCCCCTGGTAGCCACTAATCTGTTCTCTTTGTCTACATTTTTAAATTCCTCATATGAGTGGAGTCATACAGAGATTGCCCTTCTCTGTCTGGCTTATTTCACTTAACATAATTCCCTCAAGGTCCATCCATGTTGTCGCAAATGGGATGATTTTGTTCTGTTTTAAGGCTGAGTAGTATTCCATTGTATGTATATACCACATCTTCTTTATCCAATCATCTGTTGATGGGCACTTAGGTTGCTTCCACGTCTTGGCTATTGTAAATAATGCTGCAATAAACATTGGGGTGCATAGGTCTTTTGGAATTGCTGACTTCAAGCTCTTGGGTAGATCCCCAGTAGTGGGATAGCTGGGTCGTATGGTAGTTCTATTTTTAATTTTTTCAGGAATCTCCATACTGTTTTCCATAGTGGCTGCACCAGTTTGCATTCCCACCAGCAGTTCTCAAGATAGTTTTTCTTTGTCTTTAGTTTTCACAAGTTTGATTATGAGATGTTTTGGAGTGGATTTCTTTGGGTTTATCTTGTTTGCAGTTCACTAAGCTTCTTGAATATGGAGGGTTATGTTGTTTTTCTGAATTTGAGAAAATTTCAGCCATTATTTCTTCAAATACTTTTTCATTTCCACTTTTTCTTGTCTCCTCATGAGACTCCAATGACATGAATGTTAGATCTTTTGTTATGGTCTCACTGGTTTCTGAGGCTCTGTTCATTTTTTTCCAGTCTATTTTCTCTCTTTTGTTCAGATTGGATAAGTTGTATTGTTCTGTCTTCAAGTTCACTGATTCTTTCCTCTGTCCCCTCCATTCTGCTAGTGAACCCATCCATTGATCTTTTTATTTCAGTTATTTTATTTTCTGGTTGTAAAATTTCCATTTGTTTCTTCTTTATAGCTTCTCTTTCTTCGTAGAGACTTGCTGTTTTTTTCATGTGTTTATATTTTTTTGTTGAAGCATTTTTATAATGGCTGCTTTAAAATCCTTGTCAGATCATTTGACATTCTGGTCATCGTAGTGTTGGTGTGTGCTGATTATCTTTTCTCATTCAGTTTGAGATCTTCCTGGTTCTTGATACTGCTAATGATTTTCTTTTGAAACCTAGACATTTGGGGGATTCTATTAAGACTCTGGATCTTATTTAAACCTCATATTGTAGGCCTCTTCTGATACTGCTCCAGTGGATAAAAAGGGACACTGCCTCTTTACTTTTAGGTGGACGTGGAAGTCTAGGATCTTCGTGTGGCCATCATTGACACCCTGGGGAGGGAGGGCTGTCTTGTTACTACTGGGAAGGGGTAGGAGTACAGGCTTCCACTAGGCTTCCAGTGATATCACCCTGACTGGGAAAGGTCACATTGTTGCTGTCTCCATGTGGACCCCACTGACACCATGGAGGGGGTGGCCCTGTTACCACGGAGCAGGGATGAACTTCCTGACTCTCCATTAGAACTCCTCTGACATTATTTTATTAGGGAGAGGGGAGGGCACCATCAGTACTGCTGGTTGAGGCAGAAGTCCAGACTGCCTCTGTGATCTCCACTGACACCACCAAGGGGGGTTGTTCATTAACACTCAATAGGGGTATAAGTCCCAGCTCTCCACTCAACTTCCTCTGATACTGCCCTGGCAGAGAGATTGGGATGCCCTGTTATAGGCTCCCAAGGTTGTAAGTCTAGGCTCTCCACTAAGCCTTTGCTGCTGGGGGTATGGCTGTCATTTTTTCTGTGGTGTCGGCTGGAGTAGAGCAGTTGTCTAAATTTTCTCTCTTGCTTGTCTGTCCCTTTCCTGGTACTCTGGTTAGAGAGAGCATGCTTTTCTCTTTTTTTTGGTACCTGCACTGCTTGGCATTTCTGGGTTACTGGCTTCATTAGCTTCAATTCGTGGACTTATGAGGCATGAAGAAAATCCAGGAACTCACCACTGTGTTATTCCTCAGGTGCTGAGGTTCCTAACCAGTCTGCCTTGACGTCTCCAGTTTTCAGAACCTTATATATGTTTTATACATATAACGTCCAGAGTTTTTAATTGTACTTAGTGGAAACAATAGGGAAAAGTACATCTATTCCATCTTCCCAGAAGAAGATATCATGTATAGCTTTTAAAATCCCCCCACCTCCCGTGAGATTCTAATTGGTGCTTCCTTGCCCCAGTCCTACCCTTAAAGGCCACTGGACTAAAAGATCTTCAAAATAATTTTCTATACTTTTTTCTAAGTTTATAGTTTTATTTCTTGGTCTGTATCACATATGAAATCTTTCAAGCTGTGACAGCTTTCTACTACTCATTGTTTATGGAGCTTGCAGGCAACAGAACAGCTCATTTTGGGCACTGCTGTCACTGTTTTGTATCCATTCAGTTGACGAGTTGGTATTTCCTCTTCCTCTGGATCCATGCCCATGTCTAACAAATAGCCTTCATATTATTCAGGAAACTTAGATAACTCACATCTCAAAAATATCTTTCAGATGACTCTGTCCCATTGATCCTGAAATTTTCAAATATGTTATGGATAAAATTAATGTTCTTTTCTCTCCAGAAAGATGGAACAATTATAGAGAGCTGGTTTGGCTTGGATAGTTGAAATACTGGCATCTGCCCAATTAGAGTGATAACAAATTACAACTCAAACCCATTAATCTCATGTGCAGTTTAATGGAGGGTTTTCTGTTCTCAACTGTCTAGTTTAAAAAGCTGTCTGTATTGTTAGACTGCCTTGATGAAATTCTTGTCAGCTGGCAAAGAACAATTACCAAGAAATTAAGCAAATTATTGCTTCTTGTTTGATTATAGATAGTTCTCAGAACCTTGTGTAGTTTGTATCAGGAGATAGCTTTCAGATTTCCATAAAAACAACAGTGCTCAAAAAATAATGATCATGAAAATAGCAAAAACAGGAGCTCACTGATCAAGCTGATTTCAGTTCAGAAAGACAGGATGAGTTGTCTTTAAAACTGCAAAGACCTTGATTTCCCTTGCATTAATTCTCTAAATTGGCTTCAAGAGCACGTAGAACATGAACCTTTCAAATTACTTGAGAATTTAGCTGTAGCTCTAGATTTGAAAAACAAGACCTTTAAGAATAAAATGCATGCTCTATAAAAGCACAATGTCTAGCATTTGTCATTTTCAATTTTCAATAAATGCTCATTTTCAGTCTAAAGTTAGTCCTGAGATGAAAGAACATAATTACATAAAAGTGAGTCCTTAGACAAATGTTAGGTTCATGATTAATTAATTATCCTGATATTAATACCTGTTCCCTCAACTCTGCAAAAAGGAGGAACACAGGGAAGATAAAGGAGACCAGAAGCAGAAGCTTGGCAAAGATAGAATTTAACAGATGGTTGAAAGAAAAGGAATGAGAGGGTGAGGCCGAAAGGAAGCAGCCAGTGAGGCTGAGGAAGCCTGGGCAGTGAGAATAACAGTTTAGGAAGGAGGAAGAGGTGGCCATGTGGTCTAGGATGGGGACTCCTGGCTGCGTCTGTAGATGACAAAGAGTTATTGGGAAACATGCGAATGGGATGGAATAAAGCAGAACCTGGAGAGGTGGGAGGGATGGGTCTAGGACCTGGAAAGCCTGTGGGAGTTAAGATGGGTAGTGGATTGCCTCTCTCTTTTTTTAATTTTTAAAATTTTTTTTTGTTGCAGTAACATTGGATTATAACATTATATAACTTTCAGATGTACATTGCAATATATTTCAAATTCTGTGTAGATTGCATCATGTTCACCACCCAAGACTAATTATAGTCCATCACCACACACGTGTGCCTAATCACACCTTTGGCTCTCCTCCCTTCCCCTCTGGTAACCACCAATCCAACCTCTGTTGCTATGTGTTTCTTTGTCCTTGTTTTTATCTTCTACTTATGAGTGAGATCATATGGTATTTGACTTTCTCCCTCTGACTTATTTCACTTAGCATAATACCCTCAAGTTCCATCTATGTTGTCACAGGTGGCTGGATTTCATCATTTCTTTTGGCCGAGTAGTATTTCATTGTGTATATACCACATCTTTATCTCTTCGTCCCTTGATGGGCACCTAGGTTACGTCCAAGTCTTGGCTATTGTGAATAATGCTGCAATGAACATAGGGGTGGATGTATCTTTATGCTTTAGTGTTTTCAAGTTCTTTGGATAAATATCCAGCAGTGGAATAGCTGGATCATATGGTAGATCTATTCTTAATTTTCTGAGGATACTCCATACTGCTTTCCATAGTGGCTGCACCAGTTTGCACTCCCACCAGCAGTGTATGAGGGTTCCCTTCTCTCCAACACTTGTTGTTTCCTGTCTTGTTAATTATAGCCGTTCTGACCGGAGTGAGGTGATATCTCATTGTAGTTTTGATTTGCATTTCCCTGATAGTTAATGATGTTGAACATCTTTTCATGTGCCTGTTGGCCATCCATATATCTTCTTTGGAGAACTCTGTTCAGATCTTTTGCCTGTTTTTCAATTGGGTTGTTGGTTTTTTTGTTCTTGTGATGTATGAGCTCTTTGTATATTTTGGATATTAACCCCTTATCTGATATATGGTTTGCAAATATCTTCTCCCAGTTGTTAGATTGTTTTTTTGTTTTGTCGATGGTTTCCTTTGCTGTGCAGAAGCTTTTTAGTTTGATGTAGAACCATTGGTTTATTTTTTCTTTTGTTTTCCTTGCCCAGTCAGATATAGTACTTGAAAATATGCTCCTAAGACCAACGTCAAAGAGCGTGCTGCCTATGTTTTCTTCTAGAAGTTTCATGGTTTCAGGTCTTACATTCAAGTCTTTAATCCATTTTGAGTTGATTTTTGTGCATGGTGTAAGATAATGGTCTACTTTCATTCTTTTCCATGTGGCTGTTCAGTTCTCCCAACACCGCTTATTGAAGAGACTCTCCTTTCTCCATTGTATGCTCTTGGCTCTCTTGTTGAAAATTAGCTGTCTGTGTATGTGTGGGCTTATTTCTGGGCTCTCTTGTTCTGTTCCATTGATCTGTGTGTCTGTTTTTGTCCCAGTACCATGCTGTTTTGGTTACTATAGCTTTGTAGTATATTTTGAAATCAGGGGGTGTGATACCTCCAGCTTTGTTCTTTTTCCTCAGGATACCTTTGGCTATTCGGGGTCTCTTGTTGTTGCATATAAATTTTAGGATTCTTTGTTCTATTTCTGTGAAAAAATGTTGTTGAAACTTTGATCAGGATTTCATTGAATCTATAGATTGCTTTAGGAAGTATGGAAATTTTAACCATGTTAATTCTTCCAATCTAAGAGCACGGAATATCTTTCCATTTCTTTGTGTCTTCTTCAGTTTCTTTTGACAATGTTTTATAGTTTTCCATGTACAGGTCTTTCACCTCTTTGATTAAGTTTATTCCTAGGTATTTTATTCTTTTTGTTGCAATTGTAAATGCGATTGTATTCTTAATTTCTCTTTCTCCTACTTTGTTGTTAGTGTATAGAAATGCAATCGATTTTTGTATGTTGATTTTGTATCCTGCGACTTGGCTGTATTCATTTATTATTTATAAAAGTTTTTTAGTAGATTCTTTAGGGTTTTCTATATATAAAATCATGTCATCTGCAAATAGTGACAGTTTCGCTTCTTTTTCAATTTGGATCCCTTTTATTTCTTTTTCTTGCCTGATTGCTCTGACTAGGATTTCCAATACTATGTTAAATGAGAGTGGTGAAAGTAGGCATCCTTGTCTGGTTCCTGTTCTTAGAGGAATAGCTTTCAGTTTTTCTCCATTGAGAATGATATTAGCTGTGGGTTTGTCATGTATGACATTTATTTTGTTGAGATATTTTCCTTCTATACTCATTTTATTTAGAGTTTTTGTCATAAATGGATGCTGTATCTTGTCAAATGCTTTTTCTGCACCTATTGAGATGATCATGTGATTTTTATTCTTCATTTTGTTAATGTGGTGTATCACAATTGATTTGTGGATATTGAACCACTCCCTATATCCCTGGAATAAAACCCACTTGATCATAATGTATGATCTTTTTAATGTATTATTGTATTCGATTTGCTAGTATTTTGTTGAGGATTTTTCCATCGATGTTCATCAGTGATATTGGCCTGTAATTTTCTTTTTTTGTGTTGTCCTTGTCTGGTTTTGGTATCAGGATAATGTTGGCTTCATAAAATGAGTTAGGAAGCCTCCCCTCCTCTTCAATTTTTTGCAAGAGTTTGAGAAGGATAGGTATTAAGTCTTCTTTGAATGTTTGGTAGAATTCACCAGGGAAGCCATCTGGTCCTTGATTTTTATTTTTTGGGAGGTTTTTAATTACTTTTTCGATCTCCTTACTGGTGATAGGTCTATTCAAATTCTCTACTTCTTCTTGATCCAGTTTTGGAAGGTTGTATGAGTCTAAGAATTTATCTATTTCTTCTAGATTATCCAATTTGTTGGCGTATAGTTTTTCATAGTATTCTCTTAAAATCTTTTGTATTTCTGAGGTGTCCATTGTAATTTCTCCTCTTATGTTTCTGATTTTATTTATTTCAGCCTTCTCTTTTTTTCTTGGTGAGTCTACCTAAACGTTGGTCAATTTTGTTTATCTTTTCAAAGAACCAGCTCTTGGTTTCTTTAATTTTTTCTACGTTTTTAGTCTCTATTTCATTTATTTCTGCTCTTTTATTAATTCCTTCCTTCTGCTGATTTTGGGCTTTGTTTGTTTTTATTTTTCCAGCTCCTTTAAATGCATTGTTAGATTGTTTATTTGGGATTTTTCTTGTTTGTTGAGGTAGGCCTTAATTGCTATAAACTTTCGTCTTAGAACCACTTTTGCTATATCCCATAGATTTTGGCATGTTGTGTTTTCATTTGTCTCCAGGTATTTTTTTTAAGATTTTATTTTTTTCCTTTTTCTCCCCAAAGCCCCTCAGTACATAGTTGTATATTCTTTGTTGTGGGTCCTTCTAGTTGTGGCATGTGGGATGCTGCCTGAGCATGGTTTGATGAGCAGTGCCATATGTCCATGCCTAGGATTCGAACCAACGAAACACTGGGCCGCCTGCAGCAGAGCGCGCAAACTTAACCACTTGGCCACGGGGCCAGCCCCTGTCTCCAGGTATTTTTTGATTTCTCCTTTGATTCCTTCATTGACTTAATTGTTGTTCAGTAGCATTTTGTTTAATCTCCACGTTTTTGTGCCTTCTCTGATTTTCTTCCTGTAGTTGATCTCTAGTTTCATACCTTTGAGGTCAGAAAAGATACTTGGTATTATTTTGATCTTCTTAAATTTATTGAGACTTGTTTTGTGGCCTAATATGTGATCAGTCCTGGAGAATGTTCCATGTGCATTTTAAAAGAATGTGTATTCTGCAGTTTTTGGATGGAATGTTCTGTATATATCTACTAAGTCCATCTGATCTAATGTGGCGTTTAAAGCCAATGTTTCCTTATTGATCTTCTGTTTGGATGATCTATCCATTGGTGTAAGTGGAGTGTTAAAGTCCCCTACTGTTATTGTGTTACTGTTTATTTTTCCTTTTATGTCTGTTAATAATTGCTTTATATATTTAGGTGCTCCTATGTTTGGTGCATAGATATTTACAAGCATTATATCCTCTTGTTGGATTTTTCTCTTTATCATTGTGTAGTGCCCTTCTTTGTCTCTTGTTAAAGTCTATTTTGTCTGATATAAGTATTGCTACCCCAGCTTTCGTTTCATTGCTATTTGCATGGAGTCTTTTTCCATCCCTTCACTTCCAGTTTGTGAGTGTCTGTAGGTCTGAAGTGTGTCTCTTTTCTGCAGCATATATATGGGTCCTGTTTTTTTAATCTAGTCGGCCACCCTTTGTCTTTTGATTGGAGCATTTAGTCTGTTAATATTTAAAGTAGCTATTGGTAAATATGTATTTATTGCCACAAAGATGGCTTTTTTCTCCCCAGAAGGAATTTCTCCCTCTTCCGCCTCAGTCATGACTGTCCCTTGTTGTGGGGATTCCTTTTATCCAGTTTAAAGTTTTCTCTCCAGGGTAATTTTTCCAAGAATAGTTGTAACCTAGATGTGTTTGTGGGAGGAGGTGAGTTCAGAGTCTGCCTATGCCACCATCTTGACAAGATCTCCCAAAATCCGAATTGCCTCTCTTTTCCCTCAGGGACAAATGGGAATGAATGAGATAGGGGTAGGGATGACAATTTAGATAAACTTTGCTTAAGAGAGGAGAAACCATGAAAAGGCCATTATAGATGGCCTTAATCTTCTCAGTAATGGAGGAGAGGTCATCTTCATGCCACCTAATTCAGTGCTAATGCATAGTTGGTACTCAATAAATGTCTGGAATGATTCAGTGAGTGAATGAGTGAATGAACAAATAGCCTTGAGTTGGGTGGAAAATCCATTCTTTCCCTTCCCTGCACCTCCATTTTCCCTCTGTCACCCTAGCTGATTAGTGAGTCTTTTAGCATAAGGGCTGGGTAGAGACCCTTAGTGAATATTTCCTCTTTGGTGAATTAAATGAAGAGAAACATAAAATTCTGAATCAACATTATGCCAGGGAAGTGAGAAACTGGTCTCACATGTGTGTCCTTTTGAAAAGTCATCATTTGTTTTTGATGTTGTGGAAGTTGCTAACAGAGATATATGTGATTCTTCTTGACTTGCCTTTGGAGATTTGGAGGTTCTGCACATAGGTTTCTTAAAGCATTCTACACGATACAAACCAGGGCAACATTTCTCATGTGAACCCATGTTTGACATTTAGTATGAATAAGCCAGATTATGATTCCAAGAACAAAAACATTCTACTTTTTTAGAAAGCCTATTATATTTAAGAAAATTAGGAAGGGCACTGTCTCAAGGCTTTCATTTGTTTTTTAAATATAGTGACACTTGACCACATGATTTTGATATATTTGTTGCTTTAATGAAGATTTATTGAGCACTTGCTGTGCACCCATACTAGGCCAGATAGTTTTGGAAAGGCAAGCTAACCCTCTTTAGATGCCTGATCCTCACAACAGTTACAGCCTCCCAGTTTCCACATGAGGACAGTGAGGCCCGGAGAGATGAGTCATTTGTCCAGGGTCACCATCAAGTCCATGGCAGAGCCAGTGCTCGACCTCAGTCTTTGGCCTACCAGCCCTCTGCTCCTTCCATCTGTTGCCCTCCACCTGCCCTCAGGAGCTGACAGCCTCTTTGGGAAGGTGAACAAAACTTGGATACTCAAATAAAAGGGCCAAAAAGTCTGTGTTAGGTCCTAAAGGTACTTGGTTTTTAAGACTCAGTTGGGTGGAGCATGGAGCATTAGGTCTCCCTGTCGTTTCCCTGTGGCCTGGGCAGCAGACTGATTCTACCCCCACACTGTGGGGAAGGGAGCCTTGTAATTGGATCCCCTCGGGGCCCCTGGCATTACCATCCTCTTCTCATCTGTGTGGTCAGCATTTGCCAAGTACATTACCTACATTTGCTCATTTAGTCCTCGTAGCTATCCCAGGATTTGGTCCAATTATTGGCCCATTTTATGAGTATATTAGTTATCGATTGCTATATAACAAATTGTCTCAAAACTTAGTAGTTTAAAACAATACACTCTTATTAAATATTTCACAGTTTCTGTGGAGTAGGAATCTAGGCACGGCTTGGTTGGGTCCTCTGGCGTAGAGTCCCTTCTAAGGCTGCCATCAAGACCAAGGCTGAGGTCCCATCTGAAAGCCTGACTTGGGTAGGATCTGCTTCCAAGTTCACTCATGTGGTTTTTAGCTGCTGGACTGGGGACCGGTTCTTGCTGGCTGTTGGCCAGAGGCCTCCCTCAGTTCCTTACCACCTGGGCCTCTCCATTGGGCAGCGCCCAGCATGGCAACTGGCTTTCTTTGGATCAAGAGAGACAGTGAGAAAGAGAGGGAAAGAGAATGCCCAAGACAGAAACCACAGTCTCTTTAAACCTCATCCTGAAGTGACATCCCATCACCTGCTGTATTCTGTTTGTTAGAAGCAAGTGTCTGGGCCCAGCCCACACTCGAAGGAAGAAGATTTCCTAAGGTCATGAAAACCAGCAGGCAAGGATAGTTGAGGACCATCTTAGAGGCTGCCTGCCACAACTAATGAGGAAGATGAGGCACAGATATGGTCAAGTCACTTGCCTAGTGTCACACAACCCCTAGGTGGGGTCTGAGCTCTAATGTACTAACTTTGGGACCCCTGTCTGTCGTCTCCTCCCCCCGCCGTACTCTTGCTTATTACTCACAGGCAAAGATGTCCACCTGGCTTCTTTCACTCTTGTAATACCAACTAGGAAGGTGGGTAGGCCAGCCTGGGCCTCTTACCCATTATATTCGCCTGTGGTTCTGCACTTAGGCCAGATCTTTCCCTTTAGAGTCTGGGTCATCAGAACTGGTTTTATGGATATACACTAAGGTTGTCCAGGGGCCTTGGAGCTGGCCTTGTGGATGTGCTTCCATGGTAACCCCAGGACATTTGTTTGTCTGTAGACCACTCTCTCTGATTCCTTTAAACTCTACTGTGGGGAGTGGTCTCAAGGTGTATATTGCAAGTATATTGGAAGACTTCTCACCAGGACAAGGGTCTACCACTGTAGACTCAATTCTTTGGTTTTCTTCTTCCTTTGAATCTAAACTGGTTTTCAAGAACTGTAAAACTGTAGGCTAATTCCCAGGGTTCACTGTACAAAATCAGTGAAGTTTAGAAAACTGTTTATAATTTTTAAAAAAGTCACCCATGGTCAGTGTCATCCTGAGGCAATCCAGAGTTTGTTTATATGTTGTCATTTTTTCTAGTATTCTGTTCATTTTTTATTATATAATTGAAACCATAAAATATACTCAATTTTGTATTAAATATTATATTCCCATGTCATTAAATATTATATGTAATATTTATCTAAGTCAAGGATATAATAGTTAAACTATTTCATTTGTTCTAGTTTTAGTGCAAATTGTACAAATAGTGAAATAGAAAGACAACTATGTAAACTACATAAACATTCATAATACAAGTTTAACTATATGTGGTATGTATCTAGTTCATACGGCTTTCCCTGCTTCCAACAAATCCAGCATGAAAGTCTTACCAAAGCTGAGGTGACAGTGAGGGGAAGAACTCGTTTGCAGTGGTACAGATGCTGAGTCATTCAGACCCATGTTGGGATCCTAATTTTGCCTCCTACTAGCCATGTGACCTTAAACAAGTTACTATGAGTCCCAATTCTCTGATCGGTACAATGATTATTTATTCATTCAACAGTCCTTTATTAAACATCCATTGTACCAGGTGCTGTTCCAGGCACTCGCAGTACATCAGTGGGAGTCAGACAAAAACCCTTTCTTTCCTGGAGGAACCTTACAGTTTACTGCAGGGTGGGGGGAGGAGGCAAGACAAAGACAGGCGATAAGCATAATAAATAAGTAATAATACAGGATGGTAGGAGGTCATAAGTGCTGGGGAAAGAAAAAAGATAGAGCCGAGTAAAGGGGGCAGGAGGGCCGGGGTGAATTGTGATTTTAAACGGGGAGGGAGGTCAAGCCACATTTGATAACCATAGTAACTGACTCCTGGGAATGTAGTAGGAACTAAATGAGATGCTTCTGAACTGCCAAAACTGGGCCCAGTGCTTGGTCAGCCCCTGGTAAATGTTTGCTATTATTGTTATTATTACTGCTACTGTTGTTCCTAAAAGAACGTTCACATGGTATTCTGTTATCTAGGAGTGCTCCCGCCCATTCATTCTGCTTCATTTACCCAGACCTCCTTGGAGCACGTGTTTGAGTCGGTTGGGGCAGATTGGGCACAGCGAGGCTGTACTTCCCAAGGTGCTTTTTCACTGCCCAATGCCCCTCTGGAGAGATCTGGGTTCCAGTTTTGCTTCTGCCACCCAAGAATTGGGCAGCTTTGGTTGGGCCCCTCCCTCCTGAGGTGCAGTTTCCTCCTGTGTAGAGCAGCATCCACAGAGCCCCTGAGGGAGTGAGACCATGGAGGGACGAGCAGTTTGGGAGCGTAGAGCTGGATACAAAGGTGGCCTGTTATTTGCTAATTAAGACTCAAAGCCAGAGCTGTGCTGAGTGGTCTGCCTTCACTCTCAGTGCCCTGCTCCTGCCTGGGGATCCTTTAAGAGCATCTAAGTGAGGAACTAGCCATCTGCCACACGGCCTCTGCCCCTGAAGCCCCAGGGGAAGGCCAGGCCACTCTTTGTTGGCTTTCTGCAGCTTTCCCTTCAAGAACCATTTCTCCTCTGGGGAGAGAAATGAGCTGTCAGTAGGTTTGGCGTTTTTAAACAGCTGATCACTGAACATAGGTAGTTACCAAATCAAGTTTCTGTATCTGTTGCCATGAAGGTGGGTTTACAGTGGTTACTTCCTAATTGCTGCTTCTTATGCTTGTTTTGTGAAAATGGAGGGAGTGAGGACTGTCAGAGAATCTGTGCTGGGGCAGGGCTGAGGCGTGCTGGGAGGATTTGGATCCCGGCAGGCTTGTTGAGATATTCCTCTTAGCACAGTGTACTGGGGACCTTCTTAGAAATCTCATATGGACTAACTGTCGAAGCCTGGCTCGTTAAGTTCTGTGAAGACACAAGGGCAGGATAGGACCCCGTCTCTCCTGTGGTATTTGGGAGGAACCCCTTTGTAGTGGTTCTCAACCCTGGCTGCCTGTGAAATTCCTGGGGGTGGGTGAGACCTAGGCATCGGTAACTTTTAAAGCTTCATTTCAAGGTGCAACCAAGTTTGAGAGTCAGTGCTAAGTTTAGAGGACTTAGTGTGGGCGTGGTCATAATTGTCCTATTCCAGTAGATTTTCTCATGAGCCTCCCTGTTCCTTCTTCCAACACAGCAGGTGCAGAGCTGTGGACTGGAACCTAGAACCATCACCAGTAAGGAACATCTGATGCAGTCTGAAAGGTTTTTTTAACTAAGCTGCACAGTATGAATCCTGAGGCTGGTTTCTCTGGCCTTTGAGCTGTGCTATGCTTTCAGAACCCCTCCCCTTTAGAATCAGAGAACCTGGGAGGGAATAAAAGACAAGGTCATTACCATACATTGCTTTTTGATCTGTGGAATGAAGAGCAGATGACAAAAATGCATGTTACACAAGAGGTATGTGAGTACCTCTGTCTTCTGTCTCCAAGATTCATTGTCTGACGGCAGGTGACTCACAGTGAGACTGGGGGACGGGGAGGCAACGCCTTGTCGCTGCAAACTGTGATGCAGGGCGGGTACTCACCTTTCTCACTGTGTTTATTTTCCAATGTACAGGGCTGCCGAATGACCGACTTGATAAACATGTTGCCTCAGGTTTTTGTTTTAGTTTGTTAAATCCTGATAGCTAACCTAAATATTGTGAGGTTGCAATGCAAATTAAATGCATAATGGCTTTGAGTGACGTTAGCCGTTTTGTGATCTGGGACCAGTCACTGTTAGAGATGCAAGGGGACCAAGAAACAAAGACCTCACTAAATCCTGCCAGAGCAGAAGTGAGAAGTGACCTAGCTGGCCCTCCCTGTGGTGGGTTGCCACCAGAGGTGACTGGGAGCAGCTTTGTGTGGATTCTTCCATCTGGGTCGTGTGTTTTGGTCTTTCCCTCATAAACACCATCTCTTTTAGTCAGAAAGCCAATATTTGGTAAGAAATAGTAATAGTAAGTTATTTTTACCTCAGTCCTTTCCTCTCCCTTTCACCTTGTCCCAATAGCATAACAAGGGTATCAACCCACCTCTTTGAGTGGTGCGATAATGAAGCCAACCTCACTCCTCCCAGAACACTCTCTGAGTCAAGCCAAGGGAACAGCACCACTGATCCCTCCTGTGTGCCCAGCGTGTGCTTTATGTACAGTACTGTGTCTGTTCTCACAACTGGCCTCTCAGGTGGGTTTCATTACCCGTTTTCTAGATAGGGACACTTGGCTGTGGCCAAGAAGCTATTGATGATGCGAGGACCTGAACCGAAGTCAAATGGCTCCAGAGTGGAATGTCTTTCTTTTAGATCACTCTCTCTCACTCTTTTCCTGGAGCAAGGAGAGATAGCCTGAGGAGACCTCAGTGAAGTAGGTACACAGAAGGTAACCAACTGCCGTGACTCATCCTTCACAAACCAAATGCCATTTTATATCAGGGACAGTAAAGTAGGTCTCTGTGGCTCAGCCTTCTTGGATTTCGTCATTGCCGAATCACTGTGCTACAGGAACTCCTGGCAAGGCTGGTTTAGTTATTAATTTGTGCAGTCACTGAGGTGTGGGTGGCAGGCCCCAAAGGATAGTGTTTGAGCCTCACTTGTATTCTGAGAGAGCTTACCTTCTGTGCCGGGCTCTGTGTTTGACAGTGAATATGCAAAATATTTTCAGTGCTAAAAACCAGGTATTGTAGAATGTAAAACTGCAGTGTGGAGGAATGACTCTAGTTGAGATCCCAGTGCATAAATTTGGTCTCTTGTCAGCTGGATTGCTCTTTCTCAAGCTCAGGGGCATATAAAAGTTGACACTTTTATATAGACCTATGTGGAGTGTAGCTGAATTGCAGTTGCTTTTGGAGCTATAACTTTGAATTGCCTGACTTTTTGTTTTAAAAACAAAGGTGCGTCAACATAGATGTTGGCTTATTTGGAAAGCAGGGCAAAGGAAAGCACAGGAATGGAAAAGGATTTAGGAACAGTAAACAGCCTTCCTTGACTTCTCTGGTGGTCTCACGATGAAATCTTAACAAGTTGGTGCTGTCCCACAGCTTGTGGGCAGGTGTGGGCAAACGAATCCCCATCCCACAGACGTAGGACTCCCCCTTCTGCAGGATCCCAACAGATGATCTTTAAACTCTTACTTGTTCCACAAGTCTTATGGGAGGGGATAAGCTGATGTTGTATCAAGAAAAACTGTGCCTCTTTAACTTCGAAATAGGACATGTATTACCTGAGATTTTCCAAGTCAGACAACTACTTGGAAGTATATTAAATGGTTTAAAATGTAGATAGTAAAATCAATCACTCATTCCCAGTGAGGAGCATTATGCGTGCATCACAGTTTCAGAATTGTATCTGCCTATACCCCTAGACTTGACAGGTCTCTCCGGTGGTTGGTCTCAGAGTTGATAGAAGGGCCCGTGGTTGCATCGTGCAGCATTCCCGTCTGCCCTGCAAGACGTGCTCAACAGAGATGGAGTCACACTTGCTGGAGAAGGAGACCTAAGTTAACTTACTCGTGTTTCTTCTTCTCCCAATGATGTTTTATTGCGTTTTATGGAATGCCCACCAGAGAGTTGCTTGGTTCACTGTTCCTTAATCTTTTAGTTTAGTTGATCTCAAACTAAAGAGGTTGAAACCCTTAGAGTAGTGTTTCTCCTCTGGCACTATTGACATTTGGAGCTGGGTAATTTTTTGTTCTGGGGCTGTCTTGTATACTATCAGGTTTTTAACAGCATCCCTGGCCTCTATCCACTAGATGCCAGTAGCACCCCACCACCACCACAGTTGTGACAAACAAAAATGTCTCCAGGCCTCCCTTGGGAACACAGCTTCTTTAGGAGAAGGAAGGAATAGCTGTTGACATCTTTTTGGATGTTGAAACCCCCAAAGACCCTTGTCTGTGGGGCTGGGTTTTGAGTAAGTAGTTCCCAAAACATGGAAAAGGAGTCTTGATTTCTAGCCGGTTGACAAAAGGTAGAGCTTTTAAGCAGTTTAATTTCAGAAAGATGTCTTTGATTATTTTTGCTGAGATGAGGCATTAGAAGACTAGAAATAGCTGTTTTGGTTTCAGGGCTTTTTTAAATCAGCAAACCAGGAGAGGCTCCAGAAGGGTTCTGTAACTTTTTCAGGAAATGCATTTCTGAGCGGAGTCTATCCCTGACCATGTTTATGGTTCTTGTGAGACTGGACTCCTGGGGAGCCTTGCGAGTGCCTGCTCTGTCCTTTCTTCATTGAGTGGACAGCACTGAGGGTCCCGGCTGGGCCCTGTGTGCAGCAGATGGGAATAAGTGGGCAGGAGCACAGTTCCTGTCCTCAGGGCGCTCCCAGCCTCCTCTGGGCAGGTGGCTCAAGCACTTCAGTGTGAGGGGACGCTGGGAGTGCAGTAAACATGCATTAACATAAAACTGTCCGGAGTGGAATAATGGTCCTGGAGCCAGGGTTTTCAAGCTGTACTCTTAGCAGCTGATGTTACTTTTCCTTCAAACGAGATATGCAAAAACCCAATATAAATAAAAGAGGTCAGGCCCAAGTTTGAAGTCAGGGTGAAAGAAGGGGGCCTGGAATGCCCCTACCTCGTCACCTCACCTCACTTCCAAAGAGGAGGCACTTGGCCTTACACGTCTGACTGAAAGTAGGCTAATGCTTGGTTGGATAACAATCTTTGTTTTTCCTGACTGGATCTATCATCTTTTTTCTATTTGAGGTAAAAGTGATTTTCAAAACCATAAACCTGGATGAAGATACTGATGCTGTCCCATTGCTGTGTAATTTTTACTGTCAATCTCTGGAGGCGGATTTAGGGGCTGAGAAAGTACATACATACGTACATACATACACATGTACGGATACGCATACATATATTCATCAGAAGCATTTTGAATTTTATTATGAAAAACAAATACACAGAAAAATAGAGAAAAGAGAACTCTCATCCTCTAAATTTAACAGTCATTATTTTGTCATGTTTGTTTCACATGTTTCTTTAAACCTCTAATGGATAAGAGTTTAAAAGCAGAGCCACGGCAACAAGGTCTGGGAATATTTTTACCACATTCCCCCTTACCTCTATCCCCATCCTCTATCCCAGTTCATCTGTGGACAAAGGTAATTTAAATTGAATTTGTGAAACTTACATGAGGGATACAAATTTGATTCAACATGCATATATTCCTGTATCTATTTAGTTTATTATTCATTCAACAACAATTTTGGGATGCCTCGACCTCAGCATACAATGATGAGCTAAACAAAACAGACCAAACATAGCTCCTGCCCTGGGTTTTGTTAGAAAATGGAAGTTTTTAAGTTGCTTGTCCGGAAAACTGAGGAAAGTGAATTCTGTGTCATGCCTGCAAGGAGTGTAGCCTGCACGGAGGAAAAGATGGTGGGATGAGGATGAATTTGGGGGTTTGGGGAACAATCCCGCCCGTAGCGTGCTGATCTGATTCTTGGGTTGGCGAAGGGCTTTGTGCATGACGCCCCTGCAGACTTGGTGTCTGTGGAGCCTCGGGAGCTGGTACAGGCTGTGTTATGTGCGTGGCTCAGAAATCACGGCTCTGGCGTCGCATGGGGACTGGCTGGCAGGGGACAGTGCTACAGTATGGGCAAACCTGTTAGACTGGCTGGTTATTCACAACCTGCCTTGTAGGGGGGAGTGGAGCCAGCGATTAGAGTTATTTGTTTTCTAATAGTTATTACTCTGCCAGTTTTACAAAACATCACATAAAAGGACCCAGGAATCTTACATGAGAAAAATAGCGCATTGGAGGCACCAGAAATTTACCTGATACCTTGCTCAGTTCCTGCCACACTTGCCCTTCCATCGTAGGTTTTAAGCTCTCTCCTCATTTGTTCATCTGAAGAAAGACTGACTTGTTTGCACTTTTGATAGAAGTATAGTAGTTCCCCTTATCTGCGGGGCATAGGTCCCAAGACGCCCAGTGCATGCCTGAAACCGCAGATAGTACCCAATCCTATGGATACTACAGTTTTTCCTATACATACATACTTACGATAAAGTTTATGAGTTAGGCACAGTAAGAGATTTAACAACAATAACCAATAATAAAATAGGACAATTATAACAATATACTGTAATAAAAGTTATGTAAATCTTAGCAACCTCAGCATATGATTTTTTCTCTTTCCTTATTAAGTCGAGAACTTTCACTTATTCACTTAAGGGAAGCACTTTACAGTTTCTCTTTGACGTATCCTAATTGCCGGGGTCACTACTCTTGCACTTTGGGGCCATTATTAAGTGAAATAAGAGTGACTTGAACATAAGCACTGTGATACCGTGACAGCCGATCTGATAACCAAGAAGGCTGCTAAGTGACTGATGGGCGGGTAGCATGTGCAGCATGGAGGCCCTGGACAAAGGGATGATTCACGTCGTGGGCGGGAGGGGGAGGGACAGCGCGAGATTTCATCACACTACTCAGAGGAGCGTGCAATTTAAAGCTGGTGAATTGTTTATTTCTGGAATTTTCTATTTAATATTTTCGGACCGTGATTGACCGAGAGTAACGGAAACCGTGGAAAGCGAAACCGCGGAAAGTGAAACCGCAGATAAGGGGGGACTATTGTATGCTTTCTATCAGTAGTCCATTACTAATGGAACCATTTGGAATGTCCCCTGCGCTACATCCATTTCTATGTTAGCTATTTTTTGAAGTTAATGAAGAGCACTAGGAAAGAAATAATGTGACAGGGTAGTTAGAGGTTTTTATGCTCACTTGACTTAATCAAGGGCAAACCTTATAGGTTGGTTAATCAATAACCTTTTTTAAAGGTTGGTTAATCAATAAACTGCTTTTAAAGATTCTGTAGCAAATGTGTTTTCAGGACAGAAAATAAATTTCGGGAACCTTCAATTTAGGCTTAGAAATACAAGCCAGGTGATTTCTCACTAAGTTTAATATTTGATAATGTTTTTAATGGGTCTTCCTAAGTAGACAACAGCCTGATTCACTTAATGGAATAAATGGAATATAATGAGTCCAAAGGAGCTACCAGGCCCCAGTTATATGTAGAAACACAGGGTTTATTTTCAAATGTGGATCATACTGAAGCAAGCAAATGTTCCTCTTGAATTCTGTGATTGCTTTCAAAATGAACTACATTCATGAATTAGCTTTATGGCCCCCCAAATATGTTTGTGCTGACAAAAACGGTAATACCCAGTTCCATAGAGTGTAATTAACCTGCTACTTGCATGGATGGGGATGGGGGTGTACAGAAGACTGCAAGTTGAATTTCCTGTCATTGAACATGCCCTGGGACGGGTGGCTGTGGCATTTCGATAGCATCTCTCTTCTCGGAATAAATTGCTTCTTACGAATTGGTAAAACTATTATAGGCTGGTAAATATTTTTTCAGTATGATTGCTTTTTAATTGAAGGGCAAGGCTGATGCATGCATTGGGGGAGGGGAATGTTTACAATGGTCTATACATGATGTTTTTCCTTCTTTGGCAGGAAATAACTACATGTTTACCAGATTACTACAAATGGACTCAGTACCTCTTTATTAAACTCTATGAAGCTGGACTGGCCTATCAAAAGGAGGTAAATTAAACTTAGATGCACTATAAAAATTTTGTAAATCCTCTCCATCTTCTTATAGAACACATTGTTGTTAAATAAGAAACAAACCCTGTGTGCACAGTAACAGTGAAAATGAACACTCCCTCACGTTCATGAAGTCACTCCCAACAGACCCAGAAAGCAGCGACTGTCTGGCTCAGTTTGTGCCTCCAGGACAGGGCTCGGGCCTCTTTCACCCTTGACTTCCAGCACGTAACACAGTGTCCGGTGGGTGTAATGACATCAAAGAGGGGCGGCGGGAGGAATGCAGGCTTCTCAAATCCTAGCTCGGCTACCTCTCTGTCAACTTAAATAGCAACTTTGTCTGTTATTTTACCCTCAAAATGAGTTTAGTTGGGAATAGCCAAAAGAATTGCAATTAGGGATGTACATGCTGTGGTGAACCATAGGCAAATCCAGAAAAGAAAGGAGGGGAGCTGCTTTTATAGAGAAAAAGGGGGAATAGGGAGAAGCTACTCTAAACAAAAATTCATTGGAGGAAACTAACAGTTTAAGGTGGCAACGGCTTCTCATTGGGTGGGCTGTTGCTGGGTGGGGAGAGAAATCTTCCTTTGGTTGCAAAGTAGGTTTACTTCCCATCAAAGATGCAAGCTAGGTCTCTTCCTGTTTCGAGTAATTGACAATGGATGAAAAGGCCTGAGAGCTCCCCCTACAGGCCTTTCCGACTCCAGTTTAGTTAAGATTTCTTTTATAAATTTCCACATCTCCCAGCTGGGTAACTTAACCCCCAGGAATCATGGTTTCTCATCTGCTAAGTGGGGTGGTAACATCCTCCCTGCAGGGAAGAGAGAGGTGATATTTAAAGAGCAACTGTCACAGTGCCCACACATAGTGGTCTCTCAAGAAATGGAGTGCTTGTTATGGCAGGAGCTCAGTCATAGTAGGTAAGCCTTAGATGGTGGGAGATGAGGAAGAGAGTATCATAGTGTGGTCTACACCTGCACTGTCCAGTACAGTACCACTGGCAACATGTGCTTGTTGATATTTAAATTTAAAGTAATTAAAATTAAATAATACTAAAAATTCAGGTTCTCAGTCACACTAGCCACATTCATGTGCTGGTAAGCTAGTACTGGACAGCACAGATACAGAACATTCCCATCATTACAGAATGTTGTACAGTACTGGTCTGGAAAATTCAGAGGTAACAAGTAGAAATCCATTGTACCTTTATGCTTGAGACGTTCTCCTTGACCAGAGGGATTTCACAACAAAGAATTACATTTACTTTTCTGTGGGCCACATCACACTGCTTGGTCTTGCAGTGAATAGTACTTACATGATCGTCGCATTTTAAGTTAAAAAATGTTTTGAATCAATACAGACACAAATGCAGAAGGCTCAATCTGGAATTTCAGAATAAAACCAAAATGTCTTAAACCTTGACAGCATAAAAATAGTATAGCTAACAAAAATTAGGTGGTGAAATTGGGGAAGAGGAGTAAAAGCAAGTGTGAGATGAACCTTTCATCTTTCATAACAAGGAGGCATAAATGAAGAATGTCACTCTTTTTTTTTTTTTTTTCAGTTAGAAAGGTAGCTATTAAAGCTAAAGTTAACAAAGATAGCAGAAACTAGGAGAGGGGCTTGGGGTGAGAGGAAAGCTGTATGACCGTGCTGAATATCTCATATTATGTGGCAGAGGGTCAGCAGAACTGTCTAAAGATAATGTACAAAAATTGAAGTATAATTTTATTACCTGAAGTTATACTGGTAAATACCAGAAGAACTAATGAACAGAACCTGCTAAAAGTGGAGAAGCGTTTTAATTACCATTTCAGATAATTATAAATATTCTTCTTTGATAGTGTACCAAAGTTCAACAAGCGGTGGTTTCTTAAAGGCAGGTGCGGTGTTGAATCTGCAACGTCAGTGAACTTTTTGTACTCTGTTACGTTAAAGTGTGTTGCTCTATCTTGCACTTTGAATGGGTTTTTCACCCATTGTCATGAAAATAATTTTGGCCTTGCAAGGGCCTCAGGGACCCCAGAGGATTATGGACCACACTTTGAGAACCACTGTACAAAGTCTGTAGCCCCCTCCCCTGCAGGTGAACCACAGGAAAGAGGAAAGAGTTCTTTGGAGAGTGTGAGCAGTTGTGTTGGATTATCCACTGTTACCTCGGCTGCTTGGTTACTGCTTATTGTTTGATGTGCATGGGGTATGAAATGATGGGACACGTTAATGTCATCGTGTAGACGTTTCTCACATGGAACCCTTATGTGTGCTGTGTAATAGTCCTTTATAGGACACTCTTTCTTTTGTATATATGTATTATATATTTAAGTTGAATTTTTGAGTGTATTGAATATTTACTGTAATAGTCCTCTATAGGACACTTGCTTTTCTGTCTCTACACTTGGGGTTTGTTCACGCTGCCTCAATTCTCCAGCACATTAAATCCAAATAGGAGACTTAACCTCATCACTTTTGCATTGGATCCCAAGTTGGTCATACGTAGCATCTTAGGAGCTGAGTGACTTATCTAAAGATGGAAGGGATTCCAGGGGAGGGTCCCATTGCACAAGCACAGCCATCCTGCTGACTCCAGATGTCCCTCCTCAGTTGTTTGTTTCCACATCAGTGCAGCACTCCTTCCCCGCAGCATGCATGCCCCTGGGGGGTATAGGCCAGTTTCCCCTCTGACTTTTCTTTCATGGGAACAACCTGTATTAGTTTACTGTTGCTGCTGCTGTAACAAATTGTCACCAACTTGGTCACTTAACAGAAATTTATTGTCTTATAGTTCTGGAGGGCAGAAGTCCTTGAAATGAGTCTCACTGGGGTAAAATCAAAATGTTGGCACAGCTGCTTTCCTTCTGGAGGCTCTTGAGGACAATCTGTTTCCTTGTCTTTTCTAGCTTCTGGGGCTGCCCGTATTCCTTGACTTTTGACCCACCTCCATCTTCAAAGCCAGAGCATAGCATCTTGAAATCTCTCTGACCTGCGCTTCCATCATCACATCTCCTTCTTTGACTCTTCTGCCTCCCCCTTTCTCATATAAGAACCTTTGGCATTACATTGGGCCCACCTGGATAATCCAGGTTAATCTCCCCATCTCAAAAGTCTTCACTTAATCATAGCTTCAAGACCCTTTTGCCATGTAGGTAACATATTCACTGGTTCTGGGTGATAGGGGCATCCAGGTTCCAAGTGACATAGGACGTGGACATCTTTGGGATATGATTGTTCTGCCTACCACAATCCTCTTCTCCCTACTTCATGGGTTTGTTATGAAGATTAACCAGGTGAATGCTTAGAATGGGGCCTGGCACAGAGCAGGTGCTCAATAAATGCTCACTGAGTATGCCTGCAGAGTTACCTCGAGTCATTATGGTATTTAGATTGGAAAAATAGAGTAAAAAAATCCTGTAGCTTCTTAGCTAATTCTAAGGCAGCCCGTACGTGGACCAGTATTAAGAAAGAATAATTTAGATTATTTTATGGATTTTTATTTTAAAAGATAGGGGTTTTTTTGTTAGTTGCTGACTTAAAATATTTTTAGTCTACTAATTTTTTTAAGTCACCATTAAAATATCATGATCTTAAGAAAAATTGTAAACAGAGTATAAAAATGGGCACTTGGTACATTGTTTGAAGATCAGAGTTAGCCTTAATCCAAGGCATTTTTTTCCAGGTGCATCTCCTTTTATTGAGTAGCTGTTTTCAAATTGGCTTTAAAACATAAAACATATTGATGTCAGTTAGCATTCTATTTCTAGGGTTTATTTCAAAATATAAATTTTTGAAATTAACTTTAGACAGTTCATTGACTTTAGAAAGACTACACATAACATTCTTTGTAAAGCATGTTTAACCAAAAATCACTTAGATTATTAGTACTTTTCCTCTCACAGCATTGTTATAACTTTTTATTTTTTAATTAAAAAAAGATAGCCTTGACCCTTAAATTCAGTTCTGCTACAAGCTGTATAAATGAACATTTAGGGAAAGTATTTTTAGCAGCATTACTAAACATAACTAAAGTGTTTAAGTCTTTTGTTTTAACAAGCACTGTCCATCAAAATGTTCATTTCACCCCTCTAGTTAAAAAAAAACAAAACATTATTCCATGGATGTAGTTGTTAGAAGAATGTTGCTGTATTATGCTTGGACATCCTAGAGAACTATGGAGAGCCACCCAGTCTGTGAGTTTGTCTTTGGCTGTCTCCATGATTTCAGTGGCAGTTGGTGATGGTGCTAATTAATTCATACACCTAAGCTAGGTTTGCAGTGTGGCCTTGTCTTCAGGTTGCATGCTGAAGGGAACACTGTGCACCAACAGGCAGCCTCTCCCACTCTGCCCCGTCATGGCTTTGGAAGGTGGTGGCAGTAACAAATAAACAGTAGCCTTGGGAACACTTTCCCCTCCCCGACTCAGTCCAAATTCAGGCCCATTCTGGATGGAATAGAGCAAGATTGATTTTGAGAGTTAGATCTTTTAATAAGACCTATGTGGTGTTCCTTAATTAAGCACTGTTTTGTCAAGAAAAAAGCTAGTAGACCTTGAGAAAATCAATACCCCAAAACATATACTTTACCAGCCTTCTGGAACCCTCCTGACAGTGTACTCAGAAAAGGTCTTTGGTGGTATAAAAGCAGAACTTGCGGAGAAAGAAGCAAGGAGAATGATGGAGAATAGCCAGGGGCCTGGGGACTGAGGAGTGGTGCATTGGTCAAGAGACAAAAGCATGCTAATAGAGCCTGTGATCTGGAAGGGACTGGCACCCCGTGTAGAGGTGAGGCCCAAGGAGGCAAGGAGAAGGAGGATCCACGGGAAGAGGAGGAGGAGATGAGAAAGAATGAGGTTTGGAACAGGAGGCACACTGGGACAGTGGATACCACAGCTGCTCTGTCACAGAGAGGAGAGCTAATAAACGTGAATTCAGGATGCTGTTGCCCTGAGAATCCCCAAAGCAACCCATAGTCACCCACACCTCCAGGGACCCAATGACCAAGAAGGGGGTAGGGAGGCAAAATTGATGGAGCACCCACCGTCACTGTGCAAAACTGACCCTTGTGAGTATGGCTGATTCGGTCTCATAATTGTGTTATGGTGTGCTTTCTAAAGGTTTCCCACAAATCACTCAAACACAAAAATATTAATCCTAGTGTTCACCCTTGATCAACTGGGGAAATCTCTTATTTGAAATGGCTCCTTCTGTGATGTTGCCAGATAACTTTTGTGAGAGAAGCAGTGGGCAAAATCTACTAGAGTTCAGTGTGTTTGCAGGTATTTTAATGATTTCAATATTAATTTAAGGTTGACTTCAAAACACAGATAAAGGCTTTATTTTACAAATAAGGCTAGTTAACTATAAAGGAGCACGATGTTGGCTTCAGTAGGTGATAGAGAACATAAATATCAGCCAGGGAAACAGCTATAGCCAGTGAAGTGCCAGAAACATATTCTATGTAGCAAGATTATGCTTGCTTAAAAATCAGGGCATCCGTCAAAGTAAATGTTCAAAATGTGAAAATCTGGGAATGCTGGATAGAAGACCCTGGCTTCGAAGGGAACTATATGATAGAGATGAGCTATATCTAAGACATGAGACCCAAGAAAAGGGATTTAGAATGCAACTCCAGGGCTTCAAGAGGCTGCATGTACTGTACCCCCTGGTCCCCATTTTGCCCACCCCTGGGTTAGCCACCTGTGGGAAGGCTGAGCCTGAACCCTGCGACTCTGTGGTTGAGGTGGATTGTGGTCCCGGGAAGAAACGAGAATGGGTTCTCACAGCTGATGCATCTTCGATTTGAGATGCTGTCTCCTTTGGTGTTTTTCCTCTTTCCCCAAGACTTTCTTTGGGGAAAAAATTGCTTTTGTGTTTTGCTTTTATTTGTCTTTCCTTCGACACCAGAGTTTTACTGTAACATGTAAACCTCTTAGGAGCACATCTCCCTCATTGCGTTTTGTAACCTAGAGCCTGAGAGATGCCAGACCGTCGGAAATGTTGATAAGGAAATAGAGTCCTGTTTGTTTTTGCAACCTGCAGTACCCTCTGCCATACCCTCTGAGCTTCGCAGTGGGCAGGAGGCAGAGGTGGGGGCAGAGAGGGCTTTTTTCCTCCCTTTCTTTTATATTTTATACAGTTTTAGTTGTGCATGGGTCTTGGGGGGGGGGGGGCGCGCTGCCTCTTGTATGAGCTATCCATGTTACTACACAATACTTCGCCCTTCCTTTTTGCTTTTTATTTTAAGTGGTACCCCTCCCCAGCCACTAATATGGGCAATGATAATAGATAAGTAAATCAGCCTTGGTTTATTAACCTAAAGTTTTTAGCTCTAAGATACTTCTGTGCTATATATTTGGTTTCTATATATTTATGGATTCAAAGCATTTGGGGCCTCTAGAATGGCGGGGGGGGGGGGAATCATTGAATGCATGTCTTTCCCACTCTGACTTCAGGCTTCACAGGCGTTCATTTTTCAGTGGATGTACGACTTTTTAGTTGTAACATCACAACCCACAGATGGGTTAGCCTCTCCTCCACTCTTACTTTTTATGTCAGTTTTAGATGTCTCTAGATCATTCAGGATCCCAAGAAGAAATAGAGGGCACACCCAAAAGGAGTCATTGAAGAAGATGTAATAAAGGGATTAGGCACAGAGTTTAGGGGAACCTACAAGGGATGGTTAAGCACCTGGCGCTGACAACAGAAGGCAGCCTTTGCCACCCCAGGCTGAAGGGGCAATGTCGGGGAGCAGTCACTAGAACTGGGAGAGCAGTAGCCGTAGCACTAGGAGAGGCCTGCCCACTGGGGGCGCTGGCCTTCGGTAGAGGCATGTGGCCACTGCCAGCCAAAGCCCAGCCGGCAGAAAGCCAAAGTGCCTCTCATTGGTTGAACCCAGCCAGAGGGCAAGGGTCCAAGTTAGTGCAGGCACAGAGGTCAGCTTCCGGGGGCACAAAACAGGGTGGAAAAAAGGATTTGGAGGGACACATGGACAATATTCATCACAATCTCTTATTAGAATTGATTATTAAAATTTTAAAAACTAATGTGTATTAAGTCAGGATTGTTTAGTGCCCGGACACATCTCTCTGTGCTCATTACCTTCTTTGTACTAAGTGGTACCTAAATGTCATAAAGGAGTGAATGCAGATGGCAAAGGTATTTATTTTACATGAAGACGGAAGTGAATAGAACTCCAAGGAGAGAGAAACTTTATAATGGTTAAGACTACAGTTTCTATCATTCAAACAGATCCACGGAGATAGGTCTCAGAATACTGGGGACAGATGTTGACGGGAAGAAGGCACAACAGAATTTCCTGGCATGCTGGGAATGCTCTACATCCTGGCGTGAGTGATGGTAGAAACTCACTGAGATCTATCCACATTACTCTGTGTATGTTACACCTTAATATAAACAGAAGTATTAAAAAATTGCAAAAAATTGTTTACGCTTCCTAGAGACCTGAGTTCCTATCCTGTCTCTGTCACTTACTGACTCTGTGACCTTAGGCAAGTTATTTAATCTCTCTGTTCCTCAGTTTCCTTCTCTGCAATATGGGGATAATGTTGTTGCCTCAAAAGGTTGTCATGGAGATTATAAGAGCCAACCTTAGTAAGGCACTTAGTGTAATATCTAGCACATGGTGATTAAATGTTAGCTCTTTATATTAAAATAAATATATTTGTTTCCCCTAAGATAACCCAGTTCTGCCAAATTCTAGGTACTATTTTTTCTTCTTTTCCTCTGTTGACTAAAATTTCCAATCCTGCAAGTTCATCCCTTCATACAAGAAGACACCAAACTTGAGTTAGACGTGTGCTTAAAGGCTTCCTTTCCAAGCCTGTTCTGATAAGATGAAAGCACAGAGGCAGCTGACATGTTCTCTTTTTACAGCTTTATAGTGGTTTCTTTGCCAAGCAGTAGTCCCAGGAAATGCCCTCCAGTCTCAGAGCAGAGATATTGTATTTGCAGACCCTCTCACGTGTAAGGAAACTTAAAGTGATCCTATCAAGTGTACTCACCAGATTGCATCATTTTGTTTCCTGAATTATAACAGGCCTTGGTTAACTGGGACCCAGTGGATCAGACAGTGCTTGCCAATGAGCAGGTGGATGAACATGGCTGTTCTTGGCGTTCTGGAGCAAAGGTGGAACAGAAGTACCTCAGACAATGGTTTATTAAGACAACTGCTTATGCAAAGGTGAGTGTCAGCCAGGTGGCTCCCCACTAATGCCATACTTGTTGGCAGGCAACACTGAGGCACTGAGGTCTTCCGAGTATTGGAGGGCCTCACTGTTGGGACTGCCCCTAGGAAGGGCTCTTGGTTCCATGGGCGTGCAGACAGGAAGCATATGAGCCTCAGCTCACTCACTTAGAGGGTGCTGGTTTTGCGTCTCTCAGTTGTAAGTCAAGAATGGCACCTGGAGGTCATTGTAAGCCGTTGTTTGCTGACCAATGCACTCCATCATTGTACTGCTGTAGAGGCCAAAAAACATTCATTTTTATCTGCAATTATATCAGTAATAAAGCTAGGGAAAAAAAGTATCTTCATCTCTATGGTTCTTATAAGACCTCCAGAAAGATAGAATGACGTTTCAGAGAGTCCAGAGAAGCCCATCTAAAAAGAATGAAGAGGTGGCAGTTCTCCGTGAGGGAAGGCCAGAGTGAAAATGAGCTAAGCCAGGAACCAAAGCTCTGGATTTTAACTCTTATTGTGTCCCTAATTAACAGTGTAAACTGGTGCCAGTCCCTGGGGCTGAGTTTCCTCATCAGTAAAAGGAGAGGGTGGGACCAAGTGGTCCTTAAGGTGCCTTCTGGCTCTTTAAGTGTTCCAGGATTCAAGGCAAAGCCAACCCTTGAAAGAAAGGGCTTGCTTATTAAATCACCAGCAGACTGAGCAAAATAACCCATTCTGGGTATGCCAGAAAAACTCTGTGCAACATATTCTTTGAGCTTGCCAAGTTTCAGGATATGGAATTGAGGGATCTCTCCCTGAAACTCCAGAGAGGAGTGATTAGAACAAATCAGGGACACTTCACATGGTAATTTGATCATCTCTGTATTCTTTAGCATAAGAATGGACAGAAAAAGGATCTGAAAAAGTAGAGGCATCATGAAGGGCTACTGACGTTGTTCCTTGGTAGTTTTTTCCTGTGATAGTCTCCATGAGAATGATAGTTGTACCCTTTCCTAGTAGCCCCTTGGTCGCTCTGTGAGAGGTAGGGGACTGGACTGAAATGACTGTGGGTCAGATCCAATAATGCACTTCTTATATGCAAAGAGAGCACAAAGTTATAAATAACTTCCCATCACTACAATTACATTTGCTGAATTAGAACTGCAGTACACAACTCACAATACCAGTGCCATATGGATATATGACCTCCAGTTTTCTCACTCAGAAGACAAATGAGGCTGTTTTCCCATTATTATTTATTCAGAATGTAGCAGAGAATAGCATATGGATTTGGAAAACTGCTCATTAGAACTTGTTAACACAGTGCCTTGCTCCTTTTAAGCACATAATAATGTTGAGAGACTGAGTGAGAAGAACAAAGCTGAGGATGTTGCTTTCTATAACACCCCAGGCAGTAGGAGCCCCTATCTGCTGACAGTTGGGGTCCACTGTATTACCGGGAGGGATACCAGGTCACCTGTCAGGGACCTGTCAGATGACTCTGTAATAGGCATTATTGGAAAGGCCACCTAATTAGCTATTTTGTTTTGACCTCTGCCTCTAGTTGGAAATGTAATAACCTAACTGAGGGGCATTATTCTTTAAATTGTCAGCTGTGAATTTTCAACTGTTCAGCAGAAATGGTTAGTTACCATGGTGACTTGCCTGGTTCTTGCTGAACTCCTGTGCAGATTTATTGAAAAAGCTATCTTTGGAGGTCAGCGTTTGGTTTGCCCTGAAAATCAGAAGAGGGAGTATCACAGGAATGGTAGAGAGAGGCAGAAATCTATGTTCACGGCAGGTCCTTGGCTGAGGACTGCCCATGCACAGATCAAGACTCCATAAGGCCTAATAGAAAATGATTGCTATGGGACTGAGAGCAGAACAGAGATACCAGGGTGCTGCCCCGTGCTAGGAGACCTTGGAGTTATGTTCCAGCCAAAGGTAGGTGGTTGAAACCCCCAAAAGGCCATATATTAGAAATATGGATGACACCCTAGGACTGAGCAGAAAATCAAAATAGATTCACCTTAATAAGAAATAAAAGCAAGCCTGACAGTTTCAAAAGGAACTTTCATAACAAAACTTAATGCCTTTAAAGGGGGACATCATAATCCAGACTCCCTACAAGGTTGAGTTCATCTGTAATGTCCAGCATATGATAAAAAATTACTAGACTTGCAAAGAAGCTGGAAATTGTGACCCATAATCAAGAAAAAAAAAAAAAGGCAGCCCAATAAAAATATATCCTGAGATGATCCAAATGTTGGAATTAGGAGATAAGCCAGAGGCATCTATTATATAAATGGCCTGGGACTTAAAGGAAAAGATGGTCTTAATGAATGAAACTGAGAGAGCCCAAGGGAGAGACTCAAGATAGGGCTAGAGAGGTGGTTGGGGGCCAGATCAGGCAAGGCCTTTTAGGTCTTAGGGAATTTGGGCTTTATCTTGGGGGCCATGGGAAACCGTTAAAGGATTCTAAGGCAAGGAATGACATGGTCAGATTTGTGTTTTTATAAATTTGCTGTGGGAAGGGCAAGTGTGGATGCAGAGACTATTGCAATAGTCCAGGCATGCATAACTTAGACTTAAGTGGGAGTAGTGGAGAGGAATGGGTAGGTTAGAAAAATATTCAGATGGTGAAGTCTGTAGAATTTGGTAATATATCGAATGAGGAGATGTATGAGATGGTGTCATAAAGAAAGACCTTGATTTGGACAGTAAATGAATAGTTCAGCTACCTACTGGGATAGGGAGTCCTGGAAGAGACATAGCCTGACCCTTTTGAGTTTGCAGTGGCCGTGAGACATTTGAGTAGAGATGTAAAATTATAGGTGCTTGGATAAATGGGTCCAGAACTTCAAAGATCAAGTGAGATAGGACATCTACTTTAAAGTCTGGTATGATAGAAATAGTCTTGAATTAGTGTAGAGGTCCTGCTATATTGATAAGGATGAGAAATTGAATCAATTATTAATGCTTTCAGCTGCAAGTAAGTGAAAACCCAAGTTATGATGGCTTAAACAAATGGGAGGTTACTTTTCCCACATAAGAAGTCCCAGTTGCTGGGACTGAACTGGGATAGGGCTCTGAGTTGGCATCTCAGTGGTTCTCTTGGCCTTTCCTTCCTGCTTGTCACCTCATGGTTGCTGCATGGCTGGTACAGCTCCAGATATCATCCTTCCGTTCATACAGAAAGAAGCAGAAGGAATAGTGCTAGTGACTGTTCCTTTTGTCTGGAAAAGCAAGAACTTTCCCAGAAACCCCAAGCAAAATTCCACTGCTGTTCTGTTAGCCCCAGTTGTGCCATGTGGCAACCTCTGGCTTCAAGGGAGGCTAGGAAAGCAAATTTGAGCTTTTCACCTTCCATAGTCAAGGTGGTTGGGGGAAGGGGGTGGGGAATGGGTGCTGGGATGGCCAGTGAGCTGTGCCACAGTTATCCTTAGAGCTTTGTGTTTGCGTCTGGCTTTGCAGCTCTGAGGGCTGCCTTTGGGAGGGACAGCTGGTGGTCTGCTCCGGAGCATGCCTGAGGAGGAGCCCTGCTTTCATTCACTTAACTTCCAAATTATAGAGACGATGCCTGATGTGAAAATCACAGGGAGGCCTGAAAAATGAAAGTCCTTTATCAAGGCTGTTTGTGACGTATTTGTTTTTTCTCCCCTCGCTCCTCACCCAGTTCCTAGGATTGTTTGCTTTGTGAAACATTAAAAGTGGTTTCAGCCCCTTGTTCTGTGAAAAAGAAAACCTGCAGTAGGAGGATCTGAGGAACATGAATCACTCTTGGCAGAGCCGTGTGGGAGTATCTTGTGGGCAGCACGGCGAGGTGAGGGCAAGGGGAGGGGCTGCACTGGGGACGTACGGACAGAACGCAAAAGGGATTCAGCGTCTGATGGAAGGAACGCCGCAGTTCCTGACGGCAGGTGACAACTGGAAGGAGAGACAGAGAGACAGCTTCCCGTTTGAACTTTTCTAATAGATTTGTGGTTTCGATTTCTGCGGCTGCCTCGTCGCAGCCCTCAGCCACAGGGGCACTCTGTCCCTGCTCTTCTTTGGCGTTAAGATGGTGCTCAGTCAACCCCTAGGCCAAAGTGGTGGTTGTATTTTCTAAGTTCTCAGGAGTTACCCGGCAACTGCTGGACTGTGAGCAAAGTCTGTGTTCACCTTCCGTTTCCTGCCTGCTTGCCCCTGATCTGATCAGTGCTCGGGCCTCTACTTACCCCATCTTATTTAACTCTCACCTTATCCTTTGAGGGTGGGTACTCTTGTTATTCCCATTTTACTGAAGAAGAAACTGAGGCTCACACTGGTAATAAGTAGCAGCACTAAGATTCAAATTCGAGTGCTTGAGCTCTTAACCAGTAGTCTGTACTGCTTCTCAGGTAGTCTGAATTCACTCATTCTTTCCCCAGATGTTATTGAGTGCCTGGCCAGACTGTGGGCTAGGTGCTAAGAATACAGATGAGAAAAGCTGAGGGCCCTGCTATTAAGGAGCTTGGAGGCTAGTGCAGGAGACAGTGGCAGACATGAGTGGTCACAGCCCAGTGGGATTGCAGTCATGCTGCAGGAGAGTGCAGGGGAGGTGAAGGGGAGGAGGCCCAGGTCTGCCCCATGGTCCCAGGAGGTATCACTGAGGAGGTGATGAAAGATAGGAAGCGCAGAATGTCATGCAGGAAACTTCACGCTTCATAAGTATTTCCAAGTAGAATTTCTGCTGATGAGAAGCAGCGGGGCAACAGTGAGCCCTTATGCAAGCCAGAGGCATGGGCGGTAACAAGCCCCCCATTGCCCTGCCTCGTTGTGCATCTCCTCCCCTGATTTCACCTCTGAGCTTACGGGTAAAGTAGAGGTGCCTTCACCAGAACACACTGGTCTTGTTTGAGCCTGCAAAGAGTGAAAATATGGGGTTGGAGAGGCGAGGTCAGGGACAGGAAGGGAGGTTTATGACAAGAGCTCTTTGGGGAGGTGGAAGAGGAGGCTGGAGCAGAAAGACAGCCACAGAGGAGCAGTGGTGCAAGGATCCAGTCCCCAGCAGGTGCCCCTGGGTGCTTAAGAGTCCCTGCATTGTGGAATATGCACTCTTGGGCACCCTCATCTCAATCCTGAGGCCTTGAGTTGCTTGTGAAAGCATGTTGGTGTCTCCTAGAAATTGGGCCTGTTGCCTGCCTTTTTGCTCCTACCCTCAGATCCTCTCTCCGCCCCAGAACAGAGGCTGGCTCACAGGTAGTACCAGGAAATGCCTCTCCGGAACAACAACCAAGTCAGCCCTGCGCGGTGCAGGAAGCTTTGCAAAGGGATTGGTGGGTGAGG
Source organism: Equus caballus (assembly GCF_041296265.1). Classification (NCBI taxonomy): domain Eukaryota; kingdom Metazoa; phylum Chordata; class Mammalia; order Perissodactyla; family Equidae; genus Equus; species Equus caballus. The sequence goes on along the minus strand of NC_091699.1, from coordinate 52,542,448 downwards.
TTTGACGGCTTGGCCCCATCCTGCTGCTGGCCCCCAAGAAAGACCCTTCGCCCCAGTGCCTCCTCCTGTGTTTGCATCCTGGGCCTTCACGTGGTGGCTGTGCACACCCACCCAAATTAGATGTTGCCTGAGGAGGCAAAGCTTCTGAGAACCAAGAGGAGCAAGTGAGAGACGTTTAACGAGCTGTCAGCTTCTCTGCAGGGCTGTTGGGATAAAAAGCTGTGAGGACAGACCAGGACCAGATTTAATGATGAGAGTGCTTGGGTTTGCCTACTGTGAGGGTTTTCTCTGAAAAGCCCTGTGGCTTTAAAGCTGTCATTGCATTTGTCCCCACCATGCCCCGCTGTGGTTAGTCAGGGCTGAGGGTGGCCTTGTCCTTCTCCCCTTTTAAAAATATGTTATTAGCTTCTGAGTGGTAGGAGTGGCAGACTCCATACAGGCTCTGGACCCTGGGATTGAGAGCAATGCCAGACACACCCTCAGAGGAACCAAGCGAGCCATATTCCTTCTGGAACTCTCCCCCACACCCCCCGTCTCTTCTTTTGGAAACAAGGGACTGCTCCCGTCCCTGGGATCTGGTTTGACTCCTTGTCTCACAAGCTAATTAATTGTTAAATTCTCCTCCTTCTTACGTAATATCTCTTACTTCTTTCTGTTCTCTATGTTCCCGGCCTCTACAGAATCTTTTCTCTCCTAAGCTATGAATTGATCTCAGTTCTCCGCCTTCTGTCCTATCCTCTCAGCCCTCCTCAGGGTGATTAACCATCCGCTGGTGCCAAGGGGCAGAGGTGGGAGTTGTTACAAGGAGGCCTTTCTGGAGGTGGGAGGGGGCAGTAGCAGAAGGAAAGTAGGCGACGTGAGGCTGACATTTCCCCGGCACTTCCCAGGCCAGCCAGAGGCTGCCTGGAGTGGACCAGGAGACTTGTGTCCCCACCACTGCCACAGCCGAGGGAGCAGGCGCTTCATTGCCAGCTGGGGGTGAAGGCAACACTGCCGGGAGGAGGCAGCTGGCTGGCTCTGAGCAGGCCATAGAGGGGACTTCTGCCTGGAAAAGTTCACCAGAGTTGGTGCAGGGCTGGGTCCCAGCTCTGGATTTGGGAACCCATGGTGTTTCTAGATGATACAGGCAGTTAGATTTCCTTTCCCTAAATGCGGTGTCTTCCTGCCTGCCTCCGGGATGTCCCCCATCAATGCCTAACCGCATCTGTATGTGGCTATTAGGTCAGTTCTCTATAACCACCTTGTTTCCCTCACCCCTGAGTTCTTTCCCACCCTGCCATCCCTCCCGTCAGGGACTGAAGACAGCTGTGCCTGCACACCCACTCCCGAGCGGGAGGATGAAAGAGAACTTGTGAAGGGAACGCACGGTCTCCAGGTCGGCACACAGGCATTGCAAACAGGAAGGTTTCCTTTGTCTTTTGTTTTTATTTTCAAGAAAAGAGGACTGACTGCAAAGGGAAAATGGGAGGAATAAATTAATAATATACTTCTTATGCTATATTGAAAAGAAAATAAATTGTCAATTTGATTGGGAAAGAATGAAGACAGAACTGAATATTGTGTCTTGCCCTTAAACCCTGGCCCTTTTGGAGTGTGAAGGCCTCCTTCCTTCTCGAGGCGTGAGCCTGGGCTCCCTGGGAGGAAGGAGATTTCTTAGCCCCTTGTAGGGGAGGCCCTGGGTGGGCTGGGGAGGGCTATGAGTATCACCATGAACCTCTTTAGCTTAGGGGGTCATTTGAATTTCAAAGCTGAAAGGAACTTGAGAGAGCATTGCACAGCTTCCCCCACATTTGCCTGAGAGAGTTTCTCGTGCTTTTAAATCTCTGCCCTGATCTGAAAAACATAGAAGCAAACAAAAAAACCCCTCATGCTTGCCTTTACTGCTGCTTGAAATTACAAAATCAATATGATGTCTAAAAACGAATTAAAATAAAAGGGTAAGGTGTTGCTTTATTTTAAGCAGCCCACACCCTGCCCTCCTCCTGTTCCTCAGGGGGCTGATTGCCAGCTGAGGTCTCCTTGAAAATGACTGACCCAGCCCATTCCTCATCTTATAACTGAGGCCCCCAAGCCCAGGAAAGCCAGCACCCAGCTTGGGTCTGCTCAGTCCCAGGCCTGTGTCCTTTCCACCTGCCCTTGAGCACTAGTTCTCAAGCAACCAAGCATTTCCAAGAACCACTTGCAGACGGCAGACAGTTGGCAGGTGTATGTTGCAGGAAGGCAGGGCATTAGCAAGTTAGGAAATGGAATAGGTCCAGGGAGAGGGCACAAATGGCCAGGTAATGGAAAGTACGGTAATTAGAGGTTTTCTAGTTGGAATTGTCTCGTTGGCCTCAGAGCTGGAGCAGTGTCAGGCTTTGTGTCATTCTTCTCTGCTCCAGCGCCCTGTCCTTACTCCAGGGCCTTCTGAGCCCAGCTGCCTGGAGAACAGTGAGACTGATCCAGTGGCTGCCACTGCATTAAGGAGGCAAACCGTCATTAACAGATACAGACATAGCCCGTTACATTGTTTTGTTGTTTTTCAAAAAAAGGATCCTCTTATGGAAAGGGAGAATTTTCCACAGTATCTTCTCATTTCTTTATATATTTTGCTTACTGTTCCAGCATGGCTAATTCTGAGGGTCAGATTTGCTTAAAATAGAGATTTGATCCCTCCTAGAGCTATATAAGTTGTGAACTCTGGTAAAATGCAAACTCTAGTATTTTAAAAAGAGTATATGAACAGCATGATCTTAACTGTGTAAAAAAAAAAAGTGTACACAAGTACGCACACTCATACTATATTTTATCAGTTCTTACACATGATATTTTAAATTTCATGCTCCACTAAGAAAGAAAAATGCTGTCAATCAAAGATACCATTGATTGTAAGACATGTCTTGGTTTCAGAGTTTGTGGGGAAATGTGCATCTTAGAATCAATGGAAGATGAGATGTAAGTAGGATGGAAGGATATAGAACAAAATATTAATAGTGATCTCCTTCAGTGCTTAAATTGATTGTGGGTAATTGTTATTTTTCTTCATCCTTTTCTCTCTTTTCCAAATTTTCCATAATGATAATTATCATTTTGATTATCATAGAACAGCCTGACAGCAGGGTTATGTCAGCATTTATTTACACATCTTCTTTAGACCTGAGTGTCTTGGAAAGGGATAGTCTTATGTTCTTGCAAGTTTTTAATTTATAGGCAGCCTTCCAACTCGAAGGTAATTGAGCAGAACGTCCCCTGGGACTGCTGTCCCCATTTTGTTTTTCTTGATTAGACCAATAAAAGCTTGAAGTCTTGCTGCCAAGACTCTTCTTTCCTGAAACAAAACCTCCTTTTCAGGCAAGGCCGGCCCAGTGCTGCAGATTGGGCTGAGTACCCAAGATGTAGCCATTTAATTACTCTTTCCCCTCCTGTGGGGAGCAGTTATGGCCTCTCTTTTGTCCTGTTGACCTAGGGGCACTGAGGTCACGAGGGTGGGCTCTGGGAATCAGAACCCATCTCATCAGACAGGTGGCTCTGTCCTTTGGAGAGTTTGTCCTCTGGTATCTGCATTCTTAGGAGCGTGGTGGTGACATTTCAGAAACTGTAGTCACCATCTCTTGGATTAGTAGAATTAGAACCATTCTGCTTCTGAAAGAGTGGATTACCTGGGTCAGAAGAGGAAGAAAAGACTGGTACTTGTGGCCTGAGTTAATATATGGATATGAATAAGAAGAGATCAGCCAAATTGGCTGCTACCACAGCATCCTGCTTCCCTTCATCACATCCTCTCCCACAAAGCATGCACTGGGGCCGTCCCTGAAGCTTGTACTCGGAAACACTCCGTTTTTTCCAGCTGTTTGGGAGCTATTTAATAGCACTTGGTTTGTCCTTCTCTTTCACATGGCTCTGAGATGTGCATCTGATGTATGTGTGGGCTGTTTGGTGCATGGGCTGCTTGGTGCCTCTTTTCCTTTTGCCCCTGCAGTCCCGTGAATCCACACCTTGCTGGCAAGTCATACACCCTTAGCACGATGCCTTGCTCAAACCTGATTATTTCCTGTCTGAGTTAACAGCACCTTCACAAGAATCAAAACTCTTGGATAGCACAACCGTATTTGTAAATAAATGTTTTGCATTGAGATGGCACAACAAGTGGATTTTGCTAGAAATACACATCACATTTCAGAAGAGAGGGTCTGTCAGAGGGAGGTAAACATCATGCCAAATGAGCTTTTTAAATGTATAAATCTTCATGCATAACTTCATGCCAGAGTCAAAGCAGGAGTGGGAGACTAGTGTGTGAGAGAGTTTATTCCTCTAGAGTATTCTAGAGGGGACATCTAGATTTTTTAAACATCTTATGCTGTCAGGATTGATTTTCCTTTTTTACAACTCAAATATATGCTGTGTCTTTGGAGCGATTGCGTTGAAATGATTCCAAACACAAAAAGAATTAAAAAATCTTGGCAACAAGAATAAGTTTTAGAAAAAATATATACAAATTATAATTCAAAATAATTGCTAATCAAATCATACTTATTCAGAAGTAGGTTAAGTGTTAAGCTTTTAAAAAGTGTCCATTTTAATTAAATCTCATTAAATCTTGTCTCTTCCATTCTGTCTCAAATCTATGTCCAGCTCTCAAGGTTTCTCAACTCTTCCTTTAGTAGCTAATAAATCCACTTGTTTTAAAAGGTCGGTATTTCTCAGTTTGCCTAAAGTTTTTTTTACCAAAGTCTTCTAAAATGTATCATGTTTCTAAAACCACTTCTAGAATCCTTATTTGTGGTCCTCTTGCACCTGTTCTTAATGCTTTAGCTCACGTACTGTCCTCTCTTGGGAAGTTTCGATTTATTCCTGGCATTATTTCTGCTTCTTTGAAGAGAGAGTCAGATTAGCCATGTTATATCAAATCCTTTTTATCCCCAGCTTTTTAGTTTTAATCTTTCTCTTTCTTATTCCTGATTACATTTTGTATTACTAAAGCCTTTTTGACTGGCTGTTTGCTTCAGCCCATCTCCTAATGGCTCATGTTCTTAAACACCGACTCATGTTCAGACTCATTGATGTACAGTTCTGTTTCAACTTCTTAAAGCATCTTCATTCAGATGGAGTACCTATAAAGCAACAGTGACTGTCTTTTCAGATCTGTCCTACCCAAAATGATTACAAGGTCCTTTCATAAACCACAGTAGTTCTATATATGCTAAATAATAACCACAGGGAAACTTTACAATTTGACTTCAGATGAATATTAAATACAGTAATTATTTGTAAAAATTGAATGAGAAGCCCATTCACATTATTAATTTCTAGGTTTTGCATATGGAAGAATTTGTCTTTTGTTTAATTTACATAAAGATACCTGAAAACTAAACACAGTGGTCCCAGAACAATTAGAAGATCTGGATAATTCATTATTTGGGATCTGCTGTTGACTTGTTGAGTTAGCCGTTTTTTCATTTATTAAATGGGGGAAGTTGAATAAATTAATGGTTTCCAAATTGTGCCCAAGTGTTGGGAGTTGATGGAGAGGGCTAAGAAGAGAAAGCAGGACATCTCCTAGAATAATTTAGCTTTCAGCTCTTGTGTATTGGGTTCCCTCAGATTTCATTTGAAAGGGGGTTTTGTTAGCACTTTAAAAGAGTCTCAAAACCTACTATTTCCTCAGGTTTTAGGATTCTGTGAACCTGTAAGATTCCTGTAAATTGAGGTTTGCCAGGGTGGGGAAGGGAGGCACTGCCAACTGTTTACCAAATGTAAGGACGTGAGATGAATACTGTCCTCTATCACTGTAATTGCAGCACCAGAAAAAGGAGGAAGGATATAATCTCAGCAAAACCCCAAACAAACAATAGAAACACCTCTTTGGATGGAAGGACTGTTGCACTGTAAATACTCACCGCGTCGTTCCTGTCCTGGTGGAGACATGCTGGGCCAGCCCAGGGATGCGGGAGAGGCTGTTGCAGCTGTCGGGCAGGTGCTCTCTAGAGCCTGGTCATCAGAAATCAGCCATGGATAATGAGTCCATTTTACAGCATGGTCTAAAGAGGGCTTGCTGGGTTGTTCTCAAGATGTTGATTTCATTTGGTTTGGTTTTTAAATTTCTTTTGGTTTTTAAAAATATCCATAGATTGGTAAGGTTTTAAGCAAGCTGGTTCCCCCCCCCATAATTAACATATCAAAACATTCACATTTCATTCTATTTGAATCTTTTATCCTCACTGAGATCTGAATATTTTAAGCAAAGTACCTCCACAAGAAGTACTCCAGCGTTGACAATTCAACCTAGAAGAAAAACACCACCAGAGGGCTTTATACTAGCAGCTCAGTAACGCAAGGGAAGGGGGGGATGTAACCTGCTGTCAGAATTGGACGCTGTCAACTCCGAATTTTCTGTGGCAGGGAAGGGTAGAGTGAGAGATGGACCTCATCTTCACATCATGTACTGTGGGTTTTATCTGATGGAAAAGACATCAGATCCCATGAGACCACATGGAAGTTTGCCTGGGAGTTAGATGGAATCTTATTGATCATTGGAGAGGAAGAGCTGTGGGTCATTTTCAAAGTTTATAATACACTATTTACATGTTTTTTGGCATTAAGACCCCCTAAGTTGCTCCATAAATTGAAAAGCTTTCTATAATGCATAATTTTATCAGAATATTCATAGTTTATTAACATATTAATATAGTCAAGATTTTGCACTTTGGCTACAATGATATCATGAGAGTACAGTTTCAGCTAATATAGATATACATCAGGATGTTTAAACTTTTTTAGTCTATTGATATTAGTTAGGAAACTTGGTTGCAAACAACATAAAGTTACTCTGGTTAACTTAAGCCAAAAAGGAATTGATCAGAAGATCAGGTTACTCAGAGTTGGAGGGGAAGGCTAGAGACCCAGGCTTAGGCAGGAATCGGGAGAACAAGGACGCTGCTAAGATCTTGCCCTAGGAATGGTCTGGGTAAGCCATTTGCTTCCATTGGTACCAGCGTCTCCAGCCTCTCATTCTGGTATGGCATTTAAACCAGTTGACCCTGTGCCCCTGGGTCACCCCTCAGTGTTCCAAGACTGCACTGAGCCTATGATTGGTTACGCAGTTTAGCTTCTACAGGGGAAGAGAGTCAGATGGGGAAAGTATCTCCTTTCAAGCTTCCATAGTTGGTGGTGCAATTCCCCCCAAGAAAGAAGAGACTTCAGGTGCTGAGCAGCCTATACAATAGAAGCTGACTATGCCATTGGGGAGAAAAGTTATCAGGAAGATGCATTGTAGTTAAATGAAGGCTAAGTAATGAACTAAGAGACGTGAGTTTGGGGCCTGGCTCCAGTTAGCTAAGTGGTGTTGGGCAGATGGCTAAACCTCTCACGGCCTCTGTGTCCTCATCTATAAAGAAAGGGAATTTTGATGACAACCTCAGCCCTGTGATTCTATAAGCAGAGTCCTCCTTCCAAGAATAAATTAAAAATATAAATAAGATAATAGAAGCAAGCAGATCTCTAATAAGTGCCTCTTCTAAGTTAGAGAATAATAAGCTAAAACTATCTGAGCTATGGATTTGGAAAAGCTGAATTTAACTACTGTTGCAAAGTAGTAATTGCATAGTAGCGTATAGAAATGAATGTGAACTGAGGAGTCAGATAACACCTTGCGTCAAGTGCTTTCTCAGTTCCACCCCATAGTTGTGGGGTGACTTAGGGAAAACTTCTTAGACTTGTTTCCTCATCTGCAAGGTGGAGATGCTACTACTTGACTTGTGCTGTTGTGAAGATTAAAGGAGGCAGCATCCATAACAGTGCCTGGCATGCAGGAAGTGTTCTACAGTAGGTGTGCCCTCCCTTCCTAGACGCTGGGTCTCTGGCTCTGCGGTACTGCTCTATGGTTCTCTTCCCTGAGCAGAGGGAAGTAAATGGGATTTAATGAGCATTTGCCCAGTATAAGGCACAATTCTAGGCTCCAGGCCTGGTGGGCTATAAAGAAAAACCAGAGAGTTTGCAGTTGAGTCTGAGAGATCACAGGCCAGCCTTTGCCTATGCCATCCTCTCTGGGAGCATTGTGGGATTAAGAGTTGTGACCTATACAATACCAAACTTAGCAGTAAGTTTTTGTTTTGTTTTTACATTTTTATTGTAAAATTAAATGCAGGTAACCATATAAAACAAATATATAGGTTGTTGAATTCTTTTAAAGCAGTTGCTCTTATAGGTTAAGATATTGAATTTTGCCAGCACTCCAGAGCCTTCCATATGCCCCTTCCCATAATAAACTGCCTCCCTTGCCCCCAAAGTAGCCACTCTCCTGATTTTTAGAGTAATTACTTCCTTACATTTGTCTATAGTTTTATCACCTAAACATGCCTCCCTAGACACAGTGGTTTATCCTTACCCTCGCTTTTTTTAATTTGATAATGGCTTTTAAGTGTCTTAACCTACAGATTTCCCTCTTCATCCCTTTCTTTTTCTTACAATTTACCTGTTGAAATACCTGGGCTGTTTGACCCATGGAGTTTCCTGGGTTTTGCTGACTGAACCCTCATAGGACAGTCCACCATGTTCCTGTGTCCTCTGGATTTCCTGGCGCCTTTTATTACACCAAACACAATGTCTCCTATGTAGGAGCTCATTTTGTAATTTTGTACAAATTTTGTGGCCATTTTGTAATTGAAGTTGACAGGTAAATGGAAACTTTGGCACATGATTCATTCATAATTAAGATCCCACCCCCCATTTTCCAATTTCCAAGCGGCTGATTTCTTTGAAAAAACTTACTTCTAGGAAATCCTTATTTTAAATGAAGTATGTACATTGCAATTCTTACCATCTGAGTCATTTTTCTCTCTTATGCATCTTTAAGAGAGTATACTAAAGCTCAAATCCAAGAACTCCCATTAACCTCTGAGTCATGCTAAAATTAGTTGTTCAACTTTTCAAGTCTGTGTTGACAGTAACAGAAACTTCTTCGTGTTTCTAGTATTTGTTTTCCAGCATTCTTAAACTGTTACGTGCATATATAGCTCGGCAAATTCATGTTGCATTTATGTCAGCCAGGAAGGGAAAGTGTGCAGAAACTGTTGTTTATCTGAATGAGTTGGGAACAGGCTCTTTCGATCAAGTTAGTATTCTAGTTAGCTGAGTTTCATCTGTACCCTTTATGTATGTGGTTAGTTTCCAAAGAATTAGTATCCAACTACATACATGTAAACTACATCTGGAATATAATTTAACTTTTCTTTGATGAGTCAAGATCTCATACTGACTACAGTCACCACCATGAGTGATTTGTAAACCCCTCAGAAGTCACATTTAAAAGTAAATCTGGTATCACCTTTTTTTTTTTGCCTTTTGTAACTTTCTCTTAAAGTAGAAAGCTTGCAGACTTACAATCATGGGATTGAGCCATCTTGAGATCCCTTGAGGGAAGGAAAGAAAGGGACACCAGTGAAACTGAAAGACTGTCAAGGGGCCCACTGCTGGATGTCTGCTCTGGGAGGACGAGGCCACCTGTCCACAGTCAGCAGTGTGACCCCTGGGACAGGTCTACTGAAACCAGAGCCTTGACTGTTCCAGATTTTAGAGGCGGGCTTCCTCTTCATTACCAGCAGGGAAGAAGAGGTGGGAAAAGGGTTGTTCTCTATGTTACCTTGGCAAGAGGCCCGGTTCTCATTTATTCATTTTTTTTTATGTATTCAAAGTGGCTACTATATATCAGGAACTATAAGTGCTGAGTAACTGTAAGTGCTGAGTGGTGAAAGAAACTGAGCCTGATCCTTGCTCTCAGAGGATGAGCCAGACCATAAACAAGCAAGCAAGCAGATCTAAGAGGAGATGAACAATTCTGGATAGGGTGAAGAGCAAAGAGGAGAATGACAGGAGCCCCTGCTGTAGACCAGGGGGCAAGGGCAGGCCTCTCAGGTGGTGACATTTAGGCTGAGATTCAGCAGCTGCCATAGAGAAGCTGAGGAAATGGTGTTCCCAGGCAAGACCATAGCACGTGCCAAGGCCATGAGGCAGGCTTGGTATTTTTGAGAAACTGACAGCAAGCTGCTTTAGTTGAAGCTTAATGAACAATCACCTTTTCAAAAGTCGTTTTTCACCCAGGCAAATACAGACACATAATGGTCCTGTTGGGCAACTGTATCTGTAACCATAAAGTATTTATATTTCCTATGGAAAGCCTTGTCACAGTCACAAGAAACTGGAACATATGTGTGGCATTAGCACCTGTTGATCTGCTTCTTATTTTACTTAAAACTGCAATCCTAGATTCCCTTGATCCTACCCTGGGAGGTTTGGCAAGCACACCCAGCAGAATATCGTTTCATCAACATCATAAAGTGTTTTAAGCAAAAATCATGTTGAATTATCAAAACTTAAATTTTTTTGAATCTTCTTTACCAGCTATTTGGTTTTCATGGATCTCCTTTTCAAGTGACCAGGTAGACTTTAAAATACCTAAAGTTTCTATTTGTTTACATTTCCTCATACTCTTTCTTGAGTAACAGTCCAGAAATGGGAGAACCCTAGGATCACTTTGTTGACCATGACCTATGAACGCCAGCAGGGTCGTCGGGTCTCTGCGTTGAGGATTGTGCTGAGTGTCCTGTCGCCAGGTTCGCTGGTAGCAGAAAGGGAGAGGACCTACCTTTGTTAAGCCTTAGTGTGATGCTCTGTTAAAGGGACAACTTGAAACCCCCACCAAGGCTTTCCAGTGCTCCCTTCTTCCAGTGTGCACACACGTCTGATTCTGTTTTAATGTAAGCGTAGCGCTGGCCCCTCATTCCTTTGCTCATTGCTCAAGATCGACAGCCCTGCGTTGGGAAGGCTCACCCTGTTATTGACCAGGCGGTAGCCCCGTGCCTTGCATTGCTGCGGCAGTTCATTGCACCTGACTGTCGGCAGCCACTGTGGCGCTTGGACACCACACACGATACAATTTTCTCCTCTGTCAGTTTTCCTATCCTCACTGGCCCCCATCTCTCCGTTACCTCTCTGCCCTACTTCTGCTCTCAAATTCTGCTGCTTTTTCCTGGCTTGCTTTTCTTTTCGGAGCTTCTCTTTCCTCACTCACCTGCCCTCTGTGACTTTCCTTCTCCTTGGCTGTGGTCCACCCACCGCCTCTTCTGTATCTCGCCCTATTTTCCACTCTGTTCCTCTTCTTCCCTACCTTCCCACTATTAACCTTTTCCCTTGACTCATCTCCACAAACCGTGTCCCAGCTCCTTTGATGCTAATTGCATTTGACATTGAATTTTGATCAGTTAACGACTAATAGCAGCAGACTTCATTCGTGCATTGTTTAACCTTCATGTTAGGGCCTCGGGTACATCCTGCTTTGGGGATGCCCAGGCCCCTAGTGCCTGGGTGACGTCCTGGTGTGCAGGAGTGGGTGATTAATACATTCTGGTGGAATAAACAAATGAACGAACACATTGCTGGTCAGCTTGATGGTGTCCATTATCCACAATTTCTGCCTCAGAAGAAATTTCTGAATCTCAAAAGCTTCCAGACTCTCCTAGATAGATGAGAATGGACAGCTAGCTAGATGACAGGTATGGAAGATGCTCTGTGTTGTTTGTCACACAGTAGAGTAAGAATCTCTGCACTGTAGGGGAGAGAATTCTGTTAGTAAGTCTGGGGTCTGGTCCTGGCTTGTCCGTTCTTGCAGCCTTGCATGAGAGAGCGATAACCTCTCTCAACATGAGTTCACTGATCTGACAGTGAGCCACCTTACCAGAGTGTGTGAGGAGAGCACTTTATGAGTTACGAAACACCAGACAAATAGAGCATCATTCTGTTGCCTGAATTAGCCATAATACAATTAGTAATTTAACATTGGAACCTCCACATTACAAATATATGATTTACTTTTAAATCCATCTGTTGAAGGAATGTGTCTCATCCTCAAGTGATAAGGGCTGGCATGTGCTTGAGACCAAAGAGAATAATTTATTGAAAAGCTTCCCTTCTATAGGAATTTAGGATTAAAAGTAGACAAATAACAAGGAAAATAACTGTGCGCTTCTAATAGCAGATGTTTACACAAAGCAATGTGACAGTAGTGCATCTGTGTCTGACATTTGCTGTGCTCCTCTGATTGGCAAGTGAACGAGAAGACGGCTGAATTCTGAGCCTCCTTCAGTGTCGCCACTTGTCCTACCTTAGCAAGCCCCAACTGTCTGCTTTCTCTTAAATAAGCTTCGTGCATCTACCTCTCCGTTCTCCTTTTCTTCCTACAGGCCATGCAGGATGCGTTGGCAGACCTTCCGGAATGGTATGGAATAAAAGGCATGCAGGCCCACTGGATCGGGGACTGTGTGGGCTGCCATCTGGACTTCACATTAAAGGTGATGGAGCAATGACATCTCTAGCAATTAATGCTCACAAAGCCCCTTCTGCATTTTTAGAACTCCTTGAATAGACCAGCAACTTGGGACTCTACAACAATGCTGTCCAGTAGAAAGATATTGTGAGTTACATACGTAATTTCAAATTTTCTAGTAGCCACATTTTTTAAAAGTGCAAAGAAACAGGTGAAATTAATTTTAATAACGTTTTATTTAATCCATCCTATCCAAAATATTAGCATTTTAAGATGCGATCAATAAAAAGTATTTAGGTAATAGTTTACATTCTTGTTTTAGTATGAAGTCTTTGAAATCTGTTATATTTTGTGGTTTCGGCACACCCTAGCCACATTTCAAGTGCTCCATTGCTGCTGGCTACCATATTGGACAGCGCAGATAAAGACGATCTTCTGGGGGTCCACGAACTCCTTGAAGTTCTGGGCAGAGTGTTTGTGTGAGCATTTTCCCAAGCAGTGGGTCCATAACTCTCGTTGTGTTCTCAGGGGGTTCATGTCACAAATCAGGTTAAAAGCCACTGGAGCCGAGGCTAACTGTGACACCGTTTCAGAACAAGGCAGACGTAACGCTGTGGAGGACTGTGTGCTGACCCAGGGTTCAAAAGAGGTGACCTGCTGCAGAAACTGCTGAAAGGTCGCTACTGCAGACCCACCTGCTCTAGAAGTTGCCCCTCAAACTCAACTCTTTGTCTCTACCGACTAGACAGTTGTTCTATTGTGATTGCCTACCTGGGTCTTCTTTATTATCCTTCTGATTTCTCCTTCTCTAATCAAGACTTCTGCACCCTATTCATGTAGCTCCAAATCCTTCCCTCACCTTAATCTCAGTTGTAACCTTTAGGAGGAGGAAACAGCAGCCAAGAGACAAAGTTGACCTACCTTTCTAGACCTTTTCCTACTGACAGCCATATCTGGTGTCTACTGAGCACCTGCCACTTGTCACTGAGCTCACGATTCCCTGTGCCATCTCCTCACAAAAGTGATCCACCTCACCCCAACTGCAGACGTGGGAAGCCCCACAACTGCACATGTGGGAAGCCCCCCAACTGCACACGTGGGAAGCCCCCCAACTGAAGACATGGGAAGCCCCCCAACTGCAGACGTGGGAAGCCCCCCAACTGCACACGTGGGAAGCCCCCCAACTGAAGACATGGGAAGCCCCCCAACTGCAGACGTGGGAAGCCCCCCAACTGCAGACTTGGGAAGCACCCCAACTGCACACGTGGGAAGCACCCCAACTGCACACGGGGGAAGACCCCCATAAGGGAGTATGCACTTTGAGAACCTTGGAAAACAGATCCCAAACTGAGCTTTCCTCCTCCCAATTTTCCGAGGAGGTGGTGAGATTTCTGAAATTCAGTCCAGCTGTGCCTTTTGTTCAGACTCTCCAGGCCATCTCTTTTGGGGTCCCGTGCATTAGACTGCGTCTGGTCCCCATGTCGAAGGCCTTTTGCTTCTCAACCAGGGTGAAGGATGTGGTTCTCTGAGTCACTCGGCTGCTGTACCTGGAGTGTCTTCTATGTTCTCTCCCTTGCCCAAGATTTTATTATGAAAGTGTTTTTATCTTCATTCCTGGACCGCCTGAGAGTGAGATGTCCCAGGGGAAGGAATGCTCTCAGTCCTGTAGGTGCAGGGCCGTGTGGCTGTGCTCTGTGGCCCCAAGTCTGGCTCCATAGGTGACACCTGATTGTCACTCAGGCCATAGTGTGGACTGTTTTTTAGCTCTCGGCCCTGAGTACCTCACACATCATTGGCCCTCTGAATGCGTTTGATGAATGTGTGAAGAAGGGGGCATCTGTCTTCTCTGTGTCCTCTGTGTCTGTCACATAATTGGCACTCAGTTGATGGCTAATATACGTCTCTTCCTTGAAAGGCTTTTAACCAGCCCTAGGAATACTCAATCGTGAGCTCAGCCCAGGCTGTCCTTTCTTTCCTCTTCAAAATGGTATTAGCCTCAATGACTGTTTTTCTGGTTGGAAAAGTGGATGCCATTTTTTTTTCCTGAGGAAGATTCACCCTGAGCTAACATCTGTGCCAATCTTCTATTTTTTTAGATATGAGTCGCCAACAAGTGGTGTAGGTCCATGCCCAGGAACTACACCCGGGCTGCCGCAGCAGAGCACACCAAACTTAACCACTAGGCCACGGGGCCAGCCACAAGATGCCATTGTTTTCTACTATCCCTTAAATCCTTAAGGAAAGTATAGGCCTTTTCTCAGGACAGAAACACTATAACGTTGACAGTTGTTTTTGATATGTGAACAAAAGAGCCAGGAAAACAGGGAAGGCATCTTTCTGATCATGCTTTGACCACCTTTGATTCGGGCCACCAAGCATGCCTGCCCTGGGCCCTAGGGAGGGCTTCCCAAAGAGGAACTCCAGTCCTCTTCTCCCGTCCTTCTCTGCCCCTGCCGGGACGTCCCTGGGGCTGTGGTCAGAAGCTGTCCCCACTGTTTGGGATTGAGGAGAGGAGGAAGAAGGGAGTATGGCTGGGAGCACAACAGCCCAGAGGGACAACTGAGAGATGAAATGACCCTGCTTTCCCCCTGCCAGGTTGATGGGCAAGTCACGGGGGAAAAGCTGACCGCCTACACAGCCACCCCAGAGGCCATTTACGGCACTTCCCATGTCGCCATCTCTCCCAGCCACCGACTCCTCCACGGGCACAGCTCTCTGAAGGATGCCTTTCGGAAGGCACTTGTCCCCGGCAGAGGTGAGCTGGCAAGTGAAGGCTAAGACAGGAGGATTATGCCTCAAGTCTGGACAGCACTTCACAGAGTTTGTGTTCCTTTCATGTATGTCATCTCATGCGATTTGTTCTTCACCTTGGCCTGACTTTTTTTTTTTTTAACATGAGGATTAAAAAGAGTTTTGAAAATGTTGTTACCCCTGGTTTCACTTTGAGTTACTACTTTATCTGCTTCTTGAGTTTCTGACTGAAAGCTCAACTCTTTTCCTTTAAATATATTCTGTATTTGAAGTTCTTTTCTAATAGGAGTAGAATCTTCTGCTTAATTTATAATTCCATCATCAAATAAAACTATGCTGACAGGGATGGGAAGGAAGCCTGTGAGAACTGGAGGAAACATTTTCGACAACTTAAATTTTATTATTTTTAAAGAATTCACACAGTAATCTGAGCAAATGAACAGAGTCCTGCTCAATACGGGTCTTGAATGGATGGATCAAGCTGACCTGGAATTGGCATAGCGACTGTTACTGGTCATGGGGATTTGGGGAGTACCTGTGCATTAGTCAGGATTCTGTGGTTGCAAGCAACAGAATCCATCTCTGGCTAACCCGGAGGAAAAGGGGGACGTGTTGGAAGGCTGTGGGAAGCATTCTGACTTTAAGAACAGCTGAAGAACCAGTCTGGTAGAGGACTTGGACCAGGCAGCCATAGAGGTTTTGGCCGCAGGAACTAACAGGCAGTCTCTTGAGTGCCACTGACAGCAAATCTACCCTCACCTCACCCTCAGTGCTCAGAGCACTTGGTTTGAGATTCCTGTGGCAGGGAAAGGTATCTGACCGACATAACTGCGGCCCCTGACCTTTTTCTTGGCCAAGGGAAGGCTAGGCACCTTCCCTGATAGACCACCAAGACTGTAACCAGTGAGGAAGGGGTAGCTCTCCAAAACAAACTCAGCAGCTCCTGCTAGAAGAAGAGGATATGGCTCCTGGGCAGGCGAAAGGAAGTCCCCTATCGATTAGAAGTAGGTCTCAGAGAAATGTAAACATTTCTATAAAAATCTCATCCCCATTCTCTTTTCATAGCCTATAAACTTCAACCCAAAGCACACAGTCTGAATTATTAGGGTCTCTTTGAATTATTTGACTAACAAAAATGTTTTGGATGGTGATGTAACATTTTTGAAAAATTGCTATTCTTAAAATAATCAGAATGAAAGATTTCTAGATATAAGATTGGAAAGATAGATAACATCATCCCAACTTACCTCTACTTAAGACTTCTAGTTGTTTACTTACAGCATTACAGCCAAGGTTCAAATCGGTGAATGCTTCCTAAGAGCCTGCTGCTTGCTCAGCACTCAGGGATGCGTAGATGACTGTTGACAGTCCCGCCCTCTGGGGGTCATGACAGGGAGCCGATGCATGTGTAATTCACTCTAGCACAAGACAGACGTCACTTGGTTTCATCTCTTTAGTTGTTATATATTGAAATAGAGAAAAGACTCTTTCGAGTTAAAATTTCAGTGTGTGCTTATAAAGTCCAATGTAGCTCTCTTTCTGTTTTATTTTCTACTTGCTCAGAAGAAAAATTGGATTCCTTTCAACTGTTTACTTTAAAGAGAAAACTGATAGTTTTTACTCTCATGAGCATTTTAGATTTTTTGAGGGCTGATGACTGAATAATGTCTAAAATTGAAAAACTAAAAAATGTAAACATCTAGCCCTTAGATTTTTTCTTATGGTTAATTTGGGGACACAAATGAGGTAATATTGATACAGTATTAATGAGCTAATAAGTTATAAAAGATGGAATTCTTGACTTGAAAGGCACTATCTAAATTCAAAACATTTTCATATGTAAGAAATTACTTTAGCATACGCAAAGAGCAATGTTTTCACGATCATTTGGGTATCGGCACATCTGACTGGGCCTGATCATTTCATTTTGGCACTGAATGGCTCGTTATTTTGTTCTCCCCTCTTTTTAGTAATCTCTGAAATAATTCCAAATGGCACATTACACTTAGCTCTAAATTTTCCAATTCTAATTTTCAGAGTGGAAATATTCTTTTTTCAGATGTCAATTTATTCAGTCTCTAGATTAATTTGCACATCAAGTCTGTGGATTTTGACACATGGCATTAGTCACATAAGGCCAGTACAGTGCTTTGAGTGTAATGCAGTTTTCCCAAGAGGTGAATTAAAATTACCATCTGAATATGGATTTATGTCTCTTTTGGCCTTTGAGATTACAGTTTAAACTGAACATTATATCACTGTTGCCATTTACCGTTGCCATTTACCATTGCCCACTGGCTCAAATCAGGCCAGCAGGTTGGTTTTTCCTCAAATGTCAGGTTTTTTGTTTTTGTTTTTACTTAATTTTTTTTGTTGAGTTCATAATAGTTTACATCATTGTGAAATTTCAGTTGTACATTATTTCTTGTCCGTCAGCATATAAGTGCTCCCCTTCACCCCGCTGTGCCCACTCCCCACCCCCCTGCCCCTGGTAACCACTGAACTCTTCTCTTTGTGTGTTTGTTTATCTTTTGCATATGAGTGAAATCATATGGTGTTTGTCTTTCTCAGTCTGGCTTATTTCGCCTTGCATAATACCCTCCAGGTCCATCCATGTTGTTGCAAATGGGATGATTTTGTCTTTTTTTTTTATGGCTGAGTAGTACTCCATTGTATATATATACACCACATCTTCTTTATCCAATCATCGGTCAGTGGACACTTGGATTGTTTCCATGTTTTGGCTATTGTGAATAGTGCTACAACGAACATAGGGGTACATATGTTCCTTTGGATTGTTGATTTCAAGTTGTTTGGGTAGATACCCAGTAGTGGGGTAGCTGGGTCATATGGTAGTTCTATTTTTAGTTTTTTGAGGAATCTCCATACTGTTTGCCATAGTGGCTGCACCAGTTTGCATTCCCACCAGCAGTGTATGAGGGTTCTCTTTTCTCCACACCATCTCCAGCATTTGTTATTTTTAGTCTTAGTGATTATAGCCATTTTAACAGGCGTAAGGTGGTATCTTAGTGTAGTTTTGATTTGCATTTCCCTGATGATTAGTGATGTTGAACATCTTTTCATGTGTTTATTGGCCATCTGTATATCTTCTTTGGAAAAATGTCTGTTCATATCCTCTGCCCATTTTTTGATCGCGCTCTTTGGTTTTTTGATGTTTAGTTGTGTGAGTTCCTTATATATTATAGAGATTAACCCCTTGTTGGGTATACAGTTTGCAAATATGTTCTCCCAATGGTGGGTTGTCTTTTTGTTTTGACCCTAGTTTCTTTTGCCTTGCAGAAGCTCTTTAGTCTGAGGAAGTCTCACTTGTTTATTTTTTCTTTTGTTTCCCTTGTCTGAGAAGACATGGTTTTCAAAAAGATCCTTTAAGTTCTATGTCAAAGAGTGTACTACCAGTATTATCTTCCAGGAGTTTTATCGTTTCAGGACTTGTCGTTTTGAGTTTATTTTTGTGTATGGCATGAGATAATGGTCTACTTTCATTCTTTTGCAAGTGATTGGCCAGATTTCCCAATACCATTTATTGAAGAGAATGTCTTTTCTCCATTGTGTGTTCGTGGCACATTTATTGAAGATTAGCTGTCCGTAGATGTGCAGTTTTGTTTCTGGTCTCTCAGTTCTGTTCCATTGATCTGTGTGCCTGTTTTTGTACCAGTCCCATGCTGGTTTGATTACTATGGCTTTGTAGTACATTTTGAAGCCAGGGATTGTTCCAATGTCAGGTTTTGAGGGTGACTGGTGTTAAAGCAGTGACCACTGAAAGTCGTGACAGTCTACAGTTGTGACTGAATTTATCACTTGCAAGAGTTTAAATTTTCAAACATGAATTCCTGCAGTTGCTAAGTTGATTTCTGCATATCGGCTCCGAGCTGGCGCAAGATGACCAAGGTTCTGATCCCAGATACATCCTATGACTTAAGGAAGACCACTTCACCTTTGTAAGCTTAGCTTCTCAGCAGAGCAGGTGGTGAGGCTGTTGGGCAGGGTGGTTGCGGAGGGCCTTGTGGGTACCGAAGGAGCCCTGAGGGGCTCTGAGGAGAAGGGTGGTCCGCGTGGACGGGGTGATGCTCGAGCGGCAGAGTCGGGGCAGGAGAACCAGCCTTCCCCATTAATTAAGAAAAGAGATAGTGAAGACAGCAGAACAGCAGTCGTCAGAGTGGAGGGGCAGGAACAGCTCTGAGAATTACTTGGAAGCAGCAAGGGCCGAGGCTCCTGGGATGACTCCCTGATTACTGGCTTGGCCGACTGGGTTGCTGACATTATTGACTAAATGTACTGTTTTTTCCTCAGCATCCTCTAATTTGGCACAGATTCCTTTAAGAGAGCAAAAAGTAAGATGCTTCCCTTTAGAGTTCTTGAAATCGAGTTTATTTCCATAATCATTGACATTGCCTCCTTTTCTCAGCTGACCACCCCTGACTTAAGTCATGTTATGTAAGCTCTGACTTGATAGGAACTAGAAACCATAAAAAGCATTAATAGGGAGATATCAGCAGAGTTCTAGAAGCTGTTCTTTCTTTTCCTGGAGTCTTTTCTTACATTGATAATATTAAAATATTCAAACCCTGGGACTTGGAACCACCCGTTTCAGCTCTGAGTCACCAATGGTCTACACAATGCATTTGTGCCAAAAGGGTAAATGAGGTCTCCTAAAGAGTGGCTTAGAACCCTGCTGTTATCAACCCATTAGAGAGCAAGAGCCCCATCTCCCTGGAAGCTCCAGAACATTAAATAATTAATAGCTCACTATTCTTTGGCCCTGTCTCCATAGTATCAGCACGGGGGTGAGACAAAAGGCTGAGGAAGAGAATAGCTTGTTCTTTCACCCAAGATGTTAATCGATGTTATATGGAGGGAAAAGTTCCTGTGCTCAGATAACCTGGAATAAAACAAAAATAAACAGGTTTCTTGCTTCTGGACTTGGTAGTGCCTTCGCTGTGCTGACCTGCACTGTGTCTGTCTGAAAGAGGAAGCCAGGCAGCACTTTTCACTCTTCCTTGACCTCAAAACCCTGCTTCACACAGTATTTCTGGGACGGAGTTGCACGGAATACAGCCTTGCTGAACACTGAACGAAAGCCATTTGTCTGTTTTTCCTGAGGGCGTGAAGGACCTGCCTTTCTTGCAGTGAGGGCTCTGAGGGCAGAGGGCACCTTCATGCCCAGAATGTTTCCTTTGTAATTACTGAAGTGTCTGCTGTTATCTAACCCTTGTAGGAACTGCTTCAGTCACTTCCGATTTCTCCATGGCCCCCTTGCACGCCTGCTTCACGTCACCAGCACATGACTGACAGGAAAATGGAGAAGACTGGCCCTGGGCAAGAACTTCAGATTTTAGTTTTGTTTTTTCTTTTGACCAGGGACAGCCTACAAGTTGCTATTGTACATTGATTACAAATATGCTAATATTTAAGTTCAAAGACCATTTTTTTTCTAATTGAAAAACTGTCATAACATAACTTTCATGTGGAACAATGGAAAAAATCCAACCCTGTAATGCATACTCTACTTTTTTTCCTTTATTTTTCTTATAACAACTTTATTGAGATATAATTCACATATCATAAAATTCATCCATTTAAAGTGTACAATTCAGTGGTTTTTAGTATATCCAGAGTTGAACACCATCACCACAGTCAATTTTAGAACATTTTCATCATCCCCTAAAGAAACCTCATACCCTCTAGCAGTCACCCCTATTCTTCCTGTTTCCCCCAGCCCCAGGCAACCACTTAATCTACATTGTCTCCTTAGATTTGCCTATTCTGAACATTTCATATAAATGGAATCATATGATGTTTGTCCTTTTTGACTGGCTTCTTTCTCTTAGCATAATGTTTTTAAGGTTCATATATGTTATGGCATATGTCAGTATTCCATTCCTTTTTATTTCAGAATAAGATTCCATTGTATGGATAAACCATGTTTTGTTTGTCCATGTGTCAGTTGATGGACATTTTGGTGGCTTCCGCTTTCTGGCTATTATGAATAATGCTGCTATGAACATTGGTAGAGATTTTTGTGTGGACGTGAGTGAGTTTTCATTTCCTTGTGTACATATCTAGGAGTGGAATTGCTGGGTCATGTGGTAACTGTTTTTAGCTGGTTGAGGAACTATCAGACTGTTTTTCAAAGCAGCTGCACTAATTCACATTTCCACCAGCGGTGTGAGAGGGTTCCGGCTTCTCCGCATCTTCACTAAACACTCGTTATTGTCTGTCTCTTTGATTATAGCCATGCTAGTGGGTGTGAAGTGGTATTTCATTGTGGTTTTGATTTGCATTTACCTGATGGCTAATGATGTCGAGCATCTTTTCAGGTGCTTATTAGCCATTTGTATATCTTCTCGGGAGAAATATCTGTTCAGATCATTTGCCCATTTTTTAATTTAGTTGTCTTTTTGTTGTTGAATTTTAATTTTACACTAGATATAATTCTCTTATCAGATACATGATTTACAAAAATGTTCCCAAATCTGAGTTGTTTTTTCACTTTCTTGATGGTATTTTTGAAGCATAAAAGTTTTTAATTTTGATGAAGTCCAATTTATCTATTTTTTATTTTGTTGCTTTTGTTTTTGGTGTTATATTTAAGAAACCATGGCCTAAGCAAAGATCACAAAGATTTGCACCTATGTTTTCTTATAAGAGTTTTATAGTTTTAGATCTTACATTTAGATCTTTAATCTATTTTTTAGTTAGTTTTTATATATGGCAAAGATAGGGGCTCAACTTCATTCTTTTGTATGTGGTCATATGTTTTTTTTTAATTCCTGTTCCCACACACACGCATCTTAAAAATTAGATTGCTTCTGTCTTCACTTAATATGATATCAGAAAATGTTTCTTTATTTTTATTCAGGCTTCACAATTGTTTTTAATCCATACATCATATTCTCTCAATTCAGTGTACGGTAGTATCCTAAATCTTCCCTATCATGTTGACCATTTGGCCTTTTTCATGTTTGGACCTATAAACATTTATGTCCACATAGCTCTTGACTCTATAGAATTACGTCCTTAGGATACATTCCCAAGAGTGGGATATTTTTAGTCAAAGGTTATGAACATTTTTCTAGTTCTTGTTACCTGTTGCTTTTCTTGGTTCCTGAAAGGGCTTTCTCAGTTTACAGCGCTGTAGCCAATGATATATGCAGCTTTGCAAACAGTGATGTTACCTTTCTAAAAGTTTTTGCTAACTTATCAGGTGAAAAATAATATTTCAGGATTACTTTAATTTCCATATCTCTTTTTAAAAATTAATGTGTTTTTTTAAATCCAATATATGTATATTATGTGGAAAGTCAAACGCTACTAACAACAACAACAACAGTAACAATAGCCTCCTTACCTAGCTGCTTTTAATTTTGGAGTCTATGTTACTTAGAATATCAGTTTGGTGGCTATGACAGAGTCATGGAAAACCAGTGACTTAAAAGATAGAAGTTTACTTCTTGCCCACATGGGACTCTGAGTGGGTATGACAAGTCTACTTTGTGAGGTGGCCGGGGCCAAGGCTCTTTCTGTCTTCCTGCTCTGCCCTCCTAGGATCTTGCCCTTATCTGTGTGTTCTAAGGTGTTCTGCACTTCAGCTGCATTGCAGTAAGTAAGCAGGGAGGAGAGAAGGGCATGCTCCTTCCCTTTGAGAGCATCCCCCAGAAGTTGCTTCTGCACATCCCCCACGGCCACAGCTAGTGCAAGGGAGGGGAGCTCTGCTGCCGTGAGCTCTGCAGCCATGTGTCCAACTAAACCTTCTACTGCTGGACCAGGAGAGACAGAGATGGGGTCAACTCGCAGTCTGGGCCACAGGCTGTTTCTCTGGTACAGACCGCCATGTGTCTGTCTAATAGGCCTGCACTGCTGTCTCTCGATTCACCAGTTCCTGACATCACCTAGTGACTTTCACTCCACCAGCCCTCCCCTTCCATCCTCCTAATAACATGCAGAATGCACAAATGTACACCTCTTCTTTGAGAAGGGACAGTATGGAATCGGAAATACGGGTCCCACTTTGAGAAGTGTTGGCGCTTGAGTGGCTTGGGCAGCAGGTGCCTCTCAGCCATGGTACCATGGGTGCAGGCTCTGGAGGGCTGTTTGGGCTGCATTTCTGTGCGTCCTGACACCCAAGGTGAAAGAAGATAAGAGCTGGCTTACATGCCTACAGAGCCTGTCTTTACCTCTTTGAAAAATAAATCCTAATTCCTAGGCTTATTTTAACTTTGGGGTTTGTGAAACATATTTTAGATAATTATATAAAGTCTTAACACACGGCAAATATAAATAGTAAGAGTTCCTAAATTATAACTGTTGTTAATTGTTTATGTTGCACTAAGCTCAAGTGAACTCACTCGTGGTTTGCCCCCTCTCTCATCCCTTCATCCTGTGGGCCTTTATCTGGGTCTTCATGCTTCCAGTCCTGCCTGTATCCAGTGAAGACTCAGGACATGTGGCTCGTCTGCCTGCTGCAGTAGTTGTAATGAGCTTCGTTTAAGATGACACACTGTTTGGATAATTCCAAGTCGAGTGTTTTATTGTGACCCCGTAAATATTGTTCACAACTGAGCCAAGTATAGTCTTTTTATACTTTCTGTTTTTCCTAAGGTTCATGACGTCCTCATTTTTTTCATTTGCTCTGTGTTCTTTGAATTTCTGACTGAATCTTTCCACACCCTCCCAGAAGCTCTTTAAAACTCCTCTCAATACAGTGTTCTGCATATTCCAACATGTCAAATAATCTATTGATTCCCTTTTTATCCTGAAGATGCTTCCTGGGCCCCTCTATCCTGCTCAAATCTGACCTGGTCACTCTTCAGGCCTCTGCTGTACATCTGTCATCCTAGGACTTCCCTCTGACTTTGTTCTACCAGTATCCATACCCTCTTTCCTTTGTTGGAGTCTCTGTTTCCTGATCCCATGTCTGTCTCTTTCTTGATTTACCCCTTCCTTTTGCTGGAACACATCCTCCAGTCTCTCCTTAGAAAGGGTATGTGGGAAGGAGCTGTTTTGTCTTTGTATGTCTGGAAGTCTCCTCTATGCTCAGTCATTTTCTACTCTCCTATCCACTTCCATCTTCACATGTTACAGTTTGGAATTTCAGACGTCTCTTGGTTTCATCATAGATAGATTTTTGTGTTTCTCATTCTTTTGTATATTTGAGGTATTTTTCAAAAGGAAAAGGGAGTGGTGGGAACATCTTTACTCCATCGTCTGGAAAGTAAAAACGCCATTTTCACTTCTTTGGTTATGAGCACAAATGAACATTTTCGTGTATTTGTTGAATCTTTTGATTTTCCACTGGTGCGAATTAGCTATTAATACCTTCAAAGAACAAATTCTTTAACAATTAGCACGAAACACAGAAGTTCTAATGCTTATTTTCTCACTTGTCTCCTCTGAGATTCAGATCGTGTTAGCGCCCCAGCTGACTACCCTCCACAGTTACTTGCTCTCATTTTCAGATTGCCTCACGCCCGTGACGGCTGTGAACATGCTCACCCAGCAGGAGGTCCCTGTTGTTATCTTGGCCAGAGCTGACTTTCAGGGCTCTCTGGATTCAAAAATAGGTAAGTAGCTATTAAGATGTAATCAGGATAATATATTTAACAGGCTTAAAATCAGAATACTAGCCTGTTGCTGTCCACTGGAGGAGCTGACTGTTGATTCCATGATCTGTTTTACCTCTTGATAAAAATGAATGCCCCTTCATTTTACCATCCTTACTTAAGAACTACATTTTGAAAGCTTGCCAAGTACATCACACCTTGCTATTTGCTATTGAGAATAATAAAGAATGTCCAGCCCGTGGATCTTGCCAGTAGAGCTAGTTGGTGAGACTTGTACATGTCATGTGGTGAATAATATAACTCAGATGCCAATCCAATTTCATAACTCATAGAACCAACAGCAGCTGCTGGGATGGGGGTTCAAAGCACAAATGATCCATGTGGGCTGAGTTTTTGGTGAAGGCTTTGTGGAGGAGGTGAACTTGAGCTATTCGAGAAAGGGCTGTGAAACAGCAGCAAAATTGAAGGCGTATTTAGAACTGTAAATTGGATATCCTTGGCAGCCTTACTCATTCCTGAGAGTTCTAAACTATCATTACCTAACAGGAAGTCTGGAAACGAACCAAGGGATGAGAAGCTAATGAAAGCTGCATCCCGGATCTGCCCCTAGGATGGACCTGAACGTCTCTCTTTACCAACATTCCTACTGGAGATTCCAGTCAGTCTCCCAAGTGCCAAAACCCTGCGGAGAAAGTTATTTCCACCCTCTCTATTTCCTAGCACGTAGGAGAAATAACATTTCTTATCAAAATTTTGTTTTTCCTCGCAATTCTCAGATCTGGGTTTTTTGGGTTTTTCTTTTTTTTGAGGAAGATTAGCCATGAGCTAACATCCACTGCTAATCCTACTCTTTTTGCTGAGGAAGACTGGCCCTGAGCTAACACCTGTGCCGATCTTCCTCTACTTTATATGTGGGACACCTGCCACAGCATGGCTTGAGGAGTGGTGCGTAGGTCCGTGCCCGGGATCTGAGCCAGTGAACCCCGGGCCACTGAAGTGGAACACGCTAACTTAACCACTGTGCAACCAGCCCAGCCCTCAGATCTGTTTTTGACAAAGTGATTTGAAAAAACATCAAAACAGAAAACAGATATTAAGCCATTCAAGTCATTCTCTTCTGACAATTTAAACCTAGCAAGTGTGTTGCTTAAAGGAAATAACTCCTTCTATTATTTTTATGTATTCTATAATTTTACTAATTAATACAACCAGCCAAGATAAACAATAAAGGAAGCTCTTGTTCATGTGGCTTTTTTGCTGGGTTTTTTTTTTTTTTGGTACTTGAGTCAAAGTACTGACACAATATTGAGAATTCTGAAAGACAAACAGAAAAATCTGATTTTTTTAGGTGTGCATGGAAAATCATTTTTCCTGTTGTCTTGATTTCCTACAGTTATGTAGTTAACATTTTCTAAGTTATGGCTTCTTGCCCTCCAAGAAGAAGAGAAACAAACAAACAAGAGATCAAGCGGTATTTTTGCCATCCCACCTGCATGTTGCAAATACTTTGCTCTCTACTGAGCCCCACATGACCAACACCATGGCCCAGAACATTCTTTATGTAGTCAAATAAATGTTGTGGTCACAATGTCTCCATTCAGACTTGACTTAGTTACTCCAAACCATGCACGTTTAGAATGTAGTAAATGGCTTTTGTCCCTTCTTGACCATGAACACTTTTCAGTGATGTTTATTGCTTGCCATTTGTCCTCACTCTTTAGTATCCTTCAAGTCCACTCTGAACATTTATTTGCTTCATTAGATGCTTTTTGTCAATAATCTCAGCTGGAACACCATGGAACGTTCCATTATACCACAGAGCTTTTCGTCTTACTGAAGAGCCACAGAACTTGTCTCCCAAACATGAAATCACCCTTTTAGGGCAGTGTTCCAGAGAGGTTGTTCTCAGAAATCTGACTTAAGCTTTTGTATACCACCATTAGTTTTATCTCTCTTATTTGCCACATGATGTGTTGTGTCCACAAGGATGGCAGCAGTTTTGAAAGATGAGCCTACAGCGGGAGTTCTCAACCAGGGGCGATTTTGCCACCAGGGGACGTTCGGCAATTTTAGAGACATTTTTGTTTGTCACAACTGGGGGAGTGCTACTGGTAGAGCCCAGGGATGCCGCTCAACATCCTACAGCCCCCACAACAAAGTCCAGAACGTCAGTAGTGCCAAGGTTGAGAAACCCTGACCTGCAGAACCAACAACTGAAAAACCTGTGTTTATGAATAGCTGAAGCCAAACCCGCGGGCCTTGGCCCTCTGGGTGAGTGATTGCCTTATGCTCAACTCCATCTCCTCAAGGGCATATATAGGTTGAAGAATAAATGTCTATTCAGAATGTGCTGTTGCCTCTGGGAACGAAGCACAGTATGAAGAAACACGGTTGCCAGCTTTCAACTTCCTGACTGAGTGGATTTTTCTAGGGTGCTAGGAAATGCTGGAGGAGTCAGCCCTGCTTCTCAGGAGAACGCCGGTGTCCTCTGTCCCTGAGGGAATTCAAAGAAGATGCTTGTGATTTACTATTTTAGTGACCAAAAGCATCCAACATTGTATATTTTAGAATTGTAACTATTTTTAAAAAGGAATTAAGCAAAGGAAAAAGACTTCAATGAAATCCTACCAATATGGTAAACTGGTTGTGTTAGGATAGTGGTTTTCTCTAAGACTGTTCTCCATTTTCCCAATGAAGTGATGTGGTTTTATAACTTCTGTAACTAAAGAAGATAGTTTCCTTTAAGAAGCTAAAGCTGTGTCAGTGCTGTCGGTTGTTTTGTGATTTGGGTGTTTACAAAGATGTTTTCTGTTTCTTCGCTCTGAATAGGAATCCCCAGCACCAGCTCAGAGGACACCATCTTAGCCCAAACCCTGGGCTTGTCCTACTCTGAAGTCATTGAAACTTTGCCAGATGGCACAGAGAGACTGAGCAACTCTGCGGAGGTTGGTGCCCTGTGGCATGGGCCTAAGATCTTGCGTCTAAAATCATGACCTTGACCTGAGTTTGATGAGACCTTTTCCTTTGGGTGCAAATTACCACCTGCCATTTCACTCGTCCCCACACCTAACGGTCACGCAACCTCGTTTCTTAATCTATGAAAACAAAATACTAGAAGGTTATCAACTCTAGGTCAAACCCAATCCTACAATAGTATGTCATCGAAGTAACTAAACTTTATTTTGAGAATCTTCTGCTTGAGAAAAATGACCTCTTCCAGGGAAACATTCCTTAGGAGAGGGGACTGAAATTGGCTGTTCTTGCTAGAGACCTCTGTTCTCCTCAGATTACTGACTTATTTCCACCTAAGGTTTAACTCACTTATAGAAATGAACAGAGAAGTTCTGAGACATGTTTATTTGGTCGTCATTATCTCTTGCCAGGTGGTAAGTCTTCCAAGATTTGAACCCAGTCTCTATGTTGAACTGGGCCAGAAAGTATGGTTTAAGAGGTAGGGTGAGGCATGGTGGGGAGAAGTGGGAAATGGCTTAGAGCAATGAGTGTCAAACTGAGCACACAGCAGAATCACCTAGCAGCCTTGTTAAACACAGATTGCCTGGCCCCCACCCGGAGATGCTGATTCAATAGTCCTGGGTGGAGCCCAAGAATTTCCAGGTGATGCTGCTACTACTGCCGATCCAGGAACCACATTTTGAAATCACTGGCTTAGAAACTTGCTACCCAAGCTGAGTCCCTGGGCCACCAGCATTGGCGCCACTTGTTGGAAATGTAGACTCCCGGACCCTGCCCCAGTCTAGTAAGATTTCCAGGTGATTCATGTGCACATTGAAATTTCTGAGTACTCGTTTAGAGCCCTCTTTCTTAAACTTGGCTGCACTTTGGAAAGACCTGGTAAGTTTTTAGAAATACTGATGCTTGAGTCCCACCCCAGACATTCTGATTTCATGGTAACGAGGTAGGGGGTTATGGACCGAACATCAAGAGTGTTCACAGCTGTGCAGGTGACTCTAAGGTGCGGCAGTCGGGGAACTGCTGGCTTAACATAGTGATTGCCTACCTGGCTGTGTGTCTGAATCACCTGGGAGATGCTTGCTGGCCCCACCCCGGGTGATCCTGATTCAGTTAGATCCAGGTTTTTCAGGTTTGGGACTCCCTGGCTACAGGATGTTATATATATGTTTATATATATATAAAGAATAAGGGCATGGCCAGTTTTTTTCCTTTATAAGGAGTGACAGCATTTTCTGACCTCATGTTTGTGCCTTCACTTCATAAATCGTATCTCCAGACATGAGTCATGCTTTCAGATGTCGAACCTTAAACCTGGCCCCCTGGATGTGGAGCCACACCAAGGTTTCTGTAAGGGAACCCCAGATAACCCTCTGCAGGGCAAGAAAGGGGACGCTCAGGGCCAAAATTAGGCTTCTGAAGTTCCCAGAGAAATGCCCCCTCCTTAGTATACGACTGAGCATTAATTATGCTCCCCTGCTTCTTTCAAATAGCTTCAGGTGGTCTGTTGAATCTTCTGGCTGTAGACTGAATATCTAGGATAAAGGCATTCTTTCAACAGATGGAAAGAGAATGGATAGTGAAAGGCTCCTTTCGTCCCTGAGCTCCTGGAATGTAAAGACAGTGATGCACAGGGAAGATAGACTTTCAGGAGAGCTTGTGATCACTGGTACTGTAATGGTATGATAGTGGGAGTGTGGGACATAGAAAATGCCCTCCAGAGTATAACTGGTTCCTTGGCAGAGAGCTCTATACTTCAGAAGACACTTCAGACCCGTAATGAAAAGAGCTGCTTTTGATAAACGTAGCTGTACTTTCTTACTCTTTATGCCTCATGACTGTAAGCTCCTTGAGGGCAGGGGGCAGATTGGATTTATTTTTGTGCCCCCAGTGCCTAGCACAGGCCTGACACATAGTAGGCATGCACTGTGTCTTCACTGAACCAATGCCAGGGTACCCACGATCCAGCCGCGCTGGCTCGATTCTTATCATTAACTTGGTTCTCTGAAAAGCATCAGGTGAAAAGAGACTTTCTCTTTTCTAGTGTCGTATCCTGGCCTGCTGTCTATAAAATGGGGGCATTCAAATACACAAGGAGTGGTTCTGGTCCTTCAGGCCTCAGTTTGTTCCCCACTTGCCTGAATTCCTTCTGCTTTAGGATAATATTGAATTTTTCTTTTCTAGATATTTTCCCCCCCAACAGAGGAGTAGTCGTTAGAAATATGTATCATGCAGGTCTTTACTGGCAGCTAAATGCTGATATTTTCTCTGTAGGTATGGCAGGGCTCAGGTGATAGAGGGAGTCACAGAACCAGGGCCACTTTACCTATTAGACACAGTGGACACAGTTCCCGGGGCCCACAATACTTTCAGGGGCCCCCAAAAAGGTTTAATTTCTTTTAAAATCAGAAGAGTGAACTCTTAGGGTCAAAAATTATATTCATCTTTAGTCAACACACTAAAATACAACTTTTAATATTATCTTAAGAAGGAAGGGCCCACAAAGGTATCCAGGGCCCACAAAAGTCATAACGTAGCCCCTAGAGACCACGCATAAAAACAGCAGTCCCGGGGGTGGCGTGGGGGTGGTAACTTGTTCCTGAGAGGAAGGAACGGACTCTCTCCTTTGCCTCTCAGTTCACAGGTATGACCCGGCAGGATGCGTTTCTGGCCCTGACTCAGAAAGCCCGGAGGAAGAGAGTGGGTGGAGACGTGACAAGTGATAAACTGAAGGACTGGCTGATCTCGCGGCAGCGCTACTGGGGCACGCCAATCCCCGTGGTCCACTGCCCAGCCTGCGGCCCCGTGCCGGTGCCTCTGGAGGACTTGCCGGTGACCTTGCCCAGCGTCACGTCTTTCACCGGCAAGGGAGGCTCCCCACTGGCCACAGCTTCGGAGTGGGTGAACTGCTCCTGCCCTAGGTAAGGAACCACGTCCCCCAGCAGTGGCCCAGCCCCCTGCCAGGGTTTCAGACTCCTCCTGCCTCCTGGGGCTCCCTCTGCTCCCTTTTTCCAGGACTTCCACCAGACTGGAAAGAATGCCCTAGGCCTCTCGGGACCTTTGGGAGAAGGGGCTGGGATCTGAGGCCTAGCTGCTGTGATGGGCGCCCTCTCTGCTGCTCTGAGCTGGTGGAAGTGGCAGCGTCAGTTCACACTGCTCCTGGAAACATCTGATCCAGCCCATAGAAAAGCTGCACATTTGCATCATACCTTTGTAGAGGACAAGTTTCTTCCATTTTATATTCCAAAGAGCTCCTTGGAGATGAGAGAAATATTTTCTCCTTCCGCCTTACAGTTTTCCCACACGGTGACCGTGGAGACTTTCTCACAAGTAGCAGAACAGTAGCCGTGACGAGTGTGCTCAGGGGCTTCATGCTTAATATACTGAAACACACTGTTTCCTTTCTCCTCATCTTGGAGTGGGATTGCATTTTTCTGTCAATTCACTGGCATGTCTCAAATGTGATTTTTATGATCTCATAGCAGCTGATTAAACAAGTAAACAACAGCAAGCTCTAGTATCTTCCTTCTGTGGAGAAGCCATTTTTGTCTGCCTTATAGATCATGATGAGGATGTTTTAGAAATAATTTTGTCCTCTGCTAGTCCAGAGCTGAGTTATAAGGTTGGTACCTAGGTAACCACATAGTGCAATGGCAAGGTTCAGGCCGGGCAGACAGATAGACAACAGTGGACTCAAGTCCTGGCCCTGCCCCTTAACCAGCTGTGTGGTCTTGGGAAAGTCATTTAACTTCTCTGAGCTTCGATTCCCTTGTCAGGAACTGAAATAACTCCCTTGAAGGGCCGTGTAGAAGACCAGAAGCAACACATGTAACCCTGCACAGTGGCCCCTCGCAAACATTCAGTGAACGGAAGTGTTACTTCCGTCGTGCCAGGGACTTGCTAACAGTCCTCCCAGGTGCTCACTCAGGTGGCGTGGAGATTTGAGATGGGGCTTGTGGGCAGGAACATAGGGAGCTCGTGGCCAAGAGGGACAGCATAGTGGTAAGAACCACAGGCAGCAGAGTCCAACAGATGTGGATTTCTTACTCTTGAGCTGCAAGTCCTTGGGCGGATTTCTTAAGCTCTCTTATTCCACGTTACTCATCTGCAAAATGGGGACATCATCTACCTCATAATCCCCAGGGTTACTGGGGATTAAATGAGAAAATGTCTGTGAAGCCTTTGGCTCAGTGCCTGCCACCCAGTATTAGGATTATTACTGTTGGAGCTAATAATGATAATAATGTCACCGTCACCATCATCTATCCTCCTACTTACCAAGGAACCTCTCCCATATCATCCAGCGTTTAGTGTCAGCCATAAAACATGTTGGTTGTCTTCAAGTCCAATGTGACCATTAAAAAGAAAACCAGCATGGCAGGTTTTAGCCAGATGTTATTCCTTTATCAATTGAGTCCTGCATTTTCTTCCTAACTTGTATACGGGTTCACTAATGGTGAGGAGAAAAAGTAATGTTTATCTTCTAATTATTTCCCAGAATAGTATCTGTGTTCTGGTTGATTGCTCTCCAGATAAAAAGACCTGGCTTTAATGTAGAGATGCACTGTTGAGATCAGTATCTCATAACAACCCTGAGTGGTCGGTTACAGAATTCCCTCGGGGTTCTCTCTGATAAGCTCCTACCCCAGGGACCCACCACTGTTCCCGGTGGGAGGCCTCCTAACTAAAATGCAGGAGGCCCCTGGGAGTCCCAGAGCCCTACCAGATCTGTGGCTGCTGTCTCTCTGCTCAGCCACTTCCATTTAACAAGTAGAAGGTGGGCAGTCGCTGTTTCCTTCAGTAATATTTATAACGCTAGTATGAACTGCTTCACAGACGCAAGATATAAATGCAACCCTTCTTTTATTTAAAAATTAAAAACAGACTCAAGCCCTTGCATGCTAAATTAGCAGGAGATTCATCAGTTCCTCTTGGGGCTCCTCATGCCCCTCCTTGAATTCTCCAAGAACCCCCCGAAGACTTATACTGCCAAAAGGGCAGCGTTTGGAGGAGTGGATCCCACGTCCATACCTCAAAAGGGAGGCCCTGGAGTCTGAACTGTGTGGCTTCTCACTGGCACAAAGAGTTCCTGTTAACAGTTGATACAACCCATCCATTGTTCATCCAGGCCTTGAGGGGTCTTCAAGGGACTGAGCCCCCTCCTAGGCTGGGTTTGACTAAGGGCATTCTTTCTTGGGTTCCTAGAAGTTGTGGCTTTTGGCACCCGGTTCTTTCAGTCTCACAGAACATGCTTCAAAACCGGTTCAGCAGTTGGGCCCTTGTGGAACCCTGGTCCTCCCCAGGCAACTCCATCCTGGGACGAGGATTGCTTTTTCTTTTCAGCCCTTTGCACACCGAGTATCGCACTTTATTCATTTTTTTGGACAGTAGAGCTCTCTTCACCCTCTGTAAGGAACCTATCTTTAGGCAGTGGTGTGTTGGTAAATGTGTATTAAATAGCTCTCTGGGGGCCAGCCCCGTGGCCGAGTGGTTAAGTTTGCAAGCTCTGCTTCGGCGGCCCAGTGTTTCGTCGGTTCAGATCCTGGGCGCGGACATGGCACCGCTCGTCAGCCACGCTGAGGCGGCGTCCCACGTGCCACAACTAGAAGGACCCACAACTAAAATATACGACTATGTACAGGGGGGACATGGGGAGAAAAAGCAGAAAAAAAAATAGCTCTCTGGAGGGGGGCTTCTGATTTGTAGTGTTTGCTGATTTCTGTGGTATACATACTCCCACTGGGACTAATTTCAGGATACCAACTTGACATCACTTCTCACAGAGGTGGGAAGATACACTAACAGTTGACTCTCACAAGATGGTATGAGTTGGCACCAGCACACCACTGCCCTTGGGCCTCAAGGGTGATTTATCCTCCTAAGCTCTCACCAGTGGATTTCTGCACCCCTCACCCTAAAGCAGAAATAGAAAAAAAAAACCCAAGTTCATTTTTCAGCATAGCATCTTGATACATTTGGTTTTCAACTTCTCTTCATAAATTGGTTTGCCTCATAAGCATCATAAAGTAGGCCTTGGCAGAAAGCAATCTTGACATGCCTGAAATAGAAGTTAACGTGCAAAAGAGACACTCACTCTTATCTTCTCCTTTTGGGTTGTTAGATTTTTGCCATGTTAAAGAAGTGGGTAAATAAGGCTTTTAATTGTTGAAGATTGAAATTTTTCATTTTGTAAATTTCTTTAAAACATCATGTACCATACAATACAAAAAGAGAGCTTTCTCTGAATTTTCTTGATGTGGCATTGTTCTTGTGACATTTTAAATTCATACTGATTGTCATAGCTTCCTCAAAGGCTGACGGAAAACTGCATTAAAATTTAAAAAGAAGGGGCCGGCCCAGTGGCCAAGAGGTTAAGTTCACACGCTCCGCTTCAGTGGGCCAGGGTTTCACTGGTTCAGATCCTGGGCGTGGACATGGTACCATTCCTCAGGCCACTCTGAGGTGGCGTCCCACATAACACAACCAGAAGGACCCACAACTAAAATATACAACTATATACTGGGGGAATTTAGGGAGAAAAAGCAGGGAAAAAAAAAAAGAAGATTGGCAACAGTTGTTAGCTCAGGTGCCAATCTTTAAAAAAAAATTTTTTTAAAGAAAACAATTGATGAACTTCATTTATTTCTTAGGTGCAAGGGAGCAGCCCAGAGAGAGACAGACACGATGGATACCTTTGTTGATTCTGCTTGGTACTACTTCAGATACACCGACCCTCAGAATGCTCACAGGTAAGCCCTGCTGCATTCACTGAGCATGCATCAGTCTGGGTCGTCCAAGAAGCAAACACCATGATGGAATTAGACATGCAAGAGATTCGTTGAGGGATATGCGTATGAAGAATGAAGGGGTGAGGGAGCAGGAGTCCTTAGACCATGATGCTGGTCTAACACTTGTGAAAGGAGAAGGGGAAAGAAAGAGGATTGGGTAGGAAGAGCCTCAGATCGTGGCACAGCTCTGAGAAAGTCCCAACCAGGCCAGTGGGAATCCCCGAGCAAAGCTTGTCCTTCAGAGAGTTCCAAGTCAGGCAGAAATGCCTCTGCTCTGGTCCCCTGCCTCTGGGAGAGCGTGGGCTGGCATGAACGCTGAGCAGATCCAAAGATGCGACAGCTAGAAGCTGTTGGTCAGCTGTGCTCCTTGAAACAGGCTCACTCTGGTAAAGGGAGTGTGTTAAATTATTAAATTAGATTCTTCACAGCCAAGTAAATCTCAAGTACAAGGAAAATAAAAACAGAAAAAGGAAGGAATTGCTATTGTAATACCTTCCTTGGCCCTTCGGTGAACTGCATTTATGTGATTGTGAAGATGTAATATTATTTACTTAACTGAAAATAATGCCATAAGTCTACCGGGAGGTAGGGAGTATGAGGAGCTGAGAAGCCTTACCTCTCACCACATAGTCAGTAGATCATTTTTAAATTGACAAATCAACAAAGAATATAAACATATTTTTTAATAATGGCCAGAGGAAACAGCTAAAAGAATTAAAAGTGACTAAGGGATAGGCCTCGGGGAGGGGAGTTGGTGAAGGAAGGTGCTGGAGACTGCTGTTTTAAATCATAACCCTTCTAGTCCTATTTGACTTTTCTGCTCTGTGCATGTGTTTCTTTGACCAAAGTGAATGCATGAATAAGGGAGAGAGAGCTGTAGGCAGATAGGTAAGGAGAGGGACTGAGAGAAAGGAAAACTATGCAGACCCAGGAAAGGCACACGCCCCGTGCTTCAGAGGCCTCGCCAGCTTGCTCTTGTCTGTGGGAGAACTGTCATCCTGAACCCCTGCAGTCCACCTAGACAAATGCCCCCTTTTTCTTCCTGGGTTGTAAAATATAGTGAGATGGGTGCTCCTGCTCTCCTGCTACTCAAATCCCGCCCTGCAGTATTGCAATTCTGTAATTGGGGTTCAGGCCATCTAGACATGAGTGGGATCCTGAGTCAACAGTAGCCGGCAGAGGCAGGATGTCTGCTGGGGCTGGGAACCACCAGGGTGGCCCGGCTAACCTACAGAGGGGGCCTTCTGAGTCTTCCTTCTAGAAGGGGCTTTTGGTGCATTCCACTTAGTAACAGCTGGCTTAGAATGGGAGGGGAATCAGGCTCTCTGCCTCTCCGAATGCTTCAAAGGAAAGCCTGCTTACAGATGGTGGAGACTCTAAGTTACAGTGATGGGACCCTTGACTAGAGAGAGACATCTTGAGACCTGCACCGCCCCCTACTTTGGGAATACCACGAGCGCATCATTTCCCTCAGAAGATGCTGCCCTCAGTTTCCGCACTGGCTGGAGTTCTCACTAGTGTGGTTTCCGGGCTAGATCACAGATCCAAGCTATAGCTCCTTTCAACATGTCACTCCTTAATTTATCCCAAACTTGTTTTTGGGCCGAGTACCATCCTTGATTTCCCTTTCTTTTCTGTCACCTAGATGAGCAGTTGGATTTCTCAAGGGAACCATTTTTCAGAACGGAAAAGCATTTTTTAAAATTTTACCAGAAGGGCCGGCTGGGTGGCACAACAGTTAAGTTCACATGCTCCACTTTGGTGGCCAGGGGTTCGCCAGGCCGGATCTCAGGCAGGGACCTATGCACCACTTCTCAAGCCATGCTGTGGCAGGCGTCCCACATATAAAAAGTAGAGGAAGATGATGAGCACAGATGTTAGCTCAGGGCCAGTCTTGCTCAAAAAAAAAATTTTTTTTTACCAGAATTCTGGCACAGTGACTGGAGGAGAGAAAACCAAGCTATATTAAGATGAACCTACTTGCCAAGCACCAGGCTGTTACTCCCAGGCTGAGCTGGAGCCAGCCAGGTCCCTGCTGGGGTAAAAAGGTGCTTCGAGGCGTGGGGAATAGAATTCACAGATATCTGAAGCCATGGAGTACAGATTCTCCAAGGGCAAAGGTTTCCTTCACTGGATCACCTCAAGTGAGGGTGTTACTTTGGGATTAAGAACTCTGTCCTCAGCCAGCATCACTTCCCACCACCACTGCCACGCACACAGGCGTGCACACACACTTACACACATACACCCTGCACCCTTCGGACACTCCCCCTCGAGTCCCAGCCAGAAAATAGAGGGAAGTGGCATTTCCTTTCCTCCCCGGCATCCATTAGGACTGGGGAGTATGGGGACCCCTTCCTTTTAGGATCTCTGTCAACTAAAGTGTCTGTTAGGTGGGAGAGTCGTTGGGCTGTTTTATGACAGTCACTCTAAATATGCTCATTGCATTCAGGAGGCCATATATAGGCTCTTGCTGACTATCTGTATTTTAAGGCTGCTTTTAAAAATAAGATTGAATTTCTGTTTTAAAATGAACATTTAGCATCTGCATGTTAATCTCCATTGTAAGTGCCACGTTGCCCTCTATTGGTAAGAACTCAAGAATCTCAGTTATCTAATTGTAATAAAAATTAAAATAAATCTAGATATTCAAATACACGTTTTACAGAAATACCTTTTTTTGGCTGGTATGTTTTCCTCTTGCCCTCATTTTGTATGAAAATTGCCTTTGTTAAAATATGTCAGTAATAGCTTCTGAAACAGTTTTTATAAATATCATAAATCAACACTGATCTGATTTTTTTCTCCTTTGTTATATAAGCTTTTCTCTTATTATATTTTAAAAAGAAAACCACTGTTTTTCTCTAACATAATGTATTTCAGGGAATATGCAAATTATAGTTGGTCTGTCTAATTGATTTTAGCAAAGTAGGTTTTTAAAAAATGACAGTTTCTCTTTCTTCCAGCCCTTTTAGCGCAGCTTTGGCCGATTACTGGATGCCTGTGGATTTGTACATTGGCGGGAAAGAACATGCTGTCATGCACTTGTTCTATGCGAGATTCTTTAGTCATTTTTGCCATGATCAAAAAATGGTCAAACACAGGTGAGCATTTACACTGCTTTGCAAAAGAATTCAGTTCCGTGAACACCAACTTAAAGCAGGTGTCAGTTCTTCCGAAGCAAGATAAATATATGTAGCAGAAAAATTCTATTTTTCCAGTACACTTTTAGAGGTCGTTGTTAGCCTTCACCCTTTGAAGTGCGTTTCTCTTGCTTAATCAGTTCTAGCACGTTGGGCTGCGTGCTCACAGAGGATCTTGCCTTCAGCTCTTCTCTGTTTAACTGAGTTAAGTGATTGAGATTCTTACTTGTGAGGCAGAGAAGAGCGAGTGGTTCATATGTTATATGGCTTTTATAGCTTCTCGTGTGAGGTCATGTTTATCATCTGGTCCCTCTGTGTAAGCTCTATTTCTAAGCTTGATTGAATCCTTCCTTGATAAATCACTATGATAAAAGTATATAATGAATTAAAAGCTAGGCAATCACATTGTACATCCATTGATAAATTCCTTTCCTATTGGCCTATCATCTCTTGCCTATTATGTTCAGAAAAATGTGTGTGTGCTTTTTTCCCATGAAATACATCATATAAATAAAGGATGTGTTTAGTGTATTATGTAATTTAAAGAATAAAATGATATCCGTGCACCCCCTCTGCAGTTTAAGAAATAGAGCTCAACAGTCCCTTAGAATACCCAGGGTGCCCCTCTCCATCATATCATCCCTCTTCCTACACCACCATCCCTCCCCCAGTTAACCCCTGTCCTCAATCTTGAATTATTCATTTTCCTGCTTTTCTTTATAAGTTCATCGCCTCTGTGTATATTCTGAAACAATGTGTATTGTTTAGTTTTCCTGTGTTTGAACTTTATGTAAGTAGAATGGTATTTCACGTGTTCTCTCTTGCTTTCCTCACTCATCGCTTTTTGGGATTCATGCATGTTGCTGCATGGAGTTGTGCTTCGTTTCGGTTTCACCTCTATATGGTATCCCATTACATGGAACGGAATTTCTAGTCCAGAACTCACTGTGTGTCCACACCACCGTTGATGGTTGTTGGACTCCTTCGTGCAGTTATGAGCAGAACTGCAGTGAGCACTCTTGTACACGTTTCCTGGCGTACCTGTCAGCATTTCCCTTGAGTGTGTACCTGAGAGCAGAATTGCTGAATCATAGGGTATGCACGTGTTCAGCTTTACTAAGGAACATCAAAGTGTGTTCCAAATTAGCTGTAAAACCTACGCTCGCACTAGCAGAGATGAGGGTTGCTATTGCTCTACGTCATCATTACAGCATTTGGTACTATCGAACTTTTTAAATTTTGCCAAACTGGTGTTATATAATGGATCACTTTGTGACTTAAATTTGAATTTAAAAACACTGCTTACTTACTGAGGTTTAGCATGTTTTTAATATGTTCATGAATCTCTGTGTTTCCCGTTAAATCCCTGTTTGTGTCCTTTGCCCTTATTTCTTCTGGGTTGTCTTTTATTGATTGTAGGAATTCTTTTAATATTCCGGATGCTAATCCTTTTTCAGCTGTATGTATTGCATGTATTTTTTCCTACCTCTTAGCTTATTTTTATGGTATCTTTTGATGAACAGAAACTGTAAATCTAATGTAGTAAATGTTAATAATCTTTTCCTTTACGGCTATTGCTTTTAGTGTCTCGGTACCATTAACGGAACAGTCCATCCATTTCCCCACTGATCTGTAGTGCCCGCTCCATCATAAATCAAGTTTTCGTGTATATTGCAAGGGCCTTTTTATAGGCTCTTTATTCTATCCATTGATCTGTTTGCCTTTTGCTGTGCTAATTATTTACTGGCTTTGTTATTTTAATTTTACAAGTCTTAATATCCAGTAAGAGAAGTCCTCCTACTTTGTTCTTTTTCTTTGGGAGTATTTTGGCTATGATTGGACCTTTGTTCTTCCATATAAATTTCAGATTCAGTTGTCAAATTCCACAGAGGTATCTATTGGGAGTTTAATTGGAATTATATGGAATCTAAATATTTACTAATATCTTTTCGCACTCTTCCTTCTTGCATTTCTGACCTTAAATCTGAAATCATTTCCCTTTTATCTGAAATGTATACTTTAGAATATCTCTTATGTCCTTTAGTGAAGGTTCATCCAATAGTTCTTATTTGTCTAAAAATACATATATTTCTACCTCATTTCTTAGAGTTTGCCAGCTCAAAGACGCATTTAAAACAATAACTGTTTTGTATCTTTTCTGGCTTTTTCACTTGTTTTTCATCAGGACAATAGTTCAGGCTCTCTTGTTTGCCAGGAGCATAGTTCCCGGGATTTTTTTTCAGTTGTGTTTTGTTTTTTGTTTTTTTAATAGAACATGTTTTAGAGTAATTTTTAATTGCAGAGAAGGGGAAAACATATCTGATTATCTCTCCAGATAACCTATATTAACAGTAGAAAAATAAAATAATAAAAAAGTAATACATCTAAGATTAAAAGTTTTTAACTGCGCAAAGTGAACATTGAAATTTCCCTCCCTGTACCCCACCCTCCACCCTTCTCCTCAACTTAAGGTTCTTTTGATTTCTTCAGAAAAATATTTTGTGTATCTCCATGTTTCTGTTGATATGCTCATTTTAAAATTTTATATATGTGTAATGTTTGTTACATATATGTATATTACATACAATGTGCGATATAAAATTTACATACAGATATTATATTTATGTATTTTGCTTTTTTGATTTAATAATATTATCTTGGTGATCTTTCCACATCACTGTGCACAAATCTCCCATTTTTTAAAATTTATGTATAATGTTCCATCATATGAATATATCATAATTTATTTGTCATGTATTTTTTCCAATTGCTATTACAAAAAAAAAATATCTAGTGACTCTATCTATATTCTTGGCAGGTATTTGGGATCATATCTGTAGGTTCAAGTTCTGACACTGGGAAGTGCTGGGTCAAAGTATATGTGTTTTTAAATTGTTGATAAAAAGTATTTTAGTTTTAAAACCTGTGTAACGCAGACTAAAATGCATTTTCATTAAAATGAAGCACACTGAAAGGTGCCTCGCTTCACACCGCGCGCAGACCTGCTTCCTCACGCAGGCACACACAGATTAGAAGTCTACTGTCAGAAAAGTAATTTAGGATATAAATCAAATGCTTAAAATAATTTTCTTCTCCTTACTCCCAGAGACCTTCATGTGTAACAATAAACCGATCTGCATCAGAAGAACACTAACCACATTAGCAACATTAATCGTCAGGTAGATAAATTAGTGAAAATGTTGGTACCTTGGGTTACAGGATTTACCATTCTGCCTTGCATTTCTTCTCTATGGAAACTTCTTTACCTCACTAGATAAAGTTTACCCTTGAGGATGGGAACTGTGTCTTGTTACTGTCACAGTATCATGGATATTGTACGTTCATTCTCGGAGAATGTTTGTTTAGATACATGAGTTTAATCCCTTGATATAAACACATAAAAGTTCACATCCTTCAAAGGAAAGGTTCTCCTTGGGATAGAGAGAATTGGATAGAGGTTAAGTACAAAGACCAAATACAGCGTGAGAAATATTTCCTTCTCATGTAGGTCTAGAAACAAATACCATAAATGACTTCTGGCTCCTTAGTGGGGGGCACATTTCTCTGAAAAATTATTTGTAGAAGTAAAGAATGAGTCAATAAGTGATTCAATGGCTGTTTTAAGATCTAGGACAGGGCCTGGCTACTTTTATGACTTTTCCCCAGGGGTTTAAAACTGTATTTGAGGAGAAAAAGGGTTTGCAGCATTCTGACAAAATTTTTAAAATACAGTTTGGGGTATGACTTGTTTCTATTCAAAGGAATTTCTGATTTGCAAAGTTTCCAGGTACACCTGGAATTTGCTTTACCATCAACTTTAAGTATAAATTGAAATATATCTGTGCAGTATTTTGGGGTTTTTTTCATTCTTTACAAGACAGGAAGATTCTATTCCATACCCTCCCTTAAAAAACAGGGAGATTTATTTTTAGTGCTCAAAAGTCTGAGATGTTTGAGGAAGGTGCAGAGAGGCGTCTTATCTCTGTCTCGGCTCAGCTGTCAGGATCACTCATGTTAAATCTTATCAGGGCAACAACAGCCGCTGAAAACTCACTCTGAGTGTTACCTCTGTATCAGAGGTGTTTTAGTAAACCAGTCCGCCGCAAATGCAATGAAAATCACCCACTTTCGGTGATGAATAATTCACAATTCTCCAGTTAGAATTGTTGACTGCCTCCACACAACCTTAGCAAGCCGATTTAGGAGGAAAAATTGAGATCTGTCGACCACATGTGTATTCCTCTTTATTTATTAGCTATTTTTTCTGAAATGTGTATAAATCAGAATTTTGTTTGTATTTCTTTCTTCCCTTTGATTAGTATTGTCATTTCAGGAGGGATTTGAGACTGCAACTATTCCACTTTTGTTTTCATTTCTCAGCCCCTTGCCACTGTCTCGAGTAGTAGATCTGGACTGAGGGTCCAAAGACCTCTGCTCATTGGGCCAGTGATTGGCAGTGTGGACGAAAGACCTAGCCCCTTTGGTTCTCAGGGGCCATGATCACATGTTAGGAATTCCATCACCTTTGAGCACTTTCACTCTGATTCTGGTTAAACTCCTTCAAATATAAACAGGAAAGTTTCATGTGGATTTAGTAACCACTCTTGTTTTCTGAAAGAGTCCTGGCCCTTTCTTTCATCACTTGTATGTTTAGGTTTGCAGTTTGAGCTTTCAGAAGGTCTCCTTACCATTTATAAGAAGCCGGCCTCCAGGTCAGGTGTGCCACCACATGGGACAGCAAGTGCCTTAGTCGTGTGTCTGAAACACCAAGTTAAGATTAAGGCAGAATTAATGTCAGCAGGAAATTTGTAAAAGAAGATATATGAATAATGAAGAAACATACTGTAAAATTTTTCCCTCACGGGCAGTCCAGGAAATACAAGTGAAACCACGTTGAGGTGCTGTTTTCTGTATAGCAGAGCGGCTGGGATGCAAACACCACTCGTACTGCAGGGGGCGGTTTGGAGCACCCTTGTTCAGAAGCATTTGGCGATGTATAGTGAGAGCCTTAAAACTGTTCACACTCTTGACACACTAATTGCACTTCCAGAAATCTTTCCTAAGCAAACAATCAGAACTGCAAACTTATGCACCAAAGTGTTCATGTTAAAAACTTGGATACAACTTAAATGCCCCAAAATGTTGAGAAAGGGTCAAGCATGGCCCATCTATATGGAGGACTCTTGTGCAGCTCCTTAAAATTACGTTACGAAGACTGATT
This sequence comes from Equus caballus, assembly GCF_041296265.1. NCBI lineage: Eukaryota > Metazoa > Chordata > Mammalia > Perissodactyla > Equidae > Equus > Equus caballus. The sequence continues at coordinate 52,499,699 of NC_091699.1, read as the reverse complement.
AATAACATGGAGAAATGCATCTGAATGAGAAGTGAAAAAAGCAAGATAAAATTGTGGGTAAAGTCTGGTTATCTCTGTGTATATATGTACGTGCACATACATACACATATACGTGTGTGCAGGAGAACAGAGTAGAACAAATTATGCCAGCATGTTAACAGGAGTTTTCTCTGGACGAAGAGCTTACTGATGATTTTATTATTTTTTTAATGCACTTCTGATTTTTTCCCAGATTTTTTTACAATGATTATGTAACTTTATAAACAGAAAAACAAAGTCATTTACAGTCAATACTCTGAAGCAGGAAAGTGCACTGAGCCTCCCAGTTGGATTCACGGGTATGGGGTAGGCATCAGCTTTGGCTGGACGTCAGCACTCAGTCGTCAGCACTAGGGTGGAAGCTGCGCACTACAGGGGAAACGTGCCTCAGCTCATCTCCGCTGAACTGAGATAAGGAAGCCTTTTCTCCCTGTAACATGGGAATCTTGTCAGTTTTTGTGGTTGCTCTTTAAAACGACTCAGAGAGACGCTAAATTCCCTGAACTGAAATTCTCCCTGAAGTTTGCGGTCAGCAGAGTGGTGGCCCTCAGAAGCCTCTCCTGGGTTAACAACCGCCTGCTGCCCAGCGAGAGCTCAGCAGGCCCCAGTCCACGGAGCTTTTTCCTGTTTCTCTGATCACACCTGAAACAGAGCTGTCGGGAAAAGAGGAAGGAAGAGAAGAGAAGCTTGACTTGGGTCTCACCGTATTAATGAGGCCTCCTTCTATGCTACTGGCTGGCTGCTAGGAAATAGAAATGGTGACATTTAAGAATGAGCCATGGTGTAATACTTAGAAACTGGCTGCTTATGTGAACGTGATAGTCTAGGCACAGGGCCAAGAAAAAGAGGAAGGTGAATTTAGTCTGAGAAGTCCAAGTTAGAGACTGTTTTCAGAGATCCACAGCTTTCTGTTTCCTTCTTTCTAGATCTACGTAGTAGCCACCTGAGCAGATCAGGAGAGTGGGCAGCAACCTGTCTAGGGCTTCATAAGTAGGGAAATGTTGTCCACAGTGACTCGTTAGCACTCTGATGAGTCCTGGGATTCTTGTAGCCACATCTTGGTTGGTACATTCCTTCTATGCAGTGATTTTTACAAAGGCACTTAAAATAGCCTATCAATCTATGTTCTGAATTCCCTTGTTTATTGCATACTTAGCAACCTGCCTCACCTCGCTCTCCCTCTCATTTTCTTCCTGCCTTTCTTCTTTCTTTCTTCCTTCTTAGTGGGACAAAGGTGGCCTTCAATGACCAGCAGGTATCAAGTGTTGTAATTTCTGACTCTGTGCGGTCCAGACTATCGCGGAAGCCCTGAAGCTTCCATCACTGTTCCTCATTCTGCTTGCATGTAGCTGTGCTGCAGTGCACGCAGGCATAATCCACCTCTAGCAGTGGTGCTGAAGGAGTAAGAGGAAAGCTGACTCAGAAAAAAGAGCACAAATCGAGGCCCTGCACAACGCTCCCATCTTTGACAGTCCCCGGGTCAGAAGGGTTTGTAGGTGGGTTAGAGTTGCAGCCTTTTACCTTTCTTGTAAAGCCCCTGCTGTTCATAGTCCTGTGATGAACGCATAACTCAGTTGCTTTTGCAAGTTTGTTCCCAAGTGCCACTTGTTGAGCGAATGAATGAATGAACAAATGGGAGATACGTTATACCAGTTGTGAATCTTAATAATGAACTTGGCAGTGTGGTGTGATCTCTGCTGCAGCAGGGCTGGGTTCCAAGTCCAGCAGGGCCCTTGACGTCCCCTTGACCCCCATTCCCATGCACTGTGCATCTCCATGTCACACTTAGGGCCTCCTCCTTGTGGTGTTGATGGTTATTTATGAGCATGTCTTGGGCCGCCCATTTTACCATAAATTCTCTGGTTAATTGCAGGGTGCTCTGCACCCAGTTGTTGCTTAAATACATGTTGAATGAATTAAGAAGTGTGACTCCTCATTTATGTGCAGCTAAACTACACATAAGGGTGGATGTGGCCAGCTTCAGCCAGGAGAGTGAGAACCAGAGGCCGAAAGCCCTGTGGAGCATTCCCTGCGCTCGGGAAGAGTGGAGGGGGACTACTGGGAATGAGGCGCCCTCCCCGCTGTGCAATGCCGCTCTCATTCCCTTGCTCCTGGGACCTTCCTTTGAGCTTGAAATCTTTCAGCGAACCTCTCCCTGCAAAAAGGTCCTGGCCCCAACCGGAAGCTATAGCATCTGGTGCCTGCCTTCATCCGCCTCTTTCTTCCTTCTTCTCTTGTCCTCACCTCTGTCGCTGGCAGGTTTATTTCTTCATTCATGGAAATACTTGATTTGCTTCAAACCAGTTAACATTTATATATCATATAATTATATAATTTATATTTATAAGTAATATAATTATACAATATATCTGCTATGAACTAGGCGCTGGGAAGTGTCTTTGAGGATTTTCCTCCTCCTGCTCCTCACAGGAGGAAAGCAGACAGGGAAGCAACTCACCTGAATACACAATAAAATTGAATATCTGGCAGATGCAGCTAAAGGTACACGCTGGACACACCAACAAGGAAAGAGCAACTAAGTCCGACCAGGAGGGCCTGAGACACCTTCCCAGTGAGGTGGCATTTGTGTCGAGCCTGGAAGGAAGAGTAGCGTTTTGTCAGATGGGCAATTTGGATAGTACCTCTGGGAACAGTGTGAGTGAGGACATGGAAGCACATATGGGCAACATGTGGAAAGAACGGAGGAAGTGAAAAGGGAGGGAGAGGAGTCCTTGACGGCCACACTGAGGAATTTGGACCTGATTTGGGAGGAGCTGATCTTCAGCTATGGTTAGATTTTCTTTTCTTCCCTCACAGCTCGGAGAATGGTCGGGCATTGGTTTGGTTCAGTGATAGCAAATAAGCTGGCTCCCACTGTGATGTCCCCAATGCCTGGCTCAGCGCTGGACACATAGTAGGCACTTAGCAAGTGCCTCCTGAAGAAATCAATGATAAATTTCACATGGTAACTCTGCTTCCTGGGAATGCGGTACTAAGAAGAATTCTGGGGCTCAGTCTGAGTGAATCAGGAGTGTGCCGTGGATCGGTGATGGCTGGGTGGCGGTAGGCCAGGGCACTGGGGCCGTCGTGCCAAGTCTCGCCATCCCTGCTCTAGAGGGTCCTTCTGAGATGGCCCCTGCAGTGCCTCACCCCTGGGAGAAGACAGCCCAGGTGAGCTTCGGCTATCAAGTGGTGTTGCCGACTTTCAGAAATTCAGACCCGCTCGTTTCACTAGCGGGCCCTGGTTTGGGTGCCCTGCTATCTGAGAGGGAACGCCTGCCAGTTGTGGGGAGAACCTCCCATGTGGACCTCCCCCTGGGGACCCCTCATTCTGGGAGGGTTAGAAGTGGGTTTGAAACAGGCAGAACTAATCTGTGGTGTTGGCGCCAGGCTGGTGGTGACCATGGTGGGGAGACAGTGTCTGGAAGTGGGCAGCAGGGGCTCAGGAGGCTGGTCACGTTCCGGTCATTGACCTGGGTGCTGGTTACACAGGTGTGTTTATGTTGTGAAAATTCGTCAGATTTTACCTCTAGGATTTATATACTTTTCAACATGTGTGCTGTACTTCATTAAAAAGTTTACTTTCAAAAAAAAGACTGTAAAAGCGAGGCCTGAGGAGTGCAGCCTTAGGCAGACTTGCCGAGGGAGGGTCAGATGCTGGCAGGGTGCAGTTCTGTCCCTTCTCAGAAGGTGGCAGTGCTGTTCCTCTTGATAAACTGCAAGCACAGAACAGGACTCCTGTTTCTTCCCCTGCCCTTTCTGGAGGCTTAATGCCACTTGATGCTTTGATCATCCTATTCTTTATCTTTGGGATCCAGATTATTCCCTCCTTTCTTCCATCCCAAAGACTTCTTTTTTTATTTCTCTGAAGAGTTACCAAAGCCATGTACTCACAGTGAGATCCAAGAGGAAAAAACCTCAAACACAGGTTCAGGGACACCGGCACCTAAGACAGTAACAGCAGAGTCATCCTCCTGGCACCGAGCACAGCAGGGAAAGGTTGCGGTCTGTTTCTTTTGTGTCAGGCAGCAGCATGTAGAATTATTTGAGGAAGATTCCAATCTAAAAGATGAACTAATACTGAAAAACCTGCACCCTGAGTATGAGCACAGGTCAGCCCCATGGAGCCCACTGATGCTCAGTGATGCTCCATAGGGGATGCGGGGAGGCGTCCCTTCCTTGTGGAACACTAGCTCAGTTTGCTTTGTGCTTTTAAATGCATGCATATCTAGTCTCTTCCTTCACCTGCCCAATAAAAAGTAGCCATGTGATTTTCTTCTTTTGTTTTAAAACTGTTGTTGTCTTGTTTATGTATTGAGGTGAAGTCCAGGTCCCACCTCAAATTGGATGGAAAGCAAAACTGCTTCAGGAGCCAGCAACAGCAAACACCTAGTGTCGTCTTCTTCCATCCCACCATCCATCTGTCTGTTCATTCACATTTGTTCAAGCATCCATCCGTGTTTTGAACATTTTTAAAGAGCCTGTCGCCCACTGGGCTCAGTGCTAACTGCTAGGCATAGAGGGAAGAATGAGAGAACAGTCCTTGCCAGGATGGCTGTAGGGCAGGGGATGGACCAGTATTTGTGACGTAATCACAACACAGCCTGGTCACACTCTTCATGATGGGGTGTGCCAGACCCTGTGGGACACAGAGGAGAGCCCGGAGCTCTGTGAACAGGACTGTGTGCAGGGGACAGGGGTGGCCACCAGCAAAGGGAATGCCTGAGTTCAGTGGTGAAGGGTGAGTCCACGTTTCCCCAAGAACCCAGGCTGAGATGGGCATTCCTGCCAGAGGGTACCCAGTCCCAGGGAGCCTGGCACATTCTGGGAACAACCAAGTGTCCATGTGACCTCTGTGAGGAGCAAGTGTGTTTAAGTGAGAAGACACCAAAAGGTAGATGGCGGCTGATGCTAGAGAAAACCGCACTCTCAGTGTCTGGGCCGCAGTTCTCTGAGCTTCCTGAGGAAAATGCGGGCCTGGGTCCCTAGGCTCAAAACTCCGACCTGCCCTGGATAGGGCCTGTGTGGCCTGAGGACACAAGGCTCCTTGTGGCATCTGTGCCAGCGTTCCTGAAAAACGGAACCACAGACACTGTTGCTCCTTCTCCAAGGTGCTTCCCTAGTAAAATGCAACATAAGATCCAAGTGCATGATTTTTAAATGATTTCTCCTATCTTTCTATGTAAAGGGCTCACATTTTCTGGGAATCTTGCTGGGACGTGAACTGTGGCACAAAGAGACATCATTCTGCCGCTTGTGACTTTGCCAGGATGTCTTGGGGGAGGTGGAAGGAAGGCAGTTTTGTGACTCAAAAGAGTTTATTATTAGGATAAATTTTAGAGTGTGAACAATGGTGTGATTACTTATTTTTGTGCACACACATATGTGGAATTTCTTCCAAATTAACATGGTAGTGTGCTGGATGCGCCCTGTAACACTGAATGACACTGAATATTTTTTTCTTTTAGAGATTGGCACCTGAGCTAACATCTGTTGCCAATCTTTTTCTTTTCTTCTTCTCCTCCTCCCCCTGCTCCCCCCTCCTCCTTCTCCTCTCTCTCCCTTTCTCTCTCCCCCTCCTCCCCCTCCTCCCCCTCCTCCCCCCTTCCCCCTTTCTCCTTCTCCTCTCTCCCCCCTCCTCCCCCCTTCCCCCCTCCCCCTCCCCCTCCCCCTTCTCCATCTCCTCTCTCTCCCCTTCTCTCTCCCCCTCCTCCCCCTCCTCCTCCCTCTCCTCCCCACTCCTTCCCCCTCCCCCTCCCCCTTCTCCTTCTCCTCTCTCTCCCTTTCTCTCTCCCCCACCACCTCGCCTCCCAGTACATAGTTGTATATTCTGGTTGTTGGTCCTTCTGGATCTGCTATGTGGGATGCCACCTCAGCATGGCTTGATGAGGCGTGCCATGTCCACACCCAGAATCCAAACCAGTGAAACCCTAGGCTGCCGAAGCAGAGCACGAGAACTTAACTACTCAGCCATGGAGCCGGCCTGACACTGAATAATTTGAATGAGGTCTCAAAACTATGTGTTACAATTTCATTTGAACATTAAATATATTGTATCTTTTCCACCTCGTAAAATATCCCCCTCTGTCCCCAACCATCCCCAAACACACATGCACACACATGTACACATGCATGCTCATAACAAGATTTTAAAATACAAAGACCAGGAATCCTTTTTTCCTAGCTGACCGTCATGTCTTTCCCAGTCAATCCCTTTGTTCCCCTCCACTCCCCAGAATCCACTAGAAACTTTCCTTTGAACCATCTCTGTCCGCACAGCTGTTATGACAGGAACCACACAGTATAGTAATCAGAGGCCTGTCCAGAGGCCTTACCCAGTGTCAGAGTTCATCTAAATGGGACAGCCTCGTATGTGGAATAAGGTCCTGTTAAGTTAGCAAAGCCAGCTCCTACCTACACCACTAGAGCCAGGTTTGTGGCCTGTTTGGGCTCTTTGAAGTCACTGGTGTTTTGAACCTCTCAATAAAAGCCCCCCTGTGTAAGTGAACTTGAAGCACCAAAGGATTTGTATGCTGAGAGGGCTGTCGTGCTGCTGGTGACGCTCATGGGGAACATCACTCAGTCTCCCGCCTGTGGACATTCCCACCGCGGTCTTTGTGAATATGAAATACGTACACGTTATCAGCAGGCGTCTCCACAGATCGCTCTTCGCCCCTGGAATAGCTCTTGCTCCCATGCTTCAAAACTGAGTCAGGTGGATTCTTCAGAATAAACTATTTAAAATCTGAAGTAAAGTAATTTCAGTATAAGGGTCAACCTCTACTTGTCCTCCTAAGAAAAAAAGTTCATATTTCACTATTTAGCCAGTAAGCGTGTGACCAAAACTACTTTTTAAAAAATAGGCACCATAAATAAATTATAAAACCATCCATCCTATAGAATACTAAATAACTTTAAAAATGAGATAGATCTATATGGACTGTTGTGGAAAAATCCATTCAGATTGTTAAATGAAATACCACAAAGTAATATGTACATTATGATCCCATTTATTTAAATCCAAAGAAAAAAATCTGTTAAGCCATGTACCTGTATATACGTGTTTGTATGGCAAAAGCATTAGAAAAAGTCTCCAGACTTTTCCAGGGTTAGTCACCAAACCATTAATAAAAAACGCCTCCTCAGAGAGGAGGAGGCCTAGAAAAAAGGGGGTAATGTTTGAATTTGAACTGAAAGGGTATATTCATATGTAATTTGTATGATTTAAAAAATTTAAAAGGAGGCAGGCCTGGTGGCGTAGCAGTTAAGTTCGCACGTTCCACTTCGGCGGTCCGGAGTTCGCCAGTTTGGATCCCAGGTGTGGACATGGCACCGCTTGGCAAAGCCATGCTGTGGTAGGAGTCCCACATATAAAGTAGAGGAAGATGGGCACAGATGTTAGCTCAGGGCCAGTCTTCCTCAAAAAAAAAAAAATTAAAAGCACTGTAAGCAGACACTGTGTGTAAGGTTAAGGAGTCAAGTACCCTCTTGAACAGAGCCCCATTTAGACCTCTGTGTCCTCTTGAGCCCTTCCACACGCTGGACTCAGCAGGTAGCTGATGTTTGTGTGGTTCTTTAAAATTCACAAGTATTTTCCTGTAATCATTTCATTTAACCTTCCCAACACCCCTTTGAGGCAGATTTTTATTACCTCCGTTTTACAGATGAGCACACCAGTGCTAAGAACAAGTAAGTGACTTGCCTTGTGTCAGAGAATTCATTGAGAAGCAGAACTGAGGTGCAAACCCCGGCCTTCCAAATCTGAAGCGTGGTGCTCTTTCCACTTCACCGCCATGGAAAGTAGTTAATACCTGCTGATTTGACTTAATTTTCTTGTCTCCTATTTATAAGGAGCCATTTGTTCAAGTTGGGTGTACAGGCGGCATTGGTCAGCCTACCTGTTTTCAGAAAGGACAATGGACTGCATCCATCAGCTGGTCAGGTTTGTATTGCTCTTTTCTAGATGCTTCGAATCCCAACCCCACCAGTTGTGTTTTCCTGTTATCTTTTCCCAGAGAGCCTTTTCATAAGCTGCTGGCTCAAGGCCTTATCAAGGGGCAAACATTTCGCCTACCGTCTGGACAGTATGTACAGAGAGAGGAAGTAGATCTCACAGGTAAGAATGGCCCATCCAGGGACTCACAGAGAACTAAGGCCAGGCCTGAGAGCCATTGAGCAAGCAAGTATACACTGCAAGGCCCTGGCTGGGGGCAGAATCCAGGAAAGGGACCTGCTGGCCTGTTGGTCTCGAAGCCTCAGCTTGCTCTGGGCCAGCACCCTCTGAAAGCTGGGCTGGGGCTGGGGCTGGCTGTCTGCTCCTCAGCCCCATCCCCATCCAGCTTGTGTCAGTTCAGCTTCTGGCAGGGTTTTCATTTGTATATAACATAGAGGCTACTCAGATATCACCTCCTCTCCTAGCCTGTGTTTGACAGCCCGTCGCAGGGACAGAGCCCCTGGACCCAAGAGACATTCTTCCAAGACTGGGGTACTCCCAGCCTTTCTCCCCACTGGTCTAGAGGGCATTTCAGAACTCGGGGGCCACCGCTGTACTTACTCCCACAGCACCCCAGAGTAGCTTTCTGGCCCTCACCTGGTAGGGACCTCTCCCAGATTCCCTGGACTTCCCTGCTCCCCCAGCTTTCCCAAGCCTTTTCCTTCTGCTCTGTTTTCACTCATCCTCAAAGATACTAGTTCCTCCTGCCGGATGTTTAGGGGGTGTGGTGAGGATGGATCATGTGCACCCGGCATACAAATAAACAGCATGTTAGAAAGTGGGGAGAGGCAAGTCTATGGAGGCAGCTGTGAGAAACCCCCAGCACTCTGGCCATTACATTTTCAAAACCCGGTGCATGACGGGTGAGATGCAGTAAACCCAGCAGCCCTTACATGGTGGGCAGACTCCCAAACCAAACACTGGAGAGAAGGTTCCGGTGGAAGCAGTCGGTGGAGTTACCTAATTAACACAGTGATATATCAGTGTTTGGAATGGGCACTCTGGTCTATGGGAGAGCAAGAAGCTGGAGAAGCAGGAATTGGCATTGTTTCTCCAACATAGGCCAGAGGGGAAAGGAGCTAAATCCCGGGGCACACAAGTTTCGGCTGGTAGTGAAGTACTCTCTGTGTTGTGGGCAGGGCTGCCATGTATAGCTGAGCAGTTTGTGTACTGCACAAAGGCACCCAGCCAAGGGGTGAGCAGAGCCTGAAATCCCAGCCACTTGCCAAACTGTACACCTCAGGGCTACGTCTGCCAAAAGAGGGCACCTGTTTCTAACTTCTCAGCTCCTCTGCCCAGAAAGATGCCTTTTTCCTAATTCGCACAATGGGGCTATAGAGGCCTGCTGCAGCCTGGAGAGGGTGTGTGGGGTAGGGAGGCAGTGGTTCCCTGAGCCTCACCACAGCCGGCATAGAACATCTTCCAGGACTTCAGTCTCCCTTTGCTCTGATGTCTGGGGCCAGGCCGTGTCATGGACATCGTTTCCCTTCCTATGCAGACTGGCGCCCTGAGTGAGCGTACTTGGACCAGCAAGGGCAGGCCTCCATCTACTTCGTGGGTGTGCCTCTTGTGAAGTCCAGAGTTGGTTTTTAGGTAGATACACCATCCATTGGGAGTTTGGTTGCTGTTGGAGTCAGGGATTATTTGCCTGGAAGAAACAGAAAGCCACCCAAAGGTGGGTTTAGCACAGGGATATAGGGACATCACCCAAACTCCACTGCAGGAGGTACACTCGGGCCTCCTGGCACGGAGGGAGTCACCAAGCCACTCTGGCCTCCTCTTTCTCGAGCCTCTAGTGTCTCTTCCTGCTTCTGTCTGTTCTTCTGTCTGATCCTTCCTCTGCCAGGCTTGAATTCAGCTCTCCCTAATTCATTTACAGAGTGACCTTGAGGAGCCACAGTGCCAAGTCTTGCCCCATCTCCCTAGGACCTTATAGTTCCAGTGCTCAACAACATCGAAACAGTTTCCATCTCTAGTTCCAATTCCTGAGAAAGAGGCTTGGCCTGATGAGATGTCCTTCCTGGTCCTAGCCACTGGAGCTTGGCAACAAGGTCACCTCATCCAGACATGGCCATTGAAGGCCTCCTCCATCAGCACCATCTGGACCAGTGGTGTGTGGGTGAGGCGGAGACGTGTCAAAGAATGTGGTGTGGCAGGCCAGCACCGCCAAGGGACGCACATTTAGTGTGAGCCCAGTGAGTTAACTCCATGGACCCCAATAGTGCAAGACCATGTTTTGGTGACTATGGCATGGACGGGGGAGCAGGCCTCGAGGTGAAGTGACCTTTCAGGGTGCTTTGCTGCTCTGAGACCCTGACTAGTCAGCTGCCAGCTTCCAGAGGAGACCCTGAAGCCATAAACAAAACAGCAATGTATGCGAGTCTTTCTTATCCTTTTTTACTTTCATTTTTTGTATACAAGTAATTTACTTTTATAAAGGGGGAAATTTCTTCATCATGTTTTGCAGTGGAGAAAAAGCTGGCACAGCCCATTACAACTAGTATATATTGATGAAAGGAAGATTTGTGGTGGGACATGGCCCTCATTTATTTAAACACAAAAACAGGGGCCAGCCCTGTGGCCAAGTGGTTAAGTTCACGTGCTTCGCTGTGGCGGCCCAGGGTTTCAGGTGGTTCGGATCCTGGGTGCGGACATGGCACTGCTCGTCAGGCCACGTTGAGGTGGCGTCCCACATCCCACAACTAGAAGAACCTGCAACTAAGATATACAACTATGTACCAGGGGGGATTTGGAGAGATAAAGCAGAAAAAAAAAGAAAAAGATTGGCGACAGTTGTTAGCTCAGGTGCCAATCTTTAAAAAAAAAAAAAAAGAAAAAGAAAAACAATTTTTATCATATACTATAGAAGGAGAGAAAGAGGCATATTAAGTGAATTGGTGAGATTCTTCAAATGGACACTCGTAGTTGCTCACCCAGTATTTTCTTATTGAATACAGTGTTATAGAATCAATTCAGAATCTCACATACCATACCTGTGAATTTTTTGGGGGTCTAGGTTCTGTTCCTGTTTATGCAGAAACGAAAGAGAAGTTGGAGGTGACGTGGGAGAAGATGAGCAAATCCAAACACAATGGGGTGGACCCCGAGGAGGTGGTGGAGCAGTACGGCCTCGACACCATCCGGCTCTACCTGCTCTTTGCCGCCCCTCCTGAGAAGGACATCTTGTGGGATGTGAAGAGTAAGTCCCTTCCCCTTACTGGCCTGCCTCCTTTGGGATCCGCCTCAGACGGTGGAGGAATCTGCGGAAGGAGATGTCTGTGCTGGAGACAGTAGTAGAGGAGCCTGGGAATCAGCTCCATGAAGCGAGGAGTAGTTTGTCCAACATCCTGTCCCATTCCTAGACCAGTGTCCTCAGCTGTCGGGGAGCCTCAGCATCATTTGGGGAGCTCCTTGTGATTGCAGACTCGCAGTCTCACCCCTGCCCTGCTGACACAGCCCTCAGCATGGGGCCCAGGAGCCTGCCTTTAACGAGCCTGTGGTGTTCTGATGCGGGTTCTATGAGGACCCCACCTTGAGAACATTTCCTTGTAGACAGACCAGCTTCCATGCTACTCCTGGGCCTACTGTAGTCCTTTCTTGATCTCCCCAGAAAGGTTTTTTCTAGAACAGTGTCATCATCCCTCACCAATCTAGAAAACCCCTCCTGGGGCCTGGTTCTGATGTTACCTGTGACCTCTTCCGTCACCCACAGCAGCCTCCAGAGCCCCCTCAGGGGACATTTGTCTCTCCAGGGTTGTTTAGATCTAAAATGGCAGGAGGTAAAGTAATCTCGGGTACATGGATATCCTAGACTGACCTGTCCAACAGTCATTCCCTTTTCCTTCATGTGGTCTGCCCCAAGTGGTATTATAGGAAGAAAAAATCAGATGCCTGGGATCACCATTTATCTCAACATACCATTTCTAATGAGACGTGTGGTCACAGATGCCAGTCCTAGAACCAGCGGCATTCGAATCACTGGGGACTTAGAAAGAACAGACATTCAGGTGCGGGTGCTGGTTCCCAACCCTCTCTGAGGGATGGGCTCCAGGAATCTGTTTCTAACAAGCCTTCCAGAAGGTCCTGCTGTGTATCCAGGCTTTAGAATGCCTAGTCTAGAGACAAAGAGTAAAAGGCCTGGACTGGCCCTAATTCGGCTAGCCATGTGACCCAGGGTCACCATTTGAAGCTGTTCAGCTTCTCGAGAAGATCAGATTAGCAACTAGGTTTGATGACTGTGTTTGAAATATGTAATACACACACATCCAGTGAGGACAGGGATGTGTTAAAACACCTCATGCTGTACAGCAGTGCGGCTCCAAGTGTGGTCTGCAGAACACTGCTGCTGTGTGTTACCCATCCACGTGAGATGAGGAACTTGCGCCAGGGTAAGTCACCTGTGTCTCCAAGCACATTGTTAGTTCCACGGACATTTTTGTCACAGCAAGCTTCCTTAACCGAGGAGGCAGGGCACTGATACATATCCTGGCCCAAGCTTCTAAGCTCATCGTAGGCCAGTGACAGTTGGCTGGCAGCACGTTGCTTAGCTCTACCACCCGGTGCTCTGCATACCCGAAGCTCTGAGAGATGATGGAGTCAGTCCTGCTCTGAGTTCCCACACACTGGAAGCCAGGGAGGAGCCTTCAGCCTTCCTTTGGAGAAATCCATCAGGGCACCATGAAGTATCTCTGCAATTCACTGGTGCTCTTCCTTCTTAGGTATAACCAAATCAGTCATTCTCACGTGTCTCTCTTTCTCTTTCTCATTTACCAACACTGAACTCAGCTGACGCTCTCCCTGGGGTGCTGAGATGGCAGCAGCGTCTGTGGTCCTTGGCAACCCGATTCATTGAGGCCAGGGCTTCTGGGAAGGTTCCCAGGCCTCAGCTGCTGAGCGATGAGGAGAAAGCCGAGGCCAGGAAGCTCTGGGAATACAAGAACTCGGTCATCTCTCAGGTCAGAAACTTTCCGGGGGCCACTGGTTGTTTCTGTAACGGAGCACTCGTGGTCTCTGTGGGCCACCTTGCCTTGGGGTGGGCCACTCTGGGTCTTCTTCCTTACTTATTTGGGTGGCCCCACCTGCCTTGATTAACTATCTTACTACTGTAGACATTTCACCAAGGTGGAGCAACAGTACAAACGTTCTAATGGAAAGAGATGCTCGCAGAACATGACTCCCTCTAATGAGATCTCCCGTTTGTCCATCCCAGATCTCAGGAAGCTGTCCACCTTCCATTGTTTCCATATTTAACACATCCAGGCAGAGAACCAAATTCAGAATCACGCTGATGACGCACCACATTTGTTACGTTAATAGAAACAGAATTTTAGAGCTGAAAGGGGCGTGAAGAGACTCTCCTCTTTATCCTCCTCATTTTACAGATGGGGACAAAAATGAGGCACAGAGAGGTTAAATTTCTGGAGGAAAGTCACACGGCTAGTGAGGAACTGAGCAGAGACTAGCATCCAAGCTCCCTGGCGCTCAGCATAGCAGAGACTTTCCTGCTCAGTTACTTTGTTATACAATATCCATATGAGTTACTGTGGGTTAATCTTTGCAGATAAATGGTTTATTCATGTTGGCTTCTTAGAGAATAGTATATTATTGTCTAAATCATTTCAAAAGATTCTTCAGTGATAACAAATCCCTTTAAATTTTTTTATCCAGAAGTCCACTATAATATAGTGACATATGCCTTTATAGGAACTTTGTGAAAAAAATGCCATATGTTCCTTCTTTGAAGGAAAGCATTTAGGAAATCTGAAGCCTTTTTTAAATGGGTACCAGACACCCTAAATGTTCCTTAGTCTGATTTTTTTTTTTTTTAAGATGTGCTGATTCAAACTTGTAAAGTCTGCCCAGGTCACTTATCTAGACTCTGATAACTGATGCCCTTGAAGGAGGAGCAGCTTTTCCTCTCTGGGTATAACCTGAAGTGGCCCTGGGTCCAGCATGGTCTCATTTGGTGACACTTCTTCAGCTTTATTTCCGTCCTGTGTGTTCTGATGTGGAGAAAGGGAGCTCACAGAACTGAAGTCAGCGACCTGAGTGATGCTGAAGGATTGTTTTCATACTGCATATTTTCTCTCTGGATTTGGCAAATTCTTCTCTTCTGTCAGATAATAGAATTGGGTTATTTCAACAAGTTGGGAACTCTTGACATCTTAAAGATGTGCTGTTTTTCTATGTTCTTGCTCATGGTCAAAATTGAAAAGCGCACAAACAGGAGAAAGCTGACAAATCATATTAGTGTTCTCATGTGGACTGTATGTTTGAAAATACAGCTAACCTCATCCCACGTGCTCGTAGTCTCCTTTGGACCAAAGTCAGGGAGCCGTGAGAAGTGGCGGCCTTCACCCCATCTCCTGGGGGCTGTTCTTTGATGTGCGCTCGGCAGCGGGTCCTGCCTGCCTGCTACGGGAGCCAACACCGTCCCAGATAGGGGGAAGAGGGCAGTCTCTAATGGTGGAAACAACACTGACCTTGATTTTAAAAATCCTCATGCTGATGACACATAGTGATTACAGACGGTCCCTGATTTACAACGGTTCAACTTATGATTTTTCAACTTTAAGATGGTGCAAAAGCGATATGCGTTCAGTAGAAGACATACTTAGAATTTTGAATTTTGATCTTTTGCCTGGCTAGCGATGTGTAGTACAATACTCTCTGGTGCAGCCACAGCTTCCAGTCAGTCATGAGGGTAAACAACTGGTACACTACGACCGTCCTATACCCATCTGACCCTTCTGTTTTTCACTTCCGGTACAGTATTCAATAAACTACATGAGATATTCAACACTTTATTGTAAAATAGCCTTTGTTTGGATGATTTTGCCCAGCTGTTGGCTGATGTAATAATATCCTGAGCAAGTTTGAGTGAGGCTGGGCTGAGCTTTGATGTTCGGTGGGTTAGGTGTATTAGGTGCATTTTCACCCTCTGATATCTTCAACTTGCAATGGGTTTATTGGGATGTAACCCCATCGTAAGTCATGGAAGATCTGTGCTTGAGATAGTGAAAACATTTATAAATCGCTCTGATTGCATTCATTTCATTTCACATTTTTTGGATAATTCAGTTTTGTTGTGAACTGCTTAAAGGAATTTTGAAGAAAGTGAATAATTCAACATTTACCAATAGGTGACCGCCCATTTCACAGATGACTTCTCGCTGAATTCTGCGATTTCTCATCTGATGGGACTCAGCAGCGCCCTCCTGGTAAGTGGCCTGTCTGCCCTCATTCGCTGGTAGCAGAGGAGGGAAGGTGGCTTCTAACCCTCTGGTGAGGTGGCCTTCAGGGTCCCAGGTGGGGGACAGAGAGCAGCACTGCAGCGTCACCTCCTCAGTGTGGCTCTGTTATCTTAAAGAAGCATTTTTTCCGTAGTCATAACCTAGTTTTATAGCTAGAAGATCTGTAAAGATTGTCTGGTCCAAACCCCCTCCCCACGACCCCCTATATTTTGCAGATGAGGACACCAAGGTTAGATGGCGTGTCCAGTTGATGAGTGATATATTCAGGAGCAGACTTGGGCCTCCTTGTCTTCCAGCTCTGCTCTTTTCTTCATGCTGCCACTGCCTGATTTCCTGAATGATCTGTGATACCCCCTTGGCATCTTTAACATTGTACATCCATTTAACGTAGATGGATCAGATTTGTTCTCACAGAAAACAAAAATCAGCCTTTCAATATAGACTCATCTTCTTGCTACAGGTGACTGTCATTTTCCTTGCCAGGGGAAGGATTTGTCAACAAATGGAGCTTAGGCAAGTGGTCAGCTGTTTGGACAACAAAAAACATGCATTAAAACTATTAACAAATGTTTTTTATAATGAAAGACTCTCCAAACTTTAAGGACAGTGAAAGAAATTTACAGATTTGACTACATAAAACTTACCATTTTCGGTATATTAAAACATGCCGTATTAAAAGGTAGATAAAAACTAGGAAAAACATTTATAACAAATATGTCAGACAACAGGCTTAATGTCTCTAATATATAAAGAGCTCTTACATATTAAAATGAAAATACTTAGCCTAGAAATGATCAAAGGATATGGTCAAAGGTCACAGAAGATGAACTAGAAATAGCCAATAAATTTGCAGAGAAAAAAAATCCGCCTCACTACTTATCATGAAATACAAATTTAAAATGAGATGCTATTTTTTCAGCTGTCAATTTTGCAGAGCTTTTACCCTGACTCTTCTCCATGCTGTCACAGACAGTGAGATAGGTTCTCGGGCACCAGCAATGGGTGTGGTTGGTGCAACCTCACCAGGAGGCACCCCAGCTGTGAGGTCGGTAGGTAGCCCTGGGGTTGTTTATGTCCTTTAACCATTGGCAGGGCATCCACTGGCAGATGATTAGTAATCACAGAGACTTGGAACCCCAAATGTCCTCCAATGGGGAAATGGTGAAATGATTTATGTCATATCAATAAGAAGGAAATGTGCCACCACCCTTAACATCATGTCTTCCAAGATCCTTAATAGCAGAAACTGTTCACGACATAACGTTAAATACAAACACAATACAAAAGTGTGCATGTGGTAAAAACCCCAATCATGAAAATGTCTTGTGTCTGAGTGTGTATATTCATATATTTTCGCGTTTTGGGAGACTAGGATAAAATACACTGGTTTTTTTTCTGGGTGGTAAAATTGTGAGCGGTTTTATATTTCCCAAATTTTCTGTGCTGAGTGTGTGGGGGTTTTTCAATCATGAAAAAGAGGCAAATATAGAAAAATTAAATTAAAAAATGAAGTTTCTACTCCCCACCAGCTAGTTCTTTTCACATGCTCCCTGTAGACTTTCTCTGTACCCTTACCCATGAAGTTATATTCAAATCTCTTAGGCGATTTTTCAAAGATCAAACTGTAATGGAAAAACTGCTTCCTCCTGAGCCCTCCACTCTCCCAGCACCTCGACGTGTTCAGCAGCCTGGAAGCTCCCTGAACCCCGTCCTACTGGGATTGCTGTGGAGGCTTCCTCACGTAGGCATGATCAATTATTGACTCCATTTCCAGCCCCTCTCCCCTCTCTGGAAGATGGGGGTGGGACTGAAAGTTCCAAGCTTCTAGTCATGGCTTGTTCTTTCCAGTGTCCAGTGCCCCCCAGGAGCTATTCGAGAGCCCACCCAGAGTCACCTTATTAGAACAAATATGCTCCTATCCCCCAGGAAATTCCAAGGAATTTAGGAGCGCCACATCAGGAACCCAGGACACAGACTAAATGTGAGAGCAAAACACGCTCCTGGTGCTCTTATCACTCAGGAAAGCACAAGGATTTTAGGAGCTCTGTGCCAGGAGGCAGGGACAGAAACTAATATATATTTTTCCATTATTTCACATATATGTAAATGCATTTCTAAAAAGACCACGTATAATATTTTTGGCCTCTCTCTATGCAGCAGAATACATCACATGTGCCCTGACTTCTAGTTTTAACAAACGTCATAAAATTAAACCAAAATTGTTTTGTGACAGAGTGTTTAGAATGTATACCAAATGCCACAACCACGTTAAGCTAGTTTTTATCATGACTTCCTCACAGTGCCTTGAGAACTGCCGGCTTCCATGAAATCCTTTGGTAACATTCTTCCTTCCTGGCCGTTCTTTGACTCACACCCCAGCTCCCAGCCAGCTGCGCTGACCACACTCCCTCCCCACCAGAACCTGTGGAATCCTGTGACATCCTTGATTCATTTGTCCATTTCCTCCCCAACTGGCTGTAAGCTTCTTGAGGGCAGAGACCATGCCCTTCTGGATGGTTTATCCCTAAAGCCTGGCATATAGTAGGTACCCCTCCAATCGAATGGGTGTGGCTGGGTTAACTGATTGGCCACATCTTGGGGAGAAACTGAGTGTTCACAGTGACTGGCAACACTGTTTAAGAGACTGGGGCCTGCTGAGATCCCTGAAGGGGAGCAGGAGGACCCCCGCCCTGGGGCTTCCATATGGCAAAACCTTTGAGCAAGTCTCTGTATTTTTCACTGGTCCTGCAGCCACAGGAAACCTGGCAGTGTGGTTAAGAGTGTGACTGAAGGAAGAGCAGGCTGGATTCTCACGGGGCTCTGGCGCTTGGTTCACTGTGTAACCAGGGGCAGATTCCCTGCGTTCTCTAAACCTTAGCTGCTTCACCTGCCAAATGGGGTAAAAGCACTGCCCCCAGAGGGTAGTCGTGAGAACTGAGTGAGTCAGCATCAGACTGAGGGCGTAGTAAATGTTCAGTTCGTGGTGAAATGTTTGTTGTTGCTGCTGCTGCAGCTATTTTTAATACTTGGAGTCAGTGGGGAAAGTTCTCTGTCCAGAGCAACATGGGTGGTGACGAGGGCTTCTTCCTCCCTGCTGTGTCCAGGCTGCAGATGCCTTGGTGGCGTTCCTACCCCTGCTTATTTTGTCCCCCTCAGTTTTCTTACATTGCTCTTCTCTCTTCCTCAGCAAGCTTCCCAGAGGGTTGTTCTCCACAGCCCAGAGTTTGAAGATGCCCTGTGTGCCCTGATGGTGATGGCCGCTCCCATGGCCCCTCACATAACCTCGGAGCTCTGGGCAGGTAGGTGGGGAGCCCTTGTCTGACCACTTACTCTAACCAGGATGTGCTCAAGCCTCTCGTTGAGCGTTATTCAGAACTCAGATGTCCTCAGCCATGGGGTCCAGGTTTGGCATCTACACTCGGGACCTCTCTGTCTTGTACTCTGAATGGTGACGCTTTTTCTTCCACGTGTTGAAGGGAAAGACACTTCCCCACTTTGGAACAATGTGCCTGGACTAATGTGAATCTTGATGTCATTACTGAACATTCTTTCTCAGAACTCAGCCCCCTGGTAGCCACATAGCATGACCCTATATTATCTTTTTAAGGTGGAAACTCATGTTTAGTCGCACTTTACAGATGGAGAAAAGGACACCTGGAATGACACTGCAGATCTAAAATTGACTTGTTTAGACCATGATTCAGTCCTCTCCACCAAACCGTTATCCTAAACCACATGCTGAGCGGGTCTGACTGCCTGGGGCTCACTTGGGTTAAATGTGGCCTCTGCCCCACCCCCACCCCCCTGGAGATTTTAACTCAGGGCTCTGGGGAGTGACTGGAGAATCTTTGTTTTACTCACTCCTGGGTGGTTCTAGTGCGCAGTTAGGTGGACAACTGTGCCGTCAACTGTGAGACCTGGCTCTCAGATGACAGCCTATGACGGGACTTCACTGTGCTTTCTCTCTCTTAGGACAGCCTCTTGAGAACATTTTACAGGGCTCCTTGGGATTCTAAAAGGCCATCACTGGAAATACCTATCTCATCTCCTTTTAAAAAGTAACTTAAACATTCTTTACATTAAGCTATCATCTTTAACTGTTAATTCTTTTCCTTTTTCTCATCTGTATTTTTTGTTACTACGGAACTACTTTTTTAAATGGTATGAGGTTTATAGTTCTTCCTTCGTCAGAAGAAAAAGAATAGAATTCATTTGCCATTGAATCATTTTGCCCAAGTTATTCTCAGTGCCCGTCGGGAAGTTAGTGCAGTGTTGGAGTGTTTCGCTGCGGCGCTGTGGGTTCCGGATCCCGGCAGGCACAGAGGATGATTACCATCCCGTGGCCCCGGCGGAGGCCTGGATGTGGAAATGGAGTGAAGTAAGAAGATGCTGTGCGGGAGGATTTGATGATGGCTGTGCTGGGTGTGGTTCTCCAGACCCTGTATCTGGAGGTCTCCCGTGACTTCTGTGGACGTGTTAGAGGAGCTTGCAGGAGACAGGCAGCCTGGATCACCATGTAGACATAATGCTTTTATCTGGGGGCCTCTGAGAAGTAGCAGACCTCACAGCAAGCCCTCCTGAATGTCTCGGCCAAAAGCCCTGAGATGTCATATGGATGGCGTCAATGCGTGAAATAAGTACGATTGATCACGGACTCTAGGGAAAAAGTCATTGAGTGGAAGCGCACTGTTACAGTCTTTTAAAGATTAAAGCAACTGGGCCGGCCCAGTGGCACAGTGGTTAAGTCCAGCATGCTACGCTTCAGCAGCCCGGGTTCACAGTTTTGGATCCCAGGCGTGGACCTACACCACTTGTCAAGCCACATTGTGACAGCAACCTAAATATGAAATAGAGGAAGACTGGCAACAGATGTAGCTCAGAGCAAATCTTCCTCATCAAAAAAAAAAAAAAAGAGCTGTCTTAATAATAAGTCCATTTTTTTGCTTTGGATTTTTCAATTATTATTTCAGAAGTGATTCATGTTAATTATAGAAAATAAGAAAGGAATGATGAGTCCCCTTTTTATAAAGTCTTCCACAGTAGACCTCAATACTTCCTTACATTTGGGCTTTAAAGGGTATTGAGCAAGTCGAGGTAAGGGTTTAGAGAAGTCCGTTTCTGCTTCAGTGGGTCCGGCCCCTAGAATTGTCTCCACATTAGGAGAACTGTGGCCCAGAGAGAATCAGGGACCTCACATCGTTCTCACATTGGGATTGGGTCAAACATAGAGGAATAGGCTAGTGACGTGTAATCGAGCTACTGAAGGATCGTGCACGGAACAGTCTTGAGATATTTCTAGAAGTAGTCCACCTGAAATGCATTTGACTAGGCAGCTCCACTTCTATCAAAGGTCTCTCCTAACTAAACTTACTGATGCGGCGTCAGAGAAGAAATGTGGGCTGGTCAGTGAGGGCACAAAGAGGCACGGTGTCGGTTGGGTGATGAGGAGAATTTGAGGATTGTTTGAAATTTCTGCCACCCAAGTAGTCTGAGGACTGCAAATTGTGGCAGGATTTGTAGTTGGCAGAGCCGTGCCCATATCCATCAGAAGGCCTTGTTTATGTCCTCTTTTAAAAGGTAGTTCTCTTTGTTTTAAGGGAGTCATTGGAAAGTGGGCACTAGAGCCCCTCTCAGAGTTGCTTCATAATTCCTCAGGAAGACGAGGGAGCGTTGGCTCCTTTTACTTTCCAGCTGAGACAGTCATTTTCCAGTGCCCCCTTTCTTCCAATATCAGCAAGCACCTCTGTCCTCTGAAAGTATTTTTTACCCCTTGAGGAAGACGAGGACCTGTTTACTTGCTTTCAATGTAAAGCCATGAGCTTAATTTGGATTTTAGCCTTTTGGGTATCTAAAGCCTTCTTAAAATGTTCAGCCAAATGCTGAAGTTCATGCAAAGGGGCGATTTACCAGCCAGATTTTTGCTTATGTACCATATCTACAATTTCTGGCTTTAAACATCCACCAAAAAATGGAAAGGGCATTAGAAATGTCCACATCAGGAGCAAGTCCTGAAAACTGTCTGAAGATGCTGATAGGTCTGCCCCTGAAGTCTCTGATGGCTCGTTCTGTGCTGCTTGAGAGACTGACTCAGGGTCCAGTTTGCTTTAACAGGAAGGATCTGTGGTATAGTTCCCGAAAGATCCTGCTTTAAGGAGTTCCGATTGAGTAAAAATGTATTTTCTTATGTTTTGAGTCATTTTCTGGGTCTTTCCACTTAGCCTTTTCTAACCAAGCTTTTCCATCTCCTGGTCCCTCCAGCAGGTGGATTCGTTGGCAGAGGTCGGAGAGGCCTGGGCCGGATGTATCCAAAACAAGTCTGAACTCTTAAATGAATTTGTCTCTTCCCATTCTGGGATTCGAGAAGTCCCTAGGAATAGCATGGAGACCTGAACATGACGAGGGCTTAAAATCTACGTGCCGGTCAGTGTCAGGGTCCCGCTTTAGGAGGGGCTGCGGTTTTACATGATGATAAGGTGGAGATGGAGACGGAGGAGGAGGAGAGGGGGCGATTATACGGACTTTGTGAGCGCTGAACAGGGTTCTAAGGGCGAAGGCAAGGGAGGTAAGGCGAGAGAAGAAACACTGGAACAGGTTTTCGGTGGATTTGCAAGGAAGACGGCTTCTTAAGTTTCTCACATTTGCATTAGTTTTAGCTAAAGAATCTTTCAGGGAGGCAATTTTCGAGTTCGAATTGTGTTTAGAAGTTTCTTCGTGCCAATTAAAGAAAGCAGACCATGGGAAAAATCAGAATTTTCTTTCCTTTTTGTCCTAAGGCACCTCTCAAGTAAACAATTTTATTCGTATCAAAAGTTCCCCAAAGTGGCACTGTAATTCCAAATTGTCTTTGGTGAAATTTGTGCTATTTAAAAAGACGTGCACAGGAGTGAGCGACATAGTGAGAAAACATGAAGCAAGCAGGGGCTCGGCCTGGAGGAGGCAGAGTTTTAGGGTGATAGGACCCACGAGAAGTGCAGCGCATCCGTAGGTTGGTGCTTGTGTGACTTGGTGTCTTGGAGCTTGTCAAAGCCCATCCATGATGATCAGGGATGGATAAAACCTCCTGCCTCCAGGTGGACAACACTGAAATAGAAGCAGTTCTCAGGAACAATAGAACAAGGCTGAGGAAGAAGTCCTCGTAAGGTTTTGAAATAGTGACTTGGGGCAAAGTTTGTCCACAGGACAGGGATCTGAGAAGAAACCTATTGAGCAGCTCAGCCCCCAGGGCTGGCTCAAGGATGGCCTTATGGGACCTATGCCGATCCTCTCCCAGTAGACTTCTTCCTCTGAGAGACAAACAGCATCCAGGATACTCCACAAGCAGATAGACAGACAAGATGTCAGACAAGCAGGTGTGAGATGCTAGAAAACGGTTTCACCAAAGAACAATACAATTCTGATTAGAAAATCAAAAACCCAAAGAGGGACTTATTGCGAAGAAAACAAAGTAAACACAACGCTGAACGGCTTCAACAAAAGCCTGAAGCTCAGTTCAGTGTGTGCTTAGTTCCCAGCCAGGCGTGGGTGGCACATTAAGCAAGTAGCGATGCAAGAGTTCTCAGATGTGCACTTTTTCTGAGTCAAGAGTCTCGGTCCAAGGCAGTGAGGGTCTCAACTGAAACTCGGTGAACCTGCAGTTCTGTCGGTGTCCTCCAGCCAGAGACCACCAGGAACACACTTGTTTTAACAAGTTGGGTTTATTACCAGGGGGAACCATGGGACGTCTCAGTAAGAGGGTGTCAGGAGGGACTTGTTGTAGGGTTCAGGCTTTGGTTGGGTAGTTTGGCAAAGGGTCTAAGGAAGTGGGGGTTTGCTCTAGACTGGCTGCAGTCATCAAGTAGGGACAGTTCTGTGACTGGGTATCTCAGAAAATCTTATAGGGAGCGCAGACCCAAGCAAGAATAAAGTTGTAATTGGTAAAGAAGTAGCAGTCACCATATTTGCTGAGAGAGAGGTATATTTGGTATTTTGTGGGTCACAAAAAACAATGACGTTGTCTTGGTCTGTGCTTAGACAAAGTTATGACTTGGTTTTGTTTTGTCTGAATTTACCATGGGTTCAGTGTGACCTAGTCTGAGGTTGGTGTTCTGTGAGATCACATATGTCCCACAACAGGATAACATGGCTGAGCTGGGAGCACTAGGCAA
Organism: Equus caballus; assembly: GCF_041296265.1. Lineage (NCBI taxonomy): Eukaryota > Metazoa > Chordata > Mammalia > Perissodactyla > Equidae > Equus > Equus caballus. Next base: position 52,476,270 of record NC_091699.1, on the reverse strand, counting down.
GTTTCTAACTGAAGCCTAGCTGTAATTGTCAGACCAGTTCCCGGATGTCAGGGGCTACTTTTTTTTTCTTTTCCTCATTCTCTCACATGTGGGAGACAGTTTAAATCCCTTTACCCTTTGTTGCTAGTGCCGTTGAGTTGATTCCAACTCCTAGTGACCCTGGTACAGCAGAGCGGAACCCTGCCCTGTCTTTTTGCGCCATCCTCTCACCTTCTGGCACTGTATCAGACAATGCTCCACTGCTATTCATAGGGCCTTCATGGCCAATTTTCTCAGGAGTGGGTGGCCAGGTCCTTCTTCCTAGCCTGTCTTAGTCTGGAAGCTCTGCTGAAACCTGCCCACCCTTACCCTTACCCCCAGAAATAAACAATCATTGTCAACATCTTAGTGCAGATCGGTGGTTATATCCGTGTATGTATGTATCTAGGTGGTTTTTGTTTTGTTTTAGTCATCATGTCTCTTTATTAAGGTAAAATTTATGTACCATAAAATTCACCCATTTTGAGTATGCATTTGATGATTTAAGTAAATTTATACACTTGTGCAACCATCACCATAATCCAGTTTCAGAACATTTCTATTACCCCAAAAGGATTCCTCACACCACTAGTCAATCCCACACCCATACCTAGCTTCCAGCATGATTGATTTCTTTTTTTTTTTTTAAGCAAAGGCTACCTTTTCTTTTTTAGGAAGATTGGCCCTGAGCTAACATCTATTGCCAGTCTTCCTCTTTTTTTATTTTTTTTCTTTCTCTCCCTAAAGCCCCAGTACATACTTGTATATCCTAGCTGTAGGTCATTCTAGTTCTTCTATGTGGGATGCCACCAGAGCATGGCTTGATGAGCGGTGTGTAGGTCCACACCCAGGATCCGAGCCTGTGAACCCTGGGCTGCTGAAGCAGAGCGTGCAAACTTAGACACTTTGCCACAGGGCCAGCCCCCGGCATGATTGATTTCTGAGGGCAGTTTGAGCACTGGAGTCTGTGTTCATTTCAGTTGAGAAGGTCTTACCTCAAGCTTTACAAATCCATAGCAACTAATTTTTTTTTTAATTCACAGAAGCAATGGGAAGCCTTTATCTCCTGGCTCTCGACATATGTATGTGTGTCACCCCTCTGAATGAGCAGCTGGAGCTGTAGTGTGGCACAATCAAGTGAGAAGACCCACACACCAGGCATACAACCCAGGCTATTAACTCACAGGTGTTGGTCAGGTGCCCTCAGGAGAAAATGGGGACATGAACTCTTCCTGCCTCTGTCTACAGCTGATAAGGGCCATTGTCTCAAGATGTCGAAAGTCCTTTGCAAACAGAGGCACTATATTGTGAGAGGGCATCATTATTGTCATCCCACACTGTCAGTCATTCTCATTTCAAGGTTTTGGGACAGTTTTCATACATACTTCATTTATTCTAGAAAACTTAGCTTTCATATAGCTTCTGGTTTCATTCTTACATCTCTAAGATATAACCTCACAATGACTATAATGGGAATATGGTAAGTGAGGCTGGAATGTTCAGAAATTACCATTTCCCAGAGGTCCCCAGAGAAGCAGATTTTCATAGGAGAGCTTCTCCCCGCAGAGCAACAGAATTGAGACCTGTCTTCTCGGGGAGATTTGGCGTCCTGTGGGCAAAACGGCCATCATCGCCCTGGATAAAAAGCAAAGATTTCAGAGAAGCCCAAAGTGCTTGGAACCTCCTTGTCCTCTATCAGATGCTTAAAGAGTCAATGGAGACCTTCAGTAAGAAACAGAACCACTGTCTTGGCAGTTTGCAAACTTTAACAGGATGAGGAAATCTTTTTTTCCTTCCTGAAGCTTGAGATCTGAGAAGCTCAAGGCACCACATGTGAAGTTACGAAGTTATCTTTTGTTTACCGTAATAGAATGTTGTCCTGTCTGAGAGGGTTTTCACTGCTTGCTTAGGGAAATTTCGTGTATTTGGAGTCACTGATGCTGTTTCCAGATGAAGGACACAGGTTTCCTTTGTTGGTGGACAGTAAAAGAGCAGAAAATCACCATACAGGGAGCTCAGCTTCTTGGTGGTACTCTGGTAAGAGACAATCTCATCATTATCAAAAATGACCTTTCTAACTGGGAACAGCATGGATGGATCTCAAGGGATTATGCTGAGTGAAAAAAGCCAATCTCAAAAGGTTTCTACTCTGTGATTCCATTTATGTAACGTTCTTGAAATAACAAAATTATAGAGATGGAAAACACAGTGGTGGCCAGAGGTTAGGGACTGAGCAGAGGGGGCAGTAGCCACAGAAGAGGAGCCACAAGGGAGCCTTGTGGACATGGAACAGTTCTGTGTCTTGACTGTGGTAGTGGTTACGTGAAGCTACACACACACACACACACACACACTCTCACACACACACGGTAGTGCCTTTAAAACTTGTGAAATCTGCATAAGCTCTGTGGATTGTACCAATGTCCATTTCCTAGTTTTGATATTGTACTATAATTATGCCAGAGGTTGCACTGGGGAAGGCTGGGGAGGGGGGCACAGAGCCTCCTGTACATTTCTTTGCAACCACCTATGAATCTATAGTTATTTCAAAATAGAAGGGTTTTGTCGTTGTTGTTTTAAATTGCCTTTCTAAGCCCACAAGCCCTGAGTGTTGACATTCTGGTTCTGGACCTCTTAGACCATGAGGGAAGAAAGAAGGGAAGAAGGAATTTATTTCCAGTTGAAGAAGGTTTTAACAGACGTGTGCTACACACCGACACACACACACACACACACACACACACGACCAGATGCAGCCCTTCATCCCTCTAGTATTTGAAGCACCGTATCTCCTGTGTCACCTGGTAGAGGGCATAAAGGCCAGCAGGAGCACACAGTGACAGTGACAGGGTGTCCTGCCCTAAGTGCCCGAGGAACACTGCTCCTTGAGAGTGACCTCCCTCTGTGCAGGCCCAGCCTCCGAGGAGAAGTGCCTGAGCCGACTGGGAAAGTGTCTCCACCTTCCACTGTAGCCTCTGGGCTTCCTAAAGCAAAGCAAAACCTGGAGTTTTCATTGGAAAGTCGGTCTATGTGCATGTCGTAAACATTCAGCTGTGACCAAGGGTGTGTCCTAAGTTCCCACCCCAGCCGGTGCCTCGGTTGCTCTGCCTGAGAACCTCCACTACTAGTTTGCTAACAGTTTGACAGAAGACCTCGATGCACAAGTGTGGAACGTGAGTCTTTTCGGACTGATGCTAGCATTCCGTACACACGTTTTCCTCTCTTCCCGTCCGTGGGAGGAGCAGTTCTGCAGCAGCAGTTGCAGACCCACCTCCTTCTTTGTCACCAGCTATATCGGTTCCCCATGTGAGTGTTCCATAAGTTATTAAACAGTCAACCACTGGTGGGCGTTTGGGTGATTTCCCTTCTTTTGCCCTTTTTTGTGCTGCTTTGAGATTAGCCCCTTGTCCAAAATACAAGTTATTTAAAATGTGGTGACAGGATCTTCATTTCTGTTTCCCTGGCCATTTTTATAGTTCTGCGGTGACTGTCCTGTCTTGATTTCTGCCTCTACCTCATGTGATCTCCGTGTCTTCCATCAGCACTTTAACGGTGAAGGTCACAGCAAGGTGACCCTTTCCCTCCCTGGGGCATTCTGAAGGAACTCGCAATCTTGAAGGATGAGTCTACTGCCACACATCCATTTTTCTTCATCAGATACAAGTGGCTGTAAAATATTGCAGCTGCAGTGTTTTGTGTACATATATGCTGTATTCATGAATTTCAACAAAACTTCAAATGTCGCAATCATGTACAAGTGTGTGTGTGAGTATGTGAGATAATCGTAGGGGAGAATAAGATATCTGCTGGTGTTCCGGTGGTATTTTATACATGAATGTGTGTGCTGTGTCAGTGTTGTTATTTCAAAATACTGTCAGCAGAACCCTTTCTGTGGGAAAAGGCTAAGAGAAGTGGTATCACTTCCTGTCCACTTCCTTGGAATTGCTAAGGCTGGATGAGGCACGCTGGGGTCAGTCCCCACGGAGTCCCTAAGTCCTCCCTGGTGTGTATGAGGGCATGGGGTGGGGGCCGAGGCAGGCCTGAAGTGGCCACTAGGAGAGGCCTGCTGTCCGCAGGCACCAAGGCCACCCAGCATGCGTCCCAGAGCGCCCTGGCAGCGGGGTGACCTCGCCGGCTCTCAGTAGGAAAAGAGGCTTGGTTATTTCCCAGGAAGGTCAACGACAGCAGCTCTCCCAGAGGAGGGGAAGGAAGGGGCTGGGCCGTGGGCAGCAGCCGGCCCTACGAGGTGGCCTTGTGTGCCCGGGCCTTGCCACTGCCCAGCCTGTGCTCAGACTTCAACCATGTGCTTCCCGAAGGCCAGCTCTCAACCTGACCTGTGTCACGTAACAAAATCATTGTATTTGCCATGCAAATGTTAGGTATTTTTACTTCCCTAAAAAGACCAGAGAGGCAAAAACACTACTACGTAGAGGGTCGTGAGTTTCTGTTCCTCCCTGCTGAGCAGGATGGCCCCACTCCCATCTATATGGAAATACTGGCGGGGCCAGGCCTATAAATAAGCATCCTGATTGCTCCAGGAAGGCCAGGCTTCCTCATTTTTTTAAAGTGGAATTTGTAACAGCTTCGGCCCAGAACATTTGTGTCCAAGGTCCTTTCATCTCCCAGGCATCCTGTACAACTGCCATATGGAGGTTTTGGGATTCTTCCCACTGCAGCTGGGTCACGGGACAGGCCATACTGGGCCAGCCTGCTCAAATAAAGAAGCAATTATCTCCCTTCTGTGACCTCTGTCTTGTGTTTAGATATAAGTCTTAATAGGATCCCTCCTGGGGAACAAGCAGGAAGCTCCTTTCTGCTTCTGCCAAAAGGCACATCTGTTAGAAATGGAGCAGATTCCTTAGGAAGCACAGGGACCCAGGGCACAAGGATCAGCCAGACCCGGGGGCAGTCTTACGCCACTGGGTTCTCAGACCTGGATGGGCCTTCGCTTCCCTCAGACTGACTGGCAGCACAGAGTTACAACAAGAGTGCCAGGTAGTGAAACATACAGAGCTACAGCAAATAAATCGGTGACACCTGCACAAGAATCAAGACAGGTCATCGGAATAAAACAGATCAGTGCTACTCGGAGCGGTCCATGGACCCGAGGCCGCTCTAGGAACAGTCTGTGACAGTGTATGACGAGATAAGGAGCTGTGCTCAGCACGGACGTCAGCTGTGTCAGTAAGCAGGCAGTTGAGTTAGACTGACCATTCTTTGGTGGCCAGACTTTCTCAATGAAGGAAGCAGTGTGTCGCTTCACATTCTGGCCAGTTCTTCCCCTCGTCACAGGTGGGCACTTTGAGTAGGTTTGTTGTGAATAGTCCTGAAACCATCCCTGGTATAATATATTGAAAAGGAAACTCACAAAACAAGGGGGAAGAGAAGGGTTAGTCAACAAATTGGGTTTGAGAAATTGACCATGTCTTTTTTAGAATAATGTTTTTTCACATTATGCACAAAATAAATTACAGATTCAAAAGTTAAGTGGGGAAGAAAATGAAACCTTAAAAAGACACATTAAGGAAAATTTTGAACTGATCTCACAGTGTGGAAAAAACTTTATTTTTAAATATCTTTTCAAATTACAAAAGTAATAAATCTTCCTGGTAGAAAATCTATAAAATGTTCTTGGTTTTTTTTTAAAAAAGTCACCTGTACTTCTGCCTCCTTGGATAATCACTGCAGCTGTTGTGACTATTTCTTCCAGCCTTTTATCTGTTCGAATAAATATTTAATAAAACTAGGGCCATTTTATCTATATTATTGTGTCTTTCCATGAATTTAATAATTATTTTTAAATGTAGGAAAAAAAGAATACAACACTATATATACAGCATGATCCTGATGGTGGGTTGGTTTGGTTTGGTAGTGTTGATTTATACATATAAATATTCATTAAATATATTACATTACTGTCTTTCAATAAAAAGTTTAAAAACTGCTACACAGGTGAACATGATTTTCTTCTTTATATTTTGACCTTCCACAAATTTTCTGCAAGGAGCATGCATTACTTTTGTCATCAATGAAAATAAAACATTGTCATTCACAGCCAGCTTCTTGGGACCGGTGTTGGTGCAATCCATTTCGTCTGTCCCAGACTCGGCCTCAGGCTATCCCCTGAGCCCTGGGCCCATCCCTCAAATGCATCTCCTGGTCTCAAGGCTAATAATAGCAGGGCCGTATGCAAGGGCCACCCCGCCTCCACCACTTCTGGAAATGCCATTCCCAACATGAGGGCTGTGCAGCTGCCCTGGCACCACCCCAGCATGGGCACGCTGGCCACAGCCACTTGCCTGCCCCTGCCCAGGGCCTGCCTCTGGGAGGATGGGGGGCAGTGGGGATAGTACCCTGCCAGTAGTGCCCAGGGATCTGTTTTTCTGATGTGTGTATTTCCTGCACATTTGAGGGCATCTTTTGTGCTCACGAGATCGGCAGAGGCTTGGAAACTAAAACTTACCCTCCTAGGAATCCCCTGGTTGGCGTCATGAGGCCCTGCCGGTAGGCCCTGTGCAGTCCTGTGGGGGCTGAGCAGGGAGTGCCCCGGGCATAGCCGCCTCTGCTTTGGGGGCTGCAGCATGAAGCACTCTGGGAAGCAAGACTCGAGAGGGTTTCATTCCTCATTGCTTCCTCAGGTTTGATCCACCCTGAGCCCGGGACGGCTCTTTCCAATTTGGTCATTGGCGGGAGCCTGTCCCGAGAGGAAGTTCAGTGGGAAGGATGAGATCCCTCTGGGAAGGTGGTGACGGGGCACCCAGCTGTTCTCAGCACGCTGGCTCCAGTGACTGTGAGGAAAGGACTGGGTGGCGGCCCTCTCAGACCGCAGCATTTGTGGGCAGGAAAGGAAGCGAATGCAGCTCAGGACTCTGGGATCTGCTCTCAGGAGCACAAAGGCATTCCTTCCCAGCAGACCTGCCGAGAGACTGAGTCAGCAGCCTTGATTTTCCAAATGCACGCTCTAGAACAGCGTGTCTATCCATCTTCACAGCTCTGGGTACTGTTTTGGGGGAAACTAATAGCTATCTGTAAGCCTGGGATGATAAACTGGGCCGAAGTAAGTGGGGAGCACCTGGCAGGCTGTGCAAAGCCGTGGGCTGGCCTCTGGGCGCCTCCTCAACAGCTCCCAGCCGGGCCATGTGGGTCGGGAGCTGTGGACGCTGCTCCCGCAGGCTCGCCGGCGCTCAATGACCCTCTGCTTTGGCTTTGCAGGCCTGGCACTGGTGCCGAGGAAGCTCTGCGCCCACTATGCCTGGGACGCCGGCGTGCTGCTGCAGGCCTGGCCGGCCGTGGACCCGCACTTCCTCCAGCCGCCCGACGTCGTGCAGATGGCGGTTCTGGTGAGTGTCCCCGCAGCTGCAGAGCCAGGGCAAACCTGTGGGGCGGGTCACTGTCCCACCCGTGGCCCACAAACACCAGCTGGGTTTGGAGGCTTCTCCACAGGCCTTTCTGGCCCAGCCAGCCCTCAGCCCGACCTTCAGTTTTGAGGTCATCCCATACCAAAAGCTTGTGAGCATAAAACACTCATGGCCCTCAAGGGACTGGAAGGTAGAAAAAATAAACCTGACCTGCTTTACAGGTCCTCATTGTCTTCCTTTCTACCTGTGTTTCAATCTAAGTTTCATTTGGCTGCTCTGAGTTCTGTGGGGGGGCGGCTGATGGTGAGGAGGTTGGCAAAGCGGGAACACCTCAGTCTGCAAAATATATTGTAGAAAGCTACATAAAATGTCTCTTTTTTTTTTGGATAAATTGGGTCATTTTAAATACGTAAAAGTAGTTTATTGTTTAAACCTTTTATAGAGCAAATAACTCTTATCATTTATCTTTTGTGTAATTTTTACATATTTAATTTGTTAATTTGAGACACGTTATAAGGAATCTCTCAAATATGCTGATGTAGCTGAAGAAGGTAAGAGGGCAAAGGGTGAACCTTTTAGCACATCTCTGAACCACACGTGGGGCCAGGTAATTTACATCCGAAATTTAACTCTTAGCACCCTATACGGTAGGCGTTACCATTCTCACGTTTTTCACTTGAGAAACCGTCTCCTGAGGAGTTCCTCACCTCGCGCAGGTTTACTCACTTACTCATCAGTAATTACCACGTTACCTACTCTACTTCAGGCACAGTGCTCGGCTCAGGCGATACACAAACAGGGTCCCCACCTTCACGGAGCTTAAAGCCTGGTGGGAAAAAGAGAGGAAATAAAAAGGAAAGAGAAAAATAAAATTATTGCAAGTCGTGAACACAGTTGCCACGAACAGGACCCCTTGGGGCTGAGGGAGAGGACAGCCTCACAGAGGCCCCTGCCCTTCTGCATCTGTGCAAGCCCTGGGCCCACCAGCAGGTCGATGTTTGGACAGACTGTCACTCAGGAGACCAGCTCCTTCACAGCTGCTCCGTCCCCACAACACCTCCCCTGGCTCTGAGTTCCCCACTGAACCCACTTTGCCTCCCCTGCAGAGGGGAGGGGTGGGGCTGCCCTGGTAGGCTTCCAAAAATCCTCACCCAAAATCAGCCTTGTGGCACAGAGAGGCAGTTTCTTAAACTTGAGTAATGTTTATGAAAATAAGTATCTGTGTACCTCTGAGTACTCTTTCTCAGCACGATTGAGAAATGCCAACTTGAGACACTGAAGTTTTAGTCCATGAAAATGTCTCTTCGTTTTAAATTACCACTGCAGAAAAGAAATTAGTTTTGATAATTGGTAAAGTAATTTTAAATTATCTTTGAAAGGAAAACCCAAAATTTAAAGTGTGTAGGACTCCCTGCAAGTTCACCCAACTCAAGAATGTGCGAGTCGGGGCCCCATGCCGTGTGGCAGAGCTGCTGTAGGGCTCTGGGTTCTGCCTCTGGTCCCGGTGCCATAGCCAGAAACAGAAGCTGCAGCACAATACAATGTAATTCAGGGTAATTCACTTCAGCCATGCCCATGTGCTCTGTGCCCGCCGTGTGCCAGGCTGTGCCAGATTCTAGGGACACGGAGCCCAGTGGCACCACCTTATCTTCCTGGAGCTTAGCACCCAGGAGGGACAGCTGGGGGACACGAGTTGTCCCACATACAGGGTGTTTATGTAGCCTCGAGGTTAAGATGCAAGAGCTTGCGAGTCGGACCATCCGGGATGTAAGTCTCAGTTTTGCAAAATACTTAATTTCTCTAAGCCTTGGTTTCCCCAGATGGAAAATGGAGGCAAACGCAGTTGCCTGCCTTCCCCAGTTGTTGAAAGAATTAGATGGGATAATGCCAGGAGGTGCTTAGCCTGCTTCTGGATGCACTGATGACAAAACCCACTAATGTGTAGTGAACACCAGCTAAGGGCCAGGCATCACCCTAAGAACTTTCCAGATACGAACTCATTTACCCCGCACAATAGCCCTGTGAGGTGGGCACTGTTAGCCCATCTCACAGATGACGCTGATAGGAGACTAACCCCATTTTACAGGTGAGGACACGGTGGCAGTCAGGGCTTCGTAACTCTCCCGGTAGATGTTACTGTTGCTGGCGTCAGCATCGCCGCTCTGGCAGTGAGGGGATTGGAAGAGGCATCTGAGGAAGGGCCGTGGAGCTTGACTTTGAAGGAGGAGCTACCTTTCCCTAGTGGAGAAAAGGGGCCAAGGCAGGGGAAAGCCCTTGGCGACACTGGGTCTGTGAGCCGTGGAGGGACTGGAGCAGAGGCACAGGCAGGGTGGACTGGGGAGGAGGCTGGACTCCATCACTGAGAACACTGGGGGCTGGCAGGGATTCTCAGAGGAGAGAGAGGATCCAGGAGGTCATCCTGTCTCCACCACTTCCTGGGATGGGTGGCTTCATCTCATGTGCTTCAGCTTTGCCATCTGTAAAATGGGGATGGAACGGTTGTGCATCTGCCCTAAGGGTTGTGGTGAGGAGAAACGGGTTCACTCAGGGGAACTGTGTAGCACAACTGTGCTCACTGGGCGCAGTGAGCGCTGAGTCAGCGGGGGCTTTATTGTTAGCCATTGCAGGGCTACCCTCCTGTTGGGGAGTAGTGATGGGTGGGAAGGTGGGGGGAGCAGCACCCATGGCCAGGGGCCCGCCAGGCAGCTGTTGGAAAAGTCCAGGAGAACAAGGCTGAGTGATGAAGTGGAGATGGCAGAGATGGAGGAGCAGAAGCTTGCAAGGCCGTCAAATGGGGACTGGAAGACTTTTCTGAAGTCAAACAGCCACTGTTTGAGGCGATTTGAAGGTGCTTCTTCCCCTTTGGGCCTCTGAAAGCCAAGCTGCATATTGAGTCCCAACTAGCCTTCCATTGTCCATTTAAGTGGTGCCTCATGCCCAGGACGGGGGACCATGATTGAGACTCACTCACCCTGAAGGGACTGCCCTGGGTAAGGCAACTCGTGGGGGTCCCAGGGAGCCAGAAACTGGGAGAGGGGCCCCAAGGCAGCATGGGGAAGCCCGCTGGGCACCATAGCACATCCAGAGGTCATGTGCTTTACTCCTAGGCCCCAGCTGCAGCCTGGGGGCTGGTCCTAAGCCATCACTGGCCAGGCCTGTCTACGCTCCAGGGAAGCACCAGAGGCTCGCTGGGCCTGGAAGTAGGGGTCATTGTTGTGCTAAGGCCGTGCATTGAAGAAGATGCCCCACGGTCCCACAGCTTGTGAGTCCAGGCCTGAGAATCAAACCTGGGTCTGTCCCTCGTAAGAGAGCATGCTGTCTCTCCCCCAGCAACCCACATCCTGAGTGGTGGCTAGAGGAGACCTTACCCTAGGCCTCTCTTCCCTAGAAAAAGAGTAAGAACAGAGACGGAGGGGCTGGTACATGACTCATTAACAAGTGCATCTTCTGAGAGTTCCACTTTTGGGGCTCCCAGGACTTTACAAGAGGCGTGGCTTCTGTGTGACGGGGTCAGGGGTCTCTTCTGAGGTCTCAGTCAAACCAAGCCTGTGGCCTTGAAAGAAAGCAACTTCTAATGGCTTAGAAATGCGAAGGCAGAGAGACCACGGTCCTTCAAACGGCACATCCTGGTTCTGCAGGTTCAGAACACTAAAACCCTGCATCATGGAGCCTCACACTTTTTAAAACAACAGTATTTCAGAATGTTTCAGGACGTGATGTTTCATCTCATTTGTCTCCCACCTGGTGATCTAGGCTAACGCACCCGATGAAAATGCCACTGAGTTCTACGCAAATCTGAAAAAACGAAGTGGGTGATTATGGATACTGGATAACATGCTTTGGTTGAAACTTAAATTACTCCTAGTAATTTATCATAGTGACTATATTTTCCACATGAAAAACAGGAGCATTAGGGAAAGAAATGTCAGTGTTCTTCTGGGGCAATGGCGTCAGGATTTGAAGCACGGCTGTTGGAAGCTGTCTGGGCCACGTGGTCACTTTCCCTGGTGGCAATATCAATTCATATTTGATGTGAAGTTTGTCCTTGTTGAACTGACATTCAGTGAATACCCACTGATGTCTGGAACCGTACTGGTCCAAGAAGCAAGAAGAGTTGTGATGTGGGTCCCATTTCCAAGTTGTCAACTTGAGCGCCCCCTTCCAGAGCCGATCATCAGACAAGGAGGATGACTGCATTGCCCAGAAATTAGTCCACTTGAGACCTCGGTAAAATCCTCCGGGACACCCCCTATAGCCGGGTCTGAACTCAGACTTGATTCCCAGTGATGTACTGATCCCTCTCCCCACGGAAACAGCCTGAGCCTTCTCATGCTGAGGACTTTTGTCATCATTTCCACCACAGCTGTGATGGGGTAGCACTCAGGACACTGCAGGTGGTGCTCCCTCCAGGTGCGGGTGCTCACGTGCACGCTCGGTGCTGGGGTCGCGCTCTCTCTAGTGTCAGACATGAATCCTACCCATCTAATTGCACTTTGTCCTCTTGAGAAGCTGGGTATCGGGGGGCGTGCCCCTCGCAGGACTGTCCTCATTCTTTCTCTTGGCTTTTCTCCTTCTCAGATCAACAACAAAGCCTGCGGCAAAATCCCGGTGCCCCAGCAAGTCGCCCAGGACCAGGACAAAGTCCACGAGCTTGTTCTCCAAAGCGAGCTGGGTGTCAGGCTGTTGCAGGGGCGAAGCATCAAGAAGGCCTTCCTCTCCCCTAGAACTGCCCTCATCAACTTCCTGGTGCAAGAGTGACTGCAGGGGGGCCTCTGAGGAGCCTCCTCCAGGCCTGGGATGAAGGGAAGAAGCCTGCTGGCCCAGGGGAGGGGAAAAGACCAATGTCTTCAATATTTACCTTCGTACTCAGACAGACTGGCATCAACGGGGCACCTCTGTGGTGGGGCCTGCTGCAGGGGTAAGGGCGGGTGTAGGCAGAGGAGAGAGATGAGTGAAGGGGGAGGGGGCGGCTTGTGCTTCCCCCGACACCCACCGCCATTGCAGGGTGGAGGAAACCACCTGTGAAGCCGCCAGAGATATTGCCGGTTAGGAGCAGGAATGAGAAAAGAGAAGCAAGTGAGAATGAACACAGTGCCTCTCGAGCCTGGGAGCTTCTGGATCCCAGAAATTGCGCTGCCTTAGGCACACCCCAGGAACGTGATGGTGACCTAAGGAACCACACGGGGCTCAGGAGCAACATGGACAGTCACTGTTGAGCGGGTAACAGCCTCAGCATCATGGTGGATGGTCTCCGTGCCTTCAGGCTAGATGGAGAAGCCATTTGGATCATGCCCAAATATCCAGTATCTGGAATGGACATTGGGGTCTTCAGAAGCTGCTCTGAACCAAAAGGCAAGAGGTGCTAGTCCCTCAACCAACATTCCCCCTGCTCCTCAGCTCTCCTGGGAGGCTGCTTCCTCCCCAGCCCAGCTGGATGCGCCTGCGGGCCTGCTCTGATGCTGGTACACAGGCTCCTGAGCGAAGCACTGCTTCCTACCATGAGTGATCAGCAGCACCTCCTCAACCCTCCCGCAGGGTGTAAAATTTGCTGCATAGTGAAGCAGAACCAAGCTGGTTCCAGTCTCAGATGGAACCCATCTCAGAGCCCACCACAGCCCAACAGAGAGTCTGCTCACGTGGGCCCCAAATGGTCACGCTGCCATGAAGGGCCCCCAGAGCCAGTCATTGGGAAGAGCCAGTTCACCACAGCACACAGAGGGGCTGATGCCACCCAGCGTTACCTCCTGTGTTCAGGCCACAGCAGTCCGGCAGCCGGGGAGAGGCCAGGAACCGACACGCGTGGTTGGGATACTAGGGTGATCCTTCCTGGGTTTATGTGAAGTCAGCCAGTAGGTGCTCTTCCCAGAGCTGGCCTGAGCCACTGAGGAGTGTTTAATGCGGAAGCAGAGGAGAATCTAGCCATTTTGTGATGCCGAAAATCTCTGTTTGTTCTCTGATGCCATTTGTTGGAATAGCCTCTGATGTGGCTACAGTTCAGCAGCTAACAGATGGCTTTGGGTTTTTTTAGTTGATAGCTGAGGTCTTAGTTGTTTTGTTTTGTTTTTATTATTGTGGTAACGTTGGTTTATAACATTACGTAAGTTTCGGGTGGACATCATTACCAGTTGGCTTTTTCTTAATGTAATAAAATGTTTGTCGTGTATGACTTTGGGACATATGTGTGATCTTGGAGTAGCCACCATATTCCAATTCTGGGAGTTAATCAGGAACAGACTGAGGTATTCTGTCATCCACAGAGGCATTGGCTGTGTGCCTGACTCCACATGGAGTGTTACAAAGTGAGACGCATGCGGAACTTAGAGAATGTGGTAGACAACATGGATTCAGGCACATTAGCAACAGCAAGTAAGTCACTGGTTCTCATACTTGCTCAAACTTATTATCATGCCTGGTCCCCATGCCCAGAAATCTTGATTTAATTGATCTGAGCTGCACTTGGGCATCAGGGAATCTTGAAAACTCCACAGGTAATTCTCATGGGCAGCGAAGTTTGAGAACTACTGGATTAATTGGTGCATTTGAACCGTAATGTCTAACGAGTCCTTCCTCTCCTAATCTTCAGCTTCATTAGGATGAGTTTGATCCAGGACTAAAACACAAATGCACTGGAGCTGGGGAAGACTAGGACCAGAAGGGAAGGCAGGGGCCAGAGCTCTCGAGCAGGTATTTAAGACATTCCCAGAGCTGACCTGTGTCCACAGTCCCATTCCATGTACCCGCAAATGTGGATTAAATATAAGCAAACAGATGAGGATATTTCGTACAAGGAGGGAGGAGTGAGTGTTTTGCTTGATTGTCTTGTTTATCCCCAAGGTAAGCTGAGTGGTCTTGAACCCGTCGACAAGATGAGGGTAGGGAGCCTTTTATCTGCACATAATCTGGCCAGAGCAATGGCCCAGAAAAGCCTCAAGGCTACTGGACTGACCCGAATGGCTTTGGAGAACTTGTTCTCCAAGAGGATGAAACATTTGAAAACGAGCTCATTGGTACTCCGAGGAGATAGTATTATGGGGCAACTGAACAGAAAACTGATCCCTTGGGGTGGGGCGGTGGGGTGGGGAGTGATCTCAGTCCTTTAGTAACTGCCTTGATTAGGTAAGAAACTGGGCTCGACAAGTTCACTTGCCTTCTGTCATTTAGTTCCTACAAAAACCCTAGAGGGAAGGAATTATTTTCTCATAAATATGAAGAAACCCAGGCTCTGAGATTCAATAATTTGCTCAGTTTCCACTGCAAAAAAGTAGACGAGCCAAGATCCAAACCCTTGTCTTCTGGCCTCCAAATCCCCTTATGCCACCTGGCTGTCTCTACCAGTCCCTTCACCTAATTGCCCATCTTGCTTGAAGTACCACAGTCAGGAAAACTGAGATGTTGGCCAAAAGCCAGCATTTTGAGCAGAGTCTGGCCAGGGCTCCCTCCTGTGAAGTCCTCACATCTGTAAAGCCAGGAAATCACAGCAGTGCCCTTTGTACAGGGACGGGCAGTGGCTGAGAGGCCAAGAGCGCAGAGTTGGTTCCACAGGACGAGGGCTGAAGGTTGCTGCCAAAGCAATGGAAGACCCAGGCTCATGGGCAGTGTCAGGGAAATGAGGGAAGAGAGTCTGTGCACCTGGAAAGTGGTGCCTGGGAAGTCCCACGGCAAATGCCACCACAGTAGGAACCAACTGTCCACCAAGGAGAATGAAATTGATCTCCCAGACCCTGAAACAGTAAGTGAGCTGGGAAACGGCATAGGCACGCTTCATCTCAACCTGAAGACTCACCTTCAGGGAACTGGTTAAGAAAAACAGGGTGCAGCCAGGCAGCGGAAGACGAGGCAGCCGGCAAAAAAGTGGTTTTTAAAAAACATGTACTATGGGACTGGCCCAGTAGCTAGTGGGTGGTTAAGTTCATGCACTCTGCTTCTGGCAGCCTGGGGCTCACAGGTTCAGATCCCAGGCACAGACCTACACACCACTCATCAAGCCATGCTGTGACAGCATCGCACATACAACATAGAGGAAGATTGGTACAGATGTTAGCTGAGGGCCAATCTTCCTCACCAAAAAGAAAAGTGTAATATGGAAATTTTCTCATAAATAAAGCAGTATACTTATACAATGTGATCCCAACCATGTTTTTTTTAAATTCTAACCCTTACAAAGAGAGAAAGGAATTTGCCACAGATCATTGGTTGAGAGTCCTGCAAGTTATTTTTTCCTTCCATTTACTTTTTTGCATTTTCTAATTTTTATTGGCCATGTAGTATTTCACTATTGGGGAAAAAACATCAAAACCTACTGTGAAGATCCAGATGAGCTGAGGACCCTGGATTTTTTTTTTTCTCCCAGTCAGGGTATCTTGCTGCCTGTTGGGGGTGTGCCCCAGTTAGAAAAACCTACTCCTTTTGTTGTGTGAAGTGGAGTCCAAAGAAGCAGAAAGCAGCCTCCGTGAAGCTGTCGCCTGTACCATCACCCAGTGTGGGGAGGCGTGGGAAGCTCTCTCTCATCTCTCAGCCTTGGGATCTTGCAACCAGAGGACACAAGAACAGAAGGTAACAGTCCCTCCATGGAACTCTCCTGTTCTTGGTGGACAAAGCAATATGGCGACCAAGAGCGTGAGCTCTGGAGTCAGCCAGACCTAGGTTCTGTGATTATGTCACTTAAAACCTCCATGACCTAGGCAAGCCATGGACCCTCTCTGAACCTTTGTTTCCTCAACTGTAAAACAGGAGTAAAAATAATAATGCCTTGGGGTGTGAGGATCAAGAGAGACAATGTGTGGAAAGCACGTGGCACCTAGTAAGCTCTCAATAAATGAGAACCGCTTAGGATGATTGATCTTGCCTGGGTAAGAAGAGGCTAAAGGTCTAGAGAGGGAGTCTCTTGGGTCAGAGAGAAGGGAAAGTTTAGAAAAAGATGCATCCCACCTGCAAATGTCAATCCTGGCCATCCCAGGCCTGCGGAGGAAAACATTTAGTGAGGAAACATGGGGGGATTTTGATCCTGTTGGCAGAACCAGGCTTATCATATGGTATTTTCACCTCATGCCCTGAAACGTTAGTATTCTCTACTCCCCAGCTTCTGGTTCCAAGCCTCCTGCTTAGTTTCTGGGAGGCTCATCCGTGTGACAGTGATTTCTCTTTGGTGCTGGAGATACTCTTTTCCTTAAGTGGTGGCCCAGGCCATGAAAGACCTGAGAAGGGTCTTGGAAGCTCCCAAACCTCCTTCAAGCCCCACTGTGGCCATCTACTCCTGTCCCAGGACGTGTAGAATTGTGACATGGGAAGGAATGGAGCAAAGGATGAAAAGTCAAGAGCTAGGAACCATAGGGGTGAGTCCAATCTAAGCCTCCAGGTCAAGTCTGGCTTGAGTGTCCTGCCTGTGGTGCCCAGAGTAGGATCTCCAGTGACCTCTGCATCCCTCCCTCAACAGCAGTTAATGGAAGGAGCGTTTGGGGCTTGCTAGGGGAGCCTCTTGACTGAGTGGAGCAGCCATCATTCTTGTTGCCTCTGCTGCCATGGCTTGGGGTTTACTGATTGATGGCCTGAGGCTGCTGGGAGCAGATGGCCCAGTGGTATGAGCTGGAGGAGGTTTGGAGCCAAGTGGAGAAGTCCACTAGAGACTCTTGCAGACTATTCGTGGCCTGGGGCCCCTTGGGAGGCCAATACTCAGACAAGATGGCCTCCAAACCAAGAACTGAGAATCAGAAGTTTTCATTTATGTGTGGTTTGGTTCCTGAACTGAGCTGCAGGGGACGGGTTATGAGGCCACTAGTGCACACAGACTTGCTGCAGCATGCAACCGGGCCAACAACACATCCTGCTGGGCTGTAGTTGGTCGTTAGGGACCAGAGTCCAGAAAAGGCTTGATTCCTGCACCAGCAGGCCTGGCCACAGCCTGCTGCCCTGCTCAGTAGGTTGCCCCACTAGGAGAGACAGGAAAGGGCAGCCAAGGCAATCCAGGCATTTGGAGCCCCAGGCACCAGTCAAGGGGCTTTGCTGCTGCTCTTGAATCCTCATGTTGATGTTACAGAGTGGGAATTATGACCCACGTCCTGTAAATAAGGAAACTGAAGCCTAGAAAATAGAGTGAATTACCGAAGTCACTGGTATTGACCTCTACAGCCAGGATTCAGCCCCAGGTCTGCCTTTCTGTGAACACCTCTTGCTTTCTCCACAGCAGCAACCTGCCTTCTGGGAGGGAAGAAGTGGAGGGGTCTTGGGAAGAAATACAGCTGGTTCTTGTTCCTTCTCTCCGGGAATTCTGAACTGGAGCTCTGGCATGTGTGTGGCTCCACAGACTTGTCCCTCTTGGAGGAACAGGACTGGGCGTTTGTACCCTGAATCTGCCTGTCATTGGCTGAGGGTCACTTCTGGGATTAGGGGGGTAATAACTTCCTGGGCAGCTCAGGGTGAAGGGGCGCCCATTGGCTCAGGGAAAGTTTTCCAGAAAAGGACACTGAGCTGTCAGCAAGCAATGTGCAGAGCAGCTGGGACCAGGCACATTGACCTGTGAAGATGATCTGGGAAGAGCACCCAAGGCAACCTCCACAAGGAGAGAAGGCCAGAGTCCAGGGGTGAGGAAGTGCACTAGACGGAAGCCAGAGTCACAAGAGAAGTGGAGCGTGCATGGAGTCTAGACAAGCCGAACGGCCTCTGGCCCACCCTATGCCCATGGGCCATGGCTCGGGCGGTGCCGCTGGGTTCAAAGGTAGATAAGACCAAACCAGAAGGCATTATCATCCCCCTTTTGCAGATGACGAAACCATGGCTCGAACAGGCTGTGACTCACTTGAGACCCAGGCAGTAAGTGATGAAGTATGATGATTCCCAGTCTCTGCTCATCCCCTCAGCGCCCCTCCCCCTACTTTGTAGGAAAAGCCCAGTGCTACCACCGGGCAGAATTTAGCTCAGGGGGTAAATTTTTTCATAATGATGAGCCGCACCCCAGTCTATGGATCAAGGAAGGGCATAGGGGTAGACAAAATGTGAAGTTTGCCCTCGCCCTTCTTCCTGTGAGAAGAGCGAGCAGAAAACATCTGTTTCGTGGGCTGGGTCCCTGTCTGACGCTCCCAGGGTGGGCGGCTGAAGGCTCTCATCCAAGCTGATGAGTTTGGAGATTGGAATCTGGGGTGACCAACAATGAGCAAGGGGGGAATGCCCCCAGGGAGAGTGGGTGGGTGGTGACTGTGCTGGCAGGGAGGGGAGAGCCTGGAGCAGCCAGGGAAGGGCCAGTCCTTTGGGCAGAGGCCTCAGATCCAAGGGTGGGGCAACACTTGTCCAGAAGGGTTGACCTCACTCGGGGCCTCCTCCATCACATCTCTAGAGCTGCCCACGTGAAGGAGGGGCCGCAGAGATAATGAGGCCCTGGGGGTAGGTGGTGGCCAGGCTGCTGGAGTCATGGGCCTGGAACCCAGCACTTATGACTCACCTCCGCATGCCTCAAGCCCTGACCTTGGAGTCCAGTTCCAGGAAGAGCACGCCTATGCCAGACACCCAGTGTGTAGGGTCACTGTCTGTGATTCCCCGAGATCAGCAACGATAATAATAGTTCCCATTTCGTGAGGACTAATCATGTACGAGGCCCTGTTCTAAGTGCTTTACCACAGAAGGGGTCTTGCTCAAGACCACACACATGAGAAGATGGCAGAGCCGTGATTCCGATGCTGCTGCACCATATTGCTTCCCAAAGGCCTTTATGGAAAACAGCCCTCAACCCTCCTGGATTTTCAGACAGTCCTGATTTCTGGCTTTCTCTCCAATTGTCCCCCAAATACCTAGAACCGGTGAGTACATCCCTGGTGTTCCGAGGCAGCCACTTCAGTGTGTGCCTGGGGAGGGTCAGGGCTCTCTCTGTGCTTGGGACTGGCCAATCCCAAGGAGCCCTCACCTCTGACAGGCAGACAGAGTCCCCTTTGGGCTCCATCACTGGGCCCTAGAAGTCAGGGAGTCAACTTTGCTCAACCCCACATTCTGTTAGGGAAATCCCGTGGGAGGGGAGCTGGGCCTGCAGTCACAGGGAGAGCTTCTTGGCCTCACGGCAGCCCAGCCAGTGTCTTCCCCAGACCAGTCTTCCCATGAGCAATGAAAGAAGCTCATCTGGGATTGCTGAGGGGTAGCCCACCCCTGGCCCCACCCAAAGGAGAACTCACCCACCCACCGTACCTGCACAGCTGCACCCTCATGGGCTGCGCTCAGAACCAGGAGGAGAACCGGCCCTGAGGAGGGACTCCCTTCCTCAGACACGGAGGTGAGGGGGAGTGTGAGGAGGGTGTGATGGGCACTGTGGGGTCAATAGGGGAGGCAGGGCCACCCACAGAGAGATGTCATCCACTGGGTCTGGCCTGTCATCCATCAGGAAAAAGGCAAGGTCCCCTTCCACTAGAAACAGGGCCAGGGTGGGCCAGAAGGGCTTTGTCAGGTGGGCTCCAGAGGGGGGCTCACTGTCAGTGGCAGGACACAAGGGCAGCCTCTGCACAGAGACAGGCTGAGAGAAATAGCTCAGAAGAGAGAACCGAAGCCAGGTGTCACTGAACAGCTCCATTATTAGTTAGCAGCTAATCTCTTAGTTGTCAGTTAACACCTTAGTTTCCAGGCAATATCTTAGTTTGTTACTACTATTTTAATTGACTACTATTATGGACCGAATGTTTATATCCCTCAAAATGCATATGTTGAAACTCTACCCTCCACTTGATGGCCTCTGGGAAGTAATTAGGATTAGATGAGGTCGTGAGGGTTCCATCCTCATGGATGGGATTGGTGCCCTTATAAGAGTCACGAGAGAGCTTGCTTCATCGCTCAGCTCCCTGACATGTGAGGACCCTATGACAAGTCAGCAGTCTGCAAGCCCGAAGAGGGCCCTCACTGGAACTCAACTGCTCTGGCCCCTGATCTCAGACTTCAGCCCCCGGAACTGTGAGGAATACATTTCTGTTGTTTATAAGTCACCCCATCTATGCTACTTTGTTTCAGCAGCCCAAACTAAGACAACTGTTAACATCTTAGTCATCAGCAAACAATCCAAGTTATCAGCAAACATATTAGGTGTCAGTTCCCCTCTTAGCGAGTAGGAGTAGAGTAGACCTCTTAGCTGACAGTTACTTCATTTATTGCCTGCGACACCTCAATGGTGCACTAATACCTCAGTGGCCTGCTAATATCGTGAATGTCTACTAATCATCTTTAGCAATAAAAAGTTTTTAATTAGCAGCTAATTGGTAATGCAACTATAACATGTAAACCCCCAAACCTCAGTGGTCTCACACAGCAAACTTTATTTCTCATTCCCATAAGTCTTATCCTTTGGAGAAGGGAGCCGGGGAGGAAGTTCACTCTGTTCCAGCTTGATGGAGGAACCCAGGCTGATGGAGGCCCCACTGTCTTCAACCCTTGGCTTTCAAGGTCGCCCTGGACATTGATATCCAGGTTGCAGACGAGGGGGAGAGAGAGACGGAATTTCATAAGGAGATTTTTATGGGCCAGGTCTGGAAGTGGCATATATCACTTCTGCCCTATTTCTCTTGGCCAGAATTTGGTCAGCTGGCCTCAGAGGGGCCTGGGAAATGTGGTCCGGGTTGGGCAGCCACTTCTCAGCAACAACTCTGCATGAGGGAAGGGGAACCCAAACCTGTGGGCGGCCAGCTGCCTCTGCCACCTGAGCAATCTTCATTTCCAAACTCTTGTTGTCAGTGTACATCTAAGTTATCTTCTAAATATCTCAGTTGTCTGCTAACACCTGGGTTTACAGACGTCTCCTGAGTGACAACTGTTTACCCTCTAAATCTGTGAAAGCTCCTAATTGTGGCTCTCAAACAGCTTGTGGTCACAGACTGGATCATCGCTTACCCTGCCGATCCCGCCCTGCCCTCTGTCCTGGACTCCGGGCCGCACTCCACAGAGATGCGTGAAATCACAGACCTGCCTTATGCCATTTTATGAGCGACCAATTTTTACTCCAAAGGTTTGTTTGTTGGTCCCCAGTTCTGCCCGCTCTCCTTCCTCTGTGAGACTCACACACTGGTTTGTGGAGACAGTCTGGAGTGTTCTGTTGGTTTGGAGGGTGTGGGACGTTTTGAAAGGTAGAGAAGGGCAGGTTTCCCAGACGCCCTGCAGGAAGCCTGGGAAATTCTCCAGATTCCTGCTTCTGAAGGGTCATGGTTGTTGATTCAGGGTGGAAATGTGACCCATCCCCAAATGCTTCACTATGTTTTAGTCCTGGAGACTTACACCTCACCGGTGCCCCACTCCACCTCAACACACACATGTACATGCATATCACATACGCATACATCCCACTTACAATACACATACCACACACACAACACACACCACACACACATACCCACCATACCACACACCCCCACATACAACACACACACATACATGCACCACACACAAAAAACACATAACACAGGTGCACCACACAGCCAAGGGCCTGCTTTGGGGGAAAGTACCTGGTAATTTCTTTTTGCCTGACGGAGGTCAAGCCTCACGGTCACATGATTGGGGGGGTTGTGGGGAGGGCAATTTGATCTTGAGAATTAGTCAGAGTCACAGCTGTCAGTCAGGGAGGTGCCCGAGGCTGGGGCCAAGGGGGACAGTTACACAGGAAGGCCCCCCATCCTCACATGGGCTCAGGTGGGATGCCATCACCAGGGTGGCTCCCTACTCTGACGGCACCCACATATGGTGGGAGTCCTCTGTATTGTTAACAGCAGCACGGTAACAGGAGTCAGAACGCCACTCGCAGGGGTGGCCTGTATACTGAGCATTAACTTTGTGCCAGGGGTCTGGCTCAACAAATGGCCTGGCGGGTGAGATGGAGGATGGGAGCTCAGCTTGGCCGGAGTTCAGCTCCCACATTTACTGACCCCGACGGCTCGGCTCGTGGCTTAACCTCCCTGAGCCTCCATCTCCTCACCTGTGGAAACAGGAATAACAGTTCCAACCCCCAGTCGTTGTGAGGATTCAGTGAGTTAACGTGTGTAAAAAGGCTTAGGACTTGGCCAGTATTCTTATGATTCTATGCTTTATCCCATGTAATCCTCACCAGCCACACCGTGAGGAGGTTAACAAGCTGGGGCCCCACCTGACAGATGAGCAAACTGAGGCTTGGAGAGTCAGATAACCTGCCTCAGGTCGCCAGCTAGTAAGTGTCTGGAGGTAGGTGCTGTTCCATGATCAGGGTGCTGATTGCAGAGTTTATGAGAATTAATTGAGCTGTACACTTAGTACATCTGCCTTTTCTAAATCTGTGTTTCCTCAAATGTTGACTTAAAAAAAGTCTATAGGGGGCTGGCCCCATGGCCAAGTGGTTAAGTTCGCACGCTCCGCTGTGGTGGCCCAGGGTTTCACAGGTTCGGATCCTGGGCGCGGACATGGCACCACTCATCAAGCCATGCTGAGGTGGCGTCCCACATGCCACAACTAGAAGGACCCACAACTGAAATATACAACTATGACTGGGGGGATTTGGGGAGAAAAAGCAGGAAAAAAAAGAAGATTGGCAACAGCTGTTAGCTTAGGAGCCAATCTTTAAAAAAAAAAGTCTATAACACCAAATATTTTAAAAAGCCAGTTGTAACCCACCTAGCATGGCCTTGGCCAAGTCTCCCAGGCTCAGTGGCTCCATCTCCTCATAATTACACCCACTCCACAGGCGTCCACAGCAAGGCAATGAGTTGGGCTCCGGTATACGGTAAGTGTTTAGCACACGATAGTTCCTTCCATTCCCCTTCTCCCCATTCTCCTGGCCTCCCCGGCCTGCCCAGGGAAAGGCCTGTCCTGAGACAGGGCCCTGACGGAGAGAGGGTCCACCCAGAGAGGGAGAGCAGGGGTCAGAGACCGGACCTTGATAGCCACGGATTTCTCATCCTGCAGCCCTTCCTTTTCCAGTGGCCACTCATGACTGCCAGGCAGCCACAGGTGGGCAGGAGCTCCCAAGGGCGAGCTGAGGCACAGCCCTGGGGGCTGCGGCAGGGGTCAGGCCAGCTGAGGTCCAGGCTGGGGCCTGCTGGGGCAGTGACAAACATGAGCCCACCAGAGGGTGGCCTTAGGGATCAGGGAGAGGCAGTGCCGGGAGTGGGGGGTGCAGTGAGAGGATCCTCTCTTCCCAGACCCCACCTGGTTCTTGTCCAGCTGCTGATCTTTCCCTGAGACCCGAGGGGGCAGCAAAGGTGAGATGCTGCTGCTCCCTGTGCACCTGCCCCGTGCCCTTCCTCCCAGGCCTGAGCAGAAGAAGCTCAAAGACAGATCCCAGGTGACAGTAAAAAACACCAGGTCACCCACTGGGTTGAGCTCACCTGCATCTGTGGCCCCACAAGCTGCCAGGAGCCTTTGATCAGCCACGCTTTGCCCTGTGCTGTGCTAAGCAAAGTGCACCTGGGAATAAATGACACAACCTCACGTGGTCTGTCCCCCCCACCCCACCTCTCTCCACACTCCTCCCAGCTCTCTCCGCTCCAGAGACCCTGGCCTTTGCTGTTCCTCAGGCACAATGGGCACACTCCTGCCTCACACCTGCTGTCCCCCTACTGAGAAAGCTTCTCCCCAGATGCTTCATTCTCTCGCCTCCTGGTCTCCGCCCTCATGAGTTCTTCCCTGACCATCCTACATACCACCCCACCCCCAGCATTCCCTCCCCCTCTAGCAAATAATGATTTTTTTTGCATATTTATCTTGTCGTATCATTTATCTCCCTCTTCAGAATGTCAGCATTCAGAGGGCACGGACTTTTGTGGACCACCACATATCCCCGCTCCAGCCCCAGAAGCACATGCAGGTCCTCCGGGAACAGCTCTCCACCTCCCCTCCTGACCTTCCTGTGGGCTTGCCTCTCCCCAGAACGCCTTTCCCACCGCGCCTGGTTAGCTCCTTGGGTGCCTGGAGCAATCACCGGAGGGGTGTAGGCCGTAAAGCAGCATGTCAGAGCCGCATTTTGCTGGCAGTAGTGTGCCTGGTGAATTGGTCGTAAGGAGACTGACGAGGAGGCATTGGCCAATGCCCAGTCCAAGCTGGGGAAGAGCTTGCCCAGGGCCTGCCACAGCGCGGACCTCGGGGATGGCTGGAGCTCTGGGACAGGGCGGGGCCATGGAATGAGAGAGGAGAGACAGGCCAAAGTGACATGTCCCAGGGGAGGAGGTGAGAAGGACTATGATGTCCAGCACATCACCAGGGTAGAAAGTGCTGCCTTGAAGGGAGAGCCAGGAGGGCGAGTTCATTCAGGCGGCCCAGAGCCTACAGGCTGAGGGGACCTGGGTTGGAATGGTCGCTGTGCACCCTTGAGCCACCACATCTGATTCCTGCTTTGTATCCTCTGGAGGAGATGAGACCCCCAGGATCTCAAGATAGGGTGGACTGTGAACATGTCCATTCCAGTGGGCACGTCCCAGGGCCGGCCATTGGAGTGTGATTGCTGACGCGGGTCGCTGGTGTGCCTCACCCCACCGCCCGTGGAGAGGCCTCTGCGGGGGCGTGCCCGTTTGCCTCCCTGGGGCCTCCCTCCCTGCCGAAATGAGGGACTGTGATGAGGCGGGTGGGGGAAGGGCCCAACTCTACGCCTCTGCATTTGTCCATTTCAAGGCCCGTGGGACTTGTGGGCTGCAGAGGCCCTGGAGGTCTTCAGCCCAGGGATGCTCACTTTCCTCCCAGCCCCTCCCTCAGGGAACTGCCCAGCTCGAGAGAGAAGAAGCCCTTTTTGGAGGTGTTGGGGTGAAGTTTTGCAGCATCTCTTTGCAGTCGGCATCACACACAGGGAGCTGTGCGCTCTGTGGCTGGCTGCACAGTTGTTGGGAGCATGGGCTGCCGCGGAGCCGGCGACCCAGCCCCACTGCGCGTCTGCGGCTGGGTAACCCATTTCACATTCTCAGGCGCACGGTTCTCCGCAGCCTAACATCTGAAGGCAAGATGTGTTCTCAAAGGCGACAGCTGTGATGTTGTCCCTGCAAATCCTGCACGGTGGACATCAGCAACTGGGAAGAAATCCCAGAGACAATAGTGGAGGGCCGTGCTGGGACGTGCCACCTCCCTGGGGCTTGTGGTGGCCCAGAGGGTGGTGTGGGAGACACGCGCTTGCATGACAGGTGATTCAGAAGAGTTGGCTTCTGAGCGTGAGCAAGTTTTACCAATACTTTAACCAATCTATTTTACTCACATTTTCCTTTTTAGTTATGCGCCTCAGTGATATGATAAAATTTATCTAAGTAAATCAGAAAGATATAATTTATCAAGCACAAAATTAAAAGTCTAAGTAAAGACCATGCTGCCATGCTTTAATGGCAGCATTTTTTTCTTGTTTTTTTAATGTGGTACTTAGAATAATGGGCACCTTAAAATCAATGATGTCTTAAAAAGTTGGTGAAATATGCACAATCGTCCCATTTAAGTCTACTTACTACCTTGAGTTAACCTCTTAAGACAGCATTGGCCCGATTATATTGAAATCATTTTGGTGTCTGTTTTCCCCACTAGACCACTTCCTTGGGAGCTGAGAGGCACCTTGCTGGCCTTTGAGTCTGCAAAACCTACGCAATAAACAGTAGGGCAATGGCCTGGCAACCAGTGGGTTTGAGTCGTGGTGTGCTCCTGTATATCAGCCACCACGGTGCCTGCTCGTTGTTGGGTTTTTTTTTTTGTGGGAGAGTGGAAAGAGTCTGAAATTCCTGGGCTGCCTCTTCAGCAAGGCTACAGCTATGGTTGTGTAGGTTGTACACTGCACAAAGATGTCCAGTCCAGGAGGGTAGTGGGGCCAAAATCCGTGCCAGCCCTGCTGGCCCATCCATGTGCCTGTGGGACTCTGTCCAGAGCAGGCAGCTTTTCTCATTTGTACAAATATGCTGTAGAGATGATCCGAGGATTTGCTTCTCATCCTTTAAGCAAAATCTTCCCTGCAGATGCTCTTACCTAGGAGTCCTAAGCAGCAGGTCAGGATGGGCTAAAAGACTGACCTTCAACGTTGGTTCAGAGTCCGACAGTGATTCCAGGGTCAAGAAGTGATTACAGACTTGGGGCTGAAACTTGGTGGTGCGCGACAACTTCGAATTCTGATTCTGGCCCTAAGTGGGCTCTGTAACCTTGAGCAAGCTGTTAAACACAGCCAAGATTTTTATTTCCTTAATTGCAAAATTCACCCAGCGATGGGCATCCTGGGAGGGAAAACTGCTGGAAATAGTCTGGGGATATTTTATAAATTGAAAACTGCTAAGCAGCCCTAAATGATGACTGGGGATTTCTCTGCTGGGAGAACAAAAGCATGACAGTTGGATGGCTTCCTGCCTGGCCTTTCTGTTAAGGCTTCGGTTCTGGCCCCCTCACCTGGGCTGCCCAGAACCATTGCTGAGGGTTAGTCATGGGCATTATTGGAGCACAACCACCTATTGCAAATATGGTTCATGTGTGTTTTAAAGTCTTGATTGTCAAGAGCTGGGCTGAGCCCGAGGCTGGAAGCCTGCTGGGGAGGGAGCTTCAAGCCAAGGCCACACGGAGACAGCGGGAGAGGGAGTAAGGAGCTGCTGGAGGAAGCACTGTGGGTTTATTTTAAGACTGGAAAAGAGGAAAGCTGAGGAGCACAATGTGGTGCAGTAATGGCCCAGCAGTCCCTGGCCTTTCCCTGGATGTTTCCCCTGAGGCAGGAATGAAAAAGAACAAGTTTTCTATTTACCATGATGCTGGGGCTAGAGCCCAAGGGAGCCAGGAAGGGGAGAGGGGTGGGGACAGCCGTGGGTGTAGACCACAAAGAACCCGTTGGTTATGTTGGTGGTCTGAACCCTGGCTGTGGATCAGAACGACCCTCTCCGGGCCGGAACTGAAGACCACTGGACCGTGGAATGATGCAGATCCCAGCGTCCTGAGAGCCAGGGCAGCCCTGAGAGAGAGAGATGAGACCCGGAGAATGTTCTCCTCTAAGAACTGCCCCGAAGTAAGGCCGTTCGGGTCTGAGGGCATCCATGCTCCCAGCGCTGCCCCCTGGAGGGCCCACCTCACGGGTTCGGCTGGCTGCTGTGAAGGGCAGAGGGCCACCCCTCCAGCCTCTGTGTTCCTTCATCTCCCCTCAATGCGGAATCCAGATGTCGGTCTCTTTCTCAGTGTAGACTCTGTGTGAGGTCTGTACGAGCCACTTGAGGGAGGGGCAGACTGGCGCATTTTCAGCCAGGGTGACCCACTGTTCCCCAGAGATGACAACGTTTCCTCAAGGCCTTTCATCTGGCCGCCCCCTCACCGTTTTAAAATTCACTCAGGATAATGACCACCTGGGGTGAAGGTCTGAGCAGGAGTATTTCTCACTGAATTTAGATAAATCCAGAACCCACTACAAGCCCCAGGAGGCCACCTCCCTCTCCCACTGGGGAGCTCCCCTCCCCGACTGAACTGGGCCACACCCTCTTTCAGTTCCTGGTTCCCCGCCTGCCCACAGGCCCAGCTGTCGCAGCTGGCCCCCAGGCACAGCCACCCTTCCTCTGGTTCTTCCCCTCTTCGCCTCCAACACACTCCTGGTTTAGATGCCACCTCCTCACAGAGTTCTCCCCGACTAGCCCACTCCACCCCCAAGCCTTGCCCCTCCTGCCTGATTACCCTCATAGGACCACGTTCTTTGCTCTCCCAGCACTTCTTACAGCTCGTAATTCTCCACCCACTTGTGTGACTGTCCATGCGCGGCTGTCTCCCGCCAGCCCGGAGCCTCCGTGGGCAGTGGGCACCTCTACCTTCTTTCCCATGGCACACCCAGCTCTTAGCGCAGGCCTGGCGCTGAGCGGGTGCTAAAGAAATGTTTGTTGAATAGGTGAATGAACTGTTATTGCAACGCTTTTTTCAACCCTGCCTCACTGGGGGATTCTGGATGTTCAGGAAGGGGCTGGTTGAAGGGAGCTGAAGGACCGCCATGGGCCACTTCAGCCACTGAGCACGGCTCTGGTGTTAGTGTCCCAGGGCTGCCTTGGCAACTGAGTGGTTTAAACAGCAGAAGTCGATCCTCTCGCAGTCCTGGAGACCAAGAGTCCGAAATCAGGTGTTGGCAGGGCCGTGCTCTGGCTGAAGGCTCTCCGGAGAATCTCTCCTTGCTTCTCCCCGGCCTCTGACGGTGGTCAGCCCTCTCTGACATTCCTTTGCTTGTGGCTCACCGCTTCAGCCTCCGCCTCTGTCTTCATGGGCCCTTCTCCTCCTGTGTCTCTTCTCTTCTTACAAGGACACCAGCCACACTGGGTTTAGGGCCTGTCCTACTCCAGTGTGACCTCATCCTGACTAACTGCATCTGCACCACCCCTGTTTCCAAATATGATTACGTTCTGAGGGTCAGGAAGGATGTGAACTTTCGGGGGACATTGCAGGTCTCCAGCTGATCTCTTCTGTCCAGTTTTTCTCACTTCCTGCCGATGTTCTGCTCCCTCCAGCCCCACCCCCCACCTCTCGTTGGGAAGGAGCCTGATAAACTGTCCTTGCTGAGATGTAAGTGGCAACAGGACTTTACAACCCGTTTAGGAAAGTGAAGTACCAGTTTCTGGGTGAATGGTGAAACGACCCTGCTCCCCTGCCCTCCCACCTTGTCCCCTCCCTCCTCACCCCTTCCCTGTTCTCTGATCTCATGAAGTCCAGAATCCCTGGTTAAGGTCAACAACGTCACAACTCCCAACCAACAAGGGGAGGACCCGCCGACCACGCCCCATCGCCCCTCGTGTTTTTCAGTGTGAAGTCACGTGACCTCGCACTTGGACGTGGGCATCCCCAGCTCACTGAGGCGTCCATCATGAGGACATGCAGTTACTTGGGTGGGCGTCGATTAAGACAGGCCGGGGCTTGGGGCTGACCCTCTGCAGCAGGCGCCGCCAAGGCCTGGGGAGGCAACGTGCGCCTCTCATGAGGGAATTTGTCTCTTCAGAAAGGGACAGAGGGATGACCCCAGTTATGGATGGGCAGTGGCACAAGACTACCCATTTGTTTATAAGACTACCTACAAACACTGGGGCTGTTTGCTGCCCTCGCATCAATTTCTGGAAGCTCCGGGTGTGTTAATTGGGTCCTCTGAGAGGCAAGGACCAAGATGAGATTAGACATGCAGGAGATCTATGGGGGAAAATGCCTGTAAAGGAGGATGGGAGGGGGAGGGTGGCAGTTGGAGGAACCCTCAGACAGAGATGCAGGTTGAGCCCTGTGAAGGAGAGAAGGAAGCAAGAAGGAAGGAAGGTCTTAGCTGCCTACAAGAGTCCTGAGGTCAAAGTTGCCTATTGGAGGAGCCCCACACCTCGCAGGAGTGGGCCTGCCTTAGTGTCGCTGCCACTCTCAGCCATGAGCAGGGAGCAGCCCACAGGAGGTGTGGCCTCAGCACACCTGGATTCAGAGGGTGTCTCTGGGCATCAGGCAGTTGTGCTTCCCTCCAGGAGGAGAGCAGAGGGCTGCTGGTGGGTCAAGGGGGCCAACAGTCCTTTCCCAGCCCTGCCATCAGCTTGGTCTCTATCGGGCTGAGAAGCCTGGGGTCTGGGGATCCCATCTAGGTCAGTTCCCAAGTGGGTGAGGACTGCAGGAGGGATGCGCCCTCCTCACCCAGGCCTCCCCACTCTCCTGGAGTGAAGGTCCCCCCGACAGCCAGCCCACAGCACGGGAGTTTCAGGGAGGCACTCTAACGTCAGTGAGGGCTGGACATCCTCAGAGGAAATCAAGCTATGAAATCGTTTTCAACACAAAAGCCCCATTTATTTTGACAAGAAAAAAAGTAGTGGCTCCAACCAGCGCTCAGATGAGGTGGGCGCCCTTGGCCTCCTGCTGTGTGTTATGGTCCATCCACAGCTCTCAGAGCGTGTGGAGCAAACCTTTTTCATGGTTTTGGGTTGTTTTTTCTACATGCTTAGAGGATTGTGAGCCTTTTGTACTTCTCAGTATTTCCCATTTTGAGTTCCCCATAGACTGGTTGTACCAAATTGATGGAGCATGACACATAGCTTTGGCCTTAGGGCTATATTTTTATCTCCTAATTGGTTGAGCCTTAAAGAAGGGGTGGAGAGTGGCTGTGAAGACGTCAGCAACGTGAAATCAAGCAGACTAAAATAAACAGGGCAGTCCTCCTTCCTGTCTGTGGGGCTCCAAGTGGCAGGTCACTTCTCCTCCCAGGTAGCAGATGGGGAACTGCTTCACACCAAGATCCTCAGTTCACAGTTTCTCTGGAAGCTTCCAGGGTTTTCCTCAGGCTGCACTCAAGCTGGGAGATGCCTCTTTCATAGCTCACACCCCAGCCATGAGGATTAATGAAAATGTCACAGGCACTTTTTTCTTTCTGATGTTGCTTTACAAATGTAGCACAAATGTCCTCGAGTCCTCTGGCCTTCTGGAGTCACTCACTTCTTTATTACCCAAATAAACTAGACCCAGCCCCCAATCCCATGAGCCTGGGGGAAGTCATGGCCCCTCCCCACTGACACTGCCCTGCCAATGACCTCCATGTCGCCAAGCCCACGGACACGGTTCCATTCTCCTCTGAATTTGATAAACATGCTCTTTGCTCTCCTCCCCTCCTACCTCCCCTGGTGGCTCACCTCAGCCTTCTTTTCTGGCTCTTCCCTCTCTGAACTCTTCAGCAGTTCGTCCTGGGCCCTCTCTTCTTCTCTGTCTACACCCCCTGCCCAGGTGAGCTCACTCAGCCCATGGCTTCACACCCCATTGACTACAAATCTAAGGTCCAGCCAGCCCTCTCTTCTGGCCACCCAGTGGGCTTCTTTGCTTCACCTCTTGATCTTCCCTCCAACTCAGTTTCTCTCCAAGTCTGCTCCATTTCAGTAATTGACCCAACACCTGTCGCCAACCCTGCCAGCTCCTCAAGTGGGAATCTTGGGAATTCTACTGGATTCTCCTGCTTTCTTCGTTTCCCACATCTCCATCCACAATCTCTGTCTGTCCCACCTCCCAGCCTCTTGAGTCCGTCCACTGTTTCCTGATGTCAGCCCATTGCCTCACTGGTACCACAACAGCCTCCTTACCTTCTCAGCCATCACATGACCGCTACCCTTGGCAGCCAACCCTGCTCCCTATTCTATTCTTAACATGGCAGCCGTGGCAATCTTGTCAGAGCTTAGCTCAGATCCTGTCATTCTTCTCCTTAACAATCTCCAATGGCAAACCCAGCAATGGGCCAGTGAGACACCCCCACCCCAGCCCTGCCTGCCTGGCACCCCGCTCTCCCAGTGCTCTCCTGCTCCAGCCACAGTGGCCTTGCTCTCCAGGAGCTGGGATATTGCCTTTCCCTCTGTGGGATTGCTCCTCCTCGGTATCTGAGTGCCTGGGTTTCTTCAAGCTACAGAGCTCCCTTCAAATATTACCTCCCTAAAAGGCTCCCTGAAAATTCCTGTGCTTTATTGTACAGAGATCTTTCATCTCCCCCGTACTTAATCTCCTCCTGTTAGACTATGAGTAATGTGAGTGTGTTAGCAGAACGGGCAGGCTGTGTATAACCAAAAGGCTAATTGATTATTTTCATCTGCTCTGAGGGCCGAACTGCCAGCAGTACAAAGAATTGGCTGAGCAATTAAATGACGCCTGTTCTCTGCAGCTTCACATGTCCCCCATCACGTTCTTGGGTGGAGCCCAAGGTCAGGGACATGTATGGCTGGTAATGGGACAGAGGCATGAAGCTATATGATAAAAGCCTTCTTGTTTTGCTCACTCTGCTTCGGCGGCCCAAGGTTCACAGGTTAAGTGCTAAGTGAAGTAAGTCAAACAGAGGAAGACAAATACTGTATGATCTCACTTATATGTGGAATCTAATAAAAACAAGGTCATAGATACAGAAAATTGATTTGTGGTTTACCAGAGGTGGGAGTTGAGGGGTGGGCAAAATGGGTGAAGGTGATCAAAAGGTACAAACTTCCAGTTATAAAATGAATAAGTCCTGGGGATGTAACGTACAGCATGGCGACTACAGTTAATAATACTGTATTGCATGTTTGAAAGTTGCTGAGAGAATAAATCATAAAAATTCTCATCACGAGAAAACATTTTATAACTATATATGGTGATGGATGTTAACTAGACTTATCGTGGTGATCATTTTGCAATATATATAAAGATCGACTCATTGTGTTGGACACCTGAAACTAATATAATGTTGTATGTCAATTATACCTCCATAAAGATTTCAATAAGGAAATAGTTGTTACATAGAAATACATCATATATGTAAGTTGTGAAGCATAACACTAAAAATTGTATCCAAGAACCACCGCCCCATTTAAGAACTGGGATATTCTCTACGTTGTTGAAGCTCATGTGTTCCCCTCCCCAATGACACGAGGAGGTAACCAACATCTGAAGTTTATTATTTTTTTTTTATCATTCTCTTGCACTTCCTTATACTTTCGCTTGTTTCTGAACTTTATAAAAATAGTCTCTTGTGTAAGTAGTCTTCTGGGACATTAGGATGCGTCCATAATAATGCACAGAGCTGTAGTTCATAAAATGTGTGAATGGAATACAGGTCTTTTTGCCCAATCTACCATCAGTGGACTTTGGGGCTGTTTCCAGGATTCTGCTATTACTAACAATATTGCTATGAAAGTTCAGCACCTGCCCCTAGGGCATGTGTTTCTCAGGCCGTAGGAGTGGAGCAGCTGGGGTCAAGTCTAAGTTCATGCTCCACGAGGTGACTGGTTCCCAAGTGGTCCTGTGTGTACAGCCCCGGCGCTGAGCAGAGCCTTCCCTACTCCACCCTCGACAACACTTGCTGTCATTGGGCTTTGCAATCAGGGCCCATTTGGTGGGGTGTTTGGTGAGCGGCTTTTTCTTGCTATGTTCCAGTCCCAAAAGTGGGCCCAGGTTTAATTCCAGGGTGAGTCGGCTCCTGAGGCCGCCTTCCGGAGGTTGTTAGAGGGCTGAGGTGAGAGCAGGATCTTTGGTATTGAAAGGAGCTGTGTCTGCCGTCCAGCTCCGCCACAAACAGGCTATGCTACCTTAGAGCTTCAGGACCTCTTTGAGCTTCAGTTTCTGTGAAATGGGGACAGCTCCTAATGTGCGGGGCTGTTGACAACCCACTGAGGAAACTGTAAAGTGCCCAGCACAGTGGTACACACACATACATTCCTCATAGACACAAACACCAACACACACACAGACAAATCAAGACCCACACAGACACATCCCACCCACGGTAACCACCTGTCACCAACCCAGAGCCTGTCCCCATCCATATGCACACTTGGAGACACAAACACACAGAGTCAAATAATGGATTCCCCAGACATACACTCGTAGCCCTTACTTGAATACAGACACACACGCACACACACGCACACACACACACACACTAGCCAGCCTTTCCTCTCGAGTCCCTTCATCCCGCCCCCCTCTCTGGTTCTGTTCTATCTTCTCACTGGTCGTTTTGCCTCTCACAGGTCATTTCATCTCCAGATACTAGAACCATTATGTTTCGGCCCCTCCATAATCATCTCAGCACATCTGAATTACGGTAGCTTCAAGTATCTTTGTTTTTTGTTTTGTTTTATTTGTGATGGATCAAAAAGACTGCTGAAACAAAGAAAAGATCAACTGAGCAGAAACAAGCTTATATAGGAACATCCTTTATAGTTCTACTGTCAGAGAGGAGAGCTGTGTGACTTGGTCCGATTCAGTGACATGGTTGATCTGGGGCACATTTAAGTACAAGTGACAAGGTTGGGTTAGCAAAGGCTTTGCTAGGCCGGATCTCTGTACGTGGCCCTCAACAGATTGGATGCTGCCCACCACATTGGGAAGGACAATCTACTGAGTCCACTAATTTGAATGTGAATTTCATCCAGAAATACTCTCACAGACACACCCGGAAACAATGTCTAATCTAGGCAGCCTGTGGCCAGTCGAGCTGACACATAGACTTAACCATCACACTGTGTGATTCCATTTAATACATGAAAAACAGAAATACCCAAAATTAATCTGTGCTTTCGGAAGTCAAGAGGGTGGTTACCCTTGGGAAGGTGGTGATGGGTGAGAACACAAGGGGACTTCCAGGGTGCTGGGTGATGTTCTGTTTCTTGATCTGGATCCAGTTTACACAGAAATGTTCAGTTCATGAAAACCCATTATGCTATATGCTCTCTGTATGTCCTACTTCTATCAAAAGTTTTGAAAAGAAGGATGCACACAAAGACAGTCTTTTCAACAAATGGTGCTGGAACAACTGAACATCCACATGCAAAAAAATGAATCCAGACACAGACCTTACATCCTTCACAAAAATTAACTCGAAATGGATGATAGACCTAAATGCAAAATGCAAAACTATGAAACTCCTAGAAGATAACACAGGAGAAAATCTAGATGACATTGGGTATGGTGATGGCTTTTTAGATGCAGGAAAGAAATAACTGATAAACTAGATTTCTTTAAAATTAACAACTTCTGCTCTGCAAAGGACAATGTCAAGAGAATGAGAAGACAAGCCACAGACTGGGAGAAGATATTTGTAAAAGACACATCGGATAAAAGACTATTATCCAAAATATACAAAGAACTCTTGAAACTCAACAATAGGAAAAGGAACAACCTGATTTAAAAATGGGCATAAGTCCTGAACAAATACCCCAACAAAGATGGACAGATGGCAAGTAAGCGCGTGAAAAGATGCTCCACATCATGTGTCATCAGGGAAACGCACCTTAAAACAACAGTGAGACACCACTACATACCTGTTAGAATGGCCAAAGTCCAGAACACTGACAACACCAACTGCTGACAAGGATGGGGAGCAACAAGGACTCTCATTCTTTGCTAGTGGGAATGCAAAATGGTACTACTGTTTTGAAAGACAGTTTGGAAGTTTCTTATAAAACTAAACATATTCTTATCATACAATCCAGTGGTCTCAATCCTTGGGATTTACCCAAATGAACTGAAAACTTATGTCTACACAAAAACCTGCACACGGATGTTTATAGCAGCTTTATTCATAACTGCCAAAACTTGGAAGCAACCAAGAAGTCCTCAGTAGGTGAATGGATCAATAAACTGCGGTACATCCAGACAATGGCATATTATTCAACGCTAAAAAGCAATGAGCCATAAAGTCAGGAAAAGACATGGAAGAACTTAAATGTATGTTACTAAGTGAAAGAAGCCACTCTGAAAAGGCTACATATTATATGATTTCAATTATATGACATTCTGGAAAAGGCAAAACTATGAAGACAGTAAAAAGATCAGTGGTTGCCAGGGGGGCTGGGGGAGGACGGGATGAACAGGGGGAGCACAGAGGATTTTTAGGGCAGTGAAACTATTCTGTATGATACTATAATGGTGGATACGTGTCGTTATACATTTGTCAAAACCCACAGAAATGTACAATATCAAGAGTGAACCTTCATGTTAAACTATGGACTTTCAGTGCTAATGATGTGTCAACATAGGTTCATTGGGTGTAATAAATGTACCACTCTGGTGGGGGATGTTGATGGTGGAGGGGGCTCTGGGGGGGTGGGGGAGGAGATATCTGAGTAATCTCTGTGCTTTCTGCTCAATTTTGCCATGAAACTCAAAACTGTACTTTTGACAACACAAAAGTATACTTTCCACTCAGTTTAAAACTGCTCTAAAAAGTAAAGTTCATTAATTAAAAAAAGGACATGTGGCTATTACCTTCAGCCTGCACCCAGTGGAGATCAATTCCTAAGTAGGAAATTCATGGATTCACAAACTTAGGTGCAGACAGGACCTCAGACGTCACTCAGAAATCACTCAAGGCAACAAGCAGACTCCCAGAGAGCAAATCCCAATGCCTCTACTTACCAGCTGTGTGCCCTTGGGCAATTTACTGAACTTCTGGGAGCCTCTGTTTCTCTGTCTGTAAAATGGAAGTAATATGGAATTTATCTCAGAGAGTCATTATGAGGATTAAATAAGATAATTTATGGCAAACAGTCAGTGCTCCATAAATGTCAGCTATTATTAGCATTATTACCATCCAGTAGAATATTCATTCATTCATTCAACAGTAATGAACTGAGCAGTGTGCAAGGTACGAGGATGAACAAGGCCGACCTGGTCCCTGCCCTCACAGAGCTTGTAGTCTAGTCCCACCTCCCTCCGGGCACACACTGGTATTGGAAACAGAAGACGTGCTTCCCATTCGGGCTTTGCAGACAAGCATCTGCTGATACACACACACTGGAAGCAGCCCCAGGGGCTTCAGCAGCCGAGGAATCGCTCAGATGATTTTGTTATGAGAGGTGGGGTGGCACAGAGCCGCGCTGCCGGGGTGCCAATCCCGATCCACTGCCTCCTCACTGTGGAACTTTAGGCGGGTTCCTTACCTCCCCTGTGCCTCAGTTTCCTCATCTGTGTAAAGGAGTGGATAACAGAACCTATCTCACGTGTTGTTAGGAGGATGGAACCCTGTAACACAGGGAGAGTGCAGAGAGTGGTGCTGGGCACAGAGTAGGTGCTGTGACGTGTCCGCCATCACTATTCTTGTTATGACTCATCAGCGGTTCTGACGCTGACCCCAGCCAGATGGTAACCAGGGGAAAGCAAAGCAGACCTTGGTGTCGATGAAGAAATCCAGGTGACCAAGTCGTCTCAGCTGCACAGAGGAGTTCTGGAGAATGTGCTCACCTCCTAGGTGTTTAT
This sequence comes from Equus caballus, assembly GCF_041296265.1. Classification (NCBI taxonomy): domain Eukaryota; kingdom Metazoa; phylum Chordata; class Mammalia; order Perissodactyla; family Equidae; genus Equus; species Equus caballus. The sequence goes on along the minus strand of NC_091699.1, from coordinate 52,439,299 downwards.
CCCACGGATATGCTTGCACAGGTGTGAAATGGTTTATAAGTCATCCACTGCTGTGGCATCGGTAATAGCTAAAACATGGAGGCAGCCTAGACATCTGTGAATAGGGGACTGGTTAAAAAAATCCATGACTCACCCGGAGAGAGAAATATTAGCCCTCAAAAAGAACAAGGCAGCTGCATGTGAAATGATGTGAAAAGATTATCGTTAAGTGCAAAATGCAAGGGGCAGTGCAGCTTGACTTTCTGTGTTAAAAAAAAGAAGTGTGCGTGCCCACGTACTTTGGTAACAGGATGGTGGTTGTCTCTGGAGGGAGCACCGCTTGCCTGGGGCTCAGGGGCGGGAGGAACATGTTCTTTTCACTCTGTGCTCCTCGCACCTTTTGCATTGGAAGTCCTATACACATATTACTTACTTTAAAAAAAGATTAAGCAGATATTGGAGCTGATTTAGAAATCAGCACTCTAGTTCACTGTGTCCTGTGAGACACCTCTCGCTGCTCTCTGAGCAGATGGCCCTGGGCGGGGTTGGGCCAGGGCCAGCGGGCAGCCTCCCTCCCCCGTGGGTGTGTGGGGAGCCACGTGGGGCCCTGTGGTCGGGCACATGCCTCCAGCTGGGTCTTCCTGTGTGGTGGAAGGCCCGGGGTGCGGAACTGAGACTGGGGAAGAGTGGGCTCCAGCAGCCTGACAGAGGCTGCACACACAGGGGAAGGTCGTGGTCCTAAGATCTGAGTCTGGTCTGGGCAGCTCTCCAGGGCAGACAATCACGAGACAAAGGCTCATTATGAGAGCCAGGAAAGGGCCTTCCATCACAGCTGCTTCTCTCCATTCACGGGGCAATTCCACAGCGAAACTTGGGGCCAGAGCAGCCCGAGGTTCAGGAAACAGATTCGGAGGGGCCAGGGTTTCCTGGCCTGCTCTGGGCATCAGCGGGGTGGAAAGAGCCCAAAGGAACTGAGTTCTTAATTCTCCATCCATCTGCTCAGCTGAAATATAAAGATTCTTTTCAGAGCTCTCCCCGGAGTGGCTCTCCAGCTTTGGGACACACACAGCATTGTGTGCAGGGACATTCCCCGGAGCCAAGCAAAAGTGACAGAAAGGCCCTTTCAGTTAACTGCAAAATAAGCAGGGCTCTGTCCAAAGACAGGGACCCTTTGCCTCACGGGCCCCCTGGTAATTCACAGGGTGTCAGAGCACCGTTTATTGCTTATAGTCTATTGGATTAGGGTTTTTCAAATGCCTTTTAGTCAACAATTCTTTATACACACCTATGCATGCGAACAGATATTCTTAAGTCAAATATCCCTTATGTATTCAAACACACATGCACACATATTTATTTGTAGTCACAGCTCTGACTAGCAAGATAATCAATACACGAGGTAGACCAAATATTTGGTACAAGGTAATCAGACGAGACCTGTAGAAGGTTTGCAGTGGCATACAAAGCTGCAAGAGTGATAATGCAGCCTCTTTTCTTTGTTTCTCCAAATCTGGGTCACCGTTAAGTTCAATTAATTCTTTCCACCTATAGATAGCAACACCTGTACTCCCTTTTCTGATGGGACTCATTCATTCATTTACCAAGCATTTGGAGGGGGTCCTACCGTGTGCCAGGCACCATTCCAGGTTTCTGGGATATGGCAATGAGCAAAATGGTCAACGAACCCTGGCCTGGTGAGGTTTGCATCCTAGTGAGGAGACAGGCGTTCAGGTGGTGTCAGGTAGGGGCAGGGATGGAGAGAAGGGAGCTAAGAAGGACTTCCTGGGGAAGTGACCACTGAAGTTCAGCCCAGAGGGTTATAAGCCAGAGAGTCACATGGAGATCTGGGGGAGCAGATTCCAGGCAGGAGAAACGGCAACTCCCTCACCCACTCTAGTTACCTGCACTCACTTGGCAAAAGCCAGCCCTGGTTAGACCCAATTCCCCAGCTACTCCACACCCACATCTGTGCAGCTGAACCCCATCTAGAGAAAAACATGCCACTGTGTTGGCTGGCCTCATGGAAATTCACGCCCAGAATCTCAAGGTGGGAGGTTGTGGGGTAGAAGTGCAGGGGGCCTTCATGCTTTCTTCACGTCATGCTTCTCTGGGCCATTCACCCTCTCATTCCCCTAGGTGGCTCGTCCCAACAGCAATTCCCCTGGCCTCACTCTCATTACTTCCTGTTTCATGAGAAAATTAATCAGAAGACCTACCTGCCACTCCAAGAATCCAACACCTATGTACTTACCTCCCTGATTCTTGCCCAGATCCTTCCTCCCTATTACCATGGATGGAATGTGCAACGGAGCCCAGCCCCTGTCTGCTCCTCAGGCATGCCGCTCCAAAAACTCGCTTCTCTCCCTCTCTCCTACATTAGCAATACTCCTCTCCACAAATTCCACCTCACTGGGTCGTTCCCAGCAGCATGGAATCATGCCATACCATCTCCCATATTTAAAAAAAAATCTAAAAACCCTCTCTTGATGGCACTTTTCCCTTATTCCACTTTACCCAACAAAACTCCTGGAAAGAGTTGTTTAGATGGCTGTCTCCAACATCTCTCCTTGCATTTGCTCTTCAAGTCTTTTCTCAGATGTTACTTTCTCAGTGAGACCTCCTCTGACCATTGCATTTAAATTGCATGCCCTCCTTAAGGCCTCCTCCCGGCTTCATTTTTCTCCATAGCTCTCATCACTTTCTAACATACTCTATGAGGCATGGCTCTATTTTGTTTATTGTCTACCCCCCAACCCCCGGGATGCAAAGTCCAAATAACACATGGATGTCTGTCTAGTCTGTTCACTGCCGCATCCCCAACATCTGGATAAAGGGCCCAGGGGGTCACAGGTGCCTGGTCATGTTTATTCAGTGAGTGAATGAATGCATGGGAGGGGCAAGGCCAGGAACAGCGAGGAAGCAGTGTGGCTGGAGTGGAGTAAGAAGGGGAGACAAAGGGCAGTAAGAGGGTAGAGGTGGCAAGAAGCCTGATCACATAGGGTCAAGGAGAGTGTCTTACTCTAAGTGTAAGTGGAGATGTGGTTCTGGATGCTGCTGGAGGGTTTGGAGCTGGGAAGGGACATGATCTGATTGATGTTACTGAGATTCTGGGCAAGTCAAGTTGAAAATTCCACATTGCACGAGTGTGTTCCTGACAGGCAATTTTTACATCCACGTGCTCATGAAAATAGACTTCCAGACTAAAGGAGAGCTGTGTGTTGATAACGGCTCCTGTTATATGAGCAGGGCTGTGGGAAATGTGCACTGCTTGGAACGGCTTTACTGGTAAAATGGAACACAGAACATTTCTCACCCAGCAAAGCAAAACATTATTGGCAAAAACACATGAAAAGATGTTCAGCATCACTAATCATCAGGGAAATGCAAATCAAAACTACACTAAGATACCACCTTACGCCTGTTAAAATGGCTATAATCACTAAGACTAAAAATAACAAATGTTGGAGAGGGTGTGGAGAGAAGGGAACCCTCATACACTGCTGGTGGGAATGCAAACAGGTGCGGCGACTGTGGAAAACAGTATGGAGATTCCTCAAAAAACTGAAAATAGAACTACCATATGACCCAGGTAACCCACTACTGCATATATATCCAAACAACTCGAAATCAACAATCCAAAGTAACATATGCACCCCTGTGTTCATTTCAGCACTATTCATAATAGCCAAGACACAGAAACTATCCAAGTGGCCATCGACTGGTGATTGGATAAAGAAGATGTGGTATATATACACAATGGAATACTGCTCAGCCAGAAGAAAGACAAAATCATCCCATTTGCAACAACATGGATGGACCTAGAGGGAATTATGCCTGGAGTGAAATAAGCCAGACTGAGAAAGACAGACACCAAATGATTTCACTCATATGTGTAATATAAACAAGCACATGGACAAAGAAAAGAGTTCAGTGGTTACCAGGGGAAGGGGGTGGGGGGTGGGTACAGGGGGTGAAGGGCAGCACTTATGTGGTGACAGACAAGAAATAATGTACAACTGAAATTTCACGATGATGTAAACTATTATGAGCTCAAATAAAAAACAAACAAAAAACAAAAAAAATTATTGGTAAATACTTAAGCAAAACCATCCATGCTCTGCTTACTTATTGATAAAAATATTTAGCTCTTCTGTATTTTTGCTTTTTAAACAACTGATTGCAGTATTAACACATTTTTTGAGATATTAATCAACAGATGTTTCCAAGCACATGGAACAGACAAAACCGGCCTGTATTAAATACCCATGGCTGGGATTTTAAATGTTGGGCACAGAATTTGAAAGCATCTCTGCCCCCTAAGTATTAAACACAGCAGTAAAACATCTGGTAGTCTCCTGGCCATGTCTAGCATTTCTAAGTACCCTTTCACAGGGATCTGTTATGTGGTTTGATGCTTATGGGATGCATTCTTATAAGCTGTTCTGTAAAGGTGTAAGGTGCGCCACTGACTAAGAGGGGACAACCCAGTTTGGTCAGGAAATATGTGGGTTGTGGGTTCAGGTGTACGTGTCTAGTTGGTAGAGATGGCACAGCTGCTTCTAGAACTGCTGTGGGAGTGGGGAGTAAAGTTTGTAGATTCTGAGCACTCCAGGCAAGCCAAGATGGGAGGAGAGGCAGGAGGGGAACAAAGATGATGGGCCAAGGTGGCTGCCAAGCTAGGAGGAAGAGAGAAGACTGATTTACAAGAGGCCTTGGCTGGGGTCTGTGGCTCCTGCACCAGAGTCCCAGCCGTTAGAACTGAACACCCAGGAAGCTGGCTCTGGCCTTGCTAGACTGCACAGGGATGGCCTCGTCCCAGTGCTTTGTGGGCTCCATCCCCGATACTCGGGGGTCAGGCAAAGTGAGCCAAAGCTTCCAGTCCGATAGATGTCCTCATGACTGTGTGCACCAAGGGTCACTGCCACAGTGTCCTGGGGAAGCATGGGACTTAGGACTTTAGACCAGCGGTTCTCAAGTGCGGTCCTTGAACTAGCAGCATCAATATCACTTGGGAACTTGTTAGAGAGGCAAATTGTTAACCCCCCCTGCCCCCCACCCAGCCAGAGCTGCTGAATCAGAGACCTGGAGTAGGTCCCAGCACCCAGCATTTTAATAAGCTCCCTAAGGAATTCTGATGTGTGTTCAAGTTCGGGAACCACTGATTTAGACCAGTTTCAGGTGATGCTGATGCTGCTGGCTCCAGGACCATACTTTGAGAGCCATCATTCTAGAAATTTCATAAGCAAATCACTCAGTTTATGAGTAAATGTTGTTATTAATGAACAAGTCTTACTGAATACCTAAGGGCTGTTTAATAATGATTACCTCTGAACAAGGGGATTGTGGGCAATTTTTAAAAAGTTTATGTATCTCTGTATTGTTCAAAGTTGTCAGAAACATGTATTACTTTTATAGATAAGAAAATTTAAAGGTTTGGGGCAGCCCAGTGGCATAGTGGTTAAGTTCGTGTGCTCCGCTTCGGTGGCCCACGGTTCAGGGGTTCAGAGCCCAGGAGTGGACATACGCACCGCTCATCAAGCCATGCTGTGGTGGCATCCCACATACAAAATAGAGGAAGACTGGCACAGATGTTAGCTCAGCAACAATCTTCCTCCAGCAAAAAGAGGAAGATTGGCAACAGATGTTAGCTCAGGCCAATCTTCCTCATCAAAAAACAACCACAAAAAAAACCCCAAGATTTTTTAAAAGTACCTCATTCTAGTATAGTTCTTTACAGCAGTGATTCTCAAACTGTGTTGTCAAACAAACCATCCAGGAACCTTGTTAAACGTAGATTCTGGTTCAGTCGGTGGGGGGAGAGCGGTGTGTGCATGAGAGTCTACATTTTCAACAAGCTCTCTGGTGATTCCAGTCTACTGGCCCATGAACCACACTGAGTTTACAGAATTTACAGAATACAAAGCACTTTCATGTATATTATCTTGTTTGTTCCTTGTCATAACCCTGGCAGACAGATTCACTAATTCACCACTCAACCATTAGGTACTACTATGTACCAGGCCCTGGGCATACAGATATGGTCTAATGGGGTGGAAAACCAAGCAACCACCAAAAAAAAACACTTGAAAACAGACAAATGATTATAGTGATCAGAACTGATCAGGAAATAAAGAGGGTGCTGAAAAAGAAGGCCTCTAGGAGGAAGTGATTTCAGTAGAGATGGGCAGGAACAGCCACGAAGTTCAAGGGCAGGCTCTGGGCAGACACCAGGAGGCTCCCGCAGCCAGAGCCGAGGGAGAGAAGACCCCCAAATCACGTTGGAGAAGGCAGAGGCTCCCCCACCCACCCTGGGCAGGAAGTCCGGGGTCCGCATTGAGGGTCTAAGCAGGGAAGTGACTGGCCTGGTATTTGTCTTAGGATCACTCTGGCTGCATTGTGGTAAATGAAACCTCTCCAGGGTCACCTTGGAGTTGGTGCAGGAAGCGCCGGGCCATGCGGGGGAACCCAGGAGTCAGGCCGCCGCCCCCGGGGTCGCGCGGACCGACTTGGGGGGTCAGGAATCCCCCATATGAATAACGAGCCACCAGGACACGTGTTTTTATTGGTGCACTGAAGATCTTAAACGCGCGCGCTCCGGGAACAACGTGATTTTTTCCTTTTCCCCTCTTTCAGAGGCCCTGGGCTCCCACGTTGGCATCTTGGACACTTCCCTTTCTGTGTCTTAGTCTCCTCTCCTGTCAAAGAGGACGTTGGGCCAGCCCATGGGTGACACCTGGATCTCCAATCGTGAACCTCGGGCAAGCTGGGCGGCTGGCACCGCCGAGCAAAGGCGGCCTCGAGCGGCCCATGGGGTTGGCTTCCCTCCTGGGAAACTGAGGCACGGTGGGGCGAGGAGTGCGCGCCCTCGAGACTCCCGCCAACTCCAAGAGGCACGTCCCGGGCCCACGCAGGCCTCCCGGGCCGCCCGCCAGCGATCCCAGCGCAGCAGCCCCCGCCCAGCGCTGCCCAGGGGCGGGGCCGGCTCGGAGGACCGAGCGGCCCGGGACTCGCGGGGGCCGGCGGTGGAGCGGCGGAGCCCCGCGCAGTCCCAGTTCTCGAGCTCTGGAAGAGGCGTGCGGGCCACTCCTCCAGGCTCCCCAGCCCGGCCGGGGGTGGGGGGGCCACGCAGCAGGCGCAGGCCTGCCCCGGGGCTCCCGCCCGCCGCCCGCCCGCGCGCCGACCCCGCCCCTCGGCCGCCGCCTCCGCCCCCGCCCCCGCCTCCTCGCAGGCCCGGGACGTGCCCGGCCGGCGACCGAGCGGCGGGGACGGCGTCCGGCGCGCTCACTTCCGCGTCCCGCCGCCCTGCGGGCCGCGCGCGCCCAGCCACCGCTGCCATCGGACAATAGGTCGCCCGCCCCGGCTGCCGGGAGCTTCCTGCCGCGGCCCGGCCGGCCCGTGCGCCCCGGGCCGCGCTCCCTCCCCGCGCCGGCCGGGATCCCAGCTCCGCGGGCGCCGGGGGCAGCAGCGGAGGACTGAGCGCCCGGGACGTGCCTGCGCCCGGCGCCGCTGCTTCTCTGCTCCGGCCGGGGGGTCGGCGGCCTCCACAGCCCGGCAGAGCCGGCTTCGCCGCCTTGTTGTGGGTTTCCGAGTTTGGTCGCTTAAGGAGGATGTGATTTTTTTTTTTTCTATTTCTTTTTCCTTTTATGATTTGAAAAAGAGAAGAGAACGCACAGCAACCTGGGACAGCGAAGCGCCACCAGCTGCCCCCACGTGGACACCTCCGAGGGGAAAGGGAGTTGGAAGCAAACTTGGTCCGACTGGCCCGGAGGCCTCAATTTCGGCTGGACCCTTTGGCCTGGGGTCATGACTCTCATGCTGGGCAAGTGGAAGGCTTTACCTGTCTCCGGCTGGACTTGAGCCCCTACCCTTCGCCAGCATCTCCCCCCCACGCTCCCACGCACCCTCACGCCTGGCACCTGGACTAAGCCCAGACACCCATCTGAGACATGGATAAGTACGACGACCTGGGCCTGGAGGCCAGTAAATTCATTGAGGACCTGAACATGTATGAGGCCTCCAAGGATGGACTCTTCCGAGTGGACAAGGGGGCAGGCAACAACCCGGAGTTTGAGGAAACACGCAGGGTGTTTGCCACCAAGATGGCCAAAATCCACCTCCAGCAGCAGCAACAGCTCTTGCAGGAGGAGACCCTGCCTAGGGCGAGCCGAGGCCCTGTCAACGGTGGGGGCCGCCTGGGCCCACAGGCCCACCGGGAAGCTGCTGTGGGCAGCAAACTGACCATGGATGGTGCTGCCAAGCCCCCTCTTGCTGCCCCGACAGTGGGTCCTGGAGCAGCCACCACCATTGCCGCTGGGCAGCCCATGTACCCACCCCAGGAGCAGAGGGCCAGGCCATATGTCCGTGCCACGAGGCATGGCACCCAGGACTGTGGTTCCAGGGAGAGCCTGGAGAGTTCTGAGCCTGCTTTCCACCGCCTGGGACCCTGCCAGGATCCTTCCTGCCTCACCCATGGAGATTATTATGACAACCTCTCCTTGGCAAGCTCAAAGTGGGGTGATGAACCAGGAATGTCCCCCATCGTCAAGCTGGGTGTAGGGAGTGGGTGGCCTGGTCCCCCAGGGAGTGACCCACCACTGCCCAAACCCTCCAGGGACCATCACCTGTACCAGCCGCAGCTCTCCCCGAGCTCCAGCAGGTCATTTGAGAGCGGCCAGGATGGTGGTGCTGGTGGCCGCAGCAATGAGAAGCCAGCGGGTCTCTGGACCACTGCTTCCTCCCAGCGGGTGAGCCCTGGCCGTCCTTCCCCAGGCCTGGAGAACGGGGCCCTCCTGGGGCCCCCTCAGCCCAAGACCCCTTCTTTCTCAGCACCCCTGGCCCTGAACTGCCCCAGTCAAGGAGCTCTTCCAAGAACAAACTCGGGGGTGGGGAGCGAGGTTTCAGGCATGATGCCCAAACCCACTGTGGACTCTCAATCCTGGTTCCAGGATGGTCCCAAATCTTACCTTCCGAGTTCTGCCCCATCATCATCGCCAGCCAACACGGACAGTTTGCATTCGGGTGTGGCTCCTGGGCTGGGTCCTAAGCCTGGCTGCACAGACCCTGGCGGTGGTCCCAAGCTCAGCCCCACCAGCCTTGTCCATCCAGTGATGTCCACCCCACCTGAGTTATCTTGTAAAGAAGGTCCTCCTGGCTGGTCCCCTGATGGCAGCCCGGGGCCTGTGCTCCCAGAGAGCCCCAGCACCCCCAGGGTGAGGCTACCCTGCCAGACCCTCATCCCGGGCCCTGAGCTTGGGCCCTCGGCCGCTGAATTGAAATTAGAAGCCCTCACCCAACGTCTGGAGCGTGAGATGGATGCTCACCCGAAGGCCGATTACTTTGGTGAGTGAGAGGCTGGTGGCGTTGCCCACGGTGGGTGACAGGGTCCCTGCGTTTGGGGGAAGTGCTCCCTGTCAGAGATGATGCAGCGCTCATTGAGTGACCTGCCTTTTTTTTGGCTTCCTCTTTTGGCTGCTGCTTCTGATTCAGAAACTTGAAAGCATCCCTGGGCAGAAAGTGGATCTCACAGCTGGGGGTTGCCCATGTGTGAAGGGTGAAGCAGGGTGGGGTTGCTCATGACTCTCAGGAAGGGAAGTGCTCTGACTCTGGATTTCAAGTGTTTCCGGGGTGCCGTAGAGCCTCTCGCAGTGACTGGCTCCTGCAGGACTTGAATGGGAGCAGCTTCTCAGGTCCAGGTACCCCTGAGCACCCCATCAGCAGTTGACTGGGTCAGGCAGGTCTGCCTGTTAGAGGACCAGTGGTCGGGCAGAGGCTCTCTACGGCCCTGTGTGTGTCTGCAGGTACTGTGTGCAGTCGAGGCAGGTGAAACTTGGACCTGTAAGACTGTTCTAGAGCAGTGATTCTCAAAGTCTAGTCTCTGCATCAGCAGCATCCCTTGTCTGGGTACTGGTGGGAAATGCAAATTATAGGGCCCCACCCAGACCCACCGCGTCAGAAACTCTGCGCAGGGGGTTGTCAGACATGGCAGTCAGCGTTTTCACTAGCCAGCCGGGTGACCCTGACATTCAGGACTTTTGAGACCTGTGCACTAGGTGCCTCCTAAATGGGTCTCCATCCCGGGGTTACACCCACCACTGGGGCTCAGTAGGATGGAAGATGCTCCTTGCTGGTTTCACTCAAACTTGCAGATTTGTTTTATTCTCTTTTTAAAACCACAGACTCTTGGAGACTGCTGGCTTCAGCTCTTTTTTTTTCCCCTCCACGTGGGGTTTGGAGGCAGCAAGAAGGCAGACACCTTCTTCTGTGGAGTAATGATATAGCCGTCTCATGAAAGAGCTGACTAGAAAGACAACCTATTTTTAGAAGAGTTTAAGGGTCGTTTTTGTTGTTTTTCATTTTTGAACTCTGGATAATGGGGTCGTGATTTCCCCATATGAGGCCTGAGAGCCCTGGGAAGCTGAGTCCCAGTGGGGTGGCAGCTTTGAATGAACGATTCTGTCCCAGGTTCTTGGAGGGATGGGTCCGACGTGCCCATGGTAGCATTGGGTTGGTGATCGTCCTCAGAGCCTCCTGGGACCATTTCCCACAAACACGGGGCAGTCAGAGGCCGGCGACTGTTTATTAGTTTGTATTTTAGAGCACGTAGCACCGTCTTACTGTGGACTGTGTCTTCTCCTTTGCAAATTCCCACCCTTTGGGAATAATACTTAGCTGGAAGTACTGTGGATTTTAAATGGAAACTTTTGCTTAATTTTTAATTTCAAGTCCAAAACAGCAATTTTATTTTTTCAGGGAGGCGAGTTTACACACCGGATCGCAGCAGAGACATTAGCTGACACTGTTCATACATTCGTTCAGCATGTGTATATGGAGTGCCTGCCTTGGGCCCTGCTCTGTCCAAGGCCTTGGGGAGCATGGTGATCAGGACAGACAGTCCTCTACCTCCCCAGAGCAGACAGTGAAGTAGGAGACAGGAGACGAGCTAAATAAATAAGCACGTTCTAGGGAGGGAGATAGGTAGAGGAGGGGCTGGAGTGGAGGGGTAGGAGGCGTCAGGGAGGGTTTTGGTTTTAAACCAGGCGCTCAGGGAAGATCCCACGGAGAAGGTGGCGTTTGAGCAAAGGCTGAAGGAGGCGAGGGGGTGGAAGGGGTGTGCTCAGCGGGCAGACAGCAAGAGCAGAGGTCCTGTGCTGGACACTTAACTTCGACTGTTTAATTTACTCGTCGCAGCAACCCTAGGAAGCAGGTTCTGTCGTGATGCTGTTTCACTGACGAGAAGCCCAGGGAGGTTGGATTACTCCCCTGAGGTCCCGCGGTGGCGCTGGGGGAGCTGGATTGCCTACGGCTGAGCCTCCATGCTTCTAACCAACGTTGCCAGGCTGCCTCCCAAGCACAGATGTGGAAACCGATTTTATTTATTTTTATGGCTTTGTTTTTTTTTAATTGAGGTGAACTTTACATAAAGTAAAGTTAACCGTTTTAAAGCAGACAATTCAGTGGCATTTAGTACATTCACAGTGTTTTGGAAACCCCAACTCTAATAATTCCAAGACGTTTTCATCACCTCGAAAGGAAACCCCGTACCCGTAAAGCCGTTGCTCCCCATTTCCCGCTCTCTCCCTGCCCCTGGAAACCACCAATCTGTGTTCTGTCTCTGTGGATTTACCTAGTCCGGATATTTCATCTAAAGGGAATCATTTTTTATTTATTTTTTAACTAAGTATTACATTCTCATGTTGACAATTCAAAAGATGCAAAAACACATAGTTATGTGGCCCTTCACAATGGGGACACGTTCTGAGAAATGCGTCATTAGGTGATTTTGTCGTTGTGCAAACATAGAGTGTACTTACACAAACCTAGATGGTGTCGCCTACCACACCCCTAGGCTATGTGGTGCCACTCCTAACGGGACCACCGTCGTACACACAGTCTGTTGACTGAAACGTGGTTATGTGGCGCGTGACTGGACAGTGAACAGTCCCCTTCCCACCTGCGTCTCTGGTCGAGTGTCCTGGGTATAATGTGACTTACGTGTGCAGTCACAGTTGTGGCATGCTGGCTACCTGCTCTCTGCCTTTTCCACTGCACAGTGTGTCTTGGCAGTTGTCCTACATCAGCACGTGTTGAGTTGGCTCAGTGTCACCACTGTGTGCATGTGCCCCAGGTCACGTAAGCAGCCCTTGTGGTGGCCCTTTAGAAGGGGCCATCTGCAAGGTGTAAGCCGCGCTGTAGGATCATCTCCCAGGGTGGGACTGTGGGGTTGGGGGCTTTGTGCCCTTTAACTGTTCCTGGTTGCTCTCTGTGGAGCTCGTGCTGGGCCCGCACTGCCAACCGTGTAGGAGAGGGCCTGCCCCAAGCCTGCCATGCCAGCCGAGCTTCCATTCACTCTCCTGTGCCCAGCCTCGGGGCAGAGGAGGAAGTCTCTTGTGTGAGATCGGGCACTCAGTTCCTGGCCTAGCCCTGCTGTGGGACCCTGAACAGACCCTGCTGTCTTCCAGGTCTCCCCCCTCATCTGTAGTGCGAGGTGGCTGAACCCGCTGACAGGCTCACCGAGCAGATGCCTTTCCCTTCCCTAGATCTGGTGTTATTTGAAAGATTTTGTCTGTCTGACACACGACATTTGTTAAATAATGATTAAATTTTTCTTCCAAGTAGAAGACTATTTGCTGATCCAGGGCTCTTGCCAGAGTGAGTCAGGGATGTATACTGTCACTGTCAGAGTTGGGGTAATTCTAGCCAGAAGCAAAGCAAAGTGGATGTTTGGTTACATAGGCCCTTTCCTGGGTCAGACAAAGGCCTCCCTGTGGGTATTTGACATTGTGGAAGAGCTCAAGAATCCCTGCTATCGCCTTGGAGAACACATGTCTGAAGACGCCTTGGTTTCCTGTTACTGATCAGCTCATCACCAAGGACTCTTCTGGCACTTTCCATGGCCATCTTTGTGGGTTTGGTACTGAGCCCACACTCCCTTCGCCAGTGTTCCTCTTTGTGTCTTTCTGTCCATGAGGAAAGAGTTAAGGACAAACTCTTGATGCTGCTTGGAGAACGTTGTTGGGTTTCCCGCCTTCCGAGGCCTCACTCTTGGACAACGCTGCTCCATGTGGTGTGGCTTCTGTTGTTTTTTTTTTTCCTTCTTCTTCTCAAAGCCCCCAGGATATAGTATATTCTAGTCTTAGGTCCTTCTAGTTGTGCTGTGTGGGATGCCGCCTCAGCATGGCCTGATGAGCTGTGCCATATCTGTGCCCGGGATCCGAACCAGGGAAACAGAGCATGTGGCCTTAACCACTTAGCCGCAGGGCTGGCCCTGTGGCTTCTGTTTTAACACCACTGTTTACACTGAGAGGAAACGAAGAGGACATCGTGCCTTTTGTTTAATCTTTCTCGGCCTTTTCCTCCATGGTATCCATTTGTCTTCCTCACTCTGGGCCTCTTCTTCCTTTCTAAGGAAAAAGGACACGAATAGACCACCTGTCACAGCCTGGGTCTCCCGGGAAGCTGACTCTGAGATGAGTTAGTGTGCAGGGGTCTTATTAGGGACCCATACCTGCAGAGGGAGGGGAAGGAAGCAGGAGTGGACAGAGGAGAGCTCCAGCTGCAGTGCGGCCTGACCAGCCTGGACCCCCCCGAGGGAACTCAGGAACTGGAGAAGCCCCTCAGAGTTCTCCCGAGTCGTGGCGAGATGCCTGGCCTTCACGCTCCTCTGTGGATAAGTCATCAGATGTGGGCTGCCCTGGGAGGGGGTGCCCTGGGGCGAGGTGGCCCCGTGCAGCTGGGGCAGTGCCCAAAGGGGTTGACAGGTCTGGGCCATCTCCTGGCTGCACCCCAGCAGCTGGGCTACAGCTCCTTCAGGGAAGGGAGGTTGGGTGGCACACTGTGGTGGCCATCGCAGCCCCTGTTGCTGGGCAGATATACCCCATTCACGTGCCCCTGGGCACCATGAGTCTAATGCTATCGACTGTTGAGTGCCTGTGGCATGCCAGGCATTGGGTACGTGTTTTGTGGGCTGTGCTGTCATTTAACCCTCACAGCCAGACACGGTTATTCTCTGTTTCCAGTTGAGGAACCGAGCCTGTGAGTTGCTCAGGACCACACAGGTGTAGGCGGTGGTGCTTCCACAGCATCTGGGGCTCTGACCCCTCACACGGTGGGACGAGGTGGTCTTTCAGGTCCGAGGTGGGGCTCTCTGTGTGCCCCTCTGGATTCTCTCTCCATTCAGGTGCTGTAGGGGCATCAGCAGCCTTCCCTGCCTTTTCCGGATCTTCTTGCCCCACGTTCAGGACTCTGGACCTGTAGCCCCCTGTGCCTTCCCTCCCGCTGTGTGTGGGTCTGGGGTTCGGTCACTGCTAATGGCAACACTCTGCCCCAGAGGGGAGAAGGCTCTGCCAGACTCCGTTAGGCACTAGCAGATGGAGAGGCAAGAAGAAGTTGGTTCCAGGTCTCCTTCACCCAGTGAGGGGGTGGCTGGGCCCCTTCCCACCCGCATGGAGAGAGAGGAGGCTGGCTCTGTCTTCCGTCTTCCTGTCTTCAGTGAACATTCCTGTGGCAGTATTTGAACCTAGAAGACCACAACGGCAGCCCCACCTTAGCCTGGGAGCCTGACTGCAGTATGACTCCTCCTGGGAATGGCTCTGCCCCTGCCAGGGGCCAGGGAGCCTGTCACACCTGATTTCATTTTACTAGCAATGCGCTCGAGGTTCAAGAATCAGTCCAAACAAGAACCCGTAAGTGTCCTGTCTGCTCCTTCCCGTCTGACAGCCCCTTAGACACTGAGCTGCACATTGCCTTAATGACCTTTTTTTTTTTTAAAGATTTTATTTTTTCCTTTTTTCTCCCCAAAGCCCCCCAGTACATAGTTGTATATTCTTTGTTGTGGGTCCTTCTAGTTGCGGCATGTGGGACGCTGCCTCAGCGTGGTTCAATGAGCAGTGCCATGTCTGCACCCAGGATTGCGAACTGATGAAACACTGGGCCGCCTGCAGCGGAGCGCGCGAACCCAACCACTCGGCCACGGGGCCAGCCCCTGCCTTAATGACCTTTTAAGCACTCCTTATCTGCCTTTATTAGCAACAGATGCTTGAAATATGGGGCTTAAATCCAGCCGTGAATGAAAAATTGAGGGTGGTTTCGGAAGATTTTTCACATAAAAGGAAACAACAGGGGCCAATCGTGTGATAGGGCAGCCCATCCAGAATTCCGGGACAGGGGCCTGTGTGTACCCTTAGAGGCCCCGGTTACCCCCAAATATCAGGCGTTTCAGTAAACCCAAACCAAGTGCTGAAGTAGAAAAAGGTGGCAGAAGACCATTAGCCATCTGGCCCTGTCTGAGTAGCTGGCATGGCCATTGTGATTACCTGGGAACTTCCACCCCGATTCCTTTTGGAGACATGGTGCCATTGTTTGGGCCTACTGAATCCAGGCTTCCATTGTCATGGAAGTAAATTCCTTATCCTCTAGATGACTTTTGTATACGACACCCAGGACTCCGGTTCTCCTATTTGTCCCTGCAGGTGCACGCCCTGAGCTGTGGAAACACCCAGCCCTTTAGAAATTGGGTAGCCTGTGTGCATTTTCTTTAGTAGATCAGGTAATCTTTCCCTCAAGATCAGGAAGGCATATGTTTTTTAATTTTTTATTGGTGTATAATATACACATATTATAGATGCTCACAAAGTGAACACGCCCATGTAACCAGCACCCAGATCAAGACACAGAACATGACCAGCACCCAAGAACCCCGCCTCATGCCCCCTTTGGTTACCACCACCCTCCAAGGAAACTGTCGTGATTCTGACTGTATATGTGAGTTTTTGAGCAACTGTGTGATTTGAAGTAACTTCTAAAACCTTAGAACAATTTAACAACATCCAGGCAGGTTTGGGGATGGATGGAGAGCACGTGGGCGATCAGCATGCAGCTGCGGGTAGTGAGGCCTTGGCAATGTCAGCACGGCCAGCTGCATGGCCCCCGCTGGGCCTCCAGCTCCCTCTGTTCTGTGGGTTGCTCCTGTGTGACTGGACGTCAGGGCTTGGACATCATTTTGGTCCTCTGTGTTCTCTGGAGGGATGGGTTTTCATCACGTGCTTTAGCCCCACCCCTACCTGCCAGCTCGCCCCATTTCAGAGATTTCAGGGGGGAGATGATGAGGAAGCTCCCAAACTTCACTCGGAGTGGCTTTCTGTTCACTCAGGCCACATGCCACTAAGGTGTATGTGTCAGGTCCCCGCGTGTTCGGGGCAGTGGGCTGGGTGCTGCAGGAAAGGGCACTAGGAGTCAGTCTCAGGCTGGAGCCCTGGCAGTGACACCCACACTTACCATGGCTCTGAGGTCACACTCAGGCCTTCCCACAGCCCAGTGTGCTTGCTGGCTCCCGTCACACAAGCCTGGTTGCTGGTCCCTGAGCTTGAGGAGTTCCTTCCTGCCCCAGGGCCCTTGCCCTTGCCCTTCGCCTCCAACGTCCCTCTGGCCAGCATGGTGCTGCCCGCCCCTGCGATCCCCCCCAGGTCACTGGGTCTCCAGCTGCAGCCCTGGCGAATCCTGACCTCGGTTTCCCACGGTGACTGCCTTGTCCCATCACACTGTCTCCTGAGGTCCTCCCTCCTTGGGATGGTGTGTTTCTGCTCTGTTCCTCTGTGGCCAGGAAAGAATGTCTTGTTTTCTCCGTCCAGTCCTTCTGCTGTTTCCATTAATAATCAGAGCGTGAAACTGACCTTTTGATGTGGCAGTTCTTGCCAGTTTTTTAAAAAAAGTTATGTTTCTTTACATCTGTTGATTTATGACTCCCACACAGGCGAAGGAACTGTGGAAGAAAGGCATGCATTTGGGAGTGAGGAGACCAGGTGTTCTGGGCCTGGTCCTACCAACAGCTCCAGGTGCGACATGGGGCAAGCCCGTCTTCCTCTGGGCGGAGCCAAGACGAACTCAGACGGTTCTTCCCTGAGTTCTCTGGTTGTGGCTTTGTGTACAAAAGCCCAATTTTAGCTGACCAAGTAACAAGGAACTGGGCAGCATCATTGTCGGCAGTGGCAAGAGCCCGGAAAGGCGGGGGCCTGAACAGCCTGGCGTCCACCGCCATTCCAGACCTACGCAGAATGAAAACACCATTTTTTATTATAGTTCCAGTTACATTTTCTGTTGCAAATGGTAATCCTTTTTACTTGAGATATCTGGAAAATACATACAGTTAAAACAAGAACCTTGGATTGCTGGCATGCCTGTCACCCTTCGTATAGTCAGTGTTCAGATGTTCTGCTGCGAGTTCCCAGCGCAGAGTCCTGGCCAGAGCCGCTGTGATTCAGAATGCGTCATGTGCTGTGGTTCTTGGCTCTGGTCAAATGCAGAAGCGTTTGCTGAGCTAGAGGTCAGTTTACTCTGCTGAGTGTGTCTGATGAAAGTGAGACTAGAAAGGACTGAAGATCTCCTTTAGGAAACAGACATGGGGACCCGCTGGTATGACAGTGGTCACCCACCTCAGAAGCCTCTTGAGGCACTCATTCCAGTTAAACTTGGGGTCCTCAGTGCAGGGTCAGCTGGGAGTACTGGCTATGGGGCTTGCCGACCTTGTTTTTGCTGGCATGTTCCAGGCTTCCTCCATGGGCTCTTGTCATGTCCTCAGTGGTGCTGGATTTCAGACTGGATCACAGACACTGGACAGTGGCCTCGGGGCCTGTCACTGTGTTCCTCTGAAGGGTGTGGGTTAGGGGAAGTGGGCCATGCCCTTGGGTTGTTTGTGTAACACCCCCAAGTGTTGTGGGCAAGGGTAGGGGTGTGTCAGCCTGTACTTTTCTTGGGGGCAGCCAGGATGCCTTGGCCTAAGGATCAGTGTCATTCCCAGGCCATCTGTGGAGATGCTTAAAATGAAATCTTGGATGAAACTATGCTTAGAGTCCATCTGGCAAATTGAACAGAAACCTTTCCCTAAAACAAAACAGGCCTCCACAATTTCCAAGGCATGTCAGTGGCAGGTAGGACTTGCCAGCAAATATTTATATCTCTCTAGGTCTTGTTTTTCATTTGTCCCATCCCAGGGAAACCAGCTGGACACAGAATCTCAGGGTCATGCTGGAAGGTTGGAGACTTTCTGCTTGAGTGTTTCAAGGGGAATACTTGAGGGTCTGTGGCCAGGTTATTTTTAAGTTTTGAGAACCATGAGTTTAGACTTGGCCAAGTTCCTTCCTCATCTTTCTTCTTCTGTGACTCATCTCTGGTGTCCCAGGAGAGTGAGAACTGGTTACTCTCCGTTACTGGAAGTCTGTTGGGAGCATATCAGGGGACTCTATCTTCCTTCCCCTCCACATGTATTTGTAACACATGGAAAGTTCTAGAAGCCTGCCATGATGCAGTCTGTCATTCAAGAGGAGGGGACTTGAGTTTGAGCCTACCCTGCAGCCAATCTTGGGATGTGTAGAGGCCCAGATAATTGGAGGACTGAGTGGACAAGGCCCCCCTCTTACAACGTGGGCCCGGAGTCAGAGTTGAGCACACACTACAGCAGGCTCCGGCTGGACAGCATGTGACGGTCATTTCAGTGTGATAAGATAGTGGCAGATTTGCCTTTGCTGCGTGAAGCCCCTCTGACCGTGACAGCAGCTTCCCTGTTCTCCCGAGCTCCCTGTCAGTTGGGTTTATGGTGTCCCTTCAGCAGGGTGTGTGGGCTTCCACGATGGTCAGGGCTCGCCCGGGGGATGGGGTGGAGCTTTTCCATCTGCTGAAATGTCGCTGTTTCTGTGCCCCCTCCCCCACCGGAGTTCACATTGCTTGCTGATGATGCAGTGAGGTGTTGAGTTTAGAGATGGGTTTCGGGGCAGCCCAGCTGATGGCTGGCTGGGGCTTGGCTCCGGGGCATTTGCTGGCAGGGCTCTCCTCACCTAAAGTGTGCTGGCAGCAGAGAGAGCAAGTTGCAGGCCTCCTGTGTTGCGTGCCGGCTGTGCCAGCTTGGGCGCCTTGCTCCGCTTTGCTGCCCTCAGCTTCCTCACCTTATGGGGACTGCGTGTCCTGTGCTCCTTATAGTTCTGTTTCCTTCCCCGTGCTGCCAGCCTCCAGAGCCGCTTTTTGATTCAGGTCTGTTGGCTGGGAGGAGCCTCCTGGCTCTGAGGGTGACAGAGTTTGGAGGCTGTACCTGCTTCAGACGCTGTGTCTGGGGGGTGTGTGTGTGTCAGTTGAACTTGGAAGCTTTTCCCTTGTTTGCTTACAGAGAAGCTAGCAACAGAGTGGAGAAGCGTGGGGTGGGGAGGGCGTGAAAAACATGTGTAAATGGACACACCCGGGGCAGCAGGCCAGTGGATGGTGATGGCAGGTCACTTCTTTGAGTTGGCCTGCCAGGTCCCTCCATGAGATCATTGTGTCCCAACCAGGGTGACTCTGAAATGCCCTTCTCCCACTAATAATGCTTGGTCATCGTTGGTCTCACTCATGAAACCAGAACTATATTCTTTTGGGAAAAAAATTTAAGCTATATGATAGAGCAGCACTTTAGAAATAAGGAAAATGAGGAAATAAAAACAAACACTGAATTAGTGATGAGGGTCAAAATACAAAACACAGGGCCTGGTCCATAGAAGTTACTCCTGAAGTGTTTGTTGAATGAATGAATCATGCTGTGTATTTATCACGTTACGCAATCAGAATAAAAAAGCGAAATATCTTGGTTACAATGCCACTGCTCCGCAATGGTGGGCTGAGAAACAGCGGAAGCCACAAATGTAGTTTCTCCCTAATTTGTGCCCGGTGGTAGCTGTGACACCCTGTGCCAATGTTTGTCAGACCTTGACAGCTTGTCAGAGTTGAAGAATGAACTTATTGGGCAAGGACGTGGACAACATGGATAGTGGCAGGTGGGCCAGACTTGGGGTGGAAGCCAGACTTTGGAGGTGCTGAACCTGCAGAGTCTGTAAACTTGGAGAAGTGCTGTTCCCCCAGAGCGGACTGGAGACGTGACCACGTTTTGAGGAGAAGGGGATTTCAGTCGGACATATATAACCGGGTGAGTCTCTGGATGTTTCCTGTCTTGCTTGGCTGGGTGGAACTCTGGAGTCCTGAGGCTGGGGTTGTGGGCGTGAACCCTGAGTGGGTCACTGACTTTCCTGCTGGGTTCCCGTGGCTCTTACCTGTCCCTCACTGCAATTCTACCCCAGACCCTCCTCCCACCTCTGTCCATAACCACATCCAGTTCTAAGCCCAAGTAACATATTCCCTTAACAGCCATTAGGGAGCACCTACTGTATACAAGAGACTGAATTAGGGTTAGTGGGGCTTCCTTTGTGCCAGACTGATTGCCTAGCCCCCTGCTGGAATGTGAGCTCCATGAGAGTAGGGTGTCTCTTCTGTTCACTGTGTATCCTCAGGGCCCAGGTCAGTACCTGGCACACCGCAGAAGCTCAGCAAGTGCTTGTTGAACGAATGAGTGAACCCCTGGCCAAAGGAGGAAGGGAGTTATTCCCTGACTCCCTCCTGAGTGTCAGTGCTTTGAGTGGGGATGTAACTGCCATGGTGGGCACACACTCCACAGTCAACCCACACCTCCCCACTACAAACTTCAGTCAGCACCCCCGAATCCAGAGTCAACTCACACTCTACACGCGCATTCCAGAGTCAGCCCACACCCCACACAGACACACTTCAGAGTCAACCCCCACCCAACACGCATGTGCTGGGGAGTGCCAGGGAGGCAGGGGCACGGCTAGCTGTCCTCGTCCCTCACCCTGACCAGGAGGTACTCAGATGAGCTCTCCCACGTGGGTGGAAGGTGCCTTGGGTAGCTGAAGACTGGAGGGGCCAGAAGAGGTGGGGCTGCCATGGTTTGGGTGGAAACTTTGCAGAGCTCCAGGGACCAGCTCACCAAAGTCCTGGGGAAGTTTGGATGAGGGCAGGGTGAGTGCTGGCAGGTCGGCGTGTTCTTATCTGAAAAGACATTTGTGTTACTACAGTCAGAATTTGAGAGCTGTTTGTGGGAATGAAAAGCCACATAAGCGTGTGGGCTCTGGGTCTGCCATGGCTGGATCTGCCCTGGGCAGACTGCTCAACATCCTCATGCCTCAGTTTCCCCATCAAGAAAATGTGGGTATGGTTGTTGTGAGGACTAAATTAATTAGTGTATACAGTAGTCCCCCCCTTACCTGAGGTTTTGCTTTCTGAGGTGTCAGTTACCAATGGTCAACTGTGGTCAGAAAATACTAAATGGAAAGTTCCAGAAATAAACAATTCAGAAGTTTTAAATTGTGCGCCATTCTGAGTAGTGTGATGAAATGTCTTGGTGGGATGTGAACCATCCCTTTGTCCAGCATATCCATGCTGTAGACGCTACCCGCCCAATAGTCTCTTAGTATTCGTCTAGATCAACTGTCCCAGTATTTGCAGTGCTTGCATTCAAGTAACCCTTACTTTACTTAGTAATGGCCCTGAAGCACTGTTAATCTCTTACAGTGCCTGATTTATGACTAAACTGTCATAGGTATGTGTGTATAGGAAAAAACGTAGTATACATAGGGTTCAGAACTATCCGCGGTTTCAGGCATCCCTTGGGGGTCTTGGAATGTGTTTCCGCAGATAAGGGGGCGCTGCGCTCTCTGTACTGTCCAGTATGGCAGCCACTAGCTGCCTGCAGCTGGTAAGCCTTCAACAGGTGGCTGGTCCGACGTGAGATATGCTCTGTGTGAAATATACTCTGGATTTTGAAGTCTTGGCATGGAAAAAAAAAAAGTAAAATAGCTCATTAATATTTTTATATTGATTATATGTTGAAGCGAGAATGTTTTGGATATATTGGGCTAAGTAAAAGATATTCTTAAAGTTATTTTCCCTTGCTTTTGCTTTGTAGGAGTGGCTCCTTGTCGGGGTGGAGTGGTGCAGGACTGGCTTTGGCTTTCTGTTGTGCGGGGCTGTGCGGGTGAAGCGTCAGAGCTGGCCGGGGCCCCCGGTGCCTGCGTACTGCACAGGCACAAGTGTTGTTTTCTCAAAGGCATCAAAGCATTTTTACCTTGTCCCATCTGAAAGCCAGGCTCAGTTGATTTGTTCAGACTCACAAATGTCTAAACAAAAAGATTGCAGTTTGTCCAAGGGCGACTGATTTCCTGATTACCAGCCCCCAAATGAGCCCACCAAGAAGGTGCCCTGGGGTCTGAAGCTGGTGTCTGCACGGGGCATGACGGAACAGCTGGTGATTGTCCCTGAGCCAGGTTTCCAGGACCTTAAGAACACACTCTCAGTGTCGGGAGCACAGGTAGAGCATCAAAAGAGACCATCCATCCTCTCGTAGTTAGAGCAGTGGAAGACAGGGTGTCCTGTCAGGAGAGGCGGGTGGGAGGCCCTTTGGATTTGGGTCCTCTGGGCCCGCTGACAGGCTGCCCACACCCTGCGCCTCGAGCTGTGGGGGAGGGCGGCCCCATCGGTGGTTTTCCAGGCAGCTCCCAAAGGCCCGATTGTCTGGGGCCTGTTCTGACAGAGCACAGGCTTTCCTCTCAGGTGCTGGCGCTTGAACAGAGGCCCGTTGTTGGACGGCCGTGGAGGTCAGTTTTAGAAGCTGTGAGTGGACGGGAGCCAGCAGTCCCTCCTCTGCCCATAGCCCACCTGTGGCTGCCACCTCTCCTCGTTACCCACGTCTGACAGTGGGCGTGTGGGTGTGGGGAGAGGCAGCTCTGCCCAGTTTACAGCCAGAGAGCAGAGGACCGAGGGGCAGGGGGCGGGAAAAAGGGAGCCCAGGGCCTCAGCCCAGCTGTCCACTTTGTTTGTGGGGTTTTCAGTCTCTGCACCGAATACTCAAGGGCAGGCCCAGTGGCCATTTCTGACCGTCACAAGCCCTGCCCCGTTCAAGTGGTAGAGTTGTGGACCCCAAG
The DNA here is from genome assembly GCF_041296265.1 of Equus caballus. Taxonomy (NCBI): domain Eukaryota; kingdom Metazoa; phylum Chordata; class Mammalia; order Perissodactyla; family Equidae; genus Equus; species Equus caballus. The sequence continues at coordinate 52,416,533 of NC_091699.1, read as the reverse complement.
CTCTCAGTGGAAGGAGTGTCAAGGAGTTTGTGGCCATGGTTCTTTTTTGGTTTTTGGTTGAGGAAGATTTGCCCTGAGCTGACATCTGTTGCTAATCTTCCTCATTTTGTATGTGAGCCACCACCACAGCCTGACCACTGACAGACGAGTGGTGTAGGTCTGCACCTTGGAACCAAAGCTGGGCTGCTGAAGCCCAGCGTGCCAAACTTAACCCCTTGGCCGCTGGGGCTGGCCCTGTGGCTGTGTTTTGAAAAGTTACACTTAGATACAGTGACATGTGTAGTTCAGTGAGTTTTGACAAATGCATGCACTCAATTAACCCACACTCCTGTCAAGGTACAGAATTGTTCCCACCCCAGAAAGTTCCCTCATGCCTCTTCTCAGTTGAGGCCCACCCCAGGCAACCACTCTTCTGATTTTTTCATCATTATTCATTTTGCCTGTCCTAAAACATAACATAAATGGATTCATAGGGTATTCATATACAGTAGGTCCTTATTATTCATGGATTCTGAATTTGCCTACTTGCTAAAATTTATTTGTAACCTCAAAATCAGTACTCATAGCACTTTGGTGATCATTCAGGGACATGCGCAGAGCTGTGAAAAGTTTGTGTCACCTCACACACGTTCCCAAACTGAGGTCCCCTGGGGTGACACTCTGCCCGCTTGTGTCATCTCTCACACTGTAAACAAGTGTTGTTCTGTAGTCTATTTAGTGCTGTGTTTTTGCATCTCTGTGCTCTTTGTTGGTGCTTTCTGTTTAAAATGGCCCCCAGGCGCAGTGCTGAAGTGCTGCCTAGTGTTCCTGAAGGCGAGAAGGCTGTCATGTTCCTTATGGAGAAAATAGGCCTGTTGGGTAAGCTTTGTTCAGGCATGAGTCATAGTGCCCTTGGTCATGAGTTCAGTGTTAATGAATCAACGACATATACTAAATAAGGTGTCTTTAAACAGAAACACAAATAAAACAAGGTTATGTATTGATTGGTTGATGACAGTGTTGTGACCATAGACTGGTGGGAAGCTAACCCTATATTTCCTGGGAGCAATGGTTCAGTATTTGCTAATTCAGTATTTGCATGACCTTATGGAACCTAACGACTGCAAATAATGAGACTCGACTATAACACTCTCTTGCCTGGCTTATTTCCCACAGATAACGGCTGTGAGATTCATCTGTGTTGTCACATGTGTCAGTTGATTGTCCTTTTCTTACTGCCTAGTAGGATTCCATTGTACGAATGCAGCACAATTTGTTTTTCCATTTCCATATTGAGGAGCCTTTGGATTCTTTCGGTTTTGGGCCATTGTGAGTAAGTCTGCTATGATCATTTGTGTGGACATATGCTCTCATTCCTCTTGGGTACGTACCGAGGAGTGGAAACGATGGATCATATAGTAGGAGGAGATTGAACTTGTCCAGCATCTGCCGAAAAGCTTTCCAAAGGGGCTGTGCCATTTAATGTTCCCACCAGCAGGGCGTGAGAGCTCTCCTCTGGTCCTCCACTCGAGCTGTTTCAGGAATTTCTTTGGGCTCTGCTCAGCCTGTTGCTTCCTAAACCACCTGCTCTCTGAGCTGGTGTCACTTGGCTGATTCCCTTCCAGTTTCTTCTGCTGAAATATTATCTTCATAAGCGATTTCATCCCTTTTTTGGTGGTTACTCTGCTCTCTTAAGGGTTTCATTTCTCCCACTAGCTTTCTCTAATACAGAAGACTTCTGTGGGTTTTGCCATTTTTTAAAACTTAAACAAAGCTAACTTTAGAAAACTCAGAAAATATAGACAGAGAAAAATAATACTGACAGTCACCCATCATTCTACCTAAGGATACTCACTGTTAAGGCAGACTTGCTTTTTACACACAGATATTTAGTTTTTTAGAATCTGAGTGAATTAAAATGAACTTTGTTGGAGAATTGAGACTTCAGTGAGAATTGTGCTGATAGCCGGCCTCTAGAGGAGTCACAGAACTGGAGTTCAGAAGCCAGCGAATGAAGCATTTTCCCTGCCAGCTGCTTGTTGGAAATGCCACTTCCGTTTGGTTTCTGGAACTTCCTGGGAGACTTTTTATCCCTCCAGTTGCTGGTTTGGTTTTTGTGCAGGGCCGGCCAGAGTGTAATTCTGTACAAGTAACTATAGAGTCAGCGCCGAGAGCGGGGCTGCCTCCCCATGCACATAGCGGGGATCTCTCCTCAGACCTTCCTGGCAGACCCCTCTTCCTGCCTCGGGAGCGGCAGCCGGAGAGGAGACATGGGGGACAGTGCTGCCCGTTCGAAAGCTTTCCTTCTGTCCCAGCAACAGTCTTCCTAAAGACCTGCCCCGATCAGTAGCAGGGTCCAGCCTGTTAAAACAAAGCCCACTCCTGTCGCTCCGGGGCTCAGAGAGAAGCCTGCCTTCCCCTCTTCCCCATCCCTCCCTCAGAACTGGAGCCCACTTGCTGAAAAGACCTTGGGGGCCCTCCCTGCCCGCCTCCACCTCCAGGCTCCTTCTCTCCCGGGTGGCCTGACCCCCACGTGCGTGGGTGTGCATCCATCACGTTTCCAGGCTTCTCCTTCTGGGTCGGTTGCTTGTTCAGCCCCCCCACCCCCCGCCAAGATGTCCCCGTTCTTTGAACTCCCAGGAAAGTCGTGTGTGTGTGTGTGGGGGGGGGGGCGGTGTGGGTGTGTGTGTGCGCGCACACGCGTCACTGATAGCTCACCTGCTCCGCAGATTCTAAATGAGACAGTCTTAAAAAGTAACGTTTCTGTCTTTTGTCAGAAAGGGGAATTATACTCCGCCCTGTGTGTCGTTCACAGTCAAGCATGAAGGTGACATTAAGACCTCTGTGTGGCGGTGGCACTCCCCCAGTCTCCCGCACTGCTCCCAGGCATGTTCGCCGAGTGATGCGCGGCCTTTCGCCTGTGCCCTCTCCTGCTCCCACTAGCCTTGCAGAGCGCCCATTATTGTGTCCGCTTTTGAAGATGGGGAAACTGAGTCAAAGAGAAGTGAGGGAGCTTGTCCAAGGTGGCTCCCTGGGTCAGCTGTAGGGGTGAGGGAAGCGCGCCAATGTGCTCTGAGGGAAAACTGTGGGTGGTGGTCCTCTCTGACCGCCCCTCACGCTGGACACTGTCCCCAGCCTGGAGTCTCTGCAGCTGACCCGGGCGGTGGGGGAAGGAGGGAGGGCTCTGGACACTGGACAGTACAGACATTTCCCCTCAGCTCTGAGGCCCCCCGGCACTTCTCGTTTGTCCTTTTTTTCCCTTCTCTGTCACACCCTTTCTTCTTCATTGGGGAATGTGTATTTAAAGCATCTCTAAAATCAACTGTGTGGTACTGAGGAAAGTTAGGGTTTGGGTTGTTTCCTAAAAAATGGATTTCCATCCTGGTTCCCTTCTGGTTCTGCACTGCTGGCCAGAGCTGTGGCATTGGGCAGTCTTCTGAGGCAGGGCCTCTCACTGCTTCTGGGTCCCTTATCTCAGAGCCCCTCTGCCCCACAAGAGTCCCCTGTGACTCCTGTGTGGGCCCTGTGCTCTGCCACGGGCTGTATTTTCCTGGGGTGGGGCGGGGTGGGGTGGGGGCAGAGGGAGGGCAGCAGAGCGGGTGAGAAAGTGCTGAATGGGGACATGTGTGGAGCTGTGTGGGAAGGGAGAAGCCATGGGGCGGACTGGGCGGGTTTGTTCCTTCATTCAGCAAACGTTTATTGAGCACCTACTGTGTGCTGGGCGAGGGCCTTGCTGTCCCTGAGGAGCAGTTACCACATAGTGTGGCTGTTTGGCAGTGGAGCGCCTGAGGGTCCCCATGGAAAGAACCCAGGAGGTTTGTGAGGTATTGGGAGTGCGGGTGTCCGTCAGGAGAGTGGTTGTTCTGTTTTCATTAATTCTCAGTCCTAAAGCCTGGTGGGAAACGAGGGAGGAAAACACCTGTCCTGGAAAGGGAGGGAAGAACAGGAACTTGGGTACCTCCCATGTGCCAGGAGCAGTGTTAGGCGCTTACAGGATGGCATTTGATCCTCAAAGTTACCCCATGATGGGTATGTTATTACAACCCATTTGACAGGTGAGGAAACTGTAATTGTGCCCCAGGTGCGATTTGAACCCAGTGTTTGTGCCCAATCCCGCTCTTTCCATTTCCACTGCAGGAGAGGTGCTGGGTCATCCTCAGCAGGAGCGGACGCTGATTCTGGGCCTGGAGATGCTGTATTTCCTGATCTACTTAGTGTGTACACAGGAGTGCTATTTTTGTGAAAAATCATTGAGTCGTAAACTTACACTTTGTGGGCTTTCCTTTGTGTCTGTTGTACTTCAGCAAAAACGTTTTTAAAAAAACAACGCTCCTTAGAAAAGGATAACAAAATCTGTAAAACGTTTTAGCGACTCACCTTCTTGCCTAAACTGGTCGCTAGTTTTATGGACAATAAATGCCAGCTCTTCTTTATGCTTATGCTTGGGTTGTCAGATTTAGTAAAAATACAGGACACTCAGTTAAATTTGAATTTCAGAGAAACAGTGAATAATTTTTTAGTGTACGTATATCCCATACACACCTGAATTTAAGATAAACAAGTAATTTTTTAGTATAAGTATATCCCAAACATTGCATGGTACGTACTTATACTGAAAGATTATTCGCTGTTTATCTGAAATTCAAATTTAACTGAGTGTGCTGTTTTTTATCAGGCCTCCTTCGTTTGAGCTGAGAGCTGAAAAGACTGAGAAATGCAACTGAGACTTATTTGAGAAATCAGAAGATTGTGAGGCCAAATGAAAGAAGATAATCCAGGAGAAAAGCAAATTGGGAGCAGCATGTTGGCTGGGGGATTCTGAGGTGCTGGAGGGAAATTGAACCAATGTCAAGAGGGGCTTATGTGGAATAATCTGGTGGGAAAGGGAGCAGTGATGTAAATGTACCACTCAGCCTGCAAAATGGACTCAAGACTCTACTGGAGGCTGACATTTATTTTAGTAGTTTATATTTATGCACTATTGAGCCACTAAATAAAAAATGATAGAAATGGATTATAACTCAGAGAATAAAATAAATACCCCTGAGTCCTTACTGATATAAATGCGTAAATGGGGAGAAGGGAAAACTCTCACACAGAAGATTCCATTAGTGAAATGAAGCAAGAATGATGAAAATAGGTCACCCTTTGGAGAGATCATTTTAATAATTATTTCAGGCTAGAATCATCAGTGGATGCTGTGTAGTGAGCAAAAATATGATATGATGAGGAACAGGATATTTACTTAATCTTGAAGTATTTCGTCATAAAGTTCTTATTAATTACACAGAGAAAGAGTAACTCTACAGTGGAGAAACCCGGCAGACACCACCTTTACAAGTGATCAAAGTTGCTATCACCAGTAGTAAGACACGTCGACGTCTGTGATGTGGGGCCCTGGAAAGGGCACATCACTGATCTTCCTGCCAAAAATGCACAGTCTCCGTCTGACCATGAAGAAACATTAGACAAACCCATGCTGAGGGGCAGAGGGCAAAATAGTTATCAAAAGTGTCAAGGTCACGGAAAACAAAGACAGATTAAGGAGCTGTTTCCAACTAAAGGAGACCATGGAGACATGACAACTAAATGCCATGGATTTAGTTCTGGGGTTGGATCCTGGTCCAGGCAAAAGGACATTAGTGAGACGTAATATATCTTTACTTAATATATATAGTGTAAAATATATATAACGCTGTATTATATCAGTGTTAATTTCCTGATTTTTAGTAAATGTACTGTGATCATACAAGATGTTAACATTTGGGAAATCTGGATGAGGAATATATGGGAAGTCTTTGTAATACTTTAGTAACTTTTTCGAAAGTCTGAAATCATGTGGGAAGACCTGAAAGGTGAATGAGCTCGGAGGTGGGGTCGGGGGCAGCAGCTCTGTGCCCAGTGAGGCTGGTTGTGAGGCTGCAGGATGCTCTGAGGGGGCTGACCTTTTCCTGTAGGGATCAGAGACAGTGAGGATGTTTGAGCAGAAGTATGATGTAGTGGATTTGCATTATACTTAAAACATTCTTTAAATCTTAAAAAAATAAAACCACTTGTGTCTGATTACGAAGGTAATGTATCTTCATGGTAGAATATATAAAAAATGCAGAAGAGTTTAAAGAAAAAAATCATCCATACTCCCTACTTCTCAGCAGTAACCATAGATAATTATTACTGTGCATCCTTGTGGTCATGTCTTCATGTATAAATATACTTAAAAGATAAAACAGGGGGCTAGCCTGGTCATCTAGTGGTTAAGTTCATGCACTCTGCTTCAGCGGCCCGGGGTTCATGGGTTCAGATCCTGGGCGCGGACCTACACACTGCTCATTAAGCCATGCTGTGGCGGCATCCCACATACAAAATAGAGGAAGATTGGTACAGATGTTAGCTCAGGGACAATCTTCCTCAAGCAAAAAAAAGAAAGATTGGCAACAGATATTAACTCAGGGCCAGTTTTCTTCACCAGAAGAAAAAAATTAAAAAACAGAATAGAGAACAATGTGGTACATATGGCATGGTGGTCTCCTCCCTTTTTTTCATTTAACATTGTATTATGAACATTTTTCATGTCATAAGATAATACTCTAGAACTGTGTTATTCAAAACGTTGGGCTATTTTAAATTAAATAAAAATTAAAATGAACTAAAATTGAAAGTTCAGATACTTAGGTGTACTATCCACGTTTCGAGTGCTCAGCAACCACTTGAGCTGTCATATTGGACAATGCAGAGTAGAACATTTTCATTATTGCAGAAAAAGTGCTCTTGGACAGAGCTGCTCTAGAATATGATTTTTAAAAATTGTATAGTATTTATTTAAACCTCTGCATTTGGGTATTTATATTCTTTACGATTTTTCATGCTTAAGTGTTTTAATAACATTTTGATGAGTATTCTTGTTTTTTATAACAGCTTTATTGAGATATAATTCACATACCGTAAATCTCCCCTTTGAAAGTGTACAATTCAGTGGTTTTTAGGATATTCACAGAGTTGTGCAACCATCACCGCTGTCTAATTTAGAACATCTTCATCACCCCGACAAGAAAGCCCAGCCCCATGAAGCGGCCACTCCCGCCTCCTCTCCCCGAGTCCTGGGCACCCACCTGTCTACCTACTGTCTCTGTGCACATCCATTTTTGGCAGCATCTTTGATTTTTTTCCTTAGGAAAAATTCCGTTAAATTCTTGGGTCAAGGGGTGTGAGGGTTTTTTAAGACTTTTGATACCTTTAGCCACACTGCCCTCTAGAAGGGTTGTCCACATTTAGTCTTCCACCAGCAGTGGACCAGAATGCCCTTTTCTCTGCACCCTCAGTGACTGTTGTTATCATTGTTTTCTGTCGTTGCCAGTGGGTACGTGGCAAGTGGCATCCCGCCTTTGCGCTTGACTCCTGACGAGGTGGAGTCTTGTCCTGTGCTCATTGGCCGTTCCTGTTTCAGATTAGAGTTGAGAAAGCTGACCAGCCCCTATGCGGAGAGACTGGCAGTGAGGGGAAGGCCAGAGAAGGGGGAGCCCGGGAGCTACAGGCGAGGTGCTCCGGTGGCTGCAGTTGGGGGCGGGCATGCAGGGCGTGCTTGGGGATACCTTGAACTCTTTTCCTTTGGAGAGTGGAGGGCAGGGAGTGATCCGGGCCAGAGAATGGGAGTGCCCTGGGGCAGAGGGGCACCTGCAGGTAGTCTAGCCCTAGCTTACCGTGATTGGGAAATTGGGATAGAAGCTTCCTTTCCCACTGCAGTGAAGCAAAGCCATCATTGGTTTTAAGCAGCTTTCAGAGTGAAGAAAGAAGACTGGTGCAATGACCCCATAGCCCAGAATGGCCTTAAATACTTCCTTTGTGGCTTGGTGAGTTTCCTCTCTTGACTCGGAAACTGCAGGGTGAGTGGGAGTGAGAGCGGAGGCAGGGGAGGCCCAGGAGGCCAGGTGGGATGTGGTTTGTTGCATTATCTAGTCATGGTTCTCAACCTCGGCTGCACCTTAGCATCACCTGAGGCACTTTGGCCTTGCCCCAGACTGGGACCAGAGTCTCTGGGGTAGTGGTGGGCATCCACCTTGATTAGTACAGCCAGACTTGAGAACTGGCTGGCTGCCTGTGAGTCAGGAGCCCAGCACCCTCTGCCTCCAGGGTTTTTGGAGAGCTTATAGTGTAGCTAGGAGGAAGGCTGTTCCTGGGATCGTTGGTCCATCTCTGCCAACGCTTGGCCCCTCTTCCAGAACCTGTTGACTTCCAGCCCTGCCTAGGTCCACAGGCTGCAGTTTTGGGCTGAGAAAAAGCCTTGCTCAACTTGTGTCCGGAGTAACTCATTCAGGTATGCTCTGGGTAGACCTGTCCCCTGCCAGCCCTCCTGCAAACTTTGCAAGGACTCCCTGACCGTTACCTCAGCCCCCTTTCAGCGCAGTAGGTGGTTCCTGGCTGCATGATCCCATGTCATGTGCAGCATCTGGGCAGAGCTTTCCTGATGTCCAGTGGGGGTAGGGGGCAGCTCTGAGAGGCTGAGAGAGGAGCGGTCACTTGGACGAGGCTCTGGTGTGAGCTGGGGGTGCAGGGCCACACCCATTGGCTAGCCCGATGGAACCTTTTTCTTTCAAACCTTTTCCTAACAACAAAACATGCTGACTGCGTTGTCACCCAGGTTGGCTGTGGGTCCAGTAGAAGGAGACTCCAGGGTCCTCAGCCTGGCCGTCTGCAGGAAGGAGGCAGGAATTCTGCTGTAGGCAAACCTCACGCTAAGCCTGCTTTGCCAGCCTCCTTGTTTGTAAATCCTGCCTTTGGAAGGGAGTGGGGAAGGCAACATGGCCCTGGATGTGTGGCGAATATTATAATTTAACACCAATTTGGGGTAACTTATTTCACATAGGACGCTGCCAGGCCAGGCTGGGTGGTGTCTGCGTGCCATCAGTTACGCTGTGTTATTAGTTCTCAAATAATCTTCCTGGAACTGCTGCTGGGGGCCGGGACACTCCAGGAGGCAGAGTGGGCTCTGTCCCACCCTAAACCCACCCTAAAGAAAAGGTTTCCCTTTTGTCGGTTATATATATTTGAGGTTCCACTGATAACGTTTTTTGAGAAAAGTTTCTCCCCCTTTAAGCAGTTTGAAAACCACTTTGTGCACCAAGAGTTATGTCCCACCAGTGCCGTTCATGTGGAGCTGAAACAACAGTGATGGTGCTGAGGACAACAGTAATAATAAAATGTTGGAGTCCCTTAGTAGGAAAACTTTTTATTCACTCTTGGTGAATTGAAACACTCATAGTGAGCCTGTTACGTTGCTTTGGCCTCTTAAAGGGTGTTACGTTCCAGTAAATCATAGTGTTAGGGCTGTTTGTCATTGGTACCGGTTTTTCTTCTCTGTCTCGTGGAAGACTGTGTATAAAGCTCTGGACAACTGCCCAAGGCCCTGGCCCCCCAACTATAGCCTCCCTCGGGACAGCTGGTCAACCTGGGAGGGACAGTCTGAGTGTGAGGCAGGGTCCCTGACTTCCAGGAGGTTCTGCGTGGGAGCGGCCCCAGCAGGTCTCAGCCACAGTGGTCAGGGACTTGGAGCCCCTTTGGAGGCCGGCCTGCTGCCCGTAGGTGTGCAGAGTCTCTCTCTCCCGTCCTTCCTCTCCAACACCACGCTCACTCTCTGGCTCAGGGGTCCCCTCTGGAGTTTCCCTGCCTCCAGTCGCTCCTCCCTCCCGTCCAGCTGGCTCATTGTCGTCACCTTCATTATCCTCCAGTTGTGCACATGCCTCTGGCTTTCCTGTCTCTGCACCTTCCCTTCCCTTTTCCTGAACCTGGACCACCCTCCCCTCCCCCGCCTGGTTTTTCAGTACATTCAGTACTTATTTGGTACCTGCTGTGTGTGAGGCACTGTGCTTTCCTTCTGTTCGTGGAGCTGCTAATAGATACAGCCAGGCCCGTGCCCTCAGCAAGCCTATTTGTTGCCGGACGAGAGGAGACGTATATGTCTAGCCCTACGTGGCAGAAAACCACGAGGCACAAAGAGCGGTGGTGAAGTGCTTGAATAGTCCTTGGTGGCTCTTGGCCTCCTGTCGTACATCTTTTAAAACAGGAAGCTATTGCTAGTCCTTGCCCTTTCCTGTGGGAATATTATGATTTTTAAAAGAATCCCGTGCAGCCACTTTGGAAGACACTTTGGCAGTTTCTTACAAAACTAACCATGCTCTTACCATACGATCTGTAAAATGATGATAATACCAAGCACGGTGCTTGGCACATATGATGCTTAATAATGCCCATTCTAAAGATAGCATATCAGGGACGAGATTTACCTCCTGCCTGAAACAACCAGAAAACCACAAACAAACAAAAAACAAAAACCAGACAAAATATATGAACCAAAGGTTTTCAAGACACTGGACGTCGGATGTCCAACAAAGGACGGTGATCCCTGAGAGACAGGAGGCACCCGAGGTGAGTGCTCTGATCGCCACAGCTTCCTGCCTTGGCACAGGGAGGGAGAAGTGAAGCAGAGCCCGGAGACTCCTTGAGTTGAAATGCAGTTGAGGGTACAGGGGCACTAAGGCAGCTGGAGTTTATAGGACTCAGCAAAATTTTTACAAAGCATGTATCTGATAAAGGACTCGTATCCCAAATATCTAAGAAATTCACATGACTCAACAAAAAGAAAAAAATGGGCAAAAGAACTGAATAGACACTTCACCAAAGAAGATGTAGGATGGTGAATAAGCGTGTGAAAAGTTGCTCAGGCACAACATCAGTAATCACTAGAAAAATGAAAATTAAAGCCACAGTGAGATACCACGATGGACCTATCAGAGTGGATAAAATTAAAAAGACTGTCATTCTAAGTGTTGGCAAGGATGTGGAGAAATTAGAATTCTAGTAAACTGCTGGTGGGGTTGTAAGATTTTATAATTTCTTTGGAAAACAGTTAAAGCTACACTTCCCAAAAGACGCAGCCATTCCACTCCTAGGTCTTTACCCGAGAGAAAAGGAAATATTTGTCTATACAAACACTTGTACACAAGAAGCTTTATTTGTAACAACCCCAAACTGGAAACAGTTTAGATATCCCTCAACAGGTGAGTGGATAAACAAACTATGGTCCTACCACACAATGGAATACTACTCAGCAATGAAAAGGAATGAATGCTTCATATGTGCAACAGCATGGATGAATCTCAAAATGATGATGCTGAGTAAAAGAAACCAGACAGAACAGAGTACATACTTTAGAGCACATTTATACTGCCTCTAGAAAATTCAAACTAATCTGTGATGACAGAAAGCAGATCAGTGGTTGACTGGCGAAGGGAGAAGGAAGGAAGGGAGGAGTTAGAAAAGGCGTCAGAATGTGTGCAATCTTTAGGGATGATGGAGGAGTTCCCTATCTTGATTGTGGTAGTGACTTCACAGGTGCATAAAAAGGTCAGAACTTATCAATTGTATGAATATATGCAGTTTACTGTATGTCATTTATACTTCATCAAAGCTGTTTAAAAATGTCATTCTCACTAGAGTTTGGAGACTGGGTTAATGGGCAGTTAGTGCGGGGGAAAGTGCATATCCATTCTCTTCTAAAAGTTTAGTTCCTTCTTTTCCTCGCTTTCCCCCTGGTTTCTGAGCTCGGATTATTGTAGCAATGTGTGATGACATTTCTTATGGTGCTCTGTTGGGCATTTCTTTAAAATCCTGTGGCTGCGGGGCCACGTGAAAGCGGAGTGTGGCTCGTGGCCTTTCTTCTTGTTGAGCCCTGTCTCAGAAGAACTCACTTCTCTTTCTTCCCTGTACGACCACTGCTCACACGCACAACACTTCTGACACTGGACGTGTGGATTTTCTCCACACTGACCAATTCTCCGACACCGGCTGGGTGTCCTGTGATCCCATTCAATTCTGACATTAGTTGGAGCACAGACCGCACAGGTTAAGCGCTCAGTCCCGTAACACTGTCTGCTCCCACTTCAGATGCCAGCCGCAAGTCCAGGTTGTCACCTGTGCGTCTGACCAACTGGCTGTAAACCACGGTTCCCATGACCCTCTCCTTGGGTTTGGTAATTTGCTTTAATGGCTCACAGAACTCAGGGAAACATATATGTTTTGCAGCTTATTATATAGGATATAGTAAAGGATATGGATGAACAGCCGGATGAGGAGATACATAGGCCGAGGTCCAGAAGGGTCTTGAGCACAGAAGCTTCTGTCCCCATGGAGTTGGGGTGCGCCACCCTCCTGGCACGTGGATGTGTTCACCCTCCTGGAAGCTCTGTGAACCCCGTAATTGGGGACTTTTATGGAGGTTTCATCACGTAGGCATGATCGATTATTAACTCATTTCCCAGCCCTTCTCTCGTCCAGGGGATGGAGGTGGGACTGGAAGTTCCAAGCTTGTAATCATGGCCTGGTCTTTCTAGTGAAAGACCAAGAGGTGCCTCATTAGAACGAAAGACACTCCTATCACCCAGGAAGTTCCAAGGGCTTTAGGACCCCAGTCAGGCGCTGGAGTCAAAGACCAGCTATTGGCAGGGACTGGGGCAGAGGCCAGTATATACATTTCTCGTTACGTCACAGGCCTGAGCCTCCCCCCAGCCCTGGCCACTCAGTGGATTTACAGTGCGGGGCTCCGGGTGAGATTGGGCAGCTCACCTAGCAGTGGTGGCCAGTTCCGGTTTCCTGGCTCCTTGGGTGACCGTTCCCTGAAGGCAGGGCCAGAGTGCAGTCACCTTGCTCACCATCCTATTGCCAGTGTCTGGAGAGAGCCTGGTTCCGACTGACTGAGAGGGAAGCATCTGTGGGGTGAATGCTTCAGCTGCAGTGGCCCTGCCAGAATGGCAGGAGGAACTGAGGGTCCACGTTGGGGAAGGCCTTGTGGTTGAGGTCCCAGGCGGAAAGACGACCTGTGTGTGTGGGATAGGGCAGAGTGAGAGGCGGGCCGGGGCGTTCTGTAGGAGATCTGGGGCAGGGCTGGTCTTGGGTCTGACTCCCTGAATAGGTAGTATATTGAGGAGTGAGGAAGGAGCCCCTCGTCTTTCGGTGTGTGGCAGGAATAGCCACAGCTGCCAACCAGACAGGGATAACGGGACCTTTGAGTTAGAACCTGAGCTCAGATTCTATCTTTCAAACCTACCAGCAACGTGACCTTGAGCAAGTTACAGCATTTTTCTAGAACTTGGGTTGAGAAAGGGGATGGCAGCGGCTCCTTCACTGGCTGAAAACTCCCAGCCCAGGGTCTGGTAGGTGCCTTATTTCCTAGAATGTGAAACTTACTTTGTTTTTTTCTTGCTGAAGGAAGACTAGATCTGTTTCCTGCCCATGGAGTACCTTTCTGTCCATTTACGACAAGCCACAAGGATGAAATATTTTCCTGCCTACTTGGGGGATCTTCCTCACTTTGTACCTACCAGTTCAGAACTCAAGTGGCTTCCTTGCTTGCTTTGTATCTGTGCTAATGGTCGGAGTGGTGAGAGGATGTCAGCAGCTGAAGAACTGGAGCTGCAGGAATAAGAGAGTGAGTGGGAGGTGAAGGCAGTAGGTCACAGCCTCAGATAAGAGGACACCAGGAGAGTGTCACTCTGCTGGGCGCAGGGAGCAGGGGAAGGCCTGACCTTGAGAGAGAAAGTCGCAGGAAGCCCAGGGAGGCCAGCGCAGTGTCAGCGTCCACTGGAAGACGCTTTCCGTCCTGCCGTTTGCTGTACGAGCAGGAGTGGGAGAGGTTGTCTAATTTATTCCCCAAACAAGATGAGTCCCGCTGACGATGAGATTGATCCCGCTTTTCCTCTTGGGCGAGCCGTCCCGAAGGCTGGCCCTGGCTCTGCGTTCACCCCGTGGACGGTGGAAGGGCTGCCACGCTGTTGGGTCTCACCACCCCTCTGCTCTCTGCAGCTAACGTTTCTGCGGTGAGTTAAGTGAAGAGGCCACAACGATTAACAGGGAAGAAGTGATGCTGCCTTTGGGGTGGGTTTGTTCCGAGTTCGTGAGCAGAGTGGTGTTTGTGTTGCTTTGATGTTCTGTCCGGGTCTGCTTTGGTTGTGGCATGAGAACTCGGTCTTTGTGGCTGTTGTAAAGATTTAGAGTTGGGTCAACCAGGGGACTTGGGATGGGGAGTCTGGAAGTGGGCCTTGGAATCACCAAATAGCATCATTAATACCTTACCCTTGCTTGATATTTGACATTTTCTAGATGGTGTTCCTCATCATCACATTTGAATTATGCCATTTGAATTCTGCTCAGCAGATGTCCGTGTAGTCCGTTTCTCTGTTTCTGTATATGTTTGTTGAGGGCAGACTAAGTGCGCTTTGTCAGTGGCTGGGGGTGTTCAGAGATAAATAAGACTCTGAACCTCTGTAAAAGGCTATAGGGAGGACGGACATGTGTCCCCCCGGTACAGTGGGGTGAGTGTCAGGGAAGAGGGGAAGAGGAGAGGGCTGTGCGTGGAGCTACATAGGAAGTGATTCAACCCAACAGTTCTCCGTTGAACACTTGCCGAGGCCATAGTGAAGATGGGGCCCTCTGCGGGCACTCCCAGCTCACAAGGAGAGGCAGACAGTGCCAGGTATCCAGTAACCTGCCACAGCACAGTAGGTGCCGTGTCCAGTGGTGAATGTGCCAACGCCATCACTTCCACATCCACATGCTCCCAAATGCTGGACACCCCAGAGGCCCCCCAGCCTGGCCTGCTCCAGTGGCCAGTCCTCTGGCTCCCAGTAGCAGCCGTCAGCACCACTGGTTTCTAGAGTGATGAGCCGGCTGAAGTGAGCCTTAAAGAGAAGTGGTCATGGTAGAACCTGCCGTTTTCACGCTTCCCTGCTAGCTGGGCACAGCTCTGGGCCTGCCAACAAGGGAGCGCCGTTGGCCCTGAACTGATGTATTTCCTCACTTAAGAGCAGCCTAAGTTGTATGCGAAATAATCAGACAAAAGGAAATGCTGACGCCTCTGAATTCCTTGGCATTTCAATTTCATAGTGAGGGGGGCACCCTGTTAACTTTGCTGCTTGCTAGGTGCAGAAATACCAGCTGTTCAGGAGTCTCTCCTACACACACACGCATGCATAGATACATACATGCGTGCACACACATGCATGCACGCAGGCGCATACGAGGAAGTTCATGGCCATTAAAGAGAAGATGGACCAGAAGGGCATTGGGAAACTTACTGAGCTGTTGGAAATATTCTGTGTCTTGATCTGGGTTTGTGTTACATCGGCCATTTGTCAGACTCACTGGATGGTAGACTTATAATTTGTGCATTTCACTGTTTATGAATTTTATCTTAAAAAGACTAAGCAAATAATGAACTCTTAGGGGTGAAATGGACTGCCATCTGCACCTTACTTTGAAATGCATCAAAAATAAGATGGATTGTTGGTTGATTGAGGGATGGACAGCTAAATGTTAACAGTTGTAGAATTGGAGTGCTGGGCATATGGGTGTTCCATGTGTGATCTTTCAACTTTTCTGCATGTTTGAAAATTTTCATAATAAAATGTTGAAACAGAAGAACTACAAGTAACCACTGCTTGTGTTCTCTAGAGCTTTCATAAACAAATTCCCCCAACAGCCAGTTTTCTTGGCTGACACCATACTGTTCCTACAGGTGGCCTCACCTGCTTCCTAAGGGAGTGTGGGTGAAGCAGCTTGAGGGCCTTTGACCTAGCATGTCCTCTGGGAACCCACTGTGGCTGGTGTAGCTGGTGTGGGTGCATTTCATGAAGGGTGTGTCAGCTTGGGCTTCCTTTGAAGGTGATGCAGTTTATCCACTTGAAATGATAGGAAGTCTGAAACACAGGGCTTTCCGCCCTATGAGCAGAAGGCTGGGGATTTGTAATCTGGAACAGCCTGGCAGATGGGAACCAGAGTTAGGAAAGGATGCTGTGCCCCTGCTGACCAACGACTCGAGCTGGTTACCCTGCTAGATGCTGGGGCAGCTCTTTATATATATTTAAATTTTTGAAAAATCAATTATATATATAAATAAAATTGTTTTCAAAAATTTCAACCTTATACAAGGTATTTAAACATATTCAAATACTTTTTTGAGACCAGACTTTTTTCAGACATAAAGTAATGCCTGCTCTTGTAAGATTTTTTATTTAATCCAGAAAGTGCAAAGAAGTAAAACCAGCCATAATTTTACAACCTAAAGAAACCGCTCTTTACATTTTGGTGTGTTTCCTTCCTGAATCTTTTTTTAATCTTATGCCTTATGTACTTAATTGCCATGTTCTCATTTGACTATCCCGGGAGAGTTCTTTGAAAGGGAGACTCTAAGGCCTCCTTTATGTGGACCAGCCCAGAGCCTGGGTTATTGCAGTGGAGATTCTGGGTGGGTCTAGACAGAGAGACGTCTGGCTTCTGCGCAGGGTGATATCCTGGGAGGCCTGGGACTTCTTAGAGAGCTCATTTTATGTTGAAGCCACTTCTTGCTGAGTGCAGTTACATTATTATCATCCTTATTTACATCCCTGTTTATTGAGATGAAGGGCCCTGTCTAAGCACGCTTCACGTGCTCTCTCACAGTAACCCTTAAGGGGGCTGCCATTATCATTTTGTAAATAACAACCAGGCTTCAGAGAGTTCAAATAACCTGCCCCAGTCACATAGCTAGCAAATTGTGGAGTTATAGTTCAAGACCAGGTCTTCCGATGGGCACTCTGTAGCTGAGGCGGATGAACTCTTCAGAACTTTTTGGTTTACAAGCAGCCTTTTTTACTGCTGCTCCTGGGAACATGCAGGGCAGGGGGATCTAACCTCTTCTTCCTGGTTAAGAAGCTGATGCGCAGAGAACTTACCGGGTTAACGCAAACCACGTGAGAAGTGAGTGGTTGGGAGGCTCAAGCTTAGAACCTGGCTCTTTAACTTCTGGTTCATCATGTTGCCTCCAGAGCCAGAGGGTCGGAGAGGGGAGGGAGTCGTGGTGGAGACGGGCCAGAGGAAGGCCTGGAGGACGTGAAGGGATGGGAGGGTGGGCGTAGGGTGGCAGGGAGGGGAGCCCAGGAGCACAGGCTAAGAGCTGAGATTGAGGGGCTGTTTGGAGGTGAGGGGTTAGGGCACGGGGGCAAGGAAGAGCACTGACTTCGCAGTCTGATAGACCTGGAGCCTGATACTTTTTGTAAAAAGTGAGGATAGTAAATCCTAGTTGGTGGTTCCCACTGAGAATTAAAGGAAATAATTTAGTTGAAATTGCCTGACCTGCACACTTCGCATATTGTAATCATGATGCAGATTTTTGGACATTGTCTTTTAAACATTGGGAGCCTTTGAAAGTTTTGGGCAGGGGAGTAGGTTGACACAGTGGAGGTATCTGGACACTAATGCCAGTGTGGAGGGCAGTGTGGGGCGGGAGAGTGGGGGCCCGAAGTCGAGCATGGGGCTGGTTTCCTGCAGTTGAAAGGCTGCTAGCGGGAGAGCGTGGGAGAGAAAGGCATTTCCAAGGAGTAATCCATGGGATTTGGTGATGGCTGGTTGTGGGGAGGGATGGGTATCTCGCTTTGTTCGTTGGCTTTTTTATGACTCAGTTTCCACTGTTCCCTCCTGACTCACTGGTTTGTTCTTCCCTTGCAGGAGCCTGTGTGAAATGCAGCAAAGGGGTGTTTGGGGCCGGTCAGGCCTGCCAGGCCATGGGGAACCTCTACCACGACGCGTGCTTCACCTGTGCGGCCTGCAGTAAGTGTGTGTGTGTGTGTGTGTTGGGGTGTGGGGTAAGGATCATGGGGACCGAGACGGGGAGGCTAGGGAAGAGCATCTTTCCTGGAGACGCTTGGCCCTCGGCCCTCCATGGTTCCACAGGAAAGCAGGCCAGTGTCCTTTAGAGCGCCTGACACAAGGCTTATCAGGGTAAGGGGACTTACACAGAGCACCAGGGATTGCCTGGGGCAGACTTCGGTGATAAGTTGAGTGTGTTCAAAGTGGTCCCATCAGGTTTGTAGTACTATCGGAGGTGTCAGAAGAGCTGGAGGGGAAGTGCTGGGACTCACCATCATCTGTGCTGTTGTCAATTATCTCCCCACTGTGGGACCAGCCAGCCTTTTAAGAGGTGATTAATCAGTTACCCCCAGAGTGAGGTGGGGCCCCTTTATAACTCTTTGACCCCAATCTTTGATTTGGAGGCTGCTCTATGAGTGTGAAGTGTCTTTGCATGAATGCCTGTGTGCGTGCACACACTACACAAGTGTCAGTGCCTCTTAGCACACACACCTGTGGGCATCTTTCTACTCCAGTACACGCATTATGACTAAAGCAGCAAATTCGGAGACCAAGTCTGTGCTCAACTCAGCAAACTGCTTATGGAATTGATGGAACCGCAACGAAGATTCTAACACATTGCAGGATGTTTGCCAAGTCTGACCAAGTCGTGCCTTGTGCTTGTTTTATGGTCTCTATCAAAGATTAAATTTGAAGAGCATTTTTGGAAAATGTCTCTCTGATGTTCTCCAGTTCTATACTGAGGCTAGCAGCTGTCAGTTAAAAGGAAACATTACAACAAAGCCACAGAGCGTCAGGGACCAAGAGGTCTTCCTTATCATTTGGTCGGGTGGTTGTCAAGCCAGGCTGCTCATTAGAAACACTTGGGGAGATCTCAAAAGCCAGTAATGCTCCAGTTCCACCCCGACCAGTAGATTCAGAAGCTAGGAGTGGAATTTCTAGAGTAGGGCAAGTGTACTGTTTAAAGCGCCTCAGGTAACGCCCAGGTGTGGTCAGGGCTGAGCAGCCTGGCTCGGTGCCAGGCTCATTTTAGACGCTCCAGAGAAGGAAAGGGGAGAGACTTGCTCTCAGCTGGCTTGCGGCTCAGCCCGAGGTCCTCTTGATTCCCAGGCTCAAGTGGATCAGGTGGGCGCGGACCTGCCTCCTAACCTGCCACGCCTTGATGGTCCAGGCCTGTGCCCGGCTGCCATCCTCCCTGCAGTTACCTGTAAAGCACCCACCTGAGAGTTTACAGTTTCTGTGTTGATCAGTACTCACCTTTGCAGGGAAAAATTGTGAAAGATTTTGAAATGGATCAAAAAGTCTACTGAGTGTCCTCAATGGAAATGTAGGCGTTGTCTGGTTATCGATTCTCTGGGTCCCTGGGCCTGTCCTTACCTTTGAGCTGTGTAACCCTCTGTCAGTTGTAGAATCCTGATGGAACGCCTGTGATTCTTGTCCTTTGCATGCAGACTGTATCTGGGGGTGATGCAGTTGATTGCTGTCCGGTGGAGATGGACCACTCTTGGTTTTGCATCTATTAAGCAGGTTTATTTCAGCATTTCTGACGGCCTATATATGTATGATTTTTTGCAGTCTCCCAGTTGTAACATCTTATTGGACCCTCATTAATTACTGAGTTAAATAAATCTTTGTGTTTTATCTGTACAAGAGTTGTGATCATACTTTCTTTTAAAACTTATCTTTGACTTTTGGCTCCTGCAACTGTTTCTCAATATTTGCTTTACTTTCCAGGAAAAAAGAAAATCTTAAGTAGAAGTTGTTTTTCATTTCAGGCAATTACCATTTGAACTAAATTATTGGAGGAAAAAAACCCTATAGATGAGTCTGCTGGTTTCCCCTGTGGCTGTATAACTCTCTCAATGCCTTAATGGGTTCCGTTTATCTTCAAATGATGACAAGCACAAACGCTTAAGGAAGACAGAGCTGGTCTGGGTTTTTGCTTGGTCTGGCATTTAAGGCCCTTGTGGTCTGGTCTCTGTCTTATTGCTTCCTATTAACTTATCAGTCAGACTGAATTTCTCTTTTCCACTTTGTGTCTCTGATCACACACGCTCCCTTGAATCGCAAATCTCCTCTCCCCACTCACTTCATACGTTTAAATTCTGTCCAACTCACACTTTAGGACCCAGCTCACACTCTCCTTGTCCTGGAAGCCTTCCCCGTTGCCCTAGCAGGAGGAACCTTTTCTCCTGAACTTGTATGCCCTGCTTTCTTGTTGCTGCGTTCATGTGGACTGAACCACACTCTCTGACTCCAGTGCCGGTACACCAGGCCCTAGAACAGAGCTGTGCAGGCACAAGGACAGGACCCATGAGTGCAGTGGCATTCCTGTTTGCTGCAGGGCTCCCACACATTCTGTTGTGTGTAAATAGACAGCTTCCTCCCCACTCTGGGGGAGCAGCTGGAAACCTAGGCGTGTGTCTGAGCAGCTTCTGTTGGACACTAGAAGTAAATTGCTTTTGTTCCGTTAACTTATTGCTGCCTGTAACTGCTTTCAGCAGAAGGGGGCACCGGCTGCTCCACATCCTGGCTCTGCAGGTTCTTACGTGTGTCTCTGTGAGCCGTGGCGCCGTGGAGACGGCACAGCTGCGGCTGGGCTCATTCAGTCCATATCCTCCTTCGTGGGTGCCAGAGAAAATGGGAGCCCAGATCAGGGAAGAGAATTTCTCAAGATTAGAAACCTAGCAATGGAGCTGGCACAGGAATCCAAGGTTTTTGAATCTGGATTAGTTTTGCACGTCCCTGTTTTTCTGGTTGGTTAAAGTGTGTGTGTGTGAGTGTGTTTTCCCTTTTCCTATTTCATTTATGAAAGTAATCTAGCTTAAAACACCATGGAGAGAGAGATGCTTCTGTAGGCACACACACATATGCATATGCATACACTCACTTCTTGGATTTTATTGATGCTTTATTAACACATAACGTTGGGATCTTGTCAAGCTCACACATAAGACAAGACCGAGGCCTAACTGATTTGACTGGTAAAGATAGATGAGCCACTTTTAGGTTCAGTTTATTACTTTCATAGACAGCAAAAAGGACATGCTAAAGGTGCCAGTTCCCTGGGTCCTTGTCCCACATAGCAGAAAGGACGACCCTGAAACAAAGGTCCTGATGACTGCCATGCAAGTTGTGGGATGCTGAGCAGCCAATCCCAGGTGCAGCTCTATTCTGGGGCGTGGGGCAGAGAGCCCAGACCGCATCAGAGATGAGCGACTGTCTTGTGTTGTGGCAGGTGTCCAGGGGAGCTGGGGAGGCGAGTGGGAAATGCTCTTGGAGCCTCTCATTCTCCTGTGTTCCTGGGAGGATCACAAGGTGTTCCGCCCACTCAGGCAAACTTCTGCCCCCATGGATGGTGTGAGTTCTCCAGGGTGCCCTGGTGGGTTCCACTTCACAGACGCATGGGATTCCCCACTGGCTGACAAGAAGCAGCAATGTTCAGCTCATTTTTATTTATTTATTTTTTAATCTTTTTTTTTTTTGCTTTGTCTCCCCAAACCCCCCTGTACATAGTTGTATATCTTAGTTGCAGGTCCTTCTAGTTGTGGGATGCCGCCTCAACGTGGCCTGATGAGCGGTGCCATGTCCGCGCCCAGGATCTGAACTCTGGGCCGCCGTAGCAGAGCGCACGAACTTAACCACTCAGCCACGGAGCCAGCCCCCAGCTCATTTTTAGTTGTGAGAACAACACGACAACCACAAAGAATTTTAAAGGCAGAAATCTGTCATGTTACTCTAGCACAGGTATTTTGCTAGCACGGTTTCCCTTCTAGGTTTTCTCCAAAGTTATACATACTTTTTAGAGTTGTGATCATAGCTATAAACAATGTTGTATCTTTTCTGATTTAACCTGTCAGGAATTCATCCACGTCCTGCAGTCTTTGTAATAATCATTTTCACAGTTACTTAGTGATCGTCTGAGTTGTGTCATAGTTTCATGGCATTTAGCTCGTTTTGGGTTTGCCAGTTATTACACAGAGCCCCAGCGAATGTCTTTGTGCTTGCGTCTTTTTTTCCCTCTGCTGAATTGTTTCCTTGGTGTTGGTTCCCAGAAGTAAGCCTTCAGCGTGCGGCGTGTGGGTGTTTACGTGGTTTATTAAAGTTCCCTCCTTTCAGGCAGCGAGTGTGTTGGGTTGCCATGGAGATGTGTTCTCTGGGTCTCCTTTCTCCCCCTGCAGGCTCTGCCCACCCGAGGTGGCCGTGCCTCCCATTGGACGCTCTCAAGAAGCCATTGGCACACCGTAGAGTGGGAGGGAGGGTCAGTGGAGAGGGCAGGCATGACCTTGGCCACTGGCCACAAACACTATGTCAAGTGGCCTGTCTGAGGAGAAGCTGGCGCCCATCTGTGACTTGAGAGAGGCAGAATGAAAAGGAAGAAAAAGTGTGCTGGGCTTGTGGGGTCAAGTGGAGTTCTCCTTGGCATCTTCTAGAATAGACCATGAGGGAGAAAGAAGGCAAGGCTCTGTGTCCTCACTCCCGGCAGTTTCAGGTCCAGAAAGTAAGATTTTGTTCATTTTGTAAAGACAAAACAAATTCTGTCCTGGAGTGAAATCCGTTTGCCATGTTCTTGGCTTCTGTTATTTTTCAGCTGTGTGAGTTGGGAAATGATAGGTTAGCTGAGGGGATTCCCTGTGCTCTCTTCTCTGGGGGCCCGTAGGCCATGGGGGTGCCCAGGTCCTGGGGACGGGGGTCGGGAGGCAGCCAGTCTGAGGCCAATGGGGAGAGTGCGCAGTGCAGGCCTGAGCTCAGAGGAAGGCACTGAGGGCCAGGTGGGGTCCACTCGGGACAGAGCTGGGATGTGCAAGTCAGAACAGGTGACTTGAGTGTTGTTGTCACCTAGTGCTTGTGTTCCTGGGTGGGGATGCGAAACCTTAGGGAAGAAAACACAGCAAAACTAAGAATATACACCTTTGCTCATCGCACCTTCCGAAACCCAAACATCCGTGCCTCTTCAAGATTGCGTTTTATAGTGAACTCTCACACGTGTAGACCCAGCCAGGGGGAAGTCTGTCTGAGTTAGTGAGAAGCTTCCATAGAGAACACTAAAAAAAGTGCCATTTCATTAATTCAGGTAAATAAAACAGCCACAACCAAGTCCAGTGTTGTGGAACAGAGGATCTTAATGAATAAATCAGGGACCGGAGATTCACCGACCAGTAGGTTCACGTCTGAAGTACAGGAGGGTTCTGGTCAGCTCTTCTGTTTTTCTCACCAAGTCTAAGCACTGCCTCTGGAAGCTGGGTCACCCTTTCCACTGACGTTGTAAACTGCCTCGCCAGCCCAGCCTTTGAAAACGCTCCGATGCTGGAACAGTTGAGCCTGAGCTAGGGAGGCCTTCCTTTAACCCACAACAGGCCTGCTTCCTTAAGGCAGTCCTCACAACATTCCTAAGTCATTTGTAGGTGAGCCTTCCAGCTT
This sequence comes from Equus caballus, assembly GCF_041296265.1. NCBI lineage: Eukaryota > Metazoa > Chordata > Mammalia > Perissodactyla > Equidae > Equus > Equus caballus. The sequence goes on along the minus strand of NC_091699.1, from coordinate 52,393,463 downwards.
ACTGTCGGCCACCCCTCACCTCCACCCCCGGTGGCTCACTGGGTTCTCCTGGCATCGCTACCACCTTCATTTTACAGAGCAGACAGTGGCTTGGAGAGTGTTGTTTGTCTGTGGGTGGTCGTTGTGGTTAAGTAGAGCTGTCAGCGCTTGAACCCAGGACCGTGGGGACCCACAGGCCTTGCTGTCAGCCACTACATTAAATTACGTTTGCTTAGAATGTGCTAAAGAAAGGAAGCTGCTCTGTTCGTGGATCTTGGCCGCTGCCTTGGGGCTGGGTGACAACAAAGGTTGGGTTTTCGGATCCTCTCGAGTTGTGAGGCCTGTGCTTGGAATAGGGGAGGCGAGACTCAGTAGCGGGACGCACCCACAGGAGAGAAGTGGATCCAGAACTTGGATTAGAGATCTGTTCCTTCCTAAGGCCTTTGATCCCTGAATTTCTGAGCCGTTGATTGTCCCAGTATTACTTGTCATCTTCAGCATTTGTGTTTGAGTTGAATGAGTCAGCTGGATCTAAGGAAAAAGCTGAAGATCAAGAATGTGAGAAAGGAAGAGTGGGCAGATAGAAAGGAGATCAGTGGGCGAGAGAGAAATCCGGAAACAACCAAAATACATGAGCCGGGCAAAGGGCTGTGTGGGTTGGAAGAGAGCAGAGGGGCGACTTGTAATTGGTGTGTGATCAAAGGGACTGTGTCCATCTCTAGCAAACCCAGTTCTGCTGGGTGCACCAGAATTTGGACCCGACTTGGTTTCCCACATCCGACTTTGTTGATCCGATCAGAGGCCATGAAGTCCCTGACGGTGGGAGAAGGTCAGACTCTTCGTGCCTGTGACATTGATAGAGTCTGGGATTTTTGAGCTCTAGTGTAGAGGGTAACTCCAGTGTAACCTATACCATTAATTGCCACATCTACATTCCAAGAACCTGAGATTGTACATGCGTAAAAGTTTGGGTGGAAATCTGCCCCCTTTTCCCTCAGTAATCCCAGACCAAGGTGAGAGATTCGGTGGTACCCAGTGTGTTATCTGTCTCTTCAATTCTAAGAGGAGAATGGAGAGTGCTCTGATACGCCAGGGGGCACGACACCCTAATTAGCATGAAGATGTTGTACCGTGTGCCTCATCTCAGAGCCAGAGTCCTGGATTTAGGGAGTAGGATCTTACATGGGGGTCTGAACTTTATTCTGGCATCATAGACACTGCCTGGGTCTCCTTGGCACTCTTGTCTTGGCTAAGAGCATCTCTTCTTTTCTCTAAATGTTTGTCCCCAACTCTGGCCCTGTGATGGTTAATCGCATGTGTCAACTTGACTAGGCCATGGGTGCCCAGATGTTTGGTCAAACATTATTCTGGGTGTGTCTGCAAGGGTGTTTCTAGATGGGAGTAGCAGTTCGTGGACTGAGTAAAGCAGATTCCTCTCCTTAGTGTGGGTGGTCCTCACTCAATCAGTTGAAGGCCTGAGTAGAACAAAAAAGCTGACTGTCTGGGATGTAAAGGAATTTCCTCCTGCCTGACTACCTTCGCAGGGACATCATTGTTTTCCTGCCTTTAGACTGAAACTGTACCATCAGCTCTTCCTGGGTCCCCAGGTTGCAGACTGCACCTCTTGGGACTTGTCAGCCTCCATAGTCACGTGAGCCAATTCCAGCCTCCATAGTCACGTGAGCCAATTCCTTATACTAAGTCTCCCTTTTTCTGTACACACACACCCCCTGTCGGTTCTGTTCCTTGTGAGACCCCTGACTGATACTGGCTCTTTCATCTTCCTTCTCTTTCCTTTCCCTCCTTACTTCCTCTCTCTTGTCTCCCCTCACTGACAATTTCTATTGCACCCGCCATTTCCATTGGTGTTTCTTTGCCTCTGACACAGGTTGTAATACGAACCACTGTTTGTGGAGTATTTGCTCTGTCCTCATGCCCCCTCATTTACCTCCCAACCACCCTCATTTACACAAGAGGAAGTGTGGTCTCAGAGTGGTCACACAGCTGGTGCGTGATGGGGGCTGGGGTCCTAACTCAGGAGCATGTGTCTCCGTGGTGTATGTTCTTGCCCCTGCATCTGTAGTCCTCTCCCTTTACTGTGCATCATGCACGGTCATGAGGTGCCCATTACGATGCAGACCCGTGGCTCCACCTGTGCGTGATTCCTGAAATCTGTGGAGCCGAGGCCCAGGCATGCGCCTGCACGAGGAGTATCCCGGGGCCCTGATGCAGCCAGCTGGGAACTTGTCTGTGGCCCTGCAGCTGGCCGCGCCACCCACCCCTCTTTACCTTTGTTTGGCCTCCAGCTCTCGGGATGCTTTCCTGAACTCTCGAGTCTCACAGACCAGTATGGCAACCACGGCCATGTGTGACTTTTGGGCACTTGAAAGGTTGCTAGTGTGACTGAGGAATTGAAACTATTATTTTATTTTAATTAAAGTTTAAAATTAAATAGCCACATATGGCTAGTGGCTGCTATATTGGACAGTACGGGTAAAGTGTCTAGTTGCTAAACCAGAGTTCACTTATTCATAAGAAATGATCAGTGAAGTTTATTATTTTTAGTACCTTATATGTCACAAAGGTAATATAGTCACATTAATTGACCCTAAATGAAGGATTTGTTTTTGGTCTCTCAATTTTATTCCATTACTCTAGTCAATTATCTTTTAAAGAGATTTAATTAATAAAAAAAAATTGTATTTATCCATGCAGTTACTATTTCCGATCCTCTTCATTCCTTTGTTTAGATCCAGATTTTCACCTGATACTATTTGCATTCTGCTTAAAGGACTTCCTTAAATTTTTTTTTTTGTAGTGCACATCTGCTGGTGATGAATTCTTTTGGCTTTTTGTATGTCTGAATTCATCTTTATTTCACTTTTGGTTTTAAAGGATATTTTTTGCTGGGTTATAGAATTCTAGGTTGATAGTTTTTTCTTTCACTTCTTTAAAGATGTTGTTCCATTGTTTTCTATCAGAAGTCCGATGTCATCTTTATCTTTGTTTCTCTGTCCATAATATCTTTTTTCTGTGGCTGGTTTTAAGACTTTCTCTTTATCGCTGATTTTGGGAAATTTGATTATGATGTCCCTTGGTGTACTTTTCGTGTTTCTTGCGCTTGGGGTTTGTTGAGCTGCTTAGATCTTTGAGTTTATAGTCTTCATCGAATCTGGAATGGGTTTGGCCGTTATTTCTTCAAATTTTTCTCCCTCTCCTTCAAAGCCTCTAGTCACTCCTTTATTAACCATCTTGAAATTGCCCCACAACTCAGTTATGCTGTTTTCATCTTTCAGATTCTTTCCCTCTCTGTTTCATTTTGGATAGTTTCTATTGCTCTGCCTTTAAATTCACCAATCTTTCCTCCTGCGATGTGTCATCTAATCCCATCCAATGTATTTGTCCTCTCAGATATTTTAATTTTCATTCCTAGCAGTTCAGTTTGGGCCTTTTAAAATATATTGCATGTTGCTGTTTAACTTTTTGGACATATGGAATAGTAACAATAACCTGTAACGTCCTTCCCTACTGATTCTATTATCTGTCAGATCTGGGTTCATTTCCGTAGACTGACTATTCTGCCTGTTATAGTTCGTGTTTGCCTGCCTCTTTGCGTGCCTGGTAATCTTTGACTGAATGCTGCACATTGAGAATTTTACCTTGTTGAGTCCTGGATGTTTTTGTGTTCTTTTAAATCTTCTTGAGCTTTGTTCTGGAATGCAGATAAGTTATTTGAAAACAATGTTCCTTTCTAGTCTGGCTTTTATGATTTGTTTGGTGAGTTTGATGCAGAGCTCAGTCTAGGGCAAATTATTCTGCACCCCCAGGGCAAGACCTTCCTGAGTGTTTAACTCAGGACCCCAAGGACTGTGACTTTTCCCAGTCGGGCTGGTGGGAATAGGCACTGTCTCTGCCCTTGTGAACACAAGCACTGTTCTCTCTCACCCCTGGCCGTGGGTAGTTGCTTCACACGCCTGTGCTGATCCCTGCTCTGCTGCGTACTCAGCAGAGACCCACTGCAGATCTGCAGGATTTTTTTTCCCTGTGTGGCGTTCTCTTTTCTGATCCAGATGATAATGGTCTGGAGTAGTGGGAAAGGAAAATGAAAAGAGAATGGATTTGTAAAACTGTAGGAAAAAGAAGACTTGGCGGTGGCCAGTGAGAAGTGAATGGGCGTGTGGCGCAGTGCTGCTCAGAGTGTGGTCCTCGCAAGGAGAGGAGCACGGAAACTGAGAACGTTTAGAAGCTTTTATAACAATTCAACTGAGTAATTTGGGGCTTGGATTTTATGTTTCATTTTTCCACATTATTGTTCTTTACAGGAAAATAAGTCTGACAGATGGAAATTAAAGACAAAAACCCCACAAACCTGGCCCGTTACCACTGGTAAACTGAGAGGGCAGGAGTGACCTGGAGGGTTTGGACAGAGAGGGAGATGTAGCTGGATGTGGCTTTGGGCTCAGGTAGGTTTCAGTTGAGGAGACAGAGGGTCCCTGAATCCTGGCCACAGTAACTTACGCCACATACTTAGGATGAGCCCTCCATGTGCTGGTTCCCCACCAAGATCCCAAGTTTTGTCCTCTCCACCTCAGCCTCCAGCAGGGAACCCAGGGGCTTGGGTAACCGGCCAGCCTCTCATTTCTGGGAAGTGGCAAAGGCAAGGAGCCCACCCTGGGCGTTTCCCTCTCTCCTCTTCTGCCTCGTTCCTCAGCCCGTGGCGGCTGGATGAGCCTGTGGAATCAAGGTTGATCTCTTTCATTTGAGCTGAACCAATTTGGTTGGTTTCCTTCTGTTGCTTTGTTATTAGCAATACCTTTTAAGAGTTAACCTATTCTGGAAAAAGCTGTTTGAAGAAGTAGATAAGGTAGAACCTTGTGCAATGATGCAAATGTTCCACAGCTGCCCTGGCCACAAGTGGTCCTCAGGGACTTGAAATGTACTTGTTCAAGTACTTGAACTGAATTTTTGTTACTTTATTTTAATCAATTCAAGTTTACGTATGAATAGCCACGTATGGCCAGTAGCCACTGTGGACACTCAGGCAGGAGTTACCAATTGGGGTGTTATAATAAAAACACAATCTGAACAATTGCTCGTTCTTACTTTTCTCAGAGACTCTGCTCATTGTCAGGAAAACCTTGCATTTTTACTTTTTAGGGAGGTATTTCGGAAACTGAAATCTGTGGTAAAGTCTTACAGCTAAGGGCCCTTTACTTTTCCAGAATAGGTAAGTTGTTTCTCTTTCTAGAGGCAGGGAGAATGGGGAGATTTGCAAGTTTAGTGTTATTTGTCAGATTCAGGGGCTGACCTCTCTTTGTGACACGCTCAACTGCTGTTTCCTTACTGGCTATACTGGCTTCAGCCGTATTTTTCTCTTTTCAACTGAAGGTGCCCCAAAGGCAAATAGAAAATATTCATTCACTGCAGCTATGGGAAGAGGCTTTTTGGAGTGGATTCTTGATGAGTCTGTGTATTTATTAATCAATCTTTTATAAGCTATTGTGATCAGAAAAGAAAGAGCAGTTCAACTACTATATTCTAAAGTTCTGGAAGATCCATTTGGTATATTTTTAGTGTGCATATCACTAGCTGTTTCTGGTGCAGGGAATTCCTCTGCGGGAAGCAGTATGATTCTGCCACTAGAATTGTAAAGATGTAGTGGTGACGCGCTTTCCCCTCAGCAGCTCTCTGTTGGATGCTAACTGTTCAGGGGTGGTGTAGGTCTTAGCACTTCTGTTTGACCAAGATGAATCTCATCAGGGGGAAGTGCTGGTGCAGAGGCAAGCCTGAGGCACAGCCTCACACAGTGGTTCTCAGGGTGTGGTCCCTGCACCAGCACAGTCAGCGTCAGCTGAGAACTTACTAGAAAGGCAAATTCTCAGGCTCTTCCCAGACATACTAAATCAGAATCTGAGGATGGGGCCCGGCAATCTGTGTTTTAACAAACCTGCCAGATGGTTCTGAAACGTGCTACAGTTTGAGAACCGCTGGCGTAATGTTTTGGTGTTTGCCCCTTGACCATTCCATCTGGTTTTCTGTCTACATGAGCTCTGGCACAGCACGGCTGGCTCCAAGTATGTGCCACCATCGGGAGTGAGTGAGGACAGTGAAATTCGTCCCCACTCAAGGGAGTAGTGTGGGGAAGAGGTTTGATTGGGAAGGCCAAGAAATCCACCTCCTTCCCCAGTCTGAGAGAGAGTCCTTTTGGGACAAAGTGATGGTGTAGTGTGGTGGGGAGAGTGTTGACTTTGCACCAGCGAGACCTGGTGCAACTCTTCTGCCAATTAGTTTTAGCCACATGGGCAATTTTGCCTGATCTCTTTAGCTTTTGTTTCTCTATCTGAAAAATGAAGATTCAGTAAAACTCTATAATGTGATAAGTGGAGTTAAACTGCCCAAAATGCGAGGTAACATTATTGCGGGATTAATGAAATGACCCGAGCCGACCTCCTCTGCTAGCCAGCCTGGAGTTCTCAGAGGGCCGCGTGCTGTTCCGACCTGTCCTGGTCCTGGCTGTGGTTTGGCGCCACCTAGTGGCGCTTGGCTGCTCTGGCTTTGATGTCAAGGAGGAGGGTTCTGGGCCCTGCGCTTGATTGGAATTTGCAGGACAGCGGCAGGCAGTGATTCCAGGAATTTCCAGGTTAGTAGGTGTCTGTTTCGGTGGCCGGATGTGGAGTGATCCAGCCTGGAGAGTACTTTCTCTGCCTCTCTGCTTCTCAAGGCGAGGTTGCTTGCCGTTTCTGCCTGGCCTCGCCTCCCTCAGAGTGCCTGCGCTGGAGATGGGCGTTACTCATGAATCAAGTTATATCCACGTGGGCGCCATTATCAGGGACTTTTGCAGAATTGTCTAGATGGTTAAGGATATACGATGTAGGTACAGTGCCCAAGACACAGAAAACACTTTAAAACATGGAAATTCCCGTCTCTGTTCCCTGGGAGGGAGAGAGAAACAGGATTCCATGAGCATTCAGTGGTGCGGGCGGGCTCATGGCAGAATGCAACGAGCCTTCACTTCAGAGCAGACACCCCTGGGTTCCCAGCCTGCCCACTTACTACCTGGGCCAGCCGCTCGGAGCCTTGAAATTTATGAAATGGAGATGATAATGTTTAACCTCTAAGTATTGTGTTTTTATGGAGAGAGAAGGAAACCGAAAGAGTTGGGAGCCCCCCCAGGTGTCATTCCTAGTGATTTCCAAGAGCAGTCAATTCCCGCGTCCTTGCACTGCTCCACGGTGTTGGCCTGCGATGGGTTTATTTCTGCCCGTTTCTTGGGCGAACGCTTTCCACGCTCGCTGAGCCTAGAGCAGGTGACGGGGAGTGAGTTTTGGACGTCTCTTGAAGAGGCGTGTGGCAGCGCAGGGGCAGGAAGGGGGGCTAATGATGCAATAACAGGGGTGTTTTTTGAACATCTTTAAAACCTTTTTAATACATGAAAATTCTAAATACAGTACTTGAAACTTAAAAGGCAGTCTACACATGTTAGTTTTTTTCTCTCACTCTGACAAAACACAAACTAATAGATTTGGATGTGAGATCCAGTTTGAAAACTCAGGTGGTCTTTTAAAACTTTAGTGAAAACTGGAGTTTGAGGCCTTCAGACCAGACTAAGGCCTCACCTTCTCAGGGCTGCGGGAGAGTCCTCAATTTTTTTTTTTTTTTGAATAAAGGAAATGCAGATGCAGCCTCTGAGCCCCTCCCCTGGCCTCTGGGGTCTGGACATGGGGCTCCTCAGCTCTCGGAGCTCCTGGCAGCAAGAGGATTTGTCTGGCCAGCTGGGCAGTTTTTCAAATGATGATCAAAGTAACACCTACCCCTTATTAAAAGTTTGGGGATGGATTGTAATTAGTCTTTAGGTAGTGAACACAATGTAATCAACACAGACATCGAAATATAATGATGTACACCTGAAATTTATGTAATGTTATAAACCAGTGTTACTGTGATATAAATAAATAAAGTTTGGGGAAGCGTAGGAAGGTATAAAAAAGCAAGCAACTAGTGAACGAGGCCCCCCCACCTCCCCCCCACTCCCCCCCAATCATGCAGCTACGGTGTCTCTCTACTCAGAGGCACTGTCACTCTTGGCCAGATTTCCTTTCCAGTCCTTTTTCTTTGAATTCCTTCTTTGTGTAGTTGAGATACACAATTTTTAGATCTTACTTTTTAACTTTTCACATTATTACATAAAGATTTTCTTTTAAAAATTAAAAAGAAAGTATTATTTTTCAGATTATAAATATATAATTCTAGGAATTAGAATTCCCCATGGCACAGCGGTTAAGTTCGCACGTTCTGCTTCTCGGTGGCTTGGGGTTTGCCATTTTGGATCCCGGGTGCGGACATGGCATCGCTTGGCAAGCCATGCTGTGGTAGGCGTCCCACATATAAAGTGGAGGAAGATGGGCACGGATGTTAGCTCAGGGCCAGTCTTCCTCAGCAAAAAGAGGAGGATTGGCAGCAGTTAGTTCAGGGCTAATCTTCCTCAAAAAAAAAAAAAAAAAAGAAATGTGTGAAGCAAAAGGCGACATTTCTCTCTAACACCATCTTCCAGTGTACCTTGTACTAGAAAAAATTTTTTAAGTATTGAAATGTATAAAGTACTAAGTGAAATTTTGCTTTAATACAACCTGTCAGTGCTATATAATACTAGATAAATTGAAAAAAGAAATTTATAAAATAGAAAGTGAAATTTCCGTGTAATAGTATCTACCAGTGCTACCACTGTTAGTTTTAGTGTGCAATCTTCTAGGTTTTTTTTCATGTCAGTGGTGTGTGTGTCTATGTGTATAAGTTGCTGAAATGGAATTGTGCTATAAATACAGTTGTCTAGCTTGCTTTTTTCACTTACTAATGTATTTTGAATATCCTTCGATAGTATAAACATTTTCCAATATCACTAAAACGCTTGCATGGCATTTTAAATGGCTCCATAATATTTCATCATTGAGATGTACTGTGTTTATGTGACCATTTCTCTGAGGCTGTCAGTTTGGGTCTGAGTAAACATTTATTCGCATTTCTGAATCTTTCCCTCAGCTAAGTCTCAGACAACCCCGGTAAATCAGAGAGAAACATTTTCAAGTTTCCTCTCTAGGGAGAGTTTATCATTTTGCACTCATGTCAGTAGCTTACAGAATTATGCAGTGACAGCAATCACAAACGAATGTGATCATTTAAAAAATCTTGGTTGATATCTGAAGTGAAAAACTCTTGCTTAATTTGTGTTTGTTAGAATACTAACAGTTCAATGCGTTGGCATGTTTAGTGATCTTCCTCTATGATTTTTGGAACAGAGATGAGAACAAAAAATTAATTCCCACTCAGATGCCTTAGAACTCCCTGGACCCCATTCCAGGATCCAGAGCTGGGTGTTCCCCACGCATGGGGTCAGAAGCTTCCTCTCTCTCTAGGAAGTCCTGTGCCGGGTCCAGACGGCTTCCTTGCTCCCTCTAGTGGCCTCGTCAGCAGCTGCAGCCTCCCCTCCTTTCCTCTCATCAGAGCCCGATTCGCCCCTGTGGGAAATCCCAGAAGGGAGCCGCAAAGGGAGCTCCACAGACGGGGCTGGACCTGGGCTTCATTTGCGGTCAGACTATGTGGGGATTGTTTTCCTTTATGGCTGGGCAGCTCCTGCTAGGGTGGGCTGTCTGTGTCCTTGTCACCTTGGCTGCTGGGGAGGGACTGGAGGTGGCAGATCAGCTCTCACTCTGGTGCGTGGTGGGGACAGCAGGTGGCAAGGATGCTCAGTTGGTTCTCCTTCTCCTTTCTAAACCTTTGAGTCCTCTGGAATCTTTTTATAGAGGGGAAAGTTATAAGTAAAGTAATTAAAATTAACTTCCGTGCTGCCAGGGGGTTCTGTTAGTGAACCCTGAAATCATGCAGCTGTAGGCGCTCATTCTTGTTACCGTAGTGTAGCAGAATCAGGAAATGCTTGTCAAGATTCTAGAATGGGACCCTTCTAGAAGAGAGGGTAACTAACTTTGAAGGAGGGACGGGAGAGAAGGTTTGGAGAGCTAAAGACTTGTTGCCTTCTAGCATACTTTAATACTCCCTCACTCCTTAAAATTTGTTTCAGGCTATAAAAATAATATAGTCATTGTAGGAAAAAAACTAATCAAAAATCATCAATTTCCTATACTCAGTCTTTTTTTATGGCTGCATAATAGTACATATGCCATAACTTATTTGATAAGAATTAGACATTTGGTTGATGCTTATTTTTTGTAAGGTATTATAAATGATGCTGAGATGAAAATCCTTCCAACAGTCTGACTCTGATTATTTCCCTAGGATAAATTTCTGCAGTGGGATTTTTGGGTTAAAGTAATCTGAACTTTCTAAATTCTGTTGATTTTTTTTTTTTTCTTAAAGATTGGCACCTGGGCTAACAACTGTTGCCAATCTTTTTTTTTTTCTGCTTTATCACCCCAACCCCCCCCCCCCGTCCCACCCCCCATCCCCCCTCCCCGTACACAGTTGTATATCTTAGTTGCAGGTCCTTCTAGTTTTGGGATGTGGGACACAGCCTCAACGTGGCCTGATGAATGGTGCCATGTCCACGCCCAGGATCCAAACCCTGGGCTGCCGCAGTGGAGCGCGCGAACTTAACCACTTGGCCACGGAGCCGGCCCCGAAATTCTGTTGATATTTAATATCAAGTTTTCTCTTAAAAGCTTGTTTTAGTGTCTACTGTCCCTGCAGGGTGGAGCGTGTCTGTCTGTCAGTGTTGTTACTAAAACTGAGTGCTATTCCTTTTGCCCTTTGCCAGTTGGATAGACAAAGCATGGTATGTTCTTTTAATTTGCAATGTAAAAAAAAATCGTGAGAGAGGCCGGCCCCATGGCTGAGTGGTTAAGTTCACGCTCTGCTTTGGCGGCCCAGGGTATCACCGGTTTGAATCCTGGGCATGGACCTAACACAGCTCATCAAGCCATGCTGAGGTGGCGTCCCACAGAGCACAACCAGAAGGACCCACAACTACAATGTACAACTATGTACTGGGGGGCTTTCGGGAGAAGAAGAAGAAGGAAAAAAACCAATTGGCAACAGATATTAGCTTAGGTGCCAATCTTAAAAAAAAACAACAAAACTACAAGAAACTACTTAGGAAATAATCCTTATTTACCTGCTACCCAGAATGCACAAACATTTATATGTTGTCATTTTGGTTTATTTTTAATAAGGGAAGTAGACTATTACAGATAAATTGGAGTCATCTTGGTTCCCCTGCTTGTGTCATTTCCCCCTTCCCAGGGCAGCTGCTCTCATGAATTGAGTGTCTGGATCCTTCCAGTCCCAGCTTTTATACTACTACCGCATATACAAGTATCAATAAACAGTAAATAGTACTAGTTTGTGTGTGTATGTATGTGTGCTTGCTTTAACTTACATATGTACTCTCTCTCATATTAATGCATCCTTGAGCTATTTTCCTTATTTGCACGAGTATGTTTAGTTCGGTTCATAATATGTTCAGATCTAGTTCATTCATTTTGGTTGCTGTATAGTATCACATCTATTAAGTATAGTCCACATTCTTCCTCAACATACTGATCAGTTTTTTTCTATTGGTGAAGATTGCAGATGCGTCTGGGTTTCTAGGTTTCATTTCAGTGCTGCAGGGAGCATCTGTATGTGCACCTCCCTCTGTGCGTTGGGAGGTCTCTTCTCAAGGGGCGTCTCTGGGAGTGCGTTGTGAGTAATGTGAATTTTCAGCTTTATGGGCTCTTGAAAAATTCTTCCCAAAGTGGTCGTGCCAATCGACAGTCCCACCAGCAGTGTGAAAGCGTTCCTCTTGTCCCACACCTGCACCAGGACACGGGTTGGGTGTCAGGCTCCATGAGTTTTGCCCATCTGGGAATGAGATAGCATCTCATTGTGGTTTTAATTTGCAGATCTGGATTGCTGGTGGGATTGAACATCTTTTTGAATGGTTATTGCCTAGAGTTTAACAGGTTTTCTCTTCTCTGCACCTTCCCTTCCTATTCTTGGCTCATTTTTTCCACTGGATTACTTGTCTTTTTCCTACAATTGTTGGTGTTCTTTGTATGTTTTGGATACTGGCACCTTGTTTTATGTGTTGCAGCCATCTCTGATCCCTGGTTCACCTTTCCTTTTATTTCTTCAACTTAGCATTCATGGCCCTCATTTAGACCATTGCCAAGCCCTCCTAGTATGAAGCCGAGTGGAAATTGCAGTTACATCCTCAAGGAATGTAGCATATACTCAGAGTATTAAAAAGTTCTGTAGGAACCAATCCGAGGGCTGGGGAGACATTGCGATGACAGCGAATCTGGCAGCAACTAACACCACACAAAGAAGGGTCTGACCAGGCCAGGAGGGGGGCCTTGCTGATGGGTGGGGCACAGAGGCAGGACAGTGGTGGTCAGCCCCTCCTTTCCACACCTCAGCCTCCATGTCTGCAGCCCATGGCCAGAGGTGCACTCCTCTCTGCTCCTCCCCGTGTTCTCCCCACGTGGCCTCACGTCCGCCGGCCTCTGACCCTCCTTCCTCCTTGCTGTTGAGCAGTTTGGCTTTTCAACGATTTTGTCTTTTAAACTTTGTGTTTGTTATTTTGTGTTGTACAGAAGTTTAGATTTTTGATGTCCTAGTTACGTCTTTACCATTATAAGATGTGCTTTTGATGTCTTACCTAAGAAATCCTTTTCCATGCCAACGTCAAAGACAGCTGTGTGTATTTTCTTATAATAGTGTTTGTTTTTCACGCTGGGGTCTTTAATCCGTCTGGAGGTTTTTGCTTTTTGAAGTTAAATTTACTTCCCCTTTTGTGGCTTTTCCTCTGCATCAATGCTTTCAGATCCCTTTCTGAGCTCCAACACATCTGTATCGCCAGTTTCTTCTCCGTCGCCCTGTGCTCTTTGCCTGCTCTGGGAAGTCACAGGCTGAGGGCACGCAGTGTTGCTGAGGGGGTTTCTGTGTGTCTTGTGCACTGTTAATGTTTGCGACGTTGGTGATTTTGGTTTCCTGTGGACCCTAGCCCCAAGGGGTTTGATTCCACTAGTGTTTAGAATTCATTCAGTTTTCGAAACTCCCACGGAGTCTGTCACATATGTTTTGTGCCTGGCCCTGCAAATGCTCTCAGATCTGGGAAGCGCTGAGTCTCCGGGGTCTGTGGTATTGATGCTCCCGCTTACCTTAAACACATGGCCCCACTGTGTTTTGTCATAAGAGATCAAAGCAGTTGACAAAGTATGTTATTCTTGTCAGTGTCCTACCTCTATGGAAACTAAAGTTACGTCTTGAAGGAGGCAGAGTGTTTTGAATTTTTTTCTTTCCTGCCCATCCCATTTAGATCAAGGGAAAACAGGAAAAATCATCTTTCCAACAATGTATGTTTTCAGTAGTTTAGATGAAAAAAGACATGAAAATGAGGAAAATAAGAGTTGACCAGCTTATAGGATTTTTCTGATAGGTTGTCACCAGTGTCCTTGGGTGAACATTTCAAAGGTGATGGTCTTAAATGGCTGTGGGAAACAGCAGCTTCACCAGAGACTGTTGCCCGGTACCCCTACTTGTGTGTGCCCCTGCCGTCCTGTCACCACGTGTCTCGCTGGCTTCTTTCTCAGCAGAGAGGAAGCGCGAGAAGTGGACGCAGGATGATTCCCAGGTCAGCCCTGGGTCTTCCTGCCAAGGAGCACCCACCAGGGGACCCTGTGTTTTGCCTTCTGCCCACCCATTGCCAAGGGCCACAGTGGCTGCAGTAACCAGAAATGGTTATCGACAGCTGGCATTTTCTGCATGTTTATTTCTGCTTTAAAAGATTTTTCCTTTCTTTTCTCCCTCTCTTCACTGCATATTAACATTTTCTTTCTACCCTGCCCTTGTGTTTCCTCCTTAGGCCGGAAGCTGAGAGGAAAAGCCTTTTATTTTGTCAATGGCAAAGTGTTTTGTGAGGAAGACTTCCTGGTGAGTTTGTCACCCAAGGGTCCCCCGCCCCGTCCTGACCAGAGTCAGTGGGGAGCATGTGGAGGGTCCGGGCTGGGCAGAAGGGGTGGGTTCTCCCCATGATGCCCAGCGCCGTTGGAAAGCTGCACTGATGGAGAAAGAGGTCTGACTTCCCTTCTGTAGATGGCTGGGGTGGCCCATGTTCCCGAGGCAAATGACAAACTGCAGAGCTCTGTGCTTTGAAGGGACTTTGGGGTCACTTGGCCTGTCCTCTTGTTGTTTCGCCCATTTCTGCCTACTCCACATCCCTGAACCTCTGCACTGGGATGGGGCCCTCCTCTTCTCATCCCGCCTGCTCTCCATGTGACTGCAGCCTCTCCACATGTCGAAAGTCCATCCGTGTGCCACTGATGCCCAGATCTGAGCTCCAGCCCCAGCAATACCCCTGAGGCCAGCTGCTGACATCTCACTGCCCACTGGACAGTCCCCTGGGCTGTCCCTTCACACTTCACTTGTCTGAAGCTGAAACATCACCCTGCCTGGCTCCTTATCTCTGAGAACAGTCTCCCAGGGTCGTCCTCTACCCCTCCTCCTTCTCGTCTCTCCCAGAATGAGGCTAACATTGAGCCCTGTGCCACTCTGTCCTCCCTGGGCCTGCTTAGCTCACAGTCACCGTGGCTCAGCCCAGCTAGCCTAAGGGCCTCCTCCACTCTGTGTGTGTGGTAGCAAGCGGCCTGCCTAGGCCCCACGTCTCCAGGGTTTGAGCATGGGCAGAAGCTCTGCGGTCCGGAGCTGCCTGCTCCCTGGCCTCGTGTCTCGCTTACTCTGCTGCTTGCCCTTCTCTGCACGCCGCACAGCCTCATACCTTCATGCCTCTGCTTGTGCCATTTCCCCTGCTTGGAACGTCTTCACCCTTCCTTTGCCCCGGCAGCTTCGACAGCCTGCCTGTCCCCCTGCCCCTACAGTGGAGCATCCCCATCTGTGCTGGCCAGGGTTGCCCTGGTGGAGCAGTGAGCGCCCTGCATCGCGTCCCTTTACAAGTCTTTCCCCTACTTGACCGTAAGCTCCTGGGGAGGCAGGAATGCGCCCCTTCCCCTTTACATCTTCAGATCCTAGCACATCACCAAGCACAGTGCTGCTCGGTGAGTGTAGCTGAACCGACCCTGCATTCAGGGATCAGGAGCTGAGACCCGGACATGGCTCAGGCCCAGCTTCTTTGTGAATGTGAGGGTTGATTCATTATGGCTCGTGTTTGCCAGTAACACACCAGCAAACCCAACCTGGCTTAGTAAAAAGGAAACGCATTCCAGCGCTGCGCCCTGAGTCATTTTCTCTTCAGTCTGTGGCCCCGGCTCTTGCCTGTTGGCTTGTCTCAGGCCTCCTGAGGGCCACATGGTGGCAGTACTCCAGAGTCGACATTCTCTGTTCCAAGTCAGAAGGCCTGAGTGCCTGTCATGGTCCTGCAGTCTCACCGGTTCTCACTGGGTCACGTGCCCGTCCTCGGGCAAAATCATTGGTGCTGGAGGAACGCGAGGCTCTGATTGGCCAGGTCTGCATCAGTGCCCTCCTTGGGACACAGCATGGGGTCAGCCCCGGGAATCACTGGGGACCCTAAGGTGGGTGTGGGATGTCTGCTACCCCTAGAATGGGGAGGGGGCCCGGGCAGCAGAAACCTCCACTACATTACCTGGTGTAGAGTGGCAGAAAGTTTCCCTTTTTCTTTTTCCCTTCCTTCCTTTCCATTTTCCCCCATTAAGTGTTTGCAATATCTAAGCTTCTAGTATCTTCCAGTGCATAGTATCTAGTGTATTTTCTGAGGTGAGTTCTTCATCTCTTTCAAGACTCCAGCTGTGTGTGTGTGTTTTGGTAAGGTAAGGAAGATCAGATTTATTGAGTTTCTCAAAGCTAACTATAAAAGCCATTGGCTTTTTAACCAGAATCAGACTTGAATTTGAATGCTATCCTTACCTCTTATAGACTGTGTGACCTTGAGAAGTTCACTTAACCTCTCTGAGCTTCTCTTTGCTTCCACTGAGAAATGGTACAGTATATACCTTGCAGAATTGTTTTAAGGATGAGATCAGTGGTCTCAAACATGAGCATCCCTCGGACTTCCTGATGGGCTTGTGAAAACAGTTGCCAGGTCCCACCCACTGAGTTTTCAGTTTGGTAGGTGTAGGGTGGAGCCCAAGACTTTGCATTTCTAACAAGTTCTCAGGGGGTGCCAGGGAACTCCTCCTTGAGAACCGCTGATTTCGAGATGAAGGCGTCTCCATGCACAGCCTCTTACACGGACCTGGTGTGTTGTGGGTGCCTGGATGGAGCTGTTGTAAGGGCGAGTGGTCTTAGCGTTTGTAATACAGAGGATATTCCGTCATTCATCACACAGCTGTGTTGTCCTTGGGGAAATGACAGATTCCTATACAGAGTGACACATCTTTCTGAGAACTGCCTTGAACTCCTCTTGGCTGGCGGGGAGGTGGCTGGATCCATCTGCCCCGCCAGGGCTGACTTGCTCTGCTCTCTCCTCTGCAGTACTCTGGGTTCCAGCAGTCTGCGGACAGGTGTTTTCTTTGTGGACATCTGATCATGGACATGGTGAGTAGGGTCAGCCGACCAAGACAATAGTGTGGTGGGCGGGAGAAGCATTCAGAGAAAAAAGAAATTCATAATTGAGAGCGCTATTTCCTCCCTTGATTTTTGCCTACAGCTGGCTTTATTAAAAGAAGACCCTATGCAACGCAGCTTGCCTGCTCTAGTAGAACACACGTTGTTGGCTTTTATTGGTATTAGCATCCTTAACCGTCCGGTCCACGCAATGTCGTGTTTCTCGTGTGGCTCTCTCCTCTGGGCTGTCCGGATCACACTGGCCTCCCTCCAATTTTCTGTGATCCTTGTGGTGTCCCGGGTGAGATGGCAAATGGAGTCTGTTTTCACCGCACAAACCTCAGCTCCCTTGAGTCGGGTGCAGAAAGTCAGGTAAACACGGTGGTTTTTCCCTGTGTTCTGCCCCACTCAGTCTGGTCCTAAGATGAGTTTTGGGGCAGTGGAGCAAGGAGTAAGTTTTATACATTTTGTCCCTCGCTCAGCCACCGGCTCTCTAAGCTTGTCTCGGGCCTCAGTGTCTTTCTCTCTCAGTGGGGACAGTTCTTCCTGCCTGGCTTCCTTATAGAGTAAGGTGGGGAGGTTAATGAATACAGAGTTTTTATTCTGTCTCAGGATCAAATCGTTCACCATTGGAGATTGGTCCCGTAGAATTTCTTTAATATACTAGTGAGAGAAAATGATTGTATTTCATTCTTTTAGTTGGAAAGACTTATTAAATCTCTCGCTAAGCTGACCTATTAATTCCATTCTGGAGAAGGGAATTGCTAATCATTGATTTTTTTTTTCCTTTTACCTTTTTATTGAGAAACGACTCAGAGTAAAGGGTGTACATCTTAAGTGTACAGCTGAATGAATTGTTGCATATGCATATACCTACGTAACCACCACCCAGATCAAGATGGAGAACGTCTCCTCCATCCCACACCCTAGAAATTTCCTTCTCATCCTCCTCTCAGACAGTGCCCCCCTCCGTCAGAGGTACCCACTATTCTGACCTCTATTGCCCCAGATTCGTTTTGCTGGTCCCGGAACTTCATATAAATGGAATCACACAGTATAGACTCCTGTGGGTCTGTCTTTTCTCACTTAGAAAAATGTTTTTGAGATTCGTCATGTTGTCGCCTGTGTTGCTAGTTCATTTATTTTCCTTGCTAAGTAGAATTTCGCTGTATGGATATAGCAGTTTGCTTATCCATTCTCTGCTGATGGGGATTTGAGTGGTTCCCAGTTTTTGGCTATTTATGAATAAAGCTGCTTTGAACACTCTTAGGCATGTCTTTGATGGACATAAACACTCCTTTTTGCTGGCTTTATGCTAATGTGTATAAAACAACAGTGGATCAGAGCCGACCCTGTTCCTGAGAGAACCTGCGGTCGGCTGACTCTGACATAGCACAGCTGAGCTTAGCCCAAGAGAGCTGTGTCCTCGCTAGTAGCTCATGCCTCAGTGGGAACATGGCCCTCCACCATTCCTCCCATGGGGGCCAGGCAGGTAGGAGCCACACACCCTCAGCCTGACCTTCCCCAAGTGCCTGCCAGACTTTAGCAGAATTTGTCCTTGAGGGGCCGGCCCTGTGGCCGAGTGGTTAAGTTTGCACACTTCACTTCGGCAGACCAGGATTTCGCTGGTTCGGATCCTGGGCACGGACATGGCATCACTCCTCAAGCCATGCTGAGGCAGTGTCCCACATAGCACAACCAGAAGGTCCTACAACTAGAATATACAACTATGTACTGGGGGACTTTGGGGAGAAGAAGGGGAAAAAAAAAGAAGATTGGCAACAGATGTTAGCTTAGGTGCCAATCTTCAAAAAAAAAAAGAATTTGCCCTTTATTTTAGAGTCCTTCTGAAAAACTCACTACATATGAGGTCAGCAGTGTCCAACTTTATGAACATGACTATAGGCTCTTCTTATTTCTGGGTGTCCTAAGCCGCCTTTGGGCCTCAGGGTATTTCATTTATCTATGGTGCATGACAAACCACCCCAAAACTTAGTGGTTTAACACCACAGTGGTTTATTATTTATCATGATTCCATGGGTCAGGAATTCAGCTAGAGCTCAGCAGGGCGGTTCTTCTGCTCTGTGTGGCATTGACTGGGGTGTCTTACTCAGCTGTGCTCAGCTAATGGCACAGTTGGACAGCCAAGATGACCTCTCACCCTCCAGGCTTCCCTCCCTGTGGCTGACAGTCTTAGTCAGTAGTCTAGCTTGGGCTTCCTTATAGCAAGGGAGAGGAGGCGGAAGCTGCCAGTCTTATGTGCTTGACTCAGAAATCTCAGAACATCATTTCTTCTTCATTTGATTGATTAAAGACAGCCACAAGTCCAGTCCTGCTTCAGCGGGAGGGGAAATACTCTCCACTTGTTGAAGCGGGGATCAGGCTGTGTGTACAGGAACGGAAGGAGTTGTATTTTGGAGACCATCTCTAGCACACGGGATAGCGTGAGATTGAACCTGGGTTCTTACAGGTCTTCCCTAGGACTTGAAAACTTTTAGCGAACATCTGTCTAGTAGAGACCCCCCAGTTTAAAACAGAACCCTTAACTGCTGCCAGGAATTGAAATAATGCAGAGGAAGACTCCTTCAGATATCGCCCTTGATTCTCCAACAGAACCCCAGTTGTCCAACCCTTTGTGTGAATTGTCTGTCTGTACCCTGCTCTGTTAATCAAGGAGGATACTCTGGGCTTGAAAGTTAGAACTGGGCATTTTCCCACATAAAGAAAAATTACAGGGGCCAGCCCGGTGGCGCAGCGGTTAAGTTCGCACATTCTGCTTCGGTGGCCCAGGGTTCACAGGTTTGGATCCCTGGCACACACCTACACACCACTTGTCAAGCTATGCTGTGGTAGGCGTCCCACATATAAAGTAGAGGAAGATAGGCACAGATGTTAGCTCAGGGCTAATCTTCCAAAAAAAAATTACAGCTAGTCAAAATGCAGCAAAATGGCATCTGTCCTATCACACTTCTGGCACAGTGTGGGTTAAGTTAATGTAAGGATCTCCTTCTGCCAAGACAGCATTAGTATGGGTCAAAATACCTCCTAAGGTCCAGATTTCCAAGTGGACTTTGGAAGCCCAACCGGTCATTCTTCCTATTTGGCAGCTTAATAGGGTCCTCAAAGGTTAGTGAAACCCCAGAGGGAATTGAGGAAGCTTGAAAGCTGGAATAGCACAAACTCCCCCCTTTATGCCTTGGCTGCCCCGCACAAGGGGTGGCGTTGGCCTCGGAGGCAGCGCTAGGTTGCTGGAAGGAGCCGGAACACGGCATGTCTTTCTCACAGGTCTCACAATGCGCTGACAAGGGTTTCCTCAGTTCCGAGTCCCCTTCCTTCTGCCTGTTTGAAGGCTTTCTGTGTGGCCACGACTCCAGAATCCTGATGCCCATTCTGTACATTCCTTGCAGATGGATATTTGGGTGCAGGCTTGCTGGTGTTGATTCCACAGCTCAGTTGTTTGTGTTGTTTCGTGGCGTAGGTAACTACAGAAATGAATCTCCTGTTGAGTCAGCACAGATCCTTTCAACTGCAAATTATAGAAAAATCCAGACTCATTTTAACTCAAACCAGTGGTGTTCAAACTTTAACCTGCACCGGAACGACTTTGTGAAAACAGCAACTGCTGGGCCTCACCCCTGAGTTTCTGATTCACTGTATCTGAGGTGAGGCCCGAGAGTGTGTGTTTCTGATGAGCTCCCAGGTGATGCTGTTGCTGCAGGTCCAGGGACCACGCTTTGAGTACTACTGACTTAATAGGAAGAATGTGTTATCTGCCCTAAGAAGAGGTTTGGAGGCAGGCAGCTCCATGGTGAGTTAATCTGGTTCCTCACTGACATCACCAAGGGTGTTCCTGCCATCTCTTCTCGCTCCTCCCCTCCTCGTCTGGGCTCTGTCCTGGTTTCAGGATGGCCTTTTACAGTTCCAGGTATCATATCCAGATCGGATGATGCTGAGAGGAAGGTTTCTGGGGGTTTCTCTTCATTGTGTTTAACAACAACAACAACAAAGAGGCTTTGCTTACACCGGATTTGAGATAATCAGGGGCGAATCATGGTTTCTGGATTATCAGGCTGCAGAGTCAAACCTGCTTAGAAGGGGCACCTGGGAGGCAGAAGTTAAGAGGTTTTTTCCAAGTTCTGCCATTTCCATGTGGAATTTCCTTTAATCTTTCCACGTACTTGCTGCTTCCCAAATCTGGGATGGATGCTTTCGTGGCCCTGCTTTGAATTGTTCCTGCAAAGAACTGTAAAAGTCTTTTGATAGGGGGCCCTCTAAATTCCCTCCTGGAGGTTTATGAAGTACAGAAGAAGGATCCTGTTTGGCTTCCTCCTGTTTGTACATCTAACTAGATGATCCTTTCCCGCCCTGTCATCTTGACCTTGGTCCAAGTGAAATTGGGATGAGTGGGCCCCGTGTGGTTGGTTGCTCATATGGTCCCTCGGTCTGATGTGTTTTTCTCTTCTACCATCCCTTCCTTCCCATAATCCCCGCTGAGTCCTGGCCTCTTCCTTTGTGCCCCTAGATCCTACAGGCCCTGGGGAAGTCCTACCACCCTGGCTGTTTCCGCTGTGTCATCTGTAACGAGTGTTTGGACGGCGTGCCCTTCACCGTGGACTCAGAGAACAAGATCTACTGCGTCCGAGATTACCACAAGTAAGGAGGGATGGGAGCCGAGGGGAGCCACACGTGTAAGCCACGCTGCTCTCAGCAGAGTCGAAGATGGAAACCTGCTGAGGTGGCTGCAGGCTGCTCGTGCCTTAGTCCACAGTCCGGCAAAGCTTAACACTGAGGGGTGTAGCAGGGGCCTTGGGAGGTTAGTTGATGCCCCTGCAGGCAGGAACTGGTTAAAGAATCACGTTTACTGAAAAAACAGAACAAAAACCCTATAATCAGATTCCTAGCTACACCTCAGGCTTAAGCCGCCAAGCCCTGTGGCTCCAGCTTTACCCAACTTCAAAAGGCGCCTATTCAGCGGTGCTGGTCTCCACCACCCTTGGTTTGCCTGGGCCACTCCTAGGCACCGTGAAGGAGTAAACAGACTGGTCAGCCTCTCCCCCAGGAGAGCGAGAGGCGGCCAAATGTGCTTGTTACCCTGGGGAACAGTCTCGAAGCGATACTGAAGCATGTCCCAGAGAGGGAGCCACGCTCATCTTTACACGAGGGCCGGAGGGATTCACTCGAAGAGCCCTGGCCGGGAGGCAGGGCCGGGCCAGCGAGGAGGGCTCCGTGCAGGTTTCCACACAAGTCTCGTTCGGGGCCTTGCCTCCAGAAAAGCCACAGCGGCCTTTGACGGCTCCTTTGCTTCTCCCGCAGGGTGTTGGCCCCCAAGTGTGCCGCCTGTGGCCTTCCCATCCTTCCTCCTGAGGTAAGAGGCTCTGAAAGATCTGTGTCCTACCCTTCCGCCTTTAAAAAAGACCCTTCTAAAATCTCAACTCTGAGAGAAACAGTGTCCTCACCAAGAAGCTCCTTTCTCACTAGCCGGCATCCCTAGGCCAGTGTCATTCTTGTGACCTTGACCCTATAATCAGGTCAAACTCTGATATTAACTCTGAGGTTAGAAGATAAGCAGAAAGCTTGCCTTTTATTAATTTTTAAAAAATAACCATCCATGCAGGTGTTCTTTTCAGTGTTGACTGACATTCCAGAAGGTAGGACTGCTGTCCCTCCCACTTCCTCTCATCAGCTGACTGTGTCCTTTTTCCTACCAGTGTTATAGCCACGGCTCATTTATGCTCCTCTCCTAAGGCCGCCTACTTGTTACCTCAGAATCCCCCCCAACCCCCACAGCATGTGGAGCCCGGTGGGCCCCTCAACTGGCCTTTTGTTCTGCTTTCCTTCACTCCAGGGCTCAGATGAGACCATCCGTGTCGTGTCCATGGACAGAGACTACCATGTGGAGTGTTACCACTGCGAGGTAGGCCCCCTGCCCAGGCCCCCGAAGCCCGCTGTAGAAGTCCCAGAGAAAAGCATCTTGGGTTCACTGGGGCACGAGATGGTCAACAAGATTCGGGCAAGGGGCTGCCCTCCAGAGCTGATGGAGGAAATGGGGTGAAGCCTGACTTAGGGAGGAGGTTAGAGAGGATGTTTGGGGTATAAAGGCTTTGCTATCTTCTCGTTCGTACTGCCAAGGCCTGAAACCGTCACAGCTGCTCTCCTTGAAACTGCAGAGCTGGGTGGGTCATGTGCAGGGGGAGCTTCAGGTCCCGTTTAGGGGCCAGATTGTCAGGCAGCTGTGTGATTTGGGGAAGAGACTCCTCCCTTCCAGCCTGTAGGCTGTTCTATCTGCCAAGAGCCCCTTTCTCACCCGAGCCCTGGAAATCATGAAGAAACCCACCTTGGAGACAGACATGTCTCTGGTTGATGCGAAGGTGGGTGGGGGCCCTTTTGCCCCTGCTGTGTCCTTGTGTCACACCCCAGGCTGAAGGAGCCACTGGTGCCCCATGACTGTCAGGCAGGCCTGGGGTAGCCCCTCACCAGCCCTTGGGCAGAGTGCAAACACTTAAGTGCCTGTGGAGTTTCAGCCAGCATTAAGTGGATTCACCCGTGGAAGGAGAGGAGCTTTCTTTTGTGATGCTGTGCATTGGGTGAACGGCAGGTGGTGGCGTGAGGCTGATCCCACTGCCAGCACTGAAGAAACAGGTGGAAGTTATTGTCAGTGGTCCCCCAGGTGCTGGAGAAAATGGTGAAACGCTTGCTTGACAGGCCTCTCCTCACAGTCCAGACGAGTGCTGTCCAATAGAAATCGTACAGCCACAAATTCAAGGCATGTGTAATTTTAAGTTTTCTTTTGTAGCCACATGAAAAAAGTAAGAAAAAAAAAGGTGAGATTCATTTTTGTGATATTTCACTCAACCCATATATCAAAAATGTTATTTCAACGTCATCTAAGAAGTTTTTCATGAGATATTTTACATCTTTTTTTGTCCTAAGTTTTGGAAATGTGGTGTATGTTTACGCTGATATCACATCCCAGTTCTGATCCACCCCATTTCAAGTACTCGAGAGCAACATGTGGCTTGCGTGTCGGACAGCACAGTCCAGACCCGCCCTGGGCAGGAGCTGTGTGTTTCTGCACCAGCATTTTCCACCCGGATGGAATCACACAGCACCTTCTGCTAGTTGTGGGGACTGTGGCCTCTGTGTCAGTCTTGCAGTCCATTTATTTTGTTTTGCTACCACTGGACATTTTTGCCTTACCCCAGGACTGTGGGCTGGAGCTCAATGATGAAGACGGTCACCGCTGCTACCCACTGGAGGACCACCTATTCTGTCACTCCTGCCACGTGAAGAGGCTGGAGAAAGGCCCCTCGTCCACAGCCCTTCACCAGCACCGCTTCTAGCCGGAGCCTCTCACAGACATCACGGCGGGGATGAAAAGCCAGGGTTGCACGATGAGAAATCTGCCTGTTAATTCCAGTGGCCCCTGGGGTGGAATTGGGCTAGAGGGGAAGGAGGGTAGGCTGGCGAGTTCCTGCACATCCACGTGGGATCCCTGGCCTTTAACCTGGGAGGTGGACCCTGCCTGTCTGTGTGTATTTTCCAAGTGCCTTTCTCCGCTGCCACACCCTCACCAGATTACTCAGGACGACACTCCAGCAAGTGTGTGGCATGTGACAGGAGATTGCATCAGCGTACCTGAATGAACCCTCCTGTCCACTCTGGTAACAGTTCGTGCTTCAGAGGGAAAGGTTTGCGTTGAATGTATTTCACAATATCCTGTGAAGAGAGATTTCAGCTGCCAATACATTCAACCCTTTCCCTCCGCTTAGGAAAGTCCCTGCACCCAAACACCCCCTCCTGCCCCGGGTGCATGTACACACACGCATATGTACACACACTGCCCCCCCCCCCCATGTCGAGCTTCGATTTTTCTGTAGAATGGCTGCAAATTTTAATTGCATTATTGCAAGAGGGAAGCCCTAACATGTGCTCTGTATCTTAGGGAGAATTTACTTGCTCAGCCAGAGCTAAGTTTTGAAATAAGCGAGACAGGGTTTCCTGCTCGTCCCCCGACAGCGTACCGTGTGCCGCTGCAAATCTTCACTCCCTTCCAGGCAGCTGGGGGCCCGATGGAGATTTGCCCTGTCCTAGCAAATTGTGCTTCGGGACGAGAACTTGGTGCAGGCACCAGGCTCTTCTGGCCCCTTGTTTGTGCTTTTTATCTGGAGCTCTCCAGAGTCTGTGACTTTGGAGTCCCTCCTGCAAAGGCAAGACTCCAGATGCTATGGGGGGACATCTCTTGTGCCTGTTTTCGCTTATTTAACAGTGTGAAGTCCTGCTCGCAGACTGAGAGCCAGCGCTTGGTAAAGGAGGATAGTTTTTGTGTGTGTGAGGTCTCTAGGCCAGCATGAGAGGGAGGGCCTCAGGGTAAGTTATGATATTCATTTCACAGGTTTCTCTCTTGCCCAGTTCTTGGCACAGGCATTATGTTTGAGGAAACCGGTATAAGGTACATGTTTTTGTTTGTTTTTTCTTTTTTTGTTTTCCTCCGCTTTCAATCTTCCACACACACAAAATACCTCACAGATAAGAGCTTTACCACATGGCAGATTAAGGAGGTGCTCGGCCCTCACCCTGGACTCAGATACCTTCCTAGCTATGTTAGGAATCTCTGGCTTCACACAGGCTAGACTCCAGCAGGCCAGGCCACTGTATTCTTAACTGAAGGGCAACTGGGAATAGATCTGATTGAAACGAGGTGCTATAGCCTTATGCATTTCAGCACAGTGCCACCCTGGCGTGGCAAGGGCTAAGGGAGGGCCACACGCTGGCAAGATTTCAAGGCCACTGAAGAGGCAGAATTTGCCCTGCATGTCACGTTCCTGAGGCCAGAGGTCAATACCCCTTGGTATTTCAATGAGAAGAAGCTGTAAAAGAAAAGAAAGAAAAAAAAAGATTGGCTGGCATTTGCTCTCTCAGCCTGTGGAGAGGGCCCCGTGGCCTTGTCACAGGAGGGTGGGGCTGTCTCACCACTGCCAGCCAGGCCAGGAGATGCATCTGGCGTCTGCTCTCCACCCCCTCACCCCACACCCAGAGCCAGGGGACTGGGTGTTGGTGCCACAGAGGGTGGTCAGTGGAGCCCAAAGGCACATGGGACGCACAGACTTTTCACTGCTCTTGGCACCACTTCTAGGCCTTATTTTCACTCATTTGGTAGCAGTTGCTTTAAGAAGCACAGAATTGGCACCATGGGTTGTCTTTTCCGTTACTATTAAATTCATTCTGTTGGAATTCTTTGGCCACATGTCACTTCAGCCCGGGCCCTGTGCTTTCATTGGTTCCTTTTCATGGGCTGGGCCTCCTGAAAACTCGTAAATGCATGGGGCCTGCAAAGTGAACCCTGGGGTCATACCTCTCCCTTCCACCGACCTGCTCAGCTCAGCTTTGGCAAGGCTGGTGGGCAAATGAAGCCAGCCGGTGTGTCTTAACCTGCCTGTGCCAACTGAGGAACGTCTCTGGCCTTGCTGACACACCTTCGCTCCACTTCCAAGTCAAAACAGAGTGAAGAAATTGCCTCGGAGCCACTGTCAGAAGTGGCAGAGACTTGTTTGCAAGTTGGGTAACTAATTAGTTAAACAGTCTGTGATTAATTTTTTAAATGAAATTTTTAAAGTGGCCTTGATTGAAGTGATTCAGATAGCTCTGCAAATATGGCATTTTAAATCGTTGAAGAAGAGCCGTAAGAGAATTTCCAGACGTTCTAGAAATCAGGGCAGCAACTTGTCTTATCAGCATCCCTGGAGAGGACACCGAGTAGGAATCTTGCCCCACTTGTTTCTCTCCTCCTCGGGCCCATGCAGAAAAGCCATGAAGAGATGGCCACCTACCTGGTATTTTAAATGTTCTATAAGTTTCTAGCAAAATAGAA
This sequence comes from Equus caballus, assembly GCF_041296265.1. Classification (NCBI taxonomy): domain Eukaryota; kingdom Metazoa; phylum Chordata; class Mammalia; order Perissodactyla; family Equidae; genus Equus; species Equus caballus. Next base: position 52,367,107 of record NC_091699.1, on the reverse strand, counting down.
CTGTAATGAGGTTGTATTTATAGGCACGTAGAAGGTAAACACAGGCACCTGGTAGACCAGGATGAATAAGTTTGTCTTAAAAGGTAAAGCAAATAGCCCTTCCTGAGTTCTCTAGACAGCTCTTGGACTTTAGATCAACGAGGAGAATTATGACCTGATTCTAGACCCCAAAGCCCGCCTCCAGCATTCTCCTTTGCCTCATTTTGCCCTTTAGTTTTTTCTTGTCTTTTTTCCCCCCCTAGCTAGGGCCATTCAGAAACTGCCTGGGTGGTCTGAGAAAAGCCAGTAACCCAGTTTGGCCTCCTAGATCAGGATATTCTCTCTCTCTCTCTCATGTTCTTCCCCCCTCTGTCATTGAGTAGAGTGATTGCTTCATCTCTTAACACGGAGGAGCATTTAGTCCTGTCTGGGTCATTGCCTGTACATGGCAGCAGGTTCCGTTTCTCCGTGGTTAGTGCTCGAGCGAAAACTTGTTTCAGCTGAGTCCACTGAGATGATGTCATTGAGACCTGGGTGGCCAATGAGATAAGCAAGGTGTTCTGATCACCTTCAAGTGTTGCCATCACCTTGTTTTCATGGGCTCAGGTCACACTTACAAAAGGAGAGACAGAAATGTTAGGACTTGAGGGAATTATTTGGAATTCAGTCTTTGCCCGGCTGTTTTTGTGTGCCGTTTCCCATGTGCCCGAAAGAGAGCTGTGATAGTTGCTGGTACCCTTGCAAAGAATGTGTGCTCAGCTTGACCCCCAAACTGTTGTTGCTTGATGCGCTTGTTAAAACTCTGTCTGCCAGGAAACCAAATTCTTTGTACTCTCCTTTGTGCCAGGAATAGGTCCTAATTCCCCAGTTACTATTTGAAGTAACTTTTAAAAGTAATAGAAAAAATGAGTAAAATATATTAGCTATGTATTATTCTGAGCCAGAACTGGACAGATGTGGGAAATTTCCATATGGTGTATGAAAATTTCACTGTGCAGGGAAATTATATTCCTCTGTCTCTTCTTTTACTATAAAATTATTCAAAATATTGTTACTATGAAATTATTCCAAATTTTACTGTTACTATAAAATTCTTCAAAATATTGTTACTATAAAATTACTCAAAATTTTACTGTTACTATAAAATTCAAAATATCATGACAATAAAACTGCATCAATTTGTAGATCATTAAAGTGCTCTCCAACATAATGATGTTTCCTGGGTCGTCTTTTCTGTGTGTGGAGTCAGCAGCCAGTGCTTTTTGCTAATTGGATTTGGTCTTTTATAGCTGTGGATTCTTAAAGGAACACAAAAGTGTCAAAACTGTGAAGGACGGGCTGGCCCGGTGGCGCAGCGGTTAAGTGTGCACGTTCCGCTTCGGTGGCCCGTGGTTTGCTGGTTCAGATCCTGGGTGCAGACACGGCACCGCTTGCTACACCATGCTGTGGTAGGCATCCCACATATAAAGTAGAGGAAGATGGGCACGGATGTTAGCTCAGGGCCTGTCTTCCTCAGCAAAAAGAGGAGGATTGGCAACAGATGTTAGCTCAGGGCTAATCTTCCTCAAAAAAAACAAAAAACCCCCCACAAAACTGTGAAGAGGGGGCAGACCTGGGCCCGAGTGGTTAAGTTCGCATTCTCTGCTTTGGCGGCCCAGGATTTCGCTGGTTCGAATCCTGGGCATAGACATGACACTGCTCGTCCGGCCATGCTGAGGCGGCATCCCACATGCCACAACTAGAAAGACCCACAACTAAAAAAAATATACACAGTTATGTACCAGGCAGGGTTTGGGAGAAAAAGGAAAAATAAAACCTTAAAAAAAAAACCAAAACTGTGAAGGGTTTCAGAGTTTACCCTACTTGTAAGCTAAATAAGCTAGTATGCCATGGTTTCATGGATCCTGGTGATATCAAGCAGTGGGCTTGCTCTGCTCACTGTGGTCTGAGCCAATTAATCGCAACGAGTTAGGGATCAAGAAAGGAAGTTTTAATTAGATTAGATTAGCCAGCTAATTAGAAGACAGCTGACTAATGTCTAAAAACCCATCTTCAAGGATTACAGAATCTTGAGGCAGTTATATAGGGAAAATGGGCAGTAAGGAGGGGGTTTAGAAATGTACGTGACAGGCTCCAGATCTCCCATTGTTCCTACAGGTGTTCGTTCTTCCTGGAGGCCTTCTTATCTCAGCAGGGGTACATGCACAGGATCAGGGCCGGAAAATTCTGAAAGCCTGCAGCAATTTATAATGATCACATGTTAGAAAGGTTGTAACTAGGAAAGGGTTATTTAGTGTAACAAGATGGCCTCACTTATGTTCACTTACACTGGCAGAAGTTATGAGACTCCTGAGTCAGAGACAAAGGACAGTTTATTACTCACAGCAACAGCAGTAGCATTTCAGTTTATCAGCATTTGCAGTTGTTCCCTGAGCTCCGGTTCCTGCAGGGCCCCATGAAGAGGGCCAGGTGATACCTGCACACGCAGTGGCCTGCGTTGCAAGAGGAAACCCAACCCTAGTGAACCACAGTCTTTTATGATGGGTGATAAGCCTGCCTGACTTTTGCTCCAGAGAGAGACACTGTCTCTACCATCCAAGACTGTTCACAGACATCTTTGAAAAGATAGTCTGGAACTAAGGCAGTTGTGTAGGAATGTGAGAGACCCTTGGAGAATCATTTTCCAAGAATCGGCAGTTTCTTCAACCGAGTCCTTAATACTGAGACTCTTAAGGTCATGCTGCAGTGGCATGCAGTGTCTCCTTCCCTTTTGTGTATGTTGATTTTTTCTAATGAGGTTATGACCAAAGAATCTGAGAGGTGAGTGGCCCTCTAGATTTGAGGCAAGCACGGGCAGGAAGGCAGGACTTGCAGAGTGAAGGGGTTGAGCGTGTGGTTAGAATCCTTGGGGTGAGGGAGATGGTCGGCTACTTGCCTTTCACTGCTCCATGGGCTTGTTTTAGGCTTCAGTTTCGTTCCGGTGGTTGCCAGGTCCCATGTACCAAAGACATGGGAGAGCTGAGAGTGAGGATGCTGATTGTTGTGGTTGTCTTACTTGAAAATAAAACATCTTTTTAAGTGAGGAGAGAAGTTCTTCTGATTTTATAAACATAGGCTGCTGTTTTCTATGACCCTGGTGCTACAAGCGAGGAAAAAATTCAGTCAGGTAAAAGGGTGGTCTGTGCCATGGTGTGCTAGTAAATCAGCTTTTGGGGGGAAAAAAATTAAGCCCTGATTGGGAGTGTTTGCTGGCTTCTATGACGTAAACACTCCCAGGATGGCCAATTTTCAGGCTATCAAAATGACACCCCTGAACTTGGAGCTGGCAAGAGATGGCACAGTCATGACAAATGCTAGCTGGCTCAGGTCTTTGGGCCATTTGGGCTGAAGCAGTGGGGAATCTGGTTTGGTTTGAAATTCCAGGATTGAAGCAGGAGCAACAGTAACAGCTGACATTTATTGGGTGCTCCTCAAATACTAGATACTGTTCCAAGGACCATATTCCTTATAATCCCTCGTTTTACCGACACGGCAGCTGAGACACAGAAGGGTGAAATAACTTTCTAGACGATAAGTACCCAGTAAATAGAGCAGAGATTCCATCCTGGGCAGTCTCACGCAGAGGGAGCTGTTTGACCCTCTGGCTGCTGGGGGCCATAACTTGTCCTTCAGTGTATTTGTTCATTACAGCTACTTAGCCTAACAGACTCATTGTGAGGATGAGGAAGGGCTTCTCGCTGCTCTCTGTTTGGAGACTGTGTTGGTTTCCTACTACTTCCTTAACAAATAACCAAACTTAATGACTTAAAACAACACAAATTTATTATCCTACAGTTCCAGAGAGACAGGCCTTACAGGGATGTTAGCAGAGCTGCATTGCTTCTGGAGGTGCCAGGGGAGAAGCCATTCCTTGCTCTTTTCTCGCTTCTAGAGGCTGCCCACATTCCTCAGCTGCATCACTCTGACTTTGGTTGGCACACCTCCTCTCCAACCTTGCTTCGTTAAGGACTGTTGCAATTACACTGGGCACGCCCACATAATCTAGGATAATCCCTTTGTCTCATGACCCTTAAGCACATCTGCCAAGTCTCTCATACCTTGTAAGAGAAGACACACACAGGCCCTGGGGAGTAGGACAAGACATCTTGGGAGGTGGGCACTATTCAGCCTACCACAGAGGCCAACAAACTTTTTGGGTGGAAATGAAAGAATATCCTGGGGATATTAAGTGCATTTTCTTCAGGCATTGCTAAAAGTAGGGTTTGCATTTTTCCTGGGTTGAAAACAGTAGTGGTTCATACGTAAAAGTGATTTGGACCTTGGACTCTAAGTGTAAAAAAATATTTAGAGTACATCATACTCTGAGAGAAAAAGAAGCCAGAGAGATCTGGTCCAGGAGAAGATCCCAGGTATGTGACAGCCCAAGTGTGCAACACTTTCAGAAGTCCTGGTTATGTAGATACCCCCAGGTGTGTAAGGCAGCCTAACGCAACCCACCACTTGGTTACACACATATTCCTCCAACTGATCCAAGTCCGCAAGGACAGGCTGCTGTGGGCCCTGTGTTGCCCATGGGACCTGGCCCACAGCAGGCCTATGATGGAGAGAGAGAGGGAACACACCCAGTTTGGAGACTTAGCAGGAATGCAGACCCCACAACAGGCAGAATGAATAAAAGTCCATGCGTGGGCGCAGCATTCGGGAGCCACACTCTCCTGTAGAAGTATGGATGTAAAAGTGGGCTGCAGAGAGCATTTGGATGGTACCAACAAGCTTCATCTGTAGCTGGGATTGTTTCCATGGGAAGCCTCTGCAGATTTTGTAAAATATTTCTATTTACATAGGTAACATAATTTTGCTATAGAAAAAACTTGGTAAAGAGGTCAATTTATATTACCTATCCTTGGCTGATTTCTTCTCCTGAATGTTGCTTTCCCTAGAATTCGATTTTGGCTTGTTTAGCATTTAAAAACCCCAAAAGAATGCCTGTTTCTGCCTGGATCAGTTTCTGTTTTTCAGTCTCACTGATGTTGACAGAGGCCTTGGCTTGTGTTACACAATTGGCAAAGAAAGGTCAGGCTTTGTGTCTCTTAGTTCTGCGGTGACAGAATTTCTACATGGTGACGTGTTCAGAGAGCACAGGTGGGAGCTCTCTGCAGGGAGGTGGCTGTCCAGCTGGAAACATTCTTTCCTTAAAGCCTTACGAGATAGGCTGCAACTTAAATCCCTGTTTTATTAAAGGAGAGGAAAGGTCTGGTGAGTAGAATCATCATAGGACTAGAGATGAGGTCTTCTGATTGCTAACTAGCAGGGGAGAAAGGGGTGAGGTGCGTATGTGATCGCCATTCATGCCCGGACAGGGAAGTGGGCCTGAGTCCACTCTGACATGCATTATCCACAGGTGGGACGGCTTTGGGATCAAGAGCCTAGACTCAGGTTGTAACTCAGGCTCTGCCTCCTAATTGCTCAATGATCTTAAGCAAACTTAGTTCCCTCACATGCAAAAATGGGGATAACAACCAAACTTCCCTTAAGGGATTGTTATAAGATTGATTCAATTAGTGCAAGTAAAGAGCTTAGAGCCCATGATTGCTCAATAAGAGCGACAGGCTTTAACCCTTAATTGATCTTTCCATTGGGACGACTAACAAAATTTATTTACAAATGAATTAAAGTAAATGGAAAAAACAATACAAACAAAAAACATTTTCAAAAGAGTACATAGGCAATAGAAGAAACCGTAAAGTAAATCTTGGTAAATTGGAATATATAAAAGTGAAAATTACCCTAGGTTCAAAAGTATTATAAGGAAAAGGTAAATGATAAACTGGAAAAAGATTGTAATGTGTTTGATAGCCAGAATTCATATCCTTAATATATTAAAAAGTCTAACAAATGGATAAGAAAAAATGGAGTACACACATCAAGAGAAAATATATACATCAAGTAATAAGTAAAAGGAAGTTCTGTTTTTCAATTATGAAAATTGCAAAGAAATCATAATGAAATTTATAATACTCAGTGTGGGTTAGCATGCAAGGAAACATGCTGTTGATGGAAGTGTGTATTGGTTTAATTTTTGGGGGGGGCAATTTGAAAATATGTACCAAAAGTCTTTAAAATGTCCATGAAATGGACGTTAAAAATGTCCATCTGATCATCCCACATCTAGAAATTTATAAGACATTCAGAAATAATTCCACAGAGGGTTATTTTTATAAAGTGTTAAACTGACAATAACCCAGATTCCCAACAAAAGGGTAGTGCTTAAAATACCTAGTTCTCCAATGGGATATCTGCAGACAATATTTAATGACCTTAAATCTCAGACAAAAAGCTACGGGGACAAAATGAGGACACAAAGGCATTTCTAGCACAACCCCAAATTTGGAAAAATATGGGTATAGGTATACCCATATTTTAAAAAGTGTGGAAGAAAAAAAAGTCTATGGGAAAAAAATGATGGGATGTAATAATCTCGGGATGGGAATTCGCGTTATTTTTATTCCCAATAACTTTCCGTATTTTACAAATTTTCTAAAATTTCTTCAGGAGGAAAAAACATATTGGAGAGATAATTGATTGATCGATTGGTTGGTTAACGGACAGTGTTCGACGTCTCAGCCATTCCTTAGGTTCGAGTCCCGTCTGCGGTAGACATTTCGGGCCGCCTCAGTTCTTCGAGCCAGGCACCTAGAAAATGGGTAATATACTAGATTATCTAGGGCCTTCTTACTGTAAAAACACCGCTGTTTTAAGGTTTCCCGACGGAATTGGGTGGCCAGGTTACCTCTGGACCCGGAGCTCCGAGGACGGGGTTGTAGACTCCTGACACTTTGCGGACCCCCTCTAACGCGCGCAGGCGCGCTGCAGGGTTTCCTTCTCCGCAGAGGGGTAGAGCGGGAGCCCACCCCATCCTGGGAAACTGGGACTGCGCCGCTTTCCATTTCACCACAGGGGCTTCCGCTCTACGGGAAAAAAGGCCAGAACTGCTGCCTAAAATGCGCTTTTGTGTCATCTGCTAGCTAACCTCGGGCCACAGTACACCCCGACTCCAAAAAGCCACCTTTCCAGGTGTTTTCCTATATGTACCCCATTTACAGAGACTCCTCATGTACTGTACATCGTTAATAAGGCGCTTTGCAATTTACAAACCACCTCACACAACTTCGGGTTCCAAACACAGCTTAAAAGTTGACATTTCGGGCTAAGTAGGGTTAAAATTAAAGATATTCAACTTCTACACTTTAGCCATAGTCCTTTCCAAGGAGATCCTGTAGTCTCAAAAAGAGATGTGGCAAAAAGCACACCTCGAGCCAGCCAGGAGTCGAACCTAGAATCTTCTGATCCGTAGTCAGACGCGTTATCCATTGCGCCACTGGCCCCGTGCTGGCACAACTTGCACTGTAATGTAGATCACCTCTTACACAGCTTCAACACGCTCGTCGACACAACCACGACATCTCTGCCCCTGCGCGAGCCGCCGCGGCGCGGGCCCACGGCTGCCCATGCTCCGCCTTTCCCCAGCAAACGCGCTCCGCCAATCCGCCGCGGCGACGTCTCGCGCTCTCCCCTGCGCTCCAATGCACCGCCTGGGGCAGCACGTCTTGCATTCACTAGTGCGCGCGCACTAAGTTTGTCCACCGCCGCCTCCCGTTCGCTAGCAGGCCGGGCGGGGCGGGCAGAGGGGCGGGACGAGGCCGAGCGCTGCAGCCGCCGTGCCCTGGTGACTGGGGGCGCCGTGGCCCAGGTGGCGGCGCGGGGCGGGCGGAAAGAGGAGGAAGGAGGTGCTGGTGCAGGATGGCGGCGACGACCTACGAGCAGCTGAAGCTGTGAGTCCCGCGGGCCGGAGGCCGTTGACCGAGACGGCCCGAGGGGCGGCGGGCGGGGCGGCAGGTGCGGGCCGCCGGCCTGCGGGAGGACTCCCGAGTCCGGTCGGCGGGCCGGGTGCGAGCCCCGCGCCCTCCCCGCCTTCCTCGCCCGGCGCGGCCCTTCCGGGAGCGTGTGGGCTGCGGCCGCCCCGAGGCCCCGCCCGCGTCGCCGCGGGCCGGGGAGCGACGGTCCCGCCAGCCCTTCCCCGCCCCGCCCGGCCTCGGCGCCCCCGGCGGGACGGCGAAGCTGCCGACCGGCTCCCGGCGCGCCGGGGTCGGCGTTTGGGTGCAGCCCTTCGAGGCGCGCTCCTCCCCACTTTTTTTTGGAGAGGTGGCGGCTAAATTTATCCTTACAGTTTAGCTGAGCTGGAAGGGAAGTTTTTTTCTTATTTTAATGGGCCCAGAGCGGCTGCACCTTTGAGTCCACGCACAAATTGACACACCTTTCTCTCGCTGGGCATCGAAGCCTGCCTGACCAGTCTTTAGGATGCAGGGGAAATGGAAAGTACAGTCAGTACTCGTAAGATCCTGGAAGATTTACTTGGCTTTAAATTTTACACAGCGCAAGCGTAAAGTAGGTTCTTCAGTCCGCATTGACAGCCAGAGGCTAATCGCGGTAGTTTTGGCACCGCAGATTGACTTTTCGGTAAAACCAAGTTCTTGAGGCTTTGAGAAATAAAAAGGCTTTGGTCGTTAGAGTTGTAAGTTAGGTATTTGTAGGGGTTTCGGCTTGTCCTGGATAAATAAAAAACATGTATTTCCCTTAGCATGACCCTCAGCCCTTACACTTTTCTTACCTGTGAATAACTTTCTTCTCCTCACTTTGGTTTTAATGCTTTACCTCGGGACTGTTTGAAAATCCAGTGGCCGTAGACCAAGAATGTCTTTGGCAGCGGAAGCAAATGTAATTCTTGAGAAACTTATTCCTCCCTGAATAAGTTAAAATGTCTTCGTACTTAGGCATTGGTATCACATTTCCTTTGTAGGGATATGAGGATCTCACAGTGTGGTTTGGGCACTTCCTGTGCTCCCCAGAAGCGCAAGCTCACTTAACTTTCTGGAAGGTTCAGTTTAAAGTTAGGGGTGCAGAATTGGAAGTGAGGTGCTCTGCTCAACATCAGATATTTTGCAGGAAGGATGATGATTACTTTTTACCTTTGCCACTTCTGTGTACCGTAATTCTCTTTGAAAAACCCCAGCTGCATGCTTCCCTCCACATTTTCCTCGCCAAGTTTCCTTATTCTCTCCCAGTTTCCCTTTGCAAGGTGATCACTTTGTTGGTGAATGAGTCCCACAAAGTGTTTTTGACTAAGATAATGGCTGGGCAAGTGTTTCCTGTGCTCTGCTTGCTAATTAGGTTATTGTGGTCTATCTGATAGTCACTAAAGAGTTTAATATGATCCTACCCCAGGTCTCAGGTGTGTTTAAGCAGTATGCAGCCCTGGCTTGATGCAGCTCAGCATTAGGTTACGGAATGCAATTGAATTTTCCTGTGGCAAAGATTGAATGGGATGGAGAATTTGAGAGTTACGATTGTTTATGAGCTGCCAAAGAGGCACTAAATTCACCAGTCCAGACCGAAAATAAAAAAAAGAGCTCTATATCTGTAAAAGAGAAAGGAAATTTGGCCCTTAAGTGGTGAGGCTGATGCTTTTGTATTGATTTTTGTGAGAAGTGGAAACTCTACATTTGTTTAGATGAAAAAGGAAATGTGGGGTTATATGAAAGTCCTTCTCTAATTTGTCAGTCCTTCCCTTTTTTCTCCTGGAAAAAAGTGTTGAGCACTTCTGTAAATGTGAAGACACAACTTTTGTGCAACTTTGTTTTTCTTTAGTAAGGAGTTTGTGAGTTGGAGCCTCTGCTCTTCTTCCTTCTTTCTGGCCCTTCCTGCTCTGACGGGTTTTTAGATAGGGCCTCTCACCTAAGGAGTATTCTTTTCTTAGATGCATTTGGAGGTGGAAGTGGTTTCTGATCCATATAAGAATTAGTAGGACATAATAGCCATTTTTTAAAATGTGCCTAGATGTGTGTTTTAACAAAGATCCATACAAGAGATTTAGTATTACTACTGGGTTTATTCAAATATCAAACTGCTTGGAATTTTAAATAATAATTTTTCTATATTATCACATGCGTTTTCTCCAGTTCATCTCTGTCCTGCTATCAAGTTCACCTTCCTAATGCCCTGGTTTCATCCTCTGCTCCTCTGTTTACAATTTCATCTTACTGACCGATAGAATTAAGCTCACATTTCTTAGCCATCTGTATTCTAGCTGCTTCACAATCTATCCCTAACTTTATTTCACGTAACTGCCCAATGCTTTTTTCCCCTACTCTACCAGAGTTGGCCACCCTCTTTTAACTTCAAGCTTGGACTTCTTTTGATCCTTCTACCCAGAATGCCTTCCTCCCCTCTCCCCCTCTTTACACGCTGATCACATCCATGGTAGAGCTGAGAGCCCTCAGGCTTTTTTAGTCAGAACAGACTTAGATTCAAATCCTGACCTTGCTGGTTGCTTTGTGTCCTGGCCATGTTACTTAGTATCTCTGAATCAGTTTTTCATCTGTAAATGAGAATTTACTACTTCACAAGATTGTTTTAAGGATTGAAAGAGAGTGTCAGTGAGATATCTAGCATACTTAACAGATACCTTCTCTGAGAAGCTTTTTTTTTCCCCACATCTTTCCCTTTACTGAGCTCCCATAACAGTCTACTGTCACAGGGACTAGGCACCAGACATCCACATGTTTGCTCATTTTGTCTTCGGATTGATAAACGGTGTATTTACTGTCTCGTGGACAAGAGGACTGAAAGAATCATCGATCCATAGCACTGTTTGAACCACTCACTCTGCCGCCTAGAAATGGTGAAATCATTAGATAGACTTTGTTTCTCCAGCTAGGTTGCAAATATGTAGAACACATTAGACATACCTTAACACTTTGCTTTCTTCTCTAGTCCTCAGTTCCTAGCATAAAGGCTTGTGCAGAGCAGGTCCTCAGTGAATCACCTGAGTAAATGGAAAGAACCTGGCAGTGTACAACACCTGCCAGTACTTCAAAAAGAACACAATCTGGGGCAATTTGGAATGTATTCTTTTGAAGTGGCAGCAGCTTAAGTCATTTCGTGCACAGTGTTGTCTTTCCAATGCCTCTGTGAAGTCATAGGTTGATGTATATCCTCCATCATTGTTACAGACAGGGAAGTAATTGCCCTTGGCCCCACCAGCGGGTCACACAGCCAAGCCATGGCAGAACCGGCCTTGGAACACGGCAGGCCCAGTGTCCACTGATCTTTCCATTACACTGCATTATTCAAATTACCTTTTTTTTCTCTTATCAGATTGCTCTTGCCTTAGTCCTTGGACATGTCTGGTGCAGAAATGAGTCACTTGTAATTGAAAATAGTTGGCGTGTTCATATGCATTTTGAATACAGAAAACAATATTGATTTGTTCAGAATTTAAAATTCATACTTTTTAAACATCCAGGAAGTTCTAAATATACTGTTTTACGACTCCTTTTTTCTTTTTAAACCAGTCAAGTAGGCGTGGATAATGTCAGACAATGATAAATTTGAAATGACAAAACAATTAGAACAGAAATCCGTTATTGGAAACATTTAAAGCCTGTTTTTTTCTTTTAAAAGGTTAGCTGAAAGAGGTGTATGGCAGGAAATCCTTTAGAAAGTGAATCAGGCTGCAGCTTGCCTCTGAAGAAACCTTTTTTCCTCTGTTAGGAAGTCTCCTTTCTTCTTACAAGATTGTCATAGCTGTGAGGTCAGTGGGGGCAGATGCGGTGCAGCCCTGAGGACAGGTGTAAACTAAGCTGCACTGTGATGAAGACGTTAATCTATCCAGTAGAGTGAATGTTCACATTATTCACGCATCTCTCTGTAAGGAATGATGGAGGGAAGCTAAGAGTATCCTCATAAATTTAGGCACAGATGATATGGAGTTTGTATCCAAGGCATTAGTTGGTTTGGGGCTTCAGGGTCTTGGTTAGCGCCAGGCTGCATTAGATCACTTGCGGTGCTTGTTTTAAATGCGTGTTCTGAAGCCCCATGTTAGGCCTGCTGAGTGAAAATCTCTCAGAGTGGGGCCTGGGTATCTGCAAGTTTAGCTGTCCGGATAGTTCTTAAGCACTCTGCAGGGTGCGTTAGGGCTGGGCCAAGCTGAGTGAGGCCAGAGCATACTAGTAGAAAACATTCTTTGGAGGGCCTGGGGCTCTGGAAGATTTTGCTGTGGATTAGAGTTTCAAATTAGGTGGTGTTCAGGCTTGGTCCTATGATGGAGTCTTACTTTTATTTTTATTTATTTTTTTAGATTTCTTTTTCGTTTTTGCTTATTTTTTTATTTGAGGAAGATTAGCCATGAGGTAACATCTGCTGTCAACCCTCCTGTTTTTTCTGAGGAAGACTGGCCCTGAGCTAACATCTGTGCCCATCCTCCTCTACTTTATATGTGAGACGCCTGCCACAGCATGGCTCATGAGTGGTGCATAGGTCCGTGCCTGGGATCTGAACCGGTGAACCCTGGGCTGCTTAAGTGGAGTGCATGAACTTAACCGCTGTGCCGCCAGGCCAGCCCCAAAGAAGTCTTATTTTTAGAGAGAGTTTTAGGATGTACAGAGAATAGGAAGTGGGTGGGACCTTGGGGTTTTGAGGAAGAAGATGGAATCAAAATGAATTGACTTCCTAGAAATATTGGCTGGGTTTGGCATCAAGTTGGACTCCTGCATTGTCTGAGATGAACCTGGGCTGTGGGAGACGTGCCCAGCCAGTGGCTCAGTGATGGGGAGACTGCTGGGACCCAAAAGGAGGATGGATGAGGGGTGATGAGAGGAGCACCATCTGGGTATGGGCATAGTGGGCTCCGAGGACTTTTCTTTACTTATTTTTTCCTTTTCTCGTCAAATCTAGTAAACTGTTGTGCCTATATGTTTTCAACGAGAGATATGGTAAATTTGATCATTTAGCCTTTAATTTTGTAAGATTTTTGAGGAAAAAACTTGCTACAGTTTTGTGACATGGCTATGCAAATAGTAATTTTATTTTAAATTGTAGAAACATATAACATAAAATTTATCATCTTAGCCATTTTTAAGTGTACAGTTCATTGACATTAAGTACATTCACATTGCTGTGCAACCATTACCACCATCCATATCTAGAAGTGTTTTCATTTTGCAAAACTAAAACTCTGTACCCATTAAAACAATCTGCCATTCCCTCTCTACCCAGCCTCTGGCAACCCTCATTCTACTTTCTATCTGTCTCTGAAAGGTAACACCTGGCAAAGGTCCCATAGCCCTTGGGCTAGAACTCTACCTTGATCCACAATTACTCTTATTTTTGTTTCTGTTGTTTTAACACATTTTTAAAAACTTAATGTTTAGTCTAATACCTGTATATGGTTTGAAAGTAAACAATGCTTATACTAAAAGAGCACCCTTCTGTACTCCCAGTTGCCACTGTCCCAGAGTCATCTACTTTCAACTTTTTGAGCATTTTCTTCTGGTATTTTACTCCGCATTTCTAAACAACATGGTTACGTGTACTGCTGTTTCTTGATTTGTTTTCAGTTTTAGTGATGACTTCTTACTTCAGAAGATGACAATTTAACTTAGTACCTGTCTCTCTTTTCCTTGCCTATCCCCTCAATGTAGTTATGGTAAGATATTCAGTGTTCACATTGTTATGATCTTGTAGATATGGTTCAGATGAAGTCAGTAGTATATTATTATTACATTTCTCTATAAAAACGTTTGTTTTTCCTTGGAATTAAGAAGTGCCTTTTTTCTTCTTATTTACTTGACTTTTTTTAATGTACCTGTCACTGATTCATCTTCAGTTTCTGTGACAGCAGTAAAACTCCTCTCAGATGTCTCAGGTAGCTGTGGACTCATTGTTTTCTCTGAGCTCTCCCTCTGGAGCTCTCTGCCCCCCCCCCCCCCCCCCCCCCCCCCCCCCCCCCCCGCTTTGGTCTGGACTTGCCGTTCTTTAGGCCTGTTGCATAGCTGTTGTCCTGGAACCACTGTCATGAGAATTTCTTTCACCTCTCTCTAGTTTTGGACTCCAAGTCTAACTCTGTTGATTTACTACATTTTAATGAAACGCTCTTTCCTTCTAAGAAAGAGGGAAAGAGAGGTATCTTTTGAGACATCGCACATCTGAAAATATTTTCATTCTATCCTCACACTTGTTTGATAGTGTGGCGGAGTCTAGAATTCTCACTTAGAAATTATCATCCTTTGGAATTTTAAACTCCTTGCTGTTGAACAGTCCAGTAGTGTGTCTGTTGAATATTTCAATGCTTCTTTCTCTTGATTTTTTCCCCCTGGAAATTGTAGGATTGTCTCTATATGGTGTTTTGAAGTTTTATACTTAATGTGCCTGGTGTTTGTCTTTTCCATTTATTTGATGGGCTTTTTCCATCCGGAAATTTGTCCTTTGGCTTGAGTTTTTTTGATGTTTTGTGCTTTTTGCACTATTTCTTTGATAATTTCTTTCCTTTTTTGCGTGGGCTTCTGGAATTCCTGCTAAATAGATGTTAAACATCCTTAATCGAGCCCCTTTCTCTCTCCTCCTTCCCCACTTCTCTTTCTTTCTCTCCTCCTTCATCCCCACCTTCCCCCTTCCCCCTCCTCCTCCTCTTTCCTTCTTCCCCCAGCCTTCTTCCTTCCTATGCCTTCCTGTTTTACAGCTCTTATCTTTTTATTCTGTTCTCAAGGAGACTTCTTCACTTTCATCTTTTCAATCCTTTTGTTGAATATTCAAATTATTATTTCTGCTGTCAGTCCGAGAACATGTTCTTGCTTTCTGAATGTTCTTTTTTTGTAGCGCTCTGTTCTTGTTTCATGAATACAATGTCTTCTCTCTGAGGTTATCAATTATAAATGTATTTTGAAATTTTGTTCTGTTCTCAGCATAGTTTGTTTACCCAAAGTTATTTTTCTGTTTGTTTTGAGCTTTATCTTCTGTGATGGAACCTTTTTTCAAATATCTGGTACTCCTTGGTTGTCATTTCATGTTTAATAATGAGTCACTAAAAAATTGACTGGAAGGTCTGTTCGTGGGTCAGGACTTGTCAGTGGTGGCCTTCATTCTAGGTGATTGTGCGGGAACTCAGCTCTTTCATTGGGGTGAGTGAGGGCTAAAGGTCGGCAGTTGCAGATCTTTTCTTTTGGGCCAATAGGTTTCTTCAGAGACAGTTTTCAAAGCTCCTGTGGGGGTGCGGGAGGGGGATGATGTAAACTTGGCCACCAGCATTCTGGGAACCTGACAGGAAGAGGGTTGCATGATTTTCCTAATCTTTCCCAATGACATTCTTCATGAACAAAGAATCCTAAAATTCATTTGGGGCAACCAAAGACCCCGAAGTGCTAAAGCAGTCCTGAGGAAAAAAGAAAAAAGCTGGAGGCATCACAATCCCTGACTTCAAAATGTACTACAAAGCCATAGTGATCAAAACAGCATGGTACTGATACAGAAACAGACACACAGATCAATGGAACAGAACTGAAAGCCCAGAAATAAAACTGCACGTATATGGACAGTTAATCTTCGACAAAGGTGCAAAGAACATACAATGGAGAAAAGACAGTCTCTTCAATAAATGGTGTTGGGAAAACTGGACAGCCACATGCAAAAGAATGAAAGTAGACCATTATCTCATGCCATACACAAAAATAAACTCAAAATGGATCAAGGACTTGAAGATAAGTCCTGAAACCATAAAACCCCTGGAAGACTCTTTGACATTGAACATAAAGGATCTTTTTGAAAACCATGTCTTCTCAGACAAGGGAAACAAAAGAAAAAATAAACAAGTGAGACTTCCTCAGACTAAAGAGCTTCTGCAAGGCAAGAAACTAGGATCAAAACAAAAAGACAACCAACCAAGATTAAACCGATTCAGTCCCTTTCCTCTTCCCTCACTAAGTTGTTTTTCTCACATCTTATTCCATCTTGTGTTATGAGTTCGTGGTTGAAATGACCTGATTATGTTTGTTTTTGGTATTTTCCCTTCGCTTTGTCTTTAATGCTATACTTGAGTATTTGCTCTCCTGCTGTGATTCTACCTATTTATCTCCTTACTCCATGCTTGTAACCCCTGTCTCCCCTTTTTTTTTCAGGTATTAAGGGCCTTCTTGAGGATTTTTTGTGTGTGGGGCAGTCTCATGGCTATAAACTCCCTTAGCTTATGTTTGTCTGGGAAAGTTTTCATTTATCCATCATATCTGAAGGATATTTTCACTGGATAGAGTATTCTTGGCTGAAAGTTTTTGTCTTTCAAAGATTTGAATATGTCATTCCAGTCTCTCCTAGATTGTAAGGCTTCTGCAGAGAAATCCACTGAAAGCCTTTGTAGGTTATTTTCTTCTGCCTTGCTGCCCTTAGTATTCTTTCTTTGCATTCGCTTTTGCCACTTTCACTACTATATGCCTTGTAGTCGGTCTTTTTACATTGACATATTTAGGAGATCTGGCAGCCTCTTCCACATGGCTTTTCATCTCCTTCCCTAGGTTTGGGAAGTTCTCTGCTAGTATTTCTTTGAACACAGTTTCTGCTCCATTCTTCTTCTCTTCTCCTTCTGTATACCTATAATTCTTATGTTGCATTTCCTAATTGAGTTGGATATTTCTTGGAGACTTTTAAAATTTCTTTTTAGTCTTAGTTCTCTCTCCTCCTCTACCTGGAGCATTTCAACATGTCTGTCTTCAATTATGCTGATACACCCCTCTATGATGTCTGTGTGAGCATTCAGGGAATCTGTATTTTGTTTATTTCTTCCATCGTGTCTTTCATCTCTAATATTTCTGATTGATTCTCCTTTATAGTTTCAATCTCTCATGAAGTAGCTTCTGAACTCATTGAATTGTTTCTCTACATTGTCTTTTAACTTGAGTTTTTTGATGATAGCTATTTTGAATTCTTTGTCATTTAGATTACATATTTTTGTGTCCTTAGGTACTTGTCATTTTTTCTCTGGTCTGGAGAACTAATATAATGTTTGATATTGCTAGAGGGAGTGGCTCTGTTTTTTTGCATCCTGGTGTTATTTGATCACATTACCGCCTCTCACCACGGGGTGGGGGTCAAGAGCCCCATGTTCTGAGCCCTCTCCCTGCAGCTGAGATCCCAGGGGCTGGAGCTGCGCTGGGTGGCTGAGGGGGAGGGACTCTTTCTCCTGCATGCTTTCAGGGTTTTCTCGCTCTGCTCTCACTATCTGCTCTCCTGGGGTGTTGGCTTGATAAGGTCACCACACCACGAAAGCTTTTGCCCGGGTAGAGGTCTTCCCTCTAGGCTGCAAGGGCCCTCGGGGGGTCCTTGATGTTCCTGTGTCTCCTTCCCTGTTTCTTCCCTCTAGGAGGCCTCCCCCTGTCCCAGATTGCAGCCTGTATGGGAGGGAGTGAAGTTTTCTCTTACCCTGTTCCACCTCCTCTGAGGGGGGCTCTAGCCTCTCTGCCCTGCATCGTATGGCTGCGTGGGTCTCTCAGATGTTTTTTGTGTTGTGTTTGGATGTCCTCTGTTGGAGTATGAATGTCCTGTCCATTGTATGTTGGAGGGGAGAGATTACTGGGGAAGCTCACTCAGCTGTGATGCTCTAATCATCTTTTTATATTAAGAATAACATTAGTTATTAAAGAAGTAACATACTATTTGTGTGGAGAAGTAAATTGTGCTAACTCTGTCTCCCCAATTATAGCTGTGAGCTTAGAAGAACATAGACCCCTGAGCAGTATGAAGAGGAGTATAATAACTGTGGACTCCACTCTGCTCAGGACTGTGTAGCCATCCTCGCATTTTATCTGAAGCCTGTTAACTTGTCTCAGATGTAAGACTAAAGCAGCTGAGAAGGGGCAAAAATGATGGCTTTGTCCAGAGACTAAAGACAGCAAAAGAGTTAAACAAAGCCCAGTGGTCTGAGGTCGTTTAGTAATAGAACACTGCTGCTGTTCTCTGGAGCCCGTTAGTGCTGGGCATATCACATGTGTTCTCTTGTTTACCCTCTGCTATCACTTACCTCTTTCTAATGGAGAGGAGGCTGAGCTGGGAAGTTCAGTGGTTTGTTTAGCGACTCATGATAGTAAGCATGGAGTTGGAATTCACACCAGGTTTATAAGAGTTTAAATTCTGTAATTTTTTCATGATACTATATTACTAGAATTTGAAGGCATCATCTTTTGGTAGGATGGCACAGAAATGGTGTGTTCAAAATAGACCCTAGTCAGTCAAGGAAACATTGTTACTTAGATTAAGAAACTAGGAAAAACCTTGGTTTAATAAAATTTAAGACTTTTCATTAAAAATGGTTTTTAAGGGGCTGGCCCTGTGGCGTAGTGGTTAAGTTTGGCACACTCCACCTCAGTGGCCCTGGTTCATGGGTTCGGATCCTGGCTGTGGATATACACCACTTCTCAAGCCATGCTGTGCAGCAGCCCACATACAAAGTAGAGGAATGTTGGCACAGATGTTAGCTCAGGGCTAATCTTCTTAACAACAACAACAACAAAAAGTAAAGTTTTTAATAAGTTTTATCACTTGGAAACCCAAACACCAGGTATCAAAAAATTCAGTTGAGGGGTTGGCTCTGTGGCCAAACAGTTAGGTTCACGCACTCTACTTCAGCGGCCCGGGGTTTTCCCAGTTTGGATGCTGGGTGGGGACCTAGCACTGCTCCTCAAGCCATGCTGAGGTGGCATCCCACATAGCAGAACTAGAAGGACCTATAACTAGAATATATAACTACGTACTGGGGGGCTTTGGGGAGAAAAAGAAGAAAAAAATGATTGGCAACAGATGTTATATCAGGTGTCAATCTTAAAAAAAAAAATTCAGTATCTCGTTGAGATATTGAATGAGGGAAGCATCTCATTCCTTAATGCCAGGAAGATAAAGTGTTTCTGTTGGTGGATGTGTTTTGGCCAGGGGTTAATGTGAAAGTTATTTCATTCTACAGGGGATTTGATCACTGTATTAGTTTTCTACTGCTGCTCTACCATATTACCATAAACTTGGAGATTTAAAACAACACAAATGTATTATCTCATACTTTCTGTAGGTCGAAAGTCCAACCAGGAGTCTCACTGGGCTAAGATCAAGGTGTCAGCAGAGCTGCATTCCATACCGGAGGCTCTGGGGAAGAATCCACTTACAAGCTCATTTAGGGTGTTGACTGAATCCACTTCCTTGTAGTTATGGGACCAAGGTCCCTGTTTCCTTGCTGTCTGCTTGGGTCCACCCTTAGCTTCTGGAGACCTCTTCTATCCTTGCATGTGGCCCTGTTATCTCAGGAGCTATCAACAGCTTGTCAAATGCTTTTCATGATTGAAATCTCCCCTTCCCCTTCTGCCACAGCTCTGACTGACGCTTCTGTCCTCTTCTGCTTTTAAGGACTCATGTGATTACATCGGGCCCACCCTGACCATCCAAGATAATCTCCATATTTTAGGGCCAGTAGATCAGTAACCTTAATTCCATCTGCAGGACAGTGCCTCAGTTGAATGAATAATCAGGAGATGGGGATCTTGGGGGGACATTGTTAGAATTCTGCTTATCACAATCACTTCTAAAATGA
Organism: Equus caballus; assembly: GCF_041296265.1. Lineage (NCBI taxonomy): Eukaryota > Metazoa > Chordata > Mammalia > Perissodactyla > Equidae > Equus > Equus caballus. Next base: position 52,347,675 of record NC_091699.1, on the reverse strand, counting down.
AACTTAATGTCTGCAGTTTAATTGTTCAAACTTTTAGCTATGCAAAGTGAAAATGATTTCTGGAAGAAGTGGCAGGGTGTAACCAAGATCTCATGCTGTCTTTTTAAAGCTGACATTGTCCTTTATCCTAAAAGCTTTTTTCTTGTTATAGACTTATAACTCTACAAATAAATCATGGAAGACATTCATTTATAATTTTTATTCAAATTTTTTTTTATTCCGGGATATTTGTGTTTGATAAATCAGAGCTCTGTTTTATATAGTCTTGATATTTTGGGTGAGGATTTACTCCTAATACGCAACTCTGGTTTCTTATTTTGGAATGTAATTTTCTCTCAGATTTGCTTTTGTCATGTTATGATTTGAAGAATATATTTCTTGTAAACATGCAAATTTACATTGGTGTGAATTCTATCCACATATGTTGGAAAATAATTATCTTAGTTCTTTAAGTATTAAGAAACTTGGAATTATGTTGAGGAAAGCAGACTTCTCATTGCAATTCTGGAGCCAAAATGTGCAACCTGAGTATTTTTACTTTTTGGAATAGCACTATTGGAATAATTATACCTAATTAAACATATATAATTATTAGCTTAATACAATTGAGAATAGATATGAATTACAGTTATATAGCTAATATGTTGCTGTTCAGGTATCCTAGTTACCTATGTTCAAACAATATATTTAAATTAGGATATAATTTGATTTCAGAATCTTCCTGTCAAAACTAAATTGCTCAGATATTGTCTGTGTGATATTGATACCTTCCGTTATGTTATTTGTTTAAAGCATGAATTGAATAACGTTCTGGTCCTGTGTTCAGAGTCCTGTCATGACAATTTGCAGCTTTTCTCCCTTCTCTGTTAAAGAATGTTTTCGTTAATGACAAAAAGTTATACTTATGAGTCAGCCTTTGTATGCTCTGCCGAAGTACTTCATAAGTGCTCACGGCTTCTCACTGCTCCTGGGGTGTTAGGTAAGCATCCTCATCCCCAGGCGTAGTGAAGGGCAGAGATGTCTCCTCTTGGTTCACGGTTGTGCCAGGAGGTTTTAAAGGTTGTTTCATTTAATCTTCAAGAGGATTGACTACTGCCCCCTCCCCCAAATCTCCCGACCCTACCTTTATTTTTTTTCTGGTGTTCACCATTGTCTGAAATCACTGATTACTTGCTTGTGCACTGATTTCTTTCCCATTAGAATGTAAGCTCTGTGATCCAGGGACTTTATACCACCAGTACCTAGAACAAGGCACGGCATGGAAGAGGCACTCAGAACTTGGCGAGCGTTACATAGCTGGTAATTAGTAAAGTCAGAATTAGCACCTCTGTATTTTTTACAGCAAAGCCTGAGGCCTTGTGAGTGTAACTACTCCTAATGCAGTGCTCTTATAATTTGTTAAAGTAGTGTTTTGACTAGAGGCTTATGATCAGTTATGTGAGCCTTGGGTTTTGATTTCCCCTGTAAACAGGGCCTACGTGTGTTTGTTGATTGTGATTCTGGATGGTTGCTTTGACATTACTGAGACTAGAACACTAAAGCAGCATTGGCAATAGACTGTTTCTTATCAATGCTGTAATCATTATTTTAGAAGTAAGATAACAGAAGAGAGATTCTTTATTATTCCTGTGAACCTTATAAAAAGAACTCACGAAGTTTCTTAGGATATTACAGGTAGGACAGGATGTTCTGTGATAGCACCAGCCATTGTATGAAAGCATTTCATGTGACTCTTTCACCTCTTGAGCCTCTGTAAGCCCCAAAGAATGAAGTGGGACATCTCCTGCAGCACAGACACTTAGACAGCCTTTAAGATTGGGCGTGTGGAGGGACTTTAAAGAATGAGGCTTATCAAAATGCCATCTGATTTAGAGACAGCACTTTTTTCAAAAGGTTTTATAAAGTCTTGTTTTTTAGGTCTGCTTTGTATTTTAAAAAACTTTTTTTATTTGTTGTTTGTTTTTTATTTATCACCTACCTCCTAGTCCCTAGTGCTTGTGTAATGTTTAGCATATGACTTACCCTTAGAGTGTAACTTATGCTTGCAGAAAGCATCCTCTGCAGATATGGTTGATATGTTGGATTTTTTTTGAATGATTTAAGGCTAGAGATAACTACTGTATGAGTAGACTGTCCAGAAGTTTGTTGTATTTCTTTTTGTTTGTTTTAGGACCTCCCACTTTGTTTTCTTTTTATAGCTTTATTGAAGTATAGTTCACATACAGTAAACTGCAGGTATTTAAAATGTGCAGTTTAGGGGACGGCTCCATGGCCGAGTGGTTAAGTTCATGCACTCCGCTGCGGTGGCCCAGGGTTCAGATCCTGGGCGCAGACATGGCACCGCTCGTCAGGCCACGTTGAGGCAGCGTCCCACATCCCACAACTTGAAGGACCTGCAACTAAGATATACAACTATGTACAGGGGGGGTTTAGGAAGATAAAGCAGAAAAAAAAAAGAAAATGTACAGTTTGATACATTTTGACATATTTTTACTCCATGAAACATCATCAGCAGTATCAAGGTAGTGAACACATCCATCACCCCTGATAGTTTCCTTGTGCCTGTAATCCCTCCCTTTTTTCCCTTCTGCACAAGTTAAACATGTAACTACTGTATGATCCAGCCATTCTACTTCTCGATAGTCACCCCAGAGAAATGAATGCGTGTGTCTGCCTTAAGCCTTGTATGAGAGTGTTCATAGAACCTTCATTCAGAATATCCCAAACTGGAAACGACCCAGATGTCCATCAACGAGTGAATGGATAAACAAATTATGGTGTATCCATAAAATGGAATACTATTCAGCAATAAAAAGGAGTGAACCATTGTATTTAGTTTGAATTGGAGTATTTGAAACAGATTTGTCTTCTTTGTTGCATTTTTCTTGATTTGTATTAAAATTGATTTTCATTATCTTAGCATCTCCCCCCAAATGGAGGAAACTAGTGTAATATTAAGAAGTTAGTTATAGGGGCTGGCCCCGTGGCCGAGTGGTTAAGTTCGCGTGCTCCGCTGCAGGCGGCCCAGTGTTTCGTCGGTTCGAATCCTGGGCGCGGACATGGCATTGCTCATCAAGCCACGCTGAGGCAGCGTCCCACATGCCACAACTAGAAGGACCCACAACAAAGAATATACAACTATGTACTGGGGGGCTTTGGGGAGAAAAAGGGGAAAAAAAATAAAAAAAATCTAAAAAAAAAAAAGTTAGTTATAGATGAACTATAAAAAGATGTAAGTTATGTTTGGATAATTAAGGGTTGATTATTCCTCTGAAAACTTATAGTCAAAAATGGTCCATACAGTTTGTTCTGCTACAGGACTTGTTTCTATAAATTGAATTGCCTATTCACGATTGGTACCTAAGAAGTGATGTCAGTGATGGTTGTGTGGGTTCAGATAAGATTTTTCATAGGCAAGGGGAGTGGAAAGAGGGAGTAGAATTAAGAAGGAAAGGAACAAGCCCTCAGGTTGACTGCTGCACAGACAGAAATTCTTTCAAGTGTGGTTTAAGAACAATTAAGATGAGTTCCTGGGGAAAAAACTAGTTCCCGCCCCAGCCTTGGTCAGCTTCTGGAGTGTTGTACTTTCTCCTGCGCCCACCTTCACAGCCTCAGTCTGCATTGTTTTAGCACTTGTAAATCTGCATTTGTACTTTATTATTTCTGTTAGTTGTTAATATTTCCAGCAGCAGCCCCTAACCATGCTAAACTGCCTGTCTGGGTTGTCCAAGTTACCTCCGGTGGAACCACGTCTTGTTTTTGTCGGACTCTGGTTACAAAGTTGCGTAAATTTTGAGTAGTCTGTCCCGACGCGAACTTTACTTCCTTTATTTTTTATTTTGCAGAATGTGAAGTTTTTTTCAGGAACACGTATGTGACATTCTAACCAAAAAGCACCTGAATGTTCAAGTAGTTTACTTTGAACCATTTTCTGAAAATGTTTTATTAAAAATATGTTTCTTAGTATTTTTAGCTAATACTTAGATCTTGCTTACCAAGTATCAGATGTTCCGAGTACTTATCAAAGATTAGCTCACTTTATCCTCACAACAGTGCAGTTTGATGAGTCTGGTATTATCTTTATTTCATGGCTAAGAGAACCGAAGGACTGAGAGAATGAGTAACTCGCCCAAGGTCACACCACACAGATAGTCTGGTTGTGTAGACTGTGCCCCTGAATACTATGCTACATTCCCTTCTCCACCATGTTGGATATAAAGATTAGATTTTGTTATGATCTTCTTGTGTAAGTCAAATTGGTGGTTTTACACAAATTAAAACCTTGTCAGCATTAAATATATAAGTGAAAAGAGTTGCAGTGAATGTGTGAGGACGACACAACAGCTTCATCTGTTCAGAAGCTGGGAAAAGGATGTCAGATTTAAACACTGCTGAAATTGTGTTAATAAATATTTCAGAAGTTTTCATTTCACTTGGTTTGGTTATTTATGGTTTTAAATTTCTTCTTAGGCATATCACACCTGAAAAATTTTATGTGGAAGCTTGTGATGATGGAGCAGATGACGTGCTTATCATCGACCGCGTGTCCACAGAGGTCACCCTCTCAGGTATTTTACAGCCAGATTCGGAAGTGCCTGAGCAAGATTTTATACCTAAGTTGCAGTGATTAAAATAAATTTATCAGAACTATGTCAGTGTGTGGATCTCTGGGGGTCTTTTTGTAAAATTTAATTCTTGCTACCTTGTTTGATTTTTGTGCACTAATTTTATGTTTTCTCCTTTTTATGAAAAGGAGAAATGATCTTGACAATTTTAGGTAGCATTTTACTATCTGAGGATTTAAAAACATAATTATTTCTTTATTTGTTCCCTTATCTGTATTCTATCATGATTGATTTTGTTGATGTCTGAGTTCCTTTCTAGCCGTAAGATTTAAGGTATTTGAATGTAAGAAAGTTGTTTTAGCATCGTGTGGAATTTTAGCAGCAGCTTTTGTTTTTGAAAATATTCATGACTGTGAGGATAATTTAATAAATGAAAATAGTATATGCATCAGTGGAGGATAATTTAATAAATGAAAAATAATGTATACATCACTGACTAAAACTTGTGGTTTAGGCAAATGATGTTCCTAAGCTTTATCTATCTGTCTTATCTATCTGTCCAGTTATAGTTTGGTTTTGCTTCTCAGGAGTATGAAAAACAATTTTTTTTCAATTGTGTGGAACACTGATTTCTGACCAGCTTAACATAAAATAGTTTTAGTGACAAATTAATGTGCCATGTGATATCACATTTAGAATTTCGTATTTCATTTGTTTAAAAATTTACCTCTAGAGAGAGTTCTGTATTTTTTTCTTAAGTACAATATTTGAGTAACCATAGAGTAGACATTCAGTAAACAGTAAATATCCTTTGAAGGGGTAAAGTGAAATGTGAACATATTTTGCAGAGGATAGTAAAGTGTTAGAAAGATATGACTAAATTTCCACTTCCTTGGTTATGTGGTTATTCTGGTCAGAACCATATATAGTTTTCCTTTGACCAAATGGAATTAGAGCTCTGTTTTAGTTTGATAATTTGGCGTTGCCTGTGTCTGTTGCTTGGTGGCTGCTCTCTCAAGGTAGCCTGTTTTTACCTGATGTTAGTGCACTTTTCCTCGATTTTAATCACACTCCTTTGTCTTGTATTGATACAACCTAGTGTCTTATAAAATCTTTGTATGGATGCAGTATTTTCAGTTATTTTTGGTCTTTTAGTGACATTTTATTTGTAGGTAGAGATTGCAGACCCATTTGAATGGACAAAGCTAAAAGTCCTGGATAGTTTGGATGTGAAGATGCTACCAAGCAGTCAACAGGAGAGACATGAAGAGATAGTGGGACTGAAGCCAGTGAGGATGAGGGGCTGCCTCCCTCGCAGTTTCTCTACCAGTTTCTTTTTACCGTTGGGAATACAGACCATTGCCACAGAAAGAGGGATTTTTTTCCCCATGAAAAACTAATATATTTTCTTAGGAATTATTGTACTTTTATTGCCATTACACTCCAGTTAATATAACTTAAAGCTTGATCATTATTACATTTAAGTTTATCAAATGATCTCAGTATATTCAGGATTTTCTCTGAGCTTTTTCACTGCACTGGTATTCCCATATTTCATGTTAATTAATTGTGACATAGCATTGCTAAGTAAAATGAATTATTGAGAGAAACAGAAGTGAATTTTAGACATAGTTCAGAATTAATTAATCCAGAATAACAGGACTGTTTTAAGAAATAGACCTTGGGTTGAGCCAGCCCTGACGGCCTAGAATGTTCGGCATATTCAGCTTTGGCGGCCTGAGTTTGGTTCCTGATTGTGGAACCACACCACTCATCTGTCAGTAGCTGTGCTGTGGCAGTGGCTCACATAGAAGAACTAGAAGGACTTACAACTAGAATATACAACTACGTACTGAGGCTTTGGGGAAGCAAAGAAAAAGAAATAAGACTTGGGTTTACAGCAGTGTTTCAAAATGGGTTCCAGATGATAATTAAACTGTGACTGAAAGAAAAATTTATAGCCACGTAAGTTTGGGAAACCTTGAATTAAACAGTGGAACAACTTTCTTTTACTGTAGGCCTTCTCAGAGCCTTTATTTTCCACTCTGTTGTGACTCTTTCTGGGAGAAGGAACAGAGGTAATAGGGATGTAGCAAAATAAGCTCATTTGACTGGGAAACCCTACCTCCCCCCTTTTTGAGGCCTTATTCCCTAAACTAAAGTTCTACAAAGTAAGTTTTGTGAAATACAGTGGCTTAAAGTTTAACAATTGAGAAAGGACCGCTGTAATCTAAGCTACTCTTGTTATTAAGGGCAGTATTGATAAAATCACAGTTGATGGTGATGCCTCACTGCATACCTGTGTAGATCACTGTTAGACACTAGGAGGAGGCCTTTCCTTGCTCCTTCCTCCCTAGGATATTTGCCTGCATTTCCCACATTCTTAGACTGGATAGGAAGTAGTTTTTTGCATTGCAGTAGTAGCATGTAGAGATTAAAATCTTGTCTCAACCCTCCCTTTCGTTTACTTTCTAATTCTCTTAAAGGGATAGGGACTTAGTTTCTGGGAAAACATTGAATAAATTTGGTTGAAAATTGACATTAGAAATAATCTGCAATTTACTTGATGAGGCTGCTGAAGCATGTTACTTTTGGCACCGTATTCTAGACAGGCAGAGACGGTTATATGTAACGTGGACATCTTTATTTTATATTCTGCCAAAATGTAGGTCTAACACTAATGAAGGAATATTGCTTTCTTAGAGCAAATCATACGTATTGATTTAGTTGAAGTAACTATTTAAATCAAACTAAATTTCTTTCTATTGATGAGCTTTTTCTATGTGCTTTTTCTTTTTTTCTTTTAAAGTTAAGAAAGATATTCCTCCGTCAGCTGTCACAAGACCAATATTTGGTATACTGGGCACAATCCATCTGGTGGCAGGTAAGCTAAGACGGGTAAAGAAGGTAATTAAATTGACACTAGTAGAGTATAAGATGAAGGCATACTTCATATCATGCTTTAGGCAATAAATCTTTAGGTGAGCTATTTGTCATTAATTTCTAAAGGTAATGTACCTCAAATGGCAAGTGGTGAAATTTATCAGCCTGAGGTTCTATTAAAAAAAAGTTTTGTTTTTGGTTTTATTTCAACTTGAGTTGAAACCCCTAGTCACCTAGACATTTTTCATAAATTCTAAGAGTATTTAAATAAAAATTTTAATGCACTGATGGACCAGAATATTCTACACCTTCAACCCCATTATAGGGTTGAATATGACATAGTGCATGTTAGAGAATGTTACCTGGTTCTGAGTTATTAGGAAAGTGATTTTGTTGGTCTAAGTTTCATTTCATTGAACTTTTAAAAAATTCCTGTTGCATTAGGCACTGTGCTAGATGCTGAGTTATAAAAGATGCAAGTCCCTTTTGTCCTGCAGTTTACAGTCTAATGAGAGAGGCGTTTGAATAGTAAATTACTGCGGTACAGTGTGACAAGTTCTAGGAGAGAGTTGTACATAGGCACTTGTGGGCAGAGTTTAAGAATTAACTTAGTGGTAAAGGCTTACCCTGCTGTATTTGTAGGGGAGGAGGTGGCCAGGATCAGGGTGGGTATATTGTGCATGGGGCTGTGCTGGCGCTCTGATTCCTGACCACTTATCTTTGTAATGTTGTAGAAACCAGTTAGTTATACTGCCCCAGCACATTTCTCTACCATTGAGAATGACATGAAGGACATAGGAGTGGTGTAGACCGGACATTGTCCTGCAATGGTCACGTCTCATGACTTGTGATGACCTAAGCTGCACACTGGGAAACGCATGAGCAGAGGCCTGTATCCTTGGGCTTGACAGAGAGAGAGAAGTGTTTTCTATCTCTGCTTTTCATCTGCTAAGATCATTTTTTGCTTATCAAAAGTTTTTGCTTTTATCTTTTTGAGAAAAAATTTGACCTTTCAATAGGAATTTTTCCAAATAATAAGCTCGTCTTTCTATTTGTCAATTCTAAAATTGCTTTAAAATAAAGTATGGGCCTTTTATTAAATAGCACAGTACAGTCTCATTGTGCTAGCCTTTAGAGTTTAAACAATGAGGACTGCTACTTTTGGCTTAAGAATTGCCTTATTTATATTTATGAATGTTTGGCTTTGCTTTTTGTAGGTAATTATCTAATTGTCATTACCAAAAAGACAAAAATAGGTGAATTTTTCAATCATGTAATCTGGAAAGCAACAGATTTTGATGTCCTTTCTTATAAGAAGACCATGTTGCACTTAACTGATATTCAGGTAAGAAGTAGAAGCACTTAATTGCAAAACCCAAAATGGTACCATGGGGGGTGGGGGAGGGAGGTGGAATACCAAGAATGTTTGATGGGTGTCTTTTAAGCCTGGTTATTTAAGCAACTCATAGAGCAAGGTCACTCTACCTACCTTTATACCTAACCATAAAATGTATTTTTTTAAAAATCCTTCATATATTTTATTGCTTTTGTTTTGTTTTTTAAAAACTGACTTAGTTCTTAAATTATGAAATTTCATATGGAGAAAAAAGGAGAAATAGAAAATGCATATGTACTCAATGCCCAGATTTAGCTTTATAACCTTTTTGTAAAGAAATAAAATATTAGGGGGCCAGCCCTGTGGCATAGTGATTAAGTTTGGCATGCTCTGCTTTGGTGGCCTGGGTTCACAGGTTCAGATCCCAGGCGTGGTCAGCCATGCTGTGGCCGTGACCCACATACAAGGTAGAGAAGATTGGCACAGATGTTAGATCAGGGCTAATCTTCCTCAGGAAAAAAAAATAGTAATAAAATATTAGATACCTTTGAAGTTCCACTCATCCCTTTTTCTGCAGAGGAAAAATTTTTTTACTTTTACCACATGTGAATATGAGTGTGTATATGTGTGTATATATGTTCAAAAAGTCCTCCTTTTGTACGATTCCTATATCCACGGATTTCATTTACCATAGTTTAGTTAATACCAGTCCCCCAACAACATGGTTTAAATTTCAGTTACCATGGTTTATTGACTAAAGAATTAGCCCACCAAAGATGAAAGTACAAAGAAACAAAAAGTGACAACTCCAGAAGTGAAATTTGAATTGAACATTAATCGAGTCTAGAAGAAATGGCTGACTGTGGGAATACTGATGCAGTCCCTATACAAGAGAGTCTAGATACGCAGCAAGAAGTCTTAGTGAAGGTGAATTTATTGACGTTAATGGTGAAGTGGTTGTGATGTAAAGGGTGACGATGTCCTAGGGAAGTGATGCCAGCGACAGACTTCACATTAAAGGCTCTCTCAGAGGGGTTTCATGACTTTGAAAGTGCAAAGGATAAAGTGTTAGAAGCTAGGTCAGACTTAGAAAGGTGTATGGCAATTCACCAAGGTGTAGAAAAGGTACTCTGTATCATAAGTTACATGATAAGAAGGCAAACACTGTTCAAGCTACTCTTGGTCAATTTTTTACAAGAAATAAAATATTTTAATTCTCACTGCTTCTGTTTTAAATTACAGTATACTAAATAAATATTAATTTTGCTATCTTTAAATTTCCCTGTACATTTATAACTTACAGTAATAAATATGCCTTTTTTTTGGATGGGGAAGATTGACTCTGAGCTAACATCTGTTGCCAGTCTTCCTCTTTTTGCTTGAGGAAGATTGTCCCTGAGATAATATCTGTGCCAGTCTTCCTCTATTTTGCTATGGGACACTGCCACAGCATGGCTTGATGAGCGGTGTGTAGGTCCACACCTGGGATCTGAACTCACGAACCCCAGGCTGTCAAAGCAGAGCATGCGAACTTAACCACTACGCCACCAGGCCGGGCCCCAGGATGTGCTTTTTATACTTTGGTTTAAACTTAAAATTTCTCTTTTACTATATGTATGTCAATCAATATGTATTAATGTATTCACTCTCTATGACACACGATATTTTAAGGCAATAAAAATGGTTATATTCATTTAATAGCTCAGTAATATTGACTTGAACAGTTTCTTCTTGACTGTTACATTTTATTGTCAGGCCATGTAACTGATTTTAGCATTGCTCACTATTTATGCTTTGCTTGTGCCTTTTGTTTTAAAAAAAATATTTCTGAGCCCAAATTAAAAATTTTGTAGTAGGTAGATTTGTAACATGTAGATTAGCATGTTAATCATTTGGTAATCATTAAACATTACCAAACATTAACAATTATTTTATTTTATTAAAAAAAATTCTTTTTTGGTCAGGAAGATTGGCCCTGAGCTAACGTTTGTGCCAGTCTTCCTCTATTTTGTGTGGGATGCTGCCACAGCATGGCTTGACGAGTGGTGCTAGGTCCGTGCCTGGGATCTGGACTTGTGAACCCCAGGCTGCCGGAGCAGAGTGCACAAACTTAACTACTACACCACCAGGCCAACCCCCAACAATTATTTTTTAGAACAAAAATAAAAACAAATGTCAGTTTTGGTATTCTTTGGGAAAGCCAACTAAAATGAATATTAGCAAATAAAGATAAATTTTACTTTTACTGGACTTTTCTTTTTAATCTTTGTTTTTTTTTAAAAAAAAATTGGATTTTATTTCCCATCTAGCCCAAACCAGTAAAGTTTCTTAAGAACGAGGATGGTATTATTCTCTTGTTATTTACTCTCTATGGTACTGGGCCCCTCATGAGTTTATGTTTTTTATTTGTTGAATGTGGATAATTACGCTAACCTAGCCAGGTTGTTGTGAAGATGAAAGAGAATCTATGTAAAGCCTTTGGCCACAGTAGGTCATGACATAAGGTGATGATGTTTTGTGAAGATAACTCTTCTGCCCGTTAGAGTAAAATTTGTGAAGGATACCAGAGGGAAGGAGTTCTATATGATCAATTAGTATAATAATACCGTACACCATTTATTGAGCATTGGGTGTGTGTCAGGAACTGTCCTTGGTCCTGGGAACGGGTGAGCATGCCCCTCCCTGGCCCGGTCCTTGTGCCAGTGGTATTTAACAGGGCTGGACTTACAGGTTTTTATTTTCATTCTTTTTTCATATTGACAGATTCCTTTTCGAGTATGAGATAGACTGATTTTGTTCCTCCCCTTTGTTTACAGTTACAAGATAATAAAACTTTCCTAGCGATGATAAACCATGTCTTGAGTGTGGATGGGTTTTACTTTTCAACGACCTATGATTTGACCCATACTTTGCAGCGGCTCTCCAATACTAGTCCAGAATTCCAAGAAATGAGTCTCTTGGAAAGGGTAAGCTTAATCTTCACTTATTTTTACTTATTTACTTATTTTTTTAAGGGACATGTCTGTTTCATCCATAAAAATGTATGTTGATTTTTCTTAATCCTGGCTATACCAGCATCTTGTGTGGGGCTTTGAAAACATACCATCTTTCAAATGTGTATCACAATCCCAAATTCAGGACCCCGGAGTCTGTATGTTACACAGACAGGATTGAGGACCACTGGTGTAGGTATTCAGAAATCCAGTCTAAACACACGCTGGTTATTTCCTAGCTCTCAGTATTCTGTAGTATAACAATTATTAGCATTAGCAACATAATTATAGTTATAAAATTAATATTCTAACAGATGATGTCCTTTCTGCAGTGGTGTTATTTACAGTTTTTGAAGCTAGAAAAGTAACAACTTATTGATTTGAGAACTTGAAGAATATCCTTTTAAGTGGGTTTTTTTGATTATTTTGCTTTTTTTTAAGATGACTGTATCTTTAGAACTTAGGCCTGATCAACTAGGGATGATCAAAACTTAAAATTTCTGATGTTCAGGAACCTGGATAATTGTTGCCTTCATTTTTTTTTAATTAGCAAACATAGTAGCTATGTTTAGGAGGGAGACAGAATTTAAAAGTTTGCTGTCAGTTATTTATTAGGTTGGACCATATGAAATTGCCAGTAATTGGCTAGTTTTGACCAATAAAAGTGATAATTTCATGTAGTTTAGCCTAAGTCAGTATTTTAGTTGACTGGCTCTTTTAAGATTTCACATGCTAATCTAGTAAAATTGTAGGTAGGCTTAGATGTAAATTTAGCTGTAAGCTAAGCAATCAAGAAACTTGGCTTTTAACTACGAAAAGACTGTTGCTTTTAAAAGCAGTTGCTGCATTTTCCATTTGTTTATCAACTGTCTCTCAAATGCCTGCTGTGTACCAGGCACTGTACTAGCCACTGGGGACACAGAATGAAAAGAGACAGCCCTTGCCTTGTGGGAGCCTGCAGTGTGCTGGGGAAGCGCCAATCCAGGCAATCACAAAACAAGAGACAGTTGCCGTCATGGAGATAGGTAACAAAATGTGGTAGGATCCTGAAGGAAGGTGCATCTCACTCTGTCTAGGGGAGCGTCAGGGACGACATTACAAAGGAAAGTAACTTTTGAGCTGAGACTTAATGATGAGTAGGCCTTATTGGTCAGGTGGCAGTGGGAGAGGGAGGGTTCTAGGCAGAGATGGTGGCAATATTAGGTTAAACAAAAGCCATCACATCTGTTCAAATGGGAAGGGAATCTTTTGTCAGCTAATCAGAAGAGTCAGTTACAGTTAACGTAGGGAATCATAAAAATGATAAATGAACCATGTATACCTTAAAATTTTATCTCAACTTAAAATTTATATTGACAGGCCTGTTTTTTAATGTAGGACCGAAGGCTTTTCTTTGTTTTTGGTTCCTTGATTGCTAATTGTCTTTCCCTTATAATTACATCCGTAATGCTTTCCAGTGGAGTCTCTTTAAAGATTTTGACACTTACAGAGCAGTCTGTTTGCAGAGTCCCGTAGATTTTTACTGTTTCTCTAATCTTTTATAGCTGCCACTCCCACTCTTAATTCAATAGCAGTTTTGTTTAGCAACTTCCCTTTTATCAAGTTAAATTCAAATCATTCAACTTTCTAGAGATAGCAGTTTGTTTTTTAAGTCATATTTTATTGATTTATAAAATATTTAGTTAAATTCTGTAATGGTGAATAACAAGTACGGCACAAACCGATTGGGAATGCACATCTGAATCTCTGGCTAAGGGCAGGAGCCTCTCCCTGTGACGTTCCGCTGTGGAGGGGCCGGTAGGGGGAATGTCAGATGGTGTGTTTTATAAAGAGAATGGAGAGAATTGGTTAATCTCCTGAGTTGTTGAGGGACCTTCTGTGTTTATAGTTTGAAGGTCAGAGTGACCAGAGATGAGACCAGAGAGTTAAGTAGGGGCTGCCAGATCCCAGGACTGGTTCAGCCATGCGAAGATTTGGTTCTTGAGATAACAGAGAGGCAGTGGGGCCTTTCCAGCAGACAGGAGACCTGTCATGTCGGAGAACTCCTGTTGACAGCATGTGGAGGAATGGCTGGGAAGGCCACGGCCAAGACTTGAGGCAGATGCTGTTTTAGTAGTTAGGCTGGAGTCAGATGTTTCTGACGGTGGTGAGAGTAGAGATGTAGAAGAAAGGAGGAATTTGGAAGGGGATCTAGGACTTAACAATTGACTCAATATAAGAGAAAGAAAGACTGAGAGGACTCCCAGGTTTCTGTCTGGCAGTAAGACAGGAGTACCCAGAGGAGGGGGAGGCTTGAGGGGAAGAGTTCTGTTTGGAGCGTGTCAAAGAGACCTGCTTCTAGCGACCAGGTGGAGACATTGGTTGTTAGTTTTGTTTCTGTAGAAGCTCAACTTGGCGGGAGATCTTTTATTAATTTTACAACTTCTCTCTTAGGCAGATCAGCGGTTTGTATGGAATGGTCATCTTCTAAGAGAACTTTCTGCTCAGCCAGAGGTAACAAACACTAAATAAGCAGATTTTAACCTGCTTATTTGTTACAGTACAAGTTTTAATTGAATATATATTATAAAATGGCTACCTAATCACCAAGGAGTTTGATAAATAATTGTAATTTAACTCTGTTTATAGCTTATAAACTTTGATCACGTCTACCCTCTCACATTGTTCTAGGTTGAAGAGGCCCACTTGTTTTACTCTAATCTCCCTATAGAAGCCTTAAGTAAAGAAAAAGTACTTAAGTAGACCCAGAGATACTTTGCTTTTTATAAAGAAGAGAGACACAGTGGGTCTTGGTGGATGAATGATGGAGAAATGAGGGGCTAGGGCTAAGTCCCAGGCCAGTGGAGAGCTTTGCATTTGTCTTCCGATGGGGATGTGATTCCCTTCAGTCACCCAGGAGAAACGTGCACAGATGTCACCTTCCTCTGTCCTTAGTTTATACAAATGAGGTGTAAACGAGGAGGCCCGGCCAGGAAGGATAGTATGTTGAACATAGGTAAATAGATTTGCCTCATGGCTTTATTTCTTGTCATTTGTTTTGCTTTTTGGGGAAAAGTAGCTTGGGCTGCAAACACTTAGCTTGGGTCTGTCTTTTCCCTGGAGGAGTGAAGTTGTTTGCAAAGACTGAAAAGGAGGGAGGTAAACGTCCTGCAACATCAGGCAGTTTTATTAGAGTTCCAAAATCTGTGCATATTCAGGCCCACATGATTGTAGCACATACTTAAATTTTTTAATTGAAAAGACAATGTTACATTAGAAAAATTTCTTTAAAATGAAAAGTTACCCATAAGCTTACTACCTTGTGATATTTGTATATTACCTCCCCATGTGTAAGTATTTTTTATATAGTGCTTTTTGTTTATTTTTAAAGTATATTTATTCCTAAATGTAATGTGTATCTTCATTTCAGGTCCATCGGTTTGCTCTTCCAGTATTACATGGCTGTATCCTTACATAGTAGTAATTTTCTAACAGTCTTTTTTTAAATATAAGGCAGATTTAGAGACAGTCTCAAATATTGCATAAGAAGATATTTTAGAATTAGTAGAAATTGCTTTTGATAAAATCAAATCCATTAACATAAAATCTTAGAATAATGGTTGTAAATGACTATTTTTTTTTGAAGAATGAACTCTTTAGACTGAATTATTCTCTTTCTGTTCGAGAGGTCTGGGGGTGATGATCTTAAAGAAGGACTGTGTACTGTTTGCCTTTGTTAGACTTTGTAGCAATAAACGAGTGGTTTGAACCTGGCTGTTGAAGTGAAAACGTTCCTTAGTATAAAGTTAGACTCAGGAACTAGGGTGACCAGCAACTTGGAGAGAATTACAGCTAATAATTGTATTTGCAATAGCCACAGAAAAATGAACGGTATGCGAAGAGTAATGCTTGGGGAGGGGGAGTAAGTACAAATGTGAAGTGAGTAATGATTATCTTACTGTAAGTTCATTTTAAAAACTTATCTTTATCGTCGACGTGATAATAAAAATAGGGAAGCAAAGCGAGCTGGCTGGTAAATGCTGGTGGGTGCCTGTGATGGGGACTACACCCTGCAGAAACTGAGCGGATCTTTCTCTCACGTTCTCCCAAGATGCTTATTAACACAACAGTCTGTCATTTATTTGTTCGTTCCGTCCATATGATTTCCTTTGTTATTATGCTTGTTATACTTAAAGCAGAAAATTAATGGAGGAAACATTTCCCACAGTTGTGGGAGAATAAAAATCAGAAAATCTCAGGATAAAAGTTTTTGTTTACTCTAGTTTTTTCCCCTCCCCTCCCTGGAGCTTTCCAAGCTTCCCCTCAGGACATAATAAGAATAGATGTATTCAGATGGTGCTTTAAGGGGTTTGAGATTGTGAATGGACAAATAATATCAAATGAGATTATGGAAGTCTTTCCTAGGCAATTTTGGAACAGCTTATCCATTCAGTTTATTTATTTGTTTATTTATTGATTTATTGAGGAGGATTAGCCCTGAGCTAACTACTGCCTGTCCTCCTCTTTTTGCTGAGGAAGGCTGGCCCTGAGCTAACATCTCTGCCCATCTTCCTCTACTTTGTATGTGGGATGCCTACCACAGCATGGCTTGCCAAGCAGTGCCATGTCCGCACTGGGGATCCGAACCGGCAAACCCCGGGCTGCCGAGAAGTGCAACATGCAAACTCAACCGCTGTGCCACCGGGCCAGCCCCTCCATTTAGTTTAAATGTAAAGCTTTAAATTAGCTTTTGTTTAGTGTAGTGTCTTGACTTGAACTATAGTCATATGTTTCACATACATACAGACAAGTGAGCAAGAGCAAAGGCCCGAAGGCAGGAGCATGACTACAGCAGTGACAGTGGACAGGCAAAGGTGGGAGCTGTGTTTAGAGAAGTAGCTGGGCCCAGATTATGCAGGGTCTTATGGGCTTTGTCTTTACTTTAACTGTGACGAGAAGCTGTCAGGATGTGAGTAGAGGATTGGCATGATAAGGCAGGACCACTCTGACAGTGATGTAGAGAATAGGCTGCAGGTGGGCAAGGGAGGATATGAGGACTAAGTAGGAGGCAGTTACAATAATTCAGGTGAGAGGTGATGTTGCCTGGGACCAGGATGGTAGCAGTGATGGTGGTGGGAAATGGTCAGGTTCTAGATATGTTTTGAAGGTAGAGCTAACAGGTCTTTCTGACAAATTGTACATGGGGTGTGGAAGAGAGAAGTTTAGTATGAATCTAAGGTATTTGGCCAGAGTAAGTGGAAAGAGGCCATCCACTGAGGTGGGAAAGAGTCTGCAGTTGGGAGGGAGGCCAGAGAGTCCCCGGAGTTCCATTTGGACATGTTAAGCTTGAGATTTCTATAGATGTTCAAGTAGAGAAATCCAGGGAAGAGATGGATTAATGGGGCTGGAGTTTAGGAGAGAAGTTCGTGTTGGAGACACAAGTTTGAGTCTTCAAGGCATAGGTGACATTTCAAGCCAGGAAGCTGGATGAGATCCTCAAAGGAAGGAATGCATATAGAGAAGAGAAAAGGTCTGGAGAAAGAGAAGATAACCTGAAGAGGACTCCAGATGGTGAAACAATGCCAGAGCCGCACGTTGTAGGCCTCTGAGGACAAAAGACATCTGAAGTGGAGGAGCCAAAGTGAGTGAACTGAAAGGACAGGTCGTAGGATTCCTCTGAGATTTAGAAGTTGAAGACATGAAGATGAATCAGCGAAGGGCAGTGAGGAAGAGGAGAACTAACCAAGTGAGAGTAGTGTCTCAGAAGCAAATGCAAATCGTATTTCCAAGCTGAGGGTGTAATCTGATATGTTGCTGGTTAGTTAGCTATGAACATTAGGGAGGGAGGTTATGTTCCTGCTCCCTCCACTCTCTTCCCCAAATGGGGGATATTACCAAATGCTGATGACGAAGATTTTGGAGAACGGGAAAATTGGAGAAGGTGAAAGCACAGTCATATGCTGGAGTGATGTCCCTGAGTGTGTGAGGAGGGTGGGGTCTAGTGCACAGGTCGAAGGCCTGGCACGGGCAGCTCATCTTCCATTGTAGAAGGGAAGCGGCTATGTGGATGTGGATGCTGGGTAGATAGATGTGGTGGGAGCATGTGAATAGCTTTTATTTTCATGGTGAAGTAGGAAGCAATGTCCTTAGCTATGAGTGGGATGAGGGTGGAGTGTTGGAGGAGAAAGTGTGAAATGGGCATGCTGAGTGGGAGGATGGCTCTGGGGGTAACTGATTGATACAAGACGAGACATTCACCTGTAAAAAGTTATATCATAGTGATGTGCTTCTGTATGATTTTTATTTTCCTCTTGCTCCTTCTGTGCTTTCTGGATACTCTGAAATGTATGTATATGTGTCTTGTAATCAGGAAAATGATTTATAAAACAGTCACATTCCATGCTACACTTAGCTCCTTAAGGGAAGGCTCTTGGATTTCTCAACCTTGTGCCCTGGCTCTATTTTGATAATTTGGGTGAATAAATGAATTAATACTGCCTTAGATTCTTCTCTAGTGCTGTGGGTTTTAAAGGAGAGCATATTAGGAGGTCAGGATGAGTTGTTAGTAAGTTTGATGATACCCGGTAATAGGGGATGAATCATTAGAAATTCGTATTGCTAGTGTCATTCGGTCCCATGATTTTGAACATTATTTGGCATCCTCTTGTGAATTTACCAGCGCTTCCTCCATGGGTACCTGATACATTTATACCAGGAAGTATTTACAAGAAGGTTACAGCACCACTGTCAGAGACTATGAATGCCATGAATTTCATCAGCAGAAGGATTAGACTTCTTGTGGTATTGTCCTTGTAGATCGCTCACAACACTGAAGAGGAATGAACTGCTTCAGGCAGTAAAAGGATGAATCTTAGGAACTTACTTGGAGAAATAAACAAGGACTTGAAGTTTATAAAGAGCGGTACCATTTTTATAAAACTCAAAGCAAACTGTGTGTTATTAAGTCATGGTTGCATGGATGAAACTAAAAAGGCAGGAGAATTGTCTCTGCAAGCATGAGAATAGTTTTTACTTCTGGGTGAGAAGGCAGATGGGTGGGATGGAGAAGGAACAGATAATTAGATTCAGGGTTTTGGCACTGTTCTGAAGTTGGATGGTAGATTCATAATTTTTATTTTATTGTACTATTATACTTTATAATGAATGAATCAAATTATATTAAGAAAAGAATGTTACGTGTAGAAAATAACCATAGGGCAAACCCAAACAGATGAGGGAGGAAAAAAGGTAAGGCCATTGAAACAATAAAAGAAGCCTGTCTTTCTGTTACGCCCACCAGGTCTGGCGCATGTTTAAAAAGGAGACAGTATCAAGTGTCAGTAAAAATGAAGAGTCAAAGCAATTCTTGAAACACTTTTGTGTTTCCCGATAAAGTCAGATGATGAATATACTCTGTGCCCAGCAGTACTGCTCCTTAGAAACCACCCCCACATGTCCGTGTAGAGATGTATGTTGCAGCACTGTGATGACAGCAAAGTTGGAAACAACCTGGACAGGAGAATGGATAAACTGTAGTATATTCATACAGCCATAGCAGCAAATGAACCTCATGAACATAATAGTGAAGAAATAAAGCAAGCCGAAAGAATATTTACAGTAACAGGCATGCATCACTTAATGATCGGGACACATTCTGAGAAATGCATCGTTAGGCAATTTTGTCGTTGTGTGAACATCATAGAGTGTACTTACACAAACCTAGATGGTATAGCCTGCTACACACCTGGGCTAAATGGTGCTAATCTTATGGGAACACCGTCGCATATGCAGTTTGTTGTTACCTTGATTAAAATGTCATTATGCAGCACATGACTGTCATTCCTTTTATGTAAAAGAAGGTCAGAAACTATTCCGACTGAACAATAAGTGGAGTGGCAAAACTAGAAAGACAAGCAAGGGAACCATGAACTGCGTGGGTGGGGTTACTTCCTGGAGGCGGGCAAGGGAGCTCGGCAGAGAGGAGCACGTGTTCTGGGTGCTCCTGAGGTGTTGGTGGGTACACATGTAGGTGTGTATTTGTTTAGTATTTTTTATTATGGTCAGATATATTTAACATGAGATTTCCCATTTTAGCCATTTTTAAGTGTACAATTTAGTAAGTGGTGTTAATTGCATTCACAGCGTTGTACAAACAGCAGCAAAACCTTTCCCTCACCCCAATCAGAAATTCTGTATCTATTAAGCCATAACTCTCCATACCTGAGTGTTTTTGTAAATATTTATATACATTATATATTCTTTCTATTTATTATATTTTGTAATAACATTATTTTAATGTAAGAGGTTTGCCATCTCCAAAGGCTTCTGCAGCTTTTCTACATTACTGAGTGAGTTATCATGTAGCATATACTATTACCAGTAGTTAGAAAAAGAGTTTTATGTTAAGAAAAGTTTTTGGGGAGATGCATTCTTTTTTTAATATTCTGGTTCATTTTTCCGTTTCATGGAAGAAGAGTTAAAATTTCTGTTTCTGCGTAATCTTTTATTCACAGTTTGTTATGTAAATCTTCATATGTTTATCAACTGTTATGGCTAATTTACATTTGTAGTTATGCATATGATTCAGTTGTGGTGTTTTCTTTCTTTCTTTTTTTTTTTTTTTGAGGAAGATTAGCTCTGAGCTAACTACTGCCAATCCTCCTCTTTTTTGCTGTGGAAGACTGGCCCTGAGCTAACATCCATGCCCATCTTCCTCCACTTTATACGAGGGACGCCTGCCATAGCATGGCTTTTTCCAAGCAGTGCCATGTCTGCACCTGGGATCCAAACCAGCAAACCCTGGGCCGCTGAGAAGCAGAACGTGCGAACTTAACTGCTGGGCCACTGGGCCAGCCCATCAGTTGTGTTTTTTTTTAAACTGTGGTAGCCTAGCCTTTTTCCCCACTACTTATTTGAAGGTTAATCTATTTTAAATTTATGTTTTTCATTCAAAGTAGGTTTTTTGGTGATATGGTTAATACTTAATTCTTTACTTTTAGAAAGTGGTTGAGGATATCAGGGAAAGGAAATTATATTATTTAAATAGAAACACTATAGAATCACTTAAACATACGGTCTGTATGTCATTATAGAGTCGCTGACTTGACAGTATTTCACAATTGAATAATTACAGTACTAAAGGCTTGTGAATATTGATGAAGAATCAAAAAAGATTTGTGTATTCTCTTTTTTTCGCTTAAAGACTGAATCACTCTTACTAGGGTAAACAGGTTCAAATTTAATCTGAAAATAATACATATGATTTCTATATATATTTTTCTTAATGTAGTTAAGTTATTACTATGCACTCGTGTTCTATTAATGGAAAATACTTTGATTGGATTCTCATCTCGAGGAGAAGTTGTTTCAGAGCTGGTGTGCGCTATTATGTAAGAGGTGAGATTAATTTTGTCAGCATGATTCACTACTGGGTTATATCTATCACTAACATTTGTCGTACGGTGACATGAATGTAACCTTTTGTATTTTATTTTCATTATCATTTGATAGCCTCCCTAAGTATTTATCTCCTACTTCATTATTCTAATTAGGTAGGTCGTCTTTGCTTTACTCCAGCTTCTGTAGTTACATTGCAGATATTAATGAGATACTGTAGGCTGCTTCTTCCTGCTTTAAGAGGAATTATGTTATTTGCTCGATGTCTGAAAGCACAACTGAACTCGATGTAGTTTTCAGTAACCTAAACTCATACCAGGAAGTATTTTATTGCTCATGGTGTCTTTGCATGCGTAAAGCTACACATTTGACTTTCTGCTGTCAACTTTAAAGATTTACATTTTGAGCGTTCTCTAGGCTGTGTACTAGCAACATGCTAATTTGCTTGAACCAAGCTTTTAAAATATGTATTAAAAGTTACTGTCATTATGAAAAGGAGTTTCTCTAACTCTTTCTGGGTTTTTTTTTTTTAAGCCAGAATGTATCAGAATAAAATCCAATGGGCCATTAGATAAATCGGAGAAGTTTGGGCCAGGGAGCTGTAAAAGTTATCTGATTAATCTCCCTTATTACAGGTGATAGAGTAGAGGAAGAAAGACGTTTAGTGAGTGACCTGGCCAAGATCACAGGACAGAACTAGACTAAGCAGCTCGCTTGTCACTAGATTTTCTTGGATGGAGACATATTTTTTAACTAAGTTTTTCAAATAGGTAATGCATTCATGTAGTTCAGGTATCAAAAAGTATAAAAAGATATGCAATAAAAAAATATTTCTCATTTCCAACCCCATCTGTTGGATCTTACTCCCCTAACCAGTTAATCAATTGTCAGTTTATTTATCCTTCCAGATAGTTTTTATGCTGTTACAGGTATGTGCGTTCTTCTCCTCATATAGACCGTGGTTGGATGCTGGGCACATTTTCTTGCACCTTGGTTTTGTCTTTTTTTTTTTTAAACTTAATGTATCTTGGATGTCTTTTCATAAAAATTCTCTTTCTCTCCCTACCCCACACACAATCTCACTTTCATTCTCATTCTCACTTTTTAAAATAACGAGATGTTATTCCTTAATGGAAACTATGGAAAGAACCAAGTATAGCCCATGCCTCTGACGAGTAATTGTAGAAGGCGTTTCATTGATGATTTGCCTCAATAATTTTGTCCCCTTCTGATAATATATTAGTCAAAACACGGATAGCTCATACCTTGTGGAATATGACAGAAAGAATGTTGAGAAATATTTGAGACAGTTAAAGATCCTCCGATTTCTTTCTGATAATTTGGTAACTTGAGTTAGGGACCAGCTTGAAAGTTGCCTTTGGATAGCAAGCTTTTCTTAGTAAAAATAAATCACGTAAACAAGAAAAGGAATACTTCAAATATTTGAGAGGACTAACCAGTATCAAGACTAAGCGTTGTAAAACAGTGCTTTTCAAACTAGGTTTTGTGAGTATATTCCTGGATTTATAGAAATTTTAGGACCATATACAATTTTTGTGCTTTCATTTTGATAATTGAAATTATTATAAGCATCTGTTGGACAATTTGGATTATTATTATGAAATACTATTAATGTAATGAAATACTGTTAACACAATAGCCCACATTTGCATTTAATATTGTGTTTAATAGTTTTATGACTTTCAAAATAGTATTTTTCAAATTGGCATCTGTGGACATACTCTCAGAGGTCCTCGAGAATTTGTTTTTTCTTTAAAATATGTGTCAAGTTTGAGAAACACTGTTTTAGAGGAATTTTGTATTTATAAACAATTGATATATTAAATAGCAATCAGTTTCATCTGTTTATTAATAGGTCCTTAATACTCCACTGTAAGCCTGTTTAAATGGGTGAGCTTCTATTAGCTTTCTGATCATGTACTGTGCATTTGTTTGACACTTATTTTTATAAGTACTTCACTAATTCAAACTGACTTAACTCTCTCCTGAGTTTCTGATGTATTTCTTATGTAATAAATGTAGTTAATTTTAACTTTTTTTCAATTTAGGAATTGATTCTGAAGGTCACGCAGCTAACTTTGTAGAAACAGAACAAATTGTGCACTACAATGGGAGCAAGGCTTCTTTCGTACAGGCAAGTTAATATGTCTGTTAGGCAGCTAGCCAGTTGGCCTTTTCTGCTTGGATCACAAATTTCTGTTGTTGAAATTTCCCTCCTCTCTTCTTTTTTTAAAGTAATATCATTGTCTGCTAATGTGGAAAAAGTTCACCCAATACAAGGATAAATTCCATTAATCTGGCACTCACTTGCTGACATTTCCTGACCTTGAATTAAATCCCCAAAGGGGAGGGTGGAGTAGGAGGTGCTGGGGTTCTGGAGAGGAGCCGCCTGTCTGCTTCAGGGCAGTGATGATAGCACAAGCCGCTGGCTCCCGGCTGACTTTCCTGCCTGGCACTTCACTGGCAGGTGATCGCTCTCTTCTGTTGCCTTCTTTGGAGCTGTGGATCCCTTGCTGCTCCAGAGCATTAGTGGTTAAACATAATTATAAGTTCATGGACATAGTCATTTGAGAAGGAATAAGACAATTTTCTAGTTTTATTTTTATGCCAAATTATATAACAGACGTAACTTGTTAATTTTTACTGGTAGATAAATTGATTTATTTTAGAATTTAGGAGAAACACAGAACTGTCTACTATACTAGTGCCATGTGTATAAAATCAGAAGGGAGAGGGTTGTTTGCAGATGTGCTCCCACAAAATGGTAACTTGAGGAACTGGTACGTATGGACTTCTTTTGTAGTTGGTAGGTTGTATTTATACTTTTTCCTTTGCAGCCATTGATATATATTTATATACATACATATATATATCTGACAGTAAGTAAGCTGAGAAAAACAAGTTTGTGTGTCTGTATGTTTCTTTTAACAATGCTCTCTTTTCTTTTTAGACTCGAGGATCAATACCAGTTTTCTGGTCTCAGAGACCAAACCTCAAGTACAAACCATTGCCACAGATCAACAAAGTAGCGAATCATGTGTGTATCTTTCATGCTTTTTCCATTGGCTAGAAATAGAAGCTTAATGGCATTATAGTTTTCATATAGAGCATATATTTATTCTTCATAAGTCAGAATTCAACATCTTTGAGGCCTTTCTCCTTGGTTCTGGCACATAGTAAACCTCTAAACCAAAAGGTTGTAGAGATGGCATGTTAGAAATGTGAAAAACCAAACTGAATGGCATGGCAAATTTAGATTTTAGAGATCTCAGTAAGATTTGCAGCTTTATTAAGTATATTCTATTTGAGTATTTAGTATATTCTATTTGAGATTGTGCTCAGAATTAAAATTGTAGTATTTCAGCTCAGAGTAGAAAGGCTTATAATTACTATTTACTGCATGGTATTTAGAATATCTAGAAGGCATGGTTCCCATCCTAATGTCATTCTTTTGAATATAGAGATAGGACATTTAAGGAGATACTTTAAAGATCTTGTAAATAGTCTTATAATGTAATCTGGTAAGGTATATAACTCTTTTTTCCTCTCTAGATGGATGGTTTCCAAAGGCATTTTGATTCACAAGTAATTATTTATGGAAAACAAGTCATAATCAATCTGGTATGTTTCTTACATGTTTCTTGGGGAACAAAAGCAAAAAAATTTAACTTTTTTTTTCATGACATAAAGTTTACCGTTTTTAAGCATGCAGATCAGTGGCATTAAGCGTTTCACAATGTTGTGCAACCATCACCACTGACCATTTCCAGAACTTTTCATCATACCAAACAAATTCAGTATCTATTAAACAATAACTTACTATTATCCCTCTCCCTTCAGCCCCTGGTAACTTTGTTCTCTTTCTGTCTCTGTAAATTTGCCTGTTCTAGGTATCCCATTTTAAGTAGGATCATATAGTATGTGTTCCTTTGTGTCTTGCTTATTTCATTTAGCAATAATGAGTCTTGCTTATTTCATTTAGCAATAATGTTAAAAACATTTAAGCTCCGTTTTTAAGCTCCGTTCATGTATCAAAATTTCATTCCTTTTTAAGACTGAGTAATATTCTGTTGTATGTATATACCACATTTTGTTTATCCATTTATCCATCGATGGACCTTGGGTTGTTTCCACATTTTACCTCTTGTGAACAATGCTGCTATAAACATTGGTGTGCAAGTATCTGTTTGAGTCCCTGCTTTCAGTTCTTTTAGATAGATACCTAGAAGTGGAATTGCTGGATCTTATGGTGATTATGTTTAAATTTTTAAGGAACTACCATGCTGTTCTTCACAGTGACTACTACATTACCTTCCCACCAACAATGCATCAGGGTTCCAGTTCTCCACATCCTTGCCAATACTTGTTATTTTCTGTATTTGTTTTGTTTTTTGATTGTAGCCATCCTTATGGGTGGCTCATTGTGGTTTTGATTTGCATTTCTCTAATGACTAGTGATATTGAGCATCTTTTCATGTGCTTATTGGCCATGTGTATATCTTTGGAGAAATATCTACTCAAGTATTTTGCCCATTTTTAATTAGGTTTTTTGTTGTTTCTGTTGTTGAATTATAGTAGCTCTTTATACTTTCTGGAATTAATCTCTTATCAGATATATACTTTGCAAATATTTTCTCCCATTTTTGAGTTGTCTTTTCATAATGTCCATTGATGTACAAAAGTTTTTTTTATTTTGACGAAATCCATTTTATCTTTTCCTTTGTTGCCTGTCTTCTTGCCGTCGTATTCAAGAAATCATCACCAAACCAATGCTGTGAAGAATTTCTCCTATGTTTTCTTCTAAGAGTTTTATAGTTTTCGATCTTAGGTTTTTGATCCATTTTGAGTTAATTTTTGTATATGGTGTAAGGGATGGGTCCAACTTCATTCTTTTGCATGTAGATATCCAACTTGCCCATTAACCGTTTGTTGAAAAGACTGTGTTTTCCCCATTGAATGATTTTGACACCCTTGTCAAAAGTCAATTGAACATATATGCAAGAGTTTATTTCTGGGCTCTTCATTCCATTGGTGTTTATGTCTGTTCTTATGCCAGTATGACGCTGTTTTGATTACTGTGGCTTTGTGTCATAAGTTTTAGAATCATCAAATGTGAGACTTCCAACACTGTTCTTCTATTTTAAGATTGTTTTGGCTATTTGTGGTTGCTCGAGCTTCCATATGAATTTTAGGGTGGGTTTTTCTATTTTTCCAAAAAAATGCCATTGGGATTTTAATAGGGATTGCGTTGAAAGTGGAGATCACTTTGGGTAGTCTTGTCATCATAACAGTGTTAAACCTTTAAGTCCATGAATACATATGTCTTTCCATATGTCTTATTTATGTTTTCTTTAATTTCTTTCAGAAATGGTTTATTGTTTTCAGTAGTTTTTCCCTTCCTTGGTTAAATTTATTGGATTGTTCATTGTTAGTGTATAGAAGTGCAACTGATTGTCATGTGTTGATTTTGTATGCTGCAACTTGCTGAATTCATTTATTATCTCTAACAGGTGTTCATGGGATCTTTAGGGTTTTCTACATATAAGATCATGTCATCGGCAAACATAATTTTACTGCTTCCCTTCCAATTTGGATGCCTTTTGTTTCTTTTTCGTACCTAATTGCTATGCATAGGATTTCCAGTACTGTGTTGAAATGAAGTGTCAAAAATGGGCATCATGTCTTGTTGATGATCTTAGGGAAAAAGCTTTCAGTCTTTCACCATTAAGTATGATGTTAGCTATGGGTTTTTCATATATGACCTTTATCATGTTGAGGAAGTTTCCTTCTGTTTCTAGATTATTGATTTGAGTTTTTTATCAAGAAAGATTTTGTCAAATGCTCTTTCTGGATCAATCAGGATGATTATATGGGTTTTTTTTTCCTTTAGTCTATTAATGTTGTGTGTTACATGTATTAATTTTTGTATGTTGAACCATCCTTGCATTTTGAGAATAAATCCCACTTGGTCTTGTTGTATAATTATTTTAATATGCTCTTGAGGGGCCGGCCCGGTGGCACAGCAGTTAAGTTCGCACCTTCCGCTTCCGTGGCCTGGGGTTCGCCAGTTTGGATCCTGGGTGTGGACATGGCACAACTTGGCAAGCCATGCTGTGGTAGGCATCCCACATATAAAGTGGAGGAAGATAGGCATGGATGTTAGCTCAGGGCCAGTCTTCCTCAGCAAAAAGAGGAGGATTGGCAGCAGATGTTAGCTCAGGGCTCATCTTCCTCAAAAAAAAAAAAAAAAAAGCTCCTGAATTCAGCTAGTATTTTGTTGGAGATTTTTCAAATCATCAATACTCATAAGAGATATTGATCTTTAGTTTTCTTTTTTTATAGTGTCTTTGTCTGGTTTTGATACCAGGGTAATACCTCATAGAAAGAGTTAGAAAGCCTTCCCTCTTCTTCAATTTTTGAAAGAGTTTGAGGAGGATTGATGTTAATTCTTTTCATTTTTGTTAGAAAATTTGTGAACTATCATCACAGTGAAGCCATCTGGTTCAGGGCTTTGCTTTGTTACGGATTCGATCTCTTTATTATTTATAGGGTCTATTCAGATTTTCTGTTTTTTCATGATTCAGTTTTCGTACATTGTGTGTTCCTAGGAATTTGTCCATTTCATCTCATTTATCCAAATCGTTGACTTACAGATATTCATAGTATTCTCTTATAATACGTTTTATTTCTCCAAAGTCAGTAGTAATGTCTCCACTGTAATTCCTGATTTTACTAATTTGCGTCTTCTCTCTTTTTTGCTCAGTCATTATAGCTAAAAGTTTGTCAGTTTTGTTGCTCTTTCCAAAGAACCAACTTTTGGTTTTATTGATTTTTGAGGAAGATTAGCCCTGAGCTAACTCCTGCCAATCCTTCTCCTTTTGCTGAGGAAGACTGGCCCCAAGCTAACATCCATGCCCATCTTCCTCTACTTTATACGTGGGACACCTACCACAGCATGGCTTTTGCCAAGCGGTTCCATGTCCACACCTGGAATCCAAACCGGCGAACCCTGGGCCGCCAAGAAGCAGAACATGCGAACTTAACTGCTGTGTCACTGGGCCTGCCCCCTTCTCTATTCTTCTTTTATTCTTTATTCTATTTATCTTTGCTCCGGTCTTTTATTATTTCCTTCCCTTTGCTAGCTTTGAGTTTCATTTGCTCTTCTTTCTCTGGTTCCTTAAGTGTAATGTGAAATCATTGATTTAAGGTTTTATCTTTTAATGTATATGTTTATAGCTATAAATTTCCCTGAGCACTGCTTTTGCTTTATGTCATAGGCTTTGGTATATTGTGTTTTTGTTTACATTTGTCTCAAGACATTTTCTAATTTCTTTTGTGATTTCTTCCTTAACCCAGTGGTTGTTTGAATATGTTGTTTAATTTCTACATATTTGTGAAATTTCTAGTTTTCCTTCTCTTATTGATTGTTAGCTTCATTCCATTGTGATCAGAAAAGATACTTTGTATGGCTTCTGTTACTTAAAATTTGTTAAGACTTATTTTGTCTCCTAACATGTAATCTGTCCTGGAGACTGTCCATGCACACTTGAGAAAAATGTATATTCTGCTCTTGTTGGGTGGAGTGTTCTATCTGTTAGGCCTAACTAGTTTTTGGTGCTCAGATTCTGTTTTCTTTCTGATCTTTTGTTTAGTTGTTCTATCCATTATTGAAAGTGAGCTGTTGACGTCTCCAAGTATTATTGTAGAATTGTCTATTTCTCCCTTCAGTTCTTTCAGTGTTGCTTCATATATTTGGGGCTCTGATATTTGGCACATATATATCTTAATTGTTATATCTTTTTGGTGAATTGACTCTGTTATCAATCTATAATGTCCTTATAACAGTTTTTCACTTAAAGTCTTTTTTGTCTGATCCCAATATAGCCACCCTAGCTCTCTTTTGATTACTATTTGCATGGATATCTTTTTTCATCCTTTTACTTTCAGCCTGTTTGTGTCTTTAGATCTAAAGTGGATGTCTTATATAGCATATGGTTGGGTCGTGTTTTTTTAATCCATTCTGCCAATCTATGCCTTTTGATTGGAGAGTTAATCCATTCATTTTTAAAGTAATTTCTGATTTATAAAGAGTTATTTCTGCCATATTGCTGTTTGTTTTCAGTACATCTTATAGCATTTTGTCCCTCATTTCTTCCATTTGTATCTTCTTTTGTGTTTAGTTGATGTTTTTGTAGTGACACATTTTGATTACCTTCTCATTTCCTTTTGCATATATTCTACAGATATTTTCTTTGTGGTTACCATGAGGATCACATATAACATCCTAAAGTTATAATATCTAATTTTAATTGATACCAACTTAACTTCAGTTGATACAAAAATTCTACTCTTATAAAGCTTTGTCCATCCCCTTTATGTTAGTGATACCACAAATTACATCTTTACACATTTTTTCCCAATAACGTAGATTTATATTTTTTTTTATGCATTTGACTTTTAAGTCCTGTAGAAAATAAAAAGTGGAGTT
This sequence comes from Equus caballus, assembly GCF_041296265.1. NCBI lineage: Eukaryota > Metazoa > Chordata > Mammalia > Perissodactyla > Equidae > Equus > Equus caballus. The sequence goes on along the minus strand of NC_091699.1, from coordinate 52,318,014 downwards.
ACAGACCATGACTACAATAATGCTGCCTTTTATATATGCCCTTGAATTTGCCTTTACTTGAGATCTGAATATCTTCATGTGGCTTTGAGTTACTTTGTAGCATCCTGAAATCTCAACCCAAAAGGCTCCTTTTAGCATTTCTTTTAGGGTAGGTCTTGTGATAATGAACTCCTTTAGCTTTTGTTTATCTAAGAATGTCTTAATTTCTTGTTTTTGAAGGCTGGTTTTGTCAGACACAGACTTCTTGGTTGACAGTTCTTTTCTTTCAGCACTTTAAATATATCATCCCATTGCCTTCTGGCCTCCAAGGTTTCTGAAGAGAAATTGGCATATAATCTGTTGAGAGCCCTTTGCACATGAGAGTCTCTTCTCTCTTGCTACTTTCAATATCCTCTCTTGTCTTTGTCTTTCAGTAGTTTGATCGTAATGTGTTTGGTGTGTGTTTTTTTGGGTTTATTCTACTTGGAGGTTAGTGTACTTCTTGGGTTTGAAGATTTATGTCTTTTATCAAATTTGGGGAGTTTGGGGACCTTTTTTTTTAAATAATCTCTCTGCCCCCTTCTCTGTTGCCTTCTGAGAATCTTAAAATGAGTATTTGATGGTCCCAGAAGTCCCCCAGGTTCTGCTCACTTTTCTTCGTTTGTTTTCTTTCTCCTCCTCAGACTTGATCACAGGCATGCCTTGGAGATATTGCGGATTTGGTTCTAGACGACCACAATAAAGCGAATATCACAAGAAAACGAGTCACACTAAGTTTTTGGTTTCCCAGTGTATATAAAAATTATGTTTACGTTATACTGTAGTCTATTAAGTGTGCAATAGCATTTTGTCTAAAAACAATGTACATACTTTAATAAAAAATACTTTATTGCTAAAAAATGCTAACCCTCATATGAGCCTTCAGCAAGTCGTGATCTTCTTGCTGGTGAAAGGTCTTGCCTCAGTGTTGATAACTGCTGACTGATCAGGGTGGTGGTTGCTGAAGGTTGGGATGGCTGTGGCAATTTCTTAAAATAAGGCAAGAGTGAAGTTTGCCATACCACTTGACTCTTCTTTTCAGGAATGATTTCTCTGTAGCGTGCGGTGCTGTTTGATAGCATTTTACCCACAGTAAAACTTCTTTCAAAATTGAAGTCAGTTCTCTCATATCCTGCTGCTGCTTTATCAACTAAGTTTATGTAATATTCTAAATCCTTTGTTGTCATTTCAATAGTCTTCACCAGGAGTAGATTGCATGTCAAGAAACCACTTTCTTTGCTCATCCATAAGAAGCAACTCCTCATCTGTTAAAGTTCTATCATGAGATCGTGGCAGTTCAGTCACGTCTTCAGGCTCCGCTTCTAATTTGAGTATTCTTGCCATTTCTATTACATTTGCAGTTACTTCCTCCACTAAAGTCTTGAATCCATCAAAGTCATCCCTATGGGTTGGAATCTGCTTCTTCCAAACTCCTGTTAATGTTGACATTCTGACCCCTTTCCATGAATCATCAATGTTTTTAATGGCATCGAGAATGCTGAATCCTTTCCAGAAAGTTTTCAGTTTACTTTGCCCAGATCCATCAGAGGAATCACTGTCTATGGCACCTATAGCCTCATGAAATGTATTTCTTAAATAATAAGACTTAAAAGTCAAAATTACTCCTTGATTACTCCTTGAATTACTCCATGGGCTGCAGAATGGATGTTGTGTTAACAGGCATGAAAACAACATTAACCTCATTGTCCATCTCCATTAGAGCTCTTAGGTGGCCCAGTGCATTGTCAATGAGCAGTAATATTTTGAAAGGAATCTTTTTTCTGAGCAGTAGATCTTAACAGTGGGCTTAAAATATTTAGTAAACCATGTTGTAAACAGATGTGCTGTCATCCAGGCTTTGCTGTTCCATTTATAGAGCACAGGCAGAGTAGATTTAGCATTATTCTTAAGGGCCCTAAGATTTTTGGAATGGTAAATGAGCTTTGACTTCAACTTAAAGTTGCCAGCTTCATTAGCCCCTAACAAGAGGGTCTGCCTGTCCTTTGAAGCTTTGAAGCCAGGCATTGACTCCTCTCTAGGTATGAGAGTCCTAGATGGTGTGTTCTTCCAATAGAAGGCTGTTTTGGGGACATTGAAAATCTGTTGTTTAGTGTAGCCTCCTTCATTAATTATCTTAGCCAGATCTTCTGGATATCTTGCTGCAGCTTTTACATTAGCACTTGCTGCTTCACTGTGCACTTTTATGTTATGGAGACCCTCCCTTCCTTAACCCCCTGAACCAACCTCTGCTAGTTTCACACTTTTCTTCTGCAGCTTCCTCACCTCTGAGCCTTCATAGAATTGAAGAGACTTAGGGCCTTGCTCTGGATTAGGCTTTGGCTTAAGGGAGTGTTATGGCTTGTTTGATCTTCTATCTAGACTACTAGAACTTTCTCCATATCAGCAATGAAGCTGTTTTGCTTTCTTATCATTCATGTGTTCACTGGGGTAGCACTTTTAATTTCCTTCAAGACTTTCCCTTTGCATTCACAGCTTGGCCAACTGTTTGGTGCAAGAGGCCTAGCTTTCAGCCTGTGTCAGCTTTTGACGTGCCTTCCTCACTAAACTTAATCATTTCTAGCTTTTGTTTTAGAATGAGAGACGTGAGACTCTTCCTTTCTCTTGAACACTTAGAGGCCACTGTGGGATTACTTATTGGCCTACTTTCAATATTGTTGTGTCTTGGGGAATAGGGAGGCCCGAGTAGAGGGAGAAAGATGTGGAATGACTGGTCAGTGGAGCAGTCAGAACACACACATTTATTTATTGTGTGCCATTTTATATGGGCACAATTCGTGGCACCCCAAAACAATTACAATAGTAACATCACAGATCACTGATCACAGATCACCACAAGCAATAATAATGAAAAAGTTTGAAATATTGTGAGAATTACCAAAATGTGACACAGAGACACAAAGTGAGTAAACACTGTTGGAAAAATGGCGCCGATAGACTTGCTTGACACAGGGTTGCCACAAGCCTTCAATTTGTAAAAAAATACAGTATCTGTCTGTGAAGCGTAATAACACAAGGTGTGCCTATATATCATTTGTCCTATCTTCAAGTTTACTGATTCATTCTTCCTGCTCAAGTGTGCTTTTAAACTACTCTAGTGAATTTTTAATTTCTGTTTTGTACTTTTCAGCTCCAGACTTACTATTTGGTTCTTTGCACAATTTCTGTTTCTTTGTTGATATTCTCATTTTGTTCATAGACTCTTTTCCTGATTTCCTTCAGTTCTCTGTGTTTTCCTTTAGCTCTGAGCACATTTAAGACACTTGGTTTACTTTTTATTTTTGTTTCTTTTTTGCTGAGGAAGATTCACTCTGAGCTAACATCTGCTGCCAGTGTTCCTCCTTTTGTATGTGAGCTGCCACCACAACATGGCCACTGACAGGCAAGTGGTGCAGGTCCGTACCTGGGAACTGAACCTGGACTACCAAAGCAGAGTGTGCCAAACTTAACCACTAGGCCACCAGGGCTGGGCTAAAGACAATTGTTTTAAAACCGTTTTCTAATAAGCCTTCTGCAGGGATGGTTTCTGTCCATTTATCCTTTTCTCTTGAATAAGCCTTGTTTTCCCCATTTTTTGGTATTGTATGCCTTGTGATTTCTTGTTCAAAATTGGGCGTTGGATGGTTATAATATGGTAACTCTGAAAGTCAGATTCTGCTTTCCCAGGGGTTTGCTGTTTTTTCTGTTTGTTTTGCTTGTTGAAGGCCGTAGTAATCCATTTGTTTTGAGACTTTTCCAAGCTATTCCTTGTTGTGCATGCTCACTAAAGTGTCTGTTCTCTTAGCTCGTGTTCAGCTAATGTTTTGACAGATTTTCTTGAATGCCAGGAACTGAAACAAAGAAAAAAACAAAAGAAAGCAACCCCCAGGCATCAGCCTGAGGTGAAGACTTAAGGTCTTCTCAGGACTTTTCTGAGCATGCATCTTGCCTGGGTATGCACAAGGCTTTCTGAAATCTTCCTTACACGTTTCTGGTTTTGAATGTCCTGATTTCCCTGATCACCCTACTTCTGCAGGCTTTAGATGGTCTGGTTTATGTCTGCACCTGGAATCTCTTGCTCTACACATCTGTTGGTTTGTAGTCTTGTTGCGGCTTTTACGAGCAGTGTCCACCACTTTTCCTGCCTGTGTTCAGAGTTACGCAAAATAGAGACAAATGAGTCAGTCCTTCAGGTCAGAACAAAACGTACACAGTAATTTGCAGATAAGGTCTAGTCTGTTCCCTCTGGTTTGAGGAGGGGAACTGAACCAGGTTGCCGCTGCTTGAGACTAAGAGGGCACTGTGCTGGGAGGGAGAGGAGTGAGGGCAAGTAAAAATGCTGCAACTCTGCCCTGCGGTTTTGAAGATGGCTTCTTCTTGGTTGGGCATTTGCTTGGTTGCTGTAAACCTTTGATTGTTTTCCAGAGCTTCTACAGAATTGGTTCAGACAGCTTCTGGTTTTCTTGATGTTTTTGTAAGGGAACAAGAGTTTGCAGCTTCCTGGTCTGCCATTTTACTGATGTCACTCTCACCTTTTAAATAAACTTAAAAGAAAGCCCTGGTGTTTTTAATTTTTCACAGGTTAACCAGAAGGGCTCAGAGAAGCCACTTGAACAGGCCTTTGCAACAATGGTGTCTTCCTTGGCAAGTGGAATGATCAGGTATGTCACTGGGAATCTGTGCAGGTCTTTTCAGATCAGATGTGCACTTAGATGCATACATGAGTTCGTAGATCTAGCTAGGCATTATACGTCAGCTTGTTTGTTTATTTCAGTACTAGATCAAAACATGATTTTGTTGGCTTGAAATTTTCTCTGGCATAATTTATATTGCAGAATAACTTCTGAACAGTCAGTTTTAATTCAAATTTTGTCAAGGTTTAGTCCTTGATTAAAATCTCCTCCTTGAGGCTTTGTGTCGCTCTGGCCATTAGGTCACACGTTTCAGTTCCTCTTGATTGTTTGGTGTAGTGTCTGTGTCCCGATCACCACATGAGCTGGAGCAATTTAATGTTGCCTGGTGGCCTTGTCTGGAGCAGCTTTGCCTGTCCTGTGGTCACCAGGCAACAGTTGTAAGTTCTGTATAGCCTTGTCAGAAGAGGGGTGTCTAAAATATCAACAGTGGCCCTGTGGAAAGGTGCAAGGTAATGAGTCAGCCCATTTGGAGCTTTCTGCAGCAGGAAACTGGGGCAGGAGGTTGGGGTGTACTGTGGTAGGAAGTGGCCACAGGCATTGGGGGAAAACTTTCTAAAGAAGTGGTACTGGGTTATTTTGGGAGAAATTTTTTTAACCTATGGACAATTTTAAACGTACACAACAAATAGGATGATTATAATGAACCTTTGAGGAGGAATTTAAGTCTCTTTTTGTCCAGCTCAAAAGCTCTGGCAAATTCCTCTGATGCACACTTCATGAACATTTCCACCTTCTCACAGTGGAACCTGCCCACACACAACTTTGGAGGACTCGGAGAACGGATTCCTAAGCAGGGTGTGCCTCAGAATCCTCAGAGGAGCTTACTTAGAATATACCTCAGACCGAAAAATCAGAATGCCTGGGTTTGGAGTCTGGTGTGTATATTCTGGAGGAAGTTTGCTGGCTTCTCTGTACACCCCTGTGACCCTCTGCCCCTGAGGGTTTCCTTAGGTGTGCTTGCCTCCAGGTTGTCTCAAGTTTGCAGCAGCAGTTAACTTCGAGAACTTGAGGCGTAAGTCAGAGTCTAAAGGTGTGCCCTTTGTGTTCCAGGGGACTTGGGGGGCACCTACTACCAGGGCGTGAACACCCCAGAGCTAGTGTTGTTTCCCTTCTGTGAGCACTAAAGACCCCAGACAGAGGAGCATGTTAAAAAGTGTATTTGAATACTTTTTTACTTAATATATATTCTGGCAGGGGGAAAAAAATCAGTCTGTTGGTTAAAGTGAAATCAAATGGTAGATTTATTGTCATCTTTCAGATATCCATTGGACTGATTCACTTTTTTGGTTTTTTAACCATTGTTACTCTGAGTGAATTAAATAAAGTTGATGGATTGGTGAATGACCAGAAAGAGAAAAATCACTTGGTTGCACTTCTGAGGAATGGTGGGACACGTTCGCAATGGAAAGTCACTGTTTTGGAAACTGGATGAAAAAATAAGATGTACAAGGTGGTCTGCTTCTAAGGGTTTCTTCCTTGAACTTTGGAAGAAGTAGACCTGCTGGGCCGGCGTTCAGAAGTAAAATAACACATTTAAATTCGTTTATCATCAAAATATAACTAGCTCATTCTTAGAAGAAAGAAATGTGATTTTAGAAGGATATAAGCTTAAGAATCCAAGTGCATATTTAGGTGCTAGTGAGCTACTTAAATTCTTGAGATAAGTCGAGAGCTGTTCTGGTCAGAGCACTGCGGAAATAGCTGCCGCACGGCCGCTTTTACTGGCGCTGTCTTCGAAAATGCTTCCCCTACTCCCAGTCCCCGCAACATCCAGCCTCTCCATTGGCCAACCGCTGTTTTTGTCCTGACTTCTTAGGACACCATTCTCACCTGAGATAGTCACTGAGGTGGTAGGAGCCCCTCTCAGCCTGCTTAGAAGCCCACACTCTGTTGATGCCCCTTCAGTGTTTTGGAGCCAAGGGAGTCACACGAGAGCAGACGCCTCATCTGAATTTTACTCTCTAGATGAGAGTGTAATGTCCTTCCAGTCCTCCCACTTGACTTGATCCCTGAGTAGGAAGTTGGGCAGGAGTGGAATATATGACAGTCTTCATGTATCCATGATGCTCAGGTTCTCCGTATTCTTCCTTCCTTCCTTGACTTTCAGGAATTGGTTCATGATTTCTTTTCCCCTCTTAAGACGCAACATTTTTCAACTCATGATAGGACATCTTCATTGTTAGATGTGTTCTAACTTGGGGATTTGTGCCTCTGAAATATTAGATAACCGAAAACAACCCATTACAGATTGACCAACAAAATTTTTCTGCCACGTGTATGTGCAGTGTCTATAGATAGGGAATTTTTTGTCAGGATGGACAGTAACTAACCAGAGGGGGACCATCCTACCTCTGTTCTTCTCACAACCCTTAGTACACAACAGACACTCAATCTAATCCTCCTTGGACTGAATCAAGTTTCACTATTTTGGACATTTTAACTGATTTGAAAAGCAATAAAAAGGGACCCTGTTCTTGGCACATGGGGGAGTAAAGAGTAAATATATGCTAGATAGTCAATTGGACAAGGCTGCTTTATATTCATACCTAACTGCTGTACCTGAGCTCACTTCTCTAGCATTTTGCTGGGCCTCTTCTCTACTCCCGTCTGAGGGCTTCTGGAACAACACGTGAAGATAGGAGAGGGTGTGTGTAGTGGTAAATTCAGAGTGAAGGACGCTCCGGTGTTCCCAAGAAATATGTATGCTCTGATATAAACAGGAAAAATCAGCTTATGAACATATTAATAGAAGGAAAATGAATAATCTGGTCAGTTTCTGAAAGTCTTTTCTTTTCGTAGATATGTTGCCTTTGACTTCCATAAGGAATGTAAAAATATGAGATGGGATCGACTAAGTATTTTATTGGATCAAGTAGCAGAAACACAAGATGAATTAAGGTAAGCTATATTATTTCCTTATGGAGGTCGAGGGAAGAGGTATGTGTGTATATTAATCATATTTATTCGTTATCTAGCAGACTTACAAGTACAGTTCATTGGGTTGACAGCACATTTTATACTATTATTTTTAAAGTTTTTTTTATTGGAAAGATGAGACTTGGTAATTTTAAAATATTTTAAACTTCTTAATAGCTGTCCAAGGCCAGGTATTTTCATATTTTTATGAATTATCTTCTACACGTTTACAAAGTTTTACATAATTGAAGTTGGTTTGCTACTGTTTTATATTCAGTTGTTTTCACTAAACAGATATTTTCTCATTAGCCTACCTAGTCTTTGTAATGATGGTGGGTAATGGCTTTTCTGTATTCGTTGTGATATAGTAGAGTTTCAATTAAATGCTCTCCTTCACAGTGACCATCCGGTTTGTTTCCTTTTTTCTCCTGACCATCAAAGTGCTGCAGTGAATCACTGGGTGTATATATTATTACTTCTTTTAAAAAAGTTCATAAAATAAATTCTTGAGAGCAGGATTAATGGATCACAGGATCTGAATATCTTTACGGTGCTTTCTCTGTGTGTTTACTTATCTACCGTATTGGTTCACAGGTTTACTGTACTCTATGCATATGTCAGTTTTACTTATTTTAAAGCCAGAAGAAGGAGTCTATAAACTATTCTATCATTGTGTTCCCCCTGTGTGTGGTCATAACTCTGGCAAGCCAAATGCACTTTTTAATTTTAGTTACATAGTAACATAGTAAAACTTCTCCTATAGACATTTGCTCAGTTTTGTAAAATATGTTTTTATACATATTAAGTAATCAGCTACTGTTAGTTAAATCTGCTTTGTTTTTCTCTGAGGTTTTGTCCTGAACATAGCTAGTGAAGGGGCTTGACCTGTATCATCATTGGCTGGGCCTGGCACACTGTCGGAGGGCTTGGTTCCTTGGGTTCACCCGTTAATTGCTGCCACACAAGTGTGTCAGAAGGAAGGACTGACACCGGAATCTGTGTCTGTTGCCTCTCATTGTGTTCCACAGGGAAAGTAGAGCTTTCACCAGTGACTTTCAGATGACCTATCTGGACATTTTTTCCCAAGAGTTTTTGGGGAAGTGGAAAGAATCTGGGCTTTGGGGGTCTGACACATCTCATTTTGAAATCTCCTTTTGTCTCTTATTAGCCATGTGACCCAGGGGCAGGCTAGTTATCTTCAAACCTTGGTTTCTCCATTTGTAAAGTAGGGATGGTAATAATACCTACCTCATAGACTTATTGTATAGTGTAAGAAATGATATTTATAAATTATCTACTACTTATTTTATAAATATTAATGGGGGGCCAACACCCACATGCATTCATGCACACACGTGTATAAACACTAACTCTAAATGAACGTCACCAATTCTGCACAAACCTCATAGAGATTTTTAGTCTTAACACATTTTTTTGGCCCTTATTTTAAGGTCATGATGTTTATTTAGCCTTTGGTGAAATCTATTGCATTTCCTCCCTTTTTTTTGATTTTGGGGAATAACTGCAATAAAATTAATATTATCTAGTGTTCACTGTGTATGTTCTGTCCCATACTCTCTGCCAAGTACTTTATGTGTATTATGCGTTATCTCAGTTAAAGCTTAGAGCAGCCTGAGTGTGGTGCTGTCACCTCTACTTTGTGGATGAAAAAACAAGCTCTGAGAAGTTAGGTTAATTATTTAAAGTTATGCAGCTGGTAAGTTGCCTAAGGAGCTGAGGCTAGCAAACCAATTGTTTGTTGCCAGATTCCATGCTCTTCACTGCCACTCTGTGTGTTGTCAGATTTTCGTGTTCATAGAATTATCTGAGGAGATGGTTAAAACTGAAGGAAATGTGGGAACTGGTAACGATGATTGGCTCCAGTGCAAACATCTGGGTGGTTAAGGGAAGAAAGGGAAACTGATTTTTCAAATAATACCCTATTGTACCTTATAAGTTTTGTATTATTTGCATATGTTACCCATTTTAAGAAAGGATTTAAAAATATTTTTACTGCACAATATCCAACACTTGCTTCAGAGTGTTCTCAGTTTATCTCAAAGCCAGCCATCCTCATTTGTAACAGAAAGCTCAGGGAGTTCTGATACAGGTAGTTCAGGGACTGTGCTTGGAGGAATCCTGATATTTGGGACATAGGTGGAATAATTATTTCAAAGGAAGTCCTCTTCTGGCCTTAGGGAAACATGACTCTTGTCCATAGCAACGCTTAGAACAATCCTAACCTCTGCTTTTTCATGTCTCTTGGGTCAGGTGACCTCTGATGCTACAGTTGTTTTTGGATGGGGGGCTGTCTTGCCTCCCACACTTCTTTTTTGACCTATGGTAATCAAATATACTTGGACCGTACATTTCCTAGCTGACTTTTTTTTTTTTAAAGATTCGCACCTGAGCTAACAACTGTTGCCAATCATCTTCTTCTTTTTTTTCTCCCCAAATCCCCCCAGTACATAGTTGTATATTTTAGTTGTGGGTCCTTCTAGTTGTGGCATGTGGGACGCCGCCTCAACATGGCCTAATGAGCGATGCCATGTCTGTGCCCAGGATCCGAACCTTGGGACGCCAAAGTGGAGCGCACGAACTTAACCACTTGGCCACGGGGCCAGCCCCTCCTGTCTGATCTTTTAATTTGCCAGTTTTCATAATGTTACTGATACAAGACCTCTGTTGTAAGAGGAATGTTCTTAGTAGATTTGAATGAGTTTGGTATGAGAGTGTTTAAACAAATATGTTTTAGTTATTTTCTAGTGGACCCTGTTGGCAAGGTGGTGACAAACCAGGAAGGCGTGTTCCGCAGCAATTGCATGGATTGTCTAGATAGAACCAACGTGATCCAGAGTCTGTTAGCTCGTCGTTCGCTTCAGGCCCAGCTTCAGGTACAAATTCTTCTTTTTTTATATTAAACAAACAGTATAACAAAAGTTAAAGAACCTTCACCTTAAAAACCAATAACAAAAAACATTCAGATTCCCCCTTCTCTAACCCAAGTCTTTGTTTTTGTGTCTTGCCGTCCATGGGTGTCCTCCTTTTCCATAGCCATGGTCAGTACATGTATGCACAGTTTTTAATTTTGCCATTTTCCTTTAGCATTATACATAATCATAGTTTTTTGTTTTGTTTTGTTTTTGAGGACGATTAGCCCTGAGCTAACATCTGCCACCCATCCTCTTCTTTTTTTGCTGAGGAAGTCTGGCCCTGAGCTAACATCCGTGCCCATCTTCCTCTACTTTATACATGGGATGCCTACCACAGCATGGCTTGACAAGTGGTGCTAGGTTCGCACCCAGGATCTGAACCGGCAAACTCCAGGCCGCCAAAGTGGAACATGCGAACCTAACTGCTGTGCCACTGGGCCAGCCCCATAATTATAGTATTTAAGAGTTACATTGTTGTGTTATAATTTACTAAGCCATGTAGGTTGCTATGTTTTTGGCTTATAAATAACGCTATAGAGAATATATCATTATATATTAGAATTATTAGCTTGAATTATTTCCTTTGGGTTAATTCCTGAAAGTAGAATTACGGGATTAAAGAGAATATATATTTACTTTCCGAGAGAGTCATACCAGTTTACACTGACACCAGCCAGTGGTGATAAGTCAATCCATTGCATTGAACTTTTGCCCCATTAGATATTTTTATTTAAGACTTTTTTTTCTGTCTTAGTAGTACAAAGTACTACCTCAAGGTTGTTTTAATTTGCATCTCTTTTATTACTGGCAAAGGTTATTAACTCCCAGGTAAAAAGTTTGTGACACAGCTTTGCTTTACACTAAGATTGTGCTCTTAAGAAAAATAGATACAAATGTTTTCTTCTGTTTATCCTTGGGATTAAAAATATGTAGAGTCCAGATTTCCAGAGCACATTGGCATTTGTTGTGAGAGGCAAATAAAGTGCACCCCACGTGGTTTCCTGCCTAAATAATTAGTAAGCATTCACTGTGGTTTATGACAATTTTATGGTACCAGGAAGGAATTATGGAGGTGAAATACCTCCTCTAGAATGAATTGTCCTGGAATCCTAAAGTGGCACATGCTGAAGCATGTTCCCTGTGTGAGCGTTCTCCAGTTTGTATTGTACTGTGTCCTTGTCAATCTGCTGGATTTACTTGAGTGTATTTTTCAGTAGACACACTATTAGGAATGGTTGTTTCCAAGTTTGTTGATTAACAAAAACCTATTTAAGTAGGTTCTGTAATCTGTATCTGTTTTACATGCTAAATATAGTATAAAACTGAACCAACCTTCAGAGAGTCTTTGGGCAGGAACCTCTCTAGCATCAGTGCCAGCTAGTGTGGGGACTCCAGTTGTGCCTTTCTGCCTCCGAGGAGGACAGTTTTTCGCAGCCAAAGGTCATTGAGAGTGGATCCTGTGCTGTGTCTGAGGGTAGGAGTGCCCCATTCTGAGGTCGAGAGAGTGTGGTATCACCTGAGGTGAGCAGTGAAAATGATGGTTCTGAGAGGATTGAGGGTCTAAGACAAAGGCCAAGGCAGGAGTTCTTAATCTGATCAGTGAACCCCAAAGGGGGGTCCATAGGGTGATTGAAGATGCCCAGGAATCTTCTGAGATTACATGCAAAGGGCTGTGCACACACACAGCTTATGTGGCGGTAGATATGTAGCATTCATCCTATTCTCAAAGGGCCCCGGGATAGGGAGTAAGTTTGGGGGCGAGGAAGTCTGGGGATGCTGAACTGTGAAGTAGTTGAGGGCTGAAGGCAGTGGAGGCTTTGGGGGTGGCAGGGGAGGAGGGAGTCATGGCTGGAATCCTGCAGCAGCTTCCACTTCTGTCCTTTTCCTTCCCCTCTGCCCCTCTCCCTGAGTACAGACATACCTACCTGTTCCTCGGGTGCTGGGCTCAAGGGAGAGAAGGGGCTGTCAGGAAGGGGGCCCTCAGGAGGGATTTGCAGTCGGGCCTGGGTGGGCGAAGGGTGAGGTGAGCTAGGAGCCCCTGTATACGAGAACATGTCTCCTGCCTGCAGCCGGCAGCTGGGAACCACAGGGTACGACTTGGGGGCTGTCTGCTCTTTTGCCTTAAATCACGTGCGCTGAAATCTATTACACACCAACATGGGTGTGCTTCTTATTCCAGAGACTAGGAGTTTTGCATGTGGGACAAAAGCTTGAAGAACAAGATGAATTTGAGAAGATTTACAAAAATGGTAGGTAATTTCTTAAAAGGGCAAAGTTACTCAAATTTTGAAACAAATTAATATTTTGTATTTAGATCGCTGGTTGTCATTTTAATCATTATCAGCTGATTTTTGCTTTTTTCACAGCCTGGGCTGACAACGCAAATGCTTGTGCCAAACAGTACGCGGGGACTGGTGCCTTGAAGACGGACTTTACCAGGCAAGCCATGCTTTCAAAATAGCATTCCAGACCGGTGGTTCACAGTTGTGGTGCATGGCAGAATCACTTGGGAAGCTTTCATTCAGCAGCAACAGTAACAGCAAACACCAGCATCTGGGCATCATTTCAGACCAGTGAAGTCCGGATTGCTGGGAGATGAGGCCCAGGCACCGGTGGGTTTTTAGTCTCCCTGGGTGATTGTGACGCACAGTGAGGGTAGAGAACGACAGCTCTTCTGTTCTTCTCAAAACGTACTGTGCGCCTGACTCACCCCAGGCAGATCGAGCAGGTCTGGGGCAGAGCCTGAGAGTCTGCAGCTCCAAAAAGCGCCCAGGTGGTGCTGATGCTGCTTTCAAGGACCACACTGGGTAGTGAGAGGTTAGACTGTTTTGCATGTGTTACAGATGTGATTGGGTCTTTTTCTGCTATATGGGTGCCTTGGATGCAGAATAAGATTTCTAGTCTTTTTGCTGTTTCATACCACTTAACGTGGGCTATGTGCTTCTCTTCTTATTTCTTGTCTTTGCAACTGAAACTGAGTGTTTTTCTTCTTTGTACCTTCTTTGGTAATATTTTACGAAGAAAATATGTGTTCCTTGGATCTACTAGTGGTGTCTTTTGTGAAGTGTCTCCTTTATATTTTCAGGGATGGTTTTAAGAAAATCTTTGTAACTCACTTATCCTCGTAGCACATACTTATTGGCCATAAACCAGTGTGAGAATTCAATATCAAAGATGTAACTCAAGACTTAACCTCTTTTAACCAGAACTGGGAAGAGAACTCAGTTGGGACTTATAATGGATGGATGGAACTCACTAATACGGTATTATAAGAACAACTTTTCTGATGGATTTAGACAAGTAAGTTTGTATTTGATGCTAATTTTCGGTCATTAGGTGGCTGTATCTTTGCACTGTTCCTCAGTAATGTAATCACCTCTAGTTTGGGGAGTTAGTAATTTTCCTCTTTCTTTTCTAGGATTCAATAGACTTATTTCTTGGGAACTATTCTGTGGATGAATTAGAATCTCATAGTCCTTTAAGTGTTCCAAGGGATTTGAAGTTCCTGGCTGTAAGAAACCTTTATGTTTTTCAAGTTGTTAAAATCCTTGTGTCTAAAGGTATAGATGGTGCCAACTCCCCTTGATTTTAAAACATTGTATGTTGTTCTAAATGGAATATAAATACTTGTTTCCCCAAGGAGACTCTCGTTCAGGGAGAGGAGTGAGGTAACTTTGGAGGTTTGTTTTCTTTCACACTTCACTCTCTTTCACACATCCTTTTTATGTGTGAACACAAAAGCAATGGGAATATGGAAGGTTTCTCATTTCAGTAAGACTCCACTGCCCTTACGTTCCGGGATTGCTAGAGGCAAACTTGTAACGTGGAAGGCGAATATATTTTTGACACTTCTCTTCTTTTTGACTCCTCTGTTGATAAGACTTTGCAGGAGCCTCTCTGGGGTCTCGTTCCAGTGGGCAAAGTGTCCTGGAATGCAAGTGGGGCTTAGTGTTCTGGGTTCTCATCTGGGTGCTCTCCCTACACTCAGCCCTCCTTGGTTTGGAGCACAGCCATGCTATTTCAGCTCTTACCACTTAACCAATCTGAAGATTGGGTAGTCATGATTGAACCCCTAAAGGGTGATGTTTTGTTGCAAAAAGTATTAGATTGCAGAAGAGTTTTATTCTTTTTCAAGCAAAGCATGCACAACTGATTCTGTAACCACTGATTAGCCTTCTTAAACGATGGTTTCTCTTCCCATTTTCTTTTCCAGTTGCCCATTATCATGGTGGTCGCCTTTTCCATGTGCATTATCTGTCTGCTGATGGCTGGTGAGTCTGCTCTGATTTTACTTCTTACGTTCATTTCTTAGAATGTGGCACTTTCTTCTACAACATCTTGAGTTTTTGCGTCTGCTCACTACTTGACGTTTCCCTATTAAATTTAATGAGTATAGTGAGCAGAAGAAGTTAGCCAGAGGTAACAAGAGGAAAAAGTACACCCGGTAGCTTGATGAATATTCTTTTTCTTCACTTAAGATTTAAAAATGTTTTTTCTTATTACCAAAGTAATTCATAGTAATTATAGAAAATACAGTTAGGCAAAAAAGAAGAAAATATTTTCATCCTGTCTTCCAGAGATAAGCTAACTACTCTTAACATTTTGATGTTTTAATCTTTATAAGTGTGTGTGATTTTTTCAAAAGTGAGATATTATACATTTTTTTGTAATCTCTTTTTTTTACTGAGCAATATAAACATTTTCTCATGTTCTTTATTTTTAATGGCTGCAAAGTATTCCTTTTATGAGATCTTCAGTTTACTTAAACAACCACCTATTTTTGGACAAATAAATGTTATTAATAGAATGATACGTTACTTATTAAATTTTAATAGATTGAGAGCAAAATTGCCTAAGGACCTGAGCTATTAAGATCTTTACTGGTTTTCTTTTTTCTCTCTGTGTTTTCCTGTTCCTAAGTTAGTGAACGTTTAAGATTAAAGTGTCTCCGTGACTTACCGTCCAGCCCTGGGAGCTTGAGTCTGTGACTTGGTTGTGCTGCTTTCGAGGGGCAGCCTTAGGCACTGTGGAGGGAGGGGCGCCTTTCTCCATCCTCTGTCCTGAATTCCTTGGGCTGACATTTCTCTGCCTGTGTGAATTCCACCCATCCTCAGGGCGCCGTGCAGCTCCTCCCCTCTCACAACGTGTCCCTTTCTTCTCCCACACAGACGTCCTCTCCCCGTTTCTGATCTCCAGGGCACTTCCTGTAC
Source organism: Equus caballus (assembly GCF_041296265.1). Lineage (NCBI taxonomy): Eukaryota > Metazoa > Chordata > Mammalia > Perissodactyla > Equidae > Equus > Equus caballus. The sequence continues at coordinate 52,302,246 of NC_091699.1, read as the reverse complement.
CTATAGCACTTCCTCTTGTAACCTCATGAACACCTAGGGATTTCTTTTTCAGAGGCAGTGTACTTCTTTGGTATCCCCGACATACCCAGTGTGTATTTCTCTGTGTGTGGTAATGATTTGCATACTCATTTGTCTTTCTCACTGAATCAGCAGCTTTTTGAGGGCAGAGACTGTGTCTTACCCACTTTTTTATCTCCTGTGTCTGGGACATAGTAAGCGCTCAGCAAAATCTTGCTGAATTAAGGACTCTTATTCCACCCCCACACCCCCACACTACTTCTGCCGCTTCTTGAGGGGAGGCTCAGTACTGTTCAGGTCTGTCATCCCCTCGGTGTTCAGCACTGTACACTGTCATGACAGGGGGCAAGGAGCCATCCTATTGTTACTCTAGAGCAGGGGCGTAGCAAACTTTTTCTATAAAGAGCCAGGTAATAAATATTTTAGACTTTGCAAACTACATATAGCCTCTGTTGCACATTATTTGTTTGGTTTTGTTAACAACTTTTTAAAAACGTTAGGACCATTTTTACCTCACAGTACAAAAACAAGCTGAGGGCTCCAGAGTACAGGAATTGCTGTGTGGCATGACTGCGGGTCCCGTGGCAGCTCTGGGGCAGGAAAGAAGAGGACAGGGCTAGCCAGCATGTGCTTCTCATGACTACTCAGAGGCCACGCTGGTCACTTCACTCCCTAGATCCTCTGACTTCTTTCTTTAAAACACTGCCCAGGGGATGCCGTTTTCTGGGAGCCGCTCCACTATTGAATTGGTTAGTTTTGTTGTTGTGACCTGTTCTGTGTTTTCTTGACTGTAGACTCACATTTCCCTGTAGAACCTCTGGAGAGGCAGGAACGTCAAGACAGAGAGCTCAGCCCTGACAGATGGACGATTCCTTTAGGGGGCTTCCCAGGGCAGGCTTGCGAGCAACTGCCTCTCTTCTTTGCCCAAGAAGAATTTTAAAACTCAGAGCTGTGAAAAGTAATAATTATGCAAATTTGGGTGTGTTTTTGAGTAGAAAGAGATTAGATGCTGTGGATGGGAACATATCAGTTAATTGTAAAATAATGAGCTTTGTGATATTTAGATATGATAATGTCTGATTTCTAGCCCCAACTTTAGTGTTTAAAGGAATAGGAAATAAATGCAGCATGATCTCTGACAGCTGCTTAGGAAAGAGTCTAGACCTGATGTCTTTCCTAGCACGCTCTCTTGTTGCCTCTTGGCCTCTGCACGTTTTCCCTGTCTGCAGTTGAGGCCAGTACTGTTGCAGGAGAGCAGCCACACTGGGTTCAACTATTCAAGGAGCAGAACAAAATAGATCTTTTCCCACTGGCCTGCTAACCTTCATGAACTCTAGACTTTGAAACAAATGCCTATCAGGAGAGCTGTGCTGTGTTATTAAAATATATTATTGAGTTTTGTTTTATACTCTTGACTTTAATACATAACTTTTCTGAAGCATGTATATTTTGCAAAGTTGTTTTTTGTGTAGGTATTTTATGTAGCTAATATCTGTCATAGATAGGACTGTGAACTAAACTATTAGTAATAGTTTCTTATAATATTAAAGTATACAATCTAAAAGTAGCAATTATTGTTTGTGTGATAAAGCATGAAATAGTGTTGTCAGGTTGTTCTCAGAGTGTGGCCTCTGGACCAGTAGCCTCAGCATTATCTGGGAACTTGTTAGAAATGCACATTCTTGGGCCCCACCCCAGACTTGCTGAATCAGAAACTCTGGGGTTGGGCCCAGCACTTGGTGCTTTATCAAGCAAGCCCAGGAGAGGATTCTGATGCTAGCCAGAGTTTGAGAACTGCTGGTTTGAATCTCAGTTGAGAGGTTCTTGTATTTTTCCTACAGATGTGCTAGTAAACTTTAATGTTGTGAAGATGTGCTCAATGGCTGAAATTGAATCTGGTATCAACAAAATGACTTTTATTTATCAACTCTTTTTTTATATCAACAGGTGACACTTGGACAGAAACACTGGCCTATGTGCTCTTCTGGGGAGTTGCAAGCATTGGAACATTTTTTATTATTCTTTACAATGGCAAAGATTTTGTTGATGCTCCTAAATTGGTCCAGAAAGAAAAGATAGACTGAATTTGTGTCTGTGGAAAGCGGCTTGGCTTGGAAGATTCCATTATGCAGAACTGGAGTCTTTACTGACCCGCTTTCCACATCAGCCTGAGGTCTTCTTAAAGCCTTTATCCAAAAGCACATTTTGTGCTGTGTGGGGTGATGACTTAGAATTGATCTGATGTTACTGTCTTGGTGATCTCTTCACTATTGGGATGGTCATATTTATAATTTGAAGCTGTTCTATAATTAAAGTGTAACCTGAGTTCATCTCACAGAATGGAAGAAATCTATCTATTCATTGTCAGTTTAATCAACGGTTGCAGAATAAGTAATATATTTAAAAAATCTAGCTTCTTTCATTATTTGAAACAGTAGAATTATTTTTCTAGCTCAGTTTCGTTATTGTTGATGAAGAAGCAATCGCTGTCAGCAAGCATACTTTCCCACACATCTTTGGACTTTTCTTAAAAGTTTAATGTTAAGCTAACTCTACTCTGTTTGTAAAATGTAAGTCTTTACAGACATCCAGAAGTTTGACGAAAGTCTGTGACTTCACGCTCGGGAGGAGGCGAATGGGAGCTGGTGTGCTTCTGAAGGTCCGTGTGGGCGGCCTTAGGAGTTGGGGCAGCTGGAACTGCTGCAGTCAGACCAGCAGTTGAAGTGTGAGGAAGAGGTTAAATATACTTTATCTTTTTTAAAAGATATAAATGGAATCAAAGAATGTAAAGCCTATCTCTTATGCTAAAGGTCCAAAGCCGCCTCTGTTTTAGGGATTGCCCCATGTGGGAATTTCGCACCCTTGGGTGGTCAGCTGCGTCCTCCCAGACGTTTTGGCGTCTTTAGGGGTCGTTCCTGGAGCCCGCAGACCCCCGAGAGGGGCTGTGCTGGATCTGGGACTGCACCTGGAGGCAGCAGCTGCTCTTCCCCGCGTGGCTCTGTTGATGCTCTTCGCGCGGTGAAGGTTTTGTTAGCTGTCAGTAAGTGTGTCTGAAATTTAGTGCTTCCAGGTAGTTACAGTTCTCCAAATCAAGGACCAACTTCAACTTTAATTTATGTGCAAAAACCTGAGAAATATGCTGTAGAAGCTGTGCATAGTTCTAAGTCGGACTGTATATTCAAATTGTAATTATGAGGTTTAAATAGTAGAGAAGTATGTAAGGTAGTATAATTGCCACTATTTTAAAACAGTTCAATTAAATACTGCTACAATATTGGTGTTGTGCTTGAAAATATGTACAGTTTTTTTCGATAGTAATACCATATGTTGTCCTTAAATATCTCTAAAAGCGCCTTTATTTCAACATTACCGTTTTTTCAACATTATCTTTTATAAACAATAAGAGTTGTTGCTTTTAGAAACTTCAAACGAAATAATAGATGGAAAACCCTCTGTAGCTTAAAACCAGTCATTAAAACTCACAATAGGGTAAGTAATTAGAACTACCTGTTCTTAACATGTAAATAAGCATAATTTGTTCCAAAGATGAAATATTGAAACTTAGTTCATGTCTGCTGTATTGTATTACTCAGATGCTACTGGGCATTTCACATTAAGAACTTATTTCAACAACTACAACAAAGACCAAATCTGAACTGCTGATGCGGCTGCTTTGCAGTGAATGGACTAATGTTGTATGTTAGATCTTAAAGTATCAATATTTCAGACCCTGCAATGATTTTATTTCTGAATTCATGTACTGTACATTCATAAGTGAAAATAAAATGTCATATTCTTTTCTAACTGCTGTTGGTGTCATTCCTGTACTTTGTTTGAAAAGGATGTTCATTTTTATTTTAGAATTTTAAAAATCGTGCAAAGCATTGCCTGATCATTACAGAAAAATTAGACAATATAAGTAAGCAGGAAAATTAATAGTTTCTGAAATCATCTTCTTTGGTTATGATCACTTAAGAAATTGTGTTTATCCTTGTAATTATTTGTTAGTTATAAATAAAACCAGGGAAATATTCAGTAAAGTATAATGTCCATTAAAAGATGTCCCCTGCCCTCCCACCTCCAAAGTATAATTTGTTTTTCAAAATGATACAGGTCTCAACTGAGAAGAGAGACAGTATTGCTTGTTTGGGAATGTTCTCTCAGACCATGGGAGGGTGTCAGCGTGTGGAAAGTGCTGATGTAGACGGCCTGGCACCTTGGAGACCCTCATGCGCATGGGAGGTGAGGTGCAATTCCTTGGAAGTGGCAGCCAGGGCATGTCCTCCCCTCACGAGCTGTGCAGAACTGCCCTGGACCGCATCATGCTCGTCTGCTGTTGGCTGTCTGCTTGTAGCCACACAGCACCCACCCCTTACATGCACTGGCACAGAGGCGCTGGCCGAGTCTTCCTGCAAAGGGGTTTTCAGTAATTCTCTGCCACCACCCCTCCTCGTGACCGTCTGTCCTTCCCCCTGGATACACTAACAAGTGTTCTGTGCCTGGCGATCTCTAACCCCTTCTTTCCTGCGTAAAAGATAAACTATGCTTCTGATGGCCTGATAATACTTTAGTATGAATGAGATTTAGTCAATATGTTATCTAAGTCATCTCTTTGTGCTCTTAGTCTTTTATGTGTAGCTACAAAATGAAAAGCTTTGTCCCATTCAGGGTTCAGTGCCCAGGGGTGGGAGTAGGGGAGAGGGTTAATGGTAGGGATGATCCCCAAAGTCATTTGATGCAGATTTAACAGTCCTGAGGGAGTAGGATTCACTTTTTTTGTTAGGACTAGAGTTGGCTGAATGTGACAAACCCAAAGCCCAAATAAGAGGGAAGGAAGTGTGTGGTAGGGAGGGGTGTCATTGGGGGAAGTGGCTTAAATAAATAAGGGTTTTGGGGTTTTTTCCTACAGCTTGCCTCAGAGTCCTGATGTCAGGAGAAATTGCCCTAAGACAGATAAATTATGATAAATCTTAAAAATATTATGTTCCTTGCCACGTGGGCGTCTCCAATATGGCAGCTTGGTTCCTCAAAGCCAGCAAGATGGAAGTCATAGTCTTTTATAACCTAATCTCAGAAATGTCATTCCATCACTTTTGCCATATTCTGTGCATTAAAAACAAGTTACTAGATTCAGCTCATTCAAGGGGAGAGGGGATTACCCTGGGGGCATGAAAACCAGGAGGGAGGGGATCTCTGGGGGTCGTCTTAGAAGTCGGCTATACGACCAGTAAGAGAAGAATCCAAAGGCATGATTCTGAGCTAGTGCTGGAGGGAATCGGGGCCTTCTGCAGGAGCGGGGCTCACGCTAGGACCCAGGCGCTCTGGTTCTCTAATGCTGTGTAGCTGGTTCTCTAATGCTGTGTAGCAAATTAGCCCCAGAAGTGCATAGAACAATGATTTGTTTTGCTCACAAAAAATAATGCCGTTTGGGCAGGGCCCAGTAGGCATTGCTCATCTCTGCTCCTCGACATCAGCTGTGTGGCTAAAGGCTGGGGCCTAGGATCAACAGAAACTTGCTCACGCATGTGAGAGAGCGGGGAGAGAGGAAGACGAAGCAGGAACAGGATGGGGAGAAGAGAGAGCAAGTACGCAACAAACTCCCCATCCAGGCAGCTCCCTGAGTGCCCTGGGGCCGTGCTGCTCTACCCAAAACCAGCTCCCGGCTCCCTGCCCTCTGGGAGGAGTGGAGCCTGCCCTCTGGGAGGAGTGTGCTGGATAGGTCTACAAGTATTTCTCCCAGTTTTGGGCTTGTCTTTGCATTTTCTTGTAGCGTTGATAAAGGAGTGTATAATTTCAAAGGTGTTGAATTACTAGTATTTTCCTAGCACCATTTCTACTGCAACTCTACAGAACACATTTCCACATAGTTTTGCTTTTTCACTTTTAGGTCTTGTTTCCATCTAAGACTGACTTTGGAGTAAGGAAAAGCTCTGTATCAATCAAGAAAGGTCAGATTATGCTGTGGTAACAAATGATCCCCAAATCTAAACAGCTTAAAAAAAAAGGCTTATTTCTCACTCATTTGGCAATTGTGTATATCCTCGAAGGGTTGGCTGCAGCTCTGTTACATGCCGTCTGCATTCTGGGACCCCGTGTGATGGAACAGCTTCTCTGGAGCATTGCGAGTTGCCCTGGTGACAAGAGAAGTTCACATTTCATTGGTCAAAGCAAGTTGTGTGGCCAAACTTGAAGTAATTGAGGCAAGAGAATGTACTCCTCCCCTGAGGGGTGGCAGTGTCTGATAGCATCTGACACAGTCCAGTTTTCCTTTTGCTCATATGGTTAATGGGTTGCTGAGAACCTTCCTGAAGCCCTCGCTCCTGATCTGCGGTGCCACCGCTGTCGCACAACAAGTTCCCCTCCACTCGTGGGCGTTTGGGCTTTCTCTTCGGTCCCACTGGCCTGAGTGTTTTCACTGCCCAGAACTCATCCTCACGCAGCCACATCTTGCAGGATGGCCCTGGCTCTGCCATGAGCTCCTCAGTCTGTTCACCAAAGCATTTTCCTGAGTGTGTTTTCGATTAGCATGAGTTCTCCTGTATGTTCGTAGTTGTCTTTTGACAAGGATCTGTGGTAAGAACTGTGTGGAAATATTGGGTCAAACAAAGTGAAAAGGTTGTCTAAACTAATTCTCATCAGAGGTTTGAAAAGTGACTTTCTTAGAGGGGGTAGACGGAGTGCGGTAGCACCCAAACTTTTTCATCTATGGAGTTTTTTATTCCTGGAGCATCTCACAGGACCAGTCTTCTTTGGAATTCATTTTGGATAAAGCTAACTTGGAAATGAACACTACAGCATCGCAGCTGGAAAACATGGGCTCTAATCTATTGAACCTCAGTTGAGTGTTGCACCTGATGGTCTCCTAACTAGAAATTCTCATCCATATGGCAATTCCCTGAGATCCATGCACACACCTGCTGAGACCCCCAGGTAGATCCGTAGGTGGAGCTCTTCCCTGATGTCCAGCTCTCATCCTCTGTGCTGGGCGTTGTGCAGAGGCTCCATGAATGTGATTTCACTGGAGGGGAGGGTGCAATTAAGGAGTTGTGACATGTTTAATTGTTACAGTGAATGCCCTGGTCCCAGGAGAAGTAGCTAGATGGCCTGTTCTCAGCACTTCCCTTGATAAATTATTCTGAGCATGAGTTTTTGTTTGTTTTAGCCAAAGATCCAGGTGTTCAACTTCTTCCTTCACCACTTTCAGTGATGTCTGCCTCTTGCCTGTTGACTATTCTAGCTGCACAAAGCTAAAGTATCACCCATTAAAACATCACAGGACATTTTATGTCCTAAATTAAGCTCCTATTAGAGTTGAGTTTAAACATAGATTCTGAGGTTAGGAAAAGGAGAAAGTACAGATTCTAAGACATGTTTAAGAGAATTTAAGATGTCTTCTCTGAGCTTCTGGGACCACACATTCTTCTGGATTCTGTCCGATTTTATTCACAGCTTCATTCTTTACCCTGTTCTAGTTATCTGTTTCTGAAAATCATCTCACAATGTTATGAGTCAGGAACTGGACATGGCTCAGTCGGGTGATTCTTCTGCTCCAAATGGCACTGATATAACGTTACTAGTGGTATTCAGTTGACAGATGGGCTGGTCTGTCTGGTTTGCACTGGTACGTTACAAGGATGGCTGGGAGGTGGACTCCTCTGGCTTTGCAGCATGGCAGCCTCAGGGTAGTTAGACTTCACACATGGTGGCTCAGGGCTGCCAGAGCGAGTGTTCCAGCAAACCAGGTGGAAGCTGCATGACCTTTTACGACCTAGCCTCGGGTGTCAAATGTGTTCCTTCTGCCATGTTCTGTTGGTTGAAGCAGTCACAAGCCCACTCAGATTCAGGAGGAGGGGACACAGACCCCATCTCTCAATGGGATAGATGGAGAAGAAGTTGGGGCTACGTCTGAACACATGTTGAAATTTTTGTAGGACTTGGTCCCAAGCCCTCTTCTCCATGTACACACTTACCCTGGGTGACGTCCGTTAGACCTGTGGCTTTAAATAACATCTCTATGCTGATGACTCCCAAATTTATATCTGCAGCCCAGACCATTCTCAAAGCTCCAGATTCTTATGTTCCAGCTGCTTACTGGATACTCCCATCTGATTCACAGACAGCTCAAACTTAACAGTCAGACAGAGCTCTTGATTCATACTCTGCAGACTAGTTCCGCCCCCAGTTTTCCCCATCCCAGAAATTGCCACGAGCCTCCACCCGCGAAGTCCAGCATTTCATTCCTCTCCTTCCCTGAACCGTGCATTCAGTGTGTAAGCAAGTCTTGGTGACTCTCTTCCCCAAAATATAACTCAAACCCATTTCTCTCCATCTATTTCCAAGTCCACACCACCCATCTTTCCCATGGACTTACTGAAGCAGCTCCCAGAGTGATTTTCCAACTTCCCCATCTGCACTGCTGTCCAATCCATTCTCTACAGCTACCAGTGATCTCTCAAGTGTAAATCAGATTGTGCAGGGTCCCACATTAAACCCTCAGTGGGGTTCTGTTGCTCTTTGAAGAAAATCTAAGCTCCTTGCCGTGGCCTACAAAGCTTCATATGGCCTGGCCTTTGCCCACTCCTCCAAGCTCACCTGTGATTGCTTTCCTCCGCATTCCAACCACAGGCCTCTTTCTCACCTCAGGGCCTTTGCACTTGCTGCTGCCTCTGCCTGGATAGACCTTCCAGCAATTCCAATAACTGGTTCATTATTCTCCTTCAAAATTCAGTCTACAAAGCTCCTCCTTTACTGTCCCTCTCACACTATGTCTTGGCCCATTTCTTTCTTTCTTAGAAACCATCACAGTCTGTAATCATCTCATTTGTTAGCTATCATTGTCTCTCTTCCCTTCCAGAATGTAAGTGCCATAAAGGCCAGAGACCATGTCTGTCCTATTCAGCACTGTCCCCAGTGCCTCCCCGGGACTGATATGTAAAATACCAGTTGACGATCTCACTAAAGGCTGACACTATGGAGGTGGGCAATGCCAGAGAGAAAAGTGATTCACATGTAGGAGACTGGTCAAGAAATTCTGGTTAATAATTTCATATTTGTAGATGCACTTTTTGTCTCGCAAGGAGATGTTTAAATCTGTTTTTTTCCCTTCCTCTGACAGATGTCAAGGAGAAAATGGCGGGTGAGTTAGAGAATACAAAATACTCATACAAAAATCTAATACAACTGTTTACCTACTCTGTCCCCCTCAGGACAGTTCTGAGGTCACAGTGAAAGCTGCTGTGGTTTCTCGTGGCCTCAGCCAAACAGAGATGGACAGACCGCTCGGGACACCTCTCAAAAGGCTTGCGAAGATTCTGCAGCGATTCAGAAGAGCTTATATTCTGTTTTAAATCCAGAAAGTCAGAATTGTTTTCCTAATTTTTCTTGTGGAATCTACCCTTCGTTCTCCCATGTGACGGCCTTCATACGCTGCGCTGGTGTGGTTCCACAGGTTACGTGAGGAGGGAAACGTGGAGAAGCTGAGAGGAAGAAAGACTGAATGGATTCGCCCCTCGTTTATTTTTCATTTTTTCAAAATTAGCTTGTGTGTTTACATAAAGAGGGGAAATCTTGTGTTAAAAGAGAGGTCTTAAAACTAGAGCCAGTAAATGACAAAAAACCTGTAGAAACACTTTTACGGCTTTCTTTGTGACAACAATTGCTAAAAAACCAAATATTTCCCTACCTGACTTCTCAGAGCTAGCTCAAGGGTCGTTCTGTTTCCAGTATAAACACAAAGCTTTCTGGAGTCCATGATCTGGCCGTAATGTTGTGGTTATTGTTAAGAGTACAGGGAAGGGGCCGGCCTGGTGGTGCAGCAGTTAAGTGCACACATTCTGCTTCGGTGGCCCAGGGTTCACCAGTTGGGATCCCAGGTGTGGACATGGCACCGCTTGGCAAGCCATGCTGTGGCAAGCGTCCCACGTATAAAGTAGAGGAAGATGGGCATGGATGTTCGTTCAGGGCCAGCCTTCCTCAGCAAAAAGAGGAGGATTGGAAGCAGATGTTAGCTCAGGGCTAATCTTCCTCAAAAAACAAAAAAAAAGTACAGGGATGGAATGTCCCTTTTTCTCTCCAGCTTACTGCAGGAGGGGTGGACAAATGTCAAGACAACCACGTTTGTGCAGCACCTAGAAAACTGTCAACACTTAATAGCACTTATTACTGATTCAAGAGGATTATAGAGATATATTCTGCTCTTCATGAAGTTCACAGAAACCAGAATAAAACAGAACCGAATCTTGAGACATTGTCATCGGGAGCACATTATTCTCTAATAGTGTGACTTCATCTATCTGACTTTTGTGAGGAAAACTTCTGTAGGTGCGACTTTTCCATACAACTGGAAATGCTCAGAAATGCTTTCAAACTTTTAAAGGTCATTTGTGTTGTAAATATTCCTAAATGTCCAGCACATTTTCCGTCTTTCTTAAGTGGGGCCCCGGTTCTCGGATTTGGCTGGTCCAAGGGTGGTTCGAGTGGGTGGGGAGGGGAGGACCACTGATGCACAGTGACTGTGAATAAAGTAATGATCTAGGACAGCACTGGTCTCTATGCTTCTGAGGGTACCTGGCATTTGATTCTGAAACACCCTCATGACAACTGACCCCAGGAGGGCGGCCCATTTTGTAAGACAGTGACTGTAACCATGACCCCGCTGGCGTGGGGGCTGATCTGTGAGGATTCAGGACCGGGCTCTGTGCTGGCATTTGCCACTGAGTGTGCCCACTCTTCAAGCCTGGCTTTCTGAGGCTTTTTGACATTAAAGGACCCTCTGATGAGAAATCAGGGGACTATTTGTGGTAAATAAATGCTGGTTCATGTATTTTAAAGGCAAGTGATCTTTATAACTAGCCATCAGGCGAAGCTGGAAGTATTGATAAGATGGTAGTTCAAGACAGTAAGAACTTTCTAATGCCTGTTATTGCTATAGGGAAGTTTATAGCATGAGAAAGAAGTAAAAAAAATCGACATCTCCAGCTGATGTACCAAGTGAGTGTTAGTGTCTTCACAGATGTCTGTACAAATCAGCCCAAAGGAACTCTCCTGAGTCCTGACCGCAGCAAAGCACAGACTGTTAGAGCAGGAGGACGCTCTCACTTTCGGGATAACCCTGATCTACTGATTACAATCAAAGAAAGACAGGAGACATTTGCGTGACGGACTATTGCTGTATCATAAAAACAGTGTGTCTTAAATGTTGGAGAGGCTGTGGAGAAAAAGGAACCCTCATACACTGTTGGTGGGAATGCAAACTGGTGCAGCCACTATGGAAAACAGCATGAAGATTCCTCAAAAAGTTAAAAATAGAAATACCTTATGACCCAGCCATCCCACTACTGGGTATCTATCCTAAGAACCTGAAATCAGCAATCCCAAGAGTCCCATGCACCCCTATGTTCATCGCAGCATTATTTACAATAGCCAAGTCATGGAACCAACCTAAGTGCCCAGCAACTGATGATTGGATAAAGAAGATATGGTATATATATACAATGGAATACTACTCAGCCATAAAAAAGGACAAAGTCGTCCCATTCACAACAACATGGATGGACCTTGAGGGTATTACGTTAAGTGAAATAAGCCAGACAGAGAAAGATGGACTCTGTATGACTCCACTCATAGGTAGAAGTTAACATATGGACAAAGAGAACTGATCGGTGGTCACCAGGGGAAAGGGGGGCTGGGGGGAGGGCACTAGGGGTGAAGTGGTGCACCTACAACATGACTAATAATGATGTACAACTGTAATTTCACAAGGTTGTTAACTATCATAATCTTAACTAAAAAAAAACAGCTTGTCTTCACTTATAAGGTGCTCTGTATAAGTTATGTATATTTAGAAAACTTCTGTACAGATAAATAATTTATAAGTGATTGTAAGTAATGTTCGTGGTCTCTCCTAGAAAGAATTGGCTGTCACGTCCAAATATAACATGAAGCCTCTGGGAAAGCTAGACTCATTTCCTCCTCGCGGTGGCTCGCACGTTTTCCAGTGCGCTGAGACACTAGGGGCGGGGCCGGGGGCATCGACTCCTCACGTCACCATGCCCAAGGTGGTTTGGGGTTGCAAACTGTAGTTGGGGCAATTTTTGTAAAGAGGAGTGGTCCTGGAGCCTCTGTGAGAGACCTCAGATTAGAGAAAAGTGAGTTCCCTCGCAGGCCCCAAACAAAGGCCTTCTTTCTTTACGGCCAGTCAATCCTATTAGTGAAGGAGAACACAGCAATGGCATACTTACTGTGACTAAAAACAGAACTAATTTTGTACCAATGACATGCAAGTATGTCAGGCACTTACAAAACTCCTTTTCAAACTGATCTAAAAATGATTGCCCTCTAATATTTTGAGATCTCTTCAGAAAAAAAAAAAAGCTTAAATTTTATTCCATAAAAATTATAGTCAAATTTCATCTCACAGTGTGCCCTAATTCTGGGACTTTCCTAGAATCAAGAAAGCAAATATCTTCAAGACTGGTCCTGAAAAACCTGCCTCTTTGGTGACAATAACCTTGGGGGAAGGCAGAGGGGGCAAGAGGCTGCTTCGGGGATGGGGGGTGGGGATCTTCCTCCTCCACGCCTTCCTAATTCTTCTGGACAGACTCAGGAGGATGATGGGCAGAGCACTTCTGGAGTAAATATTTTAAAAAGCCGCCGAGGAGGCTCCGTCTGTAAATCGTAGCTGTAAAACCGTGAGCGGCTGACAGCAGTTCCCGCAAGGCCAGTTCTCAGGCCACGGAGGCTGTGTCTGCCCTCCTGAGGCGGCGCATGATGAACATGCCCAGGGCCACCAGGGGGATGCACATGATGGAGGAGGCCACGAGTAGCCCAATGACGGCCAGCGCATGCGGCGGGTAATTCTTGGTCACGAGCTGGCCCTGAAAGGAGAAGCTGAGTGTCAGCAGAAAGAACTCCCCAGGCAGCACCTTCTGAGAGCACGGTGCCCTCCAGGCCCCAGGCCCTCCGGCTCGGAGGAGAGGCCGCGTGTGGTGGGCAGAGAGCACGTGCGCCTGGGCAACCCTACACCGGGGCCACCTCGCTCTGCACTTCACTAGTCTACGCTGGGTAGACTAATTCCCCTCGTCTTTCTCTTCCATAAACGTCCACCAGTGGTGCCACTGTGCGGAGGCATCGTAAAGAGTAACCACATGGATAAGCAAGAGCCTTACGTTTGAGGCACCACTCAGGGCACCTAAATGTAGGGGGCTAACCTTAGCCCGCACTGTCCAACAGGACTCTTGGGGAGGAGAGAAATGTGCTGTGTTGGTGCTGTCCAATATGGCAGCCACCAGACACAGGTGGCTATGGAGCACTTGAAACGGGTGGCCAGTGAGACCGAGGAACTGAATTTTTTTTAAATTTTATTTAATTTTAATGAATTTAAATTTAAATAGCCACATTGGCTACCACATGGCACAGCACAGCTACAGTCTCAAGAGAAGTCTTGATGGACCTCTGGACTTAGCTGGCGGGATGATGGATGTTTCCCTAAAGGCAAATGCATCAAAACGGATGAGAAATGAGGCCAAAAAGCCAATAAATGCCCCCTTTCCGTGAGGGAGCCATGGGACAGCTGTGCCCAGGGAAGTAGGTGTTTGCTGTCAACCAAGTGTGGTTTGTAAACCAAAATGCCACTCAAAGTGTGGTGCGGGGACCAGCCCACAAACTTTTTGTTACTCGCCTGCTACTCTTTTCATTCTGTATGGACAAGTACAGAAACTGGGAGGAAACATGTAGGACAGTGTTTTAGCAATTTGACAGCACAATCTTGTGTCTGTCGAAGAGAATAAGTAATTGTTGCTTATATTTTATATATCTTTTCTCATTTAATTTTTCAAGTAATTCACTTTCATTGCATTTTACAGAAGTATCGGCCTGCTGTGGACGGACTGGAGGGAGAAAGCAGCCTGGGCCTCCTCCACAGCCTGAGACGCCCCGCTCGACACGCTGCTGCAACCAGCCGAGGGGGCCCTTCCACTTCCATCAGCCCCGCGCCTGCGTGGAGCCCTGCGAGCTGGCCCCTCTCTGCACAGCCCCACGCACTCTATGCTAAAGGACAGCATCTTCTACCCACAGGAAAAGAAATCCACATTGGCCAGTAGTATCACTTTCCCCAAAAAGTAAGTTTTCTCTACAAAAGTGTGTCTGTCAGGACAGCCGGGGTTGACCCTGAGGCCTAATGCACCCATGTGGCCGTCCTGGCTGTGGCTTCTGGTTGGTGACCAGCCGCAGCCCAGCACCGTGAGGCAGCCCCTTCTGTCTCAGCCTCACCCAGAGCGAGACCCTCCCAGGACCCAGCAACTCAAGTGTTAACCAAGTCCCTGCTCCACTTGGGCTCCCGGAGGGTCCCAGCCAGGGGCCAGCGGTCAGGGGCCAGGGCCCAGGGCCATGCCTTCCAGGCTGCCTCATCCTTTCTGAAGGAGGCCTAAGGGGATGAGGGCAGGGGCCTGCTGGCTGAGGAGGAGTGCTCTGCCCGGGGGCGGGAAGCAGCGCCCTAGCGGGGAGGCCTCCACCACACCCAGGACAGCAGACCTGACTCTCCTTCCTGCGGCTCATGCTGAGACATCCAAGACCGGCTCTGCTGTCCTGGGCTGGGTGTTTTCAAAAACCTGGGTGACGTTTCCGTGTTGTGACAAATAGCCCACCCACACCGTGGAGATAGTTCCTCGGTTTCACAAAACTAAAGGCCTGTGCTCCCGAGTGAGCCTGGGGACCCTGAGACAGCAGGTACCTGGGAGGCGTCCCAGGCTTGGTACTGCAGGGCCTCGGAGAGGATGTAGTCACTCAGGTAGAAGACAAAGAGGCTGATGATGAGCAGTGGGCTCACGCCGGCCCACATGATCTTCCAGTACCAGTTCAGGGTGCGGCCGGTCATTGCCTTAAGGTCACTTTCAAATCTACTTGGGAAGCAGGCAGAGAAAGTCTGGATTATCCATGTTGCTGGGGTGAGGGGGTCCAGCTTGCACACCCCTAATTGCTTAGAGAGGTTCTGTTCTGGGCACTCTGGGGTTTGGACACTACCCCTGGGACGTCCCTGATTCCTTCTGGGGAGAGGGGTGTTGGGGGTGGGGAGGGGAGAAGGGCTGGGGCTGCCACAGAGCCGGGACAACTACCTCACAGATAAGTCGACACCAGAAGACACCTTCCTTGAGCTGGCCTTCAGATGAAGGCTGCTGGTGGAGCCAGAGGGCAGCTCCCCGGGGCGGCGGGAACAGATATCAGGCGGGACATCTGTCAAGCCAGTCAACACCAGGGGACCCCAAGGGCAGCTCTGCCCCCACCAACCCCCAGTGCCCTGCTGTCCATCAGCGACTCTACTGCCCATTAGAAACGCTCCCAGAGGGGAAGCTCTTTTCTCCCCTGAAGCCAGAGAAGGTTTTCTGGGGCTGAGGGGAGCCGCCCTGGGCTGGAAGGCCCTTGGCCCTGGCCCGCGGGAGCTGGCGAGGGCAAAAGCCGCCCGCAGGCCACCACTGGTGAGTTCAGTCATATCTGCAAACCTCTCTTTTTCCTTTTCTTTAAATTGACTCTTTCACCTAAATTTAGCCATAGTGCAACAGCATTCATTTTATCATGGATTTGATAGGCTAACCATGTATTTTTCTAACACACACACAAATAAGTATGGAGAGTATCGTCCACACTTTGGGAAATGCTCACCCAGCTATCTCCCCGTTTTGCAAGGAAGGGGCCCAGGCCCGGGGCTGTGAGGTAACTTGCCTGAGGGCATCCAGCTAGTGGCAGACCCAGGCCCAGAACCTGGATTGGTGCCCTACCTCCAGCCCAGGGACTTTAAAGCTGCTCCCCACGGCAGGAGAGGCAGCCAGGGAGGAGGGGTGGGGCCGGGGCGGGTTGGGACTCTCACCAGCTGCAACCACAGCCACCTGCCTCACCTGGACCTGCGGTATGTCCTGGGTTCCCACATGAGAGCGGAGAGACCACTGCCCGCCCCCACGCTGCTGCTGACCTAGCGCTCCCTAGGCTCTAGGCCACGAAGACTCCTGTGCATACTGTGAACACCTGGAATTTTCAAGACTCCTCTCAAGTTCGCTTGTCCCTTTACGTCCCCTGCACACCTCTCTCCTGGACAGAGGAAGGTGGGAAGAGCCGGCTGCAGATAAAAAGGTAGCACGGCAGTGTCACTAAGTGGTCACTAGATGGCGCTGTCCCCTGAGCAAGCGAAGGGACTCCCCTCTCCTGGTCCCTCCCGCTCAGCCGCCCACAAAATCCCCAGGGCACCGTTTGTTTCTCCCTCCTTGGTCACCACTTACCACCACCCCGTTTGGATGGACTTGTGCCCCTTCTCCAGCGCCTCCCAGGGGCCCGAGCTTCTGTTCCTCCCCCAACCTTCTCTCTTTACCTGAAACACCCACCCGCTCGGGTGACCAGCGCTCTGGACTGGCATTTCCTGGGTGACCCATCTGTCTCAGTTCACCCAAGCCTCTCCCAGGTTTAACATGGAAAGTCGCACATCCCGGGAAGCCCTTTGGTCCCTCCATGACCATAGAAATTCTGGAAATGTTGCGAGTTATAACCCCCCTTTGAGATTTACAATTGTCTTTGGGCTCTGAGAAGTCCTACAGGAGAGAAACTTCGGCTTTCTTTAACTTGCTATGTCCTGAAATTATTTGATCATGGAAGTCCCTCAGTGTGGCATGGGACCCCAGTGCTTCCAGGGACACAGTGGAGAATGCAGCTCAAGGGGCCTGGCTCCTAGAGGGTCAAAGGTGGTCGTCCCCCTCCTCCTCCTCCTCCCTCTCCCACAGTTGGGAGGATCAGAGAAGCCTGGGGAGGTGGGGAAGGGATGGCAACTTGGCACACCCTTCTAATCAGGCTCACATTGGAGCAGTGGTTCCCCAAGTGTAATTGCCTCGGCCCGGGGCACGTTGAAGTGCAGGATCCGATTCAGCGGGTCTGGGGGCCCAGGATCCTGCATTTCTAACAAGCTCCCTGATGAAGCTGATGCTGCCACTCTGGGGCCACACTCGGAGCAGCAAGGCTCTCTAGACCAGTGGTCCCCAGAGGGTGGTCCCCAGACTCCTCTGGGAACTTGTTAGCATTGTAAATTCTTGCCCCTCCCCATCCTACCCCAGACCCCCCAGGGGTGTGGCCTGGCGGTCAGAGTGTGAACCCGTCCCCAGGCGGTTCTGCTGCACAAAAGCTGCTCTAGACCAGCGGTTCTCAGCCCGGCCGCACATCCATCGCCTCGGGAGCTTTAAAACATTCCGGTGTGGCGCTGTGCACCAGGGTGAGAACCTGACATCCTGACCTGGCCAGACTTTCTAAGGCGTGTGTTATCAACTGGACTTTGCTCAGCTTGCTTGAAAAATACTGATGTTGGCCGATGATCAGAGTGCCTAGTGCCTGGAGGCACGATTTCCTGCCCGGGTAAACTGCTGGGGTCCAGCGGGGTCAACAGGCAAATAGCCTATAATAAAAGGTGAAAATACAGGAAATGAGAGAAGATACTGGTTGAAGGCAAACTGAGGATGTGAGTGAGGCAGAGAATTAGCTGAGATCCAGGGGCAAAAAACAAAGCCAAGCTTAAAGAAAAAGTGAAGCCCACGCTGAGGAACGGTGGTGTTTCTCGTGGGGCGTGGTCTATAGTGGGCGCAGTTGTCGGGGGCGGGGCCTCCTCACCTCCTGAGCCCGTACAGGTAACACACGGCGAGCGTCTCCACCAGGACAATGAGCAGCAGGGACAGCGTGGCGGCGTAGTCGTTGAAGATGTCGAACCAGTAGTTGCCGGACTCCATGGTGAACACCATGCCGATGGCACAGCTGACGAGGCACAGGAGACCTGGGGCCACGAGAACACCTGCTCACCTGCCTGAGTCGCCGCCTGGGCATCCAGTTTTCTAGGTGGCAGCAGAGCCACGGGCCTCAAGGGGACTCTGGCTGACTGGTTCCTCCACGTGGGCTGGAAGAGCTGGCATGGACTGGCCTCTTTGCATGCGTATGCTGTGTGTGTGTGCGTGTGTGTGTGTGTGCGTGTGCATGTGTGTGTGTGCGTGTGTGTGTGCGTGTGCGTATGCTGTGTGTGTGTGTGTGTGTGTGTTTGTGTTGGGGAGGCCAAGGTGTCCCAAGGAGTGTCAGCAGACTCACTGATGCTAATTTACGGAGCTGTCTTCAGCGGGCATCAAGCTCAATGGAAAGGAGAAAGTGTGGGCATTGCTGTCGGGAGATCTCACCAGGCTGTGGGTCTGGTGATGCTGTTTATCACAACAACTCAGCCCCTGAGCTCATGGGAGGTGAGTCGAGGGAGAAGGTTTGAGCTACAGGCACCCCCTCAGGACTTCCTGGAGGGGACTCCTGACTGACCAGAAGAGGGAGTCGGGAGGGGAGGGGAAGAAACGAATGTCTCACTGTGCCCCAGGCTTGCCGTGCATTGGATCCTCAAGCCTCTGAGGCAGGTATCAGGAGCCCCCTTTTACAGAT
The DNA here is from genome assembly GCF_041296265.1 of Equus caballus. Taxonomy (NCBI): domain Eukaryota; kingdom Metazoa; phylum Chordata; class Mammalia; order Perissodactyla; family Equidae; genus Equus; species Equus caballus. The sequence continues at coordinate 52,283,796 of NC_091699.1, read as the reverse complement.
GGGGAAGCCACGGCTGAGAGATGCTGAGTAACTTTCCCAATGTCCCACAGCATGTAAGTGGCAGAGTCAGGATTCAGACACAGGCCCTTCTGCCCCCAGAACCTGGTGCTTGTCTCAGTGTCCTTTGGCTGCCTTCCTTGGGCACCCCATGAAGTATTTGAATCTAAAGCTCCCACCTGCCCTTTCCACTGCCACACCATATACCACCAGCCACTGAGCCCCACTGCCATCCCAAGGGGGACACACAAGCAGAATAAATTATGTGCTGGCTGGGAGCTAACGGCACACATAATGCTGGCTACCGAGAGCAGGTGCAAGGCGGGATGCCACATGCTGGGGGCTCTGATGAAGGGCGGGCAGCTCCCACGGGAGTCAGGACTTCAAGGAGCTGGGATGGGAGCTGGGTTTGATTCAGGCTGGGAGGAGAGACGTCCTGGATGTGGTGAAATGGTGTCATCAAAGGCAAGGGCGGGTGGCCACAGGGTCTTCCGGACACTGCTGGGTTGGAGTGGCATACATGGGTGGTGGAGAGGAGTGAGGAGAGGTATGATCAGAAGAACAAGTTCCTTCCCTAACAACCAGAATGTCCACCACCAGCAGAACGGGTGGATAAGTTGTGCTGCATGGTCTTACAATGGATGGTCCTGCACAGGCAGGAAAGGCACGATGACTGCTACTTGCAACAATGCGGGTGGATCTCACAGACAGAGTTTGAGTGAAGACAACAGACACAAGAGTACATACTGTGTGCTTGCATTTATACGAAGTTCAAGAACAGGAAAAACCAACCTAAATGGTAGTAGTCGGAAGGAGGTGATTCTGGGGGTGGGGGCGTACAGACTGGGAAGGGGCGAGCAGAGGTGAGCAGGTGCAGAAATGCTGTCTCTTTATCTGGACCAGGTGGTGGTTACTTGGGTGGATACATAGGTAAAATTCATTGAGTTTGTGCTTAAGAAATATACATGTTATAATTGTTCTACTTCAATGAAAACAAAGAAAAAAGCAGGTTCTTTCTAGCCTAGAGAGCTTCGAGTGCCAGGCCAGGCAGTCCGGCCTTTTCCCAAGTCGGGTGGCCACGTCACTTCCCCATGATGTGGAGAACCAGATTCATGGAGTGAATCACATGTACCAGGTCCTGACGGCCCAGGACGAGGAGAAAGCCACGGCAGGACCACCAGGAGGGTGCGCAGCCCCCAGTGCCACCCCAACCAGCATGTGGCCTCTGAGGCAACTCATCCACCTGCTCGCCCCTACATCCCGGCCCTCCTCCACGGGCTGGCCACTCACCTGAGATGGCCTCCTTGGGCAGGCGGCTGGAAATGACCTTGCTGTCCGTCAGAGGGGTGAGGATGGCGGCCGTGTTCCCCAGCATGCTCCCCATGCCCAGCATCAGCAGCATGAAGAAGTAGAGCACCGACCACAGCTGGGACACCTCCATGTTCTTAATGGCTTCCGAGTAGACGATGAAAGCCAGGCCAGTGCCCTGGACTGCCTGCCCATGCGGGAAGACACCAGTTACACATCCCAGGGACAAGCCTTAAACACCCCCAATGCTGAGCAACTTGGAGGACCTTGAAAGTGGTCGTGAGAAGCCACCTTCTGAGGCTGGATCCTCCATCTGCACACCAGCCCCGCAGGCTTAGCCGGGCTGGACAGAAATGTGAGCTGTCAGGAGTCCATATTTGCAAAGTGTGGAGAGACATTTCTGTCAGCTTGGAACACTGAGTTCCCCTCTCCTGCCCCAACTCATATAAATTCTGGATAAAATAGAATAAAACAATGTTTGGATAATTTCTCCTTCCAGTATCATGATTGAGTAGGTGTTCTGAGGCCTCAGGGGCGGGAGCTGAGGTGGGATGGTGGAGCCACAGTGCAGCAGGAACCAAAATGGTGGGGAGCTGGCCTGGCAGAGGCCACCAGGAGGGCCGGGTTGCTCAGCCCCCTGCGGTGGTAATGCTGCTGTGGGGTCCGGAGCTGTGGAAACAGAGCCTGGAACTGCTGCATAAAGACAGATCTCCTGAAGGGGTTGAACGGGGTCATGGTCAGTTGTGCCCCTGACTACCAACAGCAGAAGACCAGAAGCAAACTCTCTCTGGCGAACGTGCCCCCACTTATCCCCAGGACCACCAGAACCATCAAGAAGCTAGCTTGCAAACAGAGAATTATAAACCCACAAGAAGACAAGCCAGCAGGAGTGAAGAGTCAGAATAAGAGAGAAGATTTAGAAGACCCTTCCCCAGCTGTGGCAGATGTTGGGCTGTCAGAATCTGAATATAAGTTTGCTCAATGGCACACCAATGGGGATAGTGGAATTCATCAGCCCTGGGTACAGACAAGAGAAGGGTGATGGCTTGTAGAGAATTTAAAACAGTGACAGAACCTACTAAAGTTGATCTGCTTGTTATCATCATGAGGCAACAGAGTCAGGCATAGAACGCTCCTCCCCTCCAGGGCAGACTGCTCTCACTGTCTTGCCCACGGCCACCACTGGAACAGCCACGGAGGAGGATGTGTGTACAGAAACAGAAGAGAAAACTACAGAGATAAACAGGAAACTATTGGAATAAAAAGTATATTTGGAAAAAAAAATAGTGTCTAAAAACTTATTGACTTAAAAGGCTCAATCAACAGCTAAATACCACTTTCAGCTTAAGAGAGAATTAGTGAACTGGGAGATACATCCCAGGAATGAATCCATAATAAAGCAAAAAAGAAAAGATGGGGAAAAATAAAAGACAAATTAATAGACATGGAAGGTACGACGAGAAGGTCTAAATGAAATTTGAAAAGGAGAAAACAGAGAGAAAGAGAGGCAGTGATTAAGAGATAGTAGGCATGAATTTTCCAAAGCTGACAAGAAACAGATCCTGGAAGCCCGACCTCATCCCAGTCTAGACCTGGGTAAATAAAGATCCACCCATGCAGAGGCCCAGGACAGAGGGAAGATGAAGAGAGAAATGAGAGAGAGAACTGGGGAGCTGGGGGCTTATGAAGAGCGAAGGGATATTTCAACAGCCTCAACGGAAGCCAGCATCACAAGGCAACTATCTTCAAAGTGTTGAGAGAAAATAACTGTAAACCTGCAATTTTCTACTCAGGGGAAAACTGTCTTTGAAATGTGGGGTCTAAATATAGTGATCTACATACAAACAAAACCTGAGAAAATTTGCCATCAAGAAACCTGCTGTAGAGGAATGCATTTTAAGGGAGAAAAAAAACAACCCCAGAAGACAGCCAGGCTGCAAGAAGGAATGATGAACACAAAAATGGCAGATGTGGAGGTGAATACAGACACAGTCGTATAAAGTAACAACAGCGTCTGATCTACAGGTTTAAAAGCCGAAACTGGACAAACATGAAATTTACAGCGGGAGTAATGAGATGAATGTGTTCTAAAGTCCTTGTACTGTTTGGGAGGGAAGTCAAGACATTGTTTAACTTTAGACTTTGTTAAATACGCATAGGAAAATTTCAAGAAGAGAAATTGACTATGCAAATTCCAAACAGTAGAGAATAAAGTGGAGGGAGGGAGGAAAAAAAAGAACAAACACAGTAGGAAAAAAAGTCTAAATAAATCAGTGACCACATCATTCTTGGACATTGAGCCAAGCTCAAAAGTAAGCAAGGAGGGCCAGCCCCAGTGGTCTAGTGGTTAAGTTCGGTACACTCCACTTTGGTGGCCCAGATTTGGTTCCCAGGCACAGACTTATACCACTTGTCTGTCAGTGGCCATGCTGTGCCGGTGACCCACATACAGAAAGAGGAAGATTGGCAGCAGATATTAGCTCAGGGTGAATCTTCCTCAGCAAAAAAAAAAAAAAGAAAGAAAGAAAAGAAAAGAGAAAAAAGGAAAACTCCCAGGTGCCAAAGACAGAAAGGAAATTTGAAATGAGAGCACCAAACAGGAGCTGAAGCCAAAGGCCTCATGGGTCATCTGAACAGGATCTAGGCTTTGAAGGCTGAGGCCTGGGGATTGGAGATCTAAGGCCTGCCAGGGAGGGAGAGTCATGGCACAGGCCGGCTGAGCAGGGAGCCAGGAGAACAGTGATGACCTAGAATGGCTCCGCCCATAAAACAAGGTGCCAAAACCCCCCAAGGAAGCTTGCTGGCAACCAGAGCTACGGGCCTTCACCATTCCCCGTTCTTGAAAAGTGTTCTCTAGAGTGACTGTCTGGAAGTATTTACGTTGAATTAGAAGTAATTACGTTGAATTTAGTTGAATTAGACAGATACGCCCACTCTCATTTCCACTTCTGCTGTGCTGGAAGTCCTGGCAAATATGATAAGAAAAAGGAATGAGATATAAAGATTGAAAAGAAAAACACGAAGTTCTATCTGCAGGTGATCTAAGAGTTTACGTAGGAAACTGAAGCAAACATATAGACAAATAAGAGAATTAAAAAGAGAATTCATCAAAGTTGCTAGATCCAAGATCGACACACAACAATCTTTAGCAACAAAAATAAACAATGATAGAAATAGGGAAAAAAGGCACCATTCACAATGCAACAAAACAGTAAGGTACCTGGAAAAAAAAAAGCTGAGGAAAGATGGGCCAAGATATTCACAGAGAAAATTAGCTGAAGAATTATATAAATGAAGATCTGAGTGAATGATGAGATAAAGCACGTTACTGAATCAAAAATCACAATTCAAAAGATATTAATTCTCCCCAAATTACAAAATTATAAAATCAATGCAATTCTTTTTTTTTCCTTTAAATATTGGCACCTGAGCTAACAACGGTTGCCAATCTTTCTTCTTTTTTTTTTTCTTCTCCCCAAAGCCCCGAGTATATAGTTATATATTTTGGTTGTGAGTGCCTCTGGTTGTGCCATGTGGGACACCACCTCAGCAGGGCCTGACAAGCTGTGCCATGTCCGTGCCCAGGGTCTGAACCGGGGAAACCCCAGGGCCGCCGAAGCAGAACACGTGAACTTAATCACTCGGCCATGGGGCTTGCCCTCAATGCAATTCTAATAAAATTTACAAATTATACAAAATTACAAATTATAAAATCAATGCAATTCTAAAAAATTCCTAAAGGGATTTTTTTTTTTGCCTCAATGGAACTTGTCAAACTCACCCTAAAATTAATGTGAAAAAATAAGGGTTCTAGCATAGCAAAGATAATTCTGTAAAATATAAATAAGGGTGATTTTAGTAGCAAATTTTTTTTTTTTTGAGGAAGATTAGCCCTAGCTAACTGCTGCCAGTCCTCCTCTTTTTGCTGAAGAAGAGTGGCCCTGAGCTAACATCCGTGCCCATCTTCCTCTACTTTATATGTGGGACACCTACCACAGCATGGCGTGCCAAGCGGTGCCATGTCTGCACCCGGGATCTGAACCAGCGACCCTCGGGCCGCCAAAGCGGAACATCCGCTCTTAACTGCTGTGTCACCAGGCCAGCCCCAGTAGCAAAAATTTTTAAAAACCCAAATGTCTATTAGTAAGAGAATGGATAAATAAATCGTGGTATAATTGTGTGATGGAATGAAATGCAGCATTTAAAATGAATGAATGAGATTCCACACATATTATTGTGGACAGATCTCAAAAATAAAAACGTTGAATGAGAATGATATCTCCCAGGCCCACTCATTTCCATGTAAAAACTGCCAAGGAAACAATAATATTATTTAAGAATATGTGTGCGTAATAAAATGTCAGAATGAAGGTTCCTGCCTCTGGTGAGCACGGAAAGCTTGGCACTGGTAACAGAGGGGACTTTGACGTCGTCCCTGAAATGTTTTCTGTAAAAAAATCTGAGCCCCAGATGGCAAAATGTTTACAATTGTTCATTCAGGTGGTAGATGTACGGGTGCTTGTTATATTATTCTTTGTACTTTCCTTATTTTTAAAATTTAAAAAGAGAAAAGGAAAAGAAAGAAAGGACCCGGAGAACCCAAACGCGCTTTCCAGTAACTAGGACGCCTGCGCAGCACCGGGGAGGGTGGAGATCACGGCGCCCTTCTCTAAGAGCTCATCTTCCTTGACTTTCACAGGATGTGCACGCCCCTCAGGCCGCTCTCAGAGCCCCAGGGAAGCACGTGGAGGGAAGTGAGCCGCAATCTTGCCAGCGCCTCACCGTGCTCAGCTCCGACTCTAAGCTGCAGTTTTTCATCTGGAGGAACACCTCGCTGTATTTGCTGGGGTAGGCGGACGCTAGGTAGCCCTTCACCTGCTCCAGGTTGCTGGCTGTCACAAAGCCATCTTCAAGGTCGAAAGAATTGGTCAGCAGCAGAATCACCCTGCAGAGCAGAGCAGAGCAACAGATCGCCCTTCACTGACTAGAAGGGACGCCGTCGCCAAACCCTCTTAGAAGCCCGGGCTCCCCTCTGCCTCTTCTTAGGTGAGGTCACTCAAACAAAGGGGATCTTTTGATTGGTGAGCTTTTAGAGGGCAGGATGATTCTGAATGGCTTTGAAGAAGCCTCAGATAGAAACAGAGAGGACAAAAGGAACTCAACCCACACAGCCAGGCTCTTTGAACCTCTGGACCAGCACTGTCCAACAGAACGTTTGTGACGATGGAAATGATGCACATCCGTGCTGTCCCGTCCGGCACCCACTAGCCACATGTGGCAACTGAGCATGCGGATGCGGCTAGTGCACCTGAGGAACTGATTTAAATTAATTTATATTGAAGTGAAAATCAATTTAAATCAAAATTTAATTAACTCACATTTAAATTTGTAAATAGCCCCTTGTGACTAGTGACTTCTGTATTGGACTGTGTGCATTCCGGATGACTTTTCTTGTGTTTGGGGAAAGGGGCGGCAGAAAGCAGCTTCTGTAATGTCCACGCTCAGCTAGAGAGCGCTCGGTTACTTCTGAGGTGGGGGAGATGGGGCGGAAGAAACTAAGGTTTGGCTGTTGAGTGCCCTGTGGTGCTAAGTGCTTTGAATATAGGAAACTCCCTCATCTGTTCAGGCAGACACCGACCTGCCCACAGGCCCGTCAGCTACTGGTGGTGTTGGGGGTAGCCCGAACTTGAACTCTGGATTGAGGGTTCAAGCCAGTGCCCTTTGCCCCACAGCCCTTGACTTCTCGGCATCCATCTCTTTCTGGTGCCCCTTTTGCTTGGAGCTTCAGAGACTCACCTCCCCCCTGGAGGCCTGGGGCTCCCTGGGGCGGCCCAGTCTTACTTGTTCAAACAGGTTTCATAGTTGAAGGTGGCCTTGAAGCCATAGATGGAGAAGGTCACGATGCTGGCGAATATGGAGGTGGAGCTGTTGATGAGGGACACGATGATGGCGTGCTTCTGGCAGTTGTTGGAGGGCTCATTGTAGCTGGCGAAGGCGATTAGGCTGCCGAACCCCAGGCCCAGCGAGAAGAAGATCTGGGTGGCTGCATTGATCCAGGCCTTGGGGTTGGCCAGCTGCTCCATCTGGAAAGCCAGCAGGGACAGGGCTGGGGATCCCAAACTCTCAGACCAGCAGGGGGTGGAGGCCCAGAGAGGGGAGGGAACTGGCCTATGGCACACAGTCGGCCAGAGGCAGGCCTGGGGCTGGAGCGCAGCAATCCTGGTCCCTGGCTGGTGCCCTGTCCATTCCCTAGCAGACAAAACACGCTTTCCTTGTGTCATATCCTCTGCAGCTCCTTACCCAAAGGAGGTGTGCAATTGAAAAGTGTAGGGTAAAATCATTTTAAAAGGTTCTGGGCCCCTGGTCCATGCCCCAGGCACTGCCCTGGTCTGGGCCTCCGGGATGGCGCTGGTGTGGCCTCGGGGTGGAGGTCTCAGGTTGGGTTGAACCTCAGCCCTGACATTAGTAGGCATTTGGAGGGGGGACTGCCACAGTCCTTTTGTTTCCAGGGGCCAGATTTGCTAAATGGAGAACTTGTCCTGTCCCAAAGGCAGCAGTGTCGTCCTCCCCACCCCCATTGATGAGCAGTGGCTGTGGGGGCTTGAGGAGTGGGTGGGCTGGGCAGGGGTCGCGGAAAGCCCTGCGAATTGTGGATTTGTCCCGGCAGGGAAAGGGCTGCAGGAGGGCCAGATGACTAGAGTGATGTTCATGGTGAAGAACTTAGTCCTCGGGCTGTAAGGAGGGGTGGGGTGAGACGTGGCCAGGAGGCCAGACGTGGGGCTGGGGCAGCAATTAGCTGGGGGCAGTGAGGACGAGGAGGAGAGGTGGACAACAGACGTACTGCCCTAGAATTAACAGGGCTTGGGGACTGCCTGTCTGAGGAGACCCTGTGCCCACAGGCAATCCACAGCCCTCCCACAAGCTGCCAGGCTCACACCAACCTCGCTGGGGACACTGTAGCTTCCCCTTCACCCTCCATCTTCCCCTCTTTCCACCCATCCTGGAAGGTGGTGGGATGAATGGGGGTGCCTTCAGGGCCCCCTTCCTTCTAGCCCGTACCTTGGGAGTGAACATGTAGGCCAGGCCATTGGTGGCTCCATGGAGCGTGAGGCCCCTGATCAGGTAGATGAAGAGCACACAGTAGGGCAGCGATGCAGTGAAATACACCACCTGCAGGCACCAGAGGGCAGAGTCAGCCTCTTGGAGATATGGTGACCACAGGGCCCTTTTGCCCAGGACAGATCAGCTGTCCCCATGAAACACCACACTGTCTTGGGTGTTCAGGCTGCTGAGAGCTGAAAAAGGCCTTGGGATTCTTGGTCAGACACAGGTTTTGAGTTTGGGCTGGGATGTGGGAGTGGGGTGAGCGGATACAGCTGCCCATGTCTGTAACCACCAGGAAATCTGAGTCAGCAGAGAAGAGGGAAACAGGTATGAGGCCTCTGCCCTCCACCTTCCCTTCAGCCCGACCTTATTCCAGAAAGGAAAGGAGGGAGCCCACAAAAAGACATTGATCGCATTAACATCTTTTCATTTCTAGAAAAGAAGTCAGTGTAAAAAGAAAATGTGGGCAATACGGTAAGATGAGCCCAAAGGAAAAGGGAACCCACAGAACACGAGTATGAGGCTCTATCCAGTTTCTGAGTCAGATTCCTCGCTGAGCTTCCTAGTGGCCCAAGCAAAACAGGAAGTACAATCACAAGACAATATAAATATCGTCTTCAAAAGGAAAAAAACTCAGGGGCTTGGAGGAAGGATGGATTTCCCAGGACTGGGGTCTGCGAGGAGCTTGGCCATGAGCGCTCGTAAAGGAAAAGAAGCGACGTTTGATATAGGAGACAATGTCCCTACAATAAATACGACAGACATGCAACGATGTGATTTTTATGAAAGGCCTCACTTCCACGGGCTTTAAATTTACACATAAATGGGATTTTTTGTCAACTGAATCTTATTTTCCTGCTGATGTGTCACAAGTTCAATGACGTCTAATCTTTGGTTTTCACAGTGGCTCCAGCAGTGGCTTCTTATACTAATTCTAATTTTCACAAAGCCTTAAAATAGAGACCTTAAAGTGTACATGTGGCCAGGCAGGACTGGAATTTTTCTGTATATCAACTCATATGTTCACCAGAGCGTCTTATGTAAAGCAAAGAAATATTTTGCAAGATTTATTTTTGTGAAAGGAGTTCCTTTAAAGTTCGGGTCCTCCTGTGAGAAACACAGCTGGTGACTCATGTCCGGATGGACCTGATTGCACATGGCCCTCCATTCTCGCTGAGACGTGGCGCCACCTTCCCATGAACTTCCAAGGCCACCAGGGTGGCGGGGTGCCCTCTGAGAGGGCTCTGTGCCCTCTCGCCCTGGGAAGAGCAGGCTAAGGTGGGGTGTGTCTTTTATCATTGATTCTTAACTGAGGCCATCGTAACTTGAGAAGAGTAATAAATCCACCAAGATTACAAGACAATAAACGAGGTTCAAGATGGAGATAGATAAGTGGAAAGAGAGGGCATCAGGACAGTGAGCTGAAGCAAATCAAGGGAACGGGGGACGGTGACCAATGTCCACAACCAGAGGACACTCAGGGCAAGTCCTTGGAACCGCCCTCCGTCCCCTCAGGGGACGAGTTTCCCGGCGGCATTCTGAAGTCTCGTCCAGGGCGGCTCACTCCTTCCCCATCAGGGAAGCCGGCAGGATTGCTGGACACACGACCCAGCCGACACCACTGGGAGAAACCATTTCCGACCAATCTACAGAAACTCTCGGAGGAAAAAAAGGAGATTCCAACAGAGGAGGCCAGGAAACGGCCCAGAGCTTTAACAAAATTAATCCCCACAAACAAAGTTGTTGGGGCACTTCTGTCATGGAGAAGGGTGTGGCTCGCGCAGAGGAAATAGTAAGAAAAATAAGATTTCATGGCATGACCTTATTTAACCAAGATACAAATGATCTAGAAAAGAGATGGCCCCGTTAAATCTCCAAGTTTGCAAACGTTGCCCTCAGATCTTTTGGGATCATGTTCATAATAATCTGGCGAAGACAAATTACAAAACATTTTTTATGAACATAAAATATCAGCCAAGCTTCCAGATGGGACAGAGTGAGTTGCTACAACTCTAAGCTCTCCCAGGGCAGACTCGCTAGTTCCTTAGCTTGGCCGTGGGATGGGGTGCTTTTGGGGCTAAGATGCTGGCTGTCACAGGGTCTTGGAAACCAAAAGAAAATGTTTACCAGGCATGGTACTGGGGTCATCACAGGGTACCTAAAATACTGTGGGTAGTTCTGGTCTTGATGCCTCAAGAAAAACAGGGTGGGGCTGGAGGAGGCAACTCAGGTGCTCAAGAGGGTGAGGACAGGTGACCTCAAAAGGGAAAAGTGGGGATTGATTACATCATGGAAAGTGTGGAGAGAGCAAATGGGAGGTGGCTCACCAAACCAAGACAATGGGGAGTCTTTGGGGCAAAGCTGGATCTCCCGGCTCTGCAGCTCTGCCGTTACTAGTTGGTGCCCTTAGGCAGGTCACTTTAGGTTTCAAAGTCTCAGGTGAGTAGGATAATGAAACCTACCAGGAAGGGCTGTTGCAAGGTTGAGGCAACGTGCCTGCCCAACCCCTGGTGGATCTACCATGAGGAGTGACTGAGCATGAGGTGGGGTCTGCTGGGGGTCTGGGGCATCTGCTGAAGCTTGAGAAAGATGGCGGGTGATGGAAACACCCCAAGAAAACCTTCTACATAGAGCAGATTAGAGTTAAAGGAACATCTCAGCCCTAGCAGGAGTAGAAGCCCGGGGATGCACCAGGGAGAAAAGGTTTGTAAATCGAACCTGACAGCTCTGGGGGCGGTCATTGAAAGTGGCGTAGAGCAAAGGTTCTCAAACTCGGCTGCACATTCGAGTCACCTGGGGAGCTTTTAAGATCTCAATGCTCAGGTTGCACCCCACATTCATTACTCCAGAACCCCTAGGATAAGACTGAGACATGGGAGTTTTAAAAGCTCTCCAGGTGCTACCCACGTGCAGCTGACTTTGAGAGCCAGTGGCTAGGGTATCTCGGGGCCATCTGCAATCATTTAAAATTTAAAGAAGGGAAAACTCACTCTCAAGTTGCTTGGTGCCACTTGGGCAGTATGGATTTGGGGCTGGCTGGTACAGAAATGCTCATCTTTTAAGGTGGTGGGAAAGTCCTCATCTCGAGATCTACAGTTGCAACTTCAAGCCCCGCTGGCCATCTTTATAGCTGATGGCAGAAGGCAAGCTCTTGGCAGTGCCCAGGGCTGGGGCAGAAGTGGCTGGCTGCCCTCCCGCCCGCCTGCCCACCCACAGCGCCAGCCCCATGCTGGGCTGTCCCACCTTGCCGGTTGACTCAGTGCCCCGCAGGATGCACAGGTACACCAGGAGCCAGGCCAGGATGAGGCACAGCGCCGGCTCCCACTGCACGACCCCATTCTCCTGGATGGACGGCGAGATGTTGAGGGTTTTCCTGTACCAGAAGTACTGCGTGGAGGAGGCTGCCTCACACTCCTCGTCGTAGCCTGTGCGGTTGCCATTCAGTGGGCAGACAGACCACGGCAGGGGGTCCTTTGGGATCAAAACAGGCATTATTCAGAGAGGTGAGTGCTGAGACCAAAGGTCGGGGTGGGGAGGACAGGAGGCGGCTCTGATACGGGGCTCATGGAAGAGAAGGGCACTGGTCCCTGAAGGGCAGGTGGCTGGAGCACCTGAAGGTAGACAGGAACTCAAGGGTTTGTCAAGGCACAGATGGGTCTTGGAAACGAGACAGAGGCAGGGATGGGGAGGAGCTCGAGGACAGGATTCCACACGCTTGCCATCCTACAGGTGTTTGTTGAAGACTGCCGAACTCGAGTGCAGGTCTGAGACTGAATCCACAAATGGACAATGGCCAGACCGTCTATGCGGCAGAACTCTGACCCACAGCCTCTGCAGCAGCCAGCCCAGGGCCTCAAACCACAGCCTCCGCGGTGATCAGCCCAGAACGGGCAGGGCTGGATCACAGACTGCCAGCTTACTCAGCTTGTGTTCCCTCCAACTCAGGACCAACTGGAGAGGTCCAGATCCACTCCCCTAGTCGCCCTAGCTGATCACATAGACAGCCCGCCTGTGGCTTCCCCACGCCCACGGCCTCCAACCTGGGCACGCCTGAAGTCCTCCCTTCTTCCACTAATGACTTTCTCACTGCCCTGCCTGCCTTGGAGCCTCCGCCAAATGCAAGAGATGGTGCTGACGCCCTCACCATAGCAGCTCCGAACAGGCAGCCCCTGCTTGTTCTCGTTGGGTGGTCTTTATTTCCACAAGTCCCTGGAAGTCCTGGCATGAATAAGCCTTGGGTCCTGCCCTCACTGTAACTAGGGGTGGGATCAGCGGTCGGGCGGGGGTCCCTGTATCTGCATTCATAACAGCCCCTGGTGCTCCTGCTGGGAAAAGCTGGACATGAGGCTGGAAGGCTCGAAGTCATAGCCACTCAACTCCCCTCTTCCCCAGGTACTCAGTGCTTTCAGCATCATAGGGCTGTAGCGGTGATTACATGAGTGAACGCTTCTAAAGTGCGTGCGACTTGAAGGATGGAAGGAATGGTTAAGTGATTTTCAGGAATCGCTGGCCCTCACGCTTCTGAGGGTTAAATAAAGGTGCCCCTTTTCTTGAGACACGTTATTTTCACCTTTGAAAGATGGTCAAGTTATTCTGATTTTGTTAGAACAGCACACGTTGCTTCCACCTTTGGAAAACTGTCTTAAGTATACAGATCTATAATGCCTGCAACGTGTATGGCAACCCCTTAGTTGGAGTGGCATTGTGCAGTGCACAACCTGTCCAACTATACTATGACAGCCCTGAACGGAGGAGGGGAAATGGTTACCATGCTGGAGTGTAAGAGGAGCTGTCCTGTTTCTACCCAGAAGGTGGAGGAGAGGCAGGGTTGTGGCCAGTCTTCATGGAACTCTAGGCTGGGCCAGGGAGATGATGGGGGGGGGGCAGCAAAGTTCGGGGCAGAGAGTCCTTCCCATCAAAGATGTACACAGGGCGTTTTCCAATGGGTGACCTGGGTAGGGCTGATGGGGTAGCCAGAGTGGGGCGTGGAGGTAGCACCTTCCAAGTGTAGATGCCAAGTCCTGGTGCTGAAGTCATTCACCCAGGCATTCTTTGGGGCCCCAAAGATTCGAGGCTGTGCCCAAGCGCTCCAGAGAGAGGCCCCACAAGTCGGGGTTGGTCCACAATGCGTGGCTAGCCCAGCTCAGCACAAAGGGTTGCTCCTGTCTCCCCACACTGTCCCATCTGGGGAGAGGCTGAGATGGAGGAGGCCGCTGGAGGGCGAGTTGGGGCAGTGGGGAGTGGGGTCCCTGAGCACAAGTGGCAGGCACCCAGGAACAGAAATGGACGTAGGCAGCAGAGGGGACTGTCCTCAGGGCCTGGATCCAAAGACTGCCTCTCAGCGAGGAATTAGGGCTCTTTCTTCTCCAAGATTGTCAGCCCCCACCCACTCCACATTTCCTACGAGTGTCAGCTGAGGTTGTAATCAGAAATGCATGTTTGAAACGTTTATCTTTGGGACTAGCCCCTTCTGTGTTACAGCGGTCACAGTGGGCCGTCTGCAGGGACTTCTGGTCTGCAGGGAAGAGGAGGAGCTCAGCCTGGAGTCAGAAACCTGGAAGGACAAGTGACAGAGGCAGGAGGGGGAGGAGGGGACCGAAAAGGAGGAGGAAGGCCAGATCAGCGGAATCCCTCCTCATGGCTCTCTCCACAGATTTTCCCCGGGGGGCCTACTTTGCAGTGGTTCCTAATATTTTGGGGGTCACATCCTTCAGAGAGAACCCCATGAAAGCCATGTACCCCTCCCTAGAAAGGTGCACATACATGCGCACAGCCTGACATATGGCTGCAGGGGTCCATGGATCCCAGGGTCAGAAGCCTTCCCCCTGGTTGGGGGTGCTCCGCCTCCCCCAGCCCTGTGCACCACTTCCCGGCCCCCCTGAGGCTGCCGCCCTCAACCTCCGCGCCCCGCGTGGTCCCTCGTGGGAAGCCCCATCCCCTTCTCCTTTTGCTGCTCGGGCGCAGGCTCCGCTCACCTGGAAGGAGTGGAAGAGGTACCAGAAGCCCCACGCGTTGATGACGTTGTAGTACATGGAGAGGAAGAAGGAGACCACCACGCTGGCCACGCCTGCGAGGAAGGGGGGCGGCTGAGCAGTGCCTTCCCCACCCGGCTCGACAAGGCTGCACAGCCGGGCTCCGTGACCCCAGGACGCCCTGCAGTGCCTGCCCGGATGGCAAAACTTCCTTCTGCGGGCTTGTGAGCCCGTCAACCTTGACCAGGCCCCAGCGAGCGCCTTCTATGGGTTAGTCTCTTCCCCACACTTGTCTCCCCAACCCCTGGGACAGGAGGCTGATGACTTTTTTTGAGATCTAAGAGCCCCCCGCTGTGCTAAGTACTTTAGGTCCTCACAGCAATGTTGTGAAGTGGGTGTTATAATCCCCATTTCACAGAGGAGAGAACTGAGGCCAGGCCACCAGGCTGTTAGGTGGCAGAACTAGGATTCAAACCTAGTGTGAGAAGCCTTCGTCCCTGCCAAGCGCCACCCTGATGCCAGACACCGCTGCTCCCTTCCTGGTTCACCTGAAGTTGGCTCACTGGGGCCACACCTGCCCTGTGGTGGCAGGGACAGGGGTGTGAGGAGTGGAGGGGACAGGGGTTACCCCACCTGGTGAGGCCTGCGGGGAATCGGGGTTGGGGGGCTCCGGACAGAGAGAGGGGTGGCAACCAGTGGTGTTCCAGAGCCAGCCCACGCATGCCCCACCGCCTAACCCCACACTCTGGGAGATCCCATTAGTAGTTTGAAACTGGCCACGGTGGGAGTATTTACACCACCAGTATCAGTAAATGCTACAACCAGACCACCCCACCTCGAGAGCTGGTGGTTAAACATTTACCAGCACCCCCGACTGGCACAAACATCTAGTAACTTTCCTATTGCACAGCAAATGCTGCCTCAGAGAAGCCTTCTGGGATTGCTTACTCGGGCAGATTGTAAAACCACACTCCTCCAGGTTAAAAATTAGCTGCCATCCAAGATGAGGAGGCAGTTTGGGTTTGGAGATGATTTCTGAGGCCACTAGACACATTTCTTCTGCATTTGAGACTGCCATCTACAAGTTTACGCCCTCCTTGCTCCTGAAGTGTCACTCTGCTTTCCTGCCTGCCTTCTTATCTAGGGGTGGGAGGCATGAGCAGAACAGATCTCGGCCCCCGCTGGTCAAAGTTCCCCCTGCCTGGGGAGGCGGCCCTGGAACGTGAGGGCTGCATGGGGCAGGTTAACAATCTCCCGGACACTGGCGCAGAGTGACTCAGGGGAGGCAGGACGTCAAGCAGCGCCCTCTGATATCCACGTGTGCCTCAGCTTCCAGACCCTGGAGACGTTAGTGCCCACCACCACCTCCCAGCTGCTCGGTGGGGTGAAGATGAAATGAGCTCTATTCATCTCTTGTGCAGGCTGGCACCTGGCACAGAGGAGGAGTCCACTAAAGAGAGAGATGTTGTTCTTAATACTTAGCAGGGAGCCATTACAGGATTCCCAGATGGTTGCTAGCTGGGACGCTGAGTTACCGCTGGGAAGCATCTCCCTTTCACAGATGAGCAAACTGAGGCCCAGAGAGGAGAAGCAACGTGGGGTCAGTTCCCGGGATGTGTGCATCCTTGCTTTCTCACTGCCCTGAGGGTAAGAAGCCCAGCCCCCTCAGCCTACACTCTGTGGCACCCCCTCCTGGGCCATCTGTCCACCTGGGCCGAGGGCTCTCTCCTGGGCTTCACGCTTGCCTTTTGTTCAGCAGCTTTGCCAGTGGGCTCCCAACCCCACCCCACGCTGCCCAGGATACAGGATGGGGGTCTCCAGGTGGGAGAGGGCTGGAGAGGACCCACGTACCGACACCACTGAGGTAGGGGCTGATGGTCCTCCAGGCACCTATGCTGCCCTGCCGCATGCGCTGTCCCACCGCCAGTTCCAGGTACAGGAGCGGCATTCCCTCTACGATGAGCATGATGAGGTAGGGCACCAGGAAACTACCTGTAGGCATCCAGAACCAAGACCAGCCCATCACCAATGGGCTTTCTGCTGTAATCCACCCACCCTCTGGGCAAACGTCCTTCATCCATCCTCCCTTCCTGCCTTCAGTCTTTCCATTGTCTATTCATTCTTCTCCCTTCCATCCATCCATCCTTCTGCCTTCTCACTCTCTGCCTTTGCGCATCTTCCTGTCATTCCTCTCATCCATCTCATTCATGCATCCATTTTCTTCCACCCGTCCATCCTCCATCCTTCCTTCTATTCTTTTACCTTTCCCCATATGTCCATTCTCCATCCTTCCGCCCACCCACTCTCCTACTCTCCCACCCACCCAGTCTTCTCTCTTTCCTTCCTTCCTGCTATCTTTTTATTTTTCTATTCATCCATCCATCTCTCACTCGTACATCTATCTATGGACGACGTGCAGCCATGTCAGTTAAAATCTTCAAACACTTCCATCCTGGGTGATGAATTGCCACTGTCCCAAGCCCCTTGAGTGCCTCCCTCACTGCCTCAGCTGCCCCAGCCCCTCTGCCAGAAACCCCCATCCCATCTTCTATTGTGGCAACTAATGATTGATCAGCGCCAGGACCACTGAGTTGTTACATCTTTTGAACGTCACCCCTGAATCCATCCAGCCAGCTGCCCAGCTCCACACACTCGCTTTGGCCATTTCGAGCAGCCCCGATGGTGCCCCATGGGAGGGGGTGTACTAATCAACCTTTCGACTAAGTGCTTCCTCTGGGCCAGGTCTGGCCCCCGCTGGGTGTGGGCTGGATGGGAGATCAGCAGCCCCTGCCCTGAGGGGTCACCTGGGCAGAAGCCCAGCTACCTCCTAAGTGTCCCGGGCCACAGAGCCCTTAAGGCCCCAGATCTCCCGAGATGAGGCAGGGATGTGGTGCGCATGTGTGGGGAGACAAGGGGTTCCCCAACATATGAGCCAGGCTACCACCTCTTTACAGAGCACCTCTGTGCAAACCTGTTTTATATAGTAGCCTTCAGCCTCAAATGTCATTTTAATAAAGTATACTATGACTAATAACATTTTAAGCCCATTAGTTCCCAAGGAAGCCTCTGCAGACAAGTGTCCTAGGGATAGTGGGCAGCCAAGGAGTGTGAATGGAGCTACAGTGTGAATGGAGCCCTCCCCTGCCCCTGCCAGACACACGGACAGAGGCAGACAGCCTGCTGCAGGGCTGCCCACCACACCCGCCCCTGTGGACGGCTGAGCCATTGCTTCTCGTGTTGGGCCTGCCCCCGCCCTCTCCGTGGCCCCTCAGCCATCCCTCCCCTGGCTCCTGGCTCTATGGCAGTGGACCTGAAAAAAGGTCCAGTGGGAGAAGAGGGCAGGCCTTCTGATTAAAATAAAACCCCGACACAACAGGTGCAGGGATGAAGGGCTGGTTACAGAGGAAGTGGCTGTGAACGTGTTAGGGTAAACAACGAAATACAGATGCTTACGTAAACATCGAATCTTTACAAAAATGCCTCCGTCGTAGCTAGTGCTGTCACCTCCACTTCTCCCGCATCGGGATCGCACGAGAACTCTCCCCACCACACCATGTACCTTCACGTCACCCCTTAAGTAGCCGCGTAACATTCCTCTAGGACAAGGAGCCTGGAATTCATTTCATCAGTCCTGGGACACTCAGGCTGTGGCCAGTTTTCTGCCATCCTAAACAAAGCTGTGGGACAAAGCCTGTCCACGTCTTCGGTTATTTCCTCAGGACAGAAAGCCCAGAAGTAGAATGGCCCCAAGACCAAGCAGAGCCCCATGGGGCCCCCTCACCACAGAGAGAAGGGCACAGCTGTGTGCCCAGGGGAGTGGGCCCACACCGCTGGCCTCCGCGTTCCCAGCCTCATCCCCCCTGCTTGGGTCGGGGCCCACAGAGCCTGCTGGCTCCTTTCTGGACTCTGCTTTGAAGGTTGTGCTGGGCCTGCCCCCTCCCTGCCCTGCAGAAATGTGTTTCAGCGTCTCACCTCGTTCCTCTCAATAGCAAGGAGTCCGAGAGGCCGGCAGGGGCTCTCAGCCACCTTACACCTAACAATAAATGCTGTGTTAGGGGCCGGCTCGGTGGCACAACGGTTAAGTTCGCATGTTCCGCTTCTCAGTGGCCCAGGGTTCGCTGGTTCGGATCCCGGGTGCGGACATGGCACTGCTTGGCACACCAGGCTGTGGCAGGCGTCCCCCATATAAAGTAGAGGAAGATGGGCACGGATGTTAGCTCAGGGCTAATCTTCCTCAGAAAAAAAAAAAAAGGCTGTGTTGGCACCACCTGCTTGGAGCAACATGCCAACCCTCAGTGGTTATAAGAAAAGCTCATTTTCTCCCAAGGTGTTAAACAGTAACCCCATGAGTCCTGGGAAGTCCACAGAAGGCTTTTCGACAGGCCCTGCCTGATGGCCCACTGCCCGTGGGAAGGCTGGGAGCCCCAGGCCTGGTGCCCAGGTGGGGGCATGGCGGCTCTTCAGCACCCCCCAAGTGACTTCCATCACTCCTCCTGCCCCCCCAGCCATCCAGACAAACACACAATCCCAGTGAATTTGCTCTGCAATCATTTTCTCAACAATGATGCTAGAACAATTGAACATCCATATGCAGAAAAAATGAACCTCAACCCCTATCTCAGTTGTATACCAAAAAAAAAAAAAATCTCAAAATGGGTTATAGGTCTATATGTACCACTCAAAACTACAAAACCTCGAGGAGAAAACATGGGAGAAAATCTTTCTAACCTTAGGTTAGGAACAGGTTTCCTAAATACAACATCAAAAGCACTATCTGTGAAAGAAAATATTGATAAATTGGACTTTATTTTAAAATTGTGCTCTGTGAAAGATAGTGTTAGCACAATAAAAAGACGAGCTACAGACTGGGAGAAAACATTTGCAAAACACATATCTGCCAAAGACTCTGTATCTAGAACATATAAAGAACTCTCAAAACTCAATAATGACAAAACAGAGAATCTATTCAAAAAATGCACAAAAAATTTGAACAGACATTTCACCAAAGAAAATATACGAATGGCGAATTAGCACCTGAAAAGCTGCTCAGCATCAGTGTTCATTAGGAAAATGCAAATTCAAACCACGAGAGGCCACTACACACCTATTAGAATGGCTAAAATAAGAAACGCTGACAATACCAAGTGCTGACGAGGATTCGGAGGGACTCCCATTCGTTCCTAGTGGAAAGTAAAACAGGGCAGCCACTCTGGAAAGGGGTTTGGCAGTTTCTTATAAAGCTAAGCATACACTTACTGTATGACCTGGCAACTGTACTCCTGGGTATTTACACTAGAGAAATGAAAACTTACGTTCACACAAAAGCCTCTACACGAATGTTTATAGCGGTTCTATTTAGAGTTGTCAAAAACTAGAAACAACCCAACCGTCCGCCAATGAGGGAATGGATAAACAAATCTGGTACATCCATACAATGAAATATTACTCAGCCAATAAAAAGGAATAAGCTGGGGCCGGCCCTGTGGCTGAGTGGTTAAGTTCGTGTGCTCTGCTTCAGTGGCCCAGGGTTTCAACGGTTCGGATCCTGGGTACAGACATGGCACCACTCATCAGGCCATGTTGAGGTGTCGTCCCACATGCCACAACTAGAAGGACTCACAACTAAAATATACAACTATGTACTGGGGGATTTGGGGAGAAAAAGTGAAAAAAAAAAAAGATTGGCAACAGTTGTTAGCTCAGGTGCCAATCTTTAAAAAACAAAAAAGGAATAAGTTACCGATTCATGCAACAATATAGGAGAATCTCAAAAGCAATATGCCAAGGAAAGATGCCAGATTAAAAGGCTACATACTCTATGATTTCATTTCAATGACATTCTGGAAAAGGCAGAACTGTAGGGACAGAAAACAGATCTATGGTTCCCAGGGGCTGAGAGTGAGGAGGGGCCGACGAGAGGGGCATGACTGTGGTGGTGGAAACAGAACTGCATGCATTTGTCAATATTCATAGAAGTGTACACAAAAAAAGTGAATTTTTCTGCATGTAAATATACCTCAATAAAAAAACATTGTTTTTGATCAGTTTGAAAACAAGTCCACTAATCAACCCTCTTCCAACTGGACTGTTCCCCATGCTCCTTCTATGTAAACATGCTGACACTGGCTCTGTGTGAGGAGGACCTGGTGTCAGGGCGAGGCCGACAGAGGCCTGTAAGAGAGTCATTTGCTCCCATGTATCTTGATGGCCTAGTGATCTAGTGGTTAAGATTCGGTGCTCTTACTGCCATGGCCCGGCTCGTTTCCCAGTCAGCGAAACACACCACCCATCTGTCAGCTGTCCTACTGTGGCAGCTGGGTGTTGCTGCAAGCTATGTCACTGGTATTTCAAACACCAGTAGTGTCACCCGTGGTGGACAGGTTTCCATGCAGTTCCAGACTAGGAAGAAGGACTGGCCACCCACTTCCAAAAAAATTAGCCATGAAAACCCTGTGAATGTCTGATCCAGTGCCAGAGAGAATGGTGCAGAAACACTGGGCAGGGTTCCTCTGTGCTGTACCCGGGGTGGCTAGGAGTCAGAATCAACTCGACGGCACTAACAACAAATCTTGATGGGCATATTGTGGGAGATGAAATACTGTCACACTTTCTTTGCTCCTGTGAAGAGGTGGAGTCTATTTCCCCACCCGTGAATCTGGGCTGGCTCTGGGACTTGCTTTGCCCAATAGGATGCAGCTTCACCTTGGTCCTCTTGGAGCGCAGCCCTGAGACCACCTCGAGCGGAAGCCAGTCCCGGCTACGGGAGGGTGGAAGGCCACGTGGAGGAACCCAGGCACCAGCTCCCAACGTGTGAGGGCCCTCCAGCTCAGCCCATCTATCGGTGAACGCAGCCAGGCCGGATGAGACCAGCAGAGAAATGCCCAGCCACCCACAAAACTGTGAGAAATAACTGTTTCAGCCACTACTTTTTTTCTTTTTACCTCTCAATACTTCTCTGTGTATTTCCTAAAAACAAGGGTGTTCTCTTACATAATCCCAATGAGCAAAATCAGAAAGTTAATGCTGATACAGTACTGTTATTGTAGCTACAGACCTTACAGTAATTTTACCAATTATTCCACAGGCATCTTCTCTCTGGTCTCAGATCCAGCTCACCGTCATGCACGGCATCCGACTGTCACGTCTCGTTAGTCTCCTTGGTCCGGAGCACCTCCTCAGGCTTAGTCTCCCGTGACCCTGAATGTAGCCAGTTATTTTGCGGAATGTCCCTCATTTGGGGTTTGGCAGGAACACTAGGGTGACCTGGTCTTTGTCCAGAGGCACACGGGGTCGATTCACCCGGTTCTTGGCAGTGCGAACTCTGTTTCCTTGGTTAAGGTGGGCTCTTCCAGGTTTCTCTGCTGAGAGTTACTAGTTCCCTTTTGACATTATCAAGTACCTTGGAGGGAGACATTCTGAGACGAGGTAACTACTTCTCATCAGACTCTGCCCACTAGTTTTAGCATCCACTGAAGATTCTTGCCTGAAACCATGATGACCGTGTTGGCTGCCAAAGGGAGATTTTTCTAATTCCATCATTCCTTCTGAGTCCTCAGGTTTCGAGTGGTCTGTGACGCGGACGTAGATGATGGAGGCACCCCTCCCGCCCTGTGGGGGTGACCCCACCCGGGGTCGAAGTGAGTGGGATGTGTACAGTCACAGAATTATTCGGAGAGTACAAAGCCAGCTCTTAGCCTAGTTAATTCTTACTCGGCACCACCTGCCCGGCACCCGCCATCGTACGCGGCCACCCTCCCCTCCTGCTGGTCTTCTCTCCTGCGTCCACCCTACAGCTGCCCCCTTCAGTTTCTTCTCAGATCACGTCACCCTCTGTCCTTCCACCTGGTCAAAACCCTCTCGGCTTCTCCTTCCCCCTAGAGTGGCATCCACACGCCCTCCCGCAGCCTCAGGCTCTGTGGGAGAGGGCTCTGTCTTCCTCTCCGAGCTGTTCACCTCCCTCGTTCCACCGCAGCCACCGGCCCCTCCTGCTGGGCCGGCCTCTGCATGCTTGCCCTTGCTGTTCCCTCTGCCCGAATGCTCTCTCCCTTCTTTGGGTTCTTTGCCACACCTGCCTTACTCAGAGCGGCCTTCCTGGTCTGCCCCGCGCCAGAGTGCCCCTCTAGCTTCTTCCCCTGCTGGACTTCCCCTCAGAGCCGTTGCTTGTGTGAAATTACGCTGTAATTTTAGTTGTCTGTTTGGTGTCCGTCTCCACCAGCACGGCTCCCTCCTCTGCGCAGAACAGAGCTGGGTGGAGAGCAGAGCATAGTGGATATTTGTTGAATGCAGGAAGGAATCTTTCAGGTCTCACCGGACCTTCCATACACATCACTTCCTTCTGGAACCTCTCAGATCACCCAGAACTAAGTCGGGGTCCCCCTCTCTGGTCTCAGTCTCCCAGCCTCTGCTGAGTATCTACTGCTCTGTCGACCCCTCCTTCCCTAAACAGCTCCTGAGGGCAGCAATGCGGTCTGACTGGCTCACAGTTGAATCTCTGGCTCCTAACACAAGGCCTGGCACAGAGTAGGTGCTCAATAAGTGTTTGTTGAATGACTGCTTGGTGGTAAATGGTTCTACAGCAGTGGTTCTACTTGGATGCGTGGGTTGGGAAGCTATTACAGAGATGACAGAGTGGTCTGGTAAAGTTCATCATGTTGCTAAAAACAGTGTTTTTAAAAATTTCATATAAAATTACTTTATTACTTTAAGATTACTCTCACTTTATTTCATTCTTGTATTAGGTACGATGTACAGTGGGCAAGTCTATATTGGCCTGCACCTTCCTCAGAAAGGATGAGCAATCAGGAGGAAGACTTTGGACCTATGATAACACACCGTAGATCAAAAGAAAAGGAGCGCTCTAACGTATCGGAGGAAACGTCTTCCTCTGAAACAAATGTGCTGAGAGAAACAAGAAATTTGTAGCAAATTTCTAGTACATGGTCTCTAAGAGTCAAGAGGACACTGTATTTATGGAACAGCATCAGGCAACGACAAAGAAAGGACAATTTAAGAAGAAAAAAGATTTTATGAAGATGAAAAAAATAGGACTGTTGAATTTAAAGCCAATGGAGGCAGTAAGCGAAACAGAAACAGAACCTTGAGAAATTATCCTGTGGCCCAGGGGAAGAAGATAAAGAAGTGGAAATTATAAGAGAAGAGATAAGACTGGACAGTAAGCCCAAGCATTTACTCCATCTCTCATAAGAAGGAAGGAGGAGAGAACGGGGCAGACGCAGCAGCCGGAACATGCACAGTAACGAATTCTACAAGACGCTTCTCTGGTGTGTCACCGGAAGGGCTCACTAGTCCTAGGTGAATTTTTTCTGTTTTCTTTGAGTTACCACGTCCCATGTGCCAGGGACACACGGTGGGTGTGCTCTCCCGAGGCCAGAACTTTAGGTCTGTGTGTTCCAGGCTACAAGATTCTCCCCACTGAAAACCGTGGTCATTCAGCCCCATCTGCAGCAGGCCAAGTTAGAGCTGACCAAGTGCCAAATTGTGAGGAAGTTTACTCTGTCTCCTGCAAGCCCAGGGACAACTGGACAGGGGGAGAAGAGAGGCGCCCTGAGAGGAAAAGGGGACCCCAGGGCAGAGCAGCCCTTTCTGCTGGGGAGGATTCCTGCACTTCTTGCTAGGGGAGCCCACCCCTGAGGGTTTCACCTTGTTGTGCATCCCACTGGGCAGCCCCAGCAACCCATTCACAAGAAACCGTTGGCTAATATCTACAAAAAGTGCATACTTCCTGGAAAGAACTCGGGAACACCCTCCAGCAGGTCAAGAGCTGGCTCAAGACATTTGTGGTCAGCAAAGGCTATGGGGAAGGGTCTCCACCTGGCCCTGTCCCTTCACGCCAGGAGCCAAACCAAGCCTAGGTAAAATTGATGAAAACATTCTTAATACCTAGATATAGAGCTTGCAAATTATTTGAGGTAAAAATTTCATATAACATCATAAAAATTTATATCATATCTTAGCTATATAGGATACCTAAGAACTAATAAAAAATAAATCTGGCTGCAGAGTTCTCCTTCACAGAACCAAAATCTGAAAAATCTTCACCGAACAGAAAAGCATCTGTAGAGTTTCGAGGAAAAACGACTGTGGCTTATTCATGTGGGATACAAAAAAAAAAAAAGATATTCTCAGATATGCTTAGAAACTGAACCATTTATTTATTATTCCTGAAAAAATTACTTGGAGATGAACTGAAGCCAGTCAGCATTGGATCAAGGCAAAGGCCTCAACTATGAAGCTGTGTTATAACAGGACTAACTAGTGGTGAAGAAACACATGAATCAGGATTCATTCTAACAATATTGTTAATATCATTGTAAAATAACACAGATGAAAAATGTAATTCTCGAATGAGAACAGAGGTAACATAAGTGGTAAAATAGTCATCATCACGTGTCTGGAAATATTGGAAATACTGGAAAGTGGAAAAGAGGAGGAAAGGAGCAAGAAGTACAAGTGTGTTAAATTTTTAAACTTTCATAGGGTGATGTTGACAAATAACATTTCATTCTTTATGCTGATAATTAGGGAAAATAAGCACACTTTTTGTTCAAAAGTTTAAATTAACTTGTAGTAGAACAAAAATAGGATTTATACCTTAAAAATTACTTGAGAAAAAAGGCAAAATAAATATACTTCATATTGTATACAACAACAGCAACAAAGAGAAAACAGCAAGGCCGTACAAATATGATGAAGAATAACAGCAAACATAACATGACAATAAATATAAATGGATCAAATTCTTCCACAAAAAGTGAATAATCATTTGGGTTATAATAGTGTAAAAATGTAAACCATTTAAAATTCCACATTGGAGAATGAGTAAAGAAGTTACTTTATATCTGTAAATGGAATATTATGGAGCTGTTGAAGTTCGTATTTTCAAAGAATATTAAGTGACTTTGGAAAAGATTATAATAGATTAAGTAAAACAAAAACACAAGACACTAAAGTACATATAAAATATGGTTTTGTTTTTGTTTTTTTTTTTGAGGAAGTTTAGCCCTGAGCCAACATCTGCCGCCAAGCCCCTTCTTTTTGCTGAGGAAGACTGGCCCTGAGCTAACATCCATGCCTATCTTCCTCTACTTTGTATGTGGGACGCCTACCACAGCATGGTTTGACAAGGGGTGCGTAGGTCTGCACCTGGGATCCAAACTGGCGAACCCCGGGCAGCTGAAGCAGAATGTGCGAACTTAACCGCTGTGCCACCAGGCTGGCCCCGGTTATAACTTTTTAAAGAATAAAAAGAGTGTTAATAGTCATGACCCTTGGGTGCTGGAATTTGGTGTGTTTTTTTTGGTACATTTATCTCTTTTCCAAATTTTCTATTATGAACATGTATTACATTTATAACCCCAAAACACACACAAATATGTTATTCTACAGCATGTTGCTACTTATTTTTCTAATTATCATAGCCACTATCTTGTCTGTTTGTGAAACCCAAATATCTCACTACAAGAGAAATTCCTTTCTGTATGAACATAATCTCTGCAAGCCCTCACGTCTTGCTCCGTCTCCTCTGAGACCCATAAGGAGACAAATTAATCAGATTCAGCCATTTTCAGGGGTAAATTTACTCAGGCTTCCAAACTCTTGCTCTCCCTCCACTTACGCACCTTTGCCCTCTACAAAAACCACACAGGGACTTTTTAACCTGATTTTTCCTTTTTGGTGCATGTGTGTGTGTGTTTAATTTAAGGAGCACAAAGCACAAGTTCCCAGGTGATGTTGAAGCTGCTGGTCTGCGGACCACATTTTGAGAAGCACTGTTCTACACTCTGCCACTCTCCACCCCACTGCCTTCCTTCTCCTCACTCACTCCCTTCCATCTTGGCTTTCCTAAAAAAGTTTCCCATTCAGAGTCAAACCCAGTCAACTTTTGGGAAACAAAGAACAAAGACACAGGTGAGAAAAATGAAAGTCACCGTTACTCTCCCTGACCCCTTGGTCTAAAACTTGGAGACTCCCATCCTATCTGTCCCCTCCTCTCCTCACCCATCTCCTCAGCCAGCATCATCACTTCACCAGCTACCCAACACATCCCTGGCCTCCATCTTGGCAATGTCTGTAGACCACGGCTCTGACTACGCCATCTTCTTAGCCTCTTATTCAAGGCCCTTCAGTCTGGATTCACGCTGGATCCTTCCAACCTCCAGCTTCCTCTCCCACCATTGCTCTTGCCCCTACTCCATACATCACCGCCACATAGAGTTTCTGGCCATTCCCCTCAAATGCACACCCTTCTACGCCTTTTGCACACACGGTTTCTTCTGCCTGGAATGTTTTTACCCCTAAATCTACCTGATGAGCTCTGACTCATCTGTCAGGGCCCAGATTAAATGTTGCCACCGCCAGAAGCCTTTCTGGGTTCTCTAGGGCAGTTAGTCCTTCCTCTTGAGTTATTTCAATAAAGCCTCTGAACAGCCCTCTGGTAAAGCTCTTCCTGCTCTGAGCTTAAATGAAATCACCATCTTTGCAAACTGCCCCCTCAGCACAGTCCCTGGCTTACAGCAGATACTCAGTGAGTATTTATTGAATGACTGAAATTAAGTGCCTAGCAGGTTTATATTATTGATTGCTTAATTTTAGGCAGTCCTTCCTGTTTGAAAAAGGATATAAGACAGTGGTTCTCAACCCCGGTGCACAGAAGGATCTTTAACACTCCTACTGTTCAGGCCACACCTGAGACCATTGCAATCGGGATTTCTGTGGGTGGGACACAGGCATCAGTGTTTTCCAAAGCTCCCCAGAGGATTCTAACGTGCAGACAGGCTAGAGGCTTCTCCACCAGCCGGCGGACACTGCCACTCTGACTGGGTGCTTCTCCTCAACCCTGGGGGCGGGAGGGGGATGCATCAGACCTCAGGGAGCAGCGCCAGGGAGGGACGGCTTTAGCCTAAGGTTACCTGGAAGAGGTCGCCTTTAATTTAGGGAGGAGGTTTCTGGGGGAGGGTGAGGAACATGCAGAGCACCCGGCAGAGGGAGGACCCCCGACATTTTGGGGAGGGGAAGAGGTGGAGAGGGGGCCTGGAACCACACGGCTTCTCGCATTGCAGACCCAAGGCGCCTGGCCACACGCCTCCCGCGTGGAGGTGCAGCTGGTTTGAATGTCCCATTAGAACCGCGTGACGAAATGCCCTGAGCCAAGGCGGTCCGGCAGAGGTCCCGGAGAAAGCCTGGACCTCTGCGCAGCCACTCCTGTCCTGCCTTTATCAGATTAAAGTAGATGCTGGAGGGTCTGGGCAGAGAGCCCTGGCTTGTTTCCCATCTCTAAGTGGGGGTGACAGGACAGACTCCAGGAGTGTTGTGAAGAGCAGACTGAATCGCTGCAGAAGATGCTCGGCCCTGTGTCTGGCACGCGCTAGGAGCCCTACAGCGTGCTTGTTGCCAGGACTGTCTGGAAACCCCAGGATAAGCAGCGGACCTGGCTTCTCAAGGGACTCCTTGGCTGAAATTTCTGATGGCTTGGGCCCAGCATCTTTGGAAATTTTATGTGTTTGATACTTTACAACCTTTGAAGCTCGGGTTCCTGTCCCACGCAGGAGTACTGTAGAAACACCATGAGCCACAGACTGAGTGCACGCATGCACGCGTGTGCACACACATACACACACACACGCTGTACAGGTGAGTAGTGGTAGTGCTGTCCGCCGGTCCACCATGGACTGAGCTGGTGTGGCTCAGGCCCAGGCTGGGTGCTGGCCTGAGGGCTGTGGCTCCAGCGCTGTGCCAGGGCTGGCTCCCACCAGCTCACAAGAGCCGGCTGTGCACATCTCTCCCAACCCCACATTCCGGGATATTACGTTGGTAGTTGGAAATCGACCATGGTGAGAGTATTTACACCACAGTAATCAGCAAATGCTACAAATTACGTCCTGCTCCTCCCACCAAAAGCCAGCTGTTCAGCATTAACAGCACCCCACTTTGTGGCTCCCAGCAGCTGGTGGCCTCAGGAGGCCCTTCCTCTAAAGTGTGCTCCATGGACCAGCAGCATCGATTGGCATCACTTAGGAATTGGTAGAAATGCAGAACCCTACCCTCCCGCGGGTCTCTGAATCAGACTCCCTGGGGCTGGCGTCCAGCAGGCTGTATTCATCAAGATCCTCAGGAAGGCTAAAGCCTGAGAGGCTAAGCGCCTGGGAAGAGCAGAAGGGGTTTGAGAGGGGAAGTGGGACATCCAGTCTTAGAGTGTCACTGTCCCAC
The DNA here is from genome assembly GCF_041296265.1 of Equus caballus. Classification (NCBI taxonomy): domain Eukaryota; kingdom Metazoa; phylum Chordata; class Mammalia; order Perissodactyla; family Equidae; genus Equus; species Equus caballus. Next base: position 52,255,189 of record NC_091699.1, on the reverse strand, counting down.
TGCACAGTCAGGTGTCCTCTGATTTCCCCTCTTTATGGTTCAAATATCATATAGAGAAAATTTAGAGAAAAAAATCCATATTTCCACCAGCCACACAAGTATTCTCGTTTCTCTGCCTTTCTTCCATAATTTGATCCTATTTATATCAAGATCAATTGCTGGTGCATTTGTTTTCCACACATTAGTGTGTGGCACGTTTGCATCCCAATTTCTTCCTGAACAGCCAGTGCCTCAGACTTTGACATGGTCGCCAAGACCTGCTGAGTTTTTTAAGAAGAGATTTGGTGCCGTTCCCTTGGCTGCCTTTTGTTTTTCTCCAGCGCTGGCATGCTGTACAGACGCGGTTGGTACCTGGAACGTAATCTTCAGAATTAACATTCCTCGTGCTGGGCCTGGCCCGGAGGGCAGGAGCCAAACAAGCCTCTTGGTCAGGGGCAGGGCCCCATGGAAAGGAGCAGGGGCCCTAATCCGTTTTGTTCTGGGAAGTATTTTGACACAGCTTGGCTCCATGGCTTATAAACAAGCACTTTGTTGGCTGGGGGTGAGGCAGTCACAACTCTGTTTAGAAGGAAGCCTTTCATGATGTGGCTTGTTTACCCTTTAGCTTTAGGTAAAGAATGGGTCTGTAAACTGCCTGGGTTTCGGGTAATATGAATCACTTATTAATCGGTGACACCACGGGGCAGTGAAAGGCTCCGGGAAACCAGCATCCCCCTCTCAGGTACCTTGTAGCTTTTCATAACAGACCTTGCTCATTCATCCAACAAATATTTATTGGGTGCCTCCTCTGACCCCGTCACTTCAAGAGATGGGGCCAGTGGGAGACAGAGAAACTCTAGAACAATGTGCAATCTTCTGACCAGGTGCTCACTTGGCCTGACAGTCAGTGGGGACAGGAAGGGAGAGCAACTGCAAGAAGGCAATGTTTGGCCTGGCCTTGAGGGAGAAGTGGAGAGCTCCAGGCCAACAGCATCCCAGAGGGAGGAAATATCTTGTGCAAAGTGTGGAGGCAGAAAGTAGGCATTTACTGATGGAGAGTGGTTCAGAATATTTCCGGGGCGTGGGGGTGCTGGAAGATGAGTGGCAGGAAATGAGGTGGCACTAGGGACAGGTGTTAGGTGTCAAGTCCTCACTATGCCACGATAAGCTGTTTGTCTTTGTTCTGCACTTACTCTTGAGGGGGCACCATCCACCCAACCTACATCCATCTACTCCCATCTCATCCATCCATCAGCTCACCCACCCACCAGTCCACCCTCCCCTCGGGGTCCATCCACCTGTCAACCACCATCCATCCTTCCACCCACCCACCAATCCACCCTCCCCTCAGTGTCCATCCACCTGCCAACCACCATCCATCCACCCACCCACCCACCCACCAATCCACCCTCTCCTCAGTGTCCATCCACCTGTCAACCATCATCCATCCATTCATCCACCCACCCACCAATCCATCCTCTCCTCAGTGTCCATCCACCTGCCAACCATCATCCATCCATTCATCCACCCACCCACCAATCCACCCTCTCCTCAGTGTCCATCCACCTGTCAACCATCATCCATCCATTCATCCACCCACCCACCAATCCATCCTCTCCTCAGTGTCCATCCACCTGTCAACCATCATCCATCCTTCCACGCACCCGCCCACCAATCCACCCTCTCCTCAGTGTCCATCCACCTGTCAACCATCATCCATCCTTCCACGCACCCGCCCACCAATCCACCCTCTCCTCAGTGTCCATCCACCTGTCAACCATCATCCATCCTTCCACGCACCCGCCCACCAATCCACCCTCTCAGTGTCCATCCATCCGTCAACCATCATTCATCCTTCCCCCCCACCAATCCATCCTCTCCTCAGTGTCCATCCACCCATCAACCATCCTCCATCCATCCATCCATCTACTCATCCAGCCTAAGCACACTCTGTACCAGGCACAAGATATTTTCTGGGTCCTGAAGGTCTTGTGGTTCCCCTAGCAACTCCTTACACATATTCACTTCAGAATGACTCCACCCTACCTGTCTCCACCTACAGACTATGCAGGTGATGGTGTTGTTAGAAACAAGGCATTAAATAGTCACGTGACAGCAAGGCTCACCTGGTCTGATGGTTGGGAAATGTGTACCAGGATAAGGGTATCAGGGGTAGGTGTGCTGAACACAGAATGACAAGGAAATCTCCCCCTGACAAAGAATTCCCTCAAAGTCAGGTACGAGGCTGTTAGAGCACGGGGCAGCACTCGCCCCTCCACAATTCTCATGTATTCATGCCCTTCAAATGAAAAAAACAGTCAGAGAATTAAAAATGCACTAGTTAAAAAAAACCTCTGTGGATTAACCTTTTTGGGGAGTTTTTTGAGCTGGTGGGGGTGAGGATGGGGGAGCAGAGTTTTAGGTCATGGTCTTCTTAAATGGGTTAAATTTTGTAAATACTTTGGTCTAATATCTTTCATTGTTCTTTATGGTGAAAAAACCATTCCTGCTGATTATGGAAGACATAACACACACACACACACACACACACACAGAGTACAAATACACAAAAATCGCCCAGAGATAACTAGTGTTAACACTTTGGTGTATTTTTTTCCCATTCTCTTTTCTCTGCATATTTTTAAACATAATTGAGATCATCCATTTTATACAGCTTTGAGTCTGACTTCCCCTCCCTCCACTTAATATATGATATGAGAAAATGCTCACAGAAAATTGCTTGAAAACTCCATCTTAACAGCTGCAAAGAGCCCCATTGCATGGATGTTGCATAATTCATTGATCCGACCCCCTTTAGTTGAGGGCTTAGGAAGTTTCCAATGTTTTGCTCTTATTAAAAGATCGAGATCATTCTTCTATTTTCTACCTTCTGTCAGAACTCTGATGATTTCCTTTAGGTAGAATTTTAGAAATTGAACAACTAAAAAAAATTTTTTTCAATGCTGAAACTTCAATTTCTATTGTCATACTGCCTTCCAAAAAGACACTTGGCCTCCACAGAGGCTCTGTGGCATATCACAGAAGGGGGTCCCCAGCTCTGGAACGTTAAGGGGATGCAGTGTGAATGTGTTGCTGTCCGTCTATTCAGTGAGAGTGATATGATGCTTGAGAGGAAAATTTGTAAAAACACACAGACACACAGACAGAACAGAAGGATTTGCTTTTCTTGCCTTCGTGGTTCCAAATCCAAACCAAACTTTCTATAAAAATTTTAAAGAAATGGCTCAAGATCCCTTTAACCTGAGTTTCAAATCGTGCTGCCGGGAATCTAAGTTTCTGATCTGAAAGTTGCAATATGCAAGCTTCTGGTGAACAAGAAAATTTCCTGCTCACATTTTACACTTGAACGTAAAGTTTATTCACTAGAAGTCAGACCATTGCCACCTCTCCTCCTCCTGAGGCAGGAAAACCGTGTCTGCCAGCCTCTGGCCGGGAAGGGTGTGGTGGGGGGCTGGCTGCCCGTGGGATGGGGTTGGGGGTTACAGAAGGCTCCGGGAGGCAGATTTGGATCAGAGCCCAGGCTGAGGACCCAGGTGTCCGGGATCCGACTCCCGGCTCTGTAACTTTGGGCAAATCACTGACGCTCTCTAGCCTCGGTTTACTGGTCTGGAATATGGGACCACCCAGCGCGCATGCCCAGGCGCGTGGGCGTGAATGCCCTCCGGCGCGAAGTCGCCCAGCCGGTCCCGCGGGGCCGAGCCGAGCCGGGCGCACTCACCTCCGCCGTACATCTGGCACAGGTAGGGGAAGCGCCACACGTTGCCCAGGCCCACGGCGTACGAGATGCAGGCGAACACGAACTGCAGCGGGTTGTCCCACAGCGGCCGCGCCTTCTCCATGGCCGCGGAGCTCGCTCCCGCTCGGGCGCCGCGCTCTGCTGCTTTGCTGCGCGGCCGCCAGGCGCCCCGTCCCGTCCGGCTCGGCCTGGGGTGCCCCGCGTCGCTGCCGCTCGCCCGCTTTTTAATTGCTAATCTCGTTAACGGCGCGCCCGTCGGAGGGGCGAGGCTGGTAAATGGATGACGACGAGCCCCACCCCGCCTGGCCACCGCCGCCGGGAAGGCGCCCGAGATTGCGAGGTACAGGGCGGCGCCCCGGTCCCTCTGGCTCGACGTCGGGCCCGTGTGTCGTGTGCGGAGCTCCTTGGAGTGGTCTGGTTCCCTCAACCCCCTGCCCATCATTGACTGAGTGCCTGCTGTGTGCTAGGCTTTGTCTGGGGACAGGGCTGTGAACAACGCAACCATCCCCAACTCTCCTGGAGCTGACATTCTGGTAGAGGGAAATGCTCACACTGGACTGGGTAAAATGTCCCATTTTCAACTATTTTGACCTACAGAAACCTACCAGTTTCATATGGTTCATCCTAATCCATATATACGACGGAGAGACGCAAGAAAGGCAACTGAGGCAAAGCCAGGGGGTTAGCAGTCCCGGGTGGTGGGCTGGGTGGTCGCAGGGGCTTCCTAGAGACCGGAAGGAAGTGGGGGACACCCCCTTACCACCCCTACCTCCCACCCCCTTCACCCCTCCCATTCACCCGCACCCCCAGCACGTCCCCCCTAGGCAGAGGAAGAGCACCCAGGCGCGGGGTTTCCTTGGGTCTACAGGTGGGCCCTCGGCGCCTGCTGTGTGCAGGGTCTGGAGTCTGGCTCTGCAGTGTCGGTGCGGCCAAGAAGCGGGTTTTGAACAACCGCTGTGGGAGACTCTACTGCTCAGCCCAGTCTAGGGACCAGCGATTCTGATTCATTAGGGTTGGGGCCTGAGAAACCTCGTATTTCTATTAGTCCGGAAAGGTGATTTGGTTCAGGGTGGTCGCTAGACACGACTAAGCCAGGTGCTTTGGAGTAATTCAGGGTCTGGCTTTGAATCTCATTCTGCCACTGACTTAGCTGTGTGACCTTGGACAAGTCACTTAACTAACCTCTCTGAGCCTCTGTTTCCTCACCTGTAATGGGAACAAATAGTTTTTCCCTCCCAAGGCTCATGTGAGAATTAATTGATGACTTAGCTTAGCACCTGGCACACAATAAGGGCTCAGTCAAGAGGCCATTCTCATAAGGCCCCAACAGGATGAATGAATGGATACGTCAGGCACTAAATCAGTGAGTATTAGTGACACCCTTTGAACGGGGCCTGGTACACAGCAAGAGCTAAGAAAATGCTTGATAAATAAAAAGATACATAAAGTTAAAAAGAGAGGAGAAGCCTGGTTGCTGGTGGAAATCTTACTAGAAGCTGGAATGCAACCCCCCCTCTGGGACGGTCCCTCCTTGGGCTTTCCCTGGAGCCCCCACCTGGCTGGTGGCAGGGGAGAATGGGGGTGTGGGGAGGAGGGGGAGAGCCCTCAGACGTACCACCCGTCCTTGAACTTTCTACCTCCAAAAAGCAGACAAAGTCTGCAGTACGGCAGGAGACACTTTGGATTTTTAAACTTTGGGTTCTCGAGTGTTTTTCCTGCCCCTCGCCTCCTCCCACAGGAGCCCACTCCCCTGGTTTCTCTCGCTGTAGGTTAGTTTCAGCTGCGTTGACCTTGACAGAAGGGACTCCCTGCGTGCGGTCTGCGCTCTCGGGTCCTGGTTGCGGGTGTGGGACTCACTCAGGCTCTGGCTCTGCTGCTGCGGAGCGGCCCGGGGCGTGAACATGCTCTCGTCTACCACTGATGGGTGCCCGTGCTGTCTCCAGTCTGGGGCTCTTCTGAATAACGCGGTTCTGAATGAGCCTCCTCGTGTGTGTGCTTGGGTGGATGAGCGCTCTGTTGCTGGAACTTCTGGGCGGTAGGTGGGTGTGTGATCAGCTGCAGGACAGATTGCCACACTGTCTTCCGGGAGGGAGCACGGGCCACACTCCCACGAGAGTTTCGGTTGCCCTACATCCTCACGAAGGCTTGTCATTCTCTTTTTGAAGTTCTGCCCAGTCTTGTGGGTGTGTAGTGATAGTTCACTGTGGCTTTTCACTTTAATTTCCCTAATATTAATAAGGCTGCCTACTTTTCCATAGGCTAATTGGGTCACCAGACATCCTATGGCATGAAGTGCCTGGTCAAGTCTTTTGCCAGTTGCTAATTGGCGTGTCTTTCTTTGTTTGCTGATTTACAGTTCTTTATATACCCTAGATATGAACTCTTTGTCAGTTTTTCTTTTCTCCCCAAAGCCCCAGTACATAGTTGTATATCCTAGTTGCAGGTCATTCTAGTTCTTCTATGTGGGACACCAGAGCGTGGCTTGATGAGCGGTGCCATGTCTGCCCCCAGGATCCGAACCTGTGAACCCTGGGCCACTGAGGCAGAGGGCGCAAACCTAACCACTGGGCCATGGGGCTGGCCCCTCTTTGTCAGTTTTATGTACTACAAATTTCTTCTCTCCGTCTGTGGTCACCTTTTTATTCTATTAGTGGTGTCTTCTGATGAACAGGTGTTCTTAACAGTTCAATTTACCAATCTATTCCTTTAGTGACTCTTTTTTTGGAATGTCCTTTTCAGAAATCTCTCCCTTGTCAACCCAAGGTCATGAAGATATTTCTGAGAATTTAAATTTATGGCAAATCAAGTCTCAGCGATCCATGGAGAGGGCTGCCTTTTTAATGTTGTTGAATAGTATAGACAGAAGGCATGCTGCTGCCTCCAGCCAGCCACTTGGCGTGTTCTTCTTCTCATAAATGGATTTTCCCTAGAGGGCACCTGGCTATGTGGTGGCTCTCAGGAACTGGGCCCCCGGAGAGAGGCCAGTGCAGTTGCCTGCACCTGGGGTGCTGGGCATTTGTTGGTTTGACCCAGGCAAGGCCCCTCTTCAATTCCCTGCCCCAGGGATCAGGCCGGCACTCCCTCCAGTCACACTGCGGGACTCCCTGGGAGCCTGTCCAGGGCATGAGGCCTGGGTAGGGGCTGTGGGCAGCACAAGGAGACAGCCCCATAACAGGACTGAGGGTATCCTCGGGGGCAGGTGCTCAGGGCTCCTGATAAGGTCCCCACACCTTCCTGAAATCCATCTGATAGCTTTAACCTGATGGGCCAGTCGTGCTGTGTGGCTGCTAGACGTGGGAAGAAGAGGCCTGGGATGGTGGGTGGGCTCCACAGGGAGCGGGAAAGCAGGGGTGGAGGTTAGTGGTGTGGTGGTAAATGGTTAACAACCAGCTCTCTGCAGAAAAAGCTCTGATTTGTAGCATTTACCAATTTCTACGGTGTAAATACTCCCACTATGGCCGATCCCAAGCCAGCAACGTGATGTCTGGAACGGGGAGTTAGGGAGAGACGTGCAGTAGCACATCGTTACATTAAATTTCCATCACACATAAGCAGTAGACATAACCTCAAGAGCGTAGATAGTAGTGGAGTAAATAATTAGGAAGTGATGGGTTTTGAGTATTTATTGCCTCTGTTTTAAATCACTTATTTGTTAGTTTGTATAACAATTTTTAATAATGGCTGTGTTTAACAACCGACTCACAAAATTCCTGAAAATGTACCACCTGGCACTCACGAGCTTCTGGGAGCTGGCTCCAGCGCTCCACGGGCGCCTGGGGCTGGGGGAGCAGCTTCTGTGCAGCAGGGGCCAGGGGGGGCGAGTTCAGCTCTCAGTGGGCTGGCGCCGAGGGCACAGGGTTTCAGCTGAGCTGAGCCCCAGCCTGAGTGCTCCCAGGGCGCCTCCAGTACCAGCAGGGAAGAGAGCTTCTGTGGCCTGGCCTGTCCGGTCTCCCAGTGCCACATGTCAATCAAGACAATTCCCAGGGATCGCAGGCCAGCCTCCTGGAGTTATCTTATTTCTGGAACAGGGTGGAGGCAGAGGGAAGGGCCTGGCTCAGGTGCATGGGTGTGGCACGCCTGGGCCAGGATTCCAGATTCTTACCACCGCCCCCAAGTTATGGCCACGGCCACACCGCTTCCAATGATGTGTTCGGCCCAGTGATCCGCTGTTACTTAACCCCCATCAGTGGCTCCTGGTTCCCCGCAAGATAAAGTCCAAACTCCTCAGCCTGGTCTGTACGGCCTTGAGGATTTTTTTTTTAATTAGGCCTTGAGGAATTTGACCCTTGCTCACCTAGGTTCCAGGAGAAGCTAGACTTTTCACCTTCTGGAAAATGCTGTGCATGTTCATACTTCTGGGCAGTTCCGTCAGCCAGGAACACCCTCTCCCTACTCGACTCAGGAAAAGTCTATCCATTCTTCTTGACCCCAATGAAATAGCACCCTTTTTAAGAAGCCCCAGGGGCAGGGCCGTGGCCGAGTGCTTAAGTTTGTGTGCTCTGCTTTGGCAGCCCTGGGTTCACTGGTTTGAATCCCGGGAGAGCACCTACACCACTCATCAGGCTGTGCTGTGGCGACGTCCCACATAGCAGAACTAGAATGACCTACAACTAGGATATACAACTATGTACTGAGCTTTTGGGGAGAAAAAAATAAGAGGAAGATTGGCAACAGATATTAGCTCAGGGCTAATCTTCCTCACCAAAAAGCATATCTTTAAAAAAAAAAAAGGCAGCACCATCCCCATATCCCCAGCCAGAATACACTGTCCCTCTTTCCTGCCCCCAAGCCCGGGGTGCATATCATGTTTCCAACACTTCCAGTGCTGCCTTGTCACGAAGAGTGCAAGATGTGTGTCCCCACTGGGCTGTGGCCAGTATCGTGTCCTGTGCATCCTTTCTCCCTAGGGCCAGGCTCATAGTTGAGTCTCAGTTGGTAAATGACAAGTGTGCTGTGGACTCTAAGCACTTCAGTATAAGCTCATCCCTGCTGTCCACAGCATCAATGAGCCTGAGACGCCTGCATTGCAGAACGTTTCTTCAGACATTCGAGTTTTTATTGCCCACCTACTATGTGCCAGGAGCCTGCTAGGCTCAGGGAGTCGAGGCAAAACCTCTGGAAATGACTGTCCTCCCCTCCGAGCTATCTGAGGTGCCTGCTTGCTCTCCTTCTGGGAGCACAGACACCCGCGGTGCAACTGGGGAAGCGCGGGGAGGAGATTCTGCAGCGGGAGCACTGGGGCTGCTGTGGGCCCTGGCCCAGCTCAGGCAGCGAAGAGGAGAGTCCTTCCAGGAGCCGGGGAGCCCCTGCCTTGGGGCCGGGAGTGTGTGATTGTGTGCCTGAGAATGGTGTGTGCACGTGTGCATGTGCATATGTATGTATTTGTGTGCAGGGACCATGATTTATTTTTTCCTTTAAATTAATTAATCTTTTCACTTGAATACATTTAAAAATGAAAGCTTCTATCACTACCATACATGTAAAGCTAACATTTTTCTAATGCATTTTAAGATAAATTGATAAATATTCAAGTTTTAAAATGTCTGTCTGTGGTGCTGCCTCGAACCACCGTATGTCCCCCAGTGGTATGTGCACCCTGTTGGGCACCACAGACCTTGCCCACAAACCGTTCCCACAGAGCCCTGGAATTTCAAAGACGTGCCCACGGCTTGGCAAGGGGTGCTGGGAGCCCAAGCAGGGTAGCCCCACCATGATGTCTCTATATGTTATGTTTCTGTATGGAATTTTATTTGACAAAAGAGTTCAGATCCCAAAAACATAGCAGAAGCCCACTGCCGAGCCCACATCTCTGTCTGACAGGAGAGGGCCTGGAGTTGTGCTGTCCAGTATGGCAGCTGCTGGCCACATGCAGTTACTGAATTTTAAATTAATCAAAGTTGAATTAAAACTTCAGCTCCTCAGTCACACTAGTGGCATGTCAAGAGCATGGCAGCCCCTGTGGCTAGTGGCTGCTGTGCTGGCCAGCGCAGATGTAGAATGTTTCCATCACTGCAGGAAGCTGCATTGGATGGTCCTGACTTGGGTGGGTGTGGGCGGGCGGTTTAGTGGTAATTCCTGCCATGGGGCTTTACCTCTTCCAGGCCTAGAGTGTGAGCACCTGCTTGAGACAAAGCCCCAGCACAGATGCTGTCTCTTTGTCCTCAGAAGAGGAGAGATGGGACCTTCCCTCTCTCTGCTCCTCTACCTCCTCTGCAAGGAGGCCAGATGCATCCTAGGCGGGTCCATCCCTTGTAGCCACTACACCTGCAATGTGGGAAACCCCAGTTCCGTCTTCCAGACCTGAGCCCCAAGCCTTTCCTGCTCTCTGCCCGCCGGGGCCCTGTCTCTGGTCCTCCCTGTTTCCTCAGAGCCTCCCTCTCTGGCCTGCACCTCACCGTCAGCCAGTTCCACATACTTCCCTCCTCCCCACCCTTGCCCTTGGTCCTTTCACCGTCTCTCAGCCCTGTTCCACCCAAACTCAAGGATCTCTGGGCTCCCCAGACTGCTGTTAGGGCCTTCTGGAAAAATCTCACAGAGCTGTGATTGGGTCTGCTGCAAACACAGGTCTGAGACCTCAGCAGGGCCTTGCTGCTGTTTGCTTCTTTGAGATCCCTCTCTGGTTGGAGTCTTGCAACCCTGGGCCAACGTTCCGGATCTTCTCTGTGTGCCTCAAATCTCTCTTTCCATCCTTCTCCTTCCACTGATGACTTAACAAAGGTCCTGAGAGCCCCACAGACAGCCGAAGGGCACTCCCTCCAGGCTGGGCGCCCCTGCAGTTCTCTCTCCCTGCCAGCCTCGCCGGGTGTGGGCTCCCACTCCCTCCCGGGGCTCCCGTGTCTCTCCTACCAGCCATCCCTGCTCTCCCTGGCATTGCTGATAGCTTCTCCTTTTTCCTTTTTTGGCTTAAAAACATCCTTAGGTCCCACTAAGAGCATCTCTTAAAACCTTCTAGCTCTGCTCACCACCAATCTTTATCCAAATGTGTGGCCTGCATTCTTTGCCTCCGTGCCTCATCACACCTTTCACTCCCTTACCTCTTATAAGAGAGTAATGTGGCACGTAGACCTAAATTATAATGAATCCACTCTGTCAAATGTACCCAGAAACATAAGCCACCCTTTTTTCACCTTCTGTTACAATACAGGGGGCAGGGAAGGGCCCCTCTTCCTTGCTAACCCCCCTCCAACGCCAGGACCATGTGCGCCTCCAACTTCCTCTGTGTCCTCATACCCAGGCCAATACTAGGTATACAATAACTTTAAGTAAAGGTTAGAGGACTTAACCCAAGGATACCAACATTATTAGTGAATAGAGAAATTTGGAAAATGATGTTAATGAGTATTAAAACCCATATATATTAACTATATTCCTTTTTTTCATAGTGAAATATAATATGCATATAGAAAATTGCACACAAAAAATCTACAGCTCAAAGATTATCATCTCACCCAGGTCATGAAAGGGATGCTAGCACCCCAGAAGGCCCCTCAGCTGCTCCTGCCTCTTGGATCCCAACCTTCTCCCTGCAGAAGGAAGCACTCTGCCAACAGTCCCTTCCTTTCTCTTCTTAGGCACTATGGTTTTATCGCCTGAGCATGAATCTCTAAACACTTTCCTTTAGTTTTGTCTGTGTTTGAACTTTATATTATGGAAAAATATAGTGGCTGTTCTTTGGTGTCTGACTTTTTTTGCCTCACATTATCATTATTATTATTTTAAAGTTTCATCCAAGTTGGTATATGTAAATGTAGTTGATTTTTTTTTGCCACTCTATTGTATTCCCTATATGATTATAACTACATATTGTTCATCCATTTTACTGATGGACATTTGGATTATTTACAGTTTTTGGCTGTTATGAAGAATGCTGATAGGGATATTCTGGTATGTGTGTCCTGGTACACATATGCAAGCATTTCTAAGGGTGGAATTGCTGAAACATAGTGTGTATGTAGTTTCAGCTTTGGTAGATGACTCCTAAAGTGGTTATATCAATTCATATATATGTACCAATAATTCCATAGCAGCCTGAGAGTTCTAGTTGCTTTATATTGTTCCACAGTCTGATGAAAGCAAAAAAGGGGGAAAAAAGAGTTATTGAAAATTCTTGACAAATAGAAAGCACAAAGTGAGATGGGGAAATAAATCCAAATATATCAGTAATTACAATAAATGTGGATGGATTAAATGAACCAGGTGAAAGACAGAGACTATAAAACTGGAGTAAAAAATTCACACATACAGTTACATGCCATTTATGAGATACCAAACATAAGATCACAGAAAAATTTACAGTGAAATGATGAAAAGGATACAGCATGAAAATGTTACCCAAAGGAAAGCTAAGGAGAGCTCTATTACCCCAGATAAAATAGACTTTAACCCAAAAAGTGTTATTATTAGTGATAGAAAGGACATCTATCACTAGAAAGATATAACATTTTCAAAGTTAAATATAATCAATAAAATAGCCTTTAAGAACAGAAAGCAAAAATTGATAGGACTACAAAGAGAAATTGACATAACTGCCATCATGATGGAGATTTCTGTACTCCTCTCTCCATTACTGGTAAAGTAGAAAATAAAAAGTAAAGAACAGGGAATGAAAAATAATGCAGATAATTAGAATAAAAATCAAATGGAACTTCTAGAAATGAAAAATGCAATAATTGAAATTAGAAACTCAATGGATGGGTTTAAAAGTGGATTAGACACAGCTGAGGGAAGATCTGGTGAACTCAAAGATATGTCCGAAGAAATTTTCTGGAACATTGCACAGAGAGGTAAAAAAATATTTACAAAGTTAAGACATATAGGGCAGTAAGTAACATACACCTACCTAGAATCTAGAAGGAAAAGACAGCGAGACTAAGACAGAGCAATATTTAAAGTACTAAGAGCTCAGCATTTTCCACTACAGATCTATGCAGCCCAACGATTGCTTTGTAGGATTTAAAAAAAGAAACATGTTCAAGACACATCACCATGATGCTCCAGAACGTCATGGTGAGCCCTTACCCCATGACACAGGTCTCAGTGCAGAGGGATATTTAATTTGTGGGATTTTGAAAAAATAAAAAGGTAGAGCTTAAATCTTGGGCAGGTGGAATAGCATGTCACTTAGGAGAGGGATGAGCTAAAATGTTCTAAGGAGGTAACTAACTAGACTTTGCGAAGGTATACAAAGGAAAAATTTCAGGGAGTGGTCCCCAAACGCTTTCCATAGCATTCTAGCATCTAATTAGGGTTCATACGTTGCATTTAGTTGTTATGAATAGAGTTGCTTTTAGGACACTGTTCCCACCTTTTTGTTTTTATGACATTAACTTTCTGAAGAGGCCAGGCTAATTGTTTAAATGCAGAATGTCCTACATTCAGGATTTGTCTGACTATTTCACTGGAGGTGGTTTAACACTGGCTTCCCCCCTGTAACTTGCAGAGAACGTGTTCAATTTAGTCTTTTATGGGGGGTGTGTATATAAATATTTATGTGTGTAAATAAATAGAAATACATATTGCATCTATTATAGCATTGTATATACACTTAGGCATTAACAGTGTCTCTTATTGAGGGACTTTGGGAAACAGCGTATGTCCTCTCTGAGTTTCCACTTCACATCTGCAAGATGGGAGACAGTACTGACCTTCTTCACTGAACACTCCAAAGAAATTTAGACCCTCCGGCAACTCTGACAAGCAGCAGAGAGGTGGTGAGGTGGTGAGGAATTCTGGCCAGGCCCGAAGGCAGGGTGGCTGCACAGAACCGGGACTGGGGTGGCAGCGGGAGGCCACAGCTCTGTTTCTGGACCGGCTTTGGCTGTGAGATATGAAAAAAACTAATGGGACACAGATGACTTTAGTGGCAGCCTTAAAAATGAGAGAAAAGAAAATGAAAAGAAGTCCAAGGCTTGAAAGTAAAGAAACCTTAACCTAAAATAATGTAGCGAGATGCTAAAATAAATGTTTCAATTTGTACAGTTTACCAGTACTACTGGTGAAAACTCAGGGCTTCCTCAGAGTCGGAGTAAGGTTAAAGAAAACAATAAATGTAATAAACTGAGTCCATTTGTCCATATGCCACTTCCAAAGGACAACTGTTTCAACAGAGTAACCTGAAAGGATTTTCTGTGAATTGAAGCTTATGTTGTCTGAAGTAAGTAATTTGGGTAAACATCACCAATTGGACATCGTTTAGAAAGGCCCCAATGGAACTAATAGGCATTTTTCAGGTCAGAGAGAACAGATGCAGAAAAGAGCTTATCTGGAAAGCACTGTGGCTTCTCACCACGACCTCCCAGCTGACCGCCTGTTAGTAAGGTCCAGGCATGTGCTCTGAACACACGTGGCCCAGGGAGCCGGGATGAATCCTTCCATGCTTTTTGTTGGTGTTGGCTAAATTTACTTTTTTACTTCAAACATTTTTGTTGGGAACAAGGAATCAAGACCAACTAGAAGGCATAATCTGATGGAGAAAAACAGACAGAGCACTGTGAAAATATTTTCAAGGGTCAGGGTACACCTGGGCCGCGCTGTCTCCATTAGTGGCCCCCTAAGGCCGTTCACTATGTCCTGCTGGGCTGCTTTGTGCTTGTTCCTTCATTTCATAACAGGAGAAGCCCTGTCAATCTCCCTCTGCCAGAAAACACACACGCTTCATTTCACAAGCTCAATAGTTCAGATTCTATTGGATTTCTTTTGCCTATCAATAGTCAAAAGGAGGTCTATGGCGGAGCATGGGCCCCACCAGGGAACTTTGAGAATGCAGGCTCTCAGGCCCCTCTCCCAGCCTCCTGAATCAGAATCTAGTTTTAGCAGGACCCCCAGGGGATTTGTAGGCACACTAAAGCCTCAGGAGCACACTGGGTTCTTAAACTGGCTGCACGTCAGGATCATCTGTGGAGCTTTAAAACACAGACACACGGGTCCCAGTGAAGCACTGTATCCCCCGCCCCCCATTTTATTAACATCCACAGATCTCCTCCCCGCAGAATCCCCCTTCGTTTGCCATTTCCCATTGTCCCCAGTGCCCCTTGTTTATGGTCTACTTCTGCCTGCTTTTCCCCACCTTTTAAATTTCTTCTCTAAAATACAATCAGAGTCAACAGAAAAAAAGATCTTAAAGATAATTTTGTTATATATGCAACAAAACTTTCTTCTCAAGAATTGAGGAGCCCGAAATCTTTTCCCTGCTTGCCAAGGTGCCACGTTGCCTGGAAATAGCTCCAGCACTCTCTGCCAGGGCTTTTGCTAAATCAGTTGCCTCCTGCATTGCAAGGACCTGCACGCTTCCACAACCGCCCTTCGGACTTCCTGGTTTCCATCCCTAATGTACAACCTACCCCAAATTGGCTCTGTCTTCATTTGCTCAGTACTAGTACTTTCAAAATTACGACATGTAGCATACATATAGAAAAATACATACACGTGTGTAGTGTAACAAATAATTACAACACGGCCGTGTAGCTACCACCCATGTGAAGAAAAAATATTTCCAGCGCTCAAGAGCATGCCCCAGCCCCTGCCCTTTCCAGTTCAACACCCCCTGAGAGATGACCACTACCCTAATTTTGTGGTAAGGCTATTTCTTAGCTCTTCTTTGTGATTTTACATCTATCCATGCACTCTAAAAAATGCAGCTTGGTTTGGAACTTTATATAAATGGAGTCATTTATGTAAATCTTCATATAAATGGAATCATAATGTCTGCTGTTTCGCATTTTACTTTTTTTAACGTCATATTTGTGGGACACGTTCGTGTTGTGTGTAGCTGTCGTTTGTGCATTTTCGTTGCTGTAGACAGTCAATTTTATGATTATACCATACGGGGATTTTCAGGAGAACATACTTCGTGTGATTCAGCTTGTTGAACTTTCTTGAGACTTGCCTTACGTATGGTGTACGGCCAATCTTCACCAGTATTCTGTGTGTGCTTGACAAGAAAGTGGGCGCTGCGGTTTAGAAGAGATGTATGTGTCCGACGGGCAGATTTGCTATTGCATGTTCCTACCTTTTACATCTCCACCGATCTTTTCTCTGCTTGCCTTGTCAATCACTGAGAAGTGTTAATATCTTCCACTACGATTGTGAATTTGTCTATTTCTTCTTTTAATTTTGTCAATGTTTACATTATAGAATTTGAAGCTATTAGGGGCCATCAAAACTTTAAATCATTATATCTTCCTGGAAGATTAAAACTTTTATCTTATGGGATGACTCTGTTTATCTTTAGCAGTGTTAAATTCTCTTTCCATGTGAATAACTTACCTGCGGATTGTTGTGTATCTTCTCTGTACACGATCACGTCATTTATAGATAAGGACAGGATTGGGTTTTTTTTCGTGGCCTCTGGCTTTGGTTTGAACCTCCAGCACAACGTTGAATAGAAGTGGGGATGGTGGGAGACCTTACTGTGTTCCTAAGATCAAAGGGTAAGCATTCCACATATCGCCACTAAGTATGGATGTTGTATTTTATCAAATATAAATCGTCAGTTCACTCCTCTGCTCAACCCCTCAAGTGGTTTCCCCGTCTCACTAAGTCCAAGAGGCAAAGTTCTTGCAGTGATCTACTCGGCTCTGCAGGACCTGAGCCCCACTGTTCCTACGACTGCCTCTCTTACTGCTCTCCCTGGTTCAAACTACTCCAGGCATTGCACTCTCTGCTGTTTATTCAGTCCTCTGGCTTGGTCCTGCCTCAGGGCCTTTGCACCGGCCATTTCCTCTGCCTGGAATGCTTTTCTCTCAGATATCCCATGGCCAGCTTCCTCACTTACTTCAGATCTTTGCTCAAAAGTCCCCTTCTCATGAGGCCTTAGTAATAACCTTATCTAAAATGTCAACTACTGCAACATTTTACATCCTCTTTCCTGCTTTGTTTTAGCTCCTTGGCACTCATCACTGTTTATTTTTGCCATAAGCATCTTTGCTGTAGACATCTTTGCCACAAGCATTTTGCCGCAAACATTTTCTCTGCATAACTAACTGGTCAGTGAGGCAATTTTGCCATAAAAGATAAAACAACTGGTTGATAGTTCGGTTTCAACTAGAAAATACAGGGATAAAACTGCCTGGAGGTGTGAAATAAGACAGTGTAAAGCTAGATTGCATACTACACTAGAAAACGATAACATAGTTTACAAATCCTTCGGTGAGCGGTCATCCCTCCCACCTTCAAAACCCAAAGTTGCCCAAGCTACGGCAAACGTGAAGGAGGCGGCTATCATTCCCAGCAGCGTTCGAGGGTGCTAGTCACCGATGCTTTAGCCAAAGTAGACACAACACTTGTTCTCTAATGCGTCTTTACCAAACTTGTCACCCAATATTAGAAGTTCGAGGCAAAAGAAGAATCAAGCTCCTCCTATTCCTTCCAAAGAAGGACGTGGTTACGTGATTCCTTGTAAGTTTCTTGCAAGTGGTGAAAATTTTTTGCTTCTTAACAGTGGACAACATGATGTGGACAGAATTTTGGTATTTGGCACAGAATCTGGCTTAGATGATTTGGTGAAATATAAGGACTGGACATGCGATAGAACATTTAAATTTAGTCCAGATGTGTACGGCACATTTCATTATGTCCTTTAAATGTCCCTCTTTTATTTTTTGTTATTTTACCTTATATGGCAAAATTGCCTAACTGGCGAATTAAGTTATGTGGTGAAAATGTTTGCGGTGAAAATGCTTACAAGGCAAGTAACTAGAGCCCTATTTAGCATCTAAGGTGAGTTTCTTGTTTATCAGGTCTGATTCATTCATTTATTTAAGAGATAGTGATTGAATGTGCCTATGTACTGGGCCTGTTCTGGGCATGGGGGATGCAGCAGTAAACAAGACGACCCCAGATCTCAACTCTGGCTTCTGCCCTGTTTTTTTTTTCTCCTCTGTTTAATAGCAAAACTCATCAAGAGATGTCTATACTTACTCCATCTTCAAGTTTCTCTCCTCCGATGATGCTCACTATCTGGGTACAAGCCCAAAGTGGCTTGCCGTTGCTCTACAGTCCCACTCAGCAGCTGAAGTTCCCCGGGGGCAGAGTGTCTGGCTGGACCACAGTGTATTGATCCATTCACCTACTGAAGGGCATCTTAGTTGCTTCCAAGTTTCCCGCAATTATGAATAAAGCTGCTATAAACATCTATGTGTGGGTTTTTGTGTGGACATAAGTTTTCAGTTCCTTTGGGTAAATACCAAGCAACGTGATTGCTGGATCATATGGTAAGAGTATGTTTAGTTTTGTAATAAAGTGCGCAAATGTCTTCTAAAGTGGCTGTACCATTTTGTGTTTCCACCAGCAATAAATGAGAGTTCCTGTTGCTCCACATCCTTGCCAGCATTTGGTGTTGTCAGTGTTCTGGATTTTGGCCATTCTAATAGATGTGCAGTGGTGTCTTATTGTTTTAATTTGTTTCCTTGATGACACATGATGTAGAGCATCTTTTCATATGCTTATTTGCCAACTGTGTGTCTTTTTTGGTGAGGTGTCTGTTAAAATCTTTGGCCCATTTTTAAATCAGGTTGTTTTCTTACTGGTGGGTTTTAAGCGTTCTTTGTATATTTTGGATAACAGCCCTTTACCAGATGTGTCTTCTGCAAATATTTTCTCCCAGTCCGTGGCTTATCTTCTCACTCTCTTGACGTTGTCTTTTTCAGAGCATAAGTTTTTAATTTTAATGAAGTTCAGCTTCTCAATTCTTTCTTTCATGGATTGTGCCTTTGGTCTTGTATCTGAAAAGTCATTGCCATACCCAAGGTCACCAAGGTTATTCTCCTATGTTAACTTCTAGGGGTTTTATAGTTTGGCATTTTGTACTTAGGTCTATGATCCATTTTGAGTTACTTTTTTTTTTTTAAGATTTTATTTTTCCTTTTTCTCCCCAAAGCCCCCTGGTACATAGTTGTGTATTTTTAGTTGTGGGTCCCTCTAGTTGTGGCATGTGGGATGCCGCCTCAGCATGGTTCGATGAGCGGTGCCACATCCGCGCCCAGGATTCAAACCCATGAAACCCTGGGCCACCGCAGCGGAGCGCGCAAACTCAACCACTCGGCCACAGGCCGGCCCCCTTGAGCTGCTTTTTGTGAAGGTGTAAGGTCTGTGTCAAGATTCATTTTGCTGCATGTGGATGGCCAGTTGTTCTAGCACCCTTTGCTGAAAAAGTATCTTTGCTCCATTGTACCACCTTTGCTCCTTTGTCAAACATCAGTTGACTATATTCATGTGGGTCTATTTCTGGGCTCTTCATTCCATTGATCTGGTTGTCTCTTCTTTCAGCAGTACCACACCATCTTTATTACCACAGTTTTACAGTAAGTCTTCACATCAGGTAATGTAGGTCCGCCTACTTCGTTCTTCTTCAATAGTGTTGACTATTCTTATTTTCTTTTAAAGATTGGCACCTGAGCTAACAACTGTTGCCAATCTTTTTTTTTTCTGCTTTTTCTCTTCAAATCCCCCCAGTGTATAGCTGTATAGATATATTTTTTTAGTTGTGGGTCCTTCTAGTTGTGGCATGTGGGACACCACCTCAGCATGGCCTTACGAGCGGTGCCATGTCCACGCCCAGGATCTGAACCTGGATTATATAGTGTGAATCTGGACTTAGGATTCATGGGGTGCTTGTTGGTGATACTTGGGGATAACAATAAATGGGAAATTTCACAACGACAGCATGACAAGGGCAAAAGAATCAGGGGCTCAGATGTCTAAGAGAGGAAGGTCTGGCTCATCTCAGTACACAAGCAATGTTGACCAGCAGAAATGCTAGTTGAGGGCAAGGGGAAATCTAGACTAGACAGTGGAAGAATCTGGAGATGTTTTCCATACAGTGCCTCAGGGTGTCCCCAGCAGGACTGAGCCCCAGGTGCCCATAGTGGTGACTCTTGCAATTTGTCTCAATTCCTCAGTCTCCCTAGACTTCCTAGAATCACCTCCCCAGTCCTTATCTAAAAGTCTGCATTTGGGAGAACCCAAGTAAGACCCTGTTCACCAAGGTTATCATGAAGTCTGTCAAGCATCTTGCTGACATCCTGATATACTGTCTCTCTCTCTCTCCTAAAACAGAAAAGAGTTTAGTCTGCCATGATTTCTTGCTATGGAGACCCATGTTGGCTCCTGGTGATTATAAGTTTCTTTTCTAAGTGCTCATGAAAATCCATTTAATAAGCTATTAATTTGATAGCAGGTCAACTGTTACTTTTCAAAAATTATGAAGGACTTTCAAATTCCAATTTTGTTTTGTCTAACATTGGTAGTTTTTTATCTGTAAAATACTGAAACATTTTTCTCTAAGCAGTGTTGAAAATTTTGTTTAAATATTTTATTGCCTAAGTATTACTATTTTGTCTAAATATTAAATAATATTTTGCTGAGATGGCTTTTATTTCTGAAAGACTTGTTCACATGAGAGAAATCATGTCTTGAATTTCTAATGGCAAAGCTTTAGAATATAAGCATTTACACATAAGTAAAAGGAAATCATTAATGCCGAATGTTTGCAGTCCAATATATCTAAAAGCACCAAGCATTTATTTATTTATTTATTTATTTTAGGCAGATTAGCCCTAGCTAACTACTGCCAATCCTCGTCTTTTTGCTGAGGAAGACTGGCCCTGAGCTAACATCTATGCCCATTTTCTCTACTTTATATGTGGAACGCCTACCACAGCATGGCTTTTGCCAAGTGGTGCCGTGTCCGCACCTGGGATCCGAACCGGTGAACCCTGGGCCACCGAGAAACAGAATGTGTGAACTTAACTGCTGCACCACCAGACCAGCCCCAGCACCGAGCATTTAAAAATGTAAACATCTTTATAAACCCTTTTCAGTTCATCAGACTAGAAATAGCAAATAGCAAAGGTTTTATCAAATAGGATTACAACTTCAATGGAGAGCAATATTTTCCTTATAATGAGTTATATAGGACAAGCAAATAATCATGAAACATTTATTTAATATAGACACAAAATGTAATACATAATGAGAAAAAATAAACACTTAAATGTTGAACAGAAGAAATTAGTAACAAACACCACTTACATTTGATTTTTGTCAACAAAAGGTCTGAGTCCTAATTTAGCAGGAGCCTTGAATATTTAAGTTAAACCACAGCTGCGTTATGACAGCCACCAGTGCAGTCTACACAGCTCAGCACACTGAAAGTTCAATTAGGGCTTGAGCCAACATTCTTAGAAACCCGAAATAAGTAGACTAAAAGGGCTTGCTTTCTTAGTTAAATCAGATAAATCTTAAAACTAGGAAAATATTCAAAAATAAAAATTTTAAATTGCGTTTTGCTAAGGGCATGAGTTAAAAAATGCACACACATACAAAACAGTGACAAGCCAAAGCACAGAAAGTATTTATATGTGAAAGAATCATGTGGATTTACGTCAAAGAACATCATATTTGTTTATCTTAATGTGGATCATAGTTAGGTTTTAAGGTATCAGAAATCCTTTTGAATTTATTATTGAACTGAAACATACTACACAGAATATTTCAAAGTTGCTACCAAAAAGCAAGTTGAAATTGTACTTGGCAATACAGGTTTCTCAACATACTTATCTTCCCTTTGGGCATCAAACTAAGAAAGGTGTAGGGAGAAAATAATTAAACGGTTTCTGAAGGATACACTAGCCATTTCATCAAGAGTTCTGTTTCTGAATTATATAGAATATCCTGGTCCATAAACAATGTAACAGATTTTTGGAGAGACTATCAGTTTTGGGGCTAAAGAAATAAGGGGTGAGACTGGAACCCTCAGTGACAGCTCTGAAAGGACACGGAAGCTGATAAGCGGCCTGAATAGTGAGACACAGGTGGGAAAGAATATGTGGTAAGTGCTGGCTTGTTACCGGATTTTTTCCCTCCCTCTGATTCATTCATCTTTTTAAGACTGTCTTCTGTGTCCTTTTGGGAGGAAATTATCTTGCCCTTTATCATTTGTTCCTTCAATATTTTAACATAGATTCTATAATAAAAATGACAAATTCAAGGCTAGTATTAAAAACTTGAATACAAATAACAACGAGCTTTATCCTCTGACCAGTAAACTCTTTTTGGTGAATAAAATCCTCATTTGTGGAAGCAGAGCGGCCTCTGTTACTAGACAGTGTTCACTTAGGGGACAATACTCTGCTTTTGGAGGTGGGAATAATCACTTTCTAAATAATGTGTTAAAAGTAAGTACCTTCCTTCTGAGGCATTACGGCTTCATGAAGCGCATTTCACTTCTTATCCTTATGGTGTTTAGTTGCATTATACAACTGCAGATGTGGCTCCTAATTCCTAAGGCTCTCTCCAAAATCACTCAAGAAAAAGCAGGACCAATGAAACTACAATCAAAACCTCTCAAAAATGCAGTTACTGTAGATGTATATAAATAAACTATAATCAAAAGTTGAATCTGAGGTCTGGGAACCGATTTTATGTTGAATGTAAGTCTTTTTAAAAGTTTTCCTATTTAACATGTAATTTAAAAGAATATTGTCGAAACTGAAGTACAAAGATTACATTTATTCTGAGTCCAGACATTTTCTCAACTGGAGAACTACAGGACGGATCTGACTTCTCCATCAGTAATATAGACTCATAATAAGTCATGTTGCAAAAAGTGTCTGACCCTCTTCGGAGAAACACAGCATTTAGCTCGAGAGACCAAAGAAGTTAACTGAGTCCTCATGCTCACTGTTAATTTTCCCTATAATTGGTAAAAATGCTGCCTATAGTAGATGGTATTCATATTTTCAATGAATTCATATCTTTTTTGGTGATCAAATAGTGAAAATAAATGAGATTTCATTTTTAAAAATAAGGTTTATTCATAGTAACTATCTTTAATAACAGTACATTTATTTTTACCCTGGGGAATGCACAAGTGTAGACAATGCCAGCTTTAACACTTATTACAAACGTATACTCTTGATACTAACGCCAAAGACTATGACTGTTCTCCCCACTGGCGCTCTTCTCACTATGAAGAACCCTCACTGCGTCTGAACCGAGACTGCGACACGCGGCAGAGAGGAGTGTGGGGTGAGCGGCCAGAATCAGTCAGCAGGCTTTCTATCTTCTCAGTTAGGTAACCGAAATAGAAACTCTAGTTCTAAATTTTAGAAGCAAAGTCTAAATATTAGAAAAATAAGAGAGGGAATTAATAAACTGCTTCGGAATACATGCCTGAGGTGACAACAGCTTGTCCTGTCATGCTGTGGCAGCTTCCAGGTGAAATCTTTTCAGTCTTCAGATTCATACCTGGAAAGAGAGAGAAATTAAGAACATAATATCGAGAGACTTTTGTTTGTTGTTACCAAATGAGTTTCCTTGAAACCTCTCCAGTGACTAAACCAGCAGCACCGCGATTCTCCCGTGAGAGCACTGCTAGCGCAGACATCAGACACCTCCCGGCACCTAGCTGGTGACTCGGGATTCCTGCAGCAGGTGGGAGGATGGACCCGGTAACTGCCAGATACCTGCAGACTCTGAGTCTGTATCTGGCACTTAGATCCATGACAGCTTAGAAGAGAAATTCACTAATTATCTAAATGGTCAGATGGACACAAATAGCTGAATGGCTGTGTGAGTAAAAGGTTAGCAAACCTCCTTCTCTAAGGACAAATGTGATCTCAGATTCACTTTCTAGCTCTGTGGCCCTGGAACCCTGATCAAGGTAAAATGTCAGCTGAGTTTCCAGGCAAAACTGCTAATGACAAAAATGACCACATGTGGACAGAACTGTGAACAAACCATGACTACCCGGTGGGAGTCGCAGCTTTAGGCTCCTGTCTCCGCGGTGAGCTCTGGTAACAGCCATGTTCCTCCCTGGGCATCACGTGGTTGTACTAGAGATACTGGTCCCATGTGGAGCACAGACGTCTAAGCCACGCTGGCTATGGCACCCATCTGCATGGACCTCATTCTCTAGCACCTAAACTGTCACTCGAGGACACATATGACCAGGTGTTGGACTGCTGCAAGGACACCACTGAGGAGAAATGCCTAAAGCTGTCTGGCTAGCTTGCTGCGTTTCCTGTCTGATGCTGCTAAGTGACTCCACTGCCGAGAGTAGCCTACTGTAGTCACGTGTGAGTCTGAAGCTCCAGCTGGACCTCAAAAGCAGCCCTGGTGGGCACTGCGGACGAGGCCTGGCCAGAGCCCCTCTGCTCCCTCAGACGCAGGCTTCTGGACTCGATGGCAGAGCAACGGCCACTGGCCCGACCTCTCTGACGCCAGCTTAGATTCAATGAAGGACAAACATCAGCCCAGTGGAGAGACAAACCCGAGGGGTGGGGTCGGCATGGCTTACTTTGCCAGTCTTTTCCTCAGGTCTTTGATTTGGTCGTTCTTCCTGGTCAGAATCTCTTTCATGTTTCGATAAGCTGCTGTTTGTTGGAATTTCTTCTCTAATTCCTGCGTAGTGAAAAATGTCAGCCCATTACTAAGAAACAGTTAAGGAAAGAAATAATGAATCTGATGAAAATGTCTATTTTTTGCTCTAATTTTACTAATATTCTGCTTATCTTCATTTCTAATTTCTTTTAAAAAAATACTTCTATAAAATTAAGACTATTGAAACTTTAAAAATACATTCTTTCAAATGAGAAGCCAGTAAAATAGTAACATTTTCCCAAGGGCAATGCTAGCAAATAACTCAAACATACTAAGCCCTAGACGTGGGAAATACATTTGAAATAGTAAATTGATTTTCAGGTAAAAGAACCAGGATCTTTTTTCCAAATCCAGAGCAGTGTCAGTGTTTTAGGAGGAGGACTTTCAATTTAGTTAAATTTTAGCTCCCATGTTCTTAAGAGTCTCATTTCTAAAGTGAAGAACCCGTTCTCTATGCATTTCACATAAGTTAAGAAAAAAGTATAGGATCCTTTAAAAAAAAAAAGGTCACCCTCCCTCTGCTGGGCTGCAGCAGGGATGGGCAGGAGGGCAACGTGGGGTGCGGGCCAGCAGTTGTAAGCCACCTGGGGAGGAGCATCTGATCATGGCATAGGAAGGAGTGGAGATTTTTTATTATCACAGATATTTTAGTGCCAAAGATGGAAGATTCTTGGTGCCCAGAAATGATAAACCTTTAGAACACATATTGGCTAATCCTTGACAAAACAAGGTGAACCTGCAGCCGTCCAGCCTCTCCCTGAGGTACTCTTGTCCCTCTACACTGCACTCATCCTTCAACTGGACAGGAACAAACGAATGCGACCTTCTCAGCCAGGCTCAGCTGCTCCTGAACTCTGAGTAGGTCATGCTTGGCTGTCACGAGCTTCTCCTCCAAGGACTTCTGGTTTTCTGTCTTGTCATTCAGTGTCTTCTCAAACTCACTCTTCAAGGTAGCAACGGTGTTTTCTAAGTCACTCAAGTCTTGGGCCTTTATAAAATCCTATGAAAAATACATACATTAACATAAATTCATGTTAACATCCTAAACAGTAACTGTTTTAGTGTGGTAATTCAACATCATGAGATGAAAGCACGTTAGCGTCCCTTGCCAGCCTGGGAAAGCTCTAGCTTCGCGAGGGTCGCCAGCATGCCCAGCGTGCCCTCAGCCCTCAGTGCACAGGGTGTCCTGCACACGGCAGACACTCAGCAGTCACTGATTTCCAAGGACGTAAAATGTGATTTACAAACTGCTGGAATTCTGAAGAGGAACAGGAGAGAGGTGAGATTCTAAATTTGACAAGGTTGCGCGTCAAATAGGTTAGGATGGCAATTAGGTTTCATTTTTGAAAAGTCAAGTTAAAAAAAAATCCTGGTGAAGAATTTTAAATGATACAGATGGAAAAATAATAACATTAATATAATCTACATAAAAAACGTAACAGTCATATGTTTTACTCATTTTCAATAAATATGAGAACCTAATTAATGCTTACTGATTATATGGTTTGCTAAATTTACAAGGTTCTAAGTTTTTCATATTAACTAGTGATATGCACGTTTGCACCCTTTGTCAGTATAACACAACAGCTGGATCTTCTCCCTACCTGGGTCTTGTTTTTGAGTGGATAAAATTTGTAACAGAAGAGTTGTATTAATAAGACAGGAAAATGGTCTATAATTGCTAAATATGAAGATGAAGCAGTATTATCAATAAAAGAAAAATTCCTTTCTCATTTTTGAAATTTGGTCTTTAAAAAAGATTTTATTTCATTGCAACTAGTGAAGTTGTGTATGCATTTTGCTCGTGCCAAAATCTTAAAAGTAAAATTGGAGCAAAGTCCAAAATGGCTTTTAAAACAAATTCATCATCCAAAAATGTTTGCAATTGTTTTGCTTATGAGAAATTATAAAGCTGTTCTGGAATATTTAGCTCTTTGTTTTATAACTCTATGGTCCTTGGTATATAATGGTTGAAAATCATATATATTTTCCTTTTTTTTAAAGCCATATAAGAAGTATCCTCCTATTTTAAAAATACAGACAAAGTGATGTAATGTCTGAGATTTGCTGCCAAAAAAAAAAAACAGGGGAGGGGAGAGGAAAGGAAAGGTAACTATGAAACCAGATTAGCCATGCCTGATGATAAAGTGGAGTGATAAGTCCTGGGGGTGCCTTATACTATTATCTCTAGTTTTGTTTATGTTTGAAATTTTCCATAGAGAAAGCGTAACAAAAGTCCAATGAAGTAGGTTTGGGGATTGTTTAATAGACATTTACAATGACAATACAACTATCAGAAAAGCCAGTGCTGCACTGAAAATCGCAGTGGTCCCGCTGACATGAAATCCTAGTACAGGATCCACCCTTAATGGAAAGGCCACAGGAGGCAGAACTGTGCACACAATAACTTCCAGCAGGGGGAGCGATACTCAGTCAGTGATTCCCCTCAGACAAGCCTGGGGAACTTCACCACTGGATTTCAGTGCAGTACACAGGTACTGCTAGACACTGATGGCTGGAAGATGCACAACCAGTAAATTCATTCCATTTTGTCATACTCACCGAAGGCAAACTTAAGTAATAATAAGTTCTGATAAAACCAAAATACAAATTCAATTAACTGAAAACACTTCCTTTATTGCCTTTTTGCCCATTGTAATTGGAATGCCAAAGTGAAAGGGGGAAGAACTTTTAAAAAATAAACTTAAGAATATCTTGTATGCCGATGGGCTCTCGGAACATGTGAGGCACGTGAGCCGTTTAGCTGCCACTGGGCCCTTCCCCGGCCCTCACCTGACCTTTCCTGGGCAAGGATGTCCCGATGCAGGACAACAGTGGCATCCCTCTCAGGGAGTGGCAGGGGGTGGGGCATAATGAACAGTAATTAAGACAATGTTAAGTATAACCTTATTCTATTAGAAAATGTGAAAAAGATAGCTACGACTTATTTTACCTTTTGGTTTCCTTGATCAAGCTGTAAATCTTGCAGTGCTTTTTCTAGTTTTGACTTCTCATTCAATGCCTCTGTTGCCTATAATCAAGGTTAAACAAAACACATTCAGTATTTAGTCTGTAAGTAACTCTTTCAATAATTTTGTTAAAGTATTGCGCAGTTACCTGTATTTCAATAGTCTTCAGCCTTGACTTCAATTTCTCATTCTCTTCTTGAAGTCTTAAGATTTCCTTTGTGAGTAAATTCAAGTTTTATTATTTTAGCCAAAGTATTTTTAAGACTTGAAATTACTTGTTTCACTTAAAAACTTAATCTTAAAATTATATAACAACTCAAAATGCCCTGGTCATTGGTAATATCCCGATTTCACCAGCCCACCAGCCTCAACACCTGTGTCTTCTTTGGGTCTAAGACTTCTAGTTTCTTCTCCCACAGTCTCTCAGACTCTTTAGCCCTTTGTTCTCAGTCTTTCTCTAAACTCCCCCTCCCCTGCCATCTCTCACCTAGCTGATCCTGCAACTCTGGCGTCTAGTCTTGGCCCATATCGCACACCACTTACCACTTATCCTAAAAACACGATCGTCATCATTCCAATACTCTGTGTCCAAGGCCTAAAGGATTCTGACTGAGCTGACACCAACGCGTTTGCTCTTACGCAGCTCCATCATGAGAGTCACCTGTCAGTCCTGTCTTACCTTTCACTACATTCCAGTACACACATTGGCCTGGTCAGAGAGCAGTGCACTGTTTCAAATCATGCCAGCCTTCTTTCTGCCTCTGACTGTTGCCCATTCTGTCCCCCTGCCTGCCATGGGCCCTTCTCTTCCCTCTCACAATTTCATGTCTCTGCCTTTCAGCCTAGCTCAGGCACTGCCTTCCCAAGAGGCTGTCCTCAACCACTCTTACCCACATGGAACGTGTCCTCTCTGCCACCCTGTGGCACCTGGCCCACAGGTTAACATTCCCCTGTCTCCGTTTTTTTTTTTTTTTTTAAAGATTGGCACCTGAGCTAACAGCTGTTGCCAATCTTCTTTTTTTTTCCTGCTTTTTCTCCCCAAATCCCCCCAGTACATAGTTGTATATTTTAGTTGTGGGTCCTTCTAGTTGTGGCATGTGGGACACTGCCTCAGCGTGGCCTGATGAGCAGTGCCATGTCCACGCCCAGGATCTGAACCAGTGAAACCCTGGGCTGCTGAAGCAGAGCCCATGAACTTAACCACTCGGCTATAGGGCCAGCCCCTGTCTCCATTTTTAGAATATTAGTTTTCCCTTCCCAATGAGACTATAAGGTTTTTGAGGGCAAAGGACCAGGTATTGCTCTTCTTTTTATCTAACAATATCTACCATAGTGTTGAGAATACAGGAGTCATGAAAAATATTTGTATATTGGTAATTAATTTTTATAAACCTCCTAATAAAAAAAATCTCTTCATTGTTATCATAGATCATAAACTTCAAACATCCATCAGTAAACACTGCAAAAATTTCATGCTCTTCACTTCACCATGAAAAGACGCAATCAGGAGCAGTTTCGGACTCTCTGGAAGGTAAGTATGCCCTCCTCTGGCCCAGTGGGTAACATAAAGTAACACTACTACGATGGATTAATTACCCTCAGTGGACCAAAGCCTGAATCAACCTCCTTCCACCTCAGGTTCTCTACCCTAGAGTTGTGCAGGCAATGAGAATACGTAATTAGAGAGTTTGCCATTTCTCAAAACGATGACAAAATTACCTTGTTTAGGAGTTCTGCTGTTCCACCTTCATTAAGTGGAGCAAGTTTTGGCTTTATGATATCTATGATGGGCTGAAATGAAATAAAGAAACAAAACTGAAATCGCCATAGAATAAATCATGTGTAATCAGTGGACACTTGTACTTTCTAATGGAAGGCACTGTCAATATGTCCACTGGATGGCAGCTCCACAGTGTGGGGATTTTCACTGTCTGCGTCTCTGCTACGTCCCAGCGCCTGGGACAGTGCCTGGCCCACAGGGCCCAATATAAGTTAGAGATAAAAATGAAATTCATCCTTATATGTTTTTTAAAAAGTAGAGGTGGAAGAAACAGGAGGGAGGGAAGGCGCTCAGACCCAGAGCAGATATAGATCCTAGTATCTAGGCACTGGGATTTTCACCTCTGGGAGCTGGAACAGACATTTCTGCCTAAACCCCAGACTCTGGGGAAGCTGTAATATTGATGAGGATTTAGGCAATTATATTATAGATGAATAACTTGGCACAAATATTCTGTCAGTTTAGCAATATGTATTAAAAACAAAAGAATCCACGCTGTCTGACCTAGAGATTTCTTAGCCAGAAATATGTACCAAAGGAATAAGTGGGAAATTATTTTGTAAGTGCATGTTCATGGATTCATCCCAGCAGTATTACTGTCCAACACCACGGAGTATTTATGGGACATCTAGACAATGGAATGTTAAGTAGTCACTGCAAAAAGGAGAATGATTAAGAAAAGAAGTAGGTAACCACTAGTATTGTCTCCACTTGACTGATGAGGAAGACGAGGCTCAGCCGTCTCAGGTGACCTGCTCAAGATCACATAGTTAGGGCGTCACAGAGCCGGGATGTCCACCCAGCTTTGGCTGACCCAACGGCCTGTGCTCTGCATCATCTGAATGAAGACTTTATCTGGGAGTCAGACGGACTACAAGGATTTCGCCTACGTGTGTGTGTGAGATAGCAGACAAAAACAGTTTTTCATAGTTACTCCCAAAGGTTTTCTTCTTTTTTCTAAAAATCTGAGAGGCAGTCTTTGAATTCTGCTCTTGAGTTAACTGCTTTTCCTTGAGAGTTCTCATTTCAGCCTCTCAATGCTCTGAGTGACTTCAAGATTTTAAATACAGGCTATTGAGATATGGACTTAGAATGACCAAAGATTACCTTTTTATTTGAAGATGTAAATTCTGCTTTTTCAAATTCTGCAACTTGTTCTAATAATTCTCTTGAAGATAAAAAGCAAATATGAGAAGATATTTATTTGAAATAGATTTGTATCACACATAAGAAAAATAAAATCACTAGTACCAATCTATTACACACCAGAGAGAGCAGAGCAAGATGAACAAAACTTCATATCAAAAGTGGTATTTAGTTATTATCAAGGATGTCATTGATATATCTTTACTGATATAACTACATAGGATATTTAGTTATAGCTGAGAATCCAAACCACGTGGACTCAAATTTGAACATCACAGCACCTGGTATTTTGTACCTACTGAGTATACAATATAATTGCTAGAACTGAACCACAATGTTAATACAAATGTGTTGGAAAGTTGTAGTCAACTCTATTTTTGAGGTGCTATAGGGCGCTTGCTCTATTATATAATATAATTGTTAGCGAAAAAATGTTCAAGAAAGACAAACTGATTTTAATAGAGTAGTCTTGGAAAAATGGAATTAGTTCATGATACCTACTGAAAAAGAGTATGATAAATTCTCAAGAAAGACAGATGGTTTGGGGGTGATCCACCCGATCATTTCCTTCTGTTTGCGAAGGTAAACGAGAGCTGACTGTACGAAAGCTTATAAAGTGAATGGCGTAACTGCTCCTCTAAGCTTCTGCATAGGTCAGTTTCTCAAAGTTTTCTCACCAATCACCTCCTGACAGTTGGTGAATTATAGAGTTTCCTTCCCTACTCCTTCACTTCCTATTTCATCTTTAAAAGATGTGTATACTTTTAAATGCAAATATTTAGCTATAAACTTCCAATACTACTGGACTGATAAATTTGAATTAATTTTTCAACTGTTCCATAGTCTTTATTTCTTAGTTGATTTATCTCTAAAGAGTTAATTATAATACTGATCAGGATAAAGATACTGTAAGGAATTATTAATAAAGGCCTGAAAAGCAATTTCCTACATCTGAAAGGCCTTTAAAACACCCAGGAGCAGTAGAAACAGAACTTGGAAGAGGATGTGAGTGGCACCTAAGAAATCACTCAGTAACTGGATGCTCTGCCACCACCCTACCCGAACTTTCTCACGTACCTGCCCCAAGAAAAGCAGCAGCAAAGGCATTTGCTAACTTCTGTGATCAAGCTTGCGCCTCTACAGTCATAACTGCAGGTACAAATTTTATTACCTGTTTTCAAGTTCAGAGATATCTGTTTGTAGCTTGAGGTACCACTTCTCAGCCTGTGAGAACAGCTGCCGCAGGAGCAGCACATTGGTATAGGCTGTGTTGATGAGCTCAGACTCCACCTCGCTGTGGACCACAGCCTGCAACCCGTTCAGGACTTCCGAGACTTCGTCTGCGGTGAAGGTCTCCTCCACCAGCCTGGAGAGAACCGTGATCCAAAAATTCAGGATAAACCACAAACACCATTTACAAAATAAAACACAACTTAGAAACCCACGTTCGTGTCATCTAAAGGATTAAAGGGTTATAGTGAAAATCCCTCTGGGAACCAGCTTCTTTATTAATAAAACAGATTGAAAATAATTTAAGCTCAATTAATTTTTGATGTCTATCTAAACAATTAAATTGTGGCTCATTCTTCAAATGTGCACATCCTTTAATACAAGCACATGCTCAGAAACATTCCCCAATTTATCTGGTTTTTTCTTTAGTTTTTCAGTTAAAATTTTTTTTTACTTTAATCTCCCCTAAAATTAGTCTTATCACTTTTAGTAATTTCAAAAGTCACCTGAAAAGTGTAATTTCTCCTTTCTATTATTTGTCTAGGATTTCAATAATTGTATGAACTATTTATATGTTAGTAAATGCCTACGAGAAAATCAATGGTAATTATATACTGCTTCTCTTAGCATTCTTGAGACCCGAAAGAAAAAACCTAACTTATCGTTAATGGAGTCAAAGCTCCACTGACCACTAACCATTCCACAAAAATGAACATCATCAACAACAATGTTAAAAAGCCGCTCTCACAGAGAGAAGGTTGGGCTGGAAGGGAATGTCAGCACCGTCTTCCTCAATCCCCTCACTTTGCAGATGGAACAAAGGCTTGGAGGGTGGAGGTGACATGCCCATGGTCCCACTGGGGGTGACTCAACCCCACAATCATTTCCAGCAATCTCGGCAACACGCCCAACAGCGGAATCCTGGGGGAAGCTTCTGTGCGCGCCTACTTTCAATGACAGTTTCACAGTAACACAGTCCTTTCCTCTCCCCTCCTCCACCCTCACCGTCTCTTAGCCATCAGACACTCAGCAGAGGAGGAGCGACTGCCTCAGCTTTATCTTCCTCTTCATGCCCAAAAGGACAAACGGGAACTGCACCAAAGTCTTATCACAGTTACACTCAGTTAATATTATTTGATTTACCATTCTTTAATGTTTCACTTAGCCAGCAGAATTTAGCTATTCTAAAAAAATCAAAACTGTACTTTTACTTCTTTTGCTGAGGAAGATTCGCCCTGAGCTAACATCTGTGTCAATCTTCTTCTATTTTATATGTGGGTCACAGCATGGCTGACAAGTGGTGTAGGTCTGCGCCTGTGATCTGAACCTGGGCAGCTGAAGCAGAGTGTGCCAAACTTAACTACTAGGCCATGGAGCAGGCCCCCAAAACTATATTTTTGATGAAAGTCCTTATTAAATATATTAACAATCTTTTTATATTCTTTAATAGAACATACCAAATCTGCTTAAAAAATATGCTTTCTTTGGGCAACCCAAGTTCATTATTATGAACAGCAGTTAAGGTACCCAGATGCATAAGTGAGTAATGAAGTACCCTCTCTGGCTGTCCCACAGCCTCGCCAGTTAAACTGTCGCTGACATCTGCTGGGGCTGGGAAACCAGATTACCAGGTTAGATCAATGGGCTGAACAGATAACGGTCTCCAGTAGCTGGTCTGCTACTGAGTGAAGTTCACGGCTTTAGGGCAGTTGTTGCTCTCTTTCATTTATGTCTTACTTGACATTTAAGTGTGCTGAAGTCTGATCCCCAAGGAATTTGAGGTCTCTTTCAGTCCTTTTCTTTGGTTTCCCTATTATCCTCTAGATCAAACATAAATTTTCTGTGGACTTTAATTATCTTCCATTATTGGTCCAACCAAACTAATTATCATCTTTTGCTACAAATCAACTAACAATCTTGGTACTCGTCAGGAACCTTTCCACGGTTTCCCCCTGTGTTCCCCTCCCCCAATTCTTCAATATGAACTGCATAGGTGTTTTCTTGCTAGTTGTCATGTCATATGGCTCTAATCTTTTAAATAATAACTCAAGTAAATAAAGTTCTAGAATCTTTAATACACCAAGTCAATCATTAACCCACAAGCACTTCACAATTTCCTCACTGCCCTTCGGAAACTTTGTAATCCCATAATTATCATATGTGCGTGTCTGCTAATAGAGTGCTCCCACCACAATCCGGTTTCTTGAGGTTCACAATCCACGAGGCTTGGTGTAGCTGCCCTCTGTGAATGACTGATCATGACAATCCCGGCAATGGGTTGTACGGCCTCTGCTACGGCATCCCCCTAACGGGCTAGCAGAGAGGACCCATGTCCTCACTGGAGTCCTCTGGAGCCCTCTGGTACCTGCTCTCCTGGAGGTCTTGGAAGCAGGAATCTACAGTTTTGAGTCTCAAGCCCCTCTTTGAACGAGCAAAACGCATATAATTAATAACTTCATTTTGATGGTGCTCATTTAGGCCCAATTCTGCCTGAAAGAGAGAAAAGTAATGTAATTGTTAGTCTTGCAGATGTAATAAAGGGACCAACAATGACAACATCCAGGACATCCTGTCGTGGAGACTGCTAGATGTCCACTAAATTCTGCTCTTCCCTTCTTCCCGGGTGCATGGCTGCCCGTCTAGAGGGCATTCCCTTCTTCCCGGGTGCATGGCTGCCCGTCTAGAGGGCATTCCCTTCTTCCCGGGTACATGGCTGCCCGTCTAGAGGGCATTCCCTTCTTCCCGGGTGCATGGCTGCCCATCTAGAGGGCATTCCCCAGCCCTCCTTGCAGTCAGGTGTGGCCACATGACTGCTTCTCAGCAATGGAGGTAAGCGGAAGAGATGAGTGCTATTTCCTAAGCCTGAGCCTTCAGACATGGGGCACACCTTTGCCACACCCTGTTTCTCTGAAACCTGGGGGTTGGGGGAGCAGCAAGATGGGAGGGACCTGTATCTAAACGACGTCGTGGAGCAGCACCAACCCACTTCTCTGAGATGAGCAGTGACATGGCTGTCCAGTGAGAGAGAAATCAACTCCAGTATTCTTTAAGCTACTGTTTTTGGATATCTATTAAAGCACCTTAACCTTACCCTACTTAATACAGCTTTAAAAAATCTATTTGCTTTTGAAATAGCCATTAATTGGTCTTGATTGTAAACCAGGTGAGAGCTTGACAATTCTGTGCTGGAGATTAATGAAGTTCTTTTTCATTTTGTAGCTATTCTGAAAATTAAAGAAGGAAATTGCAAAACTGAACATCTGATGTAGGGCTAAATGAGTCAGAATTACCTTTATTTTAGAATAACTCGGTCTCTCATAGCCTTCTTATGGGAGACAAAGGGCTAACTTCCTAGCCTCTTTGTCAGGCTTACCTCTCACGCTCAGCACACAGGGCTGTCTCCAGTACAGCGGAGGCCGACCCCAAGGTCCTCAGGCATGATCTCCCTCACCACAGCTTTTCCGCATCCACATCCTCACCTCCCCTCGGCAGTCTCAAGTTCCTTAGAACATAAGTCTATAAGGGCAGGACTTTGCCATTTCTGGTTCCCTGAGGAATCCCCAGGACTCCTCACAGTGCCTGGCACACAACAAACGTGTGCCCGACAAACGAACTTAAAGGGTAACTCACAACGAGGCAGATTTCCACCAGGCATTGAAAAACCAAAAACGGAACACCTACTTGAGAAACAATGTCATCTCTTACAGTCACATAAGTATGGGCAAAAATCTCCCACCACTTGCAAATATCTCAAAACAACGTCACAACTTGCTAAAAAAAATCCCCATAAACACAAATCCTCAATCATTCTTCATTGTTTATAGTACCCATTAAATCTGTACTCATAAGCCTTCCAAACTCCCCAAACTCTTTCTCTACCACTGTCTCCCAGGACTCTACTGTAAGAACACTTGACTTTCGTCAGACTGGTCTGCTCCTCAGCCTTGAAGCGTGACTTCACATTGCCCACCTAGACTGTCACTCCCTTTACCCCGATCGTGACTAAAAGTACCTCTCCATTCCTACTCCGGAATCGGAATCCTACCCAGTGGTATGCTGGTAAATGTTTAGCAACATGCTTTCTGGGGATGGGAGGTAGGATATAAAACTCTGATTTGTAGCCCGTGCTGATTTCCTTGGCATAAATACTCCCACCATGACTGATTTCAAGCCACCAACATAATATCACTGAACGCAGAGGTGAGAAGAAATGCACACAGTTGGCTCTCACCAGCCCGTACAAGCATGCTCTAGCTCATCACTGAATTCCTACCCATCCTTCAAGGCCAAACCTGTTTTACCTATTCTGTGAAGCCTCCCAAGATACCCTCAGTAATTCTACTCATGCCTTCCTCCAAAAACTGGCACATATCTCTGCTACTTATCTGGCACTACCACAGGCTGATTACTACCTTGTACTATCAGTTGTCTTTTTTTTTCCTCAGGTGTTGCTCCTCCAACTAGACTAAGCTCGTGAGGGTATGAATCACTTCTTACACCACACTGCTCCTAGTATAGTGCCTTAGGTAGAGTAAGTGGCCGATTCATATCCGTTAATTATTTTCTCTCCTCTCAAGAAGAATTAAGACTGTCCTAAGACCAAGAAAAAAAATTACTGAAACTGAGAAGGATGAACATTAGGACAAAAGACAGCAAAGTTCCTCTAAAATGGATGGGAGTGGAGAAAGGAGGCAGAAATGGGCCAGCTGAGTTCAGCAGCTCAGGAGATGGCATTCACAAACCTGTGCTTCCCCGTCTGCACACACGTACCCTCCATTTACACGCGCCAAATCATTCGAGAAATAAAGGAAGAGGTTGATGTGTGGGATAAGCAGACAGGCACTGGATTAAAAACCAAGTTTAAATCTAGCTATGCGACCATCTGTTACCAACTCACTTAACCTCATTGACACCAGTTTTGCCATCTGTTAAATGAGACAGGTAGATATGATGATCAGCTCTAAGATACTTAGAAACAATGGAGGCATCCAAATAGGGAAATCAGAATTTGTTTAAATTTTATGGCAGAAATATTCTATTAAAATAATAAAAAGAGCTAAAAACATAGAGCAAGAATCCTACCAGAGCATGGCCAAGTCAGTGTCCTGAAATTGTGCCATACACTGAGGGGGAGGGCAGAGTATAAGGAAATGTAATGATAAAAATGAGCACAACCTAATAAAACCTATCATATAATGAGTGTTTAATATTTTAACAGGTACTGTGCTATTTATTTTATATGCATTCTCATTTATCATTTTAACAACCTTAGCATAATTATTATTATCTGCATTTACTAATGAAGAACCTGAGCCTGACTCCAAAGCCTCAGTTGTTAAGCAAACTGACAGAAAGGAATGACAGAAGCTAGAATGGGAACAGATGTCAATTTTGGGGTAAGATTACCATCATCATTTTTTCCTCTTGTTCGTGATACTTTAGGGCAATCAAGAGAATGAGCGGGACCAGCTCTAAGCTCAAGAAGGGTAGGGAATGGTCTGTGGTGTGCACAGTTGTAACCTCAGCTGCAAGAGAGTGCTTGGAACACAGTGTGGGCTAAATAGGAATTCCGGTTGCTGAGGTATTTCAGTGGCCCATTTCGGTGGTGCCCCCAACCCTGGTTTCATCCCTTTTCCCGAACGCTTCAGCACTGCGCACTGTTCTAAGTACGGTTGCTATTTAAGTCGGCATGCTAAATCTGCTGGAGAGATAAATGGGATATGTTTCAGCAGACAAGAAAATGTGGCCTCTTTTGAACAGGCCAAAAGAAATGCCATCCAAGTTTCCTCAGCTGTAAAATGGGGGGCTTGGGTTCTTAAAGTCCCTCTCACATCAGAAAGCTGGATTCGATCACATTCTCCTCCCCGGCCCGTTAACACGTCATTGTTTATGCTGCCAAACGAGGTGGGGGTGGTGTGTGTGTGTGTGTAAAAACTTGGTTTTGGGGGAATCGAACGAGAATCCCGCCCTGCGCCTTCTGCTGGCAGCGAGCTCCCTCCAGCTCTCTCCACCAGCCACCTGCGAGGTGTGACTTGGCCCGGGCACTCCAGGCCGAGGCGAGGAATGAAGCGACGCGGCGGAGCGAAGCAGCTAGGAGAGGGCTTCACCTAGGATTATCCCGGAAGGGCTTCGGCCGAGGTTAACCGAGCCTCTGCATCCTGCGCAGCCTCCCCTTCTCAGGGAGGCCCAACAGCGGCCTCAGATCCGCTGCAGGCCACGCCATCATTCCGGGCCCCCGCTCCGTGTCTCCAGCCGCCGCCGCGGCCCTCTCCTCGGCGCGGTGCAGCGCCAGCGGGCCGGCTACTCACCATGGCGGCAGGCAGGCGTCAGCAGCCCAGGGGAGCGGGAGAACCCAGGCGGAGACTCGCCAGGCCCGGATCACCGAGGGCAGTCGGACCTGGAGGCTGGGGCGCCAGGGCACGTTGTTTAGAAGCCTCCGGTTGCTATTGGGAACGGAGGCACGTGACTCCGGAGCCATGCACTTTTATTGGTCCTCAAGATCACGCGACAGGAAGTGCAGTGTGACTGGCCGACCGCCGCATGCGCGTTGACTGCCAGAGCCAGGAAGTCCCGCCTTTTCGCGCCACGCTGTCTTTGGGGCCGGTCGCCGTTGCTAATGGCAACCAGAGGGCAGTGGCCGCTGGGGGCCCCCCAACCTCCAGCGCGCGGCGGAGTCGCGGAGTCTGGGTTGCTGCGAAGGGCTTGTCCCTCAATTCCCGCGCCTTGGCGGCCCAGAGGGCTGTGGCCTGGACGCTGACTCCCGACCTCTCACCAGTCTCACGTGGCATCAGCTGCGCGGGCCCCAGACTTATTTCTCTTCTCTCCGGGAGTTCCTTCTTGGCCTAGATAGGCCGCCAGCGCCAGCGCTGCCAGGTCCCTGGATAGAGCTTTGAATGATTCTCGCCTCACTCTGTCCCTTTTTCTCTGATATTCCTGGAAAAATCCCTAATATAGCACCTTTTCCCTTAAAAATAATTGCAAACGGAGTCGGTAAAAGAGAGGTGAATTTCAAACTGTTATGCCTAGAATCCCCAGGGAAGCTTGTGGAATAGATGCTTCCCTGGCCTCACCCCCAGAAATTCTGAATCAGGAAGTCTAACTTGGGTCCTTGGAAGCTGCAGTTTTTACTGACACTCCAGGAGTGATCACGGACCACTCTGAAAAACACTGTCCTAGAAGAGGCAAAGGTGGAGGAGGAGATAGATTATTCCGAATGCCGGGGGCTTGGCGCTGGATGGGTGAAAGCACAGGCGGTTAAGTGGGCATTTCAGCAGGCTCAGAGAACAGAAACACGAGCCAGATACAGTCACTGGGGAGGCAGCGAGAAGCTAAAAAGT
Source organism: Equus caballus (assembly GCF_041296265.1). Lineage (NCBI taxonomy): Eukaryota > Metazoa > Chordata > Mammalia > Perissodactyla > Equidae > Equus > Equus caballus. The sequence goes on along the minus strand of NC_091699.1, from coordinate 52,216,612 downwards.
GAGCTTAGCTCGATAGACACTGAAAAGGAGTACAGAGTGGGGAGCTTTCTGGGAATCTGGGAAACTTAAAACTGAGAAGAGAAATTTGGCGTTGGCCCCGACTCATGAACAGGTACCTAACTTAGATAAGGCTTTTTGGATTTTTGTTGATTTTGGCCGCTACGCAGTGCGACTTAAAGTGGATCACAATTGGGACCTAAAAGCCTAGAAAGGATTTTAGAGACCTGGTTCCACCTGTTTGGTTTATGGATGAAGAGACTGAAAGCCAAAGCCACGTGTGCAAGACCTCAGAGGGCTGCGTGCGGGCATCTGACCCTTAAGTCTGTGATGAAACTAATACAAATATGTTTTCAAGAGCAAAACCAGAAAGCAGGTGTGAACTATTCTGGGACACTGGGTCTTAAATCGTATTCTGGTTTCAAGAATTTCATTTTTCTTTTCATTTCTTGCCACATTCATTTTATTCAATGTAAATGATATGCAGAATTATGCACAAAGCTGAGGAGTTATCCGAAGAACTGAGCTCAATACTTTGTAAATTTGAAACTTTCATTGCCAGAACAAAGTGGTAGAAGATAAGTTCTGTAGAATAAAGCTAACTTATGAAGCGATGATGTCTTTAGAAAAGGAAGTACAGCAAGGAAAACCTGTTTGTCAGTTAAACGGTCAACACAGTAAAACGGAAATAATTTAAACGGATAATTTTTAATTCAGACAAAGTAAGAGCTGGAAGGAAATAGTGTTGTCAGATGAAGAAAGGCAGCTCAGAAGAGTAAATCGTCTTGCCCAGTAACAGAAGCACCAGGCCACGTCCGGGATCCAAACCTCATGATTATCGGCAAGAGTTTCTTGATGACTTAGTCCCACCCAAATAGAGCTGACAGGGCTTTCTCTTCCAAATTTATCCCCACCCTTCTGGATGTAAGGCCCCTCACCCTCTGTTTAGAGGAGCTTGTGAGTGTCCCATGACTGTTGAGAAGCAGAGGGACAAGGGGTAGTTCCTCAGTTTGCACTTGGCTCGGCAGAGTCTTGGGGCACAGTCGGGAGTCCTTCACTGGGATAATCCAGGGATGACAGGCAGGCAGCTGCCCTTGGAAGGATCTCAAGCCTCAGGGACGAGATCAGCTGAGAAGTCTCCCCTGTGTGTAGCCTGGAGCCCTCCCAGGCATGGAGGGATGGTCCTCAATGCTCCCCCCCAGCATCACTCCCTCCAAGCTCAGGTAAATTTCTACTTTCTGATGCCATCTCTCACATTTCTGTTCAGTGAGTGTTTGCGGACTTTGACCATAGTTGCCACTGTTTAGTGCCCACTGTGGACTAGACATATTCCATTCCAATAGTTAATCCTCACAACCTTTGGTTCTTTCTCACTACCAGACCTTTGCTGAATTCACATAAAGAGAAGGTCACTTTACTAGGTGTTGTGGATACAAGATGAAGGGATTTTGTAAACATTTTTAAGCCATTTAAGTAAACAAAGTTGTTCATCACTTTGCATTTCTAGGAATCTTAAGTGTATTTTCCCACAGTCAAACTCCTCGTTTGGTATTATTAATGCAGGGGGAGCAAAGCAGTGGGTGAATAATGTGAATATTTCATTTGTGAGTATGTTTGTGGCTTGGGATTTTTAAAGTTGTTCTGAAAAGCTGCATCAGCTAGTTATTTTAATTTAAAATTCTGTTTTAAATCTAAAATCTTCTGTTCCAAGGATTTTATAATATCACTGTTAGCCAATCTACCCAGCTGAGTTGAATATTGTTACATAAGCTGTCTAAACAGTGTCAGCAAATATGAACATGTATTTTGGTCTTACATTGATGAATTTGGCTCAGGAAAAGGCTGAACTTGTGCTTCAGGTTGTTTACTAGCTTGGGTTGATTACCAAAGTAAACAGCTCGAGCTGTGAGGGAGAACAGCTCCACCCTACTTTAGTAGTGAGCTATTTTTTTTTTTTTTAATCGCTGTGACAATTTTAAAAATGTATGTGTGTGTGTCAGTTTGGAAGGACTAGATGAGAGGCATACAGACAAGGCCATTATATATCTTTTAGCATAATTCAACATAAATAAAATGAGGATCAACTCTGTCCTTTTAGGTTATTACAAAATGAGACTCTTATGAGTTTATAAATTACCAGTCAACACTGGGAGCACTAGTTTCGGGGTGTTTACAATGAAGACGAGGAAAAAGGAGGAATGGGAGGTGATCATGGTCTCCTTAGCACTTTTGACAGATTCACTCATTCTGCCACTATTTACAGAGCCCGATTTGTGTGCAAGGTTCTGTGGCCAAGAGTGAGCATCTTGGGGGAGAAGGGGAAGGATTCAGGAGGCCCCACCTTCCCCTACTCTATAGATCTTTGTGTGAGGTTGAGGGGACTAAGGTGAAACTTTCCTTAAGTAAAAAGAGAAAATAACAAAGAAAATGATTGGGTGAAAAATAGCTCAGGCGGTGCACAGAAAAGGCAAGAACCTTGAAGGTGATATGGGAAAGAGGAAAGTTTGAGAAACACTGAACTGGTAGTAGGTGGGCAATGGTTAGGGGAAAATCATTTGGGGGGATTATCTTGAAGAAGGCAGAGCCTTTGGAGTATGGCTTCTCGCATGTAATACTACCAGGGTCCCCTCCAACTTCCCCCACCCTGCCCCGTTACAAGTAAGAAAGTAGCCAAGACTTTAAAATAAAGGGAAGGACCCAGGATTGAAAGTGTCTTTGTAGGAGCTGTGGCATTTGAGTGGGTCTCTAGTGAGCAGGAGGCTATTTTCAGTTCTTCTGCTGTTTGCTCCCTCAGTCGGTTGGTTTCACAATGCTCCAGTGATCGGCAGAGTACTGGAGGGTGCTGACAAATTTTATTAGTGAAATCACTATCACATGCATTAAAGGAGGTCAGGCAAGGAAGTGGTTCACCATAAAATACTACAACCCCCTTTAAGATTGTGTGGATGACAGTAATTTCTTAGCCCAAATGTAGATTAGTTTTACTGATAAATCTCCATACATTAAAACACCCCAAAGGAAACAAACACTAAAGTCATCAAAAAGTGAAGTCTACCTAAAAAAAGTTAGGAATTGGTTGTGAGAAGTACCTTCTTGTGAAGTACAAGAAGACTTTATTGTAAATATGGTGATGTCTGCCGAATGCTTATTCCACACGCTCGTGTGTACAAATGGGTTTGAGTTAGACCCACAAGCTCAGTCCTTCTGTGCAGCGATTGTTCATGGAAAACTGAATGCATGAAAGACACTATGGGAAGGGAACAATGAGCAAGATGTGATTTGTCCCTTTCAAACATGGCCTTATAATCGAGTCAAGGGAAAATGCAAGCTCGCAAAACAATCTCGAAGCAGACAATAAGTAGCATGGGAGTTCAGAGAAGGGAAAGGTCGCCTCTACTGAAGGTGGAGAGGAGACGTTCAGGAGAGTCTTCCCCACGGCAATGGAATTTGGGATAGGTTTTCAAAGGTGTGTGGAAGAGTTGTGGGTGGGCATGATGATTGTGAGGGAAAGAAGGTTGTCCTGAGCAAGGAACCAGAATTTTCATTAGGTGAGGCAGTAGAAGTGGCCAGAGATGTACATTTAGACATGTTTTTATTTCAAGGGTCAAATTTCAAAAAGAGGTATACAATGATGGAGTACCTGTACTAGTGTCTTATTCAGGAATGTGGGCCTTCCTAGATCTGTGATCTTTGCTAAATGTGTACCTGGACTACTGTCAATGTAAAGACGTTCACCAACTGCATCCCATCTTAGAAAATGGAAAACAGACTTAAATTTGCTGAGCAAGTTTTGCTTACAAAGGTGGGGTGGTAGTCCCTTTGGAAAGTCTGAATGGCCCAGTGTAAGCTGTCTTCATGAATGGAAGTTTTCTTAATGGGATGGTTAAATAGAACGAAGGCAAAAGGAAATATCACTCTTAGTCAGTTTGAGCTGTTTACCTTTCCTACTACTACATTTCAAGCTCCTTGAAGGAAGGAATCTTTATTATATGATCAACCTGAGCTCCCCCAGCAAGGGCTGGGCCGTAATAAGCTCTGAGCAATGCTTGAAGAACTGAATTGAAGATAAACAAGAACATTTCAGCAAACATTTGTGAATTCCTGCTGAGTTCCAGACACTGGTTTGTGGGTTGTTTTTGGCCCTGGGCATGCCTTCTCTTGGAAAGTGTATCATATGATGTCAAACACATTCAGCTATCCCTATTTCCCATGTTAAATGTAATTTCTGGATCGTTTATATAACTTTTATAATTATGAGTTTTTGAGAATAAATTGTTTAGTTCTTGTGACTTAATCTTTATGTTTTTATATAACTATGAGTTGAATGCTAGTTGATTAGTTGACTTAATATCACATTTTGAGATATCCCATAAAACAATTACTAATTTAGATTTTGTAGTTTTCTTTTCATATGGTGGGCCCACAATATTTTAGTGTATATTACAGTATATCTGAAATATTGTATTTCAGATGTCAAACATTTTATAGGCCTTAGGCCCTTCGTCTTAAATGCCTATTGGATGTTGGGAGAACAAGGATGATTGAAACAACGTCCCTGCTCTCAAGGTTTCTAACTCTGGAGAAGGAGAGACAGACCCATTAGAAGGTCATGTCCACATAATGTGGTCACCTTTGGGGAAACTAGAGAAGGGGCTCTTAGCTTAATCTAGGGCTTCAAGGAAAGCACTAGGGAAGATCCCTGAACTGAATCTTGAAGGGTTGTTAAGAGTCAGCTGGGAACGCAAGGTACAAAGGGCAGAGGGAACATAACAAACTGAAGCAGCCTGGCGTGAGCTTAAATATTAGGTTAGCATCTACTTTTAGGAGTTAATCTTGCCAAAAATGTCAACGCTTTGCTCAAAATGTTGGTGAATAAGTCACGAGTAGAAAAACAAACCACCTTTAAAGGGAAAAAATAACCCAACCCCACACTAAAAACCAAGGAGATATAAAGATAAGTCACACATCTGGTTTACTGCTACCACTGAGGCTAAGACATCCACCGAAGGCTCTGGTGATAACCTAAGGGGAGCATGTCTTTCCAGGAGTGGAGCGACTCTATTTGGCCCATACTTGATCAGCCTGCAAAGCTTACCCAGTACCGTCAAGTACAGCTAGAGAAAGGTGGTGGGGACAGCTTTGTTCAATCAACCACAAACAAACTTGTGCAAGATAAATTTGAACTGCTAATACTCACAGATTCAATACCTTTAGTAATTCAATTGGAGATAAAAGGTCCCTAATTGTTCTTATCTGATATAATTTGGTCTTATTTAAAAATAGTGAGACCTGAGTGTAAACCAGAAGACAAACCAAACTTTAATATCTGCATGTATAGAACAGAAATAATTTTTCATTTTAAGAGATTTAAAGTAAAGTATGAATTTCTACATTTGATTTTGTGTGAGAGAAACCATTAAAACCATGGGGTTAGTTTTCTACTAGGATCTCTGCTTGTATCCCCATAAGAAGGTTCTGTGTATGTTTGAGAGACTGTCCATATACCCAGTGTATTTTTTACTTAGAATTTAAAATGTATATCCATTTCTTCAAAATGGATATATATTTTTAAACTCTCTGTGATGTGAGTCATTATAGCTGTCATTTAATGCATCCTTACTGTATTTCAGTAACAAATGCTTCATGTTTAAAATGCAATATTTAATTTAATTCTCAAAACAACCCCACAAGATGAGTACTGTGATTACTCTTATTTTTGAAGGGACAAAATAGAGGCTTAGTGAGTGTAGGTAACTTTTGCAAGGTCATGTGGCTAGTTGCTAGAGCAGTGGGGAAAGATGCATATGTAGAGGCCAGCAGCCAGCTGCCTGGTCTCCCAGCCCCTACAGAATGGACAGGCTCAGTCATCTAACTCTCATAGCTCCTGGCAGCACAGCCATGGCGGGGCAGCAGTACACCTTCACCTGGAAGCTCCACATGGACCATTCCATCCTTCTAGCCATCTTCTGATGCCCTGATTCCCAAACTCGCTAATCCACATTCAATCCTTTCAGGGTCCCTAAATTGCTTGTTAGCAATCCTAATCAACACTTACCTTCTCCAGCTTCCTCCGTGCCTTGTGGAATATACATTCTATTGCTTGATGTCTTAAGAGCCTCCGCTTCTTCCTTGGACACTCCTTATCCAAGAGGGAGCTTCCTTCTTCCTACCACTCCTCCCCTCAATGCGCATACCCATGGTGGGACCGGTAGTCATCCTTCATAGTCACTTACTGACTCTTCCCTCAACCACTTTTGTCTCTAGTTACCCACTGCTGCCTGTCTTCCATCAACCATCTTCCACCAACTTCTGGATCATTCACTCATTCAAACATACTCATTGAGGCCTATGACTTCTGTCTTGCCATCCCTCATGATCACCCATCTAGCACCACTTTGTCTTGGCTCTGCCTGCTGCCGCCAGCAACCTTTAGCCCTATTTCACTTTAGCTCCATTGCACTGCTGAAATCTTAAACTCAGAAATGACCCTCTCTGATCATCACTGACTATCTGAACACTGCTTCAGCTCCTTCACTTTCCTTAAACTTTGCCTCTGACCTGATTGTGACCTAACTGTGACCTATTTTCTTCTGCTCCATCATCCCTTCTCCTTGAGTCACTGCTCTTGGTCCTCCACGTCGTCACTCAACCATGAGAAGTTTCTACTTCTCACCAGTTGACTCTCTGTTACAACACCAACTTGATCAATTGCAACCTTAAATCCATCCAGCCATCCATTTTTTCGGTCTTGCTCCCAAGCCAGAAAAGTCACATAATGAACTGTATTGGCTTCATAAAAACTTTTTGAATTTTTTTTTCTATTTTCTCTGAGCTTCACAGCTGCCTAGACATTCAGGGTCAGCTCCTGTTCCACTTCATCCAAGTGGCTGTCTCCTAAAGTTTTCCTAGTCCTCAAGCATTCATCCTTCTTCCTCCTCTTCAATCCCAACAGATGATTCCCCTTCTGCTTTTTTAGGATAAGCTCCCTTGATGCTCCTGCATTTCTGCTCAAAGTGAGTCCTTTCATCATAAGTGAGGAAATACTTAAAGATTATTAACACCCAGTATTGCCTAGGGCACGAGGAGAAAGACCTTAACAATGTAGCTAGGAGGATAAAGTGGTATGGCTTTTTTGGAGGACAAACTGGAAATTAGTTTCAAAACTGAAAAGGCACACACCCTTTGGCCCAGTGATTTGTCTTCACTCGTCAGAATTTATTTAAGAAAAAAAAGAGCGCAAAGAAGTGTGTACAGAGATGTTTACTGTGGCTTTGAGTGGTGAAAATCTTGAGATAGTTTAAATGTTTCTCTTTTGGGGGAATGACTAAATAGATTATGCTGCAATAAAGTGGAATTTTCTGCAGCTGTCAAAAGGAACAAAGAAAACTCCATGTGCATTTACATAGAAAGATGTCCATAATATATAATAAAATGACAAATCAAGTCGGAGAATAGTAGTCATAGTAAGACGGCACTTACTTACTTAGAAATGCACATACAGACAAATTCAGAAAGGCAAAGCAATAAATTTCTTTACCCGGATCCAGGCAGGGGTAATAGATGGCAACAGGCAGGGTTGGTGGGGGGATGGATTTCTATATGTGTCTGTAATTTGAATTTCGTTATTAAGCGGGCACTACTTCTGTAATTTAACGATAGAAAGAGAAAATAAAAGCCGATATGAAAACACCCTTTGTTACATTTGCCATTGTTTTATGTGGTCACCACAATCAAGGCACTGTCCTTCTAAGGGCCGGGCCTCATTTCTGTTCTCTTTAAATAAGAAATGGGGCAGAAATTTCAGGTCACCCAGAGACCTGGATGGAGACTACCCAAGGGAACATCCCCTTTCCTCTTTATTCTTCACTCCGAACGCTGCTGCCAGCATTCAGATGTTTTCACTTTGCTTGCAGCCCTCTGTTGTTAGCTCGCTTCCTTTTTCTCCAGATGGCCGAACAGACCCAGGCCTTCCCCGCTGGAGATGGGGTGGGTGGAGCCAATGGGAGGACTTTGCTTGTTTGCGATTGTTTCCTAATCCCGTTCCTGACCTCTGTTTGAGTGAGCAGGAATGCTTGGCCTTGGTGAGGTCCTGTCAAAATTTCTATCCGATCTGAATTAGGTTCACTGGGCAGGTCCGATGCTGATATTTTAGCAAAATTAAACGGGAAGCTGGCATATGTTTTTGGTCACAAAAATACATCACACGGGAACCTTACACGCATTAGGCTAATTTTCTTTACTGCATTATGGGGCGTCTTTTATGGGAAAGGTGTCTATCAATTTTGGTGTGACTTACTCTGAGAACAATGATTATCACAGTTTATTATTGCCACCTTCCTTCCAGAAATAGAGGACAACATTATTAAACGGATGGTAAGTATCTTGGGGACTACACAGAGACTCTAGGTTCCTGTCTTATCTCTTAGACACCCCTGTCCCTTCTTCTCCTTGTCCTACTGATTCTCAGGAGGAACTCTTGTCCAGGGCCAGCTATGACCCCATCCAAGCCCTTCCACCTCTGCTGGGACCCGACTCCATTACTTATCCCTTCAGACATTTTTTTTAGCTCTTATATCTTCATTTTCTTCCTCTCTTTGATCCTTCCTCAGTTAAAATCATGCTCAAGTCTCCTCCACATTAAAAACGAAAGAGAACTATGACAAATATTAACCCCAAACCAGCCCTGCCTTTGTCCAAATGTTTCCTATAATTGGCTGCCCTAACTTTGTCCTTCTCTCTATCGCTGAACTCCTTGAGAGAGTGCTCCCTGTTGACTGCTCACACTTCACCTGTCAGTTACCCCACAGTCTGGCACTTTCCTTCTCCTCCCTGCTGAAACAGACTTCTCAAAGCCATCAAGTGGTCTGGTTGCTAAATCTAATACCGCATCTCAGTCAGCCTTGCAGCATCTCACAGGATGAACCACCTCCTTCATGACACCTTCCTGGGCTTTTGCTACTCTGCTCTCTCCTTTCTGTCCCTTCCCACTCTCCATGGTTGATTGCTGTTCTGCCCACCCCTGAAAACTGGTGTCCCTTCAAAGTCTCTCCTCAGCTGCTTTGTCTTACCACTGTACTCTCCTTATCTGTGTAATTTCATTCATTCCCAGGGTTTCATCTGTCACATATGAGGATGACCACTAAATCTGCATCTTCAAGGGGCCAGCCCTGTGGCCGAGTGGTTGGAGTTCAATGGGTTCGTGGGTTCGGATCGTGGGCATGACCTACACCACTTGTCAGTCATGTTGTGGCAGCATCCTACATACAAAGTAGAAGATTGGCAGAGATGTTAGCTCAGGGCTAATCCTCCTCAGACAAAAAAAACCCCAAAAAACAAAAAAGGAAATTTGTCAACAGATGTTTGCGTAGGGCAAATCTTCCTCAGGGGGAAAAAAATCTACACCTTCAAGCCATGCTTCTCACTTGCATACCCAACTAATATTTCTAGGAGATTTCTGGTTTTCTCCAATTGGGTGTCCCCAAAGCTACTTAAATTCAACATATGCAAGGAGAACTGATAATCCACCAGTCTGTCTTGGTCCCATTCTATCACCAATCCTTCTATCGCCATCCACCAATAAGATGATCAGGGTCCTCCATGAGTTCTCCTTTCTCTCCTGCTGGTTTTGGTTATCTTGGGATTACATCTCCTGAAATAGCTTTCAAAATCACCACTCCCCTCTTCTTCATTCTAATATTTTCTCCCTGATCCCATTCCTCCTAACTGGAATAATAATAAAAAAATGCAATATCAACAGCAAACAAGCCATAATTCTGACGTGTCTAAAGCACTTGTCAATTTACAGAGCTTTCTCTTACTGGAGTTTAAACTAGCTTCATGGAAAATTGCAGAATTTTGGGTGGGTGGGTCCAAATTGTTGGATATTCTCCTCCTTCCCCATGAAATGAGAGTTCAAAATAAAAATGTAATTGTATCCTGGAAAATCAAAGTGATGGTTCTTGCACACCTGACTTTGTGAATTGAGAAGTATATCAATTACACCAACCTGTAAGTTAATCAAGCCAACAAAATTGCCCAGTGGGCTAAAACTCATATTTAAATATTTAAAGTGAAAGTTAAAAAAACCCAACCCTGCTAGAGATGTTATTGCGCAAATAGGCTGAAAGGCTATTTGATTTTAGTTTTCATTTCTGACATGTAAAAAACAGTGTTTTGTGATTTTTTCAAATTGGTTAATCATAATGATCGTTTTACCAAGGAACTGCTGTTTTAAAAAAAATTCTTTTCAGTTTCATGGAGGAATAATTGGCATACATCACGATACAAGCTTAAGGCATGCAGCGTGATGGTTTGATTTACATATATTGTAAGATAATTGACACAATAGGTTCAGTTAATGCCCACTAATTTTGCATTTTTCTTATGAAATGGATTAAATTAATGTGCCATAATTTTTTTTTAAAAGCCTGTCCAGGGATCTCACACTTTTACGCACTCAATTTTCAGGAAAAAAATACCAGCTAATTTTTGTCCATTTCCAAGAATAAGTATATGAATAGCAGACTAAAAATAAACGCTACTGTATTTGGCTCTTTTACCAACTCTCAGAGTGTGTTGCCAAGAAAAAAACACCTGATGTTTCACAATAAAATTACTTTGTGTTGCTCTTCTGTACTCTGAAAGATCCCATGAGACTTGTGCTTGTAAGTACTTTAGCCAAATATGAATTAGCCCTTCAACATCACCTCCAAAGTCAAGGGACCATCTGGGGGACTCTAGTGTACAGGACCACTGGGGTATACACATGGTGACAGAGAATTATTCAAAGTGACAGGTGAACCAAATAATACACTTGTTTACATTTTCACCTAGTGTTATGGAGATAACTTATTAATACCACTAATATGTTTTTTTTTGTCCTTCATTAAAGTTAAAATCAGATGCCATATTTTGTAAACTGTACTTACATGCTATGTATACTATAATAACAAAAACTAAAAAAAAAATCTTAATTTAAAACAATTAAAAATCAAAGCGAATGGAGAGGAGAAGCTATAGACACGATGGCATTGAAAGTGCCTTTGTCTAGATCCGAAGGAAAAGGACAGCAAACTTTGTTAAATCTGGACTCCTATTTTATCTCATCGCCAAAAACTTGACTGTCTTTACTAAAAGAGCAAATAGTTTCCCTGTAACGTCATCACTGAAAAAATAATTCTAAGAATTGTTGATTTGAATCTTGAGGTTGCAAATATGTGTTCTGGGATGTTTACTATGGAAATCGGTGTTTGCTCACAAAGTTACAAATCGTGGTTTTCCGAGGTGGTTGGTTTGCTTCACCAAACTTGTGACAAACCCACTGACTGGCCTCTAGCAAGCTCTCCGAGAGAGAGGGATGCACTCGGAGGTACTGCTCCTTGTAAGAGTTATTTTACAGGAAAAAGTAAAAATGGCTCTAAGAGTTGAACTTAAAAAGAAAATGCAAGATCTTGCTTCTCTGGACAGTGCGAGTTAATGACGCAACACGCGGGGCAGAAATAGGAACTATTCTCTTCCTGTACTTTTTAAAAATTTGCTAGGCAGAGATAGTTTTTCAACTTTTAATTAACCTAAAATTCTCGTGTACATTTTCTACTTCGCTCACACCCATCAGAAGGTTGTCTTTGCTCTCTGGGCCTCTAATTTATGCTGGTACTTTTATCTTTCACCACCAAAAAATACCAATGGACTAGTTCTCATTTTCAGAGGGCAAAAAGTAATAAATGAATGAATGTGGATCTTTCACAAAGAACAGTACATGCGGTACCTATTAAATAACATAAAGAATTGAAATAAAATTCACTTCCTTTGCGAAAAATAAGAATTTTGGAAACTTGAAATAGAATGATATATTAATTATATACTGGTCACAGAAAATGGCTCTAATAGTCTCTAATGATCACAGCATGATGAATAGCCACTGTTATTTTAGAGGCAAAAAATAAAGATCTAATGTAGATTTTAAAATTTTCACCTACAAGTAATAATTTATTCAAGAAACTGTGCCAAGAGAATGGAAGAAGAGTGTGTGTACATGAGTGTATGTGTGCGCATGTATGTGTGTGCATATGCATGTGGCTATGTGCATGGGCATGTCTATGTGTGTACAAGTGTATGGGCATGTGTGAATGGTTGCATGTGTGTATGTGTATATGCATGTGCACGAATGTGTGTGTGTGTGTTTTTGAAGAGCAGAAATGAAAAAGGAAAGGACTTTGCAATCCTAAGGTAATTCAGATGGTGGATGGGCATTTATCACGAGCTTATCTTAATAAATGCTTTTTGTAGGTGACGAGAACAGTAGCATCAGCAAACTCAAATAATCTACTTTTCAATAATTCTCTTAGGCAGGCAAAGAACTTCTTTGCCTGAAATTAATCTTTTATTATTTTAGATTTTGTCAAAATACTTAGGCCAGGCTCATCTGTTTCAGTAAAAGTTCACTATGAGACTTTCCGTGCACATGGAACATACAAGTCATGTTGAAAATGGATCACAAAGGCCTGATAAAGCTCTAGGGGGGCTGTGGACCGTAGGTCTCTGGTCTCGTAAAGGCTGGCACAACAAGGAAACTCAGCTCGAGAGGTTTACGTAATAGATACGGAGTAGCTGAGCTAGTTACAACACGCGAAGCAGTTTCATCTTTTCCCACCTTAATTTTAAAAACCACTTTTTTTCCTGCTGCCAGGAGATTTTCAGCTTAAATGACCCCCTGCCCCCCAACTTCTGGTCCAGTTCATTGCCAAAAGTTTACTGCTTGGCTGTCATTTGAGCGTATTTCTTCTGGGTCTTTTATTTGGGGTTATTTTTTAGAGAAGATAAGAAACAAAATGCGCCACTATTCAGCACAGGGTCCAAGTACTGGCCTGGCAGGAACGAGCTTCAGGCAGAGAGGCGGCTGCATTTCCGGGAAACCAGAGAGAGGCTGGGGGTAGCATTTATTCCAAACCCGCTTCATCTCAGTACAGATACCCCTTGCGGGTATTGTAGTTATTCTGAAAGAATGCAAAGAAGCAAAAAGGGAAAAAAAAAACAACCCTTCAGAGATCAAAACTTCAGAGGGCAAAAGTTCAAGGGAAGATTTATTTTTAATGTTAAAAGGGAAGATGGCTTGTGAGCAAAATCAAGAACACTGATTAAAATGCAAAAGCTCAGAAAGCCCAGAAGTGCTATTTGGTTTGCTGAGTGTTTGTTTTTTCTGAGCCAGAAGCCAGTCAAACACATCTGCCTTAATTCCTGAAAGGTCTGTCCAACTGGCTCTAGTCTCAGATAAAAACCGTTTACTACAGCTCCAACACGTGCAGAGGAGGGGGCAGAGGCTATTTTAAAAAGTCCTGTGAGTAGGTTGACCCTCCCAATGAGTGAATTGTATTTGCAAAGGGGTGTGTGTGTGTGTTGTCAAGCCTGCTTATTTGCAGATACACGCAGATGAGTAAGACCCTAGGTGAGATGGTAACCCAGCGCTACTGGATTTTCTTACAAGCTGCAGCATACGACTGATTGAAGTCTACCCCTTTCTCAGGCTTCACCAACTACACCTCTCCGTGGAACTTAGGGGAAGAATTTACTCACTTTCTACCTAAAAAGGAAATCTATTTGTAGAAGCTAAAAGCTGTGAGGGACATTCATATCATTTATTAGAAACCCATCTTGGAGGCAACTGAGATCCAAAACAGCCATGTGGCTTGCTAAGGTACCAAGCCACCATCAAAGCATCGTGTTTCCTATCTGGCAGTTATTATCAGTTTCATTTCTTTCTTTCTTTTCTTTCTTTTTTTTTTTTTTTTTGTGAGGAAGATTGTCCCTGAGCTAACATCTGTTGCCAATCTTCCTCTTTTTGCTTGAGGAAGATTGTCCCTGAGCTAACATCCATGCCAATCTTCCTCTAGTTTGTATGTGGGATGCCATCACAGCATGGCTTGATGAGCGGTGTATAGGTCCAGACCCAGAATCCGAACCTGCGAACCCCAGGCCACTGAAGTGGAGTGCGTGAACTTAACTGCTATACCACTGGGTAGGCCCCAGCATTATCATTTTATGGAGTTCATTTTTCCTGAAAGAATAAAAATTATTTATACCCAGTTAAGGACTTTTCATAATCAAGTTCATTTATTTGTTCATCAAATGTATATTGAGACTTGATAGATATATATGTCAGGCACTGTCTTAGGCTCTGGGGGTCACACTGGTGAGGAAAACAGATACGGTCTCTGCTCTTGTGAGGTAAAGTGAGTCTTACAACTGTGTGAATTGGTTCTAAAATTCTGTTCTTCCTTTGGAGAAACTTACAGATGACTTGCAGCCTGTGCATCCTCCATTTGGAACTGCTGGGACGTGTGCAGCAGCCTGGGGGAACGCTCCAGCCTTTGCTGAAGGAGAACGAAGCACCGTCATGCACCGGGTGAGGAGCAGAGATGTGGTGGCCTCTCTGCAGACGGATCTGCTCCCCAGAGAAGGGGCCAGGAGTGACACAGAACAGCACAATCAAAACGCAGACCTGCAGACCATGGAGGGTGTTGAGGAGAGGGGATTCTGCATACATGCCCCCCTCAACAGTTATTTTAACAACAACAACAACAACAACAATGCCTGGTCTCCGCATCATTTCTCCCACAAACCGTGGTGGGGAAACCATGATGGACTGAGGGGGCCGTCTGAGACTGGGCTCTGATGCTCTTGTTTCTACTATCTGTTATGTGAGGAAGAAAGAGAGCTTAGACTGGGTTCTTGCTGCACGTTAAGAAAAAAAATTTAAGTTGCCTATTGTGGCTTGGAAGCATCTTCAAGCATGGGTCAATCAACTAGCTCTTGACCTTGAATATGGGTACATCCATGCTGCATTAGTAGCAACACATCTAAACTGCTGGCAGTCAGTGAGCATAACCAGCACAGCTTGCAGCCTTCGTTCAGGTGCATGTTTGGAATTCTCCCACATGGTGAAGATGAGGAGAGAACACGAATGAGAATGAGAATGATAACAATAATGTATTAGATTATCTTGCTGTTGTTCTCTTAGAAAGTAGTGCTTCCTCTTTCCAATGTGTGAAGGCTATATTTAGAACCACTCTTGTTTTGAAACTTGGTTTTAAATTAAACTCAGTTTTGGCTGCGTTGGGTTCTGATGAAAACAGTATTATCATGGGAGCCAAGAAAAATTCAGTAAAAACACATCCATTGAATATATGAAAAGTTATGAGTCTATAATGATATTCAAAAAGGAGAAAGTCAGAAGAAACTCCTTTGAGGCTGCTAGTACCAATTCTTTATTTGGAAACTGTGTAATTAAAGAGAAAATACATTTACTGTCTTTCCAGTAGGAACTTTATTTCAGGGTAACCAAATAGCTCCAGTTGATGAGATAAAATTATTTAACAGAAGAATGCCAGCTAGATGTAGAAGGATGATAGAAAATCATAATCTAGGGGCTGACCCAGTGGTGTAGTGGTTAAGTTCACACACTGTACTTTGGCGGCCCAGGGTTTGTGGGTTTGGATCTTGGGTGTGGACCTGCACACCGCTCATCAAGCCATGCTGTGGTGGGATCCCACATACAAAATAGAGGAAGGTTGGCACAGATGTTAGCTCAGGGACAATCTTCCTTACACACAAAAAAGAAAATCATAATCTTGCAATTCCAATGAGAATGCAGACCCAAGAAAGGACTACCAACTTGTGTTAAAGATATTAGGTGAATGGTCAATGGGACCTGGACATTCATATGGAACCAAAGTAACACCACAACGATATGGTTCTGGTCATCAGGAGAAAAACATAATTGTACAACAGATGGATCAGACTGCCATCACCCTAACCCTAATGGCTGATCTTAGCCTCAGAAATGATGGGACAACCAGATATTACACGTCTTCAGGTGTCATGCCTTCTGGTGTCACAGCATCACCTGAGATGCAGTCTAACCAAAGATATTTACCTGGGATCTAATCAACCTGTAGATGTAACTTCTGGAAAATACATGGGAGAGAGGAACAAGAAAAATGATACCACGAGGCAGGGGGGTTTTATACGTCTAGTGGCTACAATAAGAAGATTCCATGAAGGAAGAGACTAGAGGCTAGAATAAAAGACACTGAGGGCATGTAACAACCAGGTGCAAGGAGTGGTCTGGGACTGGTTCCTGGTTTGGACAAAAAGGCTATAAAGGACATTTTGAGGAACATTTGGGGAATTTGACTCTATACTGGCTATTAGATGATGTTAAAGAATGATTATTAATTTTAGGTATGATAGTGTTATTTTTTGCCACATAGGGAAGTGTTACTTTTTAGAAATGCATTTTGAGGTATTTAAGGATAATGTCATGATGTCTCCAATTTATTCTTTGCAGATGACACACAGTGGGATGTTCTGTGTGAAATAGACTGTGTCATTCATGTCCCCTATGGAATGGCTGAACATACCTAGACTTTTAACCAACCACACTTTCAGAGATTAGGAAGTAAAGTGTAATTATTAGATTATACATGTGTAATTATCAGTAATGTGCTATCAGATATGAGTAAAAATTCTGTACATTTTCTAAAGATTAAAGTCTTTAAAGTGAGTAAAGTGAAAAAGAGTAGCAGAAAACAGTTCAAAATAATGGGGCAGGCATTACCATAAGACAATAAGTAAAAAAAAATTCAAGACCTGATAACTAACTTAATTTTAATATTGCCACCAGAATCTAATTTCCACTGATCACAATTTATGATTTTTATAACTTTTCTTCGCTAAGTACTACTCAAAATCTTCGTCTACTAGTAAAAATTGATCCACTATAACGGAATAGTTAGATAAATTATGGTATGTCCATATCTGAAATATTGTGAAGTCATTAACAGATGAGATTTGGATTTAATTTAACTTTTGGATTAATATTTAATAACATGAAAACATGTTTATGGTATAATGTTAAGTGCAGGATATATAATGGTCTCACATATGGTCCCAATTTTATGTAACTGTAAATGATTTAGCCCCCAGAGAATGGCTGAGAGAGGGATAAGGAGGTGCCATCTAACGCAGTCCCGGTAGCTTTGTGACCGCCAAAAGAAAATAAGAGGAAAAACACGGTAGAGGAGACAGCAGAAAATTGTAGAGCTCTCCAGGCATGGATTATATCATTGTCTGTTTTAAACAAGAGAGTAGTTTCTCTCTCCATATTGGGTAGATGTGGTAAATTTTCTGACATGATAAAAAGAAACCTCTAATTTTATTCCCCTCCAAAACTGAAAGTTGAAGAGTTGAAGCCCTTTTGCCCTTTTCAGAATGACTAAACTGCATGAGCCTCCTCACCAAGTGCCGGAGCAGACGGTAGACCGGAAAAGGCAGTTCTGCTCCCAGAGACATGGGAGAGGCACACACGGAACGTGATGGCAGAGCCGTGTAAACCTTATGGTCGCCCATCACATTGTCATGGAATATTGTCTCCCTCTCTGGAAGGGCGGTCGAGCCTGTGGTGCGACCAGGAGCCTGGGATCAACCGAAGGAAATGCGATCCTTTCTCATGGGCAGCATTTCCTCAGTGAGGGGGAGAACAAGGACCTTCATCAAGTGTCATGTTAATTTAAAATTTTGAAGAAAGCTGCTTCTTCATGGGATGGGTAAATAAAATTCTAACCATGTTAAACATCACTTTCTCCCCTGATTATTGAAGTAGGATACTCAGCAGCAGTTCAGGAGGTGGGGGTAGAGCTCCAGGCAAGGCAAGCTCTCCAGGTCTCACTGTGCAGAGAGTAAGCCAGAGCCAGAGGCATCACAGAACCCGACGTACAGACACGCACATGCATGTGCATGCAAACACACACATGTGCACACACATGCAAAGGAAAGCCTCTGGATGAACACACACCAAACGTTTAATAATAAATATGTATGAGGAACTAGGAAAGGAACGGAAGAAAATGAAACTTTAGCTTTTCTTACTCTATGTATTGCCTAATTTTTCGTATTTTCTTTTTACAGCAGCAAATATTCATTTATTTTATGTAACTTTTAAAAAGAAGGCAATATGAACTCACACACTCCTGGTAGAAATGTAAAAACAATAGTTACTTGAAAACGGTTTGGCAGTTCCTTAAAAATTAAACTTAGAGTGACCACATGACCCAGCCATTCCACTCCAAGGTGTTTACCTAAGAGAAAAAGAAATACATGTGTGTGTAAAGGCATGGATGTTTGGAGAAGCATTATTTGTAATAGCCAAAAGCTGAAAGCAACCAAAATGTTCACCAGATGCAGAACGGTAACAGACTGTGGGACAGCCAGATAATTACTCAGCAATAATAAGGAACAACTATTGATACACACAACAACTTGGGTGAATCTCAAAATAGTGATGCTGAGTGAAAGAAGCCAAATAAAAAAGAGTACATGGTATATATTTCAATTTATATAAAATTCTAGAAATGCAAACCAAACTACAGGGACAGAAAGCAAATTGGTGGTTGAATGGGGAGTAGAGGTAGGGGGAGAGGAAAGGATTACAAAGGGGCACAGGAAGCTTCTGGAGGTGATGGCTATGCTCACTATGGTCACTGTTGTGATGTCTCACTGCTGTGTACTGTATCGAAGTTTATCCAGTTGCATGTTTTAATAGGCATGGTTCATTGTGCACCAATTATACCTCAATGAATCTGTGGGAAAAAAAGTAATACATGTTTATTATAGAAAATTTGGAAATTCCGTACGAATGAAGAAGAAAAATAAATAGCACCTTTACTCCCTTGAGAGACCACTGCTGACATTTTGGGGTCTTTTTCTTCCAAGAAGTTTTCATACCCACCAGCCTGTATGTTCTACAAGGACAAGTCTGCCAGATGTGCCGGCTGTATTCCCAGCCCTCTGCCAGAAAAGCAAGTGCTCCGTAACTATTTTGAATCAATAAATGAATGTGTAAATACCATACCCTCTTTATTGCATATTATGTCATTAGAATTTTTCATGTCACTAAAAATTCTTTGAAAATATATTTGTGGCTGCACACCCTTCCACTGTCTGGATCTACAGTAATTGATTTTAGACTTGGTTGTTTACAATTTTTTAATATAATCAATAGCACCGTGATATTCAGCTTTGTGTATAAACCCTTGGGTATATCATGGAAGACTTGTGGCTATGACCGGGCAATTCCAAAACAATGAATGGATCCAATTAAGCAGGTTAACAACTTAATTTTACATCGTGCAGATAAAAATAAGATAGTTAAATTTTCCATCATTTAAATCCATTTGTTAATTAACTTCTCTTTCCCTCAGTTTCCTCTTTTGTAAAATGGGAGTAATAGTAGTCTCCACATCTCAAGGTGGTGGTGAGGATTAATGGAGACAATGCCAAAGGAGAACTTGCAACATCCTGGGCAGGGAGCAAATTGTAATGACGGGTACTTATGGGCCATTCTTGTGCCAGAATTGCCCATGGCTCCCTCTAAATTCCCTCAATTCAAAAACCTTTTCTTGTGATCTGCCAGTTTGAATCTATGCGTCGGCCTGGCTTGAAGAATCTTTTGAGTGGGTTGGAATTAAATACTAAGCACTGGGGTTTACATTGTTCCTAGTTAAACCTCCTTAGAATACTCATCAGAGCCAAAGATAAATGTTGGCCCAATGGAGTGGATTCCAAGTTCTGGCCCTGGATAGTTCTGGTGATCAGAAGGATTCAGAGGAGCAATTTTCTCTCCAGTGGATTTTCCCCAGCTTTCTGCTGAATTTCAGGGTTGAGTGAGTGAAACTTGGTTGAAACCACGAGCTTCATATAGTTGTGGTAGCAAACCATAAATCATTCAGGGTTTCTTAAGAAGCTCTGTAAACCTTAGAAAATCAAGATGACTTTTAACAGAGCTGTTTGATTTAATAGTTTTGGAGTGGATTTTCAGCCAAGTTCTGGTTCCAGATTCTCAGCATCTAGCAGAAATGTTTAGTGAGTTAAACACACACACACACACACACACACACACACACACACAACAGCTTTTGTTCATTTAGATTAACAAAAGAAGGTGAATATGTAACTATACATTGACTCAGAATTTCTGCAAAAATCCCTTTATTTAAATGCTAACCTCCCATTTTATAGCTAAGGAAACTGAGACTGAGTGATGTGCTCAACCCCTGCTTAATAAGTGGTGAGAGGGATAAATCCAGCTCTCGCTGAATCCAAAGTAAGCATAGAATTTATATAATATAAAGTAATAATTACAGCCACCATTTTCCCTGCACACCACAGCGTACAAGGCCTGTCAGGTGCACTCTCTCTTCGGGCCCTGACAACCCTTCTCTGTTCGAGAGGCTCTGATGACGCAAGGCTTCTCCCCGCATCTCCCAAACTTGACATCGTGCTACTCAGTGTGCGGTACTGGTTCAGCAGCACGGGCATCGCCTGGAAGCCTGTTAGAGATGCAGACTCTCAGGCTCCATGCAGACCCGCTGACTCAGAATCCATATTTTAGCAAGATCACCAGGTGACTTGTAGGCCCATCAAAGTTTGAAAAGCACTGCCATCAAGTCAGCCATCAAATGTACACATCATGGCCAGAGCGGAGCTACACAGAGTCACTGAGAAGACACAGAGTGGGCCCCAGGCCAGCAGTCTTGTGTGACACTGACTGAAGAGCTAAAGAAAGCACGTGTGCATTGAAACGGGCTGGTCAGGCAGGGAGGCATGGAGAAGGGAGTGTTACACAGGTGACCGTGACAGGCAATCCCAGCATTGCTCGCGGATCGAGGGGTTTGGCTAAAGGCCAGTGGCAAGGTCAGCCCTGCTGTGTGAGGGATGCATTAGGCAGCCATGCCCGCTGACATGGTATGTTTGTCAGGGGAGACCCTCAAGATCATAGGATGGGCAGACTGCAATCCATTTTTATTGTCCAAGCTTCATGAGGACCTTCCTGGAAGACAGGGCAAAGAAGAGGCCATGTCTGTGGTATCAGTTTAAAGTTCCTCTTCATTTACACATCATGTTTTTTTTACTTCTTTATGTTTCTCTTGGAGAATGTGGTCACTGTACCAGATCAAGTAAGTGGCTGGATGTTACCCTGTGCTGACAAGTTCTGTCCTCCTCTGGGAGGGAACAGAGCCATAAAAAGAAGCATATCTCCTCTGGGCCACCTCGAATTTTTAAGAAATGTGGCCAACTCTGAGCCTACAATTGCTCGCCTCATCGGGGAGCCCCTCCTTTGTGGAAAGTGGCTGGAAGCAGCGTGGGTAGTGTCTGGAGGGGGCTTGGCACGGCTTTGGCAGGGAATGAAGACCCCAGGAAAGCTTTGATTTTGGTGCCCTAAAATCTTCATCTCATTGAAATAAAAAGGAATTCAGCTATGTCTGATCCAGAGAGGAAAGTTCACCCCAAAGTCTGGGAGAACCTAAGATGACATTTACATCATCTTCTAACCTCTCGTCTAAAGCCATTTCCTCTAGCCTTGTCATTTGGCTTCTTCAGTGGGTCTGCCCATGGAGAGAGAGGGAGAGTGGTTATGCCAAGAAAAGTATTTGAGTCCCTGTGACATCTGGTTTTACATTTTCCTCCAAATCTCCATGTCTCCCCATCATATAATGTTGTCTCATTAAATGGAGTATAGATCAGAAGGTCGTAAGGAAGACGTTCCTGAGGTAACTTCTGTCAGATCAGCAGCCTTCTAGGCCTCTCCCCATCTCCCCGGTGCCTGCTCTGAAGCTCAGGCTGGTGGGAGGGACAGGGCAGCATGATACAAAGGTGCCTGTGAGGCCACATGGGGAGCTGTGTGGTTTGGGGTCAGGAAACCAGGTGCCTGGCTGTCAGGCTACACCCACAGACCCAGGCACCACCACCACGTCAGGTGTCTCTTGGTTTTGGCAGCTCTGAAATTATGAGTTGACAATCAGATGGCACGGAAGCCTGGAAACAAAGCTATCAGCTAATCAGAAAGGCCTGCTTGGATGTGGTTTAGACATCCTGAAAGTTAGCACAATGTGGCATGGGGTGGAAATTGCTATGCCCAGGATGAGTGATGGTATGTGTGTGTGTGTGTTATGTGTGTGTGTGTGTATATGTGTGTTTGTGGTTGAACCTACAGAGGATCTATCTTTGCTCTTAACTATCAGACGAACAATGAGAGATCTGGACAAATGGGATGGTTTTATAGTAACTTTCTAAAAAGAAGTAGTCATATACTTGCACAAATACAAGTCTACTTAACATTCAAGAGAAGTTACACGTTTTTTATGTATTTAACAGATAGAAACACTTTTATTAGAATCCTAAAATGTTTAACGTTAATTACACAATTATGCAATTTATTCCTGAATATACTCTCATAGTAGAATATTCAATGATTACCACCAACCCCTGACTTCTTCCTGGAGATAAGCAGTGTGGTCATTTGGGTATAAATCTCTCTAAAGTCTTTTCTCTGCTATTATAAATGTGCATTTGTGGCTAGACAGATAATGTCATTTGGTTGTTTCCATCAGAAATACCATTATGTTGAATATATCATCTACAATTTGCTTTGTTCATTTAGGGAAATACCCCGGAAATCTTTTCCTGTTAGTTCACATAGATCCACCTCATTCTTTTTCACTGCTGCATAGTATTTCATAGATTGGATATACCATCCTTTATGAAATCATCGTCTTATTAATGGACATGTAAGTTCTTTTCCTTTTTCACCGACACAAGCACCATTGTTGCCATACCTCCTTGAGGGTATACATGAATATTCTCTAAAGGGAATACTATTGGAAAATGTTTGCGACATAGGGATGCAAGCCTTATATGTTAACAGATCCTGCCATCATCCCCTCCCAAAGTGGCTGAACCAGTTCAGACACTCTCAGGAGTGTGAGAGTTCCTGGTTCCTCACCCCAATGTCCAATTTCAAACCCGTAAAGATTTGTCTATTGAAGGGTGAAAATCTTGTTTAACGTGCGTTTCACTGATGACTAGTTAGAGCATCTTTTCAGATGTTTTTCTTCCCCCATCTGGGTACCGCCTCTTCATACTTCTGCAGATTTAAAAATTGGAGTTACTCGTCTTTTTCTTTTGAGTTTGTAGGAGCAGAACTTCTAAGAGAAACTGCAAAAAGCAAGTAGTAACAGCCAGTTTTCTTTATTTCAGAAAGTCATAAAAGCATCTGCTTGCAGAGAAATGGAGAAAAAAAGCCTGTGGTGTGTGTATGTGATGTTTTTTCCATAGCGTGACTTTAACGCCCACACACCTTTAGTAAATGGAGTGAAGCCCCCGAAAATTGCAGCAGCAAAGATGAAAGACAAAGAAAGGAAAAGTAGTTCCACCAGATGCTTAGTAACAAGAAGGGCCATCTCCAGCCAACAGCTGAAATCTGGCTTTCCTATTCTGCAGAAGGCTTGGTTTGCAATCCCAGGTCAACTCATTCCTGTAGAAATCTTTCCTACAGTGGGAGCTTAGGATCTGAGCTCGCTCTCATTGGTTGCTCATCAAGAAGTGATGTAAGTCTGTAGCCCTCGTCTGGGGTTATCTGAAGGGCTCATCGCTCATGGTAGTGACAGAGACAGGGGAGCAGCCAGGTGGTGGCACGGAGTGGCAGGCCCAGGCTCACTGACTCATCTTCAACCACAAGGGAACTTATCTCCACAGGGCATCTTCCTGGGTGACGGCTGAAGTCTGGGGGCTTGAGAGCATGGGCACGTATGGGCTGCAGAGGAGCCGAGAAGGAAGGGGGCAGGAGAACCGTCTGTCTGTAGTTGGCGGAGAGCCGTCAACTTTGTAATTGATTCTGACGTGTATGCGGATGAGGCCATGGAGCAAACACAAGGATAAACCTCAAAGATGGGGTGTGGTATGGAGCAAAGAGCGGGATATGTGTGATATAATCCCTTTAACCCTCTGTTTTAAAATACTGTCTAAAAAGATTTGACAGGGAAGGGCTCCAGCCATTTTTAGAAAACAGGCTTGGAGTAGGTTGTGTTTCCATCCTTTGTGAAAGTGGCTGGGAAGCCGAAGCTATCACTGAGATGCTCCTGGGGAGCCCAGGCGAGATTTGTAACCAACCAACCCAGCAGTAGAACAGGGGATGGTTTGGTGAGCAGCAGGCCCCCTGGAGGGCTTGTTAAAGCACACATTGCTGGGCCTGTGCCCAGAGTTTCTGATTCCATGGGTCTGAGGCACCCCACGGCTCTCACAAAGGTGCAGGTGATGCTGCTGCGGCCACTGCTAGTCTGGGGAACAGACTTTGAGAACCACTGGACTAGAGATAAGTTGCCAGAGAAACCTTTAATTGGAGAAAAAACAGATGCTGGGAGGTGTTGAAGACGGTTTGTGGCTGTGGTCTCTTCTCAGGTTGCTGGGGGAGGGGAGTACAGAGAGTCAGAGAAAACTCTGAGAAGTGCTCTAATGGCAAAGTCTGCAGATGGCAGATGAGGGACCACCTCTGTCCAGGGAGCTTCTAGAGGCAAGTGAGACTGAAGTCCTGGGTGGTACTAGCTGTGATGTCTTAGAAAGGTCCCCTAGTCAAAGCTGAGGGCCAGAGCCAGGATTAGATTAAGTTGTGAGGGAGAATAAATATTAGTGAGAAAGGGACCGCATTCTACCCAGGTATTTATTCTTTTAACCATTAAAAACTTGTAAAATTAAAGTAATAAATAACATGCACATGGCTAAGTAAAGGAATAATACTTTGAAGGCTTAAGACAAGAAATTCCTAGCTCTTTTTTTCCCCACTCTCAGTTCCATCCCCCAAACCAACTTTTCAGTGCTTCTCAAACTTTACTGAGTACACACATCCCTTGGGGGTCTTGTGACATGCAGATTTGACTCACTGGGTCTGGGGCTGGCCTGAGATTCTGCATTTCTGACAAACTCCCGGGTGATACTGCTGTTGGTCTGCGGACCACACTTTGTATTGGAAGTTTTTAAATCATTCTTTGAGCTGTATGTTTTGGTAATCCATCTTAGACATTATTCACCTACTTCTTGTTATAATATATGAAGATTTCGTTCCCACATCAGCCTCACTTACTTTCCCATCTTTACAATATCATTTTATTTAGAATTTTTATCAAGACCAAGTAGTGAACTGTTATTATATTTCACTTCTTACACAGCCTTTTGTTTTTCCTGGAGTTTTGAATTATCTTTCTTTTCTTCCCACAATGTCTTGCTCAAAATAATCCTCTTTTTCTCCTCCAGAAGTTCACCATAACAGCTATTCTATGAAATACTCTTTTCTCTGGAAGACGTCCCTACACCCACTCACTTAATCCTTCCCCAAATTCAAACAAAAACAAACCATTCCTGCCTATGAGCATTCCCCAAGCCATTTACTCCTCCTAGAATACCATTGCCTCTGTCCTACAATCTTCTCACCATAGGTTTACATGCAACCTGTTGAAGTATTACTCATTGCTCAAATCGTAACACAAGCTTCTGAAGCCATTTAGCTTCTCTGCTCCCCTCAGTAGAGATGTCTCCTTCTGCTTCCTTTTATCTTTTTCCTTCATTGTGCATGTATGTGCACACACACACACACCTATGTGTATGTACATATACGTATGAATGTATCTACATATTTACCTCATGAAGTTTCTTATTCTGTCTTATATTAATTGTTTGGTATTTGCTTTATCTTACGCAGTGGATGGTAACCTTGTCCGTTCATGGATTCTACAGGTGTTTATCAAGGGCTCACCACATGCTGGACGTGTTTCTACCCTTCTCTCTCCAGCTCCTCCCCCTTTCTTATTAGCATTCTCCTCTGTCTTCATTCTTCATTGTAATCCTTTTTCTTCCTCCTCTCTCCCACATCCCTACTTTAGGAGGCATCTTTCTCTAAGGAACCAAAACTATTTCATGAAAATGGCCACTGAAAAAAGGCTTTTGGCAGCCATTTGGGGCCACTGGGGTGGAGGGAGGCAAAGGGATGAGCATTTTGATGCTATGCTTGTGTTGCATTGCTCTCCTGTGCACCTGCTGTCTTCTGTTTAATACATGTCTGTCTAGTAGGTCTGTGTGCAGGGTGTGGCCCTTTTGCTACGGGGATTGTGTCTTGTATACAACTTCTTCTTAGGGGAGGCTCTTTCCTGTCTCTTGGAATGGCTCTTCCTTTTCATACTTCAGCATAAATGTCACCTCCTCAGAGAGGCCTTCCCTCTCCCCTCCTCTGAAGCAGCTCCATCCTCTCCCTTCCCTTAACTCTCTATCACATCACCCTGCGTGGTAGGTTAATTTCACTGATGTCCCCAATTAACAGTCCCCCTCTATCCACTCCTTTTCAAATGGACTTGGCAGCTCTTCCCATCAAGAGGTGGAGTCTGTTTCCCCACTCCTTGAATCCGGGCTGACCCGTGCCTTGCTTTGACCAAAAGAATGTGACAGAAGTGACAGTGAGCCAGTTCTGAGCCCAGAGCCTTGAGAGGCCTTGTGTACTTCTGCTCTCTCTTGGAACCTTACCATCACCATGTGTACAAACCTCGGCCAGCCAACTGGAGAATGGGAGACCATGTGGACCAGAGCAAAGGCCATGTGAGAAAGCCAGCCCCTCGCCAACTTGTTAGGTGACCACAGACACCTGAGCAGACCCAGCTGCGGTCAGCTGAGGCTGGTTGAGACCAGAAGAACTTCCCAGCTGAAACCAGCTTAAATGGCAACTTACAGAATCATGAGCTAAATAATGATCATTGTTTGAAGTCACTACATTGTGGAGTGGGTTGTTATGCAGCAACAGGCAAGGGGTGCAGCCTGCTTGTCTCCTTTAGAGCACGCATCACTTATCTCACTTTATGTTGTTTGTTTCCTGTCTCTCTGCACTTGAATGTGAGCTCTGTGGGAGTTGCCCCTTGCCTGTTTTGTCTCCTACTGGATTCCCTGTACCTAGAATACCGTCTGGCTATAGTAGGTACTAAATCAGTTTTGGGTAAATGAATGAACGAACGAACACGCTATTTGCAAATGCTGACTGTGTTGCTGTGTATCTGGGGGAAACCCAGCAACTGAGGCAAAGGGAGAGGAGCAGAATTTTGAATTAGGCCTGGATGCAAATCTTGATCCACCACTTATCAGCTGTGTGACCTTGGGCAAATCCCTTGACTTCTATGAGTTTCAATTTTATTATCTGTACAATATAAATATGAAAATAATATCTATCTCCCATGGTGGTGGTAAGGATTAAATGTGTAAAAATTATTTTGCAAATTGTAAAATATCGTACTGATGATATTTTGTTGTTTTTAGTGTGACTCAGAGAAGAAGGCTTTTTATTCTTCTACTTTTTGATTCTCTGGGTGAAGAAAAGCTTTAGTGTAAAAATTTAAATTTGTGGAACAAAATGTCTCCTTGGAGGATGCGTATCGTAGGCAGGAAGGGGAAGAGAAAAGAGAATGGCCTTTGCAATCAGCCACACTTGGATTTGAATCCCGGCTACCACTCACTCTGTGATCTTAGGCAGTTCAGTTAGCTGCTGCTCAAAGACGGTTTCCTCATCTTCAGAAAGGACACACTCTCTATCTTATAGTTATTATGGGGTTTAAATGAGATGATGTTTGTAAAGCTCCTGGCACAAAATGGGTGCTCAGGACATTTATTTATCCTCTCTATCCCTGGAGAAGAGTGGGGATCACAGTCAAGAGGAAGTCTCAGCTGCTGACCCTCAGGAACAGGAGAGAAAGCCGTAGCAAGGGGCTTTGGAAGCATGAGGTATAAAGATTGTCAGAAAGGAGGCCCCAGGGCGCAAGCCTGTAAATGTGCTGGATTTGAATCATGTTCCCGCATTGTCATTTACTGAAGTTCTCTGTGTTTAGAAATGAAATCTTTTAACAAAACAAGGACAGCGTTGTTGCTTTGGCACCTCCTGAGTGCCGAACTCTCAGATAGCAACTCTGACAGCAACCCTGGGGAATAGCTGTTAATGTCCTGTTTTACAAAAGAGGAAACAGGCTCTGCAACAGAGGCCACCGTGTAGGTAAGTGCAGAATTGGACAGACCCCAGATATCACCACGACATCATGACGACACCCTTAATAGAAAGTACCGCTCAGGAGCACGTGCTGAGCGCCAGATCCCCGGCATGGCTCTTCCCCATGTTACCCCTTTGTGCCCTCACAGCAACCCTTTGAGGGGGTGCCATCCCCACATCTTACAGGTAGGGAAAGTGCCTTGCCCAGGGTCACACAGGAAGTGGCAGTCATCCAGCACGTTCTGCCCAACTGGACCTTTCACTCTCTTCCTTGGCCATTCCCGGGGTGGGGGGGAAAGTTTGAGAAACTGGGTAGATAGTAGGAGGCTTAAACCAGACAGAGAAATGAGATCAATGTCGGAGGCCAACAGAAAGGAAGGACGGGCCGTCTCAGAGGTAGAGGCAAGACTGAGCAGTGGAAGGGGGACTGTGGCCCGGCCTCTCCTCAGAGCCCCCTGGATCCACGCAGCAGAGGTAGAAGCCAAGACAGCAGTTGCCTCCCTCTCTGTCATCACAAACACAAGGGGCAAAGGTTCAGCAAGACATGTCAGAGAAAGGGAAAAGAATGGGGGTCCCAACTCCGACAGCCTGAGATATACCGAATAAAATGCTTGACGCTACTGAAAAATGAATTCCCAGTTTAAAAAATAGGAAGTAGACATCTTTGCTGCAGGACTTCTCAGAACCTTCGATATGCTGCTTTGACTGTTTTCAAAGAATTTCACCCTTTGCTAAGACCTACCCACATTGCTGGGCCGCAGCACTCAGCTTGGGAAGGCTGTTATATGTTGTTTTTGTGGGCATATTTTTTCCAAATGTGGTTAATATTGGAAACTGCATTGTTATTTCTAAGGTAGAACCCTGTGACAATCTGAAGGCTGTGCTGGGGTCTTAATTCGTGTTTCCCTGCACCCAGCAGGCAGGAACTCTATAAGGGTCTGTGTGCTCGGCGGGTGTGTGACTACAAAGAGGAGACACTAGCCCAGAGGTCTCAGGTCAACTGCCCCTCTGCAAGAAGCCTTTCTCTGGGCCTCCACTGTAGGCACCTGACCTTTTGTTGTGGTTGTTTTGATGTGGCCATTTTGAAACTGAGGACATTTTGATACAGCTATTTTAATGCTGTGGAAATTTTCTGACTTTTTGAAAACACCAGTCATTGAACTTCCATGTTTTGAAAAAATTATCAAGTATGGGACCAGGGGCAGGGTAAAATGGTCAACATGATGGAGAAAACTGGGGGCAGAGTGAGGCTATGGATGGGGGTCCATTTTTTATTTACATTTTGTATAGGAAAAGAAGAGAAGAGTTAAAAGTTTAATGGTCTCATTTTTAGGGTCATTCAAAGTCCTCAAGTTAAAAACCTGTCTGTAATCAAGACAGTGTGGTGTTGGTGAAAGAATAGACAAAGAGATCAATGGAACAGAATAGAGCCCAGAAATAGACCCGCATAAATATAGTCAACTGATCTTTGACAAAGGAGCAAAGGCAATACAGTGGAGCAAAGATAGTCTTTACAACACATGATGCTGGAACAACTGGAAATCCACATGCAAAAGAATGAATCAAGACACAGACCTCACACCTTTTACAAAAACTAACTCAAAATGGATCATAGACTAAATGTAAAACACAAAACTATAAAACTCCTAGAAGATAACACAGGAGAAAAACTATGACCTGGGGAATGGTGATGATTTTTTAGACACAACGTCAAGGGCACAATCCATGAAATAAATAAGTGGTAAGCTGGACATCATTAAAATTAAAAACTGCTCTGCAAAAGACAATGTCAAGAGAATGAGAAGATAAGCCACAGACTGGGAGAAAATATTTGCAAAAGACACATCAGCTAAGTGACTGTTATCTGAAATATGCAAAGAACTCTTAAAACTCACCAATAAGAAAACAAACAACCTGATGGAAAAAATGGGTCAAATGTCCTAATAAACACCTCACTAAAGAAGATATACAGATGACAAATAATCATATGAAAAGATGCGCCATATCTTATGTCATCAGGGAAATGTAAATTAAAAA
The DNA here is from genome assembly GCF_041296265.1 of Equus caballus. Lineage (NCBI taxonomy): Eukaryota > Metazoa > Chordata > Mammalia > Perissodactyla > Equidae > Equus > Equus caballus. The sequence continues at coordinate 52,186,677 of NC_091699.1, read as the reverse complement.
AACAGTGAGATACTACCACGCATCTGTTAGAATGGCCCAAATCTGGAACACTGACAACACCAAATGCTGGTGAGGACGTGGAGCCACAGGAACTCTCATTCATTGCTGGTGGGAATGCAACATGGTGCAGCCACTTTGGAAGACAGTTTGGTGCTTTCTTACAAAACTAATCATAGTCTTATCATGTGATCCAACATTCACGGTCCTTGGTATTTGCCCAAAGGAGTTCAAAACTTATGTTCACAAAAAAATTGGCACATAAATTTTTATAGCAGGGGCCGGCCCATGGCCAAGTGGTTAAGTTCTCCCACTCCATTTTGGCAGCCCAGGGTTTCACCAGTTCAGATCCTGGGTGCGGACATGGCACCGCTCTTCAGGCCATGTTGAGGCAGTGTCCCGCATAGCACAACCAGAGGCACTCACAACTACAATATACGACTATGTACAGGGGGGCGCTTTGGGGAGAAGAAGAAGAAAAAAAGGAAGACAGGCAACAGTTGGTAGCTCAGGTGCAATCTTTTAAAAAAAATGTTTATAGCAGCTTTATTCATAATTGCCAAAACTTGGAAGCAACTGAGTTGTCCTTCAGGAGGTGAACGGATCAATAAACTGTGGTACATCCAGACAATGGAATATTATTCAGCACTGAAAAAGAAAGGAGCTATCAAGCCATGAAAAGACATAGAGGAACCTTAAATGCATATTACTAAATGAAGGAAGCCAATCTGAGAAGGCTACATATTGTATCATTCCAACTATATGACATTCTGGAAAAGGCAAAACTATGGATCAGTGGTTGTCAGGGGTTAGCAGGGAGGGAGGGAGGGATGAATGGGCAGAGCACAGAGGACTTTTAGGGCAGTGAAACTACTCTGTATGATGCTATAATGTGCGTATATGGCCTTACACATTTGTCAAAAATCATAGAATGTACACCACCAAAAGAGAACCCGAAAGTAACCTATGCACTCTGGGTGATAACGGCATGTCTATTTAGGTGTACTGATTGTAACAAAAGTACCACTCTGGTGCGGGATCTTGATAGTGGAGGGGGTGGCATGTATGAGGCAACACGGGTTATGTGGGAACTCTCTGTAGCTTCTACTCAATTTTGCTGTGAACCTAAAACTGTTCTAAAAAATGAAGTCTATTTATAAGAAAGGAAAAAAAAGCCTGTCAGCACCTCTTGCTGTCTAGCTGTCATCATCACTAAAAGTTTCCCGGCAGTTAGCATGGTGCTCTCGCTCCATGTAGGGTGGCAGGAGGGAGGGATCCGAGCGCTCTGAACCCACCCTGATGCCTCCCTAGAGGCGGAAGTGGGAGAAGGGACAGTGGCAGGAAGGGCTGAGGGTTCTGGCTCCCGCGGTGGCCCAGGCAAGGGGAAGCTCTAATTCAGTCAGCTGGTCCCGGCCAGTGGGAGCCCCCGCTGCAGAGAAACCATGAGGGTTGGCTGTTTTCCCTGAAGTTTCCCCACACGGCAGCCCAGGATCTACTAGAAATGGAAACTGGATCATGTCCTTGTCTACATAAATCCCTCAGTGGCTTTCCATCGCACCTGGCATCAGATCAAAGCTACGGACCCCGGCCTCCAGCCCCTCCCATTTCTCTGGTGACTCCTCACACCTCTCTGTCCCCCAGCATGTTGGTCTTCTCATCCTTGGACACGTCAAGCTCTTTCTGCCGCCTGTTCCCTCTGCTGGGAATGGTGATCCCCACCGTCGCCTTTTTTTTTTAAAGATTGGCACCTGGGCTAACAACTGTTGCCAGTCCTTTTTTTTTTTTTTTCCTGCTTTATGTCCCCAAACCCCCTCTGTACACAGTTGTATATCTTAGTTGCAGGTCCTTCTAGCTGTGGGATGTGGGACACTGCCTCAACGTGGCCTGATGAATGGTGCCATGTCCGCGCCCAGAATCCAAACCCTGGGCCGCCGCAGCGGAGCGCGCGAACTTAACCACTCGGCCACGGAGCCGGCCCTCCAGCCGTCACCTTTATGGGAATTTCTTGTAATTCAGGTCCTAAATGTGACCTCTTTAGTGAGCCCTCCCCTAACCACCCAGTGCGAAGGAGGCCCCTCAGTCACTCCTTCATCTCTCTCTGCTTTAATTCTCTGTCATTTAATTTCATACCACCTGTCTTGTCTCCTGCCACATCCCTATCTCTTAGATCGGGGCTGGCACATAGTAGAAACTTGACAGCTACATGTTGAATGAAGAACTCGAATAAGATCTTCCAGTGAGATAAAGTGTGTCAGGGCAGAAGGAAGATTTCTATCATTAATAGGGGAGGCAAATAAAATTACAAATCCCGCAACGAGCCTAACGATTCACATGCTGCGAGCACAAAACCTCAGGAGGTGTGGAGGACACTTGTTTCCCTTATAAATAGCTCATGTCTGCAAGAGCTTGGTGGCTGCACGGTGAACTCTTGACCTCCCCTCTGAGCTTCAGATACCTTCACTTCAGCACCTCAAGCACATCACAACCAATGCTCAATGCATCACTCTCTGCCAAAATCAACATTTCCTCTCGCCTCCCCTCTCTAGTAAAGTGCCCAAGTCTTCCCGGAGCCTCCAAATGGCCTTGCTCTCCCGCTCCTGCAGCACCTCATTTGCCAGCTCTCACAGGTCGCGTGGCCACGCTCTCCCCCCGCCTTCCATTCCTGATGCTGCTGCAGGGGGTGGACACTCATGCTCTCCCCTTCTCCTTCTCTTGACAATTGCCTCCTAACTGGCCTCCCAACCTTCGATGGCTATTCATTGTAAATGAATTTAGCAAAAATGACTCCTTTCTGTTCATTCTTGACCTTTAATCATTTTTACTGCTAACCACAAAACACGAGAAATTTAAAGAATCTAGAGGTGTCCTAGAAAACCAGTGGAGTGAAATCCTGTGCTGGCTTTAAGCCTCCTGGGGAGGGAGGAGCTCCCCATTCAAGCCCCTCTGCCCTGGAGGAGAGGAGAGTGTTTCTGCTATGGGCCAGCTGCCCTTGGTTCGTGTCATAGACTGAGCCATCCTAGCTACTCTTGCTAAGGTAGAAATATTAGCTGCTCAAAATGGATCAGTCTAGATCTGTACTGTCCACTATGGTGGCCATCAGCCATATGTAGCTATTTATATTTAAATGTAAACCAATTGCAATTAAATAAAATTTCTTGAAAATCAGTTTCTCAGTCACACTAACCACAGTCTAGGTGTTCATTAGCTACCTGTGGCTGGTGGCTGTGCATCGAACAGTGCAGACGTGGAACATTTCCACCATTGTAGAAAGTTCTAGTGAATAGCACTACTCTAGATTCCCAGGACTTAAGGGAGGTTTGTTTTTTTCCATTAATTTAGTCAAAAGATTATTAATAAACTCTCAGAACGTTCTGCTGGGCTGCAACCATGGCCAAGTCCCCATGACCCCTGTCCTCATGGAGTTAGTGGGCAAAGAAGAGTCCTTATGGATTTTACTCCTTGGAAGTTTGACCCTGGGACTCCTTGTACCTGACTCTATCAGACCCTCCCACCAAGCTACCCTGAACTCCTTCAAGACATGCTGGACTTCCCAAGTGAAGATAAGGCATCACTCAATGAAGAGTAGAAATCTAACATCGTCCTCTTCCAAGATGCCAACATGTTTTTGGAATATGACTTTCCCAATGTGTACAAAAGGCTCAGGAAGGAGGAGAACAAGATTACAAATCTAGTCTTAAACATGGAGAATCTGAAAAGAAGCAGATAGAAGCAAAACTCTTATTCTCTGCCAGAGACTATGTCAGACACTTGGAACGTGGGAACGAGCAAGAGGGAATTCAGACACGGCACTTCCCATTGGCCCCTCCGACAAATCTGGGGTCTTTTCCTTTGTTGTGCATGTCAGAGGTTGTGGACTGCAGCTTCATTCCACAATTATTCCCTAACGCCCCTCAACTCCAAGCACAGCACCTGGCCCTGGGACCCAGAGGGGACACACACACTACCCTGCCCTCTGGAACTCACCTTTGGTAGGGTGAGAATGCAGAGGGAAATACCCATTATAAAAGGGAACCTGCAACCTCTTACAATCACCCTGATCTGAATTCTACCTGCAAAGAAACACAGCACAGAAAACAAAGAATGGGAGTTCCCTCCAAGGAATGAATTTCTACTGGATGACAGCAAAAAGGATCACATTTATCCTAGGCTTCTTTGAGAAATCAGAAGTTCTCTCTACTGTTTCGTCATATCTTCCTGCCTCCCCAGCCTCGTGCTGCCTCTCTGCATCCCAGGGGAGGGGACTTGGGAGTTCTAAAGCAGCTCTTCCAGAACTTGATGCTGCCTAAGCATCCCCACCTGGACCATGGGGGACCACATGGCGGAGAGGGTCTTCCCACAACGGCGCATTTACTCCTTCCCTTCTTCCCTGACCTCCTCCCCTGCTTCCCTTCCTCCCACCCACCTCACCCAACCATTTGATGGACAAGCAGTATCTACTCGGAATGCCCTTACCTGGTGATGACACAGCTTAAGCCAAGAGAAGGTAGAAAGTACAGCATCTTCCTTGCCCAGGCCTCTTGCAACTATCGTGTGTGTCCCAGCCTCCTGAAAACTTTCCCAGGTCCCAATCAAATACAAAGAAGGAGAAAATTCACGGCTTTCCCTGGCCAAAGACAGCCAGAAATCAGTTAACGGAGCATTTTTTTCCCCTCCATTGCCGCTTCCTGTTCTGTCAATAATTGCTAACTTAGAGGGAGAAGTGAAAGGCCAGAGCATTTGGCTGATTCTCAGTTATGTACCATTTTAGACACAATGCTCAGCGAATGTGGGACAAGGTAAGGGAATTCACAGCTCTCTCAAGGCTGCTGAATCAACCCTCACTTTCGTTCTTACTGCCCACAGTCTGTGCCTTTCTTAGGGGCCATTCATTGGCCTGTCCTATTTAGAAAATAAATCCAACTGCATCTTAGGTATCACTTTGTTCTGTTTGATGGGGAGGGCCGCTCTGCGGGAGAGCCACGCTGAGTCCACAGGACAATCAATACACTAAAAAGAAGAAATCCGTCTCCACTGGAGTGTTGTTGTGATTTTCCCCCAGAACAAATATAAAAAAGAAACCTTCGTCATAATGACGACGAGGATCAACTTGGGTGTTTGCTGTCGTCCACGGTGCAGGTTGTGGACTGGAGCTTCTACCCCACAACCATTCCCTAAATGCCCTTCAATTGCCAGGCACAGCCCCTGGCCCTGAGACGCAGGGGGTGCCGTTGTCATCGCGGGCCCCCCCCATAGTCTTGGCTAGGAAGACTTCACCTGTGAGCTTCATGAAAAATATAACATTTTGTATGTTTAGGCTTTTTCAAAATTTCATCTAAACACCCATCATTCATAAGATGAAATGTATTATCAGTGTTAATGTATCTGATGTATAGTGGTCATGTCAAAATACAATCTGACTATATTTGATGCCAATTTTAAGGCGTTTGTGCCTCTCCAGCACTCCATGTCCCTACATACGTGTCACATACATGACTTTCTAAAGTAACCATTTAATAGAGCTTTCACAGATGATGGGCATAGTCTATACCTGTGGTAGCCACTAGCTACATGTGGCTGTTGAGCACCTGAAATGCGGTTAGTGTGACTAAGAAACCAGTTACATTTTATTTAACTTAAATAGGCACACATGGCTAGTTGCTACTGTATTGGATGGCACGGCTCCAGGATTTAGGTACATCTGTCATGGCCCAAAAGGTTACACTGTGACGGACAGTGCTGGGGATGCTAATCCCTCACAGGCCTGTTCAGACACCACCACTCAAAGAAAGCTTATGAATGCACACTTTTAGCAAGCCTGACAAGGCTTTCGCTGTAAGTAGCTGTGCTGTCTAGGAAAAGAAATTGTTCTTACATTATCAGTCTCTACATGCATCTTCAGAGAGGATGGTTTCCCTTAGCCCTGCAATTCTCAGCTTTCCATTTCTAGTTGCAAATCATCAACTCTGCTGATTGCTAGAAGCTGCAGCTGGTGACTCCCTACTCCCCACCCTCCTGAGCCACCCCACCAGTGACAGCACAGGCAGGGGTGGCCTGGCTTCCTTTCTGGTGTTTTTACTGGGTAGCTGTTTGTTCAGAACTCATAGAAGGCTTATCCCTCATCCCAGGCAGAGAGCAAGCCAGCCGTCTCCCCAAGACACACAGCTGGTGGGGCCGCCTTCTCCCGGAGCCTCTCACGCTGCCCTCCGCCGTGAGTATCTCCCTCCCTCCTCTTCTGTCCCGGTGTCACTTGTGCCCTCAGTTGTGTGCTGCCACGACGGCTCCTAGAATCCAAGCTTTCACTCATTTGTTCAGTGGTCATGAGCATCAGGTGCTTTGCTAGAAATGGCGAGGGAGGCAAAGGCGGATCAGCTGGTGCCCTCCCGGGCTTCCAGGGTGAGTAATGAGCCTCCCTCCCACCCACACACGTGAAGCTTAGGTTCAAGGCAGCCTGGTCTGCGATTTGTACCTTCATGGAGGGAGAAGCAGGTGCTAGGGACAGGTGAGAAGAAAGTGGCCATGGGTTGGGAGAGTGAAGTCCCCATGAGGTCCTTGGGTCTGAGAGATTGCCCCATGGAAAGGATGTATGGGGCAGCATTCTTTGTCGCAGTGAAAAGATTAGAAACTAGCAAACTTTGTAGCAAGAGCTGACTGGTTAAATGAACTGGGACATATGCAGACAATGGAATACTCAGCAGCCATCCAATCTGACGACACAGCTCCATGTGGAACTAGCATTAAAAGCGGTCCACGAAAGGCTGGTCCCTAGAAAGCAAGATGGAAAATTGCTTGTGGGGTCTGATTCCCTTACCATTACGAGTGTGTGCGTGCGTGTGTGTGTGTGTGTGTGAGGTTGTGTCGCAGAGTAAAAGTCTAAAAGGATGTATCTCAGAAAGTTAACGATGGCTAACCCAGGTAAAGGGGTGTTTAAGGAGTTTTATTTTCTTCATTACATATGTTTGCTTTTTCGGGATTTTTTTTGGTACGTTGTAAAAATGCTCCTTTCTAATCAGAACAAAGCAAAGCTACTTAACTTTAAATGACTCATCAGGGAGTACTGTTCGTCCTTTAAACATGCCCCCTCTTTAGTCCTCAATTAACCGTTGCTGCCTGGACGGCTGGCGTGTCAGGTGAGTTGGTGTGAGCGCTGAACTGGAAATCGGGTCCAGCAACTGGTCTGTGAGAGCCCGTCTCCTCCCTCCCTTCACTGAACAAACCAAAGTTAACCTGCCATTTCAACACCTGGAGTTCCACAGCCTCTCTCTTCCAATATCTGTCTATCTGCTCTGAAGCCCCCTGTGTGCATCCCACTCACAGGCTCGCACTGGGAAGCCCCCCAGCCCAGAGCTGTGACTACTGAGAGGTGGGATGGGGGCACCTGACCCAAGCTTGGTGAGCTGATGGTCTCATAGACAGCTCAGAGCCCCCGCTTTTGTGCAGGGTGAAGAAAGCAGAGCTACCAAAAAATGCAAGGGATGGTTCAGTCTCTGTGTAGCCAGTTGGATAAAGACCAAAGTAAGGCCCCGCGCTTCTGACTCACAGTGGTATCTGTATCCCATTCACAGGGCTACTTTGAGCAGTGGGGGCTGTGGATGTGGGAAGTTGCTGCATCCACAGTGGCTCCATCCTGATTTCAGGTTGCTTACTTAAGGACAGTAGAGAATAGAAAAATGACGATTGGATAGTAACGGGTTCCAGGCTAACTTTCTAATAGGGACTTTCCATTTTTGGAGAATTTGCAGCTGTCTCCCTTTCCTCTTCCTCCAAGGCCCCTGTACACACTTCACGCTTTCTGGCCTTTCTGCCTTCGTTGATATGTTTCCCTGCCCTGGAACAGTGTTCTCTCCCTTCATTGCATGTCCCCATGCTCTCCAGCCTTCAAGGGCCAGTAAAAATGTCACCTCCTCAATGACGCACTCCTGGGTTTCCCCAGTGCTGGTGACACGACTTCCTTCTCCCAATTCCCAAAGCATTTCATAGCATTTACCATTGTTGGTATTTGCAGCCATGACGTATCTACTGTACCTGAGCGCAAGCTTCTTGAGGACATGGCTCCTGTCTTCTACAGTGTTTAAGCCAAGCAAGTGTATCAGGTGTCAAGGCACTCTGAGTAAGTGAGCTGTGGGATGAAGAGTGTTCCCTCCTTCTCACGTAGCTTTCTGACTTCTGCAAAGAGCAGTCAAGCACAGCACGGCACTAGACCCTCGACACAAGCCCTTGCAGTCAGCGGGGCTATCCCCTCCACTTACAGACGAGGAGACCCAGGCTCAGGGAGGGCATGCCACTTCTTGCCAAGGTCCCACAGGCAGAAAGGGATGGACCAAGGGACAGACGGGGGCTTTCACTTCTGTCCATTGTGCTTCCTCCCACCTCACCCCACTTTGCTGCAAAACAGGGGCAGGCTTTTCAGATTTGAGCAGCCGCAGGGCCCATAATGAGGCCACACTGAGTGGTGAGGGGAGAGATTTGGGGCAGAGCTGAGTCAAACACCAGTGTGCTCCCAACAGACCGTTGAGAGGTGCCTTGCTTTCAGTATATTCTGTCATATGTGGGTTCCCCCCCAACCCTGTGTTTTTCCCTCCTTCTCAGGGGCAAGAAGAAAACGAAACTCTCTGAGACTTTGGGGTTTGTGGAAGAAAATATTTGAAAAGTATTCTGACAAAGAGTAGAGAGAAATAGAAAGGCCGCCAGCAGTGTCTTTGTCGGGGGGCGTCTAGGGAGGAACAGGTTTCATTTTTATTCTTTGGCTGTCTCCAAATTTTCTGAGCTAGGAACACATTGATAATGGAAGGAAGATCAACTTTGTATTTCACATTTCAAAAATTAGCCTCAGCGAATTTAATGACTAGACTTGTTTTTTTGGTGCTAGTTGCTTTCCAGGCTGGCTGGAGGAGGCTGTGAGTTCCTCCTTTGGACAAGTTCTGCAAACAGGTATAAGGAACAAAAGAGCACTGGGACTTAATTTTTTTAAAAAAACAAAAAAGCAGAGAAGTTATTTTTATGATAGTTCTTAAAATAAAATTTCATGCACAAAGTAAAATATTTAAATAGTTTACAAAACCTAAAAGAAAAAATGAAAGTCTCACTTTCCACTGGTCATTGTTGTTCAAGTTCCTTCCAGAAAATATTTCGGTATTGACCAGCAGCGAAGTGTGTAACCTGTTATATATGTTTTAAAAGATCATGCAACATAACTTCGACACCTTGCATTTTTACCTAATTATCTTGGTGACCTGCTTGTATTGGTGTGAGATCTATGTTATTCTATTTACTGGTTATATGTGGTTTATTGAATGGATGTATCAGAAGATTGCCAGTTGCTGGATATTTAGGTTGTTTCCCGTTTTTTTGTTCTGCAAAAAAAAAAAGAGGCTGCAACATATGCCTGTACATGTACCTTTACGTTCTTTTGTGAGAATGCCAGTCGGGCACGTTCCCAGCAGGTGCACTGCTAGGTCAGAGCTGTTATGTTTGGTAAATTTTGCCAGATTTGGATTAATCCTCCAAAAAAGGTCACAAACATTTATACTCCCCACAGCAGTGTAGAGGTCTTTTCCCAAACTTATCCTTATCATTATCAGCAATCCCTATTTTCAACCTAAAACTAGTTATAACTAACCACAGCCAAAGCCATTCTTTCTTCTTTATGCGGCTTCTTTCTTTGGGAATTCGTTTTCTCAGATATTATCTGATTAATGTTCAGTCTCTTCATGTAAGTAAAAAGGAGGTGACATAAGCCACAGGTACTAGAAATACATGAAATGTTTTCTGATCAATGTCTCCAAACCCATACCCCCTTCTCCCCAAGCTGTAGTAAATTAGCTGAGTTGAGATCTTCCAAACTTAACTGGGCATTTAAAAAAATATTTCATTTTTTTAGAGCATGATTCAGAAAAAAAAAATAGGGAGAGAGACAATGATAAAGTCAATGGGACAATATGTATGTGGGGGGAAATCCTTTGAGATGAGGTAAATATCATGTTCCTCATCAAATGTTCACCCACTGACTTCAGCGTCCATTGGTGACTTTTCTAATTCCATCATTCCTTCTATATTTATTAATTGGCACTATAAGAAGAGCTTTCTCTGCTCATTTATTTATTTATTCATTTATGTTCCTCAATATGGGTTCATGAATCTTCATTTCATTGACTGTGCTATAATTATTGCTATCATTATTTAAGTTGATGCTCATATCGCCTCAGTTTGGCTAGTAGGAGCCTTGTCAAGTTGGCTCCTCTGTCTTTTTGATAAGTCTTCATGATCCTTTGAGCATGTTCTTGCTCAGGTTAGTCTTGTCATTTCCCTGCCTAGCTCTGGAATCAGACATTTCTCCAAGGAGTCCTGGTTCCTTTTGGTGGAGAAAGGTATTTAGAAACCAAGATCTGGGCACTAGGTGCTCATTCTACTGTGTCATTGCTATTAGGCCCTCTCCGCAGACAGAGCCAGGAAATACGTATGTGAGACACAAACGCATACACATTTACACACAGATTACCTAGCTGTCTACCTATCTATCTAGCCATCCATCAATCTCATCTAATCTACTCTTAAAAAACACAAGTTCAGGGGCAAGCCTGGTGGTGTAGTGGTTAAGTTTACATGCTCTGCTTCAGCGGCCTGGGGTTTGTGGGTTCAGATCCTGGGCGTGGACCTACACACTGCTCATCAAGGAATGCTGTGGCAGCGTCCCACCTACAAAATAGAGGAACACTGGCACGGATGTTAGCTCAGGGTCAATCTTCCTCACAAAAACGAAAACCAAAACAAGAAACCACGGGTTCATCCTGAGCCCTCAGTTTCTGTAGAACAGCACAAGGCACTTCTGAGAAGCTGCTGGCAGGAAGGCTGCAGGAGGCAGCTCTGGCTGCCTTTCCCCTTGCCTGCTAACAGCTACATATGATTCTGAGGAGAGAAGAAACCCAGAAGGTTTTCATCAGATGTCGCTTTTTTCTCTTTCTTCACTTCAACCACTTTATTGAGGTCCAACTACAATAAACTGCAAATATCTGAAGTGCAGAATCTAAGCTCTGACGTACATCCACACCTGTAAAGCCATCACACTGCATACAGTGAGCCTTCCGAAGCCTCCTTTGCGCCCTGGCACCCCTCCTGGACTCCTGCCCTGCCCTCCCCTTCTCCCTTCTGCCAGGAAACCACTCAGCTGCTTTCTGTCACTGTAGATGAGTTTGTGTTTTCTGGAATTTTATATAAGTAGAATCACACAGTATGTACTTTTTTTTTGTCTGGCTTCTTCACTTAGCATAATGATTTTGAGATTCATGCACGTTGCCGTGTGTATCCGTCGCTCATTCCTGTTCCATTGTATGGATGTTACAGTTTCTTATCCATTCACGACACCCGATGGACATCTCGCTGGTTTCCAGTAGTTGGTTATTACAAATAAAGCTGCTTGGAACACTCGTAAGTCCGTCTTTGTGTGGACATACGATTGCGCTTTTCTTAGGTAAATATTTAGGAGTGGGATGATTAGATCACAGGGTAGGTTTATATTTAACTTTTTAAGAAACTGAAAAACGGTTTCCCAACTTGACTGTACCACACGTTCAACACAAGTGATGTGTTGAAAACCACTGCACTTTCAGAAAGCAGGGTGAGCCGTGACCTTGTGTTACGGAAAGGACAACAACAGGTTAGGAACGGATTTATGAAGGAGTGTAGTTTCTTCTAGAACCTCGGAGTGTAGTGCTGGACATCTTTCTTTGACATATACTTCCTAGAGGGGTAAAAGGAAATGCTTGGCTCAGGCACAGACCCCTTCCTTGAAGAGAGTCAGGCTGTTGTTCCCTTGGTCCAATAGGAGTGGGTTTTACAGAGATTCGAAACACGTGGAGACAACAGCAAGCGTTATTTCAGTCAGCTCGGGGCCCCTTGCTTTGGGCACTACCTTTGCTTTGGTAAACAGACCTGGATCTTCCTTCTCCTGCTGGAGTCAGGGGTACAGAGAACATATGGCCCATTTTCCTGCCCTGAGCTTGTAAACGAGCGTGCAGGTAGGCGCTGGGTGCTGGGCCCCTCTGGAAGAGGGACCCCAATGCTGGCAGAAGCCACCCCACCCCCGTGTTCCTGTACCTGGTTACCCAGACGCCCTTCCCCTGTGGAGTCCAGGCCCAGAGCATTCTCAAATCAACTGCTGCCCTGTGATCTTTAGGAATCCCTGCTTGATAAAATGGGGGGCTGGGGGCATTCAGCAAAACAGACCCTGATAGAGAAGTTGAGTCAAGAGAAAATGAACTAATGGAAACGGACGTGCTGGGCAAATGGTAAAGCCCCCAGGGTTCTCAGAGGAGGGGTCTTTTATTTCTATGGAAACAAACAAGATGATTTTGCAATCTAGACCACTTGACTTGACATCACTATGACAGAGACTGTAACTCTTGCTTGAGATTTTTTTTTTTTTTCATGAGAACAAACAGATTTAACATTGAATCTCCATCTTAGGTGTTTATTACTATTCATTGACAAGTCAATCCTCTTTTTTATTTCTGTCCTCTCTTTCCAGAAGCAAGTTTGCATCTGACCCACCATGGCCCCCACAGAATTCACAGTGAGTACAGCCACGCTCCTCAAAATGCACTCTCTTCTGGCCTCATTTGGGGGTGTGGGAAGGAATCCACTGTGGGGGAGGATTTCTCTGTGTGGTTTCCCAGGGTAAGATCTCTGCTCAGCAGTGTTCCATACAGGGCTGGTCAATGCGCTGTGTAGAGGGCTTTGCACACGCCGAGCGCCAGATGTGCTTAGGGGTATGTTGTGAAGGCAGAGGAAAATGCTATTTTGCATTTTATTAATATGTAAGGATTTTTATGATCTTTAACTAGGATGTGCTTAGTTCCATGTGCCTGTTCTGAAATTCAGACAAAAGAGGGCAAGAGAGCATCCATTTAATTTGTTTTTAAAAGACCGATGGTGGGCACCTTAGTTGTATTTCTTACGTAACATTACGAAGGCTTTACAAAAAACACATAATGGTATATATTTTTCAGAAAGAGACAAAGAGGCTAACAAAATTTAGTGAAGTCATTACCCAGAGAATCATTTGTGGTTTTATAGCCAAATGTAATCAATTATAGAATCAAATAAAATTCTTATGCTTTTGCTATATTCATAAATGCCTCACAAAAATATTGAAAGGTTTTAATTTTGCTTTTCTCAAAGGGAAATCTGAGTTTTACATGTAGATAACTGGAATCAAGCCATCTTAGCGGAGCTAACAAACTGCCCTCTCAGTACATTATAGGTTTCCCTGGTCTGTGGAGAGCTGTGGTTGGAATGGTTGACCTCAAGTAAATCATTCATGCTATGCTAATGATGTTTAGAATTGCATATGTACAGTCGCATATCCATAACAACAAAAAAAGATAATGAATTTAGTCCTGGTGAGGCAATGAGGTAAGTCTATTTTCCTGACCGGACTTAGACCCCTCCGTTCTCCTTAGTTAGAACTTGCCCTTCATCCCTGATGCGGTGGAAACAGCCAGGTTGGGGCGGCAGAGCCGGGGCAGCTCTGGAGACTGTCCGTCATTCGGTCTTCTCATTTGGGATCTTGGAAAATATCCAAACTCTGCAAGGCAGCCCCATGGAGGAAAAAAATGCACCCCAATAATGACCTTCTGTGGTCAGAGGCGCCCAGCACCATTTAAATGCAGAAAAGATGGGACCACTGTGGCCCCGACTCCCACATTCTTTGGGAAATGGCTATGAGGGTGCTCTCAGCGCTCTCGGCTTCACTGGGTGGCTTCCTGTGGATGAATGTCAAAGGCACCGAGAATCAAGTCTCACTGTTGGGTTTAATACTTCCCCAAGTGTAGGGTAGAGTGTCCTGGCAGCAGCTCCTGCCAACGCCAACTGCCACTGCTCCTAAGGAATTCACTTCCTGCCCTGCCCCCATCTTCCCTCTTATCCCATCCCTCTACCCAGGGACCCACCTTGCTGCTAGGCAAGAATGGGGGACACAGCCTTTGCCCTCTGCCCTGTCCTCTTCTCAGAGGTGGGAATGAGGGGGCCTGGAGCTGGTGGAGGTTTCCAGAGATAACAGGAGTCAGTGAGGAAGGCCTCAGAAAGCTCTGGAGACCTTCTTCCTCCTCCAGTAGCTGCACAACCCTGGATGCTTGGGCTGTTGCTTCCGAGTCCAAGGGTTCCCTAGGGGAGGAGGACACACCTGCATGGGAGCCAGGGCCTGTGGTACTGGGTAGAGCCTGCCAGGGCCATCAGTGGACAGGCAGGCCCCTTGCCCTGGCTGTGCACTGAGGTTTGCCCCCAGCGAAAGGCAGCTCCTGGCTGCTCTGGGCTGAGGAAGGCGCCAGGTGTCCTCTGCTGCTCCATAGTCTTCGGGGGAGGTGGGGGGGAATGGCACTTGACAGCTGCTCTGTCTGGGCGCCCCGAGTGCTGGGCACCCAGATGCTGCAGCTCAGATTTGTCCTGGCCACTTCGACAACATCAGAACATGGAGAGCAGGGCTTTGGGTTCGAAGGGGTTAAAAGTGCCCCAGGTTAAGACTGAGAGGGTGGGGGTTGGCCTGACCTTGACCTCCCCCCAGCGGCTGAGGGCTTTGTGCAGAACATTTCTATTCCTCTCCTCTGTCTCATCTTCTCTAAGACAAGGGGGTTGGACCTGGTGGTCTTTAAGATCTCAAAATCATTCTAAACCTGTTGAGGTTTCAAAATTTTTTATCCCGAGCAGAAACAAAAGCCTGTGTGAGAAGGAGGAGGCAGCCCCCGTAGCCGAGTCCTGGGCTGGCCACTTGGCACGCTGCTGCACACATTCCCTTCTTTACTCAAATCTATGACTGCTGTGCACGAATTTTTTTCCCTTGATCAAAATGCTAAAAATCATCCAAAATAAATGAAATAAATCCCCAAATTAAGTAGCCCCTACTACTCCTTAGGAGTGGTACGGCTGTCCCACAATGCGCCCTGGCTCGGTGCTGCCCTGGCTCTGAGCTGTGGAGCTGCCGTCAAGACCTGCGAGCAGCAAACAGGCCTCGCGCTCTCCCGGCCCACCTCACCCCGGCCCATCTGCCGGCCTCACGGGAGGGCCCGGCCCGGGGCTGGGGAGCTTGCCAGTGTCCTGCTCCATTTCTGTGTCCATCATCCACACGAATGGGGTCCTTTGGAAGTCATTTCCTTGCCTGACACATAGACTGCGCTCAGTAAGTATTTGTGGGATGAATGAACAATTACACTGTAAACGTGCCATTGTCTCAGTCCAGGCAGGAATGAGACAGTCACATTTTCACAAAGACGCCGTCCTGGCCAGGTCCGGGCCTCTCCTTCCCCTAGCACTGATCACTCCTCACGCGAAAGAAGAATTGACATCCTGCTCAGACATCTGTGAATAGTGGTGTAGCTTTGGTAAAGACTTCATGTTTTTAAGAAGGTCTGAGAACGACATAGTTTGGTAAGAAACACAGTAAGAGAAACCTTCGGTAAGGATATTTCTAGACATTTCAATAAGATATGAATGAGAATTGGTCAGCCCCTTCAGAGAGGAGGGCCAGGACATTTTCTAGGAACAAGAGGGCCCTGTCTAACCCTATCCCTGCCCACTTCATGTTCCATCACAGACTGGAGGCACTTTAGGAGGACACGTACAACAGAACAGGAAAAAAAAAGTAAATTAAAATGGGGTCAGAGGAAATTGATTGAATAGGGAGAAAAGACCGAGAGGAGTTAGAGCTGGGGTTCCATCCTAAAGCTGTGCTGTCTGGTGAGGCAGCCACCAGCCATGTGGCCTGTTGAGCACCTGAAATGTGGCTGCTCCAGTTGCTATGTGCTGTCATGTAAAATACACTCAGTTTACACACAAGGATGTAAAATAGCCCAATAATTTTTATATTGCTTATATAATAAAAGGATAATATTTTAGCTATGTTAGGTTTCAATAAAATACATTATTAAAATGAGTTCCACTTGTTTCTTTTTACTTCTTTAATGTGGCTACTAGAAAATGCAAACTTAACCTGTGGTTTGCCTTATATTTCTAGTAGACGGTGCTGGTCTAAAAGGTCTTGTCTGGTTACTGTAATTGGGCTATAAATTTGGCTGAGCTTCCCAATTTAAAAAGGGAATCCAGATCAGTCATAAAATTCATATGGTTCATGAGAAAAAAAACCCTCACCTGTTCTTCAAGAGAGATAAAAGTCTTTCTTTATACCTTCTGTGGATTTAAATGCCAAATAAAGGTCTAGGGTAGGTCTTAATGTGCAGGACGCAGGGCTATACGGACAAGACCCTTGAGACCCCTCCCCCTCAGCAGAGAGAGTGGGCTGCACAGGGCAGCACCTTAGATCTCACCTCACTGCAGACCCTGGGAATAAAGCCAGGGCAGCGTGCGGGAAGTCACTCTATGAAGTGCTCACGCTAGATGGCTCCAGCGTGTGCTCTCGGAGGGAACATGGGGTAGAAAGTGTGTGGATTTCAGGTCTTTTGCTCATCCTCTCTCCAGATCTTTTCCTGGCCCAGGCTGTGAGAACAGCCTTGGTAGGTAGCTTCTCCAGCAAGAGCAGTGTCTCTAGGACACAACACCGAGAGCAAGGAGGCTGGAAGGACTGGCTTTGCAACCTCCGAATTCCTCCTGGAAGCCTGGTGTCCGTCATGCGAAAAAGGGACCTGCCCTGACCTGGAAGCTCAAGGGTTAAATATAGCAGCAGGTATTCCAAAGGTAGTGAATAAGACACATTGGTAAATATTGACATGTGCATCTCCTGGGAGATTTTCAAAGGATTCTGTGTCTAAGATCCAGAGGACATTTACCCAGCAGGCATGTACAAAGCTATGACCATGAGTCCTGACAGGAGTGGGACATGTTTATCCAGGATTCCTCTAGCCTGGGACGTGAACTCTTGCTCTGTTAGCCTCATTAAGATGGCCAAAGCTTTGAACTTGTAAAGATGGTATAGGCTCACCTTGGTCTTCTCAACAAATGCGGTCTTGGCAAAATTTATACAAATTCAGTTTTTTTGTGAGTAAATAAAACCACTTTTAAAACATGTCTGGGGAGTTCCTAACTAAATGTAATTCTATGCTGAAGCACTGGGTCCTCCAACCCTCCCCCAACAAGAAAACACACTCCTTGTGCTTCAGGCGGGATGCGGTGACCTCCACCAGGCTGTGGAGACAGTGGGGTCTCTCGGGACACTGGGACTGCCTGAGGTTCCCTCTGTGAGACCCTTTGGGCTGCATCTGTGAATGGGGATGCTGTTTGCCTCCCTACCTCACAGCCTTGGGCTCAGTCTCATGTGAGAGTCTATTAAAGCTATCTGACCAAAAAAAAAAGTGAAAAAACAAACCCCTATGAAAGCAGTTTCATGCCTACTCATCATGTGGATTCACAGTTGACACCTGCTCGTCTGCATGGTTTTACTGACTTTCTCCAAAATGTCATCCTCCCAACCTCTTACATCTACAGTGATCCCCATTTTTGGGTCTCCGCGCCCTTCATATTCTTCTTTCCGCCCTAAGAGTGCTTCTTTTTGCTCAAAGTCTACTCAGACCCCACCTCTTAGGGGATGACCTTCCCAGGGGGCCATGACCATGCCTGGCACCCACGTCCAGCTTTGGCCAAATTCTCCTGGCATCTTCACTAAAATATGTATCACCCATGAGCTCTGTCCTTCCAACAGACTCGCTTTCCAGACAATGGCCAAGGCTGGAAGGGAAATCTTTAAATGTAAACTGAGAACGGATGAATCAGGCCTGAGGATGAAGCACACAGAAAACAGGGAGAGTTTTGCTCAGCTCTTCCAGCAGCGGGCCATTTCTAGCTGCCTGGTCCTAAAGAGCCATCTCCTAGATCCAGTCCCCAAGGGTCCCCCTCTTTGCAATAGAAGTATCTCTTGGTCACACGCTACAGGCAGAGTCTGGACTAGATTCCAGATTTTCCTAGTTGTAGTCCAAGTCAACTTGGGTGTCCTCCCTGGGGTCCTCCTGGTACTTCCTACCAGCCAGGGCCCAAATGGAATGGACTCAGCCCCTCAGGTCTTGATGAGAGCTTCAGAAGTCAGGAGACAACAGCCTCTTGACACCTACTGCCGTTTAACAGTCAACTCAGTGTGTCCTGATATTTTAATAAGCACTCAACAAACATACGCAAGAGGTCCCATGCTCAAATACGTTTAGGAAACATTGTTGAACAAAATTCAAAAGTTTCTGAAGGACTTAGCAGAATCTTTGCTACTCTAATGTGCCATTAAAATAAAACAAGTTCTGCAGGCCTTTTCAGAGGCTTGGATGCGCTCACAGGCATTGTGAATTTCAAAGAAGGCGATATGCAGAGATTCTCAACTATTTAACCATTCATATTCCACCCCAAACATGGTTTGGGAAATGCTGGTTGAAGCTATTAGAAACAGATGGAAATTATAACTTATATAGATGGGGAGAACCCAGCTAACAGAAAGCTGGCAGAGGATATTGTATTATTTCGCTATGAATAGTTAAATATGTAAACTAAATATTTATACTTAAATATTTAATATGTAAAACAGAATAAAAATCGATTGTGGATTTGAGGTTACTTCTAGTCCAAATGCATCCAGACGAATTGAACAACTGTTGCATTTGCCTGAAGAGAAATAAAGGTAGAGATGAGATTTGGCAAGGAGTGTGCCTCAGGGCGAGGGAGCTAGAGCTGGTGGTCCCTGGGGGAATGTGGGAGCCCTACGGGGAGCTCTGGGTGGGGAGTGAGGGCGTCTGAGGAGCTGTGAGCACCGCTTTGGGAAGTGGCAGATGCAGGACTGAGTCTCCACTCCATGTCGAAGCCCTCTCCTCCATTCCCTCCCATCCCAGGCTTGTCTCAAGGGCTCCTGTCTGAGTTCTCATCTCCAGCCCTTATTTCCTCCTCCCCTAGCAGGGGTTCTAGGATGGCTTCCGGGGCCGGAACCCACTGAAATTGTAATGAGGGTGTGTGTGTGTGTGCGCGTGCGTGTGCACACGCTCATTGTGAAGGTGTGTGCTCATGTGTCTGAAAGTGTGGGTATACGTGAGTGTGAATATGTGTGAGTGTACACATGTGTGCATGTCAGCGTTAGTGTAGGCATGTTTGTGCGCATGTGGGTGTGTCTGTAAATGCGTGTGTTCATTGTGTGTTTGTGTGTACGTATGTGTACTTGTGAGGGTTGGCTTCATGGGTGTTCGACTTGTACAGTTGCACAGGTCTCCGTGCTTAGAAGTGCCACTTGCCTGACTTACTCCTCTGCTTTCTTGAAATTCTTAACAAATTTTGAATAAGGGACTCTGAAAATCATGTATCCTGTTCTGATGCTTGTGTATGTGCATGGATGTGAGAGTGTGCGAATGTGAGTGTGTACGTGTGGATGTGCGCATGTGTGTACATGTATGTTGGTGCTTCTGGAGTAGAGGGCTTTTAGAAGACTCAGAGGGATCTGGACCCAGAAAAGTTTAAGAGCCCTGAGGATCTTTTTGGGAGGGTGGTATAGAGGGGAGAGGGATGATCAGATTCCTTCTCTTAGTTTGATAAAAGTTCGTGCCCATCAGTGGTCCTGAAGCACTCTTTCCTACCCTGTCAGAGCATTCATCACGCATCCTGTAATTGGTCACTTGTTTGTATGCCCCCTCTACGAGTAGGTAAGTTCCATGAGAGCAGGAACCACGTCTGACTCATTCACCACCGTAACTTTAGCATGTATACAGCACCTGATATATCGTAGGTGCTTAATAAATATTTGTGGAATAAATATATCCATTATGATCTAAGCGGATGCTCTCAGAATTCCCACTTTCTACAGACATATTTCTTTTGTCCTATCATAGCCATTTAGGATTGGAAGGGTCAAGTGCTCCATGCCTCTGCCATCAGACAGGACCTCTAAGATTGTCCTTGACCTAATGCCGTTTTGTGTCTCCTTGTAGATGCTTAACCTTGATATGTCCGAAGACTACATCTATCACTCCACATATTCTGTGGATGACTATGCAAACTTCAACTTCACTGACTTATTCTGTAAGAAGAACAACGTCAGGCAGTTCGCCAGCTACTTCCTCCCACCCTTGTACTGGCTCGTGTTCATCGTGGGTGCCTTGGGCAACAGTCTGGTCATCCTTGTCTACTGGTACTGCACAAGAGTGAAGACCATGACTGACATGTTCCTTTTGAATTTGGCCATCGCTGACCTTCTCTTCCTTGTCACTCTTCCCTTCTGGGCCATTGCTGCTGCTGACCAGTGGAAATTCCAGACCTTCATGTGCAAAGTGGTAAACAGCATGTACAAGATGAACTTCTACAGCTGTGTGCTGCTGATCATGTGCATCAGCGTGGACAGGTACATCGCCATTGCTCAGGCCATGAAAGCGCAGACCTGGAGGCAGAAAAGGCTTCTGTACAGCAAAATGGTTTGCTTTACTGTCTGGGTGGTAGCAGCCATGCTCTGCATCCCAGAAATCCTGTACAGCCAAATCAAGGAGGAATCTGACATTACCATCTGCACCATGGTTTACCCTAGTGATGAGAGTACCAAACTGAAGTCGACTGTCTTGACCCTGAAGGTGATCCTGGGGTTCTTCCTTCCCTTTGTAGTCATGGCTTGCTGCTACACCATCATTATTCACACTCTCATTCAAGCCAAGAAGTCATCCAAGCACAAGGCCCTGAGGGTGACCATCACTGTCCTTACTGTCTTCATCTTATCTCAGTTCCCTTATAACTGTGTTCTGTTGGTGCAGACCATTGACGCCTATGCCATGTTCATTTCCAGTTGTGCCATTTCCACCAACATTGACATCTGCTTCCAGGTCACTCAAACCATTGCCTTTTTCCACAGTTGCCTGAACCCTGTTCTCTATGTTTTTGTGGGTGAGAGATTCCGCCGGGATCTTGTGAAAACCCTGAAGAACTTTGGTTGCATCAGCCAGGCTCAGTGGGTTTCGTTTACAAGGAGAGAGGGAAGCTTGAAGCTGTCTTCTATGTTGCTGGAGACAACCTCGGGAGCTCTCTCCCTCTGAGGGGTTGTCTATGAGGTGGGTGGTCCTTTCGGAAGTAATTAGAAATACGGATACAGCTTCCCCACTGACAGGACCAAAGGGAAACCAAAGAAGGAAAAGGAAGTGAGAAAAAGAAAAAAAAAATCAGAAAGAGATGAATTTGGACAACATTATTACTTTTGGTCAGAATGTGCCAAGCCAGAGTTTTCAAAATTGACCGGCCATCCCAGGAGACTGCTGATTGGCTCCCAACTGTAATAACTGCAATTTTCAAAGGAGGACTAACGAACAGCATTGCAGACTATCCTGGCTCTGCCATTTGCCTGAGTGTTAACATGGTTGACCTCTGGAGGGGTCTTTGATTTTCTCAGTGCACTGCGAATTGCTGTGGGTTCAGTTCTGATGCCACCCCTTACAAGAGGGGACACAGAAGCACTGGCCACTGCCATAGTCCATGAAAGCACAAGGTTTCATGGAAACTTCCATCTTGGAGAATTTCTGGTTTTGGGGCCTGATACTCAGGCCAGGCTTTATAGATTCTTGATCTAGAATCTTTCCAAACAACCTGAGATTTAATTCCCCTCTGGTCTCCTTGATCTGTTCTGGGCCAGCGAGGGTCCTTTTTCCTGTTTTGAACCTATTGACAGGACTGATCAGTGAGTCCCTGGGGCAACTGACCATGCCAGCAAGTCATCTGGATTCTGTTGGCTTCAACCCGTTTCTGAGTCCTGCTGGAGGTTCTGTGATTCCACACCCGGCTCCGGGGTTGACCTGGGCAAGGATTCAGCCCATCCACCGGTGTCGTGGAAGTAGTCCTCTCAGTCGGTGCTGGCAGACTAAGAGCTGAGTTGGTGGGACCGGCCCTGGCTCTGTTTTGGGCTCACTCCGTCGGGTGCCTTTTGTATCAGTCTGCTCTGTCTGCTCCCTGTAAAACGGGCTGGCCTCTTGGCCTTCTTGTTTCTGAGGCCGCTGGAGTGATATTTGCCTCCACGCTTCTTCTTTCGTACTGTACAGTGTTAATATGTTGAGAAGCTTTCAACTTAGATCTTAGGCTAAAAAAAAAGTAGTATAATTCACTTTTGCTTTGTGTCTTTCTTTTAGCCCTTTGGCAAATTTATCACATTTAAAGACATTTTATATATTAGAAAAGTGCTTTTTAATGACCATTTAAAAATATCCATGACTTGTCACTTTCTTTGCCATCTCTGTGTTTTAAATGTGTACAATTATAGGTCAAATGGCCATATTGGAGTATGAAGAATAAGAGACTGTGATAAGGAAATAAAATCTCCAAAATACCTTAAGACAACCTTGGCTGGCCAGTTTTTCTCTGTCCTCTGGTCAAACTCACTTCCCAAGTGTCCCCAGTTGGCCCAGACTATCAGTGCGGCGCCATCAACCACCCCAGCTTTGCCACTTGCTCCAGAGGAAGCATCTGACCTTCCCAGGTTGCTGTCAGTTACTTTGGTTTCAGTGCCAAGGCCATCCCTTCCAAAGAGGACACAAAAGTAATGGACTCCGCCACATTATCCTTCTCCCTGCCCACTTCTAGAGTACATGTTAGGGAGAAATAAAGTGAGTAGAAAATGGGCAGCAGCAGGGAGAGCCGGGGGAATACAAAGGCCTCACTACCTTCACATGCTACCTGTGGTGCACAGTGGGGGCAAGTAAGCATTGATCTGGGACCAGCACATCAGCGTGGGCCCCAGGACAGCAAGCACCGCTTACACTCAAGGGGAGGATGACTTCTCCTAGGCCGGTCTATGGCGAGAGCTGTCCATATGGTCACCAATTCCAGGAGAAGACCCAGATATCTTTTGAGGAACGTGGAAGCATGAGCAATAAGCATGGGCCAAACCTAAATAACACTGTGCAGTCAGGTGGAGAGAACACAATTGAGTTTGGCTTTTCCATTCTATGCCCTTTGGATCCTGTGTTTCTGACACTCTATGCCATGGGAGTCCCAGTGGAGCTGAGAATGGGGGGAGGGATGGAAGGAGGAAGGGTGAGCCATGATTGTACTTGTTGAATCTACACTCAGCGTAGAGTTAGCTCAGGGACACGTGATGGAGACTTAGTGGGGTTTATAGGTAAAGAAGACTTCGGCCAATGTACATTACTGGAAAAAAAATGCCAGGGACTCTGCCTTTCCCCCTCTGATTTTTAAGAAAGGAGACGTGGGAACACCACAAGAACTACGAACCCTGCGTTGCACACTAACGCACGATGCTCATGCCTAGCTCCTTTAGGGTCCAACTGTTGTTCTTGGACCCTCTCAGTCCTGACGCAGACTCAGTGTAGGATTAAAGACGCGCTACAACGTACTATATTTTAAAGATTTTCAGTACCTTTGTTGGCAAATTGTCTTAGTTTTTAAATGACTGCATAAATAGGACCATTTTACATTCAAATTAAACTAGGTTTCAGTAACAGGTTTATCTTAAGATAAAAACGTTGGGAGAGTCGACACGGGAATATCCATGAGGAAGTTGTGACCTGACCAACATTTCTAGAAAATATGCTACATGAGTATTTTTTAAAATAAAAAGAGTATTATAGCATATCATAACATTTTACTGGAACTCTATAAATCAGAAAAATTAAGAAACTGAATGAAATATGATGTGCTTTCATTAGCAAGAAAGAAATTAGCTTTTTTATAAAAAAATTTTTTAAAAAAATGAACTTTAAGTCCACACATTGCAACATGCATATTCAAGTGGGCTTTGTGGTTTTGAAGTAGTCAGCTTGGATGGCTAGAGGTTTGGTCTTTTGAGACCGTCTTTCAGGCCTACAGAATACTCACTCATTCATTCAGCAAACATTTGCGTATATACTATGAGCCAGTCCTTTTCCAGTCATTGAGTTTATAACAGGAATACAATAGCCCTTTCCCTCAAGATGGTTACAGTGTAGCAATATGGAAAAGCCAAGTGCCACGTGAACTCAGATATCGGAAGGTGGCATGAAAGGTTCTCTCAGGTGGTCCCCCTTGGCTGAGAATCACGAGACTGGTGTCCTTGAGTGGCTTATAAACTGGTTTGTAGAGAGTTCCCAGGATAAGCTGCACACATGGCAGCCTCTTTGTGTGAGCCCTTGGACAAGCAGATTTGTGTGTGTTCCTGATCTGGTATGTGCCAAATACACTCACCCTGCACTCAATGCCTTGTATGTAGCAGACACAATATATAGAACTAACAAATTTGTTAAAATTTAAAATTAGTGATTCCTCAAATTTATGCTTTGTGTATCAGAAATCAGCTGCCAAAAAACTTCAAAGAAATAAAGATCTGAAACCTTGAGCAACGGGACATTACGTCCTTAGGGTAGTAATGTCATCAGGTAGTAATGACCTATATGCAGCTGTGGTCAAGGGAGGGGCTGGCTGGAGTAGGACTGGACACCAATGCCTTCCCATGGCTGGCGAGTGGCTCGGATTACTGCCTGCCCATTCCTGTGAGAGGGGTGTGTGGTTATCATTTCTTCCATTTGCCCATGGTAGTTGTTACAAATAGACCTGTGTGAAAAGGCAACCAGCTGCGAGTGAGCTCCTTCCATTTTGATCCGGTCGCCCTTCACTGGAGGCTACCACCCTCTCAGTGTGGTGGTTACCAGCAGTGTTTCCATGATGGGCTTAAATACACAGCGAAGGCTGTCATGCAGCATGAAACCTCTGGACATTGACTTTCTTCTTCAATAAATGAAAAGCTGTCACATGTTTCCAGATGGTTTTTCTGTGTTTGTAATCTTTGAACAGGTGTGCTTGGTCTTCTAATTCTGATTTGGCTTCAGAAGTCAGAGCTTCCCATGGGGTCCAGGTCAAAGCACGGGCAAAGGCATCCTGACCCCGGCTTGAGTGCCTGAGCATCTCCGCCCCTTGGTGGATTTGACCTCGCTCCACTAGAGCTGTTCCTCTTTCTCCGACACTTTGGTCAAGGGGCTCTAAATGACTTTGAAAGAAGGGAAATAATCATGGCCTCCAGCACCCTCACCTTGCACATTTTAGATTCTCAAAAGTAATCTCTCTCTTCCTTTGACAAATTGTTTACTGTGTGTGATTAATAAATACCATGGTTTTAGAATTATCATCACAACCAAGATGTTATGGTGCTTCTGCAATACAGTCTCTTCCTCCCCATACATCTGCCTCTCCTGTTACAGTTGAGGTCTGTGCCCAGCATCCTCTTGGGACAGCGAGTATTCTCTGATCATTTATATATTATTGGTACAGACAAACTAAATAGCTAATGTCCCATTCAATGTCTTTCTTTGACTTTTATATTATAAAAGCCTACAAAACACAAGCAAATCTCTCTCTCCCACATGTGACTCTTTATGAGTTTCTTTCCACTCTTGATCTACTTATTTGTCACACTCAATTTTGCTACCACAAGCTAACTAAGAAATATCAGTGGTCAAATGGAGATGCACCAACTGGATCGCCCCTTAGGAAAGAACTTGTAGGGAATGTGGTCAGCACATAATCTCCAGCTGCCAGTTCCTTCAAGGTCTGCCTCTGCTGCAGAGAGTAGCCCTGGCCAGAGCCTCGTCACCCAAGGCCACACGCACCCAGTGCCTGAGAGGCAGGGGAGAGAGAAAATCAGCCTGATGGGGCGTTCCGACAGTCAGCGTCTGCTCCAGAGCTTCCTGCCAGGCTACCCGAGGTTCGTCAGATTTGCATCACAGTTTAATCTCCCTCTGCCCAATCCTGCTTCCTCCCACTTCCCTTTATGGGTGTTGATCCCTAGTAAACATCTTGCACCGCAAACTCCAGCTCAGTGTCTGCTTAAAGAGAAGTCAGCCGGCAACAATCTTTTCACCAGGGGCTGCCAATTCCAAGAGCCCATTTAAGACTGAATGGGTAAACAGCATGGGGTGTCCAGCAGCTATGCAGCATGGTAAGCATCAGGCACAGAACTCATCTCAGAAGGCTGGGAGCACAGGCCCTGTCTCGTCTTAAATCAACCATAAGAGATCTTGCACAACAATTGCGTGCCAGGCCCCGTGATATACAGGACTGACACAGTCTCCCCTCAGGACCTTTCAGCCATCACCCCCTGCTTGTTTATTCTGTGCCAGGCAGGAACTATAATTAACCCTGTTTTACAGATGAAGGGGCTGAGCCTCAGAGATGTTAAGTAAGTCGCTTGAGGTCACGCAGTTAGTCACTGGTAAGGCTAGGACATGAACCTGGTATATCTGGTCCTCAAGTCTTGGCTTTTGTGCATGATGCCATCCCACCTTGCCTGCCACGGTCAGACAAACCAGCCATTGCTTTGGAGGCTGGATCAACAATTTGCCAAGTACGAGGCCGAGTCCCAGGGGATGCAAAGATGGACGGGCATAGGCTTGGCCAACACTCTCTCAGAGGCCCTGCTGACCCCTCCTTCGAAAGTGGGCAATGAGGGTGCACTAGCAAAGGACGACGTCATCCTTCTCACAGTTTCAAGAAGGTTCCTACCTGCTCCCTTTCCTAGGCTCCTCCCCAAACACATACAGCTGTGGAGCCTCAAATCCTTTGCGAAGGAGTCACAGATTCCTATGTAGGTATATGCGTGTGTGCAGGTCCAAGGACACTGCCCCCAAGCTGGGGCAGACTTCTGGGCCATAGAACACCTGGCGGTGGCTTTCCCCCTCACCCACACCTTGTCCCCTGCCTCTATCTTCCCTAGCTCCTTTCTCACAAACAAGACCTGCCCATCCATCAGCTGAATACCACTAAGTGGCCTCCATCAATACCACATGGAACCGAAGAATCACCCAGCCACGCCCTGCTCAAATTCCTGACCCATAAAATCATAAGATGTAACAAAACGCTTATTATTGTTTTAAGCTACTGAGTTTTAGGGTAATTTGTTACACAGCAGTTGATAAACAGAACACCAAGAAGCCTGTTCTCAGTCTTTCAGCTCCAACACAATGATGTGACTGTTCTGGGTGAATCCCAGGAAGCATCTGCAGAGCTCCATTGAGAACCAGCCAAGTGGAGATGGCACCTAGCTATCCATGCGAGAGGAGAGCTCAGAGGAGAGTTCCCGGGTGGAGACAAATCTGCAGGCCTTCCGCATGAAGATGGTATTGTGCTGACGGGAAGTGCTGAGATCAAGAGAGAATAGAGGCGGGGGGGTGGTGCCAGGATGCAGCTCTAGGAACCTCCTATTAGAGGCTGGATAGAGGAGGAGCCTGCTTAGGAGACCAAGGAGCCACCATTTAGGTAAGAGAAATGGGAGAGGAGGGGTAGTGTGGGAGCCAAGCAAGAGAGAGGTCAAGAAGGAGCAGTGGTCACTTCTGTTGAGAGATACTGAAAGGCTGAGGAAGATGAGGACAGGGAGCATTTCTGGTTGTGGCCCTATGAAGGCTTGTGGTGGCCTCGATACAAGCGGCTTCCGAGGCATAGGTGAGGAGCAAATGGGAAGTGAGAATGTGGAAAGAGAATGTGTAGACAACACTTGAGTCAGATCTGCTATGATAAAGCATAAGGGGTAATCCAATAAAACAAGTTTTTCTTTGAAATGGCATTCTCTTTTTGGCTCATTCACAATTAAACGAAAGAGGCGATTTTACAAACTTGCTTATACTCCGTTCAGCTGTGTCCCAGTCACTGTTGCCACAAAACCTAGCAGATAAAACAGTAACCATTTTACTGTGCTTACCATCTTGTGGGTCAGAACTTTGGAAAGGGCTCAGCTGGGCATTAGCTTGGGGTCCCTCATGTGGTGTAGTCAGATGTTGGCCGGGGCTGTGGTCACCTGAAAGCTTGACTGGCAGGCTCAGGCCGCATGACTGGCAGTTGATGCTGGCTGCCAAGTAGGGCGCCCACATACGACCTCTTCAGCATGGGTCTCACAGTACTCAGACTTCCTACATGGCTGGTTTCACCTGAGCAAGGGTCCAAGAGAACCAGGGGGAAGTTGCATGTCTTTTTTTGATCTGGCACCAGAAGTCACATGATGTCACTCTGTCTGTTCCGCATGGGTCAGAGCAGTGCCAGGCTGGCCCAGAATCCAGGAGAGTGGCTACAGACCCCACCTCTTATGGGAAGAGTGTCAAATAACTTTGGGGTCATGTTTTAAAACCACCACAAGCCGCTATTCTGTAAGTTAGCTTGTCTTCCAATGACCCCAATCACTCAATCTCCCACCTGCCTGGCTGACTAATGTGCAGAGAGAAAGAGCCAGGGAGATGAGAAGACAAGCATTTTCCGGAAGGACGGTGAGAATTGGGGTGAAAAGATAAATGCAGGAAGGGAAGATGATCTGATGCTGTGGTAGAACGATCGCAGAAACAGCCCTAATTCTCCACTCCTTGTTGTCCTCATACCCTTTACACAGCAGCCTCGCAGTTCCTCACACCAAGAGGAGTCCCGCTTCCTGCACTTCAGACCTGGGCTGGCCTCGCGCCCGGCTCTGGCCAAGAGAACACAGTCGAAGTGATGCCGGTTCTGAGACTAGGCATCACAAGGTTGTGTACTTCATTCGCTCTACTGGAGTCCTGCCCAGAAGTCACCTGAACAAGCCTGGGCCATTCTGCTGGGGGTGGGAGACCAAGTGGAGCACAGCGATGTCATTTGGCCAAGGCCATGGTAGATCAGCCAGCCCTCATTTGACCAACCAACTGACCATAGACAGAGGAGTGAGCCAGCCAAGATCAGCCAGCAGCCAGCCAACCCTCAGCCATGCAAGAGAGGACAGCCAAGATCAGCAGATACATCAGTGAGCCCAGCGTGAGTGAGTCCAGAAGAGGCCCCTAGTCAGCCTGCAGGTCTGTGAGCTACATAAATGCTTACTGGTTAAGCCACTGGTTTTGAGGCTGTTTGTTACACAGTGTTATTAAGACAATAAATAACTGATACAGCCTTTTGTGTGGAGGATGATACACAGTAAGGGTTTGAAGGTCAAGGGCTGCCATAGAAAATCCCAGTTTATGCAAGAGGTTTTTTTTTTTAAATCATAGGATAGTCTACGTTCCAGTGAAACGAGACTGCGTTAGAGAAGACCACTCCCACAGCCGCCTCCACTTGGTGCAGGAGGAGTGACAGGTTCTATAAATGGTTCGGACTTACCAACTTCCCTGGGTCTTGGTTTCCTCATCTGTAAAAGCTGCCTGACTTATGGCAAGAGGCTATTAAATTATATATGCTACTATTTTTATTAGTAAACCAGTGCTACAATGAACTGATATTTCTCTTCTTTTCCATAAAGACTTGCCAGAACCCAAAGTTCCTTTTTTTTTTTTGCCTCATGCACCCCTTTGACAA
This sequence comes from Equus caballus, assembly GCF_041296265.1. Classification (NCBI taxonomy): domain Eukaryota; kingdom Metazoa; phylum Chordata; class Mammalia; order Perissodactyla; family Equidae; genus Equus; species Equus caballus. The sequence continues at coordinate 52,157,469 of NC_091699.1, read as the reverse complement.
TCTGATAAAGTCTACAGTCCCCTTCTCAGAATATTTTAAAATGAATAAAATAAAATATATAGGATTACAAAGGAAACAAATTATATTGAAATACAATTCTCTAAATATTAAAACAAATTTGTGAACTAGTAATATATAAGCCTCTTTATTAATGCATTAAATACAATCTACAAGCAGATCTAATGACAACCTTCATATTGAAGTGGAGATGAACATAAAAGGTATTTTGAGAGTCTGCAACAACTGTCATGTAATATGAAAATATCTGTCATTTCCATTGGTGACAAAGTCAGAGGGCTTGCTAATATATACTAGTGTGGCATGTTGTTTAGTTTCGTAATTGAAGGAAGATCTAAATTTTAGTTAGACATTAGGGGAGAGATGACATTTTTTCCCCCATCCAAGTGCACAGACCTTCTGAATTCTGTGTATGAACCAGCTTAGAGATCCATGTTTAACCTGACCTCCCCCAATCCATATCTGTAGGTACCAAACTGATATTTCTTCCTCTAATTCTTAAATTTTGGACATGTGTGGAACTACTTTGGATTTGGGGAACGGGATGTTTTTCCATTTACAAATGGTCTCCCAGTTAGCAACATATCCCTTGAATACAAATACAAGCCATAAAATGCGGTTGTAAAAAGATTTTACCTGTAGAATAGTTTCATACCAGGGGATTCATTTAGAAGCATCTTCCTCTCCAAGAATGAAATTTCCATCACTGCTTCCCAGTGCTTGGGCCAGTGGGTTGAGGGAGAAGTCCTGGTTCCAAGATCTCAGGGTCGCTGGTAGAGTTAAAGTAGGAGACAGATCCATTAGCTCATTTTACCCCTTTCCTCAAGTTCTAACCAAAATGGTGACACAGCAGTGATCATCAAGGACCTTCTCAGCGTGGTCCATGGCTCACCTCCACCAGAACCACTTGGCAGACTTGTAAATGAACCAGACCTGATGAACCAGAGTTGATATGGGTAGTGTCCATGACTCTGCACTGTAATAGGCCACCAGGTGACCAAAATAAGGGGACTTTCTTCTGAGAAACTCTTTGCTACTTGCTTTGTATTTATGGACACTTGATAAATGAATAGTTTGACTCTGGAGCAAAATTGAGCCCTCAGTGAGTCTTGGGCTTTTCCTGATAGCTTGATATCTGAACCCTTGATAAATGAAGAGACTAGGCCTGACCCGGGATGGATCCTGGCTCCCTTTCCTTCTTCCAGAGTCATTTCCAGGGCATGAACATGCAGTCTACTTTCTGAGCACATTCAACAGTTCTGTGGGGTCCTTGCTGGTGGAGAAGAGCTGTCTTGTCAAAGACCTTGGATTCCACACGTGGATCTTGTCTCCTGTGCAAAAGGTCTCTCGGGAGGACTGCTGCTGCCGCCACTCCCCAGGGCCTGTTTGTGAAAGCATGTGAGGCCTTGAAGCCAGCTTCAGAGACAGAGGAACAAAGTGGAATATCTTTTCCATGTCTGCAGTCACTGCCTTCGACGCCTGTTCGGTAAACGGTCCAGGTCTCACTTCTACTACAATGTTGCCTCTACCGGATGTGGTGGTAGGCTTTGGCCCCACCAACACTGCCATTTCCCCACTGCGCCCTTTTCCAATGAGAAAGGAGGCTTCTGCGAATCTAGCCTCCAGTCCAGCCCTCCTCGAAGCCTCCAGGAAGGCCCTCCCTGCGTCCCTCCTTCCTCACCCCTTCTTGGCTCTCCTATCCTTTTAGCCACTCCCCTCACCGGCCTTCCTTTCTCAGACCAGGGAGAAGACACTGACCTGCCCCACTGACCTGGCCGATGGATGTTTAGGCCTCCCAGGAACAGCTTCCTTCTCTCCTTGTGGCTCAGTCAGGGGCCTTCTTGGGAGTGGAAAGCTGGCGAGGCCCCCCTGAAATCACCTCCTCTTTGAAGATTCTATGGAGCTACGGGCCCAGCGCCAAACCTGGTCTAGCGACGAGGCTCTCCTTTTGTTAAGGACACTCACACAGCTCAGGTTTGGCGAGGCCTGTCTCACTTTGTTCATTTTTTAGCTAAGAAGAAAATTCATTCCAGGCTTCAGATGGGGCTACCAGCTCTGAGATAACCTCAGTACCTATGTGCCAGAAGGTGTGAGGAAACCACAACAGTCTCTGTCCTCCCATAGAGCTCAGAGGATGGGGGAGGGACGAGGATACACACATCAAAGACCAGAGGTTGGCGATCACACTTTTGTTCGGCTTCAGCATCTTTCTTCAGAAACAAACGGGTGTGGGAAAAGTAAAAGGCTGACCTTTCTTTCAACCCTAACCCACTTTGAACAGCTTTCATAATAGCTATGCTCTCCCCCTGGGTTTTGATGGCTTCAGCTTCAACTGTTCCCTCCAAAAAAGTCCGTTTTCTCATCTCGGGCAAGAAGTTTCACCATCTATTTGCTTTTCAGATGTGTGTGGGTGGCTGGTTCCTCTTGCCAGATTTTTCCCACGCATCTTCAAACCGAAAGGGCTGACCCTGCTGAGAGTGTCCTTCTGAGTCATCTGGGGAATCTCTACATCCTTTAGCACCCCTGGGCTGACATGGCCAGACGGGCGTGGCGCCTCTCAGTGACACAGAGCCTGCAGACGCTGTGTTGGGCCAGGATTCTTGGGAGTTGAGTGTGGGGCTTGGAAAACCTTGAGCAGACTCTGGTCCCCTTGGGTTACTCAGTGGTTTAGCGGGTGAGGTGGGGTGCAGTGGGGATTCTGACATGGAGGTCCCCAGACCCTAACTCCAGGTGCAGCATTCACCTCTACATGTGTCTCTGTCGGTTCTCTTTCCAGCCCCCAGCCCACGTGGCCACCAAGCCTCTGGAGGGACTCTTCTATTAACAAAGAAATCCTTCTGCTGTGCTGTTGGGCACTTGGATAAAGCGATCTTCCGTTACTTAACCTGGTCACTGGACAGTATGAGGCTTAATTTGAGGGAGTCATTAACACAAGAGGGAGTGCAGGGGGCTAGGATCGAGATACCAGCTCCCCTCTATCTTCCCTAAACCTCCTTCCATAGGCTTGCCCTTTGCCCTTCTCTGCCATGGGAGTTTCAGGAGCTTCTGTCCCTGACCAAGCCGGCCAGTGGGATTGTTCATGGCCTACAGCTGACCAAGGCATCGGGCCTGACCGGTGCCCTCGCTGACTCAGTAACTGTTGAGTACTCTCCTATCTGGGCATGGTGCTTGATGCTGTGGGGGTGACGGAAAGGAAGGAGATGAAGATGAATGCAACATGGTCCCTGCCCTTGAGGGAATAATACTGTTCCAGGAAGTATAAATTATTCCTGAGTAACTGATTAAAGAGGAGCCACAGGGGAATCTCTGGGCAGGGGGAGGGTTGGAGCAGGAAGGTGGGTGGAGGGAAGGCGGGCTGGGAGGTTTTCTGTGAGGCAGGGGGCACTCCAGGGAAGGAGCCCTGTCATCTCCGGATGTAGGGTATGGGGTGAGTGCGGTGGACTGCCCAGCCTGAGCTCAGTCTGTCCACTCAAGGAGGGACTAGGACATGCCCCTGGGGCCCGTGTCCAGGCTCTTTGCTGACCCAGCACGGGCAGCGTAAGCTGCAGTGGGACTGTGGACTCCTCCCTCTGCCAGCTGCCTTGGCCTGGCAGTCTTGCCCAGCTTTGTACCACAGATCCACTAATTGTGGTTTTAGGCCATCCATGACCTCTTCCCCCACCCCATTACTCCGGTGGAGTTTGCTCTTTGCTCAAAGCGCTCCGTGAGCACTGTGGGAGGGCTGGGGACACTTGAGCTGAGGGCAGCAGCTCATCCGGTGGAAGGGGGTGGGTTGGAACGACACATTGGCTCAGACAGGTCTGAGCACTGGCCTCGGAGCAGACTAAGAAGTATCCAGACATCAGGCCGTGCGGCAACCTCTCAGAACATCTGCTGGCTCGAGCCCTCTTGAAAAGCCACAGTACCAGATGATGCTGGATCTCCCAGTAGGGCAGCTCAACTCCAACTCTGGTCTGAGTACCTTTATCACTTGTCTCATGTCTCAGTGGGATGAAAGATGACGCTACTCTCAGTGTCGTAGTGTTCACTTTATTTAAATCTTGAGGTTAAAACATTTCCAAATGGCGCAGCAGACGTTATAAAGAAATACGTTTTGGGATACAAGTTTCTCACTCTCACTGTGCAGTGGGGTGCTGGCATTTGATGTGCTTCCAGGTAATTCTTTGGCAGATAGGAATGAAATGGGTTCCCAGACCCACTCTCCCCCAAGGACGAGAGAACTGAGGCTTTGTCAGTTAAAGTGCAGCTCGCTGGAAGCCGCTGGCCGAGGCTGGGTGCCACCAGAGGCAGGAGCGTCCCCACTAACACTCGTCTACGGTTCTCAAAGGAAGTCTTTTCACCAGAGACGCCTCCCCAAATTTAAAGATATACTTTATTATTTTAAAAAAGTGCTTAAGAGGGAAAAGGTATTATTTAGTCTTTCCTGTTTCCTTGAAGAATCACAAAATGAGAAAAACCTACCCCAGGTTCCACTACAAAGTGCCTGTTGGGTGAGTGTGCTGTAAACATGAATGGCTGACTCAGCAGGCCCTGTGCAGGGCGACCCTCGGTTCTAAGCATCGCAAACGGCTTCTCTGCCTTATCCTCAGCCCCTTTGAGCCAAGGACGGGATTCTCCCAGGGAGAGTTACCAAGGTGGGCTTTTAAATGCGGAACGCGTATAAAATTCTATCAGTGGACGCCTAACCAGTATCATAAAACACAGACTCTGAGATATCATCCCCAAACGGAGATTTCCTTTCATATGAGTCTGGAATGGCTTTACCAGTGTAGGTGGGTGACAACTGAAAAATTTCAAAAAAACCATCCCCTTTAGAGTTATATTATGTGGTTTTTCATTTCTACTTTCCAAACTCTGTGGGGTTTTTCAGTTCCAGCTTCCTGCTTGAGAATTTCTTTCCCTGCTCTGGGTCCAGTTGACCCCAAGTCCAGTGGGCTCCAGCCAGGAGCGCTCTGCGGAGCACACTCATGCCCAGCGCCCTTCCTTCCTGTGGGTGAGTGTGCCTCACAGAGGCCGTCTTCTCGGTGAGGCTGACTGGTGGCTTCCGAGGGAGAAGTACACAAGGCAGTCGGGAGCAATACTAAACGGTAAGTGTTATTCAGAGAGCTGGGCCACCATGGGGCTGCTGGGTGTTTTTGTTTTTGTTTTTTTTTTTAAATAGTGATCTGAGATCCCAAAGATGTTTCCTTCTTGTTAACTCCTAGTGCAATGTCTAGCAGACAGTGGCTGGGGCTACCACCTTCAAGACCTGTTCTTCATTGTCATTTGCATTTTTTTAAAGTATCCCAACCTCCAAACCTCAGCAAAGTTGGGGACCTGTTTAAAATAAGAATACAGCTATTTATACAAGCCAAACTTGAATAGGCAGAGATGTTCTCTTGCTGCACAGCGCACAGCAAACTCGAGCTCACACAGCAAAGTAACGAAGGACGAGAGTCCATCCAGCACAAAAAATAAAACTGCTACGGAGTCAGAATGTGACCGCCGGGGGACTGGGCATCCTCTGAACACAGCAAAGGCCTTTCTGCACAACTGCAGTCAACGTTCAAGGGGGTGCACACCACAAGAGGCCCCGGCTCTCCTGGAGGAGTGGCTCGGGGTTGCCTTATAAGAGCCAAGTGGTTTTCAAGACGCAGATGGTCCCCTGCAGGGCTGAGTGCAGAGGCACAGAACGCGTCTCAGATGGAGCGCCCCAGGCCTTTCACAGGAAGCACATTACCCACCAAACGCTGGTTCTAGCGCAGAGGACAGCGCGGCAGAGTCCCCACAGTCTCCCGGGAAAGCCACGCCTCAAAACGAGATTCCAGACCCCCCCGGGTTCTCCTTTAATTGTTAGTTTCTTTCATGTGGTGTACCAGCCACTTCTGATTATTCTTTCCAAGGGGGTGGGTGGATTCCAAGGCAGGATAATTTGCTCTGGAACGATCTTTAGGCTGTGTGGCACCCCTGTGAGAATAAGCACGAGGCTAGGAAGAGCCTCTGGGGGCCTGGCCATTTTGTTTTGGTCCTGAGCACGGTCAGGGCCTCGGCCAGCAGGAGACGATAGAGAGCCTGGGGGCTGCCTGCCGGAGGAGGCTGCTCCAAGGAAAGAGAGCAAGAGGCCGGACTTTTCTCTGGGCTGACTTCTCTGGAAGGATCGGTTCACCATTCCCCATGCCCTGCTTAAACTGAAAGGAAGTGCCTGAGTCTCCTGTTTAAATGATAGGTCTGAGTCCAATGCAGAAGTCATCTCCTCTTAACCCAGCCCCACAAGAATCCTCTGCTGGTGCATGGTGGGTGTGGGGTCTGTGCTGAACTTGGCTTGGGGTCCCTGACCTATTTTCAAGCTCTCAAAACCAGTCAGACCAGGCTTGTGGATGACAGAATGAAGCCTCAAGGTGGTATGATGACTAGGTCACCAGGCTAGCTGGAGGACCGGCTGGACCTAGCACTCAGATCCTCAGACACTCTGCCCAGCGCTCTCCCTCAGCCCTGGCCAAAGTGGGCCACTTCGTGAGATGCTCTGCTCACCTGTGGAAGTACCTGGGCCCTGATGGCAGGTGGCTGGCCTCTGTGAACAAGGCACAAGGAGGCCATCAAAGGTGGGCTCTCTGTAGTGGGAGAAGAAAAGTGCCACAGAGAACAGGAAGATTATTTCCTTCTTGTCCAGGAAAAGGAAACAGGATTCATCTGCCCAAGGGGAGATGGCTCCTGGGTGTCAGGTACAGGCTGAGGAGCAGGAAGTGGGCAAACGCAGTGCTGGGGAATCTCGCAGGTGGAAGTGGGGACCAAGCAGCGAACAAAGAGCAGATCCATGACTTATCCCTGTTTACACTTGAGTTACCGAAGACTTGTTAAGAGTGTCCTAATGTTTGAAAGTGGTTCTTACCCTGATTATGATCATTGGTAAACACATCTGCAGGTGAGGCAGAAGCTCTTAGGTATGTAAACCAAGACAGGTGTCAGCCGAGGAGTGAGACCGAAAGGCCACGGCGCAGCCTGCTTGTTGGTCACGGCATCAGGTCAGCCAGCACGTGGGCTCGGCCGGCTGTGCACAGGCGGCCACTGCAGGCCCTCAGCACGCTGGGCTCTGCTTCCTGGATTAGGCTCAGTTCTGATTCTCAGGGTGATGTGAGCTGTTGAGAGGCCTGGGAGAAAGGCTTTGCTTGAGACTTGCCCAGAGGGAAGGGCTGGGAGGAAAGGGCAGTTAGAGGCCCCTCCGAAGTTGCTGATTTCTGGAGCAGCCCCAAACCTCCTGGGGCAGGAAGGGACAGGAGCACAACAGGAAGAGGCTGGCTGGGATGCTGGGATGGCCCCTGGTGACGTGACTCTCACGATGGCCCTGTGGCCTCCTTTTCCTGGGAGGACCTGTGGGTCTCACAGGGTCTGGCCAGGGCACCCTGCCTCATGGTCACCCAGGATGCCTGGCCCTGGGCTGGGCGGCATGGGGCATCTCTCTCCAGGGGCAGCAGTCGGGACCCCTCTGGCCTGGGAAACTCTCCCGAGGAGGCCTGTGACCAATGGTGCCCCCAGGAGAGGCTGAGGGTCTCCTGAGTGTTTAAACCTTTGGCAGAGTGTCCCTTTGGGTGTGAGGACAGTCGGGTCCCTAACCAAGGGAAACGTTGCTTGAGCCCTTAAGAGCCACGGGGGCTAGGAGTGCTGGTGCACAGTGCTGGGTAGTGCTGGGTACACGGTGCTCGGACAATGCCGCTCTGAGGAGCAGCCCGAGGGCCTGTCTCTCAGAGTTACATAGTTGATCCGCTTCAGAGCGGCTGCTTTTTTTAGTGCTTTATGTGACAGGTGAGGAAGAGTAGTGTTTCCTGTGGATAAAGTGAAACTATTAAAATCCAGGTGCTTGAGGCTACGGGAAGTCACTTCCATCGTAGATCACAGGCCGGTCAACCGTCAAATGATAAAATACTTTCTTGGAGACAAACCTGAGGAAACAGAAATAAAAAAGGAGGGTGTTACCCTGAGAGCTGAAAGCCCGAGGGGCAGCAGTGGCTGTTGGGGCCTCTGCGGTGGCTGTGATGACCTGCTCGGATGTGGGCGTCGGCAGGCATGGGGAGCCTTCTGGGGAGAGCTCTGCTCAGAGGCCTGGGCCCCTCACAGAGTGCGGGGACTCTTCCAGGCCTCCTAACCCCCATTTCCTGTCTGTCCAGCAGAGTTCTCTCCCTGAAAAGGGTCAGGCCATCTTGGGCATCGCCATGGACTTTCGTGGGGCTTGGGTGCAGAAATGCCCATTTGGCCCCATGCTGTGAACTAGCCCTCCTCACCTTGCTGCTTTGAAGTGGCCCGGGAGTCTCGGGGGTCTGGGTGGTCTGGATTGCACGGGGGGAGTGGATGGAGCCGGCATTGAGAGGACATACACGGTGGAGGGGAGTACGGATTCCAATCTGACTAGGCATCTAAATCCGTTTTGCCATCCATGTTTTGAAAATCTCGAGTAGGCCCCTGAGATGACCTCAGTGGGCTAAGGCCAGGGTCTGTCACTGCACCTGGCTACGTCTACTGACAACTGGGGGCTGGCTCAGGACTGCGTCTGCCCTCAATATGCCTCTCCTCAGCCTCTCCACAACCTGCAGGGGGGCTCAGCGAGGTAGTGGCCGTGCTTGCTGCCACCACAGAGGAAACAGACGCTGCACTAAGGACCACAGAGAGAAAGCACAGCCTGTGCCGACTGACCCCCACCTGCTCTCCTAACCACTGCCCCCTCCTGCTGCCCCGGAGAGGCCAGGGCACACGTCCCCCTGGAAGGGCTCTGAAGGCAGCTCTCTGGACATGCGGGGCCTGTGCCCACGAGTCCTGTTCACTCACGGTGTCTTCACATTCACGGGGCTGTGTGGGGGGGCAGGAGAGGGGAAGGTGGGAAGCCCATCCTCCTAACCTCTCCTTTGGTGGACACCCCTGACCACAAGCCCTGGGAGGTCAAGGCCTGGAGGTGGTGAGGGGGTGGCACAGCTTTCTCCTAGAGAGTCCTATTGAGTGATTCTTCTAAAAGCCCTGTGGGCTGGGAAGGATACTCATGTTGGAGAGTGTGGCCACTAGCTCAGGGCCCCACTCAGAGAGGATGTGGCTGGGTGCTCATAAAAGAGGCAGCCCCCATTAAGGGCTTATGCTGAAGCCAGAGGACATAAACGGGACAGTGACCAGCAACCTTAACCACCTCTGTCTCACGTCTCCACGACGGAGGGCCCCTGGCTCACGGGAGATGCTCAGTCAACGTTGGTCCTCTCTCCCACTTCCTTCCTTGGCCACCCCTCCAGCCTCATCTCCCTACATTCCCATCCTCCCACCCCTCAAGCCTGACACTCCTGGACCTGTATCTGGTGCTCTGATACAGTGCTTCCAACAGATGGCACTCGCTGCTCCTGCTCCCATGAAAAGAAGGCCCCGAAGCTTCGCCTCACAGTTCTAGTCCTGTTTCTCTCAAGATCTAGCCTTCAATCCTTCATTTCCCTCCCATCTGTCCACCCACGCATTCATCCATCCATCCAAGCCTCCCACTATATTTACAGGGCCCTTCTTCGGGACGGGCAGCGGGAATCTGGACATCACAGAGGCAGGAGAGCATGCCGGTTAAGAGGCCAGAGCCTGGAGCTGGGCCATCTGGGTTCAAATCTGGCTCCACCACCAGCTGTGTGACTTGGGAGTGTCACTCTTTTACCCCTCTGGTCCTCAGTCCCTCAGCAGTAACATGAGGAGAAAGACAGTCCCTGCTGCATGGGGACGCTGTGGGGCTTAAGTGAGTCAATAAGAGTGGAGGGCTGAGAACACTCCTAACATGGTGTGGTAAGATTGTAAGTATTAGCCTGTGTGTTGTAAAATCTATAATAGACACTGGAACACTATAGTATAGGGGTCTAAAAGCAAAGAGCTATTAATAATAAATTACTGATAATTAAATAATTTCTTTTACAGGTGGATTCATCTGGATGCTGATGAATGAGGTGGCCCCTACCTGGAAAAGGTGTTGTCGAAGATGAGCATGTAGATGCCTGGTGTGCGGACCTTGAGCTGGCCCTGGATGTTCTCCTTGTGGGAATTGCATCGGGTTGTAGGAATGAGGACCTGGGAGGAAAAGCAGATAAGAATAAATGTCACGGAAGCTGAGACGGCCCCCTGGATCCTCTGGGCAGGCCCTTCATTTCTGGGGAGGAAACTGAGGCCCAGGGAGGCCGAGCGCCCTGTCAGAGGTCACAGCCGGGCAGGTTTGGGGCTGGGATCAGTGCCCGGGAGCGTGGGGTGTCTTCCATATGCCCTGGTTTGTTGATAACTTGTGGTAGTGGGGAGGCCATGAGTATGAGTTTCACCCAGAATCATGAACTGGTCAGCACCCCAAAAGAGTGGTCCCCCAGCCTCTTCTGACCATGGCCAGTGCCAGAATGCTCCACCACCTGGAAGGGCAGTCCCTTCCAGCTTCAGGAAGCTGGGGCTTCTTCTAGGTGAAGTCCCCCCTATCCAGCTGTTTCCTGTTGGCCCTAGTGCTGCCCTCGGGGGTCTCACAGGACAGGCCAAGCCCTCCTTCCACATCTTTCAAGTGCTCTGTGAAGCTCCTGGACCCGCTCTCCTCCAGGCTGAACACCCCTGGCTCCACCTGTGGCTTCTCACTTGGTCCCACCGCAGGCTCCCTCTCCTGGCTGCGCCCCAGCGGGTCCACGTGCCCCAGAGACCTTTCATCTGTCCAAGTCTGAGCCTCAGCCTTCTGTTCACGCTCTGCCTTCCCTGAGAATGAGCACTTGGTCCCAGGACATGTTCTAAGGGCCTCTGTGTCACAGGACACATCTAAGCAGATGGTGTGTGCTGGACAGGGCCAGGGCTGGGGGTCTTTGGATGGCCAACCTCTTCTCCATGAGGGCAAAGTCTTCAACCTGCCGAGCAGCTAAGACACATTTTAAAACTGAAGATAAGATAGGAAATAAGGAAACAGGAAGTAAGACAGAGCCAACCAAAATTAAAAAAAATTTTTTAGAAGGGACAAGCACCTAGAGGGTCTAGTCTCATAAAGCATTGCTAAGCCTTCCCTTAGGACGGACTACACGTAATGGTTACACAGATCAGAGGCTTTAGACCATGGTGACATCTTTGCAACTCTGAGTTCCTAGTGGGTGAGCTGCCCCACAAGTGACCATTTTTATTCTGTACAAAATTAAATGTTGCTCTTTTTTCAGAAATCTAATTTGTTAAATTCAGTCTTTATTTTTTCCTATTAGACATTCTTCACTCTGTACAAAATGACTGAATCTAAAATAACTATAAAGATGTCATTACTTTTTCAACTCAAACTTGAATATAGCTGTATGTTTCCTGAAACCCTACATGTTGGCCACAAAGTTCCCAAAGTGAAGTAAGTTCCCACAAAAGGCTCTGCCTTCAAGGGCCTTGTGGTTTAATGGAGGCAACAGACAAGAAAACACCCAATTACAATGGGTGAGAGTGCCACAGGGGGAGAACCAGGGAGAGACCATCCCAGGCCCTGGGGGAGAGGGAGGAGGGGCGGAATGTCGGAAGACTTCCTGGAAGAGGGGACGCCGAGCTTGGACAATTTAGCTAGTGAGAGCGGGGTCTGGTTGTTCCAGGCAGTGGGGACAACATATTCAAAGGCATGGGAGAATGGCTAAGATTTACTCTCTAGACAAACAATCAAAAACAGACAAAATACACAAAACAACAGTTTTCAAGACACTGGACATCAGGCAACAAAGGACAGTGATCTCTGAGAGAATAAGGTGAGCCCAGCTTACCACTTTGAGAGGAAAAGGAACAACAACCAGATGGGACAAATAAAAGACAAATAGTAAGATGACAGATTCAAACCTAACCTAATCAATAATCACATTAAATGTAAATAGTCTAAACATCCCAATTAAAAGGTAGAGATTATCAGGTTGGATAAAAGCAAGACTCAAGCCCATCATGTCTACAAGAAATGCAATTTAAATATAAGGATACAAATAGGTTAAAAGTAGAAAGATATAAAAAGATATACCATGGCAGCACTGTCAAAAGAAAGCTGGATCGACTATATTAATATCAAAGTAGATTTTATATCAAAGAACATGGCCAGGTATAATGTCATAATGCTAAACATGTCAATTCATCAAGAGGACGTAACAATCCTAAACATTTATGCTCCTAGGGACAGAGCTTCAAAATACATGAAACCAAAACTGGTAGAACTATAAGGAGAAATAGCTAAGTTTACAATTATAGTTGGTTATTTCAGTATCCCTTGATAATGGATGGAATAAGTAGACAGGAACTCAATAAGGAAATAGAAGACTTGAACAACACTATCAACTAACTTGGTCGAACTGATATTTACAGAACACTCCACCCAACAACAGCAGAACTCACGTTCTTTTCGAGTGTACTTGGAACATTCACCAGGGTAGGTCATACTCTAGGCTTAAAAAAAATAACTTACACTTAAAAGGATTCAAGTTATACAAAGCGTGTTTTCTGACAATGGAATTAAATTAGAAATAAAGAGCAGATCTCTGGAAAATCTTAAAATATTTGGAAACTAAATAACACACTTCCTAATAACACGTGGGTCAAAGAGAATCAAAAGGGAGATCCCAAAGGCGTGGGAGAGAGCAAGTGGAGTGTTTCTGACACCACAGGACATTTGCTCTGGCTGGAAGCTGGTAGTGGTAAGGGAGTAGGTTGAGCCCAGGACAAGCCTGGAGCAGACAAAGATGCACGAGGACCTACTATGTGTGGGCTCTGTGGCAGCAACTTCTGCACATGTTATCTCACTAAGTTCCATCAATGTTCTATAATGTTCTAATTCTGAATATTAGAGTGGCTGAATTGGGTCCATTTTTGTGGTCCACAACCTAAAGATTCTGAGCCTGGCCTAAGACACTCCAGCAGGCACAAGCAGGAAAGGGGTGCTGGAGAGGAAGTCTTGCTGTTTATACAGGGACACCTGTGTGCCCCGCACCTCAGACCTTCACTTTACTGTCTTGACTACAAAGCAAAATCAAGAGCTCACTAAGGCAGGTCCTCTGAAGAGGATATGTTTAAAATAAGACTCTTCATTTCTTTAAAACATTCTGTTCTACAGACTTTTTGTTCATTCCAGCCACTGTTTTTCTACCATGGTCAAAGTCTGTACAATTCTCTCATTATTTTAAATAAATCACAACATCCAGGGGAGATTAACAAAGGCTCTGGTGTCAAAGCTCGTGCAGCCGAGGTGATGGGGAGATGACTGGGCTCTCCGGTACAAACCTGAGAGAGACGGGTCTCTGCTGCGTGAGCTCTGCGGCGTCTCCCATCAGCCTCCCGTGCTCGGGCGGCCAGGCCCTGATTTATGTGACGGGTCTGCAAACAGTCCAAGCTAGTTTTACTGATCTCTTGACGGACTCCAGTGGCCTGGACCCTGGTACAAAAATGGGTTCTAGGGGCTGGCCCTGTGGCCGAGTAGTTAAGTTCGCACGCTCTGCTGCAGGCAGCCCAATGTTTCGTTGGTTCGAATCCTGGGCGCGGACATGGCACTGCTCATCAAACCATGCTGAAGCGGCGTCCCACATGCCACAACTAGAAGGACCCACAACGAAGAATATACAACTAGGTACTGGGGGGCTTTGGGGAGAAAAAGGAAAAAAATAAAATCTTAAAAAAAAAAAAAGGGTTCTATGCTAAATGGAAAAAGCCAGTCACCAAAGGCCACATACTGTATGATTCCACTCCCATGAAATGTCCAGAACAGGCAAATCCATAAAGACAGAAGTGGGTTGGTGGTTGCTGGGGTAGAGGTTGCGGAATGACTGCTAGTGGGTAGAGGGTTTGTTTTTGGGATGATGAAAATGATCTGAAACTAGATGGTGGTAATGGTTGTGCAACTCTGTGAATATACTAAAAACCAGTGAATTGTACACTTTAAATGGGTGAATTATATGGTATGTGAATTATATCTCGATAAAGCCATTTAAAAAATAAAAAGTCAAGGATCCTTGCTCCTGGTCCTGGTTCCTCCCATGACTCTCCCTGTGGCCCCCGGCAGGATGTCAAGCTTCTCTGGCTAAAGCTGGGTCCTCTGCCCAGAGAGAGGGCAGGGCCTGGGTCTTGTTCTCTGCTTTGTCCCCAGCCTTCAGGCCAGCAGTCTGCATGTGGGTAGCCTCAAGTCCTTGATTTACTGTTTCTTTCATCAAGTGCCTTCCCAAATTCATAACCTCGCATTTCAGCGTCAAGGCATGACCCTGATGGAGGAAGTCACTTTGGAGAGAGGGTGGCCTAGGTGCCACTAGAGATGGGGCTGGCCTTCTGCTCTGCTGTTCCCTCTGCCTGGATGCTTCTCCTCTAACCCATGCTCCCTGCTCCTCCCAACTGCTTCTCCTGGTTTGGCCCGGGGGTGTCCTTCCCTGATTGCTACCCTGGAGGCTGGGTTAGGTGCCATTCCTAGGTGCCCCACAGTGCCTGCCCACCCCCATCATGACACGTACCACCTGCAATCACAGTCTAATTACTAGGGTCTCTCTCTGATTACACAGCAAGCTCCTCAAGGGCAGCTCCCATGTTGTACCTTCTCTCTCTATCCCCACTGGGCCTTACAGGCCCAGTATATAGCAGAAACTCAATAAAGGGTTGTGAACTGATGGCAATTAGGCAACACAGTTCCTGTGTCCATACCTCCATAGCACAGAACCTAAGAGCTGCCACTTGCACTGTGTCCTGATGTTTCCTATAAGGCCCACGCTGCTCAGGGTCTCACATGGGGAGTCCATGGGATAGAGGCTGAGGATGTGTGCCTGGACACAGGTTCCCCGGGCTGACATCTGCCCGGGGGACCTCAGGCAGAAATAACAGCTGCCCTCCACAGCTGGCTGGCGACAGAGGGCCTGTGAAGGCAGAGGAACACCTGAGCACCCTTCTCACTCACCCTATAGATGGGCTCCTTCTGCCCCCTGGTGTCCACTGTGGGAAAGACAATGGTAGTCACAACCTCCAGAGGACCACGGTGGAAGCCAGAGATGAGGAAGGCTCCCCAGAGTCCCTGAGCTCCTGATTCCTGGCGGGAACCACGCAGGTCTCCCAGGGCCATGAGGGTTTGGTAGGTGAGTGACTGAGCAAGGGGAGAGGTGGGGACACCAGATTTAGTCACCTCCCTCCCTGCCGCAAACACCCACCAGAGTGGGTCTTCTACTGTGGGCAGGCGCAGTGCTAAGTGCCTGGTGAGCCTTGGGAATATGAAGGTGAACAGCAAGGGTGCTGGTGCTAAGTTCGTGGCAGTGCAGCTGTTTGTCAGAGCAGAGCTGACAAGCACACTGGTTAAGCTGCTGCTCAACTAACTGCCAGGCAAGACACTCTGCATCTCAGTTTCCTCATCTGCAAACCGGGACTCAGCCAGCCCCAAAGAGTGAGACGACCCCTCCCTGTGCTCAGTGGGCAGGGCTGAGCCTGAAGCCACTCTCAGACCCAAGCCCCTGGACCCCCGGGGTGGCGCTTTGGAATCTCAGGAAGGAAGGCTCTGAAGCTCTGTACGTGGCGTGGCTGCAAGCCCCCGAAAGGAAAGAGGGGCAGAGCAGTTTTTAAATAATAACCAACACGAGACTCTAACAAACAAGGCCAACTCAGGGGGGCTAGGATGAGATCTTGGGAGTGAGCTTGAAGAGGACAGAAATGACAGTCTCTACAGAGAGCAGGTACAGCAGGGCGGGGATGGCAGGAGTGCACACGTTCCTCCATGTGGATGCGGGGACAGGAGCAGCAAACTGCTGTGTGTCCATGGCGACACAGGGCCTCGAGCCTGGCTCCCCTTCCGCTCTGTGCCTTCCCCACCGCTCACCGTGAGCCCCGGAGCATGCCGCTGGACCCCACGCAAGAGGGACTAATGGATGTTACTGCAAAGACTTCACACAAGTCTTGTTTCACACGACTTCAAATTTCTCTTCTCTATCTTGATTCTTGCCATTCTTAGAAAATGGAGATTTTTGCAACTATATTAACACCCTAGGATCCACTTTAAGCTCCAGTCCTGCATGCCTGACTGTCCTCGCCATTCCTTCCATGCCCTGTGGAGATCCAGGCATGGAATTCAGACCCTCTCCCTCTTGCTTGCCCCATACTGAATCAGCCACCCACGAGTCCTGTTCACTTTCTTGGGCTCTGGCTTCCATCCCATCCTTTCTACTCTGACTTCCATCCCGTTGAACTAGACCAGTGGCTCTTGACCCTGGCTGCTCACTGGAATCCCCTAGGGTTGCCTGGGTCCCAACCTAGAGACTCTGATTTTGTGGCCTGGGGTGTGGCTCCCCAGGGGTTTGAAAAAGCTCCCCAGGCATTTCTAATGTGCAACGTTGAGAACTATGGTCCAGGCCATCACCAATGTTCCATACTTAGATGTCTTAGGAGTTTATGAACTGGTTTCTGCCACCCAGATTTCAAGCCCAACCACCCAAGTGACACAATGGCTGTGTGTCTCTATTGACATTTTTGAGGCGAGATGCTGAACACCCTCAGCTAATAAGTAGAGGCAGAGACCTGGGTCACCGCCTCCCATGAGGACCCATCCACGAGGACCCTGCACAGCTGTTAAAACCGATCCTGATCCTTAAACTGAGTCACACATCTGTACTCCTCTAAGCGTCCCTCACCCATCTATCCCCAGGTCAGACTGAAGCTGTCTGCCACAGGAGTGACCTTCAGACACTTGAAGACAGCGCTCCTGAACCTCCAGGTCTTTCCTTCCCCAAGCTGGACAAGCCCAGGCGCTTTGCCTGCTCTGCATGACACAACCTGGAGGGCTTTCCCATCCTGGCTTCTCTCCATGTCCCTCTCACAGCCGGGGCCCAGAACGTTCCAGGGAAGGCCCGCCAAGCAGAAGGCAGGGCTGCCACGGCTGTGCTCTAGGAAAGCTCTGCCCAAGAACCCTGATGTGTGAGCAGGGGGCCTGTGGCAGGGAGCAGCCTTACCTTACACTGATCCAGGGGTGTGTCCTCCGCCTCCCGGAAGACCACGCTGAAGGAGATACTCTTGGGGTCGGAGGAGAAGACCCAGCTGATGGTGAGGCCTGCCTCAGTCACGGTGATGGGGATGAGGCTGTAGGTGCCGGACCTCACAAACAGCTCCCTGTTGCCCTCCCCGAAGCTGGCGATCTCTTCCACTGTGAGGGGTAATTTTATCCTAAAATGCATAAGTGAGAGGAACCTGATCAAATGGGCAAAGTGTCTGAGTCCACTGGCCACGTCGCCTGGGGCTCAGAGGTGGCCAGAGACCCTGGAGGCTCTTGGGAGGACAAACCCTGGGTAACCTTGACCAACGTGCTTAATGATGGGAGAAAACTTGATGTGCAGCTCATGCCAGAAATGCTTTCTGAGCACTTACTATGTGCTTGGCATAGTTCCAAGCACTGGGACACAGAGGCCAAAAAGACAGAGGACAAATCTCACCTGTGGGGAGCTGGTATGGTAGCCGCAGGCCCACCAGAGCTGAGAGGGCGGCCTGAGCTGGCCCGGCCTCCCCACGCACAAGCAGCGAAAGCGGAGGCCTCAGTGGTCTGAGCCCTCCTGGGGCCGGCCTGCGGCTCGGGCATCCCCTCTCCCTCCCTGTTCTTTCCGGCTCCCTGCCTCTCTGCCTAACCAGCACCAGCAGAGCGCACGGTAGAAACCTCCTGCCCTTTTAGTTCCTCTTCTCAGGGGAAACCTGGGCCCGCTGCAAGACTCCTGGAGGGCGCCCTCGTCTTCTCTTAAATGCAAACACCCCAGCCTCTACAATGCCGGAGCGGCAGGACAGCCTTGGGGAGACAGGCTTCCCGTGGCTGCGCCCTTGGGTGAGCAGGAGGCTCTTCCTAAGTTGAAAGGGTTTAAGGACAGTGGGTCCTCTGTGGGACCAAGCGTGACATGGAGCCTGTGAGGCGTGGAGCCAGAGGGACTGGGTTCTGGGACCTGCCTCGCCTCTCACCTGCCACAGGGCTAGCCCTCCCTTAGGCCCATTTCCTCATCTGCAGGGGAGGACACCCAGGCCCGCCTCCCGACTGCTGTGAGGACCACGTGGGAGGATGGACCGCTTGTGCGCAGGGAAGTCTCCAGACGCTGCCCGTCTTGACGGAGACCCTCTCGCACGTGCAGCCCCACAGGCAGCACGTAGGCTGGGGCCCGAGGACGTGGCCTCCAGTGCAGAGCTGCGACTAGCCGTGCAGTGGCCTGGGGCGAATCTCGTCTCCTCAACTGTGAAAAGGGAAAGTGGCGGCCACTAGGCGCCAGGCCCTCTGCTCACCAACTTCGTGTGGTATCATGGTGGCTACGTGAGGACACAGGATGCTCCCCTTTTACACACGAGGGAGCTAAGATTCAAAAAGATTAAGAAACTTGGTCCAGGTCCACACAGGCCTGATTCAAAGCCACTACCTTTCTACTATACCAGACTGCCTTTAAAGGAGAAAATATATTACTCTCCCTTTTAACACAGGGGTGGAAACTAAAACTCTGAGAGGTTAGGTAACTTGCCCAAGACTGCACAGCAAGTAGGTGGTGGAGCCGAGAGTTCTGTCTGCCTCCAAAGCTGTGGAGATGGATGGACATACTCCCCAAAGCTTTGCTAATGAGACTACTCAATGATTAAAAACCAAAATGCTCTAAAGAACAGCTCTCAGTCATTCACCTTCATGAAAATTTAATTCTATGTCACATTTTTCCAGGTGTTGATTTAAGCTTTATTTCTAATTATAGTACAAAAGTTGTTCAATATTTATAATTTGCAAGAATCTGAGAGTAGGTAGAAGGGTCCATGTTAGAAAAGAAGGCTTTCCTGTAACATGGGAATCTTACTGCGTTACCACGTATGCAGTCACTTACTCTGACAGAATGCCCCACTGATGCTGGGTCACTTTATAACTTTATTTCCAGAATTCCCTGCTTGCACCCAGTTATTGGATCATGACTTTAGTCTTTTTTACCTTCCTAGAACTCATCTGTTCAGCGAGAGGACAATACTCAGTTTCCCCAAAGGAGACACTAAAAAGAAATCAAGGGTTTGCTATCTCTGCTCAAATATAATCTTAAATAAAAGAAGTCTATTGTCTATAGGACTCCCATCATAAACGTAAATTCTACTGGTCTCCCTACTTCTGCCCTTGTCCCTCCATAGTCATTCTCCACATGGCAACCAGAGTGATCCCGTTTCAGATGCAGATTAGATCAAATCACTCTACTTTTCCAAACCTCATTTTTGGGCTCCTATTTCCCTCAGATTAAAAAACAAAGTCTTCACAATGGCCAGCAAGGCCTGATGTGATGTGGACCTTAGTTCCCTCTCTGATGCGGTCTCCCTTGCTCTCTGTTTCAGCCACACTGGCCCTTTCCCTGTTCCTTGAACATGCCAGGCACCATGCTGCCCCAGGATCTTTGTACTGACTGTTGCCTCTGCCTGAAGGGTGTTCTCTCATATAGCTGCATGGTAATTCCTTCAAGTCTTACCTTCTAAGTTTCACTCTATTTAAAATTGCAAATCCTCCTCCCTATCTGACTTGTTTCTTTTTCATAGTAAGCACCACCTTGTAACATACTATATAATTTATTTATTTACTTATGTTTATTGCCTGTCAACCCCTGCTGGAACATAAACTGAAGATGAGGGCAGGGATCTTTGTTTTGTTCACTGATGTACTCTAAGGATCTAGAACAGTACCTGGCACATAATAGGTGATAAATAAATATCTATGCATGAGTGATTGAATTTATGCAATGACTGCTATGCAATTACGCAGCCATTGGACACAACACTGGAGAAAAAGAGAGAGATAGGAAAATATTCATGCGATATTAAGTTTAAAAAGAATGTGAAACATGATGTAGAATATGTGTTTATGCTGAACAATTATACATATATGTCTAAAAAAGACTGGAAGGCTATATACCAAAGTGGTTTGATTATCTCTATTTTCCTAATTTTCTACAATGAAAATATATTGTTCTTACAATAGGAAAACAAAACAAAGTTATTTTCAAACAAGAAGAACCCAGGGCACAGGGACGAGGGAGGGCTGACTATAAAGGGGCGTGGGGACATGTTTGGGGTGACGGGACTGTTCTATGTCTTCACTGTGGTCGCACAGGGGCACATGTGACCCCTCTTCTGGACCTAGGCTTCCCCTTCGGCAGAACTGGGGAGCGGAGCTGGCTGGGCTTTGAGGTGTCTGCAATCGCATAAGCCACGGCTGAGCTGGGCGTGGGGCCCGGCAGGATGACCGGTGACTACACTGCGCATTTATCAAAATCCCAGCACTGTGCACTATAGCAGGGGACTTTCATGGCACATAAATTATACCTAACAAAAAAGCACACTGAAAGCTACCCTTGGTGCCCAGTTAGAGCCTCGGGGCGCACTCCAGCTCTGGCCCAGGAAAGACCGGGACTCCTGCTCTGCGGCTCCTCCCCAAATCCGACACCCGGGGAAGTCCCGCCCGGCCCCGTCACTTACATCAGCTCTCCGGACTTCAGCAAGCAGATTTCAGCATCCTGCCCCAAGGACATGTCTTCAGTGTCCTCAGGGGTGAGCGAGTTTGACGTGGCGTCCCTGAAACATCGCAAATGAGAACACAGCCAGTTAGCTATCAGCACACAGGGTCCCACATCCAGAGGCCTGTGGTCTTAAGAGTCAAGCAGCCAACCTCAGAACTTGCGGAATCCTTCAATCACGGAAGCTGGGATAGAGGCCCGGGCAGGCTGTGGGTGGAGGGCCACAGGGGCTTTGCCAAGGATGCAGGACGGGGAGAAGACAACAGGGCTGCAGCGATTTCCTGACGTCTTCCTGGCTAGTGTGGGGAGGGGGTGATCTTAACACAAGTGGACACCCTCCTACCCTACGCCAGCAGCTACTGCCACATGCCAAGTTCGCAGCCACAGGTCCTGCCTCCTCAGTGCCGGTCTGTGACAGGATGAGCCTGCTCTGGCCCATTGCTGGGGAGCAAGAACAGGCAGCCAAAGCTGATGGGGCAGGAAGTGGTGGGGGCCAAGAGGGAGGCCATGGGACAGAGCCACGTATGAAGCAGGCAGACCAGAGCTACATCTCCTTTTTCCCTCACAACCCGTATCAGCTGTGCAGAGAACCAGCAGCGGGAGCCACCTGGCAGTACAGCCACACTGTGCTTCCTAAAGCGTGCTCCGTGGAACACCAGTGCCAGCTGAGGGGAGGACCACACACCCTCCCTCTCTTTCTCAGAGAGTCACAGTATACTTAAACAGTAAACTAAAGGCTCTGACAAGTCCTGCAGTAAAGACATGTAGTAACTTTTAACTCTAGCGTTCCTTTATCTGACCTTGGAATATTTTAACCTACTGAACTGCGGATCCTTGAAATGTTTTGGTTGATTACAGCCTCCACTGCACCCACCTTCACTGATGGGGACACAGAGGCTCAAGCAGTTCCTGAGAGGCAGGGCCAGAATCAGACACCTTGACTCCAACTCAGTGCTCCTCCTGCTGGCCCCATGCCCAGCTTGGCTGGTGGCCTATACAATCTTAGGGACCTCGATGCCCAACCAGCTCTGTCCCCAATTCTGCCAAAGAGGAAACCTCGGTCCAGAAAAGAAAAACACTTCTCCTGTAGGAAGGCGTCGGTGAGGGGCTCCCGCCCAGCTCTGCCTCTGCCTCAAATGCTGCACCCCTTCTCAACAGCCCTCGAGGGCTCCCCCCCCTGTCTCTGGGGTGAGGCCAACAGGCCCCAAACTGCCCCCCCAGTTCTGGCTCCCTCCACACACCCCCCACCTGCACCCCTGGGCTCTCACTAGCCTGGCCCCGGGCATATTCGCTCACCCTGCCCTTGCATGAACTCTGTCCTGCCCTACCCCCACCTTGCCTACTGTTGTGGGTGTCCTGAGATGTCACCCAGGCCCATGCTGGGTCAGGCACCGCGAAGGATGCACGCAGTGGGCCTGCGCCCTGCCCCACAGTGCTCTCCATCTGAGATGGGAATATACAGCTGGGCCCGGCTGGAAGGAGGAGGTCTCAGCATACACAGCAACACACGTGAGGGCAGCAGCCGGCAGCAAGCACCCAGACCACGTGCGAGACAACCCTCCTCCACCCAGAGTGCAGTCAGGACTCGTGCTGGGAAACTGGTGTGCTTGGCTGAGTGCGGTCTGGGCTGTGGCCCGGTGTGTCGCCCATGGCCGTACAGGGAGAAGGCTCTGCAGCTTTCCCGCGAACTAAGAGACCCTGAATCCCAGAGCTCAGGACCTAACATAATCTCTCTGATATCAGAAATACAAAAGAGAGCACAGCGGCCAAGCCCTAAAGCTCCTGGAGCTTCTGCCTGGAGGTGACCCCCATCACCTCTGCTGGGAAGTGGTTTTCACCACACTGCCCCTCACATTTCACAGCCACTTCAGTCCCATGGCCAAGTACACTATGGTGGGGGCAGGGATGCTCATCCTTCCACAAATGCACAGATGGATGACCGCCCACGGGAGGTAGAGGGCGGCAGACACAGCCTCCCACAGTCTCCGTCCTGCCTCGGGGGCCTGAGGCTCCTGCCCTGGGCAGGTCCACCTGGGGCACCCGGTGCCCTCCACGTGGATGCAGGAAGGAGCGGCTCAGAGTCGGCAAAATTCAGGGAGTC
Source organism: Equus caballus (assembly GCF_041296265.1). Taxonomy (NCBI): domain Eukaryota; kingdom Metazoa; phylum Chordata; class Mammalia; order Perissodactyla; family Equidae; genus Equus; species Equus caballus. The sequence goes on along the minus strand of NC_091699.1, from coordinate 52,134,906 downwards.
TCGCCTAAGCTTGTCCTGGCTGTCACTTTACTGTGGGGGCAGGAAGATCCCTGCCACACACGGTGCACCCGCAGCCACAGCACTGCACCGAGTCTGACAGAGCCAATGGGCAGCTTCGTCCCAGGGGCTTCTATCAGGTGGCATCTGTGGCCCACCTCACCTTCCATGCTCCCCCATTCCATCCACACTCCTCCCCTCACCCGTCTGTCACAGCCCTGGTCACACTGGGCCTTACTTCTCTGCTTTCGGGTCTTATCTCCCACTAGAGCAAGAGTCCCTTGAAAGCAGGGGCTGAGCAGAGCTTTCCCTGCCACACAGGACGGCGCGCAGCAGGTCAGCCCCTGCCATCTGCAAGGACCAGAGACTGAAGGCTACTTGGTAGGAAGTGGACCTAACCTACTTATTAGGGTGTAAACCCAGGATAAACGGGCAGAGGGAATGCTGACAAAGTCCAGAAAGAACCAGGGATAGATTCTCGAAAGAGGAAGACCCTGAGTCACACACGGTGCGGCTGATGCTGGGTTAGCAGACCCACGCCCAAGGACGGACTGCAGCCACCTTCAGCTCTCACAGGATTTTCTCGGGCACAAAAGCCGACTGTTTACCGCAACCCACAGAGGCTCTCTGTGCTGGAGGACATGCACCGCACAGGGAGAGGCCCCTGGCTCCTGGGAGATCCCTAGGCTCGAGGGCTGGCTCCACCCAGACAGCCTGGACGCCACGCCTGCTCACCACCAGGCCCTGCAGCCACTCTCTGCCATTCAGGCCCCATTGCCTGGCCTCGTCAGGCTACGGCTGGAGGGCTGAGCCCACTGGGCATGGGAATTTGCCCTCAGGGTGCTGCTGCAGGCAGTGGTGGTGGGTGCTGACACGGGAAGCCCCCAGGTACCTGGCTAGGGCCGCCTGTGCACAGTCCGCGTCAGCCCGTGACAGGTTGGGAAACCTGTCTTCCCAAACATCCTGTCCTTTGGGGGCTGTGCGCCCCGAGCCCCGAACAGTGGGGCTCTCTCTAGCTGGGCTCCTGAGGGCAGGAGAGGTGGTATGGCTCTTGAGGGGACTCATCACTCCAAGGTGGTTCCAGTCTTGGCTTTCTGACCGACTATGCGACCCTGGGCAGCCCTTTCTTCCTCTGAGACCCAAGTTTTCTCTTCTCTAAATGGGAGAGAGATGGAACCAGAGGGACTCCAGGTTCTGCGGGCTTGAAGAAGCCGTAAGTTTCAAAGGCCTCAGAGAAGGCACTTTACAGATCCCACCGGCTGGGAAAGAGGTGGGCTCATTCTGGTGGGCAGCTCCCTGCCCTCCACCTTCTCCACTTTCCCAGGGAAGGTGCAGCAAAAACGTGTCCTGAAATGTCTGCTGTCACCAAGGGCAAGCCTTGTCACTTGTTGCTCCTTTTCCTTCCTGGCACCCCCCACCTCTGACCTCCCTGCCCAACACCTCCTTGTTGCTCTTCCAATCCCCGGCTTCCAGATGCCCCACTCCTCACCCTGGGACAAACAGGATCACACAATGTCAGTGCGAGAAGCAGCCCCAGAGACCAGCTAGCCCACCCTGCCCCCTTGACAGCCGGGGAGGCAGGGGTCCAGGGGAAAGGAGATGGGCCCAAGGCCACTTAGGCCTGGCTCATTTCATTTGCTTTCATCCTTGTCCAAAGTGCAAACACCATAAAGGAGAAAGACAAATAGCATATGATGAAACAAAGCCTGAAAACCATAGTTGGTTCTCTCAATTCTCCTGCATTTAGGATGGAAGGTATACTAATCTATGATTCCTTCTCTTTCTCCCTCTCCCTCCACCTCCTGTGACCCCCTCGGTGACAGACAGCCCTGATCACCTGCAAGTAGCTGATTCCTAGGGTGGGTCCCCCAGGCCCATGCCAGTCCTGGAGGAGGCCCTGTAGGAAGGAGCTGAGCAAGGTGGGGGGGGGGCGGGGCACAGGTAGGTGATGCCGGCTCAAAGGTAGTGATCGGGGCATAGAGTTTTCTCTTCAGTGGCTTTTCAAACTATGGGTCATGGCCCATTTAGGGGGTTGTGAATCAATTTAGTAAGTGAGGACCAACATTAAAAGAAACAGAATGGAAAACACCAACGTTATATTGCATGTTGTGAAGGTGCTAGTTCATGAGGCTCTTGTTCTGACTTTACATCTACACACGCACACACCTGGGGAGTGATGTAAAACGGATTTCTTACTGTGGGATGCAGCAGAAAATGTTCAAGCAACTCTGCCAGAGGATTTTAAAAAGTTTGAGAATGTCAGGGTAACAAAATCAAGGCCATGAGGGGGCACCCTATCTCCTACCAGAGCCACTTCCTTTTGTTGCCAGTGAGGTGTTTTTCTCAGAAAAGATGTGAGACAAACTCACTGCCCACAAGTGACCTTTCTCCTCTCCTTGCTCTGGCTGTGAGAGCCTACTGCTAGCTACGGTGACCTCGCATGGCTGATGGCCTGTCACCCTTTCCTGCTCAGTTTCCATCCCTGAGCCTGTGGTCAATGGGTCAGTAGGTCAGCCGAGCAGAACCTGCCTGGAGGCCCGCACATTCTGTCAACTTGCTCCACCCTCTGGGGGTGGTCACCTTGGCATCCTGGGCACCTGCCCTGCACACAGCCTATGCTCAATCAAGATCTAGGCTATGTGCCACAGACTAAGGTGGTTTTCTGTCCCAAATGCCCCCAATAGACGAGATGACTAAAGCTCCGCGTTAGAACCAGGTGAAGAATAAAGTGGTGACCATGGACAAAGTGGATGCTGGGGAACTCCCTGGCAATGCAGTCCCGGGGTCCATGCCTGCCTGGATGAGGGGTCATGGGTAGGGTCCCTCCAGCTTGGTCTCTACAGCTGGAATCTACAGTTTTTTCCTCTCACAAATCAAAATGCCTTAGCCTTTTCCATTTAATCTGTACAACTTCGATGCTGCAGACTGCCCAGGGGACAGATTCTCTGGCTATTTAGACTGGCTGAGGGAGGAGGCGATGCCTAGAAAGCCCCTTTGGCCTGAGAGTCTTGCTGACACTTCCTCAGAGGGCTCCATCTACGCCTCTGCCTTGCTAAGCCCAGCACAGGGAGAAGCGCTGCTCTGCCCAATTGCCAGGGTGCAGAGTCCCCCAGGTCAGCCTCTATCTGTAAACAGTCTCCTGAGGTCTAGAGAGGACTTTGGTTTACAACTGCACTGTTAATACATTATACGCTAACCTTACGTAGCTATTTAAACTGAAATTCATCAAAATTAAAAAAAACAAAATTTGGCTCCTTGGTTGCGCTAGCCACACTTCAAGTCAACAGTCGCATGGGCTGCTGGCCACTGTGTTGGACAGTGCAGATGCCGGACACGCTCGTTGTCACAGAAGGTGCCACTGGACAGCACGGCTTTGGAAGGCTGGGCTGAGCCATGCTGGGGGCCACAGTCACTGTGGGATCTGGGGGCATGTTAAAATTTTACTATTAAAAGTAAATTCCTAGTAGTTTTTCTTTTAGTTATTGCCTTCCTTTTTGCCTAGAAAACAAGTGAAGGAGGACACTTCTGGTAGTTTGGTTTCTGATAACTGGGTAAGTAAGGTCTGACCACATGCAAACCCACATGCCCATCCTCTAACACTGGGCACTGCTGAGCAAGCCACACCCAAATCGCTTGCAGCCTTCCAAGTATGCAACTTCTCTGAGGATTTTTTCACTCCTCCACAGGCCCTGTCAGCCACCAGTGCCCTGCAGTTAGACTCTCCTGGGTCTAACTGCCTCGTCCCTGGGTCCTGGAACTGACATCCCAATGAGGGCTCTGGCCTGAGAACGTCAGGTATTCAGGAAAAGTGAGCGGGTCAGCAGTCTAACTTCCAAGATAAATCTGCGCTAGGCATGGTTGCCACTTCCCTTTTATTCTTCCCCCAATTCTATTTAGAAAATGTCTAAATTTTCCAGGGGAAATCCAAGACATATGATTGGGTACCCGCCCTTAGGAAATTTAGTTTTGTTTCAAAGAAAAGTAGTGCCCTTAGAACAATGAACACTACAAACTGGAAGATAACAAAAGGCAGTTGTAAAGTGGTTGAAATAAAATTCTGTCCCCCAAATTATGAGTGGCCCCATTCCTCCAATTTAGTTGCAAGTATTCCATTGGAGAACTTTGCACTAGAGAATGGTTATGACAAATGCTCTCATGCTCTCTCAAATACACATTTAAGCCTCTCCCTGCAAGCACGCACGTGCACGCGGTCATGGAGGGCATCAGGTTGAGGCCTGTTTCTCCCCACAGAGCACAAATGATCGCTAAGAGAGATGAGCAGAGCTGAGCAAGTGTGTTTGACAAGGCTCAGGCTGTTCGAACTCCGCCTCATGAGCTGGTCCCAAACAACATGGTTGGCTTGTCCCTAGGAAAAGCTCATCTCTCAAAGCTTAAAGATTCCAAAATGTCAGGCTGGCTCACACTACAGGGATGTCTTGCCCCAAAAGGTCTCTTTCAGAAGAATGGGTGCTTGGGCCCATATGCCCTTCAGTATTTGGGTCAGCCTGTTCATTTGTTCATTCGTCCACTGGTCCCTGTATCCATCCACCCACCCATATGCCCACCCACCCATCTAGAGGTACATATTCTATATAGCCTCATGGTTCCTCCCCTCAGGGAACACCTCATCCCTTTGTACCAGTTTGGTGGAAAGGATAGTTTGAACTAGTTCACTCAAAAAAGACTTGACAATCCACTAGAGGTCTTCAGATCTTTCACCAGGGCCCCTGGGATAGCTCCATACTCAGAAACAGTAGTACAGGGAGTACGGGCTTTGCAGTCAGACAGATCCTGGGTGAATCCTGGGGACACCTGTGTTCTCAGACAAGCGAGTTAATCTCTCTAACCTTCCACTTCCTGCTGTGTAGGTGACTAGGGTTAGACGACTGTACAAGGACAGCATCCGGCACAGGGCCCAGCTCATAGTAAAGCTGAGTGTCAGTCTCCAGAGCCTAGGGCTACCCCTGATCCCTGCTCCCAGTGCCTGACACTTGCCCTTAGGAAGAGCCACAGGAGAAGGCCCGCCCAGTAGGTGGGCCAGAGCACCAGCCTTGACGGGGAGCATGCTAAATGGGAGTGTAGAATCAGTGAGGGGGGCCTGGTGACTCAGCAAGAGGGTAGCTGCTTCTGGGAAAGCGGAAATGGAGTCCACACCATAATTTCCAGAGGAGAGGCACTGGGGAATGTCACCCAGGCAGACATTCCTCCAACCCCTGCCTTCCAGGTGTTATTTCCCAGAAGTGCCAGCATTTTTGGATCACGGGAACTAACAACTAGAACTGTACTGGGATCAAGGTGTTCAATATTTGGGGAGTTCCAGGAGTGGAGAGGGCAGCCTCAGGAAACCAGATGGTTCCAGCCAGGATAAGAAGGGCAGGGGAGAACTGCCTGCGAGGGCCTGAGTGGTGGGGGTCTAGGAGGCAGGGCTGCATCAGGCCCTCTGGCAGACCCATAGCCTAGAAGCCATGGGTCCATTGGTCTGGCAATGACAGAGACCTGGGTCTGTATCCTGAAGCGCCAGTTATTAGCTGTGTGCACATGGGGCTGCTACTTCAGCTGTAGTCCTCCCCGTTCTCATCTCTAAAATGGGGATGAGAGCTACTTTGCAGGCCTGCTGAGGATCAGTGGCTATCATGTATGTTGGAGCTGCATGCAGACACAGAACCCAGGCCACAGCACAGACTTTGCGTTGGTCCAGACCCGAACTGTTCCCAAGAGATGTATGACTAGCAAATGAAATAATTTGAAGGTACCACCATTTTCAGTGGACTGCCAGAGCCAAACCTACTTACTGCTCCCTTTCGGTTTACAAATAAAAACCCTCTCAGGTCCTGGCAGAAGAATACATCCCCAGCTGGGTTGCAGGGGGTGTGCAGTATCAGAGTCACGGCTTCATATCTTTGACTACTAAATTACACGGGTGCAGCCTGGTCATGTGGATTCTGATCTGCAAGATAGGGGTAGGGTTGGGTCTCTTATAATCACCAATCAAGGGCTCTTAAAAAATATTCAGCGGAAACACGGACCACATCACAGAGAGGTAGAGGCAGACCGTGCTGCTGTGAGCAAGCTCATCTCTGGAACAAACCGACAGAGCATCTCTGCTGGTGAGTCATTTGTCTCTATAGCTAAAAGGCAGGGACTCACTCCCGGCTGTTGGGGTTCTCAGATTCCTGCCTGCAGCGGGGTACGGTGGCAAATGCCCAGGCTTTAGAGCTCAACTGCTCTTGGTTCAAAGTCCATTGCTGCCGCAGGGTTATATTAGAGAACTGTGAAAACGACCTAACGCGGCTCTGGGCACCCAGCGAGTGGCTGTAGGCTAATGCTACTGGTAGTAATGGCAGAATCAGACCCTCCCGGGGAGATAAGGAGAGTCGATTCACTGTCTCTATTCCTTCACAGAATAATCTCTTTGCTTTTCTTTTGTTTCTTTTGTATTTTATAAGACAGCCTGCTATCTCAGATCATTGTTTACTTTCTTCTCACAATATAAATCAATATACTACTGTAGAAACTTTGGAAAATACAGAAAAATATAAAGGAGGAAGGGAAATAAGTCACCAGTAATTCCACCAGTCAGAGGTGAACTGCTGATAAAATCTGGTCATTTTTCTGCGCTTTAAAAAACGTAGTCAGAATCATACAACGTATCATCAGATACGTGGCAGAGGGATTCAGAGGAGTCACGGACCCTCAGAATTGCAGGCGTGCGTGTACACTGTTTCTGAGGAAAACGTCTGCGGCTTTTTTGAGATTCTCAAAGGGGTTTATGATCAAAGAAGGTTAAGAATCACGATCAATGTCACATCCTTTTTGTTACCTATTCATTGTAATAGTAACAGCCAATACTAATTTTGCATATTTACTTTGTGTTTATACTGTTCTGAGCAATTTAAACATGTTACATTTTCCAAAATTGTTAAAAGCACTTCCTAAACATTTCAGTTACATTCTATGTCTGAATTATTTATTTATTTATTATCAGACATTTGCACTATTTTCAAAGTTGTACATATTACTTTTTTAAAAAAAAATTTCAGAAATCAACATAGGACTTTGGTCATAGAAGATAAAGAAATGAATGGTTTTAACATTTCTAGAGGGGAAAGTAATTTTTAATATTCTATCTGCACAGAGCTGTGCAGTCCCAATCTATTAACATAATATCGAAATTTACCAATTATTACAAGTGAATTTGCTTGGGCCCTTCAGGGAAACATTAATGCCAGTGTAAGGATCCAGCAACAGTCATAACAGGAGGATTTTTCAAAAAGGCAAGAGTAAGTCAAGCAATTATGGAGATTTGATATTACTCTTAAGGAAAGCAAAGCCACCTGTGTCATACTCCAAATGACGAAAACAATGTTTTTGTCCCTGTGTGAAGCAATAACACATATGTAAACATCATCCTATGACCTACTTAACCTAGAAGCCCAGAGAGCTGGTGGGGCACGATGCCCACCTGCTGGCCTATTGCCCTTACAGATCTAACACGCTGTGGTCTAGGAGCAGGGACTTCTTACTGAGTAGTCTCACCCCAGAGGCAAGGTCCTCCCCCGGAGATAAAGGGCACTTTGCCCCCAGGAAGCCCGAGGTGGTAGCGCCAGGGCTGATATGGTTTCCAGTCAGGAGCTAATGTCAGGAAAAGAAAAGTCTCTGAGTAGATTAGAAAGGAGAGATGATCTCTCTTTTTATATGCCCTTGTCTGGCAGTTGACATTTCGACTTTGCTAAACCAAACGCTTGTTCTTCTTAAAACATCTCCTTAAGGTGTTAGTGAGATATGTATGGCACTGGGTCACTGGAAATAAGCCACAGGATGCTGAGTATCTGCAAGTCAGTGGCCTGGCACCCCAAGGCTAATGTTGCCTCAGCTGCCTCTGCTCCCACGCCATGGGTTACATTACTCTTGTGTCCTGTCTGTGGTCCTCGGGTCACAGGGGAGAGAAAAGGGTCAGAGGGAAAGGATGGACTTGAAGGGCTGGGAGCCCCAGACAAGAAAGGCAGCTATTTGATCTTTGCTTCAAGCTTTCCTACCAGGCTGGCCACTGTCTCGCTGCAGGAGCCCACCTACCTGGTGTCCCATTTCAACTAGGTCTTCCATTTGTTAAAGGAGACCCCTCAGCCCTAAACTGCTAGTCATAAAAGCTAAAGCAATGTTCCCTTCTGGGGAAATCTAACCCACTTTTGAAGAGATTCCTGAAGATTAAGCAATCTTCAGGAAACGAGCTCTGATGGTGGAATATCCTAACTGTGACAGATGATAACGGGGAAAGTTGGGGTTGCAGTTTGAGGAGACGCCCTATTCCCTGAGTCATGAGCTGGCTCAGCTAAAGTGGTGGGCAGCCGTGGGCTTTCTATGCCTTGTTTTCCCATCAGTCGTCTTTTTAAATCTATTTCATGGCAGGCATAGCCAGGGCAATAGCCAGCCCTGGTGGTCTAGTGGTTAAGATTTGGTGTTCTGACTGCACGGCCTGGGTTCATTTCCCAGTCAGGGAACCACACCACCCATCTGTAGTCATCACACTGTGGTGGCTGCATGATGCTAAAAGCTATGTCACTGGTATTTCAAATACCAGCAGGGTCACCCATGGCGGACAGGTTTCAGTGGAGCTTCCAGACTAAGACAGACTAGGAAGAAGGACCTGGCCACCCACTTCCGAAAACAATTGGCCATGAACAGCAGTGGAGCGCTGTCTGATATAGTGCCGGAAGATAAGAGGATGGTATAAAAAGACCGGGCAGAGTTCCACTCTGCTGTACACAGGGTCGCTCTACGACTCAGAACAACTCAACAGCATCAATGACAACAACAATGAGGGCAAGAGTAGGCAGGATAGACTGTCCGCCCAGGCAGAAAAGTCTTGGTGATCCCCCAAACACCTCTAGGTCTCCAGGAGTCTCCCTGGTGGTGGATGACCCCCCTAGAAGGGGGAGAGTGGCCTTAGCTTTCACAGTTAGCAGTTTAGGGGTCTAACTTAACAGAAAATGGGGCACCGGATAGGTGGGCAACTGCAGTGAGGCATGGGCAGATGAAGACAGGCCCCCCCGTTACAGAGCAGTGCTGCTTTTCCAAATGGGCACCGTGTCCATTTCACCAATGGTGACCTCTGCTTTCAAGACCAGTTAGCACATGATTTTACAGGACGTGTGTGCAGTCAGTTGCGTGTTGTCTCCCAGATGGGTGAGATCCTGAGAATTTTAGGGCTAACGAAGCATCTCTTGTCCGGTCTGAGCAATTTCCCCTCAGAGTTGGCTATCTCCATTATATTGGACTGCTCTGTTACTGAGCAGAATAGTGGGTGGGTTAGACTATTTGCCCCCTAAATGTGGGCAATGGGACACTGGGAAAGACAGGAGGTGTCACCCTCAGCCCCAAATATAATTCCTGTTTTGACTCACAGGTGTTCATCAGCACAGAACCATGGATGACTATGAGTACGTAGTTCCTGGGTTCTTGAACACTTCCAATGACAGCAGCCAGGAGCATGAACGCTTCCTGCAGTTCAAGAAGTTCTTTCTGCCCTGCATGTACCTGGTGGTGTTCATCTGTGGCCTGATGGGGAACTCCCTGGTGCTGGTCATATACATCTTCTACCAGAAGCTGAAGAGCCTGACGGACGTGTTCCTGATGAACCTGCCCTTGGCTGACCTGGTGTTTGTCTGCACGCTCCCCTTCTGGGCCTATGCAAGCTTCCATGAGTGGGTCTTTGGCAATATCATGTGCAAAACCCTGCTGGGCATTTACACTTTGAACTTCTACACCTCCATGCTCATCCTCACCTGCATCACTGTGGACCGCTTCATTGCAGTGGGTCAGGCCACCAAGGCCTACAACCAGCAGGCCAAGCGGAGGACCTGGGGCAAGGTCATCTGCTTGTCCATCTGGGTGACCTCCCTGCTGGTTTCCCTGCCGCAGATAATCTATGGCAATGTCCTTTATTATGACAAGCTCATCTGTGGTTATCAGAACGAGGAGATTTCCACTGTGATTCTTGCCACCCAGATGACACTGGGGTTCTTTCTGCCGCTGCTTGCCATGATTGTCTGCTACTCAGTCATAATCAAGACCTTGCTTCATGCCCGAGGCTTCCAGAAGCACAAGTCTCTAAAGATTATCTTTCTGCTGGTAGCTGTGTTCCTGCTGACCCAGACACCCTTCACCCTTGTGAAGCTCATCCTCAGCACAAGCTGGGAGTACCAGGCCATGATCAGCTTTCAGTATGCCATCATAGTGACTGAGGTCATTGCCTTCCTGCGGGCCTGCCTCAATCCTGTGCTCTATGCCTTTGTTGGCCTGAAGTTTCGAAAGAACTTCTGGAAACTTGTGAAAGACATTGGCTGCCTCCCTTACCTGGGGGTCTCAAGCCAATGGAAGTCTGAGAACACTTCTAAGAGTTGTTCTGCCTCCCACAACATGGAGGCCACCAGCATGTTCCAGCTGTAAGCCTTGCTGGAGCTCGGAGAAGGTGCTCGGGAAGTTACAGGAGCAAAGCTGTGTCCTGCTGAGTGATGAGAAAGGCTCTGTCTATAGCTTGTGCATTCTCACTGAGAAGTAACCAAATGCTGCCGCTGGTGTGGAAAAGTTCCTTCTCAGGCATGAATATATTCTGTTCGCTTGTTGAACAAACAGGCTAAAGCTCAAAGGGAGTCTAAAAACTGTAAGGGCTTCCCTTCCTCTATCCCTAAGAATGCTGACACCAACGAGGTGACGTGTGACTCTCAAGACCTCAGGTTCTCCTTCGCTAGGACTGGGACTCAACATTGAAGAGGGGAGCGTGCCCACAAAGCTGTTGACGGCAGGTGACACTCTGGGCTCCCAAGTTCAGAAGATTCTTCTGGCTACTGGGAAGCAGGGGAGATGAGAGCAGCCATGAACACAAGTGCTGGCCCATATGGCTCAGACTTCAATCGCCAGGCCCCTAACAGACATGACATCAGGCTCTGCCTCACCTTGGGGTTTGACTTTTATAGAGATCGATGCTTACGTTCTCTTTAATTAATCCTGAAAGGACCAGCAGCAGGGAATATGAATGGGCCAAAATAAATTAGAGTCGGCTCAGAATTCCAGTGGTCCGCAGAATCAGAAAACTGTACAGAGCAGAGAATAAGACGATCGTGAATCTAAGCAGCGTTTCTGAAATGGATTCTTTGGTGGGTTTGCTCATTTTAAAACCGAATTGTCCAATGCCTAAAACACACACACACACATCTATATCATATGTAAATATAGATATAACACAAACACACCAAACAGCATATTATTTTCATGACTAAGAAATAAAACTTTTTTAAAGTCTCCAAACTAGTTTCATCCTTAGGCACGTTCTACTTTAATGTGGTATGCCTGCAATATTCCAAACGTGATTACCTGTGGGCTCAGAACACAGGAAATAATATAAAGTTTCAAGGCACTGCTCTCTCAAGGAGATGGAATATACCAATGATAACAACCCAGCTCCCTCACTGTGGCTTCCAACCTGTGAGGTGCATTTGTTTAACTCTGTAATGTGGTCACCGGCCGAGGCCGAGTTTTAAATGTCAGACACTTGTGCATGTTTATTAGATCCTAGCAATCTGTTCAATAGGCTTAAAGTTGCCTTTTTGGCTCATGCTTCACAAAGTCACTCACCAAGATATGGAGAACCAGCTGACAACAGCTGAAGAGAGTGCATGGGGATGCGGGCCGGAACTGGCTCAACAGTGTGGTTTTGAGGTTTGGATAGATCAGAGTCGAATACCAGCTCCGTCCCACACTAGTTAGTAAGACTAGTTGGTAATCTCTTAACCACTTTCATTTTGGTGAACCACAGACCATAACAGTACCCATCTCTCAGGGCTGGTGTGAGCAGGATTTGAGATAATGCAAACAAAACACTTAGCACAGTTTCCACTTGTGGGCAGAAAGGCTCCCAAAATGGGAGTAGTTATTATTTTTCACAAGAACTAGCAACACAAAATGGAAGCCACCTCTCATTCTCCGTGAGTTGGCGAGGTGTGGGAGGGTTTGCCTTGGGCTTTGCAGAGGTGCGTGGCATGTCACATGCACCCTGGTCCAGCTGAGCACAGGCCGGGCCTTTCAGGGCCCACATAATCCTCCCTAATGTTTCATAAACGTGCCTAGATGCATCCATGAGAGTTGCTTTACTGTAGTCAGGCCACATGGATCACTGAGTGCTTCCTCAAACAACAAAGGCTGCCCTTTGCATGGTGACAAGGCTGACTCTTGTATTCTTTAAATTGGCTTCAAAGGGAGACTTTCTGTCCTCTTCCTTTGTGCATTTGTCTTAATGTTGAGCATTTCTGATGGAGGGGCCACCGGCCTGGCTTCCACAAGAGTGTCCCAGAACAAGAGGCAGAAGCCCTAACTGGGAAGGAAGAAGTGAGGAATTGGGGAGTTTGGGCCCTGTAGCATCACCACCTGTTCCCTGGAAGGAAACCAGTGTGGTGTGATGGGAAAGCAGGCCTCTGGGGTCACTCAGACACTGGCTCAGTGACAGCTCCATCTCGACACGTCCTTGGGCAAGCTACTCAGCCTCCCCAAGCCTGTGTCACCATCTGCACCATTGGCTAAGGACAGCCCTTCCTCCAGTGCCCGTGAGGCATGGACAGTGCACTCCAAGGGCCAAGTGGGGGGCTGCCTGGCCACGGCGCAGAAGGGCAGCTGCTGCGGCCCCTGGCTTCTCTCTGACCAGGCGCCCGCCTGGCCGAGTCAAACAAGATCAGGCCAGTCAGGCCGTGCCCCATCCCAGGCCTATTTTATATGCCCTCTCTCCAGGCTCCCTGCACAAAGGTTTGCCCTGGCCCTTCTGCAGCTTTGGAAAAGCTGCCTGCCTGTCCCCAGGAAGAGCACAGCAGCTGAATCTTCCTTCACCTTCTCTGCCCCTCACTCACTCATTGGTCCGATACTCTCTGGGCCCCTACCTGCTACACTGGGTGTAGATATCATTTTTCCAGCCCCTCTCCTGGCTACACACCATTACTGGCAGCAGACATGGGCACAGCCCACACAGGTCACAGAGGGCTTTTGTGTCTAGCCTTCATTCCATCCATACAACAGCCCTGTGAAATACAAGTCCCCCACCTCGGACCTGCCCTCCTCCTCCCCTGGCTCTTCCCTCTGCTCACACATACCAGCGCATGACGTAAAGGCCTGGAGTGCAGGGGGGATCAGGGAAGCGGGCAGGCTGGGAGTGGATACTGGTTGAGTCTAGCTTGCCTTGGATGTGGCCTTAGGGTCTGAAGGGAAAGAACATGCTCCTCCCCCACCATGTTCCCAACACTTGGGGGTGGGTGGTTAGAGGCCACGGATGGCTGCACTGTCTGGGGAGTGGTGGACACAGGGTGACCCGATCCCAGGGGCCACCTGGGAGCCAGAAGCCCAGGCGATCTCAGTGAGGAAACAGTACTGCAGGAGAGAACTGAAGATGCCCCTAGTGGAGGGGTGAAGGCAGAGCAAAGAGCACGGGGCCCAGGGGTGGTCAGGGCACTCGCTTGAACCTTCTCCTCCATGGGGCTCTCAAGGCAGCACCCTCTTCCACATGCCCAGTCCTTCGTGGTTCATCGTAACTCCCGACACCGTTTTTGCAGGAAGCCTGGCACCACCATGCCCATTTTTCAGATGAGGAATAGCTTAGAGAGACCAGTACCTGCCAAAACTTACACAGCAGACCTAGGGCTGGGACCTCAGTGAACAGCATCTTTCTCTACCCCCGAATGTTGGCTAGGAGACGTTACATGCGGCTGACGAGCCCAGGGTACCTGCCAGCTCTGTATTCATCTGAAGGTGGAGATGCTGGGTTAATCTAAGCACAAAGGTGGCTTTCTAACCTTAACCATTATTACATATCCTGTTCTCATTTTGTTTCTGAGATACCAGGCATCAAATTTCCTGGTTGGTGACAAACGCACCACAGCTACCCAAAGCTGACCACAAAGCACCAGTTCTAAAGCAATTACTGGCAAATATGCTCTGTGGGTCAGGGACAGTCTCTGTGGGTGAGTTTAAGTTTAGTAAGACCTAGTCATCTGGAGTGATTTTCCTTGGAGAAGACAACTGAGCTGCCAGGTGCAAGGTACTAGTGCACATAGTGTAGACATGCCCGGCTCAGCCCTGACATCACACCTCAGGTAAAACATACAAAAACAATGCACCTCCAAGGCAGGCTTCCCAGGTGCCCGGCACCGGACTCAGCACTTCACATACATCCTTCTCATCTAATCCTCCTAACAACCCTGGGGCTAGGTGCTGTCCCTGTCTCTTCTGCACAGGGGAGGGAACTGCATTCAGGGGGCTGCACTGCCAAAGCCATGCAACCTTGAGGAGGCAGACCAGGATCTGACCAGGTGTGTCTGATTCTGGAGCTCAAGCTCTTCATCACCACGTGGTCTGTTTGTCTGGTACTGAGAAGGGGAGGCCAGGCCTCAAGGAGGCCATGACTGAGTGGAAGCTGAGCAGAGGCCAAGGGACCCAAGGCCCAGCCCTGCTACTGGCTGACAAGAGCTTTCTTTCCTTCTCTGCCTGCCACCTTGGTCCTGAGAATAGCTGGACACCTGGTCAGTGGAGACGGCTGAGGGTGGGTCTGGATGACGTGGGGAGAGGGTAGGTACAGGCATGTCAGAACGGTTCTGAAGAATATCTGTCTCACCCGAGGTGAGGGGCTATGCTCCTGCTTCACGCCACCACTCCAGCTCTAAGCCATGCATGGGGGCTGCTGGGAGGTTGCTTGGGGAGTCCGCAGCATCCTGCCGGGCTCCCTGAGAGCCTGGATTTTGGGACCTCTTCCTGTTCCATCACTGCCAGGAGGGCCCAGGCAGACAATGTTGTTAGCCCTAAAAACACGCATGTGTGGGGAGGAGCGGACACGGGGCCAGACAAAGGTGGACATGTTTTTGATGTGCATATGGGGAAAGGGGCCCTGGAGAAGAGAGCTGAACTCTTCAAAATGAACCTCAAGCCTGTGGGTTGGAGGGAGGAGTTGTGGGCTCAAAGCCTAGTTCAGACACTTACAGCCACATGACCTTGAGCAAGTTATCAGGCCTCCTGAGGCTACAGCGCCTTTATCTGTAAAATGGGGATCATAATCCCTACTCCTTGAAGGCTTGGGCAGGGTCTAAGTGAGGTCACGTGTAAAGGTAGCTGGCACAGAGAAGGTGTCCACAGAGTTGCTTTCAACAACTCTCCTTGCGAGCATCTACTTTGTACTTATAGTGTTTAATCCCTCCTGGACCACTTCTTATTTTGGACTTGCTGATTTCTTTCTCGAAGTTTCCTGTCAGGGATCTTTACACAAATCCAGAGCTCTATACCTCCCACATTTTCTCAGATTCCTGGTGTTTCTGATTGGGTCTTAAACTTAGGAAGAAAAATAACATAAGAAAAAGCCACCTGAGATGCTGGGGTCTACCTCTAGCTAACACACAAAGAAGGTGTGTGACGAGGCAGGCCCTCAGCTGACTTGGAGGCTTGGCTCTTGACCCGAACAGATGAAGTGCAGGGACTGCAGGTTCCCGCCCCTTAGTCCCGGATCCGCCTTGGAGGCCATGGGCTGGCACTCTGGCGGTTTCCTTTCCCTGGAACACTTCCTGATTTCCCATGACTGAAAACATGTATATTTGTCAGTGGTGTGAATACCTTGTTTTTGTTCCTGCTGGGAAAGGGGAAGAGGAGGGGTGAGGGAAAGAGGGAGCTGCAGGGGCTCACCTTCTCGTGCAGGTTACAGCCCTGAGGCTCCAGTCCTGCTCAGCCTACCGCCCACCCACCTCGCTGGGCGTCGAGGCACGGGCAGTAAAGGGTTGTCAGGTGACGATGGCAGTGTGGCTTCATGCTAAGGGAATGGAACATGCCATGGGGACCACTGAGCCACAGGGGTCAGGGAGAAACACTGCAGGCTTATGCAGTCAGGGAAGGCTTCAGAGGTGGGGGTTCAGGATGAAAAAGAAAAGGCCCAAAGTCACAGAAGTGACAGTGAGCAGGGGATTTCTCGGGTTGGGTGATCAGGTGGGCCTTACCCATGAGGCTACAACATGGTAAGTTGAGTCACTCTCTAGTAAGAGAACAGAACAGGATGGAGAGATACACTTCAGCTGAAAATGTCCTGTGCTGAGGGTCTCAGGAGGATCGAGTACACCTCTTCCCGTAGGTAGAAATCCTGATGCTGATGACTGATCTGACAGATCAACGCTAGCCCTCCTCTGAATTCTGGGCAGGATGAGAGGAGATCTTAATGAATCAGCAAGAGCATCACAAACTCCCTAACTGAACAGAAAGTGGGTCAAGAAACATCTGGACCTGGGTGCCATGTCAATTCTTTCCTGAATTTATGAACAGCTAGTGCTCTGCTGTAGAAACTACATTTATGCCAGACACCAGGGGCTGGGGAACACCAAGCAAGGCTGCCCTGGAGGGCACAAAGTCTGGACATTCTAGGATGGTGGCACTGTGTGCAGTCATCTCACGTACGGTCATGGGCTGCATAACGATGGAGTCGTGCTGAGAAATGCCTCGTTAGGCGATGTCGTTGTCATGAGAACATCATAGCGTGCACTTACACAAACCCAGGTGGTGTGGCCTACTACATACCCAGGCTATACGGTACTAAGCTTATGGCACCACTGTCGTATATGTGGTCCATTGTTGACCGAAATGTCATCATGTGGTGCACGACTGTATTTAAAAATTGGCCTAATTGGCCCTTGCAAAACTCTCCTCACAAACCTTTTTGGAAAACAGCCACCCTGGGAAAATGAGAGTGCCAATGGAGAATAAGTACTAAAGGATGCCCCTGGGCCTGATGCTGTTGATTCGCAGCATCAGGAAGGTTCAGTGGGCCAGGTCACTGATTAAGGGACTGGCGATGGGGTGTGGCACAGGCTGGGGGAGGGGAAAGTCCCTTGGGTTCCACAGAGCGCAGGTGACAGACTTCCCTATAATTTTATTGCTTTTAGGACTTTAGGGCTCTAGGAGGGCTTATCTGGAGCTAAAGTGACTTTAGAGAGAGCACACCTACCCGAGACAACTGAAACTAAATCCAAGCTTCCTTTCTCATGGCATCCTTACAAGCCTGGCTAGTGGCTTAGTTTCTAAGGAGAAGCGTGTTGCTCGGGAGTGGCTAAGGGCAGCACAGCAGGGGCTGTTCCTATGGGCTGAACTGTGGCCCCTCAAATTCATGTGTTGATGTCCTGACCCCCAGGACCTCAGAATATGCCTGTATTTGGAGATAAGGCCTTTAAAGAAGTAATTTAGTTAAAATGAGGCCATCAGGGTGGGCCCTAATCCAATCTGACTGTCCTTATAAGAAGGGATCAGGACAGAGAGACAGCAGGACTGCGTAGAGGGACAACAAGCCGACCATGTGAAGAGAGCAGTGTCTGCAAGCCAAAGAGAGAGGCCTCAGAGGAAACCCAACCCGCTGACGCTTTGACCTTGGACTTCCAGCCTCCAGAACTGTGAGGAAATAAATTTCCGTTGTTTAAGCCACCCAGTCTGTGGCATTCTGTTACAGCAGCCTGAGCTGAGTAACACAGTTGCCCAAGCCCAGAAAGGCCTTAATGGAGATGCTGACATGAGGGACCAGCGACTCTCCCCGGAACTCTCTGACAAGGCTCAACACCGACCACGCCCCAAGCCTGGAGCTCCTCAAGGGCCATCCTGTCTCAAGCACTATTCTGAGGCAACTTCCCTTAAGCAATGGCAGCCAATCCTGTTTCCAAACTTTCCTGGTCCTTTGATAAGAAAGCACAAGGGCCAGGCACTTAACATGCAATCAGGAAATGGAGGTGACAAGAGATTTCCGCATATTGAGGTATATGGGGTAATTATTTGAGTTCAAAACTGATTCAGCTTGAACTAAAGGCCTGACTTATGGCCTGTCAAACATACATTGTACATCTGCTTTAACCATTAAAGTAAAGAATGCACTCTTAGGATAAGAATGCACACTTGCCCTCCTAGGCCCTATTGGTAACACCTGGTTTAGCCCCCTTTCCCAGCATCAGAGTCATCTTGACCTGCTGATTTGCAACTAAATACCTCTTTGAAATTTTGATGAAAATGTATGCTGGGTGTGTTTAATGTATGTTCTTTGTCCTAAAAAGATCTAAGACTGAACTGAAACCCGTGCTTCTCTGGAATGCCTTCTAAGGCCTTCCTGGGTTATGATCCTCACTCTGGCTCAAGTAAACTCATCTTATTTCTCTTGTTTATATAACGGTCATTGGTTATTTTGTGTTGGCGTAGTTGGCAGGATTTCAGAGAAACCCACTGGAGACCACCTGGAATCTATACTGAACCAGCGCTCAGTACCACAGGGGCCCTCTGAGCCCCCTTGGATCACTGCATTCTTCAGGTGACCCCAGTGAGTTCTGCTGAAATCCGGACCTCCTTATTTTACGTTGACGGTCCAAGAGTTGATATGAGCTGTTTAAGGTCTTAACACTAGAGGCTTTGAAAGGTACTGGTACATTTCCTAGGTGGAAAGAAACCCAGGGGGGATTTCCTAGGCCAGGGGAGATTAGGGAAACTTGGAGTGAACTGGGTTGGTTGTCCTTTAATTTGGCTTTAAAAATTAGACTGAACTGTGTTTATAAAGTCTGAATAAACTGCTTGATAGAGAAATGAGAGACTGAACGTGTTCAGTTCTGAAGAAAAGGGACACTGCTCCTCCCAGCTGAACGGCGTTCTCAGGTGACGGAGAAGCTTAGAGTGTTTGAGGGTTGAATCCCCACAACGTGCAGTGGTCCCATAGGGAACTCCACCATCATTCACATTAATTAATGACAGGCTTGTCCAGGGATGTGCACATAGGGATTGGTCATCCGTGCTCTGAGCCCCCACGGTGGTTGTAGACTGCTGGCAGGAGAAAGCAAGGCACGTAAGAGGTTATTTACGACCTTCCTTTAGGGAGTTAACACCCACAAGCAGAACCCTTCTGACCCACAACACTGTCCTTAGAGTTGTTCAGACTTCATTACAAACAAAAACAACAGCAAAAAATAAAACTAAAAGAAAATGGGAAACCGTGTGTCTATAGCCGGCCAGCTCCCAGACGGACCACCCCTCACTGCAACTCCAGCTGGTTTCACGTATAATGCACATGGAGACAATGCTTGCAAGCATTTGAAAAAATGCGAAAGATTAAGGATGACTTCAGTCTTAAATGGCCAAAGTGGGGAACGTTTGATCTGTCAAAACTACTGTATTTGCGCACACAAGTTGAAAAAGCCGGCTATAAAACTAAAACAAAGGGGTGGGAAGCTTATTATGCTTGGCATTTAGAGGCTTCAAAGCATAGTAATGACAAAATAGCTCTTTACGGGAGACTAACCGCAAATTGGCAGAGACTGTGTCTGAATTAAAGAGAAGAGGTCAGAAACCATCCCGCCCCCCTTATCTCTTCCATCTCCTCTGCCGCTGCTTTCGGCACCTCAGAGCTCATGTCCTTCTTCTCCCTCAGCACCCTTACATCCTTTCCTTTCTCAACTTCCGGATCCAGACCTATCCACTCTATCTCCTCCTCCTCCTCCACCCCTAGGAAAAACACGGGGTAACTCCCAGGGAGCAGATACTGAGAGTCCTAAAATTCTAGTGGCTCCCTTTAAGGAGAAACCAGTTACTGGGAGAGGCAAGCCTGTTCTTGTGTATACTCTTTGGACTAGAACTGAACTTAAGAATTTAACGAAGGACTTCCCAGACCCTTCGCAAGATCCTTTAGGGTTTTCTCGAGAATTTGATTTGATTGTTAGAACATATGCACCAGGATAGTCAGATTTATATCAGGTGGTGCACTTGCTGGTGTCTGAGAGCAAAGCAAAGGAATGCATCAAAGAGGCAAACTGGAGAGATCCCCTGGAGGATTTCCATAAACATGAGCCTCGTGACCTTGAGGAGTGTAGCGGTATTGCTCAAAACTTACATAAAGCCATTCCCATAATTTTTCCCAGGAAAATAGATTGGGCTAAAGTCCACCAATGCAAGCATAAATCCAAAGAATCTATCTTTGATTATTTTGAAAGGCCTGAGAAAACTTTCAAACAGCACTCTGGGATGGCTCCTGAAAGTTTTCAGGATAACCAAAATGATTCAATTTTAAATTCAATTTTCTTAGAAGGATTAGATGAGGAATTAGCCAAGTTAGTTAAGAGACATGAACTGGATTGGGCTTTAATGCACACCAGTGCTCTTGTCACTGTTATGGATAAACTAAGACCCTGTAGACAAAAGAAAGGGCCACTAAGATTATGAGTGTACAACTATGACAGCTTAGTGGCCCAACAAAAGCCATCCTTCTAAAATCTAACCAGAGATGAAATGACTGTATCTGCTACTATTGCACAAAGTCTGGTCATTTCGAACAAGACTGCCATAAACTCAAGAGGGATTTAGGGCGTGACAACAGCAAACAGGAACAGGGATGCTCCCAGACTTACGAGCGCATTTCCCCTCCTCCTCACCAATACCTTAGGAGAAACTGAGATAACTATGGGAGGGGAAACTTCAAAGGCCCTTGTGGATACCGGGGCTACCTTATCTGTCCTCACCCCTACCCTCATTCATTGCCCTCTCCCTCGGAGTAAACAGACAGTTCAAATGGTAGGGATTTCGAATTTTCCAATGCAAGTTTTTAAACCAGAACTGATAATTTTTCAATTAGAAACCATCACAGGAAAACATGTGTTTCTCCTGGCTAAATGCACTCCAATTCATGTGATTGGATGAGATCTTCTAGAAACATACAATGCCCATATTGCCATTTCACAAAAGGGGAAAATGTTTCTAGATTTAGAAAGTCAGGATGCTGACCAGAATGTAGTTACTGAAAGGTTGATGATTGTAAAATCAATGACTCAAGCAGAAGAGAAAACTGATGACCTGTTACTAGAAGTGCCTAAAGAATTATGGTCATCTGCCTCTTCTGATATTGGGAAAATTAAATCGACCACTCCTATTAAGGTGACTGTCGACAGCTCTAAGCCCGTACCTAATATTCGGCAATATCCACTGTGTTAAACCAGAGGCATTGAATGGGATAAGGCCTATCATTCAGGAGTTTTTTGAAAACGAGCTTAGAATTCCTTGTACTAGCCCCTGCAATACACCTATCTTGCCAGTGAAAAAGCCTAATGGAAAAGGCTGGAGAGCTGTTCAAGATGTGAGAGCCATAAATAACATTGTGATTCCCTGACACCCTGTGGTTCCGAATCCACACACTCTGCCTCAGCCGTTCCAACTAACAGCCGCTACTTTTCAGTCATTGATCTATGCAGTGCCTTCTTTAGCATTTCCACAGAAAGGAATAGTCAATATCTTTTTGCCTTCATGTGGGAAGAGCGCCAGTATACCAGGACAGTTATGCCACAGGGCTAGACTGAAAGCCCCACTTACTCTTCCCAGATACTCAAAGCTGATTTAGCTAATATAGAGTTCCCTAATGAGTCCACTTTAATTCAACACGTGGACGATTTGCTCTTATATTCAGAAACTAAGTTGGACTCTCAGAAGGACACAATTTATCTGTTGCAACAGTTAGCATCTAAAAGGCACAAAGTATCCAAGGACAAACTACAATTTTGCCTGCCTATTGGAAAATATCTAGGGCTCTTAATATCTAAAGATGGACTGTTGATTGACTCTGAAAGGATTAAAGGAATCTTGGCTTTTTCTCTCCCTAAAACGAAGAAACAGTTAAGGACTAACTGGATATTGCAGGAACTCGGTACCTACCTTTCCACTTATTGCCCAGCCTTTATATACATTACTAAAGTCTGACCAGCCTGATTTAATTGAATGGATGCCAGAAGGAGAAAAGGCAGTAACTACCTTACAGTCTATTTTGGCTGGAGCACCCGCCTTAGGGCATCCTAATTACAGCTTGTCATTTTTCCTCTTCATACATGAAGATAAAGGAACTGCCCTAGGTATCTTAACTCAAAAACACAGAGATCAACACTGATCTATCAGGTATTATAGTCAGCCGCTGGACTCAGTGGCAAAAGGGCTCCCGTCTTATTCGAGGGCCATTTCAGCAGCAGCTCTCTTATGCAAGATCACTGAAGAAAGAGTGATGGGGTCTCCTTTAACTATCTATGTTCCTCACTCAGTCAAATCTCTCCCAAATTCTCCTGTGAAGTTCCCTTGCTCTCTGCTCCTCATATCACCTTAGCCCAATGTAATAATCTTAATTAACCCTGCGACTTTACTTCCAGCATCACAGGAGGAGGATGCCCACGACTGCATTTTATTAACTGATTACTTACTCCTAGGAAGGATTTGCAAGAAACTCCCATTGATAATGCTGATCTAATTTGGTTTACAGATGGGTCTTACTTAAGGAATGAACAAGGATGGCATCAGGCTGGATATGCAGTAACATCCTCAGTGGACATAAGTGAGAGTTATTATTTACCAGAAATAAAATCAGCACAACAACCCGAGTTAATTGCTTTAACTTGAGCTTGTCAATTCGCCAGAGACCAGGTAGCAAATATCTACACTGACAGCCGTTATGCTTTTGGAGTAGAACATGACTTTGGAATGCTGTGGAAACAACGAGGGTTTTTAACCTCTTGAGGTCAGCCTATAAAGAATGGGAAGCAGATTGCAGAATTATTAAATTCTATACAACTACTGAGACAACCAGTGATTATTAAAATACCAGGGCATTCCAAATCTAATACTTTAGAAGCTAAAGGAAACTGGCTTGTTGATGCCACTGCTAACAAGCAGCCTTGAAGTCTCGCCCCACCCAGCCTCAAGAATGCCTGCTGCTTCCTATTAAACCTGCTAGCCCAGTCAAAGATTTCCTTCTACAGGCTCAGGAAATCGCCACAGAAGAAGAGAAGCAGATATGGCAGTCAAAAGGGGGAATTTTTGACACCCCCTCCACAGATGTGGTTCGGGCCCAATAGGAAACCCATAGTACCTATTGGAGCACAATTGCCACTGCTCCAGCATATGCATCAATTGACCCACTGGGCACCTGAAAAGATGATTTTATGAGGAAAACAATACTTCTGGAAACTTTCTCCCACGGGGGCCCATAAAGCCTAGACTCATGTTATACACCCAAAGTACAATCCAGGGAAACCACTTCATGGGTCACAAGGCCACTTCCCCCTCCCTAAGGGACCTTTTGAGGTATGGCAACTGGACTTTGTCCAAATGCCACCATCTCAAGGGTATAAATACGTCTTGGTAATGAGCCATATGTTCTCACAGTGGATTGAGGCTTTCCTTGCAGAAGAGCAAAGGCTTTAACAGTAGGTAAATTGCTATTAGAAAGAATAATTCCTGTTTGGGGAATTCTTACCAAGTTACACAGTGACCGGGGAACTCATTTCACTGGAAAAATAACTAAATCTATTTGTAATATTTGGCCAATAATGTAGCATTTCCACTGTGCTTACCATGCCCAATCCTCAGGATTGGTGGAAAGAACTAACAGCACAATCAAAACTCAACTGGCAAAGCTTTCAGAAGCATTTAATCTCTCGTGACCAAACGCTCTTCTGCTAGTGCCCCTCAGTCTCAGCTCTACACCCTTTGGTAAACATCGGCTGTCTCCTTTCGAGATAATAACTGGACGGCCAATGCAATGAGACAAAGGAACGTATGAACCAACTTTACTTAAAGGAGACATTTTACATTATTGTCAAGGCCTCATCGAGGCACTCAAGAAAAATGTGAGGTTGGTAGCTGATTCTTTTCACAGTGAGTTCCCGGGAGATGAAGACCTTAAGGATCATGGATTACAACCTGGAGATTTTGTTTATTGGAAAAGACACCAGATAAAGGACTCTTTGCAGCCCCGTTGGAAAAGACCATATCAGGTGCTTTTAATCAACCCATGTGCTGCAAAATTAAAAGGCGTAGACTCATGGATTCACATTTCTCATTTAAAAAAGGCCTCTCCACCTCAATGGGCTTCAACTCCAGTCTCTGATACCCGACTTCGACTGACCAACACGAGTATCTCCAAACCAGGATGAGAAGAAGACGACATCTGTTGTAGACAGCTGTCTCAAGACGCCGGACTAGGCCTGTATTCCTAACCCTACATTCCCTCATTTAAACCCTTGTAATGTTTAAACTTTATGTAATTGCTAAATAATCAATTTCTAGATTGCCTTACCTTTTCCTATGGCAATAATTTACGCCCCTGACTTTACAAGATAGATTAGAACTTAATTGCAACACCAATTATTAATTAAAAAAAATGCCATTTAGGATTTTCCTAATACTATGCTTGTTTCTCCAACCCACATCTGAATGGGCCTCTGATGGCAATGTTTTTCTGCAATGGGCACATTCCTTTGCTACACACAAAAATCAGTCCAATTGTTGGACATGTGGCCAACTTCCACTTTCTGGCAGCTCAGGGTTGCCTTGGTGGGTCTCCCCCTTTCAAGGCATAGATTGGAAGCTCTAAAGCAATTTATTACGATGGAAAGATCTAGCTCCAATGTTTGCAGTTCGTCTGATATTATTAATTATGATCCTGAAACACGGCCAATAGCCCATATTATTAATGATACAGGGCATGGCTATTCTTTTTCTGTTACTCAAACCATCCCGTTATCCTGACAAATTGCAGATGAACAAAAGAAACCAGACATTACAGTAAGAACTATGAAAGGTTTCACATAAATTTGAGATGGATATGTTTGGCTCACTCCTAGCCATGGATCTTTAAAGATACCAGCACCTTTATGTTGGGAGCAGAGAAATCATTCCAAACAAAATTTACCAAATTACACTTGAAAGACGGGCTGGATACCCACCGAGTCATGTCAGAATACGACTGTTCTTAAAGAAAGTGATTGGTTTGGAACAGACTGGTCTTAAAGACCAGGCATTTACTGGGTGGCTCCTAATGGAACTCAGTGGTTATGTGGAACAAACCTCTGGCCTTGGCTACTGCCTGGATGGTTAGGGCACTGCGCTCTGGGCTTCCCCTGGATACAGGGAAGGATTCGCCCTGAGCTAACATCTGTTGCCAATCTCCCTCTTCTCAAGGCTAGATGGGCTCGTTCAGTGTTCTACTGGTATGATCACCTAGCAGCTATATTTGTTCCCTCTTTGGGGCTATAAGATGTCATATGACACATAGAGGCTCTGACTAAATTTACTCAATAAGCTCTTAACAATAGTCAAGCAGGGATAGCTCTATTAAATACTGAAATGACTTTAATGAGAAAGGCCGTCCAAAACAGAATGGCCTTAGATATTGTTACAGCATCCCAAGATGGCACATATGCAATCATTCAAATTGAGTGCAGTGTTTTATAGCTGATGAATCTTCCAATGTGTCATCTCTGTTAAAGCACATGAAAAAACAGGTAAATGCCTTGAGTGATCCTATACCCAGTTTAGATTTGTTTGGTTGGCTCCCTTTCAGTACCAGTTCCCTTTTTCAATCTGGATTGCAATTCATATTTCTGTTACTTCTTGGAATTCTTGTACTCATGATAATATTCAAACTAATGTTGTTTTCTTTACTCGTTTTTGTAAGACTGGCATGCAAACCAGAGTAATGTTTGCTTGGCCACTTGAGATGGTTGATCGATCTTACGGCCCTGGGCGAATCTCCTTTTCCTATTAAGGCTACATCTAAGAATTCATTTTTGAGCTAATCATTTCAAATATTGGATTACCTGTTCTATAATTGGTATAAACAGTGTAACTGTAGGAAGTCATGTAAAAGCACACGTGCAATCTCTGTGTGATAATCTAAAAATAATCAACATTACATAACCTATGAAAGAGTTCCCTTGTTAATATATACCTCCATGCTCATCCACTATAGCTATCTCCCCCCAACGTGGATGACTGGGCAAATCAACAAAATAAAAGCCTAGCACCAAGGGATATGATGGACCGAGGGCAGGCAACAACCACTCTGGCATTGAGGGACATATTTTGATCAGCAATGCTTTCTCTTAAAAGATTATTGATCAAAAGGGGAAAATGACAAGAGATTTTCACATATTGAGGTATATAGGGTAACTATTCAAGTTCAAAACTGATTGGCTTGAACTAGAAAGCCTGACTTACGGCCTATCAAACATACATTGTACATGTGCATATCCACTAAAGTAAGGAATGCACTCTCTTAAGATAAAGAACGCATACTTCCCCTCCTACACCCTATTGGTAATGCCCTATTGGCAATGCCTGGATTAGCCCCTTTCCTGGCATCATGGTCATGTTGACCTGTTAATCTGCAGCTGAATACCTGTTTGAAAATGCATCCTGGATGTGTTTAATGTATCTTCTTTGTTCTAAAAAGACATAAGACTGTGGTGAAACCCATGCTTCTCTAGAACGCCTTCTAAGGCCTTCCCAGGTTCTAATCCTCACTCTGGCTCACAATAAACTCACCCCAATTTTGATTTACAGGTTGGTTATGGATTATTTGTGCCAACAGAAGTGATGTCTACTCACTGTTCGGCTACATTTCGGTCGAGAGAATCCGTTTCAGTGGGTGTTTCAGGCAAGGAGGAGCTGGACTCCTGTATCTGACACAACTCCTCATCTGTGATGATGTCAAACACGGCGTCATCTGGTGGCCTGCCGTCTGTGTTTGCACCTGGACCACAGAAGCAGATCAGGAGAGAAGAGAAACAGTTATGCACAGGATGGGGAGGGAGCCTCAGGGAAGTGAGAGAGTGTAGATATGCAGGACAAGCCACCAGGGCACACTTTAAGCACTCACTCAATTGACAGCCATTCTGTTCAGATGTGAGAGAAATGGCTGTTGGGACATTTGAGAAAAGCAAAGGAGGGGACTACAGATGAAACTGAATCCACAACTTAAGAGATTTCTCTTAAGCTCCTTAGGGGATTAGAAAGGTTTCAGCTTTTACATATTCTGAGGCCACTTATTTAGAAAGAAAAAAACCTATCAAAACCTTATCAGGAAAGAACCTAACAAAAAAGTAAACATACTCTGTGCTGCTAAATCCTTGCTCCATCAGACACAGACATTACTTATTCATGCTTCCTTAAAAGCAGGAATCTGCCTGGCCTGCATTTTCCCCCCAAGCCACTGGGGGGTGGGAAAGAACTTCCCTCTGCTCAAAGAGTTGCAGGAACCATTGCGCTTCTGACCAGGGGACTCTTTTCTGACTCTGTGGGCCACTCAGTAGGAAGGATGCTGCATGGATGCTCCTGTGGCAGTCACCCACACACAAGCCTCTCCTGTATATGTCATGGAAAATGTAATGGCAGGTCTGAGGTGAAAGAAAGAAAGAAGGAAAGACAGAAAGAAAGACAAGGAGACACGAAATGTCAGAAATCAAAGCAAGTGACCTCAGCACTCTGGCAGGATGGGGCCACTCTCTGTTGTCACTAGAACACCTGCCAGTGACTGGGGGCATGGGAAAGATTCCTGGGCTATTTAGCAAGAGGAATAGGTCATATGAGCTACAAGTTCCCAGCTAGCCCTGCCACATGGCTACTGAGACAGGCCATGCTTTAGAAGAACATTCTTCCTCTTGTCTGAAGGCTGTATAATGGAGGTTTTGAGGCACAGGCTGAAAAAGGGGACCAGGAATTGGTTTCCCTTCATAGACCCAGCCATACTCCTGAACCTGCCTTCTGAGGCTGGCAGAGGGAAGAGGGAAGGAAAAGGAGGGAAAGGAAAATGAGCAACAGGGATCCAAAATGACGTCCACTGAAAGAAATCAAAGAAGACGTAAATAAATGCAGAGCTATATCAGGTTCAAGGATTGGAAGACTCAATTTTGTTAAGATGTCAATTCTTCCCAAACTGATCTAGAGAGTCAATGCAATCCCCATCAAAACTTCACTAGGATTTTTTGTAGAAATTGACAAACTGATCCTAAAATTTATATGGAAAAGTAGAAGACTTAGAATAGCCAACACTTTGATAAAGAACAAAATTAGAGGACCCATTCTACCTGATTTTAAAGGTCATTACAAAACTATGATAATCACAACAGCGTGGTATTGGTGAAAGAAAGGGCACACAGATAAATGAAACAGAATGGAAAGTCCAGATATGGACCCACATATATAAGGGCAATTGATTTTTGACAAAGGTACAAAGGCAATTCTATGGGAAAAGAATAGACTTTTCAACCAATGGTGTTGGAACAGCTGGACAACCATAAGCAAAAATGAATCTCTATGTATAGCCTGGACCATATACAAAAATTAATTCAAAATGGATTACAGACCTAAATATGCAACTTAAAACTACAAAAATTCTAGGAGAAAATCGGAGAAGATTTTTGAGTCCTTGGGTTAAGCAAAGATAGATACGACACCAAAAGAAAAGAAAAAAATTGATCCCACAACGAAAAAAAATTGATAGACTGGACTTCATCAAAATGATAAACTTCTGCTCTTTGAAAAACATTTCTGCTCTTTGAAAGAAAATGAAAAGACAGGCTATAGATTGGAAGAAAAAATATTTGTAAAACACATATCTGATAAATAACTTGTATCTGGAACACATAAAGGACTCAAAATTCAGTAACTAAAAAAAAAACAATTAAAAAATGGGCAAAATATTTGAGGAAGATTTACTAACACTGTGCATGGTACACTCCCCCATCCCTGAGCTGTTCTTTGTACTCAATGTAAATAATGGGGCCTGCCAACCTCTTCGATGATCCAGTTAAACAAAAGGAGATCTAACAGTATTTCTGAAGGTTGGCTGGCCTGGATCCAGGCAGAGGCCAAGGAGGAGTCCGTAGGGACGAGGTGTAGGAAGCAGTGATGCTTGAGCAAAGATGAGACTCACTTCTGCCCCTGCCTCTCAGCTCTGCCTCCCTGGTACTCTACATCCACAGTCCAGTCCCTGCGAGGGCAGCCTGAGCTGCTCTGCTAGGCTGCACTGGGAGCAGAAGCAGCAGAAACCAAATCCCGCTTCCTTTTACTGAGCTGAGTGAAAGGACATGAAGGGGAACACATCCTCTTTGGCCTGAGGGAGAGTGTGAGCCACAGAGAGAGAGGGAAGGATGTGGTCGTTTCCAGACAACTCCTGGCCTGTGGTTACTCTGGGAGAGGGTTAGATATCGGGGTTGAGGCTCAGGAGACAGCATTTTCCAAGGTGTGGGAGACATTCCACTGGTAGTATGTGAGTTAAGAGGTACAAAGACCTCCTGTTAAATAACACTGAATCATAGCAGGAGAAACTTATTCCCTTTTCAATTCTCTTTCAATCCTAATTACATCAAAATGAAAGTCTCAAATTGGTGATACCACATTTTTAGCATCTCTTTAATGACTAGATTTGGAAAGCTTTGAGTTAAGCTTATTACAGCTAACACAATGGGGTAGCGGTTGAGGGGGTGGCACCTAGAGAACACCAAGGGCAGCAGCAGGAGCCTGACCTTGGCTTTCGGTGGCCTGGGGCCCAGCGTGGGCTGGTGACGGTGTGGGGCTGAGCTCTCCCTGGCTGGTGCCCGAGCTGGCGCTGTCAGGGGAGCCGGGGCCCTCGCTGAACCTCCGGAAGCAGGCTCGGCAGCAGCGCTCCTTCTTGCCGCTGTGCTTCGTGAGGACATAGTTGTTGCAGCAGTAGTAACAGAAGATGCGGCCACAAATCCTGGGGACGAAACAGGCACGGCTAGGAGGATGACGTACTGCGGGTCCTGTGGGATCTGCTCAGGCTGGAACGGGCTCTGTGCTGGGCTCTGGACGCCACACGGCTCTCCTCAGACCTGACTTTGCCCCCACTTTAGTGTGGTTTAAGGCCCATTTGATAAGATGCCAATAATTGGACACGACGATGCAGGTGTGCATTCCACGCCTCAGGGGCTGAGGCTCTGAGAGACCACAGACTCCCCAGGCCTGTGCTGATGATTCTGCATCTCCCCTGGCCCCAGCCCGAGATTCATTTTTGCCTGCCCTTTGCTGGGCCCCAGGAGAGTCTTTGCTCTGTGTTCCTCCCTGAAGCCTTGGCCCCAGCCCTGCTGTTTCCCTCCGGTCCTGCAGGGTGTGGGAGGGCCGGGGGCTGCTGGTCTCTGGGTACTCCACATCCCTGTGGGTCTGCTGAACTCTGCCCACACCCCTGTATTAAACTCTTACCTTTCAGGGATCCCTGAGTGTCCTGCTAGGACCCTGCCTAACACCCTCCTTGCCTGGGCCTCTTACAACCAAAAGGCAACATGCTCTTCCTAGGCAACCAGCCACCGTGCCAATGCCCACATGGATTCCTCACTCAGAGACGACTGCTCTGGTTCTGGACCCTGCAGGGGTTCTGGCGCCGGCCTGCGAGCAGCCCTGACCTGCAGTGGTGCCGCCGCACCATCCAGCTGAACTCCCGCTTGCAGTCGAGGCAGTGGTTCGCCTCTGTGTCCCCGAGACACCTCTCCTCAGCACTGAGCTTCTGCTGGAATTCCAGGGCATCTGACTTCTGCCAGAGGGCGTCCTTGTCCCTGGGACAAAGTCACATTGGTAAAAGAGAAGAAAGAATCTGTGAAAACAATAGAATTATCCCTGATTCATTTCAAAAGATTGATTCCAAATTTCCCAAGACACAGAAGGAGATTTGCTTTACCCCGGAAATACCCCCACTCTCACTGTGCTCTGTCACCCTGCCTCAGTCCCAGACTCAGCAGGACCCTCAAACATGCAGGCCCTTAACTGACATCAAACTTGCGAAGGCGCACAGGAGGCCCACTATGTACATGGAAGGCTCTGGCAACTGCAGAGAGCTTGCCAGCATCGACAAGTGTCACACATTGCTCAGGCGTCTAAACGAGGAGCGTATGGCCACTGAGAGTTTAAGCTGTAACGTGCTGCCATGATTACATGACAGTCTGTATGCTGTGAGCCCAAGGACCACAAATGTTCTACCCACCCAAATCTTAAAGGTGCTCAGGGCCCTTTACGGTTTTATGGTTTGTTCAAGTAACAACTAATCATAATCACTGGAGAAGATCAAAGATTTCCCAGTCTGAAAATCTGATGGGATGTTAATCTCCCCCACTCCTCAGCGAGACAGTACAGCTACTCCAAGAAGCAAGACTAAAAGAGGTGGGAGGCTCTTCAGGAAGGTCCAGCAGTGTCCGAATATGCCTGACGCAGCAGGGAAGATGTGTATAGAGACTTTTGTATTGCTGCTAATGGTCATTTCTAGGGCTTATGGCTTCTGACATGAGAAAATTTAGTTCTTTCCAGGATGAACCCCAGCCACTATCCTGAGGGTTATGTGGCCCCAGAAGCACCTCATCCACTGATGACTAACACCAGAGACACTTAAGTTCTGAGAGAAAGTGCCTCCATCACCAGCCAGGGACTCCAAATCAACCACAGACGATTCCCCTTAAATACAAAAGCCAGAACATGGAATTGATTGGCTTTTCAAGGATGTTTGAAATTGTCAGGAAGCAGGAAGATTCGTTCTCTGGACCAGCATTGTTTTCCCAGCTGGTCCAGCTTGTCCCGTTTGACCCCAGGAGGCCAGGCACCCACACCGTGGGAAGTGGGAATGCTGTCAGGACCTGGGCCTTCCCAGCACATACCTTGGGAGATGTCTGAGCTCAGAGGTCACAAATGCCCTGAGTTCCAAGTGTGCAAACTGATGACAAGTAGGCAGAGTTTTTAAACTTCCAAATTAGTTACAATTGAAAATCATCATTTTGCAACCCCAAATGAATTAGTAGATTTAGGCATTGCTTATCCATGGCTGCCAACATTGCAAAGAAATGGCTAATCAGATCTTACATGGCTCTCGAAGGGAAGACCGAAAACTCTAAACCAATTCTATGAAGTGTTCTTGCCAAAATTTTGAACCTGAGTCTGAATAAGCCTCTAGTAGAGCAGTGGTCCTCAACTCTGGCTCACTGATGTCTGGACGCCACTTCCAGAAATTCCAGTTCAGTTGGTTTGCATGGAGTCTGGACATGGGTATCATTTTAATAGCTCCCTTAGTGATTCTAATGTGCAGCTAGGGTTCAGAACCACTGCTCTAGTTCTAAATATCAATTTATAGGAAATACAAAGGTTGGAAGAACATATTAAATGAAACCATGGTGATGGAATCAGCAAAATCCAGGCCATGGCAAACTGCCAGGTGAATGACCTGGCTTCTTCAAAAGTAAATTGCAAAGAAAAAAGGAAAGTTAGGGAGGTGGTGGGGGAACCCATAGACTAAAGGCGATCTAAGAAACATATCAGCGTGCAATGTATGGATCTAATTTAGGTCCTGATTAGGAAAAATTATAAGGGAATTGGAAAAATTTGAAACTGACTAGATCCTTAATGATATTAGGAATTACGGTTAATTTTTAAGTATGGTATTGATACCTTGGTTGTTTAAAAGGGAGAGTCCTTGTCTTGGAGAGGTATATACTGAAACATTTGAGGATGAAATGATCTGACATCTGGGATTTGCTTCAAAATAATCTGGGGAGGTGGGGGAAATGGGTGGGACTCTGGATGAAACAAGATCGGCCACGAGTTGAAGAACGTTGGTGCCGGGTGACAGGTACACAACGGTGTGTTATGCTATCCTATTTTTCTATGTTTGAAAATTTCCAGAAGAAAAAGTAAAAAAATTTTTTTGAATGACTTGCCAACATTTAAAACTCAGGACAATTTCACATAAAAATCCGGGTTTCCCCTTTCTTTAAGAAATAAGGTGGTCTGACAACTGTATCGGCAACAATCGGCAGGAGTGGAGTGTGCTCTGTCCTCCGGTTCCTGAGTCCCCTCCCGGCCCAGGTCTGACATTTCCGTTAGCTGCCTGCTCGCTGCAGGCCCTGGATTTTGGGACCCTGCTACTAGGGGAAGAGGGACGGAGGAGAAGGAGAAATGCGCTCACGAAAGAGGGGCAAGTGACTGGGGAAACTCCTACAGATACTAAACATCATTTACTGTCACTCTGGGGGCTAAGCATACAGAGATTTTGAAAATAATTACACAGCAATATGAAAACACAAACCTAGATGAGCACTAGTGGGAACACCGAAATCCACACTCGCAAGGCTGCCAAAGCCTGAGCAGACCCTGTATGCGTGGGCCCTTAACAACAGAACGTATGCAGACAGGGGCCCATTTCCCTTGAGGGGTTCTTTCAGGAAGAGCTGCATTTCTTTCAAGAAAAATCGAACTGTTTGTCACCTGTTTGTCCCAACACTCACCTGAGCAGTTCTATCAGCCGTTCCTCCAAGTACTTCTTGGTTCTAGTCAGGTCATCCAGGTCAGCAAGCATCTTCTGGTCATTCTTCTCTCGGTCTGTCACCTCCTGGCAGAGTCTGTTGTAATATTCTTGGATTTCTGTCGTGGCTTTTTCAAGTTCCTTCTGGGTTCTGATGGAGGAGTGGTAAGTTTTCCTGATTATCTACTACTTCCAGCTTCCCTGTGCCTCTGGGCTAACCCAGGCCTCTGATCAGGGGTCCTGCTGCCCTCCCAGCCTTTCCCGGTTCCCAGTGCCCCTCGGCACTCCCCACTTACAGGTGGGGCACTCCCCTAGCCTTTAAGACTCCCCTCATACACCCAAACTCCACACACCACCACCTCCCCACACCAAATTCAAGGGGCATTCCAGGAGAGCAGGTTGACCTCAGGTCTCCAGGAACACCGCAAGGTGAGTCGAATCTGCACACTTGGTTCTTGGGCATGGACTGAAGCCATGAGAGGAGCCCAACGGGTAAAGCTAATGGGCTGGTGATGGGGGGTGGGGGTTCCAAGAAGGAAAAGGAGTCAGGACAGAAAGAACAGAGGCGTAGCTTCCTGCAGGTCACCACACAGAGGAGTCTGTCTCCCAGGTGTCTTTGGGACACTACACATGGGCTTGGCGCTGGGCACACAGCAGGCACTCAATCTGCATTGCCCAGTGCTCTGCCTGACAGCCCCGAGGCCTAAGGAGTCCTGCTCCGAGCACTGTGCAGTCTCTCAGTCCATGATGGAGGGCTGGCCAAGGCACGATCTTCCTAGCCTTGCCCACTCCACTTTCAGCTCAGCTATCCCCCAGGGCAGTAGGTTTCCAAGGACACTCTATAAACCCCAAGGCCCAGCAAGATATTCATAAGAGCTCCACTGAACAGAGGGCTCTACGGAGACTAATTTGTATCTAAACCAGCCCTTCCATGTCCAGTATAAAGTTGTCAGGAGGTTGTTCACTAGACACTGTCTACCAAAATGTTCTCATGGGTACACACACACACACACACACACACACACACTCTGAATAAAATAAAAGCCAATCCTGGGCAGATGGATCATGCAACTTTGAGCAGCTAAAACAACTACTTTGAGATCTTAGAAATAACCACTGTTACAGCATTTTTTGAATACAACCAGCTTAGGAGGCTCTCTGTGTTTAAACTGTCATGTGAATGTACCTGGCTAAGGGCAGCCAGAGCCCTAGAGGATTCAAACTTTGGAAGGTCAAATGAGAAGAAACGTAACCCGGGTTGTTGAACATTCAGCCTGGGCCCAGGCTAGATGGTGGGTAGGACGGGGAGATAAGGGATGGGCAGAAAAGTTAAGCCCTCAGGATATGCTGGTGGGCCTGTCTTTGCTGAAGGCACACATGCAATTTGGTCCCGGGCCATCCTTCTTCTAGGTCTGCTTTAATAGGGCCCCAGCAGGACAAGCTTGGCCTCATCACCAGATGGTGGGCTCATGCTCACTACCCAAGGTGGCCCACAAGCCTGAAGACGAGGAGGCCTGGGGAGGCCTTGGAGCTGGCCACAAGGAGGGCCATACTTAAAGGTTAAGAAAATCATGATGAAAGGGTGACAGCACAATGCACTCTCCAGACACAGCACCAGAGTCTGCAAGAGGACAAGCCAATCCTGGTCCCTGGCACACTCACTCACTCTCGGGGTGAGCTTGGGAGAACCCACACCTAACCCTGTAGTTTCTCACTTCACAGATGAAATAAGGAAAAGCTCAAGTCAAAACTCCACAGTGGGGAAAACATGCACACATACACTCAGCTGTACCCTGAAACAAAGTGAAAAACTGTCTGTCTATATACTTTTTAGGGCAGTTATTGAGAAAAAAGATTGTGGAGCCAAACAGTGTGGGTTCTAATCCTACTACCATCACTTACATACTGTCTGATCCTGGGAAAGTGACAACTCCTCTGAGCCTCATTTTCCTCATCTATAAAATGAGGATAAATACTAACACCATCCTTGTAGGACTGCTGAGAGCATTAAATGGGCAAATAGATGCAAAGTATTTAAAACAGTGCCTGCCCCATTTTAGGCATTATTTAAATGTTTGCTGTTATTATTACATTATATCCCAACTTTTAATTTCATGTTAGTTTTTCCAAAACATGAAGTTACTGAACTTCCTGTCCAAGCTAAGAAAATGGAATTAAGAGCAAGGTTCTGCCACTTTCAACAGGGTTGTGACAGGCACACTGCCAGGTTCTCTGTGGTCTGCTTCTGGTACAAGCGCTTGCTGAGTCTGTGGCTTTTCCTACAAAAGGACTTCTTGAACCTGATATGAGCGGCTGACTTTCTAAATGACTGTACCAAACACCCACTTCCCTGACGCCTCCACCACTGGCCGTGGGGGTGGACCGTGTAACTAACCTGTGCAAGCTTTCACGCAGGGCAGCCCCCTCCTCGTCCTTCTTCTGCATGGCGGCCTGGCACTCTGAAAGGTGACTGCTGGCACAGCTCAGCTTCTCTCCCATATCTGCCTGGACGGTCTGGCACAGGACATCAGGTAGAAGACACTCAGCTTGCAAACACCCATGCAGGATGCCATAAAGTCACCGGGGTGCTCTCTAGCAGTCACCCCATCTGGCGGGGTCACTTCTAACTGGAGGGGCTTTTGCTCGTTTGTTTTTAAGTTCAAGAGGCCGAGAACCTTTGTCCTATATTTGTGGAGCGTGACAACCTCCCTTGTGTAATTATGTCCCTCAAGCATCACTTGCAACTGGTTGCGGTGGCTGCGGGGCGGCAGGTATCAGACTCTCTAGGGGGGTGAGCGGGTGGCAGGGAGCAGGGCGCGTTTAGAGAAGTCATTGCCCTGAAGGCTGTGGTGTCAGCACCACCCTGCTCCCTCTCCGTTCAGACTCACTGACGTAGAGCACGTCTGCAGGGACGGCTAAGGATGACTTCCCTTCCGTAAGACACAAGAGCTGTGTGAAGAACACATCTGGGAGTTCCAGCCAGGTGTCCAGAGAGCGGACAGGGGCCATGACACAGACTCAGGGAGTCTACAAAGGTGACTGATGACGGCTTCCGCTCGGGAACTGGACATCCTGGAGGGAGCCCTCTTCAATGGTCCAGTGAAAACCAAACCAGATCCCTCTCCCTGCCAGGCCCACGCACTGGGCATGGGAATGACGAGGCAGAGGCCAGCACACTAGAGTGATCCGCCAGCTGCTCGTCAGGGCTCACGAAGCACACTTGCCCAGGCTGCAGCCTACCTTCAGCTTCCCCACAGCCTCCTCGGCAGCCTGCAGCTGCTGGCCTCGTTCTTCAAGCTGACCCCTGAGGCTCCTACACTCTTCAGTGGCAGCCTGGAGAGGACGAGAAAGGGGTCGCAAAATTGGAGTCCTGGTTCTGAGACTCCCTCAGCCCGATTCACCCAAATAGGTAAAAACAAGCTACCTCTTTCTTTTTTTCCACAAATTCAGTAAGCTTTGGGCTTTATTGGTAAAACCCTTTCAAGCTTATGAAGAGACTTAGGTTGGTCCCCAAACTTACAATTTAATTTCTGCAAGGGAAAATGTGACCTCTGAGCCACATGGAGCTGCACAGGGTGGGAGGCACATC
Source organism: Equus caballus (assembly GCF_041296265.1). Taxonomy (NCBI): domain Eukaryota; kingdom Metazoa; phylum Chordata; class Mammalia; order Perissodactyla; family Equidae; genus Equus; species Equus caballus. The sequence continues at coordinate 52,098,193 of NC_091699.1, read as the reverse complement.
TGTGGAAATGCAGCACTTGTCTAAGAGTGGCGTGTGGGGAGAGGCTGAGTGTACAGACCTCCATGCAAACAGACAAGTGACTGGCACTGGAAACCAAAGGTCTGTGGCCACCCACCTGTGTGCTCGCTCTGAACCCTCTTTCTTTGTGCAGCCTCAAGGGCACATGGTCACCACTGCTCTCAAAAGCTTGTCTATTCCTGGGGCTTTGTGAAAACTGAGTCAGTTCCCTCCAGCTGTCACTGCTATCAGGATAGCACCTGAAGGGACAGAGAACCCAGAGCAGGACTCGAGGCTGTCAGGAACCACCAGTGTTCTACGGCAGGGTCTGGAGGCTAGGGCAGGGGTCTCCAACTCACATGCCCATGGGAGCTGGGCAGGTCCATAAACGGGTGTCAGGACAATACCAGAGGATATGTACCTCCTTCTAAGTGGGCAGCCACCACCCAGAGCCTGCTGACTCCTGCCATGTGCGAATGAGGGCACAGGATTTAGGACCTTCCAAGATTTCAAAAGAAGCCCCCAAACTGAATTTGTAAACATGCTGCTCTTTAAATGTTGGCTATTAATTAAAAAAAAAAATTCTCAGAGCCAGCCTTGATGGCCTAGTGGTTAAAGTTCAGTGTGATCTGCTTTGGCGGTCCAGGTTTGGTTCCCGGTGGCAGAACCATACCACTCATCTGTCAGTAGTCATGCGTGGCGGTGGCTCACATAGAAGAACTAGAAGGACTTACAGCTAGAATACACAACTATGTACTGGGGCTTTGAGGAGGGAAAAAAAAGAAAAAACAAAGAGAAGAAGATTGGCAACAGATGTTAGCTCAGGGCGAATTTTTCCCTGCAAAAAAAAAAAAAAGAAATTCTCTGTGGGCGAAACTGGTCTGCAATGGCCTTGAGTTTAGACTGCTGGGCTAAGGCATCATTCCTCGATGTTGTGCCCTAATACATTTCTGCAGGAAGAAGGATGCTGTGAGCTACGACAGCAGGACGGGGCCATGTTTGCCTGGGCCCCCAGTACATTCTTGGGTCCTCATGTGCCACATGGCTGAAGGTGCATCCTATCTTCTTATGGACCCAACAGGCCCTGATGCAGGAGACACGTGCAGCCAGATGGTCAAGGCTAGGATTACCTTAAGTCTGCTCTGGTAGTCCATGATCTCGGTGCTCAGCTGGAACTTGAGGGTGTCGAGGTCCTGGTGTGCACTCTCCTGAAGGCTCTGGGCCCGCTGCTCGGCCTGGGATAGCTGGGCCTGCAGGTCAGGCAGTGAGCTGGCTGCCTCCTCAGCCACCTTCAGCTTCTCCTGCAAGCTCTCCTTCTCTTGCTGCAGCCCTGCCACTTGGTGTTCCAGGCCCTCTCGCTCCCTTGAGGCTGCCTCTTTGGCATCCTGGAGCTCCTGGATAGTGCAGGCCAGTGCCTCCTCCACCTGCTTTTTCTCTGCAGTCAGTGCGCAGACCTGGATGCCGAGCTCGGCTGTGTCTGTGTTAGCCCGGTGCAGCTGCTCCTGCAGCTCAGCATGTTCCAGCTGGGCTTCCTGGGAACTGCATTTCACCTGGGACAGCTCCTCCCGCAGGGCCTTGAGCTCGTCCTCCCTCTGCTGGGCCTCATCAGCCCTCTCCTCCTGCAGCACCTCTTCGCGCTCTGAGCACTGCAGTAGCTCCTGGACATGGGCCCGGTTGAGGGCTTCATTCTGCTCCTTCAGTTGCTGCACGAGGGCTTTGTGCTCCCTCAAAGCTGCCTCAGCCAAGCTCAGCTGGCTCTGTACCTTCTCCCGGTCATCCAGGGCTGCCTGGAGTTTGGCCCGGAAGTCCACCACACTAGCTTGCAGTCGCTGAGCCTCCCCCTGATGGACTTCCAGTTGTACCCGAGATAGGGCCAGCTGGGCTGCTAGCTCATGGGGTGCATTGTCTTGAGGTGGGCCGAGTCCCTGTTGGCCTTTTTCTGCTGTAAGGGTCTTGATCAGCTGGGTCTGCTGGAGGCACTGGCTCTCAAGGGCCCTGAGCTCCCCTTCCCGGGCCTCTGCTAGCCGCCTGCACTGCTCCACCTCCTCCTGCAGTTGCTGGCACTTGGCCTCCTTGCTCTGCAGGGCAGCCTCCTTCTCCGCCACTTGGGCCCTCATGGTCTCCTTGGCCTTCCTCACAGCCAGGAGGCTTGCCTCCATCTGGTCACCTAAGTGCCGGATGCTGGCCTGCTCTGACTCCAGGGAGGCCAGCGAGCCCTGGATGGCTGCCTCCCGCTGCTGCAGAGCTTGGTAATCAGCCTGCAGAGCCTGCAGCTTGTCCTCTAGGAGCTGGTTGCGCCCAACCACATTCTGCAGCTCCTTCTCCAGCTCCCTGTTGGCCTGCTGGAGCTTCTCCTGCTGGCTGTCCCCTGGCATCTTGGTATCGTCCATCTGTCCCTCCTGCAGGCCCCTCTGCTCCCCCTCTGGCTTCTCAGAGGCCTGCTGCAGGGTAGAGTTGAGGGGGGCCAGAGCCTCACTCTTCCCACCCGCCATGGGCAGATCTGTGCCAAGCTGTCCAGCAAGCTGCTCCAGCGTCCCCACCTTCTGGCTGAGGTGGTCTTTGTCCTGGATGAGCTGTTTCTTCTGCTCCTCCAGGTCACTCACATGCTGGCTCATGTGTGCCAGCTGGGTCTCCAGGAGTTGCAGCTGCCGTGTCAGGGACCTGGCCTCCTGCACCAACAGCTCCTTCTCCTCCCGGCGCTGCTGCGCCTCCTGCCTCACCTCTGCCAGCTCTTCCTCCAGGGAGCTCAAGTGGGCCAGCGCCTCCTGTAGCTGTCGCCGGAGCTGAGCTGCCTCCTGACCCTTCCCAGAGAGCTCTTCCCGGAGTGGGGCCATCTCCTTTACCAGCTGCTCCAGGCTGGCCCGGGCCTCCTCCTTCAGCTGCAGCTCCTTGGCCAGCTGCTCCAGCTGGGCACTCTGCTGCCTATTGAGCTCCTGGACCTTGGTGCTTTCCCCTTCCAGGGCGCGAAGCTTCTCCCCCAGCTCCTGGATCTCCAGGGCCGAGTCACTGGGGATGAGCTCTTGCTGTCCCTTTGTGTCCAGTGCAGTATCTGCCTTCTGCTCAGCTGTGCCCAGCTGGTCGGGGACATTAGCTAAATGCTGACTCTTCCTGCCCAATGAGTCCCGTGTGGCCTCGAGCTCCTGTGCCAGGGGCTGCAGCATGGACTCGAGCCGCCGCAGGGCTGAGTGGTAATCCTCTTCCTTCTCTGCTGCACCCAGCTCCAGGGCGTGTAGGCACTTCTGCAGTTCCTCCACAGTGTTCTGTGTGGCCTGGGTGACCTCCCACTGCTTCTGGAGCTCCGCCATCATGCAAGTGAGGCGGACATTGTCCTCAGCTGCAGCACGACTTCTCTCCTTCTCCAGCTGTAGCTGCTCTCCCTGCAAATTGACAGCTGCCCTCAGCTCCTGGTTCTCTCTATCCAGCTGCTGCATTTGTTCCTGCAGCTGCTTCTCCCGCACCTCCAACTGGTCCAGCTCCAGCCGCATCTCGTCAAAGCCCTCCAGTGCCTCATTGTTTAAGGTGCTGTTCAGGTCAAAGGTGGAGGCCATCTCCTGATTCTGGGGAGGAAAAACAAAAAACAAGTGCCTTTGGGATGAAGCTACATGGCTACTCAGAAAAGCTTTAGAGTTTAATGAGCACAGAAGTAAAAAGACAGCAATTACATGACCTAAGGTTAGTCTATAGAGCTATTCTAAGGACTAGAACTGCTTTGCTCAAAGCATCTGCCAAAGGAGGTCAGCAGCACATCCTAAAGACATAACACCACACGTGTGAACTCCACTGAGACTTGGAACTCACATTTCCATTCCAGACTCCTGTAGCTTTAGTTATATAATGGGTGTTGGCTCTTACATAAATTAAGTTATATTTAAACTACTGTTCACCCATTGCACCATACAGACAACTCCTACTGTGATTAAACCACAAAATAAGGTAAAAGGTTAGTCTGTTTTCTGCCTTAATGCTTCTTATATTATTTTTATTGTTTTGCTAATTAATTTTAGTGTTCTTTCCCACAAAACTATATACACCTATGACACAGTCACACTTCCAACAAAGTTAACAAAATGAACCCAACCCACTAACACTTACCGAGCACTTGCCTATGTCAAGCCCTTGAGCACTGTTCATGTGCTCCCTCATTCAATCCCACAACTGCCTCATGAACTGGAATGATTTTTATGATCCCCACTTTATGGATGAGAGAGCTGAAGCTTGAGGGGGTAAGTGATCTTCTCAGGGTCTCAAAGCTGGTAGGTGACAGTCAGGATTTGACTCTGCTGCTGCTTCTTTTTTCTTTTGTTTTTTTGCTGAAGAAGATTCACTGAGCTAACATCTGTGCCATCTTCCTCGATTTTGTATGTAGGTTGCCACCACAGCATGACAGTGGTGTAGGTCCACATCCAGGAACCAAATCTATGAACCCAGGCTGCTGAACCAGAGAGCATGAACTTAACTACTATGTTTGGGGCTGCCCCCTGGACTCTGCCGCTTTTAACCACAGTGCTAAACTGCTTCTTTTAAAATACTTTAAAAGCTTTTTTTAAAATTTAACTTTTAGGGGGTGGCCCATTGGCAAAGTGGTCAAGTTTGTGTGCTCTGCTTTGGCGGCCGGGGCTTTGCAGGTTGAGATCCCAGGCACAGACGTAGCACTGCTCGTCAAGCCACTCTGTGGTGGCATCCCACATGAAATAGAGGAAGATTGCCACAAATGTTAGTTCAGCATCAATCTTCCTCAAGCAAAAAGAGGAAGATCGGAAATAGATGTTAGCTCAGAGCCACAAAAAATTTAATTTTTAAAAGGCCTAAATTCTATTGGTTATAAAAACCTGGACTCTAGGCAATAGTGGATATAACTGAGGAATTGTATGGCTCTGGCTGGAACAAAAGGTGTCTGAGAACATGAGATGATGTTTTTGCGAGAGGCAGAAACACACCCTGGTTGACACCACAGCAAGGAAATCCCCAGCCTCTCTGGCATTACCTGCAGGTAGCTGCTCACCAAACTGCTCACGCTGGAGCTCCGGCTGGGGGGTTTCCACATGTAAGCAGAAGAGCCAGTGCCCAGTGTCCTCCTGTGGGGCCACAGAACAGACACACCTGCATCAGAGCAGGAAATACACACACACACACAGGGAGGCCTTGGTTGTCACTAGGCAACCAGGTGGTGGCAAAGGGCAGTGCCCTGTCAGATAGAGCACAGAAGGCAAATCCAGCCCTTCCACCAGAGAGCACCTTTACGTTGGTCTGCAGCGGATGGACCCCACCGCTAAAGTTTAAACATGATGGCTTTCCCCTCACCGCCAAAAAAGAACTAAGTGAACAGAATATTTCCCAATTTTTGGTTTAAATGTCCTTGGTGCCTGCTATAGTCTGTCTGCTAGTGAGGAACAAGCAACAGTCGATCTGGTAAATGAAGGTCACGTTGTGCTTAGGGGCTCCCGGTGACCGGTTTACATTACAAATGAGCAACATGGCTGGAAGAGCTGCTTCTAGTTCCCATAACCGCATCAGACAGCGAAGGCGCAGGACATTTCCCTCACTGCAGAAAGCTCTACCTGACAGCACTAGCCGAGAAGCACAAAGACTTGTGTGATGACTCTCTTTCAGTAGGAACACTGCAAACTAAACATATTTTTATTTAACCAGAATCTTCTCCTTAATCTACAATTATTGCATTTTAAAACTTGCTGGTCTCCACCACCCAGCAATTCCACCTCTCAGTATCTACCCCAAAGACAGAACCGTATGTGCAAAAAGAGACACAGTACAGCACAGTAATGGTAGAAACAGCCTAACTCTACATCACTAAAAAAACAGACAACCTGTGGCTTACTGGCACAACAGAATATTCCACACCATGGGATGGCAATCTCTTTTTGTAAAGGGCCAGATAGTAAATATTTTGGGTTCGCAAGCCTTATGGTTTCTGTCCTAACAACTCAACTCTGCCACTGTGGCATGAAAGCAGCCATGGACAACATGTGAACGAATGGGGGACGCTGGGTTTCACACGGCCCTGTGGGCTGTGGTTTGCCGGCTCCTACTCTACATCTATAGAACTCCACATGCAGATAAAAATCTCAAAAACAATGTGGAATGAAAAAAGCAAGTTGCAAAAGGATAGCTAGGTCATGATTCAACATATGCAAATTAAAAAATATACAAAGTACAATTATATATGTAAAATATTTATAATCACACCATCTAGTAAAACATAAAAATATTTGGGAATAACTACACCAACTACAGGGCTGTGATTACTTCCAGAAAGGGAGAGAAGGGGAGAGGATGGTAGTGGGGTGGGGCTTTATTTGGATGTGTAATATTTTGTTTCTTAAAAAAAAGCTATCAGACAATAACAAAAAACCCCCCCAAAAGAACCAGCTTGAAAGCCAAATATGGGACATAATTACAGTGACAGAAGTGAATTGAACCCATTGAATAAAATAAAAATCCATGAGTCAACAACTGCTTTAACTGAATAAATAAATAGCAAAGAAGGAAAAGATCTTTCTTACAATAGAATGCCAAGTACTAATGTAGAAGGAATAACGGAGACAAAAAATCACTCTGGTAATCACGACAACGATTGATTCAGTGAGAATTATCAATGGATGCTAAAACTAACAGGGAAGAGATGGAAAAGAAACAGGATAATAACCTAACCTCAAAGTATCTTCCCATAAGATACATATTGATTACACAGAGAGACATAGTAACTGTAGGAGAAACCTAGCAAACCCCACCTTAACCAAACGATCATGGTTAACCTAACTAGCAATGAAACAGATCAGCATCATGTGTTTCTGAATATAATGTGCTGAGAAGGACACAACATCCGGGGTATTCCTGCCAAAAATGCTTAACCTGAATCTAATAATGAGGAAACACTAGACAAACTCAAATCAAGGAACATTTCACAAAATAACTGGCCTGTACTTTAAAAAAAAGTCTACACTATGAAAGACAAAGACTGAGAAATGGTTCCAAATTAAAGAGGACTAGTGAGACACGACAATTAACTGCAACATGGGATCGTAGATTGGGTCCCAGATTATAAAAGACATTATTGGGATAATTCTTGAAATTTGAATAAGGTCTGTAAATTAGATAGCAATATTGTATCAATGTTAATTTCCTGACTAATAATTATACTGAGGTTATATAAGAGGATGTCTGTGATTTGAGGAAATATACAATGAAGTACTTAGGAGTAAATGGGAATCAAGTCTGTAACCATCTCCCAAATGACTTAGGAAATAGACCAACATGTAAATGTAAAAAGAAAGAATGATAAAACAGTTGTAGTAAAATACTGAAAACTGGGAAATCAAGGTGAAAGACAGATGAGTACTCTGTACTAGTTTTGAAACTTTTCTGTAATACTGAAATGATTTCAAAATTAAAGTTTTAAAAAAGGACATAAATAAATACGGCAAAACGTGAGCTATTAAATCCTACTAGTTGGCACATGGGTATCATTATATTCAGTACTTTTCTCTACATAGAAAATATTTCCTAATAAAAATCATGACAATTGAAATTAGAAAAATCTTATTAACAAAAAGCAAAACAAAATGAAGAACGCTGGACTTGATTTAACTCGAGTCTGGTGTTCTGGGCCTGCTGCCCAGCAGCTGTGTGACTTTGGGCAAATCCCTCCACTCTCTGAGCCTGTCTCCTCAGCATTGCCCTCCTGGAGTGGCTGTGAGGATTCACTTGGATGGCGTGTGAGTGTCACATTGGTGTAAGAAATGAAAATACAGCGACCTTTCCAGCAACCCTCACGTGGACAAGCTGTAGCTTTCCTCTCTTATTGCCTGGAAGGCCTCCATGATCACTCTGTAAGAACACAAACGGCAAAAAGCCCACTTGCCCCACCCTCCACCCCTGACTCCCACGCCAAGCCCCTTAGCACATTTAAAAAAACTTCAGTTTTACAGACGCATTGCCATGTAAAATTAGCAGCTGTAAGAGAGGCAAAGCTTTATGTAATTTATTGAGCAAGCAAAATTGCTTTCAGTAGACTGGTGGCAATCTTCAAAACATCAAACACCTCTTACCCCTGATTTTTAAACCAAACACTTCTTTAAAATACCTGGCAAACGTCGGCCAGGCAGCATCCAAGTCGTAGCCCCTTGAGGCCAGGTCAAACTGAACGTCAGTCAGCTCATAGAGTTGACCCACGATGTCAGAGCTCAGCTTTGGCTTCAGAAAGGGGCTTCTTGCATAGTACCAGTCACTGCAGGGAAACATAAAAAGGTATCAATCATAAGAGTAATAATAAAGATAAGGAAAGTAAATTTAGTCAATCCTCCCCGTAAGGCTCTGCCTTATCAAATTCTAACTCAGATTACTACATTAATTAAATTCAGACACACGCACACACACACACACACACACACACTCCAATTTGATTTTCACTGTAGGAGCACATAACTCTCAAATACGCTTCAAGGAAAATACTGAAATGAATTATATATTTATTCATTTATATCACATCTTTTCCCAAAAAGGATATGATAAAACTTAAGTCTCAATTACTTGCCAAGAAGGGGAAGTTGCAGAGGAAAGAACACTTCCTTTTTGAAAGATCACTTCATCTTCTACTCTTTCTGGAGAATTCAGTACATGACATCGGACTCACTGCTAATTTCTGTCCAGGCACCAATTTAAAAGCTAAGGAACAAAATATCTGCACTTGGAAGTGGTGGTTGTTTCACTTCATGTGAAGCAATAAGAATTAAAAGAGACAACCCTGATGAGTTTAAAGCGCTACTTGGCTGAAGTCAGTGAACTGTAATATACTAGAAGTCAAGCTGTTTATGATGATTTTCACCAAACACGTGGAACAAAATCACCTTCAGGTCAAATGCGCAAAGGTTCTCAACTTACATCAACACATGAAGCCTGTCACACGCATGAGAAATACATCTTTATGCAAATCAACCTTACAGGTGACAAAACAAAACATTTTTTCCCCAAAAGTTTTTTCTTAATTCAGAAGTGATTTCTTTGATTAACTGGAAACACTCTCTAGGGAGAGAGGAGGCAGAACTGGAAAAGGGGTGCTGGGCAACCCAAAGAGGTTTAGCTGATGGTACCTGACCTGCAGCTCCAAATCTGACACCCTCTCCCCCTTGGCACGCTCAATCCCGCCTCCTCTGGCACAAAGGCTGACCACAGGGAACCAGGGCACTGCAGTGGCTCCCAGTCTGGTCACCCACCACCATTTCCACAGAGCCCAGACACGCTCAGCAGGTGTCGACCTAGGGTCTCAGGTGAGGCCCTAGGCTCAGCAGTGTTAAAAACACCACAGGTGATTCTGCTGAGAGGCCAAGGCTGCAATCCACTGGTCCAGGATGGCCATGGGGTGTGTCCATTCATTAGTGCCAGCATCAAGAAGTTGCCATCCACCAGGGAAAACCATGTGACTTTAGGAATTAAGAGACCTGGACCCAAGCTCCTGCTTTATGACTCGGCATCAGTGGGGCCTGGAAAAAAGCATTTATCCTTTCTGAGCCTCATTTTCCTCACCTGTAAACACTCAGTGCTACCCACCCCACACGCGTCAGGGACTGTGGTAGGCAGGGCAGAAGAGGATGACAGACGTAGAAGGGCTTTGCTTGTGCCAAAGTGTGACAGAAACAGGCACTGCTGCTGCAGCTGTCATTGTCACTGAGGGGCCTTCGCTCAGGTGTGAATGGTAGGGGTAAATCCCCGAGTTGCCCTGTATTTACCTGGTCACTCTGGTGTTCATGAAGCACTGCTGTAAGGTGTCTGCCAACCTCTGGTGTACCAACGAGTAGCGAATAAACGCTCTCCCCTTTCCCAGAGATGTTCGGAGCTGGAAAAGGCAGATTACACAGAAAAGAAGAGCTGTTAGCCTAACTCCATAGACAGACCTGGCCTCATGGGTGAGGATGGCTGGCAAAAAGCAGAAACGGACCAAAAACGTCACCCACTTCCACCTTATTCATTGGCTTCAATCATGTCCCTCAAAGGACGCAAAACATTTGAGACCATCACCCCGAGGGTGAGGCCTGACGTGGGTGGACTTCTTGCAGGCCTCCAGCGGAGGATAAGCAGAGACTCCAGCAAACATTCAAGGAAGATACTTTCCTGAGAGGCTTTCAAACACCTGTAGATCCTACAGCAATGTCAGTCTCCCTCCTCCGCTCCATCAGAATCTCTGCGTTTGCAGTCAGAGATGAAACTGTTTGATTTAATTTGGAATATTTACAATAAAACAGGGAGGTAAATGAAGGGCTTCTCACACCAGGGATGAGTCTGACCGGGAGATGCTCTCAGTACGGCTAATGTTGAGGTGCCGGAAGAAGAGGTGCAGAGGAGAGGCCTAAAGGGCTCGGCCGGAGCCCTTGTGGAAGGGAGTCGAGAGGAGGTCAAAGGGAAGAGGTGTGTGAGAGGGACTTCGGAGAAGTTGTGACGGCCGTATAATTGCCTCCTCTGTGTCCTCAGGAAACCATCATTATAAGCCATGTTATCTGTCACGGCCTTCCTGGTTGGACTTCTTTCCAGCTCTACAACTCACTGCATTGAGTCAGAAGGTGCCCAGGAGGTGAGAGCAGGGGTGTCTCTAGGTGGCCCAGCCACATTGGGGTAACAAAAATGGGCGTGGTTCTGTTTCAGGAAGCCTGAGGTGCATTGGGGGGGGTCCAGGTGCAGGCCTATCTTCAAAACCTCTCCCACAGTGCCAAAATATGGTTTCTAAAGATGTTTCTGGAAGCTTGTTGTGATGAAGGGGCGTAGGCTGGTCAGAGACTCTGCCACAAGGCTGCCAAAGCAGGCAGACAGCTGCCAAGATGAAGGAAATAAAGAGGACTGCCACAGAAGACACTTGAGACCAGCTTACAAATCAGGATTCATACTCCTGATGTCACTTCCCCAGAAGCTCAAGATAAGCAGGCAGGAATTCAAAACCTCTTGACCCACCACACACAGGTGTTCTGTCAGGCGCTGGCTCCGGCTCCGAGTGGGATAAGCAAAGACCCACACCCTCCTCACCCCTTCAAAGGTCAGAAATGTTTAACTTGGTGGTTGGGGCGAAGGGGCAAGTGGGTTGACCAAAGGATGGTCCTCACACTCCATCCTATTAAGAAACCAATTATGGCACTGGGCTGAGACAGGCCATCCTCAAGCCTCGGCCTCAAGCACGGCCACGGTGACAACAGTGTAAACATCCTGGTACACAGCACCTTATAGCTAGAGCTACACATCTTCCTACTGCTGACTCAAGGAAATGAGGCCACAGTATGAAGGAGTTTTAAAAAATAAAAAGGCGTGAAACCTCCTGAACGACAGAGACTGTAAGACATTCCTCCACGTGAGTTTTGTGAGTTTAGGGTATAGTCAGAATGCCTGGAAATGAAGGTAGGCAGCAGCCTGACTTACTGGCTTTGTAAAAACCAGCACGGCACGTCTATAGATGCTAGATCATGATAGATGCCCAGCAGAGAATCTTGATGACGTCGAGATACTTTTTCCACTGATGAGTGAGGTGAGAACAAAGCGTTCAGTGGCGGTAACTGGGAAACTCAGGCAGCCGAGGACAGCTGAGCAAGGCATCGTGAAGTGAAGCGTGTCAGTCATACAAACACACCCACATACAGGGCCTGTGGACTCTACTAAGAACCTCACATAACAGCCCTTGTCTGTAAGCTCCCAATACAGGGGCTTGTCCTTATTAGCAAAATGACCATTCTAACAGCATTTAGAACATTAAAACTTGTTTTAATGGCAAACGTTTGAGGTTACATTTTTAATAAGGGCTATTAACTGAATTGATTATATGTATAAAGGGAGCTATTTACTTTTTAAAATATTTTTAAACACCCTCCAGGGAAGGGAACAACAGTTCCTTTGCACTGCAAATGAAAATGCTGCACAGCTTTTTGATTTTTCATTTTTTGAGATCACGGGTCTGCTTTCATTACCTAATTTCTTAACTTTTTTAGCATCTAATCAGAACTCACATGCACTACACTGAGAAGTGATACAACAGCAGCAAAGAACAGGAAGTCTGCAAGGTACACGAGAGCTGATTCTGCTCTAAACCAAGCCACTGTGCCAGCAGCCTGACGCCAAGCTGCACCCTGGTTGTGATCCTGTCCATCGCGGTGAAACACACGCAGTCCAGGGGAAGCCCATTCTGAACCTCCAGGCGTGGCTGATTAGAGCCTTCGACTGTGTTAGTCCAAATGGCTGCCCCTCATCCCACATGGCCTGAGGGGCCCAGCAATGCTTCCTATCCATTAACTTTCACCTTCTGGCTTGTCAGCCTGGATGTCACTTGATCATTAAAGTTAACCGAAGTATCCAGCAGCCCACTGGCCTAGTGACATTCTGAGCCATTCTACCCAATAATGCTCCAGACAGCAGAGTCTTCAACAGAGATGAGACAATCAGACCCTGTGGGACGTGGAGCCCATGCCAGTCACCAACAGCGTTTGTGCAAGCAGGGAATGCTTCTTGCTTCTGGAAGTCAGTTTCCCTGGCCTCGGATTGTCTCGGGGTCTGTGCATTATGAGAAAAGGAGAGGAAACTAGCCAAGAAGTAAACTTAAGCATTTTGTAACCCTGGGGAATGAGGATTAAACTAAATTTAATTGCAGACGTCAGCAGTCCAAAGTCATAAAGTCAAAGGTTTTAGTTACTCTGAGCGGAAGACAGGAGAGTGACACTGAGAACTGCTTCCAGATTTATGCAGAGGAGGGTGACAAGGAGAACTCTCTCTGGATTTATGATGCACTAAAACAGTGCTCTACATCATGGACCTAAGGGTCCCCCCCTCACAAGACCCGTCACACTACATGGACATTAAAGAAATTTGCAGAGCAAACTCTTCAGAGCCAGGATCTTTCCTCATTTTCTCAGATGTCAGAGAGCGCAGCTGGTGGAAAATGCTCGGCCCTCAATGTCATTCTCTATAAGAAGAAACCCATCCGGCTCTAGCTGGCACGGTCCGGAAAGAGATCCTCCCAGAGCACCTGACTCTATGGCCTCTGTGGGAGGCCAGCCAAGGAGCATGTCTGCTGGCTTTAAAGTGCCTTTAAACTTACTGACGAGATACTGAAAAGAAAGATAAAATGATGAAACCCTTTAGGCCTCCTATCCCAAATCTAGGGGTTTACTTGCTCCCTAATGTGCAAAATTCTTCACTCCTGTATGGACTAGGCTGATAAGAGAGAGGGAGGAGATTCATCAGGGTGGAGGAGAGGGAGAGGGGGAGGAAAGGAGGAAGGAGGGGGGAAGGGGGAGGGAGAGAGGGAGAGGGAGGGAGGGGGAGGGAGGGAGGGACAGGGGAGGGGAGGGAGAGAGTGAGAGGGAGGGAGGGGGAGGGAGGGAGAGGGGAAGGGAGGGAGAGAGAAAAAGACAGACAGACAGATGGTGTGTGTGTGTTTGTTGTTATTCTGGCATTCTGCTCTTGAGGGGTTCAGAACTGTGTATGGGAAGTTGCTTAGCACACCAGCATTTTAAGAAATGTCTCTTGAAATCCCAATCACTCTCTTCATTTCAAATCCAAGTTTCTTGGGCAAACTGTAAGGAAAGCAGCCTAGCAAACTCTAAGATTTTTACCAAAGAAACTGACCTTTTAAAAAAGGCAGAGGCATCCTGTGCGCTACACCTCCGAGGGGCACCGTGAGCAGACCACAGTGTGAGCAGCCCACCCTGTGGGTGACGTGTGGGTGGTGGTCTAATGCACAGAGTCAGGACTGAGCCATCCCTCGGCTCGGTGAACGCTCACTCAGGTGGCTTCCCTGAGCCAACAGTGGGCACTGAGTATAGTCAATCTGGATTTCTTTACTTCTTTACCACCCCTAAACTGCCACTTCCTCACCTGGCTGTCCGTGGCAAGGGTCTCTGCAAGAGCTGCTTAAGACAGGCGGGAGGAAGATGTGAGGTCCTTGCTCCGCTTACCTCCGAAATAGACTTGACGAATCGGATCCCGTCATTGGCTCCTTTCACCTTGGCTAGGCAGGCACAGAAGTAATCCCAGTAGTCCTTCTTGCTGCCCAGGAGCGTGGCCTTCTCTTTCTGATCGAACTGTGGGGGGAGACGGACAGAGAGAGGAGGTCCAAACCACTACTGCTCATCCCATCATTTAAATGCTAAATAATAACGATAGCTTCTTAATTGCCTGGCACTGGGCAAGGCCCTTTGTTGACATTATTTTTATTCATTGGCAATTGAAGGTGTTTTAATCCTCAATTTACAGATGAGGAAATGGAGGCTAGTGGAGGTTAAGTAACTGGCTCAAGGTCACACAACTAGTGAGATTCAGGAATAACAGCCCCCCAATAGATTATCCCTTGAAGAATACTCTGTGCATAGAGTTGGGTGGAAGACCACCAAAGTTGCTACTAACATGATAAAGAAATATAAGTGAAAAGCCTTCAGGGCAACAAGAAGAGGGTTAACCATGTCTCAGCTTAGGGAAATGAGTTAGTGACATTTTATCCCAGTTACTCAACTTTCAATACTGTTTTAATATACGCATAATACATTTAAAAAATGTCAGCTATAAGTCATTTCAAATCCAAAACCAAAATGGGCTAATTGAAAAAAAAAAAAGGTCCATAAATATTTTCACAATGTAAAACAGAGCACCAGTTGAAAAGGCATGTGAAAGGCGAGTCCCTCAACACGCTGGGGGCATCTCCTCCAGCAGGCTCTCATCCTACCTGCTTTACTGGGATCTGAGGTTGCAGACTTACAGTGTTCAAAATGATATAGGTATGTCTTTCTATAACATAATATTTTATGGCATTTTTTTCTGATTATAGAAGTGAGATATGCATATGTTGTTAGGAAATCAGGATAAAACAAAAACAAAATTATAATGCCTAATACTACCACCCTAAAATAACTTCTATTAACATTTTGGTCCTATTATATTAACTTCTATTAACGTTTTGCCTATTGTAGTTGCCTGTACTTTTCCACATCTGCAGTGTTCGCTAGATCTAGCTTTTTTCAAAAACATTTTTAATTTATTTTTGAGGAAGATTAGCCCTGAGCTAACATCTGCTGCCAATCCTCCTCTTTTTTGCTGAGGAAGATAGGCCCTGAGCTAACATCTCTGCCGATCTTCCTCTACTTTATATGTGGGACACCTGCCACAGCATGGCTTGATAAACAGTGTGTAGTTCTGCGCCCAGGATTCGAACAAGTGAACCCCAGGCCACCGAAGCAGAGCACGCGAACTTAACCACTGCACCACAGGCTGGTCCCAGATCTGTGCTTCTTGAACCAAGCAGACATAAGCATTACACTGTGAGTGTGTTAAAAGAAAACTTCCTGAGTTGACCTCAGAGATCCTGATTCAGCAGGTCAGGTGGGAAGCAAGAATATGTTTCTCACCTGCTCCCAGATGATGTTGATACTGCTGGTCTATGGACCACACTTTGAGCAGAAAGCTCTAAAACGGGAGCCTCTGGATAATCATCAGAGGTCTACACGCTCCTGGAAAATGTGTGATCGGGTGTGTACACATATGCACGTCTGCTTGGGGAGAGATCCCACAGCTTTCACCAGACTGGCAAAGGGTATGTGACTGCCCCACAGTTAAGATCCCTGCTATACAGTGACCTTGTGACCTGCCCTAAGGTGACTAACTCTCCAAAGAATGTTCTCGATTGCCAAAACTATCCTAAGAGGCAACGTTCTGATTCCCCAGAGGATTGCACTTGGAGGCTTCGGCTCTCGCAGGGCACTGCTCCGACTTCAGTCTAACCAGGAGGGCTTCATGGCTCCACCGAGGTTTCTGAACCACATCCTGCATGCTGACAAGTCACCCAAGAGGGAAACGAGACAACAGAGCAGAAATCAACACAGTACAGGAGTCACTTACTTGAAGGAGATACTCAAGTTTATAAGAAAACTTATGCAAGCTGGTGCTGTCATCTGTGATGGGTTCCCCTGCTTCCTTAAATTCTTGGCTTAGTTCTGTCACAGCATCTTTAAGACAACAAATAAGAACATGTAACCAGATGGAGACTGACATCAGGGAGAGAAGCAGAATAACCCCGAAAAGTATGAGGAGTAAGTGGTCAATGATGGCAAAGCCTCGGACATGTGAAGCGGTATGTGACATCCACGGGATGTAATTCTAGGTCAGAAGGCGTTAAGATGTCTTGAGAGCCCAAGGTACTTTACAATATCTCGCTAACTGAGCACAGTTCTTGGTCATCCCTGTAGGCCCCTGACATAGGCCTCATAATTTTCATGCAGTGTTTTGCCAACAAATGTTTGCTGTGTAGATGAATCATTCAGAAGTCCCCTAATACTGACTTCCAGAAAGGTTTACTCTTTATTCTGGCAATGTTTCTTGTTGTTGTTTATTATAACCCTACCGTTCAGTATAGGTAAGGCCAGGCTGCAGGAAGACCCAGAATGTGCAAATAATAGTGATGATAATCCCAAGAATGACAACACAATATCTGCTTCTAACTGAGGGCCTAGGAGGGTCCAGGGCTTTGCCTGCCACCCTCATTTAATACGGCCCTGCAAGGCAAGCATTGCCTTATTTCAACAAATCGAAGATGTAATTGATTTTAAGATGATCCCAATTTCAGAGCTGTTAAAATGTGGAAAAAAATAAGTACCCCTTAGAACTGACGAAGGCTGGTATTACCATCCCCATTTTACAGACGAGGAACTCAGGAAAAGGTCAGAGTACTTGGCCAAAGATCATGGGGGGCAAACAGCAGAGCTGGAATGAGAACCTGTTTCCTCAAGGGCTTTCCGACTCCAGAGCCCACCTCTTAACTTCTAAGATAATGCATTTCCTGTGCAGAAATGGAGAAAAACCACCTCTGACTCCCTCACAGCCCCTGCTGTGGGACAGAGGGACTGTCAGAAGCTGGGTAAAATGTCCCCAGCTGAGACGGTGGGGATGTGCTGGACAAAACTATCTCCTTCTCTGACGATTCTTAAAACGGAAGAGCCACCGGCCCTGCTGTCAAGTACCACAGTTAGAAAGTGGACCCGCCAAGGACTGAGGCTGAGCCCGGGCGGGCTAACATTTAATCAACACCGACCCCAGGCAAAGGTCAGCCAACGGCGCAGATTCTTGGGACTGCTTCTTACAAGTGAGTGTTGTTGAGCTGCACCCTACTAGTGTCTACTGTGGCTGCACCGAGGGCCAGGGACCAGGACACATAGCCTCCCTCCTCCACCCCAGGCCGGGTAAACACTCACAACCTGGTCTGGAAACTCCTGAAAGTCTGAAAGGAGGAGCCTTTGGACATGAAATATGAAATTTTCAGCTCTGATCTCTGATACTCAAAATGTATTAGTTATGAAAAATCTTAGCCTCACATGAATTATATATTTGCTTCTGCCATCAATCATGAGAAGTGGGTGTCATCATCAAACCTACGTCACACACAAAGAGAGCAACTGCACCTTGGAAGGGTGGAGGGACTTGGCCAACATCTTCTGGTTAAAAGGCAGAGCCAGGAGCTTAGGCCAAGCCTGCCTGACTCCAAAGCCCTCATACCTACTGTCACCAGGAGGATAAGGGGCTGCCCTGCAGAGGGGTGAAGGCTGCGCACCGCACAGGACGCCTCAGTTAAGGTGTTATGGTGGATGCTGTAGATCTGTCACAGGCTTACTGAGACAGGAGCCAAAGATGAAAAGAAAGGGTCTTGAGAAAGTGGCGCCTGTTAAGAGCTCCCATCAAAGTGCTCTGTGGGCTGGGTATAGGACACTGATTCGGCCTTGGGATGTCGGGGATGACCAGATGCAGCCAGTACATGGGGTGGAAAAAGGCAACTGAACAATTGCTAATGCCAGTCCCCTCCCTGGATCAGGAGCTCTACCTGAGGGTCCTCACTTCCTCTCTCTTCCCTCCCAGTAAGGACATCTGGGTCTCCGAGTTGTCCTTGAGAACCATAGACTAGACATTAGAGAAGACTGCCTACTTTGTGTAGAAACCTGATGGCCAGTGGCAAACTCAGATCTGTAGGGACTGTCATTTTACTTTCTCTGCCTCTGTGTGTGTGTATAGATTTAAAAAAAAAAAACCCATCTAACATTTTAGCTGGAAGCAGGCTGGTGTGGTTAAGAGCACAGACTCTGGCACCAGGTGTATGTACAAACCCAGGCTTTGCCTTACTGGCTGGGTGACCTTAGGCAAGTCACTTCACTTTTCTGAGCCTGTTTCCGCATCCGCAAAACGGGAATAATAATGGTTCCTACCTCAAAGGACCAAATGTGATGACACAATGAGTTATCATCCATAAGTCATGTAGGACAGTGCCTGGCACATGTGAGATGCCAAGTAATTGTTAGCCATTAGAGGCCCAAAGTACTATATAAACAGGAGATAAGCCTGAGAATGATTTTTATCTCACTGACTTTTGTCCTTCAGAATAAGGACGGTACTTTGGCTGCCACCAGCTTGATGGCCCTGGGCAGGAGAGACTGCAGTTGGTCACCACTCTGTGTGAGCTGTCAGGAACCTGGGCCTTCAGCCTTTCAGGAGAAGGTCACTGTGGTCTCTGCGACGTGGAGGAAGAGGTCAGCTTCAGACTGTGCTGCAGCAAATGTGCTAGAGCCCCAAAGAGGTTCACAAGACTGGCCCTGGACATCTTCGGGGGATGGAAAACTTGCCAAAATTCTGACCCCGGGACACCACCAGAAAGGCTGAACTCGGGCCCTGGACTCTGCAGCCAGGAGTGAGAGAGCAGTCTGTTCTCCTGAGTCTTCTCCTCTTCACACGCACCCTCCCCGCCTTGCCCTTCTCAGAGAGACGAGGCTCACAAGTCTTCTCTCTCAGTGGGCAACACTGAGCTCAGGAAGTCTGGACGACAGTAGGCCCAGAACTGGAGCGTGTTACAGGCAAAAGGCCATCCGCCCACCAGGCCCAGGTGGGACAGCAAAACAAGACAGACGGGAATCCCGTCTTCCTGCTCAGAGGGAGGGAGAACACTCCTCCCCAATTAAGCCAACTTCATCAGACCCCAGAGGCTCATGATTCAGCCAAAGACTTAATGGCTTAGCTTGAAAACACATATACACACAGCCGGATACCAGACCCAGACCCAGAAAGAGCTATTTGACTTCGTTTACAAAGAGGCTTTCCAGTTCCCTGAGGGGAGGCCCAGGCAAGCTCTCCCAGCTTTGCACAGAGTGGACATCTGAGCCCCAAATATTTCAGGATGATGCGTCCTGAGGGCTCTAATTACCCGCTGTGAACACAGATGAAAGGGCTGCATTTCAACTGGCCACAGCAAAAGCACAGCCACTGCTCCCTCTAAACCAAACTCAGCGCGCCCGCAGCCCAACAGTACCCTGCAGATCCCGGATGATCCTCTGGAGCTGGCTCTCCGCGCTGCTGGAAGCCATGGCGGCGGGCCTGGCTGTGCGCCTCCTGCCTGGGTCGGGTCAGCAGAGGTCAGACTCCATGGCGGCGCCTGCAGGGGGAAGGAGGAAGCAGTCACACACACGATGTAAGGACAGGAGTAGGGGAACGCTGCTCTGGGCACATAGTCACTCCATCTGGGCGTCTTCCCTCAAAGGGAAGGGCTTGACCTTTCTGTGTGGGCCTTGCTCTGTGGGCACTCTCTGCTTCTGACATACTTACACTCAGGCACAATGACCTGGTTTGGGGCTTAAAAAGAAATAAGATCAACCAAACAGTTTGGCCTCTTCTTTCTGAGCTCCCCTCCTATTCTGCCCTCTTAGACAGGACTCCCTCACTTTCCATCTTTAAAAAGGCCTTCCAGGGGCTCCCCTCACCCCACCCCCATACCAAAGGCCAGAACTAGTCCAACCCCAATTAGATGGCCTGCCCAGCCTAAGGTGCCAGCTACCACCAGATCCCTGTCACCCCCAGGCCAGGCCCCAGGTCCTCCCCAGGCTTGCTTTCTCTGAGGAATGGCCAGAAACCTCTGGCCAGGCAGCCATGGAGGGGCGACAGGCTGAGGACACATACCCTGAGGGCTCCTGGACCAAGGAAAGCCCAGCTTGCCTCGCAGGGGAAGCGGCTCCCTCATGGGGAGGTCTGCAGGCTCCAGCAGCCCAGAGTTGGGCTCAGCCCGGGTACGCAGATACTGCCTGGCTTGCCGTCAGTGGCCAGTCAAGGGACACGTCTCTATTTTAAGCTTGGTTACAGTCTTCTTGTGGCTGGTGAGTCCCGAGTTACCAGCCCCATTTGGGTGCTTGTTGAAATGATTTAAGGGCACAGTACTGGCGGAAGATCAACAAAGATGAGGAGATCTGAGTAGCATTGGAAAAAAGTCTGGACACGCACTTGGACACTCCTGCGTCCTTCTTTCAGAACCTCTAATTCTTCCCTTAAAAGTCTAACACAAAGTGGTAATGCTTGCTGGCAAAGGCAGATAGCAAGACTAGAGGTGGCCATAGTAGCAGCCAGCACTAAATGAGGGCCTACTGTGTGCTGGGCCCTGTTAGGTGCTTTACACATGTGATCATTTTAATTCTCACCATCACCCTAGTGGGGCAGATAACATACAAAGGAGAAAGTGGCGACCAGAGAAGTCGTGTAACTTGTCTAAGGTCAGTAAGGAGAAGAACTGGGGTTTGAACCCTGGTCAGTCTGATTTCAAATCCTGTGGATTTACAGTTGGGCCACCATCACTACAGCAGACAACCAACCACCTCCCCTGGCTTCTAGGAAGCCCCCCGGACTCCAGTGTCTCCCAAATAACACGCTGCCACCCTGAGTGTTTCTAACACACGCTGGCCCTCACTCCCCCACCGCCATCTTCCCCTTACTGGTCCAGGAGTCAAGACAAGACCTAGGATAGAAATGGTCCCCAACCTCAAGCTCCTCCACGTATTTACATATGCATTCCAGAGGAGGAGGGCCTGTCACAGGGTGGACATGCCCAGGCCTACTTTTAACTTAACAAGTCAGTGCAGCTTGACTCAGTGAAAACAAGGCCGAAAGACGGCTTCTCCAGCCTAGGAGGAACAACACAGGCACACACCTATACCACACTCCCAGCAATTCAAGACAGGGAGCCCCAGAGAGCAGAGTCAGGGGATCCAGAGAGAACCATCCAAAGCTGCCCGACAAGTCCTGGCACCGCACCCATCATGCACACCAAACTGAGGGCGGGCCTGATTTACAAGAGGCCAGCCTGGCATCCCTGGACATCTCTCCAGGTCACCTGCTGAACACAGAGCCTGAGCAGGGACCAGCAAGGGCCCTAGAGAGAGCAGAGCCCAGGCTCAGCCAGACTTCTGCAGAGGCTCTGCTGCCCGTGCAGACACTTCACCCCTCCCTGCGAGGTGAAGACCAAGGATCATCACTGTCAATGCACAGCTGCCCCGGCACCACACCTTACTCCTTCAAGGGCCTCCTAAGTGCAGGCTGGGGATACAGAGACACACAAGACAGAGTCCAGCCCTGGAGGAGCTCGGCTGTGCGCCAAGGAGACAGACAGATATCCAGCGATCCAGATACAGCAGAAGAGGTGATGCAGAGATATGGATAAAAAGTTACGAGTCGGCGGGGAAAAGGAATGAACCACAGATACACCAACAAATGCTTTATGTGGAGTGAAAGCAGCCAGATGGAAAAGGCTACAGGCTACATACTTTACGATTCCATGTGCGTGATACTCTTGCAAAGGCAAAACGCTGGGGTGAAATCAGAACAGTGGTTTGCAGGGGCTGGGGGCGAGGGAGGGTTTGACTACAAGCAAGTATGCAGAAATTCCGGGGGGCAATTCTGTTCTGTGTCTTAATTATGGTGGTGGTTACATGCCTGTATAGATCTGAAAAACACACGTGCTAAAACTCACATACGGTACATTATACCTTACCAAAAAGAGCAGCATTGTGACGAATTTAGAAAGATGCACTGGGACCTGCGGAAAGGAAAACTAATTCTGCTTGGGGAAGGGAGAGTGTGGGAGACACTCTATGATGGCAACTGAGTTGGGCGAGGCCTGAAAAATGAAGAGGAAGTCATTCCAAGGAGGAAAGGTTGCCGGGGTGGAGGGTCTGGCAAACACAAAGGCTGTTTGTCTATCCACATCCCTCTTATGTGACTACGGTCAACAGAGAGCCTTGTAGCTTCTGGGAGAAATAATCTAGGAGGAAGATGACTGATACCCTATGAGTCCTCAAACGAAGCCCACTGGGTCCGTGTGTATACTTCAAACTGGGGTGAGAAGTGCAGGTGGAGAGGGCGGGGCCTGGGAAAGAAGCGGTGACAACAACAGATTCCGAGTTAACTCGTCCAGGCTCTGGCCACGACAACGCATGGACTACACCTCCAGCTGGATTTCCTAGAATCCACCCTCTCTGGAGCCCGGCAGGAGGGAAACAATGTCTGCATACCAAATGGCATCTTGGCAGATGAGCCTGGGCAGACTGAAATGCGCTCCTTCAAGTGTCCCTGTGTCAGCCCAAGCCCAGGAGGCCTTCTCTGCCTGACCCTGGGAGAGCGCTCTGCTGATGTCAAGTTTCCAGGTCACGCACGGGGTGAGCCATGCCCCGCTGCTGGTTACACAAGCTGATTTTCCAAAGAGCCTGTGTCATCATGAAGGTAATGAGCCCTAAGAAAGTAGCTGCTGGGCCTGCAGGTCACAGTGGCTCCCCCACCATGGCTGCGGGACGCCACCTCACAGGGTTTCAGGGAGTAAGTCAGAGCTTCCTTGGAAGAGCGTGGTCACCATAGGGATGCTGTTTTCATGGACTTGGAAAGGACTCAGCATTTTGCCCTCCCTCTTCCTCAGCCTGAGGTCATTATTAACCAACGAAAAACACAGAATGGAGCGCTCTCTCTCTCTCCACACCAATGGTCAACTTCCTTGTGTCTCCAGATAACCTTGCCCTTTGGTTGAAGGATGAGCTATTTTTTACTCACAACACTCCTGACACCAAATGTTTGGCCTTTTTTCCACACCAATAACCAGTTCTGACACCAACTGGTTGCCTTACAATTCAATTCAGTTTATTTTTTAAATTTTTATTTATTTATTTATTTTGCTAGGAAAGATTCGCCCTGAGCTAACATCTGTTGCCAATCTCCCTCTCTGTTTTTTTTTTCCCCTTTTCCCTGCCCAAAGTCCCAGTACATGGTTGTATATTCTAGTTGTGAGTCCTTTGAGTTTTTCTATGTGAGCCACCACCACAGCATGGCTACTGACAGATGAGTGGTGTGGTTCCAGGCCTGGAAGCAAACTGGGGCCACTGAAGCGGAGCGCACCACACTTTAACCACTAGGCCATCAGGGCTGGCTCTCAATTCAGTTTTGACACTAAGTATCTGGAGTCAGGGCAGACCCCACAGCTCAGTCCACAAGACAGCCCTGGCTTCAGAGGCTAGTGGCAAGTCCCAGGTTGCTACCTATACTTTTGATGAACCAGCTATGAATTGGAGCTTGCCAGATCCCTTCCTCAGCCGTTCCTACAACAGCTCACAAAACTTGGGGAAATACTTTACTAGTACCAGTTTATTTTAAAGGATATAATTCAAGAACAACCAGATGGAAGGGATGCCTAGAGTCTGTGGAGGTGGGGAAGTGTGTGGGAGCTTCCATGCCCTCAGACTTCCCACACTTTAGCACCTCAGTGTGTTCACCAACCCAGAAGTTCTCAGAACTCCATCTTCAGGGGTTTTTATGGAGGTTTCATTACATAGGCATTAAATCACTGGCCACAGGAGAGTAACTCCATCTTCAGCCCCTATTCTCTCCTCAGAGGTCTCGGGGTGTGGGGCCGAAAGTTCCAACCCCCTAATCACATAGTTGGTTCCTCTGGCAACCAGCCCCGATCCCAAAGCTATGTAGGGAACCACTAGGAGTCCTCTTATTAGCATAAACTCAGGCATGGTTGAAAGGGGTTGCTATGAATAACCAAAGATACACCTATCCCTCAGGAAATTCCAAGGGTTTTAGAAGCTCTGTGCCAGGAACCAGGGACAAAGACCAAATATATATTTCTCATTATGTCACAGGGATTGCAGACTTCTGGCATGAACCAGCCAGATCCTGACCTCTACAACCCGTTAGCAAACTGCTCTCCTAACTCAGGAGACACTCAGAGAGAGATTCTGTCTATACCGCCATGGTTGCTTCAGCACAGGGGCAAGGACTCCAGCACTCCCATACCTCACAAGGCTGCCAAAGTCCCCTCCATGAACCCAGGGTCCTTGTTGCATGCCATGTAAAACCTCCATCACTATCTCTGGCAAGCTCTTTCAAATACCAGAGAAACTCATTTTATAAATCTTTGGGAACACTGGACTCTCTTGCCAACAACTCAAAATTCTGTTTAAGCTTATCCAGAATATCTGAAAACATCCAGCCTTCTGATAAAGAGGAAAAGGGGATTAATGCAGTTTAAAAAATTCTTATTTATTATCTGGGACTCTTGCCTGAGCTCCCAGTCATGGCCTAGGTGTTACTTTAGAGGTAAAGGACCTTTCCTGACCTCCAAATTCCTCCTACACCTGCCCAGATACCCTAAATGCGTTAAACAATAGAGACAGCAGTTTAGTTCCAAATTAAGATACGAAGACACCAACTGACTCAAGTAAACTTAATTACACCATGGTGCAAATGACTAATGTTCACATGTTGCCCAGAAACTGGCTCTGGCAGGAGGAATACAGCGTCTGAGTAGCCACATGAAGAAAGAAGGATCAGATGGGGAGGAGGAAGTTTGGGATGTGGAAGACAACCTTGCCCTGCCCTCAGAATTTTTCATACCTGCTCCCAACACAAGCTAAGAACTGACCCAGAGAGGGCACCATACAGTTGGGCTCCTCCCCCATGCCCCAACAAGATGGAACATACCAGTTGTAAACTCCACCCTAACCAAGGGTGGTTCAGATCAGTCAAAAGCACAAAGCCTTTCTGGAAGAGTCCATTGCCTTGGCCTGTTCCAGCACACCCAATAGCATCTGTCTAGGGACCACCTATGGAATGGGGGGCGCTTGGCTGGTACCTGCAGCTGTGAAGGCCCGGAGGTCCTGCTGGCTCAGGCTGGAATGGTCGGTGGGCAGGCAGACTGCCCTCACCAGAGCTTCAGGAGGGTGCCTAGGAGAGTGCTCAGGAGTTTGTCACAGGCCAACTCATAGGCAGACATTTCAGCACACGTGAGCAAAGCCTCATTAGGGACCCAACCCCTTAGATCTACGATTAAAGTGTTGACCAACGGCATGCCTGGGTCATCTTTTCCCAAACACTCCTTCGTGCTTAAAATCTTCTCTCTTTCTTTTAAGGGAATGGGGACTTGAGACTTTGCCATCACTTCTTGAATCTTCTCTGGGCTCCCTCCCTCCGTCCCACCAACAATTACAGATTTC
Organism: Equus caballus; assembly: GCF_041296265.1. NCBI lineage: Eukaryota > Metazoa > Chordata > Mammalia > Perissodactyla > Equidae > Equus > Equus caballus. The sequence goes on along the minus strand of NC_091699.1, from coordinate 52,072,883 downwards.
TTGGTCACTCCACTGGAACACACACAAAGCTGGCCCCAATTCCAACCCACTGCCCCAGGAGAGCAGCGTCAAGAGCGACCTGTGGATGTGAGGTGCTGCGTCTGGGCCTGGCGAAGCTGACTGTCCTTTTTAGGAAGGTGGGCAGTTACTCCTGAGAGGAGCTACACATCCGGACTTGGGGCTGCAGGGCCGAGGTTCTGCCATTGGAAAGCCCAGAGAAAACATCCAAGAGGTGACGAAAGCGCTTCTGAAAATCTGGGCACTCTCTGGAACAGCTGCACAAACAATTGAGAACTCAACTGGTGCATCTACTCCTGCCCCAAACAACATAAACTCCACGCGGGTGGGGAAAATTGCAGAGCTCCAAAATCATCAGTCTAGTCAATGATGCACTACAAACTGGATCGCTGATAGAATATGCTGCAGCCATTAAACATGGCCATGAGGAAGACAACATGTAACTAGCATGTGTTAACAAACTGCCTGCCAGGCAAGAGCACCACTATTAGGAGGCAGGCCTGATTCAGGAGCTGAGGCTACAGCTGTGAACTAGGCCTGTGGGGCCCTGGCCTTCAAGGAACTCACCCTCCAGGGGGGAGAAATAGACAGCATCACTCTAACAAGCTTATAAACAAGAGATCACTTGAGGCCCGAGAGGCACTTGAATGAAAACAGGTGAACACACGAGGCACCAAACTGCGCTCTGTTCATGATTCTAAGCCCCCACCACAGACGGGCTCTCCTTTCTTCCACTTGTGTGGCTGATCACCAGTGCAGTAATTTCTTGTTTAATCTGTCTTTCCCACTTCTCTTTGCTGTTCATTATTTCCCCAGGAGCTGGTGTAGTATTGGCACAGAGAGGGCCCTTAATACATTACTCGTTGAATGAATGAATGAGACAAACCAAGCACATAGAGTCTTGCTCCACAAACCAAGCTAAACTTTAGGCATAGAAATGTACCAACGTGTAAATAATAATTATCCTTCAATAGTGGGAAACATGGGCAAATTTTCAAAAAAGTCTATTTCTTTGATTTTTCAATTTTCCTTTATTGAGCATAAATTACTGTTATGCTGACTCAAATAATGTATTTAAGATCAAGTTGTAATTGAGAACATTATATTATCATCATTGCAGAAATATCATGGAATTACTATTCGGAGAGTAAGTGGAATAATCCATCAGAGATTGGATGGATTAAGGGTGTCTACAGAAGAAAGTGTGCACCACAGCTCCAACCCCCAGGCAGCCTTACCCAGAAGCGTACTCTGCTCCATTCAGGGCAACCTAACCTCTGCCGCTACCACCATCTCCCCACTCACCCAACCTCCCCCAGGCCCTTTCCTTTCTCCATTCCTGGAAGTTTGGATCTGGAACCATCAAACAGGAAAACCGCAAGGGTGGGGAGGCACTGATGGATCTGAGTTCTGCTGTCCTCCCTGGGCTTAAGAGCAGCAACCTGGGTTCAGATGGGGCAGAGGGTGGGGCTATGCTGCAGACAGAAGCGGCAAACGAGACCCAGGATGGCTATGAGCTGGAGTTGGGGCAATGGGTAAGATAACTGTCTTCTCTTTTATCAATTGTAGCTGAGCCCTGCCAATTTGGACTCTACTCAGATTCTGGAATCAGAGTAGTCATGTGAAATTTCCAATGCCTATCAGGCAACAAATAACGCGATAAAGATCATGTCATGATTGAGTGAGACCTATGGCATGTTTGGCTCACCAAAATATTTTCAGGCAATTTTAGCAAATCTATCTGTCCTGGGGAAGTTATTTGACCTCCACCTACCTTGTCTGGTTTATTTTTTAGGTGCAATGTGGGGAGGTTACCCTTTATCTCAACAGCTAACTGTGGCTGAGGCTTCTATGTGCCCCCATGCTGCTCTTGACCGAGGCTGCAGATGCCCTGGAAAAAGCACTGGGGCTACAGGTTCAGCTTGAGGAAATGCCTTCGAGCTCCATGCTAAACCACCTCCTCTGGCTCAGTCGTCCATCCCAGACCTCTTACAGGGATCCTCTCTCGGCCCAGCCCTCTGCACACTAACGGCTTGCTTAGACTGCTTTTTCACTTCAGGTTTTTCTTCTGGATTCCAAGGGTTCCCCTAACTCGGTTTTCTGCCCCAGGCACAGGGTGCAGTACCCCAAGTTCCTGAGGTGGTTGGCCAGAGCCACCCTTGGGCCCCGGAACCAGCCACAGGGCCACAGTACTACAACCAGACCTCAGATTCTCCTTACATCTGTCCTTGGAAGCACAGTGATATACATAGCCTCATCCCTGAAAACAGGATCTGCCCAACTAGAAATAGGTGCTTGGTGTTTTTCACATGCCACAGAGACCTGTGTGAACGGGAAGGACCATCGGTGCTCACTAAACCATCAGGCTGACTGGCTCCAGTGTGAGGAAGAGGGGAAAAACGCCTCCTGCCCAACTAAGCAGGGCTCTGCCATCTCACCTTCTAAAAGCCACGGAGCACAGGTGCTCTGAGGCTGAAGGTCTTATTGTGGGGACAGCACAGTGACACATGCAAAAACAGCAAGCACAGAGACCCATGGAAACATTTCAGTACCCACCCTACCGATTTATTTAGTTGTTCAAACAGAGGCTCTTATACCAATCAACAGCTAAAAAAAAAAAAAAAACAAAAAAAAAACTGGCATTGAGATCACAAATAGGAAATACTGTTTATCTTTTGAGCATGACAATGACATTCCAGCCAGTAGGTGAGCAGATGTTGCCAAGGCCAAACTCGGCTCATCTCTGCTCACAGGCGGCCTCCGGTGGGTTACAGGCCACCATTAATGAACCTTACCTGCTCTGTTGCCTGGGGCTGCTCCAGCGAATGTGGCTCCAAACTCTGTGTTCCTATCAGTGATTTTCACCATGAGACCACAGCTAGACAACACACTTCCTCTGCCTCAGGTTTAAAGATATTCTAGTCTTGAGTCACCAAAATTGTCCTTGGAATTATCAGAAAACACAGGTTACACACCAGCCGAGCCTCTCTCCTAAAGGGAAGAGGGGGGCTGCCTATTCTATTGAGTGCCTATTCTGTGTCCTTGCAGGCAGCAGCTCATGGCCTCGGTGACCAACATGGGTCAAAGCTACCAGCTGCTCTGATCTTGTTCTGTTCTGGGTGGTTCCTCTCATCACAAACATCTGTGGGGTCATCCAGCCATGAAAGGACCAGGCTAAAAGCATGGCTCCTGAATCCATGCGGGTGCCCCAAACCAGCCACAAGGAGCAAAGACCATCTAAGAAGCAGTCAGAAGATCGACTCCAACGTGATTCCAAAAATAATTGAAGTAAAACATTAGTTGCAGAATCTAACAGGTGGGGATATGTTCACTATACAATTCTTTCAATGATTCTGCATATTTAACTATTTTCCTAACAAAATGTTGAAAACAGTTTAAAAACTAAATGAAGCACTACACAAAGATGAACACTTTTAATAGAAGCAGAAAATCTGTTTCCTAAAGCAAAAGCTTTTTCAGATCCTTTTAATCAAAGACGGCTATGCCCCATCACTGAGACAATTCACTCTGATTTCCAGGGTGAAGATAACAACGGCTCACAACTGGTACAGGGTGTTCAATAATTTATGGACAGTGGTTGTCACAGAATGGAGGGTCAAGTGGAGCCCACTCAACATGGGCCCACTTCAGAAGGTGGGAGCCACTGAAAGCAGAAGATCTCAGAAAGCAGAAAACCTCAGTGTGACAGCTCTTCCCTGGCTGCAACAGCCCGCAGCCCCACGAGGCAGCTGGTAGGGGAGTTAAGCTTGCTACAGAGGACACCACAGGGCTCTCAGCAGCAGGAGGGCAGCGAGCAGATTAAGGCCTGATCGTCTGCCCTCAAAGAGCCCCTGACCCATTTCTCTGCCGGGAAAGGAAACTGCTGTGGTAAGACAAGCGGAGGGGCAGAGGGCTTGTGGCCAAAACAGACAGTTTCAAAAAGTACTCTATTTTTTTCTGGAGGGGGCAGCCAATGGGAACTGTGAAGAGAGGTAAGAGGCATCAGAGAACAGGTGGATTAACAGGGAGCCACGTGGTTAATGTGTCAACCACACGTGCTTTTCTTACATAAAAAATAAAATTCAGCCCTCTCCTTGTATCCCCTAGCCTAGGTTCCGAACAGCGTGGACTCTAGCCCAAGTCCAGTGCGGCCACACTAGAGATAATCCACAAATCCACAGGTGTTTCAGGAAAGATCACCTGGAGGCTATCTCAAGACCCTGAACCTGGGCACAAGGGGCAGTAGGTACAGAGAATGGCCGTGACCTGAGAACGGCCCGGGAAGAAAAACCGTCCCCTTATGGGAGGGGAGGAAAGAGAGAGGCATCAGTGGACTCTCGCCAAGTGAAGGTCTGGGCTGTCCCGGCCCAGCTGAGCCAGGAATTACGCTTCGTAAGGTCAGCGGCCTCTCGGACAATTCAAGCAGAAACTCAGGGACTTGTCCTCCTGAGCCCAAATAGTCCCAGACCTGTTCTGAGAGCCCGACATGATGGGCTCCTTTGCGGCCCCTCGGCCGTCGGGGGTCTTGGAACTGGTGTTTGGGGGTCTGTCTTTCTAACTGATCGCCAGAGGCAGCCTGGGTTCCAAGGTCAGCTTCACCGGCCCGACGCGCTTCCCGGGCCCACCGGGCAAGGGCCAGGAGCTCGGGCGGGGTCTTTGGGAGACCCGGGATGGGCGGGGACTGAAACGGCAACAGGTGACGAGCCGCGCCCGGAGGGAAGTTCTCTGCTCCGGGGCCACAGCGACAGAGGCGCCCCCAAAGCCTGGCCGGCTCCCCAGCGGCACTTACGCGCTTGTGGATCCACGTCTGGGCTGAACCGAAACTTTCTGGGGCCAAGCGGAAGAGTAGTGGAGTGCGGCGTGGGCGGCCATGACACGCAGCCCCACCGCAGGCAGACGCGGACTACAACTCCCGGCACGCTCCACGAGGCCGAGGCCTACAACTCCCATCAGACCCCACAGGCAGATGGGCACCGACAAAGACACCCGGCAAGTTAGCGTGTCCCGCAGAGCTGAGGTTTACAACTGCGCCCGGTTATGCCCGGGAGCCGGCCCTAGGTTAACCGTTGCCGTCCCGGCGGGCATGGGTCAACAGATCATCGCTCTGCGATCTCGAGAGCGGCACTGTCCATGTGTGGCTTTTGAGAACTTGAAATGTGTCTAGTTTGAGTTGATTGTGCGTGTGCTGTAACGGAAAAATACACCTGAATTCCAAAGACTTGGTATGAAAAAAGAATGTAAAATAGCTCATTAATATTTTTACGATGATTATATATTGAAATAATATTTTTGATATATTGGACTACATAAGAAACATTATATATCTCTGGGCCTAATGTCCCATCTTTTGATCCCCGTCACGTTTTAACAGAGGGACCTACTTAAAATCAGTGCTCAAAACTACCAACCCACTTTCAGCTCAATTTCTAAGTTGTATTTTCTGTTTATCAGTTGCAAAGCACTCTGAGGCGGACTCAATAGAACAAAATGCATTCATTAATAATGTCTACTATGGCACAAGAAGAGCAAGAGTACAGGACGTATGGCAGCCTGTGACTATGCTCCATTCCTTACCTCTGGCCGCAGCATCCTTTACACTCTGCCCTTGTTCCCACAATTTAAGCCAGAAACACCTTTCTACCTCACAGGACTTAGCTAGTGGTGTCCAGTCAGGAGCCATGACCCCAACATTACAAATGGAGAACGAGGGTAGTTGTCTGGGTAAAATAACACAAGAAAGGAAATAGATTTCTAGTTAAGTTTAGGCTATGGCATCTCATTAGCTATCTGTTATGGTTTAGGTGTAGATAAGACAGTGAACCAGATGGATGGAATAGTCAGTTTGCAGGGTTGGGAAGAAGTGGTTTCCATCTTCCTGTTAAAAACTATGAAAGGAAAAGGGAAGAGGGGGAAGGAGACGGCAATGGGAAATCATTGCTCCAACCACACTCTCAACAGTTTTATGGAATATTAAGGATGGCAGAGATTTTAATCTGGTCCAACACGCTTGTCTGAAACTGGGACCCAAAAGGAATTTGGAGAGAAGAGGAAGGCAAACCTAACGCTGATTGAGGACCTATGATATGCCAGACCCTAACCAAAAAAACCATACAATATTATATTTAAAACTCACAGCAACTCTGAGATGTAGGTAGGGTTAATTATCCCTACTTTATAGTTGAGCAGAATGAGGCTCAGAGAAGTTAAGTAATTGTCCAAGTTCACATGGCTGGTACACGGTAGAGGGAGAGTAGGACCGGGGACTCTTGAGGAGTCCTCTGTCCACCCAAGACACGGTCACAGGGAAGGAAGTTTAAAAATCACTACTATTTAGCAGTTTAACCTGGATTTTCTTTGTAGACAAAGCTGAGTATGTCAAACTATACTTGTCCAAACAAACAAACTCAGCATATTCTTGGTTCTGATGTGAATACACATTAGGTAAAGAGATCAGATTTTAAATCACCAAAATCCTGCTTCTCTTTCTCCTTAGAATCTTCATAAGCAGCAGGAGAGGAGTATGTTCCTCACAGGAAGCTGACCATGTCCACAGCCCCACTGAGGCTCTCGGTGAAATTGTCCCCATTCTTCCAGGGCTTTGTATGTGCCAGGCACCAAGTTAAGTGTGTCCCACACATGGTTTAATTTTATCCTCATATCAGCCTCATGACACATAATCATCCTCATTAAGCAGATGAGAAAACTGAGATTTAGGGAGGTTAAGTCCGTCACCCAGGGTCAAGAGCTAATAATGGTAGAGACAGATTTTTCAGCCCAGTTCTATCTGATTACAGAATTTAAGCCCTTATACGCTGTATTGGCAGCTCCTCATGTGAGGCAGCCGTGTTCTCTACCCAGGAACCCACCATCTTGGTCTCTAACTCAGCAGGCCAGGAGTGGATGCCATACATGCCAGTGGTCTGATGTGGCAGCTCAGCTCAAGAGAGGCAGCCTCTTCTTGATCATCACTAGTCAAATCAGTCTTATCTTCTGGAAAACTTGAGTGTAAGACCCACAGAAGGAGTCAAAGTTGATTGCAGAATCAGCAGCGTCAGGTTCATTGAGTTCTCCTTCCCTAGAGAACACTGCTTTTCTGTAATCGCCTGTGGACGATGCAGAAGAATCTGGACTTCAGTGCTTGGTTTGAATTTTGACATGTAAATTTCCAGATTTTTTTCTCCATGACTGTGCTATTGACTTTTCTCCTCAACACACTCCCCCAACTGAAAACGTCTGAGTACTTAAAATAAGCACTTGATGATATGGATTTGGACTTTTCCAGTTTTGAATTATAATCACAGAAAATAGTATTTCCCACGGAATAAGGTAACCAAACTTCCTGATTCACCCAGGAGAGCCCTGTTATCCCAGCATGAATATAAAGAGCACCCCCTTTCACTATCCGTGGTGTCCCAATTTGGTGATAACTTATGTAGCCACCCCCTTCATAAAACAGTTTCCTGGGATGCTCAAGGGTGTTTCATGAAACACATAGGGCTCTGTGGTCGAATACATTTTGAAAATACAGGGTAAAACACAGACAAAGTCCTATACTACAGGACTTCTGGGAGCCTCTTAATATTTAAAACTGAGCGCCTGGCAGAAGCCTAGGAAGGAATTGCAGCTGGAGATCTGTCATTTCACAGTTGTGAGCAGATCATCAATCTTGTAAGGGATAGGTACTCCAATTCACCTTTGGGCAAAATCTTTCCTTTTTTGGGAAAAACCGTGTAAACGTGCCTTTTAGTGTCCCTCTCACCCCACCCCCTACCTGCATTTTAGACTTACAGACTAACAGAGTTGTTTGGTAATGCAAAAGTTGTACTTGGTCAAATCACAGCTATTCATTCATTCATTCAACGAATAGTTATTGAGCTATGACTACACGCCAGGTTCTAGCTCAGGGGTCAACAAAATTTTTCTATAAAAGGCCAACAGTAGTTATTTTAGACATTATGAGCCATACAGTCTCAATTACAACAGCTCAACTCTGCCATTATGGTACAAAAGCAGCCATAGCCAATACAAAATAAATGAGCATAGCTGTGTTCCAATAAAACTTTATTTGCAAAAACAAGCAGTAGGCCAGATGTAACCTGCTGGGAGGTAGTTTCCTGATCTCTGGTCTAGATGGCTGGGCTTCAGCAATGTAGGAAAGAGACAGAAATCTCTGCTCTCATGGAACTTACATTCTAGAGGAGGGAGACAGATAGTAAACATGATAGTTAAATAATTTAAATAAGTTAGAAGGTGACATATACTAGGGAGAAAAAATAAAGCAGAGAAAAGGAATTGCAAGCTGAGGCTGGGGTAGTGGTTGGGTGGTATGTGGGAAAGGAAAGTCTCTTTGAGAAGGTGACATTTTTACAAACTTGGAGGAGGTGAGTATGGCAGTTTTAAAACATGTCCCAAAAGTCTTGACACTCCTCTAATCCAGAGGTGGTATCTGTGCTCCTGCCCCTGAATCTGGGCCCATCCTAGTGAATAGATTGTAACCTGCCCAATGCAGCAAAAGTGAGACTATGTAACTTCTGAGGCTAAATTGGAATGGCCGCACAGTCTCCACCTGGTTCTCTTGGGGTTGTCCTCTGGAGGAAGCCAGATGTCACATAAGAAGTCTGACTCTCTGAGAACTCCTTGCTGGAGAGGCCATGACTACGGCCCAGTGGCACTCCCAGCTAACACCAGCATCAGCTTCCAGCTGTGTGATTGTGACATCTTGACATCCTGCCCAGTGAAGCCATCAGGTCATGGCAGCCTCAGCCAACATGTGACTGCAACATGGTGAGTGATCCTGCTGAGAACTGCTCAGAAGAGCACATCCTCTGTTCCTGACCCACAAAACCATGAGTGAAATAAAAGGGTTGTGCTAAGCTGCTATGTTTTGAGATAATTTATTAGGCAAAAGTGGTATCTGGGGTATAATTTGGTACTGAAGGTGGAGTGGAAAGAATGAACCATGTCAGATTGTATTTTCCAAAGATGGTCACAATATTCCCATCTTGTGTTTTCTTTTACAATGTGACCATGCCTCTCCCTCATCAAGAGGTGGAGTCTAGTTTCCCTCCCTTTGAATCTGGGTAGCTTGTGACTGCTTCCACCAGCAAAGAAGGGTAGAAGTGACATCATGTGATTTCCAAGGCTGAGTCACAAAAAGTGATGTAGCTGGAGCTCTGAACTTTCATGAGGCAGCCATGCCATGAGGTAGGTCACATGTTGAGGTGGGCATGAGTGAGCCTTGTGGAAAACTCGAAGAAGAATTTTAGATAGAAAGAACTGCCAGTGCAAAGGCTCTGAGTCAAGATGTACCTGCTGTGTTTGAGGAACCACAGGAAGCCAGTACTGCAGGAGGAGAATAGACTGGAGGGGCAAGGGGAGAAGCAAGGAGACCATTATGAGACTATAGGTAGCCCAGGCTGGTAGCAGGAGAGATGAGGGTGAGAAGTGGTTGGATTCTAAGGTGGAGTGGAGAAGATTTGCTCATGAATTGGTCATAAACTCTGAGAGAAATAAAGGAATCAAAGATGACTCCAAGCTCTTTGGCCTTAGCCAATGGAAGAATGGAGTTGGCAAAAATGGAGAAGATGGTAGGAAAAGCAGACGTGGGTTGTATGTATAGGGTCAGATCAGGAGTTAGGTTTTAGACATGTTAGATTTCAGATGCAAATTAGACATCCAAAAGGAAGTGTCCAGCAGGCATGTGTTTTAGGAGCCTGGGCTCAGAGGAGAGGTTTGAACCGCTGCAGATGTAAGCGTGGGAGTCACCAACATAGGTGGTTTAAAGCAGTGACTTTCGCAGTTTGATCTCAGGCTCCTTTTATGCTCTCAAAAATTACTGAGGACCCCAAAGAGCTTTGGTTTCTATGGGCTATATCTACTTTTAAATAACTAAGTATATTAGAAATTAAGACTGAGATACATTTTAAATGCATATTTATTAGTTGATGTAAAAACAATACAAATTTAAAAATTTAGTGTTGCCAATCTTCCTTTTTTTTTTTTCTCCCCAAAGCCCCGGTACATAGTTGTATATCCTAGTTGTAAGTCATTTTAGTTCTTCTATGTAGGATGCTGCCACAGCATGGCCTGACAAGTGGTGTGTAGGTCCATGCCCAGCACCTGAACCGACGAACCCTGGGCCGCCGAAGCAGAACATGCCAACTTAACCACTCGACCACAGAGCTGGCCCTTTGTGATCTTTTTAATATCTGCCTTAATAGAAGACAGCTGAATTTTCATATCTCTTCTGCATTTAGTCTACTGTTATATATTGCTTTGGTTGAAGGAGGTGAAGGAAAATCAGCCTCACAGAGACATGTAGGAAAAGGGACTTCCTCAGAGACCCCTTGAAGGGATCTTGGGGGCCCCCAAGGATCCTCAGACCACACTTTGGAAATTGCTGATTTAAATTCATAAAACTGGATGAAATCCCTAAGGGAGAAGAGAAGAGACCCAAGGACTCAGCCCCGGGCGTAGAGATTTCAAGAGACCAGGGAGATGGAGACAAACCAGCAAAGGAGACTGAGGTAGGAGGAAAACCAAGAGGTGGTGACCTGGAAGCCAAGCGGAGAAGGGTTTGTGCGTGTGTATGCTGGTAGACCCTGAATGGAGTGAGTATTCCCACTGCCAATTGTGCTGGGATAGAAAATCAGGCCATATTGGAGGCAGGCCTTAGAGGGAGGAACATCTTTAATGTTTAGAGGAGTTGTTGGGGTGGGAGAGGTTAGCTGGGCCCTGCCACAGGTGGGCAAGCAGGAGCTGGGCAGGGAGGTGATTTATAAGCATCCCTGACAAGGAATCTAGGCCTCAGAGCTTTGAGCTTAAATGCTACCAGACACCTTCTATCTGTAGTCCTTCCCTTCGATTAACCCCAAGTGCTTTAACAAATTGTGAGATTTAAGAGGAAGGGCAAGTTTGAGCTTAGGATGGAGCAGCATTGAGAAGGCTGATTCCCCACTCCTTCATCCTTGTTCCAGTCCCTCCAAGCCAGACTGATGGACAAGCCAGTGGCCTGAGGGAGGTGGCACAACCTGGGGCTGCAGGTGGAGACCGAAGAAGATTCATTGCAGTGTCTTGGCACAGGGACAACAGCAGGGTGCCTTCACAAGGAAGACCAGGGAGAAGAACTCAGCAGCCCTGGTCCTGAGCTCACATTGACAGCTCTTCTGTGAGGGGCTGAGTCATGTGGAGCTTGGCATCCCCACTCTCTGGTAACCCATCACTGTATGACCTTGTGAAGTAGCCTCAGGCCAGGGTGGCCAGGGCAGCACTGGGAGTTCCTAAGATGGAGACAGGGCAGCAGCATTTCCCTAGCTGATCTCCCCTGTGAACTGCTGGTCTAGAGGCACGTTAAGGGATTGGTATTCCAGGAAACACATGCTGATTCATGCAGATATAAAACCAGAGGAGATGGAAGGGACCTCTGAGGATATGTTGGTTCACTGGTTCTCATCTGGGGGCATTGGAATCACCTGGGTACTTGAAAATACAGAGCCTTGGGCCCCATCCAGACCTACTGAATTAGAATCTCTGATGACGGTGAGGGTCTGGCATGCATATTATTATTACTTTTTTTTTTTTTTGAGGAAGATTAGCCCTGAGCTAACATCTGCTGCCAATCCTCCTCTTTTTGCTGAGAAAGACTGGCCCTGAGCTAACATCTGTGCCCACCTTCCTCTACTTTATATGTGGGACGCCTACCACAGCACGGCTTGCCAAGCGGTGCCATGTCCGCACCTGGGATCTGAACTGGCGGACCCCGGGCGCTGAAGCAGAACGTGCGCACTTAACTGCTGTGCCACCGGGCCGGCCCCTGGCATGCATATTTTTAACTATCTTCCTAGGTGATTCTGTCAGGCATCCCTGGTTAAAAACCTATGATCTAATTTGTTGTATTACAGATGAAGAAACTAAGGCCTAGAAATGTTGATAGGCTTATATAGGGAGGCACAATGCAGTGACCTGAAGGCTTATATTTCACACCTCACTGTGTGACTTAGGGTAATTTGCTTAACCCCTTCATGCTTCATCTTTTTCATCTGTAAAAGGGGGTGATAGCAATTTCAAATGATTTTTGTGAATATTAAATGAGCTAAGACAAGACAAGCATTCTAATACGGTACCTGATGTAAAGTTAGTGCTGAATAATTGCTGGCTACATCGTCATCATCACTGTCACCATTATCACTATTGCCCACCCTCATCACCATTATCATCACTGCCATCATCAGCACCATCATCATTATCATTGCCACCATCACCACCACCACAACCACCATTATCGTCATCACTATCACTATCATCACCATCATCACCACCACCACCACCACTACCATCATCATCATCATAATCATCATCATTGCTATTTGCAGAAGCATACCCAACCAGTTAGTGGCACAGTTAGAACTAGAATCTTAGTCTTCAGACTTCTAATTCAGTGCCCTTTCCACTAAAGCTCGCAAATTCTCAAGGCGAACCTAAGAGGGATTTAAGTACATCATTGCCCAATATTGCTTGTGCAACAAGTTCTCAATAACACTGTTGTAGAGAATAATTGAGCCTGACATTTTCCAAGAGCATCACTGTCTCATTGAGTAGTTCTCTTACCCTGAGCAGAGGGCAGAAGTACTGAAAGGAGCAGTTTGGGATGGGGTCTGATCATACTGTCAAAGCCTTCTTCCTAAAGTGTTTTTGGATGGGCACCTCTGGCCTTTTATACTGCTGGCTTAGGCTTAACAAGGCTGGGCAGTAGCGAAACCTCAGCAATCTCTTCCCCACAGGCAGTGGCCATTTGTTGATTTGGTGGCTGGACTTCTTCCCTAGCTTGGGGTAATTTCCCACCACATGAGTCTTGGTGGGAGGCAGAACCCACTTCTACAGGAGCCAAGGAAGCCCAAGCTTGCTTTCCCAGCTCCTGAGCTTGTTTTCCCAGCTCCGATGGGGCGAGAGGGTGGGCGTGTGGCCTTGGCTCAGTCCATGCACCAGGTGTGCAGGCTCTGTGCAGTGTGGGTGGGAGAAGGCTTTCTGAAGCTGCTGGGACCTCTGGCTTCTGGAGTGGTTGTGCTGGAGACAGCCTCCCTTTGTCCTACCTGTTTCTCCCGCCTTTCCATCAGTATTGTAAGCTGCCTAGCATCTTTTCTCTTTCTTTAAGTATAAACTGTTCTGTATTTTATTTCTCCCATTTTTATGTATAATTATGCACATTTCTTTCTTTTTTCTTTTTGCTGAATCATTTGTGATGTAGTTATAGACATCATAACCCTGTACCCTGACATATCTTTGATACAATCACAATGCAATCATGCCCAGTATCTTTTCCATAGATTCCTATCCTGCCAGGACAATGAGAACTGATTTCTGTTGACTATAGCTAAGAGCTCTGATGGATACATCCCTTGTTTGGGGAAGCGACATACTACGGTGGAAAGAGTAGATATTTGCGGACAAGATAGACTTGAATTGAAAATCCCTGATCTGGCTCTAACGAACCCCATGAGCTTGAGCAAGTCATTTCTCTCTCCAAGCCTCCCTTCTCTCATCAGAGTAATAGAGACAATGCTTACCTTGCAAAGTTGTTGTGAAAATGTGGCATAATATGTGCTAGGCACATAGCGTAGCACCTGACGCATGGTGGGTACTCAATAAATATTTATTGAATGAATGATGAATGAATAAATACACTAGATCAGTGGTTCTCAAATTTGGCGCTATATTAGAACCACCTGGGGAGCTTTTAAAAATCTTGATGCCAGATCTCACTCCCAGATCAATTGCACCAGAATCTCGGGGAGAAAGATGAGGGAGAAGGGGGACCCAGGCATCACTATTTTTTCAAGCTGCTCGTGTGATCTAGCATACTGCCCGGATTGAGAACAACGCCCTGGATGTTGGAGTGTGACCTCTCTGACCTGATGTTCTCCTTGGTCTAAGAGGGAAAACAGAAACCTGAGATGTGGAAATGTATGGGCCCAGCACAGAGTAGTTCTCAGTAAAAGTCAGTTTCCAGCCTCCTGTGCGTGTCTTCAGTTAGGTGCAATCTTCTGTGTGGGTGAGGTAGACACGGAAACCTCACAGGATGATAAGAGATGCACTGGAATTCCCCATATACTCACTGAAATTTGCCCTCTGTGGTAGTCTGCTCAAAGAGTCATAACAAAGCCCCACAGACTAGGTGGCTTAAACAACAGAAACTTACTGTCTCACAGTTTGCAAGACCAGATGTCTGAGGTCAAGGTGTCAGCAGGGTTAATTCCTTCTGAGGCTGTGAGGGGGATTCTGTTCCATGCCTCTCTCCTAGCTTCTGGTGGTTGCTGCTATCTTTGGTGTTCTTGGGCTTGCGGTAGTGTAACTCCAATCTTCATATGGCATTCTTCCTTTGTTCGTGTCTGTGTCCAACTTTTCCCTTTTTATAAAGACCCTAGTCATATTGGGTAGGGGCCTGCCCTATGGCAGTATGACCTCATCTTTACTAATTACATATGCAATGACCCTATTTCAAGATAAGGTCACATTCAGAGGTACTGGAAATGCAACTCATGAAATTATAGACTCATAGACTTCATTTTTTAATACGGGAAGGGATCTTAGAGATCAGTGAGTTCAAACCTCTCCAGTTAAGTTGAAAAAAGAAACTCCAAATGAGGGGAAGTGGCTTGCTAAGGACCCAACCAGATAAGCGCATGTAATTTCCTATCAAGGCCAACATTTGTGGGTTTCCTCTAGTTTTGAAATAAACAGAAGATACTTTGAAAAATTAGCAATGTTCAATGTTGTTGCTGTTTTTAAAACTCACATTTTCCTTATTATTGCAAAAGATCAGGCAGATTATTGAACCAATTGTAACCAAAGCTGGGGGAGTAAATAAATGTGGGTACTTCCAAGTGCCCTGGAATATTTTCAAAGACGTGTTTAAAGTGTGCATTCCTAGTTGTATGGACAATCAAGCCAGATCATTTTGTCTCAGTCAATAAGGTTCATCTAGGTCATCTGGAGTAATCCTACGGAAACGTTTCCCCAAATGGGAATGGCTAGAGGCTGGCCAACTTGAGAGTGGGGCTCATTCATCTTTGCCATCTCACTCCCCTCAACACGGGCTCCACTCTGCCTTCGCACAGATCAGGCCCTCTTCAAGTGAGGCTGGGGCCCTCCTGGAGGGGTACACCTCCCTCTCCCACCCCCACTGTCTCTAATCCCTCCACCCATTCAATTCCCCATGCCCTCTGTTGTCTATTTCTTCTAACCATGAGTGATGCTCAAGGCTGATTTTCTGAGATGGTCAAAGTCAAGCAACTGGGCTACCTTTGTTCTCCTTTGGTCCCTCTGGCCACACTTCCTTTTGTGGAGGAATTTGGGGAGGGGCCCAGCAAGGGGATTGAAACAACCCCACACCTAAGATCTGGCCTGGCTCCACAATGGAGAGGGGAGCTCTGTACTTAGAGGAACTTGGTAAGGCATTAGTATAATTCCTCTTCCCCTTGCCAAACTTCCCCCCCAACCTGAAGTATCTCCCACCAAGGTTTCAGGATACCTGGAATTTCCAGGAGGAAGTAGTGTCATTCCTTCTGATTGAGGGGCTGATCTCTGGAAGATCCTGTTCAGATACAAATGTGTCATGAAACAGAAAAAAGCCTTGGAGTTAGAGATAGAAGGCTTAGGTGCCAGGCCGGTGGAGAGAGAGGGATAGAAAACTGAGCCACAAAGCACTCAAGATAGACTGGGTCTTGGGTAATTTTGCCTAAGGCCTAAATGAAGCCAATTTCTCACCATCCCAGCCCACACAGACTTATTCCACACTGTATTCTCCAATCACCCTTTCGTATCCCTCCCTTCACCCCAAATCCTAACCCAGATCCCACTTAAGCAGAGAAAACTTTTAGGAATCTTGTAGTGTGATCTTGGGTAGAAATAAGCGGAATGTAACCAGCCAGAGGTAAGTCAATAATGCTAATCTTTTATTTGTGCATATGATACAATGATGCTTTCTGTTTTTATGAGATGATTGCGATAGTAATTCATATTTGTCTGGGGCTGAATCATCGACAAAGCGAGTACTTTTACGCACATGACCTCATCCGCACCTCCATCGTGTCGGCAGAGTGTGTCTTTGTGTTGTTGGCGTTTATACAGTTTTACAGATGAGGACACCGAGGCCCTGAGTGGCCCGAGTTCACAATGGACAAGTAAAAGAGCTTGGATCTGGGGTTTGCGTCAAGGGTTCAAATTCCGAGAGCTTCCTCAGACGGTCTACTTTGGGGATCTGTTCTATTGGTCTTTTCATATTCATGGGCCTTACTGTCTCGTCAAGGGCAAGCTTCACAAATGAAAGCTGTCAGGAGTTCAACAAAGCTTAACTCCAAACAAACCAGACGATGTCCAGGCTGTGGGGCCTTAGAGAAGATTTCACGCGACCTCTATTGGGTGAGTGCCTGGTGTTGAATGGAAGATGTAATGTAAGCAAGTGTAGGAAAAGGAAATGGAAATAGAAAAAAGCCAAAAAGATAATCTCCTATCCACTTAACCAACCACAAACATCGCTGGGCACAGAGGGAGGTTCTAGACACATGACACTGGGCTTGCGCCCTTGAGAAACTTCCATTTTGGCTGGGGACATCTGAGATCTAGGGCTGCCCTCGGCTTGGAAGCACGTTCCTATTCTGAGATCAGCAAGTTTCCTCTCTTCCTGATTTTGTCCCAGAGAGTGTGGAGGTGGGAATTTTGTGAAGAGGATCTTGCCTGAGAACGGCTGTGGAGTGGTTACGTTCTGTGAGTGGTAAGAGGTCTGTGCCCAGGGCACCTGTTTTCAACTGGAGGGGGAGGGATAGACCCACAAAGGTCCAGTTGAGGTTGAATAGTGGTTTCAGCAGGTGGAGGGAGGTGAAAGCAGAAAGTTGTGGCCAATGAAGTGTATGATCAGAGAATGTGGAGTGTGGACACCTGTGTGAGCTCTCTGGCTGCTCCTTTCAGCAGTCTCACCCACAGCTCCCTTTCTGATAGGATGCCCCTCTATCTTTCCATTCATACCCTTCTTTCTCTGTGCCTCTTCCCTTGGATTCCCAAGGAGCTAGATTAGGAGAAGACTCTTAAAGATGACCCTGGGATGCCAAAGCATCACTAGAAATGTAAAGAGACAGACATGATTGTATTTAATGAAGTGCTTCCAGGGATATGGCTGCATGTGTTGAAAAAAATACTTAGATAAGCATCTTGGGATGTGAAGGAATGAGATGAGATGAGGTGACAGTGGAGCGAGCCTCTCAAAGGGCATGCTCTGTAGTGATAGAAGGCCCCTAAACCTGCCTTCTAAGAAGAGTGGGCTCAAAACTCATGGTACTTTAGTTTGGCCAAGCGGGTTTGTGAGCTGCCCTTCTGATCCCTGGGCTTAGCTTGCCCTCTGAATAAAAGTTGAACAAAATTTTTATAATATCAGTTTGAAGGAGTTCCAAATGATTAGCCTGACTGGAATGCCATAGGCTTAGCTCCAACCTCACAACTATCTCATTGTCTCCTTCCTTTCACTATTTCTTACCATTATGGTGAGTGATGGTCCCACCTGTTGGTGAGAAAGTCCATGAAAGCTTTATCCCTTCACTGATGCATCACCCAGCCCTCTCCAGCAGGTGCTACTGGCCTAATTCTTAAACTAGACGCTCATTCTTCCTCAGCCAGGTCAAACTCCTCCAAGGCTGGCCACCCAATGGCAAATAGATCATTGAAATTGCAGCTGGAACTAAAGGGGGAAATGCATTACAAGCTCTCTCAGCTCCAGCTGAGGGGGGTATTAGTAGATGCTTTATTCCACAAGCATATATTGAGTACCTACTATTTACAAAGCCCACTCAAGGGACTGTGGAAGACTCTGGAATTCCCATTTTCAAGGAGTTGCAGTCAAATGTTCCTAACTGGAGTGCACATCAGAATTGCGTGGGAAGCTTTTCCAAAGGCCCCACTCCAGAGCTGAATCAGGTTCACAGATTGGGCCCAGGTCTGTGCGGTATGGCAAAGTTTAGAGTATGGCTTGTATCTATGCCCTTGGATGTGAAGCTATGGAATAGTGTAAGAGGCAGGCATGTGTACCACTAACTAAAAAGCAAGGTCAAGTCTAACCATTGCGACAGAGAGGGATAAGCAATGTGCTCTGAGAGTGTCGACAAGGGAAGAAAGATTACTATCTGTAAAGAAGCAGCCTGGGGCAAGGACGATAGAATATGTCCCACAGCGTGGCTCCCTGGATAGCTTAAATCAGAAGAATGACAACAGGTGCCATTCTTTGCTCCCACTCAGTCCACAGAGATAGAACACCGGGGCCCATGCTGGGCAGGGTGCAGGACTGCCCTCAGGCAGTTTGCAGTTTGACAGGGCAGGGAGATAAGACATGCACGTGTATAACTAGGACACAGGGCAGAGAGTGACAAATATTATTTTAGAGGCAATAAGCTGAATGCCACAGCAACCCAGAAAGTGCTCTTCTGCTTTACAGATTGGGAAGGGCTTCCTGAAGGAGCTGGCCTTTCAGCTAGGGCTTGTGGGTCAGGGAGTAGAAGGACAAGTGTTCCAGGCCCAGGTGACAACATGACAAAGGCAGAGGAGACTGGGGAGACGGGTGTCAGGAAAAATGCCAATGGTCTTTTTTGGTTGGATCCCAAGCTGCTTGGAGGTGGGGGCTTTGGGTGGGATAAGAATGGAAGTGATTTGGCACCAAATTGTAGGACCCTTGAAAGACTTGCTAAGATGCTTGGGCTTCATTTGTATGTAATGCAGAGCCACTAAGTGTTTTGAATTAACCTTGTGTCAACGCAGGGGACAGCTTGGTGGGGAAAGAGATGAGCAGCAGGAAGATGCCGAGGAAGTGAAGCCATTTGGGGATGAAGCATGCACACACAATGGCGAGAGCAACTCTGAGAGACACTGGGAAGGCAGAGTCAATAGGACTTGGCCATGAGAGTGGAGGGAAAGGAAATGCAGGGCTCAAAAATGACTCAGGTTTGGAGGGTGGGTGACAGGGGGGAATCTGGTGCCATCAGCCAAGCAGGGGAGAACATTGTAGGCGGAAAGTGATGACTCCAAAGTGTCAGCTCAATGTCCACCTGAGAGGATGAGGTGTCGGAGGAATCTTTGCCCCGGATGCCTTTGCTGAGGTGGGTGTTTGCTTATCTGTGCCTTCAGAGCTGGACTATTGGCACTTGGAAGGTAGCAACTGTATCTTGTTCATCTTTATTTCCTCCAGATAAATGCTTCATGTAGAAGGTGGTACTTTTGCATTCATTCCTTCAATAAAAGACTTATGGACTAAATATGCAAGAGCCAGTTCATGTGCTAGAATCTGGAACTATGATAAAGAACACTTCTCTAGTCCACTTGTGAGTGTTTAGGACCCAGATTTCATTCTGACTATGCTTATTTGAGGATGTGGTTACTTTTATCCTGCAGAGAGTCTCATCTAGCAGTCACTGAGGAACACAGAGCCAACTCCCTCCAAAAATCAGTGTGGACAACCCTACAGTCAGGAAAGGGAGAGACCATCTTTCCAGCAGCGTGCATCTGCGCAATTATCACACACATTGAGTTTCAGCCTCTCTTAAAGTCTTGAAGGATGCTCTTTTCTGGGAATCCTTTCATGTTGTAGAACCTTCTGAACTAAGCAATGATACGAAATCCATGTCTGAATTAATGAATCAATGAAGGAATGAATGATGAACTCAGTATCCCAGAAACGTTTTCTGGACGGCAATATAAAATTTCTAGGTGGGGAGCCTCTTTTCCACAGAAGAGGGTAGGACTTGCCAGTGTAATGTAGTTCTTTCATCCCCATCTGTGTAGCTGTAGCATCCCCAAAGTTGTGCCATCTGTGATGCTCCTTCCTGCCCTACTCTTCCTTGCTCCCACACCAGCTCCTCTGGACAATCCTCCACCTCCACCTCCTACCACCAAACTCCCTTTCAGTAGAAGGAGGCGCCCTCATAGGTGAAGGCACCTGGTGAGTGAGGTAAGGGGGGAAGGTTGGGAGCCTGTTGTCGGCAAAGCCAGAAGTGCCGGAGCAGACTTTTGAGGTGCCTGCGGAACTTGACCCCGACAAAGACATAGAGCACTGGGTTGAAGCAGCAGTGGGAGAAGGCAACATTGCGGCAGATGAGCAAGGCATAATCCAATTGCTGGCTGACCTCGCAGCTCTGGATGACTTCAAGTTTCAATAGTGTCTGCAGAAACAGGATCAGGTTGTAGGGAGCCCAGCTGAGGAAGTATGCTGCCACAATGGTGAAGATGAGCCTGACTGTCCGGTGGTGCCGTTTGGACCGTGAGCGGAACAGGGTCCTAAGAATCTCCACATTGCAGAATAGGATAGTCCCCACAGAGAGCAGGAAGAAGACATTGTGCTGGTAGACCGAAGCTAGAAACCATGTGCGTCCTGAATAATCACAACCCGAAGGAAACACCTTGTGGAAGATGGCATCGGGGATGGAGGACAGGATGCTGGCCACCCACACGGCTGTGGTCACCAGCACGCGGCATCGGAGGGTGTGGACACGCAGGGATGAGAGAGGGCTCACTACAGACAGGTAGCGGTGGATGGTCATGATGGTCAGGAAGAAAATGCTGCTGTAGAGGCTGATGGAGAAGACCATGTTGAGGAGCTTGCAGAGGAAGTCTCCCAGCACCCAGCCCCAGTGGTATCCCAGGATCCACACGGGCAACAAGCAGGAGAACACCAGGTCTGAGAGGCACAGGTTGAGGATGAAGACGTTGGTGAGGGACTCCAGGCTCTCATACTTCACCAGGACCCACAACACCAGGCTGTTGCCCACCAAGCTGAGGAGAAACACCAGGAAGTACAAGATGGTGGTGCTGAAGGCGGCAAAGGTGAAGGTCTTGCTCTCACACAGAAAGCTCTCAGGATCGTAATCAAAAGGGGTGGTGGACTCTGGGAGGCCTGAGGGCTCCATCTAGACGTTGAGAGCATCTGAAACGGTAGAGATATGGAGTTTAAAGCCATGTGGGTAGGCTAGAGATCAGTAGGACTTATATTACCAAAAAGTGTGGTTCATGGACTAGCTACTAGTTGGTGAACTATTTGTAACAAGATCAGGAACTTTCACCAGAAAATGAAGTCACTCAGCATACTGCTTAGTTTGGTTAGTATTTTTTCTTAGCAAGACTTTCTGGATGAAGGAAGCAGTTCAGTAATTTACATCATGTCACAAGCCCCTTTTCTCCTGGAAGAATGGCATTTGAGTAGCACTAGGCTAGACCAGTCTCCCAGTAGGTGTAGGAAAAAGAGCAGTGGAACTGGATTCGAAGAACTGAGATCAAATTTGGGGCCCATTACTGTGTTCCTGGGCAAGCTATTTAACTTCTCTGAACTTCAGGCCCTCATCTATAAAATAGTGCTAATGATCCCAGAGTCATTCCTTCATTTGTTCAACAAATATCTAGTGAGCATTTACTATGCCTGCCTGCCTCCTTCCCTCCGTCTCTCCCTCTGTCCTTTCCTCCCTGTCTTCCTCTGCTCCCTCCCTTCCTTCCTTCCATAGAGGATAGAAATCCTGATGGCAGGATTGTTTCAGGAAATTCACTATCTCTTGAAAATAGAGGACACAAATGGAGCAAACATCTCTCATATAAACTCAAGTATGAAATAATCTCAAGACTACAATGAACATTGAGACTCTGGGAGACCAAATCCTCACTAACACAGAGGATTAACTCTCAGAGCAGAAGGCTTTATCATTTGGGAGTTTGGTTTACAGACTATCTTATAGATGCCAGCAAGTGGAAACAATCTAAGTGTCCAACAGGAGGGGAGTAGCCAAGCAAACAACATTGAGTCAAATTGACTCAATCCTCTTGTTAGTGAGGTTTTAGAAACAGTGAGACTAGAAGGCCAAGGAGAGAAAAGGGAGAGAAAGCTGGAATTTTTATTGAGAGAGGTAAATTAAACTGCTGGGCCCAGAGTTCTCATCACGTCCTATGTGCCAGGCACTGTGCTAACACATTATACTCCCCTGCTCCTTTAATCCCACAACTATCTGTAAGGCATGACCACCTCCATTTTACAGAAGAGGAAACTGAAGCTTAGCCTGTTAAGACAACCTTCTCAATGTTATAAAGCCAGTAAACAGGAAGGAGAGCCAAGACTGGAACCCAGGATCAATGGCCTTGTATTTTTGAGGAAGAAATTGGAGAAATAACCTGAGTTTCCCATTTACTTAGCTTTGGATAGGAGGAATAATAGTGGGTCTCAAAATGTATCCCATTTTAGATAGTTAAGTCAATTTGTGTCTCCAAACACCAAAGTGAAGATAGTTGAAAATGTTACATATAGTTTGTTTTCTTTTGCATTCTTCTGATTCCTAGAGAGGAAGATATGTTGTTCTGTATGTTTACTGTCTACTTTTATTTCTCATTTTAAAAGTGTTTATGGATTTTGTTTGTTTATCTACTTGAAATAATAATGGTATTCTTATGGACTTTTTTTCTTCTCCCCAAAGCCCCTCAGTACATAGTTGTATATTCTAGTTGTGAGTGCCTCTGGCTGTGCTATGTAGGATGCTCCCTAAACATGGCCTGACGAGTGGTGCCGTGTCTGCACCCAGGATCCGAACCGGCGAAACCCTGGGCCATTGAAGCAGAGTACGCGGACTTAACCACTTGGCTATGGGGCCAGCCCACCTTAGGGATTTTTAAGAGCATGTTACTTAGTCTTGTCAACCCATTGTGCCTTTTAACCTTTCAATTGTGTCTATGGTCTTTTAATTTTTTTTGATATTTAGAACTTGTGTATTTTTGTTTTAAAGAGGAGATTATCTGACTCAATACAACAGCCCTTAGTGATCACTGTCATATGCTGGGCACTATGACAGATGCTGGATTCTAGGTTATAAACATGAGTAAGAAATAGTCTCTATCTACAAGAAGCTTATAGTTTACAATGAAATCAGAAATCACACAAATACCTGGGATTTCCTGTAGTGTGACAAGTTGGAAGTAGAGTTATTTTGGGACAGGGGACTTGTAAGCACCCTTCATATCATACAGGTGACCCCAAGTCTACTGCACAACTCTTGTTTTCCCCTGACCCAGGACCAATACAGGCCAACTCATCTTCCTAACATCAGCATCCCAGCTTCATGGCTGGAAATTTCTCAAAATCAAATGGCTGCTCCTGAGAAAAAAGATCTCTTCTCCTGTTTTTATTTTAATTTACTAAAAACAAGTAACTCTCAGTGTTTTAACATCTCTCATGAATATAGAATAAAGCAAGAGAGAGATGGGCTGCCTTCCTTGGATGATGATCTGTGTTGCCTGCATCACCATGGTAGAATAATCACACATCTCAACTCTCAGTGGAATTCACATGCTTTCCCTCAACTCAGAATAAAAGAAGTCCTCTGGCTGGTCTGGAGTGACAGGCAATCAGTGGCCAATCTAGTTAACTTCTGCTTCTCCCACATTTCCAGATTTTCCTGAGGTGTGGTCCTGAATAATGCAGTTTGAATGGGTTGGTAGAAGAACTTTTCAGTTCGTGTTCTGCCAGGTTATCCAGTATTGATTTATTTATTGTATAGAAGATAAATAACTGGGTTCCACTTTCCCTAATGGCTGAGTAAGCTCAGAGGCAACCAACCCTTCTACAGATAAGAACTATCAACCCTGGAACAAAACCAAAAATCTTCCTGAGGGCACTGTTGAGCTACCAAAAGACAGCGACTACTGGAAGGAATTAGGCCTTTGAAAGAAAAGAACAGCTGCATGGCACTGGGTGAAATTCCCATTTTGATGGCTTTGGCCTAAGGCATGACCTGGTTATGAGTGGCAGCTAAAACTCTAGTAGAAAATCCACAATTTCTTGGTCTTGAAAAACCAGAGGGCTGAATTTAGGGCAGCTACAGCCACTGGAGTGTGAGTGGAAAATCACAGATAGGAAAGTGCTACAGACCCAAATATTGTACATAAACTCTGCCCAAATGTTTGACTGACCTCTGAACCATGAATGCACCAGTGAAAGCTAAAAGAGCTGAACTGAGATTTGAGCTGCCACCCAGCTCAGGGGAGACAGAGTTTAGAGTTTGAGCCAGCCAAGTTAATTGTCTGCTAAAACAAACAAACAATATATAGCTAATCCATACTTTTCAGAAGAATGAAACAGAATCCAGTCTCCACAACACAATATTTACAATATTCAGGATACCATACAAAATTTCTCAGCATATGAAGAAATAGGAAAACATGGCCCACACTCAAAAGAAAAGGCAATTGAGAAACTGACTCTGAGATGAACTAGATGTTAGAATTTGCAAATAAAGGTGAAAATGCAACTATTATAACAATGCTCAAGGGAATGAAGGGATATATTCATAATGAACGAAAAGATAAGAAATCTCAGCACAGAAAGACAAATTATATAAAAGACCCAAAAGAAATTAGAAATCAATAACAATAAGATACAAGAAAAGCCTCAATAATTTGGAAGTAAAACGGCATGCTTCTAAAGAATCTGTGAATCAAAGAAGAAATCATAATGCAAATGGTAAAATATTTTGGACTGAATAATGATGAAATTAGCGTATATCAAAATTCATGGGATGCAACTAAATCAGTGTTTAGAGAGGAATTTATAGCTTTAATAGCTCATATTAGAAAGAAGAAAGGTCTAAAATCAATGATCTTAAATCAGTGACTCAGAAACTAGAAACAGAGGAGCAAATTAAACTCAAAGTAAGTAGAAGGAGGGAAATAATAAAGATAAAAGAAGAAAAAAAGAAATAGAAAATAAGAAAATGTACAAAACCCAAACTAGTCCTTTGAAAAAAATTTTTTTAAAGGTAATAAAACACTAGCCAGATTGGTTGAGAACAAAAAGAGAGAGAACACAAATTGTCCATGGCAGGTATGAAAGAATGGTTATTGCTACAGATCTTATGGACTCTAAAAGAATAAGAAAGAAATATTATGATCAATTTTCTATTAATAAATTCAAGAAGTTAAATGAAATGGACAAATTTCTTTAAAAATTCAGCCTACCAAGACTGACATGAAATGATATGGCAAATCTGAATAGCTCTACCTCTATTATGGAAATTTAGTTAAGTATAAAAAATATCCTACAAGAGAAAACTCCAGAACTAGATGATTTTTCTAGTGCATTCTGTCAAACATTTAATGAATAAATAACACCAATCTTATGCAAACTATCTGAAACAGGATGAAACACTCTCTCAGATGTTTAATAGGCCAGCATAACCCTGATGCCAAAATCAGACAAAAACATTACAATAAAAGAAAACTACAGACCAATATCCCTCGTGAATGTAGACACAAAAATCCTTAACCAAATATTAGCAAATCAAATCCAGCAATATATTTAAAAAGCATATACATCATGCCCAGTGGTGTTTATCTCCAAAATATGAAGTTGGTTTAATATTTGAAAATCAATCAATTTAAGTCATCCTATTGAGACAAAAGCTATAGGATCCTTTTTGATAAATGCAGAAAAGCATTTGACAAAACTCAACACCCATTCATGACATAAACTCTCAGCGAACTAGAAATAAAAGGGATATAGGAATCTACAAAAACGATTCCACTTTTCTGTTGGTTGTTCATTCATTGACTCAGAATTTCAGAGGTGTTCCTGGTCTGGGCTTAGAAGGCGTTGGGGATACAAAGGAGAAGGATGACAAATCCCAGACTGCTCTGACTTACCCTCTAGGAGTTCGGTTCTCCTTCGCCTGTCATGCTCTCCCTCCCGGTCTCTGGGGCCCGCCTCGACTCTAAGAGAGTAAATTTGGCTTTCTGGTCCTCAATATAATTTGGAATGAGAAATGCAGCTCTAAATTATCCAACCACCAATAACAACAATGCCTTACATAATGGCCTGTAACCAAATAAACCCCTCCACTTTCTTTAGCACAAGGAAAAGAAAAGCATTATATATGACAGTTTTACTCAAAGCACCATCCACGGACCAGCTTTTTAGCAATATAGATTTTTGAAATTCCCAGACCTATGGAATCAGAAGGTCTCCAGGTGGGCTCAGGAATCTGCATATTTACTTGCTGTCCAGGTGGTTCTGATAGACACCTGGAGTTTAAGAACTCCTGGTATAGGCTATTAGAATTAGAGGAAAACATATGTTTGAAATGTTTTCAAAGGAACTCACCTATATCTTCTCCTCTTTACGTGTGTCTTGAGCAGAAATGGTGCTTCTCTGTTTCATATTTTGCTCAGAGAAGCTGAAACCCCTGCCCTGCCCAGAAGGTTAGCGGAAGATGAGGGAAGACTCTTGTGTGGAATCTCAAAGAAAGGCAGGGAGTCTTTACTAATCCCTCCTCTTCCCACCACCTGGCTTTCTGGCTTGATCTGCCCCTAACCCCCTGCTCCCACCCAAGACCTCACGTTAGAATCTGGTGACATCACTGGTCACAAGAGAAGAGCTGGTTATCCAGCCTGTCTCCTCATCTGAGGCCCTGGGGTCCACCAAGGATAGATAGTAATTTTAGAGTTGGAAGAAATCTTAAAGGATAGTGCATTTTTTTAAAGTTGTATTTTTATTTTATCAAAGTTGTATTTAATTAATGTACTAGTTGTGTATGATTATTATTATTTTAAACTGAGATACAATTCATGTAACAAAATTTATTATTTATTTTAAATTGTAGAATTCCGTAGTTTTCAGCACATTCACAATATTGTACAACCATCATTACTACCCAATTCCAGAAGCTTTCCATCACCCCCAAAAGAAATCCCGTACTTGTTAGTACTCAATCTCACTCCCTACTTCCCTCCGTCTCCTGGCAACCACTAATCTACTTTCTGTCTCTATGGTTTTGCCCATTCTGGACATTTCACATAAGTGGAATCATACGATATGTGACCTTTTGTGACTGGCTTCTTTCACTTAGTATAATGTTTTGAAAGTTCATCCATGTTGTAGTGTGTATTGTTTCTTCATTCCTTTTTATGGTTGAATAATATTCCATTGCATGGATAAACCACATTTCGTCTATCTATTCCTCAATTGAAGGACATTTAGGTTATTTATACTTTTTGGTTATTATGAATAATGCTGCTCTGAACATTCAGGTACAAGTTTTTGTGCGGACATATATTTTCAGTTCTCTTGGGTATACACCCAGGAGTGGAATCGCTGGGTTGTGTGGTAATTCTATGTTTAACTTTTTGAGGAACTGCCAAGCTGTTTTCCACAGAGCTGCACCATTTTACTTTCCCACCAGTCAAGTATGAGACTTCCAGCTTCTCCACATCTTTACCAACAGTTGTTAGTAGTTAGCTGTTAGCTTTTTAAAAAAATTTTTATTTTAAATTTTAAATTAAATTTTAAAAAAATATTAAAAAATTATAAACCACTTTTTAAAAAAACGGTAACTCATTATGATTTTGATTTACACTTCCTTAGTTAGTAACAATGTTGAGTATCTTTTCACGTGTTTATTGGTCATTCGGGTATTTCTTTGGAGAAGTATCTATTCAGAACCTTTGCCTTTTTAAAATTTGGGTTCTTTGGCTTTTTACTATTAAATTGTAAGAGTGATCTATGTATTCTGGATACTAGACACTTACCAGGTATGTGATTTGCAAGTAGCTTCTCCCACTCTGTGCATTCCTTTTGAATTTCTTCATAGTGTCCTTTTACACATAATAGTTCTTAATTTTGATGAAGTCTAATCTATAATTCTTTTTTCTTTTGCTTCTTGTGACTTTGGCGTCATATTTAAGAAACCATTGCCTAACCCAAGGTCACAAAGGTTTGTATCTATGTTTCCTTCCAAGAGTGTTTTAGTTTCAGCTCTGAACTCTCAATTATATTCCACTCTTCTCCCCATCTGTTCTTAGGCTAGCCACTACACTGTTTTGACCTCTGTACAACCGGTTGTAGTAAGCTTTGAAACCAGGAAGCATGATTTTCCAACTTTGTAAATGTAGATAAAGGGAGTACTATTGACAGCGATTTTTGACAAGGTGCCAAGACCTCTAGGTAGGGAAAGAATGACCTTTTCAGCAAATGGTGCATGGTCAGCGAGATATCTACACACAAAAGACTGAATTTGGACTCCTACATCATGTGCAATTGGCTAAAATTGGCTAAAAATGGATTAAAGTCCCAACTGTAAGAGTTAAAACTATAAAACTTTTGAGTGTCAAAGGACACTATGAAGAAATTAAAAAAGAATTTTGATAGTATTTGCATTGAACCCATAGGTCAATTTGGGGAGTATTGCCATCTCAACAATATTGAGTTTTCCAATCCCTGAACACTATATGTTTCTGTTTACTTAGATTTTCTTCAGTTTTTTTCATAGTGTTTTGTGGTTTTCAGTATACAGATCTCATGCTTTCTTGCTTAAACTTATTTCTAAGTATTTTAATTTTATGCTATTATAAATGGACTTTTCTTAATTTCATTTTCAGATTATTCATTGTTAGTGTATAAAGATACAAGTGACTTTGTATTCTGCATCTTTGCTGAACTCTTTTATTAGCTTTAATAGTTTCTTTGGCCAATTTAGATTTTTCTCTCTATAAAATAATGTCATCTGCATATAGAGATAGTTTTCCTTCTTCCTTTCTAATCTAGGTGCCTTTTTTTATTGCCAAATTGCCCTGACTAACACCTTCAATACAATATTGAATAGGAGTTGTGAGAATGGACATCCTTGTCTTGTTCCTGATCATAGGGGGAAAGCTTCCAGCTTTCACCATTAAGTGTGATGTTAGCTGTGGGTTTTTACTATGCGCCTTTCATCAGATGGAAGAAGATTCCTTCTATTCCTAGTTTGTTGAATGTCTTTTATTTTCAATAATGAAAAGATATTGGATTTTGTCAAATACTTTTTCTGTATCTATTGAGTTCCATTGTATGGATGTACCACAGATTTTTTTATCCTTTCACCTATTGAAAGACATATTTGTTGCTTACATATTTTGGAAATTATGAAAAATACTTTATACACTGCCAAAGATCAGTTGACTGCATTAGTGTGGATCTATTTATGCGTTCTCTGTGCTGTTCTGTCAATCAATTTTTCTATTCATTCATCAATACCACACTGTCCTGATTACTGTTGCTTTATAGTAAGCCTTAAATTTGGGTAGTATCAGGTTCCTGACTTTGTTCTTCTTGCTCAGTATTGTCCTGACTGATCAAGGCCTTTCGCCTTTCCACATAAACTTTTGAATCAAAATGTCGATATCCACAAAGTAACTTGCTGAGATTTTGATTTGGTTTGCGTTGAATCTATAGATCAGGCTAGGAAGAACTGATATCAGTATTGAGTTTTCCTGTCCATGAACATGGACTATCTCTCCATTTATTTAGTTCTCCTTTGATTTCTTTCTTCAGAGTTTTGTAGTTTTCCTTGTATAGATCTGGTGCATATTTTGTTAGATTAATACTTAAGTATTTAAATTTTGGAGTGATAATATAAATGATATTATGTTTTTAATTTCAAATTTCACTTGGTCATTGCTGGTATATAGGAAAGCTATTGACTTTTGTATACTAATCTCGTATCCTGCAGCCTTGTGTATTGGTTATCAGTTCCAAGAGACTTTTTTCTCAATTCTGTCAGATTTTCTACATAGACAACCATGTCATCTGTGACAAAGACAGTTTATTTCTTTCTTCCCAATATGTATACATTTTATTTCCTTTTCTCATCTTATTTTATTAGCTAGAACTTTTAGTACAACATTGGAAATCAGTGATGCGCAGCGGGTAAGTTCGCACGTTCTGCTTCTCGCTGGCCTGGAGTTCACTGGTTTGGATCGCAGGTGCAGACATGGCACCACTTGGCAAAAGCTGTGGTAGGCATCCCACTTATAAGAGGAAGATGGGCATGGGTATTAGCTCAGGGCCAGGCTTCCTCAGCAAAAAAGAGGAGAACTGGCAGTAGTTAGCTCAGGGCTAATCTTCATCAAAAAAAAAAAAAAAAGAAAGAAAGAAAGTCAGTGATGAGAGGGTACATCCTTGCCTTGTTTCTGGTCTTAGCAGGAAAGAGTCTAGTTGTCTAGTTTTTCACCATTATGATGTTAGCTATAAGCTTTTTGTAGATATTATCAACTTGAGGAAGTTTCCTTCTATTCTTAGTTTACTGAGAATTTTTTTTTTTTTGTCATGAATAAGTGTTGGATTTTCTCAAATGCTTTTTCTGTATCTATTGAGATGATAATTTGGTTTTTCTTTTTTAGCCCGTTGATGTGACAGATTACATTAATTGATTTTGGATGTTGAGCCAGGCTTGCATGCCTGGGATAAGTTCCTCTTGCTGGTTGTTTATAATTTTTTGTACCTATTGTTGGATTCGATTTGCTAATATTTTGTTGAGGATTTTTGCATCTATGTTCATGAGAGACTTCGGTCTGTAGTTTTCTTTCCCTTAACGTCTTTGCCCAGTTTTGGTATTAGGGTATTGCTGGCCTCACAGAATGAGTTAGGAAGTATTTCCTCTGCTTCTACCTTCTGAAAGAGATTGTAAAGAGTTGGTATCATTTCTTCCTTAAATGTTTGGTGGAATTCACCAGCGACCCCATCTGGGTCTGGTGCTTTCTGTTTTGGAAGGTTATTACTTATTGATTCAATTTCTTTAATAGATATAGGCCTATTCACATGGTCTGTTTCTTCTTATGTGAGTTTTGACAGATTGTGGGTTTGAAGGAATTGGTCCGTTTCATTTGGGTTATCAAATTTCTGGGCATAGAGTTGTTCATAATATTCCTTTATTATCCTCTTAATGTCAATGGGGTCTGTAGTGACATCTCTTCTTTCATTTCTGGTATTAGTAATTTTTGTTTTCTCTTTTTTCTTGGTTAGCTTAGAGTCTTATTGACTTTATTGATTTTTTTTTTGTCAAAGAACCAGCTTTGATTTTGTTGACTTTCTCTACAAAAAATGGGATCATATCATGCACACTGATTTATCCTTTTTCCGCTAAAAAAAATGGCATGAACATTTTTTCAAGCCTATCTTCTTCTTTTTAACAGCTGAAAAGTATTCCACTGCATTGTGGTGTCATACTTATTTCCCTGTTGATGGACATCCAGTTTGCTTCCAATCTTTAAAATTACCACAGTGCTGCAGGGAGCATCAGTGTACATATACCTTTAACGTACTGGTGTTGATATTTCTGTAGGATAGATTTCTAGAAGTGGTGGATTTCTGAATTATAGGGTATGTGAATTTTACATTTTGGTAGATATTGCTAGATTGCCCTGTAAAACGATTGTATTTATTTATATTTCCACAATAATGTACAAGAGTGCCTATTATTATACACCTGGTCAAAATTGGATATTATTAACTTTACAAATTTGCGTTCTTCTGAAAGGAGAAGTAGAAGTAGAAGATAGTAGTATCATGTTGTTTTGATTCAAATTTTATGTTATTTTGAGTCAAGCATTTTCCCCACAGATTTATCAGCCAATTGCCTGTGTGTGTGTGTGTGTGTAACTGCTGTTTGCCGAGGTAGGTAATTGTTGAGAGGACTCATATAGCAAGTGTTTAACAAATGTTTATTTTCTAAATATGAAGACACAATTTGAAACTAAGGTTTTCACATTTCCTCATGTTTGGTTTCAGTGTGACAAAAATTCATACTCTTGCCATAAACAGAAAGTTCTAAAACTCTGGTCAGGCTGGACAAAGGTGGGACTGAGTTCCAACCTCATGCAGATTCAAGATGTAGAAGGGGAAGTCCACTCTTGAGCATAGTACAATGTGGACAGGTGCCTGGTGGGATTCAGGCCAGAGACCAGCTCCAGAGGTCTTTGGCATCAGTATCAGAGTGGAGCCCTTGGCAGGAAAAACAGAAACTGCTGACTCTGGATCTCCAGGGTCTCATGATCTAATTGGACCAAGTCTAGCAAGATGGATTGTTCTATTTGAGCCTCAGTCCCACACACATGAGACCAGACATAGGCATATTCACATCAAAGGTCTTGCAGCTTCAGGAGACGTTGGAGACAGCATCCTGGCCTCACTGGGCTGTACATTCACAGGGAACAACTGTAGTCATAGAATGATGAGGGGCAGGCTCGCGTAACCATGCAGGCCAAGGATACCAAGAAAGGACTGGTAGGGAAGAACAACACAACCTTGTTGATGACAACACGTGAGACCACCTCAGGAACCTCATTATTAACTGAAGTAGGCTTTGGGAGATGGGGGTGGGGAAGACAAGTGCTGAGGTCTTGTCATGGGGGTGTATGTGCAAGGGCCATTATGACCTGGACTTTGAGGTCAGTGTGATTTTCTTTGAAACATTAGGCTGGAGAGCTTGGGGTCTTTCTAGTTCTGCCACAGTCTGGAGCAGAGTTAGATCTACAGGAGGAAATTAGGCTTAGCTTCAAGAGTTACAGAAAGATGTGACTCCGTGAGGTCACTGCATATCATTGCACAATAGGGCCTCAAAGTTATTTTTAAAATTTAGCGTTATTATTGCTATTGAATAGGGGCTATAGTCACAGGAGTCATTGTGAATCATTGATCAAAATCAAAGATACATATTGAGAAAACAGGCATACACAACTCCATATTGATCATAGGTAAGAAAGAAAGTAAGTAATTAAATAGGTGAGAGAGGAGGGCTCAGCTTCCAGGAGAATACTGGAGGCCAGCAGGTAAGGTGGAGGGAGAGCTGGAGCTGGAAAATCACTGTGCAACCATCACAGAGAAGGTGGGTTCAGGCAGGATGCTAAACCTAGGGGTGGCAAATTTTGATGAGAAGCAGGATACTTGCATGGTCTTAAAGTGTCTCCACACAGACTACTTACTAGTTACAAAGGAAAAAATAGTAATTACAGTGCAGAGAAACTGGACAAGATCTTAGCCACATAATGAAATTTAACATCTCCAATGAGGGGCGGGTGGACAGCATGTGCCTCCAGATGTGATGTCCGAGAAGGACACAGCATTACTTATGTAATATTCCAGCCAGGGATGAATAACAATATAAAGATGCTAAATTGTCAGACAAACCCAAAAATGAGAAATGTTCTATTAAAAATGAAGGGGGAGCTCCATTCCTCACAAATGTCAATGTCAAAAAAGACTGAAAAAGGCTGAGGAACAGCCCCAGCTTAAAGGAGCTAAAGACACATGACAGCTGAATGCAACACATGGCCCTGGAGTGGAGGAAAAAAATGTTAGAAAGAACAAGATTGGGTCAACTGACCAACCTGGAATACCGATAATTTCATTAGATACAAGTGTCATGTCAACACTGAATTTCCTGAAGTTGATCACAGCAGTGTGGTTGTGTAAGAGAATATTCCTATTGTTAGGAAGTACGCACTGAAATATTTGGGGATGACGAGCCATGGGTTATGCAATTTATTTCAAGTAATTCAGAAAGAGAGAAAGGGAGAGCGAGCACGCACGATAACGCCAGCGAGGTCGAATGTTAACAATAGGCGAATCCGTGGGCAGAGTGTAAGTGCTATTTGCGTTTTTATTATTCTTGCAATTTTTCTTTGTCTGAAATTAGTTTCAAATTAATAGTTAAAAAGCTTAAAAAACAAAAGGTATCCAGTGCAAAATCTTACTTCCAATCCTGTCCTCCCCCAAACTGCTTTTATTAATTCCTTATGTTTCCTTCCAAAGTTTCTTTTTACAAATAAAGCAAACATGGACATTTACGCTATAGACATTTTTGCATGAAGTCATGATCTCGAAGTTTTCAGCTTTCTCAAGAAGTTACTTCCATGGCCTTACCTCTTTTTTTTTTCCTACAGAAGTCTCTATTATTAGCATAACATGCAGGAATTTACCCCTTTTGCCGAGTTGTTCATTCGTTCATCAGTGGAATCTTTAGCAGATAAGGCATCTATAACTTGGAGTGGGAGGAAGAGAGTTTCTCCTAAGTTGTATCCCTTGGAGCCTTCTGAAGGAGAATTTAGGCCAGAAGGAGTAACCCGTGCCTCAGAGGCCCCGCTGGAAACCCTGATTCCATAACTACAAAGTGATTGAGATACTTGCGGCCCTTGTCTGTCCACCAGGAGGGTCCACATAGAGAAACACAGATTTAGGGAGCCATCAGCCCTCTGCCAAGCATTGACTTGGCGAGACCTCATAGCAACACTGCGAAGAAGGTACTATCAATATTTGAATTTTACAGATGAGCCAGCATAGGTGCCCAGAGGATAAGTCACTCACTCACAGTCCGACAGCAAGAAAATCGTGGCTGAGTGGGAATCATCCAGCTTATTTGGCTGCTAGGTCTCAGGTTTCTGGGGGATAGTTTGGGTTAAGGAGAGCCACACTGCTTTCCAAGATTGGGCAGGGGGTTGGGGCTGGGGCTGTTAAGCAGTATCTGGGGACAGGCTAGGGTCGACTGTCCTCACTCGCCCTCCTACTGCTCTGAGAAATGCCTGGTGTAGGTGCAGTCCTCATTATATATATGTCAGGCTAGCACTTCAAGATTTCATTTCAACACTAATTTCTTTTCACACAAAATTTTTGACCCACACCACAAACAAAGGGCTATTTGGTGACAGCTTTAACACTTGAAGGGATGGTACAACCATTCTGGAAAAGAGTTTGGCAGTTTCTTAAAAAGTTAAACACACACCTATGTGATCCAGCCATTCCACTCCTTGGTATTTACTCAAGAGAAGCAAAAACATGTCTATGCAAAATTTTTTCATAAAAATGCCATGAGTGATCATAGCAGCTTTATTTGTAATAGTGCAAAACTTGAAGCAGCCCAGGTGTTCATCAGCAGGTAAGTGGATAAATAAACTGTGGAATATCCATACAGCGGAATACTCTTGGCAATAAAAAAGAGCAGCTATTAATACATGTTACAGCATTGATACATCTCCAAATAATGCTGAGTGAAAGAAGTGAGAAAGAGTACACACTGTGATTTCATTTATATAAAGTTGTAAAAAAATGCAAACTAATCTATAGTGGTAGAAACAGATCCGTGTTTGCCTGGGACGAGGATGGAAGGAGGGTTTGAACAAAGGGGCAGGAGGGAACTTATGGGAGTGATAAAAAAGCTTGTTATCTTGATTTGGTGGTAGTTTTATGAGTTTACACGTATGTCAAAATGAACTGCACTTCAAATATGTGCAGTTTATTGGACTTTAATTATATCTCATGATGGTCAGCTTTATGTGTCAACCTGGCTAGGCTATACTGTGCATTTATTCAATCAAACAGTGATCTAGGCATTGTAGATGTGACTAACACCTACGATCCACTGATTTATGTGCAGGAGACTACCCTTGATTTCTGGATGGGCCTGATCCAATCAGATGGAAGGCCTGAGTGCAGAACTGAAGTTTCCTGGAGGAAGAAGAAACTCTGCCTGTGGACTGGAGAGTCAGCTCCTGCTCAAGTTTCCAACTTGCCCTGCCTGACGACCTGCCTTGCAGAGTTTGCACTTGTCTAGTCAATGTCTGTAGTTACACAGGACAATTTCTTGCAGTAAATCTCTATATCTATCTCTCTACCTAGCTATCTCCTCTATCCTATTGTTTCTGTTTCTCTGGTAGAACCCTGACTTACACATACCTCATTAACATACCAAAAAAAATTGTCGGAGGGGACCGTGGTCATGAGTATTCAGGCCTCGGTCAAGTGGAAGTGAAAAGTGACCAGGCGTCCTTTCCTCTTTTTGCGAGAAGAGGGAAATAGAATGTGTAAGCTGCATATTACACAGAAGTAACAGTTTGAGTCCTTGACCTCCTCCTCCCTGAAGCTGGGAATCAGAGAACTAAGATTTTCTTTCTGATGTCAAGTAGCAAATTTGATGTGCACAGACTGAGATCTATGGGACTGAACCGAGAGGCTATCTTTGGATATCACGACTGAGAGTTTGGGTACCCATTTCTTCTTCTAAGCAAAATGAACAACCAAGTGCAATGCTCCAAGTTCTGCCCACTGGGAGGATTTCCCTTCACCACTGTCCTTCAGGGATGTCCCAGAAAGAAGCCACAGTGCTGCGACTGGCCGCCTTTGGGTGGTGCCTGCATATCATGCAGAAACATCTGTAAACCAGACAGGATTTTTTCTCTTCTTCATTTAGCTGGTAGTAGGGAACTCCTCATGAGGTCATCGGTGTATGGGTTGGGAGACAGAAGGCAGTGTAGCAAGAGTAGGGGTCATGGGCATTTGGGCCACTTCCTCATGTAACTTAGTTGTGCCTTAAGGGCCTGCTTGGCCCCAGTGTCACATATATCACCTCTATTTGATGATGGCTTGGTGTGTCAGACAGAGGTGGAAGGGCTGCTTCTAGTGGCAGAGGAGACTCAGCAGAATTTAAGTGTTGTATTTCCTCAGTATCCTCAGGGATGGAGATTATATATATATATATCTATATTTAGAATATATATATTTTAGATATATTTATAAATATATGTTATATATATTGTAAATTGTAAATATATCAATATATACATTTACAGTATATATATATATATATATTTATAGTCATTCATAATAACATATATACACAGATTTACAATAACAAAGCCGTACTTGCACCTAACATGATACAATTATCTTTCGTATAACTGGAAATTCACAAACCCTTTCCCCAGGCAGGTTACAAAGGCCTTGGGTGATATTTATTCTTTTCCTTGATACCCTGTAACTTGAGCATATAATATAAAGTTAATTATTATTAATACATCTTAGGTGATAAGAAGTTGAGCGGGAAGAAAAAATTATTTGCTTAATACATATGTATAAAACATATTCATAACAAAATAAGGAAGAGATGCCCATAACAGTTATAGTCCTCATTTCTGCCTCTGCTCACATGGTCATAGCTGGTTTTTATAGCTACCTCCTTTCACTACTCATTCCATATTCCTGGTGCCCTCAGCAAGTACCTCAGCTGGTCATGGTTCTTTGCCTGATGGGTGAATCCAACCTTCATTCCTGAAACCTGGACCATTAACATTTCTGCCTGAATTGGGTTGTTGTGGTTTTCCATTGACTTTGATCACAGGACGTGGTAGTACTAAGAGGTACTCTAAGGGATCAGCTGTATTGCACACATATTCTTTCTCACTTCTATTGTGTAGTAGCTGATCAGTTTCCCTTTGGTATTCAGGATCAATCACTCCAGCAAGCATGGTAACTCCCTTCTTTGCCTGTTGATTCAGAGGCAAGAGAAGCCCAAGGTGGCTGGGTGGCAGTCTTAACTTCTGGTTCAGTGGAATCACTGTTGGGTCTCCTGGTGGGATCATTCCTCCCTTTGGAACCAAGACCTCTAGATCAGCAGAGAAAAGGTTATGGAAATAGGAAGTCAAAATTTTGCTAGTGAATCACTAGGGGTAATAGTGAGTGGTGCTGCTCTCATTTCTACCCTTTGGTTCCTGGACCAGTGAATCCTGGCATGCGAGAAATAGAATCTGATGTTGGATGCTGATTTACAGCATATACAGCTTCCTGGAGGACATTTCTCCAGTCCTACGAGGTATTGCCACCTAGCTGGCACTGTAACCTAGTTTTTAAAAGGCCTTTCCACCATTTTATCAAGCCAGCTGCTTTAGGCTGGTAAGGAACACAGTAAATACTGGTGAGTTCCATATGCACAGGCCAATTGCTGCACTTCTTTTGCTGTGAAGTGAGTTTCTTAATCAGAAG
This sequence comes from Equus caballus, assembly GCF_041296265.1. Taxonomy (NCBI): domain Eukaryota; kingdom Metazoa; phylum Chordata; class Mammalia; order Perissodactyla; family Equidae; genus Equus; species Equus caballus. Next base: position 52,035,250 of record NC_091699.1, on the reverse strand, counting down.
CAATGTTATATGGAATACCATGACAGTGGATAAAGCAATCTGTAAGTTCATGGGTGATAGTTTTTGCAGAGACACTGTGTGCAGACAAAGTAAATCTGTATCCAGAGTAAATGTCTATTCCAGTAAGAACAAAATGCTGCTCCTTCCACAATAGAAGCAGTCCAGTGTAGTCAACCTACTGCTAAATAAGCCAGCTAATCACTCTGGGGAATTGTTCCTATTAGGGACTCAGTGTTGGTCTCTGCTGCTGGAGGATCGGGCACTCAGTGGTGGCTGTAACCAGGTTGGCCTTGGAGAATGGAAGTCCATGTTGCTGAGCCCATGCACAATCTCCATCTCTACCTCCATGGCCACTTTATTTGTGAGTCCATTGAGCAATGAGAGGAGTGTCTAGAGAAAGAGGCTGACTGGTGTCCAGAGAATAGATCATCCTATCCACTTCATTTTTAAAATCCTCCTCTGCTGAGGTCACCTTCTGGTGAGCGTTCCCATAGGACATTCCCTGGCTTTCCTACTCTGTTATGGGATATTGTTCAACACCTTTATTGAGGACCTTTGGGTCAAAGCAAGGTGTCTGGTATCTGGTTTGATGTATAAGGGCCACTCTCATGCCTGCTTTCCTGGGTTCCAAAGGTCCTCTGGGTTAGGCCTCTTAGAATCAGAAGACACAGCCTTAGCCTCTGGAAGTCAGAGCCTGGAGTCCTGCTAGGAGAAAGGAACATGGTGAGTCAGAGGTGCAGATGATGGGGGTCATGTGGTGGATGGTGGAAGGGGTCACCAGTATGTAGGGCCTGGGCCTCTAGCCTGATCTCCTGGGTGAGGGACCCACAGGTGAGTCTGAAGCATCGGACTGGGGGATCGGATTCAGAGGTCCAGTAGAGCCCAGCACTGGGTGCAGGTTAAAACTGGATTTGGCGAGTCTGGCATAGAAGTCATCTCCTCCGGGATGGGTCCATTTGCGGAGCCCCCAGGGGCAGAGTTCTGTGGGCCAATGAGCCATGGACAGATTGGCTTAGGCTTTGGGGCTCTCAGTTAGCCAGAAGCCAATTTTGGCAGTGCCCTTTTCACACAGAAGCTGATGAATCAGTAGGATTGGGCTCAGGACACCTCTGGGACTTTTGGACTTTTGTTATCGAGTGGTTAGAGTTCAGGAGAAGGTAGATAATTTCTGAAATTCCTAAAGCCAGAAAGTGTGAGAGCCTGAACTTCCCTGAGGAGATGTGGGCCTCTGAGCAGCAAGGCAAACAGGTACGGATTCCTGTAGTGGCCGTGGACGTGCCTGCTCAGACGTCCTTTTAGAGACAGCTGCAGGGTGCATGGTTGACTGGTGGCCCCAGCTGCCTCCACCATCAACACTGATGCCACATGCCATTCTCCCCCTATACCCCCTGCTGCATCTAGCCAGTGACTGAGTTTGGCAGGGTATTAGAGCCATCCCATTCCTGCCTGAACCAGAACTCCTCCACGGGCAGCTCTTGCTCTGGGACTCCCCACTGGCCTTGCCACTGCTCCCTCTCCCTTTATCCTTTCAGGCGTTTCTCCTAGTAAATCTCTTGTGCATCTAATCCTCACTTGGTCTCTGCTTTTGAAATTCCAGGAGAACAGGAGCTCAAGGGCCAGGTTGGGGTCTCAAGTCTGGCATGGGGCCCCCTTTTCCCTGGAGGAACCGGGCTTTAGGAAAAGGAGGAGGCTGACAGCATCCAGCCCACCCACCTCTCTGATGGAACTTCCAGCCTGTCTGTGGCTGGAGTGGCTCTTGTGGTGGGAGAGACTAGAGCTCGCGTTTGATTTGGGCAGAGGTAAGCTGGAGCTGGCTCACACTGGCTTGTGTTATATGTTTAGGAATTTTGGAGCTGGCTGATGTCACTGGTAGTTTGAAATTAGCTGTGGTGGAAGTATTTACACCCCAGAATTTGGCAAGCACTATAAATCAGGGCTTTTCCCTCTGGAGAGCTGGTTGTTAAAATTTACCAGCACACAGCCAGATGAAAGGTTATCATTTTCTTAGGACGGCTTGTGAGATAAAGTCCCAAATTCCTGTCCTAGCTGGTGTAGTGGTATCATTCAGGATCCCAATAAGAGACAGATGGCCCTCTCAAAAGAGTGACTGGGGACAATTCAAGGAAAGGACTTTTACAAAGGACTTTTACGAAGGACTTTTAGAAAGGAATTTTACAAAGGTGTGGGCATGGTATAAGGAATGCAGGCAGCAATGGTGAAGTGATTCTGGCCTAGCAATAGTGGGCAGCTGCTACCAATCCCAGGCCTGAAAGCGTGGGAGAAAGAGCCATTGAAGAACCTGGGGAGACCTATAGCCCTAGGGGAGGGCTGCCTGACACGGGACTTGGCCTTTGGCAGAGGAACTAGTCACTTCCACCCCTTGTCCAGCAGAGAAGCAGAGGAATAAATACATCAACCTCTTCTCCTCCCACCCCACTCCACTCAAACTCCTATCGGTGCCTTCCACTGGCACCAGCCGGAATGCAAGGGAGCCTGTTGATGCAGCCCTTCCAGGTGAGCCCTCAGAAGCACAGGGTAGGTGGAGAAGGTGGAGGGTGGACCTGGTGGGACAAATGTAAGACACCCAGCTCAGAGCCTTCGGTGATCCGTCCCTGTCCAGCCTCATTCCATTCATACTTCCCCTTGCCCACCTCCCTCCCACACACACTGTTTCCTCTGCCTGAAAGTCTCTTGCTTCCCCCTCCCTCTCGTTCATTACTCCTTGTCCTTGGTTTAAACTTCACCCTCCTGAACATGTCAGATCCTTTGTTGATTGTGTTCTTCTGCACCTTGTCATTCTTCAGAGCATTTCTCTGCTTACGGCAAAATTTTTATCCAATAGTGATTTGTTTAACCATCATAATGCCAGAAGCCAACATTTACTGAGCCCTTTCCACATGCCAGGCACTGTGTACCTTCTGTGAGACTGTATCTAGACTACAGCCTCCATGAGGGCATGGGCTGTGCTCTGTCTTGTTCATTGCTCTTTCTCTCCAGTGCCTGGAACATACAGGAGCTCAACAAACATGTGTGGAGGAAAAATCCCCTCCATGAGCCTAGCAAGTGTTTCCCAGCTCTTCTGTAGTGTGGGAGATTAAATAAGGCTGCCAATTTTTGCTACTCCTTGCATTGAGACGTGAAGTCTAATTCCACTCTCCTTGAATGTGGGCTGGTCTTAGTGATTTGCTTGTCCAATGGAATGCAGCACAAGTGACATTCTGGGACCTCTAGGTTATAAGAAGCCTTGCAGCCTCCAGCAGAGTCCCTTGGAACATTCTTGTTGGGAGCCCTGAACCACCACTTACGAAGTCCAATTACAGGAGGCCGCCATGCTGGTGAGGCCACATGTGGAGTGGCTGATAGTTCCACCTGTGCCCAGCTCTCTAGCCTTCTCTGCTGAGGGCCAGACTTATGAGGCAAGATGCCTTAGAGCATCCTACCCACCAGCTCGGTAGTACCAAGGGACCTCCATTGATGCCACATGAAAAAGAATTACCCAGCTGAACCCTGCTCAAGTTCTTGAGTCACGAAATCATGAGATATAATAAAATGTTTCTTATTTTAAGCTTCTATATTTTGGGTACTTTATTACAAAGCAATAGTCAGAACACATAATATTGGTAAGGGGGAAATCCGCAGGCTTATTTTTCATCCCACCTTTACCCATCCCACATTCTCAGGCTCCCCGTGAAGACTGTCACCACCAGAGGTCCTGCTACGTCTCCAGCAACTTACCTTTGATGTGGCTTTAAGAGAGGTGCCTTCTCTAGTTAACTACCATTTGCAACACTGCAGGGAAGTCCCCCAAGTGTAGGCCTGTCTGCTCTACAGTGAACCTCTGAGAGCTGAGTTGCTCCGGGCCACCTGCCGAATCTTCATATGGCACCCCTTCAACCTTGGGCGATGGTGAAATCACCGACTCTCAGGTAGAGGCCCTTTTCTTCGAATCCCACTCCGCCTACCCAACCATGCGTGGGCCTGCTTAGACGGTTTTCACAATGAGAGTTGGGGAAACACAGGCAGCTGGCTGGGGCTGCCCCTGGCCCCACCGCCACCTTGTTCCCTGGGTTCAACCTGTCTCAGGCAGAGCAAACCACTGTTGGAATCACCAGGACTGTCTGTGGGAGCTTCAGGGGGTGGCTGAGGGTTGCAGTTAGAGGACTGAACCTGGTAAGTGTGCTCTGAAAGTATGGAGAGTTCTGGATGGAGCCTTTTGGATGTTTCTGGTAGTTCCAAAGACTAAACAGACATCTGAGAAGGTGGAGGCCTCTTGGCTTGCTCTAGGGCCTCGGGAAGGGGCTGTGTGGGGATGTCCCTGGGGCACGGGGCATTTGCCAACTCATCCCGAGCAGGGAGATCTCCCTCTCTCACTCCCTCCGTTGGTCCTCAGGCACACTTGGGTGGTGGGGGCAGGCGGGGACAGCATTCCTCGCAGAGGGAGCAGGAGTTTGGAGAAGAGTAAGTAGAGGCTGTGTCTGTGATCCAGCGAGATAGGCATATCAGGGTTAGGCCTCGCAGAGCCTTGGACACTCCGTGATGCTCTTGGGACAGAGCCATGATCTCTTAGTGGGAAGCTGGTGTGGAAACTGCACTACGTGGGGCTCGTGACAAATGCAATTTCCAAGGCCCTACCCAAACCTATAGATAGAAACAAGCTCTTTGGGTGGGGCCTGGGCCTCTGCATTTGTAGCAAGTATCTAGGTGGTTCAGAAGAAGGAAGCCAGACAGTGTAGAGCTCAATATCACAGGCTCTGGAGTTAGGCTGCAGGGGTTCAAACTCGGGCTCCATGACTCAGTGGACATGTAAGTCTGGTGCCTCAGTTTCCCTATATGAATTGCAGATAATTATAGCATCAACCTCACTGACTTGTTTTGAGGATAGGATAAAGCAGATGAGTCAGGTAGAACAATGTCCGGTGAGTGCTCAGCAGCTGCTGGCTCCGGCGACCTGGATGATGTCAGTAAATGTAATGCAGGAAGTGATGCCTGTAGTACAGGGTCAGATCTCAATAAGCGTCTGTTGAATGAAGGACAAGAATGAAACGTATTCAGCCACACCATTGACATAATCATGCCATGAACACTTATTTTCATAGCCAGTCCTGGCATTCAAAAAGGAATAAATCATGTTCCTTACCCTCAAGATGCTCACAGGTTCACGGATGTGGAAATGGGTAGTTAGGATGCAGTGTGATAAGTGTGATGTGAGGGACAGGCTCTGGGCACACCAGCCATGGAGAGGCAATGAAGGCTTCCCAGAGGAGGTGATGTCAAAGAGAGACCTGTAAGACGAGCAGGAGTTATCCAGGGAAAGGGGTCTGAATGCCAGGTATAGGGCAACACTTATGCAATAGCACACATTCTGGGCCACCAGTGATTCAGAGTGGGTAAGGTGTGTGGCATGAGAGGCAGGACCATCAGGGTTTGAGGCTGGAAAGATGAGCAGCATTAGCTGGTTGGGTTGAGTTGGGTTGCCTGATACCTTCAGTTCTGGCTAGCTCATCTCACACATTGCACGTCCTTACCACAAATGTCACCTTGTATGTCATTGAATAACACTTCCCCTGGATTAGTCAATTAGCACACTACTTTGGTGCTCAGAGTATGAGAAGTCACAGACTCCCAAGTTCCTGCCCAAGGGAACAGGTGATCACTCTCATTTGGAGGAGTATTACATAATTTTGGGTCCATGTTTCAAAGCCTTCATATGGAGATTCAGGGAAAATTTCCTGGAGGAGAAGACATGGGCTAAGTCTTGAAATATAAGTAAGAATGAACAGAGAGAGAAGAGGAGGAAGGATGTGGCATTTGGGGACCAGAAACTGAAAATTAGGAGGCAGGAAGTCCCAGGGCTGGTTCAAAGGACCTTAATTACGGCTCATGAGGAGAAAGTGTGTGCTGAGAGGAGAGATGGGAGATGAGGCAGGAGAGAGAGGCAAAGGCGCTTGGATGCTAAGCTAAGGAGTTTGAAATTCATCCTGAATAGAGAACTAGTGAAGGGCTTTAAGTAGAGGAATAGGTGATCAGCAGATTCACTAGGATGCTCTTGGCTGAAAGTGACAGAACACATGACTAAAGTGGCTTAAGTAGAGGGCGGCTGTTAATTTCCCTTAGGAAGGTAATGCTGGGGCTGGTGCAGCAACACGGCAATGTCATTAAGAACCAAGGCCCTTTCTATCTCTTGTACCAGTCTCAGTGCCTCTGTAGTATCATTCCTCATTATTGCAAGATGGCTGCTATGGACCAAGCATCATGACTTTGTACAGCATCCAGAGTAGGAAATAAGGAGGCATATGTCGAAACAAGTGGCTCTCACTGGGAGCAATTTTGCAATGTCTGGGGGCATTTTTGTTTGTCACAACTGGGGAGAAGCGAGTGACATCTAGTGGGTAGAGGCCAGGGATGCTGCAAACAGGACTGACACCCACAAAAGAAAATTACCAAAATGGCAATAGTGCTGGGGTTGAGAAACCCTAGTCTAAACTCACTGGGTGCCTTTAGCTTAAATGGAGAAGTAAAGTTGCCTCCTGCACTACAATTGCAGCTTGGAGCCCAGAGATCCAGTTTCATGGCTCAGCTGCCAAGGGACCCTAGACACTGCCGGATATGTAAATGTATTATAAAACTGCAGCCATATGAAGTTCCAAATGGATTTAAATGTAAGAAATGAAACCATAAAACCTGGAAGATAAAAATAGTTATAAGATGGATGGGGAAAGACTTTATAAACCTACTTACACTCTTATAGATATTGCATATGAACATAAGTACGTCTGTGATCCTCAGCACATGGCATTTGAGAAGGGAATTACCATCTATCAGACACTGAATTGCTTTCTAGGGCATAGCTTGCTTTCTTTTTGATGCTCCTCTAATTCCTGGGGTTTCCGTTCCATTATTGTATTAAACATAGTATCTTTTTCCTTTCCAATTTTTAGAAGACTAACTAGTTGGATTAACCTTGTTATGAGGCGGGCAGTGATGGCAGAAAGTGGGGAGGGATTGATTTAAAAGGTGAGTGTTGCCAACATACAAGAAGTACGGCTTGTCTGCAGTCAACCCAAACCCTGAAAAGTCGTCTCTGATGTTTCCGCCGGAGGTTTCTGGTTTGGCCTATTTCTTTTAAAGATGTAGTGCTGACCTGACACTTTTTTTCTTCCGAAACAGCTTCCTTTTCCTGTTTCTTGTTTACCCTGGCGTCTGCCATCAGCCTTGTTTTTTGAAAATGAGGGTTTGAGCTCTGCTGGTTAGTTATGGGAATAAGTATGTGTGTGTGTATGTGTGTGCCTGTGTGTGTGTACGTGTGCGTGTGTCGTGGGGTTCATATATATTTCCATGTCAACACAAATTAGCTGACAAAGTCCTGGGCTCCTTCAGTTACAACAGATAAATTTCTCCTTCCAGCGCACCCTTTATGAAATAAACAGCTGAAAAGAATATACTAAAAATAGTAAAGCACTTTACTGTTCCTGAAAATCTTCACCAAGGGAGTTGCAGAAAAATAAATAGCATTCTTTTAAATAATCCGAGGATCAAAGAAGTCTGAAGGGGAATTTAAAAATACATGGAATGGAACAAAAATAAAACATACAAAATTTTGTGGGAAATAGTTAAAGGAGGGCTGAGAGGGAAATTTATAGCAAGAAATGATTACATTAGAAAGACAAATGCCTCACATAAATAATCTAAGCTCCTATCTTAAGAACCTAGAAAAAGAAAAGCAAAATAAATCAAAGTAAGTAGAGGGAAGGAAAAAATAAAGATAAGAGCAGAAATAATAAAGTTGAAAACATAAAAACACACAGAATGAAATATTTATTCTTTGAAAAGATCAATAAAAGTGATACACTTCTAGGAAGACTGACAAAAAAAGAGAAAGACACAAATTACTAATACCAGGAATGAAACAGACCATATTACTACAGACCATGCAGACAGCAAAGGATAATAATTAAATTCTATGATCAACTCTACAATGTAGATGAAGTAGACGAATTCTCCAAAAAGTACAGACTGCCATAACGCATCCATTATGGAATAAATAACTTGAGTAGCCCTATAACTATTAAGGAAACTGAAGTCATAATTTAAAAACTCCTGAGAAAGAAATTTCCAGGCCTAGATAATTTGACTGACAGATTCTTCCAAATATTGAAAGAACAATCAATTCTACGTAATCCCTTCCAGAAAAAAAGGAGGAGAACACTTCTCAACTCATTTTGTGAGACCAGTGTTACCCTGATACCAAAACTAGACAAAGACAGTACAATAAATAAATAAATATAACTACAGACCAATATCCCTCCCAAATATAAATGAAAGACATCCCTAACCAAATGTTAGCAAATAGAACATGGGGTTTATTCCAGAGATGCAAGGCTGGTTCAATATTTGAAATTAATCAATGAATTCCACTATATGAAAAAGCTAAAGAAGAAAAATCACATGCTTATATCAATCGATACAGAAATGTAACACCCATTTATGATGAAACTCTCAGAAAAACTAGGGATGGGGGAACTTCCCCAACTTGATAAAGAATATCTATAAAAAACCCTGCAGCTACTATCATACTAACGGTGAAAGTTTGAATGTTTCTCAGTAAGATGGGGAAGAAGGCAAGGATGTCTGCTCCCACCACTCTTATTCAATATAGACCTGGAAGTTCTAGACAGTACAGCAAAGGGAAGAAAAGGAAATAAAAAGCATACAGATTGGAAGGGAAGAAATAAAACCATCCCTGTTTGCAGACAACATGATGGTCTACACAGAAAACACCAAAGATTATCCCAAAGAGAAACAAAACTGAAACAATTCCTAGAAAAATAAATGAGTTCAGTTAAGTTGCAGGATACAGGATCAACACATAAAAATCAACTGTGTTTCTCTATATTAACAATAAACACATAGAAAGCAAAATTAAAGTACAACACTATTTACAATCTCTCTCAAAAAAGAAATACTTGTGCATAAATCATCAAAACATGTACAAAACATGTATATTGAAAATTACAAAATGTTGATGAAATAAATCAAAGGAGATCTAAATAAATGGGGACACATACTGTGTTCATGGGTTGGAAGATTCATCATAGTAGAAATGTCAATTCTCCTCAAAATGATATATAGTTACAACGCAATTCCTATCAACATTCCCCAAGATTTTTTGTAGGCATAGTCAGGCTTATTCTAAAATTTATATGGGAAGACAAAGGAACTGGAATGGCTAAAACACTCTGAAAAAGAAGAAAGAAATGGGAGGAATCACTCTGCTCTACTTCAGAACTTACTATGCAGCTATGGTAATCAAGGCTGTGTGGGTTTGGGAGAGGGGTGGACGCAAAGATTAATGGGAGAGAATGGAACACCCAGAAATAGCCCCACACAAGCACGGCCATTTATTTTTGACAAAGGTGCAAAAGCAATTCAATGGAGGAAAAATAGTTTTTTCAACAAATGGTACTGGAGCAATTGGATATCCACAGGCAAAAACCGAAAAAAACACTTCAAGCTAAGTTTTGGACCTCATACAAAAATTAACTCAAAATGCAGTGTGCATATAAATGTATATGTAAAACTATAAAAACCTTTGGAAGAAAATATAGGAGAAATTTTGGGGAACCTAAAGCTTGGTGAAGTATTCTTAGACATTACACCAAAAGCATAATAAGTAAAAGAGAGGTAAATTAGTCTTCATCAAAATGAAAAACTTTTCTCGGCAATGACCCTGTTAAGCTACAGATTGGGAGAAAATACTTACAAAACACATATCAGACAAAGGGCCCGTGTCTAGAAAATATATATATATTTAATCCTCAAAATTCAGCAGTAAAAAAACAAACGATTTAGTTAAAAATGGGCAAAGGACTTGAAGAGACAGTTCATTGAAGAGGATATACACATGGCAAATAAGCACATGAGAAGGCATTCAACATCACTAGCCAGGAGGGAAATAGAAATTAAGATTATGATGAGATATCACCACATACCTATTAGAATAGCTAAAATAAAAAATAGCGGCAATACCAAATTCCGGCAAGGATGTGGAGAAACCAGATTGCTCATCCATTGCTGTTGGAAACGTAAAACGGCCCAGAAACTATGGAAAAAAGTATGGACTTAAAAACTGAACACACACCATATGATCCAGCGATCACACTCTTGGGTATTAATCTCAGAGGAATGAAAACTTATGTCTTCACAAAAACTTATACATGAATGTTTATAGAAGAGTAATTCTTAATAGCCCCAAACTGGAAACAATCAAAATGTTCCTTAATTGGTGAACGGCTAAATTCCATACCATGGGATACTTACTACTCAGTAATAAAAAGCAAGCAGCTTTTGACATATGCAACAACTGAAATAGACCTCAGGGGTTTTATGGTTAGTAAAAAATGCAATCTCAAAAGGTCACATACTGTACAATTCCATTTACATAACATTCTCGAAATGACAAAATCACAGAGATGGAAAGCAGATCAGCGGTTGCAAGGGGTTAGGGATGGTGTGGGCAGCAGGAGGGAGGTCTGTGCGGCGACGGAACAGTTCTGCATCTTGACTGAGATGTTACAGGAACCTACACATGTGATGAAATGGAACAGAACTCTACACACACATTGGATCAGTGTCAAGTTCCTGGGTTTGAAATTGTACTGTAGTTATGGAAGAAGTAACCATTGGAGGAAAATGAGTGAAGCATAGGCAGGATTTCTCTGTGCTATTTTTACAACTTCTTGTGAATCTACAATTATTTCAAAGTTAAACAAACAAACAAACAAGTTATGATCCTGCTATTGGTCAGCTCCAAAAGCGTCCACAATTGTTCTCTGCCCGCAGCAGTGGTTTTACTTTAGATCTCTTAAGTATCACTTACGTTGTACTGAACACGCGGATCCCCAGGCCCAGGCCCCAGAAATTCTGACCCAGTAGGTAAGGGCGGGGGGGGGGGGGGATCTGCATGTCTAATGAGCTCAGCAGGTGATTTGGCTGCCAGAGGGGTCTTAGATCACACTTTGAGGAACTCAGACTGTCTACTTTTGAGCCCTTAGTTTATAGTTAGAAGCCTGCCCCACAGCAAAAACATCTGTCCACCAGTTCCAGGACAAGGGCAGGGTCAGCAAGGAGCCGAGGGTGTGATATTTAAGAAGGCCCTCACTACGGGGTCCATGGAAGTGTAGAGTTGGCACTTTCCTGAACCTGAGAGTAAGCGCCTCCTTAAATTTTGCCCCTTTGGTGCCTCCATCTGGTCCTGGCCCAGCTCTCCACATAAAGGAGAGTATCTATAGCAGCTCCATCAGCTTTGTTCATAATCCGCCCGAACTGGAAACGACCAAACGTCCATCCACTAATGAATGGAGCAACACATCGTAGTAAAGTCATACAATGGAATATACTATACTAGCCAGTAATAGAAGGGATCAAATTTCTACTACATGCAACAATATGGATGCGTCTCACAAACATTATGTTGAAGAACGCAAAAGAGTACATATTCTGAATGAAACTTTGGAAAATCTGGAAAAGATAAATCTAATCTATAGTGATGGGAACTCAGGAAAAGACAAATCTAACTCGCAATAACAGAAAGCAAAACAATGGTTGCCTGGGTGGGTGATGACCTGGGAAGGGGGTGATTACAAGGGAACTTTTTGGGGTACCAGGAATGTTTTGTGTCTTGATTGGTGGTGGTTACCTGGGTAGATACTCATGGAAATGCCCATTTAAAATTGATGCATTTTATCGTATATGAATTCTACCTCAATAAAGCTGATTGGAGCATTAAAACAGAAAAACAATGCCCCCCGTTCTCTTAGAGACATCTGAACCCTGTACTTTGGAGGAAAGGCCATCTCTTGAGGTACAACACAATCGAGTAGGAAGAGCCTTGTGGAGAGGTCAGGACACTTGGCTCCACATCCTGGTTCTAGTAATAACTAGCTGGACAAGCCACGAGTCAGTCCTCAAACCCCCTGACTCTCACTTTCCTTGCCTGCTGTGAGTGCTTCCCGGGGCTGCTGGGAGCAACAAAGAAGCTCAAGTGCATGAAACCCCTGGTGAACAGCCACACGTTTGTCGGGAATTTTTACCGGTTCTTGGAAGGAAAGTTCCCTTTGTGCAGCCCTTTGAATTCAAGTCTGGAAAGGCTCTAAGAATATGAGGAGATTTCGGTAGCAATCAGGTATATGCAAATTAAAGCCAACAGACACCATTTTTTACCCACGTATTTGGCAAAACTTAGAAAGTCATAATATCAAGGGCTGATGAGATAGGGGAAAGTGAGAACTCTCGAGGAAAGGCTGGTGGGAGTGTGAACTGGGGTAGCATCTGGAAGGCAACCTGGGAGAAATTAGGGCTATAAATACCCTCTGATTCAGCAGTTCCACTCTTGGCTTCCTCACCCAGTGAGGCTCTGCGCAGGCCGTAAGGAGACAGGTGGGAAGATGTTCACTGCAGCGTTGCTTTTGACGGCAAAGACTGGAGAGCACCTAGGTGTTTGTCACTAGGGAACGGATGCATAAAATGTTGGTAGCTGCACACACAGTAAGACAAAGCAGCGATCAGAAAGACGTTTCCTGCACTACATGGTGGTAACTCAAAAACATCATGTTGAATAAAAAAGGTATTCCAAATGATATTTTGGCACAGTGTCATTTACGTAAACTAAATGCATACACACTAGAGTTTTCAAGAATATATGTATTTGATATGGAAAGGGGACCAGAAGAATATACATTAACACAGCAAAGAGAGAGAAGTACCTAAGAACGTGGAGGGGGATGGGCTGGGAATGAGTGACGAAGGAGAAAAATAACAAAATAAAATGAAGAGAAAGAAGAACTTGGCATGGACCAATGATGGCAGCATGCTGTGATGAGGAGAACATTCGATTAAATTCTATGCTCCTAAGCAGCTTGCAAAAATATTCCTGGCCAGGTGAGGATTGACCAGCTTTGGGAACCACAACCACATCTTTGGAATCAGTGGTTTTCAACCTGTGCTACACACCGAATTTCTTGGGGAGTTTGAAAACACTGATGTCTGCATCTCACAGCCAGACGCTTTAGTTTAATTGGCCTGGAGTGCAGGCCTGGACTGCCAGGACGTTTAGAGAGTGGATTCCACCCCCCCGACCCCTCTCATGCCCAAATGATTCCAAGTGCAGCCAAGATTGAGACCCACTGCCCAGGTGCTCAGATTTTGTACGTAAAACAATAACTCTAGATAATCCCATAAGATAGGCAAATTTGGAAGACACTTGAGCCTCAGCTTCCTCATCTGTAAAATGGGGAAGACACTCATCTTGCAGAGTCGAACAGATCACATGGGATGCTGGTCAGTGATAGCCACTTACTAGTGGCTCAACAGATGGTAGCCATTATTTTGGAAAAAAATTTAGGAGATCACTGAATTCATCAGCATCAAAGTTAAAAGACAGAATTGTGAATCCCAAATAGGTCACATATTCCCCTGGGAAGGAGGGAAACTTCTATATTGGTAAAACAAGGGGCTGGACCTCAGTGGTCCTGAATGTCTCCACTAGGCTGGGAAGCGCCTTCTTGCCAGTTTCAGTCTGAAGATGCTAGAGAAGTTTGCTGTTGGCCACTGCCCTCTATTGAAATAATATTGTCATTTTGGAATAGAGAAGTCAGACTTGCCATACAATTGCTCTTGAACCTCAGCTCGCTGGGAAAAGGCTGACCTCTGTGTGAGCACTCAGAGAAAATGTTGCCGTCTAAAGGAATTCCTGTAATCATAATAGCGAATACGTGGCATTTTCTTATGTCCATTCTAAGCATTTGACATATGTTATTTTGAAAAAGAGAATCAATCCTCAACACAAACACAGCTCATCACACCGCAAACACAGGAGGCAGGTACTATTATTACCGACGTTATACCGATGAGGGAACTGAGGCACAGGGAGGGAAGTGACTTGTCCGAAGTCTCTCAGCCAGGAAGCAGTGAAGCGGGCTCCAGAGTGTGTTGCCCTAACCAGCTCTGCTCTGCCCCCTCTCGAATGCCTCTGATTCCTTTGATCTGATCACGACAATTGCTCTGCAGCCTGTATTGTTGTCCAAAACTCTTTTCCCCATTTAACACACCCTCGAGTCTGGTATGCCCCTCGCCTTCACCGCAACATTCCTTCAAAGGATGGTCCACGCTCAGGCTCTTCCTGGCAGCGAGTCTGCCATCAGTTCTCACTCCCAAATTCCTCAGGAGCCTGGCCTCGAGCTGCTTCTCTGATTTGGGTGCTGTCCCCACAGGCCCTCACTGTACATACGATGCCAAAATCATACATGATTATTGAATCAAGGAAATGGATGTGATAGGTCACTATCCAAAGACATTTCCGGGGGAATTGAGACGTTGACTAGATGTCGTGAAAACCCCATGGTGCTGGAGGAGGATGAATGAATTCCCGACCTCTTCTCTCATCCTCCTTTGCTTACCTTCCCTGTCCGGTCGGGGCTCAGCCAGTTGCTTCAGTCTCCCATGTACTTTCCACTTTTGTCCACCAGGGGGAAGTCTTCTCCCCTGAAAGCCTTGATTCTCTTCTCTCTTCACAGGTCAGGTACACAGCTCTAGCTGTCTAGCACAGGAAATGTGGCTGATCCGAATTGAGAGGTGCTTAAGTACAAATTGCCCACCAGATATTGAGGATTTAGTTCAAAAAAGAAAAATGTAAAATGTCTTGTTAGTAAATTGATTACATGTTGAAATAATACTATTTTGGACATAGATTAAACAAATGATACTGTTACAATTAAGTTTACCTATTTATTTTTACATTGTTAAATGTGACTACTAAAAAACTTTAAATGGCATATGTGACTCACTTTATATTTCTATGGGACAGCACTGGCTTAGGGACTCCCTCCCAACGGCAAACCCTAAAGTAGGTCTGCAGAACCCCAGGGCTCCAAGGAACTCAGTTTGAAAACCATTCACTTGATTTTACTCATGGAGAAACTGAGGCCCACATTGGCCAACAACTTTTCCAAGGTTATCCAAGTGATAGGATCTCAAGTTCAGATTAGAACCCAGGTGTCCTATACCCTATTTGTCTTCCTCCTCTAATTATGGAGGTCCTTGAATGCCACACAAAACACAGGCACAAGACCCTCTGCTGGGCCTTTAAGGTCCTTTATCAAGAAATGTCACCACCTCAGGTCTCTCCCTCTTCCCTCCCACAGGTCTCCTGCATGGCCAAGGGGCTGCTCTCTGCCTCATCCTCTGCCCACCCCATGGACATTTTTCTGCTTCCTGTTGGGAATGCCCGCCCACTTCTTTCCAGCACTCTCTGGCTGCTCCCTCCACAGTACCGACAGCCTGACTAGAGACCTGAAGACCAGCAATGACTACTTAGCCCTTCTCACCCTTTCATCTTAAACTACCCTCTTGACTTGCCCAATCCCAGTCCTACCCAGGGGGCCATAGTAGCTCTTGCTGGAATAAGTCCAATGCAGCTGGAAGAACGAGAAAATAGAGCCTGCTAGACTTGTCGCTTGCTGACCCCATGGCCACCATGCTCTATCACCATGGAGAGCACACACAGCCCACAGGTCCTGCCTGCGGAGGGGTGACTGGCAATCACATGGTCAGTGAGTCACATGGGAACTGAAAGTGCCCCGTGGTGGAGTGACTTCTCAAAAGGTGATGCGTGAATCAGTTGTGGGGAAGCTCAGGGGCAGGGTCAGACCCTGAGTCGCAGTCAGCAATCTTAAGAACAAGCCCCCACACCACAGCCCGTCTCCACCACAGCCCAGTAGAATCGAAGCATCGTGGGTCAGCAGTGGTTTCAGGTGTGGTGGGGGTGGAGGCCCAGAACACGTGTGAGGCTGTGTGTGCCGGGGTCTGCCTAGGCAAGGAGTCCCTGTTGCTGGCTTGATACTCCTTGTCTTGGGGGCCCCAGGAAAGTGGGAGCAGGAGGTCTCAGCCACCCTCCCTAGCCCTGGATTCCTGGTCGAGGAGCCATGTGGGTCTAGGCCCTGAGCATGGTCAGGGTTGCTTGGGCAGTCACTGCACGAAGGCTGCAACCTCATCTCTCCCTCTTCTGGGATCAAATTAGAGAACCGCTGAGTTGTGGGGTTGTAAGAGAACGCATGCTGTGTGGATCAGCTGCACAAGATGAAGCCTCTTTTCCCGGTTCTGCCAAGGGTGTAGCTGTGTGACTTTAGGCTAGTCACTGTACATCTCTGAGGCTCAGTTTCTTATCTGTATACGGGATGCATTAATTATCTATCACTCTTTAAAAATTCCTTCAACACTTAGTGGCTTAAATAACAATTTATTATCTCACACAGTTTCTGTGGGTCAGGAATTTGGGAGCAACTCAGCTGGGTGCTTTGGCTCATGGTCTTTCATGGGATGAGGTCAAGATGTCAGCTAGGGCTGCAGTCGTCTGAAGGCTTTACTGGGGCTGGAGGAGCTGCTTCTAAGACAGCTCACGTGTGTGGCTGCTGGCAGGAGCCCTCTGTTCCTTGCCACATGAGTTTCTCCATGAGGCTGCTTGAGTGTCCTCCTGACATGGCAGCTGGCTTCCCCCAGAGTGAGCAATCTAAGAGAGCAAGACAGTAGCCACACTATTTTTTATGACCTAGACTCTGAAGTCAAGTTCTGTCATTTCTGTACTATCCTATTTGTTACACAAGTCAACCCTATTCCAAGATGCGAATACCAGGAGGTACAAGCCATTGGGGGCCACACAACAGTGTTAATCCTATCTGCCCTGCCCATCGCGCAGGAACATTGTGAGGTTTTGTTTGCTTACCCACTGCAAGGAAAACCATTAACCAGAGGATGCTAAGAATGAAGGCAGCAGCTGCTGAAAACAGCTGTAAAAGGGCCTACTGGGGCTGAACTTTGACACCAGCAGAGGAAGCTCCACAAAGAGCGTGAGGAGAGCCAACTGGGAAACTTTGCAGCCCAGAGGCCTCCAGCCCTCTTTGCTATGCGCATATGAAGGTCCAATGTACAGACAATCGGGAAAGTGCCTGGCAAAATTCCCATTACATATGGGTGCTCACTGAAGGGAGGTTTTGCTCATCCATTACTGTTCTCTCTAAGGAAAACAGGTGTGTCACAGGATCTGGAATTCCAGGAAGGGGGCTGAGACAAGACGGCAGTTGAATTGTGCCCTAGCCCTTAGTTCTGACCTTCAAATGAGTTAGTCTGCTCTTCACAAACTCCAAAGGGCTGCATAAATGTGAAGGCCTATTGTCATTACTTCCTGGTAAGACTCCCCTAGATCATTCCTCGAAGAATCTCTCCACCATATTCCTTAAATAGCTACAAACTGGAATTTAGATATCTTCAGGGTTTTGCAAATATCAGAAACAGCTTCTCAAAGTTGACTCTCAATCTTTCATTTATGCCGACTCCTCTAAAAGAATATTCTGGTTACCACTGCCGCATAATAAATGACTCCAAAACATGGGGATATAGGACAGCAACGACTTCATTTTGTTCATGATTTTCTGGGTTAGGAGTTCTGGAAAGGCTCGGCTGGACCGTACACCTGCGGGATTTTTCATGTGGTTGCAATATGATGTTGGCTAAAGGTTCAAGCATCTGAAAGTCAGCCTGGGCTGTATGTTCCAGATGGTGCATGCTCGTGACTGGCAGCTGGTGCTGGCTGTGGGCTGGAAGCTCAGCTGTGTTGTGCTCACGAATGGCTACACATGGCCTCTGCAGCACGACAGTCTCAGAGTATTTCTTATATGGTGCTGGATTCTCCTGCAGCTAGTGTTCTGAGAACCAGTTGGAATCTGCATGGCCTTTAGGAAAGGTTGTCAGTGTCATTTCTTCCATAGTTTGTTAGTTATAAGCTACCATGGCCTGCTGGGTACAAGCAAGGTTATCATCAGGCTGGCACAGATTCCCAGGATGAGAATAAGACTCCATTTCCTGATGGCAGAGTGGCAAGTTCTCACTGTAGATGGGCATCTGGGATGGGAGAAGTTGCTGAGGCCATCTTCAGAAAGTATAATCTTCCACAAAGGACTAGAATCGTTTCCCATACTTGAAGGCTTGTATAGAGTAATCCATAAACATCTCATTTTATAGAGTCAAAAACTATTTAGAGTTGGATAGAATCTTAAAGATTCTCTAATCACTTTAAGATGAAAAAATGTGAGGCCTCAAGAGCTGACATGTCTTGCCCCAGGTCACGCAACAGTGGCACAACAACGCTGAGAATTCAAGTCTGCTGCCACCTGTGCTCCATCTTGCCCTTGGTGACCTCTGGCAGTGGCTTTCCTGGCGTCATTCCCCCTTGCTTCTTCCTGACAGAGGATGATTTTGTTCAGGTTTCTACCCTGCCCACATGGCTTATATGTCCCAAAGGGAGCTGACCTGTGGAGTTTCTTTGTTCATACTCAAGGTCAGCATAGCAGGAGCCATTTTGCTACCAGCCTCCAGATGAAGCCACCATCCTGAGAGAGGCTGAGCCAAGACAGTCACTGGCAAATGGACTTGGAACTGTTGGATTAGGTCGGCCATAGGCCTGCTCGGCTGAACTTCCCATTTTGGGAGTCAATGATCTCCTTATTGTTTAAGTCACTTTTGGTTCAGTTTCCAATTACTTGTAGCCAAACGCATCCCAATTAAAATACTCCCATTTCTGGGATTAATCCTGAACAAGCATTTAGATTTAGCTCAACACTCCAGCCTAAGCTTCAAGTATGGCCAGTATGCCCTTGACCTGAACTTGGTTTCTGATAACTGGGATTTTCTCTCACTCTCTGTACCCAATCTCTACCCAACGGTGACTCAGTCTCCCCAGAACCCACTCTTATTACTCCTGTGATTTCAGTTCCTATCAGGGCTGGAGTCCTCTCCTCTTCCAATATTTCACTCGTGGCTACAGTCCTATAACCCACTGTGGCCCCAGATGCCTTCCCACCTGTCGCCCATCTTCCTGGATTTGTGAAGATCACTGCTCTTGGGGTCCTCCTTGTTGAGTTCTGAGTTCTCTTTATTGTATTTCTCCCTTACTCATTGGGGAATGATGTCGCATGGGGATTTTGAAAGCAAAACACATAGCCCCTGCCTCCAATATATTTTTGAATAAAGTAACAGGTGTGTATAAACAAATGTACATAAAATCCTTTTATATCATTTCTCACTAAGACATGTTCCTCTTTGCTTGAGGACTCTGTGTTCATCCTCACCACCTCTTTGTGGCCCCAAAGATCCCCTGGCACTTGAAAGTATCGCCTGCTTGCTGATAAATCTCTGTATTTTGGGCAGAATTCATTCTGAGACTTATCCTTATGGTAACCTGAAGTGTGTTACAGGGGAGCAGGTGACTTTCAACTTCTTAACTAAAGGCAGCTGTTGGTATTAACCAAAAGCAACCGCATGGTATCTGTGACTCGGTTGGCTTAGGTCAGTTCCTGTACCTGGGAGTAGGAAGTGCACATACATTGATGAGCAGTGGGGACTTTGCTAAAGCTTTCAGAGGGGACACCCAGGGACGGTTAACCTCACATGTGTCCAGCAATCCCTCGAAATCTTCCTCTGGGCTGCGGTACCCCTTCTCCTTTTCTTCTCTGGCCTTTGGCCCACATCACCCACCCCTCCTCCTCCTCCGCCTTCCTCCTCTGTTCTCCAGAAAAGCTCCTTCCTTCTGCAAGAAATCTGGGAGCAGCTCAAGGTCCAGGCTGGGGGCTCCCTTCTTACCCTTTGAAAAGTGGACTTCTCAAAGATTCTTTCTCCTCAAAGAAATTTTCACGCCAGCAGCTACAAAAATGTTTTCTCTATAGTCTTTGCAATTGCCTTGAAAATACTGATCAATGGAAAGAAGGAGTGATGATTCAAGGTTCTTGATAAAGAGCGAGGCAACTCGAGTTCTAATCTCTCTGCATTTCCTTGCAGGGGTTCCGGGGTGTCACTGGGACAGATGGAAGGCTGTCAGGCTTGGCTTGGTTCCCAGTCTCTGCAGCCTTCTTCCTTCCGCAGCCAACATCACCTGCAAGCTTCCTTCTGCCACGTCTCTAAGGAGGCTGCAGCCCAGACCCCGAGGCTCACATCCATGCAGGCCTCTTGTGTGCTTTGGCTCCAATCATCCTCCAGCTCTGGCTACTCCGCCTTTGCCTCATTTCTTGGGTCTTCTCTCTCTCCCTCATGGGCACCTGCTCATTCTCCAGTCTCACTATGAATGAGCCCTGCTTTGTACCTGATACCCTTCCCCCATCTCTTTGAGGGGGTTGGATTCCTGCCGCAGACTCCACCCCAGTGGCTGTGACCCTGAGACCTGATGGATGACAGATCTTTCTGATGAAAAGTGATGGTCCCCTGGGCTTGGAAGGGCACCTCCTACTTCCCAATTTGATCACATACAACCATGAGGTTCCTTTTGACAAACAGCAGCAGCTGCCATTAGTTATAGGAGTCAAGGGCCAGCTCCTCCTTGTAGCCTCACTCCAGGGTACCAGATAAGCAAGTCTCAGACGAATTCTTCCCCCAAACAGACATTTATTAGCCAGTAGGCACAAATCAGTCACATCACTTCCTGTGAGCTTGATAAAATGCAACCCTCTGCTTTTTAGGGCGCTCTGACAAGATCTTGCATGAAAGAAAGTTTCACTTGAAGCAAATGTGACAATGTTCTATTGTTTGACTAGGACTGGCGAACTACCTAGTTGCACGGAGGCTGGCCCACGTTCTCTGGAATCAGCAGCTGGACACACAGGCCGTGGGCGACATTCCTAAGAGGGTAGGAGGAAAGGCTTACTAGGTTCTGATATCCTGTTCATATGTCTGCGGAATTTCCCTGAACGTCACCAATGAGAGCCCACTACACACAAGCTAATTATCGAAACTTCTGATATTGATAGAGCTAAAGATAGCTGCTGCACTTGTGGAAGCCCCTCTGGGGTCCAGCCTTCTGATTAAGCTCTAATTACCACCCTTAGAATTGCATGAATTAGGGCGACTGGCCTCCTCTATGGTATAAAGTAAAAAGACGGACTCATATTTAGATAGTCCTTTCCATGCTGGAGTATTCTGAAGTAAACCGCAGGTGTCGTAGTCCCAGGGCACCTAGCCTCTATATGAACAGTAATAAACAGCATTTCTTTGGCTTACAGGATGTTATCCCTGGTTTTCACCACCTTGCTTGTTTAGAGGACTAAACAAGTCCTCTGAATTTTTTCTAGGCTCCCCCAGTTGTCTCACTTGGACTGACCGACAGTTCCACTAGCTACAGCCTAGCACAGCCCCCACTTCATCCCTTTCTGCTTCCAGCTCTCTTGGCAACAGGTATTTGCAACAAGAGCCCTCCTCACTTTGGGGGCCAGCCTCTTCTTCCCCACTCTACCATTCACGTGGCTGTGGGGATGAGCATGTGACCCGCCTAGACCAATCACAGTAGCCTCATCCTTTTGGCCAAAATGATTGGCCAGGAATGGGCAAGTGGCCTGCAACGCCAATCAGAAGACTTCTGGGAGATGTTTTCAACGCCGAGTTGGTGAGGATGCTCTCTCTCCTTGCTGGTATTCAGGCCCACAGCTGCCTACAGGCCTGGCTTGGCCTTATGGGGACGGCTGAATTGCAAGAATGAATCCAATATGCAGAGAGAATCAGGGACAAACATTGTTATGGATTGAATGTTTGTGCCCCCCCATTCATATGTTGGAGTCCTAATCTCCAGTGTGGTGGTATTAGGAGGTGGGGCCTTTGGGAGGTGATTCATGTGTGTGAGGTCATGAGGGTGGAGGCTCCATGATGAAATTAGTGCCCTTATAGGAAGAAGACGAGACACCAGAGCAAGCTTTCTCTCTCTGCGCCGTACTGCACAAAAAAGAGACCATGTGAGGACACAGCGAGAAGGTGGTTGTCTGCAAGCCAGGAAGTGGGCCCTCACCAAGAACCAACCTGCCCGTGCCTTGATCTTAGACTTCCCAGCCTCCAGAGCTGTAAGAAATAAATGTCTGATGTTTAAGCCACCTTGTCTACGGTATTTTGTTATAGAGCCAGAACTGACTAAGACATAGGAAGAAAGAGAGAGGAAGTCCTGACAACATTTGAATCTCTAAATCCACTGGTCCTGGGTCCAGCTGTACCTCTGCACTCTGTGCGGTTGGGTTATACAGCCCACAGATTCCCTTTTTAGCTCAGGCTGGTTTGAGTAAAGTTTCTGATTAATTTGTCCACCATCAGCAGTTGCTTTACAGGAGCAAACTTTCACTCCTTGCTGAAGCGCTGTGCTGCTGGGGCCTCTGGTGCTTGCTGCTAAGGACCGCAGTCACCCATCCTGTTCTCCTGATGCTGCCTAGCATGTCTGAATCCTAACCTGAGGAGCGTCTAGGCCGAAATGGAGACCCTCAGTATTCCAGCGCAGTCGGCTTTGTGGCCAGAGTGTCTGGAGGATGCCCACTCTTGGGCTTAGCAGATGTCCACACTGCCAGGCTTGCCCACAACTGGCTCATGCATTTTGTTGATCAGTTAAAGCTTGTTAAGTGACTTTGATTTCTTATTCTCAAAGGTTATATTTCTAGCCAAGATATCACAGTAGCCATATCCTGAGGCTAATCCTATGCCCTCAGTGCTAGCCATGTCCCAAGTCCTGGCCCCACTATCCTTTCCTCCCCATGCCAGGCCGCCCCACTGTGTGCACTGTGGCTAGCTGGACTGTGATCTCCAAGAGAGGCCTCACACATATGGAGCTTCAAGGAGGCCTGTGTGTCTGGTGCTC
This sequence comes from Equus caballus, assembly GCF_041296265.1. NCBI lineage: Eukaryota > Metazoa > Chordata > Mammalia > Perissodactyla > Equidae > Equus > Equus caballus. The sequence goes on along the minus strand of NC_091699.1, from coordinate 52,012,548 downwards.
TCTCCCCATTTAAACGCTCCAGCTTCACATCTCATCTATTGATGTATCGTATGGTTGACTCACCCTGAGAGTGTGGTCTCAGCAAACAGGACCCTTGAGATCTCTATCTGCACTTTCCACAGAGGAAGCCAGATAGCAGTGCGTATCGATGGTTTGCTTCCGTCTCACTAACCAAGAGGCTGAAAGCAACAGATTCTAATGCATCTTTTCTTCTTTGATTGATTAGGGCCAGGGGGCCTGAGGACAGACGATGAAGCACATAGGGTTTAGTTTTCTTGTCTGTAGAATGGAACCACTATTAAATTGCTTGGACCGCACCTCCAACAGGTCTGAATGTCCTGGGTGTGCAGCAAAGACTTCCGAGTGCCTCAGGCCCTTCAAGAACAGAGGCTTTCTGAAGACAGGACACCCATCTGTGAGAGCAGGAGCAGGAGTGGTGTTTGGAGTCACAGGCAGTTTGGGGCCTATCCACGCTCTCTGCTTCTCCCATGGGCTTCATGGCTGTGATTCTTTCTGTGCATCAACCCCCATCTCCTCTCATTCTCAACAAGACAACCATCTCTGGTTTCCCCAGCCCCAGATTCCAGAGGGAGCTGGTCTGACCAGTAGACACTAGAGACTTCCCCTAATATTCATTCTCTCTCAAAATAATATAAGCCTGGATTTTTAGCCAGGCACACAGCTGCCCAGAATAGGACTAACGTTTCCCAGCCTTCCTTGCACCTGACAGTGGCCATCTGCTCACGTTTTGGCCAATGAGTTATGAGTGAAAGTTATCTGTGTGACTTCCAGGTTGTGCTTTTAAAGGTGAGCAGCTGGTCCTCCTGGGTCCTTTCTCCTTTCCCATTTACTGGAATGTGGATATGCTGTGTGCCATCTTGGACAGCACAGATGAGGACAATATTGCAGTTGGCAGAGCAACAAGATAGAAAGAGCCCGGGCCTGTGATACCTTTGCAGAACAGAGCTGCCATACTAAGCTTAGACTTTCACATGAGAAAAAAGTAAGCATCTATTTGTTTTAGCCATGTTATTGAGGTTTGATCATGGAAGCTGAACCACTGCTACATTTAGGAAACCATTATTACCTTCAAACTAGCTGTCTCAACTAGAAAGCCTATGGTTGGGCTCCTTTGGGTCGATGCCCAGTCTTGACCCAATCAGTTTAGCACTGCTTCTCTGAGTAGGGGGCCGTGTGAAGGGCAGTTTCAGCCAAGAAGTCTTCTACAATGCAGGGCAGGCATCAAAACAAGAAACTTGCTGCATTAACCATATATCACGAGATGTCACAAATCATTTTTACTAGATGAACAGAAAAGGATGTATCTGTGCTTATCTGAAAACCTGTAGAGTTCCTAGATGGCAAGCGGGATGAAAAACCATCAGGTTGGATATCTAGAAATGCAGGCCCAAGGGCACCAGGAGCTGGGGACATCAGCAACTGGAGTTTGTGCCATCATTAATCTGCCTCAGTGGCAGCCACATGTCTGCCTCTTTCTTACTGCTATTAACAAGTAAATGTTCGCCGTAACTTTAAGTCAAATTTCGCACTGAGGGACCCTGATTGGTTTAGTTAATGCCACCACCTTGGTTTCATCAGTTTCCTTTGCATTGGGCCATGTCATAAGCCACTCGCAGTCTATGGTAGCATGTCCACTCCTGTTCTCCTCGGTGGTCACTCCTGCCCAAAAGTCTTCCTGGAACTGCTCTCCCTAGGTTGAGGGGGGGGCTGTAGGCCAGGCAGTTTCAATTAAAGTGGACATTCGGCATAGAAGAAAAGTACTTAAAAGCATCAAGGAACTGGGAGCAGCCACTACTGGTGATTCTGGCAGGTTTTAACACTGAGGAGGTTCTATTCAAAGCAAGAGAAGGGACCCAGGAGTGGGTGAGCCCAGGTGCCAGTGGCATGAGTCAAAAGTGAGGTCCCAGGCTTCAGCTGGAGCACGCATAGGCAGCACCCCATCTCTGAGAGGGGAGGGGGCTGGGAAGAGTCCAGCTAGAACATTGCAGAGAGGACTTCTGTTCCAGAAGGACCAACAGAGGCTGTCAGGCCCAGAGGAAAAGGCGCACCTCTTGGAGTAAAAGGCAGCTCTTAAGTCTCAGAAGCAAGACCGAAGCCAGTTTTCAAAAGTGGGGCACAGGGTCTGTCCATGGTCTTTCTACTTTTCTGCCTGGTTCTGGCAGAAGGTTCCAGACCACTCTGCTCGAGTCATCCTCCCTCTCGTCCTCTGTCAGTGTCTTTTCATTTATTCTCACTCTGGCTCCTAACCATGGCTCAGAGGTCACCCAGACAGTGCACAGTGGAGTCTAGCTTCTTCCTCAGAATAACCACTGGAGAAGAGCAGCTGCCGAGGTCATGCTCCTCTGTCTTACGGTTTCAAAATGGTGAGCAGGATGGAGAGAGGAGCAGGGACCCTAACTGCCCACCAGTCACCCATTCTCCCCTCCCTTCTTAGGAAAAGAAACACAATTTTTAGCCTCTCTGCAGCTTGGGGGTGAGTAAGAGACAAAGCAGAATGTATGGGCCTGCAAGAAAAATCTTTCAGAGGAGTTGGCTCGGCTGGTAGAAACACTATTTTTTCCCTCTCCCGCTTCCTCTTGCTGCTGGCTTGGAGAGCAGATGGGTGGCCTGGATCTCTAGGATCTGTCTTGGATAGCAAGGAAATCTTAAGGATGGAAGCCACGTGCTGAAGATGGAGGAGCAGAAAGATCAGAACTGGAGTTTCTGATGCTTCTAGGGATCCCATATAGCCCAGAGGGTCATCCCCAGGTTTTCTGTGCCTAAGTGAGCAATAAACCTTTGTCTTATTGAAGCCCTCACTCTTCACTGTGCTTTGTGGACCAGCAACATGGACATCCATCAGGAGCTTGTTAGAAATGCTGAGCCTCAGGGCCTGCCTCAGACCTTCTGAATCAGAATCTGCGTTTTAACAAGATCCACGGGTGTTTCATGTGCACATAATGGTTTGAGAAACATTGGTTTAAGTCATTATTATTATTATAGTGTTTCCTGTTATTTGCAGCTGAACCTAATTCTTGCTGATAGAGAAGATGATTCCCATGTGGAGTCACCAAGAAACTGAGACCATGGAATGGACTGTTGAGATGCTCGCGAATGGGCTGTCCCACTTCTCGCTTCCCTGCATCCAGGAAAAGCACGCATGACTTTCCAGAAAACCCTCATGTCCCAAGTCATACCTTGAGGGACTTGGGGAGCCTCAACCAGAGTTGTCCTGGGGTCCAGGTTCTTGAAAAGCAAGGTTCCTGCCAGCTGCAATTGCCTCCCCCTCAACCCCCTCTGTCTCCAGACCCGAGTGTCAGAGGCTAGATGATGGTGTTCAGCCCAGAGGAGGTGAGGGGGGCTACAGTCATTCTGAAACTTTGAGGCATCATAAAATAGATCATCCTTCCCAGAAGCTTTGGCCTTCTCATTTTAAACACAGGCGTTTCTAGGCTTTGTTTCTGGGGCTGGCTGTCACACTCAGCCCCTCTGTGACTCAGACTCGGTTGCTAGGAGAGTCACACCCTCTGGCACGAAACTCTTGGAAGTGTCCCTCTTAGCACATCTATATCTACCCAGATGGTGGGTGAGGGGTGAGAAAGAAGCTCCTAAGGATGTCTCCTAAGGATGACATTCTAGAAAATGGTCCTTGACATGTTGCCAATGGATGCAATTGTTCAAGTGAACCTCTTGAAAACACTCAGCGCTAGCCAGGCAACTGGAAGCAATGCTGGAGAACATGAGTCTGGGATTCAGGGAGACCTGGTTTCAAGCCTGGTTCCACCCTTTACTGCCTCTGACCTTAGAAGTTTCTAACTTCTCTAAGCCTTCTCTCCGAGCTTCTGGTAGCCTTTTAACAAATCCCAGTTCTGCTGAAGTTCACCTGGGTTTCCTCATCTGCACACAGGATTAATACAATGATAACAATATTTTCCTTGGAGGGTTGTTGTGGGCTCAGGCGCTTGACCTTGTGCACAGACAAATCCTCAGTTTTTGATGTGGGTAAGTGCGTGGACGTCACAGGTCTTGTACACCAGCGCCTCTCAAACTTTAATGCCCAAGTGTGTCACCTGGAGATTTTGGTAAAAGGCAGTTTCTGACTTGGCAGGTCTGGCTTTGGACCTAAGACTCCGTGTATCCGAAAGCTGCCTGGTGCTGTGCTGCTCCAGGGACCACACTTCCTACCACAAGATTGTAGCCTTTCTACTAACGACTTGTGGGCATTCCTTGGGTACTGCCCCTTGGCTGTTCAAAACCTGACCCTGCAATTTCAGACAGTATAATTATAACAAGCGAATGAATTGTCATTTGTTACCACATTGTTTCTGTTTTCTGTTTTGTTAACAGCCTACTACACGAAGAACTTCATTTTGGATAAAACGCCCGTATCCTGGCTGCTTCATCCTGCAGGCGGCAGGATTTGGTTCCCTGTGGTTCCAGATGGTGCCGGATTTCCCCATGTTGAGAGCATAGCTCTCAGTTTGATGTGGCAGTGTTTGCTGTGGTTATGTCTTTCAACACACTTCCTGCTTTTCTTACAAAACAGAGACTGCTCATCCCTCTCTTGGAGGCCACAGCCCAAACGCTTACAGGTTTATTAGAGGGCCAACTTGAGCAGGCCTTGGGCACGTGTTCGGCCCCTCAGTGTGTGGCCTTTTTCTCTGCGAACATCAGGGTTAATCTATTGTGGACTTTACTTTCTGTTGGAGTGAACGATTGCAATTCTGTGAAGGGAACATGAGGTTTGCAGCAACTCACAGCTTCAGCTTTCAAGTGGAAATCTTGTTTGGCTCCCCCAGCAACAAGAGAAGATAGAATCCAGCCATTTTTGTAGTCAAGATTGCCTGGGTCACGTGATCTCAATGGCAATGATCACAGTTGCTAGAAATTCAGAGATTCCTAAGCTACAGGAGCTGAAAAGGGCCGGAGAACTTCTAAAGGCAACTCCTCTATGTTTCAGAGGTGGAAGCAGAAGTCCAGAGAGGTTAAAGGACTGGCCCAAGGTCACACAACTAGCCTGATCTTCATGGTCATTGTGGAATCATTCCAAAAATATTTTGGATGCATTTCTTTGCTTAGTCATCCCCATTTCCTACAACTTCTAACCACCATATGATAAAAATAATGTATTAACCATTTATTTTTTTAGTGAATTTTGGCCTTATGGAAATAACAAAAGCCACGTTACAGTATAATTGGAAAATAGAGGGGAAAAAATCGCCCACACAATATTTGACCTGATGTCTATTTAACTATTACTGTAAAATCCTTTGGTATTTTTCTTATTTTGCTTTTTAATTATTAAAATATAGTTGCCTGGAGATAAAAATTTAAACAGTCTAGAAAGCCGTAAAAAGGAAGTCTTCTTCTCCACTCTTTTCCTAGTTTTCCTCCTAACAGGCATCTTCTTTTGATTGTTTCTCTTTCTTCTGGTAGCTACCTTGGTTGATATTGCTAGGTAGCACACTACACCTGTGTCTTCATTCAGCCGCTTTAAGCACTATCCGTAGCCTTTTAGCTACGACAGGTGAGTAACTCACTTATCCACCGTCTTCTCCCACCTCCAAATCACTGATAGTTTTTATATCTTCCAATGGTTAACTTTATGATTTTGCATGATATTCAATCTCTGCTTATGGAGTTGTGGGTAGTAATTGTTGATTCCCTACGATGTAAGATAGGAAATTAATACCCCTTTACTTCCCTCCACTTCTCTCTCTCTCTTCTACTCTCCGCCCTCTCTCAACTACACCACTTGTTTTACATTGTTGAGGGTTATAGGGCAGGCATTCTATTTAGTAAATTTGTCCTACGTGCTTTGTCAGAAAGTTAATTCTGATAATTGAAAGCCAATGAACAAACAGTATTTAAAGTACAAAGATGATGTAAATATTTTTCCCTACAGAAGCAGGTATTCTGCTGAGATTTGTAGAGAGGAACGTTCCAATGCCAAGGTCAAGTGGATCTTCTTTTCTTAGACTCCATCAGCTACACAAAATCATAATACTTTTTGGTTGGTTTTACATTTGGGCCACGATATATATATAGATTTTTTTTTTTCACAACTTACTGTTTTCTGGAATTTTTAGTTGATTGATAATAGAAGCATATACCTTCTTTATAATATTACAAATACCTTCCAGATCTTTAATTATATCATTTATTGAGTGCTCCAAAATATACTGACTTTTGGCTAAGCCAACTGCACATCTGGACTAGAATTTCTTTAATTGTAATTCTAAACTAGTTTAATTTTTTCATGTCTCACATCTTCCTCTTTCTTGGGTGGTATATCATCAAGTAATTTTATTTCCACAAAGAATGTATGAGTCAGTTCTCTGAGTTCTTGCATGTCTGAACAAGCCTTTATTTCTCCTCCACTCTGGATAGATAGTTTGGCAAGATGTCAGATTTTAGGTACAGAATTATTTCTTAAACCTGGAAGGTAATTGCTCCATTGTCTTCAAGCAGCAGGTATTGCTGTTGAGAAGAATGAAGCCAATCTCGTTTTTATTCTTTTGCTGGTCATCCTGTCTCTCTTCGTACTTAGGACCTCCTTTTATTATCAGCATTCTGAAATTCCATGAGGTTGTTTCTGTGGATCGTTCTTTGTTCATTGCGCTGGGTACTTGGGGTCTTTCAATCTAAAATTTTTGTCTTTCTTTAACTCTGAGAGATTTTCTTCAGTTATTTCTTTGATAATTTCCTTCTCCCTCCTCTCCAGCTTAAAGTGAAGCCTAAGGTCAATGCTCCCCTTCCACACCCAGAGAGGTGTCAGACAGCCCTCTCTCAGAGAAGAGGAAGCTCTCCCCAGTGACTTCAGTGAAGCCACCCAGCCTGGCACGCTTGCACAGGAACAGGCTGCCCCAAATCACCATTCACACACGAAAATAACAGAAGGACCAGGAGCAGTAAACAGAACAAACCAACCTGGAGGAGGAGGAGCTCAGTAAAGGGGAAAGAACTAAACAGAAACCCTAAACTCTAATTGTCTTCATGAAGAATCAAGATGATACACCCCTAAAACGAAAACAGTCTCTGATTAGAAAAGAGCAGTTGGAAACTAAGAGTTTGTTTGATGTTTATTAGATTTGTGGGGGAGGGAGAATTTCAGATCTTCTTCAACTCCCACATCTTTCTCTGCCACCTCATATAATTAAAATTGAAAAGCATAGACAACTCTCATTTATTTCCCACTTTCGATGAAAAATACCCTGTGCGTTTTGGCTTCATTTCGTTTGGTTCTGTTTGTTTTTAATGGTTGTTTGCAGAAATGTGTTAGCCTGAACGGGCTCTTGACTTGTCCTAGAGTAGTAGCAGTGGATGAGCAGATACTAACAGCTTTCTCTTGCCTGTGATCGGACCTGGTGGGTCCGCCTGGAGAGTCTGCCTCTGCCTCAGGCTGGTCCTTGCTCTGGGTCTGAAAGATGACATAGACCATTTGCAGTCCAGGGCAGGAAGTGATGAAATGGAGTGACATCAGTCTGGCTGCCCAGGGACCTGGGTTCTAATCCTATTTCACCTACTTACCAATTGTGCAACCTGGGGCAGGTCATGGCCTCAGTCTCCTGATCTCTAAAATAAGTGGGTTGGCCCTGATGTTCACTAGATTCCTTTCAGGTTCTAAACCTTCATGAGTCCTTATCAAGGAGGAGGGTAGGAGAGTAGGAAGGGTGTGAAGGGAAGAATTTGAAGGCCTTAATTTGTTTAGCATTGTTCCACTAATAATGGAAATAACAATTATCACTGATGAGAACCATTTATGTTTCTGGGCCAGAAACAATTTCTACTCTTTGAGTCACTGTCACCAAAGGAATAATTTTGCCTGGAATATGGATTGGGAGCTCAAACTAGAAGGATGGAGAAGGGAGACCCAGATTACAGGATGCTGTTGTGATTTTTTTCTAGAAATACAAACTATTATTAAATAAGTTAATAAAGTGTGTTCTCATTACCTATTCTTGTATAACAAACCACCCCAAACAGTGGCTTAAAGCAAAACCAGTCTGGAGTTGACTGGGCTCAGCAAGGCAGTTCTCACTTTGTCTGTCGTGCGGTTGTAGAAAGACAGTGGCTGGGGCTAGCGGCATCCTCAAGGGTTCTTCACTCACATGTCTAGAGCCTGAGTTGGGAAGACTTAAACATCTGGGAATTCAATCTAATTTTCTATCTATCTATCTATCCACTCATCTATCTATCCATCTATCTACCGTCTATCTATCTATGTAGTGTCTCCATGTGGTCTCTCCCCAAAGTGGTTTCAGAGAGCCAGACATCTTATATGGCAGCTGGAGCCTTAGAGTAAGTGTCCTAAAGAGACACTGGCAGAAGCTGCATGACCTTTTCTGATCTGACTTCAGAAGTCACATAGCATCACTCCTACCGCATTCTATGCATGAAGGCAGCCACAAGAGCCTGCCCAGGTTCAAGAGGAGAGGACACAGGGGGCTGGCCCTGTGGCTGAGTGGTTAAGTTTGCATGTTCCGCTTCGGCGGCCCAGGGTTTCACTGGTTTGGATCCTGGGTGCGGACATGGCACCGCTCATCAGGTCATGTTGAGGCGATGTCCCACATAGCACAACCAGAGGCACACACAACTAGCATATACAACTATGTACCGGGGGGCTTTGGGGAGAAGAAGGAAAAAAAAAAAAAGATTGGCAACAGATGTTAGTGCAGGTACCAATTTTTAAAATTAAAAAGATAAAAAAAAAAGAGGAGAGGTCACAGACTCTACTCTTTAATGTGTGGGTTGTCAAAGAATTACAAGAATGTTTCAAAACAGCCATAAGGCGCAAAGATGAATTAATCAGTATCGACTAATATACTATCAATGTTATACATTTACAAAATGAAATCTACAAACTCTAATAGTCATTTATTGCCCATCTCACAAAGTGTCCAGAGGTGTCCACCTCTTGAGGACCAGCCTGGATGTCCCCTAGCCTAAGCAGAGACCTGACATATATGTTGGAATGGACAATTCAGGAGCCAGATGACTTGAGTTCAGCTTCCAGATCTGTCATCCTGAGTCGTGTGACCTTTGGACATGTCACTTTAGCTTATTGAGCCTCATTTTCCCCCGGCAAAATGAAGACTCAACCCTGCCTTACCTATGTTGGAGAGTTGTGGTGAGACTCAAATAAGAACACGCTTTGTAATGCAAAGTAGTCTACAAAGCAAGAGAAAAGTTCCCCACTCCTGTTTCCTGCCTCTTCTGAACAATCACATTATAGGCTAGACCTCTGGGTCTCTTCTGTCTGTTATATGTTGGAACTATTGTCTCTTCTCGGTAGCCCCAGGGTTTTCACTGTGTCAACACTGTTTGTTTACTGGGTTCTTCCTGGTAGGATGGAGAACTTGGCTTTCTTGCCACGTGGTGTGACTAAAGCTGGATGAGACTGACTGTAATCATCTCTGTGTGATCTGTATGTGATCATTTTTCCAGTCCAGAGAGAGGATCTTCCCTGCACCTGACAGTACAAGGCTGGATTCCAGGAGTGAACTGGACAGTGCTTTGGGACCCACTGGGTTTGGGCTGGAGGACCAGCTCATGCAGGGCTGAAGGCATAGTAGCAGAAAGGCTGATGTGAAACTGACAGAGGAGAAATTCTTTAATAACTTCTCAAATCTGAACTTCCAGCAAGACTTGCTTTTATCTCAAAGGGCCCAAATTTGTTTCTTTTCAAAACATTAAAAACATTTAGTCAATTCAATTCACCCCTCATTTCTTGACTGCCTACTCTGGGCAGGGCAGAATAGATAGAAAACGACAGGGACAGTTCACCCTCCCAGAGCTTCCTCTTTAGAAGATCCAGAAACGCCTGTCATACACACGGCCTGTGAGTCCATAAGGGAGGAAGAACACGTAGCTGATTTATTAAACCATCTGAAAGTAGAGGGGCATGGCTACACAGGTTTGAATTTTTCTCTAATCTTTGCCGGCCATGGTCCTGTGTTGACAGGCACTGTCACACACCACTGGTCATTGTTTAAACTGGTTCCATGTTGATAGAAAGCCATTTGTGACAGATATAAAAACCTTAAAATATGCAAATATTGTAATCCAGAAATTCCACTTATCCTCAGGAGAAATCATGGCTGGTCACTGCAGGGAAGCTTCGAGTAACCTAACCCTTAAATGCTCAGCTCCAGGAGACGGTGAGCAAATCAAGAATACTAGCGAGTGCTCGTTGAGTACTTCCATGTGCCAGACACTGTTTTAAGTGCTCTAAATGCACTTATATTCACAACAACCCAGTGAGGGATAGCTCCATTTTACAAATAAGGAAACAGGCTCGGGGAAGTTAAATGATTTGCTCAAAGTCACTGATCCAGGATTTCAGCTCAGGCAGGTCAGCTCCAGAGCCCACACATTTAATCACTATGCTCTACACCTCAAAGAAACTGTGGTCCATAAGTACCAAAATGATGCTCTAGAAGAACACAGGGAAATGTACATAATACGATTAAAGGGACAAGGTGGCTTACAGTGCAATATATTGCCTGGTTCTTTTTTTTTTTTAGGTCCATACAAAATGCACGGGACAAAGAATGGAAAAACGTCCATCAAGATGGGGGGATTACTTGCGATTTTAACTTTCTTCTTTGCGTTTTTCTAGATGTTCTATAACGACTATTTCTTGCTTTTGAAGTCATAAAAAATTTTAGAGTATTGCAGTCATTGAGTTACTCAGTTGACGTGAAGGTGCAAGAAGAAGGCCAGTGCAGGCTCTGGGCTGAGGGATTGGGGAGAGGCGGCAATAGCAGAAGCAGGTGGAGACAAGAGGGAAGCAGGAAGACTTCATGGAAGAGGGGGTGTTTGAACTGGGCCTTGAAATGGTACAAAATTAACAAGGAAAAAAACTGAGGATATGACGGTTTTCTGCTTCTTCTGAACACATCCTCTTTTCTCTAGAATCATAGAGTCATATTCTGCTCTTGGAATCTTTTTTTGAGCCTCTTTGCTGCCAAGTCTGTATCATTTCTCCGAGGGAAGGAGCTTCTGGGATGCAACGGAGTGATTTCCACAATCACTTTGGGGGTTCCCCTGGTCTTCAAGAGAATGTTTCCTCCTGCTCAGGTCACAGCAGTCTCCATGACACCTATGATCTGAGGTAGGAGGATGGGGTACTGTAGGCAACGTCTGTGGTTTACAGAAGCAACTTTGGAAACGTCTGCAATTTTCTATTGCTGGAAATGACTATACTCCATGCAGAGGTGGGATGGTGTAGGTGTCAAAAAGAAGCCCCACCAAGGGGAATCTGAGCCCATAGAAGGAGACTGTCCCTAAGGGCCCGTGGAGTGGCCCTTTCAAGGCTGGACCTGTGACAAGAATTGGTTTCACATCTGGTCAAGCACTTTCTGTTGCACCAGGTTCCCACAAGAGCATCTCAGTGACTCTGGACCCCCACAGAGAACTACAGGCATTGTTCACAGAGATGATACTAAACTGGATCTATCAAGTTTCCTGAAAAAACATTGCCTCTAACTGACCAGAGGCACCCACCGTGCTGCAGGAAAGCTCTTCCCATTTCCTAGGTCTTGAAGAAATTCCCCTTGTGTCAACCATTAGTCATCACCAGCTCCTCAATTGTTTCCTTCTGGAAATTTGTAAGGTAGCTGGCTGTGGAACCTCCCGCAGAATTTGGGGAAGTCTTGGTGCCTTGCCGTGTCTTAGTGCCTTGCCATCACCCGTGTAAAGGTAAATTTAAAAACTGAGCTTTCCTGACGGCCAAAAGGGGACAAGATCCTCCTCCTCCCCCACCCCTTCATAGAACATTTCTGCGGGAAACCTAGTATTTGTGCACCCTGCCTCTGCTCCTTTGACGCCTAGGTAAGTATTTGTAAAGGCTAGGTAAACCTCTTGCCTAAACCTATCAAAACTATGAGAGTTTGGCCTGGGCCCTGTGCTCTGAGCTGTAACTGCCTGCTTGCTGTAGAGACAAAGGCAATTCAGATGAAGGCAGTGAGCTAGCGCAGCTGGCTCCCCAGTTGGCAGGTGAACTTGGGTGAAGTGTGAAAGAAGCCGTGGAAAATGCTGGGCCAGGTCCTCCTTGGGAAGACAAGTTACTGTCAGTCTCGGGCACACGCTTGTCATGGATTGTAACTGCTTGGCCATATAAAAATGGCGACCTTCCTTTCTGCCTTTGTAATCTCATCAACGGGATACCTGCAACACACAGTGTAACCTGCTCTAATGCTTATTCAATAATAAAACTGTTTTCTTCCTTTTCTACCTGTTGTGGGGAGGATTTTTAATTTTCCCCAACACCCATGAGCACCACCAGCTTTTCAGCTGGGTCTAAAGGCTGTCCATACCCTGGTGCCAATCACACCAACTTGTGGGCAGTTGTCCAACACAACGTGCTTCGTGCTTCTAAACACATTAATTCCTCTCCCCACAATTTCCTCTTCTGTCCACTCTTCTAGGGCCAGCCCTGGGTCCCCACGTCCCAGCCCCACATGACCAGGACCATGTGGCCCTTGCTTTGGCCATCCTGCCCCCAAAGGCTGGGAGCAGCTCTCTGTCTGGCTTAGTAACTGAGGCTCTCCTTTGTTCTCCGGGCCTTCTGCACAGGGCTTCTAGGCCTCTCCGGCCTGGGCCAGCTGTCCTAGGGCCGTGATGCTGCCATATTTATTACCAAACTATGCTAAAGGAGCCCTACAAACAGGACCCTGACGGATACAAATGAGGTGCCGTCCTGCCCACCCCCTAGGAGAGCTGAGTCAGCAGGGAGCAAGGGGGGTGATTTGTGTTACACCCTAATTTGGCAGGAAGCTGCTGTGCATGGCAAAGAGACCACATCAGCTCTCAGCTGTCACCTTTGTTGGCCCTTCAAAGTCAGAAATGACTCACTATCCCATATGTTCTTTCCAGAAGGTCTCTGAGCCTAAACCTGGCTCTTCCTAGGATGGCTGGCTGGTGTGGTGGATAAATACGAAGGGAGAGCAGACGAAACAGAGGCACCTGGGAGATTCTATGCCCCCTCCTCTCTCTCTTTCTCTGTTATTTCTTTTCTCTTTTTTCTCCTGTGGGTATAAGCCAGATAGGAACCAGGGCTGTTTTTCTCAGCTGGAAATTTTCCTTCTAACCATTTTGACAGACCCAGCAACTTCTTCCTGCCCACAGAGGTGCATTTGTGTTAATGTCTTTGAGACTCTCTTCACACTGTTAAGGGGCGTAGGCCACTATGATAATGCATTATAGGTCTGACCCCAAATTATTCACACGTGGTCTTCGTCTGGTGTTTGGGGCATATGCAGAGTCATTCAACAGGGTGACGTCCGACTCTTGAGTACTGATTCAAAACAAAATTATAGCTCCCTCAGTCTGTTCTTGGACTCAGCTCCTTCTTGCTCCTCACTCTCTCCTGAAGACAGAAAAGATCAATTCCCTCAATTTTTCTGCTTCTCTACAAAGAGAACTTCCTTCCAGGATTCTGGTGATTGGGCTGATAATCTTTCTGGAATGGGAAGAGTTAAGATGATGAAACACAATTTCAAGCAGGCACACCTTATTATGTAGAACAGATACGTCCTGGAATAACAATTTCGGTGGAAAGAATTCCTTTTCAAATGTAGGAGGTGGGCTTTCCTATTTAACCTAGTCTTATCATATACCTGTTTGAGGAGAAAGCATCCAGGTATAATGAAATTATCGATCCATTAATTCCCACTTGGAAGTTCAGATTTTTATATTATATTATACAGATGTATATGTCTATTATACAGATGTATATTATAGATGTATATAGATGTATAGATGTATATTATATTATACAGATGTATTTTATATATTATTCTATACAGATGTTATTTTTCAGTGCTTTTTTTTTAAAATAATAATGTGGTCTGGTGCAACATCCTGAAATCTTTATTTTTCTAACTTTGTTTTATGATTATAAAAGTAATATGTATTCAAGGTATCATTTTTCACACCGAAGTTTTTAATTTTAATGTATTCCAGTGTATCAATCTTTCCCTTTATGGTTTGCGCATTTTATTTCTTGTGGTAGATTGCACAAATGGCTGCAATATTTTCATTCCAGGGCTTCATACCTCTGTGCAATGTGTCTTTGCAGCTCCTCCTGTCAGGAGGTGGAATCTATGGCTGCTCTTCTTGAATCTCGACACTTGCTTCTGCCAAAGGGAATGCAGTGGAAATGCCGCGGTGCCGGTGCTGAGCACGGAGGTCTGAGGTGTTGCTCTTTCTTGGCACTCTGCTAGCTGCCGTGTAGAGGAGCTCAAGCTAGTCTACTGGATGGTGAGCTATGTGGCCCAGACACCTCGTGGCCCAAGCCAACAGCCAGTTCCCAGCTCTCTTGGCAGCTGGTCATAGTTTCATGCATGAGCCCAGCAAAGACTGGAAGAACTGCCCAGCTAAGCCCAGCCTAAACTGCTGACCTGCAGAATCCTCAACAACGAAAAGTGGTTGTTGCTTAAAGCCACTAAGTTTGGGCAGCAAGATTTAAATAATACACGTCTTGTTGAAGAGAGTCCTCCCTACCTTGAGATCATAAAGGTTCTTCTACATTCTCTTCTCAAAGTTCCCCCATTTTGCTTTTCATATTTATGTACCATAATCAATCTGGGATTTTTTTCTTGTATGAGGTAGAGACCTAGAGGATATCTGCTAACTTTGTCTTTCTTTTTGAATGTTCAAAATATTTCATAATAAATATTAAAATCATTTAAAAAAAGAAACACATAGTTATTAAAGAAAATTTAGAGAATGGATTAAAGCTAAAATGAAAACAAAACTTCGCCAATAATAACACAATTCAGCAATAGCCACTTATAATGTGAGGTATTTCCTTCTGAGTTTTTTTGGTGAAATTGAGATCAAACTGATTTCTATTTTTCTCTCTTAGCATTGCATTGTGAGTATTTCCCTGTATCATTTCAATTCTCCAAAATAATTTTTAACCATCATGTCCAGTTTGTCATACGGGTATGCCATAATTTATTTAACCAGGCACTCACTGTGAGGCATTTCGGCTGTCTCCCACTTTTCAATATGAGCGCCAGTACAGCACTGAATATTCTTGTACAAATGTCTCTGATCAGTTCTTTAGAATCCTACCTAGAAATGAAGTTCTAGGGCTGAAGGGTATGAACGATTTCAAAATCTAAAATACAGTTAGAGAAAGATCCCTCTAGAAGGGGCATGCAGTGTCCACCCCCTCCACCTACAGGTCCATCCTACCACACGCTCTGTTCCTAATACTCCTGCTGAAATAAATGAGTAATCCAATTTCAGCTGATTTATTTAGTCAGAACAAGGTCACATGCTGATAAGAACACAAAATGTGGAAGAAACACTTTGCAAGAAGAAAAGTCTCTAATAATTTATTAATATAATAGTTTCAGTTCCTCTTATTAAGTTTATTTGACAAAAACAAAATTGCCTCAGTTCATAGAAGCCATTTCTGCCCTAAGAAATACCCTGCTATTCATAGCCTGAACCAAAAGCCAGGGGTAGATATTTGGGACACAAAGAGGTTTCCGACTGAGCTGACGCTCAGAGCAGAAGAGGAACACCTGGGGCATTTTCCTCTCTGCTTGGGAGAGGCCAGAGGGGCCAGATGGTCCCTCATTCAAACATTTCAGTGTCTGTTGTTAGCCACTTCCTGCACCAGAGGCTAGGAACACAAAATGACTGACTAGAGAGAAAATTCCAATTTACAAAGACAAGGGCTCTTCTAGGACCTAGCTGCAGGGCACGAGTTCCCTGTGTAGCCTGGGGCATCAGGGACAGCTTCCTGGAAGAGCCAGTGTCCAGGCTGACCTTGGAGGAGTGAAGAAGGCTTAGGTAGGCAGAGAGAGGAGCCGATGTCAGGACAGCAGACTACAGGGTAAAAGGTGCGGAGCATGCCAGAGGAACGGTAAGCGAGAAGGCCAGAGGAGGAGGAAGGGGCTGGGTCATGCAAAGCTTCCCATGGCTTGCCATGGAGTTTATATTCTTTACAAGACCCTCCCTGATCTGGTCCCATCACCTCGCTGACCCTAGCTCCTATCCCTGCCCCACCCCAACCACTCCACTCCAGCCATATGGGTCTCCGCCGTTCCTCGAGACGCTTCCACCTCGCCCTCTGCACGTGCTCTTCTTTCTGCCCATAGCGCTCTTCCCTCAGATATATACGAGGCTTTCTTCCTCTCTCCCCTCAGGTCTCTGCCCTAAATGTCATCACCTAAGCAGTGAGACTTCCTCTGACAGACTTATATCACACAGCATGCCGCTCCGGCCACCTACACTGCTGCTCTCTGTCCTCTGACCCTCCTCTATTTCAGTATTTCTCTTCCATCTCCCTCTCTACCATCTACTAGAATGTAAGCTCCATGAAGGTAGGGACTTGGCTTTTCATTGTTCTACTGAACAGTTTATTCCCTGTGCCCAAAATAGGTCTGATGCATAGCAGGTGCTTAATAAAAATTTGTTGAATAAAAGGATGAATTTTCTTATAAAGACGATGAGGATCCATTGAAGAGATTGTGGAGAAGGACAGTCAGATGTGCACTTTTGACAGCTCTCTCTGGCTTCAGGGTACAGGACAAGGCCAGTAGATGTGACCAGGAGGTCCCTCAAGTCATCTCTCTGGGCTAGGGTGGTGGAGGTAGGGGTGGAGAAGAGGGGGTGACTTCCAGAGGCATTAAGTGGGAGGCACAGTTGCCTGGTCTTGGTGCCCATTGGTATATGTGAGGTAATGGAAAGAGAGGAGGCAAGGAATAGTCCAGGTTGTTGATTTGGGCATCTGGGTGGGTAGTGCCCTTACCTGGGTCAGAGGATGCTGAGGAAATCAGTTCAGGAGAAATGACAATGAGTTCAGGATAGTTTGGGACATGCTGGGTTTGAAATTCTTTGCCATCTCCAAGGGGAGATGTTCAGCAGGCTATTTGAATGTTGCAGTCAGGAGCCATTTGTGTGGATGAGATCACTGAGAGAGAGTATGTGGGGCACATCACCCCAGACTGAGAAGAGTGACAGTAGTGGCCACAGCAGTAGGAGGAAAGCCAGGCGGGAAGAGAGTGTCAGGAAGTGTCAATAACATCAAATGACAATACAGCTGGGTGACGTAAGTACTGAGCAGTTTCAATTGCATTTTGCAACTGGGGAGGTGCTGTGAAGCATTGAGTATGGGGTGGAAAAGTCCATGGCTCACGAAGTGGAGGCAGAGTGTGGACAACTTTTTCAGGAACACTGAGTGTGAAGAGAAAGGAAAAGTTGGGCAGCAACTTCAGGGAAAAGGAAAGTGATTTTTAAAAAAAATTAGGTCTATCTGATTCCTAAACTATTGTTCTTTTTAAAAATTTTTTTAAACTTTTTATTTCAAGATAATTATAAATTCACGGGTAGTGAATAGCAAGTACAGAGAAATCCCATTGGAAGTCTCCAGTGGTTACATATTACGTAATTATAGTATAACATCAGTAACAGGAATCTGATTTTGGTGCAATGCATGTGCACAGTTCCGTGTCATTTTTATCATATGTGTAGACTCCTGTAATCACCATTGCAATCAAGATACAGAACTGTTCCCTCACCGCAAACATTTCCTTTTGGCCACTCCTTGATAACCACACCACACCCTCTCCCTCTCACTAGCCCTAACCCCTGGCAACCACTAATTTCTTTCTTTTTCTATAATTTTTTTTTCATTTTGAGAATGTTATACAAATGGAATCATGGAGTATATAGTGTCTTGAGATTTTTTTGCACTCAGCATAATGCCCTTGAGATCCATCCAATTTGTTGCGTGTATGAATAGCTCATTCTGCTAATTGCTAGGTAGCATTGCATGGTACGGATGTACCACAGTTTGTTTAACCATTCACCTATTAAAGGACATTCTGGTTGTTTTCCAGTTTGGGGCTGTTACAAATAAAACTGCTATTAACAATCATGTACAGGTTTTTGTGTGGACATATGTTTTTATTTCTCTGGGATAAATGTCTAGTATTTCAATTTCTATTTCATATGGTATTTGCATGTTTAGTCTTTAAAAAAACTATCAAACTTTTTTCCAGAGTGGCTGCACCATTTTACATTCCCACCAGCAGTAGATGTGTGATCCAGTCTCTCTGCCTCCTGGCCAGCAGGGTGTACAGTGGTATTCATTGTAGTCTTAATTTGTATTTTTGTAATGGCTAACGATGTTGAACATCTTTCATGTGCTTATTTGCTCTCTCTACATCCTCTTCAGTGAAATGTCTCTTCATGTCTTTTCCCATTTTCTAGTTGAAGTTTTTTAAATGTTGAGTTTTGAGAGAGTTTTATATTTTGGAGATATGAGTTTTATCAGATATGATACGTGATTTGTAAATTTTCTCCCAGTCTATACTTGACTTTTTATCCTCATAACAGAGTCTTTCGTAGAGTAAAAGTTTTTTCACCTGAGTGAAGTCTAATTTATCAACTTTTCATTTTATGGATCATGCTTTTGGTGTCATGTCTAAGGACTCTTCACAAGTCATAGGTTTCAAAGATCTTCTTTTACGTTATTTTCTAAAAATTTTATAGTTTTATGTTTTACGTTAAATCTATGATCCACTTTGAGTTAGTTTTTAAATAAAATGTGAGGTTAGGCTGAGGTTAACTTTTTGCCTATGAAAGTACAATTACTCCAGCACAGTCTATTGGAAAGATTATCCTTCTTCCAATGAATTGCTTTTACACCTTTGTCAAAGTTGGCTGTACTTGTGTGGGCTCTTTCTGGGTTCTCTGTTCTCTTATACTAATCTCTGTGTCAGTCCTTCTGTCCATACCACACAGTCTTTATTACTGGACTTATACAATAAGAACTGAAATAGGGCAGAGTGATTCCTTCCATTTTATTTTTTTTTCCAAAACGTTTTAGCTATTCTAGTTCCTTTGACTTCCATATCAATTGTAGAACAATCTTGTCTATATCTACGAAAATCTTTCTGGGATTTTGAAAGGAATTCTGTTAAACTTCTATATCAGTTTGGGGAGAATTGACACATTTACTATGTTGAGTCTTCCGATCCACGGATGCGGTAAGTCTCTCCATTTAGATCTTTGTTGATTTCTTTCCTCAGTATTTTATAGTTTTCAGCATACACATCTTGTACAGGCTTTGCTAGATTTATACCTAAGTATTTTCTTTTATTTTTTTTGAGGAGCTATAAATGGTATTGTATTTTTAATTTTGGTATCCATGTGTTCATTGCTAGTAAGTATAAATATAGTTTATTTCTGTATATTTATCTTGTATCCTGTGACATTGCTGAATTCACTTATTAGTTCTAGGAGTTTTTCTTGGTAGATTCCATGGCATTTTCTTTCTTTCTTTCTTTTTTTTTTTTTTTGAGGAAGATTAGCCCTGAGCTAACTGCTGCCAGTCTTCTTCTTTTTGCTGAGGAAGGCTGGCCCTGAGCTAACCTCTGTGCCCCTCTTCCTCTACTTTATATGTGGGACACCCACCACAGCATGGCGTGCCAAGCGGTGCCATGTCCACACCTGGGATCCAAACCGGCGAACCCCGGGCCACTGAGAAGCAGAACGTGCGAACTTAACCACTTTGCCACCAGGCCGGCCCCTCCATGGCATTTTCTGCATAGACAATCATGTCATCTGCAAATAGAGACAATTTTATTTCTTTCAGTCCAATATGTATGCATTTTATTTCCTTTGCATGCCTTAGTGCACAGGTAGAATTTCCTGTACTATGTTAAAGTGGTGAGAGTGAACATTTTTGCCATTTTCTCAAACTTAGAGGGGAAGCATTGAATCTTTCAGCATTAAGTATAATGTTAGCTGTAGGGTTTTTGTAGCTGTTCTTCATTAAGTTAAGGAAATTTCTGTCTACTCCTATTTTCCTGAGAGTTTTTATCATGGAAGAGTGTTGAATTTGATCAGATGGTGAGAGCTTTTACGCCACTTTGGTTAAACAGCTAGTCAAGTAGTTTCTTAGTGACCCTTGATCCTATTTTCCAAGTATTCAAAATTGTGACAACTTTGATAATTTGCCTTCCAAAATCAAATCCTAAATGAAATCTTCTTGATCTGAAACTGACTTTGAGATTTCCTAGAGGCCCCCTGGAAAATAAAAAAGGATTCATTCTTTCACCTTGTAAAAACAGATGCTAAAAATAATTAGGTTTATTTGATATGTTGAGTTGCACACAAAGTCTTGTCAAATAAGAAGAAATGCTTAGCCTTCACTAGGTTATATATGTATGAGTCAAATGTTATTAATATAAATATTTCATGTACTGCATAAAGTTCCTAGAAATTTGTCAATGTCCTTCTTGTCAATGACATGTCCAGGGACTGCTTTGTCTGATGTTAGACAACAATAGTTACCAGGCATAGTTCCAGCTATTACTTTGAAATGTTGTATGCCACAGAAACAACCACATTGCCTTGTTAAAGGAACTCTTATCAGATCTGTAACCACATCATTTTAAGTCTTTTGCCACCCACAGATAGTTTTTGTTTTACTCTGATACTTCCCTGAAAGTGCTTACAATCAACTTCAGGCCAGAATACCTATCTCCAGCCAAAAGGGATGGTCTCAGAGTTCATGGAAAGGGCTGTGCCAGGTCCTCTGGGGCACAGGGTTCTGATGGTGTCGCTTAAACAACTTAGACCCACACAGTTGGACTGAGTCAGGATTTCCAGAACTCTAGTAGAGAAATGAACGGGTTCATGAACCTGCTAAGTCAAGATCAAGCATAACAAAAATTAATAACATAGGGCTAAATTAACTGATGAAGGGTGATTCTGGCTTTTGTTTGGAATATTGATGATGCTTTAATGTTCTATTTTCTGGATATAAAGAACTCTTTTTTTTCTTAAATTATCTATAAATCATAACAATTTAGAGTATAAATTGTTATAAAAGTATAACAGATTATACTTTTGTAAACAGAAATAAAACATTTATCTTTTTCTCCTTGCCTGATCCCTCCAGAATTCAGAAACTCTTAGTGAGTATTCTAATTTTCATGGCATATAATTATTTGCATAGGTTCAATAAGAATCTGACCTCCTTGTAACAGGATACAATTTATTTAAAAAGATTATATAACCAAAGCTTTGACTGAAATGTCATATTTGAGAATGATGCATAGAATCAGATATGACTCATTTTAAAGAACCAAGGTTGACTTTATGGAGCCCATGTTTACAAAACCCTCTTGGGAAAAGCTTGCTTACAAGGTTCTTAGCTTTACAAATGAATAAAGATGGTTACTTCCTGGCAGGCCCAGGATATTTTGGGGTCCCTGAGAAGAGAGGAATTCACCCAAATCTCTTACGTGTTTCAGGTAAAGTCTATTGGTAAGTTCTTGGCTTAGCTTCCTAGCCTCAAGAGGCTTTTAAAAGTCCAATCTGAGGTTTCTTAAGAAAAGTTCCAGCAAAGCAAACTAAAAATGGTGTATGTGGTTAATTACCATTCTTTCTGTGCTTATGAAAAGAATCAGGGCAAATCTAATAAGATTGGACACGTGTAAACAAGAATAATATTACTTTTATTATCTGGTCCAAAGGGAAGATGACCGTACAAATGTTGTATTTCAATAGAAAACTATAGCACACCCTATGGCTTATCAGATCCTCATCCTGTTCATTGTCTTTAAGCTGTTTCTCACCTCTTTATAAACTGCCTAGTTTTGTTACCTACCTATAAATTGGACTGGATCCTGCTCTCTTGTACATTTTGTCATTCATTATCAAATTCTCAATTCTACTTTCCTTCAACGTCTGGCTACAACTCTCCAAACTAATGTTTCCAATTTTTCTCCCATCCTCCTGACTTGGTGTCAATCAGAACTAAAACCTGACTGCCCAGGTCTTTACTGGGACTCTAGATTGTCTTGTACTGGCTTTTCTCCAAGGATCTAAAGGAGCACAATGAGCTGAAGGTGGGTGGCTTGATGGATATGTCAAAGGACTCATCACCATAGTGGCTCATGTGGACAGTCTTGGTGACTGGAGCTGCTGCTCTGTGGTCCACTCAGAAAGTTCCCTGGAAGTCCCACATCTTCCATGCCCTGCTCCAGGAAATACTACTCATGACTATGGACAAGCTTACTCAAACTTCTCAGATGTCTATGCCACCACCAAAAACATTTAAGCTGCTAACCAGGAAATCTATCACATTGCCACTGCCATTCTCACTCAACTATCTAAAGACTCTTTGAGTCCAGTGTATAAAAATCTTCTCAACTGGCTGCCCTTTTGTCTCAGAAACTGGGTTTATAATCTGTTCCAACCATTAATCTTATTCTCTTTCTTCCCGCAGAAACTCCCCTCGTTAATGCCTGATTTCTTGCACCCTTCAACAAGTGTTCTATACTGTTAAGTCTCAACAGATGATTCAGTTGTACTTCAACCACAGAAATGTGCTGAAACAAACTACGTAGACGAGCTTTCCTAAATTGTTCAATGGGAACAAGGATTTCCCTTGAACAAAAAGGGGGACTGACTGATATGACCTTGACATTCCTCTTAGGTTGACTAAACTTTAGACAGCTTTCTTCTCAACAATAGGCCCCGACCACCTTTTTCTTAGAGTTTTTATTTTAGAAAGTTTGTAACTGCAAATTCTTTCTCTGCCTCTCTGAAATGTATATAAATTTTCTCTCAGCCTGTTGCAAGATTTATAATCCAGAACTGTTGTTCTCAAGGACCTGGGAGCCATCCCTTTGAAATGTAATCAAGAAAGACAAGGCCCCTATCTCCCAGTCTCTGTGGGAGAGTGCACAATCTTGATAAGCTAACCTTGATAAGCACCAATCAGTAAACACAGATGGCCAAATCACGTTGCCCAATCTCCCCGAATACATCCGCCAGTACTTTTTCACTAGCTCTCCCCAGCAGTTAAAAACTCTCCTGTCTTTTATTTCAACAGAACTGAGTTCAATCAATCTTCCCCAATGCAATAGTCTTAATTCCTAATAGAATAAGTCTTGAGTAAAATCTTCCTTGCCTCTTTATCTCTGTCTGGTGCAATTTTTCATTGACATCCTCCAGTCTACTGTTGAGCGCATCCTCTGAGGTTTTTTCTTTTTTTTAAAATTTTGGTTATTGTATTTTTCAGTTCTAAAATTCCCATGTGATTCTTATATCTTCTATTTCTTTGCTGAGATTTTCTATTTTTCTTCTTTTCCAGGGTGCTCATAATTGCTTGTTGAAGCATTTTTTATGATAGCTGCTTGAAATCATTGTCAGATAATTGCAATATCTCTTGGTGTGGCATCTATTGGTTCTCTTTTTTAAAATTCAGTTTGAGATCTTCCTGGTACTTGGTAGGATGAGTGATTTGTTACTAAAATTTGGAAATTTTGATAGCTATAAATGATTACATTAAAAGAGATGAAAGATCTCAAACCAACAACCTAACTTTACATTTTAAGGAACCAGAAAAGGGAGAGCAAACTAAACCCAAAGCTATTAGAAAGAAGGAAATAATAAAGATTAGGGTGGAGATAATTTTAAAAAGTGAAAGAGAGAGTAGAAAAACAATAGATAAAATCAATAAAATTAAGAGTTAGTTCTTCAAAAATATCATCAAAATTGACAAACTTTTAGCTAGATTGACAAGAAAAAGAGAGTAGCAAACTGAATTCAGCAGCCTATTAAAAGGATTATATACCATGACCAAGTGGGATTTACTCCTGGAATACAATGATGGCTCAACATATGAAACTCAATCAATATAATACATCACATTAACAGAATGAAGGAAAAAACCCACATGATCATCTCAATTGGTGTAGAAAAAGCATTTGACAAAATACAACACCCTTCCATGATAAAAACACTCAACAAACTAAGAAGAGAAGTACCTCAACATAATAAAGGCCATATATGAAAAACCCACAGCTAACATCATACTCAATGGTAAAAAAATTAGTTTTTCCCCTAAGATCGGGAATAAGACAAGGATGCCCACTTTTGCCACTTCTGTTTAATGTAGTACTGGAAGTCCTAGCCTGAGGAATTAGGCAAGAAAAAGAAATAAAAGGCATCCAAATTGGAAAGGAAGAAGTAAAATTATCTCTGTTCACAGGTGACATGATCTTATATGTAGAAAACTCTAAATATCCCACACACAAAAAAGCCTGTAAGAACTAGTGAATGAATTCAGCAAAGTTGTAGGATACAACATCAATGCCCCCAAATTAGTTGCACTTCTATACACTGTCCATAACCAACCTATAAATGAAAATTGGAGTGAGTTTATTGTGAGCCAAAATGCGAGGACTAGCTTAGCCCAGGGCCTTCCTTCCCCAAGGAAGGAAGGGCACCAAAGAAGTAGGGTGCACAGAGTGGTTATATACCCTCAAAGAGCATGTTTCACATGATTAAAATATCCCTTTTACAATAGTCACAAGACTGCTCTGTTGGCACAATGATTGATAGACACAGCAGGTAGTAGGTCTGCTGTCTCAGTGGACACAGCAGGGTGGCAGGTCTGTTGTCTTGAGCTGGGTGGTCACAGGTGAGCACAGCAATCAGTTCCTAGCCTAGGGAGAGATGCTTATCTTTAAGGAAATACCAGTGTGGGGGGAAGTTGCACCTTTATCTTAAGGCCATTTGTTCTTGTCTTTGGGACATAGCAAATGCTTCAACCAGATATACAATGCACACTCCACAGCCATGTTAGGCCGTTTTGGAAAAATAAAGTCAGGCTGGATTAGGTTTACACCAATGGCTTCCTCATATACTTCACTATCCTATTGATTGCCATTTATTTGTCAACACTAACAACGAGCAACCCGAAAAGGAAATTAATAACACAATTGCACTTAGCCTCAAAAAGAATAAAATACTTAGGAATTAACTTAACCAAGGGGGCAAAAGACTGGCACACTGAAAACTACAAATGTTGCTGAAAGAAATTAAAGAAGATATAGATGGAGAGATATCCCATGTTCATGGACTGGAAGGGCTAATATAGTTAACATGTCAGTACTACCCAAAGTAATTAATAGATTCAATGCAATCCCTGTCAAAATCTCAATGACAATTTTTTTGGCAGAAATAGAAAAATTAACTGTAAAATTCATGTGGAATCTCAAGGGAACTTGAATAGCCAAAACAGTCTTGAAAAGGAAGAACAAAGTTGGAAGTCTCACACTACCTGATTTCAAAACTTACTGCAAAACTACAATAATCACAACAGTATGGTAATTGCATAAAGAAAGACATGTAGGTCAATTGAATAGAATAGAGAACCTAGAACGACATTCTCACAAACGACTTTCAACAAGAGCACCAAGACCGTCTGTTATGGACTGAATTGTATCCCCTCCAAATTCATATATTTAAGTCCCAACCTCTACTACCTCAGAATGTCGCCATATTTGGAAAAAAGGTCTTTAAAGAGGTTATTAAGTTAAAATGAGGCCTTTAGAGTGGGACCTTAGTCCAGTATGACTGGTGTCCCTTTAAGAAGAGGAAGATCCATGGGGAGAGTGCTGTGCACACCACGTAACCCAGCAATTCCACTTCTGGGTATATATCCAAAAGAATTGAAAGCAGGGACTCAAACAGATATTTGTACACCCACGTTCAGCATATTCACAATAGCCAAAAGGCAGAAACAACCCAAATGTCCATCGATGGATGAATGGATAAACAAAATGTGGTACCTACATACATGGAATATTATTCTCCTTTCAAAAAAGAAGGCAATTCTGACGCATGCTACAACACGCGTGGACCTTGAAAGCATTATGCTAGTGAAATAAGCCACGAAAGGACAAATACTGTATGATCCCACTTACACGAGCTCCTGGGAGAGTCAGATTTTTAGGCGCAGAAAGTAGAATAGTGGTCGCCAGGGGCTGGGACTTTTTCATGTTTTACCGATTAGTGTTTAATGGGCACAGAGTTTCAGTTGAGGAAGATGAAAAAGTTCTGGAGACGGATGGTGGTGACAGTGAATAACAGTGTGAATGTACTTAATGCCACTGAATTGTATCCCTAAAAATGGTTAAATGGTAAATTCTATGTATATTTTACCACCATTTAAAAAATCTGGAAATTTGGGGCATTATGTTACAAGACTTTGGAACTTATTTAAACCTTCCATTTGAGCTGGTTTGGGCAGGGGGAGGGGAGCACCACCCAGTTTCTACCAAGTGAGTGTAGAAGTCTAGGTTCCCCGCTGGGCCTCTGTTGACACCAGAAGGGGTGAGACTCCTCATTAGTACTGGTCAGAGGTGGGAGTTCCAGCTCCCTGCTAGGCCTCCACCTATACCCTTGGCTGAGAGGGGTAGGAAGGCCTCATTATTGCTCCCCATGTGGCCTCCACTGACAACATGGGGGATGGGTGGTGGCCTCCTTACCCCTGGGCAATGGTAAAAGTCCTGACTCTCCAGGAGGCCTCCTTTGTCAGCATGGTGGGGAGGGGAAGGGGTACACGGTTCCTGTCAGATGGGGTGAAAGTCCACATGGTCTCCACTAATGCCTAACAGAGTACGTGTGGGGGTCTCCTTACAGCCCAGTGGGGATGAAAGTCCCTGCTCCCTCCTTGGCTTCCACTGACACCACCCCAGTAGGGGAGTGAGGGAGAGCAGGCTTGGGCCTGGGGCTTTTTTCTCCTTGCCTGCTGGTGTTTCCTGGTTGCCTCCTTCTTCAGCTCCAATTTTGGGATATATGAGGCAAAAAGAAAACCCAGGGGACTCACCACTGCGTCATTCCTCTAGTCCTGGGATCCTTAGTGGATCTTCCTTCTCGCCACCTTTCAGAGTCTTCTCATGTTTGTCTTATATACAATGTCCCAAGTTTTAATTGTACTTAGAGAAGGGAATAGGAAAAAGTATACTGACTCCATCATTCAGAAGTCTAAGTCTCTTTAGGTGTTTGATTTTTTTAGGAGGCACTTGAGCCTGCTCCAAGTGCTAGCAGGAAGGAGAGGTTGATGGTGTAAGACAGTGAGGGATCTGCTGCTGGAAGCAATGCCAAGGGAAACGGGCAGGCTAGGATCTGAAAGCCAAGGGGAGGGAGGTAAGACTCGGGCAGGAGGAGGATAAATCCTGAAAATGGGGATAAAAAGGCGCAGAGGCTGCAGATAAATGTGAATGAAACAGAATGCCAAAGCCTGCACTAGTGGCTTCTGTCTTCATGAAGGAGGAGGTGAGTGTAAATGATTGTGGAAGAGGCAGAGAAGGGGCTGGAGAAGAACGACGGAGGCTTGAAACAGCTGTGAGTGGTTTCGGAGAAACCTCCACTTGCACACGTGCAGGAGTGTGGCCAACAAGAGTGATTGCAATCGCTAGTGCTAACATTTGCTGAAAGTGTGCTGTGTGCCTGGCTCTGACCCCCTCAAGAAGCACGTGCTTTTGGGATTCCAACTTAGTGGTGAGGAAACCCAGCCTTATAGAGATGAAGTAACAAATATTTCATGGCCTGAAACGGCAGAGCCAGGACTGGACCACGTAGTTTCTAATTCTACATCCAGCTCTCTGGGGTGCTGAGGGCCCAGCTGAAACTAGAGATCATGAATTTGCAGTGTCCTCACACCTGGGTGAACTTCTCTAGGAGGCTGCGCATAAAATCAGAAGTGGAATTGCTGGACAGAGGCAGGATTGGGTTCCTCCAGGCAGATATGTCAGAAGGACAATGTGCAGAGTGTATTGGTGAGAGATGGACTGAGGTATTGACCATGTGACCTGACTGGATAAAGAATTAAGTCAAGACAGCAAGAGGCTGATAATATTCAGAGAAAACGATGGGTCCAAGCTGCCAGAGAACTTGATGGGTTGGGAAATAGGTGGGAGTGGTGGTAATGAGGGCAGGGGAGGACAGGAGCTGTAGGAAGTTGCGGTTAAAGAGGGAGATGTTAAGTTAAAGTTTTCTTGGTAAGAGAGATCCTGGAGGTGACAGGGTATAGGATGTGGGTGGCTGAAGGGTGGGGAAGACAAAGGATTTGAGGTCAAGAAATTCGAGGGTGGAAAGATAAAGTCAATTGCCCAAGATTACACAGCTAGTCACTGAGAGAGATGAGATGTGTTAGAGGAAGAAAAAAAAAAATTCAATACATTTGTTAAAGCTCCGGAAGGCAGACTTTATTCAAAGGTAGGCTATGGAGATAGGGGTGACAGAATTTTGCAGTGAGGGCAAAAAATAAGGCTCAACTCTGAATACAGCGTGGGCAAGTGGGAATTTGTAGCCAAGGAGCAGGGAAGGGTCAGTGGATGGAAAGTTGCTAAGAGGAAACCTTAGAGGTAAGGAGGTAAGGAGGGTTCCGGCTAAACCAACCTGACAGTGTTCTTGCTGAGGCAGACCAGGGTGATCAGACACTGTCTAGGGGATGGTGGAGGGCGAGGAACCCCATCAGGTAACAAGGGTGATCAGAGATCAAGGCTGGTGGATCTTACTAAACTAACTTAGCAGGTTCTTGCTAAAACTGGATTTTATAAAGAAGTGCATAGATGGGCCTAGGAGAAGGTTCAGAGCCCCACTAAAGTTTGGTCAAGTAAAGAATCTTTGTGAGATTTAAACCAGACTCAGAATCCAGAAAGGAGCTGTGAAACAAGAGGGTGAAGAACCATGGGAATGAGGGAGGGAGGGCGGCCTGGGCAGATACCTTGATTCTTAAGAGAGGAGTATTTACAAGTATGGCTTAGAAGTGATGTTGGGGTGAAGGAAGGATACTGCTGCATTATTCACTCCCAGACTTTTTCAGCTATCACTTTGCTCTGTGCCTGGTGCTGGAGACATTGAAATAAAAGATACAAGTGCTGCCCACAGGAAACTCACAGACCAGTGCGGGGAGAAGGGGGCAGGCCTGTGAGCCCATCTACAGA
Source organism: Equus caballus (assembly GCF_041296265.1). NCBI lineage: Eukaryota > Metazoa > Chordata > Mammalia > Perissodactyla > Equidae > Equus > Equus caballus. Next base: position 51,983,764 of record NC_091699.1, on the reverse strand, counting down.
ACAAAATGGTAACCATTGTTCAGAACCAGCAGCAAGTGACTGGCCTGGGCTGAGGGAGGGGCTGGGGTGGTGAGATCAGGGTCAGGAGCGGCTGCAACAAGGAGGTGATGCTTAGACTGCCTCAGGGGACATTCACTTGGTGGGCAGTATGGATCAGCAGCAAGAGTGGGAGCAAATAGACACAGCAGAGAAAGAGCCTGGTGTGTTCAGAGGCCTCCAAGTGGCCTGGAGTGTGGAGCACAGGGACTCCATTTGCATTTTAGAAAGTGCAAATGACCAAAAAGAGCACCATGACTTCAACTATATAAAATGCTATGCTAGCCTGGCACGGGTGAAAATCCACAGGTTCATAGAGGAGGAGTATGTTCTCTTTTCTTTTCAGGAAGTTTTCTTTATTATGACCAGCACACTGTTTTGTTTTCAACAAAATGTGTTTAAAATAAACAGGAACAAGCATGGGGTACCAGAATCACATTTTCCTGGCTGGAAAGAAGTCACAAGAAAGGAATATAGAACATTTACTCCACATTCTCTGTCTTTTCTCTCAGCCCCCCGGTGAGGCTGCTCAGTGGGGCTCCCTGATCCACAGAAGACCTGGGGGCTCCAGGAAGGATGAGGGGACCAAGAAGCGACCTACATTCTAACCAGGGCAGGCAGCAGAGGTGGCAGGAAGGGGAAGGGCTCTAAGCACCCCTGCTCCTGCACAGAAATCCACTTGCCTGAGAAGTTGTGGACTAAGGAAAACTAAGGACTTTTCCAGACGAAAACTGGCTGAAGAGACCTGAGAACTTGATGCAAAGCATGATCCCAGATTGGACCTGGATTGTGGGGAGACGTAGTTCACAAGGGACTGTTTGGGGCGATTGGCAACGTGTGAATATGGACTATGGATTGGAAAACAGCATTGGATGAACGTCAAATTTCCTGATTTTGCTTGCTGTTCTGTGGCTACATAAGAGAACATTCTTGTTCTTAAAAAATACACACTGACGTATTTAGGAAGTATTCAGGAACATGATGTCTGCAACTCACTTTTGAATAGTCCAGGAAAATACATACGTATATTAAATATGACAGGGGATGGAGAATGATAACACAAAAGGGGGAAAATATTAACAGTTGGTGAATCTGGATAAAGTGTTCCTTGAACATGAGTTCTTTGAACTATTCTTGAAACTTTCATGTAAATTGGAAATTATATCAATTTAAAGCTTAAAAAGAAACAAAGGCAAGCCCAGGGTTGGATTCTGTGGATCGCAAACTCAGGGTGAGAATAAACCAAACTTTGTGAGGTAGCAACAGAACCAATACTGGATTTGTTTATTTTTTAAAAGTCATCATCTATGGAAGGTTGACTTAATGTATCCTCCAAATATTAATAGTTACTGACAACCACGTGTTTTTGTTTATGCTATCATTTTAACAGAGTTTACGTTACATATTGATTATTGACCAGAAGCTTCCAGAATGAGGATCACCTGGGAGCAATTTTCCCTGAGCGTCCTCGTTTGGTTATGCAAACTTACGGCAGCAAGGAGAATCTCATTGCTTTTGGAGAGGGTGCAACATACATGTGCGCTGTGTGGCTTGATGAAAGCTGGCCCTCCTGGGACTCCTTGGTATGCCGAGCTTTAGGGAGGGGAAACCATTTCACATAAGCAGCCAAAAGCCTTGGGAGGGCAGGGACTACAGACATTAAAAGCTGAGAAAACCTGGCAGGGTGACAGGAAAGGACAAGAACTCCAAGGGCGAAGGCAAACTCATCCGGGGGAGGAGGTCTGGGTTTAATGCAAGAGCCTAAGGCTCTGCTGTGTATGGAAAGGGGGTAGAGACTCTGCAACAGCATGGAGCTGGACCAGCAGCCCTCTGGACCAACCATGGCACCGAGTCATGCCTGCGGAACGGTGCCTGAGCATGTGTGAGGTTGGGAGCTGTTGTCTTGAAGTCCAGCCTATGACACCTCTGCAGCGGTCTGGGTGGAGCCACAGGAGCAAGGGCATCACCTCATGAGCAGGCAAATGTCCCTTGGGCTGAGTCAGTCCAGGCTTCAACAGCAACCTGTTCGGTGTCTCTAGAACACAGTGGTAGTGGCCAACATAGCCCCTTCAGTTCTCTCCCAGCCTGTGTTTAGATGAAGGACTAAGGCTTTTCAAGCTCTCATGGTTCTTCACAATTTGAGGGGGAGGCCTCCGACAGGAAACACTGCATATTAATTGGTGAAATTTAAAAAAAGATGTATTGATATCAGGTGGTAGGTGATCTCCGATGTGGTCACTATCAGTTCCGTCTTTCCCTTTCCCAGCAACGGGTGGAGTGTATTTCCCCTCCGTTGGCATTTAGGCTAGCCCTGCCTGTGACTGCGGTGGAACCAAACGTGGTGGAACTTCTGAGCCTGGGTCTTAAGGTCTGGCAGCTTCTGCTTTCTTCCTCTTGGAACATGCACTCTGTGTTGGTTGCTGACTCTTGAAATCCACTGCCCTGCCATGAGAAGCTCAGTCCAGCCACACAGGGAGGTGGTGTGGAGGAGAACTGACTCCTGGCAGAAGGCCAGCGCCCACTTGCTAGCTATGTGACGGAGGTCAGTTTGGACCTTCCAGCCACCCCAGCACCCTGGCCAATGCCACAGGAAGCAGAAGAACCCCTCGGTCAACCATTGTGACTCACAGGCTCCTGTCCACCATGCCCAGGCTGGGCTGCTCCTGGAACACCGTGCAGCCTGGAAGAGTGGGGGTCCCCACAGGCCCCCGGCCTCCGGGCTGGGTGGGCTTCTCAGAACCACCCAGCAGCACTTGTGAGTTTCACTATTCTGTGCTGCATGTATTTCAAACCTTCCCACTCTAGAATTCTCTGACTGTCCCCTCACCAGCAGCAGGTGACTGCATCACTTATTTCACCAAGAACATAGAGGTCATCAGGATGAAACACTCCAAACTTCTTGCTGGAAATCCTCTGACTTCACCTGCACTTTCTCCCTCCTAGTCTCATTCTCATCAGACACGTGGCAAAGGCGAATCGCGGCCCACCCCTGATCCCCTCCACAAAGACATCACTCCGTCAGCTTTGCCCCCCTCTTCCATGTCTCCCCTCTGTAGCTCAAGCTGTTGGATGAAATCCTTCCCTCAGTCTCTCCGGCAGCTGCCGCATCTCTGCCCTTCTCTTCACAGCTAAACTTAAAGCTGTCTATTCCTCAACCCACTGGCGTCAGACGTCCGTCTTCCCCATTCCTCTAAAGCTCATCACCCCACAGCCACTTGTTAAACCCACTGGAGGTTCTCAAGGCCTCCCGCATTCTCGCTGCTCAGCCGCACCAGACACCATGACTGCCACTTGTTTCCTGAAAGGCTCTATTTTCTGCCTTTCCAGAACACAACCCTCTCTTAGTTTTCCTCCTACCTCTCTGCCGGTTCCTTTCACAGTCTTTCCTTCACCTGTTTCTAAAAGGTTGTTTTTTGCCTTGGCTTCTGGCCCTTTCCTCTTGTCTCTTGTCACACCTTCTTGGCACCAGGCCGGGTTGGAGTAATAGGGAGAGGTGGGGACTGGAGCCTCCAGGCAGCACGTGTCCCATGGAAAGGTGGCAGCAGCTACTCAGCACTGGCAGATGGTTGCCAAGAGCAGGATCTGCTCATGTTTTCATAAAGGGCCAGAGCAGATATTGTAGGCTTCGTGGGCCACGCGCGATCTCTGTCACACAGACTTCTTTGTTTTAACAACCCTCCAAAAACGTAAAAAAGCATTCTTAGCTCTAGGGTCATGCACACACAAGCCAAGGGCCAGATCTGGCATGCACACTGTAGTTTGCTGATCCCGGGTCAAGAGTAAATGCAAACCCAGAGTGGCCAGTTCTTCTGGTTTTCCAGAGAATCAGAAATCTGAGTTTTGTTTGAAATCTTTTGGTTACTAAATTCCAGTATTCAGAAGATCTGGGAGCGCCAGTCTCCAGGTACCCACTGAGCATCTCGCAGCCACTCAAAATGTGGTACACCCAGAACCCAATTCATCATAAACCCCCCGTCCCCGCCACAAACTGGGTTCACAATCTCAGCAAGTAGCAATGCCTTCAACTAAATTGCCAGAAACAGACACCTGGGAGTCAGTGCCCCCATACCCATCTTATCAACACAGTCTTGCCAATTCTTCCTCCTAAATACCCGTGCACTTGGCTCTGCCCTTAATGCCACTTCTCTATGTTGGGTCACCATCATTTCATCCCTTGAGGACCACAACCTCCTGATAGAGTGCTCATCTCCTGTCTTATATTATCTTAGTCCTTTCTGCAGCTAGAAAGATCTTGCTAACATGCGAGTCTGGTCTTGTCACTCCCAAGTTTAAGACTCATTTTCTAATTGGGTAATATCCTAACCTTCAGTGGGGCTTACCAGGCTGGTGGTCTGGCCTCTGCAGGACCTTCCAGTCTCTTCCGTCTCCTCGCTCACCCCACCCCACCCCTATGCTCCTGTCTATGTGAGCTACTTTCAGTTCCTAAAACAAGCCAAGCTTCCTCTCACTTCCAGGTCTTCACATCAGCTGGACTGGCACATCCTTTACTCCACCCCACTTGCTGCCATGTTCTCCTTTATAACTCATTTTAAGGGCACCCTTTTAGAAAGTCTTCCTGGATATCCCCAACTCCTGCCAGCAGGTGCCCCATCCTTCTTTCTTTCTTTTTTTTTTAATATTACAGATTTATTGATATACAATTCACGTGCCATATAATTCATTCACACAAAGTATAAAATTCAGTGGTTTTCAGTATATTCACAGAGTTGGGCAGCCATCACCACAGTTAATTTTAGAACATTCTCATCACCCCAAAGAGAAGCCCTGTACCTATTAGCAGTCACTCCCCACTTCCCACCAGCCTTAGGCAACCCCTTATCTACTTTCTGTCCCTGTAGATTGGCCTATTTTGGACATGTTGCGTAAATGGAATCATGCAATATGTGGTTTTTATGACTGGCTTCTTTCACTTAGCACAATATTTTCGAGGTTTCTCCATGTATCAGTACTTCATTTTTTTTGTTGCCAAATAATATGCCATTGTATGGATATACCACACTTTGTTTATCCATTCATCAGTTGTTGGACATTTGAGTTGTTTCTGCTTTTTGGCTATTCTGAATAACGCTGCTATAAATATTCATGTACATCTTTCTATGTGGACACATGTTTCCATTTCTCTTGTGTATAAACCAAGGAGTGAACTTGCTAGGTCCTGTGGTAACTCTATGTTTAATGTTTTGAGGAACTGCCAGACTATTTTCCAAAGTGGCTGCACCGTTTTACATTCCTAACAGCTGCATATGAGGGCTCCAATTTTTCCATATCCTTGCCAACACTTGTTATGGTCTGTCTTTTTGGTTATGGCCATCCTAGGGGGTGTGAAATCCTATCTCATTGTGGTTTTGATTTGTATTTTCCTGCTAGCTGATGTTAAGCATTTTTCATTTATATTTCTTCTTTGGAAAAATATCTACCTGGATCCTTTGTTCATTTTTAAATTGGGTTATTTACTTTTTATTATGAATTGTAAGAGTTCTTTATGTAATATTGATACAGGTCTCTTATCAGATGTATTATTTGCAATCATTTTCTCCCTTTCTCTGGGTTTTCTTTTTACTTTCTTAATGGTGTCCTTTGAAGCACAAAAGTTTTAAATTTTGATGAAGTCTAATTTACCTGTTTTGTCTTTTGCGACTTGTACTTTTGCTGTCACATCTTAGAAGGCTTTGCTATCCCAAGGTTCGGATATATTTGACATGCTCAAGGATGAGCAAGGACACTGGTGTGGCTGACACGGTGTGTGAGAGGGAGAGTGGTAAGTCGCCAGCTCAGAGAGGGAGCAGTTAGGACCTTGTTTTCCACCTGCGTGAGACAGGATGCCATTGAACAGGAGTTTCCATTTTTCGTGGATCCTCTGGCTGCTCTTGTGCAGAGGACAGATGGCAGGGAGGGAAGAAGTAGCACCAGGAGGACCAGTGAAGAGATTTGGCTGTGATTCTGGAGAGAGGTGGCGGCTTTCAGATCACGGCCAAGTGGTGAAGGTGGTGAGAAGTGGCTGATTTTCATTTGAAGGTTTGCAAGTAGTGTACCAGGAAATAATTTGGTCAGAAATTTTATGGATGCCAGGGCAAAACCAATTGTCTTTTAGCTCCTTAACTACCACCCCCCCCCCCCCATTTTCACATAGGTTGCACTTGGTGGGAACTAAGTGCAGGCCAAAGAGTCAAAAGAAAAGGAGCTACAGGAAGGCCATTTGGCCAATATCTAATCCATCTGATAACTGCTTGGCATCCTTTTATATCCAGTTGTCTTTTTCAGATTGTGGGGCATTTGCCTGATAGTTAATAATATCAGTTAGGGAGAAAGACAGGTTTCAACGTTGGGTGGATAAGGGGATGTGTTGTGAGCTGCATGTTTAGCAGCTTTGTCAGCTCTGTCATTTCCTAAAGATATGACATCAGTCTCCTTAGTATGGGCTGAACACTGAACAGTGGCAATTTTAGAAGGGAGGTGAATAGCTTGTAATAAGGCTGCTATTAAGCATCCATTAGCAATAGGAGTTCCTGCAGAAGTTAAGAATCCACGGGACTTCCAAATTGTGCCAACAGCGTGGCAGACTCCAAAAGCATATCTGGAGTCTCTGTAAAGAGTGGCAGTTTTTCCTTTTGCTAATGTGCAAACTCTAGTAAGAGAAATTAGTTCAGTAGCTTGGGCTGATTTTACAGCGGACAAAGAACAAGCTTCAAGTGTTTCATGTGGGGAAACTATGGCATAACCAGCTACTACGTTTCCCCGGCAATTTCACTTACAGGAGCCATCATAAAACAGAAGCTAAGTCTGGATTGTCTAAAGGGATGTCCGAGAGATCCTCTCGTGGCTTTGAGATCATTTCTATAGTTGCTAGGCAATCATGTGGAACGGAGTGGGGCTCTCCATCATCAGGGAGGGGCAGTAAAGTAGCTGGATTTAAAGTCTTACAACAACGTAAGATGATGGAAGGGTTGGTTAAAAGAGCCTGCTCATGGGTGGTCTGTTGCAGTGTAGAGAGGTGTTGGGTCTTATGAACTTGCAAAATAGCAGACACAGCATGGGGAACATAGAGATGAATGGGAGAGCCTAATGTTAGAGTACTGGCTTTGTCAATCAAGGTGGCAGCTGCGGGGATTGCATGTAAGCTTGGGGGCATACCCGACGCCACAGGGTCTAGTTGGCATGAGAAATATGCCATAGGGCATATTTGAGAGGCAAAAGATTGTCCATGAGTGCCTGCAGCAATTCCATTATTTTCATGACAGTACAGATGAAAAGGTTTGTCAAGATTAGGTAAACCGAGAGCCCGGAGGCGTGGACAAAGCTAATTTTAAGGCTTCAAAGGAGGTTAATGACTCTAAAGGCCAGGAAATAGGCTCTGGAGTGATATCCCAGAGAAGAGCATATGGGGGTTAGCAAGGGCTGCAGAATTAGGAATCCATTGGCAGTAGTAACCAGCTGCCCCTAGAAATTTGCGTTAACTGTTTTTTCCTTTTGGGGAGAGGGATGGACAAAATTGACTCAAGGTGTTTGGGGGTGAGCTTTTGAATGCCTTGAGATATCTCATGCCCTAAGTAGGTAATAGTTGTTTGCACCTACTGAAGTTTAGATCTGGAGGCTTTATGGCCTCGTTCAGCGAGTGCCTTCAGGAGAATGAAAGAGTCTGCAAGGGCTCCATGCTTAGTTTGATTACAGAGCAGAAGGTCATCCACATGTTGAACAAGAGTGGAGCCTTGAGTAAAGACTACAGAACCCAAGTCAGCTTTAAGGACTTGGGAAAATATTGAGGGGGACTCACAATATCCCTGAGGTATGCGAGTCCATGCGAATTGTCTCCCTTTAAATGTAAATGCAAAAAGAAATTGTGAGTCGGTGCAATGGGAGTGAGAAGAAAGCAGAGCAGAGGTCAACTACCGTAAACCACGCTGCATCAGCAGGAATTGAGGTCAGGATGACAGCTGGATTAGTGACCTCAGTATGCCGAGGAATTACGAAACAGTTTATGGCTCTGAGGTCTTATACAAATCTATAGATTTGGTTCCCATCTGAGTCAAATTTGCCTTCTTTTTTTACTGGCAAGTTTGGAGTTTTACAGAGTGAGGAAGTAAAAACTAGTACACCCCGTTGCAAAAGGGAGTCTACTATGGGTTCAACTCTTCGCTTTGCATCTCTGGAGAGCGGGTATTGGGCTACTGATGGAAATGGTTTATTATTTTTCCAAGTAATGTGCATGGGTTCTGCACTAAGCAACAATCTTACCTCATTTGCATGTGTAGTGCAGAGACTAATTGGGGCATCTTTTAAAGCCTCATCCTCTTCAGAAGAATTTAAATCAGGATGAGTTTCTAGCAAGGAAAATAGGAGACTTGGGGTTTGGTCAGAGGGCAAGGAGATAAAAACACCTTTTTCTTACAATTTATAGTGGCATTAAATTTACATAACAAACCTCTGCCAAAGAGGTTTGCTGATGAACAATCAGAGACCAGAAAGGCATGATGAGTGTTCAGGGGGCCTAAAGATACTGGAGTGGGCTGAGATACGGGCAGTGAAATAGGCTGCCCAGAGACTCCAACAGCTTGAATAGAATCAGAGGTGACAGGTAGAATTAAATCCTTCTAATGGATAGTAGAGAAAGTCACACCAGTGTCAACTAAAAAGTCCAGTTCCCAATCCTCTATTCTAAGTTTAATGGTAGGCTCAGGGGTGCCTCTGAGGATCGGCTGACCCCATCGCTTAAGGGAGAAATGCCCCTCAGGAGGAGAAAAACGAGCCTTCTCGGGGTTCTAGGGCCAAGTGGGGACATTTTTTAAACTTTCTCTTCTCTTAAGAGCAGGACATTCTCTTTTCCAATGCCCTGGTTTCTTGCAACACTTGCAATTGTCTGAGGCCATTAGGGAGGCCTCTGAGCGGGCTTTAGTTTACTTTCAGAGTTGCCTTTTTGTTTCTCAAAAGATTCAACTTGTAAAGCAAGAAGAGTTGTCTTTAATTCTCTTTTTCTTTTGCTTTCTGTCAGAGTCCAGTTTTAACAGAGTCTAGGTTCCTGAGGGACGAACGGTGTCGGCGAAGAGATTGAGACTGCATAGCAAGTTGGTGGAAGTAAGTCTGAAGTCTTTATTGTTAAGCGTGTGTTTATGTATATTTTGAGGATTATATAAGTGTCTGGGATATATCTATTTTTCCCCTGAAGTAGTTCGATTTTCCCCCATGATATCATTTTACTTCTTTAATTTATTTGGGTCATCAGCAGTTTTTAAAGGTTACTTTCCTTATTTAGTCCCGGGAAAGAGCTGTTCTTTTTATTTTTTGGGTAAATGTAGTTAATATTTATAGATCTTTACAGTACTTTTTGTAGGGGGCGAGGCTTGGGTTATGTTGGAGGACGGAACAAGTCTTGGGGCAAAGGCGAGTCAAGGTATGTTTAGACCAGGTACATACAGGTCCCCACATCCTCTTACATAACTCCCACACTGAGACATCTGACCCTTTAACCCTCTTTCCTCGGCAGGGCCCTGGGGATGTTGAAGGAATGTTAGTCAGAAGAGGGTCTTTTTTGTCTATTACAGTGGGATTCACCTTTCCCAGTAGATTTCTCTGGGTAAGCACAAGCGTCATGAAGAGAGACAATGTAGCAACTAGTAACAGCAGATTGAGCAAGGAGGACCCTCGGCCATTCCTGCAGGGGTTGCTTTGCAACTCCCTGCTTCGCGTGCCCCAACTGTGTCACTGGGCTGCAGCAGTTGTAGGATGGCGTCCGGCAGCTTTCCTGCTGACTATTTTCAAAGAATTGTGTAGCAGCCTCTGTTATTACGCTTAGTGGTTCCCTGACCAGCCAACCACACTATTTTGAATTTTCTTTTTTATATCAGGAAGGAAGTTTCCAACGAAAGCAGAAATTAGGAGATTCCTACGTTCTGGGGCTCCCGGGTTTAATGCAGTGTGCCTTTGAAAAGTTTCTATAAAACATTCAACAAAGGCTTTTGGATGTCCCCCTTCATTCTGAGTACGTAATTCAATTTTTGACCAATTAACTTTGGGAGGAAACGCCTCTAAGATGGCTCCTATTAAGCCTTGAGTATGAGCCTATAGTTGCGCCACTTCCTGGTCATTTGCAGGAGGGCCTGGGAGAGGGTCTGGCCATCTATTTCCCCTACGAGGGGCGTTTTCTCCAGGGGGTCGTCTGGCCTGCCCGATAACTACAGCGTAATCCTGGGCTGGAAGAACGCCCCTTAGCAGCCAGTCAGGATCCCTGTGGGTGGGGTTATGAATAGCCACTAATCTTTCTAATTCCTTTCTAAATTTAGTAGGATCTTCTGACAATGGAGGCAGGAGAGTTTTATGATTCAATAAACCGGCTGCTGTCCAAGGGACATGAATTCTCTGCAGCAGGGATCCAGGAGACATCTGCAACGGACACTGCATAGGAACCTGTGCAGCTGGCAGAGCCTGATTACAGAGCCCTGGAAAGTAGGAGGAGTTGTAAGGGACAGCAAAGCAAATCTTTCTGCTTTTCCTGGCTGCCTCTACTAAATTCACTTCCTGGCTTTCAGCATTTACACAAGTGACCTGTATAACTCTCGCCGGGTCAGGCCTCAGTGCCCCCCGTAAGTCTTCTAGAGAGAGAGAAGTTGAAACAGGCAGCTGAATGCCCTTTGGAGAAGTTGGCGTTCTAGGATCTAAGGGAACTGGCGGAGGAGCTGGCTGAGGAGCTAAGTCCTGAGGGGGAGGGTTTGAACCAGGGGCCCAGAGATCTAAGTATCTTCTGGGGAATCAGGGACAGGGAGCTGGGGCTATAGGGGAGCATAGGAGGGGGGAGAAGAGGAATTTTCATTGAATTTGCCTTTTAATCTTTGCTCTAAGTCTGACTTCTGTTCTTTCAATTTATTGAGAGATTCCTTGAGGCTAGCCATTATATTTTTTTGGGTTTTCTTTTGAATTTGATCTTCCCATAAATACCAATAAGGCAGCTACTTGTTATGAGATGTCTCTAAAATATTTTTCAAATATAGAAGTTTTTCCAATTCAGAAGATCCGTCATCTGGCCGTTGACGAGTAGGATCTCCATGTGTATATGTATTCCAATAGTGATTCAACCCAATAAGCCTTTTTAAGGAAAGACCTGGAGGTAACTTTCCAGGCATAGAATAGACCTTTACCATGGATGCAAGAGGCGTCCCTGGAGAGGGCGCAGATGATGTAGCCCCATGATCCAAAAGTTCACTTCCAGAACTAGTCAGAGAAAGGAAAGATCTTTGTTGCACAGGCGGTAAGGATGGTGTAGTAAAAACAGTGTCTCCAATCTCCCACGAGAGCGGGGGACGCCTCCAGTCACAGACCCGCTAACCTGTGACATAGGGCAGGTGCTACTGGAATGGGATTTTTCCAGCACTATCAAGCAATGAAGGTTGAGACGACAAAGGCCCTTATGCACTGGGACCTTTATGGCAAACTCCCCTGAGAGCTTGGCACAGCCGGACAGAGAGACAGCTCGGAACCCCAGTCTATTTGACTGGCCACCAAGGTGCACCCTGGTAAATGCACCTTCCGTATGGTGGAGACCAAGGAGAATATTCTCACTGGTCAAGAAGCCAAATTCTCAGGACACAGAACAAGACGGAAGGAAAAACCTCATCCAGTTTTTTTCTTACATGCACAATGACAGCTTCAGCTAAGCCTAGGGTCTCTTGGAGCCAGAATAATACCTAGGAGGGAGGCGCCGCGGGGTTGGGGATCGTGTGTGCTTTACAGAGTGCCTCGTCATTACACGGACGTTTTCTTGAAGTTGGTGGGGGACCTGTGTCATCTACCCCATTCTGTGACCAACTTATCCTTCCATGGGAGACTTCTTGAGGTGGCAAGCACCCTAAGGGCTCTTAACTGCTTGACCCGCGCCCACCAAAGTTTCGGCCGTTTTTCCTTCCAATATGCCGTTAGCAACAGCTTTCGCTTCATGTGCACATAAACCCACAGCAAAGTTTTTCTAGTTAGATGCCCGTCTGGTGAGACTGCAAACTCACCAGCCTGTGGGGCTGTCCCGGACAACAGGCTTATAGGGCCTGTGCCTGCGTCCTATCCTATGGTATTTGCTTCTTATGACACACGACACAAAAGACAGAGACAAAAGAAAAAAAAAAACAACACAGTAGCTATCTCTGGGAGGAAAAAAGGATCAATAAAGCCAAGAGTATGTTACCAAATTTACCAGAGTCACACAAGAAACTAGTTTCCCAAATATTTTCTCCTGCCAATCTAAATCTGGAAAGAGGAAAAATTCTCACCACTTGCTTCCACCAGACCCCGCAGATAGAGATTCCGGGAGGCTGACGCGGTAAGAAACTTTACCTTTTGCTGACTTTCGCCAGGCGACCCAGGAACTCCTCCTCCGCAGTGGCCCCAGGGAGGAGGCAGTTCTTCTAGCCAGAGAAGGCAGCTTGCCAGCAGTGGGGATCCTGCCCACGATGCCAAAACTCTTGGGGAAGTGGGAGAAATCCCGCCCCCCAACCCCCCACTTTTCCTTGAGATTCTTGTGGCTGGTCAAATAATTAAAAAGTCAAGTTAGGGCTGGCCCAGTGGTGCAGCGGTTAAGTTTGCACGTTCCACTTCTTGGCAGCCCAGGGTTTGCTGGTTCAGATCCCGGGTGCGGACATAGCACCGCTTGGCAAAAGCCATGCTGTGGTAGGTGTCCCACATATAAAGTAGAGGAAGATGGGCACGGATGTTAGCTCAGGGCCAGTCTTCCTGAGCAAAAAGAGGAGGATTGGCAGTAGTTAGCTCAGGGCTAATCTTCCTCACAAAAAAAAAAAAAATCAGGTTAGCAGGAGAAAATCAAACAAAGTTTAGTAGCATGTATACGTGGGAGAAACTCGGGGAAACTGAGTAACTCAGTCAACTGGCCGAGGCTGCCTGTTTGAGTGTCTTCAGCTACAGACAAAGAGGACATTTCGGGTAGCGGTTTGGGGCTTCGAAGGGGAGGAAGGCAACCCACATGGAAATGGAAAAGCAAATGTTTGGTAAATAGAACTTTGATAAGAGTGGGCTTAGCAAGGATCCTCCCAGTCTACCGGAACCCAAAGTTATCTATGGTGATGGCCTGTCCTGGGGACAGGCCTTTATTTTAAATTACTTTTAAGCAGTTAGCGGGGGAAAGGTAAATGTTCTTGCTGAGTCTGAGCCTTTATTGTCTTCAGCTCGAAATAACCTGCACACGAGAGGGGTGGGTCTTGGGGCGGCCTGCCCTCAACCCCATCACACTCACACCCATAAATATACTCACACATAGACACTCATCTGTACTCATGCATACGTGCAAACAAAGACACTGATTCACACACATATACTCACAGAAAAGTACATATAACCATACACAAAAACACACTCATACACAAAAATATAGACCTACTCACAAAAATGCACAGTCTGCACACACATCTGTACCCTCACACACACACACACACACACACACACACACACACTGGGTGGTATGTGTTACGTGGCAAAATGAACTCAAAGGGATCTGCGAGAGCTTTTAGAAGGAGAGGAGTTAATATGTATTGATCAGCTCTTGCTTTCCAGGGATTTATATTAATTATGTGTTTTAATTTTTAAAACAGTCTTACCAGATATTGTTCAGGAAAAAGACACCAACCGTCTCAGAGAAGAAAACCAAGGCACAGAGAGGTTACCTCTGCAGTGAGGATTTGCAGCCAGTCGGCCTGGTGCCCACGGCTGTGCCCTTTGTACCAGCCGATTGCGGGGCAAACGGCTGGAGGGTGGCCGTGGCGGGGTTGGGGGAGGACAAGATATTCCACTGGGATGAGGGAAGAAAATAGAACCTCTATTTGTATTTATTTTTGTATGATATGTTTATCTCCTTTTTTGCGTTGTTCTATACATAAGATACTAGTACAGCAGAACACATGTAACAATAAATAAATAAATATTCATATGTCATGTGTCGGAGGTACTCGCTCCGCACCGCTACTGACCTCGGCCTGCAATCCAGAGTGCAGATGCCCTTGCTTCCTATTGCATCCCGCTGCCTCCCCATCCAAGGAGCAAACGCCCCACCTGTGGGGGACAGGGATGCCCTGCCGAAGGGTCTGAGCTGGGTGTCCAGATGCCCCTTCCGCCCTCAACTGCTTCGGATTTTGCCCACATCAACTTTCATGGCTCTGCTTCTCCTGCTCCTGGAGTCATCTCTTTGCCAAGGGCCTTAGAGTTGCAGAGGCGCTGCCTCTCCTTCACTCCACCAGGCCTGAGAAAGCACGGACTCCTTTCCAAGGAATATTTCATGTTGAAACCCCCAGAAATGAGAGCAGATAACAAAATTAAACTTGTGGACGTGGTTACAAGACACCACAAAGAGTCTTGGTGTCCGCTGTTGGAAGTCTTCATCCCAACACGCTTGTTCTGCCCTCCTAGGTCTCTGTCCTTTCAGTCTTTCTTAAAGAGCCCCACGGAAGCCCTCTTCTAGCCCCTTACACCCCAGGGTACACACAGGTGAGCATACGCCAGGATCCACGCCTCACCCCTGTCCTGTACCCACAGCTCTGAGCCACGGTGCCCTTTATGAACTTTATGCTGCTTTGATCTCTGCAACATTGATCTTTGACTTCCTCAAGGGAGAGGAAGTAGACACAGCTCAACAATGCCTGTCACATTTTTGGGTCTCTTACAGTGATTATTTTATAGCAGTTTAGAGAATAGTGTTCCACATAGCCTTTACTGCTTGTCAATTTTGAGGGCGAGAACACAGCTTAGGATTGCAATGCAAAGGTGAATAGCAAAGGAAGATTCAAATGAATCTTGACAGACTGGGTCACTGAACTGAAACTATCAAGATGAGATTTAAGAGGAAAGAAAGTAAATTCATGCTCTGATACTTAAAACGTTGGTCACGCACAGGAACTAGATGGTAAGATCTGTGATGGAGCGCAGTCTAGGGGAAATAGCTACCTGTGATCAGGTCATAAGTGGAAAAGTCTTACTTTACAACTAGGTCAATAAAAACAACCATGTGATGCTTGCTAGAAAATTAATTGCAAAGATCTGATTATCCCTGGGCTTAGAAAACAAATGGATTCTACTCTGCTCCCCCACCAACACTTGCGAAGAATCAAAGGAACACTATGGATAAGTTACTTCCGGGTTAAATTATCAACCAGTATGGGAACATATACAATGATTACTACACATATAATCCAGCAGCCCCTTCTTATTAAGTAGCTGGTCAACTCCTCTATGTGTGCATGGTTAGAAGTAAGGTCTCAATTTAGATCCTGGTCTTTTTCCAGATACTCCTCTTTTCTCAACATCTGTTGTCTAGTTCTTAGGTCTCATGCTAGTTGGAGATTGGCTGACCTGGAACAAGGGCACACTCTTCTTGTGAATGCATGGAAGAAAGCAAGTTCCCAGTTACTAGAGGAACACAAAAGGGGCCAGACGACCTTCGGTTGGCCTATTGCTGGGGGTATTCTCACATTGGAAATGATCTTCCAAAGAGTCTTTCAACCTCCAAAAGGGTCAAATGTGGAACTGAAAGTCATGAGTAAGTTTTTTTTTTTTTGAGGAAGATTAGCCCTGAGCTAACTGCTGCCAATCTTCCTCTTTTTGCTCAGAAAGACTGGCCCTGAGTTAACATCTGTGCCCATCTTCCTCTACTTTACATGTGGGACGCCTACCACAGCACGGCTTGCCAAGTGGTGCCATGTTCACACTGGGATCTGAACCGGTGGACCCTGGCCACCAAAGTGGAACGTGCACGCTTAACTGCTGCGGCACCAGGCCAGCCCCCATGAGTAAGTTTTGACCCAAGTTTTGCAACATCTATCTCAACAGTTGTTAAGAAATTATTGAAATATATTTTCAAATACTGAAAATAATAGATGCCATGAGGACATCTTGGGATCAAGTGACTAGACGGGAAAGAAGGAGTAAAATGCTGATCCCTAATTGATTGGATGACCAGCTCTAGGAAGGATGAAAATTGTGACCATGGAATCTGTATTAGTTTCCTGTAGCTGCTGTAACAAATTAACTGAAACTTAGTGGTTTAAAATAACACAAATTTACAGTTTGTGTAAATTTGTCACAGTTGTGGAGGCCAGAAATCTGAAACAAATCTTATGAGGCTGAAGTCAAGGTGTTGGCAGACCTGGGTCCTGCTGGCAGCTCCAGGGGAGAATTCATTCTTTATCTCTTTCAACATCTCTTGACTGGCAGCATTCCTTGGCTTGTAACCACATCACTCCAATCTCTTCTTTTGTTCTCACACTGCCCTTTCCTCTTTGGTGGTCAATCTCCCTCTTATGTACTTGTGACTACATTTTGGACCACCAGAATAATCTCCCCACCAGAATATCCTCAGTTTAGTCACACATGCAAAGGCCCTTTGGCTATATAAATTAACAGCTTCCAGGGTTAGGACCTAGATGTCTTTGGGGGCCATTAATCAGTCAACCACAGTGTCTTTATCAGAGGTCTCTTTCATTTGTTTATTTATTTTTTCCCATCTCATTTCTGCTTCTTTTTTCCCCAAGCTTAACTGAGATATTATTGACATATAGCATGTAAGTTTAAGGTGTACAATGTGGTGATTTGATACATGTATATATTGTGAAATGGTTAGCACAATAGGGTTAGTTAGCACTTCCATCCCCTTACATAATTACCATTTTTTGTTGTGATAACATTTAAATGTCTACTCTCTTAACAACTTTCACATACATAATGCAATATTGTTAATCATAGTTATTATACTGTACATTAGATCCTCAGAACTTATTCATCTCATAATTTGGAAGTTTGTACCCTTCGACCAACATCTTCTCATTTTCCCCAACACCAGCCTCTGGCAACCACCATTTTACTCTCTGTTTCTGAGTTCAGCTTTTTTAGATTCCACATATAAGTCAGAACATACAGTATTTACCTTTCTCTATCTGACTTATTTCACTTAGCATAATGCCCTCAAAGTCCATCCATGTTGTCACAAAATGCAGGATTTCTTTCTTTTTTATGACTGAAGAATATTCCATTCTGTATATATACATTTTTTACACATTCACCCATCAAGGGGAATTCAGGTTGTTGCTGTGTCTTGGTTGTTGTGAATAACACTGCACTGAATATGAGGGTGCAGATATCTCTTCAAGATAGTGATTTCAATTTCTTTGGCTATCTACCCAGAAATAGGATTGCTGGATCATACAGCAGTTCTATTTTTAATTTTTTAAGGAAACTCTATATTGTTTCCCATAGTGGCTGTACCAATTTACATTCCACCAGTAGTGCACAAGGGGTCCCTTTTCTCTATACCCTTGCCAACACTTCTCTCTCGTATTTTTTTTAAAGATTGGCACCTGTGCTAACATCTGTTACCAATCTTTTTTTCTTCTTCTTCTTCTCCCCAAAGCCCTTCAGTATATAGTTGTATATTCTAGTTGGAATTCTTTCTGGTTGTGCTATATGGGATGCTGCCTCAGCATGGCTTGATGAGCGGTGCCATGTCCGTGCCCAGGATCTGAACTGGCAAAATCCTGGGCCGCCAAAGCGGAGCACACGAACTTAACCACTTGGGCACAGGGCCAGCCCCTTGTCTCTTGTATTTTTGATGATAGCCATTCTAACAGGTATGAGGTGATATCTCATAGTGGCTTTGACTTGCATTTCCCTGATGCCTGTTGGTCATTTGTATGTGGTCTTTGGAAAGATGTCTATATGCCCAATTTTTAATTGAATTGTTTGGATTTTTTGCTATTGAGTTGTGTGAATTCCTTATGTATTTTGGATATTAACCCCTTATTGGATAGATGGTTTGCAAATATTTTCTCCCATTAAGTAGATTGCCTTTTCCTTTTGCTGATTATTTCTTTTGCTGTGCAAAAGTTTTTTAGTTTGATGTAGTCCCACTTGTTGATTTTTGCTTTTGTTGCGTGTGTTTTTGGTGTCATATCCAAAAGATCATTGTCAAGACTAATGTCAGGGAGCTTTTTCCCTGTGTTTTCTTCTAGTAGTTTTATTTTCAGGTCTTCTATTTAAGCCTTTAATCCATTTCAAGTTAATTTTTGTGAGTGATATAAGATAAGAGTCCAATTGAATTTTTCTGCATGTGAATATCCAGTTCTTCAAACACTATTTATTAAGGAGACTATCCTTTTCCCATTGAGTGTTCTTGGCTCCCGTGTCAAATATTAGTAGATCATATATGTATGGGTTTATTTCTGGGCTCTCAATTCTGTCCCATTGGTCAGTGTGTCTGTGTTTTTTATGGCAATACCATACTGTTATGATTACTATAGCTCTGTAATAAAGTTTGAAATCAGGAATTATGATGCCTCCAGCTTAGTTCTTCTTTCTCAGGATTGTTTTGGCTTTTGGGTTTTTTTGTGGTTCCGTACAAATTTTAGGACTTTTTTCTTTTTCTGTGAACAATGCCTTTGGAGTTTTGATAGAGATTGCATTGAATCTATAGAGGGCTTTTGGTACAATGCACACTTTAACAATATTAATTGTGCCCATTCAAGAACACAGGATATCTTTCCATTTATTTGTGTCTTCAATTTCTCTCATCAATGTCTTATAATTTTCAACGTACAGATCTTTCACTTCCTTGGTTACATTTATTCCTGTGTTTTACTCTTTTTGATGCTATTGTAATTGGGATTGTTTTCTTTACTTCTTTTTCAGATAGTTCTTTGTTAGAGTATAGAAACGAAACTAATTTTTATATGTTGATTTTGTATCCTGCAACTTTACTGAACTTTTTAATTAGTTCTAATAGTTTTTTGATGGATTTTTTAGGGTTTTCTGTATATAATATCATATCATCTGCAAACAGGGACAACTTTATTTCTTCCTTTCTGATTTGGATGCCTTTTGTTTTTTTTTTTCTTGCTGAATTGCTCTGCCTAGGACTTCCAGTACTGTGCTGAATAGGAGTAGTAAGAGTGGGCACCTTTATCTTGTTCCTGATCTTAGGGGGAAAGCTTTTAACCTTTTACCATTGAGTATGATGTTAACTGTGGGTTTGCTGTATATGGCCTTTATTACATTGAGGTATGATCCTTCAATACTCAATTTGTTGAGTTTCTGTCATGAAAGGATGTTGAATTTTGTCAAATGCTTTTTGTGCATCTATTGAGATGATCATATGATTTTTATCTTTCATTCTATTAAAGTGGTGTATCACATTTATTGATTTGCACATATTGAACCATCCTTGCATCCCAGGGATAAATTCCTCTTGATCATGGCATATGATCCTTCTAATGTGCTGTTTGCTAGTATTTTGCTGAGTACTTTTGCATCTATATTCCTCAGGGATATTGGCCTGTAGTTTTCTTTTCTTGTAGTGTCCTTGTCTGGCTTTGATATCAGGGTAATGCTGGCCTCATAAAATAAGTTTGGAAGTGTTCCCTCTTCTTAAATATTGAGGAGGATTGATGTTAATTCTTCTTTAAATGTTTGGTAGAATTCACCAGTGAAACCATCTGGTCTTGGCTTTTTCTTTTCTGAAAGTTTTTGATTACCATTTCAATCTACTTATTCATTGTTGGTCTGTTCAGAGTTTCAATCTGATTCTATCCTCTGTCATCTCCACTCTACTGTTGAGCCCATCCAGCAAATTTTATATTTTAGTTATTGTATTTTTCAGTTCTATAACTTCTATTCACTTTTTTATAAGTTCTGTTTCTTTGATGAAATTTTAAAAATTCTTTCAAGAGAATAATTTCTTGTTGAAGCATTTTAATGATGGCTGCTTTAAAATCTTTCTCACAAAGATTGGTGCTAACATCTGATTCATGTCAGTGTTGGTGTATATTGGTTGTCTTTTCTCATTAAAGTTGTGATTTTCCTTGTTCTGCCTACGGCAAATGATTTTTTATTGTATCCTGGACATTTTGGATGTTATTTTATGAGGCTCTGGATCCTACTTAATCTTCTTTTGCATTAGTGAGCAGTCCTTCTGTTGAAGCGTAGTGTGAGGGGAGGGTGGGTGCTTATATTCATCTTCCTGCTGAGCCCTACCAACACCACCTTGGCAAAAGTGGAGTGCTGACTCACAGTGCCTCTTTATAGCGGCATGCTGGGCACTGTGAGTTTGCGGGTGAGTTCGACTCCCTGCTGGGTCTTCTTGATACCTTGAGTCTTGCTGATGCCTTCTAAGTGAAAGTAGGATGCCAACAGCCACTGCCTCCCTCGAGTGGGGCTGTAAACTCCGCTCCTTTCTGGGTCTCCCTGACGCTGGTGGAGGAGGTGGAAAATCAAGTGGCTAGCCCCACCTCATACTGTTTCATTCAGTCTTGATGCTGATGGGGTTGGAGGCTCAGTTCCACACTGGGCCCCCACTGACACCAACAGGCAAGGGGACCAGAGTGCCTGTGAGCTCTGCTTCATGCCATCTTATTCTGTCCCTTTCTGCTGGGTGGTTGAGGAGGTTCAGCTCCCCACTGGGCCCCAGTGACACCAGGCATGGGGCGAGAGTGGAGCACTTACCAACCCTTATTTGCGTTGCTTTGTTCAGTCTCCTTAATGCTGGGTGGGAGTGGAACTTCAGCTCTCTGCTGGAATTTCAGGGGCAGCATCTGCAAGCTTATCTCTTATCCCTTATCCATTGTCCTGCACTCAAGGACCACAAGTTTCCTGCTTCCTATTTACTCATCAAAGGTACCACTCCTTCTAAGGTCCCTGATGCCCCCTGCCCCTTGACCTCCTCATCACACATAGAACCCTCCCTGCTTGCCAGGGGACCCCTGAGAATAATTGGAGGGCAGTCATTCTGGCCTGCTTCATATTCCCAGTACCACAGCCACCTCTTCAGAAGCTTTGGGGTACCTGGAGTCCTTTGGCCTGAACGTGCCTGGGAGTCATGTCTCCTTGGCTGGACCATAGCCAATGGCTGACTGGGGTGGAAGCAGGGAAGCCCAGCTCCCTTGCCCACAGGATCAGGCTGGAGCTGGGTCTTTGTCTGAGTTCACCCCTTTCCCTGTCTGGCTTCCCCTGCATCCCTTTCCAGTTTCTCCTATAAGTTCTTCCTTAATAAGTCACACGTATGGGGAAAAAAAGCAAAGGAAGCCCATCAGATAGTACATCTTCCTTGTCCCCAGGCTGCTCTGTGCGTCCTCTCTCTGCCAGCCTCCCTGGGTACACTCCCCTCCTCCCAAATCTTTCCAGGTGCTTTCCAAAACTGATGTTCCATGACAAACAAAAGCATCCACACCATCAGTGCATAGCCCTGGCCTCACATGAGAATCACCTAGGGGGACTTTTCAAAAATATAGATGCTCAGATGACCCCAATAAGGTCAGAACCTAGACAGCCACGTTTTACAAAAGTTCTCCAAGGTGATTCTCACCTGTAGCCAGGGTCAAGAACCCGCCTTGATTTGCTGTGTATTGGGATCATCTGCAGGTGCTTAAAAATATTCTGGATAAAATGGTAAGTGAAGAAAGCACAATCTATTTGATCAATATACGGTATAAACATTACAAACAATTGAAACAGTAGGCACCAAAGAAATGGGATCCTTTCATTCTTTTGTCAATTCTTTTCTATAAATTTCAAATTTTCTTCACTGAGAAGGTATATATATATATATATATATATATATATACACCCTCAAACATATAAATAAACAACTTTCTTTGAAGTGTGTTTTACGTATCATTTCGAGTGTACGATTTAATGATTTTTAACAAGCTTACTCAGTGGTGCAATCATCACCATAAATCTGTTTTTCATCCCCCAAAGATCTCTCACTCCCATTTACAGTTACTCCCTGTTCCCGGCCCCAGGCAACCACTAATTTACTTTGTCTCTACAAATTTACCTTTTTGGGACATTTCATACAAACGGAATCATACAACACGTGGCTTCTTGTGTCTGACTTCTTTCACTTAGCATATTGGGGTTTTTTGTTTTTGTTTTTGTTTTTGTTTTTTTGAGGAAGATTAGCCCTAAGCTAACTACTGCCAATCCTCCTCTTTTTGCTGAGGAAGACTGGCCCTGAGCTAACATCCACGCCCATCTCCCTCTACTTAATACATGGGACGCCAACCACAGCATGGCTTTTGCCAAGCGGTGCCATGTCTGCACCTGGGATCCGAACCGGCGAACCCCGGGCCGCCGAGAAGCGGAACATGCAAACTTAATTGCTGTGCCTCTGGGCCGGCCCCTAGCATGTTGTTTTTGAGGTTCATCCATTATGTACCATGCAGCAGTAGTCCACTCCGTTTCATTGCCTATTGTATGGACACCCATTTTGCCTATCTATTCGCCAGTTGATGGATATTTAGGTTGTTTCTGCTTTTTGACTATTATGAAAAATACTGTTATGAACATCCATGGCAAGTTTTTTTTGTGGACACATATTTTTATTTCTCTTGGGTATATACGTAGAAGTGAAATTGCTAGGTGATATGGTAACGCTATGTTTAACATTTTGAGGAAACGCTGAACTGTTTTCCAAAGTGGCTGCACCATTTTATATTTCCATCAGTGACGCAGGATGTATGAGGGTTTCGTTTCTCCACACCCTTGCCAACATTTGTTACTGCTTGTCCTATTTATTACAGTCATGCTAATGGGTGTGAAATGGTATCTCATCGTGGTTTTAATTCACAATTTGCGTTTCTCTAATGACTAATGATGTTGAGCATCTTTTCACACTTTATTAGCCATTCATAAATCTTCTTTGGTGGAATATCTGTTCATATCTTCTGCCTACTTTGTGATCGGGTTGTTTGTTTTCTTGCTATTGGGTGGTTTGAGTTCTTCGTAAATTCTGGATACAAGTCTTTTATCAGATATGTGTTTTGTAAATGTTTTCTCCCAATCTATTTCCTGTCTTTTCATTTTCTTAACGGTATCTTTCGAAGTGCAAAAGTTTTGAATTTTGACAAGGTCCATTTTACCAATTTTTTCTATTTATGAACCATGCTTTTGGTATTGCAGCTAGGAAAACTTTGCCTGGCTCAAAGTCTAAAGATTTTCTCCTTTGTTTTCTTCTAACAGTTTAATTGTTTTAGCTCTAACTTCGAAATCTATGATTCACTCTGAGTTAATCTTTACATATGGTGAGAGGTGAAGGTCTAAATCCATCTTTTTGCCTACTCGTACTTTTATTATGAAACTTGTTTTATAATGTAAATATTAATAGCAGCTTAATATTCCATTTCATGAACATGTTATAAATACTGGGGTCCTGGTAAGTGTTTACAAACTGCCTCTCAAAAAAAAAAAAAAAAAAACCAGCACTGATTTGTAGCCTTTGCCAATTCCTTGGCGTAAATACTCCAACCATGTCCAATTTCCAGGTACCAACGTTACAGAACCTATCTTGGAGTTGGGAAGAGATGGCAGTTGACTTTTGTGAACTGCTACAAGCTGGCTGCAGCACAGAGTCGAAAGAAAGATTTCTTGGACTCTCAAGGTCTGGTGAATCTGTTGTTGAATCTGCTTAACCAATCCCCTGGGGTTTTTCCCCTCAATATACAAAAGGTGTCTGAAAAAGGAGGAAGAAGCAGTCTATTTTATTCACGGCTATAAATGAATGCTGGACTTCCAGGGGGTTTCTAGTTCTCCCTTATAATGAGCACAGCTGTGGGCAACATCCTTGCAGCCTTTCTGTGGTCACATTTGGTAATGCCTGTCATATTTACTTTCAGAACAACTCCCAGCCTTGCTTCCTGGTGAAGACAAAGAAAATCGAGTTTTGACAAAACAAGAGAAATACAAAGCTGCTTGAACTTCCGCAATTTTGTGAAGACACGTATTCAAAGTTTAAATTATGAGGGTGACTTCTCCTTTTTTTCTCCCTCTCAGGAACCAAGTATTGAATTAAACAAATGCTACAGGGCAAAATAGTTGTCTTGACAGGCACCAGGATGAGGTCAAGTGTGAATGGCCACAAGGTGTCAGCTTCCGGACAGTATCTTGTGCATAAAAGCAATGCAAGGAAATCACTGGAGTGTGACCTGTTTCAAAGAAAATGCACGGAGAAACTTCCTTATGAGGAAAAGCTTGTAAGAAGCATAAATAAAATGAGAGGACTGCTCTGGGACTGGTGCTTGTCAGGGTTAGTTACTAAATACCCGTCTGCAGTTCCATGGCTTTATCCACATTGTTACAAGGCTCGAAGGGGCAGAGGCCTGGGATGCGGGGAAGGGTAAGCGATGAGAGTTTCCGGGGAGAGGGGACAGTGAGTAGTGTGGGGACAACAGGGTTTTGAGCAATTTTCACAACCTGCTGAGGCCTGTATCCCAAGTCTTTATAACTACTGTTATTTTAACTACCCTTTTGGATTAATACGAAAAGTGAGACTCAGAGACATGTTAAAGTGCTCACTCAGCGTCTGCTGGCAAATCCATCCCTGTCTTTTAAAGGCTGTGCTCAAGTGTACGCTGTGAGTCACCTCCTGAATTGAAAACTCAAACTCCACATTTTATCATGGCCTCCTGCTCTGCCCCATCTCCCAGATCATCAGCCCCCCTCCCCTGCCCTGTCCCGGCCCCTGGCTCTCCCAGCACACTGTGGAAGAAATGTTTTACAGTTCCCGGAGGGCATCACACTTCTGCGTCTCTATTCACACCATACCCGCATCCTAGAATGCTGATCCCAACTTGTTCTTTGAGGAAACATCTGCTCATCTTTTTCTTTTCTGTCTCTTTCTCTTTCCCCAGCTTTCCCACTCTCTATTCCCTTCCCCTTTTCTTTTTCTTCTTCATTTCTTTCTTTTCACAAAGAATAGTTTTCTTCCAATGTGCTCATTTAAAAAAATGGAGAGCCCTGGAAGAGGGTACAGAAGAAAACCAACATCACCCTTTGTGGTGGCTTTGTGTGGTGTAGGTCTAGTTAAGCTAGAACCACATTTCCCAGAATCCCTTGCTTGTAGGGTGAGCACCTGCCAGGAGAGATCATTGATGTGCGATCTGTGGGAGTGAGGCAACGGCCACAATGTTGTGCTCTGAGGGAGGAAGCGGGTGCCAAGCTGTGTCGCGGCTTACACACACTGTTGTCCATCTGCTGGCTCCCTGGCTCCCTGGCTCCCTGGCACAGCGCCTGTAGGTCCTTCTTCTCCCCTCCTGTTCCCGAGTCCTGGGCCAGGCACCCATGCATCTCCATGGTGAAGGTGCAGCTCCCCCTACAAGTTGTTCTCCACATGGTTTGGCCTCACGGGGTCTGGTGGTCTGTGTGGGTTGTGGTTTGTCCTTACAGTTCCACTTTGTCCTTGCTGTTGTCCATATCTAGCTTTCCTTCCTGACTGCCCGTGTGGCTGATCTATAGAGGCTTCCCACTCAGTGTTAGATGTGGAGGTGACAGCCTGCATAGACTCACCCACTGCTTCCCATAGTTGCATACAATCCAATTCCTAAACCTACTGCAGAGGTCCTCAAACTTTCTCAGTTCACAGTGCCCCGAATGTCTCAGTATGTTTTTCTCAGTACCCCTGGGCTGAGAGGAATACCAAACAATTCCACCAATTAAGTGGTTAGGTCCAAACAACTTAAGTATTTTCGTTTGTAGCTATCTGAGAAGAAAATACATATAAATTGAAATAAAAAGTAATATTTGATTATATTTTTAAATAATTAGTACCAATGGGATATGTCTATCTACTGGACATGGCCCAACTTCTCAAACCTTGGAATCCAGTTGGACACTGTCTCTCTTATTTCCTGTTCCATGCTGCTTTATCTCAAACCACTGGAAACCCAGTTTTGTAAAGATATGACAACTTTGAAAGGCGTGTATTGCCATCTAATATTGAAACTGTGACCCATCTCAACTAGTAGTTCCCAGGGTGTCCAAGAAATATCAGGTATCAATGTACAGCCCTTGAGAAGCAGAAATATTCCATGGCACCCCTGTGAATTCATTGCAGCCCCTTAGCACACAGTTTGGGAATGAGTGATGTGGGCTCGGCGAACCAAAGAGCCGAAAGAAAGATTTCTTGGACTCTCAAGGTCTGGTAGTAGTGCTCCTTTATTCAGAGAATAGCGTGGGGACAGGACCCATGGGCAGTGACGAGTTGCAATGTGTTGAGGGTTAGGGCTAAATTGATAAGATATGGGTACATGACTTATTTTTACCAGACAAAGGAAAGATGATGTAAAAAGTCATTAAAACAGTATCAGTGCAGGTGGGGTCTGGTTACTGTGTGGTCGTATAACTTTAGATATGAATCGGGTCAGACAGATCAGCATGGAGGCCAGGACGCCTTGGGCTTCTCTCCCTGGGGCAGCCCCGATCCGCATGCTGATGGCCTTATCTCATGTCATTTCTCTGATCAAATCCAGATTGATACACACATGATCCCACAAACATTTTGGGTGTATTCTCTTCCTGTCTTTGTGTTCGGCAATATATTATAAAATATGAACCAGAAGAGTTCTGTATTTTTCTTTTTTATTTAATGTTAGTATTATGAGCATATTCACATGTCAATAAAATTCTTTAAAAATCGTTCATGTATGTATCATATGCCATATTTACCAATATTTATTTAAACCTTCCCCAGTTATTGAACTTTCCACCTGTATTCAATTTTACTATTATGTGTGAATACTTCCTTAAAATAGATTCCTAGGAGCAGTATTACCAGATGAACTTCTTAAACAATCTTAATACCTATTGCCAAATTGCATTTGAGAAATATTGCACTAATTTATATTCCCATCAAAAATATATGATAGCGACTGTTTCGCCTCATCATTTCCTGCACTATTTTAATTAATGAAATTAAATAAAATTTCTTCACTGTTTTAGCAGGCAAAAGAAGGATTTCATTTTCATTAGCATTTCTTTGATTACTATCATGGTTATTTTTACGTTAATGACTCTTGCATTTCTTCTATGATCTGTTTATATCTTTGTTTATTTTTTAAAATAATCAGGCATATGGAATAATTGTACAGTTGGAAAATCCCAATGGTTTTCTTATCGATTTGTAAGATTGCTTTATATTTAGGGGAGTTGACATTTGGCATCTTTGCCTTAATTTTTAGTTTTTTACTTATGTTATTTCTTTGCCATAACATCTTTGTATTTCCTGCTTTATAATGTGTGTCAGTATACGCGCAGGCAAATATCTCTCCCAGTACAATACTTTTCTTTCTTTCTTTTTTTGTGAGGAAGATTGTGGTGGGACACCACCACAGCATGGCTTGATGATTGGTGTGTACGTCTGCACCTGGGATCCGAACCTGCAAACCCCAGACCCCCAAAGCAGAGCACGTGAACTTAACCACTATGCCACTGGGCTGGTCCCCAATACCCTTCATTTTTGAAATTTGCTTAGACTGTCTCATCTGATTGCTTCTCCAAATGATATTTAGATTTATTAAATTAAATACAAAATGCTTCTGGGGTTGAACAAAGCTGCAAAGTCATTTGGTGCTGGCCTTTCAAGTCTCTGGTCAGGCGTCGTTTCATCGAGCCCAATTCCCCTGGTTGAACTGACCATCTCATGTGGCTCCTGCCCCATCAGGGTACACAGAAGGCTCCAGAGCATGTGTGGGTGACAGGCAATATATTATATAGTGGTCTTCGTACCCCTGGGGTCTTCATACCCCCGGAGTCTGGCTCAAGCGGCTTGTACTGAGTAAAGGGATAAATCAATGAGTGGGTGAGTATTGGCATTTGGATGAATGAATAAACAAATAAATGGATAAATAAAATTTACTGGCAGCCTTCCTTTTCCCCTTCCCATGTCCCCTTCCAGAGACTCTTTCTCCTCTTGCTTTCCTGGGAGAACAGATCACAAAAGAGACTTACAGGCTTTCTGTAATTTAGTTGTGTCCAAAACGTCTGCTGATGGCTTCAGAAAATCTCACAGCTCCAGGCTTACAGGGTCCCTGTGTTTTAAATTATCCCAAGGCCTTGCCACAAGGCAGGAAAGACCGCCACCCACGGCCCTGGGAGGACTGGGATGCTGCAGACGGGAGGGGCGGGGCGGCACACATGTGAGGCTCACGCTGGAGGGCAGCTCTAGTTAAGGAGGTGTGCATGGGCAAGGGCTCCCACCACGGGGGCCTGGCAGGGGGATGCGGGCCTCCCAAATAACCCCTTCCTGCTTCCAGGAGGGACAGTGCTCAGGTGGAGACAGAATGGCAGCCCTGCCGATTCTCCTTAGACGGTCATGACGCCTCTTCCTTTCCTGCCGCCCAAGTTTCAGCCTTTTCGCTGTTTCTCAGCTCCTACCATAGAACGTGAGAATGGGAAATGAAAGGACCAGAATAAACCTTGGGCAACTTCAGAGCAGGATATCTCTGCTATGTCCAAATGCCTGCACAGCAGAGGGATGTGACTGCACGGAGCCGTGTCTGACACAGTGACAACCATGGACTTAAAAATCAGTGTTCTTTTTTCAAAATTTTACCCAGAGAATTTCATGGGAGAAAGTGTTAGTCATGCACTGAGTTGGTATATCATTTGAAGTGGCTAATTAAGAGGAAGACTGAGTGTGACAGGGAAGGAAATGTAAAATTAGCTAATGTCAGCGTTTCTACCTGCCCCTGCCAATACTGAGTCCTCTAAGTGTGGAAAAATCAAAATCTATTCCTTTGGGCTGATGTTTCTCAAGCTTTAGTTATTAGAATCACCGTTTTGATTTTTGCTACATCTTCACATGTTATATTACTTAAACATTGTACTTAAATAAGTAACCATATTTTAATTATAATAGTAAATCTTCATATGATACTAACCAGGTGCCAGCTCCTCTTCTAAGCCCTTCAGATGCATTTATTCATTTAATCCTTGTGACCACCCCATTGGATGGATGGTACTATTGTCTCCATTTCAAAGTTGGAGTCTCTGAGAAGTTAAGTAACTTGCCATAGTTACACACCTAATCAAAGACGTAAATAAGAAATGGAAGGCTATTATGCTAAAAAAAAAAGAAAATATAGGACAAAATGGAGAAACATTGGTATTTAAAGATGGGAAAGGAGCCCTTAAATTACACTTAAATAACGTAAGCCAAAAGACAAAACTTGATGAATTTTGTTTTATCAAGATTAAGGACGTCTATTCAATAAAGGATATTATACATTAAAGGAATATACAGCTGAGACAATGATAGAAGTCCTTTGCTATGTCTAAAGCATTAAGAAATTAAACTCCAGAATCTACAAAGAACTTTTGCAAGTCAACAAGAAATGACAGCAAACCCAATAAAAAATAGTCAGAGATAAGAACAAGTAATTTACAAAAGAAGAAGTTTAAAAGCCTAGCAAGCAGATAGAGGTTCTAACTCATCAGTAATCAGAGAAATGAAAATGAAACAACTATGAGTGTCCCTTTTCTTGTTAGACTAGCAAAGATTAGAAAGCAGTATAAGGCCAAGTATTGGTAAGGATGTGGGGAGAGGCAGCTTCATGCACAGTTAGCGGTGACGTGGACTGAACTTATTTACTCTCTTTATAATCGATAGTTTCCAGTCCAAGTCTGTATGAGGATATTGCAGCTTTATTTGTGAGAACAGAGAGCTGGAAGTAATCTTGGTGTCCATCCCTAATGGAGTAGATAAGTAAAGCGTGGAGGATAGACTCTACGGAGTCCTGCACCACAGGTAAGAGGAATGGATTGGATATTCTACATAGCAATGTGGATGAGCTTGCAAACCAAGTGCTATGTTGAAAATTAAGAAACAGGTATCATTTTCCCAAATTAAAAATATTACATAAAAAACAACAGTATGTATTTTAAGGCATAAAAAGAAAATGAAACAGAATTACTGTATGATCCAGCATTTCCACTTCTGGGTATAGACCCAAAAGAATTGACAGCAGGGTCTCGAGGAGAGATTTGTTCACTCATGTTCATAGCAGCGTTATTCACAATAGCTGAAACAGAAGCAATTCAAGTGTCCATCAAAGGACGAATGGGTAAGCAAAATGTGGTAAATACATACAGTGGAATATTATTCAGCCTTAAAAAGGAAGAAATGCTGATGTATGTTACAACATGGATGAACCTTGAGGACATTGTGGTAAGTGAAGTAGCCAGTCACAAAAACACAAATACTGTGTGATTCCACATAAATGAGGGCCTGGC
The DNA here is from genome assembly GCF_041296265.1 of Equus caballus. NCBI lineage: Eukaryota > Metazoa > Chordata > Mammalia > Perissodactyla > Equidae > Equus > Equus caballus. Next base: position 51,953,680 of record NC_091699.1, on the reverse strand, counting down.
AGGAGGGACAAATGGAAGCTATTGTTTAATGAGTATGGAGTTTCACTTTTACAAGAGGAAAAGAGTTCTGGAGATGAATGGTGGTGATGGTTGTACAACATTATATATATATTTAATACCACTGAACTGTACACTTAAAAATGGGTAAGATGGTAAATTGTATGTGTTTTTTTGTAAATTTTTTTAAATTTAAAAAATAGGATAAAAAGAAAAGAAAATGATACACATTAAAAACCTTAGAATAGGGGGGCTGGCCCCGTGGCCGAGTGGTTAAGTTCGCGCGCTCCGCTGCAGGCGGCCCAGTGTTTCGTTGGTTCGAATCCTGGGCGCGGACATGGCACTGCTCATCAGACCACGCTGAGGCAGCATCCCACATGCCACAACTAGAAGAACCCACAACGAAGAATACACAACTATGTAGCAGGGGGCGTTGGGGAGAAAAAGGAAAAAATAAAAAATCTTTAAAAAAAAAAAAACCTTAGAATAGGACTCCTGCTTTTGGTCATGACATTTTTCCATTCATCTGTTGGTAGATGTTTGGGTTGTTTCCATACCTTGGCTATTGTGAACAATGCTGCAATGAACACAGGAGAACAGATATCTCTTTGAGATAATGATTTGGTTTCCTTTGGATATAGACCCAGAGTAGGATTACTGGATTACATGGTAGTTCTATTTTTAATTTCTTAAACTTCATACTGTTTTTCATAGTGGCTGTACCAGTTTACATTCCCACCAGCAGGGTACAAGGATTCCCTTTTCTCTACATCCTCACCAGGATTTGCTGTCTCTTGTCTTTTTGTTGATAGACATCCTGACAGGTGTGCAGTGATAACTCATTGTGGTTTTGACTTGATTTTCTTGATGACTAGTGATGTTGAGCACCTTTTCATGTACCTGTTGACTATGTGTATGCCTTTGGAAAAAAGTCTATTCAGGTCCTTTGCCCATTTTTTAGTTGATTCATTTGTTTTCTTGCTATCAAGTTGTCTGAGTTCCTTATATATTTTGGATAATAACCCCTTATGGGATATGTGGTTTGTAAATATTTTCTCCCACTCCATAGCTTGCCTTTTCATTTTGTTGATGGTTTCTTTTGCTGTACAGAACCTGGACCCTCGTGTACCAAAAAGTAGGGAAGTGCTCAAAAAATGATGGGAAGGCAGAGAAAAAGGACATGGGATCCAGCTTGAAGAGGCTCCCACTAGATAAATCTGGAACAATTTGTGCATCAAAATAAATAAAGACAATATTAAACTCTATTCCATTGAAGAAAAAAGGAATCCATGAGGTCATGGCGATATCAATAAATAAATGAATAAACAATTGGAGGAGAAAAGAAGCTTTTATTTTACATTAGAATGCCAACTAGTAATAATCACTTATTAATTAATAACTACAAAATACTTTACAGTGGAGAAACTGGTAGACACCTTCTAAATCAAGTGACAAAGTTTAACATCTTTAGTCACGGGGCAGGTTGGCACCATGTGCCTCCTGATATCATGCCCCCCAAAAGGAACCATCTACCAAGTAACTGTACTGTTCAAATATGTTGCGGTCACCAAAGACAAGAAAAGCCTGAAGAATTGCTCTTGATTGAAGGAAACTAGAAAGACATGACAACTGAAACAAGGGATTCTGGATCCCGGGGTGATAAAGGCCGTTATTTGCAAAGTAGGCAAAATCGGAAAGACTGTAGATTATATGGTGATATTGTGTCAGTGTTAGTTTCCTGTTTTAAAAACATTCTGATGTGATGAGGCATCATATTTGCAACTTGCTCTCAAGTGGTTCTGGAGAAAAAATAGTATCTATTTTTTTATAAATATATATCTATAAAAATTATATCTATCTAGCTATCTATATATGTACCTATGTGCCTACCTACCTACCTATATGTCTATCTTTTGAGAGAGGGAGGAAGGAAGGGAGAGAATGATGAATTTAAGGCAAATGTGGCAAAATGCTGACAATCAGAGTCTAGGTGTGGGATACAGGAGTTTCTTGTGCTATTCTGGCAACCTCTCCGTAAGGGAGGAGTGGAGGAAACAGTAGGAACAACAGTAACAGGAGGTTGGGGTGTGACCGCATTCACACAGGAGCAGGGAAAGGAGGTGACAGGAGTGAGGCAGTTGGGAAGAGCTGAAGGTGTTCTGAGCCACTGAGGAGGGGCACTGGCAAGAGGCAGATCGCTTATCTGATAGAGTTGAAGAAAGATTGCTCCACTTTCCTGCTTTATGTCATGTAATTATCATAACAGCCCCGTGAGGTAGATACTAGTCTTATCCTCACTTTATAGATAAAGAAATTGGAGGCTCAGAGAGTCATCCATTCAACCAGCATGTACTGAGAGCTTACTATGTATCGAACTTTGCTGAAGTTATGCAAAAAATACTAAGTGTGATCGAATACGAGAGTGTGTGCATTTAGAAAACAATGCTGGAAGGAAATGCACTAAAATGTCAATATGCTAAGAGAGGCTGTGTTTGGGTAGTGAGATTACAGGTGCTTCCGTTTTCTTCTTTGGGCTTTTTACCCATTTCCAGTTCTCTACAATGAACATGTATGGCCTTTGTAACAAGAAAATAAATAATAAAATTATTTCAAAAATGGATTTGGAGGATGTTTTGAAATCTTCCTTGTTATGATATTGTCGGGGATCAAATATTGTTTTTTTATATACTTTTGTTTTAGGGGAAAATTTGCCCTAAGCTAACATCTGTTGCCAATCTTCCTCCTTTTTATTCCTTTCCACCCTTCACAAAGTCACAGTACATAGCTGTGTAGAATTGTCAATTCTCTGGTTTTCCCATGTGAGCCATGGCCACAGCATGGTACTGACAGACGAGTGGCGTGGTTCCATGCCTTGTTTAGTGAACCTGGGCAGCTGAAGCGGAGTGTGCCAAACTAACCACTAGGTCATCAGGGCTGGCTCTCATATATTGTTTTTTGATGCAGTTTTATTTTACCAAAGTAGCGGACAAATGTTTCTTAATTCCAATAAACCTCCTTCTTTCCACGCCACAGAGAGGGCTAGCAGGTTTATAAGTGGAGAGCTGACAACCAGCTTGACTCCCAAAGCCTATATTTGTCCACATTTTCTGTGTGGAAGCACAAGCCCAGGGCAGTGTGATCTCCTCCTCCCCAGACAAACGTTTTCCAGACCTTCATGATACCAGTTTCTTTGCACAAAGAAGGCATATGGCGGTAGTAGGTCCCTGCCTGAAGGGAAGGGAGGCTTGGTAAGAATACAACTCAAGTGTCCAGAAAGAGAGAAGCCAGCCCAATGGTGTCACTGTGCTGTAAGGGGACATCCATCCACTTAGGGTGCTTTCTCACTAATGGACTCCTTCCTCCCCTTTGCTGTCCTGGCACCACGGACTCCATAGCAGCCCCACCCATCCATCCTGGGTTCTGATGGCATCCCTGTGCCTGTCAACATCACAGAACGGACATCCCACCTGCATCTGTGTCTCCCAGAGCTCAGAGAGCTCACTTTGAACGGAGCAAGTCCTCAGTCGTGGTTGCTGGATTGAATTGATTTGTGCGAGCAATCAGGCGGAAATGGGTGGAGTAAATCAGGGTGCCTCCCTGGTGTGGAATTCAGTGCAGGCACCAGAAACAATGCTTTGGAATGATTTATTAGCCTGGAAAAGTGATCTCAACATACTAGTACTTAAAAACAACAACAGCAGAAGAGTGAGTACAATTGGAGTCCATCTTTGTTACAATCATAAATATGCATAGGAAAAAACTAACTAAAAGAAAATACATTAAAAAATATACAGTGGTTGTCTTTGGGTAGTGGGATTATAGATGATTCTGCTTTTTCCCCCTCTGTATTTTTAAGCTTTTTTGGAAACAATTTTTGTTATTGGAAAAATAATTTTAAAAGAAATATATGTCTGAGGAAACAGGGAACAAAGACATAATAAATGAGAGATCCTTGGTGAGAGATGAAGTGTTAAGGACGCTAGAGTAAATAAGTTCCTTTGAACTAAGGGCTCTCTTATCCTTCTTAGAGATGGAGTCCCCAGCCTTCCTGGTAGGCATTCTCTTGCTTCCCAGCCTCAAACACCATCAGCCTGCACACGAGGCAATTTTTCGCTTATGGGTCCAATGTGGCAGCCCGAACCCTGATCCAGAAAACCAGAAGGCTTGGATGGAGAGCCAGAGGAAGAGAATCAACTGTCTCCTTTTGCCTGTTAGTGATTTCTGCAATAAAGCTGTCAGAATTTACTGCCACATCACCCAACTTATAGGGAAGGGAGATTCTGAAAAATATTCAGAAACAAAGGAATGGTAAATGGAAATAATGACTCTCTGTCCTCTATAGCTATTCAAGAAGTACGACACAATATATATAAGGGCTGTGTCTGGCCCGCTGCCTGAACTGTGGGACTGTAGTGAATATAAAAATTCTCTCTCAGGGCTTTCTTAGGTCTACCGCCAATAGCAGTTCCGCAATCCTGCTTCCCATTAGGTCTCGAGTTCTTCCATTATGAGTTCTGTGCTCCTCAGGGTTTCTGAGAGCCTGACCCTGCAGTGGGGTTGGGGTGGGTGGGTGGATGGAAGTGGCTGTGGCTTCTGATTGGCTCGGGGCTCAGAGTGGAGTCAACCATGGAAATCACCGCTTCCGAAATCATTGGTGGTAGGGTAGGGTCAGGGGACGCTACAGTGGCTTTGTTTACAAATGTTAATGTTCACAAATTTGAAATCCTTTTTGGGCCCAAGACATTCCCTGGCACCTTTTGTCCCATTTTGCACATTTATTTCCTTTCCACCAGGGAGAAGTTTGTGGCGAGGACTCAAGCTCCAGAGGTGGTTTAGTCTAGACCAACTTTAAGCTTCCTCAACCCTGAGTGGTGCAATTCTGTGCTGCAGCAGGTATCAGAATCTGGCAGGGACAGCCAAGCTGCCTCCTCTCTGGCCAGCATGCCTGGCAGGTCATTCTCGCAGGGTACTGGATGGGCCTCCAAGGGCCTGAGTCAGAACCCAGCAGAGAGTTCATGCTCCCCGGTGGAGGGGGACATGGAGCTGGCCCTGTCCAGCCTCTCTATGGAGAGGAAGGGGAGCCACTTAGCCAGGTGCACGGTCACGAGCCTGTGGAACAACTGGCGCAGGTACTTTCGGAACCTCTGGCCGACAAAGACGTAGATCACAGGGTTGACGCAGCAGTGCGTGTAGGCGATCACCTCTGTCACTTGTATGGCCAGGTCCAGCTGTTTGCTCTGCTCACACTCATTGGTGAAAAAGAAGTTTTGGAAAGCAGAAACAAACACGGTCAGATTGTAAGGGGTCCAAAACAGGAAGAAGATGATCATGATGACAAAAATCAGACGGATGGCTTTTGCCTTCTTCTCATTTGGCCGTCTGAGCAGAATCTTTATAATCCCTGTGTAGCAGATGATCATGACCAGCAGAGGCAAAACCAGCCCTAAGATGTTCATCTTCAGAGCCTGGAACTGTTTCCACTCTTTTAGGCTTTCAGAAGGGAAATGAAGACTGCAGGTGTAATGAGAGAATTCCCCCTGGGTCTTGGAAAAGCACAAGCCAGGGATGGAAGCCAAGAGGGCCAGGACCCAGGTGATGATGCTGGTCACGATACCCCAGGTGACAGTCCGGGCCCGCAGGGCAGACACGGCATGGACGATGGCCAGGTACCTGTCGATGGTCAGCAGGATGATGAAAAGGATCTCGCTGTACAAGCCTGTGTAGTAAAGCCCTGAGAGCAATTTACACAAGCCATCACCGAAAACCCAGTTATCCTTCAGCTTATAGTCAATCCAGAAGGGCAGCGTGAAGAGGAAGAGCAGGTCAGAAATGGCCAGGTTGAGAAGGTAGATGCTGGTCATACTTTTGAGCCTCTTGTATTGCATGAGGACCAGGACCACCAGGATGTTGCCGACCAGGCCAATGACAAACACCAGAGAGTACAGGGGGGGCAGCAGCTGGGCCCCAAAGGCCCTCAGCTGTTCCTTTTGGCATGGAGTTGCAACCCCGTAGTCAAATTCTGTTGTCATATCATAGTCGTTTGGGGTCACTGAAATTTCCATCCTGGCTTCTCCAGGTCAAGAAAATGGTTTCTGTGTTTACTTTGTTGATAAAGGCGATGGGCTCTGGACAACAAAGACAAGGCAGTGATTACATGTCTTCAACCACTTGACAACTGCTTACTGAATGCCTATTGTGTCCTGTGCCCTGGGATGCAACGGTAAGCAAGGAGGACCCAGATCTTCTCTTCCCTTGTGGAACTTATAGTCTAACTGGGGGTGCAGGCAATAAATAAATGAGTACACAAATCATTAATTCAATTGCTTTGGCAATGAGTGTTGTGAAGGGAAACTCCAGTGGGTGGAGAGCATAAACAAAGGAAGATCTCACCACACTACTCATAGCCAACATTTCCCAAGTGCTTCCCATGGACTCGGCATTGGACTTAGTGTTAAACAACCCTTGGAGGGGTGCCATTATTGTTCCCCATTTTAGAGGTGATGACCTAGAAGTTTGGAGTGGTTAGGACACATATCTGGTGAGAACAAGAGCTGGACCTCAAACCTAGGTGGGTAAGCTGTCTTGTGCCCATTCCTGAAGCCACTTGGCTTTCCTGCTTCCAATCACAGAGCAATGGCTTTGCACTGTGGGGTCCACAGAAGGATGCTGAGAAGGAAAAAAGTTCTAACTGAGGGTTAAAAACTTACAGATGGATCTTGATGGCTTTTGGAGCTGCAATGATTCTCAGCCAGGGGTGACATAGCTCCAAGAAGGTACGTGAAAATGTGGTGTGGGCATTTTTTTTCTTTTTGGTTGTCTCAAAGATGGGGGCAGGTGGCAGTGCTATTGTCATTTGGCAGGCAGGGCCAAGGGTGTCCTGCAATGCAAAAATTATCCTACCCCAAACATCAATAGTGCTGCCATAGTGAAATCCTAGAAGGCCAACTCCATCCCTTACTAGATGAGGACACTGAGGGCACCGGAGTGGGCTCAGCCTGACCCACGTCACATTGCCATGAAGGGGCACAGCTAGGTCACTGGTAACTCCGTAGACCTGTGAGAGCTGTGAGGAGGATTCAGAGGAAAGTACAGGCCAGGTGGAGTGGAACGGCCTGGTGAGAAGTGGGGAGTCCGGGGAGGAATAGCACAGAACAACCTTGAGCTCAGCGACCAGGCGGTAGCCAGAGTTCTGCTGAAACAAGCTCTTAGGTATTTTTACCTAGGGCTGCCTTGAAACAAACAAAAAAGAACCACTGGATAGCTTGCTTTTGTAGGACTTCCCCCAACCCTTTCTTTTGAGCACTCATTTTCAATTACTAATTGAATACACCTCCCCAAAGATAGCATGGGCTTTGGTGTAACCTACCAGCTATGAGACCATGGACAAGTTAATCTACCTCTCTGAGCCTCAGTTCCTCCTCTGTATTGTGGGAAAGTAACTCTTACCTTGCAGGGCTACTGTAAGGTAATGTAGGAGAAAAGTGACCCCCTGGCTCTTACTGGGCCCTTAGTAAATATTAGGGTACCTCCTTCCCTGCAGTGGCCCTTCTCTGAGACCTGTCACCACCAGGAATGTCCCAGGTTCCAATCCTATTCTGGCTAATCTACCCCACTCCCCAAGTCCCCCCACCAAGTCTCTCTGTAGTTAATCTGGAAAATGAATGCTACTTGGCAATGATGGACAATGACAATCCCTCCCATGTGAGCTGCATTTTGAAATTTTCAATATATTGCCATCAGTCGGAATTGATTTGAGCTAAACGTCAATCAGTAAAGTAGGTGGTACCTACATCATAATTCCCATCTTGAACCTGGAGTGTCTAGTGCTCTTCCTTCTACACTGCTTAATGAATGTTTCCTGCTTACAAAATTCACATTTCTGCATGGGCTGTTGGAAATTAGGCACATGAGGAGTGTCGGGCACCCTGGCTAGGGGACTGTCATTTCCACTCAAATCCATCCCTATGGCTCACTCCTCCATCCCTGGACTTGCTTCTACCTGATCAGCTCTCTTTCTGGAGAAATCCAGGCTGAGAGTCACTAACCAAGCTGCGTTGGCGATTTCTGATTTCTGCTTCCTCTGCCAGTGCTGACAGTTCGGCTTGGCGGTCAGCACTTTTGGGTGAGCTGGCAGGTTTATCATGGAAGCAATAAGCAGCTTGGAGGCACAAAGTGCAAATGGTGCAACAATGAGCCTGTGGGTCTAGTTTCTGGAGAGTTTTGGCAAAGGTGAGGGCAAACTGAGTCAGCATTGTCAGGCACCGTTTGAAAAGAGAGTCTCCTCCATACCCCCTAGCCTCCAACTCCAGTCACTATTTTCCCAATTTGTCAGGCACCACACAACAACTCCAGGGTACGCTGCTCCTAAAGGGAGATCACTGGGTTGGGACCTTGGAGGAGAGGCCAAAGGACCATGTTGCCATGCAATCTGCCAGCACTGTTGTAGTCTGTGGCAAAAGTCTGCCCCAAGGTCACTGCACAGTGATCAGCTGTAGCCCTGGAGCCTGGAACCTTCCAGTGTCAGCATCCTTTAGCATAGGAGTGGGTGAAGTCTCCGAGTTGAGAAAGGACAGTCTGTGACAGTGGAGTGCCGAAGCTGGCTTATACTCGTTCATAAGAGCCAACAGCGGGCATCTCTTCCCACTTCTGCATTCTGCATGATGGTAGCTTGAAACTAATCCATGAATATTTACAGAAGGAAAACTGGCAAACATTAGAAATTAGGGCTCTTTTTTCAACATTGACCGGTACGTCAATGGCCCGCAGTCTGAATAGCCTAGAGCTGTCCTGCTAGTCAGCATGGGGACTAAAGGGTCAGTGAGTGGCACACAGCCTGGTGGCAGGCTGTGCAAACTTCTCGGAATTTCTAACTCTGAAAATCTGAGACCCTCCAGATTTTGTGGAGAAACAGTAGCCCCCTACCCCTCTGTCTTCAGAACAAAATTCTGACCTGCCTCTTTGTTAGTAGAGCAGAATGCATGCATCCCAAGAGGCCATCTGGCCAGCTCCCTGCCCACAGGTGGGTGAAATTCTACCTCCTCCCCAGACAGCCCACAGGCCTGATTTTGAGGATCCTTGGTTCAAGTTTTCTTAAGAAATTGATTCAGTATCTAATCATCCTTGCCTCTGAAAAGTTTTTTCTAATTAGTATTTCCCTCTTGCTATGATTTCTTCATATACCATGTTTGGTGTTCATTTACATGGGGAAATTTGTCAAGTAATTTCCTCTTGAGTAGCTTTCCACAGAAATTGCCTCTTGTCCCTTAATACTGGGCTGACTTTCTTAATCAGTCACCAGCAACCAATCATTCAAGAAAGCTCTCCCTTTTTTAAGCAAAAAACCTCTTATTTTGCATCTGAGCACACAGCCTTATAAATCCACCCAATCTCAGTCTTGCTATACAATTAATTGCTTCACAGATGCATCAATGAGCTCCTTAGACATTGGCCTGGCCCTCCAAGAATTCCCCACCTTTGAGGGGACACACAGGTAGACAAGTAATGCCCTGCGCAGGAGAAGGATGACAGCCTTCCCCAGCTGCATACCTGTCTTCAAAAAAGAGTGCCCTTGACAGCAACCAACAAGACAGAAAAGACAAGTGCCACTTACTCTGGTTTCAAAGGATTTTGTCCACGAAGTCTCTGTTTCTGGGGCTTTTCGAGCCTGTATGACTTCAAGGCTCAAAATCCTGATTGAGTAGGAAGTGCTCACTTCCTGTGTGATGATGAAGACAGGACTCTGGGGTTCTCAGTTTTTCAGAATGACAAGAAAGGAACAAAGTTCTTCTTTCTGTATGGTTGGATGTCCTTGAATGGCCACAACACCTACCAGTGGTCAGTTCCTGGAGGCCAAGTTCATGCCAAGGCTGTCTCTGGTCACTGGGCTGCACTTCTCCCTGGGAGCTCTGCCTTAAGGGGATTGGGTAGGATGGGGTTGGGTGGAGTTGAGTGGGCTGAGGCGATGACAATGAGGAGTACCAGAACTTGTGAAGCAATCAATTGAAGGCTAGAAACGTCTGTGGGGGTGGCATGGGGGCAGGGCATACAGTTCTTGTGATCAGTGACTAGCCTTTTTTTTTTTCTTTTAAAATTGCAAATGAGAGGATTTAAACATAACGCTGAGTCTTGTTCCTCAAAAAGATCTGGCTGATACGGTCTGAGAGAGGCTGCAGCTTCTCTTTGGCGCCCCCTATGTCCTCCACCTCTGACCGCTCTCTGTCCCCCTCTGCTCCCTTGTGTCCACCCCCCAAGTCCCACAGAGCAGTTTTACCTCGAGGAACCTCCAGCCTGGAGTGAGTACAGGGCTGTTGGTTGGGTTTCAGCCGTCCCTCTCTGGTCCCCGGCTCCTGTTTTATGCAATGGTCCGACACAGGCCGTGTTCACATCCCAGCTCTCCGCTGCAGACACGGGTGGATCACTGTGGCTTTCTCAGCCTGTTTCCCGCTGTGTCAAATGAGAGCACTGACTCCTCACACTCAGAGGAGGAAGCAGGAGGTCAGCTTGTGCATGAAAAATGCATGAGTGCCTGGCACGAGGAAAAACGTCTGACGAATGATGCTTGTTATGATTCTCCCCAGAGCTCCCAACACCTGCTCTGCCCCTGCGCTTGTGTCCCTCTGTTTCCATTTCCTCTCCTGTAAAATGGAGACTCTGCCAACCTTCCTCACAGGATTGCTGCAAAGCACCATTTCAGAAATCATGCATGTGAATGTGCCTTGAAAATGTCACATGTCCTTTCCAGGCTCAGTTTCCTCACCCGTAAGATGAAGACTTTGGATGAGGTGGCTCCATGTCCCCTTTAGTGGACCATTCTGTGAATCTTCAGGGTCGGGTCTCACCTCTTTGTCAGCCTGTCCACAGAGAGATGGTGCAAGGAGGCAAAGGGTAACTAGATAGACAGGCAAAGGGTAACTGGACCTAGGAACTGGCTGCCTTTGCGCAGGGAGTAGAGCACGAGGAGAGCACCAGCGATGGATGAGCCTGGCAAATCAGACAGTCCTGTGTTCAGACCCTAGGTCTACCTTTTACTGACTTTGCACGTGTTATTAAAGTTCTTGACGGTCTCTTTCCTCTTTTGTAAAGCGAAGTTAATACTGTCCACTTTATAGAGAGGATTAAACGAAGATTATATACGTACATGTGAATGACTGATTTGGGGGAGTGCTCGAAACATTAGAGATGCCTGTCTTAATTTGGGCTCTCCCTTGCAGATGCAAAAGCTGAGACAAGGATGCAGGTGCAAGTAGTGTATTTGCAGGGGATCCCAGGAAACACTGCAGGGGATGGGAAAGTGGGACAGGGAAAGGGAGAAGCTGATGAAGGGCGTGTTATTGAGCCCCTGCCACTGAAGGCAAGCAGAGCTCCATCCTTGTGGGGAACTCAGGGGCCCCCTCAGAGTCGTCCCAACTCCGGGGCCAGAGGGGTGAGGACACCAGGCGCATATCCATCAAGTCTCTACCCACCCGTCACTGGTTGAGAGCTGCTTCTTGTGGTATTCTGGCTTGCTGTCTGCCCTGGCTGTGGATCAAAGCTGCTCCCCAGGCAAAAAGCCCCGGGTTTTCAGGAAGCAGCCTCCGGGGTGTAGACGTGCGTGTTAAGGGATGTGGCCATGGGGCATTGACAGCCTCTATGGTGCTCAGGAAATTGAGGTGCCTGCCAGTGTTAGCACAGCTGAGCTCCCAGCTGCTTCCCCACCAGGGGACTCTGCCAAATTGACCACCTCTCAGCCCCGCTGCCAGGAGTAGTAAATGGGAGGTCTGCAGGTGCCCGGCTTCTCATAGTACTTTGCCAGCAGGTCAGTTTCCAGAGAATGGAGGCTTATGAGGCCTGCCTCTTCCTTGGTCATGTCTAAGGTGAGAGACGTGGTCAGTACCTCTAAACCCTGACTGGCCTTCCAGCTCTGCTCTATACTTCTGTGGGGCCCACACGACAGAGAGGACATGCCAGGTAAATATGCTTGTTCACTTAACAAATATTTATTGAGCGCACACCATGTGCCAGGTGCTACGTTAGATGTTAGGGGTCTGGCAGTGACCAAGAGAAGCAGACACCATTCTTCAAGAGCTCACTGCTTAGCGAGGCTCACAGACTAAGTAAGTCACTGCAACAAGAAGCAACGTTTGTCACGGCCTGGGAAGTACCCTGGGCTGAGGGAGGATGCATCTGGGTAGGAGGGGATGGGAAAGCCCTCTAGAGCAGAGGTTCTCAAAGTGAGGACCCTGGACCAGCAGCACTGGCACCCCTTGGAAATTGCTAGTGATGAAAATTCTGGGTTCCTGTCCCAGACCTACTGAGTCAGAAATTCTGGGGTGGGGCCCAGCAGTCTGTTTTAACACACCCTCGGTATGATTCTGATGCACACTCAGGTGAGGGAACCATGCATTAGATTTTCGCTGGGCCTTTGGCCCAAAGTCCTATGTGATCTCTGTTCAGGAGAGCTGGGCTGGACCAGATGTGAGCTGGGAAGACTTCTTCCGCTTTAAGCTTGAAACCTAAACAAGAGGCTGCTCAGTGGCCTGTTCTGTCTCACCTTCCCAACACCCACACCCAGGTACCCTAGGGCATGCACACGTGCACACACACGCACACAGCCTTTTTTTTTTAAACATAGGCGGGGCATATGATAGACACTGTTTTCCATTTGCTTTTGTCACTGAACATCATACACGGGAGAGTCTTCTCCACAGCACACAGGCCCGAGCATTTAGGCAGTGGCGTAGCGCTTGATGTGGTGGGCACAGATAGAAGTATCAGTAAGGTGCACGCCTTTTAACCTTGGCTTTGTCCAGGGCTCTGGCTCCTTAATTTGACATGCCCTCCAGTGTCAACCCCATGGCCTGCCCTGCTGGCCCCTCCTTTTTCATCTCCTACAATTCCTTTTTGTGCCTCATCTAAGAAACCGGACCCTGACTCAGCCCTGTTTCTGCTTCTCCTTTTCTGTGTCAACCTCTACATCCCACAAACTCTTGTGTTCTGTGTAACCAGGACAGAGCAGGGCTGGCTCCTTGATTGCATGGGGCCTGGTTGTCATCGAGGCACACTTCAGGCTCGGCTGCTACACCAGCAGGTTAATTTCCAAGAGAGGGGACACGGTGTCATGATCATGCAGATCTCTCTGTTGCCTAATCCTGGGACACCCTGTCTGGCTACACGGCAGAAGAGGCTGCTTCTGACCCCTGGCCACTTTTCAGGACATGAAAGCCCAATTGGCGAGTGTCCCACAGAAGGACAAGGGGGGTTTTGGGAGACATAAGCAATTCCTAGGCAGTTGCCCACCCTGCCCCCTCCATACCACCTCCTTTTATCCGCTCTCACCCTCCTACCCCATTCCTCCCACCTCATTTAATTTCCTTCCCAGCCTCTCTTTCCCCCACCCCTCCCCACTCCGTATTTCTTCTATCCAGGTGGTCATTTTCCCTCCTTAATCTCTGCCTCTCCTTGCCTACCTGGCCTCTCCCAGGGTCTCACCCCCCAGCATTTGACAAACCAAAGGAAATGGGTCCAATAGTCCTTTGTCCCTCTCTCAGTTCTGCTCAGCTGCCCCATTGTGCTGGGTCACGTCCCAAAGTGAAAGAGGGTATTGGGCACATCCATGTCGGATTCCTTGCATCCTGCCTGGATCATCCAAGAAGCCACCTCCTCCCTGAAGCCCTCCCACCCTCCACAGCAGGGAATCAGTCATCCATGAGAGGCAGACAGTCTCTGAAGGTCTAAGCTTTTTGGGGGTGGTGGAAATTCCTTTGTTCATACCTAATGGTGTAGATTGGACACTTTTGACAATAAATAACAGGGCGATTCACTCAAAATAGCTCAAAAGAATAGAAACATTTTCTCACAAATCTAGATATTAGCTGTGGTCTTGTATTACTCTCTAACACTCTGTTGTAATAATCCTTGATGAGTTTACTACCCACAACATCTCTGTTTGTCTTTGCAACCTAATAACCTCAAAACTTAGGGGCTTAAATGACATTATTCTGTGATTCTGTGGATTAGGTGGGTGGTCCAAGGTGGCTTCGTTCCCATGTCTGGCAGTTGGTGCTTGTTGTCCATGAGACTGCCTCAGTTCTCTACGTGGTCTCTCTTCCGCCGGTTGGTCAAAGTGGCTTCTCTGCACGATGTCTCAGACATAAGCAGAAACTGCAAAGCATCTTAAGGCATAGCCTCAGAAGTCACATAATGTTACTTCTGCCACATGCTATCAGTCAGAGCAAATCTACAGAGCCAAGCCACAATTAGGGAGTCAGGAAACAGTATCTACCTTTTCAGAAGGAGTAATAAAGTCACATTATAAAGGGCTATGTGTACCAGGATGGAAGGACTTTGAAGCCATACTTAGCCTCTACCCAAAAGGCTAAACCACAAGTTTCCTCTTGCTCCTTCACCAAGGGGTTCCTGGAACTCCTCTCCTCTAATGGTCTTGTTTTTCCCATTTCTCAGCCACTCACTCCCATGATCCTAACCTCCAGATCTTACCATCACCAACATCTGTAGCCTTCATATCTCGCCTCCTAGCCTCTAAGCCTCCGACCCCACCTCCACTTTACTGCTCACTCTCACTAGCACCTTGGCTCCAGTGGTTCTTTGACCCCAGTAGGACCACTGATATTTCAATTTTCCACAGATCCTCAGCCTCCTCGTGCCCTGACTTTCCATCATCCTGAAGTCCATGGGCCATCATTACTGTTCCTCCCTTACATACATCCTCAGTTCTTTTACTCTTTTCTGATCTTGCTGTGTCCACCTGGCAAAATTCCAGGCCTGGTGAGATCCAACTCCCCACCTGCACCCATGAGGTTGAATGCAGCTGGAGAAAACCACACGTGGCACTGACTGGGATCACTCTAAATTACTGATAGCCATATTCAAAGGGTCCTTGATGCCCACCAACTGCATTTTCCTCTCAGACATTACTTCACACCTTCTGCCTTTTCCCTGAACCTCCAAAACTACCTCTGTCATCCTCATTCTTCACTGATGACTTCGTTTCCTATGTCACCAGGAAAATAGGAGCCGTCAGAAGAGAATTTTTATGTGTCCCACCTCGCCTCTTGCCATCCATGCTTTCCCGGGAACCTTCTACTCTGTCTCCCTCTTGTTACTTGGATGGATTCTCCACACTGCCATCTAAGTCCTTCCATCGCCCTTTGCACAGGATCCCGTCCTCTCTCACCCACTCAAGGACGCTGCTCTAGCCATTTGCTCTAGTGATGATCAGCAGCTTGTCTTGCTCTCCCGGATTCTTCTCATCAGCACAGGCACACAACTTTACTTCTCCTATCTTAAATAAACAAACAAAAAAACAAACGAGCAGACAAAGTCTTCACTGATTCCACTTCCACCTCTGGTTACTGACTTGCTTCTGCAGTCCTCTTTATAATAATATTATTTAAAAGAGTTGCCTTTACTTGTGTCTGGTTCCACTCCACCCACGCTTTCTGGAACCCACTCTCCTCAGGCTCTGGCCTCCACCATGCCACTGCTCTTGTCAAGGTCACCAGTGACTTCCTTGTGGCTAAATCCAACGGGCAATTTTCAGGCCTCATTGGACTTGACTGCTCAGCACATTGACACCATTATCTCTCCCTCTTCCTGACAGTCTTTCTTCCCGTGTGTAGGACATCATACTCTCCTGGTTTTTCTCTTATTTCACTGGCATTCCTTTTCAGTTCCCACTGCTGGTTTCTGCTCAGTGTTCCAATTTCTTAAACTTGGCATGATCCAGGGCAGAGTCTTTGAACACCTTCCCTTTCCTATCCACACCCATCCCTGTGGTGGCACCCTTCTCTCTCATGGCTCCAAACGTCAAGTTCATGCTGAAGATGCCCAAACGTAAATCTCCAGCCTTGCTCTCCTCCCTCAAATCCAGGCTCATATCCAGCACTCTGTTCAATGTCTCCACTTGAGTTTCTAAAAGGCACCTCAAATTGAACTCCTGAAATCTCCTCAAAACTCTTTGCTGGCACTGTCGTCCTCATCTAGAGGTAAATGGCAACTCCATCCTTTTCCTTGGTCCTACCAAAGCCTTGGAGTTGTACTTGACCCAACTCTTTCAAACCTGACATGTAGTGTTTTTGCAAAACCTGTTGGGTCTATCTTCAAAACGTTTAAAGAATCCAGTCCCTCCTCATTATATACGCTGTCCCTACTTTGGTCCCAACCACCCAAGGCCACAGTCTCTTTCCAACATAGCAGCCAGAGTGATTCTTTGAGAGTTATTTCAGGTCAGGCTCTTCTCCACCAAGTCCTTATATTGGCCTACAAGGTGGCGCACCACCTGGCCCTCATTCCCTCTCTGAACTCGTCCCCTGTAACTCTCCCCTTTGCATACTCTGCTCCAGCCAAACTGGTCCCTGGGATGTCCTTAAACACACTAGGTGCATTTCCACCTGAGGGCTTTTGCATTTGCTCTTCCCTCTTCCTGGATACTCTTCCCCGAAATGCCTGCAGAGCTTGCTCCCTCATGTCCTTCATTTCTATACATATATGTAACTTTCTCAGTAAGGTGTTCTCTAACCATCTTATTTAAAATCAAATCTCCTCCCCCGCCGCCAGACATCTAAGACTCCCTCCATGACTTACTTATCACCACCTCATGTATATGTATTTACTTAGTTAGTGTTCACTGTTTTCCTCCAATGTAATGCCAGCTTCCTGAGGGTTAGAATGTTCCCTCTTCTGTTCATGGTTCTATCCCCACATATTATGTGCTCAATAAGAATTTTTGAATGGATAAATCACGAGAGGTTCAGAGGTAGGAGGCTACAGAGTTGGTTAACTTAGTGGCTCTTCAGCTTCATCCAGGACCCTGGGTTCTTCCCATCTCTTGGATACACCCAGACCGGTTCTGCTCACGACTATAAGATGGCTGCTGTGTCACATCCAGGCATGATGACATCTAACAGAAAAAAGGGCTGTTTCTTCCTTTTGTCAATTTATAGGAACAAGGAAGCTCAGAAGGGTCCTGGGAGGAAACAGCCACTTGAGAGGTGGATTCTCTGCAGTGAAACCTGGAGACGGCCCCTCCACTTGGCCTTCCCGGGCAGAGCGTGAGTGACAGTGACGCGGGGGAAAGCTCTGCAGTTCTTCTGCCACAGGAAGATGCTTAGCAGGAAGCAGACACTGGGGGGCAGGATTTGAGAGCCTACGAATGAAGGAAGAGCACATTATCTCCTCCCAGCTTCCTCACTCCCCCTCTCCCACCTGCCCAAATATGAGAGTGGGAGGGTGGGGGTTCCTGCTGGTAGAGAGCCCAGAGCATGGCCATTGAGCCTGCAAAAGCTCATGCTAAGGGCTGCTAACCAGACCGTGACAGGTCAGCGAGCCAGGGGCCCACAAGAACTGAATAGTGGCTCATTGTGGGTTGAGCCTGGTGGGAAGGCAGGGAGGAATGAAGAGGTTGATAATGATCCTTTGTACTTCAAATCCAAGCTGCAGACAGAGACGGGTACAGGTATGCACCTGTTACCTCTGCTTTCTGGTCTGAAAGCTCCAAGTGACATGGTTGGCTCATGCTGGTATTCGTTCCCTTCTACCTTACTCATCACACATCTATTAAGTGTCCTCTCTCTCTGTCAACCATTGGTCAGTAAAAAGATAACTCAAAGATAAGTTAGATAAGTGGCTAAGTTTTCTTAAAAGTGGTTTAAGTTTCTCAAGTAGCTGTTTTCTCAGACCCATCAGAGCTTCCTGAAACTGGTGTTGGCTCAAAGTGAGGACTGTGGGCCAGCAGCATTAACAACATCTGGGAATTGTTGGAAATAAAGATTCTCAGACCCCATTCCAAGACCTGCCGGAACACAAGCCCTGGGAGGGTGTATTGGACCCAAGAAGCTGTGTTTGAACAAGTCATCCAAGCATTTCTTATTTATCTTATTTATGGCTACAGTTTGAGAATCCTTGCTAGACTCTTGCTGTTTCATGTGTGATGGTGAGACCTGAGCGCTTATCAGGAATGCTGACTCTCAGGTCCCACCCCGGGTCTACGGAAAGAGAATCTGCATTTTTACCAGATTCCCCCAGGGGTTTATTTGCACATTACAGTGTGAGACATCCTGGTCTAGAAGGTCATGGTCTAGTGGGATAAGACTCTGTGTAGAGTTCAAGAGATACACAGAGGAAGGTGGGTGGAGTCAAAAGTGCTTTGCAGAGATGTTTACCCTTAATCAGGGACTAGAGAGGAGTTGAAGTCTGCCGGAGGACCAAGGGCAGGAGACGGGTGAACGATGCTGCGGAACAAACAGCTCGACACACTCCAGTGCCTTTCAGAGTGTAGATGTGCAGTAAACATTGGTTGATTGGTTACTGGGTTTAGGGAGCACATTCGCTGGGCTGCCCAGGTAGATGGAGACCTCTAAGACCCACACTGAGGCTTAGTGGGGACGTCGTGGGTGCTGGAGTCAGACCCCCGACTTCATATCTGGTTCCCACGCTGAGTTGGTGAGGCTATGGAGAAAAAGCCACGCCTGCCCATTGCTGGTGGGGGTGGAAGTCGGGTGCCCCTCCATGGAGGGCTGTTTGACCATGTCTATCAGAATTCAAAACGTGTACATCTTTTGTTCTAATTCCGCTTCTAGGAATTTATCTTACAAATACATGCAGCAGAAGAGAGAGGTTACAAGGCTGTTCCCTGTGGTGTGGGGACTGGTTCAGGCCCATGAAATACTCTGCAGACTTCTGTATTGGTACGAAATGCTCCCAGGCTGGAGTGAACCAGCAAAGGCAGCGTGCATGTGCAGGATGCTGAGGCAGGTGACCTGGGGAGGCTCCAGTTGGAGGGCTCCATGTCTCTGGATGGAAGCACGATGCTCTGCCAATACTTGTGGTCTCCAGTGAGAGAACTGGATGGCTGGAGGAGAGACAGAGACTTATTTTTCACTGGATGCTATTTTTTACCATTTGACTTTTGTACCAAGAGCAACTGTAATCCATCTAGCAGCTTAAGGACCCCTGGGGGTCCCCAAAACCCATCCAAGAGGTCCCTAATGTCTTTCTTTTTCCAACTATTATCTGTGTGAGGCTTGTTTTCCTTCATAGACTTCAACCAAAGCAATATATCACAATGGGCTGGATGCAGAAGCAGCTCTGGGGATCCAGCTGCCTCCTATTTAGCCAGGCAATAGAGGTTTGCCAAAATGGAAAAACAACGCCACTCTTCCCACTAAAACTTTTTCATTTTGGAACACATAATTATTTTCATGGAAGTATCACTTATGTTAACATGTTACAGTTTTATTATTGTTATTTTAAGTAAATTACTGAATTTTTTGAAGTTCTCAGTTTTAATTTCTACTGCAGTAAATCTTAGTAATCCGAATAAACAAAAATTCTTTGGTGTCTTCAATTATACTTTAGAGTATAAAAATTCCTGAGACTGAAAAGCTTGAGAACCACTGTTCTAGGGCAGACCAGTATATTTAATTTATTTTAAACTCCTGGTTCCACCAATTAGTAGCCACTGACCCAGGGGAAGTTAACTATTTTTCTGAGCCTCACTTTTCTCTTCCCTGAGCAGTAATAAAAGGAGGCACACAGAGCATTTAGCACATAGTATGAACTCATTGAACGTCGTTGCTATGGTTACAGAAACCCTGCAGGACACTCAGGCTTCCAGCTCTACCTTTGGTGACATTAAGTTGGCAGCTCGAGCTCAGCCACGGGGATCTTTATACTACGGAAACTGGGAACAAGCAAATGCTACACTTCAGTGCCTTTTTTGTTTTTTCCTCCCGGAGAGTGGATTGTTAAGCATTTACTCACACACCCCCGCCAGGGTACCTACTGACCACGAATGTACAGGGACGATATCTGCATCGCTTTAATCTTAAATCCTTGAGGGCAAAGGGATCTGATAACATAAATTTTGCACCTGAGTTTCCACAAACCTTTGGTTCGGGCACAGAGTAGCTTTGACTTAGCCTGCCCTTTGCACAGCAGCTGGGGCCCAGTTCCCTGACAGCAGGGGAATCCCCTTGCGTTGGCCATGTGCCCACACACAAGACTGCCACGAGCCGTGGGCCCTGCCCCGCTGCCATCTTGGGTGGGCTCTTGCTGCTGTCACACAAACAGAACTTCAACCTGCGGGTGTGTGCCCTCGCTTGAGGCATCTTGCACCCACTTCATACTTCCCTTTTCTGGACTTTCTAGTCTCGTTACTGTCTTCCTTTTCCCTCTGTGGTTTTTTTGCTGGCGGAGTGAGGAAGGCGGGGTTGGTGTTTTGTTCTGTTTTCTGGCCTTCATCTTGGCTGCTTACTCTCCCCGAAGCCCCCATTGGCAGTTTGCCTGTCACCGAAACACACGTTCAAAGTTTTCATCTGATAATCCTGTATTCTGCCACCCTTGCAGACCAGACTTCCCCGGGTCACTGAAGACAGCGCAGGGGCGGGTCCGTGGAGGGGTGCGTCTTCTGGGGCCCCTGACCAGCCTCTTCCATCCTGTGCCTAGCTCTGCCGGGATTTCCTCCTCCAGGGCACCCCCGGTGAGCACCCCCTTTCTGCTCCAGTGCCTCTGCCTCCCTCTTCACTGCTGTCCAGACAGTGCTCCTTTCACATCTGTAATTCCCATTTTGAGCAACCGTTCCTCTTTCTGATACTTCCAGTCATGCCTGTTTCACGATGTCTCTGTAAAGGGGACCTGGAGCCCCTACAAAGGCCTTTACAAAGATGGTCACTGGGGGACCTCCACAGGGTGGGTAAACTTGGCCTCCTTACTCTGGGCTTTAGTTTTCAGTGGCCTTGGTGAAAGAGAGCACTGGAGAGGGCCTGCTCCTGGGTGTAGGAACAAAGAGCTCTGGTTCTTCTTCCAGAAGCTCAAGGAGGGAGTTCTGTCAGTATGGCCCACTGGGGGTCTGACCGCTAAGCAAATTACCACACAGGGAACTAAGACAGGGTCAGTGGACTGCCCCTCTCAGAGTTGTGCGTGGAGTAGAGAGGACAACAGCTCAAGGTGCGAACGGCCATGACTGCCAGCACCTGCCATGACCCAGTCCTCCCCAGGGCATTCTTGGGCCTTGGCAAAAGCTTCCTCCAGAGAATGATGTTCAGGATTCCTCCTGAGGTCTGGACTGTAGCCCAGAAAGTCAGAGAGGCATGGCCTCCCGGGCTGTCCCTCTCTCTGGGAGAATGGGGGTTGGCAGTCTCCAACTCAAAGGGCTGACGTCTGAATTCCTGTTTCAGAATAGTGAGACAAGAAGAAGCAGGACTGGTGCCACACCCCCACCACCAATCCACGCCAACACGGCAGCCACGGCTCCACTGCCCACGTCCCAGAGAGTGGCACGCCCGGGGCATTCTGGATAGACAAGGTGGATGTGGGGAGATAGAGGTTTCACAGGGGTAGATGAACTTCCAGGTAAGCTGAGCAGGTGAGAGATCTGGCATATAATTTGGGGACGTTACAGGGAGAGACACTGACTGCCAGCCTGGCTGCATTACTTTCTCTTACCTAATTTGCCTCCCTCTTGCTGCTGCCTTGTCTTCTGAAGCCACCAATCAGGCAGCCTTAGGCTTCCTCTTGAAGGGCAGCCCAGGCTGGCAGAGAACTCAGGGGAAAAGCCTCAAGGGCCCCTCTCTCTCTCTGGGTGCCGCCTCATAGATCTGGTACCCCAGGGCCTGGGCTTTAGCCTCTGCCATCATGAGTGTCCAGGCACACTGTGGCCTCCCTTTGTCCGAGCAACAGGCAATGGCACTGTCTCCTGGCAAGCAACAAGCACCCTAGCATGGGTGTGAATCACGGCTCCATCAGACGCTAGCCACATGACCTTGGGCGATTTTCTTTACCATTGGTCTGAGCCTCAGTTTCCCCACCTATAAAATAGGGATAATAATATTTCCTTCTCAGGATTGTTGCAAGAATTGAATATGGTTTCATATGTGCCTGGCACTTAGGCATTCAGCTGATGGGGGCTATGTAGCCGTCTATTTCTTCATCCCAAACCTCAGTGAAACTGCCAAATACGCATTGAGTGCCTCCTATGTGAAGGAAAGCTGTCCAAGATGCCCCTGCCCACCCCGTGCTGAAAAGAGGAAGGAGAGAATATCTCAAGGAAGTGCTCTAAAAACTTCCCGTCTGGCTCCAGCCAAAATTAGCACTACGGTCTTACATGCCTGGTTTTAAAACTCTTTGATTTTGAACTTGTTTATATACCAACATGCACTATTTTATTATATCATGTAACTTGTATTACATCTTTTCTCTCCAACTAGATTGTAAGTTTCTCGACAGCTGGACCTAGGGGCATTCCTTCTTTGCAAATTTTCCACAGCGCCCAACACTGAGCCGCTTGCAGAAGAGGTGGTTGATATAAAAGACTTGCTGGTTAAGGTTGATGCTACTGTGTGTGAACACAAGTGAGAGTAGAGTCTGACATCTTTTATTCAGAGTGACAGACATTATCATGCAGCTACTTGATATATTCATTTTCCCTCTTCATCCTGCCTCAGTGTGGTTAGAAGTGAAGGGATAAATGAGAGAGGCATTTTGTATCCTGTGGCGGGCCCAGAATTTGGCCAGGGGCAGTGTGGCGCGAGTTGGAAACATGGATGGCGGTATTGGAGAATGGCTGGAGACTGGAGCACGATTCAAAAATGTAAGCCCAAGGTGTTTGCAAACAGAATCACCATCAGATGTGACTGGAGGATGCCAGGAGAGGGGTAGATGTGAGCAGGAGTGCCCATAGCCAGAAACAGGTCAGAGATAACTCTCAGATAAAGGACTTACATACAGAACAGATTTAAAAAACTCCTAGAAGTCAAAATGAAAATAACAAACAATCGATTTTTTTTATATAGGCAAAAGACTTGAGTAGGCACTTCATAGAAGAAGATATTCAAATAACCAAAACATATGTGAAAAGGTGCTCAACATCATTAATCATTTGAGAAACACAAATAAAAACCACAATGAGATAGCAGCACATTCCCACCAGAATGGCTAAAGTGGAAAAGGAAGGAAGGAAGAAAAGAAGGAAACCCTAGTAACAGGCAACACCAAGTGCTGGTGAGCATGGGGAGCAACTAGAGCTTGCACACGCTGCTGGGGGAAGCACGAGTGGGCACGGCCACTTGGAAAACCGTGTGGCAGTACGCGAAGCTAAATGTATGCCTCCTCTACGGCCCAGAAATTCTACTTCAAGCTATAGACCCAAGGGAAAGAAGAGCATATGAACCCAAAAGATGTGTACAAGAATGTTACTAGTAACTTTATTCATAATATCCCAAACTGCACATTTTAAATTCCTATCAACAGTAAAATGTGCAAATTGTGGTATATTCATATGATGAAATACTATACAGCTATATAAAAGAACAATCTCCTACTATTGCTACATACTGTATGACTCCATTTATACTGAATTCAAGAAGAGTCAAAACTAATCTACAGTGACAGAAATAAAATAGCAGTCACCTCTGTGGGTACTGACTGCGAAGAAGCACTAGGCGACATTTTGGGCTTCTGGCAACGTCCTGACTGGTGGTTACATGCAAAAACTCAACATTACTGTACTTTAGGCATTTTACCATAGGCACGTTACATTTTAATAAAAAAATTTAAAGTATTTTTTCAATTTTGAGATAAATTGCCCAAGAATGTGATTGCTGGCTTGTATTGTAAGCATGTGTTTTGGTTTTATAAGAAACTGCCATACCCTTTTTCCAGAGTGGCTGTATTATTTTATATTCCAACAGCAGCATATGAGTGATCCAATTTCTTCCCATCCTTGCCAGCATTTGATTTTGTCACTACACATCTTCCTCTCCTTACGATGGGGTTACATCCCCATAAACCCGTCAGAAGTTGAAAATATCGTAAGCCAAAAAACGCGTTTAATACACCTAACCTACCAAACATCATAGCTTACCCTAACCTACCTTACACATGCTCCTGACACTTACATTAGCCTACAGTTGGGCTAAATCATCTAACACAAAGTCTATTTTATAATAAAGTGTTGAATATCTCATGTAGTTTACTCAATACTGTACTGAAAGTGAAAAAGAGAATGACTGTGTGGGTACAGAATGGTTGTAAGCGTACTGGTTGTTTATCATGATCGCATGGCTGACTGGGAGCTGTGGCGGCTGCCACTGCCCAGCCTCACAAGGGAGTATGGTACTCTCTCTAGCTAGCCCAGGACAAGATCAAAATTCAAACTTCTCAGTACAGTTTCTACTGAATGCCTATAGCTCTCGCACCATCGTAAAGCTGAAAGATTGTAAGTTGAACCACCATAAGTCTGGGACCGTCTGTATTTTTTATTTCGATCTTTCCAACAAATGTGTGGTGAGATCTCATTGTACTTTTAATGTGCATTTTCCTAATGGCTAATAATATTGAACATCCCTGCATGTGCTTAGTTGCCATCTGTACGTCCTCTTCAGTGACATGTCTGTTCATGTCTTGACCCATTTTCTAATTGGATTGTTTGCTTTGGAGTTTTGAGAGCACTTTATATTTTAGATACAAATATTTTGTTGGACATTATGTTTGCAAATATTTTCTCTGAGTCTGCAGCTTGTATTTTCATCTGTTTAACAGAGTGTTTCACAGAGAAAAGTTTTTAATTGTGATGAAGCCTAATTTATCGATTTTTCTTTTTATGGATGATGCTTTGACATCAAGTCTAAGAAGTCTTTGCCTAGCCCTGGATCTCAAAGATTTCTCCTTTGTTATCCTCTAAAGTTTTATAGTTTTACATTTAACGATTAAATCTGTGATAATTTTTTTTTTTGAGGAAGATTAGCCCTGAGCTAACATGCACCACCAATCTTCCTCTTTTATTTGCTGAGGAAGAGTGTCCCTGAATTAACATCTATGTCCATCTTCCTCTGCTTTATATGTGGAATGCCTGCCGCAGCATGGCTGACAAGCAGTGCATAGGTCTGCACCCGGGATCCGAACCAGTGAACCCCAGGCCGCCGAAGCGGAACGTGTGAACTTAACCACTGTGCCACTGGGCCAGCCCCTAAATCTGTGATAAATTTTGAGTTAATTTTTGTATAAGATGTGAGGTTTAGGTTGAGGTTTATTACTTTTTTTTCCTGCCTCTGGATGTCTAACTGCCCAGCATCATTTGTTGGACAGGCTATTATTCTTCTTGTTGAATAGCATTGTACCGTTGTAGAAAAGCAGTTGGACATATTCGTGAGTCCAGTTCTGCATTCTCTATTTTGCCCCATTGGTCTATCTGTCTATCCCTCTGCCAAAACCTCACTGTTTGGATTACTGTAAGTATGTAGTAAGTCCTGAAATCAGATAAAGTAATCCCTCCTACTTTATTCCTCTTTTTCAAAATTGTTCTAGCTATTTTAAGTCCTGTGACTTCCCATGTAAATTTAAGAATAATAAACTTGTCTATGTCTACAAAAAATCTTGCTGGGGGAGCCGGTCTCATGTCCTAATGGTTAAGTTCAGTGCACTCCACTTCAGCAGCAATAGAGGAGCTCAGGGTGAAGCTTCCTCAGGTAAAAAGAGGAAGATTGGCAACAAACGTTAGCTCAGGGCAAATCTTCCTCAGGAGGGAAAAAAAAAACCTTAATGAAATTTTGATGCAAATTGCTTTAAACCTACACATCAGTTTGGGGAAAAACTGACATCTTTACTATGTTGAGTCTTCCAATCCATGAACATAGTATGTCTCTCTACATTTATTTAGGTCTTCATTGATTTAGTTATCAGCATTTTGCAGTTTTCAGCATACACGTCCTATACCTGTTTTGTTAGATTTATACCTAAGTATAATCTAATAGCTTTTTCATGCAATTGTAAATGATATTGTGTCTTTAATTTTGGTTTCTAATTGTTCATTAATATATAAAAATATGATTGATTTTTGTTTGTTGGGTTTTTTTCCTGCAACATGGTTGAACTCACTTATTGGTTCTAAGAGTTTTTGGTAGATTCCATGGGATTTTCCATGTAGACAACCACATCATCCTGATATAGGGACAGTTTTATTTCCTCCTTTTCAATCTGTATGTCTTTTCTTTCTTTTTCTTCCTTATTTCACTAGCTAGGACTTATGGTTGGACAGGAGTGGTGGAAATGAACATCCTTGCCTTGTTCCTGATCTTAAAGGAAAGCATTCAGCCTTTCCCCAGTGAGTGTGATATTGTCTCTGGGCTCTTTGCAGATGCTGTTTATCAAGTTGAGGAAGTTTTTCTCTATTCGTATAATTCACTGAGAGTTTTTATCACGAAGGGGTGGAATATTTTGTCTAATGTTTTCTCTGTGTTAATATTCAATGAATTGGTCCATTTCATCTAAATTGTTTCATTTATGAGCATAAAATTATTCATAGTTTTCTCTTATTATCTCTTTTAATGACTGAAGAATCTGTAGTGACATCCCTGTTTTATTCCTGACATTAATGATTTGTGTCTCCACTCTCTCTGGCCTTCTCTCTCTCTCTCTCTCTCTCTCTTCAGTCTTGCTAGAGTTTTATCACTTTTAATTATTTCTGAAGAATCAGCTTTTTGTTTCATCGATTTTGTCTATTGTTTTTGTTGTCAATGTTATTGATTTGAGCTCTTATCTTTGCCTTTTCCTTCTTTGCTTATGTTGGGTTTCTTTTGCCTTTTTTCTAGTTTCTTGAGGAAGAAACTTAGATTATTGACATGAGATTGCTTTTTTTTTCTAATGTAAGTGTTTAGTGGCTGCATATTTTCCTCTCAGAACTGCTTTTGCTGCATCTTACATATCTTGATATGTTATATTTTTTGTTTTCATTTAGTTCTATGTATTTTTTGTCTCCTTCGAGACTTCCTCTTTGACTCATGTATTATCTAAAAGTATGCTTTTAAATTTTCAAGTGTTTAGAAACTTTCCTGTTATTTTTCTGTTATTAATTTTTAATTGGTTCTATTGTGGTCTGAGAATATATTCTGTATAATTTCAATTTTTAAAAAATTTTCAAGGCCCTGGCTATGGTTTATCTTGATGAATGTTGCATGGGTTCTTGAAACATTTACTAGTTGTGAAGGCATCAGAATTCTATGTTAATTCCCTTCCTGCCCAAAATACCTAGAGATTTTTTCATGGCCCAACCTTGACCAACATGGGAAGCTTACAACCCACTTCAGCACAGCAACGCTTCCTAAATCCCTTCTGGACTTTCTGTCTTCTTTTCCCAAACTCTTTCTCACCTGCTGTCCCATTGCTAGATGTTTTCCTTTCTCTTTTCCGGCCCCACACAGCCTTTCCAATCTTCCTAGTGCCAGCCTCATCTTTCTTCCAAGATTTCATGTCACACCCACACCTTGTTCCAGTTCTACCTAGAGAAATTCCTTTTCTCTCTGGAATTTAAAAATTTGGCTCTCCCCCTCACCATCATCTCATTAAGAATTTTCTTTGTGCTCCACTCTCCTTAAAATGCAGAGGGGATGGTAAATAGCGAATAACATTCTCCATCTCCTAGGGCTGAGCTTGACCTCACCCTTTTATCTGTGGTGCAGCTGTCTTCTTGGCCATCTGGTCTGAGGTCTAGGTTGTGGGAAGCATATTCTCTAGACCTTCTAGAATCTTTGAATAAAAACAGAATCTTGATATTCCTGATGCCATGGGTTATTTCGAAATCTGCTGTTGATATTTCATTGCTCCTCTCATGGAAGGGAAAAAATGCTGTAATTGATTTGTTCTCTCAGATGCTAACAACAGAGGCTTAGGAGTCAAGAAAGCCCCAGACACAAATCTATTCTCTGCCGCTTGATAGCCTTGAAATCATGGTGGGTCATGTAGTCTTACATTGCTTTAATCGTCATCTGTAAATTGGACACTTAGAGAATTGTGAGGATAAACGTAATGAAACATCCAAAAGGACTCGGCATGGAACTGCTCAAAAGATGTTAGCTTTTCTTACCATGTGTTACCTTGTTGTTATGGTGTTGCTGTTATCGATGACAGTGATGTTATGTGTCAGTATCTCTTTTCTCTTCCTCTTTCTGGCTTTTCTGTGTCTGGTCAGAAAGCTACATGCATATACCTGGGAGCATTAGCAATTCCTGGGCACACAGATAGACTGCATTTCTAGACTCTCTTGCATTTATGTGTGGTCACATCACTGAATTCTAGCCAATGGAATGTGGACAGAAATGACATGAGCAATTTCCAGGCCTGTTCATAAAGTCCTTATATGAGCATTCCTTCATACTCTTCCTCATTCCTCTTGAGTGACACAGCTGCATACATTTTCATCTTGTTTGCCAACTTCAGCGATATCAGCCTCACAATATGTAAGATGCCTAGGTCCCTGAATTAATGCATAGAGGCAGACCGCTACCAATTAGTAATCCTGATAAGCTGTACCTGATCAAGAAATACACTCTTGGGGCTGGCCTGGTGGTGTAGTGGTTGGGTTTGGACACTCTACTTCAGTGGTCCAGGGTTTGTGGGTTCAGATTCTGAGCATGGACCCACACACTGCTCATCAAGCCATGCTGTGGTGGCATCCCACATGCAACATAGAGGAAGATTGGCACAGATGTTAGCTCAGTGACAATCTTCCTCAAGCAAAAAGAGGAAGATTGACAACAGAAGTTAGCGCAGGACCAATCTTCCTCATCAAAAAAAAAAAAAAGAAGTAAAAAGAAAAACTCTCTTACATGTTTAAGCCCATTATCCATTTTGGAGTTTGTTAGTAGCTAGCATTTTCTTAACTAACACATAAATTGGGACCTTGAAGTGGTGCCATAGAAAAACCTGAAATATATAGCATCAGTTTAATGTTCAAGCAGTGGGCTGCAAAGAAACTGATGTTAAGAACTGGAAAGCTGTGATTGCCTGGAATTGGGGGCAGGGAGGGATGGACTGCAAAGGGACACAAGGAATCTCTTGGAGGTGATGGAAGTGTTTCATATCTTAACTATGGGAATTGTTTCCCAGGTGTATACCACTGCTGAAATGTACCAGATTATAGACATAAGTTGATACAATTTATTGTCCAAAAATTATATCTTAATAAGTTGTTGGAAAAACCCCGCAACTGCCATCCATAGTAAACTCCCTATCTTCAATCAGGTTCCCAGACCCTGAGGCAAGAATTCATGTGTGAGTGATTTAGTAAATGAGTGCCCTCAGAAAAAGCCAGCGAGGGAGTGAGGAAGCAGGACAGGGAGGGAGGAAGCCAGCAGGAGCGTCCCCGAGGGAAGCCTCTGCCTGATCTCAAAGCGGGGCTCTGGAGCAAAAGCCTCAGAGTTTGTCCTGCCTCAGCTCGAGGAGGAAGGAGGGGTTCCTTCTGGCTGTCTGCACAGGAGGGTAAAATGGCTCCCGTAGCCTGAGGACAGCCCTTTACTGTCACAGGTGTAGGGGGCCAAGCAAAGGGATGTGGAAACTGGGGACAGAGTGCACAGAAATGGTTGGAGGGACTCAAGAGGATCGAGCCGTGCGCCACCCATGTCCGTTACACCCTCCTAGAAGGAGAACTCATTCCTTCTTACAGGGAAACATAATGTGTGCATTTTCTTCTGGTTTTTTTAAAAAGAAATGTAGAATTAAAGCAAAGGTGTTCTGACATAAAAATAAGCTGCTGAACCTTGGGCATGGGCCACTGGAGTAGGAGGGCGGTCCAGCGCCAACTGAAACACTCCTCCTACCCAATGCCTCATGCCACCCGGCCATCTGCAACCCCTCCAGCCACATCCATAGACCTCAAGGGAGACTGCAGACCCAGTTAGGGCAGGAACTAGAATCAGATAGAAGCCATTCCAGGATGAGCTCTACCATTTTCTGGTTGGGTGATCTTGGGCTGTTGCTTAACGGACTCTCCTCAGTTCCTCTTCTGAAAGATGACAAAAAAAAAAAAAAGCATTTACCTCACAAGGTCACCAAGAAGTGCATGCTCACAGCCACCACACAGGTGGCTTGCTCCATCCTTGGTTTAATTCTGGATTTGAGTTGCAGGCCAATGCAAAGCTAGACTCTGCTTTTCTATTTTCTTCAACTCTTGAGAGGTCCACTGCCTCCCCAAATAACATCGCTTCCACACGCTCACTCCAGTCTTTCTTGTAGATTAGCCTATGAGGGGGAAAGTCCTTCTTGTAAAGGCTTGCTTCTGTGGAGTTTTGAGCTTCACAGAAGGGCAGTGTGCTGTCAATGGAGGGAACTCAGAAATGCACTTGACCACCCATGTGCCAGAGGCAGGCTCTGCTGGCTACATAAGCCTTCCATGAACTCCACTGGGAAAATGTTAATGAAAGGAGGCACATGGCTCGAGCCCAGCCGTTCTACCCCAGGTCGGCCCAAGACCCTGCACCCAGGAGCAGGTGACAGAAGATGGGTGTAACTAAAGCGAGTCGTGTACTTCTCCCTAATGCTCTGGCAATCACTTCCTTTCACATGCTCAAGGCCGTGGTTGACCTGTGCTGTCCTGCAAGAAATTCGTGACCCTTTCATAGCTTCTGAAGGTTGTTTGTTTTTCCTTCAGAGGCTCCTATACTCCTAAACTGTCTTCTCTTTGGTTTATTGTTGTTTTGGTTGTTTCACCGCCGAAATGTTTCTGATTTAGTTAACGTGACATTGAGAATCTGGAAGATGGGAGAGTATTAGTATTTGGGGTCAAGTTTTCCCATGTACCTTAGGATACCTGTGAGCTAAGTGCCTTGAGTAGCCTGAAGAAAGCATCAAAAACCTCTTGCCCATCTTGTGAAGAGCCAGGCAGAACAAGCCACTCTGGACCTCGGGGAAACCACCCTGGGTTCTGTCTTTATCTTTGGTCACAAGGCCATCCTCAGCTTCAGCTGACGGACAGTAGGCTCTTGTCCTTCAGACAGTGGTATAGTGCAGGGAAAAAGAGTACTCAGTGGACAGTCTGCACTTTGGGATAGAGCCCAGCTCCGCCCTCCTTGGGCTTTTTGCCAAGTCCCTTGCTCGGTTTCGGTTTCCTCATCTACAACATGGTGTACGAGAGCATCCCTGCCCACCTTGTGGGGCTGCGATTGAGACCCCTGTCAAAATGACAGACAGCAGTTTGCAACTGTACCATGCTGTGTCAGTGTGCTGACCGGTCATCAGACCAGCATCACCCAGAGTTCTTCTAAGGAATCCTTGTCTTGACAGATGTTAATAGGTATTATTTGAAAAAAGAAAAAATTTTCTACATTAAAAATAGCTTTGGAATGTTAGGTTAACCAAGTTAAAACTGGTTCTGCACTGCGGGATTTCTCAGAGAATTTAATGTACTGTGAATCTCCGTGAGTACTTTCCAAACAGTGTGTGACAGAATCACCTTTATGTAGAAACCTGTGGGGCTCCACACAACACCCTCTACTAGAAAGACTAGATTAGATAACACAACCATCTTTGAGTGGAGGACGTTTCAGATTTCGTGCCAACAATAATGTTAATGTTTGGGTTATAAGAGACATCAAATACAGTAGGACGAATTAGTTAGTTTAACCAAGAGATAGTTAGTGAGAAGCTACAACCGGAAAGACCTAAGGCTCCTGATACCAAAAAAAGCCCAGGAGGAATCCTTGATGTGTGTGAAGTATCTGACCAAGATCTCTCAGAGTCACTACGTGCCCTTCCAGAGTCCGCACAGGCTCCTGAGTCATACTTCTACCAAGAATTGTATATGATTGTATTTATCCTCACATAACTTAACCCTCATCTTAACTTTATCTAAAGCTTAATCTCTCAATGGATGAGAAAGCGTTGCCCTGACCAGAGCACCCAACTGAAGCATTCCCATGACCCCTGGCTTTCATGTGGAGCACACAGTAGAGTCACTCTCATGAAGATCTGAGTCACTGCTGGATTCAACACTCTCCCATTAATTCATCCCATACTTCCATTTTCCTCCCCAGAACCATCACCCTTTTAGATCACTTCATTTTAGCTTTCCTCCACAGCCATTTCTAGCGCTTAGCTTGTTTCACGAGGTAATGAAGTTCCTTGGTTGTTTAAAACATTTCAGGAGAATTCCAAGTCCACAATGAGTGGTAAGGACTAAGAGGCAGTTGACGAGGATCATTTCCTAGATAGAGGGCTCACTCCCATACACAGCCCTCAGCCCTGCTACTCACCGTCCTTGTCACAAGGGAAACCCACTGTGTGTACACCAGGCTTCCACCTCCCCTTTGCCAGAGGTGGAGTGACTTTTGAATTAGTAAATTTGGAAAGAATAGCTGGGAAGACTTGGCTCAGCCCCGCCCTTTTTCCTCTTGAAAGAGAGCTGCCTGTGGGTCTTGGTGTTGCCTTTGCATCAGTAGATAAGTTGTCCAGTTCTATGGTTTAGTTAACAGGCTCTTTTTTGGCCTCTCAATTTCTTAACTTGCTCAGAACTAGGCAGTAAAGTGGGTAGAGGGTAGCACTTATTTCTCCCCAGATGATAGTGAGCACCAGAAAACTAAGTAGGCCATAGATGCTGCAGGAGTTAGAGGAGGAGGTGAGCACCAAGGGCCTGCTACATTAAGACATAGCTAATCATGGTTTGTGCTGGTTGAGTACTTCCTACAAGCCAGCATTGTGCGAAGCACTTCTCCTATGGTACCCTACCTAATCCTCACATCAGGGTGGGTGCTATAATCTCCATTTACAGATGAGGAAGCCAAAGCACATTGCTAACTGACAGGGATTGGAGTCCAGTCTTTCTAAGGAGAAAGGGATATCCTCATAGGGAAGGCTGGACCTTGACTGCAGATAAGACTCAGACCAGCAGATAAAAGAGAAAACTGAAGGAGGTAAATGAGCAAACATGAGATGGTGGAGCTACCCAAGGCATGTCTGGGAACCAGTGAGTACCCCAGGTGACCTGAGTGGCAGAAAGATTTTGTGGGGATATATGGCCCAAGAAATGCAACTGGAAATCCTGGAGTTGGGTGAGGCCTCTGGAATTCTCTAATCCAACCTCTCACCTGTGAAGTAAGTTTTCCTTATTCTTAAATAAAAATTGTATTACAAAAATGGCAGTGGTCCATTATTCCTTCATTTGTTCAATATGTATGTACCATATGCCAATGGTGTGCAGGCACGGGGAGGTGGCGGCAAGCAGGGAAGGCCTGGTCCTCAGCCCCGGGGAGCTGTCCTCACAGGGGTGGATATGCAGCATGTAGAAGGCCACATGGGCTGTGCTTCACCAGCTCCAGCAGTGGGCTCTCAGGATGGCCCCCCTCCCTCTCAGGGAGACCCTGCGGAGGCTGCTCTTGTTCACTGGGGTAGAGGTCTGCCTCGCTGTAACCTCTTTACCCTGGGTTGCCTCAAGGAACCCCTGGGAAAGGCCAACTCAACAATAATGTAAAACAGCCAAGGACTTGTTGTCTTCTCTTTTTCAGACCAGAGGCTTCCAGTTCCTCTAACTCTTCTGACAGGCGTTCTGCCGATTCAACTGAGACTGAATGCTGGCTGTCAAGCTCCCTCAAACTGGAGCCCCCATGATGCCCATGAGCCCTCCCAGCAGTCTTTATCCTTTCTTCCTATCTTTTCTTTATCATTTGAAGCATATAGTACAGTCCTGCATCGATCGCAGATGTCTGATAAATACTTGTTGAATTTCATTGACTTGTCCACTTAGCCAGTTTATCAAAGATCACACCATACATAGTCAGAGCTCTTCCCACACATTGAGTGAGCACCTGATCTGTTCCCAGAACCATGCTAGGTCTCCTGGACACATCAATCCATAGAGCAGGAACGTGGCTCTGCTCTGTGAAGCTTATGTCACAATGATACTCTACCCACAACTTATGTTTTCTTAGCCCTGTATATTCAACAGAGCCTTTTTACATATTTGTTATCGTAGTTGGTTCCACGGCAACCCTATGATGTAGTTATTAGTATTTCCGGTTTACAGATGAGAAAGCTGAGGTCCAGCAAGATTAAATGATCACCCCAAGGTCACACAGCAGTGGGTGCCACAACTGAAATTCAACTCAAGTCTTCTTGGGTTGTCCAAACCTATGCTACAATTTGCCTCATCAAAGTCTACGAAGAGCTCTATAGAATAATCAGGTTATCCCCTAGTTCTCATTCTTCCTTCACGGGGAAATTTCAATTTCATTTTTCATTCTGCTTCCCCATGGGTCAAAGCAATGCTTCTTCAAGAATTATCCCCTCCTTCCAAAAAAAATAAACCCTGCCAGGAGAATGCAGAACCCCTGAAATAGCTGCTGAACATCAGCAGTGTTCTCAAGGATTTCTCAACTGAGTGTTTAGTGTGTTCTCTCAGTCACAGAAAAGAAGAACTGCACCAAACTTGCTATCTTTCTGAAAACTTGCAAAACCTGAGAAGCTAGCCTGTTTAAAACAGGAAGCTGTGTAGTTTCCTACCTTACTAATGTCTCTGATCAGATGGTATCTCCGGTCCATGAGTGGCAAGACCTAAGCTATCACTGGACGCATAAAGGACTTTGCTAAATTAGCAGGTACCTCTTGTTTTCTTTTTGTTCTCATCAGGGCAAGAACTTACTAAATGCAACAAAAGTTGTTTATTTAGAAGTGACTTCCAGGTAGACTGTTATGTTTCTAGGAAAAGGGAGACGAAGCGAGGGGTCTGGGCAGGTGGCAGCAATACCTTGGGTCGAGGAGGCAGAGGAGAGGAAGGTCCTGCACAATTTACTAGGTAGAACGAGGCCAAAGAGGGGGAGCACATTGTAAAATATGTCCTTTTTCTTCTTGCTTTCCTCCATTTTCCCTTTCTTTCTCCCATCCATACGATGATGTGCTTGCCTCTTCCACTCATCCAAACTTGGCCATTGACACCTCTTCAGCCAACATGACCAACTGTGCCCACGACCTTCCCTATGTTTTCATAAATTCTCAACTATTGAGGATAGGACCACGGCAAAAAAGTTACGCTTAGTAGTTTTGTGTTTATTCACATTGACTTGTAAGAAACAGCCAGCGAAAATATAATTTACATATGTGTGTAGATATATTTGTATATTACTTTTGTATATATACGTATATATTTCAAGTTTTCATTGAAATTCCAGTCTACGGCAAGCTATTAGGTGAATCAGTCGATGGATCGCTTTGGTGTATTTTTGTCTGGCTCCACAAGGTTGACTGCTTGCTTTCCCTGGACCTGCATTAGAGGGTAGGGATAAAAAGCCTTCCTAATCTTCTGGAAACCCTGGATTGGTTGAGGATGGAAGTTAACTGTTCTTTGACAAGTGTTTTGAGGGAGGGCGATGGGAATATGGGGTCTTTGGCACATGGAAGCCGTAGGAGTTGGAGGGTATCTGCAGCTCTTTTCAGAAGGTGGCATGATTACACTGAATGGTGCGGGCTGTTACTTCTTCTGGGGGAAGAATGACTCAATAAGAAAAAAGCAGATATACCCAGCAGAAGAAAATGTGTAAAGGGCACAAACAGATAATTCGCAGGAAAGGAAATACAAATGACTAATAATTAAAGTTAAAAAAAACCCCTCAGTAATTAAATAAATATTAGTTACAACAATGACTCCCTTTTGCCCATATAATTGACCAACTAATTTTTTTTTTAAATCTTCTCTGTGTTGATGGATGCTTGCTGAGACTGGCACTGTCACGTACTAGTGCCAAGAGTAAATAGATTGTGACACACTTTCTGGAAGCGACTTGGCAAAATGCTTCAAGAAATATGATTACAGGTGGAAATTATGCTTTGGGAAATCTACTTTAAGGAAATAAAAAAATTGCAGACAAAGATGTTTGTTGCAGCATTATTTAATAAAAGTGCAAATTGGGAACAACTTAATCGTACAATGATAAGACAATGATTAAATAACCATGAATACCTATACAATATATTGGAGTCATTACAAATTACATTTTCAAATAATTTTTAACTATATGGAAGCAGGTGCAGGATATAAAATTTAAAATATCATAATACAAAATGATATACAAGTGTGATATCAATTATAACAAACATGGTACCTGAAAAAGAAGCAGTGTTTCTCTTTCTATGGCACAGGTGGAGGTGGAAGTAGCAGGGGCCAGGAAGCTGAGCCCTCTGGTCACATTGAGCACCCCCCAACCGTGTTATTTTAACTGCGTGGGCGTACCTTCCCTATGAAAACGTATACTTCACGATCATCTCTTTCGAGTAAATAACATATCAGCCTGCATACAGATACTAAAAATCAGCTACATTTGAAACACCTCTATTGAAATACAAAGAGTAAGTCTAATCTTTGGACAAGGAAGTCGTAAAAATATCCAAAATCACTTGACAGGTGGATGAAACCAAGCCACTTAAAATGCATCACCCACACTCCCAGAATGGGGTGCAACTTTTGCTCTAGTAACTAATCATAATGATTAGCAGCTGTGGAGGTCGTGCGCCGCCCTAACATAGCGATGCTGGGATATGTCGGCAGCTGGGAAAAAGATTGTATTTATTCATGATTTCAGCTTCGGGAGGTTCCTGTGCGTTTCCAGGGAGGGAGCTCTCTGGCTCACCAGGCAGCCCATTCTGTTCCTGCACAGTTTGGGCGTTCTCAGCAAGCTCTTTCCCCCAATGTCATCAAATTTCTGCTCTCTGGAGGGTTACTCCCTCTTTTACAGAAAAAGTTAGCGTATCATAGAATTTTCTGTCTCAAAGGGACTAAAACATTGCCTAATCCAATCCTTGAATAAAAAAAGATTAGATAACCAAGGATGTACAAATAGTGGCCAAAAAAAAAAGGAACTAAAATAAATCTGAAGACTTTTCATTTTTCATACAAAACATTCAAAGTTCTTCCAACTGTGGCTGATGTTTCTGGAGCTTTATCATCCTAGCCTGTCCTGTACTCCAGGTTGACACTAACCCTCTTAAACTGTGGTACCTGAGATAGAACATAATGTTTCAAGTGTATAGTCTAACGGTGAAAAGCAGAGTACAAATTATTCTGCTCCATCCTTCCATCCATCTAAGAAGTATTTATGAAGCAGCTATCACTTGCCGGTAGCGTTCTGGGCACCTGTCCTGCACTAACATGGGGACTGCCTGCCACTTGCAACTGAGGATATTCTTCATTCTACCCCTAAATTTCCCCTTTTCTTCTCAACTAAGCTTAAGGAAGTTGGAAGGTATGTAACTTGGAGATAGAAAACAGATTCATAAAATTTAGGAGGGACTTCATGTCATCTAGTCCAGGAGATGTCAACCTAGGCTGCACATGGGAGTCACTGGGGGAGCTTTAAGAGTCACTAAGGACTGGGTCCCACCTCGAGAGATTCTAATTTAATTGTTCAGGGGAATGGCCTGGCGTTGGGATTTCAAAAGCTCTCCAGTGAGTCCCAAGTGCAGCCAGACTGAGAACGACTGCTGTAGTCAACCTTCCTCTCACTGTGGAAATCCCCTCCCGCAATGTCCCCGACGGGCAGCCAGGCAGCCTCAGCTTGAATTCCTCATCACACCTTGCTCAGGGCCTCACGAGGCACCCATAATTTTGGATAATCCTGCTCAAGCTCTTTCTTATGTTGTGGTTGAATTTCCCTCTTTGAACTACCTCCTGCTGGTTCTGGGGGATGACCCTGGGAGTCAAACATGATTCTGATTCTCATCTACACAGCAAATATCTTGCTGTCTCTCCTACCCACACATCTCTTCTCCAGGGTGGGTACCTCGGGTTCCTTCAAAGTATCTTTGTTGGATGAGGTTTCCTCTCAACTGCATTTCACTTGGGCAATGTTCACATTAAATGTCTTGCCTGGGACCTAGCACAGTGCTTTGGTTATAGTCTCAGACCACTTTAAAACCCCATCACATGCTAATCTGTAACTCTAGTTAACCATAGAGTCAGTGTGTGATGGGGTTTTAAAAGAAACCCCTGCTGCATATAAACTTAGATTAAATTAATAGATGTGTTGTATATAGATTACGGGAAATGATCATTTCACAGGATCCTAAGGTGGTCAAAATTAAGTGCCTAGTAGAACTCTCCTTTATTCCTGATTGTCTTTAATTTGCCTGGAATTCTACCTCTCTATCCACCCATTTACTACCTACTTGTCCTCTTCGTGAAAGGTAATTCGACCTCTCATGTCGCTCCATTGGACATGTCAGTAAATAAATGGATTAATATAATCCTGGTTTCCCATCAGGTTATTTAATTTGGTTGTGATCCAAATCCATTTGTAGAAATTCAAACTCCTCATTTACTATAACTAAAGAATTTAATGAAGGCTGAAACGCCTTGTTAAAACAAATTTTGGCTACTAATCATTTGATAGGTTTTTCTATAACCATGGGTAGTGGGCTCTGTAGCCCACTGGTTATTTGTGGAAACATAAAAACATCTCTTTAGGCAGAAAAGATACTTCCTCCTCCAAGGTCGTCTTGTACTATCTTGGACAGGATCTAAAAAATTTGGCATACCTGAGGACACAGTCCTTACTATCTACACTTCCTTTTCTGGTGCTCTTATCAATGTCATGGCTTTAAATATCATCTATGTGATGACAAATGTCAACTTTATATCTTCAGCCAAGAGTTCTCCCCTGGAGCTTTATATCCAACCACCTACTGGTCCTCTCCACTTGGATGGCATAGAGGCGTCTCAGACTTGACATGCCCCAAACCAGGCTTATTTTCCCTCAGCCTTCTTCAACTCAGTTAATGGCAACTCCATCCTTCCAGTTGCTCAGGTCAAAATTCTTAGGGTTACCCTTGACTATTTCTCACCTACATCCTGTCTCTCAACAAATCCTATAGTGCTGCTTCTGCATTTATACAGATTCCATCCACTTCTCACCCTTTTTACTCCTACCACCATGTCCAATCCAGTATCATATCTTGCCTGGATTATCACATGAGCTTCTTTACTGGTCTGTTTTTTCTAAGTTTCCTTCCGCAGTCTATGCTCCACATGGCAGCCAAAACAATCCTTATAAAATATAAGTTGGATCATGTCACGCCTTTAATGAAAACTCTCCAATGGTTCCCATCCCATTCAGAGAAAAGCCAAAATTCTTCAGTGGCTGCATGGCTACACTGGACCCCTGCCCACCTCTACCCCATACCTCTCTGACACCTTCTCCTGATACTCGCCCCTCACTCATCTTCTGGCCACACTGGCCTTCTTTCTCTTCTAAGTACACGTCTAGCAACTCTCCCATCTTAGGATATTTGCACTTGCTGTTTCTTTGCCTGGAACTCTCATCCCTCAGATACCTGTCTGACTCATTCCCTCACTTCTCTCAAGTCTTTTCTCAAATGTCACCTCAGAGGGCTTTTTGTTGACCCCCCTCCAATTTAAAATTGCACCTGTCCAACCCCACCCTACTCCCTTTCCCCATCTCCTATCTTATCTTTCTCTGTAGCACTCATGGCCATTGAGACACTGTAGTTTTTAGCTATTTGTTATCTGTGGCCCCAACTCCATGAACCTCCATGAAGTCAGGAATGTTGGTCTATTCTGTTCGCTGACATGCCTGTGTCCCTGGAGCAGTGCCTGCCTGTCATAGGTGCTAATAAGTGATTGTTGAATGAATGACTGAAGAACCCCATGAGGCAGTAACTCTTCTCATCAGCACGTTACACGTCAGGATTCTGAGGCAGAGATGCTAAGCTATTTGCTCTAGGTCGCACAGTCATTTCTTCAGACCTAGGAATTAAATTATTATCCTACACTGAGGAGGACCAGGGATACATAAGAAAGAAAAGTCTTATGGCTACAGATTCCCTGGCACCAGATACCAATGAAGCCAAAAGTACCAAGGGCCTTGGGCATGGGACATGATCTTAACACCAGTGCTGTAGGAATGATCACCACTGGGAGTCACCTTCAGACGGGGCTCTGCCAGATGGGCAGGTAGATTTGGAGTGGTGAGCAGTGACTTCATATCTGCTCTCTTCTCTATACTCGTTGGATGATTTATCAAGTTCACCTGAGGGGCTGATCCCCTCAAAAAGACTAAGCACTTAATTAAACACACACACACACATGCACACACACACCCCAGATTAGTGATCTTACTAATCTGGGATGCCATTTAGCATGTGGTCTTCTGTCACTCATGCCTGATCTTAACCAAATTCTCGTTATTGTCAAGGATCAGCACTGTTCATTATTAGGCATAGTGGTTTTCCACTTTAGCAAAGTTTTAGAATAAAATGGATTTTAAATTAATAGTATCTTTTTTCTCCTGTCTGACAAGAGCTTATTGACATTTACTTCTAAAAACATTCAGACTAGTTTGAGAAATATTGCAAATGGTTAACTCAGACTATCTCTGGCTTTGGCTGCCATAGATGGATCACATGCTATGGCACTGTTATTACTGGGTGTCATGACTTCTACGTAGAGTAGATGTCCACAGTGAGGAAATGGTGCTGAAATTGAGAAAGGTGTTTGCCATCAGACCACAGGTCCGCATCCAGTGGGCTGATGCTGACAGGCAGGTGAGGCTCCAGAGAATGTCTAGGTTTCTTTGAGTCCAGAACACCTGGATTCAAGTTCTAACTTAGCCATTTGCCATCTGTGTAATCATAAGTTATGGAATTGCTCTGAGCTCAGTTTTTTTAGCCGTAGAATCAGAATAATAAAAATATCTACTTCACACTGCCACTGTGATAAATCATATGAAGTAAGTTTCTAGAGGGGAACATCAAACAAGCATCTACTCAAAAAATATTAATTTTATTATCCCTTAAAGATAAAAAGTATTCAGAAAACTTCCTCTTTTTATTTTTTCAGGCTTATACCCAATGATTTAATTTTTGAATTGCCATTCATTCTTGAAGATTCAAATTCTTAAGAGCTTTTATTAAAATTAGGACTGTCTTAAAGAACAATGAAGGGCCTATTAATTAGTCTGTGCTTTGGGGCCTTTGAAAAGTCAGGGGGGCGTCCCATTAAAATCAGGAACCAGACAAAAGTACAGATACCACTGCTGTTTAACATCACTGTGGCAGTTCCAGCCAAAGCAGTAGGGCAGGAAAAACAAATGAGGAATACAAGAAAGGAAGTTCTAATCTTATCACTGTTTCACAGATAATAGGATTATCTAGGAGGCGGCCCTGTGGTGTAGTGGTTAATTTCCCACGCTCTGCTGAGGCAGCCGAGGCTTTGCAGGTTAGGGTCCCAGGGACAGACTCATCAGGCACTGCTCATCAAGCCATGCTGCGGCAGCATTGCACATACAAAATAGAGGAAGATTGACACAGATGTTAGCTGAGCAACAATTTTCCTCAAGCAAAAAGAGGAAGATTGGCAGCAGATGTTAGCTCAGGGCCAATCTTCCTCACACACACACAAAACAGTTATCTACCTAGAAGTCCTAAAGGAATTTATTTTTACAAAACAGTAAGATGGGGTCGGCCTCATGGCTGAGTGGTTAAGTTTCTGCGTTCCTCTTAGGCAGCCAAGGGTTTCGCGGTTCAGATCCTGGGCGCGGATATGGTACCACTCATCAAGCCATGCTGAGGTGGCATCCCACATGCCACAACTAGAAGGACCCACAACTAAAATATATAACTATGTACTGAGGGGCTGTGGGGAGAAGAAGAAGAAAAGAAAAAAGATTGGCAACAGATGTTAGCTCAGGGCCAATCTTAAAAAAAAAAAAAAAAAATAGTAAGATGACCAGCTTAAAAAATATAAAATAATTTTCTTTCCTGAATACCAATAACTGGTCAGAAAATTTATTAGGGAAAAATATCTCATTCACAGTAACCTCAGATATATATAGGTAGATAAAAAATACAAAGGTAGGTAAAAGCAATAAGAAATGTGCAAGACTAGTAACTAAAAGAACTCCAGAAAGTAGAGTAAGTAAACATATCAAGTTCCCAGATATAAAAACTTGATATTATAAAGTTATCAATTCTTCCTAAGTTTATTTACAAATGTAATATAATCCCACTCTAAATTATGTTTCTGTAAGTAATTGACCAAGTGATCCTAAAGTCTGTCTAATAGGACAAATGGCTCTAACAGGTAAGACATATGTGAAAATAAATAATGAAAGGGAGTGGCATAATCAGATAATCTATATAAACAATCTAACAAATCTATAAAAGTTAAACGAGTGTTTCTGGCACAGAAACAGGAGATCAATGGCGTGGAATGTAAAGTACACAAACAGAATCAGGAATACTAAAGAATATATGACGAGGCGATGTCTCAAGCCCAAGGAGGAGAGGGTGGCGGTTTACCATATGGTGTTTTTAAACTGGCCAACCATTTCAAAAGAGAAGTAAAATGGAAATGCACTTCATGCCATCTATCAAACTAAATTAAACATAGATTTATATGTATAAAAATTGAGCCACAAAGATTTAAAATATATATAAACATTTATGTAACCTTGGGATGTGGAGGCTCTTACTAAATGGAACCGTCAGGCAATAAGAGTGTGGGCTTTGGAGCCCAAGGACACAGGATCGAGTCCCAGCCCTGCTGTGAACTAGCAGAATAGCCTCAGGCAAGTGACTGAGCCTTGCCAAGCCCCTGTTTACTCATCTATAAAATGAGGATGTAAACACCTACCTTGCAAAGTTTTGAGGATGGCCCAAGGAAGACCAAATTATTGTTGACTCATCTCACAGTGATTACGAGTAAAGAATGTAAACTTTCTGACCTCAGAGACTATTTTCTTTTCCGTATGTTGTCCCTTCCCAGATGGTTGAAGACGATAAAGAAACAAAATACATCATACAAAGAAAGTTTTTGACCATATCATGCATTATTTGATTCATGGTGAAAATGCATATTTCTTCCCTTCAGAGGCACTGTGTGGACTACCGCTCAGGACCAAGGAGTTGGAGTCACAGTGCACTGGTTTTCTTTGGGGTGTCTTTGGAGTTTAAGAAGCCTCTCTGAGTTGACGCTCATTAGGAGGGGCTCTGGCTTACATTTGGGGAGGCATTTGAGGGTGCAGGGAAATAGTCTCCATTTCTTCAAAGACAGGGAGGTTTGAATTATTGGAAACTCCTGGAAGTGCCCTTCTCGTGTTCCCTCAGGGACGTCTAAGCACAGTGCCCAGCCACACAGGCTGAAGGTCTGGGGCCCAGCAAGAGAAGAGCAGGGGCCTTGTATTTATCCTCCAACCTCAGAATTTGCCAAGAACACTACGATTCGTAGAGTAGCAAGGAGAAGAGAAAATGTGGGTGTGGTCGTATCACACACTGGATAATTTGGAGGCATCCTGGGAGCTGCTGTCCCCATGTCTGCATGGAAGTGCATGCCATGGTCATCTGAAGGGCCTTCTCAGTGTTCCCGTGGAGGCTGGCTGAGCCCCCGCCTGGGCAGGTCCCAAGACTGTAAGAAAAATCTCCCTTCCCCGGTCTAGTAGTTGGACGTTAGCCCCACCCAAGATCAAAGAAGAGACTCAAGCTACCAACGTTTCTAAACTTCAAAACAAAATTCAAATGCTTTCCCTAGTGTGGCCTCCACCTCAAGTTTCTTAGATCTCAGTTTGTGGTTTCAAGTTCTCATGAGTAAACCCTTCAACTTGTGATTTACCTAGGTTTCCAAACCAATTACCTTAAGAAAATGTATTCGCCAAATCTTCCAGCAGTCCCTGCTTAAAAGCACTTGCTTTCAACTACAATTTAATTGATAAAGGAATATTAAAAAAATTTTAATTTGACAACTTTAAAAATTATAATCCTCTTTCCTGCCACAGTTATCTTAATTATGTGCTTATTGCCTTTTATATGTACATATAGTTTCATGTGGTTGCAATCTTCATTTATACACTTTACGTTCTCTTCATTTTTCATAAACATTTGCCTGTGATTCTATCTCGTCTCCAAAACTAGTTTCAACGACTACATAATCATTTCTTGTATAAATGGACTACAATTTATTCAAAATACCTTTCATGTATCAAACATTTAGACTATTCCC
This sequence comes from Equus caballus, assembly GCF_041296265.1. Classification (NCBI taxonomy): domain Eukaryota; kingdom Metazoa; phylum Chordata; class Mammalia; order Perissodactyla; family Equidae; genus Equus; species Equus caballus. The sequence continues at coordinate 51,909,927 of NC_091699.1, read as the reverse complement.
ACATTTCTTTGTTTCTTTCTATTATGAAAATGATGCTGTAATGAACATCTTCGTGCACATTGTGTTTTGGTTTGGTCAACTTTTTCCCCTTAGGGTAAATTCCTAGGAGTAGAACTATTGAATCAAAGCCATGTGTATCTTGATGGTTCTTCCTATATATATAATTTCCAAATTTATTGAATCAAGTTACATTGTATCAGCAATAAGACCTCCAGATTGGCTGCAAGCTCATCAGCATTGAGTGTCATCACCTAAGTGTTTTTTTGATAATTAAAATAGCATTCCTAACTTAAATATATTTTCTAAAGAAGGGTTCCAATTCTAGATGTTTATTCTCAACTCAACTTTGCAACATTCATTAAAATTTAAACTTGGTGAATGTAAAACTGTGCTTGTTAACATGGAGAGGTATTCATTACACATTACACAGTGAAAATGGAGCCTGCATATAGTTAGTTGGACCTGGCCGGACAGGAATTGGGGGAGAGGGCTCCTCTCCTTCTGACTCCAGGAATCGCAAGAAAAGAGAGAATGGTCATGGAAGGAAGCAGTCACACCTGTGGGTTTCTATCTCCTCATTCAGTCTTTGACCAGAACTGGGGGGGTATAGGGGGCTGTTTGATAAACTGGGAGGACCCCCAAGAAGATGTCTCTCTTCAAAGCACCTCCTGACCCACATGGAGTGGCCGGTGAAATTCAGTTGGTGATCAGGCAGAAAAAAGATCTAGTTTACACTCTTGAGCATCCCTTGGTTTGTACATGACATGAACATAGAGTCAAGGAGGAGCATGTCTGCCTAGGTGCCTGCCAGTTCAGGAGAAGATGCACAGCCTGGGCCAGGACTCTAGTGGAGATGTGGCAGTAACAGAGGGTTCTCCATTGCAGCCAGAGCTGAGGGAACACTCCATCACTCCATCACCTGGGAGATGTCCAATGCCCAGGGAAGACTGAGAATGAAAGGATCATGAGGCCATTAGCTACAAACCATTGCAGCACATGCCAGCAAAAGGCTCAGGTTTCAGACTAGTTGGCCCCACCTCAGCAGACACCAACCACATAAATCAAGTACCAATAGGAGACCAGAGCACCCCTCTCCACTCTGCCTGTGCCTCTGGTCATGCTGGCCCCACCCCCATACTTCCACTGCCAGCTTAGAGACGACCAGTGAGAGAAGAAAAGAAACTGAAGTTATAAGCTGGCAACATAAAGAGGATGAGTAAAACCTAAAGTCATCATTCAGATGAACCACTATGGACTAAAATTTGTGAATCCTTTTTCCTGCTACCCAGCAGGGGGGAAGCTGCTACAGAGATCCAAATAGTTTCAGAGACTAAAGAAACCTCATTTACACTGCAAAGTTGAGTTGTACTATGAGTAATTTTAGTGAACTAGCTAAAGTAGTATAATCTCATTTTTGGTAAAACTTGTACCCATGTCTGCATATCTGCATAGAGAAATGTTAATAGTGGTAAACTTCAAGGTGAGATTTGGAATGGTTTTTACTTTCCTTTATTGTTTATTTCCTATTACCATCTCATTTTTCTAAAATACAAAAAGCCATTTTTAAAAGTCTAATTCAAATCTCTTGACTATTTCAGACCTAAATATTTATTTTGGTTAGGACTGTGTAGACAGTATGTGTATGAGAATCATATCTGTTTTCATATCTCTGACCTCACGTACCTAGTAATCAAGGACTCGGCTTCTGACCCTAGAGAACCTGCATGGTTTGCTGTGCTTTGTGCTCTAGAGCTCTCAAAAGATTCTACAATTCTGTCGTACTGATCATGTTGGTTTCATGGAAGTGACACAGGAGTTAAAGGCATGATCCTCAAGTTGAACAAAATTTTAGTGAATTTTTTAAAAAGTTTAACTTGTTTTTAGATCGGTCTGGGAGAAAAGGAAAGAAAATACGAATGATTAGTGATAAGTAGAGGCTACGATACCTTTGTTGTCCGGAGCAAGCAGCTCTGCTCCTTCCTGGCTTTAGACACTGAGGTTTAGAGGCTCACTCTCTGTGACTGTAAATGCATAACAGACAAAATGATAGGCATTTTTTCTCAGCTTCTGTGGAGTATGCCAATAGGAGTAAGAATGCTAATAAGATCATGCAAATCAGTTGTTTCTCAATTCCGTTTTCCATCTCAAAAGCCTCAATTCGTCAGTGGGTGGTGTGCCAGGACAGAGCCATGAAAACAGATCAACAAGTTCCAGCCAGAGACCCTACTTTTTTCCTAATTTCATGTGAAGTGGCTTCTCATCGTCTTTCTTTCACTTCTCTTTCCTACCAGCTTTACAGCTTTTTTGAGTTTGAAATATGACCTGACATACACTCTCTCATTGCATCTTCACCACAACCTTGAGTGATACCATGACCCTTATTTTGGAGATGAGTAAAGAAGGCTCGGAGTTAAGGGCTTGTCCAAGCTGGTGAGAGGGATGGCTTGGGACGTTTCTGCATCTCCCATCTCTACTCTCACTTTGCACAGAACCCTCCCAGGTGCTGACTTTTGGGGGCTCCGTATTCCATTAAGAAGCAAAAACAATTCCTTGCCATGGCTTCAATTATTGCATTTCGAAGACTTACCTTGAGAAATGCCCATTGACTTGTACATTCATATCCTCACACGTGTCCCCTGCTCACAGAAAGGAGAAAGTCAGGGGGACTCCATCCAATGAAGCAGTGCAGAGATTAACTGCCCTTCATGGGGCTCCTTCCTTGTCTGTTTTTCTTCTCCTCCAGCAAGTCTGTGATCTTAAGAAAAGCAAGCACTGGCCCTAAGGATCCTGGTCTAAAAATATCAAATTTAATAAGAAATTCCATTGGCCTACTCCTTCGGCTCAACTCCTTTTTGAAGGAGAAACTCTAAAGGGTTTACTGTTGGCACATGACCATCTTGTCTCAGCGTTCTCAGGAGCAGGAAAACGGAAACAACCTAGCTTAATGCTGCTTGCAGTTCTAATTGTTACAATAGTTAATAATAATTATAATAGCTAAGTCTTCAAAAGTTAAGCTTAAAAATCACTGCATTTGAATCTAGTGATGAGGTAATTGGACATAGACACCAAAGATCTAGCCTGAACTTTTGCACTTACTTTCAGAGGATTTTGCGTAAATTACCAAATTTCCTTAAGGTTCAATTTCCCATTAATTATGACCAACAGCACATTGTTATGGGGCCATGGAGAGGGGTAGTTATTTGTAATAATAACAATCACCATTATTATTATTACAAGCATTTGGTTTTTAAACAGGCAAGATGATTTTGAAAGTCATATATAAAATGTAAAACATAAAATGGAAAATGCCTTAAAAGATACAGTAATAATAATAATTATTATATTATTATCCAGCCTGGGTTTTTTTGTTTTGTGTTTCCTCCTTCAAATGCTTTCAGAAGCCAATATCCCCATTCTTCACCACCATCCCCACCATTTCTGTTTCTTTTCCCATCATGGGTCATGTTGACTTTCAAAACTTCAGCTCTTTCATTCCTGACACCTCCCCTGTAGCATCTCTGATATACTTTTTGAAGTACATGCTGAAGAACCTTTAAATATATAGGTTGTTTATCACACGTAGTTTTTGTTGATCATGCCTAATTGCGGGGTTGTTTTTCTCTTCTTCTTTCACAGAGACAAGGAAAATGGCGACCACATTAGATGGGACTGAGACTGTGGGTGAGGCTGAAGGAACCACACCTTATGACTATGATGGGTCACTGCCATGTGAAAAAATCAACATCAAGATGCTGGCGGCCCAGTTCCTGCCCCCACTGTATTCTCTGGTGGTCGTGATTGGTCTGCTGGGCAATCTGATGGTGGTGGTGATCCTCACAAAATACAAGAGGCTCCGGATTATGACCAACATCTTCCTGTTCAATTTGGCAATTTCTGACTTGCTCTTTCTTTTCACTCTGCCATTCTGGATTCACTATGTTTGGCGGGATGAGTGGGTTTTTGGCCATCACATGTGTAAGTTCCTCATTGGGCTTTGTTACACGGGCTTGTACAGCGAGATCTTTTTCATCATCCTGTTGACGCTAGACCGGTATCTGGCCATCGTCCACGCTGTGTTTGCCCTTCGAACCCGGACCGTCACTTTTGGCATCATAACCAGTGTCTTCACCTGGGGCCTGGCAGGGCTAGCAGCCCTCCCTGAATTTATCTTCCATGGGTTCCAAGAGGAATTTGGTCAGTATGTCTGCCTTCCTTTCTACCCAGAAGCAGCAGAAAATATCTGGAAGAGTACCCATGTTCTGAGAATGAATATCTTGAGTCTCGCTCTGCCTTTGCTCATTATGGCTGTCTGCTACTCAGGAATCATTAAAACACTGCTGAGATGTCCTAACAAGAAAAAGTACAAGGCCATCCGGCTCATTTTTGTCATCATGGTGGTCTTTTTCGTTTTCTGGGCACCTTACAACCTGGTTCTCTTTTTCTCCACTTTTCAAACAACCTTCCTTGGGACCAGCTGTGATCAGAGCAAACAGCTGGACATGGCCCTGCTGGTGACAGAGATGATCGCCTACACGCACTGCTGTGTCAACCCTGTGATCTACGCATTTGTTGGCGAGAGGTTCCAGAAGAACCTCCACCACTTTTTCCACACGTACGTGGCCATCTACCTGTGCAAATACATCCCATTCCTTCCTAGTGAGAAATTGGAAAGAGCCAGCTCTGTATCCCCATCAACAGGGGAGCAGGAACTCTCTGCTGCATTTTAGGTCAGATGCAGAAAATCGCCTCTAGAAGATGCGCTGGGCAGATGAAGCAAACACGTTAAGTCAATCACATTGACCTCTACGCCAGTCCTTTGAACTTCCAGTGCAACACTGAAGCACTTGAAGACATTAAAATATGTACACAAAGGTGGCAGTGTATTTATGCACCCCAAAGTCATTACCAAAGGTCAAAGGCTGGGCAGTTGACTAATCATCAACCCTTAAAAGCAGAGCTTTGCTTGATTCTCTGAAGATTTACAGACATTTTAATGCATCTGAATGTTAGATAATTACTATATGCAGCTACAAATGGGTAAAACTCTTTATATTTTAAAACTGAACTTCAGCCAACTATCAACACAAATGAAACATATTTCACAAAATACAATAAATCAATTGCATTACTTCTTAATGTGCCGTGCCTAGCTCTTTCCTTGCTTGATGAAAAGACTCTTTTAATTTTAGTTTACAGATTTGTACTATCAAGCAACATAATAGCATGTCATACTTGCTCCCAATATTCTTGACAGTGAATTGATTTCCTAGTCACACAGAATGACCAAATTTTCCATGAGTGACTGCATAGAAGAGCAATTTGGTATTTTCACCATAAAGAATAAAGGCCCTACTCATAGAAACTTCTCAGAGCCCTGAAATGTGCGGACATAGCCTCCCAAACCCCAGTCTCACTGTTCATCCAACAACTGTGTTTAGGTGACACAGATAGAATGCACACACATTGCTTTAGACTAAGTGAAAGATGCTAAAATGTGTAAGATAAACACAATCCTTGTCCCTACGAAACCTTCCGTCTAGTAGGGGATGTAAGACAGAAACAACCAGCTCCAGTGCAAACACTCAATGCTACGCCAGGGCTGGAAGGGAGCTGAAATCTGAGGGAGGAAGACTTCATGGAGGAAGTGGCTTTTGAGAAGGTGCTGAAGGTGGTGCAGAATTTAGAGAGGATTTGGGGGAAGGTGCCTTAAGCCAACGGAATGGCCAGTACAAAGGAAGAAGGGAGGGCACAAACATTTGCGGGCAGTAGAGTGCGGTGGGAAGATTGGGATAGGACATGCACTTCAGGCAAAGCATCTTGGGCTTTGTTTGGAAGGCAGGGTGAGCTATTGAAGGGTTTAGAGCAGGGAGTAAAACAATCAACATGGTGCATTAGGAAGATGACTGGTAACACATAGAGGATGGAGTCGAGGTCCCAGAACCATGCAGGGAGGTAAGTTAGGAGACAAGCGCAAGTGTGGAGACAAGGAAAGATCAACAGCTGATAACGGAGGTGCCAGGAGCACCCAGAGAAGAATCTGGCCAAGACACAGCATGAAGGATCAAAGTACCAGGAGCGATATATGGTTGGTTGAAAAAAACAAACGGCAAAACAGAATGCATCATATGCAGAAAAAAAAAAAAGGAGTTACACACACACTTTGCATTGTGCTTAGATGCATGAACATCTCTTAAAGTGCACAAAAGAAAGCAGCAGCAATGGTTGTGTTTGGGGAGGGATATGGTTAGAGAACAGGAGAAAGAGTGCGACTGTTCTCCTAATACCTTTTGCGCCTTTTGGACTTTTAGCCATGGGAACATGTTATCTACTCAAAACATAGACAAAACTTTAGAAGTATATATATATACATGTAAAAATAAAAGGGTAGGCTGCTATTCAGATGTAGTATCCACTTACCAGCTTTAAGGACATTAGAAGCCACCTGCCAGGAATTAACTCTGCCGCCTGGTCTGATCATCTCCAAGCCCCCGGGTAGCCCAGGTAGACCCACATCTTGCTAAAGTATTAGGAACTGGCTGCTCAAAGTCTACAAAACAGATTGTAAAACAACGAGGAAGGTGGGGCAGGGCGGATAATCCCACAGCATCATCTCCCATTGGCTGTAAGACCAAGTGTATTCCCATTGTTCAGAAAGGTGTACTTAGATTTCATAAGTTCATTCATTCATCTGGTCACTTATCATTCATTCATTCAGTAAATATTTGCTGAGTACCTACCATGTTCTCAGCTAAGTCCTGGGCAAACAAATTTAAATACATCGTGGGCCCTGTCTTTAGGGAGCTCACCATCAGATTGAATTGGACACTGTTCTTGTCCTGCACTGCCAGAGTTCAAAATCATATCTTAAGAAAATTGCCAATGCCAAATGAGAGAAACTTCTAGTTTAAGAGCAGGAAAGATTCAAAGTCCAAACATGGCACTTCCTAATCAAATGTGTGGAGAAGGGATATGCGTGTTCTTGGCCATCCATTCCATCCAGCTTTGACTGCTGGTGAGTGGCCTTGACTTCTCTTACCTTCACACTTGTCTGAAAGTTCTTAACTCAATCTGACCCCTCATAGGCAGCACAGGATGTGAACCTGGAACACTAAACCACGTAACACGAATCTCAATTTAGCTAGGAAACTTTTAAGTACCTTTTCTCTTTCTTGTGGTTCAGTCAAAATGTAAATAAAGCAATCATTTAAAAACTTATCTCTACCTCACTGGTTCTCTCTTGCGTTGTGAATTAGTGTCTGCCCTCAGGTAACCACAAGTGCAGGATATAGGTGCTTGTTCATACTCCCCTGGCCCCTGAAAGCTTTCAGGAGCTTTGTCACCCACACAAAACTGCTCATAACCAAATCATGGATTCACTGTGCTCCATTTTGCTCCCCAGCCCCACACTGTCCAACAGAACAATCTACTGTGATACAAATGTTCTATAGCTGTGTTGTCCAATATGTCCACCACTAGCCACATGCAGCTACTGAGCGCTTGAAATGTGGATGATGCGACCGAGGAACTGAATTTTTAATTTTTATTCACTTTTCATTTAAATAGCCACATGTGGCTAGTGCCTACTACACGTAGTTAGTGGCGCAGCACTAGCCCCTTCAAACCTGCCCCTTCATGTCTGTTCTACCAACGCATCAAGCTTCTGGTAGTCAGCATACACATCGTGAACATTGCATGACTGACTAGGGAAAATGCCAGTGAAGCAAAGATGAGTAAGATCCATTTCTAGAAAACTCATTCGCCATTCTGTGGAAGAGGCCCATCTGACTCAAATGACTATAAAGTGATGGGGGCCCAAAGGCCTGCTAAAGAAAGTCGATTGGAGAAAATGAAGAAATGTACACAGAGAAAGTGACATTGTGCTCAAGAGCAGTTCCTGAGCAAGAATTTGAGAGCAGTTTATTTGGAAAGTGCAGAAAACTCTGGTAGGGAGTAGGGAAGTCAAACAGGAAGAAGAAGATGCCAGCAAAGGGTATATTATCAAGCTGCCTTCCACCAGGGCTGACTAGAGCTCAAAACTGTTAGAAAACTCCAGGAAACAGTGTGACTCGCAGTCTTCGTTAGCTCATCCGAGGGGTAAGGGAGTTGGGGTATTTCCGTGCCACTGCTGTCAGTCACTGGCTGATGGCTGCTCCTGGGGGATGTTAATTTACCAGCATCTCCGGCTTGCCTGGCTCTGGCCTTCCCAGCTTTGGGGAAAGCTCCTGGGCAGTAAGATGCAGACACTGGACGCTGGCAGCCAGCTGGGCACACTCAGTTAAGGCTTGAGCGATAAAGCATTTGCTACATAGTTGAATGGGTTTATGAACAACTTTTTCATGAAGCAAAGGGTAGAAGTGAGAGTAGTGTCCAGGCAGGTGGGTCAATTGCCTAGAGTGACCTTGACAATGGCAGGTGGTCTTGAACGCATGTCGGCATTGACTTCCCTGCTCCTCCTCCTTTTCGTTGAGTGTCATGCTTTGCTAGTTTAAAAAAAGATGATCCTTCTTTAGCTTGAGTTTCTGAGGTTTTCTTCAAATTCCAGAGTTAAAATTGTAAAGTCCTCACATCACCTGAACAAAGCAGTTTCCTGTCCTTCATAGTCATTGGACTTTCAGTGACTTCACTGAGGTTTTCTTCCATTTCTGCCCCAGTAAATCCCAGTAAATGGTTAGGGTCACCATTCATCTCTCTCTACTCACTGATCTAATCCAGAACTCAGTGAACTGTAACCCATGGGCCAAATCTGGCTCACTGCCTGCTCTGTAGACGGAGTTTCACTGGAACACAGTCATGCTCCTTTGTTTATGATTGTCTGTGGCTGTTTGTAGAGGGTGCCTGGTGCCACCTACCTTGGATGGGAAGAGGACAGCATGGCGGGTGCTTGTCTCTCACCTCAAACCCAGTAAGAGCAATGCCAGTGGGACCACTGAGAGCATGATACAAGGTACTGTGGTTAAAGAGGCCCTGTGCATTGGGATCCGACACTCAGCCAGGAAATCAGCAGACAAGGGACTGGCCAGCCAGCTGCTTTGAGGGTGGAGTGGAGGAAAATTGTCACTGTCTCGGGATGGATCTATACTTCCAGAGTTGATTTTGGCGGGATTCTTTTCTGTGGACTACATGAGAGAGAGCCAATTGGAGGATTTCTAATCTCGTCCAAGAAGACTGCCTGGATGAAACTTGTGTGTGGGACCCCACAAGAAAATGTGTGCACAGTAGACCGCCAAAACAACAGAGGACAATGGGAAGTTGTGAGCCAGCGTAAATGCCTTTTTTAAAATCACAGGAGTCATGTTGACTATTCCCAGGGATGTCTCCACGACTTTAAAAAAGCAGCCATTAGAGAAACAATCAACTTTTAAACAGGTGCCAGTCCCAGGGGAGTGACATCATCTTATGACAGGGCCAGTCAAGCAAAAACTTTCCTAAGCCCAACTTTCCTTCCTTTCCTAGTGCCCACCCAGTCGGAGGACCAGAACCCATGGTTGGCAAGCTGGGGAAGGAACAGAAATGCCAGGAAGGGGGTTGGCGCTGTGGCCGAGTGGTTAAGTTCGTGTGCTCTGCTTCGGCAGCCTAGGGTTTTGCTGGTTCGGATCCTGGGCGCGGAAATGGCACTGCTCATCAGGCCATGTTGAGGCGGCATCCCACATGCCACAACTAGAAGGACCCACAACTAAAAAATATACAACTATGTACTGGGGGGATTTGGGGAGAAAAAGCATAAAAAAAAAAAAAGAAGATTGGCAAGAGTTGTTAGCTCAGGTGCCAATCTTTAAAAAAAAAAAAGAAAGAAAGAAGTGCCAGGAGGGAGAGACATTAGTAGGATGGCGCCCCCACTCCTCTCTCTTCCAAGTGGTTCATCTCTCAGCTACCTGGGGGGTGGAGGGAAGATTTAAATACAAAATCAAGTTGAGTTTTGATATTCCTATGAGGATCAACTCTTCAATTTCTCAATTGAAACTCTGTCCTTTTGTGACCTCAAATGGTCACGGGATTGTACTGAAGTGTGATGACAATAGTCACGAGACTGCCCAAGTTTTCATTCAAGGCTAGAAGAACTTCAGCTTCTAATTCAATTCAAAGGGATATGAGACACAGAAGTAAAGACACTTTCTGTTTATACCCCATGAATCTTGTTGCTTCACCATATTGGTGGCAAATTCAAAGCTCCCACGGGCCCAGCCCCGTGGCCGAATGATTGGGTTCGTGTGCTCCACTTCAGTGGCCCAAGGTTTCACTGGTTCGGATCCTGGGCATAGACACGGCACTGCTCATCAGGCCATGCTGAGGCGGCATCCCACATAGCACAGCCAGAGGGACCCAGAGCTAGAGTAAACGACTATGTACTGGAGTGCTTTGGGGAGAAGAAGAAGAAGAAGAAGAAGAAGAAAAATGATTGGCAACAGATATTAGCTTAGGAGAGAATCTTTAAAAAAAAAATCAAAGGTCTCAAATTTCAGCTCCCTAAGGTCCACATAGAGCTTACATGAATTTGCAGGACGGTCCTGCAGGATTTAAATGGATATTAGAACCCAGATCCTGGCTGGCAAATAAGACAAAGGAAAAAAAGCAAAATTATCTTAAATACGCATGCAGTCACACACTGCATAATGACATTTTGGTTAATGACGGACCACATATATGACAGTGGTCCCATAAAATTAGTACCATATACCTAGGTGTGTAGTAGGCTATTCATCTAAGGGTTGTATAAGTACACTCTGTGATGTTCACACGTCAACAAAATTGCCTAACGACACATTTCTCAGAACATGTCTCTGTCTTTAAGCAACACATGACTGTATAGATATAAATATAGATATGGATATGGGCTTGAATATAGAAATACCTAATAATGCCTTTAAAATCCTATATAGCTAGATTTTGCCTATTTTCGTAGTTAGCCTTTTCTGGCTAAGTGAAAGCTAGCCCGCTGGCCACAGCCCAAGGCTGTCAGAAGGGCTGCCTCTTGCAATCTAGACTTTCTGCACTGAGAAAACCTCTCAATTTTCAGATAGGCCAAGCCTCTGCCTAGCTCACTTTGACATCCTGGCAAATTGGCCGCAACCCTCAGATGGTCCCTTGGTAACACGAGCTTCAGTTACAATTGCAGTGAGAAACATGAACACTAGAGGGCCTTCATCCGTGCTGGAGCCGCAGCTAGGCCTGTGCAGAGTCATTCGGTCAGCAGAGAATCTGCCCATATACTGGGCAGGAAGTGAGGTTTTGATGCTATTACAGCAAGAAACTCAGGAATGCCTATGCCTGATGTTGTCTAACTGTGTTGCAAAACTCTGGGGCTGCCATTTATAACCCTAGGAATTGTGCAATGCAGTGGCCAGGAGGGAGCAACAAGATGGGCAAGGCAGCTTCACGTTGTTATTCCCTGGGCTGACTCCTGGTTCCCTGACATTGGGCTTTGGTCAACTGGTTGCAGTTCAAGGCTTATGAAATTCCACTATCTCTTCTTAAACCAAGATTCAAATCTTATTCCAGAGGGCCACATCCAAGTCCAAAGCAATGGGTATTGCTGAAACACGTGTGAGGAGAACAGAACAGAGGAAAGTGGGATATAGCACCTGCCCCTATGAGGACACCCTGACTCAACATGCTGCTGCTCAGAGGGTGAAAATAGGCTAGACCTGTTGGGGCGTGTGTGGGGCCTTTCACCTACAATGGCCCAACTGCTAGGATATGTGGCCCAATCCATGTTCTGACATCTGATCATCAGAACAGCAAGCCCTTTGACCTGGGGACAAGTGCGAATGGACAGAGAGACAGACATTTTGCCCATGATATGTTGTTCAGTCAAGATGCTGCTCCTCTGTCAAACCCCAACAGGCCACATTTACTGAACATCTACAATTGTCTTGGTCTTTATCGGGGGAGGTAAAGAAAATGGTAAAACAAAAACATGGTTGCTGGCCATAAGAAGATAATTTATCCAATGAAGGAGTATGGGGGATATTCTGTCGCCCCTGCCCAGATCCACTCTCCGCCCTTCTCTACCCTGCTCTGTGCCTGAGAAGCTGCCCTGAATGGACCACGCCAGTATTCTCCCTTGCTGTCTAGATTAAGCCCATGGGGGACACCTGAACAAGAAGAAGGGAAGGGAGTAAGATCAGCGTATTTATTCCCCCTGCCCCTTCCTGCAGCAGCACTGGGGCCTGGCTGCATTCCCCGACAGCAGGCCCACCTCCCAGCTCCAGACCTCTCCACGCGGTTTCTCCCACCCCTCACCCCTTCAGGCCTGGTAATAATTCCTGCTGTTTCTTGTCTCAGGAGACTGCAGTGTCCCTTCATCCTGCTATCACTTTTGCAAATGGTCTCTTTATTAAACTCTCCTCAAATTGTCCAATTTGAGTATGTCAACTGTTTCCTGTTGGGACTCTGAGTGACATGAGGAGACAATATATGGCATAGGAAAACAATTTGGCAATAAAGAAAAAATATGGTAAGTGTCAAGCAAGCATTCAAGGAAGCCTTCCTGAAGGAGGGGCTAGACTGGGTCTTAAAGACAGGAAGCTACCCTCTGAGGAGAGCCGAGGGAAGGGGTTAAGCAAGGGCAGAGTTGAGAATGTTCAGGAAACAGAGACTAACAGTCAATGTGGAAGGGAGAAACTGAGCAGATTAGGAGTGAGAGGTTTGGAGGCCTCTTTGATGCCTGAATAAGAACCTCAAATGCCAAGAGTTTGAATGTACCCTGTTGGCCACAGGGAGTGACACTGCTCTAGACACAAACTGGGGGGTTTGCTTGGCTCATGATGATTCCTGTAGTGACCATCACCAGGCTCCTCCCAGCTCCCTCTTGACTTTTTTGATCCAGGGGTGATTGATCCTAGCCTGACCTAAGCTTGGCCAGTTGGGATTTGAAAACTCAAATGAAGACACACAGAGATGGGTGAAACTGATTGACCCTATGGCGATGGCCTAGAAAGAGGCTCCACGACCTCCTCCTGAGGGCCAGTGGTCCTTCCTTCTTCCACTCTGTGAGCTGTCCAAACCTTGCCCATACAGTTATCCTTGGCTGAAGTTGGCGTTTGTTTATAAATCGAAAAGACTAATTGGTGTGGAAATGAGTGCTAGAGAGCAGGTTGCAGACATCAGACTGCCAGGGAGGTGAGATATCCATCCATATTCCAGAATGGGAAAGTGGTAGCCCATGTGATAGAGAAGTAAAACAATTAGTCTGCCCACTGAGAACAGTGTCTGGCCAGGGATGGGTCGTGGGTGGCAGGAAGATGTTACTTATTCACCAATCTAAAGGGGACCAGGAATGGCAGAGCCAGAGCATAGGATGGCTGCTTCTGAAGGCACTGAGCAGCTTAAAGCAAGAAAAAAACCACTCAAATACTGAAATTTTCATCTTCAAGTTAGAGTGAAACAGAACCTTTCTGTGATCGTGTTGAAAAAACTCTTATTACTTGAAGCTGTCCAGTTCAGACTATTGGAAACCAATTCAGAGCCTGAAAGGGCAGGGGTCTTAATTATAATATGCATTGAATTCACATATTTGCCAAAAAGCATGTATAAGCATTAGGGCATCAATTGAGACAGACCGAGAACCAGTGGGAATGGGGATATCTGGAAAGATGCAGAGGACCCTGGCATAGTGGTTAAGTTTGCATGCTCTGCTTCAGTGGCCTGGGGTTCATGGGTTTGGATCCTGGATGCGGACCTAGCATTGTTCATCAAGCCATGCTGTGGTGGCATCCCACATAGAATAGAGGAAGATTGGCACATGTGTTAGTTCAGCGACAACCTTCCTCAAGCAAAGGGAGGAGGATTGGCAACAGATGTTCACTCAGGGCCAATCTTCCTCACCAAAAAAAAAAACAAACAAAAACAAAATCTAGGTTTGGATTTGAGAGTGCTTAAAAGTGGGCAGAACAGAATTTTGGATTGGGCTGAGTTTATTGATATGTGCACTCATCAGAAATACTGAACTCAATGGCTAAGGTTCTAAGAGTTTGCTGCTTGGGCTAATACAGACTTGAACCAAAGGCTAGTCCATGCTAGGTGAGTGTGAAAGGCCAAGGATCCCTTGGAATAACCTAGAGGAAGACCGGAACATTCTATTATCGCTATCATGTGGGTTCTGAACCTCACTCTCTCCAGGGCAGAGAAGAGCCTCCTCTCTTTTGTCATGAAAACAAGATTGGGGAGGGAATGTCATCTGGCATGGTGGTGGGCGGAGCTATAATTGAAATACAATCCTTGACCTCAATGAGGTAAAGAGTGTACTAAGTGTGGGTGTTTTATCTGCCAGAAACAGTCATTATAAAAGTCAACAGAAAAAGGATGGTGATTGGGGCTCAAGGAGTGATCTGACATCCAGAAGTCTGTTTTCATTCATTGCCGGGAGCCGTGAGCCTACAAGTTAAGCCTCTGCCTTGTGACACGGTCCGGGAGAGAGATGAGGGGACACACGGTGACCCTCAAGGGAATCTACCAGGCTGCCCCTGCAACAAGTCTCCCTGGTACTTCTGACTTTCCTGCTTCTTCTCACTCTGTTCTGCACCTGGGATTATTTCAAGGGAAGTCAGCCCGGCCCTGGGAATGAGAATGATACAATGCAATATTCTAGGAAAGTTCTGGGGAAAAACATATTCTAGGGAAAGAACATTCTGACCCGTCCTTTGGTCGGGTGAAGCGATGGGAGTGGAGAGGGAACAAAGAAATCTGTAGCCCCCACAGATCTCTCTGGGAGGACGGTGGTTGCCATGGCCCATTGAGTCAGGAGGCCGCTGGGGGTAGCCTCCTTGAAGTAAAGAATTACAGAAGCTTGACTGCCCCCAGGCCTACACACAATCAATTGCTCTTAGGCAGAACCTTGACTCCCCCCGGGTCTACACACAATCAATTGCTCTTAGGACTATTGTCTACCTTGCAATCAATTACTCTTAGGACTATTGTCTACCTTGCAAAAACCCGCTTACGTGAGCCAAAAATATGTACTGGAACTGTTTCATCAAATCATCCTTGCATATCCTGAGCCCTATATAAATCATACATACACAAAATAAAGTTAGACTCGGACCCCAAACTCCTTGTCTCACTGCCTCCTCCTTCACCGACGCCGTCCATCCCTCAGGAGACCCTGTTCCGGCTGGGGCTGGACCCCGGCAATTCATTACGGGGATCCCAGGAATGAAATCATATCTTGCTCAAGAAAATTTTAGGTCTGGTGAAAACCAAACCTGTCTTGAATTGCTTTAGTAAAGAATGTGGCCTCTCTCCAAATTCTCGGAAGTGAGTCATTTCACGAAACCCGGGCCTCTTGAATGATAAGGAAACCACACACCTTTGAGGAAGAGCTTTACAACATTGCCACTCATGAAAAAATTCACCCCAGCCTTGCCCAAACGGACGTGCAGCCAATTTTGCTGGAATAACACACACTGGGAAAAGAAATACCCACACTTTTCAGGTCTCATTGGATTCCAGTTGCAAATTACAGTAATTCCAAAAGACCCAGGAAATTGTTGTGGCCAGGCTCGGAGTAGGTGCTCATGAGAGCCAGGTGACAGAGTTTTGATGTGACTTTGTATCATTATAGACTGAATAGGGCCCTGAATGCCCTGAGATTGTTTTCACTAGTTCCCCAGTGCAGTGTGGGAGGATATACTCAGCAAAGGCTGGGATTCCCACACTTGGCTTTCAGACAGTAGAGAAAGTCTACCATGAGAGGAGGGTCCAATTAGAAGCCAGTGGAGGCCGCCTGTCCTCCCAATCAAAAACAGCACACTATTTGATATCAGACTTGAAAGGATCTTTTCAAATACCATATCTACTCAGACAAAGGAAACAAAAGAAAAAATAAACAAGTGAGACTTCATCAGACTAAAGAGCTTCTGGAAGGCAAAGGAAACCAAGATCAAAATGAAAAAAGAACCCTCCAACTGGGAGAAAATATTTGCAAATCATATATGTGATAAGGAGGTAATCTCCATAATATATAAAGAGCTCACACAAATGAACTACAAAAAAACAAACAACTCAATCAAAAAGTGGGCAGAAGACATGGACAGACATTTTTCCAAAGAAGACATACAGATGGCCAATAGGTACATGAAAAGATGCTCAACATCACTAATCATCAGGGAAATGCAAATCAAAACTATACTTAGACACCATCTTACAACCATCAGAATGGCTATAAATCACCAAGACAAAGAACAAATGTTGGAGAGGTTGTGGAGCAAATGGAACCCTCACCCACTGCTGGTGGGAATGCAAGCTGGTGCTGCCCTATGGAAAACAGTATGGAGATTCCTCAAAAAATTAAAAATAGAAATACCATATGACCCAGCTATCTCGCTACTGGGTATTTACCCAAAGAACTGGAAATCAACAATTCAAAGGGACTTATGTTCATTGCAGCATTATTCATAATAGCCAAGACATGGAAGCAACCTAAGTGCCCACTGATGCATGAATGGATACAGAAGATGTGGTATATATACACAATGGAATACTGCTCAGCCATAAAAAAGACAAAATCATCCCATTTGCAACCACATGGATGAAGCTTGAGGGCATCATGTTAAGCGAAATAAGCCAGACAGAGAAAGACAAACACCGTATGATTTCACTTATATGTGGAATATAAACAAACTTATGGACAAAGAGAATAAATTAGTGGTTACCAGGGGAAGGGGGGTGGAGCGTGGGCACAAGGAGTGAAGGGGTGTACTTACATGGTATATGCAAACAGTAATGTACAACTGAAATCTCACTATGTTATAAGCTATTATGACCACAATAAAAAACAAAAACAAAAATGACACACTATCCCAGGAGGAAAATAGCAGAGATTAGCATCCCATCATAGATAAGAAAGATGCAGACATACTGCTTCCTATCATTCCTCCTTTTAATTCTCCAGTTGGCCGATATAAAAAACTGGAGAATAACAAGTAGCATATTATAACTAAATCAGATAGTGACTTCAATTATGTGTGTTCTTCTAAGTTTTGTTCCCTTGCTCAAGCAAATTATTACACTCCTGGTATTTAGCATGTAGATATTAATCTAGAATATGGGTTGGTAACTTTTTCTTAAAGGACCAGATAGTAAATATTTTAGGCTTTCAAGCAAGAGGGTCTCTATGCAATTACTCAGGTCTGTGGTTGTAGCAAGAAAGCAGGCAGAGACGACACATCGATGAATGGGCATTGCTGCGTTCCAGTAAAACTAGTCACAAAGACAGTCAGCCTGTGGGGTCTTAGTTTGCCAACCTCTTATCAGGAAAATACGTTTTCTTCCCTCTTAGTACAGAAGGCCAGCAGAAGAAGCAGTTTGCTTTCAGCCATCAGGGGCAAAGTACACTTTGCCATCTTGCCTGGGTTATGCTATTTTCAGGCAATTGGCCTCACTCTGATCTGTAGGGACCTCACAATCTCACCATCCAACAGAACATCACTTTGGTCCACATTGTTCTTAATATTGTGTTGAGAGGCCTGGAAAGCAGGAATAGCCAAAACCCCTAGGTATCTTGAGAGAACATATACTTGACAGAAAGTGGGAGATAAATCTAGAGAAAAGACCAGGGTCTCTCACCTCAGGGAATATCGTAGGGTTCAGTGATCAGGGCCATGTGATAAAGCCTTTCCCTCTGAAGGGAAGGACAGGTTGCTGCATTGTGTTGGTTATCTACGGCCGTGAAACGAATAACCCCAAAACTTAGTGGCTTAAAACAATGGCACTTAGTTATTATTTCCAGGTCAGGAATTCAGACAGGGCACAATGCAAACAGCCTGTTTCTGCTCCATGATGTCTGGGTCCTCAGTAGGAAGATGCAAAGGCTAGGAGCTGGAATCATCTGAAGGCTCGCTCACACATGTGTTTGGCAGTTGATGGTGGCTCCAGTCAGCTTAGGGCCTACCTGGAACTGTTGGCCAGAACACCCACGTGTGGCCTCTCCCTGTGGCCTCGGCTTCCTCACCAACATGGCATTTAGGTTTCAAGGACAGCATCCTGGGAGAGAGTAAGCCAGGAGGAAGCTGTACCCTCTTTCTAACCCGGCCTCATAAGTCACATAGCATCACACCCAGCCCACATTCTGAGGGAGGATACTTAGACTTGAAGGGAAGAGTGTTAAAGAATAGAACACATATTTTTAAACTGTCACCTATACTCTATATCCCACCATTAAAGGAATATCAATATCTGAGGGGTCTTTTGGATGATGGAGCAACATAGACCATATTTGTGTGTTCTGCTCTACCCATTTGATGGGTAACCCCTAAAGCATCCACTTTTGGAGTCCAGAGCAAGAGAAAGTTCTAAAGATAACCAGGGGTGTAAGTCTACTGGCTCTGTCACTGAGCCGTTACAACCCATCAGGTAGAACGCTGTGGGAAGTGCATAGAGCACATCAGGATGTTGTGTGGAGCCCACAGCCAGCCTGGATAGGCACATGGCAGCAGCCCCTAGGAGAGCAGGGTAAGGCCAGGCCCCCTTCAGGAAGAAAGAACTCCTGGATTCTTACCAGATGCCGGGGGAGACTAAGAGTTTGACTATGGGACACTAGGTTACCAGGACACTCAAGTTGTTTATTATAAACCAAATGCCACCTGACCTACTTAGCTGTAAAGAGGGTGACCTATTAACACTGCATCACAAAGTGGAAGTAGTATATGGAAGACCTAATCTAAGCAGGTTTGAAGGAATTATGGGCAGGTTACTCATATCCGCAGCATCTCTAATCTTGACAACCTGCCACCCTCCTCCCTCAGCCTGGACCTATAATCTCACGGGAAGTCCCCTCTGACTAGCTGACTTAGGATGAAAACAGTCATGCCTGGCTTATGGTTAGAGGGACCTGGACTTTGCTTAAAGGAGCAAGAAGTAAACTGTGTCAGCCACAGGCCCTCTCAGGGAGGCCCTAAAGGACAGTAAAGAAGATTTCTCTCAGGTGGTAGAATTCAATGAGTTTATGATATTGTCCACTTTGCCCTTAAGTAAAGATCACCTAGGATCAATCTATACCTATTCCTGGCTGACGATCTGGCCAGAGGTTGAGGGAAGTGGAAGGAATAAGATTTGAAACTGTTGTCAAGAAAGTTTGGAGGAGCATGTCAGTGGACCTCTTGGAAGGAGCCCCAAACCTAAAAATATTCATATGTCCTCTGAATGCTTAGCAAAGGCCCCCACAATGGAAGAGGTTCTAACGATACGATATGCTGGGTTGTCCTCCCGATAGCAGCCAGATAATTTATCGAGGGCTTGTGAACAAAGTAAACAATGGCACAGGGAAGGAGACAAAACAAGGACTGAACAGCATGGACTTCCACTCACTGAGGCTATCTTGGTTTCTATCATGGCTGTGTGCCAATTTTCCTATAAGAACAATCAACCCAAACCCCAAATATGGCACCATGCTTAAAGCAAAGCAACCAGCGTCCAGCCTGCATCAAGGTTGCATCGACCCAGTTGCATCGAGGGTTGGGGGGAAGGGATTTGTCCTCAGAGCACTAACTATTCTGTAATTGAATTGTTTCCCTTAAGCATCATCCTTCTGCTACCCCCATCCATTCCTAGACCTCCTGAAGGCCTGACACATCATCGGATTATCCTAACCACAGGCAAGAAGTTTATTTCACAGCATAAGGTAGAAGGTAACAGCCTGATGCCCAGTGTGGCCTCTTGGTCTTGATATGAACCCACAGTCATTTAGAATCAACTGGACCTACAGATGGTGGGTAGGCCTATTGAAGAACTTGCTAAGAACAATGAAAAATAAGCCAGTTGAGCCCTTCAGAACTTTGGACATTCTTGAAACTCAGAGGTACCAAGTACTGTGGAAGCTGGGATTAAAGCTCAAGGTTGAAAACAGGGCAGTTAGTTAAAAGTCTGCATAACGGGTAGTTAGATGCCCCCACCCTTCCCCACCCTGCACAGGCCAGGTGACCATCCTACCCCATCCCCACAGGAGACCCTCATACATCTCTGGAGTAAATAAATCTGAGGGTCTCCACACCCAGAGACACACAGTGGAGGACGGGAGTGAGCACTGGAGTCAAATCAAGTGGTCAGTGCATTGTCTTGCACCAAATATGAAGACTGCTAGCTGCTTCCTCGGTCCCTTCCCAAAGCTCTGCAGCCAGGCACTAACTCCCCAGGCAGGAGATTAGAGGATTCTTCTCTGCAGACACAACATCCTCAGAGAAAAATATCTACGGGTGCTGATGTGCAGGGGGTCACCCAATAAAGCGCAGCTCACTATCTAGCCACCTATGGTGAAGCCGGGGGACAATCCGGGGGACAAGCCCTGCCCCTCAGTGCCTCCCATCGGCTTTAGGGTCTCCCTCTTAAATATAGATGAAGGCCAGGGCTGCCAGACACCAGAGGACAACTGTCTACATGCAAGACAGGAATTCAATCTAGAAGAAAAGGAACTCAGAGGAGAGAGAAATATGGGAGCATAAAAAGCTAAAAACAAACAAACATATAATAGACATTCTCAGAGAGACAAAAGAAGAACGTGGATCTCTGAAGCAAAGAGAAAAGGAGGAGGGGAGAGAGAAAACAATCAGAAAACAAGAAAACGTTCTTGGAAATGAAAAATATATCAGAAATTTTAAAAGAAAAGCTAACAGAAGGTTTGAAAAATAAAGTTGAGTAGAAAAACTAATAAGAAATAAACAATAATAACAATTTTTATTGTTTTTCAAGGAGCTGATCTAAGGGCTTTACACCTATTAACTCATTTCATCCTCATAACAACCCTCGCCAATAGGGATGGTTAACCCTACTGCACAGTCCGAAAACCAAGGCACAGAATTTAAATAAACTTGCCAAGGCCTCCCAGATGGTAGGAGGCAGCCAGGATTTGAAACCAAGATATGGCTCCAGAGCCCAGACCCTTACTGCACAATGGGAGGTGCGGGAGCAGGCGCAGTAGCCGCAGTGATTCAGAAAAAGTTCCCAGAGTGGAAGTCCACAGGTCTCTAGGATGAAGGGGCACCAAGTGGCCAGCACAGTAACTGGACACGGACCTTCTCCAAAGCACATCCTTATGAACTTTCAGAACAGCAGGGATGGATAAGTATGTTGAGAGCTTTCGAGGAGAAAAAACAAGGCAACAGAAAGCAGCAGAAATGGACCTGGCCTCGGCCTCTCTACAACAACAGCGTCTGACAAAGACAGCGTGGCGGGAGCCGCAGGATTGTGAGAAAATGTTACGTTCCACCTGGAAATCGACACAGAGCTGAAGCATTGATGTAATAGGAGGCTAGACTACAGATACTTTTAGACATGTAAGGACTTTAAACTTCACCTCCAATTTACTCTCACTCAAGAAGAGACAAAATATGTGCTTCAGCAAAATGAGGGAGCATGCAAGAAAGAGGAGGGCCTAGGATCCCGGAAACGGGGTTCAACTCAGGAGAGCAGCAAAGGGAACCCCAGGACCCCCAGAGCAGCCAGTCCAAACCGGTCTTGAGAATGCAGAATTTGTGGGTCTTGAACATTTTTGAAAAATTATTGTTGGGCACTAATTGACAGATCATATTGAACATGTTGGAAAATTGGCTATAGGTATAAAAAAACTAAGCAGATGGGAAAGAAAGAAAAGAAAAGAAGCCACTATCAGCTCCAGGAACACAACACATTGGCTCCACAATGAATAATATTTATGTAGTCATAACAGCATGCGGACTAATTAGTGACTCAACCAGAAACTGGAAAATAACCATATTGACAGGATATAGGGAGGGGAAGGAAGTGTGACGGAGCCAAATCCTTACCCCCAAGAACAGGAAATCAGCAACTAATGTCTAAAATTGATACACCATGAGGCAGCAGTGTAAGCACTTCACTTAACAATGTGTAGGTAAGTGTCAGAAAAAATAGCCAATAGAAATGCAAGTGGTTGCCTGGGAGAGGTGGGCGGGGGTGGGGTGAGGTGGAGCGGGAGATGCTGTTTGTAATTTCCTAACTATGCACTATTATAACTTTATAAAAAGTAACTTTAAAGAATTTGATATTATTATAGGAGGAAAGAAGAGCAAAAAGAAAACGAGACTACGAGAGTAAGATTAAACCATAAACAGAATTCCTTTTTGCATACTCTAAGGGCCTGGTAATTGAAAGAGATGAACACAAACTTGATCATGTGCTTCTTAGTAACGCAAACAAAGAGCAAACATTGTCCAACAAGGTCACTAAAATACTATTAGGTTATTAAAACAGTATTAAATTAGAGGCCAATCAACACACTTTTAGCTAAAAATCAATATCTGGCCACAGCTAAGGCCCAAATCGATGGTCAGTATCATAGGAAAAATTGCTGGGATTTAAGAACAACCTGAAATCTTATTTAAAAATGTAATTATAACTGAAATTCTGTTATTAAAAGTGAGTGCTCTAATGTTTAAGGTTTGACATTGTGGTGTAGAGACAATCACTTCTCTGCACCGTCAGCGTTCAATGTCTCCTGTGGTCACTACGTGGCCCGCGTATGATACCACAGTTACTGGTTTCCAACCCAGGTTGGTGGAGGAGCAGGTTTTGTGTTTACTGTGCCAGTATGGGAAAGTTCTCCTGGTGATGTTGAGTTACTAAGCTCTCCTTTCTTTATCTCTCCTGGTAATCAGCTAAGGTGACAGTTTTTCTCCTCTTCAGCTCCTGGAATTAAAGATACCATTGCTGGTGATAAGGCAATTGCGTTGTACGTGCAGTGCTTGAAGAAGACGCCTTCTGAGTAGTATTCTCGGAAGGTGGTTATTTGGACACCTCTTCAGAGTCACTTCCAATCCTCTCGGCCTCTTCTGCTGGGGACTCCAGTCTCCCACACAGGTGATGGCAGCTTGTCTGAGCCCGGCCGTGCCTCTCACCACCCATCCCAGGACTCCTCCATTGACACTCAGCACCCACACGTACAAGTTGGAAGAGCAGGGGACTTGATGTCCACTGGGGCGAACCTTTGACCAATAGGAGATAGGAGCTGTTGGTGAAATGTGTCTGTCCCCATCCCCCAGATGGACAATCCCAAGATGCATCTCAGCTTCTTAGGCGGTTTCGAGAGCTCTAACCAGCACCCGTGGTAGCGGCCACAACACATCCTTGTCCTGGCCCTTTCTGCTTCCCTGCTCACTACCCTGTCCCTCACCTCTGCTGCCTGAGATCCTATACCCCTGCACATAAACCTTGATCTCAGGCTCTGCCTTCTGGGGAACCCAAGCGAAGACACAGGATTAGGATTATTGCCTTCACTTTCATTTTTCAATTTCCAACGTTTATGCACGCACATGTGGTTCCATACCAGCACTTGAAAAAAGTTATTTCTTAAACTTTGAACCTAATAATGTGCAAGGAACAATGTGAGTGGCATTAAATATTTTTAACAATCATCTCAGATTCCACCGGCATCTCAGCTTTCATTGCACGCACACCTCTAAAGGGGAAGGATCTTTACAGGATCGAGCGAGAAATACTCGCGCTTTCAAGATGACTTCTTCAGTGGGTTCCAGGAAATCAGCTATCTTTCCACAAGTAACTATTGGCTGTTAGCAAGGTCTACGATGCCAGTACTGTCATCTGTAAAGTTTATTATTACACTTTCTTCTGATGAAGCCGCCTTTGTAACAAATCATGGATGCTAAGCCATGTGTTTGAGCATTTTGGATAATGAGTATCAGAGCAGTTTCGCTATCTTGCGTATGTCACATAGTCCACCCTCAGCTAAAAACTGAATAATGCAAGTGGCCTTTTACCTTTCTGCCCATGACCAGCAATTCTGTTACATTCTGCTGTGTTGTAGGCACTTTCTGAAAACACAACTGAAAGGTACAAACAAACATTGCATGCTCCTGATCCCTGAATCACTCATGGTTTCACCGTGTGTTTTCCATTATCAATGACAATTACAGAACGTTTTGCTTTATTGATTTTCCATTCATATATATTTTTTCCTTTGGATTCACTATGTTATTATCTCTTGATAACAAAAAGCTCTTGACAAGCAAATAAAGTAAAAGCATAATAGAATTCAATGTGGTTCCACTGTGCTCTCAAACTTAAAAAAAAAGATGTCTGGTTGTCTCCACTGTCTGAGTCTGCGGGGCATCAGACACAAGACCAGCACATTTGGCAGTAATCCTTCTGTGCACAGCAGAACGCACAGCAGTCAAATGTTTTCTAGGAGGGTCTTTGCATCTAGAATTCACAGCCTGGACAAATCTCAAAATCCTTCAACTTCCGATGGTCGACAATACCTAGCAATCATTTTAACAAGGTTTTCGTTTAAATTTTACCTTCTATGTTTTCAATTGTCTTTTGAAAATGCAGATTGTGTCTTTGTAAAACTCTCGTGAAGTAGATTGCTTCAAAGTTTGATTAGTGAGATAAAATAAGTTTCGGTTTCCCCTTTTCCCCAACATTTCCTTTTCTTCTTTATATCTTACGTTCTTTTTTATGTCTGGATCAAGGAAAGTTTATTATGGATGGTTTTGTAATTCTTCTGAATTCTTTTGGGGAAGTTTTGAGGTGGGAATTTGACATTCTGCTTTTAATTCATCCTCACAGGATGAGAAGAAACCTCAAATAGAAAATTTTCTGAAAAGATTTCTGGCTGAAATTAAATTAATAAACTAAAAATTAATTATAGGTCTTATAGGTCATTTTGTTTAATTTTATGAGTAACTCTAGCAAGTCAAACAACTCTACAAATATCAAATATCAAAATTATGTAATTGAGTCTCTATTCTTCTTCTTTTTTTTTTTTTTTTTGCTAAGGAAGAGTCACCCTGAGCTAACATCTTGCCAATCTCACCCTTTTTGCTAAGGAAGATTGGCTCCGAGCTAGCATCTGTTTCAGTCTTCCTCTACTTGTATGTGTGAACACAAGCTACCAAAGCAAAGCAGGCTGAACTTAACCACTAGACCACCGGGGCTGGCTCTCTATTTTATTTTTTAATATTATTTATAAGTTTATAAATACCTCTCAGCCCCAAAGTGACACAATGTGCTTTGTATAGCATCCAAATAACATGCTTTAACTCCAAATTACTTGCTTTAACTCCATTCTATGTTTTTCTATTTTTCTAGCCATTTGAAATATCTTAATTTTTGCACATAAAATTGACAGCTTACCTTATCAGTTTTTGCAGCATTTTACTTTTTCAATATTCAATGTTCATTTATCTTTCAATTGGTTGATAGAATTTCAACATATAAAGCATGTAAGGAGATTTTTCACTCTAAGTTACATCTAAAAACTTAGTTATACTTGAAACTGAATATTTGTTATTTCCAATAAACTTACCCTTCTTTATATGTTACATGCATTATTATGATGGGGAGTTACATGATCACATGACCATTGATCATGCATAAGTTCAGAAAACCCAAAAACGATTTCGATGCAGGCATCTAGCTTTTTGCTCTACCAATAATTAAGGTCAAAGCTGAAGCCAAAATCAGATGCTTTTAACCATATTTTTTATCTGCTTCATATTACCTCAACCCAATTTTTAAATGGCATTAAATCCTTACATAAATTATGTTCCTACTGGTACTTGTCAAAAATCTATGTGCAAGGCCAGCCCACTGGCATAATGGTTAAGTTCATATGTTCCACTTCTGCAGCCCGGGGTTCATGGGTTCGGATCCCGGGTGCGGACCTACGTACTGCTCATCAAGCCACACTCTGGTGGCATCCCACATACAAAATAGAGGAAGATTGGCAACAGATGTTAGCTCAGGGTCAAGATTCCTCACCGAAAAAAAAACCAACAAAAAAACTATGTGCTATTTCATCTCTTGTGACTCACAAGGAGTTAAAACGGAAAAAAAGAGAATGACATCTGTGTGGTTCTTTCAAGAACTATAGATATTTTGGGAAGTCTTATAAGAAACCTAAAGACGCATTGGTATAAGGCTTTTCGTTTTCTTACTGCACCTGAAAAGTCAATAGATTTTTTATATTATGTAAACATTTAGCTAAGTTACCAGCTGAGACCACATCTTGAAGACTGAGATGATCTAGCCTCTGAATCAGAGCCAGAATCAGGGATCAGGTCCAGGAATCAGAAGGTGGAGATGGGTGGGGAGAAGCACAGGGAAGTGACACACCTCACGTTTTTACCTAATGATCCACTCATAAATGTTACTTCTTGTGCTCACATCTCTAGGTTCCACTGGTCTTAAGGTTTTAATGCCCAAGTGACCCAAAAAAGTTCTTAATTGGAAACTGAGAATGCCACCTGACCATGTTGTCATTTCCTTGCACAACCAGAGAAATGGCCAAAAGAAAAAAAGATATATATTCTGGAAAAGTATATATCATATACGTGAAATCTAGGGGAACATTTTATGCATCTCCTTATACTATTATACCCAAAAGTAGGAATTAGAAATAATTGCAATCCTATCCAGACAGGTCTATGGGTGTCTCAGATGGCTGAGGGCTACAGATTGGGCCACCTCAAAGGACTCCACCCACGGTGGTGGTGGCCAAAGGAAAGGGGAATTTGCAGTAGTAGTGGAAGAAGGATCCCAAACACCAGTTGCAAAATTAAGATTGTTTCTGCCTGCGTTTCTCACCCCTCTTTACTTCTCCCATTATTGTGTATGAGTTATGTTGGTTATGGTTAAATTTAACATTTGGTTTATAGGTTATAGATTATCAATTTGGGCTCATAGTGAAACTCCAGTAGAAATTGACATCACTAGGATAGCATGGACTTGAATGACAGTAAACTCAAGAGCACATTTCTAGGTGCAGTAGTTGGCGATGACTTCGGGCTACTTTCCTCTTCCCCCAACCTCCATGCAGGTACTGAGTGCTTTTGCAGTTAGCCTGTTATCTAGGGTCACCTTTGGATAGTCAAGTGTGTGTTTGCATGCAGCCAAGGAGTGGACTATGATAAATATCCAAAGGGGTGTCCATCAGCTCACAGAAATTCCCTCAATGACCATGTGCACACCACTCACGCTGCTCCCTGGCAGTGGAGCTGACCCACGCTGAGTGATCAGATTTGAAATTTTCAAATAAAATAATTTTGAAACTTTGAATGAACCCATTCTAGGACCAAAGGTAGGTAGAGCTGAGTTATCGAAAGGCAGCTCTGGAGAGCATGTCCGTGAAGCCCTGCTGCTGAGGTCCCCAGAGTTTCCGCAGTTCCTGTTCTTCCTGGCACCAGGCTGCCCATCTCATCCTTCCACTCCATAAACTTCCTGTGCATCCTTCCAACAAATGCATTTGGCTTCAGTAGCTTTCTGAAGAAACTGACTGATGCGGACACAAAGGAAAAGTTATTTTAAGAAGTTTGATCTGGTAGTAGGGGACACTGGACTGAAGTGGAGACAGGGTCGATTCAGAGAAACTAGTGAAGAACTATTCTAGGGAATAAGAAGTGGTCAAGAGTGCTTTCAGGACTTAAAAATTCTAAAGAACAAGTGTTGGACAGTGTGTGTGCATGTGTCTGTGTGCATGTGTGTCTGTGTGGTGTGTTCCAGGGCTGCATGACTAATGACCCCAAAACTTAGTGGATTCAGAGAACGAACTTTGTATTATATCTCACAATTTTGTGGGTCAAGAATTTGGTAAGGGCTGAGCAATTCTCCATATCCAGAAGGTGGCCAGGCTGTTCTAGAGGATCCAAGACAGCCTCCTCCACAGTCTGGCCCTTAGGAGGGGTGGCTGAGAGGCTAGGGTGGCTGGGCTTCCTTCTCTCTCCGGGTGGTCTCAGGGCTCCTCCATGTGGTGTCTCCAGCAGGCTAGCCGGACTTCTTATGTAACTGCCCATGCCTCTGAGAGCAAATGTTCTAAGAGAGAAGCTTCCAGTCTCTTAAGGACTAGGCCCAGAAACTGGCATGGTATCCCTTCTGCCATAGTCTATTGGTCAAAGAAGTGTCAGAGCTTGAACTCATGTTCAAGGGAGGGGACACAGACCTTGTCTCTCAACAGGAGAAATATCAAAGAATCTGCAGCCATCTTCAGTCTGCCCCAGTGCCTGTGGGGGTGCAAAGACTAAATATCGACTTTTGCTGCGGCAAGAATATCTCACCAGTATAGTCCTTAAAATTTTTATTGCAATCAAATAGAGAAGTTTCTCTTTATAGAAGTAGTCCAGGTAATAAATAAAGAAGAAACGATAGAATGATGATGTCACCACTTTGTAACCCCTAATGAATTAATACATCCAGGCAATGATCACCAGTGGCTACTAATGCCACAAGAGGGACAACCAACTACTATCGGTAAGTATCTGAAAAGCTTTCATAGAGAAAAGACCAGAAGCATATATTTTAAAATGTTAATAATAACCATTGACTAGTTTTACTTTCTGCCTTATGATTTTCTTTTCCTCTTTTGATGGCTTTCAGATTACAAAAATAATTCATACATGTTGTTGCAAGTGTATTACTGTGGAAAAATTAGAAAGGTAAACTAATATCTACTTTAAAAAAGATACCAGAAGTGGATGTTTTCACACTAAGTTCTACCTAACCTTTAAGGGATAGATCATTTCTATGATATTTAAATTATTGTAGCTCATAGAAAAAGATGGAAAATGTCCCGTTTAATTTTGTGAAGCCACTCTATGTTAAAGATAGAATGCAACTATGTAGCAATCTTACAAATTCGTAAGTAAAATCAAGCAGTTGTGAATGAGATCCAGCAGTCTACCAAAAGAGTAATAGATTATGGTCAAGTGATGTTATCTAAACACAAAAAGGTGGTCCATATTAGAACTCTATTCTCTTAATGCATTAGATTAACAAATTAAAGAACAAAACCCAAATGATTGCGTTAATAAATACTGAACAATTATTTGATAAAACAGCAGCAATTATTTCCAAAATAGAGGAAATTGTGGAACTATTTGTGATCAAATTTGCTACCAAAATCCTCTAAAAATACCACCCCAAATGGTAAAATATTAAAACTAAACCGGTTAGGTTCAGGAACCATATATAGCGGACTGCCACCACCATTATAATTTAATATTATCTTAGAGGGTCTAACAAGCACAGTGAGTACAAAAAGAGAAATAATCAGCAAAACTTTACATGTTTGTATATCTAGAAAACCCAAGAGAAAAAACTCCTAACACAAAAAAATCAGTAGCTTTTCCTTATACTAGCGATAGTGACAAAAGAATCCAGAAGCTATAAAAGATAAACACATTTGATTACATAAATTTTTCAAATTTTTGTAGAATAAAACAGACCCTAGAAAAGCCAATATAAAAATAATTGTTTGAAAAAAATACTTGCAACAAGGATAGTCAATACAGTATTGATATCTATAACAGAGAGAGTTCTTTCAAATTTGCAAGAAAAAGACGAAAACAACCCAATAGAAACATGTGTCGAAAGTCACACCTTGATGAGATAAGGTATCGCAGATAGCAGGTTTCCCCTCAAAATGAGTGTTTCCAGCAAAGCAAACTGTGCTAGATTAACAATCAGATTGTAACTCTGCTTTCAGCACACTTTAAAAAATAACAGCGTAAAGGAGAAAGCATATGCACCTTGTTTCAACACCTTACCCCGCCTAAGATAGGATGTCTTCGAATTCTAGTCTTATACCTCATATCAGGTCATCTTCGTTGTAGAGGAAAGAGAAACTCTGGCACCCTTTTGGTCTCTGGAGCAGTGATTTCTGACTCTGGCTTGCTAGTACCCACTGTGAACTCTAGTTCATCTTTGTGGGGCTTGAAATCCTGCCGAGCTGCAGAGGATCCTCTCCCCTTGCTCTGGGTGGCCTCAGCCTTCTTTATACTCCTGATCCGCAGCATGGCCCCAAAGGACAGATCATCTGGATTTTGAATGCAGATTTAGGTAGCGTCTGTACTTTTACCATCAGGCCCCACCCACTGGACTGTGCTGTGTGGACAGAATCAGGAACCTGGGTCAGCACAGCCGGTTGGACCCTGTGTAGGATGCTCTGAATGACATCTACTCCTTCAGGTGCGATTCGGCAGCCCAGCCACTTACCCACTCTCTCCCATTATTTGTTGATCTACATGTGTTAGTTACGACAACTTGGACATTATCCAGTGACCCCGGGTGAGGTGAACAGCAATGAAAGGATAAGAGCCCACCAGTTTCTGAGCTGTATCTTGGTCCTGGTTGTGTGTATAGCCTCCACGATCTGTGAAGCATCCCCTTCCTCCGGGAAGTTGTGTAGGTCTTCTGCAGAAAGTCCAGCAACACGAGAGCGACACTGAGGCCATGTGTGGACACAGCCAAGAAGGGGCAAGCAAGGTGTCTCTCTGCCCCAGAGAGGAGGTTGATGTGACAAAGCAAGGTGGGGTGTCTCTCAGGGAAACTGACAAAGCACCTGTGACACATCCCAGGAGTGAGTGGGCTTGGGGGTTAGAAGGGGACAAGGAGATGCAGACTTTCAAAAAGCAGAAGGAAAGATGAGTCATGCAGATAATTTAAAACCTGCGAGAAAGAAATTACTCTAGTACTTATAAGCAAAGGTTGTTAGTTTCAATCCTTCTATAGAAGCTAGGACAAAAAGGTAAAAGAAAGGTGAGGAGAGGGGATTTCAACACAGGAATCGAAACTGAAGTGGCCTGGGGCACAGGGAGAGGCAAAGACGTTTTCTCCTCTCTCATTGCCCATGATCCTAGCTCCAATCCATGAAACTCTGAAGAATCAGGTTGGTTTTTGTGATTTTCTAATAGTTCCCATGGTGCTCAGCAAACATTTAGAAAGGAGTGCCTATGGATGCAGGATGGAGCTAAGCGTTATGGGATAGACAGGGGAAATGTAAGTCCTTTTCTTCGCATGAAACAATTGTAAGGCAATAAACAACAGTGCTAACTGGTTTTATGTAGGGCCTCTCTATTCAACATGGGATAGGTGGACCAGCAACAACTGCATCACCAGGCAGCTTATCAGAAAGGCCGAATGTCAAGCCTCACCCCAGACCTACTGAATCAGAATCTGCATTTTTAGCAAGAACCCCAGATGGCATGTAGTGTAGGCAAGTTAAAGTTGGAGAAACACTGAGAATGAAAAGACTGCTGGAGCTGGCGTTGCTACCGAAAGTTTCACGGACAAGTTGGGTCTTGGACAAACCTTGAATATGGATGTGCAGTGGACTCAGAAGTGCTGGGATGGAAGAACTGGAGGGAGCCTCCAAGGCCCATTTCAAATGCTTCACACATAGGAACTCAGGAGGACACATCCACCCTGCCTGCCCTCTCCCCAGCAGATCTCCCTGGGCTGTCTGAACCCAGGACATGGCTCTGGTTATCAGGCATGAAGAAACAATGAAGAGAGAAGGAGCGGGATATGGAGCCTCCAGGCCTGCCCAGTCATATGGATCACCTGGGACTTGTTAAAACACAGAGTCCCAGTCTCCTCCCCTGAAAATTCAGATTCAGAGAGGTTTGGGGTGCAGCCTGTCCCTCTGGATTTTTCTTGAGTACCCCAGGAGTCTCATACCTTCAGGCAACATTGCTTTAGGTCTTCAGTTCCTTGGACGAGACTGGTCACTGAACCTCCCAGGAGTCTCCAAGCCTGTTTTGATGCCTGTCAGACTTCTCTCCATGTGACTTCCACCGCATCTTCATGCTCCAAAGATTGAAGAGACACGGCACAAGCCCAGGAAGACAATGAGTGAGTGGAGGCGACTTTGAGAGAGGGCCTCTTAGCTCTATAGAACCTACAAAACCAACCCACGCAAAGAAACTGGCCTGAGCTGCTAAGGTCAAGGCTTCAGACTACCATTCCCTTCTGGCTGCACTCCAGAAGTGGGCCCAGGACTTCTGCAGGAGTTCCGAGGAATAACCTCAGCTCACCACACCTTTCTTTCCCTTCCTGTTGGGGAAAACACTGCCCAGTAGTTGCCTTCGAGTGCTCCATGACACTCTAGATAACAGCAGCTACAGAAAAACAGGAACGAGAGGAAGAGGACGTGGAAGATACCCTTCTGTGCTCCAGAAGCTCTGGAAGCTAGTTTGTTTGCTGTGAGATTCACGGAGGCTTTAAAACATTGATCAGTGTGGGACTCCCCAAGGAGACCTGATAGACGGGGCTTTCCAAACTTATTTAACCACTTTTTCAAGATGGTCTTGTGTAAAATACTTCAGAACAGCCTTCACTATGTCTATGTCTTCTTAAAGAAGATCCATGGAAGACATTTCTCTCCTTGAATCCCGTGCCAAGAATGGCCGTGTGTCTTCCAGGGAACTACCTTGCCTGATTTTGTGAGTCCTGAGAGTCTGAAAATAGATGTGTTTTGCCCTTTTCATTGGCTGCTCGACTGGGAGCCGGTTTGTTGGAGGGCTTCCAGCAAGTGTACTGAACGGTGGAGCACATGCTCTGTGGCCTGACTCACTGCTGTCTGCTTGTTTTCCTCCATTTTCTCATCAATTTATTTGAAATGTTTTTCTTGGCGCATCTCTATTTGTAAGTCTTATTACCTCTTTTCCAGACAAAACTCAGACAAGCTAAGTGACTTGCCCAAGATCACATAGCTTATCAGTGAGGGATCCAAGATTCAGACTTAGTTCTGCCGATCTTTGAGGCCTAAGCTCTCCCATGCCACCTCCCTAGTCCTGTGTGGGGTCCATGAAAGACCTCAATGTGCGGTGACACTGGAGGTTGGTAGGAAATGACCACTATTGAACGACAGTGATTTGACTTCATCTTTCCCTCGTCCCACGCTTGTTTCTTGCTGCCTAGCCTCCTCCACACCCACCCTTTAGAACTCCTTCCCTATTTTCTAAGACTCTTCATCAGCTCCCCAAGTCCAAAACCCGTAACCTATGACTCACAGCTCCAGCCCGTGTGTTTCTAGATAACCAGTTGTGCCAGAACAATGCACTGAGCAGCCAGCACAGACACCAGCCATAACAACAGGGGTGACCATTCCAGTGTATTCCAGCTGAGTCCCCTCACCTGCAAACAACAGAAACCCAGCCACAGGAGTGGCTTGACTAATTATGGTCTTGTCTTACTCACATAAATACCCAGCTGCTGCGTCCAGCTCTCTTTCCGCATCCCTGGAGTAAAGCTTTCTTCCCCTTGGTTGCCACATGAGCTCCAGATGGCTAGACCACTGCCAGCTTCATATTTGCATTCTAAGCAGGAAGAAAAAAGAAGAAATAAACTGAGAGAAGGAGGAAGGGGCAGCAATAATATGAGAAAAGAATAATTTCACAGGGATCCCCAGTAGATTTCCACTCAGTCTAGCTGGCCAGGGCTATGCTGCCTGGCCACCTCTAGCTGCCTGAACATAGTCATGGTTTGTAAGGAAGAAGGAGAGATGGGTTTTGAGGCAGTCGGCTGGTGTGATCTGCCACACCAGGGACCACCCCAATGTCTGAGTTGAGTCCAAAATGCAGAAAGCAGGCAGCAGGGACCAGAAGGAGGGCGCCAGGGCCAAGAGGACCAGCTGAGTCCTCACTGTGCTGCGCCATAGGCTCCCCTTCAGAGCTCAAGGGCTCATTCACCCTGGCACCGGGAGTGCTGCCAACACAGCCTCAGCTGTCGGCCTTCTTTGGGAATTACCCTGGCTGAAAAGAGCCGCTTTGCCCAAACTTGTGCCCCCTCCCAGGACAGCCCTCATCCTGTTGCCTCGTCTTTTGTCTCTGTATAACTCTGCAGGGCCTTCCCAACTTCAGAGCTCACCGGGGAGTCAGCTGACAACTCTGTTGAGGCTGCACGGCAGCCCGGCTCCTCCCTCTTTCCCTTCCCTCCCACCAGAGTGATCCCTAAGCACTCCTAATAAACACCCTGCAGGTCATTTCCCAGGGGTGCAGCCTGCACTAAGGAACAAGCCACTTCTTCCTTTTTCTGGTTTACCTTAACAGGCACGTGCTGAATGCCCAGCGCTGGGAGTGGAGGGTGGGTGAATACAGACGTGAATAAGCATCACTCCTGGCCTCACAGGCTCGGCGATGGAGCTGGGAAAACGAACGGCTAAGACCCAAGACAAAACACAATCAGACAAATATAAAGTGCGATGGATGCTCACCGGAGGAAGATGTTATCAGTGGTTGGGACTGGAGGTAGGGAGAGTTAGGAACTCTGGAGGGGCGTCACGGGAGAAGGAGCCTTTGAAATGGCCTCTGACAAGGACCAGGCAGAGCCTATGGCAAAGAGGGACTCCGGACAGGGCCAGCATAAGCAAAGGCACAGAGAGCTAAGGTGTGGGCTGTGTCCAGAGGGTGGCAACAGGTGGAGTTTGGCCAGAATGGGGAGTGAAATAGAGCACTGGTTAAGAAGACGAGCTTCCAAGGCAGCCCAGGGCTTGACTCCCGACTCGGCCCCTTCTGAGAGAGGGACATCAAGCATGTCACTTAACTTTTCACACTATGACTTTCCCATCTGTAAAATAGTAATTACGTGTTCCTCCTCGCCTAAAAGGTTAAAGGTTAAAATACGTAAACCACTACACTGACATCTGGAGGGGCATGAGGCTCAGGTGATGCTCTAGTTTTTATTACGCAAGCAGAAATATTGTGGAGGCTGCTGTTTAAGCCAGTGGTTCTCAAATTTAGGTCCCGAGATCAGCAGCGTCTTGTTACCAGGGAACTTGTTAGAAATGCAGATTCTTGGGGCCCCTCCCTAGACCTACTGAATCCGAAATTCTGGAGGTAGCATCCAGCAGTATATTATAACAAGCCCTCCAGGGGAGGCCGCGGTGCGTTAGAACTTGAAAACCACGGTTGAAGCCAACAGAGGAATATATTTTAAGGGGGCAAAGGCTCTCCAGGGACTTCGAAGACAGAGGTGCAGCAGGGCCTCACAAGCGGGCGGCCAACAGAAATGGGAACCAGGGAAACAGGAGTCTCCTTTCCTTCTCTCACCTCTCCTCTCTTACTCTCTGCCTCTCTCTTCCTGTAGCGGCAAATGAGCCTCATTTCTACTTCCGCGAGCCGAGGGTTTCTGCCATAGAGAGCTGCCAGACCAAGAGGCTGAAATTTCCCAGTCTCAGCTTCAGGTCACTCTGAAAGCAGCTCATTGGCCCAACTAGAGTCAGGCGCTCACACCTGGACCGATTACTTGGAGTGTCCTTCCCCGACCCCAAGTGGATGGAAGTGAGGTGCTGATTCAATGAGGTCTCCAATACTTGGAATGCCAGTCAGATGTGTGGGAAAGAGGTCAAGGTGAGAGCATGAAATTTGGGAGTTACAAGCTTTAAGCCCAGAGCCACAGAGCAGTGGTTCTCAAAGCGTGGTCCCCAGACGAACAGTATCAGCAACTTGTTGTTAGAAAAGCAGTCTTTGGCCCCACTCAGCGCACACTGAACCAGAAACTCTCTAGGGGGGCTTGTCAAGCCGTGCTTCAACAAGGGCGAGTTGGAGAAACACTATCAGGAAGGGCTCAGAAACGGTGCAAAAAACCCGTTTGCTGAGAGAGTCGAATCATTTCCGTAACCTTGTCCGTCTTTCACTCCACTTCCTTGAGTCATAATGAAATAGGCAAAAGAGACATCAGAAGAAAAAACACCCAGGGTGGTGGCTCGCCTTTACTTTTCTTTCTCTAACGCAGCATGCTTATTCCACAGACAGAGCCAGGATAGAGCCCCATCTTTCCTCTTTACTGTTAGGGGAACAAGCCATGGTCAGTGTCTCACATTCTTTGGCAAAGACAGGACTGAAGCTCAAGCTTCCCAGCTTCAAGCTACCGTGACAAACAATGGAACTTTCTAGATCAAAGAGAAAAGTAACTGAGAAAGTAGATCAAAATGAAGCCATGGGAGACCTGTGTGAGTCATTAAGAGCAACTCGGAACACCCGCGGTGTAAGGGTCGCGTCAACAGTGTCATTTTGTGGAATCCCCAACCAAAGTTACCAACCCAACATCCATTGTCAAGCCTCAGATCCCACTGTTATAATTGTTAGGAGCTTTTCATGCACCCCAGACAGGCAGGCCTAAACCCACTGCCATCTCAAAATTAGAATGTTCACAAGGCTTTAATAAGAAAGGCAAGGAGGAGGAGAGGGAAGGGAGAAGGAGCAGACATCTCTCAGAGCTGCAGCAGAAGAAAACTGCAGCTCCTGAGTTCTTGTCTTTAAATGGATCTGTGAAGCATCCAACAGGGGAAAATAGCTAAATCATCACATAGAAAGCAGTGAAAATTATCTGCTTTAAAGTCTGAACTTTGTGAAACTACAAAAAGAAAGACGCTCTTGGCAGTTAATGTGTCAGCCTTAATAAAAGGAAGTGGCAAGGCCAGCCTAAATTAGGGTGAATCAATGTGGCCTGGGAGGGATGCAGAAAGAGGTGAGCAGACAAGAAAAAAAAAATTAACAAGGATAAAAAAGAGGAACCAGATGGAGCCAAAACAAAGAAATCTTTGGTTGCTCTGAGCTCTGGGTTTTACCAAGATGCAGATTGGAGGAGGGGTGGGCACGGACAGTTGTGCAGGGTGTGTCCTAAACAAGGGAGCTGCTCCAGCCAGTGGGACAGGGAAGACTGAAATGCCCCTGGTGCTCTGCTCACACAGCCATGCTCAGACCAGCCCAGGGTGGCGCCTATTGCTAACCTCACAAGGTCAAGAGACAGAATCACACTGCTGGGTTGCCTTTTGATGTTTGTAATGTGACGTATGCACATTCAAAGTAACTGCTTGGCTATCCATACCTTTCAAAGAACGATGAGTTCTTTTCAAACAATTCCTTTATTTTCTTTATAAAGTCCCAAACTCAGGAGAGCCAACCAACCTTTTAGAGTCAATAGCTTGGTGCCTGGACAGAGCAAAGTGAGACTCCACTCAGAGAACAATGTAAGCGAACAGATCTGCTCCTACAAGGAGGCGCCAAGCAATGAAGTCCTTCTCCGCCTCTGGAGCCAGAGTCATAATTCCCCTTATTATTATTTTTTACAATTTCAGCTTGTTTGTTTCTGCAACTACTTTTCTCTAGATCTTAAGGATGTTGATGATATATTTCGGGATTTTCTTTCTTACTCCATCCCATAATACTCCATGCTTTATGTGACTAGAAATTGTCAGACCTCTTCCCTTTTAGAAATCCTTCCCATCAGCAGTTCTTTAAATGGTCAACATTAAACAACCAGAAATAGTAGTGGCCTCCTCACTTCCACAGGGAATAGGAAAGAAGTGCCTCTCGCCAGAGGAGGAGAGGGTTTCCGACACGGACAAGCTAGAGGGAGTTGATGTGTTTGCCGCTTGAGAATTTCTAACCCACCCAACTGGACAGTGTGTGGGAGCAAGGCCAGTGCCATGCATCTGCTTAGCATCAGTCACATGGCTGGGCTGTATCCAGGATCTGAACATTTATCATTCACCTCCGCCGCTACTGTCCTTGCCCAGCCAACCGTTGTGGGTGGGACTTTGTCCTAACTTGTTTCCTGGCTTCCATCTGCCTTAACAGGCTCTGCTCAATGCAGCTGCCAGAGTGATCCTGTTAAAACATCAGTCCCTCCACTTCCTGGAGCCCTCCCATAGCTCCCCAGATGGTGTCCAGCAAAGAGCAAAGCCCTGCCTAAGACCTGCCAGGCCCCCCATGACATGGATCCCAACTGCCTCTCTGACGTGGGTCCCACTACTCTTGCCCTTACTCCCTCTGCTCCAGCTACTCTGGCCTCCTTGCTGTTCCTTTGTGCACAAGTGTTGAAATTTCTCCAGGCCAGATGTATACCTAAAAATGGAACTGTTGAATCAGAGCATCTATACATTTTCTAGATGTTGCCAAATTGCCCTACAAATGGATTTGCCAATTAACATCTTACCCACATTATGGGAGAGGGCTGATTTCTGCACATCCTCTGCCACACTTGATTTTGCCAGACTTTTAATTTTTACTAATCAGGTGGGCAGGAAATGTTAGCCCAATTCTGTTTCAGTTTAGATTTTCTTGAGTATGAAGGAAATTTCGCGTATTTTTGTGTTTATTGGCCATTTGTATTTCTTATTCTGGAAATCTGCTGGAGGAGAGAGGAGATTTTAATAATTCAATGTCTTTTAAAGTTTATTCAGTTTTCCTATTTTTTGAAAGTCATTTTTGGCCATATTTAATTTTCTAGAAAATTACCCATTTTGTCCAAATTGCCGAATGTACTGGCATAAAGTTGTTCCAGGTGTTCTATTTAGTTATGTCTTTTGTTGTTGTTGTTGTTGTTGCTTATTTGTGCCTTCTCTTGTTTTTTTCCCTTTGCCCATCTCGCTAAAGGTGGGATAACTAAGACTATGAATAGCCCAAGGTCAAGTTTTGCCACCAAATGAGTTATGAGCAAAAGTCTCTGTTTCCAGGCTCTTCTGGATTTCAGATTCCGGACTACAGATCAAAGATCTACGCTTTCATTTTCAATCAGCTCTAACTACTCTGTAATTTTTGTTCTGCTTTCATTTGTAACTCATAAGGCATTTAGCAATCTATTTTTCAATTTCCAAAAACATGTTTTTCTTTGTTTTTTATAAAAATGATTTTTAATTTAATAAATTGCAACCAAAGAACGTGGTCTGTGTGATACCATTTCTTTCATATTGGCTGATAATTCTATTATGAACTTGCACATGGTCAGCTTTTATCAAAGTTCCCTATGTAGTCTCGGTTTCAGAACTTCTCAACTGGTGGGCCGTGAATAGGTTTGGGTGTGTGTTGTAACATATATTGACTTCTTCAGCCCTGGGGACAGCTGGGCTGGGCCTACAACCTCACCTCGGGTTCCTGGAGGGCAGCCCCTCACCCAGGAAGCTCACCTTGTAGCCCCCATGGGCAGCAAGCACACGGCCTCTGTCCACCCCTTGTGTTCGATGGTGATGCGCTGAGTCCAGACAAGGAGGTGTCTCGGTGGGCATCCACATCACCAACCAGCTGCAGAGCTCACAGCAGCCCATCAAGGACAAGGGGTCTGTAGAATTGTAGGAGAGTTCCTTCACGTTCCAGGTGCCCAGGAGACAGAGCACAGCCCAGGCTCTGGTAGAGGTTGGGGACCAGAGAGGCTCAACTGGGGCTCCTGGCAGACATAGCTCCAGGGAGCAGCGCCAGCTCTCTGCTTTACATATTTTAGTCACTTCTGTCCATTTGTGGTTGATGTACCCTTTTAGTGCCATGCAAACCAGCTGCAGGCAGGGGTAACTATTCTAACAATATGTGTGTGATTTGTAAAGTGGAGCTGCATTATTTTTTAAACTCAGTATAAAACATTTGATTGTCTTTGATATTCGTTTGTATTTCAATATTACAAAAAATTTCAACATTGCATTTGATAATGAAAGAGAAAGAAGAACTATTAGAGTCTTCAAATATAATTTCAACTGTTACAAAACTTTGTATGGTTGTAGACATTTTGCTTTAATTTTTATCATCTGCTTATGTGAATGAAGTTTTTCACTGATGGCGATTATCAAGAATTTGAAATTATTGTCATTAAAAATCTTAATCTGGA
Source organism: Equus caballus (assembly GCF_041296265.1). Taxonomy (NCBI): domain Eukaryota; kingdom Metazoa; phylum Chordata; class Mammalia; order Perissodactyla; family Equidae; genus Equus; species Equus caballus. The sequence goes on along the minus strand of NC_091699.1, from coordinate 51,870,591 downwards.
ATGTGTCCAGTAATTTCAAGCATTATGTGATAAAGGTTTGTGGGAGCAACCTTATTTCTCATTTAAAAACAGGAAAATATTTTATTTGTAAAACTCTTAAAAGCCAGTATTTAATGTTTTATAACATTGTGAATTTTATATTTCTTATTGTAACTATAATATTAGCAAAATGAAAATTACCTTCTTAATAGATCATTCCTTCCATACTATGCAGTTTTCCTCTTTCCCAAATTAAGGGTTTCACCTTAAATTCTATTTTAATATTAAACCTCAGCATACTTTTGATTAATTTTTTCCAGAATACCTCTTTCTATGCCTTTATTTTCAGTCTATGTGGTTTTCTTGCAAGAGTTCTTGTGTAAGCAGCAAGTGGTAATTTGTCTTTATCAAATGATGTTAGTCTATTTACTGTGGCTTTGAGGAGAAAAAAAAAAGAGGAAGATTGGCAACTTATGTTAGCTCAGGGCCAAGCTTCCTTGCCAGAAAAAGAAAAAAAAACCCTAACTCAAAAAGAAAATTCAGTTTTCCTTCTAAACACAACATGGATTTTTGCACACTTTACCCATTGAACATCACCTCCCTACCTTCTAGTCATTCCTGCCTTAAGGCTTATTATTTATTTTCTTTTTACTTTTTAAAATTTATTTATTTTTCTCTCCAAAGCCCCAGTGCATAGTTGTATATCCTAGTTGTACATCCTTCTAGTTCTTCTCTGTGGGAGCTGAACTCTGGGCCACCAAATTGGAGTGCGCAAACTTAACTGCTACACCACTGGGCTGGCCCCTGTTTTTACGTTCTTTTGGTTTTTTTGAGAAAGATTAGCCCTGAGCTAACAGCCACCACCAATCCTCCTCTTTTTGCTGAGGAAGATTGGCCCTCAGCTAACATCTGTGCCCATCTTCCTCTACTTTATACATGGGATGCCTGACACAGCATGGCTTGATAAGCAGTGCATATGTCCGTGGCCGGGATTCAAACCAGCAAATGGGCCGCTTCAGCGGAGCGTGCAAACTTAACCGCAATGCCACCGAGCCAGCCTCTGTTTTTACGTTTTTAAACAACACCAAAAATGTTTCCTTCCATCAGCAGTTAAATTTACCAATATATTTTTATGCGTTTCTACCCTTAGAACTGTTTTTTATACCCCAAAACTTCTTTCTGGGTTTGCTTTTCTTGTTGAAGCACATTTTTTTGGAGAGGTCTTTTATTGAGTGTCTGGATAATAAAACTCCCTAATCCCTATATGTCTTAAGATCTCTTTCATTTGTCTTCACTCTTGAATGATAAGCTGGCAGGGCATAAAATCTCTAGGTGGACCGTCATTTTCCTTAAACATTTTGATATTTCTCCTTTGTCATCTGGCATAAAACCAGTCATTTCCCTCTGTCTTTGAAGAGTCTCTCCACATCATTGACGTGCTACAGCTTCACAGTAAGAAGCTAAGGCATGTTTAAGATATGCCTAGACACATTATTGAGAACTACTGCATACCATTATTTTAAAGTCTTTCTCCAATTAATTAATAATTTATTTCATCTGGAGTAGATTTGAACCAGTATGATTTGGGACAGAACTAATAGGAAAGTCAACCAAAAATCATGGCTTACACAATCAGCAGAGTTATTATTTCATAAAACAAGAGGTCCAGAGGTAAGATAATGACATGACAATAATCAGTCATACACAATATTTTAAGATAAGAAATCTACCTGTCTCATTAGTTTATCTTACCTTATATTGTTCTTATAGCTAATAAAGAAATCATACTTGCTCTCTTCATTACAAGTATTTATACCTTCAGAAATCAGAAAACCAGTTTGAATATTATCACCAAGGGCAACAGATTATCAAGCAAGAGAACCAATTTTGCAAACCAGACTTTTTGATGCTTAAAGTTTGCATTTCATAGCAATTATACTTATATCTGAAGTCTGGGTGTCTTGAAAATCTCTGTCACAAATGGACTGTAAGGATGATTTTTTTAAGATAAAAGAAAAAGGTGATCACAATTAACACATTTTCTCACTCTGTTCCCTTCCAGACAAAGGATTAGGACCAACATTCTCATGAACATTTTCAGCTTAATACATTATTAGAACTGACTCTTGAATTCCCTTTGTGAGTCAGAATTTTGTCTGCCTTCTACAGCTGCTGAGAGGTGGGACTGAGAGGGAAAGGGTAAAAGATTCTCACTTCTGACCTTTCTTAGATGATTTTCACTATGATTGATAACTGAAAGGACCTGAATTCTCAAGGTTAAGAATAGGAATTCCATTACTTAAATTTTAGAGACAGTTTTTATGTATATAAAAATAAGACTTTATGTTAAAACTCATTATCTTTTATCCCATTGGTTTTGGTCCATTATTCCAGGCTGTTGCGTGCTTTTGAATTTTGATCCTGTCTTTTAAATCATCAGCTGTCACTCCCAACTTTGTGTAAATTGCTATGCTAATCAAGCATGCTTCTTCACCTTTCTGCCCTCAATCACATAATGCAATTACACATTTATTTGTGGGTTTTTCTAATTGGATCCCCTGTAGCTCTTTTAGAGCCGCACCCACTTCCCTCTCTAAGATCATCCTCACCTGCAGTTCATATTCCTGGCAACTGCCAATCTACCCTTCATTTCAAAAATTCTGTAATTTCAAGAATGTTATGTAAGTGGAATCATACAGTCTGTAACCTTTTCAAATGGCTTCTTTCACTCACGTAGTTTCCTTGAGATTCATCCATATTGCGGTATCAACATTTGTTCCTACTTACTGCTAAGTAGTATTTTATAGTAGGGATGTGCCAGTTTGTTAACCGTTCAACCACTGCAGGTCATCTGAGTGGTTTCCAGTTTTTGACCGTTATGAATAAAGCTACTGTGAACATTCCTGTACAAGTTTTTGTAGGAACTTAAGTTTTCATTTCTTTGGGAATAAATGCCTAGAAATTCAATAGCTGCATCACATGGTATTTGCTTGTTTAACTTTTTTAAGAAACTGCCAAACTGTTTTCCAGAATGGCTGTGAAATTTTACATTCCCACCAGCAATGCAATGGAGGCGCCCTCTTTCTGCCTTGTCCCCACATTCGACCTCAGCCAAGCTGAGAGGTATTTAGCGATAGTGCACCATGGTGTAATTAACATTTCCCTAACGGAATGTGAAGAATGTGACGTTGAACACCTTTTCATGTGCTTTTATGCCACCTGCATATCCTCTTTGGTGAAATATCTGTTCATATCTTTTGTTCCTTTTTAATGGGATTGTTCGTTTGCGCTTTTACTGTTAAGTTTCAGAGTTGTTTATATATCCTAGAGGCTGGTCCTCTGTCCGGTGTGTGGGCTGCAAATATTTTCTCCACTCTGTAGCTTGTCTTTTCACCCTCTTAAGAGAGTGTTTGCAGACCAAAAGTTCTTAATTTAGATAAAGTTCAATGCATCAGTTTTTTTCTTTTATGGATCATGTTTTTGGCATCAAGTCTAAGAACTGCCTAACCCTAGATCCCAAAGATTTTTTTATAAAAACTGTATTGTTTTATGTTTAATGTTTAAGTCCATGATCTCTTTTGAGTTGATTTTTGTATAAGGTATAAAGGTCTTTTTTTTTTTTTTTTTGGTGAGAAAGATTGTCCCTGAGCTAACATCTATGCCAGTCTTCCTCTATTTCGTATGTGGGATGCTGCCACGGCGCGGCTTGATGAGGGGCGTGTAGGTCTGTACCTGGGATCCGAACCGGTGAACCCGGGCCGCCAAAGTGGAGCACGCAAACGTCACCACTACGCCACTGGGCTGGCCCCTAATGTATGAAGGTCTTTTTTTCTTTTTCGCCTAGGATAACTATTTGCTTGAGCACCATTTGTTGAAAAGTTTGTTCTTCCTTTACTGAGTTGCTTTTGTGCCTTTGTCAACAATAAGTTGGTCATATTTATGTGGGTCTATTCCTGAATTCTCTATTCTGTTCCATTTACCTATATCTCCACTAATTCCACACAATATTGATTACTGTAGCTATATATATATGTCTTGAAATCCAGTAAACTAATTCCTCTCACTTTATTCTTCATTTTCAAAATTCTTATAGCTACTCTAGTTCCTTTGCCTTTCCATATAAATTACAGGATACTCTTGTTTATATCTACAAATAGTCTTGCTAGGATTTTGAAGGGAATTGCATTAAACCTGTAGACCAATTTGGGGATAATTGACATAGTTACTATGTTGAGCTTTCTAATGCTTGAACACAGTAAGTCTCTTCATTATAAAGATCTTCTTTGATTTCTTTCATCAGCATTTTATAGTCGTCCGCATATACAGTCCGTACATGTTTTGTTAGAGTTGTATCTAAATATTTCATATTTTGAGCAATTTTTAATTTTTGTGTCCACATGTTCATTGCTAGTATATAGAAACATAATTGATTTTTATTTTCTTATCTTCCTGCAACCTTGTTGAACTCATTATCTCTAGGAGTTTTCTTTGTAGATCTCTTGAGATTTCTTATGCAGACAATCATATCGTCTGCAAATAGGGACAATTTATTTCTTACTTTAGGTTCTGTATCTTTTTAATTTCCTTTTCTTGCCTTACTGCGCAGGGTAAAAGATTCAATGCCATGGTGAATAAGAGTGGTAAAAGTGGGCGCTCTGGCTTGTTCCTGACTTACGGGGGAAGCATTAAGTCATTAACCACTAAGTGTAACGCTGGCTGTAGGTTTTTTTGGTGGTAGCTCTTCATCAGTTGAGGAAGTTTTGCTCTATTCCTGGTTTTCTGGGATTTTTTTCATGAATGCAAGTTGAATTTTGTTAAATGCTTTTCTGCATCACTTGTTATGGCCGTGTGATTTTTGGCTTGTTAATATAGGAGATTACATTGATTGATTTTCAAATATTAAGCCAGCCTTGCATGCCTGGAGTAAACCCCACTTGGCCATGGTGTATAATTGTTTTTAACTATTGCTGAATTCTATTTGTTAGTATTTTGTTAAGGATTTTTATGTCTATACCTGAGGAATATTGGTCTGTAGTTATCTTTTATTGTATTGACTTTTCCTGGTTTTGGTATAAAGGTAATTCCACCTATTGAAAATTACAAGTCTTCCCTCCTCTTCTATTTTTTAGGAAAGATTGCATAGAATTGGTTTTAACTCTCCAGTAAAGCTGTGTGGATCTGGAAATTTCTTTTTTGGGAATTTTTAAAATTATTTACTTAATTTTCTTAGTAGTTACAGGGAAATTCAAATTATCTATTTCATATTGAGTGAGTTGTGGTAGATTTTTCTTTTGCAGGAATTGGTCCATTTCATCTAAGTTGTGAAATTTGTGTTCGTAGAGTTGTCCTTACTTACTCTCTCTGTTCGTCTTACTAGAGGTTGTCAATATTATTGATCTTTTGAAAGAACTAGCTTTTGTTTCAATGGTTTTCTTTATTTTTTTTCTCTCTTTTCAATTTCGTTGGTTTCTGCTCTTGTTTTTATTATTTTCTTGTTTCTTCTTGCTTTGGGTTTATTCTGGTCTTCTTTTTCTAGCTTCTTGTGATGGGAGCTTAGATAATTAGCATGAAATGTTTTTGTTTTTTCAAATGTAAGTATTTAGTGCTCTAAATTTCTCTCTTAGCACTGCTTTAGCAGTGTCCCACAGATTTTTATATGTTGTATTTTCTTTCTCAGTCAGTCCAATGTTTTTTTTTATTCCCCTTGAAACTTCCTTTTTGATGCATGGGTTTTTTAGAAGACTATAGCTTAGTTTTCAAATGTTTGCTGATTTTCCTCTTGTCTTTCTATTATTAATTTCTGTTTTGATTCCGCTGTGATCTGAGAACACATTCCGTATTATTTCAACTCTTTTAAATTTGTTGAGCTTTGTTTTACGACCTAAGACACAGCCTACTTTCTGTGCCCTGTGGATACTTAAAAAGAATGTGTATTGTTGGGTGGAGTGTTCTTCAAATGTCAGTTAGATCTTGTTAGTGGATGGTGTTATTAAGTTCTTCTATGATCTTACTGATTTTCTGTCTATCAGTTGTTTGATCAATTGTTTCCATCTATCAGCTATTCTATCAATTGTTGAGAGAAGAATGTTGAAGTCTCCAACTGTAATTGTGGATTTATCTATTCCTCCTTTCAGTTATTTTAGTCTTTGTATCACTTATTTTGCAGCTCTGACGTTTGGTGCTTACACACCTAGGATCTCTATGCTTCTTGGTGGAGTGACCCTTTTATCATTATGTCCTCTCTGACCCTATCTATCCCTATTAATGTCCCTCTCTGTCCCTGTTAATTTTCTTTGCTCTGAACTCTAGTTTGTCTGATATTAAGATAGTCATTATTGCTTCTTTTGACTGGTATTTGCATGATACACATTTTTCATCCTTTTACTTTCAATCTATATGTATTGTAATATTTGAAGTTAGATTATTGTAGATAGAATATAGTTGGATCACGTTTTTTTAAATTCATCTTGCCTATCTTTGTGTTTTAATAGGTATACTTAGACCATTTACATTTAATGTAATTATTGATGGGTTAGGGCTTGTCTGACGTTTATTTTTATTTTCTGTTCTTTTATCTGTTTTTCATTTCTATATTTTCTTTTCCTGCCTTTCTGTGAGATATTTGACCATTGTTTTAGAATTTCGTTTTGATTTAGCCATAGTGTTTCTAGTATATCTCTTTGTATAGTTTTTTGGTAGTCATTCTAGATATTACATAACATAGATATAACATCACAGTTTACTGGTATTTACATTTCACCACTTGAAATGACATGAAGAAACATTACTTCCTTTTCTTCCCTTTATCGTTCTCCATTTATATTTTAATTGTCTTAAATGTTTCTTCCACATATATTTCAAACCACATCAAACAGTGTTAACAGTTTCTGTGTCAAGCATCAAACATCATTTAGGAAACTCAAGATCAGAAGGAAATGTATTTTTCTTGCCCATATTTTCACTCTATCCACTGTTCTTGACCTCTTCCTGATATTCTAAGATGTCTTATTTTATCATTTTCTTTCTGTTTAGAAAATTTTCTTTAGTCATTCTCTATGGTGGCCTGCTAGTGACAAATTCTCTCTCCTTTCTCTCATCTGATAATGTCTTGATTTTTCCTTTACTCCTGAAGGATCTTTTCCCAGGATATAGGATTCTGGATTAATAGTTCTTAATTTTTCAGCACTTGAAAATGTTGTGCCACTAACTTTGGACCTTTATGATTTCTGATGAGAAATTTACTGTCATTCTAATTGTTTGCCCTCTATAGCTAATGTGTTTCAAAGCTGCTTTCAAGATTTTTTTCTTTAGTTTTCAGAAGTTTGCCAATGATGTGTCTTGGTGTGAATTTCTTTGGGTTTATCTTGTTTGGAATTTTCTCAGCTTCTTGAATCTGTAGGTTTACATCTTTTGCCAAGTTTATGAAGTTTTTACTAATTGTTTCTGTGAGTGCTTTTCAGCCTCATCCTCTTTCTCCTCTCCTTCTGGGACCCTGATGACATGAATGTTAGAATTTTGTTGTAGTCCCACAGGTTCCTGAGGCTCTTTCCTCATCTTTTTTCTCTTTATTGTTTAGTGCAGGTCATTTCTACTGTTCATTCTTCAAGTTCACCGATTTTTTTTCTCTGTTCCTTCTATTCTGCTGTGGAGCCCATGCAGCAAGTTTTTGGGTTTTTTTGCATTTTCCATGTGGTTCTTCTTTATATCTTCTGTTTCTGTGCTGAGATGTGTGATTGATTCATCTGTTTCAAGTGTGTTCATAATTGTTCATTGAAGCCTTTATGTGATGGCAGCTTTCAAATATTGTATTTCTAACATCTCTGGCACCTAGATGTTGAAAGTCATTGTCTTTTTTTAATTCAAGTTGAGATTTTACTGCTTCTTGGTATGACAAGTGACTTTCTATTGAAACCTGACGTTTTGAGTAGCATAATATAAGACTCTGGATCTTATTTAAACCCTCTGCTTTAACGAGCTTCCTTTGACACTACTCCAGTAGGGAAAAGGGGGGTGCTGCTTTGTTACTGCCAGGTAGTGGTAGCAGTCCAGATTTTCCACTTGGTTTCCATTGACACCCAAGGGGGAGGAGAGGCTCTTGTTACTGTTGGGTGGAAGTGGGAGTCCCCACTAGGTTTCTGCTAACACCATGCTGGATGGGAAGGGTGGGAGTGCCTCTCTCCCATTCCGCCATGCAGCCTCCACTGACGCTGCATTACCACTGGATCTTGTTAGTGATGGGTGGTGGTAAAAGTCCTGCTTTCCCACCAGCTTTCCTCTGACACCATCAATGGGGAGTGGGAGGGATGGGTTTTTACTGCTGGGTGGGAGTTGAAGTCCAGGGTCCTCACATAGTCTTCACTGACACTGCAGGGAGGAGGGGTGAGCCTCATTACCACCTGGTGGGGATGAAAGTCCCTGCTCTCTACCTGGCTTTCTCTGACACCCTACTGCCATAAGAGGAGGGAAGAGGTTTGGGTAGTCTGGTTACAGCCCATCGAGGGTAAAAGTCTATGCTCCCCACTGACCTTTCATAGCATGGATAGGGTTGGGGCCACAGTTCTTTCTGTGGTATTTGGCTGGAGCAGAGCATTTAATGTCTAAGAGTTTTCTGTCTTTGTAGTCCTTTGGCTAGAGAGAGCAGGCTTTTGTTGGAGCTATTTTATGTCTGGATGGGTTGTCATTTCCAGGTTCCTAACTTCTCCAGCACCCAGTCTGGGACATGAGACACAAAGAAAATCCAGTGAACTCACCATGGTGTTGCTCCTTGGGTCCTGTGGTCTTGAGGTTGTCTGCCTTCTTTTCTCCACCTTTCAGAGTTTTCTTATGTTTGTTTTACAGAAGATGATCAAGGGTTTAGTCATACTTAGTGGGAGTAAGAGAGAAAAATACTTTTACTCCATCTTCCTGGATATTCCTGTTTGCTTATGTTTATGTCCTTTCCCCACAGCTAGACTGTAAGAGCCATGTCTGTTTTGTTTACCACAGCAATTCCAGTTACTGACATAATGTCCAGGTGATTGTGGGTGTTCAGTAACGAATGCACAAAGAGGAAAATACTGAAAGGAAATACAACTAAATCTTTACAATATAGACTTTTGATGATAGAACTATAGTGCTTTTCCCCTCTCTATGTGTATTGATCAATTTTTCTAAAATGAGTGTGTCACCTTTATAACAGAAGAAATAACTTTTTAGTAGAAGAAATTGAAGCCCAAGATAAGTGAAGATATATTGAGAGTGTCCATTTTTTCCAAAAGAGTTTTATTTCTCCAGACTCAGATAAAATACATTGGAGGTCTGGGAAGAATTTACAGGTATGACTGGAAAATTGTTGTCAATGTTTGGAGAGTAAGAGAAAAGATAGAAGACTGGAATTGGGTAATATTCTGGCTTCAGTTATGTGAAAGGAGAGATTCTGGAGCATTTACTTAAGTGAGATTGGTGCTGACCTTCACAAAAGCTGAGTAGAATAATTAAATGATAGTTTGTAAATATTAAAAGATGCTAATCACAAGGCGCCTGCCAAGGGGCAGGTGGCAAGGTGAGCCCCGGACATGAGAGGGATGGAAGGTAAGTGTGGAGAATAGTGGGGGATTTACAAAACAAATACTTGCTTACTCCAGTGAACTCAGTGTCTAAAGATGGTAAACTTCTTAAGTATCGCTCTCTCATTTCCACCCCCCCACTTCTGACCTCAATTTCCCTGCAGTTAGTCCACCATCCTTATGAACTTCTGGTTTAACCCCTCTGGAGCATGATTAAGCAACAACTTCCCAGTTCTACCCCACTTGCCCACCCCTAGTTTTGTTGTTGCTTAATCCTTTGACCTAGTGCCACCCAATCCCCTGGCAGAGCAGCCAACATTTCCACCATAGGACAACATAAATCAACTAATAGCAATTCATGCCTTCCCAACCACATTCATTTCCTTTTCTTAACAAAGTTACTCAATTGATAAATCAGGAATGCCTGAGGAATCTCATTGACAACAAGATATTTGGCAGACTCTCTCTGCCTAGTACATATCTTGGCATTTGGAGCTCAAATAATGAGAAATAAATTTAACTGGATTAGATTAGATTGAATAGAGACCTATGGGCTAGCTTAGTTAAAGGAAAAATGAAGCTGGTTCAACAATGGCATCTAACAATAGTCGATTAATGGATTAATATTACCCTCAAGACGATCTTTAGAGTTAAGCTAAAATGCATCACACTGAACTGTTTTCTAGTCAATGATTTATCAGTTACTTGCAGGAGAACACTAAAGCTGTGCCTTATTGGAATGGCAATTGGCACAAAGTTGGGAATGACAGCTAATGAGTTAAATAACAAAAGCAGATTTCAAAAACTTATTGATGACTGAAATAACTAGTTAAAGCTAAGAGAATAAAATTTAATAAATATAGGAACAAATATAGTCTTGTTTTTAGAGGCATAAAAACTAACCTCTCAAAAATGTCAAAAGAAGATTATAGCTAATGTTTCTAAGTTTGTAGTGAACATGACCCATTCATATTTTATAATTCGTATAATATTGTTGGGAAGTAATTGGACAAGTGTTTCAACAGTCATAAACTATTTTTTCTCTTTGACACAGCAACTTCATTCCTGGAGATTTATCCTGAAAAAATAATCTAAAAAGAAGAAATTCCGACTGCGAAAAGCAGCTCATTACAGCACTATTTATAATGGCAAAAACTTGGAGACAAATCTACAGCAATAATGGTAATATTTAGTAATTTGATATATAGTAAACACATTGTGCAGCTTAAAAAAGAGGAGGGGATTTTAAAAGGAAGGGTGTTACTCTAAAGACAATATAACAACAGAAAAAAATCTTAAAGTATATGATAAAAACATAAAATAAATTATTTTTTATTCTAGCCATATAATTATAAAATTATGCATTCTTATCTACATTTCGAGCAAAAATCATGAATTAAAGTTGCTCAAAACAGAGAAATGAAAGTAATCTCTGTTAAGACATTGTGTAATTTTTCTCCTCTAGTATCTATTAGTGTTATAAAGTATAAATGAATGAGTTCTTAACTGCACGAGACAGGACGGGGGAGAACTAACCTCATATCAGTTTATGCTTATAAAATACCCAATAGTTTTCGTGAGCTGCAAAGTACATGTTTAAATGGAGGAAAAGTAGTTCCCCAAAGAAAGGAGTTACACTAATAGGAATCTACACAAATAGAAATCAGAACTCTGAGCAAAAGAGGTAAAAAATCTACTTTGCCTTGGTCATGTCTGGAGTACTGTATGCAAGTCAAGGGGCCATCGTAAGATGTAGCACATCCTTACAGGACTAATTCTTGATGACGTTCCGTAAGAGATGTGGCTATTCTCTTCTGCTGACTCTGGAACCAGAATCTCAATGTCAGGGCTGGTTCAATCCACCTCAAATTAACACAATACGAGGGTATTTCTCTGCTATATATATAAAAAACTATAGTTACTACAAAAAAACTGTGATATTAGTACAAAAGTGGACAAATACATTGATAGAATGGAATACAAAGTATAGAAATAGATTCATAAATGTAAGAAAGTTTAACATATAATAAACGTGGCATTAAATGTGGGGAAAGATGGATAATGTTTTGGAGTGAGGCTCTTAATTGAATTCCAAAGTTAGTATGGAACTGAATTCTATAGTTTAGTTGCAAACTACGTGACTTTGATGTCAGGAAAGGGACTAATCTGGGCGTTACCAATAGGGTGTTATCAATAGGGCCAGTAGGAGGGGAAGCGTGCATTCTTATCTTAAGAGAGCGCATTCTTTAGTGGTTAAGCAGATGTACAATGTGTGTTTGGTAGGCGGTAAGTCATGCTTTTTAGTTCAAGCTAAATAACTTTTGAACCCGAATAATTACCCCATATACCTCAATATGTGAAAATCTCTTGTCATGAGTTATTCAATAAATGGTGTTGGGAGACTTGTCTATATAGTGGAGAGAAATAAAGTGATACTTTTCATACCATATATAAAAAATAAATTCCAGGGGACGGCCCAGTGGCATAGTGGTTAAGTTTGCACGCACTGCTTCAGAGGCCCAGGGTTTGCAGGTTCAGATCCTGGGCACAGACCTACACACCACTCATTAAGCCATGCTGTGGAGGCTTCCCACATATGACACAGAAGAAGATTGGCTCAGGACAATCTTCCTCACACACACACAAAAATTTTAAATAAATAAAATTCCAGATGGACTAAATATATAAATGTGAAAAAAATCCACTCTGTAAGTACTAGAAGAAAATATAGAAGAATATTTTTGTTTCTCTGGAATAGGAAAGGCCTTACTAAGTAAAATACAAAATCAAAGCAATGAAGAAAGACAATCAGATACAATAAACCAAGTTAAAAGATCAGCAACAAAGCGGAAGAAAATATTTGCCAAATTTACAGGCCAAAGATTGTTATCCAGCTTCATATGACAAGAGCACCTCAACATAAGGATATCTCTTTATTCTGTCCCACATGGCTCCTCACAGCAAGCCGACTGTTTCATCTTAAGCCAAACTAAGAAAACTGTGATCTGTCCCTACTGTGAAGGGAAACATTGGCAGAGCAGCCAGAGGGCACCTTCAGGCAAATTAGAAAAAGATACACCTTCTAAGGAGCCACAGCTGGCCTTCAGCTTGATGGGAAGAGGTTGGGCTGTATCTCAGCCTCCAGCAGCACCCCAACCACACAAGCATTCTCACAGGTCTGAATGACTGATCCTCCATCTCTTATGTTTGTCTTGCCTGATATGGTGATATAATAAGAATATATGTATATATTTCGTCTTCCTCTCAGCTCCTGGCCATAGCTCCTAAAACCCTTGTAATTTCCTAAATGATGAGAGTGAAGGGAGAATCTTTTGTTATAATATTTGCCTTTTGTCCCCACTTCCTGAAATAGCACAGGAACAATAAATGTAAAAGGAGCATCTCTTGTTATTCGTAACAAGCCCCTTCCCACCATACCTGATTATATATTAATGAGGTGACTTTTGGCCCACCTCTAAGGATGGAGTGATGGTTGCCATGGAACGTTGTTTCCCTAGATTAGAAGGTTGGAACTTTCTGTTCTACCCTCTACATGCCCTCTCCTATTCCCTCCTCCTCATTCTAGGGAGGGGAGAGGGGCTGGAGACTGAGTTCACCCACCAATGGCCAATGATTTAATCAATCATGTCTACATAAAGAAGTCTCCACAAAAACCCTAACTGACGGAATTCAGAGAGCTTCTAGATTGGTGAGCATATTGAGGTGCTGGGAGAGTGGCATACCCAGAGAAGGCACGAAATCTCCACGATCCCTCCCCCATACTTTGTCCTATGTGTCTCTTTCACCTGAGTTGTATCCTTTTATAATTAACTGGTAATCTAGTAAGTAATCTGTTTTCCAAAGTTTTGTGAGCTATTTAGCAAATTATCAAATCCAAGGAATTGGTCCTGGGGACGCTTGATTTATAACCAGTCAGTCAGAAATATGAGAGACGTGGACTTGCAATTGGTGTCTGAAGTGGGAGGCAGTCTTGTGGAACTGAGCCCTTAACCTGTGGGATCTGCACTAGCTCCAGGTTGTTAGCGTAAGAATTGAATTGTAGGACACCCAGTTGGTGTCCAGAAAGTATTGGAGAAGTAGTTGGCATGGGGAAAACTCCCACACATTTGATGTCAGAAGTATTCTGTGGGAAGAGGAAACTGGGTTTTCCTTTAGTTGAAGTGTTGTGAGTAGAGTATGAGAAAACAGGAATTTTTCTTTTCAGTCTTCCTAAGGATTTTCAAAGATAATATATGTTTACTTTTGTTTAGTTTTTGCTTTACTCTACGTTGCAATCTATTTGTGGGATGTAGCTAAAGTAATGCTTACAGGGAAATTGATAGCACTAAACCCCTACAGTCATGTGGTGCATAACAACTTTTCAGTCAATGACCACATATATGACAACAGTCTTGTAAGATTAGCACCATATAGCCTGAGCGTACACTAGGCTATACCATCTAGGCTTGTAAAAATACACTCAAAGATGTTCACATAATGATGAAATTGCCTAATGATGCATTTCTCAGAACATGTCCCTGTTCTTAAGAGACACACTAGAGGGGCTGGCCCCATAACCAAGTGGTTAAGTTTGCATGCTCTGCTTTGGTGGCCCAGGGTTTCACCTGGTTCGAATCCTGGGCGCAGACAAGGCACCACTCATCAAGCCATGTTGAGGCGGTGTACCACATAGCACAAACCAGAAGGACCTACAACTATGTACTGTGGAGTTTGGGGGAGAAGGAGAAGAAAAAAAGAAGATTGGCAACAGATGTTAGCTCAGGTGCCAATCTTTAAAAAAAACAAAACAAAAAAAAACAAAAAACAAAAAAAGGGGCTGGCCCCGTGGCCGAGTGGTTAAGTTCGCGCTCTCCGCTGCAGGCGGCCCAGTGTTTCATTGGTTCGAATCCTGGGCACGGACGTGGCACTGCTCATCAAACCATGCTGAGGCGGCATCCCATATGCCACAACTAGAAGGACCCACAACGAAGAATATACAACTATGTACCGGGGGGCTTTGGGGAGAAAAAGGAAAAAAATAAAAAATCTTTAAAAAAAAAAAAAGACACATACTAAAAAAGAAAAAAGGTCTCAAATCAATGACCTCAGCCTACATCTTAAGAAACTAGAAAAAGTTGAACAAACTAAACTCAAAATAAATAGAAGAAAGAAAATAATAAAGATAAGAGCATAAATCAATGCAATAGAAAACAAAAAAATAGAGAAAAATCAATGAAAAGCTAGTTGTTTGAGAAGATCAACAAAATTTTAAAAATTCTAGCTAGACTGATCAAGAAAAAACAGAAAGAAGACAAATTATGAATATCAGGAATAAGACAGGTAACATTACTACAGATCCTACAGATACTAAGGGAATATTATGAAAAATTGTATACCAATAAAATTAGTCAACTTAGATAAAACAAATTACTTGAAAGACACAAACAATCAAAGAACATCCAGAAAGAAAGAGGTAAGCTAAATAGCCCTATAGCTATTAAAGGAATTGAAGCTGTATTTAAAAACCCTCCCACCAAAAAAACTGTAGACCCAGATGGCTTCAATTCTACTGCACATTTAAAGAAGAAATAATACCAGTTTCTAACAAACTCTTCCATAAAATTGAATAGGAGGGAATACTTTTCAACTGTTTCTATGACACTAGCTTTACCATGATACCAAAATCATACAAAGGTAGTATAAGAAAAACAGATCAATAACCTTCACAGACATAAATGAAATACAATCTAAACCCATGCATAAAGTGAGACTTCACTGTTGTACGAATACAAGCAATCCAGCGTTGCTGGCTGCCCTTCCAGCTCTGTTCAACACTGCCTCCTTCATCAGAAGGCACCCTTCCTGAAGACAGGCAGCCTCAATATTTTTCTCCTTGCAGCACCTCCCTCAGTTCTCAGCACTTGCTGACCCATTGCTACATAGATAATACTTTGAGTAATTTCACGAATTATTTTAGAGAAAAAGCAAGAGGAGAAGGGGTTTTTGTATGGGAAAAGAGGAAGGAGATTCTTGTGGATTTTGTACAGATAGGACCAAGGGAAAATTATAGATGTGAAAAGAATGAGTATATGGAACAATGTTCTTGGCAGTCACAAATACAAAGATTTCATCCTTTTTTGAAAATGACAGATATTCTAATCCTTGGTGATAATGCTTTATTGAACGTGTAATATACACAGGTTCTTCATTCCTGAGGTTGGCGATAACTTCCTCTTTTCATTTGATTATATGTGGTGAAACAATTCAAAGGCTGAGATTTAAACATGTGTTTCAGGTGCATGACCTTATGATGGGCTCATCACAAGAGTGACTGCAGCTGAACACGCCAGAGTCCTACCAGCAGAACTCTTCTCACAATCTTGACTTTGGCCACGTAGTTCTGGACCTTAAGATCAAAGCAGAGGGAGGCCAGAGGAAGTGACTCATTTCTGCTTGAAGCAAGTTGCAAGTTTCTAATGAGGAAAGGCAAAATGCACATCTCCCTTCTCTGGTGTGTAAAGTCTATGTAATTTAGGACTTAGGACCTATATGGATTTGAAATATCGAACTCTGGTACTGGAGTGGTTGGGGACAACACTGCTGGTATTGTAGGCCATGGAATGTCAAAAGAAGGTGAAACCCTGTTAAGATTAAACATCAAAACCCTCCCCTCCTCCAGTTTCCTGTGAGATGTGGATCATGATCATGGATGTGGCATAGCTGGGATGGAGCTGGAGAAAATACCATCAACCAGGCACTTCAAAACATTTGAGAGAGCTAGCTTCTTTTAACAGAACACATTGTTTCCATGATGATCCACTATGCGTTGACTCCAAGAATCCATGAATCAAAAGAGTCCTCGTCCTCTCTAAGTCATCACCTAGGACTCCAAGAAACCCCAACATGCTAATCTTCTCAGATTTCTTTTTTTACCACTAGCCTAGGAGTTCCTAGAGGGCAAGACTCTGTCCTGCTCATCTTTGTAACCTTAGCAACTGACCCAGAATAGCTGTTCCCTGAAGGTTTGATGAATTATAAACATGCCTGTCTTATTTCTTCCAGAGTATGAGTTCCAAGTACTGATAACAGTATTCCAGTGATTTGTTTAGCACCTCTCTCCCCCACTAAACTGTGAACTTCTTGAGGGCAGAATCCATGTCTGATTTATCCCTGTACACCCGTGCTCCTTGTATTCAAAACCCTGCCTAACACATAGTAAGCACTCAACACATGTTTGTTGAATGGCTGAATGCATGACTAAATGAATGAACAAAAATGAGCTTCCCTAAATTTTGCCAATTACACCTCAGTAAAGCTGGGGGTGGAAAATGAGCCTCCCTGTTTTCCACCAGTGGACTAGTTGCTTTGCTATTTTCCTGCAGCCTCGAGCTCATCCCCCGGGGCATTTAAAGTTATCTGTTAGTGCAGTGGTCCTCAGACTTTGATGTATCAGAATCATCTAGAGGCCCAGGTTCTTTGAAGTAGGATAGGCCTGGGCCTTTGTAGGTTTGCCAAGTTCCCCAGAGGATTCCAATGCCTGCCCAAACTGGAGAACCGGTGCTTTTGTGCAGTTTCTCAACATTTTGCATGTTGTACCATCGTAGAAAATGATGCTTATTCAGCATAGTGCAGTAAATGAGACGAAGCTACTTGCTGCCAAGGGACTCAACCTCGTGGCCCACCTAGGAGCCTTCCACTCACTGGGAACACCCGTAGGAAAGTTCCACAGAGCTTTGATACTCGAACAGTGGTCTGGGGATGAGCAGCTTCAGCACCAACCGAGCGCTTGTTAGAATTGCAAATCTCAGGCCCTCCTCAGACCTGCTGAAGCAGAATCAGCATTCTAACAGGATCTCCAGAGGATTGCTGTGCACATTAAAGATTGAGAAACACTGGTTTTAACACCCCTAACCTGGAAACTTCAATTCCTCTCTGACCTACACAAAACTTTTGTGCGTCCAGGAAAAGGCATGACCCCTCCCTCCCTGTCGTTGACTCAGAGAAGCTGGGGAAGTGGGGCAGAAATCTGCTGAGCTCAGCTACCACCACTTGAGCAGGGGGTGGGGGGGTGGGGAGGTGGGGGTGACCTTATTCCGTTCCTGTCAGAGTACTATTGAGCCAAAGCATAATGAGCACAGTCATAGATGTTAAGAAATGTCAAAAGATCTGAAGAAAATTTTGCACTGACCCTTGAGCTCACTGTCTCCAGTTGAGATTACATCCAAGACAAAGTTTCTGCTCCATTCCTGCTACCATGACTCTAGTTCATTCATTCACTCATTCGTTCACTCAGCGTCCATTTTGTACCAGGCACCACATTAGGCACCAGAAATACCAATGGGAAACAGCACTTCAGATCCTTGCTGAAGCCTCTGCCCACAGCCTCTTGTTCTCCAGAGTCATTTTGCCTACTGCACCAGACTAACCTTCTTAAAATGCGTATTTCGTTGTATCATTCCTCTGGGCCAGATCCTCCCATAGCACCAAACTTCCTTATTTTCTGGCCTATCTCCCAGCATTTTCCTATATAAACTCGCCAGTCCCTGAAGTTGGTCATTCACTGCCCCCAAATTGTGCCAAGCACTTGGCCGCCAGAATCTGGTTCAGCAGGTCTAGGGAGAAGGCCTGACCATCCGTATTTTTGTAAAGTTTCTTGACTGGGGCTGATGCACAGCCATGACTGAGAACCACTTGTTAAGCTCAGAGACTTGAGCCCTGTCCTCTGCATCCTCGTGGCCCAGCAAAGCAGAGTGCAAAGGCAAGGATACTGGAAGGTGGGAGACATGTTACTCAGAAAGTGTTGACATTAACATGGGCGGGGCTGATCCTGGACAGGGCATCCAGGAGGCTGCCTGGAGGAGAGGCTGCCTGAAAGGGTATTTTGTAGATGAGAGGAGAAAAGGCACTCAGGCAGGAGACTTGGTGTGAAGCTGCATAATCTCTTCTGGGAACTAGAAGGGGTTTGGTGGGGCTGGAACTCACGTGGGGCGGCAGCAGGAGCAGAGAGTGGTAGGCAGAGGGCTAGATCTCAGAGGGTCTGCTGTGTTGCACTGGCGAATTTGATCTCGATCACATAATGGGGCACATAATTAGTGCAGTGTTATAGAAAGAAAACTGGCACGACTCGGCTCTGCCGCTGGTGGCTGTGCAGCCACGGAAAGTCACGCCGTTCCTCAGGGCCTCAGTCCCTTCGGCTGTAACGCAGGCAGATTGCATGTCCAGAAGGATCACTCCATGCTCTACAAGCCCACAATGTAGTGAAATTTAGTCTGAGAGATCTTTGTTACTGGGGTAAAATATACATAACATAAAATTTACCGTTTTAACCATTTTTAAGTGTACAATTCAGTGTTACTAAATACATATTGTTGTGCAATCATCACCACCATCCATCTCCAGAACTTTTTTATGTTCCTCAACCGAAACTCTGTACCCACTAAACAATAACTCCTAGGGCCAGCTGTGGCTGAGTGGTTAAGTCCACGCACTCCACTTGAGCGGCCCAGCATTTCATTGGTTTGGATCCTGGGCCCGGACATAGCACTCATCAGGCCATGCTGAGGCAGCGTCCCACATAGCACAACCAGAAGGACCCACAGCTAGAATATACAACTATGTACTGGGGGACTTTGGGGAGAGGAAGAAGAAGAAAAAAAAAGAAGATTGGCAACAGATGTTAGCTCAGGTGCCAATCTTTAAAAAAAAATTTTTTTTAAATAAATAAACAATAACTCCCCATGCCCTTCTCCCCTCAGCCCCTGGCAACCACTATTCTACTTTCTAGCTCTATGAGTTTGACTGCTCTAGGAACCTCACGTAAGTGGAATCATAGAATATTTGTCCTTTTGTGACTGGCTTATTTCACTCAGTATAATGTCTTCAAGGCTCATCCATGTTGTAGCATGTGTCAGAATCTCCTTCCCTTTTAAGGCTGAATAATATTCCATTGTATGAATATACCACGTTTTGCTTATCTGTTCATCTGCTGATGGATGCTTGGGTTGCTTCTACCTTTGGCTATTGTGAATAATGCTGCTCTGAACATAGGTGTACAAACATCTGTTTGGGGTGAGTCCTGCTTTCAATTCTTTTGAGTATATACCTAGAAGTAGAATTGCTGAATCATACAGTAATCCATATTTAACTTTTTGAGGAATTGTCATACTGTCTTCCATGGTGGCTACAGCATTTTATGTTCCCGCTAGCAATGTACAAGGGTTCCAATTTCTCCAAATCTTCATCAGCACTCATTATTTTCTGGGTTTTTTGATAATACTATCCTAATGGGTGTGGAGTGGTATCTCCTTGTGGTTTTGATTTGCATTTCCCTAATGATCAGCGATGTGGAACATCTTTTCATGTGCTTACTGGCCTTTTTCTTTTTTGCAGAAATGTCTATTCAAGTCCTTTACCCATTTTTCAGTTGGGTTGTTTGTTGTTGAGTTGTAGGAGTTCTTTATATATTTTGGAAATTAATCCCTTGTCAGATATATGATTTACAAATATTCTTTTCCATTCAATGGATTGCCTTTTCATTCTGTCTTTAGTGTCCTTTGATGAACGAAAGTTTTTAATTTTGATGAAATTCAATTTGTCTATTTTTTCTTTTGTTGTCTGTACCTTTGATGTCAGATCCAAGAATTCACTGCCAAATCCAATGTCATGGACCCCATCCTCTGTTTTGTTCTAAGAGTTTTATAGTTTTAGCTCTTACATTTAGGTCTTTGATCCATTTTGAGTTAATTTTTGTATATGGTGTAAGGTAAGGGTCCAACTTCATTCTTTTGCAGGTGGATATTTAGTTTTCCCAGCACCATGTTAAAATACTGTCCTTTCCCTGTTGAATGGCCTTGGTACTTTGTCAAAAATCATTTGACCATATACACGAGGGTTTATTTCTGGGCTTTCTATTCTATTCCATTGATCCATATGTCTGTCTTTATGACAGAACCACTGTTTTGATTATTGTAGCTTTGTATAAGTTTGAAATCAGGAAATGTGAGATCTCCAATTTTGTTCTCTTTCAAGATTGTTTTGGCTATTTAGAGTCCCTTGAGATGCTATGTGAATTTTAGGATGGATTTTTCTATTTCTGCAAAAAAAAGAAAAAAATCTGTAGATCACTTTAGTTGGTACTGACATCTTAATAATACTAAGTCTTCCCGTCCATGGATATAGAATATCTTTCCATTTATTTTTATGTTCCTCAATTTCTTTTAGCAGTATTTTGTAATTTCAGGGTACAAGTCTTTCACTTCCTTGGTTAAGTTTATTCTTAAATATTTTATTCTTTTTGGTGATATTGTAAATGGAATTGTTTTCTTAATCTCCTTTCTGGTTTCCTCATTCTAAGCACATAAAAAAGCAATGGATTTTTGTGTATTGATTTTGTATCCTGCACCTTTGCTGAATTCATTTATTAGTTCTAACAGGTTTTTTCACAGAATCTTTAGGGTTTTCTACATATAAGTTCTTGTCATCTGAGAACAGAGATAATTTTACTGCTTTCTTTCCAGTATTAATGCCTTTTGTTTATTTTTCTTGTCTAATTGTTCTGGCTAGTACTTCCAGTACTGTGTTGAATAGAAGTGGTGAAAGTGGGCATCCTTGTCTTGTTCCTGATCTTAGAGGAAAAGCTGTCAGTCTTTCATGATCTGAAAGACTTCTTGATCTATTCTCAGGGTTAAAGAACTTCAGAAGTTTGCTAAGTAAGAGACCATTTTATTAACCTAATTGGCAACAATGCTGAAAGATCCGAAAGGAAAGAGAGGGAGGGAGAAGTATCTGGTGAGTATAATGTGCTGAGTGAGCCACATACACTTCTAGTTTCCTGTTGGTGTTAAACAGATCGCAAAAGAAAGAATGAAAAATGAAGCAAGGTACTAAGAGAGGCAAAAAGTCAAAGTTGACTGAGCATCACTGAATGAAATGGCTTTACTTTTACTCTCGTGAATGACTTCCCTAGAAGACTTCAGCCTTAATTGTAAGCTAAAACAAACAAACAAACAAAAAAAACCCACAAAAACAAAAAAAACCCAGTACCTAAAACCCAAAGCCTTGAAAGAATGAAGAAGAAACTTGGGGATCCACTGTTTGTCTATTCCAGAAGGGGTCTCCCTCTGGGGTCCTAGCCCCCAAAGAGCTATGCAAAAAGTACCCTTGCCACGTCTGTCGAAAGATGGAAAATTGGACTAAAAATACACGAGAGGGAACTGAAACATTTCAGAGAAGGCAGGGCTCCGGAGAAAGAAACAAAAAGAGGAAGGTAAAATTCTACTTACCGAAAAAGAGGAATGGAAATTGAATTTTCTTACAAAGAAAGTCCAAAAGCTTCCTCCTCTTCCCTGACTGCTCCATCCAAAAAGGAGAAAAAATAGTCAATGGGAAACAGCTCTGAGAAAAATAAGTCTCTGCACCAGGATGGCAACCAGAGAATTCAAGGGGAGCTGGGCAATTTCTTGACTAAAGGTGTGTTAGAGCTGAAAGGGCTTTTCTTAAAAATGTCCATCCCTCCCATCTCAGGGAGGGAAACTGAGGCCAAGAGGCCTCTGAAGCTCTCCCAGGGTCACAGAGCTAACTGGGGTCAGAGACAGGCCAGAAAGTCATTTTCTGACATCCTTCCTGTGCTCTTTTCACTGGGCCCGCGTATCAATATGGTGTATACATTGTATTGAATTGGCATGACTCCCTTGAGCTTTCCTCAGTACCAGGTGGACATCTAAGTCCATAGTTCTCAGAGCGAGATCCCAGTGAGCAGCACCAGCAGCACCCGGAAACTTGTCAGAAATGCACATTCTCAGCCCCACCCCAGACCTACGGCATCAGAAACTCTGGGGGTGGAGGCCAGTCTCAACAAGCCCAGTGGGGACTGCTAATGCACTAACACTTGGGAACCACTCGTCCAAGAAATAATATCCCTTATTCCTTACGATAGCATGAATAATAATTAGCATGTACTTCCCAATTTACAAAAGAACATTCTTTTTTATTTTGAGGTGGAGTCCTCCTAAAACCTTTGTGAGAGTAGAAAGTCAGGTACTGATATACCTATTTTATGACCTCAAAGGTGAGGTCAAAGAAGGGCAACCGATCCCTGGGATGGCAGGTCTGGAGAGGGCAGGGCCAAAATTGCAACAGAGTCTTCTGCCTCAAAAATCAGCACAGTTACCCCAAGGCACTCCTAGATAAACTTACCACACAGCATTTCGAAGTAAAATGGTATCAACCAGGGCTACCTTTCAGAGAATTCTTAGAGGCATAGAATGCCAGGTCAATTGTGTCACTGTGCAGATGAGGACATAATAATAGTCACGCTTTCTAAGAAACACGTTGTTAGGCAATTTCGTCGTCGTGCCTAGATGGTCTAGCCTACTACACACCTGGGCTATATGGTGCAGCCCATTGCTCCCAGGCTACAAATCTGTACAGTACGTTACTGTACTGAATACTGTAGGCAACTGTAACACAATGGTAAGTATTGTATATCTGGACATAGAAGAGGTACAGTAAACATACGGTATAAAAGAGAAAAACTGATACACCTGCATAGGGCGCTTACCATGAAAGGAGCCTGCAGGACTGGGCGTTGCTCTGGGGAGCCAGTGAGCGAGTGCTGAGTGAATGTGAGAGCCTGGGACGTTACTGGACACTGCTGTGGACTTTGCAAAGACTGGACACTTAGTCTACACTAAGAAAAATATTTTCTTTCTTCAATGATAAATTAAACTTAGCTTACTGTAACTTTTTTATTTTACAAACTTTTTCATTTTTTTAAACTTTTTGACTTTTGAAATAGCATAAAACACAAACATGTTGTACGGTTGTACAAAAATATGTTTTCTTTCTTTATACTCTTATTCTATAAGCTTTTTTCTACTTTAAAAATTGTTTGTTTGTTTTTTTTTACTTTTTAACTTTTTTGTTAAAAACCAAAACACAAAGACACATATTAGCCTAGACCTACACAGGGTCAGGATCATCAATATAACTCTCTTCCACCTCCACATCTTTTTCCACTGGAAGGTCTTCAGGGGCAACGACACGCATGGAGCTGTCCTCTCCTACAGTAGCAATGCCTTCTTCTGCAATACCTCCTGAAGGACCTGCCTGAGGCTCTTCTTGAGGAGGTGTCACTCTTCAGAAATATGTCCATGGTGGTTTGCTTGGTTTGTGTCTGGTGTCATCATAGATTTGCTTGTAAGAGGATAATGCACCATGAACATTCCTCTCTATTAATGAAAACCTTCAGTGTTGGGGTCCATGTTTTCAAACTTTGAAGGAGCTTGTTGCTGTCTTCAAAAGCTTCTGCTAAACACTTCACTGTGAATTTTCTTGAAGGTTCTTCTTTTCCTTCTCCTGCACTTTCCTTTTCTCTTGCCTCTCCTTCAGCTGTGCATTTCTATTCTGGTTCCAACAACTCCTCATTAGTCATTTCCTCAGGAACCACCTCTAGGAGCTCCTCAGTGTCATCCTCATCCACACCCAGGTTAGCTGTTTGCTATCTCAACCACGGCCTTGTTGATTTTTGCTACCTCCTCGTCCTTTGAAAGTCCTTTAACTTCATGGACAAACCCCTTGAGTGTCTTCTTCCAGATGCCTTCCATCCGCTCCTTGGTGACATCACGACAGTCCAAGCAAGGTTCTTGATGCAGTCATAGATGTCGTAATCCTTCTAGAATTGCATCAGTGTCTTCTCAGTGTCTTCCTCAGTTGCAGCAACAGCCTGGGCAAAGGTCCTCCTCAGGTAGTAGGACTGAAAAGCTGCTATAACTCCTTGATCCATTGGTTGGATCAAAAAGGTGGTGTTTGGAGGAAGTAACACCACTTTGATGGGATGAAGATCACCAATAAAAGGAGGATGTCTGGGTGCGTTATCAACAAAAAGTAAAATCTCGAAAGGCATGTTATTCGCTAAGCGGTACTTCTTTTCACTGGCATAACAATTCAGGAGGGCATCTTGGAAGAGGAGCTAGGTCATCCACGGACTTCTTATTGCTGCTGTGGTACACTGGCACTGTGTGCTCACTGATATGCTTGAAGGCCCTGGGGTTCTCACTGTGCCAGATCACAAAGGGTCTCAATTTGTAGCCTGCAACATTGCCCCCAGCAAGACTGTTATCCTGTCCTTAAAATCCTTGAAACCTGGCATTGACTTGGCCTCCTTATGGATCAAAGTCCTTTCAGGCATTGTTTCCAGAATAGAAAGTTTTCACCCATATTGAACATTTCCTCTGGCAAGTAATTTTCCTCCACAATCAGCTTATCTAGAGTTTCCAAAAGTTCTTCAGCTGCCTTCACATCAGCACTCACAGGCTCACCACCCACTCTCACATTATGTGATGAATAACGGTTCTTGAATCACTGAAACCACCCAGAGCTAGAAGTTAATTCAACATCATGGTCAGGCCCAGTTTTTTCTTTCAACATTGTAAACAAGCTTTTTGCTTCGGCTGTGATTGTCACGGTGGTGAGAGGGCTTCACTTCTGTGTTTGGTCTTCAATCCAGGCCAATAGAAGTTTCTCCATGTCTGATAGAGGCCCTTCTCAAATTTTTGTTAGTCTTGTTGCCTTCAATGAAGCAGATCCTTTAATAACTTCCGTCACTATGTTCTTGTTCTTCAGAATTGTAACTATGGTGGAATGGGGCACGCCTGACTAGCGAACAATAACTGTCCCTGATTTTCCAACTTTGAAGTCCTTAATCACTTTTAATTTCCTTTCCAGGTCAATCACTAGATGTGGTCTCTTACTGGCAACATTAGCAGTGGACTTTGTATGATCACAGGCCATGATGAAGAAAACAACACAATATTAAACCAAGCACAAGAGAAAATGATGCAATCAAGAGATACAGTAAACACAGGAGGTATGAGGCTGCTGCCGACATACACAGCATACTGCTTTAAAGTAAATTTTTTTAATGTAAGTAGAAAGAATATGCTCTAAAATAACAATAAAAAGTACAGTATAGTAAATACATAAACCATTACCATAGTCATTTATTATCGTTATCAAGCATTATGTACTGTACATAATTGTATGTGCTATACTTTTATACGACTGGCAGCACAATTGGTTTGTTTACAGCAGCATCACCACAAATATGTGAGTAATGCACTATGACATTACAACAGCTACAACATCACTAGGCAATAGGAATTTTTCAGCTCTATTATAATCTTGAGGGACCCCCATCGTGTATGCAGTCTGTCATTGACCCAAACATCATTACGTGGTGCATGACTATACTAACAACTCCCATTCTCTGAGGCGTTACATATGATCCTGTCAGACAGGAAGCAGAGTCTGAGAGAGACAGAGTTGCCCACCTGGGGTCACCAGGTGGGCCTGGAAGAGTGGGATCAAAATGTAGGCTGTTTGTCTCCAGAGCCTGCCTGCCCAGGGAGGCTACATAGATTGTACTTAGTCATCCAGATTATGAGGGTGCAGCACTGGACCCACACTCAATGTTTGCAACTGCATATCTAGTGCCCTATCTCCTACAGAAAACCTCTTTTCTCTAGACCAGTGGTCTTCAAATATCAGCATTCATCAGAATCACCTATAAGGCAGATTATTCCATCCCAAGAGCTTCTGATTCTATAGACCAGAGTGGGGCCCATGAATTTGTATGTCTAACAAGCTCCCAAATGATGCTGATGCTGCCAGTCTGTGGACCATGCTTTGAACAGCGAGGCTCTAGGCACCCTAATTTGAAGGCTGATCAGGCTGATGTGGCAGATGAACAAGAACCAAAGTTCTGAGTCTGATATCTTCACTGCCACTCCTAATCAGTAACATACCCACAATTCCATTCATTCTCCCTTTAGTTTCTCATCTACATCCATCCCTCCCTTCCTTTCCATTGTCTTCTCTCCAGTTTCCTCACACCAGGTAACTCTTACAATGACCTCCTAGCTCAACCACTCTGTAGGTTTCTTTGGCCTCAATCCATACTGCCCACCTCCCTCAGATTTACCTTGTCAAAATACCAATTCATTTAAGGCAGGTTTGAGATTAAAAGTCTTTGGTTCCTCCTCATTGCCTAAAACTCCTGAACTTATCATTCAAAGTCTACCATACTTCCACAAGTCAACCTAACATTTTAGCCTTATCCCCAGTGACGTGTCTTCACTACATACTTCATGTTATTGCACTTTCTCTCCATACCTTTGTTCATGCCATTTCCTCTACCTGAAATATCCTGCCTCACCATGTCCCCAGATTTAAATTCTTCAGATCTCATCTCAAATGACGTTTATTTCATGAAGTCTTTTATGAAAACCACCATCCGGAGGTTCTCCCTCCTCTGAGCTCTCCAAAGCACAGAGGTCTACATTTGTGGCCATTCCCCTATGTTGCCTTATATTAAAATTTCTCCAGCTTGCCACATTGTCATCCCCTTAAGGACAGACACCTTATCATGCCTCATGCATCTTTATATTTCGTTAGCACAGTACCCAAAACACTTAGGCTCTTAGTCAGTGTTTGATGAATGAATGCATATATTCTGTTTCCAGATATATTTGTATATATTTCAAGTGGGCCATTAATTTCCCCTGATATTGATCTAAAGAAAAAATAATGAAGGTCAATGCAAAGTCATTAACATAGAGGACAATTTATTGAAAAATTCTAAGGGCTAATCATTACACATTGCAATGTTTGTCCACCTGACTTTAAAGAGAGATACATATTGGCCAAGTTAATGAGTCAAAGGGGAAAAGACAGTAAAATATAATGAAAAGTGCCCAGGCAGTCCACATTCCCCAGACCCCCGGGTAACAAAATGAGGCTCTATGATAATACTTCACGAACAATATAATTCCTGGTTCTCTTAACAGTGACGCAAGAGTTGAGAGAGAAGTCTGAATAGCCCTTCTATTTGGCTGCCGCAAATTTCTGAGAATAATGGACTTTCTTCTCTTCTGCCTTCCAAATCACTCAAGCTCTTCTCGTTGGCAATCTCCAACCATACAGAGAAAGGAAGCCATATAAAATCCATTCAAGGAGAGATATTCTGGGAAATGTAGGGGTTTGTTTTGGGGTTTTGGGGGGTTTTTTTTTGCATAGGGGAGAAATTAATTTGTACTCTTCTTACAATTGTTTTCTAAGTTGGAAATCATTGTAAAATAAAAAGTTTAAGAATATGTATGGAAAAAACTTGGAAATGTAATTTCTTACTTCCCTTCTCTATATCCCTGATTATAAGGCTTTACTATTTTACATTATACTTAAGCCCTTTAAGAAGGCATCATACAGTCTGATCCTTTCCAACCCAGCAAACTTCACGTCACTTTCCCAGACTGATTGTGCTCGGGCCACATTGGCCTTCTTTTACCTCCTTGGAAACATTTATTTCTCATTCAGATGGCTTAGTAACGAGTGTTGGTTGTGCTCTTTCTCATGTGAAGCTATGGCAGTCATAAAATACATATATATACATAAATATAATATATATAAAATAATATGTTATATATATGTATAATAATAAATCATATATGTATAAAAAGACAAATCCAGACTCTAAAACAGAAGTGGAGCAGAAAACCACTGTGGTGAGTGGAGCTAAACCACAAGCCTGTTGGTCCCAGGTCCAGAATTAGCTGATGGCAGCCAGGAGTGTGGCTTCTGATGGGTAATAGGTACTAAAAGTGCACACTTGAGATGGGGCTTGGAGCCAGGCTGAGTCTTAAAATCAAAGGTAAGATGAGATTCCACAACTCCTGAAAGAAGGCTGACAGTTGTTGCTCGTTCTTTCCCAGGGTTACAGCTTATACAGAGCAGCAGGCCTAAGGAGACAGGAGGACGCAGCCATCACCTGGAAAGCAGGCACTGAACCAGGCCACCTCCTGTTAGATCTCCAATATCCTCTTGGGGCAAGTGCTTTGAACCAGCACACAAGGCCTGGCTCTGGCCTGGGGGACTAGATGAAGACAACCACAAAATAGATGGACAGGGAAAGCAAGCATAAGAAGAGGAGGAAAGCCAACATTCTTTTATTCAAAATGAGATTACAAGTCAAAATTTCACAATTCGTGAAGAAAGCAAATGGTAATAGAGATAGCCAAGGCTTATAGCTTCTAGTCAGAGGCTAGGATGAGGTTCTACCCCCTCCTGACAGAAGGACTGGGGACTGTGTAGAAATGCATTCAAATGTCTGACTCCAGCAGAGACTATTGGTTGCCTTCTAATAGCGCTTCTTTCTTTGTTACCCCATCTTTCTTAGCAACAAGATCCTAGGCAAGGCAATTATAGCCAGTTGAAAGATGACTTTTCTCAGCTTCCCTTGCTACTGGGTATCACTAATATCTGGCCAATGAGAAGTGAACAGAAGTATTATGTAGAACTTCTGCAAATTCTCCTCCAAAGCAAAGGGATGAGTTGCTATTCTTTCCTTCCTCACTTGCTCTTTTTTGCTGTCTGAATGTGGGCATGATGGCTGGGGCCATTTTAGATGAGCAAGTGAACTTGAGGATAGAAAGCTTGAGCTAGAGTTGGTGGGTAGAAAAAACGGAAGTAATAATAAAGCTCAATATTGTTAAGATGGCAATATTCTCCAAATTAATGTACAGAGTCAACTCAATCTCTATTAAATTCCAGCTGATGTTTTTGCAGAAAATGACACACTGATCATAAAATTGATATGGAAATGCAAGGGACCCAGAATAAGAAAATCAATCTTGAAACAAGAATGAACAAAGTGGGAAGACTCAGAATTGCAGATTTCAAAACTTATTACAAAGCTACAGTAATCAAGATATTTGTTACCAGTATAAGAATAGACATATAGAGCCAGCTCTGATGGCCTAGAGGTTAAAGTTTGGCACACTCTGCTTCGGTGGCCAGGTTTGGGTCCCGGGCATGGAACCACACCACTCATCTGTTAGTAGCCATGCCTTGGCAGCAGCTCACGTAGAAGAACTAGAAGGTCTTACAACTAGAATATACAACTACGTACTCCAGCTTTGGGGAAGGAAAAAAAGAGAGAGAGAGGACGATTGGCAACAGATGTTAGCTCAGGGTGAATCTTTGCCAGCCAAAAAAAAACACTTTAAAAAAGAAAAAAAGAGCCAGCCCCAGTGGCCTAGTGATTAAGTTTGGCACCTCCCACTTTGGCAGCCCGGGTTCAATTCCCAGGTGCAGACCTACACCACTCGTCTGTCAGTGGCCATGCTGTGGTGGTGGCTCACATATAAAAAGAGGAAGATTGGCAGCAGATGTTAGCTCAGGGTAAATGTTCCTCATATACACACACAAAAAGAATGAATTAGAATGCCTATCTCATACCATATACAAAAATTAACTGAAGTGAATCATTGAGCTAAATGCAAGAAGAGGTAAAAGTATAAAATGCTTAGAAGAAAATGTAGGAGTAAATCTTCATGACCTTGGGTTAGGCAATGTTTTCTTAGACATGACACCAAAAGCACCAAGAACAAGAGAAAAAAATAGATGAACTGGACTTCATCAAAATTAAAAGAACTTTCATGCTACAAATGATACTATCAAGAAAGTGAAAGGACAACCCACAGAATGGGAGAAAATATTTGCACATGATACATCTAATAAGAGACTTGTGTCCAGAATACATAAAGAATGCCTACAACTCAAAATGAAGAGGATAAATGGCCCAACTAAAAAGTGGCCAAGAATATGAACAGACATTTCTCCGAAGAAGATATAAAAATGGCCGATAAACACACGAAAAGATGCTCAGCATCATTGTTACAGAAATGCAAACTAAAAAGCGAGAGATACCAATTCACACTTACCTGGATGGCTATAGTCAAAAACACAGACAACTGTGATTGGCAAAGATGTGGAGAAATTGGAACTGTCACACATTGCTGGTAAGAATGTAAAGTGGACAGCAGCAACTTTGAAAAACAGTTTGGCCGTTCCTCAAAAAGTTAAACATAGAGTTACTATATGAGTGAGCAATCCAACTTTTAAGTATATGTCCAAGAGAAGTGAAAACGTAAGTCCACACAAAAACTTATACTCAAATGTTCATATCAGCT
Source organism: Equus caballus (assembly GCF_041296265.1). NCBI lineage: Eukaryota > Metazoa > Chordata > Mammalia > Perissodactyla > Equidae > Equus > Equus caballus. The sequence continues at coordinate 51,840,044 of NC_091699.1, read as the reverse complement.
TTAGTCATAATAGGCAACAAAAGAAAACAACCCATAAATCTATTCGCTAATGAGTGGATAAATAAAATGTGGTATATCTATACAATATCATTTGGCCGTAGAAGGAATGAAGTATTGACACATGCTACAATGACAGATGAAGCTTAAAACCATTATGCTAAGTAAAAGAAGGCGGTCACAAAAGACCACACGTTGTATGATTCTATTCATATAAAATGTCCAGAATAGACAAATCTATAGAGATAGAAAGTAAACTAATGGTTGCTAGTTCCAGGCATGGCAGGGCAGCAGGGAGTGAGAGAGGCAATGCAGAGTGACTGATAACAGGTACAGGGCTTTTTTTTTGGGGGGGGGGGGGTGAGGAAAACGTTTTAAAATTAGCTTGTGGTAATGGTTGCAAAATGCTGTGAATATACTAAAGAAATTGAGTCTTACACTTAAAATGGGTGAGTTTTTTTTTTTTTAAAGATTGGCACCTGAGCTAACAACTGTTGCCAATCTTTTTTTTTTTTTTTCTGCTTTATCTCCCCAACCACCCCCCCTCCCCCGTAAACAGTTGTATATCTCAGTTGCAGGTCCTTCTAGTTGTGGGATGTGGGACGCCAACTCAAACGTGGCCTGATGAACGGTGCCATGTTCGCGCCCAGGATCCGAACCCTGGGCCACCGCAGCGGAGTGCGCGAACTTAACCACTCGGCCATGGAGATGGCCCCTAAAACGGGTGAGTTTTATGGTTTGTGAATTACATATCAATAAAACTTTAAAAATCAGGGAAAGAATGGACTATTCAATAATGACAGTTAATAGATTAGCATATAGGAAAAAAATTAGATCTTTATCTCACACTATACACAAAAATAAATTTCAGATGAATCATAGACTTAAATGAGAAAAGCAAAAATTTAATGCTTTTAGAAGTCAACCTTTATGACCTTAAGGTAGAAAAGGATTTTTAAAACAAGATACAAAAAACACTACTCATCAAGAAATATTTTAATAAATTGCGCTATAATAAAAAACTCTGTCCACTGAAAGACACCTTGAATAGCTAAGATAAACCACAAACTGAGAATATATGCCACCAATATTAAAAAGAAAAAAGATTAGTACCTGAATTTATAAACATCTCCAATAAACTTCATTAGTGATCAGGGAAATACAAAAGGAAACCACAGTGAAACACTACTACCCGCCAGACTGGTAAGTACATTCAGGTCTGAGAACCTCTGGTACAATTCCACTCCTAGGTATATTGTCCAGAGAAATTCTGCTAAATATCTAAGAGAGTTCATTCTTGAGTTGCTTAAGTAGTAAAAACTGGAATCACTTAATATATCCATCAGCAGAAGAAGATTTTTAAAATTATCATTTATTCACGCAATGGCATACTACACGAAGCAATCGGTATTTCATTTCACCCAGATGGAAACCTTTGCAAGGACCATTCCATCCATAGTCTGATCAGTGGGCTTCTCTATTACGCATAAGAATTTAAAGCGAACGTATTCTTTGATCTGGTACTCCTACTTTTAGCATTTACCCAAAAGAGGCAATTATGCTAGTCAGATAAATATTAAAATCATAAAGTAAGTTTCAGATGATACAAACAGTATATATTTTTTTATTTTAAAACACATAAAACAGCACTACATATACAGTAAAACAAATAAATCATGCATGAGAATAATAAACACCCAATTCAGAACAGTGTTGCCACTGGGAAGGGAAAGAGAGAGAAAGATAAACAGGGACTAGGAGAGGGGATACAAGGTAAGTTTCAGTTGTAGCTCTAAACTTTTACTTTCTAAAAATAGAGTGACTATGGCAAAAGAAGATTTGTTAAAGTTGGGCGGTAGGAACACAGGCATTCTGTAATTTTTTAAATATTTCTGTATATTTAAATAGTCCATTTAAAAAATAAAAAATACACAGGTAGTTTTTGTAACCAGCTCTTTTCTACTTCCCGGCCTTCACCTGCATGGCTTCCTCCAGCTGGAATTCTCTAGGAAGTGGTTCAGAGGAGAGTCAGAGAGCCAGACTGCCTGGGCTTGAGTTCCACCACTGAGTTGACTTAGAGAGAGATTCTTGGTGCCTCAGTTTCTCTTTCAATAATTGGGTATGATACTAGTATTGAGCTCCTAGAGTTGTTCTAAGGGTTAACAGTGGCCGCTGTATGTAAAGCACTAGAACACCGCCTAAAGCATTTAATAAGTGTCTGCTGTTACCCGCATCACCATCGGTATGCCATCATCACCATCGTCATCACCACCATCGCTATTAAATCTCTTTGTCTAGTCAACTCCTCTTTGTCCTTTATATTTTAGACATCAGTTAAAATATTACCTTTCAAAGGCTACTCTGACTCTCCAATATAAACTAGGTTTCATAGACCCTGTCCTTTTTTGTCCATGCACTTATTAAAATTTGTAGTTATATATTTATATGTGTTTTTGTTTGTTTAACATCTCTCTACCACATTTGAACACAAAAGTTTTTTGAGGGTCAAGGCTGGGTAGGTTTTATTCATCTTTTTATATCCATTGTACCGGACAATGGATACAAAATGGAATAGACCGAGTATTTGTTTGTTGAGTGAATAAATACATGAACCATTTTATCATTTGACAAGTATGCAGCCATTAAAATTACGTTTATCAAGAATTTACAACATAGAAAAAATTTTGGCTTGCTTATTAGAAAAACTGTAAAGGTACAAAATTAGATATAGATATAGATATGACTTCAATGCCTTATAAACAATAATAACAAAACTGTAAACTGGTGGAAAAGTACACTCGCAATGTTGTTCAACCGCCACCTCTATTGACTTCCAAGATGTTTCCATCAACCCAAAATGAAACCCTGTACCCGTTCTCCCCTCCCCTGGCTCCAGCAACCACCAATCTGCTTTCTGTCTCTGTGGATTTACCTATTCTGCATATTCCACATAAATAGGGTCACACAATATGTGACTTTTCATGACAGGTTCCCTTCACTTAGCATGATGTTTTGAGGCTCATCCACATTGCAGTGTGTATCAAGACTTCATTCCTTTTCATGGATAATTGTACGTATAGACCACAATTTGTTTATCCATTCATTTGTTGATGAAAATTCAGGTTTCCATCTTTTAGTTATCGTGAATGGTGTTGCTATAAACATTAGTGGACCAGTATTTGATTATCTGTTTTCAATTTAGGGGGGTTTCTATCGAGGACTGGAATTTTGAGGTCATATGATAATTCTACATTTAGTTTTTTTAGGGACTGCCAAACTTTTAAAAATTTGGTGCACCATTATATATTCCCACCAGCAGTCTAAGAGAGTGCCAGTTTCTCCACATCCTTGCCAATATTTATTTCTTTTTTTTTTTTTTAGAAAAAAGATAGCCATCCTAGTAGGTATGAAGTGATATCTCACTGTGGTTTTGATTTACATTTCTGTAACCACCAATGATGTTGAATTCGTTTTCACGTGCTGTTGGCCATTTGCATATCTTCCTTAGAGAGATGTGTCTTCAAGTGCTTTGCCGATTTTTAAATTGGGCTGTTTGCCTTTTTGTTGTTGAGATATAAGCATTCTTTATATTTTCTGGATACTAGACCCTTAGCAGATACGTAATTTACAAATATTTTCTTTCATCCTGTAAGTTGTCTTTTCGTTATATTGGTAACGTCTTTTGATGCACAAAGGTTTTTAATTTTGATGAAGTCCAATTTATCTATTTTTTTCTTTTGTGACTTATGCTTTTGGTGTCATATATAAGAATTCATTCCCTATCAAGGTCATAAATATTTACCTCTACATTTTCTTCTAAGAATTTTATGTTTTAGCTCTTATATTTACATCATTAATCCATTTTGAGTTAATTTTTCTATATGCTGTGAAGAAGGAGTCCGACTTCATCCTTTTGCATGTGGATATCCAGTTGTCCCAGCACCATTTGTTGAAAAGACTATTCTTTCTCCATTCAATGGTCTTGGCGCCCTTGTTGAAAATCAGTTGGCAATAGTTGCAGAAGTTTATTTCTGGACTCTCAATTCTATTCCATTGGTCTATATGTCTATCTTTACACAAGTGCCACACTGTTTTAACTACTATAGTTTTGTGGTTAAGTTTTGAATTCAGGAAGTTTATGTCCTCCCAAGTTGTTCTTTTTGTGATTTTTTAAGACTGTTTGGGCTATTCAGGGTCCCTTGCAATTCCATACGAATTTGAGGATCAACTTTTCTATTTCTACACAAAGCCATTGGAATTTTGATAGAGATTGCATTAAATCCTTAGACAGTTTTGGGCAATACTGCCACCTCCACAATTTTAAGTCTTCCGATCCATGAACATGCACTGTCCTTCCATTTATTTTAATTTCTTTCAGCAGTGGTTTGTAGTTTTCAGTGTGCAAGTTTTTCACCTCCGTGGTTAAATTTATTCCTAGATATTTTATTCTTTGTGATGCTATTGTAAATGAAATTTTCTTAATTTTCTTTTCAGATTGTTCATTGCTGATGTATAAAAACACAACCAATTTTTTTGCATTGATTTTGTTTTCTGCAACTTTGCTGAATTTGTTTACTAGCTCTAGTAGGTTCTTTTGTGGATTCTTTAGGATTTTCTGTATATAGGATCATGTCACCTGTGAATAGAGATAATTTTACTTCTTCCTTTTGAATTTGGATGCCTTTTATTTCCTTTTCTTATCTGATTGCTCTGGCTAGAACTTCCAGCACAGTGTTGAATAGCAGTGGTGAATTATTGTTATTGTTCCTGATTTTAGAGGGAAAGTTTCTAGTCTTTTGCCATTAAGTGTAATGCTAGCTGTGGAGTTTCACAAATGCCCTTTATCATGTTCAGGAAGTTTCCTCATCTTCCTAATTTTTTAGTGTTTTTGTTATGAAAGGGTGATGGATTTTTGTCAAATGCTTTTGTGTGTCAATTGAGATGATCATAGTTTTTTCCTTCATTCTGTTAATGTTGTGTACTACATTGATTGATTTCATTATATTGAACCACCCTTGCATTCTGTGGATAAATCCCACTTGGTCATGGAGTATAACCCTTTTAATTTGCTGTTGGATTCAGCTAACTAGTATTTAGTTGAGAGTTTTCCATCTATATTCATAGGGGATATTGGTCTGCAGTTTTCTGGTGGTGTCTTTTTCTGGCTTTGCTATCAGGGTAATACAGGTTTCATAAAATGAGTTGGAAATGTTACCTCTTCTTCTATTTTTAGGAAGAGTTTAAGAATTAATATTAATTTTTCTTTAAATGTTTGGTAGAACTCACCAGTGAAGCCACCTGGTCCTGGATGTTTTTCTTTTGGGAGATTTTTAATTTCTAATTCAACCTCTTATTTATTTATTTATTTATTTATTTATGAGGAAGATTAGCCCTGAGCTAACATCTACTGCCAATCCTCCTCTTTTTGTTGAGGAAGACTGGCCCTGAGCTAACATCCGTGCCCGTCTTCCACTACTTTATATGTGGAACACCTACCACAGCGTGGCTTGTCGTGTGGTGCCGTGTCCACACCCAGGATCCGAACCGGCGAACCCTGGGCTGCCAAAGCAGAATGTGCGCACTTAACTGCTGAACCACGGGGCCGGCCCCATCAACCTCTTTATTTTTTATAGATCTTTTCAGATTTTCTATTTCTTCTTGAGCCAGTTTTTGGTGGTTTGTGTTTCTAGGAATTCATTCATTTCATCTAGGTTATTTAATTTGTTGGTGGACATTGATTATAGCATTCTCTTATACTCTTTTATTTCTGTAAAGTCAGTAGTAATATCCCCACCTTCGTATGATTTTAGTTATTTGTGTCCTCTTTTTTTCTTAGTGTAGCTAGAGGTTTATCAACTTGTTTGATATTTTCAAAGAACTAACTTTTGTTTTCACCATGCATTGCTTTAAAATATATATATTATGTTGCATGACAGTGAATTGCGTTACCAATGAGTTGTCCTCCTCAGACTTGTCCTTTCCCCACCACCAAGTATTTATGATTTCTGCAAAGCCAACAGCAGTTGGGCACATCTCCAGCTAGCCACGCTTAGTCAGAATCTCTCTCACTATCTTTCATCACCCACCTAGGTTGAGGCATCAGTCATGTCCTCCAATGAGAATCTCTGCCACATCCAGTTTTGTGGATTTCTTCTCACTCCACCTGTACCTGCAAAGAGCGCTATTGGTTTTCTTACAGTTGGCTACAGCATTGTGCCCCTCACTGGGACACCTCAGAAGCCACACTCAAATAGTAGATGATGTCAGAGACGGGAGACGAGTAGCTACGACCCCTAATGCCGTGTATGAAACCTCATCCTGCAGGCACTCACCCCGTCTTCCTCCTCCTCACCATGCTTTTGGGGGGAGGGCAGGGGATAGTGGTGAGAGTGAGTTCTAGCTTCTCATTCCCCAGAACCAGTCCCCAACCCACTGTTGCCGTGTCCTGAGAGTGTCTAAAAATGCCATCTAAGTACTCTGTCCTGACTCTCCCTAGCCAAGGCTTCCTCCCCAGAGCAGACCACCTCTGAAGCAACTAGACCGAGATCTGAGTCTAGTCACAGAGTAGTTTAAAATATCTGGGCTATAGAACACAAGATTATCTCCCTACTACAGCATTCAAATGACATCCCCTTATGTCACTTAATAGGGCTTTTCAGTAAGTGAATGTGTTAAAGACTCTGACTTCACCTCTACTTTCCCAAAGTTTATTTGGCCTGAAGATATGGAAATACCAATTCTGCTACCTTTGCACTCTAGGTTAATAAAGACAAATTATCATTTTATTTCAATTTTTCTGATGACATTTTATTTCTATTTTTAGTCACATATTCTTGTCCGTTCTTGATTCACTTGGAGACGGTGGTGAGCTTAGAGGGTGAGGGGAAAATTCCTGTTAACTTCTGTTATCTGACACTTTCCTTTCCAAAAACCATTTGCAGTTTCTGCGCTCTCTTGCTGTGACTACATGCCCTGTTGTGTTACTTTGTCACTTGGGACAAAAACAGTGGAAATAATTTTCTATTTTTATTAGGAAGACAGGACCAGAACACATGGGAAATACAACTGTGCTTTTTCTATGGGTATCTTATTAGTCCAGATCATTGTTTTTAACCAAAACTGAAGAGGTAAAATCCTAGAACTCACTAATCTATTTTAGTAGGTCACAGGAAGCATGCAAACCACAGAAACCACAATCAACCCAAAGCATCTGTGTTGAAAAAAGGCAAGAATTTATCTTCTAAAGGTGTCAACTGAACAAATCGATCACAGACCAGTAAGGAAGTTGCAAGGGCATGGTCAAAGTCCGCTCAGGCTGTTGAGAAACCTTTTCTGGCTTCTTGCCTTGGCAGCAATTCTCTCCAGCCATGCCTTTTTCCATGTTTTCATTTTGTTGAGTATCGCCATCCATGGAGGGGCAGAGAGCTTCTTAGGACAAACCTAACTTTCAGCTTCAATGGTCCAACCCCCAACTCAGCTGCTGACCTTCAGAGTACGAATAAACAAGAATCTTAAACTTCTCATGGCCAGTGTCACTCTGGTTCTCGCCTCTTCATTCAGGGAGCTTGAACTATTTTTATTTCCTTGGTTTACAGAAGAATTGATTGTCTCCTCATCCCTGCCCCAGGTCATTTTGAGGTGACCACAGCCATGCCTTCTACACGATCTTACTTAGTCAGCAGGCACACTAGCAATAGGAGGGTAGTGACGTACTTTCCCTCAAGTCTGCTCAAAAGGATATACTCCACTTCAAGACAGAGAATTTCAGAAACCAGGAACCCAGTGCCAACAGGTAGATATGAGGTTCTCAAACTCATGGAAAAGCATCTTTCCTAACTCCATGTGCATAAAGAATTCTAAGGTGTACTTACTCCAGTTCCTAATTTTCTATCTGCATGGAGCAGGTGAGAACAAAGTGACAAGAAAAAATGTTTGATTCACTGGTTTGTGGTTATTAGCCTTTCTCCCTCAGATCCACTCTGAGCCTCAGGAAGCTGATGTCTACGGGCTACGTCACCTAGACTCCCGCTGCTCCCTCTGCCCAGTGAGTTCAGTTGCTTGGAGGCACTGGCAGGAGATCAGAGTGGGAGCAGGAGGTTAGGATACTTTCTGCTCCTACTCTCTTCCTGCATCACCAAAGTTCTAGTTGTGGCTGTGTCCTTTGACCTTCAGCTCTCACCTACAGCTCTCAGCAGGACTCAGGTGATATTGTTTATTCTTTTAACCCTTTAAGCATAGGAGTACCAGCTCCCACTGTTGCTAGTCTCTGGGCACTTCACCACCCCTCTTGGTTCTCTGAACCCAGCCTACCCCTCTGTACATACTCTCATCCTTACACAGTCTCTTCAAAATCTCAGCCAAGTGTCTCGTCTGTTCCTGTGCTAGAGATAAGTCAAAGATTCAAATCCTGGCTCTACCACTACCTACCTCTGCACCTCTCTCTGTTTATAAAATTACAGGGCTACAGTCAATGGTGTCTAGTGTGAAGATAGAAATGTAGAGTGGTCCTAATCAGCAAATGCAAAATTCCTGGGTCTTGACCTTCCATATCCCAGATTGACTCAAAGGAACTAGAAGCAAGATGCTGGAATCAGGAGATTTCCATAAGTGGGGGTGGATCCAGCATCACTGAGATGAGTATGACCTGTTTTGCTATTGAAATCTCAGAAAGATTCTTCTCATCCCTGCTCAGAGAGCACATTAGGGGACAGCTGTGGAACTTTCTCCATTCCTGATCAAGCAAGGAGCAGTGTTCTAAGGAAAAACTGAGGCCCTTCTTGCTTAACACAAAAGCCAGGTCTTATGCAAGACACATGATCACAACTTACTGAAATCTAGAAGAGACACACAGACTGCACTGAGTGTTTTACTGCTGTTGTTGTTGTTAGCCACTATTTGTTGAGTGCCTACTACATTGCAGACACTGTACTAGCTGCTTTCTGTACATGGAAACCCCCTAGATCCCAGAGGCTTCATTTTTTCTATTCTACAGTTAGGGAAATCAAAGTTTAGAAATTTGCCAAAGCCACAGCATGAGATCCTGACCCCAAAGTCTGCTGAATTCCAGAATGTGCCAAGGGCCAACTCAGATGACCCAATGTTCCCTGTGGGACTTTAGGAGTATTCCTAAGTGCAGTGCCTACATTGTAGAATTTGTACTGTTAATGATGATTTCCTTTTTTTTTTATTGTGGTAAAATAAACATAATGTATATTGTTTACAAAACATAAAACTTGCCATCTTCACCACTTTAAAGTGTACAGTCCAGTAGCGTTAAATACATTCGTGATGTTGTGTAACCATCACCACCTTGCATCCCCAGAACTCATTTCATCTTGTAAAACTGAAACTCTAGACCCATTAACCCATAACTCCCCATTAACTCCTCCCCCCAGCACCTGGCAACCACCATTCTACCTCCTGTCTCTACGATTTTGACCACTACTCTTCATACCTCAAATGAGTGGAATCATGCAGTGTTTGTTTTTTTGTGACTGGCTTATTTCACTTAGCATAACGTCCTCAAGTTTGATCCATGTTATAGCATATGTCAGAATTTCTTTCCTTTTTAAGGCTGAATAATATTGCATTGCATGCATATACCACATTTTACTTATCCATTCACTCATCAATGAACACTTGTGGTTCTTGCATGTTTAAGCTGTTGTGAATAATGCTGCTATGAACACGGGTATATAAATATCTGTTCAAGATTCTGTTTTCACTTCTTTTGAATATACAACCAGAAGCAGAAGTGCTGGATTATATGGTAATTCTACTTTTAATTTTGGGGTGAACTGCTATACTGTTTTCGACAGCAGCTCCACCATTGTATATTCCCACCAACAGAGCACAAGGGTTCCAGTTTCTCCACATCCTCACCAACACTTGTTATTTTCTGTTTTTTGGATCGTTGCCATCCTAATGAGTGTAAGATGGTATCTCATTGTAGTTTTGATTTGCATTTCCCTAATCATTAGTTACGTTGAGCATCTTTTCATGTGCTTATTGGCCATTTGTATATCTACTTTGGAGGAATGCCTATTCAAGTCCTTTGCCCATTTTTGAATCGAGTTTTTTTGTTGTTGTTGAGTTTTAGGAGTTCTCTATTTTCAAAATGGTCCATCCTGGAAAATGTCCCACGTGCTTTTAAGAAGAATATGTATGGTGTCGTCCTTGGGCAGAGTGCTCTGTTAGATCTAGTTGGTTTATTGTGTTGTTCAAGTCCTCTCTTTCCTTACTTGTCTTCTGTCTGGCTGTTGGATCCATTATCGAGAATGGGGTAGTGAAGTTTCCAACTATTATTGTACAACTGTCTTTTTTTCCCTTCAGTTTTGTCACTTTCTACTTCATATATTTTGATGATCCTTCGTTGGGAGTAAACGTTTATATCTTCTTGCTGTATTGAAACTTTTATTAATACATAATGTCCTTCTTTATGTCTTGTAATCTTTTTTTACTTAAAGTCTATTTTTTCTGATATCTAGTATAGCCACCCCCACTCTCTTTGGTTACTATTTGCATGGAATATCTTTCTCTATCCTTTTACTTTCAATCTATTTGTGTCTTTGGATCTAATATGAGTCTCTTATTGACAGCACGCAGTTAGATCATGGGGTTTTTTTGATCCATTCAACCATTCTCTATCTTTTGATTGGAGAGCTTAATTCATTTACATTTAAAGTAATTACTGATAAGGAGGGACTTAATTTTGTCATTTTTCTTTTTTCTACATGCCTTATAGCTTTTTGTCCCTCATTTCCTGCATTACTGTCTTCTTTTGTGTTTATTTTTTGTAGTGAAATGGTTACTTTTTTAAAATTTCCTTTTGTGTATGTTGTATAGCTATTTTCTTTGTGGTTACCATGGGGATCACATTTAACTCCAAAATTACAACATTCTGATTTTAATTTATACCAGCTTAACTTCAATAACATACAAAAATTCTGCTCTTCTGCAGCTTCATCCACACCACTTTTGGTTTTGTTGTCACAAAATTACATCTTTATTCATGAGTGCCCTAAAACGTAAACTAACAATTCTTTTAAATGAATTAGTCTTTTAAATTAAGCAGAAAACAAAATGTGGAGTTGCAAGCCAAAAGCATAATACTAGCTTTTAGACTAGTAAGTTTTAAAAATACATTACTCTCTTTAATCACGTAGAAAACAAAACGTGGAGTCATAAAACATTGTCACAATAATACTAGCTTTCGTAATTGCCATGTGTTTCCTTCTGTTTCTTCACACAGCTTCAAGTCCTGCATCTTTTCATTTCACCCTGTAGGACTCCTTTGAGCATTTCTTGAAGGTCAAGTCTAGTGGTAACAAACTTCCTCAGCTTTTGTTTATCTAGGAATGCCCTAATTTCTCCCTCACTCTTACAAGACAGTTTTGCCAGATATAGGATTCTTGGATGAAAATTTTTTTAAGCTCTTCTAATATATTGGCCTATTGCCTTCTGGCCACCAAAATTTCTGGTGAGAAATTTGCTGCTAATCTTATTGAAGATCCCTTGTATGTGATGAGTCATTCATCTCTCAGAGTTTCAAGATCTTCTCTGCATTTTTGGCTTTTGAAAGTTTGGTTATAATGTGCCTTGGTGTGAGTCTCTTTGAGTTCATCTTATTTGGAGTTCATTTAGCTTCTTGGATGTTCATACTCATGTCTTTCTTCAAGTTTGGGAAGTTTTCAGCCATTATCTGTTCAAATATTATCTCTGCCTCTCTTTTTCTGGGACTCTCATAAATCCCTCAAGCTCTCTTCATTTTTTTTTTCAATCTTTTCTTTCCGTTCCTCAAACTCAATAATTTCCCCTTGTCCCATCTTCAAGTTTGTTGATTCTTCCTTCTGCCTTCTCAAATCTGCCTTTGAATCCCTCTAGTGAATTTTTTTGTTTCAATTATATTTTTCAGCTCTAGAATTTCTTTTTGATTCCTTTTTAGGTTGTCTATCTATTTACTGATATTTCCATTTTGTTCATACATAGTTTTCTTGACCTTCTCCACACCTTCCTTTAGTTCTTTTAGCAACTTTAAGGCATTTGTTTTAAAGTCTTTGTCTAGTAAATTTGCCATCAGATCTTTTACAGGAATAGTTTCTGTTGGTTTATTTTTTCCTTTGAATGAGTTGTACTTTCCTGTTTCTTTGTACATCTTGTGATTTTTTGTTGAAAACTGGACATTTGAATCTAATAATGTAACTCTGGAAATCAGATTCTCCCCCTTCTCCAGGGTTTGCAGTTTTCTATTATGTTTTCAAGTTGTTGTGGACTGTCTCTGTGCCAAGGATCAGCCTGAGGTGTGAACTTAAAGTCTTCTCGGGTCTTTTTTGAGCATGTGCCTTTCCCTGGGTGTGTGTGGTCACTTTCTAATTTTCCCTGGAAATACAGTTGCTTTAGAATGTCTGGTTCCCAAAAGAGGAAAATGAAGGGGAGAGAAATAAAAAGTGGTGGCTCTTTAAATCCCCTGAAAGTCATTTCAGCCAGAGGGGGAGAGCTTGCAACAATGAGGGGAAATACAACAAAAGTGGCTGCCTGCCTCTTTGTCTGCACCTCTGAGATCAGAAGCAGAATCAGAAATCAGAGCACAGATCCCTTGTATTTGGAAGACAAGGTCCAAATTTCACCCAGCCTGGCTCCTGCAAGTCGTGTGCCAACTGCTCCAGGAACGTGAGCAAGGCAGCCTGCCAAGGGGCCAGGGGATGAGTAACTGCTGTGGTGCTAAGAGCTGAAATTGACTGAGTTAACTGCCATTGATCATCCAAGCCTTCCCCTGAAAGATTCAAGCCTTCAGCAGACTCCAGACTTCCAAAACACTCAGATCAGACAGGTTCTGCTGTTGTTGTCTAGGTGGGGAGAGAGATTCCTGGTGCTTCCTACTCCACCATCTTCCAAAACTCTCAATAGTGGTTTAAACAAAGCCTCCTTCTGAGGAGTGAGACCTATAATAACTGAGGCCCTTCTTGCTAAGGACATCTCTGACACAAGCGACCATTTACCATTCCCTTTTCATTAAAAAGCTCTAGCTAAATAAAATTTCTAACTAGATCCCAAATTGCTGATGCCACTGAAACCAGTGCATATGGTCACAGAAAACCTCATTATATTTCCTCCACTGTCAACAGCCCCAGTTAGCATTTATCCTCCGGGAAATGAAGTTCTGTTGTGTTCATTTCATGCAAATTATCACTGGCAGAAGAGAGAGGAAGATTTCCAGATATAGAGACCCACAAGATAAAGAAGCCCAGAGTCGGTAGGCACAGGAGCAGATGTACAGGGTGTGTCTGACTCACGCTCAAGCTTGCATAAGCAAGATTTCAAAATTAATCCTACTCTGGAGACCTTAACCTAGTGTACAATGATCCTGGCTGGAAAAGAAGAACTATAGCATTTGTTTTTGGTTTTGTTTTTTTTTTTTTTCAAATCTTTACCATTACTTGCCCTTGTATCTCCGCCTTCTCTTTCTGCAGGAAACTTTATTTCCTACTTCTGCACACCAAGTTTCTACCTTCAGATCTGTTTGTTCAGCTGCTGAGAAGCCTGACACACCAGTGCCACTTGGAAGAAGCCATCCATTGGTGAGTTATGGATGCTTTTTCCATTACTTTATGGCTTTTTTTTATAGGCTCAAAGCATCTCAACAGTGGAGATGCAGGGACTAGGAACATCCTGAGGGTCTGCCCAGCCCAGGAACTTGGGGGATGATCAAGATGGGAAAAAGAAGTGGAGGGTGGTGTCTGCTCCAGGAATATTAGAGAGACCCTGGTGACAGTAAGGGAGAGCAGAGCAGGGGGAGACCACCCCTCAGGCTCAGATGATAGGAGAGATTGTACTAAAAGAGGGCAACCTAAGAAAGTAAGGACAATCAGGTGCTCAGCTAGTGTTCCTCTCACTGTGCCCCTCCTAGGCCCCAAGGGCTTTAAAGAGCTAGAACTTTCTATGTCGAATTTTTCCCCCTCTAGTCCATATGTGATAGTCAAGGCCCTGAATCAAAATGTGCCTCTTGCCTCAAATTAGGAGGTCCACAGAGGCTGAAGTGAGGAATTTTTCTGAGAGGCAGCTTTTAATTGATTCTGGATGATGTGCCCTGACACTTGAAAGTGACACCTAGACCAGTGCATTTCAGCCACCTTGCTAAGTGTCTTAGCACTTGCTAAGCGTGGTAGGAGCTAGGTGTGCTGGAGTGACAGGAGAGGAGTACTAAAAAGGAGATGGTGGCTGGCATTTGAGAGGCCAGGGCAGGTAAACAACCAGCGTAGAGGTGGAAGTGGTCGGGGCAATGCACCCTGCCCTCACCCCCAATCTGAATCACCAGAAGCGAGGGTCTGGGCTGTATATCTCTAACTGACAAACTTCCTGTGTGATACAGCATCTGAGAACCACTGATTCCGTCCACACTGTCCTGTACAGACGAGGAGACTGAGCCCCCTAGGTAATTGCAGAACAGCCCAGGGGGTTTGCTGCAGTTAAGGGGCAGTGTGCAAAGATCTCCAATATACAGTGTTCAATTTTATAAGGTCTCCCTCTGGATTACCTGGGCATCTAGTCCACAGTGGAGCATTTTGATTCTCAGCAGCTTACAGCCTGCTAGTTCTCTGTTAGTCACTTATTCAATGGATACTTATTTAGTAGCCTCCATGTGCTAGGGTGGGTTCTGGGGCACCAAGATACCTCATTGCAAAATAAAGATTTCTGTCCTCGTGGAGCTTATTTTCTGGTAGAAATGTGTGTGTGTGTGCGGGCGCGCGCACACCAGCTTGTGCATGCATGGGTGGGGCATGCTTGTATGAGTGAGTGTGTGGATTTTAAGGGTAATACCAAAGAAGTTCTGTTTGAGGCATGGAAGAATACCTAGGAATTCTGCTGCCTGTTCTGCATTCATCTCTACTCTCAGAGCCCACAGATGGGAGCCCCCGAGGGCCTTTGAAATTGAACAACCCAGGTTGTTCCAGCTCAGCCATTATTTGCTTTGTGAGTTCGGGAAAGTCATTTAATCTACCCATGCTTGAATTTTCACTTGTAAAATGTATAGATACTTATCTCACAAAATAGTTGTAAGGATTAAATTAATTAATGTATGCAAAGGATTTAGCCCAGCACTTGGAGCTGAAGGAGCACTCAGTTATTGATCAGAGTTGTGATTCTTTAGGTGGCTACGTTTTTTTCCAATCTTGATCAGAGGACTTATTTAGTCGCTGCAGATTCCAAGAGTATGGCTCAGTGACGTGAAATGCATGATCTGTGAAGTGTATCGGTCACAAGAGAAATTGAAGAATAAGGTTGTAGGTAGATAAAACAAATTTACAATCACTGCCAGAAAAAAATGAGTAATCTTGAAAATCAAGGCTATTGATGTTAGGTGTCATACTTATTAGAAAGAGTTTTGTGCATTCTTTCAATAAATGTTTAATGATTCCTCCTTTAGCCAGATGCTATCATAAGAGCTGGAGATAGAGAAATAATCTGATCCTTAACCTCAAGAAGCTCACAGTGTGTAGAAAATATGATAAGTGCTTATTTAGAGGTATACATAGTTTTTTCAGATGATAAGGATGATTTGATAGAGGAGGCAGGTTAGGCTTCACAGAGTAGGGGAATTTGAGCAGGGGATATTGAAGGGTGAATAGGAGCTCAGCAGTTGTTTTAGACAGAGGGGCAAGCATATACAAAACCATTGAAGCATGAAGGAAATGGTGAGTTTGGGGGAAATGGAAAGAAGATGGCTGTGGCTGGAACACAGGATCTGGGATTTGGGAAGCAATCAGAGATTGAGCTGAGAAGTGAGCTCAGAAAAAGCATGATGAGTAGTCTGGCTATTACCTTGAGGTCCCACCACATACAAATCACGGGGCACCTGGTGATTTTAAGCTGAGAAGTGCATGACTTAATTTCAGTTTTAGAGAAGACAGATTGAAGGGAGCATGGCTAGGAAAAAGTCATGAGCAAATGAAAGCCCACAGCAAAGCGAGAAGCAAGAAGTGTCTAAGGCAAGAGAGTGGCAGTAGAACGAGGCGCAGAGGGGAGGAATCTGAGAGGGGTTGCTGAAGTAGATTCATGATGTCATAATAATAATACAGAGCGTTTCTCTGCACCAGGTGCTGTGCCAAGTCCTTGTCTCCGTTAATCCACCCAGCAACTCGGCTTAGTTAACATTTTACACATAAAGAAACTGATAACTGAAGAAGTACTTAGCCCCAAATTATGCAACTTATAAAGGGCAGGCAGGATTCGATCCAGTTCTGTTTGCCTCGAAAGGCCTAGCTTCTAATCTTCTGAAGAGGAGGGGACCCAGGAGAGTACCAAATCCTGCTTCTTAGCTAATGGCGTAAATAACAATAGCCAAGATAAGGAATGCACAAGCTGAAGAAGCTTTCCAGAAGTGTTCAGTTTGGGGTGGGTTGAATTTAAGGTACTTGTATGTTACCCACTTTGCTCACTGCTCCAGTGCCTAAACAGAGTATGGCTCATGGTAGGTGCTCAGTAAATGTTGGTTACACAAACAAATCCATGGGGAGCTGTGCAGTAGGCAATGGAAAATTCAACTCTGAGGAGTAGGAGTTGGAAGGTGGGCTGGAAGACAGAACTTTGGGAAGCATTAGTGTTGGGAGGAATTAGAATCCTGAGTTAGACAACACGATTCAGGAAGTACTTTGGAGCAAGAATAAAGAGGTAAGAAGAGATAAAGAGGTGGGAGCCAAGGGAGGTGTCTGAGGCCTCTTACAGTGTGGGCATGGGGAGGAGACACCAATGAAGAAAAGTAATAAGAAGTGGTGAGGCAGGAGCTAACCTCCTGGAAGCCAGAAAAGTTTTAAATGGAAGAAGTTAGCAGAAGGGTCAAATGCTCCATGAGGATGCAACTGAAACGAAGCCAGGGCATTTAAAACTTGGGTTGCTATTGCAACCTTGGCAAGAGAAGTTTGGGTAGGATCATGGAGGCAGAAAGCTGAGAAGGTATCAGTTATAATGCTTTGGATGCAAGTAACAGAAAAATGCAACCCATAATGGCTTAAGAACAGGAGCTCATTTTTCTCAAATAAAAAGAAATCAGAAGATGGGCAGTTCAAGGGTGGGCCTGGGACTCGACATTGAGACTCTGCTTAGTTTTGCTCCAGTTCTCTGGATCTTTCATTCACGGTCCCAAGCACCAAGCCCTCATAAGACAAGCTACAAAAGCGGAAGGACCAGACTGGGATTTCTCTTGCATCTCTCCTACCAGAGAAGAGCGTTCCCAGAAGCCCCCTACCAGAGTTTCTTTGTATAGTACTGTCCAGGAGTGGGTCACAGGGTTGTGTTCCACCTGCAGAGGAGGTAGAGAAAGCAAGCCTCCAGCACGTTTAGCTTTATGGTGAGAATCGGGCTCACCAGGAAGGCCAAAGGCGTTGGGAAATGGCTGTTGGGGAGACAACTGGCTCCTGCAACAAGGAATAAGGGGAAGTGATGAACTAGCACACATGCTTTCAAAGAGACGGCTGCAAAGGAAAGATCAAAGCCTGGGACGTTGCTAAAGTGGAGCAAGAAGTTTTGAAAGATCAGGGATTGTGGCAGTTATGATGTGTGTCATCATTTTGCTCTCCATTTACAGGACAGAGAAAAATGGATGGCAACAACACATTTCCCCAGTTCGGCCACAACATGCTGTCCACATCTCATTCTCTGCTTACAACGAATATCAAGGGGAAGGATGAAGACCCCACCACTAGTTATGATTATGATTTCAGTGAGCCCTGCAGAAAAACAGATGTGAAACAAATTGCAGCTGGTCTCTTGCCCCCGCTCTACTCGCTGGTGTTCATCTTTGGTTTTGTGGGCAACATGCTGGTTGTCCTCATCCTGATAAACTGCAAAAAGTTGAAGAGCATGACTGACATCTACCTGCTCAATCTGGCCATCTCTGATCTGCTTTTTCTTGTTACTTTACCAGTGTGGGCTCATTACGTTACGAATGGGTGGGTCTTGGGGGATGAGATGTGTAAGTTATTCACAGGGCTGTATCACATTGGCTATTTTGGCGGAAACTTCTTCATCATCCTCTTGACAATCGATAGGTACCTGGCTATTGTCCACGCTGTGTTTGCTTTAAAAGCCAGAACTGTCACCTTTGGGGTGATGACAAGTGGGGTCACTTGGGTGGTGGCTGTGTTTGCCTCTCTCCTGGGAATCATCTTTACCAAATCCCAAAAAGAAGACTTCTCGGAATCTGAGAAAGAGTCTGTTTACTCCTGCGGCCCTTATTTTCCAACAGGATGGAAGGATTTCCATACAATAATGAGGAGCATCTTGGGCCTGGGCCTGCCACTGCTGGTCATGATCATCTGCTACTCAGGAATCCTGAAAACCCTGCTTCGGTGTCGCAATGAAAAGAAGAAGCACAAGGCCGTGAGGCTCATTTTCGTGATCATGATAGTGTACTTTCTCTTCTGGGCTCCCTACAACATCGTCCTTCTCCTGAGCTCCTTCCAGGAAATCTTTGGCTTGAGTAACTGTGAGACCACCAGTCGGCTGGACCAAGCCATGCAGGTGACGGAGACGCTTGGGATGACGCACTGCTGCATCAACCCCATCATCTACGCCTTCGTCGGTGAGAAGTTCAGAAGGTATCTCTCCATGTTCTTCCGAAAGCACATTGCCAAACATCTCTGCAAACAATGCCCAGTTTTCTATGGGGAGACAGCAGACCGAGTGAGTTCAACATACACTCCTTCCACTGGGGAGCAGGAAGTCTCAGCTGGTTTGTAAGTGAGCAGCAGTTTGCTTATTTTCAAAGGGAGATAACAATCTATATTTGATAGTACACCTCGGGGTTTGCTGAAGAATAGAGGCCTGTAAGTCTCTAAAGCAAGTGCCCAAGAACCTCAGGGCTGTGTGTACCAAGACAGACTTTTGTCACTCCTTGCATAGCCAATGTGTGCTCAGGGAATATTCCAGAACAACTGTGGGTAGAGATGTTAACTCTCCAGCAAACTCATCTCAGTTCCTGGAAATGCCTCATCGCCTTGTGCTGATGCTCTTTTTCCAGCCTCCTCCATGTCTTCATTCGCTCTCTGATTCCATCAATCTCTTGTAATCAAGGACCCAGCTGGAGGTGGGGAGGAGCGCAGCCAGGTACCGGTGAACAGAATGAGAGTGAGTGGGGTCAGGGCCAAGTGTAAGGAGGAGGGAGACATGAGCACAGCTGAGGCTGGATGAAGATGAAGGTGATGGGTTCGCTCAATCAGCCAGAAAATAAATCTCCCACCCGTGTTTGACTTTGAAGTCTCCACCAGGACATAGAGAGCTTGGGAACTGCGATAACTTTCTGGAGCTTTGGTTGGGTCCGTGATCCCCTTCTCCGTACATGTATGACACATGTTCGCCATATTATGGTTTATCTATAACAAACACACCCCCTACATTTGAAGTTTACTAAATATCGTGCCCCATTTTTCACATGGTTCTCAGGCCACATCCCTCTATATAAAAATTTGTAACAATTTTTGTTTATTAAATATGCATGAGCTACAATGAGATGAGCAACTAAAAGCCCTGGTTTAGTCTTTCCAGGGAACGGTGTGGGCTGGAGGTAGTGATTATGGGAAAGTGTGGGGACTAGTGAGTTCCTCCATCAGGAGTGGAGGAGCCTTAGCAAGAACACAGGAG
This sequence comes from Equus caballus, assembly GCF_041296265.1. Taxonomy (NCBI): domain Eukaryota; kingdom Metazoa; phylum Chordata; class Mammalia; order Perissodactyla; family Equidae; genus Equus; species Equus caballus. The sequence continues at coordinate 51,820,412 of NC_091699.1, read as the reverse complement.
GACGTGTGAGACCACTATGCTTCCAGAATCAGCTCAGAGGAGAGGCCAGGACGGATGCACCAGCACCAGTAGAGGCCTCACGTCTCAGATCGGACCATGCGTGTGTGTGTGTGTGTGTGTTGTGTGCATCTGTTTCCTGTTGCCTTTGCCTGCCTCCCTGCTGCCCTTGACCCATCTGTTTCCCCACAGCCTTTGCCACATAACTCTTGCCTGTAGGATTGTCCTTCTCCCAAACCCAGTTTGTGGATGTCTAGTGGGGTAGAGTTGGGGAGAACGTGAAGGAAACTGTGCAACAAGCAGGTTCGTTGGGCCCAGGAGAGGGAAAACAATGGGTGGGGGCACTGGGGTGTGTCCTTGGGGCAGAGAAGGGGTCTGAGATGTGACAGAGACCCCTGCCTTGGAAATCACCCATCTGGCCTAAGATCTCAGGGTGCAAGTTACCAGGTTGGGCGGGCCTAGATGAAGAACACTGTAGATGGGTTGAAGCAAACTACCTTCCAGCACCTCATTTTTTAATATAGGCAGAGAATTCAATATTTTTTTTGGTACAAATACAATTAAAACTGAAACTGCAGTTTGCAAATGTGGTAAAGTATCATTTGAAGAGTTACTCTTATGCCAAGCCTGAAATGCTGTATCAGTCACATGACAATTCTGGTTTTGAGCTTAAAATTTTGGAGCACGTCATCTTTTTCAGAAACTACCAACTCAACAGAAATAGCTGTTGATCAGGGAGCTGGAGGTCTGTGACCTACGGGTTTACTAGCTTATGGTAATGTAGTATCTGTATAATACCATTTGGATCACAGCACACACGCCACGACTATCCTCTCAACTCTGCCTTTGTTCTCTCAGACATGCTGCCAAAAACCTTTTTTTGTGTCATCATGATGTCATGGATTTCATCAGATTTGAATGCTTCTGTGCTTTGCAGATGTCCTTATTGATGCTCAAAAGGTCCCATTGGGCCAGTGGGAACTTCTAAACCTAGCTAATCACAGTTTTCCAACCTCGTTTGTAAAGGAGGGGAGTTGGTCACTTAAGTAAGCCAAGACTTGCCTCTCCTCACAGTGGAGCCAAGTTAAGAACATCAAGAATGTTAGGAATGTTTCCTAGTGCATTTCTGATCTGATGCAAGTGAGAAACAATGGGCTTCTGGAACCTGGTAACTCAGGAGCTGGAAGTTACCATGGTTTTACTTTCTTGCCTGGTGGCTGCAGAAGGTTTCAGACAGAAGTGGTGTGTGTTGGGATAGGCGTGGGGGAGGGGAGGTCACTACTTCACCTTCAGACATTTGCATTATCCTAATGAATGCATTCACTTTCGTTTTGATGATAATGAAGTCTAAATATTGTTTTTAAAAAAACCTATAACTTGGAAAATGAATCAACGCTCTAACTAGAGGGTTTTAAAAAAGAAACTGTCTGATTAGCAGCTCTGGATTTCCTCCTCCCCCAGCTTCTGGCAACCACCATTCTATTCTTCACAACTATGAGTCTGACTATTTTAGGTACCTCTTGTAAGTGGAATCATGCAGTATTTGTCCTACTCTGATTGACTTATTTCACTTAGCATGATGTCCTCCAGATTCATCCATGTTGTTGCATATTGCAGGATTTCCTTCTTTTTAAGCCTGTATAATAATCCATTCTAGGTATATACCACATTTTCTTTATCCATTTATCAGTGCGCATGAAATTTCAGTTATACAAGATGAATGAGTTCTAAATATCTGCTGTACAACACTGTGCCTATAGGTAACAATGCTGTATTATACACTTAAACATCTGTTAAGAGGGTAGACCCCATGTTAAGTATTCTTACCACAATAAAAGAAGCCTGCCCGCTTTGTCATACTGTGGTGTGATAGATTGTCTTATTGTTCACGAATTTTCACTCCTTCCCCTGTGTGATCACACATGCCGGTCCTTGCCCTGTGGCTTGCAGTGTGTCCTGCAGACGGGACAGCGCCACCCGATCCACAGGTGGCTCTGCCTATAGACACTGAGCAGAAGTGACATCTGCCTCATCCAAGTGGAGAATTAAGTGGAGTCACGCTGAGCCCCTGGCTATCCCTGCGCAGCCACAGGAGGGCCCGTCCCAGACCGTGACTCCTTCAGCCAGGCCCTGGTGAGCAAGCGAGAAGACACAGAGAACAGGGCCAGGGTCCCAGCCACATGGCAGCCACATGTCACAGGAGCAAGAGGCCCACGTTTACTGTTTTAAGTCACTGAGTTGGGGGCTGGGGGGAGGTGTTTGCTAAAAACAAGAGCTAATTAATACATATGGCATGTAATGACTTCATAAACAAAATTTGGAGAAGTGTCCATTTGTTTTTCCATCATGGAATTCAATGTGACAAACACACCTGGGCATCTACCACGTGCCAGACTGGGTCGTGCATGTAAAGATGGATGTGTCACTGCCCATGCCCTTAGACTTCCAAGTCCAGGGACTGCTGATGGGGAGGAGCGGTAGACAACGGAATATTCGTAAATCACAGCACACTGTGCAGAGCACAGAAATAGAGGCATAAGTGACATTTTTTGAGAGCCCAGAGGAGGGAGTGACTAACTCAATGATAATAATAGCTACAAGAGGATTTTATTGCCAATAAAGAAACTGCCACTTAAATGTTGCCAACCAGGGGTCGGCCCCTGGCTGAGTACTAAACTTCACACTTTTCTGCTTCGGCGGCCCAGGGTTTCACCGGTTGAGATCCTGGGCGTGGACACAGCACAGCTCATCGGGTCATGCTGCGACAACGTCCCACATACCACAACTAGAAGGACCCACAACTAAAATATGCAACGATGTACTGGGGGGATTAGGGGAGAAAAAGCAGAAAGAAAAAAAGAGAAGATTGGCAACAGTTGTTAGCTCAGGTGCCAATCTTCAATAAAAAGAAAAAGTTGCGACCATCTCTATTTCTGGAAGTGGAAACCTTGAGTCTCCTTTAACCCGGGGAGAACCTTTGAGTGGGCTGTGTGAGGGAAGCAGAGCTCAGGAAAGGTCACCATTCCAAGGTCTGGGTCTCTCAAGACTCTTGGTGGAGTTGGGGGCTTGACGTAGTCTGCCCCATGCCGTCCTCCTTGATCTGCGGTGCTCAAAGCAGCTGGCCGGGTTGGAGCATTTCTCCGAGAGGCCCTGCAGCTTCCTGGGAGGCACCCATCAAGATGCCATCTTTCCACTTTTGCTTTTGCTCATTATTCACATCTCCCTGACAAACTGAGATGGCCTCCGGTGATCAGCCAGCGGCAAAGTCTACCAAGCGCCTCCAAGAGGAAACGCACGGGCAGAGAAGTGTAAACCCGGCTGATGAGCCACCTCTGTGCAGCTGCCCAGGAATCGAGGGGCGGGCTGGCCCTGGGTGTGGTGAGTGACTGAGGTTGGAAATTTCCTCAGACTCACCACTTTGGCACCATGTTTGTACCCTGACCCAGGGGTGCTCTCACATCCTCGGGACGTCCTTGCTGCCTCAGTGCCACACCCTGTCTCCACCATCACCTCTCCCATGTCCTCTTCCTCTGCTCAGCTGGTCTGCTGCCTAGTGGATGCCCCACCCAGGAAGGAGGTGCTGGCCTCCCCTTCTTGCAAGCCCCCATTCCTCACATGATTGTCTCAGAGCCCCTCCCATGGCTTTGTGGAGAGGAACCCTCCTCCTCCCCGTCAATCCCACCCACTTCTACAGCCCTCTCCCCCGCAAGCTTGTCTCCTTCTGTGGGACACGGTGGGAGGAGTTGACCTGGTGATGGAGGCACAGGGCTGATTCTGTCACTCTTTGTCAGCCCTGGAGGCGGTGGGTGAGCCCAGGTGTCAGTGGTTTTCGTAAAACCGGAGGGTACTTAACACCTGTTTGCCGTCAGCCTCAGGCCGTAGTTGCCAGTTCTGGGACAAGAAAAGTCCCACATGATATCCTGTTATCACAGAGCTGAATCGAGAGCTACAGGTGTGATCCGACCCCTGAAGATCCCAGTGGCCTGTGATAGACCTTAATCGGTGCATTCAGCCTCTGTCACTGCACCTAAGATTGCGTTGGCCCAGGTCTGGGCCCTGATCCGAAAGCAATACCCAAAATGCACACAGCAGACGCCCCCACTGAGTGAGTGGGTTTCCAGCGCGTCCGGACACATCTAACAAAGGGCAGAGGCAGCAGCCTGCAGGCCTCTACTTGGTTCGACGACGTGCATAGGGCATGGGGGATGTACTCGTGGGCTGGGAAAAGGGGAGGCTCTAGAGGACAGAGACAGCGGGAAGGGAGAGGACAGCACAGTGACCTCCCCACCCCGCTCCCCATGAAGCGTCTGAGGCAGAAGGCGAAGGACTGCTGGGAGTCACAGCACCCAGCATCATTGTTGAGGCACACAGGTGACAAAATGCGACCCCCCGGGGGTGGAGTCTTCCTATTTTGTGAGAATCACGGGGATCTCTGGTTCTCCTGGTGAAGGTGGCTTTGGGGCCACTGGGAGCATCCTCCTGGGCCGGGATACGAGCACTGACAGCAACACGCAAAACACAGTGTCCACATTAGTGCACCACAGAGAGAGCCCGACTGTCATCGCAGAGCTCTGTCACATCCAGTCACGGCATTCTGTTCACCAAAGGAAGCCAGACATGAAAGGGGACAGCATCTGTGATGGCATTTATATGAAGTTAAAGAGCGGGCACATCCAATCCATGACGACAGAGGTCAGAGTGGCCCTTGCCTCTGGGGGAGGCTTCTGGGTGATCATCTCGAGCTGGGTGGTGGTTCCCTGGGTGCATGCATGGCAAACCTCTCCACGCTGACACGAAGGATTAGTGGCCTGTGCTGCATGTGAGTGACACCTCAGTAAAAGTAACAAAGAACTATACTCACAAAGAGTTTTTTAACAACATGAGAAAATGTCTATACTGCAATCTTGAGCAAAAAAGAAAAGAGCATCATACAGAACTGGTGCTGTGAGGGGACAGTTAAGCAAAAAGTATGCACAGCAAAAGGTCTGGATTGAAACATCAAGTGTCAAGAGGGGTTGTTCTGAGATTGTGAAAATGTGCCTAATTTTGTTCCTACTTTCTATTTCTCTGTTTTTCCTCATCTCACACAATGAGAATCCTACGTTTCTGTGGCCCATCGCACTGTTGACTGACACAGACCCAGAGCCCACTCGAGCCCCGGCTGTGTTCATGGCAGCCGCTGTGTGGCAGTTTCAGCTCGTCGGGCTCACGCAGTGGGCCCTTGGCACCCAAGGGGAAGGCTGACGTTCTCCCATGCTGGGGGAGATGCTCTGAGTCGACGGTCCAGGGACGGCGTAGGCAAGGAGAGTGAATGACCCTTGGAACTTGGGTGCAGTGTCTAGGTTTGGAGCAGTTGTCTAAAGGCTGGCCAGTGCCCAGAAAGGAGGACTGGCACCAGACACTCTCCAATATGGATACCAAGTCTAGAGTGACAAGCCAGTCTAAGGCTCATGTCTCCTGGGGAGCCTGAATGCCGTATATATATGTGAATGAGACTCTGCAAACTGGAAGGGCCAAGGTAGAAAGAGAAGCAGAGAAACAAAGTCACAACATGAGAAACCCCTAGTTTGCAGACACTGTTGTTTAAGCCAGAACAATGTTCCATTGATGAAATGCTGAAGAAGTTCCCATGGGTCCTCACTTCCTCGTGCATCCTTGGGATGAATCCCGGTCCGAGAGGTGACCTCACCTCACCTCTGGACCCAGAAACCTGAAAGGAGGTAACGCACCCTGCTAAACTGGGCTTCCTTGTTTCAGCCTCTGAATCCTCACCCTGTTTCCCACCCAACGTGTATTTTCCAAACCAACCTGGCCTTGGAGTCGTTTAGTAATTAAGGGGGGAGCTGCTTTGGGACCCCCAGGGCTAGCACATCACTTGACAGATGAGGAAATGAAAGCTCAGAGAAAGGAAGTATCTTACCCAGGGCACACCACAGTCAGCAGCAGGGTCTGGGTGACTCTGAGGCTGCTCCACTACTCCAGGCCGCCCTCTGCAGGTGGGCACGCCTTCACGAGCTCCACCACCCCTGTGACGGAGACCCAGAACACAGGGCAAAGCCTTGGCTCCTGTGGTCAAAGTAAGACCCGGCCACTGTCACAGACAGAAATGTAACATTTCTCCAGCAGCATCTGACAGTTCCACCCACGTGCATCGCCAGGGCACACAGAATGCTCTTCAGAGAAACAAACTGAATTTAGCTGACCTATTTTCTATGAATGTGCATGTGGATCTCTGTGTGGCCCATATTTCACTGCTTCAGTAGCTCGCAGAGGGCCGGGATCTGCAAAGACCCTACCCTTGTTGTATCATTTGATCTTGACCGCAGACCTATCGAGTAGGTTTGTGTTTTGGGGTTTTTGCCCCCATTTTACAGATAAGAAAACTGAGGCTTGAGAGTTTCAGTAACTCGTTCAGAGTCAAGAAGGAAACAGTGAAACCGGGGTTTAAACCCCACAGCACGTCTGCAGAGTCCAGTTCTTCATCACCGCCTCTCGAATTGCCCATGCAGGATGAACTGGAACATCTTTTGCACGATTCACTGTCCTGGTTTTGATTGCTGGTCGTTGGGCGCTGTTGTAACACAAACCATCACCCTATATGGGCTGGTTCTTGATCGCTGGGCTACTTCTGCCTTTCCTGGCTTCCCCGACACTCATTTCCTCCTGGTCTCTGAGCACCAACCATTAGCTTCACCCTTCCACCCTCTAGTTCGCTGACACTAATCTGCTCTAGACGGGGACCCCAGCGAACCAATTTTGTTAGAATTTTATAAAATAAACTCTCTCTAAGAAAACATCGCGGAATGAGTAACTAAGACTTTGAGGTTTATTGAGAGAATATTCTGTGCTAAATCCTGGACGGGGCTGCCTCACAGAATCCTCCCAACAGACCCGGGGAGCAGCTGGAGTGTGCAGCCCAGCGCACAGATGGGAAAGCTGAGGGTCGGGCAGGCCTCAAGCTCGGGCGTCTGCCTGAAGAGGTCGCTTGCTCAGCCCGAGGGGGAGGCTGCCTCCACAAGCTTAGGGTCTCCTTTGCCATCCCTTAGCTCAGAAGCCAACGCTTCTTACCTCATAATGAGGAAACAGACACCCCCAGAGGGCGTGCTTGTGGCTCAGGAGCGGCTCTCCCCTGTGTTCTCAGCTCTGTTGTCAACAGTTGAGGTTTGTAGATAAGGAACCAACCACGAAGAAAGCTCGATGTGACTGCCTATACAGTAGTCTGCTCGTATGATCCTGAACCTGACCCTGTCCCTCTGTCAATTTTTGCCCATTTCCTGTTGAAAATTTCTCATACTCCAGATAGACTGTGTGCGTGGCGGGAGGAGGTCCGCTGCCTCTCCATCTGGCCCAGCACAGGCGCTCACAGGTGCTGCTGGCGTGGAGGGCTGCAAGACAGTGACGAGGCAGAGGGAACATTCATAACGACACCCCCCACCGCCCCTCAGGTACCTGACGCGGAGAAAGCTGGGCGACGTGTTTAGCTGCAAGGTGAACCTGTAGTTAAAACCCTTTAGACAATGTTATTTTAGTTTACAGAGAAAAACAGTATTGAGTGGTGAGCGAGTGTGTGAGTCGAGGTGGGCGGGGGGGATGGGAGGAGAGTGGATAAAGGGGAGCGTGGGGTTGGTGTGAGGCACTCCTGTCCCACTTTGAAGTTGGTTCCAGCTGGTTTTCCTGGAGGACAAATAGGAACAGAATCAGAATCTCTCACCCTTTTCGCCTCACCACCGATAAGCCCTGAGGTCTTGTAGACATCATCTGCTTCCTGGACAGCAGTTTCTTTCAGGAAATGAGGGCTTTGGACTAGATGGTGTGAATGTCCTTCTAGTTCTAACATCCTTCAGTTCTTTCTGTTTTCTAACAGACTGCGCAGTGGACGAGCAGAGAACCAAAAGAAGACGGCGCACTCGGGGGAGACGGCGAGTACACTCTCAGACGGAGGTCTAGTCTCCAGCCTATTTTTAGCTCAATAGGAAAAAAAAAAAAAAAGAAGAACTGTTCTCTGATTTTTTTGCCTGGTAATATACTTGTTCATTAAACTCCACCCCCTTTCAAAGAAGCTGCATTTCCTACTTTCACACTGTCTATATGTTTGATTCACACAGCTCAGCAGAGCAGAGCAGCTGAGACATCTGTGCCCTGACGAGAAGGCCTCCTGGTAAGTCACCTCCCAGCCCCTTTGCCACTAGTCAGCTCAGCTCCTGGCTGAGTAACAGCCTGTAGAGGAAACCCAGAGAAGACATTAAACCATACCAGCTGCTCGTAGAACTATCCTAAAATACCATCTTTGAGACAAGGAAAGACTTAGGATTTAGAAAGAGTTTCAGACCATGATAACATCAAAGATATAAAACATGATTATGAATGAAAGTTTTTAAAGGGAGAATTTTTTCTTTTAAACCCTCGCCTTTCAAAAGAGAGATTTTCAGAGAGATGATGGTTGGCCAAACTCTTGGAAGAGGTTATCTTCTGGTGAGGAGCACGACAGCCTCCGCAGGGGATGCCCTTGAACGTGGGGCCAACCACAAGTTGTGTTAAGTCTGGTTCTTTTGTTTCGTTTTGTTTTTCCCCAGAAAAAAGGGAAGCCTAAATATTCTCCAAATTAATATCAAATTGCAATATGATATAAAGTTTTCCTTTAATATATCAGTTCTGCAACACATGGAGTGTATGATTCCTTTGCTGGCTCAGAATTTAAAGGTGAAATTTTCTGTGTGCTTCTCCCAGCTGCCTAACGTGAGGCACAGGGAGCTTGAGACGTACAAAGATAATTAGAGGCAATTCTGAGCCGAGCAGTGGAGCTGAAGTAGACCAGGCAAGCCAGCAGGCTGCGAAGGGGCCAAGCTAACCCGGAACGTATGGTGGTGAATGAAATATTTTCCACTTGGCCATTTCTCATGTATGTGTGGGAGCTCTTAGTTTTAGCAGCTCAGGAACTACAAACACAAACTTCAGAGACAATGTGAGACAGGCAGTCTGGCGTTTACAAAGTGGCTGCTGGCTCCTATGACCTTGTGAGGGGCATGTGGGCATGATCCCCTTTCATTCTGACCACAATGAGGTGCCAGGCTAACAGTCCCACTCCTTAGTCCTCTCACCAAGGAGGAAGGGTGGCATGGTGGATAAAAGTGCAGGCTGCCTGCATTCAAAATCACTTGCCTCCTAGCTGCGTGTCTTTGGGCAAGTTACTCATCCTCTCTGTGCTTCAAGGTTCTTATGTGCAAAATGGGGACAGTAACATGACCTGCCTCCTAGAGTCAGCTTGAGGATTAATGACTGAATGGATGTGAAGCTTAGAACACTGGTTGGCATGCAGAGCGCCCTTGGGAACTGGTCATCATGACTGGCACACTCGTGGGGATGCTCTGAGGAAGCTAACTCCAGGGACCAGCAGCTTCAGCACGGACTATAAGACGGTGTTGGACGGCGCCTGACTCAGTTTCTTGAAATTCTTATCAAAGCCCCATTCACTCCCTGTGGTGACAGAACACCAGATTTTATTTGGAGAGATGATGCTTTCGTGAATTTCCCCAACAGAGCTGGGCTGTCCGTCTAGTGAGCAGAAAAGCTGGCAGCAAACCTTCCCTTTACTAAAAAAGTTCATTGTTGGCCAAAAAAAGGGAGCTCAGTTAAATGTGGAAATCTATGTTCCAACTTTAAAAACCTATTACTGTATAAGATGGCTTGCATCCATGGTGGGCTCCTAAACACATTCCAGGACCTTATAAGAGATCACTGTTTCTTTACTCACAGGGTTGAGCAAGATGGATTATCAGACGACAAGTCCGTTCTATGACATCGATTACAGTACGTCAGAGCCCTGCCAAAAAACCGATGTGAGACAAATCGCAGCCAGGCTCCTGCCCCCGCTCTACTCGCTGGTGTTCATCTGTGGTTCTCTGGGCAACATGCTGGTCATCCTTGTCCTGATAAAGTACGTAAAGCTAAAGAGGGTGGCTGACATCTACCTGCTCAACTTGGCCATCTCTGACTTGCTTTTCGTTCTCACCCTCCCATTGTGGGCTCACTACGCAGCACACAGTTGGGTTTTTGGAAATAGAATGTGTCAACTTTCGATTGGACTCTATTTTATAGGCTTCTTCTCTGGAATCTTCTTCATCATCCTCCTGACAATCGACAGGTACCTGGCTATCGTCCATCCTGTGATTCCTTTAAAGGTCAGCACCGTCGCCTTTGGGGTGGTGTCAAGTGGGGTCACTTGGCTGGTGGCTGTGTTTGCCTCTCTTCCAGGAATCATCTTTACCAAATCCCAAAAAGAAGACTTCTTGGAATCTGAGAAAGAGTCTGTTTACTCCTGCGGCCCTTATTTTCCACCACAATGGAGGAATTTCCATATAATAATGATCACCATTCTCAGCCTGGTCCTGCCACTGCTGGTCATGATCATCTGCTACTCAGCAATCCTGAAAACCCTGCTTCAGTGTCTCCCCAGGAAGAAGCATAAGGCCGTGAGGCTCATTTTCGTGATCATGATAGTGTACTTTCTCTTCTGGGCTCCCTACAACATCGTCCTTCTCCTGAGCACCTTCCAGGAAATCTTTGGCTTGAGTGACTTTGAGACCTCCAGTCGGCTGGACCAAGCCATGCAGGTGACGGAGACTCTTGGGATGACGCACTGCTGCATCAACCCCATCATCTACGCCTTCGTCGGTGAGAAGTTCAGAAGGTATCTCTCCATGTTCTTCCGAAAGCACGTTGCCAAACATCTCTGCAAACCTCGCTGCCCAGTTTTCTGTGGGAAGACTGTAGAACGAGTGAGTTCAAGAAACACCCCTTCCGCTGGGGAGCAGGAACTCTCAATAGCTTGATAAAGGAGCAGCAGTTTGCTTATTTTCAAAGGGAGATAACAATCTATATTTGATAGTACACCTCGGGGTTTGCTGAGGAATAGAGGCCTGTAAGTCTCTAAAGCAAGTGCCCAAGAACCTCAGGGCTGTGTGTACCAAGACAGACTTTTGTCACTCCTTGCATAGCCAATGTGTGCTCAGGGAATATTCCAGAACAACTGTGGGTAGAGACGTTAACTCTCCAGCAAACTCATCTCAGTTCCTGGAAATGCCTCATCGCCTTGTGCTGATGCTCTTTTTCCAGCCTCCTCCATGTCTTCATTCGCTCTCTGATTCCATCAATCTCTTGTAATCAAGGACCCAGCTGGAGGTGGGGAGGAGCGCAGCCAGGTACCGGTGAACAGAATGAGAGTGAGTGGGGTCAGGGCCAAGTGTAAGGAGGAGGGAGACATGAGCACAGCTGAGGCTGGATGAAGATGAAGGTGATGGGTTCGCTCATTCAGCCAGAAAATAAATCTCCCACCCGTGTTTGACTTTGAAGACTCCACCAGGTCGTGGAGAGCTTGGGAACTGCGATAACTTTCTGGAGCTTTGGTTGGGTCCGTGATCCCCTTCTCCGTACACGCATGACACATGTTCGCCATATTACGTTTTATCTATAACAAACACACACCCTACATTTGAAGTTTACTAAATATCATGCTCCATTTTTCACATGGTTCTTAGGCCACATCCCTCTTTATAAAAATTTGCGACAATTTTTGTTTATTAAATATGCATGAGCTACAATGAGATAAACAATTAAAAGCCCTGGTTTGGTCTTTCCAGGGAACGGTGTGGGCTGGAGGTAGTGATTATGGGAAAGTGTGGGGACTAGTGAGTTCCTCCATCAGGAGTGGAAGAGCCTTAGCAAGAACACAGGAGGACGTGTGAGACCACTATGCTTCCAGAATCAGCTCAGAGGAGAGGCCAGGACGGATGCACCAGCACCAGTAGAGGCCTCACGTCTTAGATCGGACCATGCACACGCGTGTGTGTGTGTGTGTGAGTGTGTTTGTGTGTGTGTTGTGTGCATCTGTTTCCTGTTGCCTTTGCCTGCCTCCCTGCTGCCCTTGACCCGTCTGTTTCCCCACAGCCTTTGCCACATAACTCTTGCCTGTAGGATTGTCCTTCTCCCAAACCCAGTTTGTGGATGTCTAGCGGGGTAGAGTTGGGGAGAATGTGAAGGAAACTGTGCAACAAGCAGGTTCGTTGGGCCCAGGAGAGGGAAAACAATGGGTGGGGGCACTGGGGTGTGTCCTTGGGGCAGAGAAGGGGTCTGAGATGTGACAGAGACCCCTGCCTTGGAAATCACCCGTCTGGCCTATGATCTCAGGGTGTAAGTTATCAGGTTGGGCGGGCCTAGATGAAGAACACTGTAGATGGGTTGGTACAAACTACCTTCCAGGACCTCATTGTTGAATATAGGCATAGAGTTCAACATTTTTTTGTAAAAGTAAAATTAAAGCTGAAAGCTGCAGTTTGCAAATGTGGTTGCTGGGGACTGGAATTGGCCACCCAAAGACATGTCTCTTTGGCATGAGGATTATTTTGGGCTGGTTACTTTTAAAAACTTCAAACATGAGAGAAACTCTGAAAAGCAGAATTTACTTACCCTTTGTTAAGAGACATTTACATTTGTAAAGAAAATCTCCATCTGTAAATGTGTCTTCCTCTCTGTACCAGGAAGAAGGGGGGATGACCTTATCTCTAGAAACTCTTAATCAATGTGGAAGGCAAGGACTTAAATCTGCATTATAACCTTACCCTTGTTTACTGTGCTTTTCTGGTAATCTCCCATAACTGACTCCCCCCAATCCCAACATCCTCCTTTGTCTTTAGCTGAGGATATAAGGTGAGAGCTTCTGCCATTTTGGTGAGTTACTCAGTTTTTCTGGGTCTCTCCCATGTATACATGTTGTAAAGCTTTGTTTAATTTTCTCCTGTTATTCTGTGCCATGTGAATTTAATTTGTTGTCCAGCCAGAAGGACCCAGAGCAGGTAGAGTAAATGTCTTCCTCCCCTACAGTTTGGCGACTTGGATGGGATAAAATTTCACTGGCTGGACACTGCTCACTCCTGGACTGCTTGCAACCAAGAGATCCTGGACCCCTGATGAGAGCTGGCAAGAGCTAAGAGTTCTTACGACGTCAGTCTCCCGGATCTCTGCTTGCAGGGTCCAATGGAAGCAGGAGTGGTGAGAATTTTTGCTTTTCTAATTTTAGACTAGTGGGGGGAATTTTGGTGAGGCTAGTGTCAATGCAAATAATCCATAACCAACCTATAAATCAAAATTGGGGTGAGTTTATTATGAGCCAAAGTGAAGATTATCACCGGGGAAGGCCTTAGAAGGCATTCCAGAGAAGTGTGAGTTTCAGTACTGTCTTATATCTTTTCAGAACAAAGAAGATACATTGGACACACCCAGGATACATTTTCAAAGAGGTATTCGGTTGCAAATTAGCGGGTCAACATGACCATGATGCCAGGAAAGGGACTAATCCAGGCGTTACCAATAGGGCGTTACCAATAAGGTGTTGTTACCAATAGGTCACAGGAGCGGAAGTATGCATTCTTTCTCTCAAGAGAGTCCTTACTTTAATGGATAAGCAGATGTACAATGTGTGTTTGATAGGCCATAAGTCAGGCTTTCTAGTTCAAGCCGAATCAGTTTTGAACTCGAATAGTTACCCTATATACCTCAATATGTGAAAATTTCTTGTCGCTAGCTTCTTGGATTCAGCAACTCTGGGATTTGGTTGAGCACCCGTTGGTTGTAGATCCTTTTCCTCCCAGAGAGAGTACTTTTCCTCGTCTGTCTTTTTTTGTTGTTTGTCATAAGGTACAGACACCTCTATAAGCCTGTTGTCTGGGCCTTTTGTCTTGTTCTATGTCTTGAGAGCTTGGTTTTGTGAATTTTCTGGTCTCCGCCATCTGGAGGAGGCATGTACTGGCACACATCTTGGTGGCCAGTGGAGTAGACTGGGGTGCCGGGACACACTCTCTTTGTCTGGCTGTGTTAGCTCTCAGGGGAGTTTGTCATAGGGGGTCCCTACTGCTTTCATGAGGGGTGTTTGTCATCTCAACCTTTGTTGCTTGCTGTGCAAGGAAGGCCTTTACTTTCTTAGACTATTTTTGGGAGTGAACGTTTCTGGATCTCTTTTGGGGACGCCTCCCCTGTCCACAGTTAAGCTTATTGGCTGAGTTGCTTTTAAGATCCTACTCGTCAATATGGCCAGACGATGGATCATTTAAATTGGGAAAACTTCTAAATTGGGGGAAAAAATTTGTGAGAGTTCTCATCATAATTTTTATCGGTACATATGAAAAGGCCAAATTAAAAAAGAAACACACACACAGAAAAACAGTGACTAGCTTTAAGCCCCTGACTCAGGTTACAATTGAAATGATGAAAAATAAAAGTGTAAGTGTTGATAAGTTTATAAAGATTAGAATGCTTGAGCTGATTTTTTTTTATAAAGAGGTTATATCAACTTTGCCTGAGTATGTTTTAAAATGTCTAACTGGGAATACTTCCCTGTCCAATATTATAAGGCCATGACCTATTGATAAAGTCCTGCCCATGGGTCCTGTCCCCACGCTATTCTCTGAATAAAGGAGTACTACTACCAGACCCTGAGAGTCCAAGAAATCTTTCTTTCGACTCCTTGGCTTGCAGAGCCTGCATCCCTTCTTCTGGTGGCCCGTATGGAGATCTTGCTTCACCAGCTTGTGAGCTGAAGTTCTGGTAAGTGCACTTTTCTTCCTTGTGCCTTTCTCTTTTTCAAGGATGGATCTAAATTCACCTCTCCATCAGGAACCTTCTTGGACAGCTGTATGAATCCACGTTTGCTGCCCATGGCTACTTTATGGGGCAAACCATGGCATTCAACCCGAAGAGAACCAGTACCTTAAGCCTGAGGGTGATGAAGAACAAATCAAACCATTCCTTCCTAATCCTATCTCTAATATATAAATTTTACATGGCCACAGGTAGACCACGTAACTCATCAGGACGGCCGCCAATCTCCAAGACTCCTGCAGCAGGTTTCTTTTCCTAAGGCTGGTTTGGAATCCCTCCCTATGGCTCCTGACCACACTCTGAACCTCGGGAAAGTCCCAACTGGGACTCTGGTTCAAGGAAAGTAACAAACTCTAACCTCTGGTTGAGTATGGGAACCCTTTCTTGGGAGAACAGCTCCAGGATGCAATTGGGTAGAATGTCCCCCAGATGGGTGGAAAATTCTTCACTGTTTTTCTCTATTCTTTTATCTCTGAGACCATTCACCAGGCGCCTATTACTGCCAGGCATAATAGGGAAGATATACAAGGGATGCAATGCAGGGGGATGTCCCCATCACCCCTTGCTATAGGAACTCCACAGGAGGAACAACGGGTAGGACGCTGCCCTAGGTTTAGGGGGGATTTTCAAGGTAATGGACCCTTTTCTTTCATCTCTCTTAAAGTTACAGTGGCCATTTTGGGCTCCTTTTGAGCTTTGCAATTGAGAAACAGAGAAATCTTTAAAGTGTCAAAGGATCCGCCCCTGGGAGCCCCCACTCTGGTTTCTGGGCCTGATCACCCCGGTGACCCCAAATGGGGTACCCTCTCTTGGCAGTTGACTCGTTGAGTATTTTAGATGCCTACTGAGTCGGGTATAAGGATAGGAGACCTGTAATTTATTCTGTGAACTGTCCTGCCCGTGTTGTGTGCCCCGGCATGAGAACTGTTGTATGACCCTTATTTTGATAAACCTCTGGAAGAGGCCACGAGGGTGAGGCCTGATCTCCTCTTTTCCTTTCTTTGTCTGTTTCCTTTGTCATCTCCTCTATTGTCACCAAGTCGAGGTTAAGTTCAGGCTGGACCTGAGCAGAACCTGGATCTTTGGTAAATTGAAAGCTTGAAACATTTTTTCCAGGGACTTAACTCTCAACCCCGGTGCTGGGAGCCCCAGCCTCCGGCCAGCTCCAGGCCTTTGCCTCCTGCTTCCCTTGGCTCACCTTGTGCTGGCTCAGGGGCTAAGTGCCTGGGCTGAGCGGGACCTGACTACATCTTATAACTATATCGATGCCCACACTTGGGCTCTGCACCCTTTCTCCAGCCCACTGTCAGTCAGACACCGGCTTTACTGCTATGGGGAATACCCCAAGCATCCCCGGAGACTCACCCCTTGGGTGCATTTTAATTGGAAACATTTTCAATTGGATGGATTATGCCCCAGAAACTCCATCTTGGAGAAAACTTGAGAGATTTCTCTCTGTGTACCTTTATTATGTAGTTGGACAGGTAGATCAACCTATACTATCATTTGAGTTACAACCCAGTTTCTGGGAAATCAAGAGCAACTATCTTTAAAAAAATCCTGTGAGGCTAGAAAAGCAGCTCTAGAGGTGGTTCAGGCTCCACCCACTTCCCTCATCTCAAAGAGCCTGCAAATCCTCTGGGGACTATCTAGCCCATCACTAATTTCTAAGACTGAAGAAAAAAGGAAAGGGAAAAGGCCAAAAACGTGGCCATAAGCGTGCCCTTGCCAAAAATCTAGCATCTTGAGTGTCTTCTCCACAAATATTACTAAAAAGGCTCAAAAAAAAATTTGGATTCATAACTAGGGAGCTTTGTATTACTGTACCTGATTCATGGCAGTAACTTTTAAAACAATAGGTGTGGAGACTCTGTGCATGTGTGTCTATATGTATGTTAGATGTGTATGATATTTTTACCTCCAGATGATATGACTACAATTAAGAGCTTTGTTCAATTGGCTAAAAATAAGCGCTTGTGTAAATTGTAAATATTATAGAACCTAACTCAACTGTCTTTCAAGTTAACATGATATAAATTAATCTTTGGTAAATGAAAGCTTATTTAAGTATGTTGGTTTGATTAAAATGGACATGTCCTCCAGAGTTAGCACTGGATATGATGCAGACATGCAGCCTTTCTTCTACATTTATTGGTCAAATAAGCTGATGTTATCTCTATTACAAAACTGGTTAACAAAAATAATAACTTAAATGATGGCTAATTTTGACTAATGTCTCATGAAGTTTTATAGGCAATCTAAATAATTGTTGGGATCGAGTAAACTAAACAGATGTGAAAAAGCTACAAGTGTTAGGTAAACTTTTTAAAATAATTATGTCTTATGACATGTATATTTAAAATAAATTCCAGAATCTTTTTGGTAACTTGAAAGTTTGAAGTCTTGCTAGGTCAATTTAAATGATAACATTCATTGAGTATTTAGATCATTTCCAAATAATATATTAGACATTAATTATTAAATATATGTTTATCTACTTTTGGCTTCTTATTACAAAGAAACTAAAAGGAGTTTGGGTCTATCAGTAAACATGTCTTGTATTTTACCACGAAGTAGCATGTTTCTAGAAATTATGAAAAGTATTTATAAATTTGCCAAACCACAGTATGCTAATATAAAACACAGTTCATAGTTGCTTACTTTTTAGTTTTTACTAGGGTCTGTAAGGGTTAAAAATTTAATTGATATATGTAATTAAAGCCACTAAAAATTTAAAAGGAAAACATCTTTGTATCTAAGGAAAGTAAAATGTATGTTTTCAGTAAAGAAGGTATAAAGAGTGAGATATGTTTGTTTGTTGGGTTAAGAAAGATAAATTTGTCCTAAAGTACCAGAAGGGAAGAAAATTTGGGACGAATTCTGAAGGTGAAAAGAAAGTAGTGGAAGGTTTGTGAGGGAGCAATTCTGAAAGGAGTTTTATGCTGGTGAAGTTGACTAATATTAAAGTAAATGAGTTTTAATGTTAAAAATAAGCTGGTGCAGAAATTAAACGTTGGTTTTTCTCTCAAAGGATAATTCTCCTGAACTTCTAGTCTGCTCTTGGTAAAGAGAGTATGGAAAGTTTTTTCTTTAAGTTGTCTAGCAGAAGGGATTGTATGTTTTATCAAAATAAATATCCTGTATTGTTTAGCAAGTCTTTAATCACAGGCGCTAAGGTCTTACAGCTGTTTGATCCTCTGAATTTGCCTAAAAGTCTTTAGTTGTCACTATGGTTAAACGCATAACTAAACACTGTGTCAAAGGGACCTATGGTATTTTGTGGGTAAAAGTTATTGATATAGATGTTTAAAAAATTATATGACATTCCTAAAATTCTTATCTATCCTGGTTATCAGGCATAATTCTGGTTATTATTTTAAGGTGTTTTATGTCACAAAAGTAACCAAATTTCTTTGTCAATTTCCTTTTTTTCTTTTTATTAAGATTATGATAGTTTACAACCTTGTGAAATTTCAGTTGTACATTATTGTCTGTCATGTTGTAGGTGCACCCCTTCACCCTTTGTGCCCTCCCCCCACCCCCCCCTTTCCCCTGGTAACCACCAATCAGTTCTTTTTGTCTACATGTTTAACTTCCACCTATGAGTGGAGTCATACAGAGTTCATCTTCCTCTGTCTGGCTTATTTCACTTAACATAATACCCTCAAGATCCATCCATGTTGTTGTGAATGGGATGATTTTATCCTTTTTTATGGCTGAGTAGTATTCCATTGTGTATATATATATATATATATATATATATATATATATATACCATATCTTCTTTATCCAATCATCAGATGATGGGCACTTAGGTTGCTTCCACGTCTTAGCTATTGTACATAATGCTGCGATGAACATAGGGGTGCATGGGACTTTTGGAATTGCTGATTTCAAGTTCTTTGGATAGATACCCAGTAGTGGGATGGCTGGGTCATAAGGTATTTCTATTTTTAATTTTTTGAGAAATCTCTGTACTGTTTTCCATAGTGGCTGCACCAGTTTGCACTCCCACCAGCAGTGTATGAGGGTTCCTTTTTCTCCACAACCTCTCCAACATTTGTCACTTTTTGTTTTGGATATTTTTGCCATTCTAACAGGTGTAAGGTGATATCTTAGTGTAGTTTTGATTTGCATTTCCCTGATGATTAGTGACGATGAGCATCTTTTCATGTGCCTATTGGCCATCCATATATCTTCTTTGGAGAAATGTCTGTTCATGTGCCCTGCCCATTTTTTGATCAGGTTGTTTGATTTTTTGTTGTTGAGCTGTGTGAGTTCTTTATATATTATGGAGATTAACCCTTTGTCAGATAAATAACTTGTTGTCAATTTCCATTTTTGAGTCTTGTTGTTTACAGACATTTATTGTTTTACTCTGATGCTTTTCGCTTTTGCAAATATGTCTCATCTTCAGAAAGATTCATGGAAAAGACTCTGACACTTACTCTGGAATACAGGTTTCTGATAATAAAACTGAACTGGGTAAGAAATTACAGAAATCTGGTGGAGAAACTGATGACCTCATAAATCTGCTAACAGAAGATTAAGATCAAGAATCAATTATACAGGACTGTATAACTGATGAGGATGATAATAATTTTTTATGACTTTTGCTTGAAATATTGTTCATTTTTTGATGTTTTGCTTTGTTTTCTCAGATTTAAGGAAATCTTCTTCTCTTTTCTCTTATGCTAGCTATGACTTGTAGCAACTTGGTGAAATTATACGTTTGCGAGCAGAACTGAAACATTTATCTTTTTCTCTGTATCTGATCCCTCCAAAATTTGGAAACTTAGTGAGAGAATATGGTTATTTCATGGCAATATAGTTATTTGCATAAGTTCAATAGGAATCTGTTCTCCTTATAACAGGACACAAGTGGAAACATTGGTTATCTTACCAAGGCTTTGAACAGAATGTCATATTTGAGAGAAACATACAGGCATAGATATGACAATACTGCCTTTGAGGAATAAGGTTGACTTTCTGGAATAAAGCCACTTGGAAATATTGGCCTGGTACCTTTTTTAGAGAGATTCTAGCAGTCTTACCTGGTAAGTAAGGAAGTTCACTTATCTGGCAGGTGCAAGGAAACTTGAAATATTTTGGAGGACCTCAAGAAGAGAGGAGTCCACCCAAATCTGTAGGTATTGCAGGCAAAATCTGATGGCAAGTCCTTGGCTTGGCTTTTCTGGCCTCAAGAGGCCTTTAAAGTTCAATCTGAGATTCCTCACAAAAAATTCCAGGAAAGCAGATTTAAGAGCCTATATGATCAATTGCTATTCTTGCTGCACTTACGTAAATAATTGGGCCAAGTTTTATTGAAACTACACTTATTCGGCAAATCAGTTAGTCTTAATTTGGCTATCCTTGGTAAAAATGAGAGTGATTTTAGAGAGAAAAATTATGTTTCAGTAAAAAACTATAATACACATTTGTGGATATTAGATCCTAGTCCTGTTAATTGTCTTTGAGGGTTTTTCTACATGTGAACTGGACTGGATCCTGAATTCTTTCAGTCTCCTGAAATATCTGGCTACAAATCCCCAAACTAACGTTTTCAAATTTTTCCCTTATTTTCATACGGAATGATTGAGAACTGAACCTGCCCTTTTTCCTGAAGCCTTGCAAACTGAAGCTGCACAACTTGATGTAAACTTAAGAGAGATTCCTGTCTGTTGTTGTGTAGGCTGGAAGCCACTCAAAAAGATACTTTAACACCCAATGACATTATCACAGACATCTCAAACTGCAAAACATGCTTCGACTCTGACATCTAGAAATCTTGACTGGCTGCCCCCTGGGCTCAGAAACCGGTTTATAATTTGCTCCAACCATTAACCTTGTTTTTCTTTTTCTTTCCATAGAAAGACTTCTTATTAAATATCTGATCATTAGCCTCCACAATATAGGCCCAAATTTGGAGCCCACCCGCATCACCACTTCTAAAATGAATTTCCCTGGACTGATCTATACCAGGTCTAAGGAATGTGTTCCGGGAGATGGAATAATCTACCACTCAGCTTCTGACTATGAAACCTCTTAAAGTTTCAAAGAACTGTGAAACTTAAAAGTTTGAAAGGAGGGACTATGGAGGACTGGAATTGGCCACCCCAAGATATGTCTCTTTGGCATGAGGATTATTTTGGGCTGGTTACTTTTTAAAACTGCAGACATGAGAGGAACTCTGAAAGTAGAATTTACTTACCCTTTGTTAAGAGACATTTACATTTTTAGAGGAAATATCCATCTGTAAAGGTGTCTCCCTCTCTGTACCAGGAAGAAGGGGGGATGATCTTATCTCTAGAAACTCTTAATCAGTGTGGAAGGCAAGGACCTAAATCTGCATAAAAACCTTACTCTTGTTTACTGTGCTTTGCTGGTGATCTCCCATTGCTGACTCCCCCCAATCCCAACATCCTCCTTTGTCTTCAGCTGAGGATGGTATTTAAGGTGAGAGCTTCCGCCATTTTGGTGAGTTACTCAGTTTTGGGTCTCTCCCATGTATACATGTTACGAAGCTTTGTTTAATTTTCTCCTGTTATTCTGTGCCATGTGAATTTAATTCGTTTTCCAGCCGGAAGGACCTAGAGTGGGTAGAAGAAATGTCTTCCTCCACTACATAGTAAAGTATCATATTAAGAGTTACTATCATCCTGAGCCTGAAATTGTGTATTAGTCACAAACAATTCTGGTTTTCAGGTTAAAATTTTGGAGCACGTTGTCTTTTTTGGAAACTGCCGACTCAACAGAAATAGTTGTTGATCAGGGAGTTGGAGGTCTATGACCTACGGGTTTACTAGTTTACAGTAATGTAGTGTCTATAACATCATTTGGATCACAGTACACATGCCACGACTGTCCTCTCAACTATGCCTTTGTTCTCTCAGACTTGCTGCCAAAAACCTTTTTTTGTTTCATCATGATGTCATGGATTTCATCAGATTTGAATGCTTCTGTGCTTTGCAGATGTCCTTATTGATGCTCAAAAGGTCCCATCTGGGGGCCAGCCCAGTGGCACAGCAGTGAAGTTCACATGTTCTGCTTTGGCGGCTCAGGGTTCGCCGGTTCAAATCCCGGGTGCGGACATGGCACCGCTTGGCAAGCCATGGTGTGGTAGGCGTCCCACATATAAAGTAGAGGAAGATGTGCACAGATCTTGCTCAGGGCCAGGCTTCATCAGCAAAAAGAGGAGGATTGGCAGATGTTAGCTCAGGGCTAATCTTCCTCAAAAAAATAAAAAAGGTCCTGTCTGGCCAATGGGAACTCCTAAATCAAGATGAGCCCTAATCACAGTTTTCCAACCTTGTTTGTAAAGGAGGGGAGTTGGTCACTTAAGTAAGCCAAGACTTGCCTCTCCTCACAGTAGAGCCAAGTTAAGAACATCAAGAATGTTAGGAATTTTGCCCAGTGCATTTCTGATCTGATACAAGTGAGAAACAATGGGCTTCTGGAACCTGGCAACTCAGGAGCTGGAAGTTACCATGGTTTTACTTTCTTGCCTGGTGGCTGCAGAAGGTTTCAGAGAGAAATGGTATGTGTTGGGATGGGCGTGGGGGAGGGGAGGTCACTACTTCACCTTCAGACATTTGCATTATCCTAATGAATGCATTCACTTTCGTTTTGATGATAATGAAGTCTAAATATTGTTTTAAAAAAACCTATAACTTGGAAAATGAATCAATGCTCTAACTAGATTGTTTTAAAAAAGAAACTGATTAGCAACTCTGCATTTCCTGCTCCCCCAGCCTCTGGCAAGCACCATTCCATTCTTCACAACTATGAGTTTGACTGTTTTAGGTACCTCATGTAAGTGGAATCATGCAGTATTTGTCCTACTCTGATTGGCTTACTTCACTTAGCATGATGTCCTCCAGATTCATCCATGTTGTTGCATATTGCAGGATTTCCTTCTTTTTAAGCCTGTATAATCCATTCTAGGTATATACCACATTTTCTTTATCCATTTATCAGTGCGCATGAAATTTCAGTTATACAAGATGAATGAGTTCTAAATATCTGCTGTACAACACTGTGCCTATAGGTAACAATGCTGTATTATACACTTAAACATCTGTTAAGAGGGTAGACCCCATGTTAAGTATTCTTACCACAATAAAAGAAGCCTGCCCGCTTTGTCATACTGTGGTGTGATAGATTGTCTTATTGTTCACGAATTTTCACTCCTTCCCCTGTGTGATCACACATGCCGGTCCTTGCCCTGTGGCTTGCAGTGTGTCCTGCAGACGGGACAGCGCCACCCGATCCACAGGTGGCTCTGCCTATAGACACTGAGCAGAAGTGACATCTGCCTCATCCAAGTGGAGAATTAAGTGGAGTCACGCTGAGCCCCTGGCTATCCCTGCGCAGCCACAGGAGGGCCCGTCCCAGACCGTGACTCCTTCAGCCAGGCCCTGGTGAGCAAGCGAGAAGACACAGAGAACAGGGCCAGGGTCCCAGCCACATGGCAGCCACATGTCACAGGAGCAAGAGGCCCACGTTTACTGTTTTAAGTCACTGAGTTGGGGGCTGGGGGGAGGTGTTTGCTAAAAACAAGAGCTAATTAATACATATGGCATGTAATGACTTCATAAACAAAATTTGGAGAAGTGTCCATTTGTTTTTCCATCATGGAATTCAATGTGACAAACACACCTGGGCATCTACCACGTGCCAGACTGGGTCGTGTATGTAAAGACGGATGTGTCACTGCCCATGCCCTTAGACTTCCAAGTCCAGGGACTGCTGATGGGGAGGAGCGGTAGAGAACGGAATATTTGTAAATCACAGTGCACTGTGCAGAGCACAGAAATAGAGGCATAAGTGACATTTTTTGAGAGCCCAGAGGAGAGAGTGACTAACTCAGTGATAATAATTGTACAGGAGGATTTTGTTGCCAATAAAGAAACTGCCACTTAAAAGTTGCCGACCGGGGGTCGGCCCCGTGGCCAAGAAGTTAAGATCGTGCACTCTGCTTCGGTGGCCCAGGGTTTCACTGGTTAGGATCCTGAGCGCGGACATGGCCCAGCTCATCAGGCCACGCTGAGGCGGCGTCCCTCATACCACAACTAGAAGGACCCACAACTAAAATATACAACTATGTACCAGGAGGACTTGGGGAGAAAAAGCATAAAGAAAAAAAAGAGAAGATTGGCAATAGTTGTTAGCTCAGGTGCTAATCTTTAATAAAAAAAAAGTTGCCAACAATCTCCATTTCTAGCAGTGGAAACCTCGAGTCTCCTTTAACCAGGGGAGAACCTTTGAGTGGGCTGTGTGAGGGAAGCAGAGCTCAGGAAAGGTCACCATTCCAAGGTCTGGGTCTCTCAAGACTCTTGGTGGAGTTGGGGGCTTGACGTAGTCTGCCCCATGCCGTCCTCCTTGATCTGCGGTGCTCAAAGCAGCTGGCCGGGTTGGAGCATTTCTCCGAGAGGCCCTGCAGCTTCCTGGGAGGCACCCATCAAGATGCCATCTTTCCACTTTTGCTTTTGCTCATTATTCACATCTCCCTGACAAACTGAGATGGCCTCCGGTGATCAGCCAGCGGCAAAGTCTACCAAGCGCCTCCAAGAGGAAACGCACGGGCAGAGAAGTGTAAACCCGGCTGATGAGCCACCTCTGTGCAGCTGCCCAGGAATTGAGGGGCGGGCTGGCCCTGGGTGTGGTGAGTGACTGAGGTTGGAAATTTCCTCAGACTCACCACTTTGGCACCATGTTTGTACCCTGACCCAGGGGTGCTCTCACATCCTCGGGACGTCCTTGCTGCCTCAGTGCCACACCCTGTCTCCACCATCACCTCTCCCATGTCCTCTTCCTCTGCTCAGCTGGTCTGCTGCCTAGTGGATGCCCCACCCAGGAAGGAGGTGCTGGCCTCCCCTTCTTGCAAGTCCCCATTCCTCACATGATTGTCTCAGAGCCCCTCCCATGGCTTTGTGGAGAGGAACCCTCCTCCTCCCCGTCAATCCCACCCACTTCTACAGCCCTCTCCCCCGCAAGCTTGTCTCCTTCTGTGGGACACGGTGGGAGGAGTTGACCTGGTGATGGGGGCACAGGGCTGATTCTGTCACTCTTTGTCAGCCCTGGAGGCGGTGGGTGAGCCCAGGTGTCAGTGGTTTTAAAACTGGCGGGTACTTGACACCTGTTGCCGTCAGCCTCAGGCCGTAGTTGCCAGTTCTGGGACAAGAAAAGTCCCACATGATATCCTGTTATCACAGAGCTGAATCGAGAGCTACAGGTGTGATCCGACCCCTGAAGATCCCAGTGGCCTGTGATAGACCTTAATCGGTGCATTCGGCTTCTGTCACTGCACCTAAGATTGCGTTGGCCCAGGTCTGGGCCCTGATCCGAAAGCAATACCCAAAATGCACACAGCAGACGCCCCCACTGAGTGAGTGGGTTTCCAGCGCGTCCGGACACATCTAACAAAGGGCAGAGGCAGCAGCCTGCAGGCCTCTACTTGGTTCGACGACGTGCATAGGGCATGGGGGATGTACTCGTGGGCTGGGAAAAGGGGAGGCTCTAGAGGACAGAGACAGCGGGAAGGGAGAGGACAGCACAGTGACCTCCCCACCCCGCTCCCCATGAAGCGTCTGAGGCAGAAGGCGAAGGACTGCTGGGAGTCACAGCACCCAGCATCATTGCTGAGGCACACAGGTGACAAAATGCGACCCCCCGGGGGTGGAGTCTTCCTATTTTGCGAGGATCACGGGGATCTCTGGTTCTCCTGGTGAAGGTGGCTTTGGGGCCACTGGGAGCATCCTCCTGGGCCGGGATACGAGCACTGACAGCAACATGCAAAACACAGTGTCCACATTAGTGCACCACAGAGAGAGCCCGACTGTCATCGCAGAGCTCTGTCACATCCAGTCACGGCATTCTGTTCACCAAAGGAAGCCAGACATGAAAGGGGACAGCATCTGTGATGGCATTTATATGAAGTTAAAGAGCGGGCACATCCAATCCATGACGACAGAGGTCAGAGTGGCCCTTGCCTCTGGGGGAGGCTTCTGGGTGATCATCTCGAGCTGGGTGGTGGTTCCCTGGGTGCATGCATGGCAAACCTCTCCACGCTGACACGAAGGATTAGTGGCCTGTGCTGCATGTGAGTGACACCTCAGTAAAAGTAACAAAGAACTATACTCACAAAGAGTTTTTTAACAACATGAGAAAATGTCTATACTGCAATCTTGAGCAAAAAAGAAAAGAGCATCATACAGAACTGGTGCTGTGAGGGGACAGTTAAGCAAAAAGTATGCACAGCAAAAGGTCTGGATTGAAACATCAAGTGTCAAGAGGGGTTGTTCTGAGATTGTGAAAATGTGCCTAATTTTGTTCCTACTTTCTATTTCTCTGTTTTTCCTCATCTCACACAATGAGAATCCTACGTTTCTGTGGCCCATTGCACTGTTGACTGACACAGACCCAGAGCCCACTCGAGCCCCGGCTGTGTTCATGGCAGCCACTGTGTGGCAGTTTCAGCTCGTCGGGCTCACGCAGTGGGCCCTTGGCACCCAAGGGGAAGGCTGACGTTCTCCCATGCTGGGGGAGATGCTCTGAGTCGACGGTCCAGGGACGGCGTGGGCAAGGAGAGTGAATGACCCTTGGAACTTGGGTGCAGTGTCTAGGTTTGGAGCAGTTGTCTAAAGGCTGGCCAGTGCCCAGAAAGGAGGACTGGCACCAGACACTCTCCAATATGGATACCAAGTCTAGAGTGACAAGCCAGTCTAAGGCTCATGTCTCCTGGGGAGCCTGAATGCCGTATATATATGTGAATGAGACTCTGCAACCTGGAAGGGCCAAGGTAGAAAGAGAAGCAGAGAAACAAAGTCACAGCATGAGAAACCCCTAGTTTGCAGTCACTGTTGTTTAAGCCAGAACAATGTTCCATTGATGAAATGCTGAAGAAGTTCCCATGGGTCCTCACTTCCTCGTGCATCCTTGGGATGAATCCCGGTCCGAGAGGTGACCTCACCTCACCTCTGGACCCAGAAACCTGAAAGGAGGTAACGCACCCTGCTAAACTGGGCTTCCTTGTTTCAGCCTCTGAATCCTCACCCTGTTTCCCACCCAACGTGTATTTTCCAAACCAACCTGGCCTTGGAGTCGTTTAGTAATTAAGGGGGGAGCTGCTTTGGGACCCCCAGGGCTAGCACATCACTTGACAGATGAGGAAATGAAAGCTCAGAGAAAGGAAGTATCTTACCCAGGGCACACCACAGTCAGCAGCAGGGTCTGGGTGACTCTGAGGCTGCTCCACTACTCCAGGCCGCCCTCTGCAGGTGGGCACGCCTTCACGAGCTCCACCACCCCTGTGACGGAGACCCAGAACACAGGGCAAAGCCTTGGCTCCTGTGGTCAAAGTAAGACCCGGCCACTGTCACAGACAGAAATGTAACATTTCTCCAGCAGCATCTGACAGTTCCACCCACGTGCATCGCCAGGGCACACAGAATGCTCTTCAGAGAAACAAACTGAATTTAGCTGACCTATTTTCTATGAATGTGCATGTGGATCTCTGTGTGGCCCATATTTCACTGCTTCAGTAGCTCGCAGAGGGCCGGGATCTGCAAAGACCCTACCCTTGTTGTATCATTTGATCTTGACCGCAGACCTATCGAGTAGGTTTGTGTTTTGGGGTTTTTGCCCCCATTTTACAGATAAGAAAACTGAGGCTTGAGAGTTTCAGTAACTCGTTCAGAGTCAAGAAGGAAACAGTGAAACCGGGGTTTAAACCCCACAGCACGTCTGCAGAGTCCAGTTCTTCATCACCGCCTCTCGAATTGCCCATGCAGGATGAACTGGAACATCTTTTGCACGATTCACTGTCCTGGTTTTGATTGCTGGTCGTTGGGCGCTGTTGTAACACAAACCATCACCCTATATGGGCTGGTTCTTGATCGCTGGGCTACTTCTGCCTTTCCTGGCTTCCCCGACACTCATTTCCTCCTGGTCTCTGAGCACCAACCATTAGCTTCACCCTTCCACCCTCTAGTTCGCTGACACTAATCTGCTCTAGACGGGGACCCCAGCGAACCAATTTTGTTAGAATTTTATAAAATAAACTCTCTCTAAGAAAACATCGCGGAATGAGTAACTAAGACTTTGAGGTTTATTGAGAGAATATTCTGTGCTAAATCCTGGACGGGGCTGCCTCACAGAATCCTCCCAACAGACCCGGGGAGCAGCTGGAGTGTGCAGCCCAGCGCACAGATGGGAAAGCTGAGGGTCGGGCAGGCCTCAAGCTCGGGCGTCTGCCTGAAGAGGTCGCTTGCTCAGCCCGAGGGGGAGGCTGCCTCCACAAGCTTAGGGTCTCCTTTGCCATCCCTTAGCTCAGAAGCCAACGCTTCTTACCTCATAATGAGGAAACAGACACCCCCAGAGGGCGTGCTTGTGGCTCAGGAGCGGCTCTCCCCTGTGTTCTCAGCTCTGTTGTCAACAGTTGAGGTTTGTAGATAAGGAACCAACCACGAAGAAAGCTCGATGTGACTGCCTATACAGTAGTCTGCTCGTATGATCCTGAACCTGACCCTGTCCCTCTGTCAATTTTTGCCCATTTCCTGTTGAAAATTTCTCATACTCCAGATAGACTGTGTGCGTGGCGGGAGGAGGTCCGCTGCCTCTCCATCTGGCCCAGCACAGGCGCTCACAGGTGCTGCTGGCGTGGAGGGCTGCAAGACAGTGACGAGGCAGAGGGAACATTCATAACGACACCCCCCACCGCCCCTCAGGTACCTGACGCGGAGAAAGCTGGGCGACGTGTTTAGCTGCAAGGTGAACCTGTAGTTAAAACCCTTTAGACAATGTTATTTTAGTTTACAGAGAAAAACAGTATTGAGTGGTGAGCGAGTGTGTGAGTCGAGGTGGGCGGGGGGGATGGGAGGAGAGTGGATAAAGGGGAGCGTGGGGTTGGTGTGAGGCACTCCTGTCCCACTTTGAAGTTGGTTCCAGCTGGTTTTCCTGGAGGACAAATAGGAACAGAATCAGAATCTCTCACCCTTTTCGCCTCACCACCGATAAGCCCTGAGGTCTTGTAGACATCATCTGCTTCCTGGACAGCAGTTTCTTTCAGGAAATGAGGGCTTTGGACTAGATGGTGTGAATGTCCTTCTAGTTCTAACATCCTTCAGTTCTTTCTGTTTTCTAACAGACTGCGCAGTGGACGAGCAGAGAACCAAAAGAAGACGGCGCACTCGGGGGAGACGGCGAGTACACTCTCAGACGGAGGTCTAGTCTCCAGCCTATTTTTAGCTCAATAGGAAAAAAAAAAAAAAAGAAGAACTGTTCTCTGATTTTTTTGCCTGGTAATATACTTGTTCATTAAACTCCACCCCCTTTCAAAGAAGCTGCATTTCCTACTTTCACACTGTCTATATGTTTGATTCACACAGCTCAGCAGAGCAGAGCAGCTGAGACATCTGTGCCCTGACGAGAAGGCCTCCTGGTAAGTCACCTCCCAGCCCCTTTGCCACTAGTCAGCTCAGCTCCTGGCTGAGTAACAGCCTGTAGAGGAAACCCAGAGAAGACATTAAACCATACCAGCTGCTCGTAGAACTATCCTAAAATACCATCTTTGAGACAAGGAAAGACTTAGGATTTAGAAAGAGTTTCAGACCATGATAACATCAAAGATATAAAACATGATTATGAATGAAAGTTTTTAAAGGGAGAATTTTTTCTTTTAAACCCTCGCCTTTCAAAAGAGAGATTTTCAGAGAGATGATGGTTGGCCAAACTCTTGGAAGAGGTTATCTTCTGGTGAGGAGCACGACAGCCTCCGCAGGGGATGCCCTTGAACGTGGGGCCAACCACAAGTTGTGTTAAGTCTGGTTCTTTTGTTTCGTTTTGTTTTTCCCCAGAAAAAAGGGAAGCCTAAATATTCTCCAAATTAATATCAAATTGCAATATGATATAAAGTTTTCCTTTAATATATCAGTTCTGCAACACATGGAGTGTATGATTCCTTTGCTGGCTCAGAATTTAAAGGTGAAATTTTCTGTGTGCTTCTCCCAGCTGCCTAACGTGAGGCACAGGGAGCTTGAGACGTACAAAGATAATTAGAGGCAATTCTGAGCCGAGCAGTGGAGCTGAAGTAGACCAGGCAAGCCAGCAGGCTGCGAAGGGGCCAAGCTAACCCGGAACGTATGGTGGTGAATGAAATATTTTCCACTTGGCCATTTCTCATGTATGTGTGGGAGCTCTTAGTTTTAGCAGCTCAGGAACTACAAACACAAACTTCAGAGACAATGTGAGACAGGCAGTCTGGCGTTTACAAAGTGGCTGCTGGCTCCTATGACCTTGTGAGGGGCATGTGGGCATGATCCCCTTTCATTCTGACCACAATGAGGTGCCAGGCTAACAGTCCCACTCCTTAGTCCTCTCACCAAGGAGGAAGGGTGGCATGGTGGATAAAAGTGCAGGCTGCCTGCATTCAAAATCACTTGCCTCCTAGCTGCGTGTCTTTGGGCAAGTTACTCATCCTCTCTGTGCTTCAAGGTCCTTATGTGCAAAATGGGGACAGTAACATGACCTGCCTCCTAGAGTCAGCTTGAGGTTTAATGACTGAATGGATGTGAAGCTTAGAACACTGGTTGGCATGCAGAGCGCCCTTGGGAACTGGTCATGATGACTGGCACACTCGTGGGGATGCTCTGAGGAAGCTAACTCCAGGGACCGGCAGCTTCAGCACGGACTATAAGACGGTGTTGGACGGCGCCTGACTCAGTTTCTTGAAATTCTTATCAAAGCCCCATTCACTCCCTGTGGTGACAGAACACCAGATTTTATTTGGAGAGATGATGCTTTCGTGAATTTCCCCAACAGAGCTGGGCTGTCCGTCTAGTGAGCAGAAAAGCTGGCAGCAAACCTTCCCTTTACTAAAAAAGTTCATTGTTGGCCAAAAAAAGGGAGCTCAGTTAAATGTAGAAATCTATGTTCCAACTTTAAAAACCTAGTACTGTATAAGATGGCTTGCATCCATGGTGGGGTACTAAACACATTCCAGGACCTTATAAGAGATCACTGTTTCTTTACTCACAGGGTTGAGCAAGATGGATTATCAGACGACAAGTCCGTTCTATGACATCGATTACGGTATGTCAGAGCCCTGCCAGAAAACCGACGTGAGACAAATCGCAGCCAGGCTCCTGCCCCCGCTCTACTCGCTGGTGTTCATCTCTGGTTTTGTGGGCAACTTGTTAGTCGCCCTCGTCCTGATAAAGTGCAAAAAGCTGAAGAGCATGACTGACATCTACCTGCTCAACTTGGCCATCTCTGACTTGCTTTTCCTTCTCACCCTCCCATTCTGGGCTCACTACGCAGCTCACCAGTGGGAGCTTGGAAATACAATGTGTCGACTTCTGACTGGGCTCTATTTTATAGGCTTCTTCTCTGGAATCTTCTTCATCATCCTCCTGACAATCGACAGGTACCTGGCTATCGTCCATGCCGTGTTTGCTTTAAAAGCCAGGACGGTCACCTTTGGGCTGATGACAAGTGGGGTCACTTGGGCGGTGGCTGTGTTTGTCTCTCTCCCAGGAATCATCTTTACCAAATCCCAAAAAGAGGGTACTCGTTTTACATGCAGCCCTCATTACCCACCCAGTCAGTACCATTTCTGGAGGAATTTCCAGGCATTAAAGATGACCATCTTGGGCCTGGTCCTGCCACTGCTGGTCATGATCATCTGCTACTCCGGAATCCTGAAAACCCTGCTTCGGTGTCGCAACGAGAAGAAGAGGCACAAGGCCGTGAGGCTCATTTTCGTGATCATGATAATGTACTTTCTTTTCTGGGCTCCCTACAACATCGTCCTTCTCCTGAGCACCTTCCAGAAATCCTTTGGCCTGGATCAATGCAGTAGCTCTAATAGGCTGGACCAAGCCATGCAGGTGACAGAGACGCTTGGGATGACGCACTGCTGCATCAACCCCGTCATCTACGCCTTCGTCGGGGAGAAGTTCAGAAACTACCTCTTGGGGTATTTCCGAAAGCACATCGTCAGACGCTTTTGCAAAAGCTGTCCCGTCTTCCAGGGAGAGGCTCCCAAGCGAGTAAACTCCATTTATACCGGATCTACCGGCGAGCAGGAAATCTCTGTTGGCTTGTGACTTAGAGTGGTGTTTATACAGAGCCTGGGGCTGGGAGCAGTTCTTTTAAAAAGGAACCTACTATCATAGAGGGTCTAAGATCCATCCATCTATTTGGCGTCTCTTTTAAGTATATTAGATACTTTAAGCCCATCAATTCCAGAAAGCCAAATCCATGTGTTGATGAAATAGCAGCCTTCTCATGTCCCCTCCATGTGCATCAATTTATTGGGAAACTCTCCCTTCACTGCAAAAGTTCATTACAGGAAAGAAAAACTCCTCAGAGAATTGCTGATTCTTGGGTTTGCTTACCTGAGCAGGAATAACCAAATGAATTGTATAGCTTCTTACCTGTGCAAGGCAATGTACGGTTTGCAAATGTACTTAAAATAGGTCCTTGTCTTGCTGTGAGGAAAAAGGACATGAATGTGATCCACTAAGAAAAAACATCTTGGGGCCGGCCCGGTGGCATAGTGGTTAAGTTTGTGTGCTCTGCTTTGGCGGCCCAGGGTTCAAGGGTTCAGACCCATGGCGTAGACCTACCCACTGCTTATCAAGCCATACTGTGGTGCTGTCCCACATACAAAGTAGAGGAGGAGTGACGTGGATGTTAGCTCAGGGACCATCTTCTTCAAGCAAAAAAAGGAAGATTGGCAACAGATGTTAGCTCAGAGCCAATCTTCCTCACAAAAAAAAAAGAGAAGAAAAGAAATGACATCTTCCACGTATGAGCTCTTCTCCAAGGGGATTTCCCCTCCAAGTTGTGGTTACTAAGTTCCACAGATGTTCAGGACTAGGTAAGCCCTGTGGCCTGCTGAAGCTTCTTCAAAGAGAAGGGATTTGAGGTGGATCAGCTGTCGGTGGAGGAGAGGGAACTGAGCTCCAGGGTGCAGGGACTGCACAGGCAAAGGCTGGCTGTCGGGAGACATGGGGGCGTCCCTGGGGAGGAAGGCCAAGGCTGAGAAAGTGAGGAACTGAGACTGCTTTGCTCATCAAAACCTGAGGGAAGAGCAGGGAGCCCTGGCCGGGGTTGCCCAAGTCTCATTCCATGGGCAGGGCGTGACCTGGGAAGGAGACCAGCAGCAATCAGACCGAGCGAGGAGGCCCCCGCGTAGGCTGAGGCACCAGGGAGGAGAAGGAGGGGTGTATTTTCACAGCATTTAGGATGAGAGTCAGTAGAACTTGGGGCGGATTTGGCTTGGAGGTGAAGGGCAGAGGGGAGTCAGAGAGAGCCCCCAGGCTTCTAGCGTGCAGAGTGGAGATGGCCTAAAAGAGACGTCAAGCACGCAAGGAGCAGGAGGTTTAGGTCAAACACAGGAGGGGTTGGTGGAAGAGGAAGGGTCGGTTTTGTGAGCTTGAACACAGCCTCACGCAGGCAGACTCTGGGCTGTCTCTCCCTGACTGCTCCTGCCCTCAGAGCCATCCTTCCCACCCCAGCTCGGAGAATGAGGCATCTCCAGGGGGCTTTGAAACGCTCGGCTTGTGAACCATGAGCCAGAGGTCAAGGGACACCGTTAGAACAGATGCGAGATCTAGGTGAGGCCTGATGACATAGTGAATGAAAATCCAGAGCTTTATAAGCACTGAGTAAAGAGGCCCCAAAGAGCGGAGGGAAGCCCAAATGACTCAGATTCTGCCTGCTCGGGACACACCACTGTTTAAGTATGTCTTCATATGTAACTATCAGTAGGCAAAGGGGGCGAGGGACACACTCATCGGGGAGCAGGCCGCCTCGAGCTTTATAAGCTACAAAAGGCCAGTTGACTACCCTCCGTGTTTCAGGCTGAGTGTGGGGCTTTCAACACACCTCGCAGATGCCTTCTCCAGACAAATCGTACCCAACACTATGGGATTTACTAATTTCAAACGGAGAGTGATGACTTTATTTTGCATTTGCTACTTGTGTTATTTCGTACTTGCCTGAGATTGTTTTGAATGTTGGGGTAGCTCAGAGCATCGTAGTAAAGATGAAGTGAGGAAACATAAAAGAGTGAGGCTCCTCAGGAGAGCAAGGTGTCACAATAATAAGAGGTGCTACTGATTTCTCTCAAGCTCTGAAACATGCAACTGGAGGGCTGTGGCTGTCAACAGGAAGTGACTGGAAGAGCCTTTTCTTTGGCTCTTAAGGTTGCTGAGAGTACACAAGGGGCATATGACCCCAGCTCTGGGGCAATTCAAGGGCATTCTGATATCTTTGGGTGGATACATATATATATATATATATATATATATACATTTATATGATATTCTGATGTACAAAGAAAGTTACAAATTGCTTCGAAGAAATATGTATCTAATAAAAACCAACATCTCAAATGATGGTTTGTATTCTTGTTCTTGCAGTCAGGTGTACGTTTAGAGAATAGCACATAAAATGGTGAGAGCATTTTGTAAGCAGCTGTTTTGGAAAATTTCACACACATACACACACACATATTGAAAATTGTATTTCTTTTAAAATATTTTTAAAAGTTGACCCTCTCGCTGGCTCAACTTGCCAGAATAATTCATATTTAAAAATGCTGCCTCTAAAGAGGCAGTCTCTGAGCACCTGACCCTGAAAACTTTTAAATTTCAAATTTAATTCTAGTCCTCAAGCAAAAGAATCAACATATTTAGAAAAAGAAGAAAATTGATGTGTGTCCAAGCATATGTCGTGCATCTACGTTTGAAAATGAAGAAGGCAGGTAATGTCAAGGCCTGGTCATTGGTCTGCAGTCCTGAGTTGCACACACGTGAAGCATGAGGATGAGGTTGGTTGCTATAAAGTTTGCTTTTCTTTCACTTAAAATTCCTCCCCAAAACTGGGCTGTGATTGCAATGATGACGACGGTACCCATTTGGATTTCTATGCACGTGTCTCTTACCATCAGAGAGGATAGGCACTTCAGGTAGAGGTGACCTGTCTGGGTCATTCACAGTTTGGAACACGCTGGTTTTCAGCCTGCTGAGCTCTCACCTCCCAGAGCCGGCCACCATCCTACCTGGAGGTCCCTGAAGTGAGCAGAAGACAAGGACACCTGGGGCTGGTTCTTAGGACAGCTTCTCTCTAATAATATGTAAAGGGCTGCCTTGCCTCCATCTCTTAGGCCGAAAGGAGGCAAAAGCCAAGGAAGAGTGGGCGGGGCTGCAGCAGAGGGAAGTGTCAGGGAGAGGGAGACCTGTCCTGTACGATGAAGGCAGCAAGGCAGCTGCCGGGGCGTCAGGAGGCATCCGTTTTCACGGCCAATATACATGCACTTTGTATCCTTTTCCATCTTAATGAAGGAAGGTTAGCATGAAGAAAAGGCTGCCCCTGAGCTGTCTGCAGCCTTTCCAGGCGCATCTCCATCACCTCTCTCCCCATGCCCATTCCTTCACTCCTCCTTTGCCTGGACCCTCCACTCCCACCTCCTCTCTGCCCCTCCCCTTAGATCAGCAAACAAATTTGAACTCATCATGACCTTCAGGTTCTGACTCCACTCACCATCCCCTGGGGGAAGGTACCCTACTGCCTCAGCCAGAGGCCCGTGTCAAGCAGGACATTAAGTCCATGCCATAGGTAAAGTCAAAGTAAAGGTGAGCATCCTTAGCAGAGAGGAATGATGTGCAAATTCATAAGTCAAGATTCTGTTTACTCTTGTATTCCAAAGGTTCTTAGTTTAAACAGCTCTGAAAAACTTAAAACGCATTGGCGTTTCCGCTGTTGTGAGTAAATTTACAAGTCAATTATTTTCTATCTGAGGGAAGGACAGGCTCCCAAACTTGAAGGTCAACTTTCAAGTGTTAACCCTTCCCATGAAGGCAGAGACTTACCACCAGCTCCCCGGGGGCTAGGAGTGAAGACGTGAGCCGGAGAACAGGTCGTGAACTTTCTAACAGCCCTTGCTCGCGGTTTGTTAACACATCCACTCACGTGCAGTCAGACTGTGTGGAGCTTCCATGGACGAGGGTGGGTCGAAGGGGCAAAAACAGGACAGCATTTACATAACATCTTTGCTTTTACGTAAAATGCACTATAAAAGTCTTGCTTGCATTTTTCCAAAACAGAGTCAAACTGTAATATTTTAGATTATATATATGTCATAATTGTGCCAAATTTCCCATCTTCCTTCAAAATTTTCTGTAAGCATTTTTACAAGTTTTATATTTGGCTCCATTCTGTTACCACCTTAATTTGATTGTAAGTTCTGTGTTTCAGCAGCTTATTTTTGTTTCTTTTTCTTAAGGTGGTAGCTTAAGAAAGAATTTGCATAAAAGTCTTTTTTCAAACTAGTTGCAATGGAAAGGCCTTCACAGCCGTTTAGAACCTTGGGCTATACTGCCCCCATGTGGCCACTTTGGTGAACCAACAAGGGCATCCAGCAGCAGCCTTGAAGGCAGACAATGTAGACAAGGAATGTTTTTAGGTTCAGCTGTTTAATATTTGCCTCTGCTGGCACCATGCCCACATGGACAGGAAATATTTCCACAGCAGCTCAGGGCAGATGATGCACAGCTCTCTCTTATTTTTCTAAAGAACAAAAGGAGCATCAGTGGAAGACATAGGCGGGTGCCTGTGGTAAAATGAAGGTCCACGCTGCTGAGGGCCAATCTCTGCAGATCCCCGAGCTCACGACCTTGCAACAGGGTCAGAAAATGCTTTGTGATGCCTGTCACATATCTGTCTCGTATGCCCAACAACCATTGCAGGTACCAAGCGTTTGAAGCAAGTACGATTGGAGTTCAGGCGGTTTTCTTTTTTATTCACACTCTTTCTCCATTACTGTTATCACCTCGTTTTGATCACTCTCCTTGTATCGTATAATTTGAAAAGAGAAAGGTTGTTGAAGATCAGTCAATCTAACCCCCTGGCCTGGTGAGCAAAGAGCAGAGTCTGCCCCCAGCCCCAGAAACGCTGATGGAGAAGGTCT
Source organism: Equus caballus (assembly GCF_041296265.1). Taxonomy (NCBI): domain Eukaryota; kingdom Metazoa; phylum Chordata; class Mammalia; order Perissodactyla; family Equidae; genus Equus; species Equus caballus. Next base: position 51,783,790 of record NC_091699.1, on the reverse strand, counting down.
GTGGTAGACCAGAGCACCGCGGGGGTTCGTGCGCTTGGTGTTTCCCCATCACACATGGGTAGCCAGCTGTGAGCCATGGAGGAGAGCAGGTGGGAGCGGTTCAAACTCCCTTCACCGTCAGCACCCATGTTAATTAGGCAGGATTGGGCCTGGAATTCGTGGGGGCCGTGCTCATAGCCCTGGCTTGATCTTAGCTGCACGTTGGAGTCACCTGTGGAGTTTTACAAATAGTGACACCTGAGTCCCACCCCAGCAATTCTGATTTGATCGGTCTGTAATGTGGCCTGTGGTTTTGACTTTTAGAAGCTCCCAGTGATTCTAAGTGTAGCCAAGTTTGAAAACCACAGCTGCAAGCCCATCAACCTGAGAGTGTGCCTGAGCAAGGGCTACAGCCCGAGGAGGACCCAGCCTGGCGGGAAGCGCGCGGCCTGCAGGCCAGGGAGAATCTGCGTTCAGCTCCTCGATTTCACAACAGAACATTAACTCTGTCTTCCTGTATGCTGGTTTTTAAAGCGTATGCATCTAAACTTAATTGGCAATATAAAATACCTGTATTTGAGGCTCCAAGTATTTTGCTTTCATCTCTGGTTTTGAATTATGTTTTGCCCCGTCCATTCCAAGTGAAAAGTAAATAAAAGTGGGATATCTGGTGCCCATGCTGAGTGTGGCAGCTTCAAATTCAAGAGAGAACAGTGTCTCATGTAGAAAAGGTCTGAGATGCTTTATAAGTGAATGTAGATTTTGCTTATGTTGGTGAAAGAATTCTCCCCCCGCCATTTCCTCATCCCTCCTGTGAGCCATACCCCTATGCCTATGTGGGGGATCAGAATTGGCCATCCCAAAATGTGTCTCTTTGGCATGAGGATCATTTGGGGCTGGTTACTTTTAAAAACTGCAGACAGAGGACAAGCTCTGAAAACCAAGTAGAAGTTACCCTTTGCAAGAGACATTTACATTTGTAAGGGAAATCTCCATCTGTAAAGGTGTCTCCCTCTCTGTACCAGGAAGAAGAAAGGAGATGACCTTCTCTCTAGAAACTCTTATCAATTCGGAAGACAAGGACCTAAATCTGCATAATAACCTTACTCTTGTTTACTGTGCTTTTCTGGTGATCTCCCATAAAAGACTCTCCCTACCTTCAACATCCTCATTTGTCTTTAGCTGAAGATGGTATTTAAGGTGTCGACCTCAGCCATCCTGGAAAGTTGCTCAGTTTTCTTGAGTTTCACCCACATATACATGTTATAAAGCTTTGTTTGATTTTCTCCTGTTATTCTGTCTCACGTCAATTTAATTCATGGCGCAGCCAGAAGGACCTAACAGGTGGAGGAATTCTCTTCCTCCCCTACATCCAGTAAAGCAATATCTCTGAAGGACTGGAAAACTCTGGAAGTCTGTGTCAGGCATGGGTGAGTCAATGATAATTCTGCAGAGAATACAACAAAACTGGTTTAAAAACAGCGATAGTCCATATTTACTGTAAAATGCCTCTACTTAGGTTTTTTTCACTAGCTAGTAGTCTTCAAATCCCTTGTAAGAGAATTATGATGCTTTTCTTACATTTACCCAGATCCGGACTCTCTATTGACTGGTTAACTCCTTCCTGCAGGGTAGAAAGCCGAGTCTTGTAGACAAGACAGTAGGAATTTAAAAGTCAGACTGACTTGAGTTCCAGCCCTGAGGCTGTGGGAGTTTGGGGAAGTGACTTAGAGTCTCTGGATCTCAGGTTCCTTTCCTGTAATTTGGGATACTATTAATATCTACCTGACAGAGTTATGTTGGGCTACAATGTCTAGACCAGCACTGTCCAGAAGAATTTTCTGTAATGATGGAAATGCTCTGTATTCACACTGTCCGGTACAGTGACCACCAGACTAATGCAAAATGTGGCTAATGTGACAGTGGAAGAGATTTTTAATTTTATTTAATTTTAATTAACTTAATTGTAATATGGCCAATGGCTATATTAATGGACTGTACAAGTCTGGCATATGATAGATGTTCAATAACTATCAGTGTAACTTGGACAATGGCATCAGGGATTTCTATGTTTAAATTACTGGCCAAATTACTTAATTTTTTTTGAAAGAGTCACCCTGAGCTAACATCTATTCCCAATTTTCCTCTCTTTTTTTTTTCCATTCCCCAAAACTCCAGTACGTAATTGTATATTCTGGTTGTAAGTCCTTCTAGTTCATCTATGTGAGCTGTCACCACAGCATGGCTACTGACATGACAGATGAGTGCTGTGGTTCCACACTCGGGAACCAAAACTGGGCCACCAAAGTAGAGTGTGCCAAACTTTGACCACTAGGCCAGCAGGCCTGGCTCTTACTGAATTTTTCTAAGCCTCAGTTTCCTCATCTGTAATACAGGGCTACTAACACCTACCTCATAGGTTTGTTCCGAGGATTAAATGAGAAATTGCATATTAAGGGTTTAATGCAGTGCCTGGCTCAGAGAAGTTCTTGGAGCTGTAGCTACTTTCCCAGAAATGACTGTTTCCTCTTTAGAGTAGGGTTGCACTTCCCCAGAGAATGCTCTTCAACATGGTGGGCAATCCAGCTCACTTTCTGCAGTGGAACAGAAGCCCTGCACACCTGAGAGGGCTCTTTGCGTGTGAAATCAAATACCATGGATTCAGAGTAACAGATGGAAAGGGCTCCCAACTTCATGGAGTTGTGTTCAACCGTTTGACCTCAGGGAGCTACTTTGGAAAGACTTTCGGGGGGAATTAACCTGATAACGTAATTCTGGTTGGATGCAGACCCTATAGCTCAAAGCAAACAGGGAGGTCTTTGGTGGCAGGCCAACTCCCCGCCCCCTCCCTCTGGGATTCTGACAGAAGCTTATGCACAAGGAGAAACAAAGTAGGAATTAATTTATTAAGAATTAGGTAATTATTAAATACCCAAGAAGTTCTGGCAAAGTCGCCTGGGCAGATGTGGCTTGGGCAGGAAGGAAATAGGGTTTCTTACCATGGCCCTCAATCTGATCTGGGACCCTCACCCTCAGGTGTGCCTGGGGAAAGGGGAGCAGTCAATAGACCCCAAGCCCACTCTCCTCTCATGGAGACTGGGGGGGTCACAGGTGGGAGAACAATGGGAAGTGACCCCGCCAACCTTCCCCTGAGAAGGAGAGGGAACATGGGCAGAGGTTCTGCCCTCCTTTCAGCCAAAGCAGAAACCTGGGGAGAGGGGAAGTGGGGGAGGGTCTCCCTACTTCAGTTCAGTTGTGCATTAACCGTTTGCAGCTCAACATTCAGCATTCATTCATTCAATAAACATTTACAGAGGGCCTACTGTGTGTAAGATACAAGACCATGCCATGAAAGAGAGTCCTTGTCCTTGTAAGATTTCCTATTTAGAGAGGCAGGCAGACAAAGTTACAGTGGTGTTTGTGAAGCCCTCTCTGAACAAGGATCAGGGAGGAGACTCTGAGGGTTGGAGGTGGGCGAGCTCTCCCAACCCAAATACTGGGGCATCAGGGAAGGGAAGCTGTAGGAGGCATTGAGCAGTTGAGTAAGGGTTGCCTAGAAGCTCTTTAGGGAGAGCACAGGAGAAGGAACAACAATGCAAGTGTGCAGAGGTGAAATAGAGCAAGGCATAGTCCAGGAGACTAAAGTGGCACAGCAAAGATGAGTTAGATAGATGACAGATGGATAGGTAGAAATGATGCAGGGTCCGTGAGCCGAGGAGTCAAAAGAAAGATTTCTCTGACTCTCAAGGTCTGGCAGTAGTGCTCTTTTATTCAGAGAATAGTGTGGAATAGCATGGGCACAGGACCCATGGGTAGTCAGAGCTGCTGCTGCTGGCATGGGGACAGGACCCATGGGCAGTCAAAGCTGCTGCGTGGGGACAGGACCCACGGGCAGGAGGAGCTGCTGCAAACATGGGTTGAGAGTAGGGCTAAATTTAAGGCATAGGTATATGAATTATCTCTTTACAAGACAAAGGAAAGAATATGTAAAAAGAGTTGTTAAAATGGTATCAGTGCCCGTACGGTCTGGTTATTGGGTGGTCCTATAACTTTTAGATAAGAATCAAACCAGATTAAGTAAATGGCAGAAGCCACCACCTTAAATATTATCTTCAACTAAAGACAAAGGAGGATGTTGGGTGGGGGGTGGGGGGGGTCAGTTATGTGAGGTTACCAGACAGTAAACAACTTAAGTCCTTGCTGTCCCCATTAAGAGTTTCTGGAGATAAGGTCATCCCCCTTCCTCCTGGTGCAGAGAGGGAGACACTCCCACAGATGGAGACTTCCTTCACAGATGCCAATGTCTCTCATCAAAGGGCAAGCAAATTCCACTCCTCAGAGCCTCCTTCTTGTCTGCAGTTTTTAAGAGTAACCAGCCTAAAATAACCCTCATCAGAAAGACAGATAGATGAGAGAGAGAGAGATTGTGAGTGTGGGCGAGGGAGGGCATTCCCCCCGAGGGAGATCAGGAGCAGTGGCCAGTGTGAAGGGAGGACAGGTCTAGGAAGTGTCCCCTCCAGCCTTCCCCTGGGCGAACACTTTGCCCTCCCTGTCAGCAGGAGAAAAGCACAGGGTGACGGGGGAGTAGAGAGTCTCACTAATATAGTACCCAAGTATGTTAGCTATTTATGATCTCACACCCCCCCCATTCACTCATTAATTCAACATTTATCGAGTGCCTACTGTATGCAACGTCTATGTTCCGCTGTCAAGTGTGGATTTTATCCTGCAGGCCACAGGAAACCCCCGATGGTGTTAGATGCAGCAGCTTTGCTTTTCAGAAAAAGTCTTCTGTACAAAAGGAGAGACGCAGAGAAGGAGCAGGTGTCACAAGCTCCCTCCCGCCAAGTGAGCCTAGGCCTGTGGAGGGCAGAGACAGTGGAGGAGAGAAGGCAGGGATCCAGGGCCCCCAGGGAAGGAGGTTTCCACACAGCAGTTATTTCCAGATACCTGAAGCTCACGGCTTTTAGGGTCAGTATTTTATCATGACCATTTTGCAAAGAAAGGCTGGTCACACCTGGGTGCTCGGTCCTGTGGCTCATTAAACAGATGACACTCAACAGAATGTACTTACTCCTTACTGTCCCAGCATCACAGCTCTGAGGTGGGGTCACCAAGGGGTGATGAGAAGCTTGTGCCTGCAGACAAGGCACCAGGCTCTTAGGATTCTTGGGTCTGGTTTCGTCATTCCCCTGTCTCCCCTCTTGCTTTCAGTTTGTAGGAACCAAAGGGAAGAAGTAAGAAGTCCGTCCATCTGTCTGTGTCCCCGTCCCCCGTCCCATGTCCCGTCCCCCATCTGTTCCCCCCACCCCCCTCCCCATCCCCCCCACCCCCCCACCCCCATCTACAGCGACCCAGGTTCCTATCCTGGAAGCAATTAAGTTATCAGTTCCCTAACCTCAGGAGACATGTCCTGCATATATAAGCAAATTCACATCCATTATTCTTGTCCCCTATTTTTACACAAATGCTAGTACCATATACTACACCTTGGGTTTTTTCACTTTATGATCTTAGGCAATTTGCTTAAGCTGTCTGTGCCTCGCTTTATCTGTTCCAAGGAGTAAATGAATTAATATATTGACTGGTGTATGGCAATATGTGACATGTATTAACTGGCACATGACAAACACTCAGTGAATTTTTTTTTTTAGGAAGATTAACCCTGAGCTAACATCTACCACCAATCCTCTTCTTTTTGCTGAGGAAGACTGGCCCTGAGCTAACATCCATGCCCATCTTCCTCTGTTTTATATGTGGGACATCTGCCACAGCATGGCTTGACAAGCAGTGTGTAGGTCTGCACCTCGGATCTGAAGTGGTAAACCCCAGGCTGCTGAAATCTCCCATTTTTTCTTCTAAAGCTTTTATGGGTTTCATCTTTTATAATTTGTACCGCTCTCTGGAATTCATCTGGGAGTACAGAGGAAGTGAGACTCCAATGTTTTTTTCCCCAGATGGCACACAATCACCCCAAGGCCATTTACTGAATCATTTCCTATTAACTTAAAATACCGTCTTTATAGCATTTTAAATCACCCTACAATGTCTGGCTCTATTTCTACACTTACCTGTGTAGAAGTGACGGCATCCCAGGTGCCATCTAACACGTGGTATTTATGTCCTGTATTTTCTCTGAACTGGCGGGTAGTGTCTGGAGGTTGGTCAGCCACAGGTGTGATTCCTGGGGAGACCCCTCGCGGGTGGGGGAGTCCTTCCACACAGGGGGCACTGCCGCTGTTCCTGTGGTGTGAACGTTGATCAGCGGGTTCAGGGCCAGTCAGTCATATCAGCTAGCGAGTGCCCTGTCAGCCTTTGATGACCATTCGAGGCCTTTGCAGTGGACACAAATTGGAGAGGCCACCTGCCCACCACCAAGTCTACGTGTGTGCTACCCAAGGTGAGCCAGTCAGATTCCTGCTCCCAGAAATGATGACCAGGATGGGGCCCCACTGTGGCCGGTGGTGCCCTGAAGAGAGGGCCCAAGACTGCCTGGGGGTGATGTCCCAACACAGAACTGCCCTGGGTCACGTCTTTCCCAAGGGCGGGTGCTCCATGATTCTTTCTCTTCTGTGATCAAGCCCAAGAATCTTGCAGCACTTTCCTTCACTGCTAGGCAAGCCTGAGTCCATCTCTGCCGCTTGCACTGAGAGCATCTTTACTAATGCAGATGTTAAGTCTGCACATCTCCCACCCACTCAGCAAGAAGCATTTCTCCACTCACACTTTTTAGCTGCCCTTTCTTTTTCCCAATGAGTGGACAGATTTTCACACACAGATGTGCAGCTGTTTACCAGCTGTTGTGGACTGAATGTTTGTGACTTCCCCCGACCCCAAATTCATATGTTGAAATTCTAACCCCCAGTGTGATGGTACTAGGAGGTGGGGCCTTTGGGAGGTGATCAGGTTGTGAAGGTGGAGCCCTCATGAATGGGATTAGTGCCCTTATAAAAGAGATGCGAGGGTGTGCTCTGTTTTTCTGCCCTTCTCATGTGAGGAGATGTGAGAAGATGGCCATCTGCATACCAGGAAGAGAGCTGTCGCCAGACTCCAGACATGCTGGCACCTTGATCTTGGACTTCCCAGCCCCCAGCAGTGTGAGAAATCAGTGTCTGCCGTTTAAGCCTCCACTCTATGCTAATTTGTTATAACAGCCTGAGCTGACCAAGACACCGGGCATCTCTAACACAGGGTGTTTGTCTGTCCTTTTGGAAGTTGCCTTCCTAAGGGACCTTATATTAATTACAAAGAGTATTGCTTTTGGAAGGTGAACCTTTTTGCCCCTCTCAAAGTGCTGCCCCGTCCCCGCCATGGTATTCCCCCTCTACCAAAACTTCCTGTCCTGTCATTCACCCACACAGAGTAAATAACGGATTACAGTGGAAAGTGTCACTAATTCAGAGGATTTGTGTTTTAAATTAATAACTTATTTATCCAATACTTATTGAGAAGCTAGTATGCTGGTGGTTGGGTTACAATAGGGTAGAGTTCCTCTTTTCAAGGAATGATCTAAGAGTCTAGAGACAGGAGCCAGAGAGATAAACAGACAGTCTCAACATGGAGTGAGGCACGTAGCCAGCAAGGAGGAGAGCTTCCTAGCCCAGCGCTGGGCTGTCAGACTGGCTTCCCGGCAGTGTTAGCGGCTCAGCTAAAACCTGGGCACCAAGCAGGGGCCTGCTGATGTCTCATGGGTCTCTCAGGCCCCTTGCTCAGAAGCACAAATGAAACTATTTTATAACCACGTACTTTTCCTCATTCCAAGCTACATTTGTTTTAGAACCCAAAGTTCCGTTTCATCCTTCCTAGCATGTTCAATCCAACTCTGTGATTTTTCAGTCAAATTCAAGATGCGTAGGATTCATTTTCCGTTCTGTGCTCCTTTGCCAAAATTGTTTCCCTTCCCCCCACTCCCATGGTTGGTTCTTCGAGGATAGTGGATCTCAACCAGAGGATGATTTTCCTCCAAGAGCCACCCAACCAAATCCCCGGAGACATTTTGGTGTCACAACTTGGGAAGAAGCCAGGGATGCTGCTCAGCATCCTACGATGCACAGGACAATCCCCCACAACAAAAACTTATCCAGTCCAAATGTCAACAGTGTCATGGTTGGGAAACCCTGCTCCAGCCTCATCAAGGAGGACTCTGAGACCTGTGGTGGGCTGGATCAGGCCCCTCACAGATTGCTGCAGCTTACTCCAGACCCATGGAACATTCTGGATTCTTTGCATGGCCACAGGAGACTCAGACTGTCCACAGGCACACATTCATCCACCTATTCATGTCACTCCACCACTTCCGCGGCCTTCCCACCCTGTTGATGCAGGACACACCCTTGTGAGTCCCATCAGGGACGAGAATGCTCTCAGACTTCCCCCCACGGAATGAGTTGACCTGGTGAATGTGTCTCCTGTCCCCCAACTGGCAAGGTGTCCTTAGAACATAGCAGTTTTAGGTATCTTTCTCAGTGATCCAATTTGTGTGTATATGGAGGGGTCGGGGGAGGGCGTCCTCTTATACAAGGAGAAATCACAAGGAAAAGTGTATGTTTGTGGGATGCGTGGAGGAATTTCAGTGGAAACAGTGTATGAGAAAACATGGAGGCATGGGGAGGGAGCAACTGCAGGGTACAGTGAGTGGTTTCACGAGAATAGGAAGTGAGAAGGGAGTAGAAAGAAAGGGGACTAGAAGCTGGTGAGTATACAAATAATGGCAGGCCTTGCACGCTGTGCTAAGGAGTGTGGGACCATGGGGAGGAGAGGGGTTTGAAGCCAGGGAGCTAATGCATGCTTTGAACATCTGATTGGCCCTGGCGTGGGGAGAATATGTTGGAGGAAGGCAACAACGGAGCAGACACCCGAGGTGGAGGTTTTGGCAGTGCTCCTTCTGGGACACAACGGAGGCCTCTGCCAAGGTAAAGAGCTCTGAGAGGAGACAAGTTAATGGATTTGAAAGCTATGAGAGAGAAAGACTCATCAGGACTTGGCTTTCGGGAGGTCAAGGCTTGGACCCCAGCACAGGGGATGGGAAACACTGGCTTCAGGATGTGGGATGATGGGTTTAGTTTTCAGGGCAGGTTGAGTTAGAAATCAAGGGGGACATCCAGGTGACAGGGTCAGGAGAAGCCGGATGTGCTGGCCTCAAACCCAGCAGAGCAAATGTGTGGAGATCCACATCTGGGGTCACAGGCAGTAGACACCGTGAGGGTGGACAAATGGCTCAAGACACAACCCGGAGGAACACAGGCAGCAAAGGATCCCCAAAGGAGTAGGAGGAAGTCTGCAAGGAAAGGCAGAGCCAAGTGCAGAGAAGAGAGTTCTGGGAGGAAGAGGAAATGTCAGCGACGTCAAATGCTGCAGAGACGCCAAGCAAGATAAGAGCGGAAAAAACATCCACTGACTCTGTGATGCAATCAGAAAAGCAAGATAACTTAATAGCTCCTGCCTTGTCTCTTCCCGGACCAACACATGGGAAAGGAGCACAGAATCATCTTTCCTTCTTCCTTCTAGAAAAGCATGACTTTTGTCCCCAAGTTCTGGGCTCTCCACGGGGGACAGGACCAGCCTTTGGGGTTCAAAGGTCCTGGTTTGCTGGGAGAGGGAGGATCCCTTTCTAAGAGCCCTTTCCAGAGGATGTGGCCAAATCCTTAGGGACAGGAAGAGGGTGGGAACCAGGGATTCTGGTGCAGAGACACTCAGTCCTGGAAGAGGATGATTGCGTAGCCTCTAAGCAGCCTCAGGGACTGTGCTCCTGGGGGAGCACTGGGCAGGGAGGGAGCAGAGGCTTCAGTCTCCAACACAAAGGGCTGATACCAGCCTAGGTCCTAGAAGGGGCCCAGAGCAACCACCCAGGCTGAGGACAGGGAAAGCCCCGTCCTGCCCAGTTAAAACCTGTCATAATTTAATTTTGTTAAAGGGAGTATTTTTAAAGTGGAGATGCTACTTAGTTTATTAGTTTTTGCCTCTGTTCATAAGAACAGATTCCTTCTCCATTTAAGATATGGTTAATATCAGACCAGTGACTGTCCAACCTTGTCCAACCCACCAAAACGGGCGTGTGGCCAATTAGGTGGGGAAGGAGAGAGAGGAAAAGGGAAAGCTGAAGGATGGGCCTGGGAGGGATGCTCCAGTTCCTCTCTGACTCCTTTCTTCACAACGGGTGAGTATGCCGCAGAACAGTCCAGGCGAGTGAGTGGGCAGTGTGGCCTCGCTGCGCATGTGACCCGTCCTTCCGTGTGCATGAGCTCACATGGGTTTCACAGTCTTCTGAAATGGTGGTTTCGAAATTTTTAGTTTCTGTTTCCTGCTCTTCACGGTAAATGAAGTTTTCAGGAAACCAGAACCCTTAGCCTATACAGTGGATGCTGTGGGGCTCTGCCCAGACACCCTCTTCAGGGTCCATGCACCCACCCTCCCAGCTGCTGGGGATGAGGCTGCTGGGCCCCTCGCTGGGAACCACCTTCCCCCATGGGACATTCCTGCCCAGGCTATGACCCTCCCTGGGGCCAACGACTGGCTGATGTGGGATTGCAGAAGCCTGGCCCCCTTCCCTCAGTGTGAGACTGCGCCAAAGGACCATCCCAGCTAAGCTCCTCATAGGATCAGCCGAGGCCTCATTTGTAATCACATTGCCATCAGCTTCTCCCTCTGGTCCTCTCACTCCCTCCCTTACAGGGGTGTCTCCTGGAAGCCCTCCCCAACCGGACCTCTGCATGCAACTCTGCCACCGAGAGTTCTGGATTCCCAGAAATTCAATCTAAAATACTCTTGTTCTTGGTTTCAACTTTCTATTCCAGAGAAACTCAGTTACAGATGCCAATAAGTAGTAAAATGTTCTCCACCTTAAGTTCTGTTACTTTCCCTTCCCTCGTCCCATCTCTGAGATACAAGTAGAAGGTCCCTCAAGGACCTGAAGAAGATGACATCAGGAGGAAAAGGGAGGAGCGGAGGAGAGACCTAGGCACTCCTCCGCAGGCTAACTCCCCCATTCCGGCTTTCAGCTTAGATGGCACCTGCCCCGGGAAACCTCTTCCTTCTGGGCTGGGCCAGGCACCTCTGACTGTCCCTATGGCTCCAGCGTGCTTCCTCCCACTCCCAGCATAACATGTGACTCCCTGAATTGTGATCAGTTATGTCTCTGTCCATCTCCACCTAGAATGTCAATGCCATGAGGGCAGAGAACAGGTCTGCTTTGCTCACCATTTTCTTCAGGGGCCTGGCAAAGTTCCTGGCACTTGGGAGCTGTGTCCTTCAGGGTCTTGGCAGAAAACAAATGGCACACTCAAGTAGGGCAACTGAGGAAAGTTTGGTAAGAGGATTCTTCACAAAGATTTAGACAGGGCATCAGGAAAGCACAATACACAGGGCGGTACCTGGTGTTAGAGAGCAGGCCGCCATGCCCCTGCCAGGAACAAGGGCAAAGGGCAAGGGGGTGCTGTCTGACAGGAGCTGCCTGGAGGTCAAGGGACACATCAGCCCCACCAGGAAGGAGGCCCCTGAGACCCCACCAGGAAGGAGCCAGGGGGCTCAATCTTTTGACCTCACTCTCCAGTCTCCTGCCTAAAACTCCGCATTGGCCAAACCCAACCGAAACTCAGAGGACGGAGGAGTCTGCTAGTAACAAGATAAGCCTCCCTGGACACACAGCAGGCTGCAGGGGAGTGGAGAGTGGACACAGGGGACAAAAGGAAGGTTTACAAGACAGTAGACACTAAATACTGTGGAATGAACAAATGAGCAACATTTTTCAACAAGCATTCACTGAAACACTACTCAATGGACATTTATCATTTCGATCACTGAAAAATCAAAGGTCACACTCATAAAAAGGCTACTAAGTGTATCTCCAACGTCAGGGCAGATAGCAAGGCCTTAGGCTATGAGAGACGGGGAGCTGGAGCTGAGGGTCCTGATGGAAAGCTAGCACCTGGGAAAAGGTAGACCAGAAGAAATTCACCCACAGGCAAAGGACAGTGAGGAAACGTATCTGTTTCTGTCTGGGCTCTAAGTGGTAGGGAAGGGAATCTCCTTTGAGAATCTAACATCTATGCCTCCTGCAATTACGAGGTTCAATTTTATAACACCCTCAAAATGGGAGTCCCCGAAAGCAGGCCAGGAAAATTTATCTCAGGCTGCTGATGCCCCTCATGCTCCTGACTGAAAAAACACAAAACTCCTCCAGAAAGGAGCGCTCCCACTTCAAGCCACAAAAAGCTGCTGCAGAGAAAATGATTTCCAATAAATATGAACTCACATCAAGACTACAGAACACACATGGAAATGGGTCACCATGAGTGACAGTTGGCAGGCCTAACAAACCATAGGATTAGAGCACTTTATTTCATTAAATCATGATTTGATTTAAAGTATTTCTCTAAGGAATCAAAATCCTAAAAAGAAACAAAATTTTATTACCAGAAGCCACTCAGTGTATACAAGGGCGTATTCTACTTTTCTGGAATTTGTCTTATTGCCCTAACTCAGCACATTGTCTTAGAATATAGAAAGTTCTAGAAACCCTTCTGGAATATGAGGGCTTTTATTCAGTAGGTGCGGTTCCTTTCTTTTCCTAGGGATCGATACTCACCTTCTGAATCCCCTTGTCTCCTCATTAGAGAGTATTAAGATAATTCTCAGGATTTACTGATTTTCCTTCTTTCTTCAGTACTGTATCTGCAGTGGGATTAGGTTGAGGCACAGTTCTAATGCCCCACGTTTCAAAGTTCTTGTATAAGATTGTGCCCTATTTCTTATTCAGTTGCTACTGGCAAACTTTTAGAATTTTCATTGAAATTATTTTGGGGTCATTTTATGAAGGTGCTAGAGGAGGGAGTCTGTGATCCTGCTTCACTCCGCCATCTTTACTTGAAAGTTCCACACTAATGTTTTATAGATTCTATAAGGGCTTCAAAAACATGAAGCACTGCTTCGGCTTTGGGCAGCTCTAGATGTCGTGGTACTCGTGCGTTGCTGACTTTAGGGTTTTGCTGTTTCTAGTATTGAGGAGTAGGGAGACACTGGACACTTCCTGTTTATGGGTGCATGAGGCACTGGCTGCCCCAACTCAACAGAGCAATCGATTACACTTCACTACAGGACGCTATTGGTGACCTGGGGAGAGCAATCTTAGTGGAATGGAGGAAGCAGAAGCCAGGCTGGAGTAAGGAAGGAACGAGGATGAAGTAGGAACAGTGAGTTTGGACAACTAACAAAGGCTGCCTGAGCAGAGGTAGAGTAAGTAGTTAAGCAATGTGTGGGGTTAAGGGTAGGTTTATAGCCTTTATATAGGGAGAGACCTCAGCATTTTAAAATTCTGAAGAATCCGATACAGAAAGAGAGGTTAGAGCTAAAACAAAATGCGGAAAAAAACAGTGGAGGTTAAACAGAATGAGATCCAGAGTGCAGGAGGAGAAAATAGCCTTCGAAATAAGAGTAGTAACTCTGTTCACAGAAAGAGGAAGAATGGAGATGACCACGATTACATTTGAACCTGAGGGCCAGGAAGTTGAGAAAGTCCCAAGAAAAGTAGATGAAATCACGTCCTGGGTATAGTGTAGGTGGTGGGAGTGGGAGTTTGAAGAGACTAGAAGTGTTTTCAATTGCTGGAAATAGCCAATGCAACATAGGAGAAAGCGACAATTTAGGACACTGAGGAGAGTTACCAGGGAAACTAGAAAAATCTCTGGAAACTAGTTGAGGTTGGAGACTGTACATTAGTGATGGATCTTGTCTTCATGACGAAGTAGTTTCAACCAACTATTCTCAGGCACACAAACTCAAAGAAAGAAAGGAGGGGGGCCAACCCCGTGGTGCAGTGGTTAAGTTTGCACGTTCTCCTTTGGCAGCCAGGGTTCGCCAGTTTGGATCATGGGTGCGGACATACACACCACTTGTCAGGCCATGCTGTGGCAGGCGTCCCACACATAAAATAGAGGAATATGGGCACAGATGTTAGCTCAGGGCCGGTCTTCCTCAGCAAAAGTAGGAGGATTGGCAGCAGAGGTTAGCTCAGGGCTAATCTTCCTCAAAAAAAAAAAAAAAAAAAAAGAATGGAAGGGAGAAGTGGATTGATGGATTGGTCTAAGGCTAGGGCTTCAAGGGAGGTCAGAGTATTGACCAGAGAATGACTAAGTGATAGACAATTGGATCTCAGTTAGACAAGGAGGGATGTGACCATGCAAGGGACTGATAGTTGGAGGCTGTGGGGCTTGGTGAAGGAGAACCATGGTTACAGAGAGAGTATATGGAGTGAGAGAGAGCCACGGAATTGCAGCTGTAATCAGAAAAGTGAGCAATTTTATTGTAAGAGTTCAGTAGTGGACCAATGTTAACAAACCTGAAGTCTGACCATGAGTGTGGACATTAGTAGAGTGAAGCTGAAGGCCAGTGAAGTTGACTTAATGAACTGAAAGACCTGGGCACTGGATGGGGGTCAATATGGGCAGTTAAGTCACCAAGATGATGGAGGAAACTAGGGGAAATAGAAGCCCCTTTCCCATGTACACAAGTCTTAAATGAAAGAAGGGGACAATCAGGCAGACAGTGGCAGCAACAAGGTGAGATAGTGGGTACAGTCAAAGGGTTGGATACCAAAGTAGTCTCTCATATACCAGGTACAGGTATATGCTGACGCAAGTGGCACTGGGGCCAGGGATGTCATCTCCTGACCCCCACGTTTGAGGTAGGTGTGAGAGGAAAGGAGTACCCTCAAGGGACAAGAGATGGTAGGAGTGTTCTGGGAATTAGTTAAGAATGTCAGGAGGATTGTCTATCGTGGAATTCAGATTCCAGAGGGCACAGAGGAAAAGCGTGGGAGGAAAAGGAATGAATGTTGGGAAGTGAGGCGAGGGCCGAGGAAGCACAAAGGAGAAAGGCAACGAGAAATAGGAGAAGGTGCGTGACCTGAAGAGTTGAATAAAGATGACCAGAACGGGGGCACGATGGCGTTAAGCGGTCTTACGTGTTCCAAGAAGATGGATCCCGGAAGACCACAAGTGGATAGTGGGTAAGAACATAAAAGAGGGATTAAGATGCTACAAAACATTAGTCTCCAGTAAGCAAAGGACTCAAGACTCTAGAGACTGACGCTTCCCTTCCAAGGCTGTGTTAGCCCAAGTCCTTCAAGATACAGATGCCAAGATGGGATGTGGCATAAAAGAAATGTATGAGAGGAAACATCTCTGAGAGAGACTGCACAGGGAGGCAGGAGAAGCTGGGAAAGCTCCCAGAACACAGCGCAGGTCTGACCCCAAGTGAGAGAGAGAAGGAGGAAGGAAGCAAGGTTGGGTGGAAGCATCAGCCAAAGTCACCCACCAGAGTCCATCTCCCAGGAATGGGCCTGTCACAGTGACCCTAGGAGGGTCATTGACTGGGAGTAGCCCATGTGGACACGGCCTCGGCGTGAATGCAAGGATGGATTTCAAAGCACAGCAGCTGGGACATGGAGGCCCATTCCCATGGCTGCCACATAACACGGTGATACTTGTATGTCTAAGGCGACGTTTCTCAAGATATGTTCTGCAGAGCCTTTGGCCCATAAGTATCTGTATGAGAATTAAAAAAGGGGTTTCATGATCAAATAATTTTGAGAAACACTGCATACTGTCCCCCTCATGGAGGATCATAATGCTTCTTAGCATAGTAAGAGTTCTGAGAAGTCCCGTAGTACAGAAACGTGCTTTATTTTTTCAATCCACCTATTTTCCAAACTTACTTGAGCCAAGTCCCCCCCTCCTTTTTCTTCCTTACACTTTTAGCACGCTGCAGAATAAACGGAACAAGCATTGAGAAAGGCTTTTTTAGGATATAGTTAACAATTTTTCTTCCTGTGAGTACACATAAAAATCTATATTTCAGGGTTGATTATCAGTATGATGGTAGTTTGGAAGGATGCTCTCCCCTTGCTGTCCTCCCGTCTCCCGAGAGGACCAAGCACTCTGGTGGAGTTTTAGGCATGGCTAGCATGTGGGAGAAAATGTGAGGAGCAGGATGGGGCATTCTCAGAATCTTTAAAATTACAGCCTATGGGGATTTACCCCTTCAATCTACTACTCAATGCCAAACAGCTAATCCAGCAGAACATTGATTGTTCTCTAAACGTAGTTTTGCACATTTTCCATTAAGAAGCGGTGCTATTTAAAAGTTATAACAGCTATTATTTGGGAACATCACTATCATAGATTATTTTTTCTACGCTTTCCAAATTTTCTGTAATAGAGTATTTACTAATAAAAATTAGAAGAGAGATAATGATAGACAGATAAGTGGATAGATAGTTGACAGATAATCTGAGAGCACTGATACTTGAAGAAGCCATTTTAAGGGATAGATTGAATTATTATAATTCTAAAATTTTGAACATCCATTTCTCAATATCAAGTTAGATCTCTGAAAAACGTTGTCGTGCTAACATTCATCATCCTACCAGTCTCCCATCCCCTCATTGAACGAATTTAATGTTGTATCTGTCAATCAGCATCCAGTCAAGAGAAAGAAATCCCACCAGTAATCTGAACAAAGAGCATTTACGATGAAGCATTATTACCTAGTTAAAGGGGGTTAACTTCCCAAGGGATTAAGGAGTCGGGATAGCGGATGTGGGGAGCAGTCTCTGGGCTGAGGCAGACCCCTCGAGAAGGAGCACACTCGGCAGATGTCTTCCCTCCTAAAGCTGAGATTCAGGCTTTGGTGAAGAGGGTGTGACTGCAGCCCATCGGCTTGTCAGGAAGTTTGCCAGGGGGCTGCTGTTGGGCTGGTGAGCAGGAAGCTGCCTGGCAGCGTTCCCCATGAGACTCACGGGAGGGTGGGCACCACTGGGTCTCCACAAAGCGCTGGCAGGCGCCCCAAGGAGCAAAAACAAACAGCAAAATCCCGGAACCAGCATGAGAAGCCCCTGCCTCTTCCTGTGACTCTACGTCAACTGGCAAAGAAGAAATGTTTACGGGTTTCAGCTCTAAGATCACAGAGCAAGGCAAAAGCAGAATGCGTTAGGAGCTGAAAGGAAGTGAATTAATAACAGGGGCATTGTATTTTTTGCTTTTTTATTGAGGGCCGATGTCACATGAAGAATATTTCTGCATCTTCTGTGAAATTGTTGCTAAAGTCATAACTAGGTGTGTTTTCCAACCTCCCTGATATAAGAACTGAGTATCAAGAAAGGATGAGATAATTAGCATCAGTTATTGGACCTAATCACTTGCTGCTTCCATGCTCATCTGTGAGCAGGGCTTTCTCTGACCATCCTGTGTAAAATGTGAACCTGAACCGCCCTGGCCCTGCCTAGTCTCCGTCCCTGCTCTGCTTTTCTCCACGGAACTTGTCTCCTTCTACCCTGCCATTTTCTTGCTTATTTTGTCCTTGTCTGTAGCATGTAAGTGCCATGAAGGTCAGGATGGTTGCCTATTTCGTTCATCGATGTATCCCCAGCACCTAGAACAGGGCTGTGCACATGCCAGGCACTCTGTAAAATTTGTTGAATAAATGAGAGATCTACGTGTATGGAAGAATGAGCGTATAACGTGATAGTTTCCTAGACTGAAATTGGAGTTGAATTCTAGCGATAAAGAGGAACTCAGACCCTCAGACGTAACGTTTATGAGTCACATGCCAAAGCCACAGATGGTGACATTTCACAAATAACGATGACTCTATTATAGTTCCAGATGTCAGAATGGTAAGTAACTTTCCTCTTTCCTCAACATCAGAACTCTAAACCATTCCTTCCTACCAATTTAGAAGTTTCAAGCATCCCATGGCCTTGGAGATCTAATACACAGTACAGTGATTATAGACGACAAAACTGGACCGTATACATTAAACTTGCTAAGAGAATAGATTTTAATTGTTTCCACCACTAGAAGAAATGATTATTAGGTGACGAACGGAGGTGTTAGCTAATGCTACAAAGACAATCATATTGCAATATACATGTATCAAATCAATATGTTGTACATCTTAAGTTTACACAATGTTATATGTCAAATTATATCTCAGTTAAAAAAGGGAAGACCCCAGTGGTCTGAGTGTGGATAAACAGAATGCTGGGAATGAAGCCAAAATAAAATAATACTGAAAGTGAAGGCTATATGAATATTGGGAAGTTCGGGTGATTCTGAATTTACAAAACTGTTTTTCTTTGGAAACTTCAAATTTCACATGATTTTCTGTCACATATGTGAGGTACCTGCCTGCTGCTGTTTTCCTCCACTTAATACATCATGTGCAGTATGTATATTCATGGGGTTTCCCCAGCTTCAAAGTTTGACTTGACTCTCATCCCCTTGCCTGGAACTGACCAGTGAGCATCAGGCAGTAAAGCAGCATGAGCCACCATCACCTCCTCTCTCGAGGTTCTGTGGTGTCCTCATGTGGCTCCAAATAGCCTCACACGGGATGTGGAGCCCCAGGAGGAGGGACCACTGCTGATCCTAGGGCTGTGGCTGCCACCAGTAGGCAGAGCTTCCCAGGCACAATGACCCTCACTCACTCAGAGAAGCCCAGGCTGGGAAGAAGGGCTGGGAGAGAACTTGCTGGGAAGCAGTCACAGCCCAGGATCCCACCAACACCAACCCCGCCACACGGAGGAACATCACTGCATTTCTCTTTGAATTAAACTTACTGCTAAACACATACTCATCCGAGCTCTTTTTGTTTATTTTTATTTTTCCTTTCTCTTGATAGTTTCCTCATTTCTATTTCTGTTCTAGTAGATCCACATTCTGTCTTGAATTCTATCTCAAACACATCTTTGGCATTAACAGGATGTTATTTAACCAGCGATATGAATGCTAACCGATATGTAAGACTGGTCCCCAAATTACGTCCATCACAGGTACAAAGAGTTGATTCGGGAGAAGTTTGTACAGGTTTTTCAGTTATTGCAAGTTCCTCTTCTCAGTTCGTCCTTCTTCCAAACCGCCCCAGTCCCTTTCCCGCCTCCACGCTGCCTCCTCCCACAACTCCAAATCTGGGCTCTTCCCTCAATTTCCTTTCTCCCTGGCCTCAATCCTCACCCCAACTTCAGCCTCAGTCTGAACTTGTTCCCCTCACATTCTCTGCAGCCCTGACTTGATGACGCCTCCGTGTCCTCACCATGGAATTTTCTGGTACTGGGTTCTCCTTTTTGGAGCAGGGTTAGCTCCTGAGAGCTTGCCTAACTCCTTGCTCTCCTCAGTATCAATGCCCACAGCCACCCCACACTCGCTGGCACTAAGGCCCCTTCCTGCACCCCCCTTGCAACTGACATCACTCTGTGGCTTCTGTTTTCCCTAAATCCTCTCTTGGAACCCCATGCCTCAGCCAAAACGCAGTGTCTCTCAAAAGTGACAACAAAATTCCAAGCACACGCGGCTCACTGTGGTTCTCATTGCGCATTCTCGATGCCCATGTCCACTCAGGGAGTGGGCTTCTGCTAAGGCTGATGACATGCTGCAATGAGCACCAGGTCCCTCAGGTCTGAGTGCACAGTCACCATGTGACATTTTCCCCTCAGCTGCTAGCTGTTGCCTCCTCAGTGTGCTCAAGGTCAGCAGTGCCTTCCTACACACCCTTAGTATCACTGAGGAGCAGCAGTAACTTAGTTCCCTTATCTAGAGCGGCCAGGAGGAGACTGTCTGAAGTCCACGGGGAAGTCAGAGGCGGGGTACAGGGAAGCGGGAGGAGAAAACAACTTCCTAGTTCCTCCCAGAGGCTTAAGAAACGCTCGGGGGTTTGGGGGAGCTTTCGAGTTGCTTTCTTTCGGGGAGTCCCCGAGAGCCATGACTGGTGGGTAGAGCTCCCAGGGGATCAACGTGAGTTCTCTCGCCCCTAGAGGTCAGGACCGTCTGTTCAGAAGGAAGCCAGTCTTTCAACGGTCCGGGCCATTCCCACAGGGACTCGGATGGTGGCTGGGAGGCCCTTCCCCCCAGGAACTGGGGCAAGCGGTAAGTCCATCTGTGTATTTAACCCGTTAGTCCATATGGAAGCTGAGGATGGTTTCACTTTTGCAAACGTTTGTTTATATCTTTCGAGAGAAGAACTCAGACCTCTCAGCCTGTCACAGGAAGCTGTTTCAGGGGGTGAGCAAACTTTTTAGAAATGTAGAAATTACAACGGACACTAATTTCGTCCAACTAAACCACGGGACTTGGTTCTCTAATTCTGTGTTTTCTTACGTGTCTTCAGGTAAGCAGGTCTTGTTTTTACTGACAGAATTAAGTCCTATGAGAGAACTGAGGTCTGCTAAGAGAATTACGTGTCACGCTTCCTTTATTTCCCTGCGATATTAGCACACAACTGAGCGCCTGCGGGCTTCAGAACTGCACGCGCTCGGGAAGAAGGGAGGTGTTAAAGAAATGTTTATTTTTAAGCTTCTGTGATGTAGACCTACTCTGGCTGAAATTAAGCACCAGAAGAGGAAAGTAGGGCTGCGTGGGCACTGGTCCTGGTGTTGTTTCCTCCAGGACCCTACAGCTGTATGAAAGGGAAATAATCTTTCATTTCTCCACAGGGCAGCCAAAAGATGGCTAATTACACGTCCACACCAGAGGATGAATATGATGTCCTCATAGAGGACGATCTGAATAACAAGATAGAACAATGCGACCAATATGACACCAAGATTCTCTCAGCCAAGCTGGTGCCTGCTCTCTACACAGTGGTGTTCCTGCTCGGTCTTCTGGACAATCTGTTGGTTGTGCTTATCCTGGTAAAACATAAAGGACTAAAACGAGTGGAAAATATCTATTTCCTAAACTTGGCAGTTTCTAATTTGTGTTTCTTGCTTACCCTGCCATTCTGGGCTCACTCTGCCACCCATGGGGGGATTCTCGGCGACCCCAAGTGTCAAATTCTGGTAGCGCTCTCCTCTGTAGGCCTATACAGTGAGGCATTTTTCAATGCCCTTCTGACTGTGCAAAGGTGCCTGGTGTTTTTTGACATGGAGACGCTTTCCTCGGTGCCCTGTGGCATCATCACAAGTGTCCTGGCATGGGGAATAGCTATTCTGGTCTCTTTGCCTGAATTGGTGTTTTACGAACCACAGGTGGAAAGCCAGAAATATAAGTGCTTCTTTGGCAAACCTCATTTCCTGCCGGCTGATGAGACGTTCTGGAAGCATTTTCTGACCTTGAGGACGAACATTTTTGGACTTCTTTTCCCACTGTTTGTTTTTATATTTTGCTATGTGCGAATGAGAAAAACAATAAGATTTGGGAAAAGGAGATATGATCTTTACAAGCTTGTTTTTGCCGTAATGGTTGTTTTTCTTCTGATGTGGGGACCCTACAATGTTGCACTTTGCTTATCCACTTTCAAAGACTACTTCTGCCTGCAAGACTGCAGGCACAGCTACAACCTGGACAAAAGTGTTCACATCATGAAAATCGTCGCCACCACCCACTGCTGTGTCAACCCGCTCCTCTACGTGCTTCTTGACAAGGAATTTAGGAAACACCTCTGCCGCCTTGGCCATCTGGGTAACGCTCCACCGCAACCCACTGAGAGATGCGCACCACGTACACCGGGGGAAGAACACGACCTTTCTGCTGAAATGCAAGCTAGCTTCCGTCAAAGCCAGGATTAAATAAACATTGACTTTTGCCTCGTTGCATTGTTTTGTGTAATTTTTTTAATATATATTTGTATACGAAATAGGATACAGGAAGAAAAGGAGGTGAGCAGACATTTACCAAGCGTTGAATTTGTCCCCGGTGCCATGCTGGGCTCTTTACAAACAGGAGGCCCTTCGCTCTTCTCTGCTCATCCATGCTGTGGGTGGGATTAGTCTCATTTCTCTGAGGAGGAAACTGAGGCTCAGAAATTTGTCTGAGATCACACAGCTAGAAAGTGGCAGGGCTGGGACACAAACCTAGGTGCCATTCGCTCCAGAGCATAAGTTTTGCCCAGTGCACCAGACTTCCAAAACTTGGGAAGGAAAACACATAAAATAAATCTGTACTTTTAAAACCAACTGGACCATGTTCCAAATTAGAAGCAACCCATGTATATAGAAGTAAGTTTTCAGGCACATTTTCTTGCAGGTAATTGAAAGAACTGGCTTCCTGGAGACTGTGAATAAAAAGAAGTGAAGTGACTTGCTCTGTGAGGGTCTCCAGGTTTTCTTGGCTACTCACCACACCCCCAGGGCCCCCAGATACCCCACCCTGTGAGCCTCCCACGAGTCCAGTACTTCCTCCTATGATATAACAAGAGTAAATGTAAGATTTCGTTTAGAAACATTTATCACAATGCATGTTGTGTCCTTTTCAGTGTAACACATACTTCAGGCCTCACCAGCCTGTGACTATGGAAAGATGGCCCACCTCTTTTCTATAGCTGAATCATAGAGCACGGGCTCCCACCTGCCACATCAGCAGGAGACCAACTCTCCAGCACGGTTACCTCCCTGCACCCCCAGATCTGTAAGGTGGCTCATGCTTGATCCTAAAACAGCCCTCCCAACACTGTCATTTGGAGCTGGACGCCACACTCAATGATCTCTTGTTAATCTCACCCCTGGTACCCAAGGCCTCAAGGCCACTGCAGCCCTGCTGCCATGGGACCCTGCACTGCTCATGGCTGAGTCCTGTAGACAAGGGGCCTGGGCTGGTTGCCTCCTCCTGCTGGCCCAACAGCTTTTGACCCGAAGAGAACTGGAGGCCTGGCATCGATGCTTGCTGAAGACCTAACCAGGTCACCCACTCCTGCTGCATCCAAGGGCACTAGCCCACACTGCTCCCCTCCCAGCATCAGACACATGTTCACACCACTGAACCTTAGATGGAAGAAGTGGGCCTCTATCCGTCTGTCACAGGACGCTCCTTCCTGCCTATCTAAAATTGATGAGTGCCAATAGATACACAGGGACCTCTAACCCATCGAAAGCCCAGGTTTTGGCAAACCAAAAAGGGTCCTTTCTTTCTTCCTCAGGATCAGTAGATGGCAATTTGCCCTATTTATTTTTCTTTTTTTAATTAAACTTCTTTTGGATAAATTTGACATGTTATATTTTGTGAATTTAAGTTGTACACCATGTTACTTTGATACAGTTATTTATTGTAATATGATTGCAAACGTAGCACTATTTATCACATCACATAATTATGGTACATCCAATATATATACATATACATAATGAATATGTCTACATTCATTATACTGTGCATTAGAGCTCTAAGGTTTATTTATTAGTTATTACAAGTTTGTACCCTTAAGCACTATCAGTCTTATGCCTCCACTCACTGTCCCCTGGTAACCACCACTTTACTCTCTATTTTTCACAGGATTGACTGTTTTAGATTCCACACACAAGTGATATCATATAGGACTTGTCTTTCTCTGTCTGACTTGTCTCACTTAGCACAATGTGTTCAAGGTCCATCCATGTTGTTGCAAATGGCAGGATATCCTTCTTCCTCATGGCTGAATAATATTCTATTCTGTATATGTACCAAGTCTTTTTCATCCATTCATCTGTTGATGGGCATTTGGGTTGTTTCCATATCTTGGCTATTGTGAATAATGCTGTGATAACCATGGGTGTGCATATAGCTTGTTGAAATCCTGTTTTCATTTCCTTTGAGTGTATACCTGGAAGTGGAATTGCTGGATACTATGGTATTTTTAATATTTTGAGGAATCTCTATATTGTTTTCCATAGTGATTGGACCAATTTACATTCCCACCAACAATGTTCAAGCATTCCCTTTTCACCACATCCTTGCCAGCACTTGTCTCTTGTCTTCTTGTTGATAGCCGTTCTAACAGGTGTCAGGTGATATCTCATTGTGGTTTTTATTTGCATTTCCCTGATGATTAGTGATGCTGAGCATCTTTTCACATGCCTGTTGGCCATTTTAAAGTCCTCTTTGAATAAATGTTTATTTTGTTCTTCTGCTCATTTTTTAATCCAATTGTTTGGTTTTTGTTGTTATTGTTGTTATTGTGTTAGTTCTTTATATATTTTGGGTATTAACCCCTTATCCAATATACGGTTGCAAAAATTTTCTCTCTTTCTGTAGACTGTCATTTCATTTTGTTAGTTGTTTCTTTTGGCGTGCAGAAGCTTTTGAGTTTGATGTAGTCCCATCGTTGATTTTTGCTTTTGTTGTTTGTGCTTTTGGTGTCATGTCCAAAAGATCATTGCTGAGACCAATATCAATGAGCTTCTTCCTACATTTTCTTCTAGGAGCTTTATGGTATTGGTTCCTATGTTTGAGTCTTTGGTCCATTTCAAGTTAACTTTTGTGAGTGGTGTGAGATAGGGGTCCAATTTCATTGTTCTCCGCATGTTTTTCCAGTTTTCTCAATATCGTTCTCTCACTGGGTGTTCTTGGTTCCCTTGTCAAATATTAGTTGACTGTATACGTCAGGATTTAATACTAGGCTCTCTATTCTGTTCCGTTGGTTGATGTGTCTATTTTTGTGGCAGTACCATTTTGTTTTTATTACAATGGCTTTGTAATATAGTTTGAAATCAGAAGTGTGATACCTTCAGCTTTGTTCTTTTTTCTAAAGATTGCTTTGGCTATTAGGGGTCTTTTGTGGTTCCATACAAATTTTAGAACTGTTTCTTCTATTTCTGTGAAGAATGCCTTTGGCATTTTGATGGAGATTGCATTGAAGCTGTAGATGGCTTTGGGTATTAAGGTCATTTTAACAATATTTATTCTTCCTATCCGTGAACGTGGGCTGTCTTTCCATTTGTTTGTGTCTTCTTTGATTTCTTTCAGCAGTCTTGTAGTTTTCATTGCACGGATATTTCACTTCCTTGGTTAAATTTACTCCTAGGTATTTTATTGTTTTTGATGCTACTGTGATTGGGATAGTTTTCTTTATTTCTTTATTTCTTTTTTCAATGCTTCATGTTTAGTGGAAAGGAATGTCACTTATTTCTTTAAGTTGATTTCATAATCTGCCACTTTACTGAAATCCTTGATTCATTCCAACTGTTTTTTGATTGATTCTTTGGGATTTTCTATATATAAGATCATATTGTCAGCAAATAGTGACAATTTTATTTCTTCCTTCCCAATTTGGATGCCTTTTATTTCTTTGTCTTGCCTAATTACTCTAGCTAGGACTTCCATTACTGTATTGAATAGGAGTGGTGAGAGTGAGCAACCTTGTGTTGCTCCTGATGTCAGAGGAAACTCAGTTTTTCTCCATTGAGTATAATGTTAGCTCTGGGTTTGTCGTATATGGCCTTCATTATGTTGAGGTATGTTCCTTTTATACCCAATGTATTAAAGGTTTTTATCATTAAATGATGTGGTATTTTGTCAAATGCTGTTTCTTCATCTATTGAGATGACCATGTGATTGTTATCTTTCCTCTTATTGACGTGATGAATTATATTTATTGATTTGCATATGATGAAACATCCTTGTATCCCAAGGATAAATCCCACTTGTTCATGGCGTATAATCCTTTTAACGTGTTCTTGAATTTAGTTCACTATATTTTGTTGAGAATTTTTGTACCTATATTCATCAGGGATGTTGGTCTATAGTTTTCTTTTCTTGTGGTATACTTATCTGGTTTTGGTATGAAGGTAAGACTGGCTTCCTAGAATGAGTTTGGAAGTGTTTCCTCTTCCTCAACATTTTGGAAGAGCTTGAGGAGGATTGGTGTTAATTCTTCTTTAAACGTTTGCTATAACTCACTAGTGAAGCTGTCTGACCCTGGAGTTTTCTGTGTTGGGGGTTTTTTGATCACTGACTCAATCTCTTGACTCAT
Organism: Equus caballus; assembly: GCF_041296265.1. NCBI lineage: Eukaryota > Metazoa > Chordata > Mammalia > Perissodactyla > Equidae > Equus > Equus caballus. Next base: position 51,758,101 of record NC_091699.1, on the reverse strand, counting down.
TATTGGTCTGTTTAGATTTTCTATTTCTTCCTGATTCAGTCTTGGTAAGCTGTGTGTTTGTAGAAATGTACCCATTTCTTCTAGGTTATGTAATTCATCGGCATATAATTGTTTATAGTAGTCTCTTAAAAATCTATGTATTTCTATAACATCAGTTGTGATGTCTCCTCTTTCATTTCTAATCTTATTCATTTGAATCTCCTTTTTTTTTCTTAGTCTAGCTAAAGGCTTGTCAATTTTGTTTATCTTTTCAAAGAATCAGCTTTTAGTTTTGTTGATCTTTTCTATTTTTTCTGGTCTCCATTTCACTTATTTCCACTCTGATTTTTATTATTTCTTTCCCTCTGCTAACTTTAAGCTTAATTTGTTCCTCTTTTTCTAGTTCCTTGAGGTGTAAACTTAGGTTGTTTACTTGAGATCTTTCTAATTTCTTAATATATGTGTTTATTGCTATAAACTTCCCTCTCAGAACTGCTTTTGCTGCTTCCCACAAAATTTGTTATGTTGTGATTTCCTTTTCATTTGTTTTGAGATAATTTTTTATTTCCGTTTTGATTTCTTCTTTGACCCATTGGTTGTTTAGAAGTGTGCTGTTTAGTTTCACAGATTTGAAGTTCACTCACTTTCCTCTAGTTGTTGACTTCTAATTTCATGCCACTGTGGTCAGAGAAGATAGTTGATATGATTTCATTCTCCTTAAATTTGCTAAGATTAGTTTTGCGGTCTATCATATGATCTATCCTGGAGAATGTTCCATTTGCACTTGAGAAGAATGTGTACTCTGCTGCTGTCAAATGGAATATTCTATATATGTCTATTAAGTCCATTTGTTCTGAAGTGTGGTTCAATTCCAATGTTTCCTTGTTGGTTTTCTGTCTGGACGATCTATCCATTGCTGAGAGTGGGGTATTGAAGTCCTCTACTATTATTGTATTTTTCTCTATTTCTTCCTTTAGATCTATTAGTATTTACTTAGTATGTTTTGGTGCTCACATGTTGGAGTGTATATATTTATGAGTGTTGTATTTTCTTGATGTGTTGACCCCTATATCATTATATAATGACCTTTTTTAGTCTCTTGTTACTTTTGGTTACCATTTGCTTGAAGTATCATCTTCCACCCCTTCACTTTGAGTCTATGTTTTCTTTGGATCTGAGATGAGTCTCCTGAAGGCAGCATATGGTTGGGTCTTGTTTTTTAATCCACCCAGCCACTCTGTGCCTTTTGATTGGTGAGTTTAATCGATTTACATTTAGGGTGATTATTGATATATGAGGACTTACTACCGCCATTTTATCTTTGGTTTACTGGTTGTTTTGTGTCTCCATTGTTTCTTTTTATTTGTGTTTCTGTTTACATTTTTAGTTTGGCAGTTTTCTGTGAAGATTTCTTCAATTTTCTCTTTTTTTATGTTTTGTGTCTTTACTCTAGATTTTTGTTTTGTGGCTACCATGAGTCTTGTATAAAACATCTCATAGATAAAATAGTCCTTTTTCTGCTGATGGCAACTTATCTTCATTTGCCTATATAGGTTCTATCATTTTTCTCCTCTCCTTTTATATTTTTGTTGTCACAAATCATCCCTTTTTTATGCTGTCAGTTTGTTACCAAATTGTGGTAGCTATAGTTATTTTTTATGTTTTTTTTCCTTTAATCTTTATTAGGTATTATTAAGTGTTTAACATCCTATTCTAAAATAGAGTTACAATTTTCTGATTCTGTCTAATTATCACCTTACTCAAAGTTTTGTGTACTTTTGTCTTTTTGTTTCAGGTAGAAGAGTTCCTTTCAACATTTCTTGTACAGCAGGTCTGCTGGTGGTGAACTCCCTCAGCTTTTGTTTGTCTGGAAAGCCTTTATTTCTCCCTTGAATTTGAAGAATAACTTTTCTGGATAGAGTATTCTTGGCTGGCAATTTTTATTTTTCAATACTTTGGATACATCATTCCACTCTCTCCTGCCTATAGAGTTTCTGCTGAGAAATCTGCACATAATCTAATGAGGGTTCCTTGTAGGTTACTTTCTTTTTTCTCCTGGATGCTTTAAGATTCTTTCTTATCATTGACTTTTGACAGCTTCATTATTATGTGTCTTGGAGAGGGGTTTTTTGCCTTGAGATAGTAAGGTGATCTATTAGCTTCATGGACTTGTATGTCTAGTTCTTTCCCTAGATTTGGAAAGTTCTCAGCCATTATTTCTTTAAATATCCTCTCTGCTCCCTTATCCTTCTCTTCTCCTTCTGGTGTACCCATTATTCTTATGTTGGCTCTCTTAATGAAGTCTGATAACTCTTGTAGAGTTTTAAAAATTTTTTAAATTTAAAAAAAATCTTAGTTCTTTCTCCTCTTCCACCTGTATCATTTCTAGAGTCCCACCTTCCAGATTGCTTATTCTCTCTTCCGTCTGATCTGCTCTATTTTCAGTGCTTTCTAATGCCTTCTTCATCTCGTTTGTTGAGTTCTTTAGCTCCAGAATTTCTGTTTCTTTTTAGAACTTCAACCTCTTTGGTAAAGTACTTCTTCTGTTCATTAATTTTATTCCTGAGTTCATTGAATCACCTTTCTGAGTTTTCTTATAGCTCATTGAATTTCTTCATGACAGCTATTTTGAATATTCTATCCGTTAGATCCCAATCTTCTGTGGGTTGAGTTTGGTTGCTGGAGAATTGTCGTTTTCTTCTTGTGATACCATATTACCATGATTTTTCATGGTCTTGATGAGATGTGCCTCTGTCAGTGCATTTGAAGTAGCAAACACCCTTCTTATTTAAGTAGAACTTTGTTACTTTGATTTTAACAGTTCCATAGGCTGGGAATTAGAGGCCTTTCTTTTGTCTTCCTGGAGGTGGCACTATAAAACAAATGTTTGGCCTCTCTTACCTGAGCTGCCTTGTGGCTATATTTGGGAAAACACACTTTCCACCCTCCATCCCCTCTGCCAGAGGGGATGCTGGTGCCATCATTGTTGCTTGTGACAGCTGGGATCACCAGTGCTGTTGTCACTACTGGGTGGAGAGGCAGAGTCTTGGACATTGCCACAGCTCCTAGAACCACTGTAATCACAGGAACCACTGCTGCTACTCCCCCATTTCCACCACTACTCCCCCAGTTCCACTGCCTCCATGAGATCCAATCCACTCACCTTTGGATGTGTGGATGTATGGATCTCTCCAGAGTCTTGTATGCTGTGCAGAGAAATCTTTGCTATGTTATGGATGTCCTCCTGGTTGTTAATTGAAGGGGAGAGACAAAGGGAATGACTCACACCACCATGATGCTGACATCACTTGAAATTTGCTTTTATATTGGTGAAATGAAAAGGAAAAAAATCTTATTTTCTAAACATCAGATATCTCCACATGCTACCCCATAACTGAAGATCCCCATTTATGTTAGATAAATTATTTGAAAAGCCTGTTAGAGTGGCAGATGACACTCTTAAGCAACATACTTGAGTAACAATAGATGGCTCTGAACTATACTCTGTGATAGCGGATCTCAACTGTTAGCACACATCACAACCCCCATGTCGAAACACAGGTTGCTGGGCCCCAACCCAGAGTGTCTGATTCACAGTTCTGGGGTGAAACACGAGGATTGGCATTTCCAGCAAATTCCCTGGGGATGCCAATACTGCTGACCTGGGGACCACAAACTCTGAGAACCACTGTTCTAGGGAGAAGGAATTGGGCTAACTAAGGATTTTTGTTTTGTGCTGAATATAGCATGGAAATTAGAATCAGAGAGGAATTGTTCGGGAAGTAGAGGGGCTTGGGGGAGGTAGAGAATGAGGGGGTACGGTGGAGGGAGGGAGAGAGGATATAGGAGGCAGCTATTTGTTTTGGGGAAATAAACAGGAGAACTTACACCAATGATTTCCATTTTGCTGAGCCCATGATGTAACCTCTGCTCTGACATCAAGAGTCACTTCCTGGGGCCTTGCGGCTGGATCTGCTCTTTTAGGGAGTGTGACTGAGCTTCAAGTCTGCCCTCAAGGTCATCTGGAGTGAGTGCAGAGGTAAAATGACCAAAACAAGCCACTCAGGGTTTCTTCCTAGAATAAGGGATCCCACTATTCCAAACGTGAATACTTGTCACTTTTGTTCCAGTTGTTCCACATCCTATTTGTAACTAAAAAAACTGCCATTTAAAACGTCACCATCAATTTCTTTCTTTTTTTTTATTTCATTAAAAAAGTATTCACTTTATGGTTCTATTCATATAAAATTCTAGAAAATGCAAACTAATCCGTAGTAACAGAAAAAAATAAGTGGTGGTTGTGGGTGGGAGGGAAGGAAGATGGATTACCTAGAAGCACGAGGAAACTTTTGGGGATGTGGCTCTATTTGTTGTCTTGATTGTGGTGATGGTTTCACCAGCACATATGTACGTCAAAACTTATCAAATTGTATACCTTAAATACGTGGTTTATTTTATGTCCATTATGCCTCCATAAGGCTACAAAAAAAGCCTCTAGTATGTGTCAGACACTCTATTATATTAGTATGGATTGTCTTGGAAATACACAATAAGCATTTGCCTGGAAAGATCCAGCGCCCGTGTTTCTGTTACATATCCCGAGTAGAGTTGACAGATAAAAGTGCAGGATGCCCGTGGACCACAGCCTCTCACCTCCACCACCAGGGAAGGAGGAGGTGGAGGTGGCACATGCAAGAGACCCCATGGGGAGCACAGCCTATAGCAAGCACTGGCTCTTCTGTGTCCTCAATGGGCTTGCTATGGATGATCTGTGCCCCCCCAAATTCAAATGTTGAAGCCCTAACCCTACTATGAGGGTGTCTGGAGATAGGGCCTGTTGGAGGCAATCAGGCTTAGATGAGGCATGAGGATGTGGCCCTTATGACGCAATTAGAGCCCTTATAAGGCGAGACACCAGAGAGCTTGCTTTTTCTCTCTCCACTACGTGAGCGCACAGCGAGAAGACGGCCTACACCAGAACACAGCCATGCTGGCACCCTGATCTTGAACTTCCAGCCTCCAGAACTGTGAGGAGTAAGCCTCTGCCGTTTAAGCCACCCATCTGTGGTATTTCATTATGGCAACCTGAGCTGACTAAGACAGGGTCATCCAGAATGACTAAATAGCAAATAAAAACATTATGACAAGGCAAGAGTGAGACCTCGGAAGAAAGTACCCCAGCAGATATGAAAAGAGGGTTAAGAAGTTCAAGAAGAAGAAAAAGAGAAGGGACAGAGAAATTCTCCTCACACATTTATACACGGGGTTCTGGACCCTCCATCCACTTCTCCTACCACGTGTGAGATGGGAACCTCAGAGAAAATGAGTTCATTTTCTCATGTTTACAGACACAGCGATGAACTCAAAGAACAATCCTGTGAGACTTTTCAGAATAAAAACATGACATGAATAGAGAATAAAGATCTACAGCTTCTTACAGTGACTGAGAGTGGAATGGTTGTCAGAAATCCAAAGTTTGTGACGGATGATCCAGCTCCAAGAGCCTGCACACGGGAAGTAGTACATTTGGAACATTAAGAATCCATTAAGGGCTGCCTCCCATGTCAGAACAAGAAGACAGTTATCCTAAAGGTAAAAATAACACATCCTTCTCCACGTTTCTGCAAACTATTGCCTTAGAAAATGAACAACGAATGAAAAGCAAAAGAGAAGATGCTAGTCCATTCAAGAAAAACAGAGTGTGTCTTTCTGTTTTGCTTGTAAACTATTTTCTAAGGCAAAAAAAAATTTCCTATCAGGTCAAAGTAATTCTGATGTGGGACATCTGAGAGAAAGATTGAGATCTCAGGAGCAATGTGATTCATCTGAATTCTATCTATTTGTGGGTACAAATAGAACAAATTTGGAAGCAGGAAACACAGTTGATATAGTAAATGGAAAAGCAATAAAATTTGAAATACAGGATGCCCAGTTAAAGTTGAATTTCAGTTAAGCAACAAATAATTTTGTCTTTTGTCCTTTTCAGTGTGCTGTGGCCGCATTAGCTCGCGCTCTCCCTCCTCCTAAGAACTGTGCACCCTTTCCTGGCCTAGGGCTCCCACATCGAGCCTGAATTCCAGTATCCTTTGCAAAGTGCTCTCACCAACATCTTATCTGCACTGCACAACAGTCCTTCAAAGAAAATTGGATATCTTCAGCCTCATTTTGTAAGTTTGAAAGCTGAGGCTTAAATCACACAGCCTTCAAGTGTCAGAACCTGGTCTTGTCATTTTCTGACGTCAAATCCAGCGCTCTTCCCCTACCTGCTCCTTGCCTCCACCCCATAATAGGGCTTCATCCATAGAGTCAGTCCCGTGTATTATCACAATGGATTGTTCACGACGATCCGAAGGATTGGGGGAAGATGGTCTTGCCATCGCTGCTCCCCTCAGCCGCCCACTTATAGACACTGAGAGGCACGGTTCTTCTGCCAAGAACTGTCTCTGGCGCATCTAACACAAGAAAATCTTTGATCCAAATTTCAGACTCTAAACTCCTTGATTTTTCCCTGTGATGTGGCCTTTAGCTTTGGGCGAGGGGAGAGTCACTTCTTGGAGACCCCCACCGTGCCTGAGCTGGGAGAGGGAGGAAGGGGGTGTCTGTCTGCTCCTGTGAGAACGAACTGAGCTGAGCCATCTGGCCTCCCTGAGCCTCAGACAACGGGGGAAGTGGCGCTTCCCCTCGCAGGGTTGCTGGCTGTGATGAGGTCTGGTTGAGCCACATGGTGACTGGCCCACAGGATGCTGTCTACACAGCCCTTTTCCTCGCTCCCTCGCAGATTCTGCCTGCACCCAACGGTGCTTGAATTGCAGTTCTCACACCCGCCTCGTCCCCACATGGGCCTCCTGTGGCTGCCCTCCTTGTTGGAGGGACTGGTGGGGAGGATTAGATCGCCACCTATGACAGAACCTGTTCCCCTCTGCCCTCAACCATGTGGTCAGCTCAGCAGGTTTGCTCTGTGAATCTGCGGCCAGCCCTCACCACTGGGGCCCCTGCCCACACGCCCTTTCTGGCGGCTGTCTTTGCAGTGTACCCACCCACACTTCCTGGGGCCGCACACAGCGCTCACCATGGCTCAGGGCCTTCCCCAGCTACCCCATGCAAACAGGCCCTCTGTCCTCTGCAAAGCACACCACCTATGTCCCCAAGCTTGTGTCAGTTCTATCTGATGACAATTCGTCCGTACACTCGTCGTGTCTCCACCCTCACCTCTGAGGGACTCCAGCGCAGTCTGTCTAGTTCATCTCTGAATGAGCCATAGGAGATGAGGTGTGGTGATGGATCAGGAGGGGGCCCAGAGAGACACTGCAGCCAAGGCAGGGGCTGGTGCCTCCCAGACAGAGGCGACACTTGCCTGTGAGGGAAGTCAAGAGGGCAGGGCTGACGGCCAATGAGTAATGGGAGCACTTCCTCAAAAAAGGCCGTACAAACATTCTAGGGACAATTGGGAAAATGTAAATATGAACAAGGTGTCAGATGATGTAGTTACCATTTTCAAGTGTGATAATGAAATTATGACTATGTGAGAGAATGTCCTTATTCTTAGAGGATACATGCCAAAGAATTTAGGAGTGAAATGTCGCAGTGGCTGCAACTTACATTCCAACAGTTAATGTCACACACACACCATGTGTATATATAAAGGAAGGGAGGAGGAAAATATCTCAAATGTTAACAAATGTCAAATCTGGATGGAGCGCACGTGAATGTTATTGAGCCTCTTCAACCCACACCACATAAACGGAAATGTTCGTCAGACAAAGTTGAAAGGGAAGACTGGCTTTGATGTTGTCTGGATAAAAACAAAGATAAAAGCTCGACCGCAAGTATAAATGTTAAAAGTCTACTCCTCTCTGGTCCCTCATGATTGGCGTCAGACACACTCTGTAGGAGAGCTGTAGAGAGAACAAGCCCAAGCCCCTCATTTCACCCACAAATAAAGCCAAGCCCAGAGACAGTAAGGGACTTACTCAAAGCCACACAGCCTCACAGCAGCAGAGCTGGGACTGGATTCTCAACGTCCTGCCGCACAGGCCACTTCCTTTTCCCACTCAGGACTGGCCTGTAATTATTTCTGAAAACAGGGGCCAGCTAAATAAGTCTGAATACCCTTTATGGGTAAAAGCTGCCTCCCTGGGAAAAAAGTGTGCAGGCTGTCAGTCAACTTCCCAGCGACCTAAGAGCAAATGATGTTCCTCCAGATGTGACGTGACGGGGAGCTCGCAGCACCACAGAGTAGGGGCTTTTCCCTTGAAAGTAACCCCACGCCGCCTGGGGAGAGGACTGCAGGCGTCCCTTCCAGTCTTCCACAGGCAGCAGCTCGGAGTCCACCCTGCACTGATGCCCCGCAGCACCCAGGACCCAGCGCCGAGGCCCCTGCAGCAGAGGGGTGGCTGCAGTGGAGCAGCTCCAGGCCCTCAACCCCCAGGGCAGTGGGAGCGACGGGCGGTCGTCATCGCCGTGCTCCTTAGAACACCTCCAGGAACCGGTCCTGCGCGTTGGGCGAAGGCAGAGCCCACCCTCAAAGAGGAGATGGAAGGAGATAGGTTTTCTGACCACAGGACAGATAGCTAAGGACTGGAAAAGGGGTCATCAAACTACAGCCCTTGGGCCAAATCCAGCCTACCACCTGTTTTTGTATGGCCTGTGAGCAAAGAATGACTTTTACATTTTTAAATAGTTGGGAAAAAATCAAAAGAAGAATTATATTTTATGACACATGAAAATTATATGAAATTCAAATTTCAGTGTCCATAAAGTTTTAATGGAACACAGCCATGTTCATTTGCATATGGATTACCTGTGGTTGTCCCAATGGGGCAGTTACAATTTAGTGGCATTTCAAGCATGCACTGTGATGTTGTGATATAAAAGACATATTATATAAACACACACATGGTCTTCATCCCTGAGTGACAGAGGTGAGAGGAGTGTCTGTTATGCATAATAAGTCCCTTTCAACCATACCTGAGTTTACGCTAGCAAGGGGGCTGGCTGGCTCTCTAGACAGCCTCAGGACGAGAGACGGCCGCCAGAGCAACCTACCACGTGATTAGAGGGCTGGAACTTTCAGCCCTACTCTTGACCTCCACGGATTTAATCAATGGTGCCTATGTAATGGAACTTCCATAAAAACCCTAAACTACAGGATTCACAGAGCTTCTTGGTTAGTGAATGCGTCCAAGAGCTGGGAGAGTGGCCCACCCCACCTCCACCGGGACGGAAGCTCCTGCACTCAGGACCCTTCCAAACCTCACCCTATGTAACTCTTCATCTGGTTGTTCATTTGTATCCTTTATAACAAATCAGTAACAGTGAGTAAAGTGTTTCCCTGGGTTCTGTGAGTCATTATAGCAAATTATCAAATCTGAGGATAGGGTCGTGGAAATCCCTAATTTGTTGCCAAGTTAGACAGAAGTGTAGGTAACCTGGGAGCCCACTACTTGCAGTTGGCATCTGAAGGAGGAGGGCAGTCTTGTGGGACTGAGCCCTTAGCCTGTGGGGGTCTGTGTTAACTCCAGGTGGTTAGTGTCGGAATTGAATTGACTTGCAGGACACCCAGCTGGTTCCCACACAGAATTACAGAATTGCTTGATGTAGAAAACCCACATATTTGGTGTCATAAGTATCGTGAGTAGAGAAACAGTTTCCCTTTAGATGCTTCATACCATACCACAACACTTTATTTTATTTTTACTACCAGCGCATATCCATCACGTCAAAACAAGAAAAGAATAGAAAAGTGAACTTTGAATGTCACACTGTTAAGACACTATGGAGAGTGGATTATTTTGTTATCAAATGAGATAGCACAGCCTTGTATTTGTTATGCAATGAAACTATAGTTGTGCTAAAAGAATACAATACGCGTTGACATTTCCAGACTAAGCATTCATCACACTATTTCTAACTCCTGGTAAAAAAGTGGTCAAGAAAATTAGAAATTTTAAAGTGAAATATCTCATCATGACAGAATTTCTTCAAAATAAAAATCGAAAATAAGGCTGTGTGCAAAGTAGGTTTCTGAATGGCTCATTTGCTAGCCAAGCGAGGAAAGCCACTTAACTATGTTGAGTTAGTTAAACCACATTTGATTACAGCAGTAAAGAAATGTCTAGAGAAAATAAACTCATTTAAGACTGTTAGCCTTCATTGACAACACTTGCTCAAAGAGTTGAGGACATTGGCAACTACATCAACAGTCAATTAAAAACCAAGCAAATGATTTTGAATGGTTTTCCGTGGCTTTTGGTGAGTCAACAGATGTTACAGTGGTTGTCAATTGTTTATTTGAGGAGTCGAGGGTGAGTTTGCAGTGAGTGAAGAATTAGCCTCCATGAATAGTGTAGGTGAGGAAGACATTTCTTCTACCTGCTTTGGGTCCTTCTGGCCAGACAACGAATTAAATTCATATGAGACAGAATAACAGGAAAAATTTAAACAAAGCTTTGTGACACGTATACACAGGAGAGACCCAGAAAAACTGAGTAATTCCCCAAAATGGTGGAAGTTCTCACCTTAAATACCATCCTCAGCTAAAGACAAAGGAGGATGTTGGGGGTGGGGGAAGTCAGTTATAGAAGATTACCAGAAAAGCACCATAAACGAGAGTAAGGTTATAACGCAGATTTAAGTCCTTGCCTTCCACATTGATTAAGAGTTTCTAGAGATAAGGTCATCCCCCCTTCTTCCTGGTACAGAGAGGGAGACACCTTTACAGATGGACATTTCCCTTACAAATGTAAATGTCTCTTAACAAAGGGTAAGTAAATTCTACTTTTCAGAGTCTCTCTCATGTCTGCAGGTTTGTTTTTTTTTTTCTTTTTCTCCCCAAATCCCCCCAGTAAACAGTTGTATACTTTTAGTTGTGGGTCCTTCCAGTTGTGGCATGTGGGACACTGCCTCAACATGGCCTGATGAGTGGTGCCATGTCCACACCCGGGATCCGAACCAGCGAAACTCTGGGCCACCGAAGCGGAGCACGCAAACTTAACCACTTGGCCATGGGACTGGCCCCATCATGTCTGCAGTTTTTAAAAGTAACCAGCCCAAAGTAATCCTCATGCCAAAGAGACACATCTTGGGGTGGCAAATTCCAGTCCCCCAGAATAGTTGGGATGGAATAACTACAACCAAGAATATCTTCAAAGAAATTGAGAAAACACTAATGCAGTGGAATCTGTTAAAATGTATTACAATTGATGGTGGTTAAAATATGTGTTGAGCAGAAAAAGCCTTAGCTGGGCAAATTTACAAAGTTTGTAAAACTGGCAGGTGTTTAAAGTCTGTGGCTATTCTTTAGTGGTACTTTGTAGAAAATATTTGAACATATGATGTGCATCAAACGAATAGCATCAACAAGGAACTTCACTTGCTTTCATGGTCTTAACCATCATCAGTTGTACGGACTTTTTTCAGAAATAAAAATGTGATATCCTGATTCACCCTACCCACAGCGGTTTGATGGCTTAGCAGCAATAAAGTTTTATGGTGATATTTTGAGGTCAGGGCCGAGATTGACATTTTTCTGAACAAGAAGGACTGTCCTTGTCTACAGAACACGGAATGGCTTTGAAAATTAGATTTCTCTGCAGAATTGATTATATTTCTTAATCAATTCAACCTAGAATTACAAGGCAAAATAGCACTTACATATGAAACATACTGCCATGAAGTCACTTGACAACTAATGTTCAAATCACAAGAAATGTCAAGCCACACATACACTTCCTGTGCTATCAAAGTTAAGATAGGAAATGAGATCTCCATTCTCATACAAATTTGGATCAGATATATTTTCTGAGCTCAAACTACAGTTCCAGGAGTGTTTTTCAGACCTCAATGCAGGACAAAAGAGATTTCCATATTTCAAAACTGATTTAACTGCACAGTTGAAGAGCTCCTATCTAATCTTCAGTTGGAAGTGGTCTGCAATCTAATGGCATGCTGTGCCAGAGGATAAACATCAAGAGAAGAATCTAGTAGCGTTCTGTAAATGTATTCCAAGTGATAAATATGCACAATTAAAAGCATATGCTTGCAGATTAATATCAGTATTTGACAGCACTATGCAAAAAGACATTTTCAAAGATGAAATATGTAGAATTTCACTTACCGATCATCATTAAAAGATGAGCATTTAAAATCCATTTTAATAATAGGCAATACTAACTTTGAACCCCAATTAAGCAAAACGTTACTACCCCCAAAAGAATTCCATTTTCTCATTAGGAGAGCTGTATTACCAAAATAAAGGCACTTCGTTCTGAGCTGACGCTGATACCTCCCGTTCCGTTCTAACCCACTGGTTCGGTCTGTCCTTCCCCATTCCACATTTCTATCTTCCTTCTTTCTTTCACAGTAACTCCAGGTCCCCGTCATATTTATTCATTTCCTCAATCTTACACACACATAAAAAGGTTTCAGAATTGCTACACCCATGCCATTTACAGTCCCCAGTAGACGGAGATGAAAATGATCAAGGGATGTCCCCAAACCCGGCCTAACGATGTGGCCTGGAGTCGGGGAGATGAAGTTGTTACTGCGTCAGGGAGAGGGGACTGGTGTTACAGGAATCAGCAGTGGCCTCACTGGGGGGTAAGTGAGATCAAGTGCGAATGATTCCCCCGCAGGGAGCCCAATCTTGGAAGCTACTGCGTGGTTCTCTGTATGGGGAAGTTTCATCAATGCGAGATAAATTGTGAAATATCACTGAAGGCACCAGGGGACGGGAGAGGAGGGGACGGGGCTGATGTTGTACCTGGCCAGTCTTCTGTTCTTGTGGCAGCCTGAGTGGTTGTGTGGGTAGAACCCTATCTGAGGCACCCGAATGAGGGTGCCCATGGAGGCTGAAATCCAGCTCCACTGCTCACCAGGCCGCGCTCTTACCCCAGGAAAGGGGCAGCCCCCTCAGACTTCGCACAGAAGCCCTGTGTGGGCAGGCAGGACTGTCCTCTGACCCTCTCACCAGGCATCGTGAAATGCTCTGCAATTGCCTCTTCTAATGGCTATGCTTCCTGTGCCATCATGCTGTCCCTTGTCCTGTGTGTGGGCACACATGTATGGGTATCTTCCTGAGATGCTGTCTTTGGGATTTCCAGTGATGTGGTTTGTTTGAAGACTCTGCACATATGTAGAAAGTTAATTCCACTTCAGGGAAGATGAGGAAGGAGTGGCCTCCTCTCACAGGGTGGGGCTCAGAAAAGAGATGGTGCCCACTACTCCAATTTTGGTTTTCTTCTTACAGCTCTGTAAAGCAATGCTAAACCGCCATTCCTGGGGCCAAAGGTGGGGAGAAGGGCAGGCTGGGAAAGGCTCACCTGCCTGCATCTCTCGGGCACAGGTCTGCAGAGTGTGTTTGCTTCTTCTTGTTCATGTCCCTTGGAGCAAGGTCTGGGACAAGAGCATTCTCAGCTGCAGGTCACGTTATCCTGCTTTGTCTTCATTGTCAACCTTTCTCTGGTATTAGAGGGTAGAGGAGCAAACATAATCTAAGTTTAATAATTTGAAATAGCAGGGTATGACCAGGAAATGACACCCTCAGGGGGCTGGCCTGGTAGCACAGTGGTTAGGTTCACACCCTCTGCTTCAGTGGCCCAGGGTTCATGGGCCCAGATCCCAGGTGCAGACCTACACACCACTCATCAAGCCATGCTGTGGTGGCATCCCACATACAAAACAGAGCAAGATTGGGACAGATGTTAGCTCAGTGCTGATCTTCCTCACCAAAAAAACAAAGGGAAATGATACCCTCAGGCTCTATCCCAACTCAACGAGGAGAAAACAGAAATTTAATTAAATTTAAATTTAATTTTTTGATATTTGTTTTTGTATTTGGTTTTGTACTCTGCAGTTAACATAGCACAATCAAGCTCTAGAAAATTCAACATTTTAGACAAGGGGCCTTGAGCAGAACCAGAGGCCAAGAAACCACTGTTGCATTTGGGGTTTCTGAGGTCAAAGTTCTGACAAGAAGAAGGTCAGGTTAACTTCCTGAATCTGTTGGAGGTCATTCCCCTACCAGGACCAACGGGACAAGGGGGAATCTTCCCCAGGGACCACACTCAGGGGCAGAGCGAACTTCAGGGAGGCAGGCAGAGATCACTGCAACTTAACCAGGACTAGAAAGGCCTTCAGGCCCTGCCGGAGGGTGAAAAGCAGAGACAAAGACACCGGATGTGGACTGTGCAGAACGTAAGGCCATGAGCTTTCCTTGAAGACTGTAAGGAAATTGGGGTTTGAGGAAGCGAAAGCACAAAGACCAAACGGAGCCACACTCGATTCAGCATGAGAGTGAAAGAATAGGGGGCCAAAACTCATGTGGTGGTTCAGGCTCGAACTCCAAGGGATGGACATTGAGTAGGGGGAGAAAGAAGCAGCCAGGTAGTTGTGGCACCCTGCTTGCACATTTCTAACTTCTGTAAGTATTCATGGATATGACTGTCTGAGCTAGTTCCCCGTGGATAGACTTTTTGGTTTTGTTTTTCCCCCAAGGATGTGACACAGAACCTCAGCAGTCCATTCAGAAGGACGTTTCTCATGGCTAAGACAAAGGCCACGAGTTGGTTCCTTCTGACGACTAGGTGTCCCGGCAAAGCTGAAGATAAGGAAATATTGTGGTGCTTCTCCTTTTTCTCCCTCTGTCCATGCCTTATCCAAGAGTCTCCATGTCCTCTAACTTTCTGGGGTGAAACTCTCCTTTAACACTCAAATAATAGACCCGTGCTGCCTATCTCCTCCACTGCAGAAGGCTCAGGATCTTCCTCAGAATTCCCACAGATTCCGGGGGCCTCACTTCCTTCTGGACGCCTCTGGCCACCACATCATTGATCTTTACTATCCTTTCATTTCTGGAAGCTGCTATCCTCTCTCCATGTGCCTTCCCCACATGCAAACACTGTCCTGGGGATTTATTCCCCTGGGTCAGTCTTCCATGTGTTTGGGCATCGGGGATAGAGCTCCCGCGCCATCAGGGACAGGAATTGACTCCATGACCGCATGTTTCTTTAGAACCTGAGTTGCTGTGTTTCTGGGGCCCATCCATCCTCTTCAGGCAGGTTTTTCCGCCATCTGCATGCCTCTCCCCACCTGCAGTCAATTAGATTTCCCCTATCCATTTAGCAGAGCCAGTCAGCTCTACTTATTTGGCTCGAACCTCTCACAATTAGGATACAGGGCTCATTTTTTTTTTAACCCTGGTGGCCCCACAAGATGCTTTCCTAGCAAACAAGACTTTTATCCTAAGATGATCTCTTCGGCTCCACCCTAAAATTCAGACACAAGTTCAGCCATGTTTTCCTTTCTTGCTCCAGTGCTGGTAATGCCCTGCTTTGGGCCATGGTGTTCACAGCCTAGCAGCGCTGTCGCTTTGGTTGAAGGAGCAGCCTGGTGCTCACACCCACAACTATTGCAGTGGCTGGTGATTGGCTGACATTCTCTACGTTTCACAAGTGTGCGCCTGATGTACAGATACCCCTAAGAAGTCTGTTGACAACACTAAATTTTAGAAAAGACAGACATACAAGAGACTTAGGGTTGAAATTAATGAGGGTACTGCCTCAGATCCAGAAGTGAACAGGAAACAGAGTGTCCTATTGCCAAAATATTCACTGCCTCTTCCTATTGGGCCTCTCCCTGTGGGACATCATAAGCCCACCTCATTGATGTCATGGCCACCTGACTTGCCTTGGACAATGAAATGATGGAAACGATATAGCCTTTCCCAAGCAGAAGTTTTAAGAGTTATTGTGCGGTGCCTCCATCTCTCTTTTATTTCCCTCTCTTTCTTGAGGCTGACATGCCCCAGATGGCTCAGCCTGGGTCTCAGAATGAAGAGATGAGCAGCAGAGCCACTGTGGACCCAAGACAGGCATGAATACCAGACAGAAGCAAACCTTTGTTGTGTAAGCCACTAAGATTTTGATATAACTTAGGTGATGGACACAGTGATGTTATATTTTGAAATTTAATTTTAGCCGGAAAAGGATATTTCGTTGGTGGGCCTTTAACTTCATCTTAGTATCTTATTTATATAAGAAGGTTCACACTGTTCAAATTTTATGTTTTATGGAGCTGGTGTAACTAATATGGCTGCATCATTAAATGTTGCTCACTGAATAACTTTCTCAAGCTAGTGAGGATGGACTACATTTCAGGGCCATCATTCAAAGTAGCAAAAAAGTGAGTTTCAGTCCAAGATTATGGGACCCTAATTAACGTCGTTGCCTGACAGATTTCAGAGGCTTCTGCAGGCAGTGGCAGAACCACCTATCTCGTTGATAGTGGTTGACTCTGGCCACCCTTGTCTGACCGCTGCCTTTGCAGGGGCAGTCTCACCTGGCCGACACAGGTTTGCCTGTTGGGTCCAGTGAGTCAATGGAAAAAACTACAAGCAGGAAACTGCTTCCTTCCCAGGGAAGGGTTACTAATCTGAGGGAGCAGATCTGTGGACACCACCGGGCCCCACTTACTGGTCCAGGGAGGCTGTGCATTGGTGGCTAAAACCCAATCATTTCGTTCTCTCTTAATTTCCTTCCTTGCTTTGAGACAGTAGGTCAGAACGAAAACTCTGGAGAAGGAAACCATGGGAGACGCACTTAAAGGACAAAGCATGACCCTCAAAAAGGCAGAGAAAGGAAGGCCAGAAAGGAGGAGGAGTGGCGTGGAGGCTGAGGGGACAGAGTTTCAAGAAGGAGTGCATGATCCCGGGGATCAGAAACAGCAAGGGCCCAGGGGGAATATCTGAAACTCTACGAAGCTTGGCATTTTGGGAGGGCATGGCATCCTCTTCCAGAACCACATCAGGAGAGTGAACAGGTTAGAAGTGTACTGCAGTGGGGTGAAGAGAGAGTGAAACAGCGACCCAACCACCCTACCCAAATTGCTGAAGAAAGCGAAGGCAGCCCACTTAAACCACCCTTTGAAGGGTTTGGCTGAGAAAAGTGGGGGAAACCATCTAGTGACTAGAGGTTAACCGGAGGATGAGAGCCCATAAGGCCAAGGGATAGAAGTATTTCACTTTTTCCTATGATGCCTATATTTGTACATTGACTACACCTGATGCTGTTTACTTCCAATACCAAATACTCATAAATCTTCTGGATATCCAGTTTCTTTCACTCATCCCTTGATTCCTACTCTCTGTTCCCTTCCCCTGCCCTAGAAACACACACACACACATGCACACACATGCACACTGACAAATAAATGGCAAGCAATAGGATATACTAGAGTATGTGAGAAGCCATTTGGTATAAACCTAATTCGGCCTGACTTGTGAACTTGAGAGTGTGGCTGGTCAATTCAATTAGAGACAAGTGGGGTGGGGGGTTGTATCTCTCAGGCCAGAGTAGGGAAACCCCCTGGTTGGGAGGCCAGAGCTGCTGTGTTCCCTTGGACACTGTGGCTGCTAGGAGGAGGGGCAGTGGGGAAATGTGAGCAGGGCAAGCAGAAAGTCTTTGTTCTGGTATCCTCCTTAATTGATTTTTTCCAAAAGGGCCTGACACGGCCGTTGAGCATGCCTTGTGTATCTGCTTTAAGCCTTTGCTGTGTCCCAAAGACAAGAACAAATGCCCTTAAGATAAATGTGCAACTTCCCCCACATTGGCATTTTCTTAAGGATAAGCCTATCTCCCTAGGCTAGGAATTGATTTCTGCGCTCACCCTGTGACCACCCAGCTCAAGAAAACAGACCTGCCACCCTGCTGTGTGCACGGAGACAGCAGACCTACCACCTGCTGTGTCCATCAGTCACTGCTGTGCCGACAGAGCAGTCTCATGACTAGTGTAAAAGGGACATTTCAATCATGTGAAACATACTCTTTGAGGATATATAATCACTCTGTACACCCCACTTCTTTAGTGCCCTTCCTTCCTTGAAGAAGGAAGGCCCCAGGCTATATGGTCCTTACCTTTGTCTCAGAATAAACTCACCCACATTTTCATTTATAGATTGGTTATGGATTATTTTTGTTGACAACACTCACACATGCATACACACGCACTCATGTACATACATACACATGCACATTCACCCCTGCACACGCTCACACACACCCATACACACACACAGACAACTATGTGAATGACCAACCAGATGCCCTTGGGGAGAATGGTTGCTCAGCCTGTCCTTAGATTCCAGGCCATCGGGCATCATACCCAAAGCTGCAGCTGCTGAAGGAGGAGAAGTTGGCCCTGGAAAACTTGGAAGGAAAAGTCCAGCTGTACAGGTATTTGGTCAGACATGTGACTTCAGTATAAAATTCTAGAAAATATGAACGGCACTTTATAAGGAATGAAAATCAACAGCATTTCTCATTTTATTTCTTGCTAAGATGACAGCGGAAACTGTGAAAGCAGATGAGTCTGGCGAGCATCACTCTCAGGAAGGGGGTGAGGGCTGGGAGCGGCGAGGGGCTGAGGCTCCCCCAGGGACACCGGGCCGTCTTCTCTGACTTTATGCCCTCAGGAAGGCGCAGGCTTCCAGAAGCGCTGTGGGACACAACAAAGCAATAGATTCAGAAACTGACTTCCTCTTTTTTTAGTCAATAAATCAATTAAGGAGGATACCAGAACAAAGACTTTCTGCTTGCCCTGCTCACATTTCCCCACTGCCCCTCCTCCTAGCAGCCACAGTGTCCAAGGGAACACAGCAGCTCTGGCCTCCCAACCAGGGGGTTTCCCTACTCTGGCCTGAGAGGTACAACCCCCCACCCCACTTGTCTCTAATTGAACTGACCAGCCACATTCTCAAGTTCACAAGACATTGATGGTCCTCTAACTTCTTCTGGAATATGAGCCATTAACAACATGGTCTTCACGCAAATCTGTTTGCAACAGTGTTCACCTTCTCATTCATTCATTCACAAATACTTGCTGAGCCCCTGCTCTGTGTGAGTCACTGTGCTAAATGCTGGGGTTTCAGCCTGGACAGACAGGCCTTGCCCCAACGCGGCATAGGGCCTATGCAGTTGGGAGCTGGCTGCTTACAGGAATAGCCCCACAGCCACGTTTCTCCAAGGGCAGTCCTAGAGCCAGCTGCCTCACAATTCCCTGAGATGTCGGTGGTACAGAGCAGGGTTTCTCGACCTTAGCACTATTGACATTCCGGGCCAGGAAGTGCTTTGTTGTGAGAGCTGCTCTGTGCTTTCTTTAGCATCCTTGGCTTCTGCCCACAGACACCAGCAGCACCCCCTAAGTTGTGAGAATCAAAAATATCGGCAGGCATTGCCAGATGCCTCCTTGGGGGCAAAATCAGTTAAGAACCACTGATACAGAGATTCTTGGCCCGAACCCCACCCCTGGACCACCACCCCCTCAATGCCTCTGACTCCCTGGGTGAGGCACGGGGAAAAAGGAATCTGGATGAACCCAGTGCATGCTGAAATTCGAGAATCATCGCCTGGAGCCTGACAATACTTTGCGATGTCTTCTAAATGTTTTAAAGGATTAAATTATTGTCAATACATTTTCCTGGCTAAAATGTCTTTTGAGAATTTATGTTCTCAAATATAGTTGGTATTTATGGTAACTGTCTAGAAACCAGAATTTATCATTTCTCATTACATATGTATATATATTTATGTACATGCGTGTATACACACACACTCACACTTCATTTTACTGAATAAAGTTAATAAATAAAATAAAATGAATGATCAGTTTCTAAAAATTCCGTGACAGTCACTATCAGCATTATAAAATCTAGCATATTATCTACTACTTTAGTTTATTCTCTTAATTCTTTCACCTTATCAATGAGACTGCCATTTCCTGAGGCACAGAAACGCTATATTGCCTTAACATTTTATACCCATCTTCATTCCTAGAATGCTGTCTGGCCCTCCAATCTTGACCTTCCCCCATGGTGGTTTCTCAGTGACACTATCTATGTCCACTTACGGGAGCTCGAGCAGCGTCTCAGATTAGTGATGGACGTGACATACTCTGATCCCAAATATTGCTCATATGTTGTTTTGCCTTGGAGTTCAGCCAGACATTCAGTGTTGTCGTTGAACAGAAGGTTTTTGGTTTCAGACTTGAATAAGCAAAACTTGCCCGGGCAGTCAGGTCCATTTCCTCCAAACTGATCCTGTGTCCAAAAGGCCAACAGTCAGTGAGCAGCCAAGGAAAACAGGAGAGTTTACGGATTGGGGAAGGCCAAGGACATTTCTTCCATCCAGGATCAGCCCTGGGAAAATGGTGGGGCAAAAGGACCTGAGTCCTAGAGCTGTTCCACTGCCTTGGCTGGGTCTTCCGCTGCCTGTGTCCTCTTGCTGCCCATGCCCCAGGTGGGAGACGCACCCTGAGCAGCGTCCAGGCCCCTCACGCCTTCTGATCTCACCTCCTGCCATCTCTCCTGTCTTCTTAGTTTGTGGCCTCTTCCCTTAGAACTTCTTATAAGTGACTAGATGACGGCTGAAGATTTTTGAGATCTGCCCCCAAAGCTGGTCACCTATAGAATTCTAATAGGCCAGCTCTCCCAGAGAGGCAGTCTGCACGGGAAATCGTCTCTGCCACTGACCAGATCGTTGCCTTGGGCAAGTTACTTAGCCAACTTGGCCACAGTTCCTTCTCCATGCCCAGGGCTCCTGCAGGGGTGAACTATGAGAACCAAGCACCTCAGTGACAGCAGACCAAGGGAGTGTGCCACAGTGAGGGCTCCGTGAATGCCAGTTTGAGGCCTATTATTACCATTCCAGGGCCACCGTCTTTAAAGCACACTTAGAGATCTGATGTTTTAACACAAGACTAGAAGCTCTAATAGAGAATCACAGACTTGAAGGAAATTGCAGGATTTCCTTCAAACCACTTCACATAGAGAGCCTTAAATCTATAGGAGCTCTGGGTTTGCTGTTTTTCAGAGATTACACATGCAGGGCCTTGTCTAGAACATTGCTCAGTTGGCCCAGGCTCAAGAAACATCACCAGAGTAAATCACGCTCCACGTTGGCATGAGGGAGGAAGGCTCAATCGCGTGCCTCATTTGCCTGAAGAACAGAAGTAAGGACAAGGAGAGAAAGCATCTCCAAGCCAGGCAGTGAGCACAAGTTCAGGTGCATGAGACTCCGGGCAGAAGTCAGGTTAGTTCCAGAAAGCCCAGCATCGGAAGCCTCTGTTGTCCTCATCGAGGCTCTGTGCAGCGCCACAGCATGAAGCAAATACTGTCATCAGCAGCTTCAAGCAGAGGGACTAGAAAGAATCACCGGGCGTTGTGATTGTCCCCCTAACAGGAGCCCACGCAGTTAAGAAAGGGCAGGAGGCCCTGGTGGTCCATACCTGTTGGAGGAACAGCACCTTTTTCAGGTGTTGTGCCCTATCACTCTGAGATACCACAGCATGATTTGGGGCCCTGGCCAGGTGGCAGCTCTCAGCCTCAGCCACAGGCTTCCGGGTGCCATCAAGGCACAGTAGCTCAAAGTCCTCCTGCTTCAAATCCTTAGCCCACGGTTCACTGTTCTTTCCTGGGGAGAGAATGAAGGCAGCATCAGCCACGGCTGCCCAGTATAGTTAAAGGGTCCTTTCTGGGTGTATGTGACCATCCAAAGGCCTCTTAAGATGCACACACTGAGGTTGCAGTGATATAAAGGAGACAGAAGGCAGCCTCATCCTGCACGAGCGAGCCGAACTCCAAACATAGCAAAGTTAGTGCTGCGTCCATGCAATGGAATGGAATTCAGCCGTAAAAAGGAGTGAAGGACTGAATCATGCTACAACCTGGATGAACCCTGAAAACATGATGCTAAGTGAAAGAAGCTAGTCACAAAAGGCCAGATATTGCAGGATTCCATTTACGTGAAATGTCTAGAATAGGCAAATCTACAGAGACAGAAAGTGGATTGATGATTGCAGCTCTGGGGAAGTGACCACTAATAGGTGCAGGGTTTCTTTATGGGGTTATGTAAGTGTTCTAGAATCAGATTGTGCTGGTGGTTGCACAACTCTGTGGTTGTGCTGGAGACCACTGAACTGTACACTCTGAATGGGTGGATTTTACAGTATGTGAATTGTATCTCAATAAAGCTGTTAAACATTTTTTTAATTTTTAAAAAGGAAATTCTCCACCTGTGCCATATTTTCCAGTGAGTTCCAGAAAAAGAATAGCTGGTCTAAGTTTAAGAAGAAATTATTTTCTTTTCTTTCATATTCAAACACTCTTAGTGTAACCAGAGAAAGGACAGGAACAACTATGGGTTTATCAAATATATTTAGTCAATGCCAATAAAATACAGTTGTAAAATCCCAGAGAAGCTTAAAATTAAATTTGACATCAATCTGATCCATGGAGGTCACTTAGATTAATGGTTCATAAATTCAAAATGTAATCGTATGCATGTTCGTGTGTGTGTAAATACAGGTTCATTGTTCAGGTCCCTGCTTCTCTCCTTCTGTCCTCTCCCCTCAAGAAAACACTTCATCCATTCTCTTAGCTTTGTCTATTTGATATTGAGATTATTCCACGTTTATATGTCCATTATATGTCCTCAATGCCTCTCCCGAGAGCCGTGAGGAGGGAGGAGCGGCCGTGACTGTTGGTGCCTTCAAAGGAGGGAGGCAGACAGTTGAGGCAATTCTTTCTCAGGGGACGAAGTGGCAAGTCATCTGCTGAGGAGGAGGGGTGGGGAGGCTGAGTGGGGACTAAGGAAAGAGGTGCAGGTCAGAAGGCAGCAAATGGCTAGGAGTCTTGAATTTGGTCCTTCATAGTTTCATCTAGAGATCAGAAGGGAGAGTGCTTATTCAACACTGCCTGGTAGGTTGGCTATCTTTCGTCATCTGCCTCTGCCTGTGTTCTGTCCCTGTTCACTCCTAAGGAGTTTTGAGACGAGGGCTCACGTGGGGCTGAATGAAGGCCACTACTTCCTTTTGTAAACGGGAAATCTTATTCACATATGCTCAAATTTTTTGTAGTATCATCCACATTCAGTGTCCCTTACGTGGGGACAGGCAGACGCTGCGCTTCTGTGGCTGACGAGACAAAGCCGGGGAGACAGTTACTACTGAGTATGGCTGGCGTGTGTGTGTGTGTGGCAAGTGGGATGGGGGAAGAGTTCGCTTCCAAAATCAAGGCGACCCTTGTAGATGTTACCATGTTGCATGCTGAGGTAAAAAACTTCGGCATGAACTCGATCAAAAGTCTGGCAAAGGGCATATAGCTTCCCAACTGCAGATGTGAACACTAGCATGTGTTGTGAGGCCAAAGACTCTGCTCTGAAGGGGAAAGAGAAACATCTTCACTCACCATCTGTGTTCTGCAGGACAGTGACATCTTTCACAAATGCAACGTCTCCAGCCTTCTCAGCCAGGCACCTAAAATATTCCAGAAAACAAACTCAGTGCCAGAGAAGAGAAACTATTAGAGTTTTCATAAATATCTATAATATATATTCCAAAATCTGAAACTTGAAAGTAAACATAGAAAAGATAAAGATGAAGATTTTCAGGAACTTATGGTTTAAAATGGAAGATTGAACATACACGTATACTTTCCTGCCTTCTAAAATCCCAATAAAATGACATTAATGAGATTTTTAAAAAAGCCATAAGCCATGAGGGGTGGAGGGTGGGGAGAGAGAAGATGATAGTGATAATGTTTGAAAGTTAAGAGAGCAAACGGATGAGCAGTAATTGACCCAGCAGAGCAAAGAAAGCTGTCACGTAGGGTGGAGTGGGGGAAGCCTAGAAGAAAGCTGCTGTGCACAGCAGAGCTCCAGAAAGACTCAGCAGTTACAAGGGCTAGGTCTCACTGAAAGTGGCTGACAACGGGACCCGAAAGAGCCTGCAGAGATGCAGTCTGGGTGCCCTCCCGTCCCACGCAGCTGGGAGACGGCTCCCCACTTGCCTGGCGGAAGGCTGAAGGTTTGTTCATGGGGAAGTTGAACCTGAATAACACTATGAACTAGACAACCAAACACAGCTGAGAGCAGAGGCCCAACTCGGAAATCAGAGAGTGGAGCGAAACTATAGCCAGAAGGTTGAACCACAGCCTCTCGCCCCAGCTCAGCCTCCCAAGAAGCAGACAGAGGATTCCTTGTCTGGAGAATCTGATCAACTCAAGGAAAACATCTACAGATTCTGAGATTTGGATGCCCCACAGTGAAGTGACACAAACCAAGTGCCCTACAGTGAGACCTACACTCGCCAAGACGTGGCAACTGATGCAGAACTAACAGTCAGCTCTGGCGCTTCACTCTTAAATATGGGAGACAGCCAGAGGCCATTGGTATTTGAAGAAAGACAAGAAAAGATGGAAATCAAAGCAATTATACTCAGAGGATACAGTGACAACATAGGAGGGAGAGTAAAACTTGTGAAAAATACTACAATTGATGTCATTAAAGAGATGAAAGAAAGGCAGCACTCATAAAAGAAGAACAGGAGGTCTACAAAAGCAGCAGTCAGAACACAAAAAGAATTCTCAGGAAGTAAAAACTAATAATCAAAAAAATTCTTAAAAATGATATAATGATTAGAAGCTTAAACTGAGCAAATATCCCAGAAACTAGAAGATACAGAGCAGATAATAAAAAAGAAAGAAAAAGAAAATGAGATGATAATCTAGGAGAGTCTATAATTTAAGAATTAAAGTTTAAAGAAATATTGGAGATCCAGCCCTGACGGCCTAGAGGTTAAAGTTCGGCGCACTCTGCTTTGGCAGCCTGGGTTCTGTTCCTAGGTGTGGAACCACACCACTCGTCTGTCAGTAGCCATGCTGTGGCGGCAGCTCACAGAGAACTGGAAGGACCTACAACTAGAATATACAACTATGTACTGAGGCTTTGGGGAGGGAAACAAAAGAGAGGTAAATTAGAGAAAACAGGAGGGAACTTATCAAGTAAATAATGAAGTAAAATTTCCCAGAACTGAACAACTTGAGTTTCCAGATGAAAAGGGTCCACCAAGTGCCCAATCTAATGAATTGAAAGAAGACTTACATAAATAGCATTATGAAGTTTCAGAACATTGGAGATAAAAAAAAATAGTTTTTAAAACTAGTATTTATTTTTTTATTTTTAAACCCAAAAAGTTTTCAAGAAACTGGTTTTAAAAGCATTTTACCTTTGATGAAACCCAAAACTCATTTTTCCTAAAGAATAGTTTTCATTCGTTGTTAAATCTCTGTACACTTAGAGAGAAATATAAATCCTATGTGTCTGATTTATTTATTCTTCACAAAATATTCTTTGTGTGACTTGTTTGTCTAAGACATTTCATAAACTTTAAAAGCTTATTCTCTCAGAATCAGGAAGCCAAAAGTAAATTGCTGAAAACTCAAACAAAAATTTTTTTCAAAAAGAAAGAAAGCCATACGCAAAGAATCAGGAATCAAAAATGGCATCAGATTTCTTAACAGAAACTCTAGGTTCAGAAGACAATGGATTAATGCTTTTAAAATTTTGTGTTTGCTATATTTTCTGACTTTCTATGTTACATTCTGGATTAATTTTTTCACATATCTTCCACTGCATTACTTCTCTTTTTAGCTATGTCTAATCTGTTAGACTGGTCAATTGGACAGCTAATTGCAATTTCTTGCCCCCCCCCCCACCCCGCCTTCTAGAAGTTCTATTTCTTCCTTTTTAAAAATATTGACTTGTTTTTTCCTGCTGGATTTTGCTTCTGGTGACTTTTTTCGCTGTGTGTCTGGTTAATATTATACTTAATTATAATTATTATTATATTTAAATATAATTTTCACCATGTACTTCTCATTGTTATTGAAAGAGTATTTTTGAGCAGTCTTTGAGGCCTAACCTGAAGGTTCCGGACAGGTTCCTAAGGGGACCACTAGTCTGAGACCACTTAGATAGAAATGTGAGTTGAGAATGTCCAGACCATCCTATGGCACACAAGTTTGAGCTGCAAATCCATGCAAGAGCTGGCTCATGGTTTCAATTTCTCAAGGATGGTGTGTATTTTCCTCTCTGTATTCCTCAGCATCCAGGCAACCTGAAGGCCCTGGGAGAAGGCATGGAAGTCACTTCTCATTCACTTTTACCTTAAAGGCGCATGTAACATCTAGGTTCAAATTTGTCAGAATAGGTAAATGCCCTCAGGACAAAGTGCCTCCACTTAGCTCTCTGAATTCCTATTTTCCCTTAGATTTTAGCCTAACAATCCCTTATTACTTTGTCAGTTATTCAATGTTCTTAAGAACGTGTGTATGTGTGTACTTAATCTGGCATTTTTGCTTACTTTTAGTGTGAGAGTTGGTCAAAATAGCCTAATGCTACCATTTCCCAGATACAAAAATTCTGTCAAAATTCCTTAGGAAAATGCTCTCCAATCTACACTTAGTAACCCAGCCAAACAATACGTCATTTGAAGGGTAGAATAAAGATAAATTTTCAGACATGTAAATGCTGAAAAAACAGCAACTCAAGAAGATGTGTTCTGTTCCAACAAAACCAAGAGAGCTAAAGATCTAAGACCCAAGGCATAGGCAATTTAACATGAAGTAAGTCAAAGGGAAATCCCAGAACGATGGTCAACGGGACTCCTCGGACCACAGATGTGCAGAAGGCCTAGAGGGCACCGGTCCAGAGGAGGGCAAGAGGATGGCAGTCTTCAGAAGCCACGCTCCCAAGTAAATGACGAAACTGAGACGGCACCTGCTCTACTTGTGTCTGCATCGTCAGGAGATTTAGACTACTGATAGAGGGTTTTGAGATGAATTAGTCATTTTTTTAGAAAGCACAGAAAACTAAACAAATAGTAAGACGCCTATTAACTCCAGAGTAAACAAACACTTTGTACAGTAAGGGAGATACGATCTTACATCACATATTTAATATGAGAATAATATTTACACACTCATAATAATGTAAGCCCTGAATATGACATCATCTTCTTGGGTAGTAAAAGGAGGTGAAGTTTGTGGCTGAGGGGTAGAAGAGGCGTAGGGGCAGTATGAGGCTACGTCTGCTTCCATAACAGAAAGTCAGCAGAAGATAGCCGACAGCTAAATATTTAAAACCAGCAATATAAGGATGTTAGTTAGAAATAGAAAGGTAAATAGGACTTCTGGTTCCAGCTTTCAATTTGAAGAAAAGACAAAGCATTTTCTTCTAGTATAAATAGAAATACTAAAGTGTAGGTGTTTCTAGTGAAATAATGCCTTGCCGTAGGTTTGAAAAAAACCCAAAACATGATTCTTTGGGGTTTTTATCAGACATGTCTACTCTATATTTTTGAGTGGAATCACATCACAAATATTCCATTTGAAAATCCTTAGTCTATTAGAGATATGTTTGTATAGTCACAGAATACTTTTTTTATGAGTCACTTAGAGTACCGTAAAAGCTACCTTTATATCATCCCATCACTGGAGAGGCAGCTACTAAATTTATACTAAAAAGTTCAAAGACCAGCTTGGCCACCATCCTTCTTGGATACATGACGCCATCTGGTGGTGAAATATATTCGTGGAGAAAAGCGACTGGGGAGGACTCAGTGCCCTTCAAGCACTGATAGCACCGCTGAGAAGCAACCTCCAGACGAATGGGATTGTAAAACACAGGTTGGACAGTTACTGTGGATCACCAAGTGGTTATAAGCGGTGAATTCTGAAAATTTATTTTTCGGTTACTTTCCACTTCACTAGAGAAGAATAACACTGCAATACTACCTTCTCTGCCATTTCTAAGGCCAAAATCAAAGAGAAAAGTGAAAAGTAAGACATACTGATGACCTAGATGAGAGGAGAGTGGTGGCTATGGGAAAGAGAATTCTTCCCTATAAAACTGAACTGCAGAAAGGACTTAACATAACACATACTCTACCCATTTGACTTTTAAGCTGAGGACCTTGAGGCCCAACAAGGTTGACTTTGGCTCCAGGCCATAGGAAGGAGCCCAGCAGAGCTGAGGTCAGAGAGCCCTGGTGCCGGCCTCCACTCTCCAGAGTGGTGGATGTGGTGAGAGGAGCCCTCACTGGTGCTGCCCATTAGCCAACCCCCAGGCTGACCCTGGCTCTGCTGTGACAGGCCACTTCTGGCCCCCTGGAAATGCAGTGCCAAGATGCTGGAGGACAAGGGACACAGCCCTATCCTCGTGAAGTCCGGCCGCAGCACTCACCTGAAAGCCCCAGTGTAGCCATAGTATCTCTCCTCGCTGTTGGGCATGCACTTGTTCTCATTCTCGTTGTTGCCAACACATAGTGCACAGAGACTGGATTGTGGGTCAGCTCCAGGGGCACAGCTTTGACTAAAGAATTTATCTGGAGAGAAGAAACATGGGAAGTCAGCTCTTCCTACCTGAGTCAACGTAAACAACCTCTACTTAACAGGTGACACAGCTTGATTTCAGTTCATTGTATTGCCCAGGACAGATAGAACACAGTCACTATCACAAGTAGTGGCTTGTTACCACCAAGCCAGGACCCACCAGAAACCAGAAAAGCTTCAGACTGTATGCACTGACAAGAAGCCTGACTGGGGATTGGGAAGAGAGTCTGTGACTTCTACTCAGAGGGTCCCGTCATCACAGCCTCAAGCTGGGGACTCAAGTGATGAACTTGATGGCCATCTGCAGCAGACCCTACTGGTTACCTACTCCAGGATCTGATTTCCCCTTTTCCTCAGTAATGGCAACCCTTTTTACCTGGTCATCTGGTCCCTTAGAATAAAGACTAGCCTTATCAGATGCCCTATGGCTAGCACAGCCATGTGGCTACATCCTGGTCAGTGAAATATGAGCAGGAGTGCTGGGTGCCAGTGTCTTGGAAACATCCTTAAAGGACAGCTGGCACATGCCTTTTGCCCCTTCTCCTTCCCTTCCTTCATCCTGCATATGGAATGGATAAGCGGGGACTGGACCTCCAGTTGTGACATGGGCCATGTGAGAACCTTGAGCATGGAAGCCACCTGTGTCAGAGTAGCCAGAAGTCTGAAGCCTGGGTCCCTGACACTATGTTGTCATCATACTAGCTCCAGACAATCCACCTCTGGGCTTCCCCTACATGAAAGAGAAATAAACTTCTGTCTTGTTTAAGCCTCTAATACTACTTGGGGTTTCCTGTCCTTGCAGCTGAACCTAACCTGAACGAACTCATCGTATGATTTAACTCACATGAAGGAGTTAATATGGATTAATATAGGTTAAGAAAAGAGGAAACAAAGGTGACAAGCAAGCCCTGCCCCCATGAGCAAGTAGCACCCATGGCCAGCCTCGTGCAGCCCCTGAACTGGAAGAGCCACACCACGTGCCAGTCTCAGGAAAAGGCTGGGGAGCACCTCATTGAAGTCCTGGCAGCTTCCCCACAGCTCAGAGGCAGCCAAGGGTGCTGGAGAGAGCGACAACAGTGTGCACTGCTGGTGAGGAACAGAGCCACTTGCAAGCCTGCCCGAGCCAGGATCACAAATCCATTTAAAGGGTAGCAGGACCCCACCTGAAGAGATGCCTGCACAAGAGGTGAGCCACCACAAGAACATGCCACACGCCATGTCACCGGGCCCATAGCAGGCAGGGCACGGCTTATGAACACAGCGTGAGCATGGGGTACAGCAGGTAGAGAGGCCCCAGAAGCAGGCTGGGTCAGAATCCCTGAGGTCTTATTTGGTTTCCTTTGCAGTGTGGAGTAAGAAGTCAGTTCTGTCTAGGAACAGAAGTCACCTATCATGAGGTAGGCAGGGGCCTTTGCCCAAATTAGCAAGCCAGCACCCGTGAGGAATTTAGATCTGGAGATCTAAGAGGCAAAAAATAACATTTGGACATCTCAGAATCTGCATCCATTCTTAGGGTGCAGAGAGACAGACTGATATTCCAGTGTTTGACCTTGGGGTAGGGTGGATGGGGCATGGGGAGTGCTGTGGGGAGAACCGCTCAGTGCATCCATCCATGACTGAAGGAGGCAGCCACAGGGACAGCCTACTTACACCAAAAGGGGCTGCGGGCCACAGTCAGCCTACAAATCCCCGCACCCCCCCCAAACTTTCTACAGCTCCATGTGTCTACCCCTCAGGATGACCCACCCACGACTACCTCGGAATCCTTACCAAACTTGCAGGAGCCTGTCTGGTTGAAGAGCAGGCCCATGGGGATGTTCCAGCCTGCGGTCCTGCCCACGCCGGTATGGCAGGACTTCTTGCCACTCAGAGAATTCCAAGTGAGGTCAGCATCTGATTTCCTGACAACCGCCACTGCCAGATACCCTTGGACGACAGAAGAGCAAGTCTTAACCTCCAGAGGGCCTAGCACATGGGCTCTATAGTGCAACTGTCTTTGGCAACCCAGGCCAAAACAGGCCAAGAAGCATCACCAGCAATGATTCCCCCAGACAACTGGCCATTGTCAGGTAGACCAAAAAGGCTTAAGCTGCTGCTCTATGTTAAGGTGAGATTGATCTGAAATAGGGGGAAAAGTTGATCCTTTAGGTGATTGCTGGGGACTGTCGTCGACCAGCCACACACTGTCCCTGAGTTACAAACCAGGAATTCACCTTTAGATAAAGGCCACTAAAGCATCAAATGCTGAACAAGTGCGACCCCAAGAGTGCATAAATCACCGACTGCAATATGCATCGGGCCAGAGCAATGACAACCACCAGACCAAGTGCCCCGTGGATGCAGGGGGTGTGTCTCCCTGTGCTGAGTGTGAACCAGCCCCGCACTGTGAGAGGGTCAATGTGGTGGCAATCCTCCTCCTGATTGAGTGCACCTGACACACCCCTGCTGGGGGCAGGTGGGGAGCTCTCGTGAAGCTGAGTAAGCACCAGCTCTGGCAGGCAGGTGGGTGTGGCGCACAGAGCATGGTATTTAGCAACAGAGCCCCTGGTGCAAGGCCAGGATCTACCACAGTATCATCGATGGCTGTGAGTGAGATCCGGCGCACTTCAGGAGACTACTTGGGCCAGTGTCCCCTCATCCATCTGAGATGGGGATGTAACACCCCTCCTTCCATGTGGCCAGGACACAATGAGAAACTCTGAAAGTTCTCTGTCATGTGTGAACATCGACATAAATGTTAATTATGATTACTTATCTACAAATTATTTGCATCTTCAAAAGAACTTATGGCTTCTATGGCTGCTTCTCTTTCCATGAGGTTTTAAAGTTGCTGCCACCTCCTCCTCCAGCAGCAAGAACTTACCCTTCAGCCTGAAAACCACCAATTCCCACTCACCTTCTGGTGGTCTGTGCACACAATCTGGGGCATTGCTGTTCTGGGATTCTAAAAGAATAAAGGCAAGCACAAGATCATTAAACACTCAATTTTATTGAGAAGTCACAAACTTCTCAATCTCAACAATACAGAATCAGATCCGAAGAGACTGTCTGAGCAGTTCCGTGTAGCAGAGATGCATATACGTGCTCACCAAAAGACACGGACACAGATGTTCATAGCAGCGCTATTCACAACAGCCACCAACTAGAAATTGCCTAAATGCCCATGCACGGCAGAACGGATAATAATTGCAGCGGAGTCACATAATAGAACACTAATGAGACTGAAGATTCTACAGCTACACACTTATATGGATGAATAACACCAATGTAATGCTGAGCAAGAGACATTAAAAAAGCACATGCTGTGCCACTCCTTTGACGTAAAGTTCAAGAACAGGCAGAATTGATCTATACCGTTTGAAGTCAGGAGTCATTAGCCTTACTGGAGTATGAGAGCTGGGGACAGGAGGCACAAGGAGACTTGAGAAACTTGCTGTATCTTGATCTGGGCACTAGTGCCCAGGGCCGTACCAGTTTGAGAAATGTCATTGAGTTGTACGTTTCTGTGCAGTTTTCCTCATGTATATTTTACTTTACTAAAATCTTTTTAAAAATTAAGAAGAGGAAACCAATCTGTGCTTTGTCAGTTCTCAATACCATAGGCTCTGTAGGTAATACAGCCCCTTTCATTTATTCTTTCCCAATTCTTCTGTTTGAATGTATCCTTCCATCTTAATATGTCCCCTGGACCCACGAGTAGGGTCGCTTGTCCCTACCCCCACCCCCATAGCCCAGAAGAAATAAACCTGAGAGGACCCTGCCCCCACTTACTTTGGTTCTCTGCCAGGACAGGCACCAAACCACACTTGCCCGCAACGTAGATAAATCCTCCATCCAAGTTCAGCGCATCCGCTTCTCCTTTCTGCAGAAGCAAAGCAGGTTGCCAGCCTCACAGTGACACTGTTTCCTGTCCCACCTGTCTTTACATCTCTCCGAGAGAATGGCTTTATGTCAGAAGTCCCAATGAAGCAGCAAAAACAAGCAGGGGTTGTTTGAACTGAGCACCCAAAGGAAACCCCACGTGCACTACTAATTCTCTACTTAGCCCCACATGCCTTTCATGCGGTCACTTCATTGGAAAGACCAGGAGCAGGTTTCACCAACTCTCTGTCCTCTGAACGAAACCCTTTCTATACTCGGAGCCCTCTTGGGACACACCCTCCTGGACCAGCCTCATTCACCGGAGAAACAGATGGGAACAGCTAGCTTCATCAAGTCTCAGCTCACTGGCGTTACATTCAAAGTGCAGCGCAGAATTTGTCCAACAAATGAGCACAAATCATTAAACGGGCTCACCATCAGAATGCATGAGCCCACACTCCATCACTGGAAGATGGATCCATCAAGATGGCAAAACTCCCTCTTTGGCCCATTAATAATTTTTTTACCACTATACTAATTAGAGATGTGGATGAAGATTTCTATTCAAGGATGGGCATCACAGGGCTACTGATAAAAAAATCTAAGGGGACAAGGAGGAATAGGGTCATGGCTAAACTGAGCCACATACACACAAAAGATACTCTGAAATCATTTTTTAAAAAGTGTTTTCAAAGAATATGTATTCACTTGGCAAAATGGCCTTGATACACTGTAAAGAGAAAAGAACTAAACCCCACAAAACTCGTGTGATCTAGTATTGTTGCGAGCCTACGCACAGATGTACCGAGAAATCCTGGAGAGGGTAATTATCAAAACTTGAACCCTGGTGTCTCTCTGTGTGAGGTCACAAGTGGTTGTTACCTATTTATTGTTCTTACATCATACTTTTCTCTATTTTCCAAGTTACCTACCAGCATCGTGAGTTGCTCTTACAATCAGAGGAGTGAAAAGCCCACAAGACACAGTTTTTAACAGACAGCTGCGCCTGTTTGCACACCGCGCGCTGCCCGCGCAGACCCCCCGCGGCAGACCCTG
Organism: Equus caballus; assembly: GCF_041296265.1. NCBI lineage: Eukaryota > Metazoa > Chordata > Mammalia > Perissodactyla > Equidae > Equus > Equus caballus. The sequence continues at coordinate 51,724,986 of NC_091699.1, read as the reverse complement.
CCTCAGCCCCGGGCAGCGCCTCCGAGCCCGAGCCGGGACCTGCGGGCCGCTAAGGAGCGCGCGGCCCCACCTGCAAGTGCCGCATGCTCCCACTGCGTGGAGTAATCACCTACCAGGACCAGGGCGATGCACTCCTCGGTGGTGGACGCCGAGGCGCAGGCCACTTTCCGGTTGCTCACGTCGCTCCACTGCTTGCACTTGCGCTCCTCCTCGGGGCCCACGGCGCACCATACAACCCGCTCGCGCCGCGCCGCCACCTCCGCCGCCGCTGCGCAGAGGGACACAGCCAGTCGGCAGGGGCCCTGAGCCTTGCGGGGGACGCCCAGACGCCGCGGACCTCCCTGGAGCCCGGGATCCACTCGGAGCGCCCTTCCTGCCTGGACCCTCCACGGGAGCTACTCCCTCCATGGAAGAGTTGGCCACCTGCTCCTCTCCCCCTCCACTCTCAGCTCCACAACCCTTTCTTCAGGCAGGCGCAGCGCCCTTGTTTCTCATTTCCGTTCCTTTGGAGACTTCCCTTGGCTTCTAATCCACCCTTCAGTCCTTACTGTAATGATTTGCCTGATAGCTCCGTCCCATGGGATGAAAGCTCCAGGACACAGTGGCAGCCCCAAGAGATGGCCTAGGGGAAATTGAGCCCATCTCTGACCTCCCCTAAGGCCAGCAGTCACCACCATTAACTACAGCGCAGCCTCCTGGTTCACCTAGACTCTACCCCAAGCCCCCCAGGATTGGAAGACCCAAGGCTGAGCTGGCCCACTGCAGTGTCCCCAGCCAAGTGCAGGGCCCAGGCACAGGAGGACGTTCTACCAGGCCTCTGGGTTCATCTCAGGAGGGGCCCTGGCTCTCTTGCTTCATGTTCATATTTCTCACTTCATAGGAGGTAAACTGATTTTTCTGGCAGAGCTGGAGAGCTTGATGCACAAAGGACACATGGCAGCATTAATCCCGTGGCCGACACATTCGTTTGGAGACACTCCCTCATGTTAAATGCCCTGACTTGGTCGACAGAAGGTACTCACACCTGCATTAAACCTACCACAGTGAAGACTTCCAGTGGCTGGGAGATGCAGAAGTGACCACTACCGAGCAGGGCTGTGCTGCCCACGAGGGGCTGGGAAGTGCTTCCTGGAAGGCCTCACCCATGCCTCACTGGCCGCACCCCACCCTCGGGGCCTGCCTGGTCCTCACTCACTTTCCCGCAGGTTCTGGGTGGCAGTGAGGTAGTTGGCACCGAGGTACAGCCCAGAATCTATCTGTGAGGGGATCCTCACAAACCCAAGGGCAGAGTCTTTGAACAGCAGGTCCTTGTTCTCAGGAGTGGACTTAAAGAGCTGGAACGCCGATGACTTGTTTCTTCCAAACTCCTCCTAATTAAGGAAAAATAGAATTATGATGTCAGTGATAAATAGGGAGGAAACAAAAAAATGATGTTGACGAAGAGTATCTGGAATCGGGATGATTCTGAGAGCAGGAACCTTAGCGGACTTCCTCCTGCAGAGGGACCCGTGCCGTCCCTGTGACACAAGGTCAGCTATGGCTTCTTCTTTAGAAGGTTGCTGGGGTCCAAGCACCTAAGAGTCCTGAGAATATTGCGTCATCCTCCCCCTGCTTCTACTCCAGCCCATACTGTCAGTTGAGTTGACAATTTGCTAGAGGGGCTCCGTTGTTTCTGCTGTCCAGGGTACAGCCTAAGCAAGCAGTCCACTGACGTCATAAACGTCTGTGCAGTGAGGCTACAGAAGGACTTCTAGAGTGGCAGGAAGTTAGGGAAGGAAGAAATCTCCCCCCTACCTAATCCAAGTGGGTCAAGAGGACTGGGGGGGGGGGGGGGAGGTACCTGTGCCCGGTGGAGGAGCCTCCAGATCAGGTCTTCCCTGCCATCCACACTTCGGGCCACAACAGCATGAGAAGGAACCCGGGCCAGGTGGCACTCCTTGAATGCATCCACTGGCTTCCGAGTATTGTCTGGGCAGAGCAGCTCATACTTATCCCTGTCAGCCTCATCTGGCAGGTTCTCTAGGGGAAAGGGAAGAGGTGGAAGGAATCCCAGATGAGCCGACTCCGGGAGTAACCATGAGCTACAGTCCCCCTTCCCCCATAGAAATTGAGCTGGAGGAGACATCTTACACAGTTGACAGAACTTGGGGTCAGAAAGGCAGTGGATTGCTCCAGAGCACTCAGAAAGATAAAGACAGTGTCCAGAAAGCCTTGGGGGCTGGCCCAGTGTTCCTCTAACTGGGATCATATAGGCTACCCTGGTATTGTTGCAACTGTTGCCTGGCAAGCCCGAGGCGGCTGAACCAACCTCATCTGTTTCCATGGCAACCCTGCCTAGAAAAGAGCCACATAGTGGAGAGAAGCCCAGGGGCCAGCCTGGGGGTGCTGCCTTACCCACATCTCTAGAAAGAATAAAAATGACAGTTGAGTCATTTCCCAACTCTGGGTATATCACAAGAAGGGAAAAGACTGTTTTTACGAGTGAGTTCAGCCCAATTTGGAACTATCTATATCATATGTAAGTTACTTTAGAATATATTTAGTGACAGAAACCTGCCCAAGTCATTTTATGAGATTAGTACAACCTTGATGTCAAAAACAGAGAAAGAATTACGAGCTTATTTTACTTATGAACATAAATACAAAAATCTCAAATAATGTATTAGCTAACTCAATCTAACGGAGTATTTAAAAAACTGACAGATCAGGATTAAGGTTTATCAGTTCATTCCCTCAACAAAAGAATGGTTGAATGTCAAAAAAGCTAAAGTAATCCATAGCATTAATGGATTAAAGGAGGGAAATCATGAGATTGTCTTAATTTTAATAAGAAAAAGAAAAGTCGAAAAAGCATTTATATGTTCAACATCTGTTTGTGATTTTTTTTTTTAGTTTCAGAAAACTGGTAATATAGAGAACTTGGTAAAGTTACTGAACTTGATAAATGCCATTTATCAAAATATCTACAGCAAAATCATACTATGAGAAGAAAACTATGAGAAGAAAAAGGGAATGTTTATTCCCTTCAAAATCGGGAATGAGGCAAAGATGCCAGCTATCACATTGCCAACAGATACCAGGCAGCCTGGAATACACAGTCTACAAAAGAAATAAGAGAAATAAACGCTGGAAGGAAAAAGACAAACTCTAATTATTTAAACATGATGTGATCATCTACATAGAAAAGCCAACAAAACCAAGAAAGAACTAATAGAACTAACAAGAGAGCTCAGAAGGGCAACACTACAGAAATCCTGTTATTCTCATCAGCAATTACCAAACAGAAACTAATACGGAATATAAGATATTGTAGAAGCAACTAAAACCATTAAATGCTAGTAATTAGCCTCACAAAAATATGCATGAGACCAACAAAGAGAAAATTTTTAAGTTCTGTTAAAGGATATAAAAAGAGCTGTGATCAAATGGGGGAGATATATTATGACAATTTAACATTATAACTATGTGTTTTTCATGGATCAATTTAAATTCAAAACAATTCTAGTTAAAATTAAAGTATGATGCCTTTGGAAATTCAACAAAACAATTCTAAAATTTTAGTTAAAAAAATTTGAAAATGAAGAGCAAAATGTAGGGTGAGAAGGCTCTCTCTGTCTCTCTCTCTCCCCCTCTCCCCGCCCCCGCCCCCCCCCCCCCAGGATATTAAGACCCACTACAAGCTAGGGTAATAAAAGCAGGAAAAAACAAATGCACGAGTGAAACAAAGTAGCCCAGAAACTGATCCATGGATATATACAAACTTGCTGTAGAAGTGGCTCCACATATTGGTAGGAAAAATGTTGAATTTTATATAGTTGCTATTGTGAGGGCGATAGTCTTCCTATAAAAGGAAAATGCTGAGGCCAAAGCCATACCTGATTTCCAAGGTGTGGAGAATACACAACAAACGTGTGCTGGCGAGGGTGGTCTTTAAATCTTATTGTGGGAAATCTTTATGATTTGGGAGTAAAGAGGGGATCTTTAAAAAAAAACCCCAAAAGCACAGACCAACGGGGCAAAATTGATGAATTGGACCCTATCAGTGTCAAGGACTTCTGGTCAACAAAGGGTGCTATTGACAGATTTTTTGACTGAGAAAAGATCTTCCTAAAATCTAGAACCAACAATAGCTTGATATCTGTATGAATGTGGTGGGCCTGTCTCCAGTGGTCCTAGGTGAATGTGGTGGGCCTGTCTCTGGTGGTCCTGGGTGAATGTGGTGGGCCTGTCTCCAATGGTCCTGGGTGAATGTGGCACGCCTGTCTCTGGTGGTCCTGGGTGAATATGGTGGGCCTGTCTCCAGTGGTCCTGGGTGAATGTGGAGGACCTGTCTCCAGTGGTCCTGGGTGAATGTGGTGAGCCTGTCTCTGGTGGTCCTGGGTGAATGGGGAGGACCTGTCTCCAGTGGTCCTGGGTGAATGTGGCAGGCCTGTCTCTGGTGGTCCTGGGTGAATATGGTGGGCCTGTCTCCAGTGGTCCTGGATGAATGTGGAGGACCTGTCTCAGTGGTCCTGGGTGAATGTGGTGGGCCTGTCTCCGGTGGTCCTGGGTGAATGGAGAGGACCTGTCTCCAGTGGTCCTGGGTGAATGTGGCGGGCCTGTCTCCGGTGGTCCTGGGTAGAGTGTGTTCACTTGTGCACACTGAGCAATTGTGCTTCAGTGAGTAGTCCCCCAGGGACATTCTCCTGAAGGACAGTAAGAGGATATGTATAAGGGCATGAGTCACGGAGCCCTGTTTGTGGTAGAGGGAAGGACAGAAGGAGCTAGTCCATCGCTAGGGTGATAGATAAGTAAAATCTGGTGGACGTGTTCCATGGAACATTCCTCAACTGTTAGAACCACTGAACTAGACATATACAACAACATGGATAAATCTCTAAAACAAAATGCTAAGTGGAAAACCTTGGCAGCAGCATGGTTTCTAATGATCAGTGAAACTTCTGTGGGCTGAGGGAAACAAACCAGCACTATACCTGTTGCCAGACCACACATATCTCAGAGGATGCATGTCAAGTACCTTGGCAGGGGTGTCTATGAGGGGAAGAGAAGGGCAGTGGGCCTGGAAGATTAAAGAAAACTGACCACTTAAACTATGAAATAACATCAAATAAGAGCTGTGTGCCCTGTGGGGAACCTTGATAATAGTGTGCCAAGAAGTGAGAAATCTAATTATCACAATACTCAGAATTACGATAAAATAAAATAATAGGAGGCAGTCCCCGTGGCTCTTCCCACTCCTCTTACCAAATACTGTACTATCCTTGACAAAAGCCACGTCTCCAGCCCCATTTTCCAGACACCTGTGAAATAAGAAAGCACCAGAAGCGTCAGCAGGGAGTGGCTCCCCATCTCGGTCCTCAGGCTTCCTGTGGAACAGGCCCTGGGGCTTGTCTCCTGTGGGCGGCTGATCCTGGAAGGGCAGGGCTCTGAGGTTTGGGGGCACCTCGCTTGGACAGGTGGCAGGGGCCACCTCCAGGTAGACCCTGAGGAAGGACTCAAGTGCTGACCAGAGACCCCCACCTTCCGTTTTGAGGGCTGAGAGGGCAAAACTTGTCTTTCTATGTAGCAGAGAGTTTTGAAGGCTCTACACCAGAGGGTGAAGGCTTGGCATTCTTGGCCATGTGGTTCTTTCTCCAGGACTGAGTGAAGGAATGTGCCCTGCGGGTGAGAAGCAGGGAGGCCTCCCTCTGCAAAAGTGCCTTAACCCAGGGGGCAGATGGGGGCAGAGCAGTAGCATCAGCCTCAGCATGGGGGCAGATGGGGTGCAGGGGTGAATCCGGCAGAGCGCACTGTCTCCCAGGTGGGGCAGAGGCCCAGGTGGGGCAGACCGACGTCAGCCCGGACACTCCAGCTGTCCTACCTGGCCAGGAGACTGGGACTGGTCGTCTCATGACAAGACTCCTTCAGTCCCTCTATGGTTAGGGAGGGGGCAGAAGTCAACCCAGGACAACACAGGGGCAATGCCAGATTCAAGGTTCTCTGGGGAGACGGAAGGGGCCACTGCCAAGGTGACTGCTCATCATCAGGCTGATGCAGAGGTGAGAGGGCACGTGTGGGGCTCGGGGTTGGAGGGGACCATGCACTGGGTAAAGTCAGCACCCTCTTTGGACTCGGTTTCTCTATGTGCACAGCAGTAGAAGGACTGAACCTCCTCTATGGTCCCTAGTAGCAGGCTGAGCTCTATTTGGAGCCAGAGAGAAGGCCTTCTGGCCTGAGGACATGTGGCCCTCAGGCCACTGGGGAGAAGAGGACAATCTCACTCACTTGAAGGCACCAGAGTAGCCAAAGTATGGTTCCTGGGAGGAGCAGGCACATTTATCTGCCTCTGTCCCCGCACACAGGCGACACAGGTTGGGGTACTGTTTTCCATCTGCGCAGGGAACACAGCTGGCAGAGAAGAAGTTGGCCACAGCTGTTGAACACAGAGAAATGGACCAGGGAGTGTGAGCCAGCCCCGGCCACAGTCGGTTACACCTCACAGTGTGCACTCCCTGTGGGCAGAGAGGGGCTTCCTCCACCCCTGCCAGACAGCTTCCTTGTGAGCCCGAGACTCAGAGAGGTGCACCTCGGCTGAGAGCAGACTCAGCTGCCACCTCCGGAGGGCTGCTGGTGCAGCCAAGCCTCCCAGTGCATGTTTCCAGCTGCTTCACCTCACCCCCACCTTGGATTCATCACACGTGTTCACCTGTGTGATCCCAAAGTGGTGGCTTGTGTGTGCAACTGGAGTGGAGACCCCTGCCTGAGATTACCCACAATCCCCCAGCCATCTTACCTTTCTGAAGGGGCTCAGGTGGCCCTGTCCAGTTCAAGTATGGACGAAGTGTCCCAATAGGGATGTTCCACCCAGCGGACCTGCCAAGGCCTGTGTGGCAGGACTTCACGCCCTGCAGTTGGTTCAGCTGAAAGCCGCTGCCCTTCTTCACTACGGCCACAGCATAATAGCGGGTTTGTGGCTCTGCAGAGGGTCAGAAAGAATTGAAAGCTCTTAGCCTGAACCAGAGGGAGATGAACAGCCCACCCCAAGCAAGCCGCTGGTGGGTGGCTGGACTGCATGCCACAGTTTCATGTGGGGCAGGGCAGCCCAGAGCCTGCTCTGTTTCCCCAGGGAGCACATCGTGTCCTCCCTTATTGGGTCAGCATCTGCGCAAAGAGCCCAGGGACTCCACTCCCTGTAAGTGGGATATCGTCTGAGACCCCACCTCCGCAACCCATCCACTCTGACTCCCCAGAGGCCAAGGCCAGGGCCAGGGCCAAGGCCCCAGCTTCCGGGTCCCCAGGGAGAACTCACTCCCTCTGGTCTGGTAGACCTCCGCTGCCACAGGTCGCAGTTTGTAGGGGTGCAAGCCTGCCTCATACACCAAACCGCCATCGAGGGTCACAGCATCTGCCTTGTTTGCCTGAAAGCAAAGAGGCCAGAACGACCGACGTCAGGAGAAAACCGCCCTAACCCAGGCACAGGGATTTCAGGACATCAGCAGGCTCCATGGCTGGAACAATCTTCAAAAGGGTCAGCTTTCCATCATGTCCATTCACATCCTGTGAGAGGCAGCACGAGCTGAGGCTCCCTCTTTTTGGGCAATGAGCACCAGCCCAACTGCTGTAACTCCTGAGGTTGGCATGTTGCCGCAGAAGTGCCCACCCGCCTATGCGGCTCCGTTGATCGTACTCTTCACAGTCGTTTATATTTCATGTTGTTTGTTCTAGACCCTTTCTCCCCTGTTTTTGCTTTGTATTTATTTCTTTTAAGTTCTTTTTTATTGAACAGAGAATATAACTATTATGATATCTTAAAATTATAGTAGTAACCATGTTCGTCCTCTTTGGCATGTCACTTCTCCTATGCTTACGTAATTCTCATATTTGCAATCTGGTAAAGATAATATTTTGCGGACTGCTGTACTTATCGAAAACTGCCTACATTTCCTTACTTCTGTAGAGCTTTTATTGATTTTATTGACTTCATAATATTTTCTTATCATGTGGTTCTTCCATAATGTATTAAGTAATTCCCCAAATGTTCAGCACTTGGGTTCTTTCTAACTTTTTGCTGTTAAAACTCTGCTCTCATGGATACCTTTGTCCTCGTAGCTTTTTTCTCCTGACGAACTGTTGCCGTGGGATAGGCGTCTGAGTGTGGAGTCACCCAGACAATGAGCATGTTTGGCTTCACAGGCCTGGCTGCTGTTGCTATTCTGCTTTCCAGAAGATTCATAATGCCAATTTGGAATGCCACCAACTGTGAGGATCAGTTACATTATAGAATCCCCAGCAGGACAGGCTTTCATTTCATTAAGTGTTACTACTTTAGAAAATGCAAGTTCTGACAAATTACTTAGGTTTGTATTTCTCTGATTATTAAGGGGAACCTTCCTAAGTATTTTAATTAATTATGAATGCCCTCTTACGAATACTCTACTCCTATTATTTTTCTTACTTGATCCTATATTTCCTACCAGTTTGAGTTAGTTCTTTATAGACTGTAAATAGTAATCACTTGCAGAGCCGGTGCATATTCACTCTGGCACTTTCTAAATTTTTTGTTTAAATGTTTATAATGGCTATGAATTAAATTTCTTATATTTTGAAATCTGTCGGTTTACTTCATGATTTGGTTCACGGCTTAAAAGCTAAGAGATTTGGGGGCTGGCCTTGTGGTGTAGTGGTTGGGTTCGTGCGCTCTGCTTTGGCAGCCCAGAGTTCATGAGTTGGGATCCCCAGTATGGACCTACACACCACTCATCAAGCTATGCTGTGGCAGGGTCCCACATACAAAAATAGAGGAAGATTGGCAGAGATGTTAGCTCAGAGACAATCCTCCTCAAGCAAAAAGAGGAAGTTTGGCAACAGATGTTAGCTCAGGGCCAATCTTCCTCACACACACACAAAAACAAGCTAAGAGATTTCTCTCCCCTCTACAGTTCTACTAATTAATCTGTCCTCCAGTTTTTCAATAATACACAGTTTATTTTTAACCACTTAATCTATCTCAACTTTATTTTGATGCATGGTATGTAGTACTGATTTAAAATGGGGCTCTTATTAGAAAGGCATGTTTTGTGACCTCATTCACAGATATTTTTGGGTTGACTATGTTAGAACAAGACCTAGAGAGCTGTATTTTTAAACCTGCAGGAAATGCTGGTGCTGCTTGTCCACAGGCCACAGCTGTAAAATAATAGCCTAAAACACTGCTCAGACTAATTTTTTTCCCTAAGTATTTTCCCATAACCCTAGATATTATGGGAAACTTTTGCACAAAGTACCCAGTCTGTGCTGGAGCAGAGGACACACAACCAGGGCACGCGGCGGGCACACAGAACAAATTTGTTGAGTGAATGAGTGAAAATTATTTTGGTAGATCTTACATCTCAAAAGGCAAAAGGAATCTGAAATCATCCACAAGTCACGATTCCCTTTCCTCTTTCCCTGCAAACGTCTTGGACAAATGTCTTTCCGATGCCTGGTGCCCGCCAGGCCCTGCCCCAGCCGTGCCATGTGGTGACCATGACCAACTGCGCTTGTGTCTCTCAGGGTTTAGGGGTGAAGATGTTCTGGAGGTTTCACCTTTCAGAGCAACCTTGACTTTTGCCAGTGGTACATATTCTTCCAATAGGACTGCTTCTCTGTCATTTTTGCACAGTTGTTATTAACAATTTATGCTGAGATCCCAATTTCCCTACACTGTCTCTCCACTTTAGAATGTTAGTTTCTGCTTTCAAAACAGCCTTGTGTCCTAGGAGAGTGGACTGCTCCCAACTTACAGGCGTCCAGGAAGAAAAGCAGAGGGAGAAGGGGAGAGCACATTTTCTATTTTACTCCACTCCTTTCCCTTCCATGCAGTTTGGTCCCACCCGAAATACGATGCTGACTTACCGCGATGGCCTGGATGCACTCAAAGCTGGAGGTTTTCCTTATGCAGGAGACAGAGGGGCCTCTCACTTTTTTCATATTCCTTTGGAATTTGGCGCATTTTGCTGCCTCTGCTGGTGATATGGTGCACCATCGAACGCTTTTCCTAGGGGCAGCCAGACACAGTCCTGGGAGAAAGAGGCCAAGGAGTAAGGGCTCCACCACTGTCCATGGAAGAGACTGCCTCACCCTGGGACGGAGTTTTCCAGACTCCTCCCTCTCTCAGCTCCTCCCCGTCCCTCTCCATCCTGCGGCCAAGTCAGGCGCTCTCCTCAAGTGGAGGTGTCTTGCTGGCCTAATGAGAACTCTGTGCTGACCAGAGGGCAGTGAGGCTCAATAAATTAGAGGAGACAGTCAGACCCTCCTAATTCTTTTCCTTCCTATGACTGACACAGTTCCTACCCCTAAAAAATGATGACAATCCTTGCATCAGTTTATGGAGTTCTTCTCCGTGCTTTGTCCCACTTGAACCCAGGAGGTAGGGAGGAAAGGGATTATTGCTCTTGGCTTTTTGGTGTGAAAACTGGCTCTTGAGGAGGCTGAGTGACGGCTGCTCAGCAGGGGCAAAGTCCAGCCTGGAATCCAGATCCCTCTAGACTGTTGTTTCTACAGCATCTCCCTAGAGGATGCCAAGGGAACTAAGGAAAATATGCCTGAGTCTTTGTCAGTAGCCGCAAACGGCAGTCAGCGGTGTCCCACATGGGGCAGGGAGCCTGAGCTACCACCACTCACCTCCGTACCAGAAGAGGAATCTTAGTTGGGGGGGGGGGGGGGGGTGGAAATGTCTAAAACTGATATACGATGGCTGCACCACTTGGTAAAGTTATTAAAAATCATTGAATTGTATGCTTGAAATAGGTAAATTTTATTATATGTAATCTATACCTATATGTAAAGCTGTTACAAATGAAAACCAAACACTTGGTTGCAAAAAGCCCACTTCCCCTTTGGATGTGCTTTGGGGAGAACACTCAGCCCTCTGCCACCTCCTATTCATGAGCCATCCCCTGCACAGGCAGACCTGCCAAGTGTGGGAGGGTGTGGGGAGACCTGTGGCTCTCAGGCTGGTCGGCAGGGCCTCAGGGGCACCTGGCTGTCACAGACCTCCTCCACCAGCCGTCATCCTAGGAAATCCCAGGGGATGTGATCCATCCTCGGAAGCCCTCATGGAATGAAGTGAGAATTAACTCTGTAAGATTCAGCCATTTGTGACCCAATAGCATTTGCTGGATCCCCTCTGTATACACAGGACTGCATGATATGCAGAGAAACACGTAAGCAGACTGGACCAGGTCTCACGTCTTGTCTGGAAAGGCAAAAGCCCAAAAAAGAGGAAGCTAAGTATGGTGAATGCTCTAGAAGAGAACAAATACCAAACCAGGAGTGAGGTCCCCACAACCTGAGCCAGTCATTAGGACGGGGGCCTTCCAGGAGGAAGCAACAAAGGGCCCACATGCACAGCCACCATGACAGGCACGTTCCATGCAGGGGCTTTACTCTCTCACCGCACAACTTCTCTCTCCATCCATTCCCCCAGCCTCTCTTTATTGTGAGTTTGGCCAACATCCCCATTTCCTAGGTGAGGAAATTGTGGCTGTAAGTTATGTGACTTGCCTAAGTCCCACAACTAGTAAGTACTGGATCTAGGATTCGAAGCTAGGCAGTCAGACACCAAGCCCCCAGCCCCCTGCTCTTACGGCTAGGCAGCCGGCCTATTGAGGTTGGCTGGGTTAGAGACAGGCTCTGTGGACATCAGGTTGGTAAAGGGTTTGGGGTTAGATCTTGGAAAGCCTCCAGTGCAGGTCCAAGGGGGTCTTATTCCAGAGGTGGTGGAGCTGTGACTCATGGCAGAGAGCAGAGGTCAGAGCTGCTCTGCCTAGGACAGGGGGCAGAGTGGACTGAAACCTGGGAACCAGGCAGAGATGCCCTGGGAAATGGAGAAAGGGGCTGGAATAGAAACTTGGTGTCAGAAATTAGCCTGGTAATGGATGGAACCTGGGGGTGAAGGGAGAGAGCAAAACGAAGACCACGCCTCAAAGCAGGGTTGGGGGGTACAAGCAGTGGCAGGAATAGGGGACCGGTGGCAGAGCTCCCTTCCTCCTCCCCTGGGTGGCGTGACGAGGAGAGTAAAGGACCACTGAGGGGTTTTCCAAGACCCAAACCCCAGGGCCTGGGTGCAGAAGACATCACTCTCTTCATCCCCTCCCACAGCCCTCACCATCCAGCTCCAAAGCTATGCCTCCCCCTCAAGACCAAGTGCTCCCTGAAGCAGTTCTGAGTGTGGCCCTTCCTATATCACCAACCCAGCAACTGAACTGTGTCAGCCACTCAGATGCTGCCCATCTGAGCCTGGATGGAATCTTCCTGAAAGGACACGTCCTCAGATTCCTTCTGTGCAGACACGCAGTGCCCTAGCCTCAAAGGCAAGGGCTGGCATGGAGTCGCTCTTCTCACTCCACCCAACCCTGCAGGCCAGGACACCCACGGGGAGCAGGGCAGGAATCCCCTCGGGCAGCCAACCTTCCTCAGGGTCGGACGAGATTTCAGGACACTTTGGGATGCTGGCCACCATCCTACTGGCTGCAGGATTTAAACTGCAGGCCTCTGTGGGGGCCAAGACACCCCAAGGTACAAGAGAAAATGGAACCCAGGGGTACAGCTCTGAGTCAGGGTCCTGGACCCCGGCACGTGACCCCCTCCAGGAAAGCAAGGCTTCCTACCTCTCAGGCCACTCCCAGGTGACCCCAACCCTGTGCTGTGGGCCCGGGAGGCCAGATGTCAGGGAGCAGAAGGTCCTGGCCAGGCCTGATCCTGCCTTAGGGAAGAGAGGAGTGGCCAACACCCCTGGGAAGGAATTTGGAGAAGGGGACCAGAAGGCAGGCACAGGTTTGGGGGCACAAGCTCACTGCTGCTCTCTGACCACCCCCTTCCATACAGGAAGCCCTGAGCCCCGAGTAGATGCCCCGAGACAGTGGAGGCTGCACTGGCAGAGGGGGAGGGGACACCGGGGCTTTCATTCTGACCACCCACTGCCCAGGTGCTGGTGCCCATCAGCCCCTTCTGCTGCTGCCCAGCCCCTCACCCTCCACTGCAGGAGGCCCTGCCCTCACACCTTTACACCACCACCGTCCATACTGGCCAGTGCCCTCTGAGCACCGCAGAAATTATTTCAGACACTCGGATACAAAATTAACAATTGTTCCGTCCCTTCTATTTAGTCCCTTCTAGTCTGGGCACACTTAAAACCAGAAGTCAATCATCTCTCTCTCTCACACCCTCTGACAGAGGGGTCCCTTCAGGAGGGTCTGTGCCAGCCCCACTGCCCCTCTGCGGGCGGAGCCTGGTGTACACCTTCGCCTACCACTGAGCATATGGGACCCGCCTCCTCCTCACAGCTCTGTGGGAAGATGTTGGGGCCGTTTTTTGAATGAAGAAACTAAGGTTCAGAAAGGCTCTGTCTTGTCCAAGTTACACAGTCCTTGCAGGAGCTGGGACCTGGACTCCGGTCTCCTGTGTGTCTCAGGCAGGTCACTCACCCTCTCTGAGACTCATTTTCCTCCCATGTAAATTAACGCATACAGTACTAAGGGTACCAAAGATCCCAATAGGACAAAAGGGGACAGGCCCTTTGAAAAGCTCTGCGGAGCTCCAGGCGCGCCAGGAGCCCTGACCTGGCACCTCCCCCCAGGCGGCAGGCGGCGGGCGGGACTCGGCCCCGGGGCCGCCCCACCCACGGCCGCCTCCTCGGCTGCAGGCGCTGGGGGCCAGCCCGACGTGGCGCTGCGACCCGGACGCCCACCTGGTGGGGCGCAGGGACTGGGACCCTCACCCACCGGCGGGGTGCAGAGAGCAGGACGCCCACAGGACCGGGCGCGTCCCCAGGTACCTGCACTCACCAAGGGCCCCGAGGGACAGCAGAACTGGGAAGAGGAGCTTCATGTCTGGGGTCCTGAGGCGACTCCAGCGAAGGAAGCCTCTGCCACCTGCGCCGGCTCTGCACCCTTTTATCTAGGGCTTGGTGACCTCACCGGGTTTGCCCTGCCCTGTGACCCAATAGGCACCTGCTTCTCAACCCAGTTCCCCTCCCCCTACTATTTCCTTGAGGCCAAAGAACCCTGGGGGGAGGGAACGGAGGGAGGAGGGGAGAAGGAATGGTGCCTAGGCAAGGCTTGGCAACTCGAGAGAGAAAACCCAGCCCCACACCCCACCTCCCAAGTCTGCCCTGGTGCTGCCTAGATGTTGGGATGTTCTTTCTCTCCCACTAGTCTGCAAGCCCCTGCTGAGTCACAAGCGCAGTCCCTGAATTTTGTCCTCCTTCTGGTCTCCGTGTGTCCTAGAGGGTTGGACAGAGTGGGGGTCCTAAGGTGAATGTTTGTGGATCATCTTGACTGTGAGACTGCCCTTTCCTTGAGCAGATGGTGTCTAAAGTGCCCAGGAGCCAGTCAGGGCAGGTGCATCCGCCTCCATCCTGAGGCAGCAGGCAGCCTGGAGCTCTAAAGAGGACCCAACTGCCTTGGTCTGAGGTCAGCAGCAGCCTGGGACGGCTGGCAGAGAGAACAGAGGCTGCCCAGAGTCTGACCCAGGCTGCCCGTGCGGTCCCTCTCAGACCTACCAAGAACACAGTACAGCTCCCAGAAAACAGAGCCCGAGGTTTCAGAGGGAACGACCACCACCCGGTGCCCAACGGCTGTCTCCCTGTCTGCTCAGTTGCCAATGAGACGGCTGTCCTACCGCTTGTTTTGTTTTTGTTTTGTGGCAGTATGAGGTGGGGGATGGGAGTCTCATTTTGATAAATGTCATATTTTGTCCTCAATATGTAAGCTGACCCTGTTTCAGGAAGCTGTTTTTAAATTCTACAGCTAAAATTCTGCTTCTAAGGAGCCATCTCGTGAGTCACTCCCAGGACTCACATGGGCTCACGTGCAAGAATTCCAGGGCAGCACTGCGTGTCATGAACCCAACGGAAGCAAACTAAACGTCCGTCTCTGGCACATCGAGTGTGGTGCCCTTCTTGCAGTGGGACACACTGGGGACCTAAGAAAGGACAGGTCGCCCTGTATGATCTGATTTGAGCTTGGCTCTGAGGGATACTGAGTGAGGCAGTAAGGTCCTAACAGAGGAAAATCACAGGTCACCTGAAGGCCTCCTCTTGACGGGTCAGTCTGGCCAACATATTATTCTGAAATTTGCTTGACCTGAAAAGCTGGTGTTGACTCTTCGCTTAGACTGCTTGGTACAAAAAGCATCACCTAGAGGAGATGAGCAGGAGGCAGCTCTGCCGGGGGTGGGCTGCAGCAGGCCCCCGGCCATGGAGGAGCAGACCCAGCCCAAATCTTTGAGGCCTGCCAGGAGGCTGTGGGGCCCCTCCGCCCTGGGCATGGATCCTGCCAAGGCACGAGAGTGGGGCCTGATCAGGAATCCTGCTTGCTGTGCACCAGAGTAGTGTCCTGGGTTCAGCACTAGAATTACCAGCTGGGTTTTGGGGTGACAGATCCACGGTCTCTCACTGTTTGGAAATACAGTATCGCAACAGTAAAAGTTGCTTTCATCAATAATTGCAATAAGCTATTTCAAAAATAATGAAGAAATACAAAATTGACTAATTCTCAGGAGCACTGAGCATCTTTGTACCTAAATTAGCTTTGCCTTTTCATGATTATAAACGAATTAGGAAATGTCCCACACCCATGTCTCTGTCTCTGAGTGCAGATTAGCAAAAGGATGAGTTGGAGGTCAGAGGCCTCTAGAGCCTCTCATGTCTATTACAGCATTGGCAAGAACACAGAGACCCTGGGCCCACAACCAAGAGGCTGAGCTTAAGAGGTGCCCTGGAAGCAGGACTAGAGTAGATAACAGGGCAGACTCGTTTTATGCTGTGTCTGCAGGCAATGGCTGAGCCCCAGGCCAGGGATGTGCTCAGCTGGACACGCGGAGCAGCCGTCCAAGACCATCTGCAGATGAAGCTGATGTAAGGGTGGGTCTGCCCAGAAGACAGGAAGTTGAGTTGAGTTTAACTGATCCCTTGTCAACATTCGCCCATTCATGCAGACCTGATGGGTGCCATGAGGGACACAGAGAACAGGGGTCCGTCCTTGTCCTCAGGAGCTCATGGTACAATGCGGGAAGGGGCAGAAAGATTTGGAAGAAGGATTAACAAAGTCACCTCCTCTATCCTGAGCCCCACACCAGGTGTCCATCTGCCTTGGACAGCACCTCCTGCAGGTCCAGTAGACACCTAAATTCAATGCCTCTGAAATGGAACTCATCCGCTCCCTCCAGGCCTGCACCTTCTCTCATATCTCCCACGACTTCCCAGCAAACCCACCCAATGAGGAGCCTCAGAGGCATCCGCAAATCCTCCTGCCGGCCAGCCCTGTATGCGTGATGGGCACCTGATGATCGATATTGGTTGAATGAATGATTGAGTGAGGAGAAGGCACAGGAGGAGGCAAAGGATTCTGCTTATAATATGTCAAGTCTCAGAGACACTCAGGGCCAGGGCTGGCTCTGCTGGGCCGGCCGAGAACCTGTGTGCCTGAGTTGCTAACTTACCCATTAATTCGACATCCATCTATGGGATGTCTCCGATGTGCCAGGAGCTGGGCCAGATCTTGAAGAGCGTGCAGGAAGCAGAATGTAGCTTTCCAAATGCTGCGATGGTGGCATGGCATGACTATGAGGAGCACAAACAAGGTGGCTGTGGGACACACCAGCGTGTAACGAACGGCAGGAGCAGGTGTTTCACAGGCAGGTGAGGGAGGCTACCCTCTTCCCCCACAACCTGCTCCCTCTCCCCTGCCGAGAGTCACACGGTGACCCTTTGCCAGCTCACCGACGGGCCCAAGCTAAGCCCTCCCCACAGATGGGCAGTAAACCTCACACCCTGTCCTCCATGGAGTCCTCCAGCTTCAACCCCAAAAGGAGTGTTGGGAAGGAAGTGTGGGATTTGGGGAGAACCAGCTTCAGATGGAATAAAGGAAAAAAGGAGTTCCCTGGACGTCCGCTCACACAGGGGCTTCCGCTGGGCCACCTGGGCCTTGCTTCCTCCTCCTGCCAGCGGCCTAAGATTACTGGCTTGGAAGAGAGCCACTTGCTAAATAGTTAGGGGTTTTGTGGTGGGTCATGAAGCCATTGGTAGCTTGAAACCAGTCATGGTGGGAGTATTTGCATCATGGAAATTAGCAAATGCTACAAATCAGGGCATTTTTCCCTCCTGGAGAGCCAGGTTACAGCACGCCACTGCCTTGTTTGTCATCATTTGGAGGCGTGCATCGCCCACGTTAGTGTGTGGGTGCAAGGGAAGCCATCCTAGGAGAGAGGCAAGATAATAATCCTTAGCATTTGGATGGCACTTTTCACTCTAAACAGAGCTGTCAGTCACCTGGTCTCATGCGACTCTTAACAACAGCTCTGTGAGTGAAGAAAGTCAGTGTTCCCTCTAAAAACAGATAAACTGAGGGTTTCCTGTGCTCACCCAGTGAGTGAGATGCAGAGACGGAACTGCTAGCCCTGGTCTCCCACCAGGCCCACAGCCAGGGGCTGTCTCTTCCCAGGACCTGGAACTTTCCGAGAGCTCAGGCTGCAGAGACTGAGGCCCAGGGATATCTTCCACTCTTGCTCTCAGCAGGAAGGAGAATCAGCAAGTACTGAACCCCTTCTGTGGACCAGGCACTGTCCAGCCCCTTCTGCACATCAGCTGTGGCTTCTGGTCCTCATGGAAGCACCACAAAGTGCCTCATTAAACCTGCTTCCCAGATGAGGGGACTCAGGCCAAGCAGCTCATCCATGGTCACACAGCAGGTCAGTGGCAGACCTAGAAATCTGCCACTGGCCCCTAACCCTTATCCAGTGATCCCTTATTGTTATTGATTGTTCCTTTGCTGACCGCCTTGAAGAGAGAGCAGGAAGTGAGCAAGGATGAGGGGATGGACCGAGAGCTCCCTGCGTCTCGGCCAGCCCTGGTCCTCACAGATCCCATCGTAGAGACCGTGGTTTCCGGAGCAAGGCCTTCACGTTGGCCCCAAGTTGGCCCCTTGCATAAAGCCCAAGGTCCTCGAGAGTCTTTGGGCATGTCTAGGGGTGGTGGGGGCTGCCACGGGAGGGAGCTCAGCTGAAGGGTGGCAGGCAGGAAAGCAGTGGCTTTATTAACTAATATGCCTTGTGGCTAAAGCTTGCCCAATTACAAAGAACCACAGAGACAAAGAGCCTCTGTCTCCCCGGACAGCCCACTTCCTCCTCCTCCTCACAGTCGGGACCCTCTGCTCCACTGGACCCTCTCCTCACAGGGCCAGACCCTCCTGGGGCCGGCCCCCCATAGCCTTGCTGAGCAACATTGCACCCCTTTCTCCAGTGGTCCAAGGGGCAGTGAAACATCCTAGGTTCCCCAGTTGCAAGACTTCAATTCTCCTCAGCAGGGTAGCACCCCGTGTCCCTGGCAGAAATCTGAACTCCATGAGCGCCTAATCACCACATCCACTGAAATGAGAACGTGCAGCAGGCCAGGCCCAGGGAGAGCCTTCCAGGAAGGCAGCAGCCAAGGGGAACCTGAAGCGTGGCAGTGCCGGGCCCAGGGCCAGCCATGCAAATCTCTTACCAGAAGGAATGAGGCTCCTGCCCAGGGAAACCTGCAGGCGGGAAGCACCCAAGCCTGGGGCCCCTTCTGCTGCCCCTCCTGCAGGGCTGCATTCTGGCAGGGAAGGGACCTCCTGCACAGCCTTCAGCATCTGCCACTCAGCTGGCTAGCGGCCCCCATGTCTGCTGCCTGCACCCTACAGGGAAGGTCAGGTGGGCCTTCACTGAGAAGGAGCTCGAGATGGGTGCTCAGAGGAACAAGGAGACACTGTTTCCCTCCGTTTCCCTGAACGAGGCCGGTGTGCCTCCTCCCCAGCTCCTCTGGGCAGGAGTGTCCAGGCCCCCTGCCCACTGCACCAGGTGGACTTCCCTTCCTCAGCCCTCCACTCATTTCTTCACTGGACAGCCAGGCAGGCTGGAGGACATGAGGGAGAAATGGTTAGAAACACAGGAGATGAAGTTGGATGCCTGGGTTTGAACTTGCTCCACCTGGAAATAGCTACCTGGACCTGGGCCAGCCTCTCACCCTGCCTAAGCCTCAGTTTCCCCATGTGTAAAAAATGGACACAAATATTAACCACCTCACGAAGTGGGTGGAGTTCAAACCTGATGTTGAGGTGCTCAGTACAGGCAAGCTCTTGTCCATGTTTGCAGGCCCTCATGAGCCCCCGCTGGGGCGGCTCGGCTAGGCAGAGGGGCACAAGGAGGAGCAGGAAGTGGCCCCTGGGGGCGCCTGTCCAGCAGGAGGGGCTGTGTGTGCTGAGAGTGGCCATCCAGCGTGCAGGTCCCTGACAGGAGTTGCGGGCAGCTTTGGCAGCAGAGGGAACAACCCACCGTGGGGTGGAGATAATGGCAAAGTTGTTTTTCCCACATGCCCCTCCTTCTAACAGAGCAGTGGCTGCCCCCAGATGCCCACGTTTTCTAGAGCGTTCAGTCTTACCCTGTGCTGCTCTCTGTCTCCTTCTCCATGTCTCTGTCTCTGATCCCTGCCTCCTCCTCTCTCCTTCTCGCTTTCTGTCTCTCTCTCCTGGGCTTCTCTCTCCACCTCCAGCTCTGTCTCTCTCTACCTCTACACACACGTGTACATT
The DNA here is from genome assembly GCF_041296265.1 of Equus caballus. NCBI lineage: Eukaryota > Metazoa > Chordata > Mammalia > Perissodactyla > Equidae > Equus > Equus caballus. Next base: position 51,705,418 of record NC_091699.1, on the reverse strand, counting down.
TGCTATGCATGCCCCTCCACTGAGCACCTGCTCTGATCTGGGCTGAGCTTCCCTCGAAGCACAGTAACTGTAGTTAGTGATCCATCTCCCTGCACCCACCCCCTGACACTGAGCTCCAGGAGAGAAGGTCTATGGTTGACCCATCTCTGGATCCTCAAGGCCCAGCTCAAGGGCTGGCCCAGGGGAGAGCCTCACTGAGGCTTGTTGACTGGGCAAGTGTGGAGAGAGGTGGGGTGAGAGGCCAAGACTCCTCCCAAATTCTTTGGTTACAACTCTGATTGATGGCACCTTTCTCATCCTCCCGGAGGTAGGAAGAAGCTGGCCCATGAGAGTGACTGGAGCCCTGAGCTCCAGCAGAGGGTGCATGTCTTGCAGGGGGTGGGGGGGTGGGGTGGCTGTGCACATCTTTCCTTTCCTCAGTCTGTGCCCTGCAGAGACCTCCCAGCAGGTGAGGCATTCTCGTCCCACCCCTGACCTTGGGGAGGAGCGGGAACATCAGCTGAGCGGAAGCGAAGTCCTCATCTAGTGGAAGAGAAGAGGACAAGCCCTGCATAAAAGCACAGGGCGAGCCGAGGAGCGCCCCCTGCCCTGCCCTGTGCAGCGTCACCCGTCTGGTGTCCTGAGGAGGGTTGGTGTGAGTAGGGAAGTTGTTAGGGAGTTGATGGAAAGGGCTGGAGAAGAGGGTCCCCCATCACCCCCAGGACCTGTCACTCTCTTACAGGGAAGCTAGGACCTTCTTCTACTGAAAGGCCTCCTGCCTCCGCTACAGCTCCCTTCAGCTTCCAGAGACAAGGATGGAGGACACCAGGAGGAAACACCAGTGATGAGCTGGGAGAACAGCGGAGGCAGGGAGCCCGACCCCCAAACCCTAAGGCACCCCCTTTCAAGGCCAGATCTTAGTGGATTAGTTTGCAATCAAAGGCTTGTTGGAATCTCCAGGGGGGTCCTTGGCAGCCTAGAACCTCTCTCTCCAGCACCTTCCAGGTGCAGGTCTTCTCCAAGGACACTCCCCCGCCTTCCCAGTCCTTCCCTTCTCTCCCCCTCCCGGGTCTAGATTCTCTCCTCCTCCTTCCTCCTCCTCATCTTGTTTGACTGAAACCAGAAATAAAACTAGCACAAACTCAGGTCCCTTTAGGAGGTGCTTACACGTGAGCTGTGGCATTTAGTCCGACAAGTGTATATTATTGCTGCAGTTACACTCTCCCAAGGTCACACAGCAGGCAAGTTCCAGAGAACACTCGCCCAGTGTTCTCTCCAGGGCATCCTGTCCACTCATCCTAAACCTCCTGTGTGTTCACGTTGAGAATAAGAGGAGGGGCAGAGAGAAAGAGCAAGATGTCCCCTTTTCTTGATCCACTGAGCAGATCTTGACCTTGGGCAAAATCTTCCTCCAGAGGGGAGCGGCCTGGTGGTGCAGCGGTTAAATTCACACATTGCAGCCCAGGGTTTACTGGTTTGGATCCCAGTGCGGGACCTACACACTGCTTGGCAAACCATGCTCTGGCAGGCGTCCTACATGTAAAGTAGAGGAAGGTGGGCACGGATGTTAGCTCAGAGCCAATCTTCCTCGGCAAAAAGAGGAGGATTGGCAGCAGATCTTAGCTCAAGGCTAAACTTCCTCAACAAACAAACAAACAAACAAACAAACTTCCTCCAGAGAGCATTAATTTCCAGAAAACCCATTTGGGAAAAGACTCTTAAAGTTCAGCCACTTGGTTGTCCCTCTTGAAAAGAAAGCTGAACTCCCAGGACCAGATGGTGTTTGTGGGGGATTAGCAGGAAGCTGAGGGGGTGGGGGCTGGGAGCTCAGGAGAGCAGTGGCTCTGAACCAATAGTGTTGTTGCCCAATGTTGCCCCATTGGTAAAGGAAACAGCAATCAAGGAGCTTCTCTCAGCTTATCCTTCCTGCCCCTTCTCTGTGTCTTCCTCCCTCTCTGGGGCCCCGTCCCTCCTCATGGTCTTCTCTTCACTCCAGTCCTGCCAGGCGGGGCCCAGGCTCTCACTCTCACTAGGTCCACGCTTGTGTGTCCTTTCCAGTTCCCCCTTCTCCTTCACTTACTACGTGCGATCTGGTGCCCAAATGCACTCAAACTTCCTTCATCCTGCCTCTTGTGCCCACGCGTGTCTTTCCATTCTGTGGTCACGAGATGGCCTTGGGCTCCTGCCTCAGCTCCTGACCGCTCTCTGTGCCTCTACTCTCCCCTACTACAGTCTGCCTGAGGGACTCTTTCAAAACCATAGAGCTAACAGTGGTTCCAAAGCGTCTTTCCTTGCTCCTTCTCTTCTCTCCCTGTGCTCTGTCCTTGAGGAATCTCATCCTCCTTTGGATTAAACTACCCTCTCTGTGCTGAAAACTCCCAGAACTGTAATGCGCACCCAGATCCCACATCCACTCTGTTGGAGGTGTACTCAACCATGAACCCAGCAGCTCAGTCTGGGAGTCTCACCAGCACTTCAGAACAGCAGGACCAACTTCTGATTCTGGATCAAGATGAAGTAGACATATCTCTCCCTATTCCTCTGCTTAAGTACAGCTTCAAACCCTGGAGATAATAGATACAGTGGCTTGAAACAACGCAAATTTGTCATCTTCAAGTTCTAAAGGTAGAAGCTCAAATCATCCTTAATAGGCTGAAGAATACCTGGCTGCATTCCTTCTGGAAACGTTAGGGGGAATCCATTCCCTTGCCTTTTTCAGGTTCTAGAGGTTGACGATATTTCTTGGATCTTGGCCTCACATCACTGCCACTTCTGTTTCCATCATCACATCTCTGTCTCTCACTCTGACTCTCCTGCCTCCTATTTATAAAAACCCTTGTGATTACATTGGGCCTACCTGGAAAATCCAAGTCAATCTTCCCATCTCAAGAACTTTAATTTAATTATATCTGCTAAGTCCCTTTTGCCATGTAAGGTAACATATTTACAGGTTCTGGGAATTAGGATGTAGAGATCTTTGGGGTCCATTATTCAGTCTAACAGATCAAGTGATTGTGATAAATTATGTGTAAGAAGTAATACCTAGAGCAACCGCTAAGTAAGCTATACAAAGAGATGCACTCAAAAACACTACAGATAAACCAAAATGCAATTCTAAAAAATGTTTCAGTAACCCACAGGGCAGTAGGAAAAAGAAAACAGTGAAAATGTAAAAACCAGAGGGAACAAACAAAAATAAAATGGCAGACTTAACCTTAATATATCAATAATTTTACCAAGTATGAACAGTCTAAACATTCCAATTAAAAGACTGAGATTGGCAAGGTGGTTTAAAAAAACATAACCCAGCTATTGGTTGTCTGCAAGAAACTCGCTGAAAAATATAACAACATAGCTAGGTTGAAAGTAAAAGGATGAAAAAATATATACCATGTAAACATGAATAAAAAGAAAGTAGAAGTGGCTGTATTAACATCAGATAAAGTCGAATTCAGAGCAAAGAAAATTATTAGGAGCAGAGAAGGACATTACATAATGATAAAAGAGTCAATACACCAAGAGATTATAACAATCTTAAATGTGTATGCACCAAAAAGCAGAGCTACAAAATGCATGAAGAAAAAACTGGTAGAACTGAAAGGAGAAATAGCCAAATCCACAATTATGGCTGAGGACTTTAAACCTCTCTCTCAAAAACTGACAGAAGAAAGAGACAGCAAATCAGCAAGGTGTGGGAGGATCCAACAATACCATCAACCAACAAGATCTAATCAACATTTATGGAGCCCTCTGCCCAACCCAGCAGAATACACATTCTTCTCAAGTTCCCACAGAACATTTACCAAGATAGGTCACGTCCTGGGACATAAAACAGACCTCAAGCAAATTGTAAAAGAATTGAAATCATACAAAATGTATTCTCTGATCACAATTAAATGAAACTAGAAATCAACAACAAAAGGATAGGAAAACCTCCAAACACTTAGAAACTAAGCATCACACTTTTAAATAATCAGTGGTTCAAAGAGCCAGAAATAGGGAGCTTGAGGTTCTTCCAAGACTCTGAAGCCGTGACTTTGAATAAGCACCCAGGTCATTCTGAAACAAGTGGCTAAGCCAACATCTTTGAGAAACACAGGTATAAGGGTTCAGATATGTGAGAGGGAGAGAGAGAGAGAGAGAGCACCTCATTACTCTTCAGGGAAACCCCCTATGAGACGAGATCACTTTCTTCTGGGTCTCCCCTCCCCACCTCGTTCCTCTCCTTCCCATCCCTACTGCCCTGCAAGGGGTTACCCTTGAACCACGTGGCTCATTTGACCTGGCTATACCCAAGTGATCACTATGGATCACGTAATTCAAGCTGGCCAAGAAATCTTTTTTAAACTTTTTTTAAATGGCTCTCACTCAGAAAAGTGTAAAAACATAAATGTACAATTCAACAAATTATCCCAAAGAGAACACTCATGTAACCACCACCCAAGTCAAAAAAGAAAACAATGCCAATGTCCAGAAGCCCCATTATACATCCACTCAAACCAACACCCTCTCTCCATCCCCAAAGTTAACTGCTATCCTAATTTCTACCACCATAGTTTAGTTTTGCCTATATTTGAACTTTATATAAATGAAATCACACGATATGTATTCTTTCGTTTTTTTTCATTCCACATTACGTTTGTGAGATCATCCATTTCTTTCACTTTCTGATATTTATCTCATTTTCTAATAATTGCTAGTACTAGAAACACAATCTATTTTTGTATATTATCCTTATATCTGGCAACCATGTTAAATTCACTTATATATTCTAATTATTTGGTAATTTCCACAACCACAATAATGGGAGCTTTATTACTTTCCCATCATTTTGCACTGGAAGAGACTTTAAGTACAATATTGAATAGACATAGAGATGACAACATCCAAGTTTTGTCCCTGCCCTCAGAAGGAAAGCGTCAACATTTCCCCCATGAAATATAACATCTACTTGCTGTAGGTTTTTTGTAGATTTGTAGATTTTTGTAGATTAAGGAAATTCCCTTTGATACCAGTTTTTAACACAAATGGATGTTGATTTAGCATCTATTGAGATAATAATTTGATTTTTCTCTAATAATGAATTGTACTGACTTATTTTTGAATGCCAAACCAACTTTACATTTCTTTTTTTAAAAATATTATATATATAATATTCAGGTTTTAAAAGTAACTTTTTACTGAAACGTCACATACGTAATGTAACAAATGCACAAATCATAAGTGTACAGTTGGATAGATTTTAAAAATCTGAACACCTCTCTACAGGACGCTTCCCAATTCCGGGAATAAAATATCACCATCCCCGAGAAGCCCTGCTCATGCCTCTTTCTAGTCACTCCCCCCAAAGATGATGACTATTCTGACATCTAACATAATGCATTAGTTTTGACTGTGTTTAAAATTTTTATAGACAGAACAATATAGAACGTGCCTGAGTCCTTTTGTCTGAAATTTTGTTTAGGAGATTCTCCTATATTGTTCCATAAAGAAATAGTTCTCATATTTGCATTACTATATAGCCCTTGTTTATGTGAATATACCAAAAACCATGTGTCTTTTTCTATTGGTAATAAACATTTTGGAAACCTCTAATTGGGGGTTATTACAATAGTGCTATAGTGAACATGTGGACTCATTTCTGCGGGGCACAGGCATAGCACTTATGTCCTGCTGTAGAAAATTCTGCCAGTTTTCCAAAGTTAATTGTCACAAGCCGTATTCCCACCAGCATATATGAGAGTTCCAGTTGCTTCACATCCTTGCCCACACTTGGAATGCTCTCTCTTTTTCATTTTAGCCATTCTTCTGAGAATATAGTGATATCGCACTATGGTTCTAATTTGAGCTTTCCCTGATGACTAATGAAGTTAAGCACCTTTTTAATTGGGGGAGCATTTGGAGATCCTCTTTTGTCATGTAGCTGCTCATGTCATTTGTCCATTCTTTAATTGGTTGGTCCATCTTTTTCTGATCGTTTTAAAGGAGTTCCTCATATATTCTTTACAGTCACCATTTCCCTCCAATTTCCTCCACCAGCTCTGTGCCCTCTCCCTTGGTTCTTCTAAGCTCAAATGTAGCCCAGTTCTTCTGAGCACACCCCAAGGCCACACTTCCATTCCAGATGACTCCCTTGTCCTTTCTTTCATTACTAGATAGTCTGGTGCCCGCAAAGGCAGTGGCAGTGATGGGAGTGGTTAAAAATCACAAGTATGGCATTTGCGACAACATGGATGGACCTTGAGGATATTCTGTTAAGCAAAACAAGCCAGACAGAGAAAGACAAACACCATATGATTTCACTCATATGTGGAAGATAAACTAACACATGGACAAAGAGAACAGATTAGTCATTACCAGATGAGAAGGGGGTGGGAGGAGGGTGAGAGGGGTAAAGAGGCATGTATATAGGGTGACTAATAAAAACTAGGCTACTTGTGGTGAACACAATGCAGTCTATACAGAAACTGAAATATAATAATGTACACCTGAAATTTACAGTGTTATAAGCCAATATGACCTCAATGCAATAAGTTTTTTAAAAATCACAGGCATCGGGCGGGGGGGGGGGGCTGGCCCCATGGCCGAGTGGTTAAGTTCGCGCGCTCCGCTGCAGGCGGCCCAGTGTTTCGTCGGTTCGAATCCTGGGCGCAGACATGGCACTGCTCATCAAACCACGCTGAGGCAGTGTCCCACATGCCACAACTAGAAGGACCCACAAGGAAGAATATACAACTATGTACCAGGGGGCTTTGGGGAGAAAAAGGAAAAAAATAAAATCTTAAAAAAAAAAAAATGACAGGCATGGGAGTTTGAAGCCAGCTGCACCTTTAACCCACTTCCCAGACCTGGGAAAATCATTGAATCTGTCTGAGCTTCAGTTTCCCCATGTGAAAATAGGAATATTGAAAGTACTTTCCTCATAAAATTGTTAGGATTTAATAAAGTAACTTATAAATGTGCTTAGAACAGTGCCCAGCACATGGGGGCTGCTCAGTTGATATTTTTGAAGGAATGAATGAGTGAATGTAAGGTGTTGAGTACAAGGCCAAGTCATATTTTGAAAACTCAGGAAACATTAACTATTATTGTTATTGTTTCCAGATATTTCTGAGCCATGCTGTGAGACAGACCCTGTGTGGAGCCCTGAGGATCCCAACCTGCCAGGAGATCCCTTCCCACAGGAAGGACGTAGAGGCTCCGATGAGCACGATCCAGCGTGTGGGTGTTGTTGACAGAGGCATCCACAGGGAGCTGTGAGAGCAGAGGAGGAGCAGGCAGGACGGGGACAGTGTGGGAGCCACTTTCCCCACAGTCTGCCTCTTGAAGTTGAACCAACAAGCAGTGTCCCCCATCCTTGACCCAGGACATCTGTCTTTCTGGTCCCTGAATGTCCTCACCCCAGTTCCCTGTACCTTCTTTCTGTCCTGTTATCTGCCTGTAGCTCTTGGTTGGTCTGTTGTTCTCTCTCTGTTATGATTTCCACTCTTTCTCAATCTCCAGGTCTCTCTCTGCCTCATCCTCTCCTACTTCTCTCTGTCTCTCTCATCACTCCTGCCCTCTTCCTTCAACCCCACAGTCCCCCAAACTTCCCTTAAGGGCCCCTCCCAGCAGCCTCAGCGGCTCTTCTTGGCACTTTCTCATCTGTCTCCCAGCCTCCTGCCTCCCGACTAGCTCCTACCTCTGCTCTGCATCTTCTCTCTCTCACTCACAAGAGAAGATTTCCCAGAGCCCATGTGACCACTTGGTCACTTCCCTAGGAGCTGAAGGTCACCACGTTGGTGACTAAGGACAGGTGATGTGCTTTGCCTATTAGCAGGCAATGACAGGGGCCATGGAGCGTACCAGGGACTGAGGGGCGAGTCCAGGCCCAGCTGATTCTTAACCATCATTCCATGATCATCAGGGGAGGTGCAGCTTAATGAGGAAACAGCAGCAGGATGCAACACAGGTGCCAGAGGGCCAAGATGAGGATGTAAAGGCAGAAGAGGACTCGTAGAATGAGGAACTGGTGGGCAAAGCCTGGGGACCTGGTCGATGAAGCAGAACCTGATGGCTATTTGGAAATGGAGGAAAGAGTCAGAGAACTGAGCAATTTCCAGGATATTTGGAAATATTCTGGCTTGAGGTTGCTACTATGAAATAATGCAACCAAAAAAAATCAGACACTCTTGGAGCTGAATGTTTCCTTCGATGCCATTCTACAAATGGGGTCTCTGAGCCCAGAGAGAGCTTGTGGCCTGCCCAGAGCTGCCCTGCTAGGGCTAGATGGAATCTGCCTTCCTGACTCCTTGCACTGGTAGGGGGGACAGGGGGGTCCCTTAAGTTGAAAACATCCTCAGGGAGCATTCACTCTGGGCCAGGCTGTTGCCAAGTGCTGAGGTTACCAACATGAATCAGACTTGGTCCCTGCCCCTAAAGACAATAGACAAGGGGGCAAGTAGTTACACCACAGGGGAGGTGAGAATGTCCAGAGATGGGAATGTCCGGGAAAAGGTGTGGAAGACTGTACCTGTGCCCAGTGCCCTGTAAATGGGGGAGGAGGTCTGTCTCCCACCTGTGGCAGCTCTAAGCAGGCAGGAAAAGCCCCCACACTCCCCTACTCTGGCGTCTTCCAGCAACTTCAACAAGGTGGGCTTGACGGGAACCAAGTGACTGAGGGAGAGATTATAGAAACCAGGAGTTGTGGTCCTTATGAGTAACTGGAAGAACTTCCACGTTGACTCTGGGGAGGCAGGAGCCATTGGAGGGGGCTAAGAGTAGACTGAGAAGGAGGGGCAAGCCGGGAGCAGAGAGACAACTGTGGAGGCTCAGCAATGACCGGGGAGAGAAATAAGACAGCTTAGTGTAGGGTGCAGCTGTGGGCAAGTGGCAAGATGGGCTGGATTCTAGACATCTTTCAAAGGTGAACGGTATGGGATTTGCTTACATTACCAGGAAATGTGGGGTGTGAAGGTCAGGAGCGGAGGAAGATGCCAAGGCGCTTGGCCTGAGAAACTAGAAGGATGGACTTGCACTAACTGCGATGGGGAAGATTGGATGGAACAGATCGGGAAGGAGTAGACCAGAAGTCCCATTCCGGACACCATCAGATTGACAGACCCTCGGACCTCCAGGTAGACTGTGAAAACGGAAGCCCCCTGACTCGCTGACGCCCAGAGTGGTGCTGCCACCACAGGACTCAAAGGCAGATGTCTGGAACTGGACTTAAAACTATCTTTTGGACCGTGGGTCCATTTTCTGCCCAGGATAATGCTGATGCCTAGTTACACAAAACACTGTGTCCAACGCCAGGGGCTCATGAAACGCTCTGTATCCTGTCCATGGATCGTCCTCACGTTTTGGGAATCTGGGACTCCAGAACTTTCCTGACTGCCCCTTCCACCCACTCTGAACTTTCTGCCCCACTCCCCACCCGACCCGTGCCTGTGGCAGTGGAGTGCAGACGATCTTCCCTTCAAGTCTTCAGTTCATCTCCACTGTTTCGTGCGTGTGGGCTCCTTCCTCGCACGTGAACTCAGAAGAAGGCTGAAGCTTTTCTTTGATGGTCTACATCTAGTGCAGAGCCTGCCTCTGCAAGTTTCACAACTAAAACTTATTTGTGGTCGATTGTTGACTGCATCACGGCCTCTCTGTGAGAGAAAGAGCAGGAAATGTCTAGTCTGGCTGCACAGAGAACATGGGTACAGTCACAAGCCTCGGAAGGGTTGGTGCGCATTTTTGGACAATATTGATTTATTATTTGACAGGCCGCTCCATGCTGCCCACAGGTGTCAGTGCACCAAAGAATTTACTGAAGCACAAGCAGAAGGACCTACAACTAGAATATGCCACTATGTACTGGGGGGTGCTTTGGGGAGGAGAAGAAGGAAAAAAAAGAAGAGTGGCAACACATGTTAGCTCAGGTGCCAATCTTTAAGAAAAAAAAGAATTTATTGAGGTTAGATCTGAGCAGTGATATATAAGGTGTGAGAATTCAACCTATGAGAGAAGCCCTGAGAAGGGAGCAGAGCTTCCTCAAACTAGATTTCTGTCCCAGGAACGGCCTAGTTCAGGTTCCCTTCCAGGTGGGCCATGGGGCTGATGCATAAGGGACAGGAGACCTGGACAGTAGGGACACATTTGCCCGTGGAAGTGCCCCCAGCTCTCTGTCCTCTGCCACTGCTTATGGGAGTGTGCCTCAGCTATACTGCCTGCCCCACAGAGCTCACAGGCTCTCCCCGCCCTGGTGACTGGTGCCTCCCTTCCCCGCTCAAACTCTCAGAGCCATAACGTGCAGCCTCCTCCAGGAAGCCAAGTAGCTGCACCTGCATGCCCTCTTCCTTCTTGCAGCCCACTGCCCTGCCCGGATCACGCTTCAGCAAGCGGCCCTGTGGAAGGAGCATTTGCTTGTGGAATCTTATGCCCACAATTATCAATCAACCTGCGCCAGCTTGTTTGCTCAGTGATAGCCTTAGTTTCTAGGAAACCAGCAGTCCTGAGACAGGACTACAAAGTAGAACCGAATTTTGTTGAAAAGCCCACCAACAGGCATATAAATTGGTACAACCATTTTGGAGAAGTATTTGGCGGTATCAGCGAAAGCAGAACACGCCCTGTGACCAGTGCCAGGCTCATAAGTGCTTCATAACTGGTTCTGGAAGTGCAGTTCCAACATGAATATTGGTTGATATTTTTGTTTATATTAAAGAGTAAGATGAAAGAGACATACGTGGGACTTCACTCACTTGTCAATGACGTGAGCAACTTCCTTCCTGAATCAGGTAATAATTTTCCAATACCAGAGGAATATTTACTCATTTTTTTGTGCTATTTACCATGTTATAGCTACAGAGACGATACACGTCTAAGTGTAATCTGCATTATTAACATTTTCTCTATGACTTTCTTAAGTCTAACTCTAGACAATCAACAAAACAGTAAATCTAGTAAGCCCTGATTTGTAGCATTTGCCAATTCCCATGGTGTGAAAACGCCCCCATGGCCGATTTCGTGCTGCCAACGTGGATGGACGTCACTGAATCTGGAGTTGGGAAGAGATGAGTCATCCCATTATATAGTGTTCCTGCCATGCAGATACAATAGACACAGATCACCTCAGGAGCCACCGGAATGCAAGGGAAGGTAGGTCAGAGTGGGGCAAAATTTTGCAAACTCCTGGCAATCTAACAGCTGGCGCTCATGAGCCAGAATGAGCCAGCTCCAGCATGGCACTGCCTAGGACCGGGCCGCTCCTCTCCCAGGTATACGCCCAACAGAAATATGTACATGTGTGCACCGAAAACATAAACAGGAATGTTCATAGGAGCATTACCCACAAGCACCAAAACGTTTCTTAGTGGTCAATGCGATAAGTAAATTATAACACTGTAAACTGAGCAATGAGAATAAGCCAAGTGCCGCTAACTGCTATATCATGGCTGACTCTCACAAATATGACGCTGAGCAAAAGAGGTCAGACACAAAGGAGCACCTGTCACCGGAGTGCATTTATACAAAGCTCGAAAGCAGGTCAAATGAGCCTATGACATCACAAAATAGGAGAGTGGTAACTTTGGGGACCAGGGACAGGAAAGTGATTGACAGGGACAGGAGTGGGCTTTGGGGTGCTGGCAATATGAGTTTTTTCCTGGCTTGGGTGGTGATTACATAAGGTTGTTGATTTTGTGATAACTCATCTGGCTGTGAAAACATTAACCATGCACTTTTCTGTATGTATGTTAGACGTCAATAAAAAGTTTATTTTTAAAAGCCACCAGCGTGAAGGCATGCGAACAGCTGCAGCCCTGTGAGTAGTCTCCTTGGCAGCCCCCAAAGGGGCGGTCCTTGCTTGGGATGTGTCAGAAATGCTCCTCTGGGAGGCCCTCAGGAACCTGCTTTCCTTGAAAAATGACCTTCTCCCGAAAACGTCAACCCTTGTCATTGGCTAAAGAGAGACAGGAGAAGAGGGAGAGAGAGGGGACGGATCTCTAAATGGACAAAAGTCGTGGCTACTCAAGTCGCAGTGGGACAGGTGGCTGAGCTGGGGCGTGGGCTCTGGAGAAGGAAGGAAGGGAAGGAGGGAGGCAGGAACAGAAGAAGGAAAACAGATGTTGGGCAGATACTGGCGAACTCCTGAGCACAGTGTCCAGCGCTGCTCTGGACGCCGTGTGTATGCCACTCATCGGATCCTCAACCATGTCTGTGAGGGAGGGCCTGCGGTCCCTGCCCATCTCACAGATGAGGAGCCTGAGACTCAGGAGCCCCCAGGGTCTGCACTCTCCTCGTCACACCTCACTACTAGTTACCTAGAAAACTGCATGGCCCTGCTGGGAAGGCAGGGCCAAGAAGGGCCCAAGGGCCTGGAATGTTCTGCCACAGGATGTTCTGCCAATGTCCACTCCCCTCCCACGCTGGCCCTGAGCCCTTATAATCTGGGGGCCCCAGCATATTGCTGACAATCAAAATTAGCTGTGGTTGATGAAGCAGAAACATCAAAGGAGCCCATGGGAGGAATAAGGAAACGAAGGAAAAATCGAGTCAATCGTTTCCCTCGGGTCGGGTGGTGAGACCAGAAGCTGTGCAGTCTGACTCACCTCACGCCCGCAGGGCAAGAACCCACCACCTTGGAGCAGAAAGGCTGACTGTTCCACACCCTTAGGGGCTGCTGAGTGAGCTCAAGACTGGAAAGGGTCACTGTGACCTATGCATCTGGCCCCTGCGGCCCTGCTTCCTCCCTGGCCAGCCTCCCGCTCTCCCAAGGCCCTGCCAACTCCAGGAGGAGCGAGCCTTCTTCCTTTTCTTTTGTTGATTAAATTCTGCATCAGGTCAGACCTCGGTGGAGGCCCCAGCTGGAGTTTTGGGAATCAGAGAAGCTGGCCGCAGGAAGCTCAGGGGTGCAGCCGGGCTGAGGCAGAGGCAGGCAGCCTGGAAGGTGATGGTCAGTTCTGCTGGCCGGGCTCCAGGTTTCGTTCTCCTGGGTTCTGCCTGTGCTCTGGCCGCAGACCAGCCCTGAGGGCTGTAAGACACTGTTGCCCAGGGAAGAAAGCAGAGCTCCCTGCTGGGGAGCAAGAGTGAGCAGGAATGGGGGTGCCAGGGCCAGGAAGGAGAATGGTGGGAGGGAGGGAGTTCTGCAGTGCAGGGTGCCCACCCACAGTTCCCATGACATCTGCTGGTGACAATGGAGGACCATCTGCTGGCTTAATGTCAGTTACAGGGATGCTGAGGCCACAGGCCGAGGCTGCTGGGGGGTCGGGGTTCTGAGGACCCTCGGGGCTCCTAGGGAGAGTATGGGGTCTTCTCAGAGGAAAGAGGTTGCCTAGAAGGCCCTCCAGGTGCCTGGCCCCTCCAGGTTTACAGAAGCCACTCAGGCTGACCAGTTCCTTTGCTCCCCATGGGTGTCAGAATCCACATCTGCAGAGTGGTCAAGCTTCGGGTCAGGGTTCATTGCTGTAATGCCAGCAATTTGTGGTGCGTTAATTATCCCTACCATTTGCTAGGTGTGGAAACCATGGCCCAGTCAGGTTGGCTGTCTGCCCATCATTTCTGAGGCCAAGGCCTCCCAATGGGATCAGGTGTGTGCTGTGCCCACTGGCTGAGGACTTCCACTTTGTGAATATGCATGACGTGGGCTCCAGTGGGAGTGGGGGGGGGGGGTGCTCAGGAAGGAACGTAGAAGAGAAAATGTCCTGGAGATCCCTCCTCAGAATCTTTTAAGGCCTGCCACAGCCCTGGAAGAGCAAGGACAGAAAGGCGAGGGGAGAAGACGTCTAGCCTGTCCTCTCGAAGTGACAGGAGGGAGCAGAGGTGTTGGGCTCTGTGCGAGGAGGCTGACGCTTTGGGGAGGAGGAGCGTGCCTGTGCCAGGAAAGCCCACTGTCCTGCAGGCTGCACTGACGGACCCCCGTCCCACCCAGGCAGGAACAAGGAAGCAGCCCTAAGCCTTCCCACCTCCTTACCGGCAGCAGGGCCCATGTGGGGTGGGGGGAGGGGGGCCCGAGCGAGAAATGATGCCAAGGTCGGGGAGTGATCTCAGACGGGGCAGTCTCCTGAGCTTGGGGATGACACAAAGCAGTCACAAGACGCAAGGCAGCCTTCAGCTTCCAACAGAGAACCCGGGCCGTAGGAGCGCCATTTCTAATTGAGCTCTTTGAACCTCAGTCTTCTTATCTCTAAAATGGGAGTAATAATCTCGCAGGACTGAAGTGAGGATTAAATAATTTACGTGAAAAAAAAAATAATAACTCGGCACAGTGTCTGGCCCCCTAACGAATTGTTGGTTCCGCTCTTCCTTCCTGCCCTGCCCGCCAACCCCCAAACCTACGTACTGCTGGCGTGTTACAACCACTCGATACATGGTAAATGATTGAATGAGGGATGGGAGAGAGGAGGCAGGGCGGGAGGAGGGTAGGAAGTAGGAATGCTAGTCATACAGGTTCCACTGCCAAATTCCCAGAGCCTCCCTTGGAGGCTCCAGGGTGAGCTGGGACTCAGGTCCAGGGCTCTTCCCCACCCCCAACCTCGCTCCACCCCAGCCCACCCCACGGGCCTCTGCCGAAGGCCTGTAGACTTCGCTGAAATTGCCAAAGGGACATGGAGGTTCCCAGTGAGAGCCAGGGCTGGGGCACCCATGGGGCAGGGAAGAACTTGAAGTTCCCAGAGGCCTCTGCGACTGTGGGGACACCCACTGCCTCTCCTCTGTAGTGACCCTACTCCAACCCGGAAGCACGAGGGCTGCAGGGCACTGATGTGGGGATGGTTTCAGTCTGTTCCGTGGAAGCGGTTCAGTGACTGTGTTGGCCCTCACCCCCTTCTCCCCCTCCCCCGCCCCCCCCAAATGGATCAGACACCCTTCCTGAGAGGCAGAGAGGAAGCCAGGTGCCCCCTAGGGAGAGCAGCTGAACGTGTCTCTGGGCAGGCCCGCAGAGTCCTGTTGCCCACGCTCTCAGGAGGGAGCTGGACGCTCTGGTAGCCAGAGCTCAGGGCTGAGCCACGTGTTCAGGAAGGCCTGTAACTCCTACAAACAAAAATTTGAGAGGCCTCTCCAGCTCAGCTAGTGCCCTGAAGGCAGAGCGAGGGAGCATAGCAGCAGGCCACTGCGTGCTCCTCCCCTGGGGCTCAGACACAGTCGAGGGACTCCCGCCATCCATTCACTCAGCCAACCTTGACTGAGCCCTGGGCCCAGCCCGAGGACATGCCAGTGAACATGACAGAAGTCCTTCCTTCCTGGAACTGACAGTCGGGGAGCCGTGCGGCACAGAGAGAGACTGTATAAACATCCTGGGCCACTCAGAAACATGACCGGAACTGTTTAAAGATCAACTGAGGCATATGAAAATTTTTAAGACTTTACTTGAGCAAAATCGATGGGAATCAGGCAAGGCCAAGCGGAAGTGGTTAGGAGTGCTCCGCCAAGGGGAGCCCGGGGAAAACTCACCTAGAGAAGGTGAGGAAGCAAAGAAGGGATATGATTATCGGCTTTAGCTCGAAGCCGACTCGGCTGTCTGTCATTGGCTGTCCTTAGCATTGGGACTTTGCAACCTTGAGGCATTTCCAGGCTTAGATTTTGGTTTGCCTTCGTAGGCCTCCTCGTTTGATTAATTTTACAGCTGCCAGCAGAGCTTCGCGCAGCCAGGTCCAGCGCATTTTCACTCGCAGCTTCTCCTTCCACACCCACCACGCCCCCGAGGGGTGGGCTGAATGCCAGCTCACAGCCGAGGGTGTAGCCACAGAGTGGGACCCACGTCTTCTCACTCACAACTCTGTGCTTGTGCCGCCAGAGCCCAGCCAGCCCCCAGTTCAGAATCAGGGTGTGTTGGATCAGGAATGCCGAGGGGACTCGGGGCGGGGGTGTTTTCTGATCTGGCAGCCACAGTTTCTGCGAGGCCCATCTAGGGGAGTAAAGAAGGCTGTGGGGCTGAGGCAAGTCCAGCTCAGCCCCGTGGGTGAGACCAAGTACCCTCTGGAGGTGCACACCTTGGACTCAGCCCCACACTGTCCAAACCCTGCACCCCAGAATGCACAGGTCAGCCCCTGTTGACCACAAAGACAGTGTCTTCATCGTGGCCCGGCAGGAGCTTGAAGAGTCTATTCCCTTCATTTTACAGGGCAAACTGAAGCTCGGGAAGGAGAACTTACCTGCCCCAAAACACCCATTTGTTTTAAAAAAATAAACTTTTAACTTTGACATAGTTTTAGATTTATAGTACAGTTGCAAAGATAGTTCAGAGATCTCCCATACACCCCTCATCCAGCTTCCCCCGTTGTTGCCATCTTATGTGACCATGGTACACTTGTCAAAACTGAAAAGCTGACAGTGCTGCATTTCTTTTAGCTAAGCTGCAGACGCTATCTGGATTCCACCAATGTGTCCACTAATGTCCTATTTCTCGTCCATGACCCCATCTGGGATCCCACACTGCATTTAGTTGTCATGCCTCCCCTGTCTCCTCTGGTCTGTGACTCTTTTTGAGTCTCTCCTTATTTCTCATGGCTGTAAGAGTCTTGAGGCGTGCTGAGGTACTGAGGAGTCTCAAGGATGCTTGAGGGATCCTGTAGAATGTGCCCCAGTCTAGGTTTGTCTGATGTCTGTCTCATGACTAGACTGGGGATGTGGGTTTTGGAAAGAACACCACAGAGGTGGAGCCCCCTTCTCATTGCCTCCTGTCAGGGGTGGGAGGGTGACAACCACACGCCATCACTGGGGGTGTTCACCTCCATCACTTGGTTAAGTGTGCCTCTAGGCTTCTCCACCATAAAGGTACTATTTTCCCCTCTCTCTGCTCTGCTCTGAAATGAGTTCAGCCTACCCAGAAGGAAGGTGGTAGCGACTAAACTAAGTTTCACCTCCTGGAGGGGAGAGTATCTACATGTTATTTGGAATTCTTCTGTGAAGATTTGTCTTTCTCCCATATTTATTTGTTCAATCATTTATTTACATCAGTATGGATTCATGCATGTTTAGTTTATACTTTGGGTTATATTGCAATACTGTGTTATTTACTTTTTTGTTCCAATTGTTCCAGCTTTGGCCATTGGGAGCTCTTTCAGGTTGGTTCCAGCATCACTTTGACGTGCCTTCATCCTTTTGTTTGAGGGAACCTCCTTACTTTCTGGCATTATAAGATGCTCCAGGGTGACCCCAAATAGCCAAAGGAATCCTGAGGAAAAAGAACAAAGCTGGAGGTATCACACTCCCTGATTTCAAAATATACTACAAAGCTATAGTAACCAAAACAGCATGGTACTGACACAGAAATAGACACGTAGATCAATGGAACA
Source organism: Equus caballus (assembly GCF_041296265.1). Taxonomy (NCBI): domain Eukaryota; kingdom Metazoa; phylum Chordata; class Mammalia; order Perissodactyla; family Equidae; genus Equus; species Equus caballus. The sequence goes on along the minus strand of NC_091699.1, from coordinate 51,688,181 downwards.
GAATCGACAACCCAGAAATAAACCCACACATATATGGACAGCTAATTTTCAACAAGGGAGCCAAGAGCATACAATGGAGAAAGGAGAGTCTCTTCCATAAGTAGCGCTGGGAAAACTGGACAGCCACATGGAAAAGAATGAAAGCAGACCATCATCTTACACTATACACACAAATTAACTCAAAGTGGATTAAAGATTTGAATGTAAGACCTGAAACCATGAAACTTCTCGAAGAAAACATAGGCAGCACGCTCTTTGACATCGGTCTTAGCAGCATGTTTTCAACTACCATGTCTGACTGGGCAAGGGAAACAAAAGAAAAAATAAACAAATGGGACTACATCAAACTAAAATCTTCTGCACAGCAAAGGAAACCATCAAGAAAACGAAAAGACAACCTAACATGGGGAGAAGATATTTGCCAACCATATATCAGATAAGGGGTTAATATCCAAAATATACAAAAAACTCATGTGTCTCAACAACAAAAAAACCAACAACCCAATTAAAAAATGGGCAAAAGATCTGAAGGAGAGTTCTCCAAAGAAGATATGCAGATGGCCAACAGGCACAGGAAAAGATGTTCAACATTATTAACTATCAGGGAAATGCAAATCAAAACTACAATGAGGCATCACCTCACTCTGGTCAGAATGGCTATAGTTAACAAGACAGGAAACAGCAAATGTTGGAGAGGGTGTGGAGAGAAGGGAACCCTCATACACTGCTGGTGGGAGTGCAAACTGGTGCAGCCACTATGGAAAACAGTATGGAGTTTTCTCAGAAAATTAAGAATAGATCTACCATATGATCCAGCTATTATACTGCTGGATATTTATCCAAAGAACTTGAAAATACAAATGCATAAAGATACATGCACCTCTATGTTCATCACAGCCTTATTAACAATAGTTAAGACTTGCAAGCAACCTAGGTACCCATGAAGGGATGAATGGATAAGAAAGATGTGGTATATATACACAATGGAATACTACTTGGCCATAAGAAATGATGAAATCCGACCATTTGTGACAACATGGATGGACCTTGAGGGTATTATGCTAAGTGAAATAAGTCAGAAGGAGAAAGTCAAATACCATATGATCTTCTTCATAAGTAAAAGATAAAAACAACAACAAACAAACACATAGCAACAGCGATTGGATTAGTGGTTACCAGAGGGGAAGGGGAGAGGAGAAGGGAGAAAGGGGTGATTAGGCACAAATGCGTAATGGATTATAATTAGTCTTTGGGTGGTGAACATGATGTAATCTACACAGAATTTGAAATATATTATGATGTACATCTGAAAGTTATATAATGTTACAATCCAATGTTACTGCTATACAAACAAAAATTAAAATTAAAAAAGAAAGAAAGAAAGAAGGAAGGAAGGGAGGGAGGGAGGGAAAGGAAGGAAGGAAGGAAGACTGCAAATTAACAAGTTAAGCATCCAGATAATTAAGTTGGGAAAAGAAATCCTTATTAAAGCAGCAATGTTTTGTGAATAAAATTTATAAACAATTTGGCAAATAAACACAATAAAATTCTTAAAAAAGAAGATTCTCTGGCTCATCTTGCATTTATCCTGCCCCTTGCCTGCCCCAGCCATTTCACCAAGGAGTCTTCATTCCTTTTTTGGAGACGGATATTTAGAAACCAAGACCTGAGCACTGGGTGTGCTTGTTGCTACTAGGCCTTCTCAGCAGACAGAGCTAGATAATATATGCGATCATGTATCCAGACGTATTTGCATTGTTTCGGTGTATATGTTGAGCTTCATGCTGATGTCTCCAATTCTAATCCAGTCCTCAGGCTTCCTTCTAGCCTTCCTTTCTTGTCTATCTGTAACTTCCTTCTCTTATGGTGGCAACAACCTGGGCCACCTTCCATCATCCATTTACTTATTGCTTCAATGCCAGCACACTTGTGAAGCAATTTCAGGATTGGTAACCTGTACCCCTCTGGGAAACAAATTTACCAGAGTATGATATTTACAGTTCCTTTCATCTTTTGCCTTACAATGTCCAGGCAAAACACTGTCTTCCAGAGTTATTTAGATCGGCCCCCTTTCCCCCAGCCCCTTCAGTGTGGTTAGGTCCTGCATTTGTAATGAAGTTTGTGTCAACGTATTGCCCCCAACTCTGAACGCACCCTTCAATATATGCTCTGAGCGGGAGCTATTTCTCCTTTCGAGTGGGTGCGATGATAAGCTTGTTCAGTAGAGGGCGCTGGAGCAACACTGAAAGAGGAAAGGGCCCTCCCCGCCATTTCCAGCATGGTCTGAGGGAGGACGGGTGGTGTGGGGACAGGCTGTCCTGGGGCAACCTTGCAGCCTGGATCTGGTGATAACCTTTTCCGCAGCCCTCTCAACACAGAGCCCCGAGCCCCGTGCAGCCGGTGTGCTCCTCAGGCCTGCTGTGCGCTGCCACCCAGACCAGCGCGGCCACGCACAGTGGCCTATGGCCCCAGAGGTTGCATATTGAGGTGCCTCCCTTGTGAAAACTTCCACGTGGCTCAGACAGTCAGAAGGCCTCCTGTCCCCACTGGCGTCCACTGAATGTCTCTGCTCTCCAATGTGAGGATCACACCTTCTCGAACAGACCTGAACCCCTTCTAGGTTTGTCCTTCCTTCAACACGCTCCCTGGCCCTGCAGTACCAGATGGAGCTTCCTTGTACCTTCTAGTTACTCTTTTTTTTTTTTTTTTTGGTTAGGAAGATTGTCCCTGAGCTAACATATGTTGCCAGCTAACATGTGTTGCCAGTCTTCCTCTTTTTGCTTGAAGAAGATTGTCCCTGAGCTAACATCTGTGCCAATCTTCCTCTATTTTGTATACAGGACACAACCACAGCATGGCTTGATGAGTGGTGTGTGGGTCTGCACCCAGGGTCCAAAACCACAAGCCCCATGCTGCTGAAGCAGAGCACAAGAACTTAACCACTACACCACTCGCCAGCCCCTCTCCACTTACTTTTTATCACAGTTAATACTTCTTTATTGACTCTTCTGCTGCCCTGGGAGCACTCCTGCTGGGAGAGAAGATCAGCCTTGGCCCCAGAGGAGTGTGTCCTAATTTAATACGCCGACCTGATTATACCACTTTGGGGCTAAGCCGGTGGGATGAGAAATGCAAACTTGATCCTGGCCCTGATATCAGTTCCCCTACATTAAGCCCAGCATATATGGGGTTAAAACCCCAAGCACTCCTCCCTTCCCACGCTTCTCTAAGTTACCATGCAGATGTTAATTATCGGTTTTTTAAACCTCTGTATCCTTGAACTTCACAAGGCAAATAGAAGCTACAAATTGTTAGAGCCGGGTGGCCTCATGCTAACATTGTGCTTTGAAGTTTTATTACAGGGAAACTGACATCCAGAGAATATCAAGAAGCTGAAACTTCCCCCACCCCAACTCCTCAGCTTCCTGGCGCCAGAATCCACCATCCACCACGGAAGTAGACAACCAAGAATATCCACCTGCGGATTCCCTTATCTCGCCGTTCTCCTCCCTGCAAACAACCTCACAAGGCCAAACCCAGGCCAGGCTGGGGGGCAGTGGGGGAGCACCAACCAGCAAGGCCACATGCTCCCCCTCCCCTGCCTAAAACCTCAAATAAAAACCCCTACCTTGTTTCCTTCCAGGAGATGGATCTGAGTTCTAGCTCTCATCTCCTTGTCTGGCTGCCCTTTGATAAACCCTTTCCTTGCCATAAGCCTGGTGTTCTAGTTTTTATTATGGTCTCTCTCGCGCGCACGCGCGCGTGTGGCGGGCAAAAGAACCTGTGTTTGTGGCCGGTAACTGACTCAGGCTGGTGGTCTGCACCCCGTGCTGGTGGTAGGAAGAGCAAGGCTGGTTAGCTTCCCACTCGCAAATGCCAGCCTTGAGTGCTCACTTGGAGCTTGGCCCTGGGAGGTACTGACCAGGGATCCCTCCTGGTTGGCTCTCCCTGGCTTTCATGTGTGGCAATGAGGTGTGACTGGTGTCCCTGGTCTAGGTGAGCATCTCTTTGGCAGGCTGGTCTCAGGGACAGGCCAGCCACAGCCTCAGCCAGAAGGGAGCAGGGCCCATAATGAAACCACACTCAAAGGGAACCCAAAGTTACAAACCCAAAGATCCATCTCCTAGAAGGAAGCAAGGTAGGGGTTTTTCTTTGAGGTTTAGGCAGGGGAGGGAGAGCATGTGGCCTTGCTGGTTGGCGCAAAGTGTGTAAAGTTACACTGTTTTCTTTCATGAGAGTGCAGTGTGTTCTCTGCTCTCTGTGCCCACCATGGCACCTTCTGCTCAGAGATGCTCATCGCAGCTCGTAGAAGGGTAGGGAGCATGCACCCTCCCAAGCCCCAGATGGAAACACTTTCTAGCGTAGCCAGGGCACCTCACAGCCACAACACAGCCACGGGCTCTCTCAGGACCCTGAGGAAAGGGCCCCGTCAGGCACAGGGACCAGCCAGCGGCACGGAGTCTGGCATCTTTGAAGAGACTCTAATTCTTCCCTCATCTCATGTCTGCGTGCTTTTAATTTATTATAAAATACTCAAAACATATATGGATAAAGAAAGATTGAACAATCAGACTGTACTTCCAGTTTAAGAAATGAAATACTGTCAATATAGACAATGTGCTTGTGTACCCCTCCTTGGTCACATCTGCGCTCCTTTATGTGAATGAATTTTCTTACGTTTTAGTGCAAGTGGGTGTTTCCCTAAGCAACATAGGTTCTCTTCTTCATGTAAGTGGCATCATATTGTGCATATTCTCCAGCACCTTGAATTCTTTGCCCAACAATATGATTGGGAGATGTGTCCATGGCTCTAATTCAGAGGTCAGCAAGCCTCCCTCTGTAAAGGGCCAGATAATACATATTTTAGGCTGTACGAACCAAGAGGCAAAATTGAGGATATTGTGTAAGTACTTGTATAATAAGAGGGAAGACAAATTTCCACAAAACCTTTATTGGTGAAATTCAAAATATGATAATAATAATTAAATACAGTTTTTTTCTGGTAATACAGGTCTAATAAGAAGACTGGGGGCCGGCTCCGTGGCCGAGTGGTTAAGTTCTCGCGCTCCGCTGCGGCGGCCCAGGGTTCGGATCAGCACCGCTTGTCAGGCGACGTTGAGGCGGCGTCCCACATCCCACAATTAGAAGGACCTGCAACTAAGATATACAACTGTGTACAGGGGAGGTTTGGGGAGATAAAGCAGAAAAAAAAAAATATTGGTATCAGTTGTTAGCCCAGGTGCCAATCCTTAAATAAAAAAATTTAAAAAGATTGGCAACAGTTGTTAGCCCAGGTGCCAATCTTTAAAAAAAAAAGAAGAAGAAAAAGAAGAAGACTGGAATTCTTTTTGAGGGAATAACATCAAAGTTAATGTTCCCCATCTATTGCAAATGTTCATCTTTATAAACCATTCTTAGTTCTTGGGCTGTACAAAAACAGGTGATGCGCCACATTTGGCTGCAGGTCGTAGCTTGCTGACTCCTATTCTAGTTCAGTCATTTTCACTGCTGTATAGAATTCCTTTAGATGACTCTAACAAAATTCATTTATTTATTCACAGGGAATGGAGAGGTTTCTGGTTGATTTGGTATTAAAATGATATTTCTATAAATGTTCTAGTTCATATCTGTGCGATACCTGTGTAGGCATTTTTCTGGATAATATGCATAGAAGTAGAATTGCTAAATAGCTGAATAGGGCATGTGGCTCTTCAACGCCAAACTGCTTTCCAAGGTGGTTGTACTAATTTCCACTGATGTCCGCAGTGTTTACGTATCCTTCTTGAGCCACGTGCTTATAAACACTTGGTATTTCAAATGTTTCAGGTTTTGCAAATCTGACTGCTGTATAACGTGACCTCATTTTGACTTTAACTTTCATTTCTGGATCACAGGTGAGGTTGAATATCTTTTCAAATGTTCATTGATCTTTCATACTTTCTCTTCTGTAAATTAACTATTCATACCTTTTGCCCATTTTTTATTGGGTTGTTTATGTTTTTCTCATTGCTTTATAAAGTTTTTCATATATTAACCCCTTTTTTGTTCAAATACGTTGAAAATAACTTCTCCGATTTTGTGGCACCTTTTTTCCATTTTTAAGAGTGTCACATGAGAAAAAAGTTTAGTCAAATGTTTAGTTCTTCTTTTTTCTGTCTTGTTTAAGTATGTACTTGAAAAGATTTTGAAATTTTACTTTTCATATTTAAATTCTTAATCCACAAGAACTTAAGGTAGGGATCTAATTGAATTTATTGGATAGCCCATTGTCCTGGAAAAATTTATTGATAGCTACAGCTTTTCCTAATCATCTTCAGTGCTATATCGGTCAGACGTCATAGTTCTAGGTGTAGGTGGGTCCATTTCTGGGCTTTCTATTCTATTTAATTAGGCAGTTTGTGCACACTGCCTTGATTACGATAATGTTTTTGTTTTAAATAAGTGTTACTATCTAGTAGGGAGTACTTCTGCCCCAACTTCATCTTCTTTAAAATTATCTTGGTTATTTTGGCCCTTTCTTCTGTATAAATTTTAGAATCAAACTCGTCAAGTTCCGTAAAAAGTCCCATCAGAATTTTGATTGAAATTGCATTGAGCTTTTAGATTAATTTGGGAAAAACTGACATTTTTATACTGAATCACTTGGCCTGTGCACATGGTATAGTATTCCTTTCAGAACTCCTTCCAGAACTTGGAAGAAATTTGAGTCTTCTTAAAATGTCTTTTATAAAGTTATGTAATTTTTCCATAAAATTCTTCAAAACCTTTCATTAGATTTATTCTGAGGTCCCTTAATATTTTGTTATTGTTATTGCTATTGTAAATGTCACTTTAACATTTTTTTCATTTTCTATTTTTTGTTGTTGGTGTAAACAAAGGCACATAATTTTGCTCTGTGCATCCTATATCCAGAAAACTTGTTGAACTCTTAATAATTCTCATTTTTTATCTCTAGATTCTCTTGGGGTTTTTTTTCCTATGTAAACAATCATCTTGTCTGTGAATAACAGCAGTTTTTCTTTCTCCTTTCCAATCCCTATAACCGTTTCTTTTAACAACTCATTCGGCTGCCTAGGACCTCTGTTACAACATTGAATAAAGGTTCACGAGTTAAATGCTGGCGGGTCCCCTCGTCTCATTTCTGGTTTTTAAGATAAGCTGCTATTGTTTCACCTCGTGGAGTGATTTTCCTGCAGGGTTTATTACTCAATCAGGCAGAGTAATTCCCATGTAGTCCTGATTCGCTAAGATTTCTTTCTTTGCGTCTTATGTGGATGTTGGATTTTACTGAATACCATTTTTTTTCACATCTGTTTTAAAGATTATATGTTAATGTGGTGAATTACAATAATATATTTTCTGTTAAAACATTCTTGCATTCCTAGCATAAAATCAACTTGGTTAAGATACATTTTAAAATACATTGCTGGGGGCCAGCCCCATGGTGTAGTGTTTAAGTTAAGCACACTCTGCTTCAGTGGCCCAGGTTTGTGGGTTGGGATCTTGGGCATGGACTTATGCCACTCATCAAGCCATGCTGTGGCTGTGACCCATATACAAAATAGAGGAAGACTGGCACAGATGTTAGCTCAGGGTAAATCTTCCTCAAGCGAAAAAGAGGAAGATTTGCAACAGAGGTTAACTCAGGGCGAATCTTCCTCGCCAAAAAATAAATAAATACATTACTAGATTAACTTTGTTGGGGTTTTTTGTTGTTATCTGTGTGGGTTTGGGAGTTTTTTAGTTAAGTTCTTAGATGACATTGGCCTATAATTTTTCTTGGTTATCTTTTGAATCAAGGTTGTACTGTACTAATAAAATGAGTTATCAAATGTGACTTCCTTTCCTATGACATGTAGAAAAAAATTGTGTAGGATTGGAATTATCTTTTCCTTGAATGCTTTGTAGAACTTACCTAGAACACAAACCTAGATCACAGAACCTAGAAATCAGTTTCTGTGGTTTTCTTTAATAATTATAGGAATATTCAGATGTTGTCTATTTTAATGTTCTATAATTTTAGGAAGCTAACTATTTCCTCTGGGTTTTGCTTTATTTATTTTAGGTAATAAGCATTTATTTTATTTAAATTTATTATCATAAAGCTCTCCAAAGCAGAAAGATGAGACATATATTTGTCACACATGTAACTGAAAAAGAACCAATATGGAAAATACATTTTAAAAATTCCAGCAAACCAATCAGGAAAAGATAAACAGCTTGGTTTTTAAAATGAGGAAAAGACGCAACCAAGTACTTCACAAAAAAGACTATCCAAATGATCTATCAACATTATGAAAAGATACTCAACTTCAGTAATCAGGGAAATGTAAATTTAAATCATGCTGAGATATCTCTACGTGCCCTCTAGAAAGGCTAAATTTTAAAAGAATGACGACACCAAGTGTGGGTGAGGACTGGAGCAGCTGAGAAACTCACAGACTTTCAAAAACTGGCACATCTACTGAAGGCTAACGTATGCATACCCTATGAGCACGCATTTCCCCAGTTAGGTACCCAACAAAAAGACATGTCTAAGCATATGCACAGTAATAATCAAACACTGGAAACGACCCACACAAGCAACAACAGTAGTGTTGATACCAGCCCTGATATCAGTTCACCTACATTAAACCCAGCATATATGGAGTTAAAACCAAAGCACTCATCCCCTTTCCCTTCTTACTCCTTGACTTCCTGGCACCAGAATCCATCATCTACCACAGAGGCAGACAACCAAGGACACCCACCTACAATGGATTCCCTTATCTAGCTATCCTCCTCTCTGCAGACAGCCTTGTTACCAGCTCTTAGTTAATATCAGCCCTGGTAGTGGTTCCCCTACAATGAACCTAGCATGTATGGGGTTAAAACTAAAAGCCTTCATTCCCAGTTCCCTGGGTCTTTGGTTACACTCATGTGCAAATATTTGTTTCTTTAACCTCTGACTCCCTGAGCTTTACAACCAAACAGAAGTTACAAATTTTTAAAGCCCAGATGGCCTCAAACTGGGCTTGTAGCTAATCCCAGGACCTTGAAGTTCTTTCACAGAGAAACTAATGTCCAGAGAATATCAAGAAGCCGAAGCTTCCAAGGCCCAACTTCTTGGCTTACTGACGTCCGAGTCTACCTTCCACCATGGAGATAAACAGCCAAGGACACTTATCTGAGAAATCCTTGGTCTCCTCTGCTGGAAGCAGCCCCAGACACAGGCCAATGGGAAAATGCTGACCAAGAAGTCCATGGCCCCCCTTCCCTACCTAAAACCCCAAATAAAAACCCCTACCCATTTCTTAACGGGGAGCAAGCAACTTTTAGGGCCCTGGCCCTTTGCTTTGCTCCCTCTGCCTGGCAAAGCAAAGCCTTTCCTTTTCCTCCCAAGACTCTGTTCTCGTTATTTGGATTTGCATTAGGATCAGAGACCGAACTTTGGGTAACAGCCTCACAAGGTCAGATGCAGGCTTGTGGGAAAGCACCAACTAGCAAGGCCATAGGCTCCCCCTCCCTACAAGCAGCCATGTTCCTTGCAACCTTTAAAACCCCCTTGCCTCCCATCTTTTGGGGAGACAAGACAAATTTGAGGGCTCACTCTCATCTCCCAGCTGATACCACCCAAAATAAAAACCCTTTCCTTGCCATAAGCCTGGGGTTCCAGTTTTTATTTGGCCCCTCTTGAGTGGCAGGTAAAGAAATTATGTTTGTATCTGGTAACAGTGTGGATAAATACATTGCAGTTTTCATTAAATGGAATATCCAAGATTGGGAATCAATAACTTATTGCTGCGTGGAACAACATGGATGCATCTCACATACATACTATTGAGTAAAAGAAACGCTAAAAGACAAACCAAGGCATATTAAAATTTTCAAGAGTTTATTGGAGCATACATCAGTTTGAATCAGGCAATACCAAATGGAAAGTGGCTAGGTGTGCTCCACTGCCAGGAACCAGGGGCGAGATTTTTATAGAGAAGACGAGAAGCTCAGCAAGGAAATTATTTGGTTGGCTATAGCTTAAGCAGTTGCCTAAGTCGGCAAAGCCTAGTTGGCTTGTTGTGATTGATTGTTCCTAAGTTTCGTTTTCCCAGATTCCAGGGCTTTGACTCTGGCTTAGGTTTTGTTTGCTTACCTAGGTGACCAAGGTGACTATCAGAGCCACTTCAGTCCAATGGACTCCTTGTTTAACTACTTTAACAGAAGGAGGGGCTGTGTTAGACATTTTAATAATAATGTTTACTTTAAAATAATAGTCATATACATTTTCACTTTTTTTGCATCATTAACAACAGAATTATGAAAAAAATAAACTCAAAACACAAATAAACATGCTCCAAGAGAAGGCAAAGGGACTGAACAGTGAGGGCCACTGCCCACTCTGGGGGTTCCCCATTTTCATGGCAGGAGCAGGTGGGGGCTCTGCGGAGTCAGCACCTCGGGGCCTCAGAGCAGCCCTGTGCACAGCTGTAGCCTGTACATCTCATCTAGACGTTAGTAGGTGCCACTGAGGTCCCTCAACGGCTGTGCCGGGGAAGGGATTCATGTAGCCAGTCACTTGGTCTCACGTCGGTTCTGGACTGCTCATTACATAAGCCCTGGTCCAGGCTGCAAATTTTAACTCAGAAGGATGATGAATTTCAGTCAATGAACAGATAATCAGTGTCAACCTTAAAAATAAAACAGCCAGTTCTTTTACCAATTAAACGTGTTTATTCATGAATAGCCAAAGGATTGCAATTTGGGATACGCACGCTATGGCCGACCATAGGCAAACTCAATAAACAAGGAAAAGGAACATTATTTTATAGAGAAAAAGAAGGAAATTGGGAGGGATTGTTTTGAATGAAAGTCCATTGGAGGAAAGCAAGAGTTCAAGGTGATGATGTGTTCTCATTGGGGTAGTCGATTTCTGCTTGGGATGCAATGTAGATTTCTTCCCGTAATTGACTATTCTTTCCTTCTGACAACTTCTGTTGGGGACTGTAATTGACTGTCTTCCTGTTGACAAATTCTTTCTGTTGGGGTCTGTAATTGGCTGTCTTTCCCATAACTGACCTTGAGAGGTACTGCATGAGAGCTCCCCCTTCTGGCCTCCTGACTCCATTTTTAAATGAGGTTTCCCTTTATTAATTTTCACATCAGTAAATGGAAACTTTTATAATATAAAGAGCAAGTCATTTTACTGGGTTGAAGTAAAAAAAACCCTCAGCTGAATGAAAATAAAACTAGTGGTTCAAATAGAACTTTGAAAAGTCCCAAGGATGGGAAAGTCTGTCCCTAGGAATTACTGATTAGGAGACTGGTTAGGATTTTATCAGTCTCAAGGAAGAACTAAATTGGTTTATAAAGTTTTTTTTTTGTTTTTTTTTTTTTGCTCTTGCATTTATCACAAGAGCAGCGCAAAATGAAAGAAAAATAGTGGAAGGCATTTTTTTATTAAACTTGACTTACGGAATAATATCTTTGGGGAATAAGGTCATAGAGGCCAAGATGGCCAGGTTTGAAAGAGAAAAGAGGCCTTCCTTGACCAAACAGAGGGAACTGTTTAAGGATGACCACATCGGGAATGGGACACGTCCCAGGAAGACCCAAAAGAAAGAGGCAAGTTATCAGAGAGGAAACACAAATGATCCCCCAGAGAAAGCACAGGTCCAGAAACCGTGGACAGCTGCCCTCTAAAAACTGTGATAAGAACGATCGCAGGACCATCCTCAACCCCCCTCCTCCCACACTGACCCCAGATTGGGATAGTTCTACAGAGGGTAACAGAAGGTGGACGGAATTCATGCAACATTTATTCAAGTAATTATCGAGCACCCAGGCACCGTTCCAGTGAACGGACTTTGCCTGCTCTCCTATTTAGACTGGCGGTTCCCTAGAAACTAAGTCTATGCTGGGATGAAATTTTAAAACAAACAAACAAAAGGACAAACATAGAATGTGAGAGGGAAAGAGTGTGGGAGAGGAGGTCGCATCTCGGGAAATTAAGGAAGACCTCCCTACTAAGGTGACATTTGAGGGCGACACGGAGGAAGTAACTGAGTGGCCCATGCTCCAGTTCATCATGTTCGAGGAAGAGTGAGGCAGCCAGCGTGGCCTGGGCATGGCATTTGGATGTTAAAGAGAGTTCTTTGGCAACTCTGTAAAGGATGATTTTTGAGAGGGAATGCTAGGGAAAGAATGTGAGTTAAGGGACTATTAAAATTGTCCAGCCAACAAATAATGAAGGTCCCCGCTCATCATTCCAACAAATAATGAGGACGTGGTGGGAGGTAGGAAAAGGAAGGAACACGCTACATGCTGAAGTTGCTTCCTCGTCCTTGTACCTGCTGGAAAAGCAAGCAGGTGGCCCCAACCCTCAGACAGTGGGGAAAGGCCAGCAGGGCTTAAACCCCTCTGTATTAGTTTCCTGGGGCTGCCTTACAAATCGCCACAGGCTGGGCGGCTGGAGACAATGAAAATGTATTCTCTTACAGTCCTGGAGGCTAGAAGTCGGAAATCAGGTTGGAAAGCACTGAGCTGAGGATGGAGTGGAGCTGCTTTCCTGGAATACATCCACCGTTCTCCAAACTCCAGGGAATTTGGTACACTGGCATAAAAAGAAATTGCAGTCAGAAATGGCTAGATCTGGGGCCAGCCCTGTGGCTGAGTGGTTGGGTTTGTGCGTTCTGCTTCAGCGGCCCAGGGCTTTGCCAGTTCGGATCCTGGGCACAGACTTAGCACTGCTCATCCAGCCACATAGCAGAACCAGAAAGACCTACAACTAGAATACACAACTATGTACTGGGGGGCTTTGGGGAAAAGAAGAAGAAAAGAAAATGGCTAGATTTCCAGTGGATTCTATCATTTATAGCCAGAGTGAGGGAGTGCATGGAGGCCTTCCTGTTGTTCCTAACCACCTGTTTAGAAGCCAGGCTGGTAAAAAGCTGCCACTGTGGACTCTGATCTCTGTGACATAGATGTAAGATGCAGGCTGGCAGAGGACTGGAGATCCTGCAGGGTCAAATGCTACTAGCCAACTATACTAGCAGTTAGCAATGTTCTGGACAAAAACTGGGTCATAGTGTTCCGCCCCAAGTCCAGCTGGGCTAGGGCGGCTGAGTATTGTGCCAACAGACTGAAGAAACAAACTGGAGACTGCGAAGGAGACATACAGGTTTATTGGGCCTTACTTACAGGAACAGTGTCCAATGGCGGCCGGCTGGACGGAAGTAATGTGAAGGCTCGCAACCGCCCCCCAAGAGAAGCTTGCTCAAGTAGGCAGAGAGACCAAGGCTGCATGCTTGCCAAAGGGCTGTCCTTGGTAACAACAGCGTTCCCAGAACAGTAGCTCACATGGAGGGGCTCTCTGTCCCTGTAAGATGCAATGTTCTTCTCGTGGGATAAGGGAGGATCTGGGCTGGCCAGGCCCAGATCGTTACAAATCCCTGTAGCTAGGCTGCCTGCCCAGAAGGGAGCCAGAAGGACACATGGTTGCAATGGATCTGGGGGTTTCTGCTGATCAAGCAAGACCCAGGCCCTACACACAGGGTGGGAGCAGGCTCAGAAGTGATTTAACCTTGCCAACCCAGCCCCTGCCATAGAAAGGCCGGAGGGAAGGCAAACCACTGGGTGGACAAAGGGGAATACAGTCCATTCTTGTTATTTACAGTGGTTCTGCTCTATAATGTTGCCACACACACTGAATTAGCAAATACTGAAACATTGCTCCCAGGGGAAATGCAGAGTTAGGTCCCAGGGAGCCTCTGGTAACAACACTTTGGTGAACTGATCAATATATAACCTTATGTTGTTTCTATTTAAAGATATTTTATTTTGTATATATTGTTGATTCATTGACATTGACCTCACAGCCAATAGCACTGTGACTCATGCCTGAATGGACATTATCTAACGCACCCATTTTCTCCGTAAGGCACATCACAGCCTTCCGTGCTTAAGAACACTAGACAGCACTTCAACAGGGCGCTTCAGGACCACTTAGAACACAAACTCACCAACAAAAATTCTAAAACTATAGTACAAATAGACCGCGAAAAGGACACGTTTACAATATGAGATAAAACAAGAAGGCAGTTTGATTTCCGCTGGGAATGTGGGTGTTGAGTGACTCAAATTTTTCCTGCTCTGTGCATGTCCCAAGCTTTCAGAGATGGCCTCCCTGCAGCAGCAGGCCCAGGACCCAGCCCAGTGTTCAGAAAGAGCGACAGCGAGTGTCCAGGCTGAGCCCTGACCCTGCCTGAGGGCGAATGGCCTCTGGGTTAGAAGCTGAGATGATGTGCAGGGATGTGCCACAGCCATTCCCCGCGAGGAAGGGAGTGACAGAGCCCAGCCAACCCTGGCCAGATAAGAGGCAGTGAGACAAACTTGTATTTATGTGTAGAAACATCCGTTTCCAGGGGGGATGGGTCTCTGTGAGAGTTCAGCGTGTTCCAAATGAAGTCCTGGAAATTGTTTTTGTCAAGCATTTCATCCTCAAAAAGCCTGAAGTGACTTGTCCTCTGTCACACCGCTGATCAGGGCCCCAGACCAAAGACCCTCTGCCTCCCATCCAGATTCTCTCCCCTGCACCTCACCCCCTTTGTATATCTCCTCTTAATCTGCCCTGAAGTTGAGAGTAGGTGGGAGGAGCACAGAGAAAGAAGTTGAAAGAGAGAAATTGACTAAGAGGGCTCCCCAAATCTGGTTAATTTCTGATCTGAGCAAAGTTATACTGAGAAACAAAACCAGAGGGTGAGTAGGCTGCCACGGTCAGGCCACTGAGGAAGCAGCTGAACTCTGGGGCAGCAGCAGCAGCCAGGGTGGGAAGGAGGTGGATTGGGAGGCTGCCAAATGCTGCCACAGCAAACCGCTCCCTTTCCTTTTCCACCCTCCTTTCTTTCCTCCCTCCCTCCCTCCCACCCTCTTCTGTCTCCTCCTCTTCCTTCTAGAGCGCACCGTCCCTCCCTGTGGCCTGCTGCCAAGTATCTGACCCAGCCAGTGGATGCGGCCAGGCAGCCCTAGATTGACTCCATTAAAAACTCCCGTAAGCCTTGCTGCGTCTGCCTCAGCATGGCGGGAGGGAGGGACACCTTGGCTGTGGGTCTGTTCCCTCTCCTGTGATTGCTGACCAGGATCTCCCCGGGCTTGCCTTCCCTTCAGCCGCCCAGCGTGGTCTCACCATCACCATGCAGTAGACTCACTTGGGAGGCCTTTAGAAGTGCTGATGCCAGGACCAATTCAGTGGGAGCTTCTGGGGCTGGGAGGAGCAGCGTCCCAGTGAGAAGAGAGAAGGCTGCTCTGACAAATCTGAACATCTAGCTATCTTCAGCCCTGCCGAGCTTGCGTGCGTTCTCCTAAACCTTGACATCCCCCCACCCCCACCCAGGATTCTCTGGAAAATCAGGTAAATGACATCACTCATGATAGGGGGAAAGCCATTTAGCCTATTTTAATTTAAATGTGACAGACTTTCTCGCATTCTTAAATACTTATGTTCAAAAATTTCTATCATTTAAGAATGCAGAGTTTTCAATTAGAATAGTCTTACTAGAGCAAGAGGCTAAAGGGAACTTTTATGTGACACAGAAACACTCGACTATCTGGGTGTCTTTCAAGAGCTCCTTGCACAATTACTTTCAAGGATGGTAGGTTTTTTGCTTTGTTTTGTTTTTTGCTTTTTTTTTCTTAAAGATTGGCCCTGAGCTAACATCTGTTGCTAATGTTTCTTTTTTCTTCTTCTCCCCAAAGCCCCCCAATACATAGTTGTTTATTCTAGTTGTAGGACCTTCGGCAGTGCTATATGGGACGCCGCCTCAGCATGGCCTGATGAGCGGAGCTAGGTCCACACCCAGGATCTGAACCAGCAAAACCCTGGGCTGCAGAAGTGAAGCGCGTGAGCTTAACCACTCCGCCATGGGCCAGGCCCCTCAAGGACCTGTTTTAATGAAACAGGACTAGATATGACGATTTCACACACGATTTCAGACCAGAAAGGAAGACCAATTCTTTGTTTTGGTCATCGCTCTGTCTGAACTACTCTGTGATGCGGAAGAGTGTTTGCATTTGTTCTGCTGTGGGGAGAGGGAGGGAGCCCTGTCACCTCGCTGAGCTTGCTCCCTGCAGCGGCAGTCAGGAGGCTGGCCCAGGCCAGGGACAGGAGCTGTGTGATGGAGGGAAGGCAGGTGCTGTGGGTGGGGTGGACATGAGTGCGAGGCACCGGGCTGGGATGGCAGTAGTGTTCAGAGGAGGGCACCGAGCAAGGGGCTGGGGTTTAGGGTGTAGGGTGGATATGGGCTTAGGGGAGGATGAGCCTGGCTGGAGTAGCCTGTGAGGCATCCAGATGCCACGCTAAGCAGCACTGTGTAGGTGGGGGTTTCTGCCTCTGGAAAGACCCTCAGGCTGCAGTGTAGAGAGTGGCCAGCACAGCTCCAGAGCCAGTGGGGAGGCCAGGGCAGAGGCTGTTATGTGGGCCTGAGCTGAGACGGGGGCTGCCAGGCTGGAGGACTCGCCAAGGGTGAGGCTTTCCTCTTGGGAGGTAGTCAGCGACAGAGGTCAATGTCCGTGGACCGGGCCATGTGATGCAGACACCCCGAATCTGGTCCACCCTCCCTGGGCTGTTGCCTGCTTCAGCACCCACCCGGTAGTCTGCCCCTGCTTCTCTCTCCTTCTCCAGCCTCTCCTCAAGGAAGTGGGGATAGTGAAGCACGCTGGGGTATGGCCGCTGGCCTGTCACCCATGTGGGGACCTTGTAGCCTCATCTCAGGGACTGCATCAGCTTTGGTTTCTAGTGCATGGAAGACTGGCCTTGGGGGTTGACTTGGCCAGCTTAGTGTCTGCAAAATACTGTCCTACAGAGACTCGGCACGAGTGAGGAAGTCAAGAACACAGAGCAGGGACACAGGAACTCGGGGGAGGTTCCATCGCGGCCGTATCCCTCTTCGTTCTCTGCTCCCTGATCATGAGCACAGCAGCCCAATGGACAAGGATTTTCAAATGTTAGAAAGGATGGGAAAAGACTGAGTTCCCGGTCAGAGGTAGGTAAACAGCAGAGCCCGCCTGAGACCCACTCCTCCTGACATGCGTCCTGCACTCTCCTCTGGGGATATTTTGATGGATGAAACCATGCATTCTGTGTCTTTTGAAATTCCCTGTGGAGCCTAGTGCTCTTTGAACTTGGAGCTAGACTCAACTGACCTTTGTCCTCAGGGCAAAGACCTGGTACCCAGGCCCAGGCCAGGTACACAAAGGGAGAGCAGATCTGAGCCCTTGCTGTCTGAAGTGGGAAACCTCATGTCCTGCTACAGATCCGTCAGAGCCCGGGAGACCTGGACCCACCCGGCTCAGCATAGCAGCAGCGATGGGGCAGAACGAGGAGGTGTGGAAGCAGGTGTTTCAGGAATTAATTCAGGAGGTGAAACCATGGCACAAATGGACCCTGAGACTAGATGAGAGCCTTCTTCCCGGCATTCAGAAGCGGGGGTGGACACAGTATCAGCAGTGGGGCTTTGCCAGGTGAGTGGGGAACACAGGGATACCTATTCCAGAACATTCTTGCTTATTTCTTACTGTGTATACCTGTTACCTTTCTTGTTCCATTCCAGGAAGATTACAGGAAGTAAGGTGCCTATCATCAGAAGTTTTAGCTTCATTAGAGTTTTTTTCCTTATTACAATGAACCGACAAACAATAGCAGGAGTGGGCCGTGGTGTGGGCTAAGGCCTAGATTCAGAGAAATGAGGCTGCGAGGAGTGAGGGCGAGGGGCAGCGAGGCAAAAAGAAGGGCAGGAATGGTGGCTGTTTCGCTCAATGGCAGGAGAGCTGGCTGAGCAAAGCTCACTGCATATGTTCCCAGCCTTAGGAGACCCCGGGTCCATCATGGAGCCCATGAGGGAGAGGCCCTGGGCGCTGAGGAGACCGCCTCAGGGAGGGGGCAGAGGACAGGCGGAGCTGAGCAACACAGCAATCTTACTGCTTTCTACTCTGAGCTAATGGGCTCTTCTTAAAATAGGACACTTAGAAGTCACCCAAAGAATCACCTTCTCTTTTCCAGGTGGGAAAGCAGAGCCCCAAGGATGGGAGGTTGTCCACCTGCACAGGGGGTGGGGGCCGGGGACTCTATCTCGGGACTGAGGCAGGGCCTGGTTGCCTGCCCGCTGTCCCCTCTCTGGGGGAAGGTCTGGGCTGAGGAAGCAGAGCTCTCCTCTTCTTGCGACCTGTGGTTTTCCCAGGCCAGGAGCCGGCGCCAGCAGCATCATAGCAAACTCTGAACTCGTTTTTCTCTGAGCACTTTGAACTCTGAGCTGGCACACGAGCAGAGCAGCATGACCCGGGGGAGGGCAGGGGACTTCAGCTCAGCAGAACAGAGCCCGGGGCCCTTTGCATCACTTTCTGAAGGGCTCCCAGCAAGATCATCTCACTCACAGTGTCAGAGCTTCTTGGCATCTTCCCTTCGTTTCATCCTTACGTTCACCCTGTGAGGTGAGGCTAGAATCAATACAGGAGGGAAACCCGACTGACTCATTCTTGCCAGCCCCCTCAGTTCACCGTCGCAGACTTCATGGGCTCCTGTGCTTCAAGCCAGGCAAGGCTAGGCTTGGCTGCTGTAACAAACCCCGAAATATCAGTGATTTAACCTCACGCATGGCTCCCAGGGGCACCAACACAGAAAGAGAGAGCTAGAGGATGTTCCAAGGGCTTCTGCGCCAGAGCTGCAAGTAGCATGTATCACTTCTGCCCACATCCCATTAGCCAACCGGTCACGTTGCCCCAACCTAACGGCAAAGGGGCTGGGAAATGGGAGGCAGTGCATGGATAATTTGGCGAACACCATAGGTCCCTGCCATACTGCAGCCCTCTGCTGTCCCATAATTCCAATCCTGAGGGCAGCCATGTGATTCCCTTCTCTCCATCTGTCCTGTCGTGTCCTGACATCCAACTATTATTGCTCAGAAAGTTGCCCTCCTCTCTGCTGAGATGAGGCGTCATTCTCTCGTACCCTGTCTGAGGCCAGGGGCATGAGGTGTATAAAGGTTTTCAGGCTACCTTGAGCAATGAATCGGGTTGGAGAGGGGCAAAAGAAGAGAGAGCTGGACACTGCGATCTCCCTGTAATACTGGCAGATCGGGGGCCCTGGGCAACTGAGGCACAAAGCAATGCTTTTCCCGAGGACAGCGGACTATTTAGGGTCCCTCTCTGATCTGTGGGTCTGTGACTTACTGTCTTAGTCATAAGACAGTATTTTAAAAAGTACCACAGCCTGGGCAGCTTATAAGCAACAGAAATGTATTGCTCACAGTTCTGGAGGCTGGAAGTCTAAGATCAGGGTGCCAGCTGGTCAGGTGAGGGCCCTCTTCTGGGTCGCAGACTTCCCATTATATCCTCACATGGCAGAAGGAGCTAGGGCGCTCTGTGGATCTCTTTTATAAAGGCACTAATCCCATTCACAAGGGCTCCACCCTCATGACCTAAGCACCTCCCAAAGACCCTGCCTTCCAACACCATCACCTTGGGCTTGTGAATTTGGGGGGGGACACAAGCATTCAGACTGTAGCACTTACCAACACGCACTTGTATCCATTTGTAGATTTCAGTTCCGGGTTCTTGGGGCTGATTTAATGGCTACTGTTGCTCTTGGAGCCTTGGACCCGCTTAAATCTGCATTTGAAGAAGCCTTGGTTTGGGATCAGAAGACTGGAGTTCTAGTCCTGCCTCTTACACCCACTGGGTCTCTGGGCATGACGAGTTCCCAGTGTGTGCTTCATCTCTAAAATGATCATGTTGGACTTAGAAGTCACCCAAGATCCCTTCCAGCTCTGATGGATTGCTATTTGCTATTCTCACGGTAGACACCTGTTGGTCAAAGAGCGTGTTGGTGGCACAATAGAGATAGGAATGAGTCTCTCTGTACTTCCTTCCCCTGCTGATCCAGGACCCCAGTCAAGTCCCTCTCTGTGTTGTCAGCAGCTCCTTCTTTCCTCTGGCACAGCCCACCTTTCGGCCATATTGAACCAAGCTGAGGTCTTGTATTCTGTGTCCACAGATTCCAGTGCTCCTCGTGCTCCCGCACTTGGGCCTCTGCCCGAGTTCAGGTCCTTTTCCACATGCACTGGAGTGAGGTGAAGTCCAGGGGCCGGGTGAAGATGAGGGTCTTTGCCCAGAGATGTCAGAAGTGCTCCCAGCCTCCGTTTGAGGTTCCTGAGTTCACGAATGAGAACATCTCAAGGATCCTGAACAACCTGGTGGTCCGAATTCTGAAGAAGTGCTATGGAGAAGAATTTAAGTTGACTGAAGAGATTCCTATGATCCGAGAAATCTCTCTTGAAGGGCCACATGACAGTGACAACTGCGAGGCATGTCTGCAGGGCTTCTGTGTTCAGCGGGGGTCAGGCATGGCCGTGCAGTCGCCAGTGTATCCACCACTTCTCACGATAGGCTCACCTATCTCCCTCAGCATCACCACACACAAGCCTTCTCCCACAAGGAGTGGCCCCTCCGCGGATGCAGCGAAGAAAGGAAAGGTATTACCCAGCCCCTGGTTTTCTGCGCCCACCCCCTGGGTTTCTGCGCCCACACAGGCTGCGAGCTTCCCCACCTCCTGGAGCCCAGGAGCAAACCCCAACCGCCAGGAGAAGAGAGTCCAGGACTCCCTCTCAAGCGAGATGTTCTATCCCTACACAGCCCAGAGGCCTGCACACAGGGCCTTCGGCCTGTGCTGCTGTGTTCTCATTCTAATCATCATCATCGTGACTGCTGTGACACTCAGGATCTGAGCCTCGAATGCATGATGCCAAGCTAAAAAGTCAGACAGACTAAGTCATATATTGTGTGATCCCATTGATATGAAACATTCAGAATAGGTAAATCCAGAGTTGGGAAGTAAACTGATGGCTACCCAGGGGCTGGAGGGAGAGGGGAATTAGGGAGCAACTATGTAATCTGTACAGGTTTTGCGGGGGGTGTGATGAAAATGTTTTGGCATAAGATAGAGGTGGTGGTTGCACAATACTGTGACTGCCCTAAATGCCATTGAATTGTTCGCTTTAAAATGGTTAACCATGTGAATTACACCTCGATTTAAAAAAACAGCGCTGTAATTTCGTTCGTTCTCTAGAAAACTGAGAGTGAAGCGTTTATGACTTACAGAACGATTTGGAAATCCTATGAAACCTGTGAACCCTCTCACCGGAAAATGTTGCACAGACCCTCGGACGGCAGTCTGTGGAGGCATTTGCAGTTGAAAGCATTAGGCTGAAAACCCGGGTTCTAAAGCAGGGTTCTCCACAGCCGCTGAGGGACGAGGCAGACCGTCCACTGAGGTGAGAGAGGCATCCTTAGAGCTCCGTTTAATTTTTCTTCATACTTTACTATTTCTTGTTGCGTGTTTTGTAATGTATGCTAATATATTAGTAGAATGATATAATGATATAAATAAATAAATATATACCCACTTGGAGTGTGTGCTCAATTTTCATTGACAAGGTTGCACCATCACAAACATTGAGGGGACCCCTGTTCTGAAGGCCCAAATGTGGAAGTCTGTGCACGGATCCTCACCAGGTTTCTGAAACCAAGTGGCTTTTAAAAAGTTTTCTGGGGACCAGCCCGGGGGTATAGTGGTTAAGTTCGCACACATGGCTTCAGCAGCCCGCGGTTTGAGGGTTGGGATCCTGGGTGCAGACCTACACACCACTCATCAAGCGATGCTGTGGTGGCATCCCACATACAAAATAGAGGAAGATGGGCACAGATGTTAGCTCAGCAACAATCTTCCCAAGCAAAAAGAGGAAGATTGGCAATAGATGTTAGCTCAGGGCCAAGCTTCCTCACTAAAAAAAAAAAAGTTTTCTGTTCTGATTAATGAGAATCATTTTAAGACTCATTCTCACATCTTTTTTGTCTAGAAATATGAATCCTCCAGTTTATGTGGCTAAAATGAAAGCAATAGTCGTTTAAGTCACATACTCCTTTTCTCTTGCCATCCCCCCTCCATCCACGTGTCCCTCCCCACCCACTCCAGTCGTTCCCACGGGCACAGGGTTGGCCAGGCCGAGCCCTACCCGCGTCCTTGCTGCTCCCTCTGGGGCAAACTCTACAACTTCTTCATTTTGCAGAACTGGAACTCTCTGCCGTTGAACAGCAACTCCCTTTTTCTCCCTCCCCGTAGGCCCTGCTAACCGCCATTCTTCTATAAATTTGATTATTTTAGATACCTCATACAGCATTTGTCTTCTTGTAACTGGCTTATTTCACTTAGCATAATGTTCTGGAGGTTCATCCATGTCGTAACATGTGACAGGATTTCCTTCTTTTTTAAGGCTGAATGACATTCCATTGTCTGTATATATCACGTTTCGTTTACCCATTCATCCATCTATAGACACTTGGATTGCTTCCACCTCTTGGCTCTTGTGAGTAGTGCTGCTATGAACAGGGGTGTACAAATATCTCTTTAAGACCCTACTTTCTACTCTGTTGGATGTATACTGAGAAGTGGAATTGCTGAATCATATGGTATTTGTATTTTTAAAGAACCACCATACTGTCTTCCACAGCAAAAAAACTGTTTTACACTCCCATCAACAGTGCACAAGGGTTACAATTTCTCCACCTCCTAGCCAACACCTATTTTCTGTTTTGTTTTTTTTTTATAATAGCCATACCAATGGATGTGAGGTGCTATCTCATGGTGTCTTTGATTTGCATTTCTAGAAAATGCAATTTTTTATGATGCAAGTTTACACTTTCAAGGCAGTATTAGAAATCATATTTGTACATCTCAGCACAGAGATAAGTATTTGGAACACAACAGAAATGTGTGGGTAAAGTTTTCACAGACTTGCTATTCATTTTCAAACATTTGAACATAGTCCCTATATCTGCATTAGGCAAATTCCAGGAACTTAGAATGTAATAGTGGGACAAGACAGATAACAAGCACATGCCAAGGAGCAAGCATGTGAGAGAAACTAGTGTGCCCCAGCGGCCGGCCCGGTGGCACAGCGGTTAAGTTCGCATGTTCTGCTTCTCGGTGGCCCAGGATTCGCCCGTTCGGATCCTGGGTGTGGACATGGCACCGCTTGGCAAAAGCCATGCTGTGGTAGGCATCCCACATATAAAGTAGAGGAAGATGGGCACAGATGTTAGTTCAGGGCCAGTCTTCCTCAGCAAAAAGAGGAGGATTGGCAGTAGTTAGCCCAGGGCTAATCTTCCTCAAGAAAAAAAGAGAAACTAGTGTGTCCCGGCGGCCATAAATACCTGGAAGCTGAGCGACCAATGAGGTGGGGAAGATGTGCAGGGTCGTTAATGTAAAAAGGGGTTCTTGGTGGAAGGCAAATCATAAAATATTAAAGATGGATCAGCCTTAGAAATTGTCTTCTCCAACCCTATTTTTTACAGGTGGGGAAAATGAGGCTCATTCAAGATGAAGTGATTTTCCCAAGATTACGCAGTGCATTAGCAAAGAGCTGGCCTTGCAATCCTGCTCCCTGAGTCCCACTGCTGACCAGCTTTCTTCTGAAGAGACTAGAATGCACGTGAGTGCATGTGTGCATATTTGCACAGTAAAGAGATGGCAGATACAGGGACATGTGAAACATTTGCTGATCTCTCTCCAGAAAGAGACACTACTGAATTCAAAGACGGGCAGGGATGGACTGAAGGATTTGGAGCATGTCAATAAGGGAAACAAACCAGAAAATGGTAGAGAACTTAATTAGGACATTGAGGGAAGTGGAAGTTAAAGTATTGGTGAGCTCACTGAAAACTACAGTCAAGACCGTTAATGTCAAGAAAGAATTGGAAAGCCCTTCAAAATTCTAAGAAATGCTACTGCGTGATAAAAACTTACTTTGATGACAAATGTTGCTATTGACAAGTAGGGTGGGAGAAGCTGGGAAAGAACAAACTAGGAAAAGCCTTGTCCCTGTGAATCAGGCAGGAATGGACCAGAATTAAGACAGGGAAAACTGGAATCAAAGAAGTATTTTAAAGAAATGAGAAAGATCTGTGGATTTTTTTAACAGGTAATTTTTTAAAAGAAAATTATATAGAATTACACATTTGGAAGACCAAGAAAATACTGTTAATGGAGCTTTGGAAAGGGGAGGAAGAGCAGAAACACATCTGTAATAGGCCTGTTTTAATGTTAGCGGCATTCCCGAGTGGAGCTGCCCTGTAGAGGAAGAGAACAAAAAAATGGGTGACAACATTCAAGGTCAGAGCTGGCAGAAAAAAACTGAGAGTCATCTAGGAATCAAAATGAAATCCTCGTTTAAAAAAGAGAATAATTACCCTCAGTAAAATTATAAAATATGAAATCTTGGCTCAGACAGAGAACAAAGTCTTCAGGTAAAAACATACTTCATTCTAAGCCAGTAGAATATATACCTTAGTAAGTAACACAGGCATTTCCCACACTAATCTGATAACTAAGGAATCCCAGGAAGAGACATCCTCGAGAATCAGAACGCTCTTCCAGCTCACTCCATGAAGCTAGTATTACCCGTTCCAGAACAAGCATCGTCATCAGCATTGTGCCTCTTGCAGAAGGCGCTTGAGAGAGATTTGCCCTGCACAATTATGTAAAATTTATATAAATAGCAAGTACTTCTCACTTGGCAGTATTGAAATAACATCTCTGGAAAATAATTCGCTTTATGGCGAACTTGAATCGCGTTGCCTCTCCAAAATATCAAGCCTATTCTTGCCGAGAATACTGTTTGCCAAGGCCATGGCAAGTTCTGTAGAGAAGTTAGCGGAACAAAGCTTTCTGTGTGATGCCTTCACCTCTAATGTTTTTATTTGTTCCTTTGCTTTTTGCTTCTGTTGCACATGAAGCTAGAGAAAGGCGATTCATAAAGGACTCTCCATCCACAAGGCATAGGTTTTAGGAAAACCAAGACCTTGGCAAGAGGGTGGAATCAATTAAACTGAAATGAATAAATAGCCTTTTGAAATCTCCACCTTGAATGCCTACACTGTGTCTCTCTTGCTTGGGTCTGTTTCTTCCACAGACATGAGTAGCAGCAGAATTTAAGGAAACTACATTAAACTTCATTTGGAACCCAAGATAACTGGAAGAAAACCAGAAATGTTTATCACAGTCCCAGTCCAGGGTGGTGTCAGAGAGGAACGTACGTGAGACCAGAGAGCATAGAGAATCTAGAGGGAAAGCGGCAGTCGAGAAAGTCACAGAGCAAGGTAAGCCCCACCACCTCCCTCCTTCTGATCACCCAATAGGAGTCCTGCAGGACCCAGCTGAGGGCTATGAACGTCCGTTCTCCACAGCCCCCCTACTCAGTGCGGTGGGTAACCAAAGCGGGCATGTGTGTCTCTGGCAGATAACCAAGAGCGGGCAAGTATTACAAGTTAGATTTAACAGCTGATGTTGTCTTGGAGGACAGGAGTATAAACATCTTACCATTTCTCTATTAACTATAGATATCTCACAACGCTGTCATTTCTTTCTTAAACCTTTCCTTATTTTCCAGATTTCATGGAAGGCTTAAAATCTGAAAACTTTTATCAGGGCCCATTTAAACCAAATGTTTCAAGTCAACAGGCAGACAGGCAAATGCAATGGGGTCTGCCCTGATAACTTAGTGCAGAGGAGTGTCAAAGACCATCGGCCCTGGCAGAAGTTTACAAAATATGTTCAGAAAGTCACAAAAATAAGCACTAAGTGGGAATCCAAGGTCTTATTTTGGACTGATTCACTGCTTTGCACCTGGGTTGTAGGAGCTACCTGGGGTCGACCAGTCACAAAGAAATTAGACAGTAGTGTAGCAGCTGATTACCAAAGACTGGAGTCCTAACCCTAGATTACGTCCATTTTTCCCTCAAAGCCACAACTCTGCCAATCTGAGCTCAGCCTTGGGTCCTCTGTCCCCCTGGTGAATTTCACAGTCGAGGCAAATTCATCTATTTAATGTCATATCTTCTTTGATTCAATAACCACTGTTTGGCTGATTTCTTTCCTAAGAATTATGGATGGTGCTAAGGCCCAACACTCAACTATAATTTGCTTCACCTGTAATTTATATTACACTGCAATAAAACGACTTAAGCATCTCAATTTTTCATTCTGATGATATAGCTAGATACTCTAAGAGAAGATTTCTGAGCTGCCTGTTAGTATTGCAGTTTGATACCATTTCAAGTTTTAAAGTTTGAATTTAATTTCCTAAGTTTCAGAAATAAATCCAATATACATACTGCAAAATAAGCATTTAAACTTACATACACCACAAAACAATACCTCGAAGTCTCTAAGTTTCCTTTCCACTCAGAAGGAGAGAGATGCATTGAGACAGGAAAGAAGAGAAGCAGACAGAAGGGGAAAGACGATGACCCATTTCCAAAGCTTACTGTTTGCAACCATCCTAACTTGGTCACCCTAAACTGGTGTTGGCAAGCATGCCCAATGGTCATTCTAGAAAGCCAGAGTCAAGAAATCTGGTGTGGATCTTGCTATTAACTAAAATGCACTACTCTATGATTCCACCTAAGTGTCTCTGCCCCTTAACTTCCAACGTATGAAAAATGGGTATAACAATAAGCTTTTGCAACCAGAACATTTTTCTGCTAAGAATTATATTTTATTATTTATCTCATGTTGCTTTAGCGTTCATACATATATTCTGCTATATAAATTACTTTTTCAAATTAGGTATCAGTCCATATGCATCATCTAAAATTTTCAAATCTCTACATTTCCACTGAGATGCATATTGTACTTTAGAATCTTTCTGCATTTTTACATTTATATGAATAAATTAAATAGTAGCTCTACAAGCATCATATTCAAACAATTCATTTGTTTTATTATGAAACATGAAATAATTATTTATCAATGCAGTATTTTTCCATTATTTAAATGTAACACTGAGATAAGGTTTTTGCACAAAAGACTGATTTTATTGAAATAAAATTTACAGAAGTTATGGATGGTCAGTTTGAGTGAAAGCCCCCATTTCTCCCCTTTTCAGATATATTTCCCATTTGACTATATATAGCATATTACTCGGCATGAAATAAAATTCCAAAATCATTCAAGAAGTACAATTAATAAATTTGAATTCTATTTTTAAAGAGTTAAAAAAGAATACAATTGTTTGAGGTTCAATTAATTTCTCATTTTCCTACTCTTTTCATCTCTTAACCTACTTCTCAGTTTGTTTTTAAGTTGAAGCAATCCTCTACTGAAGCATTATTACCATGTGGTCTTAGAACGCTCTGCCTGTTTTACATCTGTTGAGGATAAAATATTTGGAATTACAATTAAGCCTATCAAGACAAAATATTGAGATTTCAATAGTAACCCCTCTGGGGATAGACTGGGTCTTCAGATAAGAGGAAATAAAAATCACCCTTCATTTCTAGTCCAGTTTAACTTCCACAAAACCCAAATGGCTAGACGTGTGCTGTCCAATAGGTAACCATCTGTGGCTATTTAAATTTAAATTTAATTAAAAATTTAGTTCTTCGGTCACACCAGTCATTGTCCAAGTGCTCAAGGAGCACACGGGTCTGGTGGCCACTATATTGGACAGCACAGATACAGAACATTTCCACCACTGCAGAATGCTCTGTTAGACAGGACTGGGCTAGCCCTGATAGGAGTCAATCCATATATAAGTATACATGAATATATGCATTTTCCTTCTTAGTCACAAAAGCCACTTGTTTAAGCTTATCTTCAACACACAATCCTGTTTATTTTAGCCCAAGACAATGGTATAAAAATAGATATTTGTACAATTTCTCCAAATCATACAATGTGACGTAAGAGTCCAAAGCTGTGTAATGAATCCCACCTTTGCCGGTGTAAAGCACTGTCTCATGAGCTGCCTCTGGACCGCAGAGTCTCGGTCACAGGAAGAGTCCTCCCGTGGGAGCTTCAAAGAAGGCTAGCTAGGGACTCCTCATCAATGTGGACTGGTCATCTCCACTACCCTATATGGCCACCTTAGAGGAGGGGTCCCTAAGGGCACTGCCTCTGCTCCCTGCTCTGAGATGGGTCCCAGAAACCCCGAGGTGCCCACTCAGGACAAGACGACCATCCATGCAGGCCATGCAAGGCTTCCCATGGCCAGCCAGGCCCACGCTTCCTGCACTGGGGCTACCAGCGCACCCTCCGAGCGCCTCATGCCCAGTGCATGGGCAGACATGCTAGCTCTTCTTCCTACCTTCAAGGACCAGATTATACTCGAGAATCTCCTGAGAGCATACACTTGCAAAATATAATTTAAAACATATGGAAATAGCAGTTTGTATAAGCCCAAGGAAAATTATTCTTGGTAAAAGAAATAATGCATTAAAACTCTTCCAAAATAACAAAATAAACTCTCATCTGACTGGTCCAATATAAATGCTCTTTTCACAACCCGTTTGTCCCCTGATTCCTGAAAACAATGCAATCAACTTCAGAATTTGGTCTTTAAGTTATAATTTAAAAAAATAATACATTTTCTAAAATATTAAATCTGTATTATTTGGAAATAAGTATATGCAAATGAACCTTTAAATATCAATATATAAACCCATTTATCAATTCTCCAGTCTAAAGAGAGAGGTATTCATATATTTGAAATCTGAAAATCATTTTTCCTAACAACTAGGACCATGGTTTCTAGACTTTGTCCTTAAGCACAAGCCATTATTCCTATAGGACGTGACCCACAACATGAAGATTTACAGCTCCACAGGACAGGGAGAGTCTGCCGTCTTCTGATGGATGGTATCAAAGCTGAAGACTAAAAGATACTTTGGTGGTATAGCTGGGAACAGAATCTGTAACAAAAGGGAAAAATACACTCAACCATTCTCCACTTCATTATGAAGTGTGACCATATGCCATGGCCTAAGTCAATACACAGATTATTGCCACTTTATATTTTAAGTATAGAGAGAAATGTGTTTATCACCATTAAGTCAGCAATCACAAATATGTAGTCATACTTGAGAAATATTTAGATCTAAGATAGAATAAGATAAATTTATTAATTCTCGTTCTCTTGCAGTCTTTCCAACCAACCCACACAGCTACATCAGGATCCTGGAAACTGTATGACCCCGAAATAACAAAAGTTGACAAAACAGAAACAGATGGCCAAGAACTCAGGACTGTGGACACCAGGTGGAAGGGAATATGGTTTATAAGAGAAGTTTGGGCTATTCCTAAGCCAAGCACGATCTTAGGAAGCATGCCTTTTCTCAGTCTTGCTCTTCCCGCTGGTTACTGCCCATCCTCTCTCTCCTCACAAGCAAATTTTGTCAAAGGATGGTCTATACCAGTTGTTCTCAAGCTGTGCTTCTCAGACCCAGGCAGCAACATCACCTGGGAACTTGTTAGAAATGCACATTCTCGGGCCCCACCCCAGACTTGATGAGTCAAAAACTCCGAGAGTGGGGCCTACAGGTGATTCTTAGGTTCACTAACTGAGGACCAGTGAGGGGCTTCACTTCCTCGTCATTCTTGAATCACACAAGGTTGGAGGTCAATGTAGACTCATTAAATCTACCTTTTCCTTATAGCCACGGACTTTGTGACTAACTCAGACATTACTCTGATGGGAAAGGAGAGAAAAGAGGGAAGACACCATGATGAAGGAAACAAACAAACAAACTTAGAAAAATTCAAAGTACATGCCAGACCAACTATAGATCTAACTATTAAGAAATGACCTTTTTTTTTTTTTTTTTTGGTGAAGAAGATTGGCCCTGAGCTAAATTCTGTTGCCAATCTTCCTTTTTTTGCTTGAGGAGGACTGTTGCTGAACTAACATCCATGCTAATCTTCCTCTATTTTGTATGTGGGACACCATCTCAGCATGGATTGATGAGCGGTGCATAGGTCTGTGCCCAGGATCCAAACCTGCGAACCCTGGGCCACTGAAGCAGAATGTGTGAACTTAACCAGTACACCACCAGGCTAGCCCGAAGAAATTACCATTTTTGTAGGTCAAAACCAGCTGAATATTGGCAATATCATTTGGTTCAACCTAATATGAATATATGAAGGATAGAATTATTATAACTATTTAGAATTAAGTAAATGAATTCAAAATTTATCATCACTAAAGTTAATTATTAAAAGCAAATTATTTTATTGCTGGCCACATAGATCCAATGCTTAATGCTTATTTTCTCTAATTCTTCCTTGCGTTTTTGCATAATAGTACTAAAATATAATTATGAATAAACTAATAAAATACAACAATAAAGTTTTTCCCAAGAGGAAAATTATACAGCCCAAAGATAATTTTGGACAAATAAATGGTTCTGTTATTTCAGTTTCATATTTAACATAAATTTCTAATTTATTTCATAATATTTCAGCATTCAAGATTAGGGATGGCCAAATAGATTAGAGATACATAGAAATTTTCTTAATTTAGTTGGGAAGTTTTTTAACTTGTCAAATAAATGGTATTTTACTGTCATGAAGTCTCTGACTGTCTGGATGGGACTAACCCTCTTCAGACATCTCCTCGGGAGGAGGAGTAAGCTCACATGCGTGTTATGTCATGGCTGACGAGTGGCATAGGTCCACGCCCGGGGTCCAAACCTGCAAACCCAGGCCACCAAAGCAGAGCACACCAAACTTAACCACGATGCCACAGGGTCAGGCCCCTTTTGTAATTTTTTACATAAGTGTACCTCAATTTATCTAAGAGATGACTTTTTCTAAAGTTGAGTTTAAATGAATTTTGAAATGGAACCTTATTTTCCATTAACTAGGATAGTCTTCTGTCAATGTCATTTAGTTAAAACCTCATGTACAGGGGCCGGCCCGGTGGTGCAGCAGTTAAGTTCACACATTCCGCTTTGGTGGCCCGGAGTTCACTGGTTTGGATCCTGGGTGCAGACATGGCACCGCTTGGCAAGGCATGCTGTGGCAGGTGTCCCATATATAGCGTAGAGGAAAATGGGCACGGATGTTAGCTCAGGGCCAGTCTTCCTCAGCAAAAAGAAGAGGATTGGCAGCAGATATTAGCTCAGGGCTAATCTTCCTCAAAAAGAAACCAAAAACCTCATATACAGTTAGTAATGCAATCCTCACATTTTAAGTGTGTTTCTCAGCCTCTTTGCCAAATAGTTGATCACATGTCAAGAATTCAAGTGCACTAGGAAAATTTGGTATTTTAAGGAAACTTATCCCTTTTTTTTTTGGTAAATGAAAAAATAATTTACAAAGTAACCTGTCCCTTACCAATTAACTTTTTGTCAATTTGACTTATATGAATAAATCTGATCCATGAATGAATGGAATTCTGTATATTCATTTTAAATAATTTTAACTATGAGTAACCTACCTCTTTCTTTAAGATCTTCAATATAGGCTCTCATAAATTCTTTATCAAAGTGTTGACGGTCTCGTTCACTTTCTATTATTTCGTCACCATCTTGACACTGGGTATTATCAATAGGATTGTCCATAAGGCTTATAAATCTATTCAAGAAAATATGGACAATATCACATTTTCACCTGTACGTTTTTAACCGCAAAATTCCTCTCATAGGAAGTCAACCTGTATGATTCTATATCCCAAGTTCTTACCTATCCTCCAAAGTCACAGTTGACTATTTAATGTGAGCATGACCAGTGGAATTCCACTGTGGAGTGATCCAGCGGGATTATGGAATCAGTCTTAAGGCAGAGACTGTTCAGAGGCCTGATGGGGAAATGAGAGCTACAGACAGAGGACGGGGCCATGGGACCGTGAAGTGGACAATAACACTTTCTCTCAGTCCGATCCTTAAAACGGTATGATGTCTTCCTGTGTTTGATATTACTCCCAATTAGTGACAGCAAACTCTAAAATGAGGTGGCTAAATTAAAAAAGACTCAGACAAAATTCCTACAAAAGAGGTATTTAAAAGATGGACTACTGCTACGAAAAAAAAGGAATCTAGAGGAGAGAAGCTAAAAGGGCATTTGATCTTCCGTCTTCACAATTTTGAAAGATGCTTTGATGTGAAAGCTGATATAATTATTTCAGTTCAAAATAGGGAACCCTTCGCATAGTCTTTGGTTACAACCACAGGCCCTGCTGTGTTGGGTGTCAGCATCTTTCTCACTGGTTTGTAGAAGAGCTATATACATATAAGGGAGATATGAGCCACATAGCTGTCATATTTTAGTATATATATTCCCAGTTCATTTTCCTTTTAATTTTATTTAATGTCTAAATATGGAGAAAGCGAAAAAAAGTTTTACTTCTTATGTAGACAGATTCATTCAAATTTTCCTTTGCAATCTCTTTCACTGAGTTAATTTTTATTGTCCTTCCCAATCCAAAAAAAGAAATATGCCTATATTTTATCATTCTTTAATTTTTTATCAAAGTAATGACTGAACATATTTTTAAATTTGAGTAGTGCAATGATACTCTTTATTTAAGGCAGCAGTCTCTCTCCCTACCCCTTTGTTACTCTCAGATCCCAGAGGTGATCTCTTCCATTGGTCAGTCCTTATTTCTGCTTAATCTATTCGAACTATCTTCTACTGTAGGACAAACGCTTTCATGTTGTTCAGTCAAGTGGCGGTATTTCTTCCCTTCTCTCCACTTCCTCGACCCTCCTACCTCTCAATTTTTGTGATCTATACTTATACTTTTTCATTTTATTATGAAACTTTTCAAACATTCAGAAAAGTCGAAAAAATCTTACAGTGAACACCCCTGTCCCCACCATCTTGGTTCCACATTCAACCTTTGCCCACACTTGCTTTATCACATACCATCCATCTACCCACCCCTCAGGCCATCTTAATTTTTGCTGCATTGCAAAGCACAGCACAGACATCATGCACTTTCACTTTCACACTGTTAATATCAACACCCTCTGCATTCTGATCTGTAACCATATTTACCTTTTCTATCTTGCCTGCAATTTGATTCTAAAATTGAAAATCAATCCATGGTATGTATATTTCTGTGACAATTATCTGGCAAGGCTTGGTGATGACTTCATACGTGAGAATGAGGCAACAACATGTTCGCTGGGCACCTGCACGTGCCGGCAGTGTTTGCCCAGGGCCACCTCTCTGTGGGTGACCACTCAGACAGCGAGCTAGCCAGTCCCCTGGCACTCTCCAAACACAGGACTCCAGGGGCTTTTTCCCCAGGGCCACCCTAAGGAAACCTCAGCTTTTGGTCAGGGCGCTGGACTGCTGGTGCTGAGTGGTCTGCCCCATGGAATCAAGGAGGAGATTGGGCAGGAGATGGCCTGTTGAGGCGAAGTTTTCCTTTTTTTCCTTTTGTTTTTAGCACCATGCCTATCTGCATCTCCCTGTACCTGGAATTTCTGACCACCAAGCTTCTTCAGAGTTCTCCAGGGCACATGGGCTCGTTTCTTGGTTTGTTTTC
The DNA here is from genome assembly GCF_041296265.1 of Equus caballus. Taxonomy (NCBI): domain Eukaryota; kingdom Metazoa; phylum Chordata; class Mammalia; order Perissodactyla; family Equidae; genus Equus; species Equus caballus. Next base: position 51,654,834 of record NC_091699.1, on the reverse strand, counting down.
TAAGCTTCAGCCTATTTCATCCTATTTTCACCCATCATCACTGTTCTAGCTGCTCTACGTCTCCCATAAACGTGCTGAGGTCTCTCATTCTGTGAAGGTCTTCCTGTGCTTTTTCCATTATTGGGGTTTTTATGTGTGGTTTTTCCCCAAGAAAATGTGCCCTGGAGTCAGCTTCTGGGAAGGGTGGAGGTGGGCTTTTCAAGGCCACTTCCAAGGTCAGAAAGACTGTTCAATTTCTCACCCCAAATTGGAGTCTACTTGTATCACATTTGCATGAATGGTTTTTCTTAGCGTGGGGTGGTTTGCAGGCTCTTTTAAGGAAATCCAAAGAAGGGTGGGGCAACCAGGGAGGATTCAAGAGCCACTGACCCATCCAGGTCAATGGCGACATGAGTGCTGAGTGACGGACCAGGGAGCCCTGGGCATATGCCCTGCTGTGCCTTCAACCAGCAGGGAGCATTTGTCCAGAAATCCTCTGAGTTCTCTCTATCGATGCCACTGCCCAAAAACTTCAAATTCCTGCAGAAAGGCATCAGAATTTCTGTGAACTGGGACCAAGTTCTCAAAGTATGAGAACCGTCTACTCCGTTCCTGAGACAGGTGCCCAGGCTCCGGATGCTCCTCGTTCCTTACCTTGCGTCTGAATGTGTCTCTACTAGGAACTCTGGGCTACTTACTTTAAAGTGGGTGACTCACAAAGGGCAGTTGGGAGCTCCACTAAATGGTCCCCGCTGACGACCATCAAGGTGAGCTTCCTTAGGTTAAGCAAGGCATAGGGAAGATAGGTCAGCTTGTTCTTATACAAGAGAAAGGTCTGCAGTTCTTCTAGCCTAAGAAGACATAGAAGGAATTAGAACACAAGGACTTAGCTTCACAGTTAAGGAAACCAAAGTGAATTACAAATAAATTCTAGCAGGAAAGCCCTACTTAGTTTAATTGTTTTATATGTGACCCTTAGGAGAATAAACTGACTTTAAAGTTTAAATAAATAAAGTCATGCCAGGTGACATAATTTGGATTTTGAGTGGTTTTTTTTAGTTTTTACTGACTTAATAGCCAGTTGAAGACATAGATACAGCAGCAGGATAAGCAAATTGCACGACATACCGCAGGCCATGATGGGGCCTAAAGAATCAATGTACCCCTCACGCTGAGGGTCTCCCGTGTTCCCAGTGGTTAAGGGGGCGTGGGCAAGAAACTATACCAGCGTCAGAGTGAGAATAAAGAAATTTTGGCAACATATTCCCTTTTGTATATCTTGAAAGCACAGTTACTCTTCTCTCATTGTATTTTCTAACTTTAAAAGAGGAAGAAACTTGCAGAGTGAAAAGGAAATGAGCAAAATATTCTCCAAATGTTTTACTTTGTTTTCTATTTTGTTCTAATTCAGTATTCCCCCCTCTAGTTTTTTCTTTCATTCATCTGCAAAATCTTGACTGATCCCACAAATATGGCACAAAGTTCCCCTCGTGTTTCAAAGTCAAATAATTCCCACGTAGTCTCATAAACCTAGAAAGCGTAGTACACATCATATGTACCAGAAGTAAAGAAAGATCACATGAGACAGCATTCAAGGCGGAGCCATTCTTGGCTTCTGTGTCATGACAGCTCACTTACACTATTTTATAAAGAAGATTGTGGACTCCAGGAGGCCAGAGATTTTGTTTCATTCACCACTTTAAACCCTGCCTGCTCCCTGGGCTTGCCATACAGAAGCCTAATAATATTGCCGGAATGAATGAATGAATCTTACATGATTCAGTGTAACAGTTATTTTTTAAACATGAAATAGCTACAAGGATACAATTTGAAAATCTTACTAAGCATATCAATTTTGTTTGAAAGATTACATACAATAAATCAATAAATGAAACTAGTAACAATTATCCTCACTGACATCCTAAACATAGAGTGATACGTTTCTATTCTATATGTAATAAATTTACTTTTCTACTGCTGTGGAGGAAAGGGAAGTTAATGGTGCCATTCTATTGAGGACTGAAGTTAATTAAAGTTCACCGAGACAAGGAAGACGTGTTCAAATGCAGATATACACACATACCTAGGTGTGACGCACACTGGGAATTGTCTTATTCTATAAGACCAAACTAATTCTCCAGAAAATTAGTTGATTTCAGAGAACGTACACGTGTTATGTATGTTTAAAACGTTAACAGTGTTTAAGACGTTAGTAACTGATTCATATACCTCACCTTCAGAATGCAAGTAGCTACCTGTCTATATCTTGTGGCAGGTCATTCAGGTTATTGTTGCTGATGTCCAGCCACTGCAAATTAGACATCCGCAGGACACAGATCGGGACGCTGGAAAACTTGTTTGCTGAGATATCTACGAATGTAACTTGCTTCAAATTACTTAACTAGAAAGGAATAACAAAATATGCTAATTACTTTTTAAGAGTGGGAATTAAGTTTGACTAATAATTTTTAGATTGTTGTCTCTTCCCAAAGGCATTTCTATGAATATGTGTAAAATAGATCAATATAGTATTATGTTGGAGCACCTATGATGTGTCATTCACTGTGCTACATACTGGGAGTGCTAAGATAAATAGCACACTGGCTGCCCTTGAGGAGTTTATACGTTCATAAACAAGCAGTGCAATTATAGGTGGTAAGAACTAATGTGAAAAAGTTTTCAACTTGCAATGTTGGGTGACGCAGATAAACAAAGGACTAACCTGTCCAACATCATGGTAGGGTGAGGGTCAGGGGTCAGGAAAGATTTCACAGAGAATAGGGATTTGAATTGGGTCCTGAGGTTCCTCGACAGGTGGAAAGATAGGGAAGGAAACTCCAGGTGAGGAACAGCGTGTGCAAAGTCACAGACGAGAGAAAGTGCAAGCCTTAGAGAGCAGAAGGACTTGGGGAAGACCGCCTTCATGACTTTTGGCAAATCTAAAGGAGACTCACATTGGAATTGGTAAAGTGACGTTGCAAATGGTCAGAAACCTCTACTGTTTATGTCTTATACCCAGAATTTTTGTTTTTAACATGGTAACCGAAATACGTAGGGAAATACTTTTTTATTTCAAATGCAAATCTGTGAAAATTGAAGAAAGTAGGAAATGTGCCTCATGTATAGATTTGGTTACGTAAGTTTGGTAGTGACTATGAAATATAGAAGGACCTACTTTTTAGTGACCTATTTTGAGATTCTATAAGCAAAATTTGGGTTGCTTCTCAAAACATTTTCAAAACTGTCATGCAGTAAGAAGTCCATTGGACCAACGGGAGGTATTACTGAAACAGAGAGAAAAAAGAAATAGTAGTCTAATGGCTCTATTTACCTTAATATAATACCCAATTCCATATTGCCAAATGTGCTTTAGTGAAACACAAGTCAAATTCATCCAATTGAATGGGCATTTTCTGATTCTGCTCTTGTTTTGAATTTACATAAACGAATGTGAAGACAGAAATGTGATGGTGAATAAGCAGTCAAGAGAGATGTTTTGGGTGCCCCCAGTTCAGTCTAAAGCCCAAACCCTGTGTTGCCAGGGTTACCAGATCAGCAGAAAAATCAAGACTGATTATCATCAGTCTCTCTTCTTTCTTCTTTTTACAATAAATGTAGAAAGGGCATTTTTTAGACTGTAAAATAATTTGAGGATATTTAAAGGAAATAACAAGACTTTTATGAAAATTAGAATAAGGAAAATGAGAGTGGCATTAAACTAGCAAAGAGAGGAATTACTTGGATATAAAAGTGACTTCCCACCAGCTACTTTCATCAAAGGCAAAGAAAACATTCATAAACTCTTCTGAAAAGTAACTCTATTTGTCTGAAAATTCCAATGGTGTCCAGATAAAGATCTGACATTGAGTTGGAGTAAACAGAACATCCATTTCCACAGAAGTTTCATGGTCTTTACCTTTGTCTCAGAATTCCTGGTGTTCCCTCCCTTAATTTCTATAGATCATTCATTTTACTGGCTGTTTATCTGAATTTTAAATCAGGATTTTATCAATTATTTGTTAAGAAATACTCTCATGACAACAGGTACAACAATGTTAATATACTTAATCCTACTGAACTATACACTTAAAAACTGTTAAGATGGTAAATTTGATGTTATGGGGTTTCTTAATCAAAATTTTTTAAAAGTTGCCAGCACTTAGGTATGGCATTCAGGCAAAGCAGGGCTTTCCTGGGTCTGTAGGGACTGGAACCAGGGGTACTGTGTGCTTCCTTTACATAAATACAAGTTGGGCACATAAGGCTAAGACACCCTCACAGATGATACTCCCTTTAAGATGACCACGCAGTGTGTCCTCAGCCACATAGTTTTTATTTATGTTGAATAAGCCATAGTCTGAACAGGTGGTTGAAATTTATGACCATGGAGAACCATTTGGGATTGAATTAGTGAAGTTATAAATGGGAAGAGTCAGTGAATGACTGTAACAAACAGAGCCACCTGCGGAGTTCTAACAAACACTGTGCATTTACTGAATCCCCTTCAAAGCAAAGAGCCTACAGTCTATGTCCAGAGCACATGTGATCCCACAGATGTCAACGTAGGTCAGGGGAATCAGCAGTAAATTGCTGTTTGCCGGGAAAAAACACCAGATTCATGGTTGTCTGTGCTGCCTAGCATGGCCACTCGTGGGGATTAACTGCAAACAGGCAAGACAGAATTTAGGAGAGTGATGGAAATGTCCTACAAGTGAATTACGGTGAATTGTACATTTATAATGGGTGAACTTTATGGTATGTAAATTGTCTCAATAAAGGGGGAAAAAGTAGCAGGGACAGAGAGACTAGTCTAGGAAGCTACTGTCCCAGTCCAGAGGACAGACAACACGGGCTTAGGCTAGGGTGGTGGTGGAAAGGGGTTGGGCAGTGGTCAGATACAGGACGTGTTCTGAAGGGCATGCCCAACAGGGCTGACTCACCCAGTGGAGATGGGGCGTGGGAGCAAGAGAGGTCAGAGATGAGCTGGCTTGCTTCCAGCCTGGACATCCAAGAGAAGACTGAGTCATTTTCTAACCTGGGGAAGTCTGGGGAGAGAGCAGACTTGTGCAGGGAATCATGACCCCTGGCTGTGCACCCTCATCAGGACCACTGCCGGGCATTTCCTGGGGTGAGCTGGGTGCTAAGAGGAGAAGCAGCCACTTCCTCACCCAGAAATTTTCAGGAAAGGAGAATAACACCCTTCTAAGACTATAATCAGTGGCCCCGGCCTTGTCTGGACCTCACCAGCAACACAATTTTCAGCCTATTCACTATCGGCAGGACTGTGAGATCCTTCTCTCTCTTCAGCACAAGAAGCTATTGAGTTTTATTTGGCAATAAAAACTATTTAAAATCATGTCTCCAATGAATACAGACCAAAAGAAACTAACGAATGTTTTTAAATTAATGGACATCTTAAACCCTATCTATAGAACTACTTTAGTTATCCACAAATTTTGTCACGAGTACATAAAAATTTTTAAAAATTTTATCCACGTTATTTCCTACAGTTTCCAATTTATTTCATCACTGTGGATAAATAAATCAGGATTTGCATTATAGACAACAGGAATCACTTTAAAGAGGCATTAAATTAAATATCTTTTGTGAAAATAGGATTTTTTTTGCCTAATTTTCCTTTGATAGCATTTCTGAATTTAAATCAGGTCCTGGCCCAGTGTAAAGACATTTTTAAAGACCTTGTAATATCTGGTATAAGGTGATTGAAATGTCAGGAAAATGTGATATAATAAAGATGGATTTCATCTTTTAAAACTTCTTCCCCGTATTAGAGGCCAGTCCACGTGATAAACCAAATAAAAATAAATCATAGTGCAAAATGTTTACTCTCTTACTTCAAAGGGGAGCTCCGTTAATTCTAGATTTCCAGAACAATCCAGTTTCTCTAGCTTTTCACAGTCTCCCAGTTCTAGAGGAATGCTCTTCAGACGGTTGAAACTCACATTGAGTTCTTTTAGGTTCTTCAAACGACCTGTCAGCAGAAAAAAATTAATATCCATGGTGTAGATCCTTTGAGGTCTTTTAAGAACAAAAAACAAAAAAAGATGAAAAACCTTTGCATAAATGATGACGAGGAAGGCATTAAACATCATTTTGTATTTGTTTTGGGGGTTTTTTTCGAGGAAGATTAGCCCTAAGCTAACATCTGCTGCCAATCTTCCTCTTTTTGCTGAGGAAGACTGGCCCTGAGCTAACATCCATGCCCATCTTCCTCTACTTTATATGTGGGACCCCTACCACAGCATGGCACGGCTTGCCAAGCAGTGCCATGTCCACACCCGGGATCTGAACTGGCAAACCACGGGCCACTGAAGTGGAACGTGTGAACTTAACCGCTGCGCCACCGGGGCTGGCCCCCGCATTAGTTTTTAAAGCACTCTTTATTAAATGTCTGCTCATGGTTTATCCTGAGCATTTTGGTCCTTGATCAGAGCATTTTTTGCTCACTCTTTAACCCTTCACCAAACTACAGACGAGGTGGATGCGGGGGATTTGTCCTCCGTGTATTTTGGGTCAGGCCCCAGCACCCACAGAGTGCAAACCCTTTGAAATTCACATGATGAATGAAATAACACACAATGGCTTTGAAGACTAGAATAGTTCCTAGAAAGCACAGTGACCAGCTGTGGTCTACTGGCGGGCTCTAATGAGAAGTGAACTAGGGACGAAAATATGCACAAAGCTTTATGTATGCGGTAAATGATTCAAACAAGAAGACTGTTTCTAGACCGCACGTAATTCATTTATCTTTGGTTTCATGTTGGCATTGATTTAATTATGACATATCATGCTTCCTAAAGAATATGCTTTAAAAACAAAAGTCCCTTTCACAGGCAGGAAGTAAAGACACTAAGAATCACAGGCCATAATTGGATTGATGGAGAAACACTGCATCCCAATTCTGTCTTGACTGAATTAATACATAATCAGTTCCAACTGGAAACTGGCAGAAGGGAGAATATATTTCATATTCCAGAAATCGTGTCACGCATGTTCCAAGACACTGAATAATTTAACATTCTTAACCTAATTTTTTAAATTAGAAAACCAAAATCATTGTTTACTTTTGCAGAACAGGCACTCAAAATACAAATTTCTTGCCACTTTACAAACGAGAAAGGGAAATATACAAAGACAGTATATTGGAGGTAGTGTTATTTCTGAGTCAATTTTGTTGGAAGATGATGGTAATGCTGTTGAAATCAGTGGCCCCTCTAACTCACCCACCTGGTATACACTGCAAGCCTATAGTCAATATTGTAGTCAAAGTAGCAGGATGGATAGGGGGTCAATATAAATTAAGGAAAGACTGTTTCTCTCCTGGGGAGGACAGGGGAGAATGTGTTGTAAAAATGGAGCTCCACGCAGCCCCCAGACCTCTGCCCCTCACACCTCGAGTGAAAGAGAAGCAGTGATGATCACGGTGGTCTTCATTTTAAGATGATGCAACTGAACAACAAGATGGCTGAAAAGTATAAAATTTTGATCAAAATGACATAATAAGCTAAACTAATCAATGGACTAATATATGGGAACAATATATTGCATTTTATGTTTGCAATGAACATATCATTGCATGTTTGTACCTCTAAAACTAAAAGAAATAAAACAAAAGGTTCTTAAACACAGCATTGCCCGCTCATGAGACTTGCAGTTTCTGAGCAATTGGCAAACATCTGTATGCACTGAGTTATGCAGATGTGGCCGTGGCATCACCGCCCACAGTGGACACTGTGAACAAGCAGCTCTGGGGACACACAAAACAGCCCTGCCCATCTACTTCCGGGGCCAGACGGAGCAGCGCCACCTGCCCACCAGACGAGAGGCCTGAAGACTCCTGCTAAGTAACGTACCGATTTCAACTGGAAGACGGGAGATTTGGTTTTGGGGCAGATCCAGAATTCTCATTGCTTGGAACAGCTCAATATATGTAGGAATGATTTGAATCAGGGTATTGTTTATGTGCCATTCTTTGAGGTGCGTCTGCTCCTTCAACTCATCTGGGAACTCCTAGAACAGAACGAATTATGTCCATCAGAACTAGTCCTCAAAATGTCAGAGCTGAGCAGCAGTGTGCACAAAGTCAGATTAAACCACGCATTTATTTAAAAAGCAAGAAGTGAGAGAGCGTGCGCGAGAGTGTTAAGGCTTAACGCCAGCTCTACAGCCACTTCAAAAAGAAAGCAAAGACGCTGCCGCTGTCAATAATTTCACAAAAGCAGATTAGCTCAATTTCAACACTGCCATGAATTCACCAGGTTATTAAAATCAAATGCCTAGTGAACAGACAACCAGGCTCATACTCATACCAGGACACATTTATTTACAACCTACCAATTTCACATCTTCTAAAAATAAAATCTGTCCAGGCATTGATTTTAAAATCTGTGCTGCATTTCCCTTCCTCTGTAGTTACTTTTTAAAATACTTGATAAACATCTAATACTTGCTTTGCCAAGTTTCTCAATGTTTTTATGAGTTTATAACAGGGAAAGAGCACCAGAAATAGCGAGGAGACTGAATTCCAGCCCAGGCACCGCTGTTTTCCAGGCGCACCATCTCCCTGGGTGACGGACAGCAACGCGGGATATCGGAGGCTGCCCCTGGCTCAAGTGCCTTGGGATAAAACTGTAAAGGTGTTGAGAAATGCTCAAAGGCTTCAGGGGGACCTTACGGAGGCTATTGAGGAAATCCAGTTTCCCAAGTGTTTACCGAACCACGACTACAAACGAGGTGTCCTCAGTCCTGAAGGGATGGAACAAAGATGAGGACGGCGCACATGTCCCTGACCTCACTGAAGCCAAGCACAGGGCACAGTCAGCCAGGTGCGGCAGGAGCGCAGAGGGGAGGGTGGGCACTCCACCAGGCAGGTAGGCGGGTGGGGCAGCCATCAGAAAGTGCACCGTGACCCTCTTGCTTGGTACTTGGTATGTGTAATGTGCTTTATGATCATTGCTATCGGATATGTGGGTTAAGCTTTTAACTCACAAAACACGCTTTCACTCTATATATGATTTCACATCACAGTACCATAAGACAGGCAGAGTGGGCAGTATTAAGACCCATTTGAAAGAGGAAAACTGAAACCCAAAGACATTTCAATGAGTCACTTAGGGTAAGGGCCCAATATCCTGTTTCAGGAACTAGTGCAAAATGAAAATGCAGTCCCCTTGCTAAAAATTATTAAGAATTTCAAAGGGCCAGCCCTATGGCCAAGTGGTTAAGTTAGCACGCTCCACGTCAGTGGCCAGGGGTTTGCCGCTTCAGATCCTGAGCGCGGACCTACACACTGCTCATCAAGCCACGCTGTGGTAGCGTCTGACATAGAGGAACTAGAATGACTTGCACTAGGATATACAACTATGTACCAGGGCTTTGGGGAGAAAAAAAAAAGAAGTTCAAGATGGTGACAGCAGAACATTAAACCAAGCCTGGGGCGTTCCAAGCACAGGGTCTGATGCTTAGATCAGACCTGATCTGAATGCAGCCCGTGCCAGAGCAGCCAGTTCCTCCTGCAGCGGATGCAAAATGAAGAGCTGCATCACCAGGGAGCCGACGCCAGGCTTACACCAACACCCTCTTTATTGAGGCATCCATTTACTGAGTGCCTCATGAATAACTCCTCTCATTTTGCTCATTCAATAATGGCACCCGTGAAAGATTATTATACCTTCTAGAATTACGTTCCTAATCATTTTTCATAACATGAGAAAACTCTTAAGATATTGTGTTAAATAAAAATAAAAGGAGTAGGGTGAAAACGGCAGATTAAACATACACAAATACTTCTGCTCCTCTCCAGAATTCCATTAAAGATGACAGTAAAGGGATCTTAGAGCAGCAGCAGCGGGAACAACTGAGACACAGGCTGAGCTTCTCACCAGATGTCCTGCCTCCCCCTCCAGGCTCCGGTAACGGTAACGAAAGAGCCAGGCATGTCTGGAGGTGGGAGCTGAGCACAAGGCTAAAAGAAGGAGGGCAGGGTCAAAGTCTAAGAACCAGATCCCTGACCCCCATCCGCGTCACAGAGCAACTGCCCCTGTATGAGACTGAGGCTTACCCACCGGAGAGGTTAAACATTGTCCCTGGATGGGGAGCCCCAGACACATCTAGGGCAGGGCAGGCAGCCACCAGAGGATGAATGATGAATGCTGAGACTCCCCACCCCTCGCCCTCCTCTCTTCCTGAAGCACTGGCTGCCAGGCCGGTGGTCCCTGCCTGCAGGAAGGAGAGGACCCTCCCCCGAGGGCTCTCACCAGCTCCAGACAAGTCAGAAAAGCGCCCTCCCTGGGGGACGTGTGCCAGTGAAATGGTGGCTCTATAGCAAGACCCTCAAAAACTGAAGCCCACCAGTGCTCAGGAAGCCCAGCATCTGCAGACCTCCCAGAGAGCCCCAACGTGCCAGATAAAGACAAACACCCTACAAGGAAAAGAGACTCTGAAAGAAGAAAACTTCCCCGAAAACGCTATGGATCCCAAGACAGGCAACAAAAGCCATTACCCCATGAAATAAAAACCGGACAAAATGTTTAAAGGTAAAATTAAGAGATATCTATAAAAGTAGAAAAATAAAGCCACATCACAGGATTCCTTCACTCACAAAACAGTTAACTCTTGGAAATTAAAAACTTGATAGTAGATATGAAAAATTCCATTGAAGAGTTGGCAAATAAAATTGAGGAAATCTCTCTGAAAGAGCAGAGTCCAGCGCCCAAGGGCTTTCGGCTGACAGCAGGAACGATCGGCTCCCCACCCCAATCAGGCACACCCAGTCGCAGAGCATGGCCCCGCAGCCAGCCCTAAGGGGTCCCATCGGAGCTCTCCCACCCTGTCCCTAAGGCCCCAGAAGCTCCACAGCCCCATCCACCGCGTAGTGACCCCTTGCAGAGCCGGGCACACTGCCTGGTGTGATGTTAGAGGCCAGAGCTCCATGGTGGCCAAGGAGAAGTCTAAGATGGTGAAAATCCCTTAATGCAGCTTCTCACTCCTTCATCAGAGGTAAGGCTGAAATATAGATCTCTCTGGGGGAAGAAATCAGCAACTGAAATTCACACTAACGAATGCCTGGGTCCCAGAGTCCTCCCTTGAGGGGTTCCAATCAGGGAAGGGTACCGTTTAAGGCAACCGAAGGAGTAGGACAAAAAGGCTGCGAGTAATGCAGACGGTGTCACACAGTCCACTACGGGGTCTCCCAGAGCCTGCTGAGTCATAACCCACACCAGGCACTCACTAAATGCTCTTTAAGAAGATTTTCAAAAGGTATCCGGTGCCGAGAGAACTCCATTCAGGTTCTCCAGGTGGGCTGGGTGACATTATAGGGTACGTGCTCAGCCAGGATCATGTTTGATGATGCCACGTGAGAATGATCTACCAGCTGTCTTTAACTAGAAATCCAGGCAAGCCCTCCTTCCTGCCCCAGAAGAGGCAGTGTCCCGTGTACCGACAGATCTCAATGATAGGGATGCAGGAGAAAGAACACCAAAGAGCTTTTACAGCAACCATCTCTCCCAGTATAGAGGGCAGTGTAGCTAACAAGTCGGCTCACAGAATATCCGTTCATTTAATCCTCATAACGCCCTCAGAGGGGGTCAGGGCAAGCATTAGCACCACTGTACTGACAAGAAGATAAAACATTTAAAAGTCAGTAAACTGCCTCAGGACACATGGCCAATCAAGTACAGCCCCAGGATGACCCCAAATATTTAGTCTCCCAGTCCAGAGTCCTTTCAGCCACAAAATAGCGGGATAAAAAGAGATGGAAGCAGGTCACAGAGAACCTCGTCCCACTGACACGGACTGTAGCCCCGGTTCATTTGCCCATGGCATCCCAGGTCCCGCTTCAGCCAGAAAACGTCAGATGGTAGCCCAGCCCTGGAGATGCCACGCCAAGAAAGCAGCAGGTTGCGGGGAGGGGGAGCAGGAAGCGCCGGTCCACACCAGAGGAAAGAATGAGGGCACATCCTTGTCCTGACCTTAGAATCTCAGAGGAAATATGGCAAAAGGGTCTGCTGAAGTTCCTTTGCTGCTCTACACACTGTGACAAGTCAGAAGTCACCGCCCACAGAGGAAATGTTGGATAAGTGAAAGGCTCAGTTCATTAAAAACAAAAGGCAGAGTTATTTTAAATGTCTGGGAAGGTAGCAGAATTAAGCATTTAAAGGCTGTGCCATCCGGGGGAGAGCCGCGGGAGTCCCAGCCCATCCCAGCCTCGAAGGGATCCAAGCGGATCTCACCGCTCTTTCCAGGACTACACTCTCACGGAGGAAGGGACGCGAGAGCCCGGTTCAGAGCAGGCGATCGGCTCCTCCGCATCCACGGAAAACTCTCTAAAGGCAAGAGCGCTCATTGGCCAAGGCGGACGTGAGCTGCGCGCTGCACTGAGCATCCATCTGCTTTAGACGCCAAAACACATCGACTCACCTTCCAGTGCTCCCCGGAAAGTTCAAACACAAACGGGCTGCTCCGTTTGTCTCTCTCCTTGGAAAGTGAACTCTGCCTCGTGAGGGAGTTCCTTTCGATCTTTTCCAGGAGGCTCACGCTGGTGTCCACGAAGCCATTCTTGCAGTATGCGGCCTGGGGGATGCCTTTCCTCCTGCACTCGGCCACGAAGTTCCACTCCTCCTTTATCCTAAACCGGGCACCAGAGGCCGAAGTTACTCTCCTGGGGAATCGCCGTCAACTGCCTACAGAAGGGGCCTGGCCCCCGGGGCGCAGGCGCAGTCGTCATTACCGGCGATTTCCCTGCTGCAGGAGACAGGAGCCCTGCTCTCCACTTTCCGGCCAACCCCTCCTTTCTTGTTTCCTCTGCCTGGGGAATGTAGGGGGCATCTGAAACCCTCAGAGTTGTGAATTATTAGCAGCTTTGACTAAAAAATTAGAGGAAGTGAGTTAGATGGAATTCCTGGCTAAAATTTCTACCAAAATTACCTATGCATGCGATTAATTACAATTTCCTTTGATATTATGTGGTGCCAACTCAGGTTTTTAAAAAATACAAGGCTACAGGAATTTACTGATCTTTCAAGAGCATTTGGATAGAAATATATAGACAGCCCCAGTTTATAAAATATCTGACTTTAGAATGTCATCCATCAGCCACCTTGGGAAATTTCACTCCTGTAGGTGAACCTGTTATTAATAAGTATGCAAATAAAATACCCTTTCCTTAGGAAATGAACCCACAATCCTAGCCTAGATGGCAAATAGCCTCCCCTAATGAGAAACTCCCCGCGTACAGCCTAATGATGGCTCTTCTAGTTCTTCTCCTAAATGACGGGGTTTCATTCAGGGAGGGTGGGAGTCTGTATTTTATCTCCATTTACAGTTTTTAGGCTGTGGTATGTACTTCATGGGACAAATACAAAATTACAAAATGAAATGCCATGAGGTGAGATAACAGAGCGAGCTAGAGGGTTTTGCCTGTTTTAGTCATTTAAGTTAACCAGATAAATTGCTTTTTTATGGTAAGGCATTCATCAGTTTTTCAACATATTAATTTCCCCACAGGAAACATCTTGAGAAACTAAAGGTTAACCTTCAAATAGTGCTAATAATCACAGTATTAATCAGATTGTGGAACCTCAAAAATACCTGCAAAAAAGATAAATTTACTACATTCATTTTTGCAGGTCCTGGAATAGGCTTCTTGCTTGAACACGCACGTTCCTCCTCCCACACCCCCCACTTTCTCCTCACCTGCCCGGCCAATCTGATGGCTGTTTCTCTTATCTTGAACTAGAAAAGCCTAACGAAGCCCCAAGAAGTTTCTGTCCTAGGATAAGATCAGATCTAGCGAAAGTCCCCTGGCACCAAGCCTAATCTCATGTACACACGTACGTGAGATGTGTGAACCTGGACACAAAGCAGTTTCCCACTGCAATGAAAGGCCGAGTTCAAGAGGCAAATACCACCCCAAACCAGCTGAGGGAACAATCTGTGGACCCCAGCTCTCTGCAGGTAGCTCCCCATCCAAGAAGCCTCAGGGAGTCACCTCAGCCACAGCTTGGCTCCCCATTCAGCAAGTTGTCCTACCTTAGAGTAACCCCAGATCCTAGGAGCGGGGAGGAAGCTGGAGCAGGGCTGAGAGCCACGTTGGGTTTATGGAGCCCTGGGACCTTGTGTAATTCGTGCTAGCGCAGATCACTCAGACCCACCACTGCGGGTGTAGCCCAGCCTGAGGGTTCCAGTTATTAAATTCAAGATCCACATCATATTGGACAGTCTCAGATTAGTGGCAAGTGAAAAGACATTATGACTCTCTATGATTACAGCATTACATAGGGGAAAGGGCTTGGTCAAATCCTCCACTTACCAGCTGTGTCAACTTGGGCTAGTTACTTAGATCCCAACTTCCTTGTATTCAAATTGAGGATCATGATAACCAACTGGAACACTGTGATGCTGACAGTAGCAGCTTAATTATCAAGCATGATCAGAATAGGTATTTGTTCGGTCCAAATAGTTCATAAAAGTGGAGAACCAAGAATAAAGAGACATTCGCACCTTACACATTTTGTTTCTAATTTAAAAGGCAGAATTATATCACCATTTGCCAACTTGGTGTAGGGTCATGGACTTTGTTCAAAAATAGACCTACCAATCAGAATCCCATTCCACCTTTCTCATATAATCCACACCCATAATGCATCATCCCAGAGTTCCAGTTTAGGTTTCTTCCCAGGGAATACAAATTACAGACATTCAAGCCCACCTGAATGTGCGACCTTTCTAGCTTGTCATACTTTTATCAGTCGTCTACGGTGCTGATTCAGTTGTGTGGTTCATGTTTATCATAAATGCAGTTTTTCCAAAGCACTCAACTTAGCTTTCACATACATGATAACTCTCTTTTACTCATACATCATGAGTTTACATGACCATAGTCAAATTACATCATTTTAATCCAAGTAAAAATGGCATCAACACAATGAATCCTATCTAGCATTCGCTCAAGAAGTGAGGGCTGAAGTGCACGACAGAGAGCAGCCGTCACAGGGCTCACACGGGTGTGGAGGGCATCACACAGCCTAGTGAGGCCAGCTAAGCAGTCTTCTACAGAATTTACTGTAGAGGAATTTAATGTGTCTTCGCTGTCTTCCCCATGCCTAGCACAGTGCCTGCTATATATGTGGGTTCTTATAGTTGCGGGTGTTACTGTTATTGGAATCGAATGTTCATTCTGGGCAACAGTGTGAAGGTTCTGAAGTCCTATGAGTAAGCGTCACCGACAATGAGAAATCCCAGAAGAAACGAGTCCCTTCACAATACAGCGGGCCCTGCCGAGTCCCTGTCCTCTAAAGAAGCTACAAGGCAAGTACAGAAACCACATACTTTTCCAGTGCACTTTTCTCGAGCCTTTCTGCCTCCTTCTTCTGCCAAGCTTTGTGCTTCTTGACACGAGTTTCCCATAAGGCTCTGACGACAGAAATGTCGAATACGACCACTTTATGTCCCATTTTGGGAGCATGAAATTACCTATTTAAAAAAATATATATATGTCAGCTTCACACACACACAGAAGAAAATAGTTTTACCGTGAACTTTAAAATGAAGTATGAATGAATCCATTGTCTTAAGTAATGACGAAATGCCTTGTTACCTCTGGGATGGGAGTTTGCTCATGTTATTAAGGTCTGATAGTACTCTGTGTAAGTGAAAGTTCAACACTCAACCTGGGGTCATCTCCTCCAGAACATCACATTTGTCTCCCTACCTGGTGGCTGAACCGTGGGTTCCCAAGGCCCCCCGGGCATTCCTCAAGCCTCTTGGTTCCACATTCTATTGAATTTACTAGCATCTCATCTTCCCAGCAGGTTGCAACAGAATCAAGGGTAAGCTTGATGAACTACTCAGAACTCACACACACACACTCACACACACACACACACACCAGCTTATCTGAGGAAACACACTAGCCACAATTTAGTATCAAAACCAAACATTGCACCAAGCCCTGCTGAGCACTTTCCCCCCGGGACAGACCACAGACTGGGCACAAGTCCTGTGAGGTTTCCATGTAACATGAACCCTCACAAGCTGCTGATCTCTCTTAAGTGCAAGGAAAGCCAGACTCGGGTGCATCTTGGCCATCGCATTCCAGTGAGACCTAGCTCAGTGCCCGGCACATAATAAGCCCTCCATAAATATTTGTTGAATGAATAAATGAGTGAATGAATGAATGAAAAGTGAATAAAAGATTTGCATCCAGATTGCATCACTCTCAGGCCGCTCAATGAGCTTTCTCTCTTTTTATTTTCCCACCTCATCTTTACTGCATGTTTTAAGTGATTTGCTCACCGACAAAAAAAAAATTATCAGGGCATAAAAGTGTGTTTCAGTGTTCATTCCACCAAGCCAGACTTCCCTCTCTTATCTAAGTAAAATAACTTTCTAGATATTGTTTTAAATTCCCCTACCTACAGTATCGAAATCTGGCTAAATCCATTTCCTGATTTGCACAAACACACAGAGTGTCGACAAACAGTAGGGCTGTTGAATATTCTCTGCTCCAATTCCAGACACTTCTAAATAGCAGTCCGCGGGGATACGAAACCAAATATTTAATCTTGCGACTCAAGTGCGTGCTCTCCAAAACCAAATATTTAATCTTCTGACTCAGTGCGTGCTCTCCATAATGGTTTGCCAATATGAGTGGGAGAACTGGCTTATGTTTGTGTAGCTGAACGTTTGAGGGCCATAATTTTAGTGTGAAGAGCTGAAGATGCTGACCCCAATTTATTCCCCTCTTTTCTTTAATTTCTGATGTCTGGAACTGTCTTTTGTCTCCCTTAAAACTCTTTTACCTAAAGGAGATTTTTGACAAAGGTGCAAATGGTGCAAATTTCTGGGTGGAACACATGTTTTCAATTCTCTTGGGTAAATACATAGGAGTGAAATTGGAGGGTCACGTGATAACTCTGTTAAACGTTTTCAGGAACCGCCAGACTGTTTTCCAAGGCAGCTGCATCATTTTACATTCCCACCAGCAGTATATGAAGGTTCCAGTTTCTCCACATCCTCTCAACACTTGTTATTAGCTGCCTTTTTTATTATAGCTCTCCCAGTGGGTGTGAAGTGGTATCTCCTTGTGTTTTTGATTTGCATTTTCCTGATGACTAAAGATGTTGAGCATCTTTTCATGTGCTTATTGGTCATTTGTATACCTTCTCAGGAGAAACACCTATTCAGATCCTTTGCCCATTTTTTAATTGGGCTATTTGTCTTTTTATTGTTGAGTTGTAGTAGTTCTTTACATATTCTACGTACAGGTCCTTTACCAGATATACGATTTGCAAAAATCTTCTCCCATTTTGTCCGTTGTATTTTCACTTTCTTGATTCCATCCTCTTACTTTTAACCTAAATATTCGATTATATTTGATGTGAGATTTTATAGACAGAATCTTGTTGGATCATTTATTTAATCCATTCTGACAATCCTTGTCTTTTAATTGGTGTGTTTAAGTAATTTACATTTAGTTTAATTACTGATATGCTTAGATTTAGGCCTACCATTTTATTATCCGTTTTTTGGTTTATCCCTCTTTTGTTTTCCTCTTTTACACTTTGCTGCCTTCTTTTGTGTTATCTAAACATTTTTTAGCATTCCATTTTATTTTCTCTATTGTGTTTTGACACTGTTTCTTTGTGTAGTCTTTGCTTTTTCATGGTTGCCCTAGGGAGTATAAGATGCAAGATTAACTTCTCATGGTGTACTTAGAAACAATATTTGACTGCTTCAAATGACATGTAGAAACCTTACTACCATAATGGTCACCTTTATGATGTCACTTTTATGTTGTAGTTGTCCTATGTATTGTATCAGTCAATGTTAAATTTTTGGCTTCCAATCATCAAACTTATGTAAAGAATGCAAGAGGAGGGCCAGCCCCAGCGGCCTACTGGTTAAATTAGGTGTGTTTCACTTCAGCGGCCCAGTTTGTTTCCCAGGCGTGGACCCACACTACTCATCTGTCAGTGGCCAGGCTGTGGTGGTGGCTCATATACAAAAGAAGGAAGATTCGCAGTGGATGTTAGCTCAGGGTGAATCTTCCTCACCAAAAAAAAAACAACACAAAAAGAATGCAAGAGGAGAAGCCTAGCTCATTATATCTACCCTGATATGTACCATTTCTGTTGTTTTTCTTCATTCCTGTTGTCCCCACTTTTCCTCTGGTATCATTTCCCTTCTGTCTAAAAAACTTCCTTTAACACCTGTTTTAGAGGAGGTCTGCTGACAAATTCGGTTTTCCGTCATCTGAAGCTGTCTTTTTCTCACCTTCATTCCTGAAGATTATTTTTGCTGGACGTAGAATTCTGAGTTGACAATTCTTTGCTTTCAGCACTTTAAAAATACTGTGTTGGTTTCTTCTGGCCTCTGGGGTTTCTGATGAGCAATCGACAGTCATTTGAGTGATAATTCTCCTGTAGGTGATACATCATTTTTCTCTTGCTAGTTTCCAGATTTTGTCTTTGTCTTTGGTTTCCCTAGTTCAATTATGATGTGTCTGGGCATAGATTTCTTTGGGTTTATCCTGCTTCAGTTTTGCTTAGCTTCTCTAATCAGTAGGTTTATATCTCTCACCTAATCTAGGAGTTTTCAACCATCATTTCTTCAACTATTTTTTTCTGCACTGTACTCTTTCTCCTGTCCTTCTGGGGCTCTGATATCACAATATTAGGTCTTCCGGGATTGTTCCATAGATTCTTGAGGCTCTGTTCATTTTTGGTAAATATTTTTCCCTCTCTTTTTTTCAGGTCGATAATATCCAGTAATCTATCTTCAAGTTTCCTAACTCTTCCCTATGTCACCTCCATTATGTTTGTGAGCTTATCCAATGAGTATTTTATGTCAATTATTGTCTATTTTATTTCTAAAATCTCCATTTAGTTCTTTGTATCTTCTATTTCTTTGCTGATGCTTTCTTTCCATTTATACCCCAGGGCAGAGGGAGAACACCCAAGAAAGGACAAACTTGGAAGGGATTTGGACTGCATTTTAGAAGTTCAGCCCGGCCCACCAGATAGCAGAGACGTCCTCTGGTTTGGTCAGGCTGGTCCAGCTTGCTGGACAACTAACAGGCCGCCTGCTAGAGTGCAGGTGGAAGACCAGCTGATCAACAGCTGATGGCACGGGCATGCAGTGGGAGTCCAGGTGCCAGCACAGGCAGGAGGCCTTCAGAGTGTGGACCACACAGGGACTTGCAGACAGCAGCTTGCTGTGTACATGGGCGGCCATGTGCAGGCCCCATGGAGGCTCGCAGAGAGAGTCCAAGTACTAGCATGGGCAGGAGGCCTTCAGAGCACACGGGCTACACGAGGCTCTGTTTTCTAGGTCAAGAGAGCTGCAGAAAGGTTATTGCCAGCCAAAGCTGTCAGGTTGCAAGAGGACTCCATTCTAGGCCTGTGGCTGGGGCAGGCTCCAAGAGATGTCCCACACTGCTGATCCCCTACCCACACTGGAAAAGGCAGGAAACCTCTTCCTACTACACTGTCCTCCCAGTACCCTCTAGTGAGAAAGTTTAATGTGGTGTTCACTTTAAAGGATGAATACTTTAGAGGAGTTCCATCGTCCATCATAGAGTTTATGCACTGAAGGGTGCATACAGAGCTGAGAGGCAGGAAGTTGATAACTGACACAGTAGGTGATCAATTGGTTTAGACCTCACATTCCAACCTGTCTTCTGTGGGTTGTGGTTCCCCTGTCAGATCAGTCTTCTATCTTAGCAGTGCTGCTCAGCTGTCCCATAGGTACCACTCAGCGGCCATCTGGGACGGGGATGATGGTCTATCTTGGTGTTCAGTTCTAACAGACATTGGCATGCTGGTTTGGGTCGGATCCATGCGTATGCAGCTCAGGCATGAGCCCAGAAGTTCATAAACAACCTTATGGGCTCTTCTCCCAAGCCCCTCCCTCTCCGTGATTGCCCTGGTTCTCTCCTGATTCCTGGGGCTCCCTTTTTCACTCCTCTGGCCAGAGAGCTGGGGCTTTAGTTACCCTGCTGAGCCGTGCACTTCCTCCAACTGCACCAGCGTCAGGGCCAAGCAGCAGCAAGACTATGAGAGGAAAAAAGCAATGAGAGTTTTCCCCACCCCCTGGGGACCACAGCTCCTCTGATCAGAAGGAAGGATCCCCGTCTCGAAGGTCTGGGTGACTGAGGAGCACCGCCACCAGCCTTCTCCCACCCCCGCCTCCGCTACTACTGCAGAATCTGCTGGGGGCTGAGGCCCAAGACGATGGAGAAAAGAAAAAGAAAAACAGGATGTACCCCCAGTCTCTGAGCATTAGGAGTCCCTATTTCACTCCTGGAGCAAAACTAGGTGCCCTGGTGCCCAGTTCTGGGTTTCGGGCTGCCTTGAGTCCAGGCTGGGAAATACTGGAGGGAAAAAATGTGCAACACAGCACAGGTTCTGTGGTGCTTTGAATTCAGGTGTCCTTCCCTTCTTCTCTCGCAATCGCTTACTTTTCAGAGGCTTCATATTGCTGCTCCGTGTGTCCTGTGCAGGTTTGCCAGCCCATCTAGTGTAAGAGGCGGGGTGGAGTGGGCCTACCCCATCTTACCCAGAACCGGAAATCTCTATGTTCAGTTTTTCTTTTACCATTTTCCTTACTCTGTTATCTGCAGCTCGGGAGCACCTAAGCTGCAAAGGTCTCAAGGCTGTGGCTTTTGACATAAAGCCTCCAGAAAGGAATGGCAAGATTCTTGAGCTTTTGCTTTCATCCTGAAAACAAGAGATTTAAGTCCATAGCCAGTGATGGAGAAAAATATTTTAAAAAGGAAAAATCAGGCAGCCTAGTTTCTTTGAGGAAATCTCTGCACATAATCCAAGTCTACATGCAAAGGCAAGCCAAAAAGCCAAAGTAAAGTGAAGTGTGTTTGAGCAGTGTAGACCGCCCAGTCAGCCGAGAATAATTACAGCGAGAACCGCTCACTGTGCAGGGTGTGCGCTCTGGATCAACCAGTCAGGGCTCAGATTCTGTTCTTGAGTTTCTTACATCTTCCTAGGCCAGTAAATCCTTGAGAAGTAACCAGATCTGTTCACTGACTGCCCCTGCGTTAAAAAATCCTTGCTCGTTAATTTCTACGCATCGATGTGGAGAAACGTAATTCAAGTTCCCGTCTTAGAGGAATAGTCTCTTCTGAGGCCTTTGTGTTCTATTTTTAAATAGTGGGAAATCAATCTTAGTCTCAGTATTTTGGTGGGAAAGAGTATATCCTGTCTGTCATCTAATCACGTTCACCATTTCCCCTGTGTTTTGCAAAGCAGAGAAAGAGTTTCTATTCTTCAGTTAAGGGGGTTTTGAATGTGCCAGGATTTAAATCAGGGTCTTGCCCATAAGATTTTCTGTTTGCAAATGTGTGTAATAAAAACCGGTGACTCTAAGAACCCTAAGTGATGACTACGTTTGCTGGAGGTCTACACGTAACATCCAGAGATTCTGGGAAGCTAAGAAATACCAGCTCCTAAATGCCAGGTCCAGCCCAGCTGCTGGCATCCTGTGCAGGACAGGGCTGAGGGCCGGCCTCCCTAGACAACTGGACAGATTCGACCTTAACTCAGAAGATAGCAGCCCCCACTGGAGGGCACTGAGATCGGGAAAGTGGTTCTACAACAAGAGCCCACAAGTCATTCCAGACAGGTAGGAGACCCTCCATCCAGGAACAAAGTCACATTGAGGAGCAGAGAGGAGGCAGATGTCAGGGACAGACACAGGCGCCAGTCACTTAGCAGCTTGGGGGAGAGAAGGTCCCTTGGCAAATTTACAAAGCTAATCTCTACTTTGTATGACAAACTCTGGTCAACACGGTCTTTCAGGCAAATATATAAAATGTAATTTCCTAAGCATTAACTTTCTGCAGAACTATAGAAATATCACGTGTATACTACACCGAAGAAGAAAAGAGAAAATTTCACCTCTACAAGATCCAGTCTAGAGACCCTCAGTACAAATAAAGCAATAGCCTCTTAGAGAAAACTCTACACTGAGTAGCCTCTCCTGAGGCCCCCTGAGAATGCAGAGCTTCAGTCTGGGTCCTCCCTGAATTTGACAGCAAAGGTCCCTGGTTCCAAGGTGACAGCTGATTCCAGCTCCCTGCTGGAGATCTGGCTTTGCATGGTAATGGCAGAATCATGAGAACAGCCTCTAGATGTGGATGCGCTACCCACAGCCACAGAGCATCTCCCAGAGGAGAAAACAGGGGGACTAGGAGAGGGGAGAACGATGACGTCGCTCACTGCGACAGAAAGGACGCTGGCCAGAGTGTCCTCAGGCTCCTTCCTCTCCAGTGCTTCGTGTTCCAGGTCCTAAGGGAAAATGTCAACAATCAGAGACCCTCAAGGGTTGGATTCACAGTGGAAACGAAAATTCCTCCTGGAAAAACCTTTTGCTTTCCTGCAGGGGTCAGCAAACTTTTTCAGTAAAGGGTAAGATGGTAAATATTTTAGGCCTCAGGTGGAAGGTATTCTGTGGGTACTTATATAACAAAAGAGAAAACTCCCCTGTATATATACATATATACACACCCCACATCCGTGCTTGCCTGCGATGGGCCTGCAAGCAGCGAGCACACTTCAGCTTCGTGCCCAGCTGCCCCCTGCTGGAGACATTCTCAAGAGCGACTAGCCCAGGAGGGAACGGCCTGGCGGGCCGGAGCGCAGAGGGGCAGGTAGGTCAGGGGGACCTGCTGCAGTCACTTTGGCTCTCTGCCCCTGTCTGACGCCCAGATGCCTGTGTGTCCCCTTCTCCCAGTCATCTCAGGCTGGGCAGCCAGCTGGAGGCTAGGTGATTTACGAAGTCACCAACTCCTGGGCAGAGATTCTATTGCTTGGCGCCTGGCAGTTGCTGACAGCAGAGTCTCCAACGTGCGGATGGCAACCAGCGTGGCCCTTGGGCCAGGTAGACAGGTAGAGGGGGAATAGGGACAGAGCGCATACTCCAGCTTGTTCTCACGGCTCGCAATGCCAGCCTGCTCCAGCAGTGCCCATGTGCCATACAAAAACACTGCCAGTCCCGTGGGTTATAGTTTGCTGATCTCAGCCTTATTGAACAATAATGTATAAAATATTTTGCTTTGATGGATGTGATGGCTTTAAATTACAGCCACAAATTCCTTGAGAGTCTTCCCTTTAAACAGGTAGAGCTTAATTCCTCTCGGCTTGAGCATGGCTGGACTTAGTGACTCACTCCTAATGAGGGAATGTGGTGAGTGATCGTGTGTGACTTCTGAGACTAAGTCCTACCAGGCATTGCTCTCTCTCGGGTCACTCATTCTGGGGGAAGTCAGCCACCATATCATGAGGATGCTCCAGGCCCAGCCCAGCCTTCAGATGCCTGTGGCCCTGGCCAACGTCTTGACCGCAGCTTTATGAGAGACCCTGAGCCAGAACCACTCGGCTAAGCCACTCCAGATTTCTGACCCTCAGCAACCGTGAGATAATAAATGTTTGTTGTTTTAAGCTGTTATGTGTTGGGGCGACTTGTTATGCAGCAATAAATAACATTCAGTGGACAGTAAAACAAGAGGCACTTATAAAAATCAGCCTTATTTTATAGGGACATCTGGTGTCTATATCCAGCTGCTTTCTTCACATACCCACTTGGATGTCTCACACACATCTCAAAGAAGCATGATTCCCTCCAAACCTACTCACTGAGAATCCAACCGTCTGGGCTGCGTTAATGCTTTCTGTTTCCTCACTCTGCCACCCGCTAGGCAGATATGCAGACACACACACGCTCATTCACACATCTAATTGATCACCTAAGTCTCAAAGGGCACGTGTTCCTCACCACCAATCAGTGTCACCTCTGGCCTCAGTTGTACAAAAGCCTCAGAGCTGGGCTCCTGACTTGCCACTCAGCACAACCAATCCATGTGCCACACAACCGTGAGTCACTTTCCAACAAGAACTAGATCACGCTGCCACCTAGCTCAAGTCCTCCAGAGACTTCCCTTTGGAACGAGACGGGGAAGCCAGCTCCTCACAGGGCCCAATAAGACCCTGGCAGGGTCTGCCCCTGGCCGGCCTCTCCCACTCACCCTGCCGCTCTCCTCCTCAGTGCTTCTCCGCCGGCTCTTCCTCCCACCTCAGACTCTGCACATGCTGCTCCCTCTGCCTACACGCTCTTCCCGCGTCCATGTGGCTTCCTCCCACACCCCGTCAGTGTGGCCTCCCGGCCCCCTCATCTAAGGTAGGTCCCCCTGTTATTTTCCCTCTCTGACTCTTGCTTATTTACTTCACAGCACATAACACAAGTTGAATTATTTGATCATTTGTTTAGTCATATGTTATCTGACTGTGGGCTGAGCTGAAGGAGAGCCAAGCTTACTGACAGGAGGAGCAGCCACCTGAGAGCCCCCAGACTTGGGCTCAGAGCCTGGCCTCCTCAAGTCAGCCATGCATCTCTGAGCAGTCACCCAGTAACAGACGTTAGGGACTGGAGGGGACACAAGCGCTACAGATGTCAGGCTTCTGCTTCTGAACGTCAACACACAAACCCTGTGTATTAAGCCAGTTTATTTGGTGTGTGTTTGTTCTTTGAGCTTGGGAACCCTAAATAACTGACATTTACGGGACTCATCAAATGCAGAAAGGTGACCGGCCTTGCCTCCGAGGTCTCACTCTAGAGGAGAACAGATGCTTAAAGGGATACATTTCAATGCCGCGTGTGGATTTGACAACAGAGGCTGAGCGAGCTGCCGTGGGAGCCAGAAGAGGAGAGGGGCCCTCCAGTGTGTGTGGGGTGGGGGTGCGGGAGGGGATGGTCCCGCCAGGAGGGTGGGGAAAGGGAAAGGACCATCCATTTGGCTGAATAATTTTCCGTGCTCCCTCCCCAGCCCAGGTATATCAAAACCACCTTACAGAACCCTCTGCGATCCTGAGCCAGAGGGCATGACTGGAAAAACATGTTCCCTGGCACCAGGGCACTAGTCTCCACTCCGAAGTCATGTGCCAGGGTTCCAGGTGGGAGGGGGGACTATCTGGTCACCTAGTCCGCTGCCTTCTTGTCAAATGACAGACTGGGCTGGGGTTTGGGGGTTGGATACAGAGCCAATCTCTCAGAGAATCTGAGGGGAAAGGATCTGGGGGAGACTGGGAGGAGACCCCACAGAGTCCACAGTACAGGTGCCCAGCTGTCCTCGGTGCTCCCTCTGCGAGGCTGGGAGAGGGACAGCAGCAAGGGGGAGGTGGGGAGAGTGAATGGAGCTGGTGTCAGGTCACCTGAACCAGTCGTGGGGAGAGGCCTGCCTCCCCTCCTTCCCACCTGCCCCTCAGAGCCCCCGGACCCCTCTGCCCTGGGACAGACCAGCTCCATGCCTCCCTTCCTCAGCATCCTTCCTGGTGTATCCACCTTGTGAAGA
Source organism: Equus caballus (assembly GCF_041296265.1). Taxonomy (NCBI): domain Eukaryota; kingdom Metazoa; phylum Chordata; class Mammalia; order Perissodactyla; family Equidae; genus Equus; species Equus caballus. The sequence continues at coordinate 51,629,471 of NC_091699.1, read as the reverse complement.
AGATACTTATTATCAGCCTTGTGGACCCAAGGGAATGACTAATCAACAGGAGTTTCTGGTGACACTAAGGTACAGTGGGGGCAATAACATGGCAGACAGGGGCCTTTAGTGATGCACAAACTCCACTCTGTCCTCACATAAGGCCACCTGGCCCCCAGAGCTGGAATACAGAGTGAGTTTTCTGATAGAAACAGTGGGGTAAATAGGGACTAAATATTCAAGTGAGGTCAGTATAGTCACCATATTTCAGCCAAATTCTGAATTAAATTACATTTTATGTCACAAGGTCAGCATTTCCCTGGGGACGCCCATTATTTTCATGGTAATTTGTGAAACTAGAAAATCCAGCCAGAGGAGGCAGAGGTGACAGATAGGGTTAAGAGGACAGTCTCAGAGTCAGCCTGCCTGGGCTGGAGTCCTGCCTCCCCCGATACTGCTGCACGTCCCTGAGGCCATTACCAAACCTCTCTGATCCTCCTCCGTGTTCTCATCTGGACACGGGTGTAACAAGCCAATGGGCTCACAGGACTGGAGAGAGGATCACGTGTGATAATTTGTATCAAGTGCTTAAGAGAGTACTTGGCACCCAGTAAAGCTCAAAAAACTGTCAGTTATTTAAAGAAAAAAGGAAAAGAAACTAAGACAGACTCATTGTCACCAATTAAATGTAAGATAAAAACAAAAGGTACAGGAGCACCTGAGGATTTTTCCCCACCAGGCGCAGTTTGCAGAGGTTCTTTGGGAGAACACCCCAGCCCTGGGGTTATGGGAGAGGATCTGGTCCAGCAGAGGAGCTGCCAGCAAGGTAGCGCTGCTTACAGAGCCGGACAATTCTCCCCGGGGTCTCCAATCACCTCTCCACCCTCACCCCCACGCCAGGGGGCGGGGGACAGTCTCTGAGGAAAGACATGCCCGGCCAGATGTCAATCATCCCTCTCAGGGCACTGAAGAGGACACAAACAAAATTGATTTATCTCCCCTGGACAGCACTTTGGACCAGAAAGTTTGAGCTCAGCCTTGGGCACCAGGGCAGGACGCGGGGAGTAATTCGCTAACCAGGAGCGGAGTCGTGCGGACCCTGCCACCCCAGCAGCCCCCCTGCGACGATCTACTGGCCCCCACTCTCCCCCTTCAATCCCAGTTCTTGCCCTAAAATGCAGATAAATGCGTGTTTACCCTCAGGCCCGTGTTCCGTTGGGGATGTTCACCCCTTTCACGCCATGGCACAGCGGGAACCACATCAATAAGGAGCGCACTGGTCCCCATCCTCCTGGCAGGTGCCACACGCCCCACCCTCGCGCTCCCCGTAGTCTCCCCGCCCCCGCCCCCTCCCAGTTTCAGGAGCAGCTGCTCACTGGGCGCCCACACCCTGTCCCCGACGGCCACCTACCACGACTGCGCTCAGCCCCAAGCCCCTGCCCGCTGCCTGCCGAGCGGAGCGGAATCCCGGCGGCCGAGCCTGTTTACACCCGCAGCGGCCACACACTGGAGCCGGAAGCGCTCCAGCTGCCGGAGCGTCCCGGCCTGTGCGCTAACAGGCTATATTTGTAAGCTGATAACATGATCTGCAGGCCATGTGCTGATAAACTATCTATCTATTCTATGTGACTCAGCCCGGCATGAGACAAAACGGATTTCGTGGAGGAGGGCTTGGCACAGAGCGAGCAAACGACGAGTGGGCTAATTTGAGCCCTATAACCCAGGACTGTCTGCACCTCCCGTACAGATGGCCTGGCTTTTTTTACGTTGCAAATCCTGAAGTGTGTTAAATAAACAGGCTAGAGAAGGGAAAGGGTTCCGTTTTCTTAACCCTTTAAGCTGGGAAGCAAACAAAAAGCAAGATAAGAAAACCCTAAGACCAAGGAATGTGAAATATTTTTCAGTGTTTGAAGCAACAGATGTCAAAAGTCTTGATTTCATCCTTATATTTTTTTCTTTTTCATTTCCTGAAACCTATGTGAGTTTAGGTTCTCTTTAGAGATTTCCCTAATTGGAAAAATATGTTTTGCTGATACTCAACACTGCGACAATTTGACAATCAGTTAATAGTGTGGAGTCCACACAACCCCTCTGTGCCTTTTCACAGCAGTGGCTCCTCACACACCTTCGCCCTGAAACAGAAAAACGTGGTGTCTAATAGATACATAATAACTCTAATTACAAAATCGCCTGATTTTGAAAGGACTGACTATTTTCTATTTGTTGACGTTTATAATTGAATTGTCATTCTAAATTGTATACTAAGTTGGTTGGGGCCCAGATAAATGTTTGTGACTATATTAAATCAGAACTCTAATGTGTTGGATGTGCTTTTTATTGCTTAGCATTGAATTTTTATATTATTTTTCTCTTTTGATAAATAATGTAAGTTACGTATTTAGTACTTCATGTTTGCTTTGGTTCTTGTTTGTTGTGGCATTCTGAACCAAAGAATATAAATTGAAAAAGCACTTTCAGTGCAGATCCTACTTAAATGCTATTTCAATTTCTAAGAGAGCTAAATATTCAAAAGCTTAATCATATGTAAGTGGAAAAAATATTTTTTTTCCCCACGAATGCATTCAAAACACAGTGGGACACCTTTATGATGCTCATGTCAGAGGAGCAGGGCTGGGAATATAGCCCAGGCTTCTCAGACTATAACGTGGACCCAAATAGGATTGAGAAATCTAGCAAATAAAATACCTTCAGTTACTTTCGAATTTCGGATAAACAACAAACAATTTTTTAATATAAGTATGTCAAATATTGCATGAGTCATATTTATACTAAAAAATTATTTGTAGTTTATCTTAAATTTACATATAACTGCGTGCCTTGTGTTTTATCTGGCAATCCTTCACCCAAACCACCAGGATCTTACTAAAATGCAGAGGCCACACAGGAGGCCACAGAGGCGCTGAGAGTCTGTATTTCTAACAAGCTCAAGGTGATGCCAAAGCTGCTGGTCCAGGGAAACACCACGAGTGGCAAGAATCTGGAATAAGTGCAGTCTGGTGCAGTGGTACCCAGGACTGGTTCCTCACTGGCATGGCCTGGGTGGACCCCTCTTCCCTAGGAAGTTCTGACTCAGTAAGTCTGGGGTGGGGTCCAGTGGTTCATATTTTCAGCATACTCTACAGTTGCTTCTGATTCACAGGCAGGAATATGAACCAAGAAGTATTTTAAAATACAAAATGTACTTTTTTTGGTGAGGAAGATTGGCCCTGAGCTAACATCTGTGCCAATCTTCCTCTATTATGTATGTGGGATGCCGCCACAGCATGGCTTGATGAGCGGTGTGTAGGTCCGTGCCTAGGATCTGAACCCAAGAACCCCAGGCCACCAAAGTGGAGCATGTGAACTTGACCACTATGTCACCAGGCCAGTCCCTACAAAATGCACTTTTGCTCACACAAGGAATTGTTATTATCGTATTAAACTCACTGTGTGTGCAGATTGCTGCATCTCTGGGCTAAGAGTATCCAGAAAGACCTTTCAGTTTCTGAGCTCTCAAGGGGCAGCAGGTAGAACTGTGCTCTGTAGTCTTCACTTCCTGGTGTCCCCTTGCAGCTGGAAGCAGCTCAATTCATACACAGCCTTATTATTACCAACGCCAGCTGTGTTCTCAGAGCTGAATACTTTTTATGCAGTTCAGCTCCAGTTGGGTTTGTAGCCTCTCATGAAATGCAGTCCACAGACCACAGCTTCAGCTTCTCCATGGGGAGGCGTACATATTTGCCTCATATCCAAGAGGGTTCCACACACAAGCTCACCCAGACATCCCTGGGGGACCGAATGCTTTCCTCACAGCCATTCTAAATCTAGGACTCCTGTTGGAACACTGAGTCACACGTACCACGAAGCTTTCTTCCAAGTAAATCCTTGGTCTCACCAGCCCATCACCCCCATTTCATCACATAATTGTAGAAGAATGAAGAACCCAAAATCTTATAAACTGTTTCATTCTACTTCAGTGACTGTTACCAATGCTTCCCACTGAAGTGGGGGCAAGTGGCAAGGGCTCCTGACTCACCACTTCATGTGTGCTGGCTGAAAAACTGGAGCACAGCCCCCTGGGATGAGGAAGGCTGCACCGGCCCTCGTATTATATTGACATATTACATTAACTACATGATCAAATGAGACTATTTTGGATATATGGGGTTAAATTAAAATATATTATGAAAGTTAATTTCACCTGACTCTGTACTTTCTTAATGTGGCTGCCAGAAAATGCAAACTCACACACAAGGCTGGCATGATATTCTATTGGGCTGCACTCCCATAAGTCAGAATCTAGATTTGGACCACTCTTCAGCGGGCAATCCTGACAGCTGCTCCCCTCACCACCAAGATGGGCCATAGGGGGCGCTAAGAACCCAGGATCAGAGCAGAATGCTGCATCCTTCTCTCTAAGACTCATATTTATTTTTTTCCCTGGGAGGAGGCCAAACCTCTTCACAATATAATCTTATTCCACTGGAAGTGGCCAGAACTCAGATCTGTGCCAGTTCCATCGCTGTGAGCAATGTCATCTGTACCCTGGAAGCTGACCACACGTCGGTCTAGTCCACAGGCAGTCTTGACATGACTCTGACCAGCGCCCCCTGGAGGATGACTTTGCAGATGGATTGGATCTATTAATTCCCTCTCAGCCAAACAGTACTTATGAACGCCAAGCCTAAAACTCCCACTGGAAACTCTTTGTGTGCGGTGGTACAATTGTAGATGGAAAACTATTTTTGTTTAGTTTTTTTCTTTTTTTTTCAAATTTTGGTACAACCACTGTAAGATTAAAATAAAACAGGTACACACAAAGTCAAAACAAACAAAAAATCACACACACACGAGTAATAGCTACTATGTACCAGGCAGTTTTAGGTGCTTTATAACATAACATTTATAACCTTGGCAGATATCAGAAACAAAGCAGGAGATAAAATGTACTGCTGTCCTTACATAGCAGAAAATATATTCAGCACTTCCTGTTGTCTCATCTCGGGCTGGCCACAACACTGAAAGGGAGGCGTTGCTCCGTTCATCTTACTGACCAGGCTTTGAGGCCAAAGCGTTCCCTGTTCTCAGGTGGACATGAGCACTGGACCCAGGACTGTGAAGCACAAAGCCAGTGACCTCTCTGAGATACTATGCTGCGTCCAGAAGACTGTTTACCCTTATTTTATTCATGAATCTCTTTTTTCTAAGCCCTTAGAAACCACACGTTCTCCTCAAAACAAGCCACTACCACCTCCCCGACTCTGTTGAATCTTCTGAGACCCTGCAGAGTCTGCCTTCTCACCCTTGACCTCATCTGCCCACCTCTTCATCCCCGCAGCTTGAGAATCATTCAAGGCCTCTGCATTTCCTGCCTGCTCCATTGTAGTAGTCTCCCCCAGCTTCCGGCACCAGTATAATGTCCCTCTGATGCCAAAGAGATCTTTCCAAACACACAGACCTGCTCAGGTCACTCTCCTGCTTGATTCTTCATATTTCTACACTTAAACGGCAATCTCCCCGGCTGGCCCGGTGGCGCAGCGGTTAAGTGCACATGTTCTGCTTTGGCGGCCTGGGGTTGTATGGTTCAGATCCCGGGTGTGGACATGGCACTGCTTGGCAAGCCATGCTGTGGTATGCGTCCCACATATAAAGTGAGGAAGATGGGCACGGATGCTAGCTCAGGGCCAGTCTTCCTCAGCAAAAAAAGGAGGATTGGTGGCAGATGTTAGCTCAGGGCTAATCTTCCTCAAAAAAAAAAAAAAAAGCCAATCTCCTTCGTTTGCAAGGTCTCCACGATCCGCCTCCTGCTGGCCTCCAGGCTCCCTCTGTCCCCAGCATCACTGCTCCTTGCCCCATCACACTCAGTTCATCCACACCCCTTCCTGTTTCCTCCTTCATCCAGGCCCACTCACACTTTTGTGCCTTCACTCTGCAAATACTACGTCATTACATGTCCATTTCCCCTTGACTGTGAGGTCTTGAGGATAGGAACATTGTTTGCTTAAATCTTGCTCGTCATAGCAACTAGCCCATTACCTGACACTTGGTAGGAATAATGAATGAATAAATGAATGAGTGAAGTTGTTTGACCCTGCCTCGGGAGAGAGAGGTATCTAGAAAGGCAGTAACATTTGTCCAATACCTAAATGTAACGGACATAGTAGCTCATCTTAGAGCGTCTCCCTGGGGCATGTGTTTATATTCCCATTTTACGAGGATAATGAAGGATGAGAAGCTGAGGTTAAGTAATCTGTTTAAAGCAGGTTAAAAGTGCTCAGGGGTATGCACTCACCTCCCTCGCTGACATTAGAGGTATTTGTTGGGAATCTCGAAGAAGCCTGGCCTGAGGTGTTGGCATCAGACTGGCACAGCAATGACCCTGGCACACTGACACAAAGAACACCCACAATAAAGCTTCATAAACAGCCCACATCTGCTCTCAATCCAATACACCTGGGCTTGCATAGCACTCTAGGGAAAACCCTTTCAGGAAAACCTAAGTCACTTATCTAGAGACACAGTGATAAAATGGATTTCAGATCTGTTGATTTTCATGAGTGGATAAGCAGAAAGGAAAATGCAAAATATGTATTCAGAAATCGAGATGGAAAAAAACGCCATTTCCCCCCCGCTATTAAAAGCTTGAATTCACTGTGGCCTTGTTCTAGCCAGTTCTAGACCAGCTAGTCTGTTTGGTGTCACATGCTGTCCTTCTGATTAATTCCCCTCATGGCCTTATGGCCAGTACAGATGCTGTCAGATGTACCATCAATGTGCGTCACTTCACATGCTGTCTTAGTCAGTTCGGGCTGCTGTAACAAAGTACCATGGATTAGGTAGCTTATAAATAACAGAAACTTATTTCTCACAGCTCTGGAGGCTGGAAGTCCAAGATGAGGCTGCCCGCATGGTCGAGTGAGGCCCTCTTCCAGGATGCGGACTTCTCCTTGACTTTGTATCTAATACCCTTATAAAATTTACTTACTATATTAGTTTGCTTGGGCCGCCATAACAAACACCGCAGACTGGCTGGCTTAAACAACAGAAATTTATTTTCTCCCAGTTCTGGAGGCTGGAAGCCCAAGGTCAAGGTGTCAGTGGGTTTGGTTTCTTCTAAGGCCCCTCTCCCTGGCCTGCAGATGGCTGCCTTCTCCCTGGTCCTCCTTTTCCGTGTGTGTGTGTCCCAATCTCCTCTTCTACTAAGGACACCAGTCTGATTGGATTTGGGCGGACCCACATGACCTCATTCACCCTTAATTACATCTTTAAAGGCCCTACCCCCAAATCTGTCACATTCTGAGACACTGAAGGTTAGGGCTTCAACACAATTCAGCCCATAACACCAACCTTCTCAGAAATTTTATAAGCTAAGAACTCTGACCAATACAAGAGATCAGATCATCACTGACTATCCTGGTATTCTCTCTTTATAAGCCCCAGGCGTTTGGAGTCATGGCACTGACCACAAAGCACAACTGGATATTTGATTGTTTAGCTGTTTGGAGCGCGCTCTTCCAACAAACTGTGAAGTTGAAAAGGGCAAGATCCTCGCCTGTCTAATTCACTACCAGATACCTAAGACCAAACATGTTTCCAGGGACACAGCAGGCACTTAACAAATACTTGGGAAATTAATGAATGAATCCCCATTTAATAGGTAAGGACAATAAATATGTATGAGAGATTTCCTAAGATTATTTTTATGATTGTAGTTTCCACTTCCAGCAATGATAGAGTAAGTAATTCAGACCAACCTGCTAAAACAACTAGAAACTTGGACAAAATAATTTTGAAACGCCAGTTTAAATCATCAATAGATCACCTAAATTGAGTGAGAAATTGAGATGATTCAAGGCTGTTAGAGTGCCTCAGAGGGTAGTTTATTTCTGGTTTATCCTTATTCTTGAAGCAACTCATGGTTCCAGGTTTACCAGGAGCTCCCTCCTGAGCTGATTCTCAACTCTGTTTGTCCCTTCAGCCTCCATGAGTCTGCAGGGACCAGTTTAGACCCTTAATCTCTCAGCTACCTGGTCCAGGATCAGCAGGTGTCTCCGGGGCAGGGAGTTGGTAAACTACAGCCTGTAGGCTAAATCAGGCTCAATGTCCGTTTTGGTAAATAAAGTTTTATTAGACCATAGCTATGCTCATTCCTTTAGGTATTATTTATTACTTCTTTCATGCTACAACAACAGAGTTGAGTTGTTGCTACAGAGATTACATGGCCCAAAAAGACTGAAATATTTATTATCTGGCCTTTTACAGAAAAAGCTTGCTATCCTAGGGAGATGTGGCCCCAAATACATTGATTTCATTTCTAAGATTCCTTCTTCTCTTGCTTCTTGGCCTTATTGATGATTTAAACGAAGATCAGGAAGTGGCAAAGGCATCAAGTTGTACAAGACTTTGATAAGTCAAGGAAGCAGAGTGAATTGTACTAAATGTAATGGACTAAACACTACCATTACAAGAAGCTATTGTTAGTTACAAAAAACACACCTTAAGTATAAAGCTACAAAAAAGGGAGGGGGTGCATTACAAAAAAAGAAAGTTGGCAAAACTATGTTGAGATCACACAAAGTATACTTAAGACTTGCTAGAAATAAAGAATATTTCACAATGCTAAAAAAGACAATCTAGAAGACATCAGAAAGATATAATAGCTCTAAATTTGTAAGCAGATAACAACATAGTCTACATACATATAAAATAAAACAAAAAATTTAAAAGGAAAAACAGACAAATCCATAGTGGAATATTTTAACCTCTTCTTTCAGTAATTGAAAGGAGAGCAGACAAAAAATTAGTAAAGATATAGAGTAAGCTAATATGAAATTGACACAATTAACCAAATATACATAACAGAACACTGAATTCAGGAATAGCATAGCACAATTAATTTAAAGGACCAATTATTTTTTAACTGAGTATCTGCTGGGTCATAAAGCAAATCTCAACAAACTTTAAAGGGCTGAAATCTATGAGTTTGGTTTCTGATCATGATACAATTAAGCTAAAAGTCAATAAAAATTAAGTACAAAATGTCCATTTATTATAAATTGATAATGCATGAATCAAAGAAGAAATCACAATAGAAATGCAAAAATACTTTACAAATAATCGAAATGAAAATATAATTTACTCTATGCTGCTAAAAACCTTAATTGCAAATAGTAGAAAAGAAGAAATCTAGAGCCATAGAAGAGTCTGAAAATCAGTGATCTGAGCTTTCATTTCAAGTAATTAAAACAAAAGACCAGTTATATAGTTTCATGTGATTAAAACAAAAGAACTAGGCAGAAGAAAACAATAAGGAGCAGTGAAAAATGAAGTTAAAAAATAAGCATACAGTAGAGAGGATTCACAAAGGCAAAAGTTAGTTCTTTAAAAATAAAGAGCGATGGCAAAATTACAAATACTAGAAATAAAAAAGGAGCCATCACTATAGATCCTGCAGACATTAAAAAGTCCTAAAATAATGTTATAAACATCTTTAAGCCTATAAACTTGAAATGTGATTGAAGTGGGCAAATTCCTAGAAAAAAATAACATATTCAAACTGACAGAAAGATAAATCGAAAATCTGAACATTGCTACAATTTATGGGAAAAAAATGAATTCATAATTAAAATTTATCCCCCTGCTCCCCCAAAAAGCCATTTCCAGATCGTTTCACTGATGAATTCTACCAAATATTTAACAAAGAAATGACCCCAACTCTACACCAATTCTTTCATATAATAGAAAAAGGGAACAACTACAAACTCACTTTGTAAGGAAGACATAATCTTGAAACCAAAACATGACAAAGACTTTCAGAGATATGCAAATTATAAGCCAGTCTCAATCACAAACGTCCATGCAAAACTCCTAAGCAAAACAGTAGAAAACTGAATCCAGAAAAACATAAAATTGATTTGTATCATGACTATGCTTGGGTTTAATCAAGAAATGCAAATTTGTTTTAACATTTGAAAATCAATCTATGTAAATCACATTAACATAATAAAAATAATCATCACAACAGCTACAGAGAAAAACACAGCAAAATTCAACATTCATTTATCATTTAAAAAAATTCTTAGAAAAGCAGAAATGAATACAATTCCAAAATGGCCACTCCATAAAAGCAATGAGAACGCTGGCAAAAGCTTCAAAATCAACTTTTCAGAATCCTGGAGCCAGAATTAACCAAAGGCTTGCAACAATGTGAGGAGAGTTTGATCAAGAAAAATTAATGAATCTCAATAAGAACACTAACTTGCCCCATTGCTAGCCTTCATTCCCTAGCTCTGCAGTGGCCTTGAAAAACAACAACCTTGCAACTATAGTAGTGGTAAAAAAAACAGCAGCCTATCAACCATTAGAGGGGAATGAAGGTCTAGAGCTCCCTAAAAGCCCCATGCTCAAAGAACTGTCACCATTTGACATATCCAAAAACTCACTGAAAAATTCCATTCTTAGGGCTTGCTTTATGTGATCCGACTTAGAGCTCACCCTATGCTAACAATCCTTTGCCCAGGGTATTTGTTGAGAACAATCACTGGCAATTGTTTAACACTGCAGCTGCCTGAGGCAGCATTACCAGTTAGAGCTAACAAAAGCCTAACCAAAAAAAAAAAAAGGAAAAGGAAAAATCAGGATGAATAGGGAGCTTTGAAAAGCTCTGACATATTTCTGGGACTCTAGAAGGCCACATGCATGTGCAAGGCTGTGCACACGCCCAGGAAAGACCTGAGAAGGCCCTAATCTCTCATCTCTGGTTAACCTGAGGCACTGCACAAGCAGGAAGCGAAGGCAAAGACACAGTTTTAAACTCTCAGCTGGAGCATTGGAGTCATGCCCCTAAATATACACAGAGCACCTCAGCAAAGGTTGGGAGACATGAGTTCAAGGAATTTAAGGAAAGCTCTCTGTCTAATCATTAGCCAACAATTGAGCTAATCAAGCAGAGACTTCAGTGGCCACACATGACAAAGGATACCGATTTTAAAGAATTAGTCCAGGAAAGTCACTAAATGAACAAATAGTAAGAACAACAAACTCTGGGGAGGTGAGGAGTCTGATTTTCAGAGTTGCCACATTGTATGATTTTAAATGTCCAGTTTTTAAAAAAAAACTATGAGACACACAAAGAAACAGGAAAGTATGGCCCATACACGGGGTTGGGGGTGAGGGGGGCACAGTCAACAGAAACTGTCCCTGAGGAAGCCCAGATATTGGACTTACCAGACAAAGAGTTTAAATCAGCTATTACAAATAAGTATATTTAAAGATCTAAAGGAAATTATGTCTAAAGAACTAAAAGAAAGTATGAGAATGGTATCTCACCAAATTGAGAATATCAATAATGAGAGAGAACTATGAGAAAGAGCCATATAGGAATTCTGGGGTTGAAAAGTACAATAATTGAAATGAAAAATTCACTAGACAGACTCACAGTAGAGGTGGACTGGCAGAAGAAAGAATAAAGTCAATTGAGATTGAGGTCAATTGAAATTACATAATCTGAGGAACATAAATTAAAAAGTATGAAGAAAAATGGACAGAATTTAAGGGAGAAATAGATAATCCAACAATAATAGCTGGAAAATTCAATATACCACTTTTAAAAATGGTAGAACAACCAGGAAGAATATGAACAAGGAAAGAGAAGACTTGTATAACTCTATAAGCCAACTAGAGCTAACAGATGTCTTTAGAATACTCCACCCACCAGCAGCAGAATACACATTCTTCTCAAGAGCACAGGGAACATTCTTCACAAATTGTGGTATATACATATAATCATCCATAAAAGGAATAAAGTACGAATATGTGTTATAATGTGGATGAACCTTCAGAACATTACACTAAGTGAAAGAAGCCAGACACCAAAGGTCACATAATGTGTGATTCTACTTATATGAAATATTCGGAATAGGTAAATCCATAGTGACAGAATGTAACTCAGAGGTTACCAGGGGCTACGGGGGAGAAAAGAGGGAGCAACTGCTTCATGGGTGTGGGTTTTCTGGGGGGTCATTAAAATGTTTTGGAATTAGAGGTAGTAGTTGCACAACATTGTGAATGCACTAAACACCAGTGAATTATTCACTTTAAAATGGTTAACGTTATGGTATGTGAATTTTATTCCAATTAATAGATAGAATATAGACATATAATATTATATATAACAAACATAATTATTCACCAATAACTGATTTATATGTAGACAATCCAAAAGAATCTAGAGATATACCATAGGACTTGATAAGTGTTATAGACTGAATTGGGTTGCCCCAAAATTTACACATTGAAGTCCTAACCCCTAGTAGCTCAGAAATGACTGTTGGCGATCGGGTAATTAAGGTAAGAGGAGCTCATACAGGTGGGCCCTAATCCAGTATGACCCGTGTCCTTATGAGAAGAGATTAGGACAGAGACATGTGCACACACAGAGGAAAGATCATGTGAGGACACAGCAAGAAGCCAAGGAGAGAGACCTCAGAAGAAGCCAAATCTGACAATATCCTGATCTTGGACTTCCAGCCTCCAGAACTGTGAGACAATGAATGTGTGAGGTTTAAGCCACTCAGTCTGTGGTATTTGTCATGGTAGCCCTAGTAAACTTACATAATAAGTAAATTTTATAAAGGTATTGGATATACGGTCCATATAAAAATCAGCAACCACAAAAATGAAAGCAAAAGATACCATTTACTTTAACATTAAAAAAATTAGGAATAATTTAACAAAACTATACAATATCTCTATATAGAAAACTATAAAAAATTATTAAAAGAAATTAAACACCTAAACAGATCTTCATGGACTAAAAGATTCAATACGATATAGATATTAATTCTAAAGAATCAATGTACTCTAATCAAAATCCCAGCAGAATTTTTTGGAAATTTAGAAAATGGTTTAAAAATTATATGGAAGTGTAAAAGGTCAAGAATAGTCAAGATAATCTTGAATATGAAGAACAAAAGGAGAGGACTTCACTATACCAAATATCAAGGCCTATTATAAAGCTACAGTCATGAAGACAGAATGATATTGGTACAAGAAGAGACAGATAGACCAAGTGAACAGAATAAAGCATTAAAAAAAAATCTCACAAGCATGTGAACAATTGATTCCTGATGAAAATAGCATTATACAGCAGTAATATAAGAATGAAGGTTTCAATAAATGATGCTGAAACTTTGTATAGCTTCAGTGCAGTGAAATACTATACAGCAATGAATATGAGCGAACTTCTATAAACAACATGGATGACTCTCCTCAACATAATGTTGAGCAAAAAGCAGACATACACACATACTTTCGATTATATAAAGTTCAAAACCATGGAAAAACCAATCTATGGGATTAGAAATCAGAAAAATAGTTAGCTTTGGGGAAGAGGGAGGGAGCAAGAATTGTGAAGAAGCATGAATTCTGAGTTTCTTGTAATATGCTTTTTCTTGGCCTTGGTAGTGGTTATGATGTGGATTGAGGCTGCCCCAGCTAGAGAAGCCCAAGTTGACCTGGCCTACATGCCAAACTATATGACCCAGTGGACTTTTTTTATCGTATGAATTAGGACTGCGCCAGGGAGAGAAGCCCAGGGCATCCTCACCTACATGCCGATCTATATGTCCAGATTCGTATCTAAAGTTATATGACCGCACAATAACCAGACCCCATCTGCACTGAAATCATTTAATGACTTTTTACATCATCTTTTCTTTTTTTTTCCAGTAAACATAAGTCACGTACCCATGCCTTATAAAATTAGCCCTAACCCTCAACTCAGGGCAGCAGCAGGAGCTCTGACCGCCCGTGGGTCCTGTCCCCACGCACCAGCTCTGCCTGCCCATGGGTCCTGTCCCCATGCTATTCCACACTATTCTCTAAATAGAAGAACACTACTGCCAGATCTTGAGAATCTAAGAAATCTTTCTTTCGACTCCTCGGCTCACCAACCCCCCATCAGTTACTTGGTGTTCACTTTGGAATAATCCATTAACCTGTAACCCTTATTATTTGTACACTTTTATGAATGCATGATATACTTCAAAACAAGTTTAAAAGTGTTTGTATTCATTTTATATTACTGTGTAACAAATTCTCACAAACTCAGTGTCTCAATACAACGCCTTTCATTATTTCACAGTTCCCATAGGTCAGAAGTTCAGCCTGGCTCAACTGAGTTTCCAGAGTGGGGCCCACTTCAAAGTGCCCGAGGTCATTTGCATACAGGAAATCTCACCAAAGCACTTTAATCCATTTCTGATACAGCCTGGGTTTCCGCACTCAGCCCTCCCTCCCTCCGCTTGCATTTAATCCATTTCAAAACCATTAAGAGCTGTGAAGAATGCCCGCATGTAATCAAATACAAAATCCACTTAAGAAGCACTTTTCAATGAGATTCTCCAGGTCTTTGAAGCCAAGTGGGACCTCAGCTTGCCTGCCCAACTCTGACTCCTTGGAGTCTGTCTGCCCATCTGTCTGTCTCCTGGGGCCAGTGGCCTTGACCTGGTCAACAAGACATCCTTCCCCATTAGCAGGTTTTTGATAACACTAAAATGACATAGATTACAGGGCTTACCCTATCTGAGGGAAGGGGAAAGAGCGGGAGCCCGATCTTGGAGATCTCTGTCTCCCTCAGCGTGCTCAGCACAGAGTACCTGGTCAGTAATGCCTGTTGAATTTGATTGGAAGAAGAAAAATTTTGGTGAGAAAGAATTCTAAATCATAGTCATGTCTAAAAGTCTAAATCAGACTTTCTTTACCCTGACACGGTTTCCAGTAAGTGCATCAAGATTATCTTGTTTTATATATGGTGAACTCTTTGACTAAGTTGCCCAGAATTCAGCATTGGTTTTCATTCCTTCTCTGTTGTGGGGAGGAGGTATTCTTTATTGTATTTCCTGGCTCAAGATAGGAGAAGCAAGTTGTTTTCCTGCCGTGCTTCTCAAAGACCTTGCCTTGCCCCACCCCCTTTTAGAAACTAAGGCTAAGTCACGTTTCTATCAGCCACCGATGCAGCAGATGGAGTAAGATTTGGCAAAAGGAAACCAGCACAGGCAGACACTTTGCTAGAGGCTGGGGAAGCCGAGATTTCTGGAAGACCAGGTTTCTGGACCTGAGGGATAAGGGAGAAGGGGTAAGGCTGGTGAAAGACAACAAAAGAAATATGTTTTCGTGTTGACAAGATAAGGTAAACTCTGGCCATGAGTGCCAGGACGGGGGTCTCTCAACTGGAAGCCGGGGAAGGGAGGACAGAGTCAGGAAGAGCTTCCCAGAGCAAATGGCACCTGGCTTGAGTCTCAAGAAGCTAGTTCAAGTTCCCTCTATGAACTACCTTCCAGGTCATAGAAAAAGAAATACAAGCACCCCATAAACACAGGAAGCAATGCAAATCCAAACAACAAGATATGAGATATCTTTCACATACAGAATTAGCAAAAACAAGATTTTTTGCTCAATTCGCTTAACGGGGGAGGAAGGAGAAAGAGAGGAGAGGAGACTGCTGCAGGCTTCTTGGAAAACAACTTGGAAATGTCCACCCTTTAACCAAGCAATGCCATTGCTAGAAATTTACTGGCTGGATATATTCTCAAGCACTCATCAGGGTATATGTACAAGGGAGTTCCCTGAAAACACAGAAACACTGCGTCCATCCATTGATAAAATGTTATGAAATGTCTGTATAGGAATTCATATGATATAGCCCCCACCCACCCCCAACACACACATACAAAATGGAGTCCTCTCCTAGGCCCTTCTCCGTCCCTCTTACCCAGTTTATGTAACAATATAGCTCTAAAGTGACTCATTTGAGCTCATCTTCCCCCCTGCGATTGCAGGTTTTTGAGAGCAGAAATCTATTCTTCTAAACCCCACACAGAGATCTGGGGCAAATACAGAAGAGGTTTCCAGTCTCTGTTTGCTAATTTCACCAGTGAAAACAGAAAGCCATTAACTTGTTAAGGACTGGGCCCTGACAGTCAACCAGTAGACTCATTAAATACCTGTTGACTGAACAGCCCAATAGCAAATATCTAGCCACGCCAGCACCACAGCTCTTCCCTCCCTTAATCCTCTTCCTGTCCCAAAACCTTGCCCAGATTCTGTCCCCCCTACATACACTTCACTTTCTCTGCCCTCTCTCTTGACCTGTGGGGAATGCAGATCTTTTCAGTGAGTTCCCGTCCTTGGATAAGAAGGAACTTTGTATGGCAGAAAGGCTGACAGGCTGGGGTTGCCAGCCATGCTAACATTGCCAGTCTCGGGGCTTCAGTTCCTTCCTCTGAAAATAGGGAGGTGATTTCCAGGGGTCGTGGTTCAAGTTCTAAAAGTTCCACACCAGCCCCTTTAGATAAGGAAGTCAATTCAGGGGTGATATTCTGCTGGCAGTTCTGCCACAGACCTGCCCAGCCTCTGTGGAAAAGACATTTTGAAAATCTACAAATGGGATTAGTTGTCTCATCCATAATGTGAGACGAATAATGCCAACCACTTATCTGTGAGTGTTGAGGACCCTGAAGCACAAAGTGCTCTACAAATGTACCTGGTTTCTTTAAGCCTCCTTGCAGCTCCTGGGGTTGGCGGCAGCCTTCTCCCATGCTGCCCTCCCCCACATCCGGCTTCCAGAGCTTCAGGCCAAGTTCCCCAGACCTCTCTGAATCTCTGCATGCCACTGGAGCATTTCACAAGTTGAAAGGCCACACAAGGTGAAGCCCAGCAGGAACTAAATAGCCAGCTGTTGTGGAGTTGCAAATGCTGCCAGCTATAAGTAAATGGGCTGCATTCCACCATCGCTCGGATGGGCCCCCATACAAATAATTTTTAGTTTACTTCTCCCAAGATGCAGATGGAGAAGCAAATAGTGGGTCTTCTCTGCCCCTGTGGACGCAGCGCATTCGGACAGGTAGACACTGATGCTGAAATGGCCTCGGGTCCTGCCGATTCGTTCTGCCACGGTGTAAATCCGATGAAGAGATGGGTGAAATGAACTACATAAACGACTCGCACTTGTGTGTCTGGCAATACTAGGCAGACGCCAGGCATTTACTTTAGAAATTAGAATGAAATTATATTTAGAAGAAACTACTCGTGGCTTTGGGCGTATTTAGTAACAAATTCAATAATCTGGAGCATTGGGGCGTCAAGTGGGGCACTCCGGTTCACGGCAGCGCCTCTCTCCAGCTGCGGCGTCTGGGGCTTAGCGCGAACCACCAAATAAACGCTTTTAGGGTACCACGGGACACGTCTGAATCCGGGGTTAATTCCGGCGGCTTGGGAGGAGGGGCGGCGAGGGGATGGAAGAGGCCACACTGTGGGCACCGGGACACTGATAAAACCCAAGTGAAACCAAGTAGCAAGGCTGAAATGGCCTCCCATGCCGGACCGCCGTGTTTCTAGGACTTTTTCACAGAGTACACTTGGCACCGCGACTACAGATCCTCAGCAGCTGCGCCCCAGCCCCCTATCCGCCAGGCAGGCGCAGCCCCCGGCCGCACGCTCCCGCCTCCCAGCCGGCCCGCACGGGCGCCTGGCGCCGGCTCCCGCTTCCTTCCAGCCTCCACTTGCAATTCAGGTTCGTCTGGAATTTACACTCACAGGAGATCAGACACCCCTCAGGGACCCCTCCTGACCCTGAACTTCCATCTCGTTTGCAAGATTCCGAGGTTTTCTCCCCACACACCCAACTCCCCCCGGCACACACTTCTTGGTCACCCGAGTATGCCCAGGGCAGAGCCCGGGGCCACACAAAGGGGAAAGAAAATTTCAAGAAGTAAAACTTGGCCCTAAAGTATCAAACGCCTTGAGAGACCCATGCATGGTGTTTAGGTTTTCCTAATTAAAGCAATTACTTTCCACCACTCCTCCAACCTGAAAACCCCAGCTGGAGAGAGTATTTGATGATTTTTTTTTTTCCTCAAGAGTAAATCAATATTTTTAACCCACGACTAATGATAGAGACATTAGGGCTAGTTAACCACAGTTTTACAAGACTTCGCCTTTTCCCTTCTTTGTTTTTCCCTCCTCTCACCTCCACCCCTGGAGTGACAAAGCCTTGTAAGGGGGGTGGGTCTCCCGTCTCCCCACCCCACTGAGGACCCTCCCCGCACCCCAGGGGCTTGTTGTTGAGGAAGGAGAATCCCCGGGAAGGCTGAGTCCCTGGCCGGGGTCAGAACACTCTTTAGGACCCAGCCCGGTGATGAGTCGCCCAGTTTCCCGGGACATCCTGGCTCCTGCTTCTCCTAAGACCGTCTGGGGAATGATTTTTTTTTAAATCCCTGTTTTCTTTTCGGAAATTAATGTTTTTATTTCCATGTTTTGGCAATGACTGTGAATTAAAGCCATGCTAAAATTTCTTCGCCCCTAAACTGTTAGGAGCCGTGGACCGCAGGAAGATGGAGCGCTTCTCTTGCAGGTATGAACCATCTTGAATGTGAACTTCTGATTACTAGAGCTTGCCGGCTTAGGAAATAGTGTCCTACACCTCTCTGTTGTTTGATTTCATCTTGCTCAAACCTTGAAAGAGCTGCAAACAGTGCTGTTTTTCCTGAAAGACGTGGAACCTCACACTTATGTCCAACTTTGCCATTGGCTTATAACGTTTGCAGTGGGGTTAATGGCTCTGCCTATGAAATTGATGCCGGCTCGGCGAGCCGAGGAGTCGAAAAAGATTTCTTGGACTCTCAAGGTCTGGTAGTAGTGTGCTTTTATTCACAGAATAGCGTGGGGACAGGGCCCATGGGCAGTCAAGGGCTGCAATGTGTTGATGGTTAGGGTAAATTTATAATTCATGGGGACGTGACTTATTTTTAGTAGACAAAGGAAAGATGATGTAAAAAGTCATTAAAATGGTATCAGTGCAGGTGGGGTCTGGTTGCTGTGTAGTCGTATAACTTTAGATATGAATCGGGTCAGATAGATCAGCATGGAGGCCAGGACGCCTTGGGCTTCTCTCCCTGGGGCAGCCTTGATCCACGTCAAAATGACTAACATTTTCTTAATCTTGTGTAAGAAAAGGTCAAAATTACAACCAAATTAAACATCTGCTTCTGAAAAGGTTAAAGGTATAGACAGATTCCACATTTGCAAAACTATTAAGAGTAATAGGGGGACTTTTTTAACCTCAAAATCGTTTAATTGACTGATTTAAATGAAGTAGTTTGTAAAATTTGATTTGTCATCTATGTAGAATGTCATGCAGCCATTTAAAAAATTTTATATGAAAACTGTGCAGGAGAAAAATACATGTTATGTGAAACAGAAGATAAAAGATTTACATCTATTAAAAAGTATGTGCATATGAGGACAGAGCCTAAGAAGTAATGACACATATTGAGAAGAGTTGGATATTAGGTGGCTTGTATTCTCATCGTTTTTCTTTATGTTGTACATGAATTAGTCAGCCATTTACAAAGCCAGGAAAAAGAAGAAAAGAAAGGTGGTCCTCGCAATTTCTCCTTGGTGGTCTGTGGTCTTGTCCTTGTGACGAAAAGGCCTGGGTGTTATCTCTAAGGCTTTTATTTGATTTGTTTTGCTAACGAATGTCTGATCTCCTCTTTCTAGTGTGATTATGGTCATGGCCATTTCCACAGCGTTTGAACTGGGATTGGTTGCTGGTGAGAGACTTTTCATTCTTTTGATCATTAGCAATTTTCATGTGACCTGAAATACAGGCTCCATGAGTTGATTTTGTTGTTAAGGGTTGGGCCACCATGAGCTTGCACGTCCGTCCCAGGGAGACCTGGCCTTCAGAGCTGACACCGTTCGGTCCCAGGAGGAGCCTGCAGTTCGTCGGCGGCAGCCTTTCCAGTTTGTGCCATCCACGGGAATCCAGGACAGTAAGACTACCAGCTTAGCTGGATCTGCAGTGTGGTGTCCCTGACCTGGCCCTTCACGTGTCTCCTGAGTATCTTCTTGACCCTCTTGCACCTGAGAGAGTGGGCCCCGATTCTGGAGCTGGGTGGAAGGTTGGACTGGTTTTGGTTATGGAGGTGAGACAGGCATTGTGTCTGTCACCTCCCTGGAACACATTCCCTCACCTGATTTCCGCTTCACGCTGGGGACCCGGGAATCACCACTGGCCTGGAAGTGAAAAAGATTTCTCTGCCAAAAGGCACAGGTAGCAAAAGGAACACTAAAAAGCAGAGTCTTGTTCTGTGAGGTTTATAGTGTTTAGACATCTGCAAACACTGCGGGGAGACTAAGTCCTTAGCGCTGCGTTATCCTTTGCTACAGGAACTCAGCTTTTCGCTCCCTCCACCCTCTCAGCCACCTCTTCTTACATTTCAGGTAAAGAGCTAAACAAAACGTGCTGTCTGAATGGGGGAACCTGCATGCTGGGCTCCTTTTGTGCCTGCCCGCCCTCCTTCTATGGACGGAACTGTGAGCATGATTTGCGCAAAGAGTAAGCCGTTAAAACAGGTGGGGTGGAGGCGACCGGGAAAGAGAAGAGAGGATTCAGAATACTGAAGCATCGTCTTACCTGTTCATCCTCAGAAACTGCGGGTCTGTGCCGCACGGCACCTGGCTGCCCAGGCGGTGCTCCATGTGTAAATGCTGGCACGGCCGGCTTCGCTGCTTCCCTCAGGCCTTTCTGCCGGGTTGTGGTAAGCGATGTTCCCCTCTTTTGCCCTTTCAGGCTGGTTAGTTGCCTGTGGGTGCTGAGTTAATGGCATCTCTCCTCTTTCTCACCTCATGGCTTGCTAGGGCTGGCAGTTGTTCTGCTTCTAAAAGCATCAAGGACTCCAGATGGGATAGTCACCATGGCATCTTTGATACTTAACTCCCTCAAAATGTGGTTAGTCGTGCTGCCTGTCACATGGAGAGTTACTACAGTCTGTTTGAGGGTTTATAGTAGGTGAACTTCTATTGAGGAAAATAAACAAGGAAACGCTTGGCCTCTTAAACACCGAGAGATGCTCTCTGGTGTTCCTTTCCTTTGGGCAGGAAGACCTAGACAATCTCCAGGGGATCAGCTCAGTGAGTGCCCACTCTAACAGCGGGGTCGGGGGCACCCAACTCCAATTAATGCCCTTGTTTCCCACCAGAGGCTTGACTCCACTCTCATTCCTTAGGAACTTCTTGGATCCTAAAAGGCCCCTACACGGACACCCCCGCCCCCCCACCCGGCCATGCTTGGGCTCAGATCCCTTTCACCTTATTGATTTCTATTGATTTGAGGAGAACAACGACAAGAAGGGCAGAGGCCACGAGGAGAGGGATCTCCTCCACCCCAACCAGAGCCCAATTTCCAGGTCCACCCAAGTTCACTGGCCTCTCGTGGTTCTTACTCTATAGATGTTAGAAATTGAAAATGTTCGAGTCTAGAAAGTAAATGAAAGCAAATACTTCACTTGAGTACAAGATGGGGCCCCCAATCCAGACAGGCTTTTGTCTTTTCCATTTGCAACCTGAGTGTCAGGCCCAGGATAGGTGTTTGGTAAGTGTGGGTTGAAGGATCGGATGGGTGGGGACCATACTTTTTTCCTGGAACTTGGGGCCTAAAACATGCTGTCTCCTTATCATCAGAGCCTAACCAAGTTCTGCTGCACCCCTGCAGCTGAAGGTGTCGTCAGCTGGGGTAGGTTATCAGGTGTGAGAGCACATGCCCGAGGAAGAGCAAGTTAACAATAGGCCCATGGCAACTTTTGTTGAAAGATATTTTTCAGGAGCATCTGAATTCCATGTTGTCAGTACTGTTGATCCCATAAGCACACTACTCAAATGTTGGGCCCCAACTAATTTTTGGCTCATGGAGATATGTCACGTATGTGGGCAGCAGGATAAACTGCCAGAGGGATTTCCTTTAATGACCAAGTGTCTCCACCTTCCAGATGGCCATGTGATGGATGAGCACCTCGCAGCTTCCAGGACTCCAGAATTAACACTGTCTGCGTGCACCACTCTTACCCTAGCTGGCATCTGCCTTGCCATACAAAGTTACTGTTAATCAACATTTGCATGCAACATTTGTCCTTAGATTTCACGACCAGTAAAGGCTATCTCTCCATTGTCCTGAGAGATGATCATTTATTTGTTGCCGTGAAATAGGGTATAGATTTCCATAGTGGTGCCTAACATTTCCTTAAAGTACCAACTACTTTCCTCTGCCCTACTCTCTCCAAAAAACTACTTTAAAAAAAAGTCAGCTGTATCTGCACTGTGCCTAAGTTCTGTGTAACTCTACCAAGCGCGTTTTATTAATATTTTCCTTTAAACAATTGAATTCTATATTCAGATTATTAAAGGCTAATCCTGCTGTGGAACAGGATAAAGTTTTGACTAGAGTGATCAAAATCAGTTAAGACATTATCTTTCAAAGAAAAGGAAAGGAAACATCTCTAAGGGACCAAATAAGAGGGCAGGGGGCAGATAGTAGAGATGAGGACAGGATGCTGGAGTGATGGAAGTGCGTGTGTACCAGGGAGACCAGGCAGAGAAGAGGAAGCAAATGGGAGAGACGGACTGGAAAAAATAAAAAGCGTTGCTTGCCTGATGATTAGATGGGCACAGAGAAGCAAGTAAAAAGCCAAGCTGAAGGGCAAGTTTCTATCATCTATAGAAAACTACATAAGCCAAGAACACCCCTTTTTTCTCAAGGCATTATAAAGAGAATGAAGTCTCCTTGGAAAAAAATTCTGTCTAAATTTCCCCAAGAAGAGTGTTAATGAATTGTTTCCTCCACACTATGCAATTATTTTAACTTTTGTAAAAGAAAATGTTCACAATATATTTAGTTGTAAACCAAGTGATAAAACTACATTGTACAGCCCATTTTTAAAATACATTATGTGTATGAATATGCCCTGTATTAGCAGGAAATATATTGACCAAAATGTGAATTGTGGTTATTTTTAGGCAGTGCTTTGTGGTGGTGGGTTCTTTCCTTCTGCACTTTTGTGTTTCCCACAGTGAGGGTGTTTTACATCCATTGGCATACGGGATGGGATGACGGCATCAGGCTTGAAACTGACAAAACTGGAAGAGCCAGGAGCTCAGGGCAGTGCTGTCCGGTTCCTGGTGTATGTGCTGATGTGATGGACATGATTTGCTTCCATTATTTGGGTACTGCTTGATCCACAATTCGTGTTTTTCCAGATTAATGCTTTGTAGATGCAAAATTCCAAATGAGTGGAATTTTTTGCAGCGCCCCATGGACAGAGGTGAAATGGGAGAAGCAGGAAGCAGTGAGGTACACCACAAGGAGCTCAGCTCACGGGGGTGGGCGGCCCAGGGGGAGGGCTGGGCTGGCCACTTCCTGGCAGTGGGGCCCAGTTTCCCAGGGGCTAACACGGGTTAGTCTCTACAGCAGTGTTCTTAGAATTAAATGAAAAAAAATAGAGCACTAGTACAAAAAGTGTTCTCAACAAACGTCACATTTCTTCTTTTTCTACCTGCCTGTGTACCGCAGAGTGTTTTAAAACTTCTTTTTGCTCAGAAATGGAAAATTTTTAAAAAAAACAACTTCAGAGTATGGGAAGAAGGCTCCCCATTTGCATGCAAGTAATCCTGTAACCACACTGGGGTGAGACTGGGACAGTGCTTCCCAAACTTGGGCATCCACATACCACCTTGATTTGGGCCACATCATCTGCACTTAATTTTTTTCTTTACATCAACTCATTTTTTTGTTATGGTAAAATATACATAACGTAAAACTTACCTTTTCAACCATTTTTAAGTATAAAGTTCAGTGCCATTAAGTCCATTCATGTGGTTGGGCAGCCATCACCGTGGTTCATCTCCAGAACTTTTTCATCTCTAACTGAAACTCTGTGCCCGTTAGTGACTCCCCATTCCCCCTCCGCCAGGCCCTGGCAACCACTCTTCTACTTTCTATGTTCATTAATTTGACTGCTCTAGATATCTCACATAAGTGGAGTCGTACAAAAATATGTCTTTTTGTGACTGGTATGTTTCACTTAGCATAATGTCTTTGAGGTTCAGCCATGTTGGAGCATGTGTCAGAACTTCATTCCTTTTGAAGGCTGAATATTTCATTGTATATATATATACACACCACATTTTGTTATCCATTCATCCATCGATGGACATTTGGGTCGTTTCTACCT
This sequence comes from Equus caballus, assembly GCF_041296265.1. Taxonomy (NCBI): domain Eukaryota; kingdom Metazoa; phylum Chordata; class Mammalia; order Perissodactyla; family Equidae; genus Equus; species Equus caballus. The sequence continues at coordinate 51,605,424 of NC_091699.1, read as the reverse complement.
TTTGGCTATTGTGAACAATGTGTTATGACCGTTGGTATACATTGAGTTCCTGCTTTCAATTCTTGCATGTATATACTCACAAGGGGAATTGTTGGATCATATGGGTGATTCTATGTTTTAATTTTGTGGAGAACCACCATACTGTTTCACAATGGCTTCACCATTTTACCTTCCCACCAGCAATGCGCAAGGGTTCCAATTTCTCTACTACCTCGCCTACACTTGTGGCTGTCTGGGTGTTTTTTTTTTTATTAGCTATCCTAGTGAGTGTGGAGGTGTGTATCTTACTGTGTTTTGATTTGCATTTCCCTAATGATCAGTGATGTTGAGCAGCTTTTCATGTTCCAACTACCTATCAACTCTTAAATGCTTTTTACTTTACCAAAGCAGTAGTATTTGTGAAGTCCTGGATAATTTACATAAGTTTTTTTTTTTTTAAAGATTGGCACCTGAGCTAACAACTGTTGCCAATCTTCTTTTTTTTTTTTTTTGCCTGCTTTTTCTCCCCAAATCCCCCCAGTACATAGTTGTATATTTTAGTTGTGGGTCTTTCTAGTTGTGGCATGTGGGACGCTGCCTCAGCATGGTCTGATGAGCAGCACCATGTCCGCGCCCAGCATCCGAACTGGCAAAACCCTGAGCCGCCGAAGGGGAGTGCACGAACTTAACCACTCCGGCACGGGGCCAGCCCCCAATAAGTTTTGAAATTTAAAAATAATAACATTCACCTGTATGCCATCTAAAAGCATGAACCAGACGTATATTTTGGGAAATGGTGCTCAAGGGGATGCAAAGAATTCTAGATTCCACCCACAAAAGGTTTACAGGGCCAGCCCTATAAGGGTGCATAGTGGTTAAGTTCGTGCACTCCCCTTTGGCAGCCCAGGGTTTGCTGGTTCAGGTCCTGGGTGCAGACCTATGCACTGCTAATTGAGCCATCCTGTGGCAGGTGTCCCACATATAAAAAATAGAAGAAGTTGGGCACGGATGTTAGCTCAGGGCCAGTTTTCCTCAGCAAGAAGAGGAGGATTGGCCCCGGATGTTAGCTCAGGGCTAATCTTCCCCCCTCCAAAAAAAAGGCTTCCAGACTTCACAGAGCAAAGTGCCCATGTGGAAACCAATAAAGACACACCTGAGTCCACACTCTGGAGGTGGAAAAGCATTTTGCCCTTTGGCTTTGTCACTCCATGTGAGTAGACTTGTTCCAGTTCACTCAAAATGCTGTTGATGGGCCAGCCCTGGTGGCCTAGTGGTTAAGTTCGGCGTGCTCCACTTCAGTGGCCCAGGTTCTGTTCCCAGGCACAGGCATACACCACTTGTCTGTCAGTGGTCATTCTGTGGCAGTGGCTCACATAAAAAAAGAGGAAGATTGGCAGTGGATATTAGCTCAGGGCAAATCTTCCTTAGCAAAAAAAACAAGAAAACAAAAAGCCACTGATGCTGACCTGGAGGCCTGACATCAGAGAAAGTTTACTGTGTGAGGACTCAACCTTCACCTTGGACTATTATACCGCCTTTCAAACATCATCTTTAGAAAGGATTTTTAATGACATGGAGAAATGCATAGGATACAATGTCAGGTGTGAAAGGCAGCGTACAGTATAGCCTCAACCAGAATTCTTAGAAGGTTGGAAACACGAAATTATTAAAGTGGCCATTTCTAAGTAGGGGGATTATGTGTAACTTTTAATCTTATTTTCTAAGCTATCTACAATTGCATGTGATTAATTTTACAATTGGGAAATTAAGACTTTTTGTGAAGAGTAAAGGCAGGACTGACTTATTTACGTATTTGTGAAGTTAGAAATAGTGCTGGTGAGGTCCCTGGACGCTTTCACAGGAGAGTGAAGCAGAGGGTCCAGGACAACTATGAAATTACAAAATAAAATCAGCTTCAAGATGAGTGGCCAGATGTAGAATAGATGTCTCTTTTTCAGTGAAAATCATGACAGGGTCATTCATACTGGATGACATCGATAAGAGGAAACACAACACTGATCAAAACTGTTGCTCTGGGCTGTGTCTTAGATCAGGTGCCAGGAAGCTGACTGGAGACTGGCGTACAGGAGGGGTTTCTGGAGATGTGCTCCTGGGAGCAACACTCGCAGGGAGCAGCCTGCAGCAGAGGGGGAAACGAACTGTGGTGTCGCAGTGCAGCAGCCATGCTGGGGTGCGACAGAGGCCTCAGCTGTTGCCACTGGGAGCTCTGGAGTTGGCTTGGCCCTTCAGAGTTGTCCCCAGCTGAGGGAAAGGGGCCAGACCTTTGGACTCCCGAATCAACCAGTCACTGAGCAGAGGATGCCCCTGCGAGGGGGTGTGACCTTGGGTGAGTAGGCTCCCTTGAGATGAGGGCAGCTCCAGTCAATGCACCCAGCACCCCGGGGGAGTAAGTGCCAGTGGTCCTGAAGAGGGGATCCAGGTGTCCATCACAGTCAGTCCTTGTGCTGTTGATTCCACTTCCTCTAGGATTCTACTGGGCCTGGGGAACTTTGAGAAGGGGATTAATGGACAGACTGCAACCCCCAGCCCTGCAGCTGATCTCAGGGCACAACTTAAACTGGTATTCCTCTCCTTCCTCCTCCACCCACTCTACATTCCTTTACCCTGGGCCGGCACCCCTGCTGCTTTATGTGGCTCACCTGGTGGAGCAACAAGACCCTCAACCCAGGGGTCTGTGCCCCTGATCACCATGCCCTTCTCAAGCTGTGGCTGCAGTATTTACACATTGACCATCCAGTTGGGCAGGGAGGACCAAGATATGCCCCACAGAATCACCTGGCCTTTGGACCCCCACAGCAACCACTCAGTGGATATTCTGTCCTGGGGAGAAAGCATCTCCTTGGCCTAGGTGGCTCCCTTTGGCTCCTAACAGCTATTCCCAGAGAGACACAGCCATGAGCCCTCAACAGCCAACACTCCCTTCTGACTCATCTCCCAGGGAGTCAGGCCTCGTGATGGGTCCCCATCCCCCACTGCCTTCTCCCACATGCACTGCCTGGCTCATGCTGCTTCCACGACAAGGAATAATTGGCTTCCAATTGGCTTCCCTCCTCGTAACTCCTGAGGTCCATAATTACTTTCCCTTCTGCCTTATGTTATTTTATGAAACCATATGTACCATTTCACACATTCCTGCAGGACTTAGTTAGCAATGTTCAGCAAATAACATGCAACAACTGATGGCTACTTGCTTCCTTCTTTTCACAGCTTAGACATTAATCAGGGACTGTGAGCTAGTCCCATTTATCAGCAGTATCCTCCTTTAGGGAACCCTGTCTCCCTGCAACAAGGTCCTAAAGCAACCAAAAGCAAAACAAGAAAAAAACAGGGGAGTCTAACTAACCGACCCTTTCCCCTATAAGAAGTCTCCTCACCCCCAAGTGCCCCCAACGCCTGCGGGGTGCTCTCTCAAGGCCCTTGGATGAGCCAGCAGGAAGAACGAGCTCACTCTTTGGACTCGGAGCTACTTTTTTGTTTTAAAACCTCACTTTAAAAAGTTTCCAAAACTAACAAAATCAGTGGCTCTACGTTGTCTGTACCAACACTGGAAGAGTATTCAGCTGTACGGATTCTGTAAACTAGATACATGTACTCCTTTGATTAGAAAAAAAAGAATTAAAAAAGAAGACTAGCACTGCTTATTAAAGAAGCTGATAGGAGAGAGGAAGGGGAGGCCCTGGGGAGGGCAGCCCTGGAGCCAGCAGAGGGCAGGGCCGGGCAGGGCAGGGACGAGTTCAGGCCCCCCACCAACTCTTTGCTAAGGAAAGGAAAGGGCCTAGGGCCAGCCCTGATGAGTACCCAAAGACCAGGTGGAGGAAGAATGAACAACCTGTGAGAAGACTAAAGGGGGAGGAAGCTTCCAGAAGGGCGCCAGCCATACTAAATGTGACAGAGAAGTCAAGAGAGAACTGAATGGAACCCTGATTTAATCAGTAGAGGTGGCCCACGACATACATCCTGGGCCCCACTACCGTGAACTGGCCACCCCGGACTGACTAACTCGCAGGCTGGTCAAGGAGCACAGCAACAACAAACCCCACATTTTAAAAGCTGGCATGGATTTTCATAGGCCTTAAGAAGTGGCCATGAACCTTGGAAATGCACTGCCCACCTTGGCAGAGGTACGGCTGGCCCTGTATAATATTAGCGTCTTGCATCTGGGAGGGTGAAACACAATCTGCAGCGCCCCACCTGCCCCCGCCCCCATTTCCTATCTCCCCCACTCCCCACCACCATCTCTGGGGAAGGACCACTCTGTGAGCTGTATCCCTCACAAGCCTCTCACAGATTCCATAACACTCCATCACACTGATTGGTCTGTTTCTCCCACTGGTCTGTAAGCATCCTCAGCACTGGTGTGCCAACTGCTGGGGACCCTAGAGCTAGGCCCCATGATGCTTGGGAGATGTGGGAAGGACAAAAGAGAGGGAGGGAGGGGCAAAAGGGGGAGGAAAGCAGGCAGGGAGCTTTCCTTATCTTCTCCCTTCTCATTAACAGCTATAGTTATAAGACAATTAGCACTCCTTGAGACCATCTCCTACATCCCCACAGGGGGAAGACGACAGAGAAGGAAGAACAGGGCAGAATGCCATTTGACCAAAGGCTCCTCAGCATAGTCTGGGACTCCTTCAGGAAGAGGGCCCTTTCCAGTTCTGGTGGCCTCCAGGAGTCTCTACACTTCCCTACAGACTTGGGCAGCTTCACTCACTAGGTCAACCCTGAGCTGAAAACAAAAGAGAAATGAAAGCAGAAGAGGGAGCTCACATTCTTTTCCTGGGTGATACAGCACTTTTTTTTTTTTTTGAGGAAGATTAGCCCTGAGCTAACATCTGCTGCCAATCCTCCTCTTTTATGCTGAGGAAGACTGGCCCTGAGTTAACATCCGTGCCCATCTTCCCCTACCTTATATGTGGGATGCCTACCACAGCATGGCTTGACAAGCCATGCGTAGGTCCGCACCTGGGATCCGAACCAGTGAACCCTGGGCCACCGAAGAAGAACGTGCGAAATTAACCGCTGTGCCAGCAGGCCAGCCCAGCACTTCTAAGCTACACAATTACTCTTATGCTGAATGTATGCTGTAAATTAACCCTTCACAGATCAGCCCCAGTTCTGACAGGAGCCCTCCACAGCAGATGCCAACACTAGGAGTCAAAAGACAGGTAAGCAGTTATCTAATTTCAAATTATTCAGGTTTCTTTTTAATTGGAAAAAAAGAAAAAAGGAAGATAAGAACTACAAACTAGGTAAGTCAGCATGTACTCAATGTCAATGAGAAAAATTCACATTGTTTATTATAAGATTTCATCCTCAAAAAAGTCAAAAGTGACTTTTTGGATTTACCAGACTAGTCCATTAAAATAAAACCCATGTGCCATGAAAAGAACACCAAATCTCATTTCATATTGTAAAAAGTAAGACTTTGGTTATTCTGTAGTACTTGGAGACATCTGGATTAAGGGTAAACACTGGGACCACTGGTTGTACAAAAGCATCAGTTACATATGGAAATGTTGACAGCCCACCGGACAAAAGTCGGCCGCAGGTCCTTTGCATAGGATCCTTCCCTCAAGCTTAGGGCTCTCTCTCCACGCAGAGTCGCTGACAGTGAACACCAGATACCCCTGGACTTGCTGCATCTCGGTCAGCCCAGGCACAGCCCAGCCGAGGGCCTCTGTCACCCTGAGTCCAAGGCTCCTCCGTCTCTGGGCAGGGAAAGGAGGAGGGAAGTCCACAAAGGGACATAGACCAATTGCTTTGCAACTCCATGAGCCCCTAAAAGCCCTGAGTGGGAAGCATCAGGTGATAGCAACTGGCCATGTGCCCTCCTCCCAGACCTTCCTGCCTGATCCCTGTCTTTCCCCCCAGCTTGAGGAACACATGCAAGTTCATCCTCTTCTCAGCCAGAGTCGCTCAGAGCACCTCTCGGAGCTAGTTCTGAAGTCACCTGTGCCTTGTCTCACTTCTTAGGAGAAAGAATAACAGCTGCCTGGTGCGCGCTGGTCTCCAGGGCCAGTAACCACACCTAGTGTGCAGATTTGGAAAGATTTGACCCTCCCCGGAGATGGCCATGTTCCAAGTCCCCAGCCTCCTTCCAACTTGAAACTGCTGGGTGGGCAGAGCTGACTGATGCTCTTTGAAATGGATGTGGCTCTTCTCCTGGCTTCTGTCAATCGCTGGGGCAGATGTTCTCACTGGGAAATGAGTTGTCCTACCCGCCCGCTCGAAAATGGCCAAAGGAGGCTCAGAGCCATAAATAGACAGATATACTCACACACGCATACACACATACATACACCCATTTATACATGCTCCTGGAGATCATGGATCAGCTCAGACCATTCCTGCCTCTTATAGAGGGCCCAGTTTCCCCTTTGGACCTGGAGGAAGCCAAGCAAGCCGTTTCCTGGCACACAGGGCCTTGGGTCGGGCCTTTGCCAGGAAGACGAGGAGTGGTGAGCAAGAAGGCCCTTTAAAGAGGATGGAGGAGGGCAGGAAACTGCAGACGCACCTTCTCAGGCTGCCAGGAGCTGGCCCAGTCCAAACCGGGGTCTTTTTCCCAAAACACTGGGTTTAGACTCCAACAGCCTAAAAGCAAATCTCAGCCCCGCCCATTACTAGCAAGTCTCTTAGCAGCCTGTGACTCCATTGTTTGTTCACTGGCAGAACGAGGGCACGGACAGGCTGTTCATCGTCCTCTCCCAGCCAGTGTAGGGCATGTAAGTCGTGCTCAATAAACGTTTTGGAGGGAGCGGGGGATGGTCCTACCACAGTGCTTCTCGGTAATCCTCGGCCCTCTTCCTGGAAGCCTCTTCCAGCCACCTCCCGCAGGGCTGTCTTTCTGGCATCCGTGCTACACACCCCTCGCCAAATCACGGGGCAGTGGTGAGCATATGCCCTGTCCAGTGGCTTTAGAAAGTAGGCTGTTCTTATTTTAATTGGATTGTTAAAAGGGATGTATTCTTTTCTTTTTTCCTTCCCTTTATTTATTCTTCTGCAGTTGTTTTGGTAAAACATTTCAGAGTCCAGCACACACACAGTTGTGTTCAGTTACTTGAGTTCAGCCCCTCAGGGCAGCTCATTCGGTTCCCAGCGCCCTTCAGCCCCACTCGTGAGCAAGACATCTGGCGTGGGCAGCAGTGGCCAGTCTGACCCTGGCCGCAGCCGGCCTGTGGGCTTTCTGTGCCTGGCCTATATCGGTAGATATTTGGACTAAAACCCAGTGGATGATTTCCCTGAATATTGCAGGAGTTTCTCACTCTTTGTTGCTGTAGCCTGAAAACAAGATTTGCACCTGCCCATGCCGGCGGCCCCAGCAGGGAGAGGGGTTTTTCTTCTCCAAGGTGAAGATCATCTCCTGGCTCCTGTCAACCAGGCTGGTCCCTGGGATGGCGCAGTGGGCCTCCCCTTGCAGCTGGAGGCAGGAGGAGCAGCCAGCTTTCTGGGACTCCACTCTGTGACTCCAGCCGGCCTCTTCCGACCTGCCAGGAGAGCAGCCCTGTGTCCAGGGGTCTGAAGGCCCAGCTGTTCCTTCCCAAACTCAGCACCCCGACTGCGGGCTCCCCCACTTTGACGTGTGTGGCAGTCCTCTCGATGAGGGCTCTTCCTCACCATTTGGGGCCCCACTGAGACGGCATCCTCTCAGAGACCCCTACCACTCTAAGGTCACCCCTCCCAGACACCTTCCATCACAAGGTCTTGCTTTTATCCCAGTGTTGGTCACTATGGGAAATCATCATACTTCCTTGTGTGTTGTCTGTGTCCCCCACCGGGATTTGAGCTCCAGGAGGTCCCGAGTGCCTTGTTTGCTGCTGTGTCTAGAGAAACGCCTCGCATGTAGTGGGTGATTGACAAATTGTTGCTAAAAGTGTAAGGGAAGGACTCTGCCTTATATCGTTGTATTTAAAGTTTCGTGTTTAGAGCTCTGACTTCTTCAGTCAGGCTGTCAGCTTGTTCAGCTATGCTATAAAACAGTGTTGGCGCTGCTGACTCTCCAGAGCCCTAAGCAAGCCACGGGGAAGGCAGGTGGCCCACAGCCATACATGGAGTCACCACGTTATGTCTCCTACAGCGGCTGTCACTATGACTGAACAGCAATGGCCAAGCACTCACCAAGTCCAGCCAGACCCAGGAGAGGCCTGGGCCAGGCACAGGGTGAGGAGTAATGAAGTCCGCTGGACCCTGAGCTGTGCCTGGAGAGCAGTGCCGTCTGGCCTCTGGGGCTGAGTTCCGCCTGCTGCTCCCCATCAGAGTGACTCAGGGTAATGCCCGAGCTGCTGCTTTCGCTGGCAAGGAGAAGATCAGAAGTCCTGCCCTGCAGGGCACTCGTGAGAATGAGCGGGCATGGGTAGAAAGGGCCTGGCATTGCAGTAGGACCTCGGTAAACCAGCCATCATTGTCTTTTTCTTCACTGTGCAGAAAACCAGTCTTTATTGGGCAAATGCCATGAATAAAATGTGTGGTATCACAAATATACAGAGGCCAGCCCCATGGCCAAGTGGTTAGGTTCACGCACTCCACTTTGGTGGCCCTGGGTCCACCACTTCAGATCCTGGACATGGACTTAGCGCCGCTCATCAAGCCATGCTGTGGCAGCATCCCACATAGAGGAACTAGTATTACTTACAACCTAGGATATACAACTATGTACTGGGGCTTTGGGGAGAAAAAAAAAAAAGAGGAAGATTGGCAACAGATGTTAGCTCAGAGCCAATCTTCCTCACGAAAAACCAAATATACAACAAAGGGTACTGCTGAGGAGCCCTTTGGTCATGGAGGAGCAGGCAGTGGTGACTGGGTTAGTTTTGAGTCTGTACTGCCTTGTATGGAAACTTTCTTAACAAGGCAAACCACATCTGGAAACTCTGAATAGCGATGGGATTCAGCATGGAGAAAACCTGGCGGCTGTCTGTGACCGTGGGCAGATGCCAATTCTCTAGGTCTCACGTCCCTGTCTCTACAAGGGGTATGATGTTAATAGCCATGTTGGAAAGATCATTGCGAGGGTGACATGAGAAGGTGCCGGGGCCCTGCTAGACTGAGTCCCGCACCTTATAAGGGCCAGCCACACCAGGCCAGCCATGGTTTAGCTGACAAAAATGTTTCCGTGGGGGTTGGGTTGGGCACTGCTTGTGAGTTGGGCAGTTATTCTGGCTCCTGGCCAGGTGTGAGAGGGGGAACACGCGGCCTCCTTCAGAGTCAGGACCCGGGACAGGGCTCGGTGTGGAGGCCTGCTCTGCCATGATGCCCAGGACCATGCCTCCAACGGCAAGAAACGTGGGGGTGGGAGGAAGCTCTTATTCGAAGTCAAAAAGCAGGTTTCATGTCCCCTCTGTCCCTCCCTGGCCATGAGGCCCAGGGCTTGTCACGTCACTTCTCAGTTTCTTACAATGAACTGAGACTGGCGGACACATTGGCTCCAAAATCTCTGTGGCTCTGACTTTTCCCATTTCTCCGTCTTGGAACTAAGCACAAGCCAGTTTCCAGCCTTCGTGTAAGACCGCAAAGCCGAGGCCGTCCCCAGTGACTGCCGCAACCTTTCTCCCTCCTCCCCCGAGTTCCTGAGCCTGACAGCGTTTTCTCACTCCTTCTCAAGAGCTTTTTTCTTACTGTTTTCTTCCCGATTTCTCAGGCTGCTTACTTTTTCTACTTGATGGGCTTTTCCTAAACTCTCGTATTATACCTTCATGGCCCCAGCTTCTCTCATTGGAATTTTCCGTGCATTTTACACTTTCTTCCCTCTTCTTCCGAGGGAGATCGAGATGCTGTTTTCACCCCCAAAACACAATATCTCAGCTCTCTGACTGCCTATCACTCAAAGCGCGTGGTGTTTGGACCGATTTACGACCGCATTCTAGGCTTTCTGAGTCCGCACTGACTCCTTTAAGATGTGTCGTAAAACACGAACCAGAAGAGGGCCCGCTGGCAGGTGGGTTTTACTGTTTCCTTGTCCTCTGGGGTCTGTAGTTCTCCGTCAGTTTTTTGCTTAAAGTGTGACCCTCTGCTGAGGGGATGGAAGGAGTGCCCTGGTGTGAGGACCCAGGCCTGCTGTCCCAGCGGTGAGGTCCTGGGCAATTCAGTCCACCAGGGAAGCCCCTCCAGGTCCTCCAGGGTCAGCAAGGCTCCTGGGCAGTAGGTAGTCTGTGTCCATTCGGGCAGAGACAAGGTCTGGCAGCTTGGACTCTGCCTCATGCCTAGAGCACAGGAAACCTCCCCCTTGGCTTCTGGTCAACTGCCTGCCCCTGGAACCTCGGAGAATGAGGCCCCATATCCCCTCCATCCCCTGTTTTAGGAAACTTGACGCTTCAGACAGCCTCCAAAGTAGTAGCGTTAGCCCAAAAAAGTGTAGGGAGGGTGAGGAAGGCAGGAGAACACATCCATGTCTCCATCTTCCAGAATCCAGTGCTGTCTTTTGTATTCTTCAGGACGAACTCACCAACACACTCACGTGGCCACCCTGCTCTCTTTCCTGCTTGGTATGATGATCTTTATTCTTCGGGACAGGTGAGACCCGGGCACCAGCACGCATCTTGGTTTGCTCCTATTTACCTCCTCTAGGCCTTGCAATGTTTGGGAAACAAAGACAAATTAAGTTCCTAACACCCTCTCTCCTCCCCAAATATTTTAAGTTAGAACTTCACAGACTAATGTGAGTGGTTTTCATTAGTTTGTCTTTAGGATCAGGGCTTTCTTTATCTGACTACTGCATTTTTTATGCTTCCTTTCTTTTTTAAAATTATTAAAGTAATTTGTGCCTTTCAGAAACTATTGGCAGTATCCAGTAAGGCATGAGGTAGGAGGTGAGCCATTGTATTGGAGGCGTCTGCAAGTGCACAGCCTCTCTCCTGGTGGATCTGGGCCTGCAGACCCCTCTCCCCACTTCCCCTGCCATGTGCTGCAGCAAAGCCTGAGGAAGGGCAGTGGGAAGAGGACGGGTGGTTCTCCTACTGCAGGTGAGACTGACGCTCAGCTTGTTCATACACCTCAGGGCCTTTGCAGCTCTGGGGAGCCTCAGTCCCCAGAGTTGGATTGAACCCCCTGCCCAGACTTCATCTCTCCAGGCCTGAGCTCACCCTATCCAGTCACCAAAGGTGGCCCCCGATGACTGGTGTGGGATCCATACTGGGTTGTTTCCTGGCACCGTCTCAGCACAGGGGGCGCTGGGAGGGTGCAGGGAGAGACATAGAGGCACTGCGATTTGTGAAGCTGAGCACACCTGAGGGTAAGGTGTACTGGCTTTAGTCACCTCCCCCCATCCTGAGGCTCTCCTGATGTGTCTGACCATCCTCCCCTGCACACAGGATGGAGGCTCCAGGAACCTGTAACCAGTTACCTTCTGCTGGGCGTTCGGTTGGTTTCCAGCTCTTCACCGTCTCTGCAAAGATCATCCTTATGCCTCTGTATTTGTACACTTCTGTGATTGCTTTGGTGAGATTGTAAAATTTTGATACAAACTACCAAATTGTTCTTAAAAATATATTTTTCAAATTATAAAAGTGGGCTCTCTCATAAGTTTGTGGTGAGAATGTAAGTTTCTAGAGTCTTTGTCAGGACAACCTGGCAGGATTACCCCCAATTTTGATGGGTTACGCTTTGAATTTATCCCACCAAAACAATCGCACACATGCGTGAAGATGTACATATGAGGGTGACATATTCGTAAGAGCAAAGTTCAACCTAAATGCTTATAAATAAGGGAGGAGTTAAACAAGGTATGGTGTGTCCATGACAAGGTATATGGTCCATCTAACATATACCTGTTAAAAAGAGAACATAAATCTATCTGCGCAGACATGGAAAGAACTTAGAGTTGAAACATGCATGTATAGCATTTCATCTATATCTAAAAAGCTACATGTCTTGTGTCTACATATATTTGTACCTGTGCCTAGAAAAATGACTAGGAGACACACCAGACTTGGCAGTGCTTGTACCTGAAAAGGAAAGCAGGATCCAGTTGAGTGGGAGCATTAATTGAAGCGGATCACATATTACTTATTACAAAAAAATAAGGCAAATCATTAATCCTAATAAACTAGCATAATACTATAAGTTTTAAAATTTACATTTCCACCAAAGGACTCTGAGAGTTCCTGTCTTCCTCCATCATCTCAACATTGGGTATTAGCCCCTTTTTAATCTACAGCAAATACATTAACCTGGTATTTCATTATTACTGTCATTAGCGTTATTTGAAAATGAGGTTGAGCATCTTTCTGTGTGTTTATTGACCATCTGTATTTCTGGCCTCTTCATGTCTTTGGCTAGTTTTGTATTAGATTGTTATCTTTCAAGGGTTTACATTAACTTTCTGTCTGTGTATATGTCACCTACAGACTTTCATTGTTTTTCTATTGGCTTTTCCCCCCACAATGCAATGTAATAGAACGAATACTACTCTATGTATGAATTGGGGCAATTCATGTAACCCCTCTGGTTCTCAACATTCTCATAATAGCTTCCAATAGCCACCCGCCTATGTGGGCTCACTCTGCCAAGAACTTTCCCAGAAAACTCTTCTGTATATGATTGCATCTGATGCTTTCAACCATAGTCTTAGGTAACTGTTGTCACCTCTGTTTCCCTGAAAAAGAAACCGAGATTCAGAAAGGATAATTAACCTGCCCAAGGCCACACAGCCAGTAGGTGAAGATGGATTTGAACATGGACTCCACACTCCAAGCCCTTAAATCTCATGCTACAAAATAACTCCCTACCCCTGACCCCAAATCATCCTAAAAATGTGGGTTTGGTCAAATTTGTTGCTGCATATGGCAAGATTTCATCGTTTTTATGGCTGAGTAGTATTCCATTGTGTGTATGCATATGAGTATGCCACATCTTCTTTATCCATTATCCATTATCCATCAGTGGGCTCTTAACTTGTTTCCAAGTCTAGGCTATTGTAGATAATGCTGCTATGAGCATAGGGGTGCATGGATCTCTTTGAATTAGTGTTTTCGTGTTCTTTGGATAAATACTCAGAAATGGAATGGCTAGATCATATGGTAGTTCTGTTTTTACTTTTTTGAGGAATCTCCATACTGTTTTCCATAGTTGCTGCACAGTTTACATTCCCACCAACGGTGCACGAGGGTTCTCTTTCCTCTACATCCTCTCCAACACTTGTTATTTCTTATCTTTTTAATAACAGCCATTCTGATGGCCATGACGTGATATCTCACTGTGGTTTTTTTTTCACAGATTGGCACCTGAGCTAACAACTTGCCAATCTCTTTTTTTTTTTTCTCCCCAAATCCCCCCCAGTAGATAGTTGTATACTTTTAGTTGTGGGTCCTTCTAGTTGTGGCATGTGGGATGCCACCTTAACACGGCCTGATGAGCGGTGCCATGTCCGCGCCCAGGATCCAAACTGGCGAAACCCTGAGCTGCAGAAGCAGAGCGTGTGAACTTAACCACTAGGCCATGGGACTGGCCCCTCATTGTGGTTTTGATTTGCATTTCCCTAATAATTAATGATGTCAACCATCTTTTCATGTGCCTATTGGCCATCTGTCTATCTTCTTTAGAAAAATGTCTGCTCATATCCTCTGCCCATTTTTTAATCGGGTTGTTTTGTTGTTGTTGTTGAGTTGTATGAGTTCTTCATATCTTTTGGATATTAACTCCTTATCAGATATATGATTTGCAAATATCTTCCCCAAACTGATAGGTTGCCTTTTTACTTTGTTGATGGTTTTCTTTGCCATGCAGAAGCTTTTTAGTTTGATATAGTCCCATTTGTTTATTTTTTCTTTTGTTTCCCTTGCCTAAGGAGACATATTCACAAAGATTCCGATAAAACTGATGTCAAAGAGCACACTGCCTATGTTTTCTTCTAGGAATTTAATGGTTTCAGGTCTTACATTCAAGTCTTTAATCCATTTTGAGTTAATTCTCGTGTACGGTGTAAGATAATGGTCTACTTTCAAAATATGCTACAAAGCTATAGCAATCAAAATAGCATGGTACTGGCAGAAAAACAGGCACAGATCACTGGAATAGAATTGAGGCCCAGAAATAAAACCACACATCTATGAACAGCTAAATTTTGACAAAAACACACAATGGAGAAAGGAAAGTCTCTTCAATGAATGGTGTTAGGAAAACTCAACTGCCATGTGCAAAAGAATGAAAGTAGAGCAGAGCCTGGTCTTAACTCAGCCTCTGGACTCTCCCGGTCCCCTCCCCCAACTCACTCCTGGCTGCCTGCTGGTGACCTTGATCATCGGGAGGAGCCTGGAGAGAACAAGATCCTGACAGAAAGGCGGACGCCCTCACGTCCAGCTGCTGGCATCCCCTGCCATCGTCCAGCAGCAGCCCTGGCTGGGTGGTGTGCTCACTCACAGACCATCAGCTGTGCTCCAGGCACAGGGGTCAGGGCACCTCGACCCGCTCGGGGTTCTCACTCACACGTGTTCTCACTTACCTTGGTCCTGGCGGAGCAGTGGAGTGTGGTTCTACCACACTGTCACTTCAGCCCGACTCCTTCTCCATAAAGTCAGCCTCAGGGCTGGCCAGGGAGTGGCTCTGTGGGCCGCCTGCACCCTTCCCAAGCTGTACCCTTGAAACGTAAGGACGGCTTGGCCAGACGTGACTGGACCCAGCAGCCTCGTCCTTGGTGTCTGGAAAGACCCCAGAAAGTCTTTGCTCAAAATAATCTTCCCCACAGCACTGCCGGAGACTCTTCCCTCATCCTCATTTTTCTTCAGAGAATGACAGGGAGGGCTCCGGTGAAAATGCTGCGTAACCCAGGGTGCTCACTAACTGGCAGCCCCTCTCCGCCAAGAGGAACAGCTTATCCGAAGGTAATGGAACACGGATCAGATTCATAAAGGGGTGGAAAAGGTCAGGCGAGAGAGAGGCAGGCCTGGGCCCTGCCAATTTCGCAACTCTCCTCTTTTGCAAAGCACGATATTAAATCAGGTCCTTCAACATAAATCACCAGGGGAACAGACTTCCAATTCCCTACAGATTAGGGCATCACAAAGCAGTCCAGTGCTCTCGGCCACACGAAGGCACTCGAAGCCTCGGAGGGAGGCTTCTGTCAGAGTTCGCAGAGGATGTCTCAGAGAAGCTCCGATCCCCCGCTCTGTATCAGTTGGGGTCTGCGTGGGCAGGGGTCTTGGGGAAACAGAGCCTATGGGTCAGCGACTCTGTCTGTCAAGGCCTGTCCTGCCTCTGCCCAGGCCGCCCAGCACTCAGGGGCCTGCTCACCTGCAGACCTCCCCCTTCTACTGATCACCCCTCTACAGCAGGAGCATTATCGGTTGGGGGACCTCCCATGCTTGACTTGTGCCTTTTGTCATATTCGTTGCACTTCTTATCACTTTTCCTTATCCTCATTGATAACTCATTAAATTAGATAATGTAATCGAAAGCACTTTGTAAACTAAAAGGTGTTCTATGAAATCAGTACTGAATTTCCAGCTTTGCAGGATCACAATCATAACTAACTTTTGACCTCGCCATTAGGTCAAGAGGAGCCTGGAAGTAAGGAGTCAGGCCTGGGACAGGAATTGCTGAAAGAAGATGGAGGGAGATGAAGGATGCTCAGCTGCTTCCTGTTTAACTACCCGCGGGTCCTAGTGAAGGAGCACAGGCTTGCCCAGGATTAAAGCCACCCAGAGAGGGCGGGGTCAGGGATACAGCCCCCCGTAGACCACTAATACAACTTCCAGACTTCCCTCGGATTTGGCCCAACCATCCGGAGATCTCTTTGCTTATGGTGACCGTATTTACAAACCAAAAAAGAGATATCATGATCTTCAAGTAGCAGCATCCTCAAGGGGTAATAGGTTGGAATAGTTGCAGTCAGGACTGTCCTCAAAATGCTGTGTGCGAAGGTCATCAGACGTTGATAATCTTGGCCACACGCATCTTTTAACTGTCTACTTGGTGCTGTGGTCTTTGGGCCGTACACTCGTGAGGGTGTTTCCCGTTCTTGTTTCCCATTCAGTCCTTGGCCCCATCATAACAGAGGTATAGCACTTGCCCTGCGTTACACAGCTAATGAAGTTGAGCTGTCAGGAGTCACATGGAATAAACTGGATTCCAGAACCCACAGTATTAGAATGCAGGCCGACACCTTCTATCGATCAAACCCCAACAATCCTGTTCTATTTGGTCATCTGTTTTTCAGTTGACCACATTGTTCAGAGTTATTTTCTAAGTATCAAAGATTTACCTTTGAATACCCTACGCCTTCCCTATTACAGTGACATGTCGACATGACTTAGTCAAATGTGGCTCAAATTATACAACGTTAATCGCATTTTATATGTGTGTGAAAATTTATATTTTATGTGTTTAATATAAGGGCCAAATTCAACCAGGTGCAAACATACCAGCTTCAAGAGAGCTTGCCTTGGGGACTGGCCCTTTGGACGAGTGGTTAAGTTCGCGCACTCCGCTGCAGGCGGCCCAGTGTTTCGTTGGTTCAAATCCTGGGCGTGGACATGGCACTGCTCATCAAACCACGCTGAGGCAGCATCCCACATGCCACAACTAGAAGGACCCACAACGAAGAATATACAACTATGTACCGGGGGGCTTTGGGGAGAAAAAGGAAACAATAAAATCTTTTAAAAAAAAGAGAGAGCTTGCCTGCTTTGAGGTCAGACCAACACAGGTTGGAGTCCCAGCTCTGCCGTTTACAGCAGTGGGATCATGGGCACGTTATTCAGTCTTTCTCAGCCTCAGTTTTCATGTCTATAAAACAGGAACAATAACCTTGTGTGAGGGCTGTCAGCAAAGAACCACAATATAACATAAAATAATTCACAATATAACACACATTATATTAGTTTCATCTTCCCATCCCCCTCTTGGAAAAAAATAGTCCCCTATGCTTAAATTTAAACATTCTATCTTTTTACTAATTTTACACTCCTTCTGCCTATGACACAACGGGATAAATAATACGTCACGTGTAAAGCATTGTGAGCTCTTGGAGGGAATGGAGCTCACCCTGTGGAGTATTTGGGAGAAAGACCATCATTATGTTAATAGGAAGGTGGGTGCTACCAGCCCTAGGAAGGCATTTCATGGGCCAGTCAGCTTATCCTAGAAAAGCAGCCCAACGAAGGCTAGAAACACCAGGCAACTCGTGCAAATACTTCAGGTGTTGCAAAACTGACCTTAGGAAGAGGTTGGGATCAGCTGAAGAAATGTGTTGGCTCCCTGATTTCTGCGTTATTGACCTTGAACTTGCCTAGAAAAGGCCTAACATTGTTGAGGGGCAGTACTTGCATCTCAATGGTGAATGAGAGCATTTTCCTCTAACAGGGTCTTCTCAGAGCCCCACCACAAAGGACAGAAGTGCGCCTTCCTGGGGGCTTTGCCGCATCCATCCGCAGTCTGGGCTGCAAGTGTGTATCCTGCCAGCCCTCTTCCGACCAATGAGTCATAACTTCTTTGCTCCCGCCGAGTCCCCACACTCCGTAAAGCAGCCCCCTTCCTTAGAAATGGGGTGGCTCACAAAGTCTCGTTTGTGAATCTGCTGGCTGGACCAGGTCCCCACTTGCCCGGAGCTGGATGAATCTCAATGGTTAGGACTCCTGGTATGCAGGCTGGTCTCACTGGCTGGGTTTTCCTTGGCCCGTTTAGGGGAGGGTTTTTAAACCTGGGTTTAAGGTGGTGTCTGCCAATTTTCTCCACTGTAAACTTTCTCCCTTTATAATTAACAAGTATTTTGTAGGGAGATACTTTGAGCTACGTAAATCTCTTGTTGCTTAAACCTCCCAACCAACCTGTGGTCCCTGGGTTGTCATCTTCCACAGGAGAATCCCCTTTTCATGCTGTTTATTTTGGTCTCTCCCTGACCCTCCCCACCACCGCATCTAATAACTGAGCTCTCAGAGCCAAGAGTGTCTGCCATGCTGAATGCACACATCTCAAAATCCACTTGGGCCTTGGGAACCCCTGGAATTTTTCTTCGCCATTTTGGGACAACCCATGGTCAAAACTTGAATCAGCATAAGTCCCCTTATTTCCAAGAAAGGAGAAAGAAGACTCTGTGCGATGACAAAACAACAACAATAGAAGCATTTCCATCTATCAGGCCTCCTCTGGGAGAGGAGCTATGTGAGAGCAAAGCAGCCTTATTTCCCAAATGCTCTGTCTGATGGGCATTTCACGAGACTTCTCCTTGGGCTGTGGTCCCTGCTTCTCTCCTGTCCTCCAAGGACTGCCTCAGCCACACAGCTCTTGCAGCTGCCCCACTTGGCCACTCTGAGTCCCAGGAGGGAGTCATTGAAACCCTCAACTCAGAAAATGTCCCACGTTCACCATATTGTGAGCTACCTCAGGAGTAAATGTGGCTAGAAACCAACCAAGCAGCATGAGGCTGTGCAGCGTCCCTATAACTCTCTTCAGAAAGCCTGAGACCCCAGTGTAGAGAGAGCTCGGAAGCTATGATGTCTCCACTGCAATGAGCACACCCAGCACCAGCTCTTGGTTTATCAATACCTTTCTCCACTAACAGGAGCCAGGGCTCTGGAGAGAAATGGTTGATTGCAGGACTGAGGCAGGGAAGGTACAAAATGAGCCTGGATCATCTTGTGCCAAAAAGTAAGGAAACGTTCAGAGAATGATGGAGACATGCCAAAAGACACAGAACCAACTTGAAGAGGCTCCCACTGGCTAAATCTGCAACAATCTGAATAACAAAATTAAAAATGGTAGTAATGGATTATAACCCATTGAGTAAAATCATAATCTATGAGTCCATACTGACAATAAATAGACAGATCAATAGACTTATAGATAGTTGAGAAGAAAAAACTCTTCTCTACTGTAGAATGCCAATTAGTAAATGTAGAAGGAAAGATGAAGTTAGAAAATTAAATTTGTGACCATCTTAGTAGAAATTGTTGCAGGCAAGAATCATCAGTGGAGGCTAAAAGTGAAGGCTGAAAGTTTGATGAGCAAAAAGATATTTACGTAGTCTCAAAGAATCTCCCTACAAAATACTTATTCATTATAAAGGGAGAAACTTTCCAGTGGAGAAAACTGCCAGACACCACCTTAATCAAGTGATCAACATTGACACCACTGATATGGGAACAAACAGCTCTCTGCCCCTCCTGCTAGGATGCCCTGAGCAGGAAACATATCACTTTAGTGGTACTTATGCGAAAAATCCATAATCTTGATTCTACTGATGAAATAGCAAACAAAACGAAGTTGAGAGGCGTTCTACAAAATACTGGCATGTGGTCTGTAAAAAAAAAGGAAGTGTTCCTGATTAATAGAAACTAAAGAGACGTGACAAATGAATGCAGTATGTGATCTGGGATTGGATTCTAGGGGGAAAAACATTGCCATAAATTGCACTGAGAAAATTTGAAAAACATTTGTATATAAGATAATAATTGTTGGGGCCCTGGTGGCCTAGTGGTTGAGTTCAGTGCACTCTGCTTCGGTGGCCCAGGTTCAGTTCCTGGGTGCAGACCTACACCACTCATCAGAGGCCATGCTGTGGCAACAACCCACATACAAATAGAGGAAGATTGGCATAGATGTTAGCCCAGAGTGAATCTTCCTCAGAAAAAAAAAATAATAATAATAATTGTTTTTCCTAATTTTGATCACTGTATGGTGGTTATGTAAGTGAATATCTATGTTATTAGAAAATGCACATTGAAATATGAAGTATTTGGGAGCAAAAGAGCATGACGTTTGCAGCCTACTTTCAAACAGTTCAGAAAGGAGATGATGATAGATACAGATAGATTAGATAGATGATAGATAGAGAGACAGATGATAGATATAAAGAAAAACAGAGAGAGGTAGGAAATGCTACAGCAAAAGTGGCAAAATTAACATTTGGTTCATCTTGGTGAAGGATATGGAATTCTTTGTACTGTTCTTACAACTTTTCTGTTAAATGTGAAATTATTTCAAAATAAAAAGTTAAAAAAAACCCGAAGCAAAACAGGACAAGTGAAAAGGAAAATACCAAATGAAATACATGCAGGGGAAGAATATAGTGGTACAGTCACTCTGGAAAATAGTCTGCCAGTTTCCAAAAAAACTAAACAAGTACTTACCACATGACCCAGCAACTGAATTCACGGGTATGTATCCCAAAGAAGTGAAAACTTCTGCCCATAAAAAACCTTTACACGGATGTTTGTAGTAGCTTTATTTGTAATAGCCAAAAGCTGGAAACAACCAAAACATCCTTCAATAGGAAAATCGTTAAACAAACTGTGACGCATTCATACAACAATATACTACTCAGTAATAAAAGGAACAAACTATTGAATACACACAACAGTCAGGGCATTATGTTGAGTGCAAAGAGCCAATCCCAAAGGTTACATACTGTATGATTCCATGTATATAATGTTCTCGAAATGACAAAATTGTAGAGATAGGGAACAAACTAGTGGTTGCCAGAGGTGGTGCAAGAAGGCAGGGAAGGAAGTGGCTGTGATTATAAAGGGACAACACAAGGGATCTGCGCGATGGAACAGGTCTGTATCTTGACTGTGGTGTTGGACACACAAATCTATACATATACTACAATTGCACAGACCTACACACACACAAGCACGTGTGAAACTTGATGAAGCTCTGTGGACCGTACCACAGTCAGTTTGCTGCTGTGCTGTAGTTCCACAACGTGCTAACACTGGGGGAAACTGGGTGGAGGGTGCACAGGACCACCCTGCACATTTCTTTGCAACTCCTTGTGAATCTATAATTATTCCGAAATAAACAGTTCCAACCAGAAAAACAGCAAGCCCCAGACAGAGCTCATGTGGGCTCCCTTCCTGAGACAGCTGTGACCTCTGCTCCAGGAGGAGACATCCTGTGGGAAGTCGGACCTGAGTGTTGTCCTCACTTCTCATTGTATCTGGCAACCCCTAAAGCTTTGCAAGAAGTCTCAACTCCCTTCTTCATTTAACTTATCACTGGGGAAGAGACGGTGAAAGTACAAGAGCAGAGACCCATGGAAGTCTGGGTGTGGCCCTTAAGCATGAGGTCATTCCCAGGTGCTGGAGCTCACATTGGATTATGGATTTTGAAGTCAGACTGCTTGGGTCCAAACCCAAATCTGTCACCTACTCTCAATAAGACCTCAGATAAGGTGCTTGCCCTTTCATGCCTCAGTTTTCTCATCTGGGAAATGGGGATGATGCTCCTAGGTGTACGATGTATATCATACCGTGTTTGTACAGATAAAGCTTAGAAAAGTACCAGACACCTAGAAAAGGTTAATAAATGTTATCTGTTATTTCTAATACTAACAAAACTATTGTTTATCATTATCGTGGCTCTCTACAGGTTTTATCATTCCTATTTTACAATGAAGAAGCTGAGATTTAGCAAACTAATTAACTACCGTGGGCCAAATAGTGACAGAGCTGAGGCCCAAATCCAGGCTTCAAAGCTCAAAGCCCTTCCCATTATGCCTGGTGGAGTAAGTGTGTGTGGAAGGCTTCCCAGCAAAAAGAGGAGAAAAAAATTCAGACAGCAAAGAAAAGGAAAAAGAGTAGATTATGTTCTAGAGAAAGATGTGAAAGACCATCTCAACTGACTTAAACGATAAAGGAAATTTATTTTCCCACTTACCATGAATCCCTGAGGTTAGGAGCCTCTGGGGTCAGTGAATACGGTGGCTCAGCAACGTCATCAGTCACATGGGTCTATCTTTCAACTCTGCCAATTTCAGTGATGATTTGGCTCCCATGATGGTCCCAGCATAATTGCATCATTCCAAGGGTCATATGGAGACATGACAAAATCCAAGGGAAAAAGAAGACTACTCTCAACATGCATTTCTTTTTTTTTTTTTAATTGAGTTAATGATAGGTTACAGTCTTGTGAAATTTCAGTTGTACATTAATGTTTGTCATTCGTGTTGTAGGTGCACCACTTCACCCTTTGTGCCCACCCCCCACCCCACCTTTCCCCTGGTATCCACTAAACTGTTCTTAGTCCACAGTTTTCAATTCCTCATATGAGTGGAGTCATACACAGATTATCCTTCTCTAGCTGGCTTATTTCACTTAACATAATTCCCTCAAGGTCCATCCATGTTATTGCAAATGGGATGATTTTGTTCTGTTTTAGGGCTGAGTAGTATTCCATTGTATATATATACCCCATCTTCTTTATCCATTCATCTGTCGATGGGCACTTAGGTTGCTTCCATGTCTTGGCTATTGTAAATAATGCTGCAGTGAACATTGGGGTACATAGGACTTTTGGGATTGCTGACTTCAAGCTCTTTGGATAAATACCCAGTAGTGGGATAGCTGGATTGTATGGTAGTTCTATTTTTAATTTTTTGAGGAATCTCCATACTATTTTCCATAGTGGCTGCACCAGTTTGCATTCCCACCAGCAGTCTATGAGGGTTCCTTTTTCACCACAACCTCTCCAACATTTGTTACTATTAGTTTTAGATATTTTTGTCATTCTAATGGGTGTAAGGTGATATCTTAGTGTAGTTTTGATTTGCATTTCCCTGATGATCAGCGATGATGAGCATCTTTTCATGAACATTCATTTCTTAAGACAAAAAAATCTTAACCAGAATCCCCATCCCAGGAAACACCATTTCACATCTCATTGCCTAGAATTGTGTCACATGCCCATGGATGACCCTTATTGGCTCAGTGAAGCACATGCTGTGTGGAGAAAGATGAGTTACTGTTATGGACTGGGTGTGTCTCCCCAAAATGCATATGTTGAAACCCTACTCTCCAACTGATGGCCTTTGGGAGGTAATTAGGATTAGATGAGGTCACAAGGGTTCCATCCTCATGGATGGGATTGGTGCCCTTATAAGAGTCACAAGAGAGCTTGCTTCCTCTCTCTGCAAACTGCCACATGAGGACACAATGAGAAGTCAGCGGTCTGCAACCTGGAAGAGGGCCCTCACCGGAACTCAGCTGCTCTGGCCCCTGATCTCAGACTTTGGCCTCCATAACCGTGAGGAATAAATTTCTGTTGTTTATAAGCTACCCAATCTATGCTACTTTGTTTCAGCAGCCCAAACAACAAGACAATTACCCAAGCAAAACTGAGATTCGGTCACAAAGAAGTGGACAGCGGCTATTGGGTAAGTAGTCAACAGCTGTGCTGTGGCGGGTAACCACGTCCTCCTCCCACCAGGAAAAGCACCTTCTCCTTTGACAGTCCTTGTCTACAGGCAAGGTTGGTTTAAGGACTGAGCCACAACACAAATCTTACAAAGTTTCAGGCACGACAAACTGTTTTTGACAATAGTTGATACCTGTATGTATCAGTCAGAACAGGCTGGGCTGTGATGCCATAATAGGCAACACCAAAATTTCTGAAACAAACAAGTGTTGCAGTTTACCTTTTGTTCCCCAAACCCCCGACAGGTGCAAGCACCCAAGGTCGTACTCAATATCCCAGGCTCAAGCATCTTCTGGCATCTCCACCTCAACCAGTGATTTCAGAGTTCACAGTGTAGGAGGTGCGAGCTTGGAGAGTCTCACACCAGCCTGTAAGTGCTTCGGCCTGGAAGTGACACACAGTACTTCTTGCCCAGGCCTCTGTCTAGTGCTGGGCCCATGGCTCTGCTCAGCTGCAGGGAAGTCTGGTACTGCAGTCATCCACGTGTCCAGGAAAAGAAGGAGTCCCAGAAATATCCATGAGTTCTAGAAAAGTCAACCACAGCCCCTGTCCAGGAAGCCCAGAAGGGGCTCCTGCTCCATCTGGATCTGGGCATCAGAGAAGGAATCTTGATTCAGCCAGGAAAAGGCTGGAACAAGCAGCCTGTCCGCTTTCTTCACCACAACTCCCTCCTCCAGTGGGACCTCCTATATTTGATAGGAGCTTGGTTCCAGTGGGGACCAGCTCCAGCTAATCAGAATAACTGGAAATTGTCTTAAAGTGACAAATGTAAAACTTTTCAAAAATTGAAAACACAGGTAGAAGCATGCTGAGTTGGGAAAATCATTGTGCCCTTATCCCCAGGCCCCTCCTAAGCTGTGAGGCTTGTTAAATACAATTTTAAATGTTTCCTAGCCTATAATATGAACCATGCTGGTATTACAACAGAAAGGACCTGGCCCTAAACAGCCCTCCTTCCTCCCCTGGTGATGGGAAACCCTGAAACAGGAGTAAATATGTCAGAAACAGGTCCAAGGGAAGTGACCGTGGCTAGGGATGTGCACTTGGTCAGAATCCGCCTGCCCCCACCCGCCAGAGAGAACTTTGATTCTGTCTCTGAGGTCTTCTTACACTTTGCAGAGGAAGATTGCAGATAACGTGGATCCTGGGCACACGCTCATTCTAAATAAGATGCTGGGCTTCATGCAGTTGGAGAGTCTGATTAAGAAGACCCCTGTAATGCCTGTTCATTAAATAAGTTATAAACACAGAATAAAAATTTGGAAATTCAGAAGATTGTCAATTCAAAACTCAGTTGAACTTGGAAAATCATAAATGTTTGGCATCTGAAGTAAACAAATTATGGAGCCTGGGAAATTCCAGGCTAGGGGATTAAGTAGGTTTTTCAGATCATTTGTGAGCCCACGGCAGCAAATACTTAAGAAGCTTAATTTGATAAGTTTTTTCTTAAAGGCCTTGCTAATGGCTTCAATAAAGATTGAGGAATCTCCTGTAACCAAAAAGGCTTTCCCAGCATTTAGCATGCCAGTGCAAAAAAAAAAAAAAAAAAATCCTTCACGATAATCTTTCACCTATTAAATATTCAGCTCCACTGTGGATTTTTTTATAGAGGGAAAACGTATTTAAAAACTTGCAGTAGAAATATCTTCCTACCGTTTCTAGCCTATCCTCTCTGCTCGCATAACACTTAGCAGCAGAAAAACACTGAAAGCAAAATGGGTATTTTTACCTTTAAATACACTTCAGCGATATCAGGGTTGCGCCAGTATCATTTTCAATAGGTGGGGCTTTGAGGACTGGCTTCCAAACCTATCCCGCTTCTCCACTATGAGAAAACCTCAACTGCGTGAGCTGGTTCCACGGCTCCATTAGGCATTCACATTAGCAAGAAAAAGGCTCATTAAAATACCTGCATGGATTCGACATCAGCTATTCCACCTTGCCTCACCGCCCTAGGCTTTTGCAGTAGAGGTCTGAGCGACATTGTTAAGTCGTAAGCATGCTTATTGATGGCCTAGCTGAGTTTGAGGACAACCTGACTGTCTTCAGAAGAGGGACCCTTCCAGATGTTTAATCCAGGAACACAACATCTCCTTGAAATGGCTTGAAGGCCACTCTCACCTGAGACCCCTTCTCTTTTGAAGCTTTTTACTAGCCAACTGTCACTGGTAGCCAGCTCCTGCTCCCACAAGAGGAGCGAACTAAGCAGACTGTGAAATGTCATCGCCAAGCTCCAGGCATGGATTAGCGACTCCAAAGGGCAACAAGCCTCTCTAAGTCATCCTGTAAAGTGACCCCGAAGTGTGACTTGCCATGCCATCCCAGGCTCTCTTGCCCCCTGACGGGTGGAGGGCTGCTTTGCCTGATACACAGCAGATTCGTGCTCACGGCCGATCCAGAGCATCTTCTAAACAATAACTCTGGTTCCAGCCAAGTCATGGTCCCTGTAGGGCCTGCCAGAGCAGAAGCTCACCCCTCCCAGGGTGGGCAGGGGGAGCAGGGGATGGGGACTATTTTTCACCGGGAAGGAGGCCACCATGTCCTTGGAATGAGATCTCTGTGATTCTGCTACTAATTTGGTGCATGTAACCTTGAAAGGCTGAGGCATTTCTGTAATTCCTCCACTCCCCATATAAAGGGTTGAGACCCTGAGGTTTCAGGACCAGGCTCTGGCCTTTGTAAGCCCCCAGAGCTGCAATACTCGCCCTCCTTGACACCGTATCAAGACAGCAGCAGATTCATCTCAAAGGTAAAGCATGTTGAACTTGAGTGTGCTTGTGATGGAAGTTCATCTTGCACTTCTTGGCGGAAGTGAAGTGGACGTATTCCTTATAAAACTGTCTTTTTCCGTCACCGCGATTCACCTTCCCCTCTGAACCCCCTCCTTGCATCTGCTTGGGAATGACTTAGAAATCCTAATGGAGATTTTACAGCATGTAACCGCTATCACAATCAGGCCACAGAAGAATTCCACCTCCCCAAAATCCCCTTGTGCTATGCCTTTGTGGTTACACTGTCCCCCTAGCTCTAACCCCAGGCAATTATTATAGTTTTGTCTTTTCAAGAATGTCATGTAAATGGAATCATAGAGACTATATAGTGTAATGAGATTGGCTTCTTCCACTCAGCATGATGCCTTTGAGATTCATCCAAGTTATTGGATATATCAATAGTTTCTTCCTTTTCATTGCTGCACAGTATTCCATTGTGTGGATGTTCGACAGTGTTTTATCCATTCACTCGTTGAAGGACTATTATGTTGTTTCCACTTTTTGGCAATTACAAATAGAACTGTGTACAGATGTACAGGCTGTTCCTGGAGCACGTTTCCATTTCTCCAGGCTAAATACCTAGGAGCGGGCTCCTGGGTCACACGGTGGGTATATGTTTATAAGAAACTGCTAAACTGCTTTCTGCAATAATACCTGTACTATTTTGCATACCCAGGAGCAGTGTATGAGAGTTCCAATTGCTCCACACTTGTCCTCTCTAGCACTCGATATTGCCCATATTTTTTATTTTGGCCATTCTTATAAGAGTGTCGTGGTATTCCTACACAGTTTTAATTTGTATTTCCCTAGTGGCTGATGATATTCAACATCCTTTAATGTGCTTATTTGATATCTGTGTATCCTCTTTGGTGAAGTGTCTGTTAAATGTCAAAGTACTTTGCTCCTCTTTTAATTGGGTTGTTTTCACACTGTTGAGTTTTGAGAGTTATCCATTCTGGACATAAATCCTCTATCATATATGTGATTTGCAATTTTTTTTCTCAGTATATATCTTGTCTTTCATTTCCTTGTCTTTTGCAGAGTAAAACTTTTTAATTTTGATGAAGCCCAAATTATTAATTTTTTCTGTTATGAATTGTGCTTTTGGTGTCATAGCTAAGAACTCTTTGCCTAACCCCAAGCCACAA
Organism: Equus caballus; assembly: GCF_041296265.1. Classification (NCBI taxonomy): domain Eukaryota; kingdom Metazoa; phylum Chordata; class Mammalia; order Perissodactyla; family Equidae; genus Equus; species Equus caballus. Next base: position 51,578,387 of record NC_091699.1, on the reverse strand, counting down.
AAACTTTCTCCTAAAATTTTTAGTTTTGCATTTTATATTAGATCTATGATCCATTTGGAGTTAATTTTTATGTAAAATGTGGGGTTTAGGTCGAGGTTCTTTTTTTTTGGCATATTGCCATCCTGTTGTTACAACACCATTTGTTGGACACGTCTTTGCTGGGTCTCTCCCGGTGCCAACACCACACGTCTTCATTATCACAGCTTTATAGTAAGTCTTAAAATGAGGGGGTGTGATTCCTTCAACTTTATTCATTTTCAAAAGTTTAACTTGCTCTAGTCCTTTAGCCTTTCCATATAAGTTTTAGAATCAGCTTGTTTTTATCTGTAAAAAATCCAGCTTGGATTTTTATTAGAATTGTGATAAATCTATGGATTCACTTTGGGAGAACTGCTCTCTCTGCGATGCTGAGCCTTCCAGTCCATTATTGACATGATATGGCTCTCCATTTATTGAAGTTTTCTTTTATTTCATTCATCAGCATTTTGGAGTTTTTAGCAAACATATTTTGTACCCGTTTTGTTAGATTTATACCTAAGTATTTCATTTTGGGGAGTTACTGTAAATGATATTGTATTTTTAATTTCAGTTTCCAATTGTTCATTGCTAGCGTATATTAATTTTTGTGTATTGATCTCATAGCCTGCATCCTTTCTAAACTCATTTGTTAGCTCTGGGAATTTTTTTGTCATTAGTTTTATGTGCACTTGAAAAGAATCTGTATTCTGCCCTCCTTGGGTGGAGAGATCTATAAATTACACTTAGATCTAGTTGGCTGATGGTGATGTTCAGTTTTTCTATATCTGTGATGATTTTTCCCTCTCTACTAGTTCCGCTGTTGGGGATCAGATCCAGGCATGTGCAGCCTGGCAGCCAGCCTAGGCACTTACAAGCAATTTTTAAGGAGTCTCTTTCCAGGGGTCCGCCCACCTCCGTGGTATCCCTGGTAGTCTCCAATTCCCTGGGCTCCCCTTCTTCAGTCCTTTGGCCAGAAACCCACGGCTTTAGTTACCTGTTCTGCCATGTCCTTCTGCTGGCTGCACTCACATCTGGGGTCAAGTGCCCAGAGGACTGAGAGAGAAAAAGGAGCGAGGCCCTGCTCCACCTGACAGGATCACGGCTCCTCCTATCTGAGCAAGTGTGCCGCCCCCAGGGTTTTGTGTCTCTGCAGGCCCTGTTGCTGGGCCCTTCCATTGCTGCTGCCAAGCCTCCCTCACCTTGGTGTTTCCTGGAGACCCCAGAGAATAAAGGAAAACAAGTGATTTCCCTCACTGTCTGAGCCTTAGGAGTCTCCTTTCTCCGTAGAACCAGAGGTCTTCTTGGAGCCCTCTCTGTGCACGATCCCACTTCTGGGATTCGGGTTGCCTTGAGTGTATGCTGGGGATACCAGGGTAAAAGAGGAAAGCTTCCCACCATTCGGCGGCGATTGGAATTCTGGCCTTCTCCAATCCACCTGCCACTGTTTACTTTCCCAAGTTCGCAAACAGCTGCCCTGTGCGGGCTGTCTGGGCTCTGCAGCTGCGTTCCTGGGAGAGTCAGAGCGGGGTGCATGTCCTCCATTTTGTCTGGAGCTGGGACCCCTCTGTTCTATTTCAGGCTGTGGTCTCTATGAAGCCTTTTGAAATGTTGTCAAAAATAATCACAGAATAGTTGCTCCTCTGAGGTGTTGGATATGCAGGAAGTGTGTCGGTGGTGTGCGTGGTCAGCTGGTATATAATGAGCCACTCTAGCCAAGAGTCTAGAATAGTCAGTATAAGCCAAAATCCTTTTTTACAAAAACCTCTCGCATTTTTCAATTTGGGTTTAATATTCCGAGTAACCTGAGACTTGGGACATTAAATGGCTGGCACAGCATCAGGGCTCACAAGGGACAAATGTGCCTTTGTGTAGTTGGCTTCCTGAGCATTAGCCGGCCCCTTGTGCAGCAGCCTCACAGATGAGGAAAGTGCAATACATTTTGTTTAACTGAATTGGTGTGAAGGTGTTCCCTGCTGTCATTCTCTTTAAGCACTATTTCATTTTGTGACGGAAAGTTCATAATTGTCATTGAAGTTATGGCTTCTGCAAGTTGGTGGTGATTGATGGGAAGCAGTAGTATGAATTCTCTAGATAGAAATGCAATCTGGTGGATAGTATTCTTGGCTGGGGAGATGCAGAGGAACAGAGCCATTTATTTATCAGGACAGTCCCCTGTGTTTCCAAAGGGCTGTCCAGCTGTTGATATTTTCCTCGTCACATTTCTGCAAGGAGAGCAGTTGTCCTCATTTCCTGGTTTTAAAAGCCAGGAAACCGAAGCACAAATGCTCACAGAAACCCACGTACCCTGGGAAGGAAGGAGCTAAACCCTAAGAGAGAGTGGGACCCTGAGAGGCTGACAGGGTGCCCCAGTAGGTCAGAGCCAGGGAACTCAGATGGATCTCTAGTCCAAAGACAGAAGACATTTTCCTCTACTTTTATTGAGCCATAACTCATGCATAATAAAATTCACTTGTTTTAAGTGTACAGTTTGATAAGTTTTGGCAATTGTATACAGCTGGGTAGCCATCACAAGAAACAAGATACAGAACATTTCTGTAACCCTCAAGTCCCCCATCCCGATCCCAGGCCACCCCCACTGCTTCTGTCGCTCTGCTTCGGCAGGGCTGTTATTGCAGATCTCTGCATAGCCCACTTCCCGTACCTGGGTGCTCCTACCCACTCATTCTGCATGTCCCTTCCCCTAGGAAGCACCCTGAACCCCTCAGACCAGGTCAGGGGACTCTCCTTGTGCCCCTCCATCCCAGCTCCTGTCACAGGAAGTGCTGGTGCCTGTGGCAAATGTGTGTCCAGCTCACTTCCTGTTACACCTGAAGTCACCTGACTTCTCCAGCCCTTGGGGGTGAGGGGGGATGGGGCATCAGACATCTTTAATTCCCTCTTTCTTGCTTTATTTCTGCATTTTCCTAAAAGAATATTTCTAAAGTTGTCACTAATGTTATTTCCTTGAGGATACATTATTGTATCTCTACAGTTCTGTTCATAAAGAGGAACAACGGAAACAGGTTAAGAAGAGAAGGTAGCCTGTCTAAAAGCAAAATGCATTTTTTCTTAGAGAAGATCCTGCTTGTTTTCACCATTGTTTCACCAGCATTTTCCAGCAAAACAGCTGGTTAGGTTGTAAAAGTACACGATGGAGACGGAGGCGAAACTTCCCTCTAGTGGGAGGTCTGCTGTTCTTGGGGAAACACGCAGCTTCTTCTCACACTGTGGGACACCTCCCAGTGCATGGGCGTGGAGAGGCTCATCTCTGATGGATCAGAGGCAAAATGACGTAAGGATGACATCAGTCAGAAGCTCTGACCACACGCTTCTCTGGGGGTGATCTCATATGCGACGACGCCAGACCTAAGAACAGACTTCTGCCCTGTCGTCTAAGCCTTCCGAAATGGTGCCCAGCAGACCAGGGACAAAGCTAAATGAATCTCAGCCACACACTCAAGGAGGCAAACATTCAATAGTACGTACAAATAAGGAAAACTGACACTTTATTTAGGTTGTCAGCTACATTCTGTTAGCTTTGGCTAATGGTGTCCCTACACCAGACCACAGTGAGAAAATCAGAGGGGCAGGACCAAGCTCGTCAGAGTCGGGCACACAGGACGATGCTGAATACACATTTATGTTAGGCATTTTCATAAACATGATCTGATTTAATCTTCATAACAATCCCATTTCACAGATGGCAAAACCGAGGTACGGAACACATAAAGTCCCAAAGCTCCGAGCGGATGACGGGCACATGCTGCCCTGTGGGGTGTTCCTCCCCGGCTCTCTCGCCCTCCTGCTTGTTGCTATGTGAATCTGGGTCCCAGGAGTGAGCAGGCAGCAGCCTGTGTTAGGTACGCAGGGTAGGTGCATCTGGGCATCTGCTGCAGGCGAGGTGAGATTTCATGAATTTCTGATTCCAGGAGCTGCCAGGATGACAGGAATAGCAGCAAACCAAGGCAGCGAGCGTTTTGCAGCCTAGGCACAGGGTACAGCTTGGGGAAGGGAGAGGCTCCGAGAGGCTCCGAGAGGCCCCAAGTCACTCCGTAGAAAAAGAAGACAGGGAGAGAGCTGAAGAGTGCAGCACCCTGAGGAGGGCTGGGAAGCAGAGGGGGCATTTACAGAGGGTCTGGGAGGCCAGAGCGGGGCACAGGGGTGGGAATACATCCTTAAGAGAGACATGAGGTGCATTAAATTCACAGCTGCAAACTGATGGTCCACAGGCTGAATTTGGTCCCAAACGCCTCTCTCCTGTGTCCAGTGGGGTAAAGAAAAAGTGTTTTGATGCTCATGGGTGGGACATGAATGGACTCTGTGGTGTCCACGTCCCTTGGCTCCCTGCCGGACACAGCTGCTTCACTCCCCTGTGATGTTCACCTGGCCCAGGGGGGCTGGGTCCGTGATTCTGCCTAAACTGCTCCTGTTCTCAGCGACTCCTCTGGCCTGGAGCCCCAGAAGCTCAGCCCAGAAGAAGACTGCAGCAGATGTAGCACGAGTGGTTTCCACAGCTTGCTGCCTGCATTCTTCTGGGCCCACCCTGATGTGATTGTCTGCTTGTCGGGAGGCCTCCCTTGTTTTCAGCTGTTCTCTGAACCTGGTTCCTAACTCCCCAGCCTTGGCATCCCTCAGACCCAGACACACGCAGCGCATCCAGACGAGCAGTTGTGAAGTGCCCGACAGCGTGCACAGTCCATGTTCAGGCTCAGACTTGTATTTTCTTAAATAAGCTAAATGCTTCAGAGTAAAAAGAAACCCTTTAATTTTTGCGGGAAAAAAAATCTAATGAGCATTTCCTTCTCCAAACTGTCTCTCCCCTGAGTGCCAGACACATCATGTGAACTTGCAATGGTCAGGACCAGGATGATTTTGTGTTAATGCACTCCAGTAAATAACCATGCAAATGGGGGTTCTTCCCTTTGCCCGCCCTGAGGAGCATGTTCTGCCGTGACGCGTGCCTGCCAGGTCCACTAAGGCCAGTAGGCAGGCAAGGTGACTGGAGGGTGCCCCTCACACTGTCCCTACAGACCTCCCCTCAATGCCCGAAGCAACACCAAAGCACTGCTGGCCACTTGCAGGCCAGCTCTTTGGGATAAAGATAAGCTGGTGGTGAGGGAGGGGGCGTGCGTTTATTCAGTTCAACAAATATTTATTGAGCACCCCTAGACGCTTTAAGATCTTTAAACAAAACATAGGATAGTCTCCATTTTCCAAAGAACTCTGCTCCGGGGTGAGGGGCTGACTGCAAAGTCAGTCAGATCTCTGCTTACACTGTGTGACCTTGATAAAGCCAAATTGCTACTGCTGAACCTCCACTTTATTACCTGCAAAATGGGAAAATAGTACCTGCTCTCCAAGACGACTATGACTGTGACACGCCTATGCCCCCCGCCTCACCTCAGCCTCCCAGGGGCCTGCTCTGGACACAGACGTGACCCTACCACGAGAGGACAGGATCAAAGGCTGTGCGCCTTGCTGCACATTCGAATCCTAGGGGGGCTTTAAAAAGTCCTGATGCCCAGGCCACGCCCCAGGCTGATGAAATCAGACTCCCTGGGGTGGAGCCCTGGCATCAGCTGAGTGTAAAGCTCCCCAGGTGATTCCAATGAGCAGCCAAGGTGAACAGCCACTGACCCAGAAGGAAAGAGAAGTGCAATTATTTCATCTCGAGAGACAGAAGTCTGGGGAGGCTATTATGACTACTTCTTGTCAATTATAGTATTATGCCCTGTGTAATTTGAGGTTTAAGAACTACAACGTCATATTTATTCAGAACTTTATAAACTGCAAAGCACTTTCACATTCATGATCAAATTTAATCTTCAGAGAAAATTTAAGGAAACTGAGGCCTGGAGAATTTAATGACAAGCAGAAGGTACATCAGGTTAATGGACAAACACAGCTGGAGTGAACATCTACCTTCAAACCCCTCTCTCCTGCCCCAACCCCACCACCCGGGTCAATCCCTCTGAGAGCTGTGATCCAGACCTTCATGCTGGATTCTGGACCCACATGTCCAGATGCCCTCCAGGATTGCCCCCTTGGCTGTTAGCGTTGGGCAGCTCCACTCTGTCCAGCACTGCTCAAGGCCGCTGCCCACGGGCCGTCCTCTCTGGTGTCTCCCATCTTTGGTCAGGCACAGCCGCTGGAGTCTCCACTGACACCTCCTCACCTTCATTGACCACAGGGAGTTGACCGCCCCCAGAGGACCGTGTGAATCCGTCCACTTTTCATGATCCCGGCCTCTACCACCCCCATCACAGCTTCTCCCTGAGCAGTTCCAATAGCCTGCTAACTCCTTTCCCTGCACCCCCTCTCATCCTCCAGTCCCTGCTTTTGACTTGTCTGCTGGACCCACTGAGGTCTGGGAGTCAGGCAGAGTTTCTTCATTTAAAAAAGTGAGCATTCTCGAGTGTCTGACGTGTATAATTCCACACACAAGTACGCGTGCACACATGCACGCATGCACCTCAAAGCTGCTTGCTCTGGGTGTGTCACACACTAGGACCACTTTCTGTGACAAACTCCTTTAATAAAGGGCTTGAAAACATTCAGAAGTCTGCAGCTGCCTTCTTCCAGCCAGTCGTGGGACCACAGGCAAGTTCTGTAACCCTTCAAATGTCTCACCTACAAAATGAGGAAGGCAATGCCCACTCACGGGGATGTCGTGACCATTGAATGGACTGACGGCATAAAATGCCTGCACACTCTACTTCCTGGTAAAACTGGAGAAGGCGTTCTTCTGGGAGGGGGAAGGAGGGCCAGCGGTGTTTGCCAGGTGCCTGTGATGTGCCACACTCCCAGGGGAGCTTCTGCAGTCCCATCACTGCATCCCAACAAGCGTGAGGTGATGTTGTCCCCACCTCAGTGAGGTTCCGTGGCCGGTCAGGGTCTCCCTCAGGTCAGTGGCAGAGTCTGGTTCAAACAGTCTGCACCCTCCGGAGTCCAAGGGAGCGTGCTGTGCGGGCTTCGGCTGACGTTTTCCTTTTCAGGGGATGAACAATCAGTATGCCCGCCGGGAGGTCTTCTGCCGGAACACCTGTCACGAGCTCAAACGCTTCTGGGAAAGGGAGATTGGCAAACAGACTTACTATCGAGAGTCGGAGGAACACCGCCTGGGAAGAAGCGCCCTGAGAAAGTAGGTGGCTTCTTTGTGTATTTTTTATTAATTACTTTTTAAAAGTAGACTATTTTCTAGAGCAGTTTTAGGTTCCTGGTAAAACTGAGCAGAAAGTAGGGAGTCCCATAGACCCTCCGTCCCCACACAGCCTCCCCTGCTGTCAACATCCCCGCCAGGGCGATCCATGCGTTACAATCAAGAACCTACCTTGACACATCATTCTCACCCTTCTTTGTCTATTTTTTTCAAAGCAAAATTGATTTCCCCAGAAGAATGCCAGATGGCATGTTAGAATATGTAATTATCTTAATTTTCCATGCAGTCCTGCCGCCATCTATAGTTATGAGCAGTAATTTAAAAAAGCCAAGTTAACAAATGTACACTATAATTCTTATCTTTATGAACGGAAAAATCTCTCCTTTCTGTCACCATGTCTAGCTCGTGAGGGTTACACTAAACTTGGGGGGCGGGTCAGCAGAGCTGTCCGTGAAAAGCAATCAAGCAAAGGAGACAGTGATCAATTCTCAGCACTTGTTTGGGTAAAGACATGAGATGCCCTGTGTGTTCATGAAGGAGGGCTGATGGGCCCTCAGCCCTCTGGTGTGCATCCCTGTTGTCACGAAGTGAGTCCATCCAGTGGAGAGACCAGGGTCGCAGTCATAGTAGAAACTGGCAGCTCACCACACACACACACACACACACACACACATACACACACACACACACACTCACTGCCTCTCCATTGCTGGAGGGAGCCACTCACAGGCCACAGTGAGGGACAGGCCCCTCTGGGTTCTCTGTGCACTCCTGGAACAGCTCAGCCGGTGCCCATTCACTGAGGCCACAGCTTGTGCATGGCTGGCAGGTGGTGGGGCAGGTGCGTGCTGGCTGGACAGCAGGGCTCATGATTCCATTCTGTCTGAGAACATGCATTAATTCACATGAGTTAAACTCATTGTTGCCTTCCAAGGCCCCTCCTAGCCCTAGACGGGAGCCCAGCCTCCTCCACATTTAGAGACCTGCTCAGCCCCGTTCCTGGTCACAGGCAAGAAAAAGCAGGCCGTCCTACCTGCTGAAGCGTCGTGTTAGGGCCTCTCGTCTGGGGATTCTCAGAGTAGCTGAGTTGGGTGTTCAGTCCTTTCTGCAGTCCCTGCCATCCTCCTAGCCCCCAGCCAGGCCACTCAGCAGGCTATACACCAGAGGCCACAGTGAGTTCTGTGCCGTGCGCGTGTCCCCCCAGGGAGCACACAGAAGGCCCCAGGTGGAGTGAAACTGGCCTGAGGAAGATGCAGAAACCAAAGCCTGGAAGTGAGGTGCAAGCCAAGGGGTGAGCAAAGTAGGCCCTGGAGCAAACTGCACAGTTTGTAAAAGAGTTCAAATATATGTCCGTCGATACAACAGAAGACTGCAGGAAATGAGCTCTCTGGGTGGCGGGGTGGCAAGACTTTCACTTATTATTTATCCTTCCCTCCTCTCTTCCACTTTGAACCAGAGAGCCAGCTCCAGAGAGCCTCTGCTCTTGACCACTACTCCGTCTTGTCCATTCACTAAAAAAGGCAGAGTCCCAGCTCATTAGGTTGTTCTGCGGCTTGAACAAGAAAATGTGCCTAAAGCACCCAGCGTGGTGCGTGGCCGAGCTCAGGGCTCAGGGATGTCAGTTCCCCTCCCTCCTCCGCACTCCCACCAATCCAGGACCCATCGAATGTAGCAGCAGCAAGATGCCAAAGGAAGAGCCCTGGCCTTTGGGTCTCTGGATGAGTTAGCAAATCTCTGTGTGCCTCAGATTCCTCCTTGTTATTTTTATCACAGAGAAAGAGACACTAAGAGAAGTAAGAGGGATGCTGAGGGGTTACTGCCTTTTACTAGTGGGGAGCACTTGGTTGATAGTGTTGTTCAAGTGTTCTATGTCCTTACTGATCGCTTGTCTATTTGTTTTATTGATGGCTGAAATATGGGAATTGAAATCTTCAGCCATAATTGCGGATTTGTCGATTTCTTCTGACAGTTCTATCACATTTTGTTCATGTATTTTGAAGCTCTGTTATTACATGAATGTTTAGAATTGTTATATCCTCTTGATGAATTGACCCCTTTATTGTAAAATGACATCTTTCTCTTGGATAATATTCTCTGCTATGAAATCTACTTTGTCTGATATCAATATAACCGCTCCAGCTTTCTTTTTAATTTATTTTTTTACTGTATTGAGGTCATAATGGTTTATAACATTGTGTAATTTCAGGTGTACGTTATTACGTATCAGCTTCTGTATGGACTGCATCATGCTCACCACCAGTAGTCTAGTTTTCATCTGTCACCATACATCCGTGCCCCTTTACCTCTTTTGCCCACCCCCCCAAACCCCTTCCCCTCTGGTAACCACTAGTCTGTTTATCCATGTGCTTGTTTATCTTCCACATATGAGTGAAATTATACGGTTTGCCCTTTTCTGTCTGGCTTATTTCACTTAACATAATACCCTTCAGTTCCATCCATGTCATTGCATGTGGGATAATTTTGCCTTTTTTATGGCTGAGTAGTATTCCATTGTGTATACATACTACATCTTCTTTATCCAGTCATCAGTTGATGGGTACTTGGGTTGCTTCCACTCCTTGGCTGTTGTGAATAATGCTGCAGTAAACATAGGGGTGCATAAGTCTCTTTGAATTGTTGATTTCAATTTCTTTGGATAAATACCCAGTAGTGGGATGGCCGGGTCATATGGTATTTCTATATTTAATTTTTTGAGAAATCTCTGTACTGTCTTCCATAGAGGCAGTACCAGTTTGCATTCCACTAGCAGTGTATGAGGGTTCCCTTTTCTCCACATCCTCTCCAACATTTGTTATTGTTTATCTTGTTAATTATAGCCATTCTACCGGGTATAAGGTAATATCTCACTGTAGTTCTGGGTTGCATTTCCCTAATAATTAGTGATCTTGAACATCTTTTCATGTTCCTGTTGGCCATCTGTATATTTTCTTTGCAAAGATGTCTGTTCATATCCTCTGCCTGTTTTTCTTTTTTTTTTTTTTTTTTGAGGAAGATTAGCTCTGAGCTAACATCTGCTGCCAATCCTCTTCTTTTTGCTGAGGAAGACTGGCCCTGAGCTAATCCGTGCCCATCTTCGTCTACTTTATATGTGGGATGACTACCACAGCATGGCTTGCCAAGTGATGCCATGTCTGCACCCGGGATCCAAACTGGCGAACCCCAGGCCGCCAAAGTGGAATGTGCAAACCTAACCGCTGCACCGCTGGGCCGACCTCTGCTTGTTTTTTGATGGGGTTGTTTGTCTTTTTGTGTTGAGCTGTATGAGTTCTTTATATATTTTGGAAATTAACCTCTTGCCAGATATATGACTTACAAATATTTTCTTTCAGTTGGTGGGTTGTCTTTTTGTTTTGTTCATGGTTCCCTTTGCGGTGCAGAAGCTTTTTTTAGTTCCATTTATTTTTTCTTTTGTTTCCCTTGCCTGAGTAGACATGGTGTTCAAAAAGATGCTGCTAAGACTGATGTCAAAGAGTGTCCTGCCTATATTTTCTTCTAGGAGTTTTATGGTTTCAGGTCTTACATTCAAGTCTTTAATCCATTTTGAGATAATTTTTGTGTGTGATGTAAGATAACGATCTACTTTCATTGTTCTGCATGTGGCTGTCCAGTTTTCTCAACATCAATTATTGAAGAGACTTTCCTTTCTCCATTGTATGTTCTTGGTTCCTTTGTCAAAGATTAGCTGTCCATAGACATGTGTTTTATTTCTGGACTCTCAAGTCTGTTCCATTGCTCTGTGTGTCTGTTTTTGGGCCAGTACCATGCTGTTTTGATTACTGTAGCTTTGTGTGGTATATTTTGAAGTCAGGGATTGTGATGCCTCTAGTTTTGTTCTTTTTTCTCGAGATTGTTTTGGCTATCAGGCTCTTTTGTTGTTCCATATAAATTTTAGAACTCTTTGTTCTATTTCCGTGAAGAATGTCATTGGGATTCTGACTGGGATTGCATTGAATCTGTAGATTGCTTTAGGCAATATGGACATTTTAACTATGTTTATTCTTCCGATCCATGAGCGTGGAATATGTTTCCATTTCTTTATGTCTTCTTCTATTTCTTTTCAATAATGTATTACGGTTTTCATTGTAGAGGTCTTTCACCTCCTTGGTTAAATTTACTCCTAGATATTTTATTCTTTTTGTTGTGATTATAAATGGGATTGTATTCTTGACTTTTCTTTCTGCTAGTTCATTACAGTGTAGAAATGCAACTTATTTTTGTAAGTTGATTTTGTACCCTGCAACTTTGTTGTAGTTGCTGATTATTTCTAATAGCTTTCTGGTGGATTCTTCAGGGTTTTCTATGTATAAAATCATATCATCTGCAAACAGCAAGGATTTGGATTCTCTCTCTCTCTTTCTTTCTTTCTATTATTCTATTTCTTTTATTCCAATTTGTATTCCTTTTATTTCTTTTTCTTGACTAATTACTCTGGCCAAAACCTCTAGTACTGTGTTGAATAGGAGTGGTGAGAGTGGCCACCCTTGTCTTGTTTCTGTTCTCAGAGGGATGGTTTTCAGTTTTTTACCGTTAAGTATGATGTAGGTTTTGGGTTTGTCATATATGACCTTTATTATCTTGAGATATTTTCCTTCTGTACCCATTTTTTTGGAAGTTTTTATCATAAATAGATGTTGGATTTTGTCAAATGCTTTCTCTGCATCTGTTGAGATGATCATGTGATTTTATTCCTCATTTTGTTAATGTAGTGTATCACGTTGATTGATTTGTGGATGTTGGATCATGCCTGTGTCCCTGGTATAAATCCCAGTTGATCATGGTGTATGATCCTTTTAATGTATTGCTGTATTGGATTTGCCAATATTTTGTTGAGGATTTTTGCATCTATGTTCATCAGTGATATTGGCCTGTAGCTTTCCTTCTTTGTGTTGTCCTTGTCTGGCTTAGGAATCAGGGTGATGTTGGCCTCATAGAATGAGTTAGGAAGTGTTCTGTCTTCTTCAATTTTTTGGAATAGTTTGAGAAGGATAGGTATTAAATCTTCTTTGAATGTTTGGTAGAATTCTCCACAGAAGCCATCTGGTCCTGGATTTTGTTTTTTGGGAGGTTTTTGATTACTGTTTCAATCTCTTTACTTGTTATTGGTCTATTCAGATTCTCTATTTCTTCTTGATTCAGTTTGGGAGGTTGTATGAGTCTAAGAATTTATCCATTTCTTCTAGGCTGTCCAATTTGTTGGCATATAGTTTTTCTTAGTATTCTTTTATAATCCTTTGTATTTCTGTGGTATCCATTGTAATTTCTCCTCTTTCATTTCTAATTTTATTTGTTTGAGGTTTCTCTCTTTTTTTCTCAGTGAGTCTGGCTGAGGGTTTGTCAATTTTGTTTATCTTCTCAAAGAACCACCTCTTAGCTTCATTGATCCTTTCTATTTTTTTTTAGTCTCTCTTTTATTTATTTCTGCTCTAGCTATTATTATTTCTCTCTTTCTTCTGTCTTTGGGCTTTGTTTGTTCTTCTTTTTCTAATTCTGTTAGGAGTAGTTTAAGATTACTTATTTGAGATTTTTCTTCTTTGTTGAGGTAGGCCTGTATTGCTATAAATTTCCCTCTTAGCACTGCTTTTGCTGCATCCCATAAGAGTTGGTGTTTTCATTTTCATTTGTCTCCAGGATTTTTTGATTTCTCCTTTGATTTCTTCATTGATCCAGTGGTTGTTCAGTAGTATGCTGTTTAGTCTCCACATATTTGTGACTTTCCCAGACTTTTTTTTGTAATTGGTTTCTAGTTTCACAGCCTTGTGGTTAGAAAAGACACTTGATATGATTTCAATCTTCTTAAATTTATTCAGTTTGCTTTGTTTCCCAAAACATGATCTATTTTTGAGAATGTTCCATGTGCACTTGAGAAGAATGTGTATTCTACTATTTTTGGATGGAATGTTCTGTATGTATCTAGTAAGTCCATCTGGTCTAGTATTTCATATAAGGCCACTGTTTCCTTGTTGACTTTCTCTCTGAATGATCTATCCATTGATGTAAGTGGGGTGTTGAGGTCCCCTATTATTATTGTGTTGCTATTACTTTCTCCCTCTAGGCCTGTTAATAGTGGCTTTATATACTTTAGTGCTCCTGTGTTAGGTGCATATATAGTCATAAATGTTTTGTCCTCTTGGTGGAATGTCCCTTTTATCATTATATACTGCCCCTCTTTGTCTCTCATTGTCTTTTTTATCTTTTTTTTTTTTTAGGAAGATTAGCCCTGAGCTAATTACTGCCAATCCTCCTCTTTTTGCTGAGGAAGACTGGCCCTGAGCTAACATCCATGCCCATCTTCCTCTACTTTATATGTGGGATGCCTACCACAGCATGGCATGCCAAGTGGTGCCATGTCCACACCTGGGAACCGAACCAGCAAACCCCAGGCTGCCAAAGCGGAACATGTGAACTTAACCATTGCGCCACTGGGCCAGCTTCTGTCTCTTTTATCTTGAAATCTGCTTTGTCTTATATAAGTATGGCAACATTTGCTTTCTTTTGCTTGCCATTTGCTTGGAGTATTGTCTTCCTTCTCTTCACACTGAGCCTGTGTTTATCTTTAGAGCTGAGATGTATTTCCTGGAGGCAGCGTATTGTTGGGTCTTGGTGTTTTTGTTTTTTTTTTTTAAAGATTTTATTTTTTTCCTTTTTCTCCCCAAAGCCCCCCAGTACATAGTTGTATATTCTTCATTGTGGGTCCTTCTAGTTGTGGCATGTGGGACGCTGCCTCAGCATGGTTTGAAGAGCAGTGCCATGTCCATGCCCAGGATTCGAACCAACGAAACACTGGGCTGCCTGCAGCAGAGCACGTGAACTTAACCACTCAGCCACGGGGCCAGCCCCTGGGTCTTGTTTTTTAATCCATCCAGTCACTCTGTGTCTTTTGATTGGAGAATTCAATCCATTTACATTTAGAGTGATTATTTATATACAAGGGCTTAATAGTGCCATTTTATCTCTTGTTTTCTGGTTGTTCTATATTTCCATTGTTTCCTTTCCCTTGTATTTCTGACTGCATTTCAGTTTGGTGATTTTCCATCATGGTTTTCTCTTTGTTTATGATTTGCAGCTATGCTCTGATTTTTTGTTCAGTGGTTACCACGAGGTTTGTTTAAAAGATCTCATAGCTGAGATAGTCCATTTTCTGAGAGCCTCTTATCTCCATTAGCCGAAGTAGGCTCCATCCCTCTCCTCTTTCCCATCTAAGTTATTGTTGTCACAAATTGTTCTTTTCTGTGTTGTGAGTTTGCAACTAAGTTGAAGTGTTTATAGTTATTTTTCATGGTTTTCTTCCCTTTATCTTTTATGTTATAATTAAGTGTTTACTAACCTATTCTGGTATAGAGTTGCAATTTTCTGATTCTATCTGTCTATTTATCTCCTTGGTCAAGGTTTTGTAAATTTTTCTTTTTAGTTTCAGATCACTCCAGCTTTCTTTGATTGGGGTTAAGATGGAATATTTTTCCATCCTTTTACTTTTAACCTATTTGTTTCTTCATATTTAAGTGATTTTCTTGTAAGCAGCATATATTAGATATAGCTTTCTAATCCAATTTGACAATTTTTGCATTTTAGTTGGATTTTTACGTCATTAACATTAACTGGTATAACTGAGTTTAAGTCCTCCATCTTGCTTTTTGTCTCCTATTTCTCTCCCCTGTCCTTTATTCCTTCTTTTCTGCCTTCTTTTGGATTAATTAAATATTTGTTATGATTCCATTTTACCTCCTCTGTTGGCTTTGTAACTATATCTCTCTGTGTTATTTTAGTGGTTGCTTAGGATTTATATTTACATCCCTAACTTATCACAGTCCACCTTCAAGTGATATGACATTTCCTGTAGAGTGTGAGACCCTTACAAGGTATAGTCCCATTTCTCCCCTCCTGGCTCTTGTGCTATTGTACAAAGTATCATTTGACTTCCACATACGTTATAATCCCCACATTACATCAGTTTTTGCTTTCAACTGTTGATCATCTTTTAAAGAGATGTAAATAGTAAGAAAAAAATTATTAATATGTACTCACATGGTTACCTTTTCAGGTGTTCTTCATTCCGTTGTGTACTTCCAGATTTCCATATGGTCTGATTTCCCTTCTGCTTGAAGCACTTCTTTTAACATATCATTTAGTGACAGTCTGCTGGTGATGAATTCTTTGAGTTTTTTCATGTCTGAAAACATCCTTATTTCACCTCTGTTTTTGAAAGATAGCTTTGCTGGGTAAAAAATTCTAGATTGCCAGGGCCTTTTTTCTGTATTTTAAAGATAATTTACTTTCAAAGGAAAGTTCAGAGGAGTAAGATTAGAATATTTTGAACAGAAGTGAGAGTTAAAATATGTATATATTTAAATTTGCAAGTCCTGTGCATATCTTTTAAAACCTGAACACACACACACACACACACATTCAGAAAAAAAGGGAAAGAAGCTTCCCTGAACCAACAGACACGGAGATGAGCACTCCGTTTATGTGTGTCTTGTTTCTATTTTCAGGCTCAGAGAAGAATGGAAGCAGAGACTAGAAACAAAGCTGAGACTGCGGAACAATCCAGATGAGACTGAAAAGCGGGCCAATGTTGGCTGAGAGCTTCTTGCTTCGTTGACACAAGAGAATACACAGCACTGAGATCACTCTGCCAGGAGAAGTTCATGCAAATCCCTGAGCCCCTTTGCTATAGAAAACAGACCTCAAGCCACTGTTTCCCCCACCTGCGAGGGGATTTATCTGTAAATCCTTTCCCAGGGCTAAATGGGAATAATTAGCCAAGTCAGTCCTCTGCCTGGGGGCCAGAATGTTATCCCAGATATCCCTAAAGCTGACATTATTTAATATCAAAGCTCCACACAGCATATTTTATTTCTATATAATTGTCTTCTAATTTTGAAATCCAAATATTGTGAATTCTAAGCACACTAGGGGAGATGATCTTCACAGTCATGCTTTAAACAGTGCATAGTAGTTTTCCCCACATTTCTCCTTGGAAATAGTTTTATGTAATCCTATCTCTTGTTTTCTTTTGATGAAAAGAGAAATGCACCTATCGGCAGAAATTAAAACGTTGTAAATAGTCATTAAGAGAAGGTTTGCAAATAAATTGATCTAATATCATTTTTTCTTCGAATGAATGCAATTGGCTTATTTGAAAACATGTTTACCTAGAATCGTTAAATAAGGTCAGGATAATTTTAATAAAACTTGGTTGTCTTGCCATTACTAGTGTGCATGCTCTTCATTTTATTGCTTTACTTTAAATCTCTACATGCTTTCACTGGTTATCTCTCTGTCAGCTCAGCTAAAGTATATCTGGCCACCTCAACAAAGTGTTTGCCACATAGATTCTGGACTTTGAAATGTCACTGTCACTCCCCAGCCATCTCTCAGTTCCCCTTTATAGGACTGCTGCTCCCAAAAGTGCAAATTGCTCCTTGCCAACCATGGCAAGGGAGCAGAGAGATGCATGCTGTAAAGTACCCGATGGTTGTAGGAAGCACCTGCAAGGCCTTACATACACAGGAGCAATGTTACCAGGACACACACAGAGCAAGGCAAGGGCAATTCCAGACAGTAGCGAGTGTAGTGTTCCAGTCCTCTAAATGCCCTGATGTGCCATAAAGTGCTCCTATCCACATCCCTGAGCCCAGAAGCCTTCATCAGGGTGATAAGAGGCACCAAAAGGCAAGAAGTGTTGAGAGATCATTTTCCCAGGTCCCATTCTCATATGATCCAGGAAACAGGGCTCAGAGCCCTCCCTCCCACTACGGTCTCTCATTCAATCTGGGATTCGATCCAGCTAATAAACTATGAATTCCAGCTGGGTTCATTCGAGAGCATTTTTATGAAAGTGAAATTTTTGTCGGGTATAAGAGGAAAATAGGAATTAAATAGAGGGAGAAGAGAAATAGGGCTCACAGGCGGAGAGGCTCTCAGAAGCAAAGGCCTATCATCATGAGCTGTAAAACACTGCCGCTGGAATCAGCTGGAACCTACTGCTGGAATGAAGCAGAGGGAGGCAGAAAATGCAGGGGAAGAGTCATTGTGCACTTACTCGTTCACCACATGCCAGGCTCTGTGCTAGACAACTGGAATACAGCAGAGAAGACCAGAAGCACTGGCTCTGGAGGCTACAGTCTAGGGAAGACGGCAGAAAAGTCAAGGCAATTCAACGTGAGGGACTTTAGCACTGGGAGCCACAGCAGGCAAATGTGCACACCCCATGTGGGGACCCATTCTGGCCTAGGGAGGGCTACTTAAGAACAGGCTAGTTAAGCCCAAGTAAGCAGGATCCAGGTAAAGCTGAGATTCAGGGCTCATGGGTCCGGGCTCTTGAGAGAACACATTCAATAAGGCAGGAATAGGAATGAGGAGAAAGTGTAGGAAGAATCTGTAAGAATCAGCATACAGGGCCTTTTTGGCTGAGAGTTTGAGCTTTTCCCAAGGGCACAGGAAGCCCCTGAAGGGTGTTAGCCAGGGAAATGCCACAATGGCCATGGTTGTGAAAGGTTACTCCACACTGAAAGGTGGGAAGACCAGCCAGGAGCTTCTGCAGCTGCCTCCTGAGAAATGAGAAGGCCACACTAAGACTCTGTGCCCTGGCAGCAAGGACTGGGAAAGAAAGGGAGAGGGAAGGGTAAGTGCCATTTTCTCACAGTACTGCAGCTGGAAGCCCAAGATCAAGGTCCCAGCCTGGTCAGTTTCTGGTAAGAGCTCTCTCTTGGCTTCCAAATGGCCACCTTCTCACTGTGTCCTCATATGGCAGGGGAGAGGAAAGGGACAGAGAGAGAGCAAGCTCTCTGCTGCGTCCTCTTATAAAGGCATTAGTCCCAACACAAGTGCCCCACCCTCGTGACCTCATCTAAACCTAATTTTCTCTCAAAGTCCTCATCTCCAAATGCTGTCACATTGGGAGTTAGGGCTTCAATGTACGAATTTGCAGAAGGGGGAGAGATGATCCACAGCTCAGCCCACAGCAGAAAGGGATGCTTTACATCTGTGTATCAAGTCTTAGACACATCCCTGGGCACATCCCATTTGTGAAACTGACCAGGATCAACACAGCAAAAACTTTGAGAGCTGAACTATGGTGTGGAACACTACCCAGGTTTCAAATTGGCCTCTGGGTAGCACGCAACAGCAGACCACAAAAGCAGTCAAAGGCTTTGAAAAGTAATTGACATTTAAAACATAGCCCACAAAAGTGGGCCAGGACATGATTCCTGGACATAAATAGATTGACTGCCTGTTAAAATAGATATGTAAAAAGGAGAGCCTCATAATCTTGGACTCAAAATGTCCAGGATATAATCCAAAATTACTCATACCAAGAGCCAAGAAAATCTTAACTCAAATGAGAAAGGATAATCAACAGACGCTAATAGTGAGATGACACAGATGTTTGGAATTATCTGACCATAATTTTAAAGCAGTTACAAAAATGCTCCAACAAGCAATTACAAGCACTCTTTAAGCAAACGGAAAAAGTAAAACAAATCTCAGCAAAGAAATAAAAGATATAAAGAAGAACCAAATGGAAATTTTAAAAATGAAAAATACAATAACCAAACTAACAAACAAATGATAAAAATAATACTGCATGAGCTCAACAGCGGAATGAAAAATACAGAGGAAAGAATTAGTGGATTGTAGAAGTTAATAAAATTATCTACTTTGAACAATAAAGAGAAAATAGGTTTTCTTTAGAAAAAGGAACAGAGTCTCAGGATCTGAGGGACAATAACAAAAGATCTAAACTTTGTGTCATTGGAATCTCAAAAGGAGAGGAGAAAGCATAGGCTGAAAAACATTTGAAGACATAATAGTTGGAAAATGTCCAAATTTGGTGAAAGACGTAAACCTACTGATTCAAAAAGCTGAGAACGATTGTTAACAAAAAGAATAAAATACCTCAGGGTGAATTTAACTAAGGAAGTGAAGGACCTATACAACGAAAACAACAAGGCTTTCCTGAAAAAAATGGATGAAGACATAAAGAGATGGAAAGACATTCCACGTACATGAATTGGAAGAATAAACATAGTTAAAATGTTCATACTACTTAAAGCAATCTACAGAATCAATGCTGTCCAAATCAGAATCCCAACGACATTCTTTGCAGAATTAGAACAAAGAATCCTAAAATTCATATGGGGCAACAAAAGACCCCAAATTGCTAAAGCAATCCTGAGAAAAAAGAACAAAGCTAGAAGCATCACAATCCCTGACTTCAAAGCATACTACAAAGTTACAGTAATCAAAACAGCATGGTACCGTACAAAAACAGGTGCACAGATCAATGGAACAGAATTGAAAGTCCAGAAATAAAACCACACATCTATGGACAGCTAATCTTCGACAAAGGAGCTGAGGGCATACAAAGGAGAAAAGAAAGTCTTTTCAACAAATGGTGCTGGGAACACTGGAAAGCCACATGTAAAAGAATGAAAATTGACCATTCTTTTTCACCATTTACAAAAATAAACTCTAAATGGATCAAAGACCTAAATGTAAGACCTGAAACCATAAGCCTTCTAGAGGAAAATGTAGGCAGTACACTCTTTGACATCAGTATTAAAAGGATCTTTCAGACACCAAATCTTCTCAGACAAGGGAAACAATAGAAAGAATAAACAAATGGGACCTCATCAAACTAAAGAGCTTCTTCAAGGCAAGGGAAAACAAGATTGAAACAAAAAAACAACCCATTAATTGGGAAAAAATATTTGAAAGTCATATATCCAACAAAGGGGATATACATATCCATAATATATAAAGAATTCACACAACTCAACAACAAAAACTCAAACAACCCAATCAAAAAATGGGCAGAGGAGATGAACAGACATTTCTCCAAAGAAGACATACAGATGGCCAATAGACACATGAGAAGATGCTCATCATCACTGATCATCAGGGAAATGCAAATCAAAACTACACTAAGATATCACCTTACACCTATTAGAATGGCAAAAACAACCAAAACAAAAAGTAACAAGTGTTGGAGAGGTTGTGGAGAAAAAGGATCCCTCATACACTGCTGGTGGGAGTGCAAACTGGTGCAGCCACTATGGAAAACAGTATGGAGATTTCTCAAAAAATTAAAAATAGAAATACAATATGACCCAGCCATCCCACTACTGGGTATCTATCCAAAGAACTTGAAGTCAGCAATTCCAAAAGTCCCATGCACCCCAATGTTCATCGCAGCATTATTTACAATAGGCAAGACGTGGAAGCAACCTAAGTGCCCATCAACTGATGATTGGATAAAGAAGATATGGCGTAAATATACAATGGAATACTACTCAGCCATAAATAAAAGAATAAAATCATCCCATTCACAACAACATGGATGGACCTTGAGGGGATTATGTTAAGTGAAATAAGCCAGACAGAGAAGGACAATCTGTATGACTCCACTCATATGAGAAATTTAAACATGTGGACAAGAGAACAGATTAGTGGCTACCAGGGGAAAGGGGGGGGGGGGTGGGCACAAAGTGTGAACGGGTGCACCTACAACACAACTGACAGACAATAATGTACAACTGAAATTTCACAAGATTGTAACCTATCATTAACTCAATTAAAAAAATAAAATAAAATAAAAACCTGAGAGACTCCCAAACAGGATAAACCTAACGAAATCCATATACAGTATGGTCAAACTTCTGAAAACTAAAGACAAAGAAAAAAATCTTCAAATCAGCTAGAGAGAAATGATGTATCACCTATAAGATAACAATGATTCAAATCATAGCAGAAGCTCATCAGAAATCATGGAGGCCAAAAGGAAGTGGCATAACATTTTTCAAGTGCTCAAAGAAAAGAACTATCAACCCAGAATTCCATATCTAGTGAAAAGAGCTTTCAGGACTAAAGGTGAAATAAAGATGTTCTTAAAGCAAGAAAAACTAAGAAAATTTGTCACTGCCAGACCTACTCTAAAAAATTGTTGCAGGAAGTCCTTCAAACAGAAAGGAACTGATGGGGGCTGGCCCAGTGGTGCAGCGGTTAAGTTCACACGTTCCACTTTGGCGGCCCAGGGTTCACAGGTTCAGATCCTGGGTGCGGACATGGCACCGCTTGGCAAGCCATGCTGTGGTAGGTGTCCCACATATAAAGTGGAGGAAGATGGGCACGGATGTTAGCTCAGGGCCAGTCTTCCTCAGCAAAAAGAGGAAGATTGGCAGCAGACGTTAACTCAGGGCTAATCTTCCTCAAAAAAAAAAAAAAGAGAAAGGAACTGATATCAGAAAGAAAGAACAGCAGGAATAAAGAGAAGGAACAGAAAGGGTAAATATCTGTGTAACTGTAATATACTCTTTTCTTCCTGAGTTTTTAAAATTATGTTTGATGGTTGAAAGCAAAAAATTGCTGTGATTCTTATCTGATGTGATTCTTACTGTATGTGGAGGTAATATTTAACTATATCATAATTGGTGGTAAGGTTTCTATTATTCCACTTGAATAATGGTGATGCAGCACACTGTAAAATTAATTACATGTATTATAATCCCTGAAGCAACTAATGAAAAAACTATAAAAAGTGATATCAAAGTCAAAAACACAGATAGATAAATTGAAATGAAATACTGAAAAATATTCAAGCAATCCACAGGAAGGCAGGTAAGTGGAAACAGAAAAATGGATAACAAGGGGAACAAACAGAAAACAAGTAATAAAATAGCAGACTTAAACCCTAGCCTATCAAGAATTATATAAATATAAATAGCCTAAACAATTAAAAGACGGAGATTGTTAGAATGGATTAAAAAACACAACCCAATTCTACGCTCTCTATGAGAAGCTCACTTCAAATATAATAATGTAGGCAGGTTAAAAGGAAACAAATGGAAAATCATATACCACGCAAACAGTCATCAAAAGAAAACCAGAGTGGCTATTTTAAAATCTACCAAAGTAAACTACAAAGGAAAGAAAATTATCAGGGATAAAGTGGGACATACTGATAAAAGGGTCAATTCACCAAGAAGTCATAGCAACATTAAATGTGTATGCACCAAGCAGAGTTTCAAAAGACACAAAGCAAAACTGACAGAACTGAAAGGAGAAATAGACACATTCACAACTACAGTTGGGGACTTCAACATCCTTCTCTCAGTGATCAATAGGACCACCAGAGAGAAAATCAGCAAGGATATACAAGAACTAAATACGGGGTCTAATGGACATTTATAGAACACTCCACCCAATGATAGCAAAATACATATTCTCTTCAAGCACACCAAGTTAGAGCATATCATAGGTCATAAAAGAAGCCATAACAAATTCAAAAGAAGTAAACTAGAAATCAGTAACAGAAAGACAACAGGAAAATCTCTGAACTTGGAAAATTGGAAATTAAATAACACATTTCTAACAATCTGTGGGGAAAGAGGAAGTCTCAAGAGAAATTAGAAAATATTTTAAACTGAATGAAAGTGAAAATACAACATATAAAATTAGTGGGATGTGCTCTACTCAACAACAACAGCGTACACATTTTTCTCAAGTGCACATGGAACCTTCTCCAGGATAGACCATGTGCTAGGCCACAAAACAAGTCTTAATAAGTTTTAAAAGATTGAAGTCATATAAAGTATCTTTTCCAACCACACGGAATGAAACTTGAAATCAACAGCAGAAGGAAAACTGGAAAACCCACAAATGTTTGGAAATCAGACAACACACTCTTAAACAAGCAATGAGGCAAAAAAGAAACCTCTAGGGAAATTAGAAAATATCCTGAGACAAATGAAAATGAAAACACAACATACAAAACTTATGAAATACAGCAAAAGCAGTGCTAAGGGGGGAATTTATAGCTGTAAATACTTACATTACAAAGGAAGATCGCGAATCAAGAACCTAACCTTATACTTTAAGGAACTATAAAAAGAAGAAAAAAACTAAACCCAAATCCGGAAGAAGGAAAAAATAATAAAGATTAGAGCAGATACAAACAAAATAGAGAATAGAAAAACGACAGAGAACATCAACAAAACCGACAGGTGGTTCTTTGAAAGGTTCAACAAAATTGACAAACTTTAACTAGATTGACTAAGAAAAAAACAGAGAAGATTCAAAACCAGAAATGAAAGAGGAAACATTACTACCGATTTTAGAGAAAGAAAAAGGATTATAAGAGAATACAATAAACAATTGTATTCCAACAAATTGGAAAACCTAGAAATTGACAAATTCCTAGAAATACACAGGCTAACAAGATTGAATCGTGAGGAAATAGAAAACATGACCACACATCTATCTAGTAAGGAGATTGAATCAATAATGCAAAACCTCCCAACACAGAAAAGCCCAGGGTCAGATGGCTTCACTGGTGGATTCCACGAAACATTTAAAGAAGATTGAACACCAATTCTCCTCAAACTCTTCCAAAAAACTGAAGAGGAGGCAACACTTCCAAACTCATTCTATAAGGTCAAAATAACCATGATATCAAAGCCAGACAAAGACACCAAAAGAAAAGAAAACTACAGATCAGTATTCCTGATGAATATGGTTGCAAAAATCCTCAACAAAACACTAGTAAACAGAATTCAACAGCACACTGAAAAGATTATACATCATAACCAAGTGGTATTTATTCCTAGGATACAGGGATATTTGAACATATGAAAATCAATCAGTGTGATACACCACATTAACAGAATCAGAGACAAAAACCACACGATCACCCCAATTGATGCAGGAAAAGCATTTGACAAAATTCAATACCCTTTCATAATGAAAACATTCAGTAAACTAGGGATAGAAGGAAACTACCTTAATTTAACAAAGGCCGTATATGAAAAGCCCACAGCTAACATCATACTCAACGGTGAAAGACTGAATAAAATACTTAGGCATTAACTTAACCAAAGAGGCAAAAGACTTGTATACTGAAAACTATAAAATATTGCTGGAAAAAATTAAAGACACAAATAAATGAAAAGACATCCTGTGTTCATGGATCGGAAAATTGAACAGTGTTAAGATTTCAGTACTACCCAAAGATAAACAGATTTGATGCAATTCAATCAAAATCCCAATGATGTTTTTTTTTACAGAAATAGAAAAATCTGCCCAATATTCATATGAAATCTCAAGGAACTCTGAATAACCAAAACAATCTTGAAAAAAGAAGAATAAAGTTTGAGGTCTCACATTTACTGATTTCAAAACTTTTCACAAAGCTACAAGTAATCAAAACAGTGATACTAGCATAAAGACGGACATATAGGCCAATGGGATGGAATAGACAGTCCAGAAATAAACTCTTGCATGTGTGATCAAATGACTTTCGACAAGGGTGCCAAGAACCTTCAATGAAGAAAGGACAGTCTTTCCAACAAATGATGCTGGAAAAACTGGATATCCACATACAAAAGAATGAAATTGGACCCTAAACTTACACCATATACAAAAATTAATTTCAAAATGGATCAAAGACCTAAACATACGGCTAAAACTAAAACTCTTAGAAGAAAACGTAGGGAGAAAGCTTTATGACCTTGGATTTAGCAATAATTTCTTGAAGATGACTCCAAAAACATAGGTAACAAAAGGAAAAATAGATAAACTGGACTACATCAAAATTAAAAATTTCTATACATCAAAAGACACAATCAACAGGATGACAAGGCAACCCACAGAACGGGAGAAAACATTTGTAAATGACATATCTGATAAAGGATTAATATGCAAAATATATACACAACTTCTACAACTCAACAACAAAAAATTAACGACCCAGTTCAAAAGTAGGCAATAAACTTGAGTAGACATATTTTAGTAGGAATTCAATAGACATCTCCAAAGAAAAAATATAAATGGTCAATACGCACATGAAAAAGATGCTCAACACAACTATTCATGAGGGAAATGCAAATCAAAACCACAGTGAGATACACCTCACACCCATAGGATGGCTACTATCCAAAAAAACAGAAAATAGCAAGTGTTGATGAGGATGTGGAGAAATTGAAATGCTTGTGCCCTGTTGGTAGGAAAAAAAATGGTGCAGTTGCTATGGAAAACGGTATGGCGGTTCCTCAAAAAATTAAACATGGAATTACCATATGATCCCGCAATTCTATTTCTGCATATAGACCCAAGAGAACTGAAAGCAGGATCTTGAAGAGATATGTGTACACCCATAGTCATAGCAGCATTATTCACAATAGCCAAAAGGCAGAGGCAACCCATGTGTCCAGAAGGATGAACGGATAAGGAAGATTTGGTATATACCTACAACGGAATGTTATTCAGCCTTAAAAAGAAAGGAAATTCTGACACTTGCTGTAACATGGATAAACCTTGAGGACATGTGCTAAGTGAAATAAGCTGGTCACAAAAGGCAAATACTGTATGATTCCCACCAGGCCTACATGGAATGGGGAAGGAGCAGTTTCTCCAATAAAAAGTGGAAAGTGTACTGAGCAGAAAATAACAACAGTCCCCAAAGATCCAAGGGGACTGTGACCAAATGGCAAACACCCACAAGACCCACCAATCCTCCTTGGGGCCCAGTCCCACTCCCACCCTTGACTGTTTTGAGCAGCATCTGCTCAGAGGAGAAGTTTCCTTCTGGCCGTTCCTCTCCAAATCTGTGGTCCCCACGACACTCATGATTGTACCACAAAGCCCTGTCCTGACTTGGGTTCAGAAGAGAGTAGGTTGCAGATGCCGCTGATATTTCCCCAGTGTGGGGTGGGGCCAAGAAAGAGAATCCATTATCTTCTGAGTGTCTGAAGTAGTACCATGGAAATTTGAGAGCTCAGGGGGCCACCACTGTGACCGGAAGCAGAGAAGTCTAACTGCTGGGAAACAAGAGGGAAGACGCCAGGAGAAAAGCACAGGGGTGACAAAAGTGCCCTCCAGGGTTCTCGGCAGCTTCCCTCTCCCAGTTCCAGTCCTTCCCGGAGTCTGGCTGCTTTCCTGACTTGGGCTCCATGAGGTACTGCTGCATCCATATAATAAATTCCCTCCCTTTAAACCACTCAGAGTTGATTCCTCCTATGCACAAACAGTCCCAAATAACGTAGAGTAAAAGGGATTTCAGGGTCTGGATCAGGGGGTGGGCTGTTCTTTAGACGCTGGCCTCCCGCATCACCTGTAAAGTCTGTTGGGACCCTAGGCCCCAGATGTTGGACAATGCTCTAGTATGCCGAGTTACACCTCTGAGGAAAGCGTCAATCTGAGAGTTTTGGCGTGATGGGTTAAGAAGAGCACCCAGTGTCCACTCATCTCAGGGACTGAATTCTGCAGATAAACCACTCCCAGTCCCATTTCAAGGGGACCCAATAACCTGGGCTCTCCAGAGCAGTCCCAGTTTCAGACGTGCCACCAATATCTGATCTTGTGTCAAGCATTAGTGAAGAAATGTGGTCACCATATCCTCCAAGAGTGTTCCAAGGATTTTTTTGTGGCTCTCAGATTCACTTTCTAGGCGAGTAAGTAGTCCTGCGCTCTCACTGGATAAAGGATCCGGTGATCTGGAGAAGCTGCGGGACAGGATAGAATATATTTCACAGGGACCAGGGAGCTGGTGCTGTTTGTTCTGAAACCACAAAGCACCTACTGTATTGGGCTAACTTTCCATGTAATATAAATATACAGAAAGAGAATTCTGTGCATAACTCCAGCGAGGTGAACTTTGTCACCTTCGTTGTTTAAGATCTGAGCTTCATTTTGCCATCTTTAAAATACAGTTAATAATAGTAGCTGAACGTGAAGGCAGAAACCTTGGCTGCCTTGGCATCTAGCACAGCCCTGGGGTCTGGAACAACACTCATAACATGTTGTGAGACACAAAACTTATCTGTAGGATGAATGAATGGAGGGTTTGCGTATGGCACAAGCCCGTTGCTTTATGAGAAACTCCTAAATAATACCCCATTCAAGCAGGGCTGAAGAGATTGAAGAGATGTCATTCAAGGCTTATTTCCTCCCCTTTAAGCAGAGAGCTAGCTCAGCCTGTCTGAATCAACATAAAACAGGCTGATGGCAGTTGCTAAGCTTCAGAGGCTACTCCTTTTCACAAGGCCACTTCCTGACCAGGAAGCTTTCAGTATTTCCTAACTGTCCAAATGTTTCCATTTGGCCTACAAACAATGGGAATTACAGGGCTGTGGTGCTTCTGGAACCTTCCCACAGTGTGCCCAGTTCAGTTGTGCCAGGCCTGAGTCCACCTCCTGGTGTGCTCTGCAGCTTCTCTGTTTCTAGTTTGTCTGTAATAAACATAATTGTACATCTCTGCCCTGAGTGGCTTCAATGATGGGTGGCCCATGCCCCATGTTCGTGACCGTGGCCCCACTCAGATCCTCCCAGCCCCAGAAGGCTGTCTGGGAAGACAGCTCCTGAGTCTACGGAGGACTTGAGACAAGAAGAGGGAAGAATACAAAGAAGGCAGAGAACAAAACTGAGGAAAGTGAAACCCACAAAGGAGAGAGAGAGTATAGTTTTCTGGAAAGACTCTTGTACAGGGTTTAGAAGAATTCATTGTTAATCTGATTCATCTGACTGACAGAGGCTAGCCAATTTCATCTAGTTTGACTCATACAGCATTTAATTAAGCCAACCGTGAACAGGACTTCCAGCTGCAGGATGAAGCCAAACTGTAGTACTGACCGCAGCCATATCCCCCAGGGTCCTGGGTCCAACCAGCTGAACAAATTCCATCAACCACCTGGGATTTCCACCTCAGAAAGCCAAGTGGCTTTCTCCTTAGATTTCAGCATCGACCTTCCCCCTTGGCCCGAGGGATTAACCCAGGTACAGCAGAACGTATTAGCAATGGCAGACTCCACCTCAACCTGCAAGGAGGAAGTCAAGGGAGAGTCTACATCCTCCATAATAACCCTGGCCAGTGAGCTGAGGCTGACCTGAATGTCTTCCAGAGCCAAGGTGGCGTCATTGATCACGGTAGCTAAAATCAGAGACAAATTTCTTACCACCTTTTCTAATTGGATGACTCCCATTGTAGGGAAAAATGCTCTCAGGGTGTACAGACATAGGGAGTCTGAGTAACAACACTAGCCTCATTTTGAAGAAATCTCCACAGTTGTCTGAGGGCTACAGGATCCACTGGTGGTGTTTCCTTAAGCGCTTAAAGTCTCCTACGACAACCCTAAGGTACCGGCCACCTGGGGCCTGCTAGGATGGAGACAGGTGTCTGTATCCAAGAGAGCCAGGAAAGAGAAGTCCTTCCCTTCTCTGAATTTCCCCTCATACTCAGACAGCTGTGCGTGGCTTTGAGCCCTCTTGGGGAAAGGGAGACCTCTGCCCTCCTTTGTCCTTGAAGCCAAATTTCTCCTGGAAGCAGTGAGGTTAGGATGGAAGGCGTGGAGGGATCAACATCCTGTCTTGTGGATTTACTCCTGGTTTGCTGGTTTCCTGTGGTGGCAACCTTGATGCTTTATGGACATTATTTTTCTGGACTTTTTAATTCTATACTGTGCTTTTCTGAGGGATTCTTGAATGAAAGGCTCAAGTAACATACACTGATTGTCCAGTGTATAATTATTTATAAGCAGAATTTTAGGTGTGCAATATGTAAGAGACACAGTAGGCTTGAAGCAGTGTAGGTAGACAGACATAAATTAATAAAGCGAATCAGTCTTATTACGTCGGGTTACAACAGAGAGCATCAATAACTGGAATAATTGTGCCCATTTTAAAGGAATGTTGTGATATTTTAACTTAAATAGTGCTTAAATTTGGGACTAGGGAATGAATTAATTTTGCACTGAAATCCAAATTAGTTATGTTTTTTTTAAAGTTGTTTATTTCTATTCTGACAACAGTTTGCGGGTAACTACATAAATGGTCTTGGAACTGACTTTTTTGTGTGTGAGGAAGATTGGCCCTGCACTAACATTTGTTGCCAATCTTCCTCTTTTTGCTTGAGGAAGACTGGCCCTGAGCTAATATCTGTGCCAACCTTCCTCTATTTTATATGTGGGATGTGGCCACAGCAAGGCTTGATGAGTGGTGTGTGTAGGTCCACGCTTGGGATCCAAACCCGTGAAGCCTGGGCCACCAAGGCAGAGCACGGGAACTTAACCACTACGCCACCGGGCCAGCCCCTTAATTATGTTTTCAACTTAGGAGAATTTGCCCCAGATGAAGTTTATGTTTTTCTTCTCTTCTGATCTTTATATTATAAACATTTTCAAATTTAAAGTGTAATGACAGTATTATGAATATGCATATACATGTGATCAAGAGTTAACAATTGTTAACGTGTTGCTATGTTTGCTTCATTCAACATTGTTTTGAAAATCTTTTTGAAAATAAATTATAGACATACTGACATTTCACCCCTCACATTTCTCTAAAAACTGTCATTTTTCCTATATAACTAGTATAAAATTATCACACCTAACAAAACCAAGAGTCATCCCTTGAATTTATCTAACACCCCGGAAAAACATATTTCTCAAGAATGAATTGCCCAGCTAAAGTAGGGAAACATTGCATATCCAGGACATAACCTGAAGATATGATATTTGTCTCTAAGAATCTAGAATAGTTTCCTTGTAGAAAGGAACAAAATAGCTCCCTTAAACATGGGAGACGATAAGTGACAGAAATTTTAATTTTGTCCAAAAAACCTGTAGGCAGCATCAACAGAAAATTATGCAATTCATTGCTACTGTCTTACTGTAGCATCAGGGTGGACAATATGTCTGAAGTTCTCAAAGGGACTCTTTTCCTTGGAAATCAGTAGGCACCCCTGAATTGAAGACATCTCGTCTTTTCTCTTCTTGTCAGATGCACACCCATGTGTGAGGTGCCTAGATCATCAGCTCAAACCCAAATCAAGACCACTGTCTCCCAAAGAAAGCGACCTTCTGGGCTTCCATGCCCACTGAGGATGGCTCTGGCCTGTGCAGCTCTGTGCTTCTCTGTCCCCACGGTTGTGGTCCTTGGGGTCTCTGTGAAGCACTGAGACCTGCCTGTGTGAAGGCCAACAAGCGGACTCAGTTCCACCCTGCTAGCCTCCCTCACCCTGTGTTTCCTCTGTTCCTTTCTTCTCACTGGCCATCCCAACATGGGCACCTGCATCCTTCAACAAACGACATTTGCAGCTGTGTTGACTGTGGCTATTTCCACTGTTTTGGCTAAAACCATCACCGTGGTTTTGGCTTTAAACACCACTGCACCAGGGGAAAGGATGAGGCACTGGTTGATACCAGAAATACCTAACTCTGTCATTCCATCTGTGCCTTGGTCCAAGTCACTATCTGTGGTTGGGAACCTCTCCCCCTTTCACTGGAATGAACACACACTCTGAGCCTATACATATCATCATTGGATGCAGTAAGGGCTCTGTCACTCCTTCTACTGTGTCCTGGATACCTGGGATCCTTGGCCCTGGGGAGCGTCACTGTGGCTTTCCTGGCCAGGAACCTGCAGGACACCTACAATGAAGCCAAGTTCAACCATGCTGGTGTTCTGCAGTGTCTAGGTCACCTTTCTTCCTGTCTATCACAGCACCAAGGGGAAGGCCATGGTGGCCGTGGAGTTCTTCTCTATCTTGGCCTCCAGTGCAGAGCTCCTAGGCTGCATCTTTGCCCCCACGTGCTGCATTATTATTCTGCTGAGCCCTGATAAGAACACCCTGCAAGGGATAAAGAATAAAACCAGTCCCAGAATCAATAAGCCTTCCAGAGATTTACCTCATGGCTCTCAAATAGATAAGCAACAGACACTGAAAATAAATCACCTTTTTTGTAGAGATAGTGGTTCAAAGTTAAATTTATAATTTATCTGTCTCAATTGACAAAGGTTTTTCTTATGTTCTCTACTATAGCAGGGGCACAGCCACCCTCAGTCAATAGTTCCTACCAAAGCAATCTTGAGAAAGAACAAAGCTGGAGGTGTCATGCTCCCCGATTTCAAACTATACCACAAAGCTATAACAATCAAAACTGTATGGGACTGGCACAAACAAAGAAACATAGATCAATGGAACAGAATAGAGAGCCCAGAAATAAACCCATGCATATGTGGCCAATGGATCCAAGACAAAAGAAGCAAGAATATACAATGGGGAAAAGACAGTCTCCTCAATAAATGGTGCTGCGAAACTGGACAGCCACATGCAAAAGAATAAAACTGGACCACTTTTCTACATCATATACAAAAATAAACTCAAAATGGATTAAAGACTTAAATGTAAGACCTGAAACCATAAAACTCCTAGAAGAAAACATAGGAGGTAAACTCTTTGACAACGGTCTTAGCAAAATTTTTTTGGATCTATCTCCTCAGGCAAAGGCAACAAAAGCAAAAATAAACAAATGGGACTACATCAAACTGAAAAGCTCTTGCACGGGGAAAAAAACCATCAACAAAACAAAAAGGCAATCTATTGAATGGGAGAAGACATTTGCAAATGATGTACCTGATAAGGAGTTAATATCCAAAATATACAAAGAACTCACACAACTCAAAATCAAAAAAGCAAATGATCCAATTAAAAATTGAGCAGAGGGGCTGGCCCCGAGGCCGAGTGGTTAAGTTCGAGCGCTCCACTGCAGGTGGCCCAGTGTTTCGTTGGTTCGAATCCTGGACGCCAACATGGCACTGCTCATCAAACCACGCTGAGGCAGCATCCCATATGCCACAACTAGAAGGACCCTCAACAAAGAATATACAACTATGTACCAGGGGGCTTTGGGGAGAAAAAGGAAAAAAAAATAATTGAGCAGAGAATCTGAATAGGCATTTTTCAGGAAGACATGTAGATGGCCAACAGATACATGAAAAGGTGCTCAACATCACTAATCATCCCGGAAATGCAAATCAAACCACAAAGAGATATCACCTCACACTGTCAGAATGGCTATTATCAAAAAGACAACATATAACAAGAGTTAGTGAGGATGTAGAGAAAAGAGAACTCTCGTGCACTGTTGGTGGGAATGTAAATGGTGCAATCACTATGCAAAACAGTATGGAGGTTCCTCAAAAAATTAAAAAGAGAACTACCATATGATCCAGCAATTCCATTTCTGGGTATTCATCTAAAGAAAACGAAAACACTAATTCAAAAAGATATATGCACCCCTATGTTCATTGCAGCATTTTTTACAATAGCCAAGATATGGAAGCAACCTAAGTGTCCATTGATAGATGAATAGATAAAGAAGATGTGGTGTATATATACAATGGAATATTATTCAACTGTAAAAAGAATGCAGTCTTGCCATTTGCAACAGCATGGATGGACCTACAGGATATTATGC
Source organism: Equus caballus (assembly GCF_041296265.1). Classification (NCBI taxonomy): domain Eukaryota; kingdom Metazoa; phylum Chordata; class Mammalia; order Perissodactyla; family Equidae; genus Equus; species Equus caballus. Next base: position 51,545,939 of record NC_091699.1, on the reverse strand, counting down.
TAAGTGAAATAAGTGAGACAGAGAAATACAAATGCCACATGACTTCATTAATATGTGGAATCTAAAAACAAACAAACAAACAAAACAGAAACAAACTCGTAGATACAAAGAACAATCTGTTGGTTGCCAGAGGGGAAGGGGTCGGGGGATGGGCAAAATAGGTGAAGGAGATTAAGAGGTACGGACTTCCAATTATAAAATAAACAAGTCATGGGGATGTAAACGCACAGCATAGGGACTATAGTGAATAATACTGTAATAACTTCATATGATGACAGACGGTTACTAGACTTGTCGTGGTGATCATTTCGTAATATATATAAATGTCGAACCACTAAGTTGCATACCTAATACTAATATAATATTGTATGTCAACTACACTTCAATAAGAAAAGAAAGAAAGAAAAGGTTAAATTAAATTTAAACAAAAAACAATTCCTAAAACTTCAAGTTTAATCTTGGATATTCCACTCACCAATATTAAATCTATCATTTGTTTGTACGTCCTAGGACTTCATTTTACCCTCCACTTCTTGAATCGATTTTGCAGGCTATGCACTGACAGGTGGTATAGCCACCAGGTGGTGGTCTATTTTAATTTTGTCCAAAAACCTTTAGGCAGCACCAAGAGTTGATATTTGTTGTTAAATAAAATGGTCTTTCACATCCTAATTTGGGGGTTTATTCTCCTGTCTCTTCTTCTAATATTTTTTAGGGTTTTATTTTTACCTTTTAACTGTTCGATTCATCTGGTATTTATTTTTGTGAAGGTGCATGGAGGAAGCTACATCATCCTTTATTAAGAGAGGGAACTGGAGGGGGTGTGGTTTGTCACCTGCCCTGAGTGAGTGGGGTCTACGTGACCAGATGGGCCTAAAGGGTAAGACTGAAGGGAGTTTGGGGCCAAAAGGCCCAGCTTTGGGAAGGTCCTACATGATGACAGGGGAGTATATAAGCTGAAGATGTCACAACCTAGGAAGGAACAGAATCTTGGCTTCCAGGGTGCCTGGGAATCAATCCTGCAGGGTCTGTGCTCTCCATGCACAAGTGACGGGCAGGACAAGATCAGAGAGCTGCAGAGGCTGCATCAGAGGGAAGAATTTCCTGAGAGTCAGAACCGACCAGCACAAGAGATGGAGGTGGGAGAGGTGGGGTCTGCCCTGCACTCACTCTGTCCACCATCTGGAGTGACGGGGAGCATGCAAGACTTAAGGGAGTTGGAGGGTGTCTCTGTATTAGCCAGGGCTGGCGAGGGTGAAACCACACCAGTTATATTGACAAAAAGAATTTAATATTAAAGTGTTAATCAGTGTATGTGTTTTCTATTGCACTGTAGCCACGATCACAGATTTAGTGGCTTCAAGGTTTCTTATCTTTCAGTTCCATAGGTTATAAATCCAACACAGCTCTCCCTGGTCTAGCGTCAAAGTGCTGGCAGGGCTGCATCCTCGCAGGGGGCTCTAGAGGAGAATCCAGTTCTCTGCCTTTTCCAGTGTCTAGACGCTCTCACCTTCCTGTGCTCCCACCTCCCTATGTCCCCATCTTCAAAGCCAGCAACATCCCATCTCTGGGGCCATTCCTCCATAGTCATATCGCCCTCTGATTCTCTTCTTCTGTCTCCCTCTTCCACTCTGAAGGACTCATGTGATTAGATTAGGCGCACCCAGATAATCCAGAATAATCTCCCCATCTCAATGTCCTTAACTTAATCACATCTACAAAGTCCCTTTGCCATATAAAGTGACTTATTCACAGGTTCCAGGAACTAGGTGATGGACATCTTTGAGGACAATTATTCCGCCTACCATGCCCAACAACTGATGAACTGAACAGGCAAAAAAAGAATTCTCAAGTATAGAAAGCAGCTTCCTCTCCCTAGGGCCAGGGAAAGAAATGGAAGAGGCTAAAATATCAAAATTTAAAATCTTGGAAGATGGGCCCCATGGTTCAGGAACCCAGAACTCTGAGAAAGGGTGCATCTCATCACTTGCACTGGGGGTGGGGTTTGTAAGAGGCCTCGATGAACTGGTTCTGCAAATGGTGGAAGACTGCGAGCTGGAATGAGCACCCACCGGGGCGAACCTGCGAGACAACTGCCCACCTCGAAACTAAACATGCAGCTCTGTTTCCTTTGTGTTTCTTTATACAATAGTCTTCCATGTTTCGTCATCGATGATGGATTCCCATGTACATAAGGATATGAAGTTTCCCATCTTAATAAATTCCCGTTTTTAAAAGGAAGTATATAAAAAAATTGTAATTCAATGACAAATAGTTGATATGGAGAAAGGACTACTCTGTTCACCTATCGCTACGTTAAAAAGACACCGCAATTGTTTATTTTTTCTTCTTTTTCCCCTTGCCCGAGGAGACATAAGATTCAAAAAGATACTTAGCAGTCTAAGATCGATCGATGTTAAAGAGTGTACTGCCTATGTTTTCTTCTACGAGTTTTGTGGTTTCAGGTTTTACATTCAAGTCTTTAATCTATTTTGAGTTAATTTTTGTGTTGTATGTGGAAGATAAGAGAATAAACACATAGATAAGGAAAACAGATTGGTGGTTACCAGAGGGGAATCAGGGGGAGGGAGGGGGAAAGGGGGAAAGGGGCATGTGTGTATGGTGACTTCCAGTGGTGAATACGATGCAGTCTATACAGAAACTGAAATATAATAAAGTTCACCTGAAATTATACGTTATAAACCAATGTGACGTCAATAAAAAATAAAATAAAAATAAAATATTAAGACACCACAAAACATGGCTTAAAACAACAGCAGTTACTTAGTTTGCACGTGAATCTGGGGTTGACTGGACTTAGCTGGGCAGCTGCTGCTTGGCAGTATCTCCTAATGTTCCGGTCAGATGGTGGCCGAGGCTGCACTTATCTCAAAAGTGCTCTCATCCCCGTACCCAGGGTCTGGGCTGGAAGACTCAAACTGGATGCCAGAGGAGTTGGGTCTACCGGGCATCTCCCTCTCTCTCTCCCGAGGTGGAGAACTGACTGCGGTGGGGCAGACTAGGGAGACCAAGGAGGAGGCTGGGGCAGGCGTCCAGCTGAAAGGTGACCATGGCCTGCAGAAGGGGGTATCCATGAACCAGAGAGAGAGGCAGATGCTCTGGAGGTCCAGGTTGGACTTGACCGACAGTGTGCTGTAGGAACAGCAGTGGGGCGGGGAGGAGGAAGGGGTCAGAGATCTTTCAGGACTTCCAGGTGCACTCTCCAGGCCAGATCAGGGATGAAGGCTTGAAGGGGGAACAGGGAGGGATGTCGGATCTCTGCTTTGGAAACAGCGAGTGGAGAACAGGCTACGGCTCTGCCCTGGCACTCTAGCATTCTCGCACATCCCACACACGCCCCGCAGGCAAGACTTGACTGCAGTCTGATCTGAGTCCTAGCAAACGCCCTGCAGCTCCTTCTGGAGCACGGGGAGATGAGCGTGGCGAGGAGTCTCCACAAGGCCTCTCTCCTCCATTTTCCTAGTTTCACACACACACCCCCCGTTAGGGTACAGCCACGAGCTATAAAATTGCTTGGCTGTAATTTGGAGGCAGCCCCTCAGTGGTTAAGTGACCCACTGCTCAGGCTGTCTGTCTTCTGGCCCCCTGGTTCAGTGTATGCTGTGGGACCAGGCGTGTGGGAGCTGACACCACGGAGAGCTGGCTTACGCTCTCTGTGTAGACAGTAAACAGTCTGAATCCATGTGGGCTCAGTGTTTCTCACTGGCTGGGTCTCTGGGAGCGTGGCACGTCCACACAGCAGCTCCAGCAGTGTTAGCCGCCCCGCTGCTCCTTGGGGCCTGCTTCACTGCTTGACAGCGTGCCACCCAGTGTAGGGCCAGCAAGAGTACAGTGCCTTTTTTGGAGAAAAGACGCAGAGGCCCACACAGCCAAGCTGAGGGATGGGAAAACACTCCTTAGGATCCTGCTGGGCACCCTGTACCCCAAGGGTGGGTGGGAGGAGAGGAACAAGGGTGCCCCCGTCCCGCCCGTTAATCAGTGTCTGAGGCTGAGCAGCAGGTGGTAGGATTGCAGCAGTCACCAGAATGTGGCCTCAGCCGTAGCTGTGAGTATGTTGAGGCAGAACTGGCGGCTACTTGACATTTACGTAACCCCAGAGTCAGCCTGGGGTACAGAGCTGCTCCCCCCCGCCCTCTTCTGCCCTCAGCTGCCTTAGGAAAAAACAATCCCCCTGAGAACAAGTACTCCCTGGGCCCTGAGAGGGGCACGGCATGAAAAGCCAGAGGAGAGAAGAAGCCGCAGCCTTGCCGTCCCCGGAGCCCCGGCTCCCCCAGCCCTGCACCCCGGAGTCCCAGCGCGCAGAGGGCAGGTAGCATGAGCTCCGCAGCGGCTGCTCCAACCCCTCAAGTGCACACATAACTCTTTGGTCCACTCCTTTAAACAAGCAAACAAAAATGCCTCGGTGTAACTGATAGGATTTGGGCAAAATTTACAGTGAAAAGCAGAGTTTTAAAGCCATCTTGTGTGGGGGGCGTGCTGGCCAAGTTACCGTCCTGCTGCAGAAATGCAGAGCTGGTACTGGTGCGTCACACGCTTGTCCTGTAAATGCTCACGAGGTAGGGGAGGTTCCACTGCTCAGGGCACAGCCACAGGTAAAAAAGTGCCAGTGGGACAACCCCCCTGCCACGTGCCACCAGTGGTTGGGTCAGAATTCAGTGGCAGTGCCTCTGCTCTCTGAAGAACCAAGTTTTCACTGTGTAGATGAAGTCTTGGTGTTGACAGGTCGGCAGCCTCAGTCTTAACAACCTGGCGTTACCACACCTCCACCAGCAGGGGCGGCTGCGAGACCCCAACAAAACCCAGGGGTCTGCTTGCCAAGGAGGGTCTTGAACGACCTGGACAGATTCCCAGTGCCAGAGCTCTGGCAGTCAAGAAGAGAAGCGCTGTCCCTCACAAGCTGAAGTCTGTTTCTGACGCAGAAGCCGTCACTGTGTGCTGGATTTGTAACTCCCATCAGAAGTTTTTCTTACAGGAAAAACGGCCACACTCCATGGAGCTCTGGCCCCAGCTTAGTCTGCATCGGATCTTTGACCTCCACCCTCTAGGGGCAAATGGTGCTGCTTCACCACTGTCAAGACTTTTTCAGGTTACAAGTGACTTTTTCTGTCCAATCAGCCAACTCTGGCCCTACCATGTCCTTGAAACTAATGTGTGTTGTTTCCTTTGATGGACATTCCGCACACCCAGGTAGCGGATCCTGCTGAACGCATGGTGGAAACAGATGTTCTAAGGATGAGTAACACTGCTCCTGACCGTAAAGGATGCTCCCACTGGGGAAAAGCCAAGGTTAGGACAGTGGCAATGGGACAAGCGCAGAGCTGGGAACCTACTAGGCTCTCTTGTCTCAGCCATGTGGTGGCAGTAGAGCAGTACAGAAGACAAGGGTGGATGGTGGAAGAGACCACCACCACCAACCGCAGAGCTGGTAGATGCAGAAGTGCTTAAAGAAACCACCCAATAGGCTGAACAGACTGCCCTCCGCTCAGCCCAATTAGTCTAAAAGAGCCTTTAAATTACAAGTGTTGTTGACTGACAATCATACAGACTCTCAGCAAAAGCGACCCCCGGTGTTTTGAATATGGCAACTGCCTGACAAATGTCACTCAGCACACCCCATTTGAGTGCCAATTCCTGGCTTGTAACTGGGCACTGGTGGACAATGATAGCCCAGCTTCCCTTCCCACGTGTTGTTCCTCCCTGCTGTCTCCATTATGGAATAAAGCAGGCACTGCCCAGCAAACATCTATTATTCAATGAAAATGATATATCTAAGAAAGGAGTAAACTAGCCATTGATGGACTCTCCCGCCTGCATGAAAGGGTGGCCAGTCACCCCTAGGCACAGCTGTCCTGGCCATGGGGTCTGGGCCAGCACCTTGGACTCCTTGTGAGCTTCAGTACACCAAGGTCCCTGAGGACTCCTGGGCCTAATTCTCAGATGGTCCAGCTAAGTTAAAGGGCCCACTGCAGCTGGGCAGCTGCAGAGAAAAAACTGTATAAAACAGTGTGTGAAGAGAAAACTCTGCCCCAGGGCAGAGCTGCACACTGTGGTGTCCGTCCTGGAAAACACCCCCAGAATGCATCTTGTTACACTTTCACTCACTTGTAGCTGGTAGGCAATAGGCCGTCGGTGTGGTCAGGCACCTGACAATGGGACAACTGGATGATCAAGTCCCAACCCCTGTAGGGACAAACATTGTGGCAGCAGACTACACCAGACTCACGCCGTCTGTTCATGACCCATATGGACGTCCATGGACAAGGACCCTTTGGCAATGAACATCAGTGGGACCCACAAGCTGACCAATTCTGCATCATCAAGGTAAAGACCACAGCCACCTGGATGCACCATCACACGGGGCCTGGCAATTCAAGCTACAAATCGAAGCCTGGCGATGCCAACACACGAGGCCAAGGAAGACTGGTTAACGTGCCTGATTCCAGCTCCACTGTCAAGTGACGAAGGGAGCTCCAGGGCGCATAGTCCAGTGCACTGGACCTGCCAGTCCTGGTAAATAGACTCTACAGACCCTCCTCCCCGCTCCCAGGGGTACTGCTGGGTGTCAACGGTAGTAGATGCCTTTTCTGGGTGTCACAATAATTCCCATCTGCAGAGCAAACGCAGGCCGTACTACCCAAGAACTCCCAAATGTACTGCTACATATTTGAACTTCCGAACACATCCAGTCAATGATGCCACCCTCATGGTCAAGAGCACCAGCAGCATGCAGCTATCCAGGCATTCAGGGGACATTTCATGGCCCGTCTCATCCACAGACAAGAGGGGCCATTAAAAGATGAAATGGGGCTGGCTCCATGGTGTAGTGGTTAAGTCCGGTGCACTATGCTCCAGCAGCCTGGGTTCACAGGTTTGGATCCCAGGCACGGACCTACACATGCTGTGCCATGCTGTGGCAGGGACCTACATACAAGATAGGGGAAGACTGGCACAGACGTTAGCTCAGGGCTAATCTTCCTCAAGCAAAAAAAGAGGAAGACTAGCAACAGATGTTAGCTCGGAGTGATTTTCGTCACAAAAAAAAAAAGAAAGAAAGAAAGAAATGGACTCTAGGCACTAGCCCCGTGGCCAAGTGGTTAAGTTTGCGTGCTCTGCTTTGGGCGGCCCAGGGTTTCACCAGTTTGGATCCTGGGTGTGGACCTAGCACGGCTCATCAGGCCATGCTGAGGCAGTGTCCCACATAGCACAACCAGAAGTACCTGCAACCAGAATATACAACTATGTACTCGGGGGCTTTGGGGAGAAGAAGAAAAAAAAAAAAGATGAAATGGACTCTAAAAAAAACCTGAAAAAATAAGTAGATTCTAATTGTGGCAATTCCCCAGAAATGCACCACCCATTTATGTACAATGTTTAATCACGAGGTGGGAAGAGGGAATGAGAAAAGGCCCCCACTGGCTGCGAGAGCCCCCAGCCACGGAACGAGCCCTCTCCCTCTCCCCTTTTTCCCTCCTGTGCCTACCTTCTGGGACCTACGGGTGGCAGAGTAGAGCCGGCGGTGGGAGATTCCAACCCGGGGCCTCTCTCGCCCCCTGCCTACTCTTGCTGCAGCGGCGCAGTTATGGACACTGGTGATAATGGTCATGAGCACGAGGTGACCGCTCTAAGGTGGTCCTGCTGGTGCGGCCTGCACGTCAGGGGTGGGCGATGATCTAGGATGGCGCATGGTAATCACCTCGGGATGAACCTAGCCAGATGGAGTGGGGTAGACACGGTGAGACTTTTAAAAGGGTAAAGTCCCTGTGCTGCAGGAACAGGTCATACTGACTGGGCGGCCACGAAGGGAGAGCTCCCCCAGCGGGGAAGGAGAGGTGGGGGTGGGGCCATTAGTGTCTCACCTGCAGGACACCTGGCCCAGCCTGTCATCTCAGAATGCTTTGGTAACATTGTCCCCGACTGTGCCCACTGCCCTCAGTCTTACTCCTGGAAACCTACTTTCTAGGGAGACTTTCAACTGAGGACTATCGATGTGGAAGGCAGGATGGCCTTCACCAAAACGATAAAACAAGATTAATTTTCTAGATACTGACATCAACTCCCGTGGCTTCATCTTATTATCGCTGGTGTCCTGTGGTCTCCCTCTGCTGCCCAAAACACCAAAACCCAAACCACACCTCTCTCATGCGCTTCTTCCAGGCCATGGCCACTGCCTAAATTGATTGCCGGATCTGTCCTCCCCCACCCAACCTGCTGACGGGACCACCTCCCCCTCCCCTGAACTCTCGTCAGCCACCCCTGGACCCGAGAGGGCAGGCCTCAGCTGGGGACACATGTGGCGATCACTTTGGGAGAGACCTGCCCATCTTGAAGCAACTTCTGTGTGTGGGAAGAGGGCCCAAAGGAGGAGAGGACAGGTGGCCCAGACACCTGGGCTCCAGGCTCAGCACCCACGTGGCACTGGGGCTGTGCCATCAACCATCTGTGCCTGGGGTCTGAGTCAGGTCCCCAGCCTGACCTAGCTGCTCAGTCCTCTGCTTCTCCAGGAGCAGAAAGTGTTCCTCCTGCCCCGAGGGCCTCGGTTTCCCGGTTTTGGATTCCTGGGGCTTTGGTTAGGAGGAAATAGAGCCAGGCACACTGGGAGAGCCTGCAAAGGCCTGGGAAAGCCCTCTTCACAGCACGAGCCCGAGCTGCACCACTGCCTGCTTTTCCCAGCTCCAGGTCTCCTCCCATCGGGATGGCAGGACAGCAGTGCCGCCTAACAACTCTTCTTACAGACAGCAAACAGGACCTAGTTAGGGGAAGGACTTGGGCAAGGTCATGAAGAGACCAAGGCCCTGGCAGCGTGGCTCCTACCCCAGGTTCATGCCCACGGCAAGAGTGAAAACCAAAGCTCATGTCTGCACAACACTTGACAAAGCCAACTGAGAGAGTCCTGCCCAGGACAGGACCCTGAGCTGACCTGAACCTGACCTTGACCCTCACTCTAACCTAGCTCATTCTAAACTCTCACTCCCACTCTAATCCTAACTCCTAACCCTAACCTCACACTGACCCTGACTCTGACCTTAACCCTAATCCTTTACACTGACCTTGACCCTAACCTTAAACTTATCCCTTCTCCAGTGGCCATAGGAGGGCAGTCCCCACCCCTCACTGATCTAAGTGTGTAGCCATCCCTCTGGGAGAGTCGACAGCTGAGGCCGTGTAGCCCTCACTGAGGTCCCTGCTCAGGGAACACTGGCCTCAGCTACATGGCACCACTAAGGGTCTCGCCAGTAGCCCCACAGCACCCCGACTGCCCCTCATGCTCCCATTCCCTCCAGCCTTCTCTGGGGCTGCAGCGGGCAAGCAGCTGCCTGGGTGGTGCCCTGGTTTCCAAAACCCTTGGGGGTGATCTGAATACACAGAGGCTTGGTCAGAACTTGGGTCACTCTGGACGTCTGCCAGCTCCCACTGTGGATTAGCTGTGCACTCAATTTCTCCAGCTCCCTCTTCTCCCTGCCTAGCATGCCCAGGTAGTCTACTGGTGCCTTTTCGGGAGAGGTCTTCTCACCTGAACAGGGCAGGGACCTCATTTGCCATGTTCCAGATCATACTCCACACAGGGAAAAGGGCTGCCATCCAGGAGACCCCGGTGAGTCTCACTGACTTCCTGAGGAGGGAGCTAGTCCCTAGAGGGGACTTCATGGGGTGACTCTGTGCCCCTGTCCCCTTCAGGAGGACACTATCTCCATGGGTCAACAGCTGTAACCTAGCCACCACATGCCATTTCCCGCAGTGAGAGCTCAATGCCTTGCAGCCAAAGGGGCTCCTGCAGCAGCTAGGAGAGGTCACTGCTGGGGTCCCTGTAGGTGACCTATCTCCATCGGCCTCCCTGAGGCACCCACATGTCAAGTGGTGTCCTGGCTCCAGGTGTCTCTTCTATAAATGAAGCTGTTCACCTCACTTGTCAGTTTCCTCACTGTCCACGGTTTTGTTCCAAGGGTCTGATACAGCCCCAGCTGCCCTTGGAATCTCCTGAGGCCCCGTCCAGAGGCTCCAGCTCAGCAAGAGGTGGGTGGAAGGGTCCTGGTGAATGTGAACTCAGTGAGGGTGCACTGGTCCTGGAGAGGCAGTGGTGGGCCGGGGTCTCTGGAGTGGGGCCGCCCTGAGGCAAGGCTGTCCTCACTTGTCAAAGGACAAGAACTAGGTGAGAACGGTTGGAGGGCATTAAAACACCGGCGAGTCGCCACAGTCCCGGGTAAGCGTGAATGCCCACAGCATCCTGGGTATCCTCACTCTTCATCAACCTCCTTCCAGGGACCTTCAGGGGGATGCCACAGGAGTTTAGGGCAGAACCAGAGCCTAAGACCCTTCACTCAGGCTGCCACATGTAGCAGAACCAGCCAGAGAAAGCTTCACCCTCGCCCCACTGCCCCATATCATCTCTGAGGGCCTGTGGGTGCCCCCCAGCCACTACCACCTCCTCGCCCCGAGGCTCCCAGGGGGGAACTCAGCTTTGGGCTCAGGTGTGACTGAGCTTTCTCAGAATCTCCCTCAGCCCCTCCCTCACACGCTGAGGTGAGCGCTTCGTTTATGAAGGGCATACCCGGAGCCAAGAACACTGACCTGAGTTGCTTACGTCCAGGGCATGGAGCCAGGGTGGGCCCAGCCGCTGGGCCCGGCTTGTCCTCCATGGCTGCACCCCTGCAAAATCTGCCCACTGCCCAGGCTTCACCCCTGAACCACTTCAGAACACAGTCGCCCTGCCTACTGTCACATCTCCTCTTAGGGCAGGGGGAGCTCCTGTAGGTCACCTGGCCCAAGCCCCTCGATGTGGGGAGAAACCGAGGCCCGAAAGGGATGAAGCTGCCACAAGATCCAGCTCCTGTGTCTTTTGGTCCCACACTAGGACTACCATGTAAACCAAGTCCTCCCCTCCCAAAGGCATCCGAGCTCCCACTGCCTCCCCGCCCCGCCCAGGGTCCCAAGCCAGAGGTGCGACTGTCAGGGCACAGGCCCGCCTCATGCTGTCCCTCTGCACACAGGCCACAGAGGTCACAGGTGTGCAATTCCCGGGCCACTTGGGGCTCCACTGGCGGTATGGCAAGAAAGGCACGCTTCCTCCCCAGACCCTCCAGCTTGCTCCAGCACCGCCCTTTGCATCATGGATACGCACCACACCAAACTCAGCCCCTCAACTGCATACCCACGAGGGGAAGGGCCTCCCCAGAGGCCACCCACAGGTCAGGGTGGAGCCGGAGCTCCTTCTGCCTCCCAGCCCTGAGCAGCCAGCTTGCCCTGGGACACAGGTCCCCAGGAGACCACTCATGGGAAAAAGGCCCAACACAGAGTGGTCACTACCACCTTGGAGCCTTCTGACCAGGAGTGGAGAAATGGCACGAGACTGACAGTGACATGAGAACTTCAGTTACAGCCCAAAACACTAAAGGCAGACTTCTGGGAGGACCCCAGAATCCAGCAAGATGGACGGAAAGTCCTTTACAGACCACCAAGTCCATCATTTTATAGATGGCAACATTGAGGCCCAGAGAGGCCTGGTAACTTGGGAGTAAGGCACCAGCAAAGAGAAGCCAGGGGCTCCTAGCCCCAGCCTGTGAGCTGCTGCAGGTCACAGAGGTCATCCAAACCTGGCCCAGTGGCCTAAAGAGTGGCAGGGGGAAGGGAAAGGAGAAGCCCCCAGCTCTGGGGCCACATCCATCACGCCCAACCCTCATCCCAGTCAGGGCAGCAGCGGTATCTCCCTGCAAGAAAATAATCGCTCATCTCCTCCAAGAGCCACCTCCACGGGCCCATGCTGCCCGCTGCTCCTGGGTCCACAAGGGCCAGGCTGGGCCATGCTCGCTCCCACGGGAAGTCCATGGTGGCCCCTGCAGTTTGTCCAGGAAAGGCTGAGCTACCAGGACACCCTGGAGTCCCAGCGGCTGGGCAAGCGATGCAGCCTCATGTCTTCCTTCTGGATGTGCTCGTAACAAGACTGGTGGGAGAGAGGCGAGGATGAGGTCAGCTGGTCTGCCCGCTCCCAGCCACGTGCACAAGATCCAGGGCCCAATATTGGGGTGCGCTCACCTCCCGGGCCTGGACCACCTCCAACTCAGCCCTCAGCCACCCTGCAAGGAAATGGGGCCCTCCCTCTCCTACTGTGCTCTGGGATACAGCCTGGAACACACTCCAGGCCCTGGGGATCTGAGGGCTGGGATGCACTGTGGCCATCCCCCACCCCCACCCGGCCCCTTTTAACAAGGGCAGGAGCAGGGGCTGTGAAGACGCTGCGATGGAGACACATAAGCTGTGAATTTCAGCTCATCCCTGTGATGGTGTTTGGGGTGAGGAAGGGGCTGGCCCACTCCCTCTGTCCCTCACCTCCAGGGCTGTGAGCAGAAAGTCATACAGGCCTCCTATGTGGATAGGTTCCATCAGGTCACGGATCAAGTGGATCTCGGCTCCCAGGTGCTGGATTCTGGAGAACCACCGCCCCACAGTGAGAGGGAGAAGAGGGCATCAGGGACAGGCACTGAGCAGCTGAGGAAGGAGCCCTGGCCTGGGTGGCTAGACACCTGGGGTGTGGCCCCTACTCTGCTTCTGGCACTCATGGGTGGGTTCCTGGGACCCTGCCCTCTCTGGGCCTCAGCTTCCCCATCTGTACCAAGAAAAGCTGTGTCCACAAACCCTGATGTTCAAAGACCAGAGCACGTCTTGGTTGGGGGTGGGATGGGGCGGGGCAGGGTGGGAAGGGATCCTCCTGCAGCCTACCCCCCAGCTCTGTCTGGCTGGGCTCACCGGGCACGCGATACCACATAGATGAGCAGCGGCAGCAGGTCGTCCATGGGCAGCTTGTGCTCCTGGCCCAGCACCCGTGACACGGTGGCCTCAATTTCCCCATACGTCCTCTCCAGCACCTCCAGCTTCTCCCGGGGGTCTACCGTGGTGCTGCAGCAGGGGCACTGGCTCCAGATCAAGGCCCCTGGGTTCAGTCCCAACCAGGGGCCCCAACACCCCTGCCTCCACCCCCACCCTCTGGAGGGCACAGACTCACATGATCCTCTGCAGACACTCGGTAGCTGACAGGAAGCACTTGTCCCTGACCAGGGAGCATCTCTGCAGGGAGGGACAGCAGGCTGGATGAGGCTGCAGCTCCTCCGTGCTGTCACCTCCTTCCCAGGGCCGGAGCTGGCCTTGAGGCCCTTGCCTCCCACCCCTTCTCTATCACTGGCTTCAGCACAGCCCTACCCACAGGGTTGGGTGACACAGGGCAAGTCACAGCTCCACCATGAGCCTCAGTTTACTCAACTGTAAAGTGGGGTAAATGGTCTCCAGGAGGTTGGGAGGATCAAAGCGGATAGGAAGACAATCATGACAGCCAACGGCCACTGGGTGCCACCTACTTCTGAGTGCCTAAGTCAACGTCTCTCAAACCCAAGGGCTTGTTGAAACACTGATTCTGGGTCTACTCCCTGAGTTTCTGACTCAGTAGGTCTGGGGAGGGTCCAAGTATCTGCTTTTCTAATAGGTTCCCAGAGGCTGCTGCTGCTGCTGGTCCAGGATGCACACGATGAGAACCACAGCCTGTTGTGCACCAGCCCACCTCCTCCTCACAGCAACCCCGTGTAGTAGTACTAATACTACAGCACGGAGTACTTTCTCAGACGAGGAAACTGAGGCACAGAGGTCAAGTACCTTGCCCACGCTCACACAGCCAGGAAAAGGGGGGAAGCTTGCTCACCGGGCCGGCGGCTGCACCCTCGCCCTCGCTCACGGGAGACAGAACGACGCAGGAGGCCTGGTGTCGCCCCCGTCCCCGCAGCTGCCCACCCGGCCCCTCTGCAGTCTCTGAGCAGCAGTCAAGCGGCTGAGGGCTGCTTGGAAGCCTGAGCAAATTCTGGGGGCCCAGCTCAGGCTCAGGCCTCCCTCTCCCTGGGGCAGGTAACGGGCCCACCCTTGCACCTGATTGGTCGTCAGCTTGAGGTCCTTGAGGGGCCACAGGTGCCTGAAATCAAACAAGTGAGATGGAAGGCTTTGCCAGGAGCAGGGGCAGGCCCTGAGGTCAGAGGGCAAAGTCCATGTGCATCTTGCCCCCAGCACGGCTGAGAGCAGCTAATGGGTCCACAGTGGCATCCTGGAGTGCATGTGTGGAGCCCAAGGCAACAGGGGGCTGGGAGGGATTCCTGGAGGAGGGAGCCCTTCATCTGGTCCCAAAACGTGAGCAGGACTTGGCTAGGGTGAGGGGCAGGGGGTGGGGGAAGCAGTGCTGCAGGCCAAGGGACCCTCATGAGCAGAGTCCTGGTGGTCAGGCCAGAGTGAGAGTTGGGGAGACTGTCTGGGGGCTTGGCAGCCAGTGCAGGCTGGCAAGCAGGGAGGGGCACAGACGCCAGGCAGTGCAATGCAAGGCAGCGACTTGGGAGCTAGTGGAGCAGGGAGGCCAGCATGGAGGAAGTGGCACAAAGGCAGCAGGGGTGGCTGGGGAGGAGGGACCCTTGGGAAGCTGCTGGTGACCAGGTGTCTGGGCTGGTGACTGTCAGATGCAGGAAACATTCACCATGATGGAAAGAGAAACCATGTTTTTGGGGGTGGGTGGGAAGCACCCTCGCTATGTGACGGAGGAGACCGGGTGTGGGAGTAGAGGGAGAATCCATGCCCTCCATCGGGCGGGGGTCACTCTCAGTATCAGGGAGCAGAAGGGGCACTAAGGAGAAAGGTTATTTTGGAGACCAAGGAGAGAGGGGAGGCCTAGCCCTGCTCCCGGACCAGGCCCCTTTCTGCCCTTGAGGATCTCCGCTCCCCTGCTCTCAGTCAAGAGCTAGGAGCGGGAGACCCTGCCCCAGTGGTCAATATTGAGGTAGGCCTGGCCAATATGCCACAGCCAGCATTCAAGGGGAGGCTCAAGACCCAAGCCAAGCTAGTGAGGAACTTCAGGGGCCCTACTGGAGCTGTCAAGAGGGAGACACCAGCTCCCTGAGAGGACAGTAGGAAGATTGAGCTGGGAGAATATAAACCTTAAGTGCTGGTGCTGTGTTACCATAAGCGGCAGCCAGAGACAGACCAAGAGAGAAAGAGAGTTGCTTCCCTTTGCCATGCAGTTAAGCACGGAGATCCAGCCACACCTGAATCTAGCCACACGCGCATAACCCTAGAATTTCATGGGTACGTGAGCCAATTAACACTCCCCCTTTTTTGCTGAAGACAATTTGAATTGCAGTGGTAGCCTCTGCTCCACAAGAGCCCTGGCACACACGGCACGGGGGGATGGCTTACTTCTGCACGTCCAGGAACTCGAGCAGCTTGGTGTCGGGGAAGAGGCTCAGGTGGGCAATGCCCTGGCTGTAGAGACTGTCCTCTCTCTCATGAAGAAGCAGGTAGAGAGTGAAGAGCTCTGAGTAGAAGCTGGGCAGCACGAGGGGCAGCACCAGTCCATGCACCTGCAGGTCCCTGAGTGACGGTGACCAGGCTGGGGTCAGCAGGGTGAGGGCCTAGCGGTGGGGATCACTATTCATGATGCCCATTTAATTCAAAGTAAAGCCAGGGCCCTGGATAGACAAACACTCAGCAGCCATTCCAGGCTAGTCCAGTTCTGCCTCCTGATTTTCTGCGTTTCCTAGGACTCCAGGGGGAAGTTTTCCCTCCTGTCACATACACTTTCCCAGGCCTCCTGCAATGCAGTGACAGAAAGGCCTCTCTGATCAGGATCTCTGGGCCTGGAATCTGAAGGCAAGTTGTAAGATTTACTCTGGGGACCAGGAGAGACAGATTTAATGACCCACATAACTCCTGCTCTGTGTGACCTTAGGCTCAGCCCCTACCAGGCCTCAGTTTCCCTATCCATGCACAGGGAGAAGGAGGGTGCCTGGGGAAGTTGCTCACCCTCTGCACACTCAAGAGATGAGGTTAAGATAACACATGTAGAATAAAGATGCACTTGGTGCATTGTACAGGGGTCCCCGCCGGGGTTGCTCAAGGAACAGAGGTCGTAGGTCATTCTGACCCCCAAACAGTCAATGAATGATGCTCGGTCAGTGGCATGAACTCTCAACACTTCCCCAGGTGTAACCCCTTCCCCCGAGCACAGGTGTGAGGCCTCCCTGGACCCAAGCCTGGCTGCCCCAGGGGAGAGGACCCTGCAGACCCCATGGGAGCGCTCACCTCGTCTCTGCGTCTTCGTCTTCCTCTGGAGCCTGGCCTTTGCGCTGTAAGGCAACCTGCAGCAGACCCCTGCAACCCAAAGAGAAAGGGACGGCATGGCTGCCACCTCCCAGAGCACCGGAGCCACCAACTGCCAGGGAAGCTGGGCTTTGTCCCCTAGAACCATGGAGCATGAGGCCTGCAGAGCCGAGCCTCCCAAACCTCAGCAGTCAGGAGGCTGGGAGTACAGGACATCAGCCCAAGAGTCTCGGAGCCCCGTGACAGAAGGAACTGACGTGTCCAGGACCCCCATCTGTAATGTCTGATGGGGTCGCAGCTCAGCCAGGACTGGAGATGAGGTCTGAGGCCAGGGTGAGGCTCAGTTTAGAGTTCCCCTGGGGTGAGGGGTCGGCCCAGGGCCTGGTGGGAGCTTGGACTCTGGCCATGGCTGGGCCCTGCTCTTTCATCTACCTTCTAACCCCACTGCTCCCCAGCTGCACACTGACCAGCCCATCCTATGTTTCCTCCTCGATCCAGACCTGAGGGAGAGGCGCCATTCCTGCCCAGGGCGCCAAGCAGAGCTGACACCTGGAAAGGGCACAGCCCACCCGCCTGGGCTCCCAGGGCAGTGGTGGGCCCCACGTGCCACCGAGCTCACCTGTAGGCGGCCCAGAGTTCCTGGGCGTGCTGCTTCACCTCCTCCTGGGCCAGCCCCTGCAGGTGCTTGTTGGCCCCGATGCCTGCGTACGTGGCCTGGAAGGTCAGCATCAGTGTCCGGAGCACTTTTCCCAGGGGGTGTAGCCAGTTGCTCAGAGCCTGGGCAGGTGTAAAGGCAACAAACAGATGCTCAGGCCGGGGGCTGGAGCACAGCCTGCCCAGACACGACCCCCAAGTCTGCTCCCATTTCAGAGATGGGAACACTGAGGCCTCTGAGGAGAAAGGGGCCACGGGCCTGTCCCCTGGGGTCAGCAGCAGGGGGCAGTGAGAAGGTCGCCTCCCGGCAGGCCGCCCTCCCCAAGGCCTCTCACCTTCCTGAGGCACTGCTGCAGGGCCTTGGGCTCCCGGTGCTGCAGCAGCTCCTCCAGGATGTCTTCCATTCTGCATGCACTGTCCTCAGAGTGGCTCCTGGGGCACCGTGCACACGTCTCTCACCCACACCTGGGCCCACGCCCACCCTCTTCAGGAAGCCTTCCTTCCTGTGCCCTCTGAGCCCCCTGACCTCAGCACAGGCCCTCTGGATGCCCTCGTGGGTGCACACGCACACGCACGCTGGGCCTCACCTCTCACAGCACAGGTACTCCTGGGACTTGCGCAGCTCCTTCGAGCTCTGCACGTGGAAGCCCAGCAGGGCCTCTTGCAGCTCCGCAGGGCAGCCAGCGCGCACGAAGTCCCGGAAGGGGCCGTAGACGCCCTGCCAGCGGCTCTCCACGGGGAAGGCGCACAGACCCAGCTGCCTGCAACAGAGATGGTGGGGATGAGGGGCAGATGGAGCTATGGTGGGTAGGACCCTGTCGGCGCCTGGCCCCAACTCAGGGCCCAGGAAGGGTGGACGGATTTGGGGGACAGGGGGGCTGACCTCCAAGGCTCCTGGAGGACAAAGGAGAGGTGGAGAGAAGGACAGAGAGAATCTACTCCACGGTGGAGAAGAGAGACAGGGGCACACAGAGCCTGCAAAAGGAGACAAAGATCTGGAGAGCTGGAGGCCAAGTCCAGAGAGTGCGGTCTTGGCCTAAGAGAGCCCAGGGCCCGAAGTCCAGGATTCCCCTGCCATGAGACCCCACCCTCCCTCCCACCACAACGGGCTCCTTCCTGAGCTTGATCCTGTCTTGGCCAACAGGCCTGAGGGGTTCGGGGCATGTGTGTCTAGTGGACACTGTCTAACGGGTCACTGCCCTCCCGTGTCATGCTCACAGACTTTCCTATACCTGCACCCCACCGGGCTGGGTCATATCCCGACGGTTTGCTGTCCACTCCCAGCTCCTGCTGTCAGGAAGCAGCATGCAGGGACAACAGATCAAGGAGTCAACTGTACCCCCTCCCTACATCTGAAATGCTGCCTGGGACCATTAGAACCACCATCCACACCTCAACAGACATGGCGAGAGTCACCACTTGAACTAGAGTTTTCCAAGTAAAAACTCTGTCCCCGTGGAGAAGAAGCCTCTCCCCTTCTCAAATATCCCATGATAGTGACACCGAGGCACTTAGCAAGTTTCCTTCTTCATGTTGGCTGCCAGGGAACCCAGAGCCAGGTTAAGTTCAAGTATAACCACTGTGAGGCCTTATCAGTACTTCCCTTTCTTTTAAGCTCAACTCACACTTTTATTTTTTATTTTGCTCTTGTTTGTTTTGTTTTATAAACTGTCTTGTATCATTCCTAGAAAAAAAGCAGGGTTTAAGCAAAACCTACACATGATATTTTGTGGCATGTGGAGTTATTGCCACATAGTCCTTGATTCCAAGAGTCTCTCACTGAGGGTTGTGTGACCTGGGCTCTCTTATCCCTCCAAAGAGCCAGGAGCAGTTCAGAAGGCCCCTGTGATGAGGCCTGAGTCCTTGGGGTAGAAACACACACAGACACCCACCACAGGCCCTGGAACGCGTGGGCCAGATGGGCAGGCTCTTACCTCTTGCGGGTGCAGCTTGGGTCTGGGGGGAGGGCAGCTGTATCCAGAATGCCCTGGGTGTGCAGTCCTCCTCCTGCCTCGCTGCCAAAAGAGCCCTCCAGGGTGAAGCCATTGGGGAAGGTGACCTTGCCCTGGAAGCCGGGAATGGAGGCAGGGATGTCCGTCCACCCATCTGTCTGTCCAGCTGCCCTTCCAACCAATTGTGACAGGCCTCATGTTGTCCATCCTGTGTCACAGAGGCTAGAGACTGGTGGGTGGCCTTCTCACCATCACCCAATCTGCCCCATCTTGAGGGGCTCATAATCCTCCATCCCTGCAGGAGCCCCTGACCAAGAGCTGGCCCGCTGCCCAGGGGCTCATCTCTGAGGGTGAAGACAGGGAGAGAGAGAAGATACTCACAGGTCAGAGTGGGGGAAGCACTGCTGCAGGGTGGGGGGAGGTAAGTCCAGAAGTAGGCAGAGGCCTGGGCAAGGCATGGGGTGCCCCTGGCCCCGGGGAGGGGAAGGCACAGGGTGCCCCTGGCCCTGGGGAGGGGAAGGCGTGGGGTGCCCCTGGCCCTGGGGAGGGGAAGGCGTGGGGTGCTCCTGGCCCTGGGGAGGACAATTCTTTGCTGCATGGGGCTGTCCCATTCATAGCACTCCCAGTCTCCACCCATGAGCTGCCACAGTGTCCTACAGTCATTACGAAACCAAAACAGTCCCCACACTTCCAAAAGCCTCAGCAGGGACACAACTGCCTCCAGCTGTCAGCTCACACAGGAACACACTGAAGGACAGTGACTCCAGGGGCACCTGCCCAAGGCACTGATGCTGGTGGTGGAGGGGGTGGATTCCCAACTAGGGGGCCAGTGGGAGGACAGATCCCGGAGACCACGAGCACCTTCTACATGCAAGGCAAGCCTGCTGCCCCCTCCTGACTCCCGCCAGGATCCAATCACACCTCCGCAGCACGGAGGGTCGCTGCACCCGCCCCTGGATGTGGTGGAGATGGGAGACGCACTCCTCGCCCCTTGCCACCCACTGCCCACACGCTCAGCCCTGGGTCCAAGAGCAGAGATTACAGACTCCAGCCAAGGCCTCGGCAGGGAGTAGAGTGGGGTCCCAGGGGCCCTCACCTTCCCCACAAGGGTCAGGTCTCTGGTGAAGGTGCCCTCGTACAAGGAGTCGTCTTCAGTGAGGAGGACACCTGGGCCCTAGGGAAGGAAGCCAGGGAGAGTAGGAGCAGTGGGTTAGGAAGGACAGGGAGACTGGGGGAGGGAAGGGGACGGGAGGAATGGGGGAGGTGGGCATTCACCCCTGGGGCAGAAGAGTCCTGAGCCCTGTCACACCTCCCAGAACTCTGCCCAGGTGAAATGCCAGCCCTCGGCCCTCTGTGCCCTGAGTACCAGCCCATTGGCCTCATCCTGGGTCACCCTGAGCACCACCCTGGGACCTGGCTCCTCCTCTCCAGTGGCCTCTCTCAGGAAACCCCTGGGGGACCCTGCCTTCACTCCTATGTCTCAGGAAGTGCTGGGCTTCTCCTGAACCATCTCTACCTCCCTGTCACTGACCCCAGGACAGTGGAGCTGATCAGGCTCCCTTGCTGCACTGGCTGCCAGGAAGCTCAGAGCCAAATGAGATCCAATTTGTGTTCTACGTATTTCTGAGTCTATTTTATGTGCCTATTCTTGCCTTCTCTTCCTCCTTCAATTCTTCACAGAACAAAGTGGAGCATAAACAAACAAACAAGCCATAATAACAGTAACAGCCATGAGACCAGAGCCCCACTCTGTGCCAAAATACCTGGCAGGGTGGAGATGAGGCAGAAGGTGAGTGTTGGTGTGCCTGGGCTCAGGAGCAGGTTCTCTGACCTCTCTGAGCCTCACATTTGTCACTCATACATTAGGGACCATGACATGACCTGCAGGGTGACTGGAAGGATGCCAGAGATCATGCTGGGAGGCTCAGCCCACAGACCTCAGTTAGGGGTCTATAAATGTTGGCTGCAGAGGCTGTTGGCATCATCATTACCATGTACTTCATTCTTGCATTCAGCTGAGTGTTTAAGATAAGTAGCTAACCTGAGTTGCAGATGGAGAAACTGAGGCTGGGAGGGGCAGGGACTTGGCCAAGGCCAGAGTAGGGAGCTGGCAGAACTGGACGCCAGCCCAGGTTCTGGCTCCCTCCAGCACCTAGAAACCCAGCTTCCCGCCCCATCCACCCCTGACCAGCCTCAGCGCAGCTTTGGCGCCCCCAGAGCAGGGAGGTTCCAGAATTCAGCCCAGGTGCAGGAAGAGAGGAGCTCAGGACAAACACAGGTCGCCCCACTCACCACCATCTTGTCTGCCTGGAAGGTCCCCTGGTAGCAGATGCCTGCCTGGGTGACCATGACCCCCGGGCCATGGCGCTGGTCAGCCTGCCACATGCCAATATAGCGCTCACCCCTGAGGGAGGAGGGGGTGTGGCCAGAGTTGGATCAGAATCCGTCCCATGCACCTTCTGTGTGCTCTGCTGGCATGGGAGGGTGGGCACACAAGGAGCAATGACATCGCCTGAATCCACTCAACTCAAATCCGGGGCAGGCGAGGTCAGGACCACAAAGAGGAGCAGCTGGTGGAGGAGGGATGGAGCCTGCCTGGGGGAGGGCACCCTGGCAGGCTTCCTGGAGGAGGTGGTAAGAAGGACAAATGGAGTTGGGGGTGCGATTCAAGCAGGTGCAAAGCCATGGAGGCAGGAGTGTAAGATACATGTGGGGATGTCCAGTGGTCTAGAAGGCTGGAGGGGTGCATGGGCAGCACAGCAGGGTAAGGTCAGAGAAGGAGTCAAGGCCTCGAATACCAGGCAGAGGACCCTGGGCTTAGTCTCACAGCCCAGAAAGCCTAGAAGGGCTGTGATCCTTAGACGGGACAGATCTGGGGTAGAAGCTCCTCTCCGACAGAGCAAGGAGGCCGGAGTGGGGAGGCTCCTGCACTCAAGGGCTCCCTCCTCCTGAGCCTCGGCAACAACTGAGGGAGTGGAGAGGAAGTGAGGGACTTCAGACTCAGGGGACAAACAGAATGGACCCACGGACTACATGGAGCCCACGCCCTGAGGAAATTTGCTTCGTGAGGGTCCTCTCTGTCCCCTAGTCCTAGGGGGGCTGCAGAGTGCTCACCTGTCACTGTCCTCCTCGACGCCATAGCCACTCCTCTGGCCCCTCTCCCAGTGGCCCGTGTACTTGCAGGGCTGAGGGGCCTGTGGGGTGCTCTCCAGGACCCCAAATCCATGCCGCAGACCTGCCTGGAAGTAGCCCTTGTACACCTTGTCAGTGCCGTACCTGGAGAGGGGCACCGATGGCTGGCCCCGTCAGCCCAGAGGACACACCCGTCCCATGAGCCCACCCGGCCGTCCGGCCCAAGGTCACTTACTCACAGATGCCGTAGCCGTTCATGCTGCCTTCCCACCAGTGGCACTTGTAACAGTCAAACTTGTCCTCAGAGGCCCGGGGCACCAGGCGGATGCCAAAGCTGTCAGTGTGGGTGGAAAGGGAGGAAAGTCAACATCGGGGCCACCGTCTGGCCCGAGACACCCCGTCCCACCTGCTCCATACCACCCAGGAGTGTTCCTGCCTCCAAGGGGCCTTCTCAGATGATGGGGAGAATCTCACAGGTGTTCAGCGCCCCCTCTTCTTCCCAAGGGCCCCTATCAGCACCCCTCACACCCCCATCCTGACCCCAGGCACCCTGGGAGCACCTTCTGATCCTGGACCACTCCCTCCATGACCCGCCCCACCCTCGGAGCCTCGGTTCCCCTTTTGAACAATGAGGGGAGCTGGACCAGATGGCCTCTAAGTTCCCGCTTGAGCTTTGGGAATTTAGGATGGAGCCAGGCTGGTGACAGTGGCGGGGTGAAAGCCATTCCCCTGCCCACATACCCTCCCACATCAGCCCCAGCCTCACCCATGCTCCAGGCCCTGGCAGAAATTCCCTACATGGTTCCGTCCGTCTGGCCACTTCAGGGTCCCCCTGGAACACAGTCGAAGTCCACAGGCATCAGGCCCACCAGACCGATCCTTCGACACACACAGGACCCCCAGCCAGCCTCCACTGCAGACTCTCTGAGGCCTAGGTTCCCCTTGGACTGGACTCTCTGCCTCCACTCAGCCCTCTTCTCTGAGCTCTGTGACCCCATAGGGGCTCTCAGCCCTTCTCTACTCCTGGCACAACTGCCCCAGCAGCCTCATGGGGGCACACTCACCAAACCCTGTAGCAAGAGCTCTGGAAACATCCAGGTTCCCTTTTTTCCCTTAACCAACAGGAAGCTCAGAGCTAAACTTCAAGCTCAAGCCAGATGCTAGTCAGTGGGGTTTCTAGCATCCTCCTCCCTCTTCTGACGTGGCATTACTTTTCCTATCTTTTTGTTCATAAGCTTCCTCCAGCCCTTTCCGGAAGCAGGCAGGGTATCAGAAACTAACAGACATGCTTGCAAGGGTAACTCTGGAGTCCCTTCTTTTTCCTGGGTCTTGGTTTTCCCAAATGTAGCACAGGGAGGGGCCCTATGTTCTTCAAAAGCCTACCTGCCCGTGGGGTCAGACCTGCGACTGAGGCGAGGCTCACCCTATAACCTGCCTGGAGGCCTTAGGCAAGAGCCACCCCTATGACATAGGTGATGACATGCCCACAGCCTTCTCGTGAGGACTGATGAAGACAGGATGTCCACAGACCATCTCCACCCCACCAGATGGTGCTACGCAGATATGACAATGACTCCTCCACCTTCCTAAGAACAGAACAGCAACTGCGGGTCCCGCAGGCCGGCCACCTGACGTCTGCCCCATGCTCTCCAGCGTCACCATCATCATGACTTTATTTTGCAGACACCTACTATAGGCCAGGTCCTGTCTAAGAGGACTTACGAGAGACTCTGGAGAACAAACAGAACTGACTGAACTGACCACAGGGAGTAACAGCCTTTGGTTCTTGCCCCAAGGCAGACTTCCAGGAGGAGCCCTGCCTTGCTCGCCCCAGAGCCCCGGTCACTCACTTGCCATGGGGCCTGCCCCGGCACCACTCGCCCTCATAGGTGGCCTCGCAGAGCCGGCCCTCCGCGCGGAAGGTGTAAGCTGCGCTGCGGCAGGCAGGAGCTTCGGAGGCCTCCAGGCCAGCCCCCAGCACCGGGAAGTCCTTCTTCCCACGCAGGGCCTGGCACACAGCTTGGGTAACCTTCCTCTGCCAGACCACCTGGTGGGGACAGGGGAAACACAGGACAGGTCACTACTGCTGGAGGCAGCCCCTCTAGGAGGCACCTTCGGGGGTGGCTCTAGGTAGCCCCTTCCACTCCCCGCCCCCACCACGCTCTTGGGGGACCTCCCCAAGTCCCCCTCCTTGGGGGACCTCCGACTGCTCCACACTGCTCCTTAGGGCCTTCCACCCAGACCTAAGATCCTTGTCTGCAGTTTCAGGGCCCGACCAGAGAGCCAGACACAACCACTGGGCAGGGAGCAACACGGCCCCAATCCTGGCTTCACAAAGAAAAATACCCTGTTCTCTGATGCCTGACCTCAGACTGACTCGTGACCCTCTGACCATGACCCCAGAGGCCTGACACTCCCATGGAGCCTCCACGGTTGTATACTTGTGCCCTCCCCATCATCTGTCACCCTCCCTAACTCCCGTGACCCCACTCCCCCAACTCACAGTTCATCTGCACTCACCTGGCCCTGAGGGTCCTTGGAGCTAAAAGAGAACTCTTCCTCAGGTGTGAGGAGGTGAGACGTGCACCTGGACAGATGGAGGCGATGAGTAGGCCCCAGCTCTGGCCAGGAGAGTGCTGAGGGAGGGCCTGGGGTGCAGACAGGTTTCATGGGGGTGGAAGGAGGGAAAGCCAGGGGTGTCCCTGGAGGGGCCTGCTCACCCGTCCTGCCCAGGATCCACCCACACGAGCTTCAGATCAAAGGTGTGGAAATTGGAGCCCTGGAAAAAGATGGGGCACAGGCGTCCTCTAGAGCCCAGACCAGACGCTCTCCTACTCCTCCGACCCAGCCTAGCCCCCAAGCACCAGGCCGCTGGCATGCCCCACGGTGTCCCTCGGCTGCCCAGTCCAACATGCCAGCACTGTGTCCCTCATCACCCTGCCTGTTCCCCATCTCCAGGGAGCTCCTCCATCTCCCTTCCCACCCGAGGGCCTGGCCAGGAACCCCGGAACAGCCTCCTCTGCCCCCCACCATCCTGCTCCATCATGGCCACCAGAATGATCTTCTGGAAACACAGCTCAGACCCTGTCAGCCCCTGCTGGAAACCTCTCTAAGGCTCCTATGCCTGAGGGATAGAGACCTCACTGTGAGCCTAATACCTGAGACCACACAGCCCACTCCCAGCACATGTGCCTTAGCCCCACCCTCTCCATACCATGGCACCACAGCCACTCCACACTCGCACCTTCTCAAGCTCGCCCCAAACTCTCCTGGACCTGAACCTCTGCTCATGCTGCTCCTCCTACCTGAAATGCCATCCCTGCTGTGAGAGCCAGACTGAGCGCCCCTTCCTCTGAAAGATTTTGTGTAGTGACCTCCTGCCTGGTGCCATAGGAGGAGGAGGAGGCACCAGGCCCAGGCCTGAAGGGGAAGAGTGCGCCAGACACAGGCCAGGGACAAGAGTCGGTCCGGCAGAGATAACAGGATATACAAAGGTCCAGAGGTGGGAAAGGGCTCAGAGAATTTAAGTTATAGTATGGTCAGTGTACGTGGAGCAGAGAGAGTGAAGTCGGGAGTGGAGGGGAACTCAAACTGAATCAGAACAAAGCCCAAAATGAGGCTTCAGGAGACCAGGGTTTGGGTGGGACAAGTAGCTTCCCTCCTGGGCCTCAGCTTCCCTGACTGCAGGGGAGTTCCAGACTGACATTGGAAGGAGACAAAGAAGACAGTGCTGTGGCTGTCACAAAGACAATATGAGCTAGGGGCACTAAGCACACTCAAGTTTGCTGGCCATGTGACAATCCCAAACCCAGGCCTGGCTCCCTCCTGACTCCTATAATGCTGAGGGCTCAGGCCCACGTCTATGTGGTTCTCTTCTCTAGCAGCCTTGCATGCACCCTGAGTGGTTCATCCAGCCCTCCTTAGCCAACAAGGGCCATCTGGGGTTCCTCTGGGGTTCCTCTCCTATTTGAAGAAGAGAACTAAGAGTTGTCTGGCATCCGGTAAAGGAGCAACTCGCTCACAATTATCCCATTTTCCAGATGAGGAAACCGAGGTGGAGACATTTAGCAAGGAGCCAGCTGGGAAGCATCAAGGCTGGGATGCACCTCGAGTGACCTTTCCCCACAGCCCACATGCCTTCAGAGACAGCTCCTGCATGCTGCCCACCCCCAGACCCCAGTACTCCGCCTTTCTGCCCCCATCTGCTCCCCATGAGCCCAAGTTCTCCCTCCCAGCTGTTTGTCTCTTTCCCACTCCTTTTTCAACCAGACCCCAGACCCCCCCTCTGGCCCCAAGACGTGTGGTCAGTCCCACCCCAACCTGTAGCAGAACGAGGGCATCATCAAAAAGCAGCACGCGCTCTGCCCGCAGCAGGGTGACTGTCACAGGTACATCCTGGCTGTCTTGCAAGAGTCGGCGAGCAGGGGTGCAGAGCACATCCTGGTGGGTGGGGAGGTGCAAGGCTCAGGCACTGCTGTCCTGGATGCTGCCGGCCACCCTACCACCTGCTCCTGCCCTGGACACCTCCCCCCTCACTCCAAGCATCTCCTGGAAGCTCCCAGGTCAGTGATGGACACTGGGGCTCTGAGGTCTGCAGGGTCCTCTTGGCCACTTCCAGCAGGGCAGCACAACTTCTCATGAAGCTTCACTTTGTCCTCCCCGGCCCCACCTCACACAATGGCCCCAGACAAGCCCCATCAAACCCCATCTCACCCGGGATTCTGCCATCCCAGCCTCTCTTTGGCAATTCTTGTCCCCTTTACCTGCTCTCCTAATTCTCTACTAATCCTCTGGGTCCCAAGCCTGTCACACCCTCTCGGGGCACAGAGGACTTTCCCCATGCAAAGGGAGTCCATGCCACACTGGGCAGTGCCATGGGGATCCAATCGTCTGACATCCCAGAAGACAGGGTCAGTTCTGCTGACAGCACTTCCCCAGAGCCAGCTCCTGACCTGGCCGAGGAGGTGCTCAACAAATAGGTGAAGATGCTAGACAGAGGGATCTCACAGCCACCTGGTTCAACCACCACCCCTACTTCCAGATGGGGAAACTGGCACAGAGAGTACAGCAAGCAGCTAGAGCCACCCAGCATGTCCCCACCTGATGGGAACCCCTTCCCTGACCCCTTCCCTGACCGCCCCTTAGGCCTTGAACTCACCCTCGGCCGGCTGCTCAAGGTGTGCCAGAGGGCCTGGGTGGCCACAGCCTGGTCCAGCGCCTGCCTCATGAAGGACTGTAGGTCCCCAAAGAGGGTGGCTGTGTGCACCACCAGCTCCCGGCTGGGGTGATGCTGCAAGCAGGGAGACAGAGCAGCCAGGCAGGGGCTTAGCGGAACCTTCCCACCCAGTGATGGCTGCCCCCCACCCTGGCCTGGCCCAACCTGCTCAGGAGGCCTGGGTCTATGCCACAGTTTGCCCTTTCCTCCCTGCCAGCTCCTCCTCTGGGGAGGGACCAGTATGAACATGCTTCCAGGGGAGTCAGGACCACTCAATGACTCCCCTAGCTGGGCCCGGGCCCTGTGTCCTCACTCCCAGGACTTGATTCTACATCTGCTCTCTGGGTCTCTGCTGGCTCCACCAGTGCAAAGCCATGTACCTCAAATCCCCCAGAACAGGATCAGGTCCCCAAGGTATGGCCGGGTCCTTCTCAAACCATGGTCCTGAGAAAGGCAGGTCCCCTGAGCCAAGGCCCTGTTTCTCCCCTCATTCAGCTCCCTCACAGGTGACAGGCCCAGCAAGCAGCACCTTCCACCCCTGCTACCTACCTCCCCGATGGTTTCGCTGAGGCTCAGCAGGAGGAGCACGTACTGCTGCACATGATGGGTGAGCGGCTGGCGGAGGGCCTGGACCAGTGCTGTACCCACCGAGCCCTCGGAGCTCATGCCCCACAGCAGCTGCCGCAGCACCTTCCGCTGGGCCCGCCAGTACTCGCTGAGTGGAGGAAGGGCCACAAGCTACCTTCACTCTCCCCTCCTCCATTCCTGCACCCACCACCATCGCCTCCCTGCTCTGGCTAAGCCCCCCAGATCCCAGGACCAGTCCCAGACCCCCAACTTCTCTCCTATCAGATCAACACAGTGCCTGAGTCAGGCTATTGGAGATTTAGTGGCAATATCTCCGAGTTGAAAGGGATCATTGACTACAACCATCCACCCTGAGGAGGAGGGTCCCTCCTTCCTTGCCCGCCCGCAGGGTCAGCCCTGGCTAGTGGCCTCACCAGGCTTCCCTCCCTCTATCCTGACATGGATCAGTGTGAAACTGTTCGAGCTCAGGAGGAGTCACGGGCTGTGACAGTCGCTGCTCTGGGGACTGGGCTTCCTCAACCCTTCCCTCCGAGACACCCCCACCCACTCAGAGGCCCAGTGCGGCACCCTGGGCTCACCTCCTCCTCTTTGCTGCCTTCTGAAAGGCCTGCACCACCACGCAGTTCGTATAGGACTCGATGTACCTGCAGGCAGCACAGGCGACACCCTACAGGCCCAGCTCCCAGCTCCAGATCCAAGGCCCTGCCCTTCAGGGGCCCCCAGATCTCACTCGCTGAGGGACTGTGGCCCCGAGCGCCCAGACAGTGGCCTGGCTCTGGGCACTGGTGACCTCAAGTCCCAACTGACCCAACTAGACAATTCAAACTCACAAAGTATTTCTTCCCTGGGAGGCCGTAGGCTCAGGTCTAGAAAGTCCGAGCCTGCGCCAGGCTAAATGCCCAAGCCCACTGAGGCCGACCCCAGGGGAGCCCCACCCCAGGCTGAACCAAACCTTTGCCTAAGTGCTGACCCAGCTGAGCCCTAGTGCCAGGTGCTTTCTGACGCCCAGGCTGAGCCCCAGTCCCCCTCGACTGCCTTACTCCACGTGAACCTGCAGGACATGGTCAGCACGACGCAGCAGCAGCAGGGATTCCAGGCCGACGGAGTCTGGGTGGCACAGCCTCTCCCGCAGCGAGTGCAGGCTTTCCTCCATCACCTCCCAGAGCTGCTGGGAGCTCCCGTGCAGCTGCTGCAAGAGCCGCAGGCACTCTCTGCCCTGGGGATCCGAGGGCTCTGGGGCTGGGGGTGGAACACAACCACACTGTGAGGGGTGATGGAGCCACTCCACCTTCCAGGGAGCACACAGAGGCCCTGAGTAGTCACCTGAGGGCCAGCAGCACCCCAGCCCTGGAGCTGGAGCCAGGGTCCTGCATCCCTGGGGTCCTCGGGACAGGATTGGAAGCCCATGTGTCCCCTTGAGCTCAGCAGGGAACGAGAAGGCTGGAGTGGTCAGGAGCCCCGTCGAGGAGTAAATAAGGGCACATGTCCACCTCCTCACTAAACAGGGACAGCACTGATGACCTAGGGGCACCAAGTACACTAATTCCCTGAGTCTCTAGGCTTCCTCGGGTCCAGCATATGGAGTCTGTAGGGATCCTGTAATCCCTGCCACTCATGGATGCATGGACAGAGCTCCTGAGAGGAAGGCACCTGCCCAAGGTCACTTCATAAGTGAGACTCAAGCTGGAAGTAACACTTAGACATCCTGCAGTCCGATCTTGCACCAGGTGAGAACAAGATGAGAATCCAGGCCTGTGTGCTGGGAGAAGTAGAATTTTTGTCTACACACTGCCAGATCTGGGCTAGAACAGGGTTCACGGCCTGGCCTCTCAGGATACCTCTGAGAAGGGAGCAGCCAGCACCTGGGGGCTAGGACTCCAGGCCCATCAGAAGATGCCCATACCAAGTGTTACCACTCCCATTTTCAGCTGAGAAAGCTGCAGCTCAGAAGGTCCAACTAGGTAGGACTCCAGCCCCTGGGATGGTCTCTGTGTCCCCTGCCCCCCCCCTGCCCCCCCACAGGAGAGCTGAGACTCACCAGCTGTGACCAGGGGCTGGAGGACAAGGCTGTTGATGCGGGCAAGGGTAGCCAAGAAGACCTCCTCCAGCCGCAGCAGGGCTGCCTCCTCAGGGCTGCACATGGTCCCGGTGCTGGATTCAGAGCCTGGGAGCGGGTCACAGTTTACAGTGAGACAGCACCGGGCAGCAGGGTCAGTGCCCACCTTCTCAGGCCATTTGGCCCACGACCACACCACATCGGAATGGAGCAACGAGCCTGAGTGGCCTCAAAGGGGAGTTCCTGGCCTGGCCACTTACTCCTGCCCCACTCTCCACCTGGGCCCAGCTTAAGGGAGCCTGAAGAAGTGGGAGAGAGGGCTCAGAACTGCCCAGGGAAGCATCCCTTTTCACCTAAAAAGGCAGATGCTCTCAAGGCCAGTTCTGGCCTCCTCATCTCCCTGATCAAACATCCACCATGGCTCCCAAGGGCTCAGAGTAATACCTAGCAGTGCTCTGACCCAGCACCCTCTCCAGTGAGTCTCTGGACACAAGGATATACTGTCAGAGGAGTCCAGTCTTTTAATCAAGGTCATGGCTCAGGACTCCTTGAGGCTAAGAGGGGACCCAACAGGGCTGTGTAAGCAAGGAGAGGTCTGTGGGAACAGTGGGGGTTTCCTGCTGGAGCCACGAAGGGTGGGCAAGAAATAAAGAGGCAGAGAGGAGGATGAGGGATGCAGGTGGTGCAGGTGGGGGAACCATGAGAGCAAAGGCTTGTGGGCATGAGGGTCCAGGCTCCACGGGCGGCCCACCAAGAGCACCCTAAGGGGCTGATGGAGGAGCCCTGGAGGACCTCAGAGCAAGGAAGTGGTGGTACCCAAAGTCAGACTTGGGGAGAGGGACTTGGTGACAGTTGCAGAAGAGATGGTGCTGAGCAGGGAGAGGATGAGGTCAGCATGGGCGGAAGCCAGACCCTCATAACCCTGCTGGATGGGTCTTTGTCAAGACCTGGGGGCCATAGGGGCAGGTGAGCTTGAGCCCTTGGACTTACTGCCCTGGAGTGAAGGACCCTCCAAGCAGCAGGGATCACCAGGGAATGCATCCTCCTGATGGGAGGGAGGGGCAGCAAGGGGCCTGGGCTCAAACCTACCTCCACAGCCAGGCTGCAGCCTCCAATCGGACATAGCCCTCTCCCACCAAACTTTGGTGCCCTCACCTGGCAAAGGAGGTCATCTGCCCAGATGACCTGACCAGATATCTCATGTGGAGAGCTAGAGAGTCTTTTAGTCCAAGACCCTCAGACTCTGCCTCTCCCTGGCTCTGACACTCTGAGGCTCTGGAGTTAGCTGACCTGGGTGGGGTGAGAGACATAAATTGAGGCAGCCAATGATGGGCAGATGACACAGGCAGACCCAAAAGGGCAAACGAGAAGGGGTCTCAGCCCTCCCCACCCAGTGCCAAGGACACCAAAGAGCATCCCAGGGTCCTGGCAGAGCCTACAACTCCCAGGGAATTGGCTGTGAGGCGGGTGCCTCAGACCTCTGGCCCAGGGCCCAGGCCCAGGCATTCCGGCCCCACCTTTCCTGCTACTGCTTCAGGAGGGCGAGGCCTTGGGAGGGCGAGGCAGGAAGGGGAAGCGGCTGGACGCCCAGCTGCAGCCTTCTCTCTCTGCTGGCCCCTGCAGCAGCCCCAGCCCCTCTGGGGAAGGGAGCAGGTTGTTCCAGGTCAGCTCAAGCAGACCAGGAAAGCCCAGCCAAGGGGTCAGGGGTGCAGCAAGTGTGGTCTGGACCCACCTGATCCTCACCTGTATCTCCAGAAACTGATGTAATGGAAAGGTCCTTTGAGGGATGACCTTTGACCTTTCCACCCTCAGCTGGCAGTCAGTCACGGTCTGAGCTGAGAGGTGAGGACACTGGCTAAAGGCAGAGGGGAGAGGGTACAGCCAGGATGGGAAGTGTAGACTAGGAACCAGATCAGGGTGAGCCAGGAACCTGCAGCAAATAATTCGCTGCTGGGAGGCCTTGAGCACCAGGAGCCTCCACACTCACCTGAGGGCCAGGTAGCAATCCCCCCGTCCCCCCTGCCAGTGCCACACTCAGGGCAAGGAGCTCTCAGTCCTTCTCCACCTCAGGCTTCCTACCCCTTGCCCCCATGGGGCTGGCAGAGGCTCCCTTATGCTGGACCCCTGGCCCACACTTCAGCTGCTCCCAGAGGACCCCCTCCCAACCCCTCCCTGGCTGTTCAGCCCTGGTCATGCCCCAGCTTCTCCACAGCCCTGCTCCTCTCTGGGCCTCAGTCATCTCCTCTACCAAATAGGGGTCCGACTAGATCAGAGCTTGTCAAACTATTTTAGTCCTCCCTAAAAAGGATAAACTGATGCAGCAGAGCTGCTCTGGGTTTGGGGACCTGGTCCTCAGCCTCCCTTACCTCTCCAAGCAGCCTGGGGCCCCTTGGGACGAGTCTGACAGACCCCCAGTGACCCAAGTTTGCAGACACTATTCTGGGGCCCTTCCAGGTATGTGGCCCCAAAGAGATCTCTGACTCTAGGAAACCAAGTCACACTGCCCGGAGGAAGGACCAGAAGTTAAGCATGGCTCCTGAGGTGGCACAGGGGCGGGAGGAGGCTGCAGTTGAAGCTGACAGTCCGGTCTGGCAGCCCCGAGAGGCTCTGCTCCCAGGCTAGGGAATTTGGGGCTTCATCCTGGAGGCACTGAGGAGAGTGTGCAGGCAGGGATGAGGCAAGGCATGAGTGTGCATGAGTGTGTGTGTTTGCAGGGAAGGAGGGGGAGGTACTGAACCTTAAATGAGAGGGACCCAGCAGGAGTACTTCCCTCTCAAATCCTAGTCCCACCACCAACCCACCCCTCTCTGATCAATGGCATGGCCTCCTTACCCTCTCCTTCCATCCAGTTTTTAAGGTTCCTTAGTAATAAGCTGCACAGGACATACACATGGGGAAACTGAGGCCCAGGAAGGTATGGGAGGGCCCAGAGATACCCTACATAGAACACGTATAGGGCTCAGACCCAGGCCTCTGCCTCCCAGTCCCACCAGGCTCACCTGAGCTAGGTACTTCTGAAAGGCTGGGCAACTCACCTGAGGGCACACACCTGGAAGGGCCCAGCCTCCTACCTCCCCAGGCAGGCTTGATGCTCACCATGGGGCGGGGTGAGGACAGAACTGGCTAGTCTTGGCGTGCCTAGGTGAGTCAGCTGCCTGTCCCCATGGTGATCTAACCAGCAGCCAGACCTGCTCTCTCCCTTGCATTCTTGGCCTCTGTCCATGCTGTGTCCCTTTTGGGCAGGGTCGCTGAGGCCTCCCCTGCCCTCTCCAAGGCCTGGTCCCTCAGGCCCCTCAGCCACACCCTGTTATGGCACCCACTCTGGTATTTCCTGGTCTGGACAGGCAAGAAAGTTCTGCTTGCTGTGGAGGCTCTTTCCTGGGCTGTTCTGGAGCCCCCTGGATCAACCAGGAAGCCCAGTGGTAGACAGAGGAGAGAGGGGCTGCCCAAGGGAAGGGGCGCTGAACCGTCACAGCTGACCCTTCAGAGTCTGCACCTGGGGCTTTCCCCAGCACCTTTCTCTGCCCCTCTGTGACTCCAAGCCTCTTGTCCTAGACCCACACCCACTCCCAATCTCTCTCTGGTTGCATATTTCACAGCTTATCTTCCTTTCCCTGCCCAAGCACACAAAGTCACTTTGGGAAACTGCAGTTTCCCTAGCATCGGATCCCGTCCCAGCCACCCGGCTCATGCCTTTTCACTGCAAATACCACCAGCCGGCGTCAGCTCCTCCTAGCAGCCTCAGGCTGGATGAGGCCCCACGGCCCTCGAACCTCTTGCCCAAGCTAAGACCCTGGACACTGCGCTCGTGCGGTGCACGGCCGCGGGGAGGAGAGGGATGTCCCTGCGCTGCCCCTAAATGCGAGCCGCGTAACCACGGGACAGGCAGGAACAAGCTGAACCCCGCTGGGACGGAAGGGGTCTTTGGACAAACTCGGACGGCCCAGGGGTGAGCGCCACTGGGGACCGAGGTATCGTGGAGGGACAGCGACGCAGCGGCCCGAGGGGGCGCGAAGGCGAAAGTCCCACCTGGCACCAGGAGAGCACGGAGCAAACGAGCCCGCCCACAGACGCGCGACCTCCACCCCGCCCTTACCTGTGCGCTCCCGGCGCCCAGCGCACGGAGCGCCACTGCCACTACCGCTGCTCCCTCGCCGCCGCCCCCACGCCGCCCAGCCCGTCTCGGGCCGGCCCCCATCCCGCCCCCGTCCGCTCCACCACTTCCCCCCACGTCTGCCCCTCCGCCGGTCCCCGCCGCCCCGCCCCCGTCTGCTCCTCCACCCGCCCCTATTCCGCCGCCCCGCCCCCGTCCGCTCCTCCACCTTCCCCCACGTCCGCCCCTCCACCCTAGTCCCCGCCGCCCCGCCCCCGTCAGCTCCTCCACCCCCCCCCCCGTTCCGCCCCCACACCCCCCTCCTCTCGTCCACCTCCCCCGCCCCGCCCCGCCGGTCTCGGGGCCCGCCCCCCGCCCCACCCCGCTGCGCTCCGCCCTTCCGCCCCGCCCCGCGCCGCGCCGCGCCGCGCCGCGCCGCGTTGCTGGGGGCTGGTGGGGTTAGGGGCCCGCCTGGAGGAAGCAGGACGTGGTGTCCGTGCGCTCTCGCTCCCGAGGTTTCGCCTGAGCTCTCCCTCTGGCGTTCTCCAGGGTCCAAAGGCTCCTGGGACCCAGCGCGGGTGGCAGAGGTAGAGGGAGGGGAATTGGGAAGCTTGACCCCTCCGCCCCCCACCAACGCACACACACTCAACGCTCAGGCTCGCCCCTCTGCCCGGGCGAGGGCTCCCAGGAGAGCCAGGCGGTGTCCGGGAAGCGGCCTGCGTTTCCGCGGCCCGGCAGGGCCTTCCTAGTCCCCCTGGCTCACCCTTCTGACGCTCTGCGGGTCTAGGGTGCTGCCCCGTGACCTCCTCGACGCGCACCGAGTCACAGACGCCCGCACAAGCGGCGCGCTGGGTGGGTTCGTGAAACTTGTAGCCGAGAGTGGGGTAAACCGAGGCTGTGCCGCGGTCCCTTGGGCCAGGCGTCAACGACCAGTTGCCACTCCTGTCTGTGTGATCTTGGGGAAGGCTGGGGGCCACTCTTCCCTCAGCCACTTCCCACTCACTGGGTGACTTCACGAGCATTACCAAATCCAGTTTTATCATCTATGAAATGGGGCAAGACCTGCCCAGCCCCTCTCCCTGCTTGTCCTTGGCTTGGGGCCAGGTAATTTGTCCTGGTGGTGCCCAAAGGACAGCCTCCCCTGGGTCCACCTGCCCTTGGCCCCCTGCAACACAGCCAAGGGCCCTTGCCCAATCCCACATGCACACACCCACCTGCACCACTCCCACATCGGCTGCACACATACACAATTCCACAGTCAATGGAATGTAGTGGTGTGTACACTCATTTGTGCCACATGGACCCGTCTACTATTGAACCCACTGGCAGGGCCTCCACGTTGCACACCTTGAGTGGCAGCCCTGTACATGGGCACATGTATGCAGACCATGTGCCTGTCCACATGGACACAGACTTACACATTGCTCCATGGAACACACACTGACTCACACCCAGACACACACAGAGATAAGTGCAGAGTGTACATGTCCTCCCATGTAAGAGAGTGCCCTGGGACACAAACACGTGTTTATGCACACACAGGTCTCACCCAGGCCTGGCCCAGCCCCAGAGCTATTCTGGGCCAGGCACCAGGCCAGCAAGGTCAGAGACTGCCAGCTCCCAGCAGGCCCCAGCCGCTGTGTCACAGGCCTAAGCCACCTAGCCCCCACCCCCAGCCCAGGCTAAGTCCAAGATGCCCTGGATCCCAGCCTGGCTCCATGACTGGGGGGGGATCCCTGCTCCCTACCACCTGCTTTCCCAGAGCTGAACCTTGATCCCTGGGGTTTCAGGCTCCAGGAGAGAACCATCCACAGGGTCCCTGGGCCACTGCCAACTGACTCTGCCCGTGGCTTCCAACTCAGAGGCCCTGGAGGCTGGACTGGATCCCTACAGGAAACCCACAGGAGCTAAAAATAGTATACAAGGGACAAACAGAGTTCTGCATGCCAGCATTCACGCCACCATGCATGGAGGAGAGGCTGTCTTACAGGGGAGCCAGACTGGGGAGCCTGGGGGTCCAGAGCTCCACCACCCCAGACCTGATGGCTCACATGGGGGTGGGGTGCAGGGGGCTATGGGGACTTCGTAAGAACTAGAAACAGTACTGGACATGGGCAGAGCCTTGGGATAAGGGCTGAAGACTGAGTTTGAGGCCCCTGTTCCTCAGTGACCTTAGGAAGGGCACAACCCCTCGCTGGGCCTCAGTTCTTCATGAGTAAACAGGGGAGACAGATAAAAAGGTGGAAAAGGTTTTAGCTTTCAGGATATTCCTCTCCCCACGGCATTTAACACTAGAGAAGTGGAAACAGTACAAATGTTGGGTAGCGGGACATTGATTGAACAAGGTATTGTTGGGTTTCTATACAGTGTAATATCACACTACCTTTAACAATGACAACAATAACTGTAACACCCAGCATTTACTGGAGGCTTCTGCCGTGCAGGTGCCGTGATACTGTAGTTATACCCATTTTACAGACGAGGGATTGAAGCTCAGAGAGATTGAGTAGCCCCCTGAGAGCTCACAGCTGTCAATCTGAGCATGCCCCAGAAGTCTGTTTTAAGCTTTAATAACTTCAGAAGACATAAAGTATAAAGCAACAAATTTACAAGAAACAGGATTTGAAAGTTTAATTACTTAAATTTTCTTTGTGCTAATTTCGTTTTGTGGATTTTGTATAACTTTAACTTTTTTCAGTCAACTTTTCCCGTTTTCAGAGGGCGAAAAAGGAAATTTAAATAATTCAACTTTCAAACGGAGTTTCTTGTAAATTCGTAGCTTTATACTTCTGAGGTTACTGAAGCCTAAAACTGTACCAAGACTTTCGGGATACACTGTTATTCTAAGTCAGTTTGACTTCAGGGCCTGTGTGACAGTATTTGACAGTGTGTTTAGGGTGGGGTGAGGATCGAGGATGCTTGTGTTGGGTAGAAAGCTCTGGGAAAAAGCTATATGATAAGTAGCCTACAGAGAAATCTCAGCTGTATTCAACAGCCTGCAGAGAAGTGGAACCCACTTGGAGCAGTGGCCATCTCAGGCGACAATAGGGACACACATGACCGTATTCCCTCTCAGATTTCTTCATTGGGCTTGCCCCACTTCTTGGATGGAAGGGTGATGAACTTTACAGGAAACAATGACACCCCTCCCCTCCTGGGCTGAGCCATCCCATCAAGGAGAGCCATCATGTTCTCAGCACTCCCATAATCCTTAGTTCACATAATCCTCCTATCAGCTCTATGATGGGAGTCTTGCCCTCTCCATTCCATAGATAAAGACATCAAAGCAGAGAAGAGTAATGGTTTGCCCAAGGCCACTGTCAGGCTCCCTAACCTCAGCCCAGTGCAGCAAGGCCTCTCTGACCCTATGTCCCAAGGGTGACCTCCCTGGCTGGTCAGTGTGGCTTTCCCTAGCCTGGTCCATGACAGATTGCATGAGGAAGTTGGTGGGGGTGGCGGGGTGGGGGGCGGCAAGAGCTACAGCAAGTGATTTGGGCTTTAGTGGACTTCCTCTTTGCCTGACCAGGGAAGCCTGGAAAGGATGGGGTGGCCCAGCATGCCCAGCCCTCAATCTTTACTACCTACTGTCAAGGGTCTCCTCGATAAGTCCATTGGGCCTGCCGTCCTTTGTCGATAGCTCTCCCATTTCCCTGCCTGCCCTATCGTCACACAGCCCTGACACCTATGGGTGTCCACAGCTGGCCCTCTGCTCTCTGCAGCAGACTGTCTTGGTCCTTGCTCTTCTATGCACCTCCAGGCAAGATCCCCATGAGGCTCTGGATCTACAGGGTCTCCAGTTCTGAGGGCAGGCCCAAGGCCCAAAGCACCCCAGCCTGAGCAGGTCTCCACCTGTGTCCTTGGTGATGAGGAATACAGCGGCCCAACACCTGGGCTGTTTCTCCAGCACTCAGCAGGCAGGAGATGAATAGTAATGGAAGGAGGGAAAGGAGAGATGTGGGAGGATGGACCAGAGCAGTCTCCCCACCCTAGGCCTCCCCACTCCTGCTTCAAAGTCCTCCCCGGGCCTCCACAGCTCCTCAGATCCTCTCTCCCTCTATCCCTAGGTTGGCAAGGCTTACCCTGGAATGAGGACCAGAGTGCAATGAGGGCCAGCTTCAGTGTGAGGTCAGGGTCAGGGCTCAGACTGGGGCAGAGGCTGAGGGTCAGCCAGGATCAGAAAATGGTCCTCCAGTCCTTCCAGGGGGAACCCACCCTGTCCTGCCGGCTGCAGATACTGGCTCCTTCAGGAACCTTCCATAGCACCTGCAGCTGGCGACTCTGACCATATCATTCCTCTCCCCACCCCCCAGCTCTGGTGTCCAAGGTGATCAGAGCTGCCTCTGGGCAGGAAGCCAGCCCAGAAAGCCCAGGACATCCCTGAGCGCCTGTCACCATGGCGACCTGCCTGCCATGGCCCCCACCCCCACCCCAACCTGGGTCCAGCATGGTTTTTCAAATCCAGAACGTCAGAATGGGAAGGGCCTCCTAGATGAGCAGATTCCGGCCCCTCCCCTTGTCCCAGACGGAGAAACTGAGGCCCCAGTGGGGAAGGGAGGGTGGGACCTGTTGTTCAAGGACCTGACCCCAGCCTGTCCTCCCTCCCCCGCACTCCCACCCCTATGTCGGACCAGGTTGGGTTAGGGGAGGAGGGCAGTCTGGAGTCTGATCTCCCGGGAGCGGGGCGGGCCCTCCACCCACCGTGATGTGGGTGCGAGCAGCACAGAAACCAGACACCGACGATGAATAAATGATGCCCGCTCGCAGCCTGCGACCAGATCGCCACCGCCGAGCGCCGGCTGGCCAGCGGGCAGTCACAGAGCCACCCCTGCCGGCGGCCTCCCTCCGCTCCCCGACCTGCGGCCGAGGCCTGGCGGTGCGAAGATGGCGGGGCGGCGGCGAGGCGCGGGGCCCCTCTGGGCGCTGGGCGGCGCCGCGCTGGGGGTTTGCCTCGCGGGGGTCGCCGGGCAGCTGGTGGAGGTGAGGCGGGGCGGCGCGGAGGGGCGCGGGGTGGTGTCATCGTCCAGGCAGAGGGTGGGGGGCTCCTTTCTGACCGGGAGCCGGCTTTTTCCCCTCCTCTTGCCTTAGGAGACCTGGCTTAATGGGGTGACACAGCCCTGCCCCGAGCGCTTCTAGGCTGTGAGGGAGACAGCCCCCAATGGTCTGACGGGAGGGCACTACCCCTGATTTCAGGAGTATTAGCCTGATAGGGGAGACTGGCTCTGATTTTAGGGATCCCCAGTCTCCCTGAGAATACAGCCTTGCCCTGTCTGCTGTGGGACGCTCAGCCCCAGTCCTCTAGTCTTTGGTCTGATGGGGGCAGGGAGGGCATAGTCCTTGGTTTCAGCGACCTCTAGTCTCAGAGGGGAGATGTAGGCCCTAATCTTAGGGTGTGCTGGTGTGCTGGAAGAAACAGCTTCTGCCTCCAGAGATCCTGCAGGGTCCCCTGTCTAAAGGGGGAGACACAACCTTGGGAAGGAGGTGAGGGCATTCCACGCTGGAGGGTGGGGGCAGGAGGATGAGGAGCCCCTTTATGGAGCAGCCATGTGTTGAGTCTGACTCCATGCGGAGCACTAGGTCCTGGAGGGGAGGGGCAGGCAGGGCAGGACCCAGGGACTCAGAGGACTTACTCGGTCTGGTGGTAACGGGGAGCTAGCAAAGGTTTCTGAGCAGAGTCATGATGGGTCCTGGTTTGGAAGGAGGAGAAAAATTGGAAGAGGTACATAGTTGGGAGAACTGGGAGGAGCTGCTGAGATAGCCCAGGAAGAGGTGAGGAGGATGGCTGAGGTGGTTGGCCAGGAGCTTGGCTGGGCCAGGAAGGGCTGAGAGGGCAAGGGTGGGGACATCTGCAGCCTCTCTGGTCTCTCTGGACCCCATTCCTGCTGAGCCAGGAAGGGGAGCCAAAGAGGCAGACAGGACCCAGAATTCTGGAGCATGAGGCCAGAGGGAGTAGGCCCCAGAGGTGAGCCAGGGAGGAGTAGGGGATGGAGCCTGTGCAGGCAGGGGTGGAGTGGAGAGAGCAGAGGAAGAGAAGTGCAAGAGACAGGAGGCACCCAGGAGAACCCTTGAGGGACAGGTGGTAGGGGACAGGATGGGAGATGGAGGACAGACCCATACTGGGGGTCTGAGGGACATGGGAAGACAGCCCTGCACCCCAATGCTAGCCTGTCCCTGCTGCTGACCAGGGGGTGTGATTAGAAGGCTGGGCTGGAGTCAGATGTCAGCTCCAGTGTCCCTGTAAGGGGAGCCAGGCTGGCTTGAGCCCCATGGAATGTACTTGGGCCCCTCACCAGCTGCCCTGAGGCCTCGGGTGCAGAAACTCAGTTGGCCTGGGTATAGGAGAAGCCTGAGGGTGGGGGTCGAGTCAATTCTGAGCCAAGGACTCTTCCCCCCCAGTACCCAGGAGCATGTCTTCTCCCAGCTCATCAAGGGAAATTGCATTTGGACTCCATCTGCCTGCCAGCTGCCTACAGCCTGAGCAAGGGCCTGGCCAAGCCCAGGGGATCGAGGGAAGCACCAGAAAGATGGGCAGGGCAGAGTTCACACCCCCCACTACCCCAGCCCCTACAGGCACCACCCTCCATCTGGCTGGAAGGCTCTGATGCAGGCCAGGACCTCCAAGCTTCAGAGTTCAGACCCCAAGCAGTACCCACCACAAGGAGATGCCTGACTATTACCTGTTACCTGTTACCCTCCACCCAAGATCCCTATTGGGGTGAGAGCACAGGCTCAATTCCACCCAGAACAAAGCTGGAACAAGAATGTGTCAGGAGTGAGCTCTCAGCTGCCCAGGCTCAGAATCTGAGATCCTTACTCTGGCCCTCCAAGTCTTCCAGTCATACCACCCAGCCAGGCCAACACACTAAGCCTTAGAATCAGGGCCCAAACCCTGGCCCTGACACTACGGAGGTGTGCCCAACCACACCCACATGTACTCCAACCACACGTGTTGCCCCATACCCACAAATGTGTGCCCATTCCCATATGTGTGCTCCAATCCCATATGTATGCCCCAGCCCCACACACGTTCCCTGAACCTACACATGTGCCTGACCCCACACGCATGTTCCTCAACCCCATATACATGTGTCTGACCCCACAAATGGATCCAGGCCACTGGGATGATGCCGAAGAGCCGTGTCTTCTTGTTAATTTTACGACTCAGGTTGGGTAGAGAGAGCTTCCCAAATAGCCCTGGAAACACCTCACTCAAGTTACTAATGAAGAGAGTGGGGCCCAGAGAAAAGAAGGCTCCCACCCCAGTTCACCCTGGTGAGGAGAAAAAAACTGGGGAATCATGTACCCACCCCAGGAGCACAGACCCTCTGGGTTCCCTGGGGCAGGCTCCTGATCCTTTCTGAGCGTCCCCAACATAGACTGAAGGGGGCTCTTCATTAGATAAGGAGTACCTGGCTTGTGGCAGGTGCCCAGTCCACGCTTATGGAAAGACTGGATGGATGGTCAGTTGGGCTGTGGGTTATCTTTCCTGCCCAGAGAGCCAGAAGAGACTCCTCATGTCGGTCCTTATGTGGTTAATGAAGGGATAATGTATTGCACAAATGCCCCAGGGTCCTCTCTCCCTCCAAGCACTAACCCTCATCCACACCCCTCTGCGAAACTCGGTGACAGAGATGAATCATATCTCTCTTAGCCTTGCAGGTCAGGGACAAGTCTTGCTCAGAATCCCCAGAGTAGGGGGCCATGTCCACTCAGACTCCAGGGCAGGGCCATGTCCCATAGACCCCCAGGGTGGAGCCACGTCCCTTCAGGTCCTCAGGGCAGGGTGGTGTCCCAGGCTGTGCTGTGCTCTGCTCAGCCTTGCTCCAGCCATGCTTACATCTTTTGGCCTCCAGGTGTCGCTGCTGTGTTGCAGACAAACTATCTAGTCCTGTCCTGTGAGGACTCTGGCCTAGCCTTCTCGTCAGAGGTGGTGACTCCGGTAGGACATGCAACTGTTGAGGCACCTGGTGTGGGTCCTGGCCAGGCAGGAGAGCCACAGGGCACTGACTCCGGCTCCACACCCCACCCCACCACACTGAGGGTAGCAAGAGCCAAGTTCCCCAGGGCAGCACAGGCCTTGCCTTGTCTCTGGCCTTGGTCCTGAGACCCCATCTGCTTTTGTGGGGCCAGGACTGGAGTGAAGGAGAGGCCTGCAGGCTGCCTGCAGGGGCCTTGAACCTGATTGCCCCTCCGGGCCTCAGTTTCCCCAAGCATCAAGCACCCTCACCCTCCAATCCCCAGCTCCACAGTTCTGAGGCTCTGCTCTCTTCTCTTGTTCTAAATCTGGAACTTCCTAAGGTCTAGGGTGTTGGCTGTGAATGTATAAGACACTTGATTCTAGGAGATTCTGAAATGCTTGAGCTGAGTCCTTGCTGAGACCTGGGCCTCTCTTGGCCCAGTCCCAACCCCCGGCCTCTGCCTGGCTCACTCCCCTCTTTCCCGACTCACAGCCCAGCACGGCCCCGCCCAAGCCTAAGCCGCCCCCGCTGACCAAGGAGACCGTGGTGTTCTGGGACATGCGCCTGTGGCACGTGGTGGGCATCTTCTCGCTCTTCGTGCTGTCCATCAGTGAGTAGCTGCTCCCTGCCCTCCCCACCACACCACAGCGGGAGCACAGCACCCCCCTGCCCCAGCACTACCCCCAGGGGCTCAGAGCAGCAATTCCGGGCAGTGCAAGCAGGCCAGGCGCCCACAGGAGGCCCGCTGTGGTTTCTGGCACCTCTTGATCCACACAAAGTCCCTGTGGAGGGCTGACAGGCCAGTGGTGACCTGAAGTTTCAATTCTGCCCAACCGGGGAAGCAGCCACATGGCAATTATGGTAATTACAGGGGACTCCACTGAACCAGGACAGGACGTGTCATTTTTCCCTATCGCTGGCCTCCTGATGCTTTTCCGGCAGTTTGGCCAGCTTAAAGGGCCCACACCCAGGGGCCCCACCAAGGCCACCCTTAGTTGCGGCTCAGCCCAGAGGCTCCCCAGACACCTAGCAGATGTGATTCCCAGGCTGCAAACCTTGCCTTGTCAAATACTATTTCCCTGGAACGACTCACACCCACCTCCATTAAAAACAGGAGACCCTTTCCTCCCCTGGCACTGGGAGCTGCTTGATACAAAGTTGCAAAAGAAATGGGCTTGGCATGTTCCCTTCAGTCGTCCTTCTGGAGGTGGGGGGGTCTGAGGTTGGGGAAAGAGGTCAGGGAAATGCCAGCTGGGTGGGCAAGGCCACCATGGCACAAAGCAGAGTCTGACAGAAGTTCCTACAAGGTCGGGTAGGGGGGTTGGGGGATGCAGGCAGAGAAAGGAAAGAAAACCCACTCGCCCTGCAAAGGCTTCAGAGAGGAGGGGTCCTCTGAGTGCAGTTCTGAGGGAAGATGGGTGGGGTTTTGGCAGGTGGGCTACTGGGAGGGCATTCCAGGCAGAGGGGATGGTGTGCGCAGAGGTGGGAGGAAACAGCCTCCACACAAGCTCTCAGATAACCCCTAGAGGACAGTTACTGAGCACACCTTGGGCTGGGGGCTAAAGCGGCATTTAAGTTCTAGCCAGAGCTGTCCTGGGATGAGGTCCCTGGAGGGCAGGGCTGACCGCAAAGGGCCATCCACATGTGGGGGCTCCAAGGGAGAGAAGCACACCTGATTTTCACGTGCTTCTCCTGGCACCGGAAGTGCCCTCCCAAGGGAAAATATCCACCTCGTACCATCATTTCTTCACAGCTCCAGTGGGAGCAGGATCTGAGCAA
This sequence comes from Equus caballus, assembly GCF_041296265.1. Classification (NCBI taxonomy): domain Eukaryota; kingdom Metazoa; phylum Chordata; class Mammalia; order Perissodactyla; family Equidae; genus Equus; species Equus caballus. The sequence continues at coordinate 51,502,381 of NC_091699.1, read as the reverse complement.
GAGGCTACTCAGGCCTCTCTATGGAGGTCCCACAGACAGACAGGTGTGGCTGCAGCCTCAGCCCAGGTGTCAAGAGAGGGGCACAACCCTCAGCACCAAGAGGCAGGGTTGGGTGGGGGCATCTGCTCTGCAGGGGCCATAGAAACAATCTGGGGTGCAGATCCAGGAGCAGCTCTGGGGGGCCCCAGGAGTAGAGCTGAGAGCACTGTGGGGCCTCGAAACACGCAATGGCCTCTCTCAGGCTCTGCTCAGCCTCAGATGGTGGAGGTGCCTGAGGCCACATGAGAAAATTGCAGTATCAGAGCCAAGGAGGCACTTGGACATCAACCACACAGAACAACCCCTATTCCTAACCCCATTTCCTAGAAGAGGGCAAGGGCTAGTCCCACAGGCCTCAGAGCAGCAGGTCAGCACCTACTGCCCTCCATGCAGAGCTCTAGGGAGTAGGGATGACACAGCTCCATCTCCTGGGCAGGAAATATCTTTCCTGCTTCCCAGTCCGCTTGGGCCTAGGCAGTGCAGCTCTAGGGGAGCATCACCCCCAGAGCCTTGTGGAGAGGCTGGGGTTGGAATAGGGTGCCTCTGGGGGATCTCCTTCAGCCCAGGGACTCATATCCCAAGCCCCTGCCTGGGCCCTGGAACTCGATCCAAGACACTTTGTTTCTCTCCTTCTTTGAAGGGAAGCAACCAGGCCAGGCTGGGTAGGACAAGCCTGGAATGAGGGGCTGTGTTTGAGCCCCACTCTGGCTGCCAATAGCTGCCCTCTGAGCTCTCTTCTTTGTGGATAGCCTGAATGGGCATGGTCCTGAGGAGGTGCCTGGTGGCTGGCTGGAAGGGGTGGCCCAAGCCAGTAGGGTCAGGGTGGGGGACCAACCTTGAGCCTCAGGCATACACACAGAGATCCGGAGAAGACCAGAACCAGCTCTTTGGCTAAGTAAGGCATGCTGTCTACTCAGGTCTACCCGTGGACAGCCATGTACAGTCAGACCTACTGCTGAGGTTCTGGTGCAGTGCTCCCCAGCTCCCCCATCCATTCATTCAGGAGTCCAGTCCCGTCCTCAGCAGCAAAGGCTTTGAGACCATCTCATCCATTCATTCATTTTTTTCTTTCATTCTGTGAGTCTGGGTGAGACTCAGTAGGGCCACAATATTTGGTTTAAGAGGTTGCACAAGATGACCCCAGAGGGTTCTCCAGCCCAGGCCACGTAGGTCTGATCCATCTTCCCCAAAATAGGCCTGGCTTGTCCTGCCTGGCCCTCCTGTCCCCAGGAGTCTGCCAGGAAGCTATGTCTGGTCATCTGATTTATAATAGGAAGCAGCTCCATCCCCTTCCCTGAGGCTGGGGCCAAGGTGGTCAGACTGTGGGGGCCTTAGAAAAATAAACTCAGTCCGTCTGGGTCCTGGCAGCCCTGCTCTGCCATGCCCATCACTAGACAGGCCAGCTCCATGCTCTGGCCCAGCTTGCGTGGGTGCAGCTGCCCTCAGCTGGAAAATGGCTCCTGGAATAACTTGGTCTGAGGTGAACGCCCCAGGGCAAGGTCTGTGCCCTCTCACCGGTTCTTGCAGCCAGGAGGAGCCCAGGCTTGTCCTCAGGGAGGTTGAGGAGGATGCAGCCATGTCCTCCAGTGTCTGAAGCAGCTCTGGTCCTGCTCTCAGGAGCCTGGGGAGGAAAAACTAGGATGCACTAGGAGCCCAGAGGCTTGCATGGAAGCACAGGACAGTCTCCAAGAAGTTGGAGCTGGAGCCATAGGGCAGCCCTCTGCCCTGCCCTCTGGGAACTCTCAGTCTAGTCAGAAGGACCCTCAGGACCAGGGCCAGCGATGGGGCTAATGCAAAATGAAAACATGAGACCCATTGTTCAAAAATTATTACGAATTTCAAGATAGTGACAGCAGAGTATTAAACCAAGCACAAGGCCCTTCTAAGAGGGGGCCCTGTGTGACTGTACGAAGCCAGCCCCGCTTAGGAAAGATAGCTTGGAAATCCCAGAGCCCACAGGGGTTTTGTCAAGATGTGGAGCCTCCTGCTGCAGTCTCTGGGTAAGACACACATAGGTAGGCAGAGGCAGGCCTAAAGTTGGGTACCACTCCTGAGGTGTCCAAGCTCCGGCCCCGGCCAAGCCTGCTCTGTCCCTGCTACAGTTATCACTCTGTGCTGTGTCTTCAATTGCCGCGTGCCACGGACCCGGAAGGAGATTGAAGCCCGGTACCTGCAGCGAAAGGCAGCCAAGATGTACACGGACAAACTGGAGACTGTGCCACCCCTCAACGAGCTCACAGAAATCCCTGGAGGTGAGCAGGCCCGAGCCCCCAGCCCCACCACCATCCAACCTTGCTGAGCCAACCAGCTCCTCAGCCCTGCTGCCCAGTGTCCTTCCTCCCAGCCCCCTGTAGCAGGTTCAGGGGGACCCAGCCCTGTTTCTGGAGACGAGAGCACAGAAACGGGTCAGAGAGAGGCAGGTAAAACAAGGAGCTATTCTGCAGGTGGGAGAGGTTTGGAATGAGTGAAGGGCTGGCATGGGAGGCTCTGCTGCAGGCCCTGGGACCCTGTCTTCCTCCTGCCACGCATCTCTTTCCTCTCCCCCACAGAGGACAAGAAGAAGAAGAAGAAGGACAGCGTGGACACAGTGGCTATCAAGGTAGAGGAGGATGAGAAGAACGAGGCCAAGAAGAAGAAAGGAGAGAAATGAGGAGAGCGTCCTGGAGGTGGAGCTGGGGTTGGCAGGCCCTGGGGCTCAAGTCCTGGCCAGGATCCAGGCACCTTAGACTCCAAGCTCATCCATGGACCATAGAGGTTGCAGAACATCTTCTCCCTGCTCAGAAGGGGAGCTGGGGTCCATGGCCACGTCCTTATGGCCCATTGGGGCAGGGACAAGACTGCACCAGCTGTCTGACCTCCCAGCCTGGACTCCACTATTTTCACCCCATCCACATGGCCACTCAGCAACACTGGTCTTGGGCCACTGTCCTGCAGATCCAGAGCAGCCTCACACCTACCCAGGCATGCCTCTGTCCCACTCCTTCTGCCAGGAACAGCAGTGGCTAAAGGAGTAACAGGATGTGGGTTCCCTTCTGGAAGGGGATGGCTGAACTGGATAGGCTAAGGTATAAGGTCATCCCCAGGCTGGTCACTAGGAGAGAGAGGGTCACTGGAGGGGGTTGTGGCAGCAGGAGGTTCTCGGATTTGGCTAGAGAGCAGCCCTGGTGGGGAGCCATGCTCCAAGCCTGGCATGGGTTCTTGCTGAAGTGGGTGAGCAGAGGTGGCCCAGAAGCAGGAGAACCCCAGTGCAGCAGATACCAAGCTCAGGCAATGGGGTGCGCTTGTTTTACACATTGTGATGGGGCTGAAGCTGCCAGGGGGTGAGGCCCAGGGCTCGGGGCTGGGGGCTGCAGGCATGCAGAGGACGAGGCCAGCAGGCCAGAGGAAGACAGCGCCCCTTCTTGGGAATCCAGGGAATATTTGAGAAGCCAAGAGGGACCTTGGGCTGCCCTGGTAGCCCTTCCTATGCTCAGCTGTGGGGGCCACAGGGCCCTAGGGGATCACCACAGCAGGCAGTTAGGGCTTGAGGCAGCAGCCAGCCTTCTACCTGCTGAATATAACAGCAGGCAGTGCCTCTTCCGCCATTCTCAACTGTGTTGCCTAAAGGAAGCGCGGCTGGCCAGAAGCAAACGCCACCTGAGGACTGCCTCCTTGGGGATGGGAGATGCAGAGGGGTTTCCAGATGGCAGTGAATGTCAGCTGAGGCGCCCAGACCTGGGCCTAGAGACTGAGGAGACACCAGAGAAGGTTTCTGAGCCAGGGGAGGTGCTGGAAAAGCTCACGCTGCCTCTGCAGCCTGCAAAGATGTGTAAATAAAGCTGAGTGCCTTCTCCTACCCGAGTGCCTGCTCGTACCTGAGTGACCTGAGACGACCCTCAGCCTGCCACCATCCCTCAGCATTTATATGGAGGGTGATGCAGCAATCCGTGACAGGTGGTGCAGGCCAGGTTGAAGTTCCCTCCCTGACTTTTCTCCCAGCCTCAGTTAGGATGAGCTGGAGGGGGAGATGGTGGCCAAGAGGCTGCGGGGCAGCTGCAACCAGCTGGGCCCAGGCCTGCTTGCTCTCCGCTCCCCTCCACTCCACCCTGTGGCTTTCAATAGGCCTTTGACGGTCTGAGCCTGGTGCTGGGGACACAGAGGAGTCAAGCCTGGATCATTATTATACAAGGGCAAAGATCCAGGCTGACATGGGGGACGGAGCACAGGGTCTTGGAGCAGCAAGGGGCGAGAGATGGCAGAAGGCCCTGCTGTGGAAGCTGAGTACTCACGCTGCCACCAGGTGGGAACGGGTGGCTGACCTATGGGCTATGGGCTTCTCATATATAGGGTTGTGGCAAGGTCATGCCACCCATACAGGCCAGAGCCATCATGTGTGGCCAGGCAGCAGAAGCCCAGAGGGGCAGGGGCCACTTGAAGGCAAACAGAGCTGGTAAAGCAGCTGGTAAAGCCTGAGGGAGTCCAGGTCCCAGCTCCATCTGCCCCACCAGCTGCCTTCCTGACCCCTGACCTGGGCCTCCACTCACCCTGTATGGAGAGGCATGGGTGCTGATGGTGGGGATAATGTCTGATCCCAGTGGGCACTTGCCCCATCTCCAGGCAGAGGCAGGGCTAGAGGGTCAAAGTTCACTACAGTGCTTCAGGGCAATGACAAGGTATGTTCTAGCTACTGGCCGGAAGGGCCAGAGGCAAGGAGAGCCTGATTCCCACTACGGTATCACAGAAAGGACACCTTGTGGCCCAGACAGAGCCGTACCCTCCCCCCAGCCTTGGGCTGTGTCTGGCAGCTGCAGCTTCAGCCTGGGCAGTATGTTCTGGGCCCTCCATCATCTGACCCCAGTATCATCCCTTCACACTCCCTCTACCTTCCTTGGGAGCCACTCCAAACCTCTGGAAACTGCCCTGAGTTTCCCATCCCACCCTGGTCTGGTTCACTCATCTCCCACTCAAACAGCCCAGGGAGCGAGGGGCTTCGGAGGTCCAGGAAGGCAGAGGCATGGGGAAGAGAAGTGTTTAATTAAGCACCCAGGCTCTGCCCTGCCTTGCGAGACTGCGAGAGCTGCACCTGCAGCATTCTGGGCACTGAGGGCAGCGAGGAGCGGCCTGGGCAAGGAAGGGCACCCCCAGGGACGGCGCTGAGTGTCAGAGCACAGTAAGGAGGCTGAGGGGCAGCGGCAGCACCAGGAACAGGGCCCTGGGTGGGGCTGGCAGAGCCTGCCCGGTGACACGTTCCCAGATCCAGTGCTGGTAGGAGGAGATCTGCAGGTAGATGGGCGGGGGCTTGCTCTTCTTGCAGCCGGGGCCCCAGCTCACCATCCCCACTAGGTACCACGTGCTCTCCACAGGGCAGGCCAAGGGTTCACCACTTGTCTCCTGTGGGGAAACAAAAACATGTGGCCTGAGGGAGACAGGACCCCACTCAGGGATAAGCAGAGTGCTCTCACATGAGATCTTCTCCACAGCCCCCAAGGTCACATAGCCGAGAGGTGCCCTTGAGGTCTAAACCCAGGAGATCTTCCTCAGAGGGCTGCATCTCCCATCTCTCTCCATGTCCGCCCTCCATCTCTCATCTCTTTAACACCCACCCTCCATCTTCCCACCATTCCCCATCCTTCTTTCTCATCAACCTCCATCCTCACCCCCCATCTCCTCCCTCCATCCCATCTCTCCTCTCTATCTTCCCCCTCATCACCCCTGCTCATCCCTCCCCACTCTTAACCTCCTCTCCCTCCTTCCCCTCCCCATTCCTTCAGGTCCCGCCTCCCCTGTGCCCTGAGCCCCACTTCTGGCCAGGTGCCCTTGGAGGTGAGTGAGTGAGGGGGAGAGGTGCTCACATAGCAGAACTGCTCCCTGTCCAAGTCCTCCGCACAAATCATCTGGGAGTTGATGATCCGAACCAGAGAGGGGATTTTGGAGAACCTGTGATAGACGGAGTCACACTCCGTGCTGTTGACAACAGTGACTTCCTTCTCCTGAATGGTCCGGAACTGGGGCCATACACCTGGAGGACAGGGGCCCCTGTTTAGGCTTAGCAGTTTTGCTGCTGCCCACTGCCACCAGCCTTGTCTCTGTCCTCCCTTTGCTCCTTGCCTCTGCTACTTGCCCCACAACAGCCCTGGAGACCTCTCCAGGCTCAGGTCACCTTCCATTGCAGCTGACACTTCCCAAGGGCTGCTCAATATAGAGACCTCGGAGCAGGCTGCCCACCATCAGGCATTACTGGACCTGGTCTCACTTCCTGCAGATTCCAATCCACTGAGTCCATTCCTACTTCAGTATCTTGGCTTTTGTCCTTCCTTCTATCCTGAATGCCTGCCAAGCCCCTCTTGGGTCCAAATCCCTCCTTTTCTTCAAGCCCTCCCCACAGGCCTCTTCCTCCCCTGAGCCTGCCCAGACTGCCCTCCGTGGGTCCCAGACACTGCTTACTCCCTTCCTCCCTCTCGTCAGTGTGTCTGTCCCTAGCCTGAGCTCCTGGAGGGCAGGAGACTTCTCACCATTCCCAGCCATTCCCCAGACAGGCCACAGCAGGAAAGTCAAAAGGCCACCTCCCACCCCCGACGCTCCCCCCTGGCCTGGAACCCTGTGGGCTGTCTTTAGGCAGTCGGCTCTGTGAGGCCATAGGGAAAGACATCTTTCTTGTGGGAAAGGGATAGGGGGCTCCCTGAAGGGAGTGGACATTCCTGGGGCTCGTGAGGAAATGGACCCTTGGATGGGCCTCGGACAATACTCCTGCTCTTTGGGCCTTGCTCCTAAATTGGGGTGAAGAGGGATTGAGGGCCACTGCAGGGACGGGGGAGCCATGAGTGGACCCTGAGTGACTCCCAACCTCCGGGTGCAGACTACCCTTAGCCAGCCATGGGGGGTCTTCTGGGGAGCTTTTCACAGACACAGAACCCTGCTCCTCTCACCTCAGATGTTCTACTTCAAGTCATGGCTGCCCTGGGATTGTGTACAGACAGCAAGATATTACTCTGTGCCCACTCTGCCTTCAAAGAGGGCCTATTTCCATGCTCTGGCCTGGGCCTGAGAGTTCACGGGCAATCTGGGTCCCCTAAGGCCTGAATGGCCAGGATATGCTCACTGCTCAGACGCCAGAGATTAGAGTCCAACAGGAAGGTCCAGGGGCAGCAGGCTCCCTGGGGAAGGTGTCTCAGAAACATCTGTCCATGGTAGACTCAGCCTGCACCCAGTCCTCTCCTGTGCCACCCACCCTGGTCCTGGGAGGTTCCCACTCACCATCAGCCCTGGGGCGGCCCCAGCCCGTCACGGTGCAGAGGGACTGGTCCTTCATCACATAGTCCAAGCCAGGCAGGCAGATGGGCCCGATGTACTTGCTGTACTTGAGTGCCCCCTCAAGCTTGAGGAGGGCAATGTCGTTGTCCTGGCCGATCCAGGACCAGTACCGACGGGACTGGAACTTGCTGTTCACGATGACCTGGCTCACCGGGACATCGGAAGTAGTCTGCACCATCTGGTCAATCCACGGGCTCCCCGCCCGCACTGAATAGACAACATCCCGCCTAGGGGAACCACGAGGGGAGTCTGCCATCAGCTCCTGGCACCCCACCCCAGTCTCCACCCCATTCTCCGCCCCACTGTTGCACTCGGAGCACCGGCCACCCACCTGCTTCAATCCCCCTGAGTCTACTCCTCACAACAGATGTGAACAGGGCCCTGCATACACACTGTGTGCTCCAGTACTCACACAACCCTGCATTTTATGGAGGAGGAAACCAAGGTTCAGAGAAGCCCAGTGACCGGCTCAAGGCTACACAGCTAGGGAGTGGTGGAATGGGGACATAGACCCAGTTTTCTCTGGTTCCAAACTCTAGACTCTGTCCAGCGCCCTGTGCTGGGCCCTGGAAGTGACAGAGGCTCCATGCAGTTAGCCACGGCCTCGCCCTCCAGCCTCCTTTCCTGGTGTGCCCCTGGGGTCTCTATGTCCGCCTTTAGGCTTGGAGCACACTTCTCCACAGGTCAGCCCTCACGGCCAGCACAGATGTTACCCTCAGGCTGTTCCTTGGCCCTGGAACCTGGGCATGCCCTCTTGCTTGTCCCCACATCCACCAGACTCCCCTGTGAGTATCTATCTTCTCATCTGTCTTCCCCAGCAACCTGAGAGGAGGGATGTGTCCCCTCTCTCCCCAGTGCCCAGGCAGGGCCTGGCTTCAAAGGAGTGTCAAAGGCTGTCAGTTGAAAGGAAGGAAGGAACAAGAAAGTGAAGCAAAGGGTGTGGATTGAAAGAATTAGGACCTTCTTTCTGCAGCTAAGAGGAAGGGAGCCTGGGCAATGGCTTCCAAGCCTCCATTTCCCATCCATGGAACAACTGCACGAGACTGAGGCACAAGATGAGGGGAGCCAGCTCCCACTCCCGGTAAGGAACCTGCACCTGCTTGGAGCTGGGGTGAGGCTGGGGCTGGGACCGTGGGGTTCCACAGAGGGCATAGCTGCTGCTGACAGGCCAGCTGGTGGGATGACTGAGCCCCCAGTGGCTCCACACACCTTTCCGCCCACCCACCTAGGCACCCACTCACTGGATCAGGCAGTGGGCCACAGTCAGCACCCACTGGGAGGCAATGAGGGTGCCTGCGCAGATGTGTGTGCCATTGGCCTGCACACTGACCATCCATGGCCACCGCCGAGCCATGGCCTCTGGGTCCCTGAGGGTGGGGTCCTGCTCGTAGGAGACGCCGCAGGCTGAGGAGGAAGGTGAGAGCTTGATGAGGGATAGGCCCTTCCAGCTACATCCAACAGAACCTTCCCCAGCCCGCCCCCTCAGCTTGATCTACCCACTCTCCAACCGCGGGCCCGTACCCATCCAATGATTCTCCTTTCACCAGTCATCACATACTGATGCTGTCCACATTTGGACTGGGGTCTCCAGCCACTGAAGGGCCTAAGTGCTCCCCAGGAATCCCTCTCTCTGTTCCCACAGCCTGAGTCCCAGAGCATTCCCAGCTGACCAGCCTGGTGCACCACTGGCTCCTTTGTCCTGGCTAAGCAGCCCCTCAGAGCTGGCCAGACCCTTCACAAACTCATCCATGTTTCCATCTGGTTCCCCCTACTTCAGCCAAGGCAGAACCCTCTCCCTCCTCTGGGAACCCCCTCCTGTGATTCAGTGAGAGAAAGAGGCAGTGACCTAAGAAAAAAATGGGCAAAGGACAATGGGCATGACAGACACATCCCGAGGACAAAACCCCAGCAGCAAACCCGCACAGCAGCTGCCCAGCCCCTTCTGTCCTCAGGAAGGGCAGCCTGAAGTCGCAGGCAGTTCTGCTCCACACCACCTGCCAGGCAAACTGAGTGTCCCTGATGCCCGAGTTGGTGAGGATGATGGCCCCAGACCATTCACTCACTGGGAGCCTGGGGCAGGGCAGGCTGGGCAGGGCAGGGCCTGGTGGACAGGCCACTGGCCCCACAGCCTGGGCAGGCAAGTGAGAACATGCAGCCCACCCACACTCCTGGACTTTCCTTGCCTCCTACCTCCACAGGATGGGAGGCCTGGCCCACAGTAAGGGCTCAAGAGACACTCCCTGCCTCTTTCTCCTCTGTCCCTTCTGTCCCCAGGGATCAAATGTTCTTAAGACTGCTTGGCACCCTCCTCCACCGTGGAGTCCAGTACTCACTGGGAACAAAGTCGACGGTGACTTTAGAAACAGGGTCCGGCCACCTGATGGTGAAGGTCTGCGGCCGGATGGTGGACACCAGCCTGTGGAGGCGAGGTTTGCCTGAGGGACCGGTGCCACTGGGGGCACAGGGGGCGCCAGGGTCAGTGGGAGCAGCCACGCACAGCGCCCCCGGCGCTTCGCCTGCGCCCAAGCAGCCTGTGGAAGGATGCAGAGGGTCAGAGGCGGTCTGGCCCGGTCCGGGCGGGGACGGGGCGGGGCCAGGGCTCACCCGCGGGCCTCAGCAGCAGCAGCAGCAGCAGGAGAACGGTGGGCGCGGGGGCAGACATCCGGGAACCCCGCTTCCCGCACCGGGATTCCATCCCTAGGTAGCAGTGACTGCGCCGCGGTGCTCCTCTCGCGGCAGCGCTCCTGGTGCCCGCCCCACGACGGCGCCCCCCATTGGCCGTCGGTGACAGCCTCCGCTGCGGGGTCGCTGCGGCGCTCCTGGTCCTGGCCTGCGCGGCGCCCCCCAGTGGTCACCCACGAAGGTGCTCCAGGCGTCCCTAGTGACTGACCTTCCTAGTGACTGACCCCCCTTCTGCCTGCCACAGTGGTGGCTGGCCTGATGGCGCCCCCTGATTGCCCTGTTTCTGACCTCGCCTCTGCTCTCCATGGCCCCTCCAAACAGTTTCCTGGAGTCCCTCGAGCTAACCTCCACCAGTTCCTGTACCTCCTCACTCCTGCAGCCGGCTGCCCTGGGCTTGCTCTTGCTTTCATCCTTCCCCTGGTGAGATGGAGGCCCAACTCCTGGGGCTGGCATCCAAGCTTTCCAAGTGGCCCCGCTTTCCCTCCATCCTGGCAACTACAAAGGTGGGGCTTTGCCTCAGGGCACTGAAATTAAGCAGACTGAAATGTTTTCAATAATGATTTTTGAAGACTGCATGATTTTAAGCAGCATCCCCCCAACAACCTCTATTCGGCAAATGCCCTTCCCTGACAGATCCATCTGCTTAGGAACAAGGGCACAGGTGAGGTATCCATTCACAGAGAAAGAGGGATGGCAACCATCAAGCCCCTCCTGGAGCAGAAGGCCACTTCGTATGTTGGAATTTGGGGGACATTTTGATGGCTCCATGACGTAGATGAATAATATGTTTTAAAGGTAGTGTGGGGGAAATCCTATGAGAAGCTTCGGTTCAAAGCTGTTGGAAGTCTAGCCTAGTAAAAGATAAGGTGAAAGTTCAATCAGGCCAGGACATTCTAGCTTGCTGGGGCCTGCTGTCTTGGTAGAGACGCTCAGGCTGGCGAGTCAGTGCTCCAATCTGTAAGAAAACGGCAAATCACACCCACTACCCTCCTGGTGCCCAAAGGGCAAGAGTAGCTGGCCACTCTGAGCCTGAGGCCCCCAGATCTGAGGGGCCCCCACACCACCTCCGCACAGGGGGCGGGGCTGTGCCCTCCCAGTCTGGCTAGCTCGCGCCAGCCTGTCCTTGCTCTCCAGAGCCTGATGGAGGTCAGTGAGGCAGCTCAGGAACTCAGGGTGCAGTCAGCTCACACAGTTCACCCAAGCAGGCACTCTGCCTTGCTCCCCCATCATCACCTACTCCTGCCAGGGAGAGAAGAGGAACTGGTCAGGTTCTGTAGACCCTTAGGGGGATATGAGGGGTTGGAAGAGGCCCACGGGTTCTGGAACAAGGGCCATGAGTGCAGCTCTGGTCATTGTGAGTTTCTTGGAAAGAGGCCAACCCTTGCAAGAAGGCCTGCGGGAAACTGTTGGTCAGAGAACCAGAAGAGGGCCATGGTGACCTGGGATTGCTAGAGGGCTGAGATGACTAAGCAGCGACTGGGATCACAGAGCCAGCGCAGTATTTGGCAGAAAAGGAAACTACATCCCAGAGAGGGGAACACAACAGGTACAAGTAAGACTCTCAGGGCAGGCTCCCCTTGAGAGGAAAGCCTCAGCAGGGGGGCTCAAAGGGTTCCGGCCAAAGTCCAGAAGAAAGATGATTTCAGTGATGCAAAGTTCAAGAGCATCTTCATTGAACAACTGAAAAAACAGTGGCTCTGGGACCCTCCCCCAAGGGTGCTCTGCCCTGATCCCTGTGTCCTCCGGTCTCCACTTCTCCCCAGGCAGACAGACGGAGGAAGAAGTAGGCTCCAGGAGTGAGCACCCTGGACACACCACTCACAGGAGCCACAGGGAGCGCAAGTTGACCAGGAGACTGTAGCCAGTGAGGAAGACTGGGCTCAGTAAGGCAGGGCTAGCCCTACTGATGAACTTCACGTCAGAGATCTGCCTCCTGATCCAGTGGGAGAAGTGGGAGGTGCTGGTGTAGAGGCCTGGGTAGTTGCGCCTGCCGCAGCTATGACTCCAGCTCACCACCCCCATCTGAATCCAGGTCTTGTTCACTTGGCAGACGAGGGAGCTGCCAGAGTTACCCTGTGGAGAGGAGGAAGGGAGCCATAAGGGAGGCAGCAGAGGGCCTCACTGCAGGCCCTGGATAAACTCCCACCTTCCTGGGCCATATCCTCAGCATGAGCTGCATCAGGCCTGTGCTGTCCTCAACACTGAGGCACGGAAGCTCTGCCTGGGGCCCAAGCTCAATGGCACTGGCCTGTCTCCTCATTCTCGAGAACTCTCTGACCATAGTGCCCTGGTACCCTCATCCGCCCTCCCCTTAAATCGGGGTGAGTCTCCAAGGTGTTACCCTTGACCTTCTTCTTTTCTACAATCCTGCTTGTAGAGTGGGCTATTTGAAATGCAAACCAGCCCCTCTCTTTTCATGCAGAGCAGGTGCATGTATAAGAATAAGTTTACAACAGCATACATCAAAAGGTAATCACTTATTTCTGCTGATGGTGGGTTTATGATCTTTTTAAAACTTTCTTTCCATTCTTCTGTATTGTTGAAAAGTTTTATAAATCAGGAAAACAGTTCTCTTTCTCTCTCTCTCTCCATATATATTTTTTAATGTTATGCAAACCAAGATTTAGAGCACATAATCTAATGAAGAGTGCATAAGACATTTAAGGAAAAAAATAATAAAACTATCTTTAAGAACATAAAAGGAGACTTACATTAATCCACAGATAGACCATTGTTCTTAGATGAGGCAACTTAAAACAATATAAAAATGCCAATTCTCAACATTTGGCTTCCTGCAGTATGGAAGACTAGGTACGCTACCTGACTTTGCTGAAGATAACTAAATATGTGAGATTTTTTTAAATTATTATTTTAAATGCATGGGCTAGCTGGCAAGAAAATAAAGGCTCCTCAGAGTCTAAAACCCAAGGGAGGGCTGAAGTCCGGAGAAGTAGGCAAAGCCCAGAAGATGGCTTTTGCCTGAAAGCCATTTGCCAAACCCGCTGAACCTGATCTTCGGTTTTTGCAGCCCTGCTGATGGGTGCAGGAGACAAAAGGCAAAACCCAGGGCCTGGCCAGGGTGGGTAGTCTAAGAGAGACCTCCTGCAAAAAGTTACACCTCCAAACAAGGACCACGTCTTCCGAGTGAGGATAACCCGGAAAACCTGCCCTCCTGTGAACTTGCAACTTGAATTCACACTGTCTGGGTGATTCAAAAAACCTGAGCCAAGGATGTCATTTAAAGTGGTCCTGGGTTGGTCCTATGCCCAGGTATCTGGCAGAAGCAAATACAGATTTTGTTGAAGGAATCCACTTTTCAAGCCATGCTTCAGAGAATTCCCACAGAGAAGACTCTAAAGAACATGTCCTCATTCTTAAAAACGTTGCTGTACATACAGGGAAGCTGAGGCACCACAAGCAAATGCCAGCCAGCAGAAAAAATCGAGAGCAGAACCAGCGCCTTCATGGCCTGAGATCAGGAGTCATCACACAGGAGCTTCAAGGTTCCTGGTTAGGCACTATTTCGTAGGCGTGGTGGTGTGGGTATGGGTGTTGGTTGTGTTCTTCTTTATTCTCCATACACATTTTATAAATATTCTTTTGTTGCTATTCAATAGAGAGTAAAAGCAATTACAAATTATAACAACATCCGGTCTCCTTACACTGATCTCTAAAGTTCAAGGGATTCCAAAGAAAATGTCAGCAGGCTTTTTTCAAGACCTTGACAATCTGATTCTAAAATTGATCTTAAAGGATAAAAGTCCATGAATTCTATGACAGGTTTGAGAAACAAGAGCAAATTGGAGAGTCAGGCTGGAGGCAGATTTGACCTACCAGAGAGTTAGATATATTTCAAAGCTATACTGATAGAAACTGTGGTTCTAGTGTGGAAACAGAAAAACAGATCAACGGGGCAATGGAGAGCCACCCTGATGGCTGCACGTGAGGAGACTTGGCACATGCTCCAGAAAGTGTCCCATCTGCGGGAAAGGAGGTCTCTGTTGTAAAGGGTGGGGAAACAGATGGAGAAAAATGAAGTTGTTTCCTACCCTAACAAAACTCTAGAGGAATTAAAACTCCAAATGTGAAAAGTTAAAATGATAAGGCCATGCAGGGTCATGACTCTATGACTTAGGATGAAGCATATGTTTTAAAATAAGACTAGAAACCCACAAACCTGAAAAGGGGAAATGTATTAGGCGTAATTACATCAAAATGAAGACTGTTCAGTGAAGGATATCAAAGCTCATCGAAGATAGGTGATGAATTAAGAGAGGGCATTTGCTTTGTCTAGAACTAACTGGAGGTCAATATTTAGCCTATCCAAAGAAACTCTGAGAATTGACAAGCAAAGAAGGAGAGCTGAGGGAGATTCAAGGGTTTCCATGTCTAGGAGATTACACAGTCGCCAGCTCCCTGACAGTCTGGCAAGGCAGGGACCCCCTCCCCTAGGAACCCCATAGAAGGGAAATGGGGTGGGCTTTGGTGAGGTTTAAATCATACTGATTTTTAAATTGAGGCTTATAATAGGACTGGGGGTTAATAACTGAAAGTGACCGAAAGTTATAGACTCTGCCCAAAATGATGTTTGGGGAAGGGAAGAAGATTTGACATAGGGGATGTGGAGGCAATGACTTGAAAGAATAAAAACCATTTAACGTGGATTCTCTAACAAATTGAGATTTCTCAACAAAAAAATACAGGAGGGGATATGCAGTACAATATCATTTATGCAAATTAAAATATACATATAGCAAGACTATGTATTTTTCAAAGATACAGACATGTTTAAAGACATATATTAAACAGATCTGAGTAGGCACCTTTTGTGGGGAGAGAAAATGGAGAATGAGGGGGAAAATGAAGACAGTGATAATCAAGCCAGTAATGACAGTGTGAGGGCCCTTATCTGAGAGAGATGGTTAACTGGGAGCCAGAGAAAAAGAGAACAGTCGAGAGATTTGTATATGAACGTTCTCTCACCACAGTGAAATAAAACCAAACCCCAAGAACAAAATGTGAACTCCCCTATCAAGGAAAACAATCAACTTTCAACAATATTAAAGGAAAAACAGAATTAAAATCTACAATTAGAGTGCAGAAAGGTAACACCACATATCACAAAGCCCATGGGATGCGGGCCTGAACTTCACACAGAAGAGGCCTAGTCTAAATACTTTTTTTTTTTTTCAAAGATTGGCACCTGAGCTAACAACTGTTGCCAATCTTCTTTTTTTTCCCCCCCGCTTTTTCTCCCCCAATTCCCCCGGCACATAGTTGTATATTTTTAGTTGTGGGTCCTCCTAGTTGTGGCATGTGGGATGCTGCCTCAGCATGGCCTGATGAGCAGTGCCGTGTCCGCGCCCAGGATCCGAACCAGTGACACCCCGGGCCACCGAAGGCGGAGCATGCGAACTTAACCACTTGGCCACGGGGCCGGCCCCTAAATACTTTTAATATTAAACAAGAGAGAAAGAAAACAAATTTTTTGTTGCTATCATCAATTATTTATCACTGCACGTTCAGCTCAAAACACTTGAAAAGGAATTAATAAAGGCAAAAAGGGGATAATCATGCATTAGCAAGCAGAAAAATCATAGACTAGAAATGAAATCAACAGCTTGTTCTTAAAAAAATAAAAACAAAATAGATAAGCACCTTGTAAGTCTTACCAAGAAAAACAGAAAGAAAAGGAAAAAGCAAATACTTCAGTGTGAGTAGAAAAGAGACTAGAACCACATCCAAGGAAAATATACTTTCTCAGAGTCTGAAGAATGTTTATAACTTCGTCTTTATGGATTTAAATTCTGGATGAATGAATAATTTCTAATAAAATCATATAAGTCCAATAACCATGATCAAAACAACTTAAAATATTGCCCAAGAACGACCCCTCAAAGGAAAACAGGCCTATGTGGTTTCATAGGCACCTTCTACCCAGCGTTCAAGGAGCAGATAATTTCTGTTATTTCAAATGTTCCAGAACATGGACTAATATTTTTCAAGTGAAGCATAGTCCTGATTCTATAACTTGACAAAAGGGGCACATTCCTCAAAACACCTTAAAATGGAGCCTATCTCTATTGGAGGAAAAAAAACAAAACAAAACACAAAGGCTGTTGGATTGTGCTACATGGGTTGTGCCGAACAGGACTGCTCATTGGTAGGCCCGCACCTCTCCGGGGCCGTGCACCAACATTATCCTGTGCCTGGCCCAGGGTCTGGCACAGGAATGTCTGTTGGATGAATAAACATATTAAATATATTCTAAAAAAAGATATCATAAATCTGAATCCAACAGACTAATGAAACAAAAGTACACCATGACGAGGGATCCTGGCACACTGAATAGATGGATACAAGGAATCTGTTCACGGAACTGACTTGGCACATGGAGTTAGAGCATAGGGTCATCTTGGTAGCTGCAGAAAACACATTTAATGAAGGAGGGCATTCATTCCTGAAATAAAATGCCATAGTAAAACAGAAAGGAATGACTCTCTCCCTGACAGATGATATGCCAAATTAGCACCATGCTTCATGATGAGGTGTGAGAAGCATTTCCATGAAGACCAGCAACAAGAAAAAGTATAGCTACAATTCCAGTTTTTTGGGGGGAGAGGTACCCAAAATAATGAAAAAAGTAAAAATCATGGAAATAAAAGTGGTGAAATCATTACTAATTGCAGTTTATATAAGTATAGGCCTGGAAAGCCCAAGAGAGTCAACTGAAAACTCTTAGATCTAATACAAGAGTTAAGAAAGCTGAACTCCCAGATATTTTCAACAAGAGGAAGAGTCTGGGGGTTGAAAATAAAGGAAGGTTCTCGTCCAGCTAAGGAGGAAGCTGTAGAACTTGATTAACTCCAGGTGTTAATTCAAATCTAAATATATGTTTGGAAAATATAAGGCGACCAGTAGCAGAATGAAATTGAGATATGACAAATTCTAAACCCCTACAGGAGAAAAGTGGAGTGGAAAAAATTCAAAACAAGACATAAGGTCAGGGGTCAAAAAGAACCATTCTTCTTGGTAAATGGAGTAAATGACTGTCTCCCATGATGTGTTGAAAAAGTAGCATCCAGCTTCATGCTGCTTAGAAGAGACGCACCTGAAATAAGATGGCACAGTGTTCCCTGGAAGACAGAGCAATTGCTCTGGAATACAGTTCTTGTCATTGAGATAGACAAGAAACAGAAACAAGAGGCATACACATGAAAAGAAGGAGGCAAATTTCTCATTGCTTGCAGATGATATGTCGCTGGGCCTATAAAATTAAAGAGAATTAACTAGATCCAGGAAGGTTGCTTATTACAAAGTAAATACACAGAAAAATCAATATATAGTACAGACAGAAAATGCAATGGAAGAAAACATACTGCTCACGATAGAGATATAATATAAAACCTCAAGGAATTAACGTAAGAAGAAGAGTGCAGGAACCATATGGAGGAAGCTATAAACTCTTGCTCTAGGGACATAGAGAAATAGAGCAAAACAGTCTATTTTCCTTAAATTAATCTAGTAATTTCCACCAAAATCACCACATGATTTTCTTTTTGACGTTATTCTAAGATTATTCAATTAGGATGAACATGGGAGAACAGCCAGGTAAATTATCTAACAGAAAAATAATGAAGGGAGACTTGCCTTACTTCACAGAAAAAAGAATTATAAAGCTACAATAATTTAAAAAGAGTGGTGGTGGCATAGGAATGAGACTGCAAAGGGCAAAAATAGACCAAAACAAGATGGCACTGTAGACTGTAATAAAGAGGGTATTTCTAATTCATTGCCAAAAACACAGAAGTATTCAATAAAAAATGTTTTACATAACTGGCTGCATTTGGAGAAAAACATTTGTAAAAAAACAAAACAGAATCCTTCTCTCAACCTTCCAGATGAATCAAAATTAAAATATTTAAAGAAAATAATTAAAAACATATTTGAGTAATTTTGTAATCTTAGTGTGGGAGAGGTATTTCCAAGCACAGCACAAAAACTACAATCATCAAGAGAAATAATGATAAATGTGAACACATCAAAATTTTAAATAATGCTATGGGAAAAAATTCACAGCAAAAAAAGATAAATGATGGATGAGTAGGGTAAAATATTGTAAAGCATTTTACAAAGGGTTAAAACTTCTGGCTCCCAAAATTTTTTGGTAACTTTTTATTTTGGAATAATTTGAGACTTCAGAAAAGATGCAAGTATAATGTTTTTACCCAGATTCACTAATTATTATTAATGTTTTACCATATTTGTTTTATATTCTCTCTTCATATGTATATGTGTATGTGTATGTGTATATGTGTGTATATATACACACACATATATTTGTGAACCATTTAAAGTTAAGTTGAAAAAGACATGATGCTCCTTTCCCACTAGTCTCTACAGCATATAATATCCAGAGTTTTAAATAGAAATCAATGAAAGCAAAAGTAGTTTAACAGAAAAACATGGACAAAGGACAGGGAAAAGCGTAAATGGTACATTGAACCCAGCAAGCATCTTTATTTGGGCTTTTTTTTGTCTCTTTAAAATTTGTTTAGAAGGTGAGTTCTTTCTCTGACCCTGGGTAAAAACTTGCGCAGAACCAGAACATTTCGCTCACTGTGGTTAATGTAATCGTGATCACTATGCTTACACTGTCACATAAATAGCTCAGACACCAGAATGTCCACTTTCATGCAATAATCACAATGCTAGACTTGATTTAAAGCACAACTCGTCCCCACTGCTATCTGGGGCTTTTGGCAGGAGGCCTGGGAAGGAGGAAGCCAGGTCTCTTCTGTCCCCTTCCTTCCCTTCAGCTCCGCTCCTCTGACCCCATCTTGCTAACCTGTCTTCTGAACTGGCCAAGGTTGAAGCAGGCTGGTACTACACAATGTTATATGTCAATTATATCTCAATAAAGCTGGAAAAAAATCAAAACACATTTTAATTTTCATGTCTTAGTGAGGAGGCAGGAGAAGCAGCTTGCCTCACAGGCACTTCCTGCTCTCTGGGCTGGGGGAGATTGA
Source organism: Equus caballus (assembly GCF_041296265.1). Lineage (NCBI taxonomy): Eukaryota > Metazoa > Chordata > Mammalia > Perissodactyla > Equidae > Equus > Equus caballus. The sequence goes on along the minus strand of NC_091699.1, from coordinate 51,483,341 downwards.
CAGCCGACTCTCCCGCTGGCTTCAGGGGACACACATCACACTCTGACTGATCCTGCTGAAACCCCTCCCAGGAGACTTGCAGTGTGGACAGGCACCCTCCATCCCCTTGGAGGGGGACAGGTGAGAGCGCAGGAGCAGCTCTCTCCAGAGAAATCCTCCTCACAAAATCACCTCCCATTCTACCCTCTTGGCCCTCTGATACACACATGTGGTGGAATGGCACTCACACAACTCTCCTTGAATCCTAATACATAGTGTATTTTGATGCCTTCAAAGAAATTTCCTATTTAATATCCTACTGCACAAGCAATTCACAAAATTGCTCAATTTCATGAAATTGAAGCAAAAATAAGAGTTTTAGTCTACCAAGAGAACAAAAGTTAAAATAAAAATAATGCCTAATGTTGGTGATGATGTGGGGAAAAGAGCACTCATATACTGTTGGCATTAATACAAATGGATCAAATCTTTGGGGAGGTGAATTTGTCACTATTAAAATTTTAAATGTGCATACAATTGATCTTGTAATTACACTATCAAAAATTTATTCTAGAGAAACTTGGACAAATATTCAAAGATATATATTGAAATGAGTTTAAATGTCTATCAACAGGAGAATAGTTAAATAGATTATGATATAGCCACATGAAAGAGTCATTACTCAGTAGGAAACGGAATTATGTATACAGACATAGAAAGTAGTTCAACATACATTTCAAGAGAAAATAAAAAAGTTTGAGAACAAAATTATATTTACAGTCTTCTGTTAAAAATCAAGAATATTCAGAGCAGCAGAGTTTGTGATATGAAAAAATTGGAAAAAAATGTAAAACTTATTTGGAGTTTTATATATGTATAGAAAGAAATGTTAGAGATACAAACTAAACAACTTAGAGTGGAAATTTCTAGGTAGTTTGATTATAGGAAAGTTCCATTTTCTAATTCCTGCATTTATGTATTACTTTTTTTTTTAAGAAAATGTGTGTATTTCCTTCCAAATCACAAAACATAATATTTTTAAATAAGGTAGTGATAATGGAATCATAACAGTGCAAAATGTAAGAGATGAATCCAAAGTTTAACTGAAAGATGACTTCACGGCCTTAAGTACTTCAAACACAAAACTAGAAAGGGTAAACTTTTTTTGCTCAAGAAGACAGAAAAAAAACAAATCGAGCCCAAGGGAAGAAGAAAAATTAATAAATAGAGAAAATAATAAAATAAACATTAAAAAAATTTAGCTACATACCAGTCCACCAAACAAGTCTCAAGGTGTTCCATGGAACTGGTGTCACTCTAGAACTAATTTTATGACTACGGGGAAATTGCGTTGAAAATCAGTAACAAAAACAAACAAGCAAACATGCATTTGGAAACGTAAAAAAACACTTCCAAGTAGTTACGGGTCGAAATGAAATAAAAATGAGAATTATAATAAAATATTTAGAAGTGGATGACAATAAAAATGCTATATATTAAAATATATGGCATTAAGCTAAAGCAATATTTAGAGAGAAATTTGTAGCCTTAAATACTTGTATTAGAAAAAAGACCATAAATAAATTATCTAGGTGTCCAACTCAAGGAGTTAGCCCCTGTGTATATAGAAATTTGATTTATGAGAGAAGTGGCAACAGTCAATACAGGAAATAGTTTTTTCAATGAATGGCATTGGGACAACTGGTAGCCCAAATGGGGAAATAAATGAAAATTGACACCTATCTTATACCATTCACAAAATGAATGCACTTGGATTCAAGACCTAAATGTGGAAACCAAAATTTCCAAACTTTTAGGGAAAAAATGTAGGAAAATGTCTTTATGACCTTGGGAAAAGGAAGGATTTCTTAAATGAGACACAAAAAGCCTAAACCAGAAAGGAAAACATGGATGGATGTTTAACTAAAATAAAATCTAAATTGCTGTTCAGCAAAGGACAGTATAAACAAAATGAAAGATAAATCAAAAACTGGGAGAAGATATTTGCAATATGCACAACGAATCAGCATCCAAAATATAAAATTAGTGTCAGTATATAACATAAATATATAATAATATATAATTATATAAAACATAGTAATAAAGTTATATAATATATAATAATAAAATGATATAATAACAACTAATATAAATATATAATAAAAATATAAAATCAGTATCCAAAATATAATAAAAAGAAAAAGGCAAACAATGAAAAATGTGCAAAATATCCGAGTAAGTGATCCATAGAAGAAGAATGACGAATGGTGAACATAGAAGAGATACACAACTGCACTAGTAACTGGGGACATGCACATAGCAACCACAATGGGATATTATTTCTTTATTTCTCATCCATCAGAATGAAAAACATTTTATAGTCTGACACTACCAAAAGTTGACAAGGATACAGAGCAATGGAATTCTCAAACTGCTGTAAGAATATCGATTAATAGAATCACCTTGGAAAACAATTTGACGATGACTATTAAAGATGAAGCTATGCACAGCCTATGACCCACTAGTTCTTTGCAGGATGCATTCTCTCAAGAAATTCTGGAACACGTAAATAGGAAGAAGTGTGTAAGAATATTCAGAGCAGCAGAGTTTGTGATATGAAACAATTGGAAACTATCTCAATGTTAATAAACAAGGGAATGGATAAATTGTGGCATATTCACAAAAAAGAATATGGTAGATAGAGCTGTTAATTAATGGATTAAAGCTGCATGGATCATTATGGATAAATCTCAAAAACAATGTTGAATAGAAGATGCAAGAGGCAGAAGCATGCTTACAGAATGATGCCATTTAAGCAAAACTGGTTGTACCAGCACCTGGCCCAGATCTGGGCATGTGACTGCTGTTCAGAAGTGTTCAAATGACCTGAGAAGTACTGCCATTATTATTATCATACAGGAGTAAAGAGTATTTTCACCCCTATTATACAGACTGGGATACTGAAGCCCAGGGAAAGGAGATTTTCATAAGGTCTCCCAGTGCCATATGAAAAGGAAGGCCTGACCCCGGAAAGCCCCTCCCTGCCCCAGTCCACACACTCCACACCTGACAAGAGTCCACGCCCCATTCTGAGCTGGCACACAGCATGTCGTTCCCAATGAACTTCTTCTGGCCCTTCAAGAAGAGGAACTGGTACCGTTGATTGCAGATATTACTGTTTATGATCTTGACAGCCACCTCCTGAAGACTGTAGGGTGGCTTTGGGGTCACTGAGGAGAAAGAGATCCTGCCTTGTCGTCCCTTCAGCCCCCTGGCACGTCTCCATCTGGGAGCTGCCCACGTTCGCTAACGCGGGAGGCAGGGCCATTTCCTGGGGTAGTGATTTACACCAGCCCCAGACCACAGACTGACTTTTGAAAAAGACCAAGCTCATTAAAAAGACTAAGCAAAAGTCTCCCAAGGGGCTCAGAGCAATATCCATGTGTGAATGAGGACAAGGAGAGATTACCCCAATAATTCAGGTTCCTTGAGGGTGAGGAGCTGAGAACTCTTCTGTGGCTACCTGGCAAGGTGGCAAGACCCTAGAGCCCAGAGTGTGCCAACCCCTGGAAGACAGGACTCCACAAAAGCTTCTAGATTCTAGGACCCTAGAGTGGCACCAACAGGGGCCAGACCTCCCGGAATGATCAGTGCCTGGAGGTAACAAGTGTGTACGATGGCTGCTCGCTACCTCGGTACCTCCTGAAACCATGGCCCTTGTACCACCTGTAGACAGGGAACCTCATTAATAGCCAAGGATTCATTTCCCGCCGTGCTGCGAGGGAAGGGCTTGGCATCGGATTTAACTTAACTTTGGAAACAGAGGTCCGTACAGGCCACGTGTATCTTTTACACTTGCGCACTGTATATATCTCCCTTCCACAGAAGTCAGGACAGTGTGCAGCACGTGTAGGTGCTCAGGAAATGTTTTCTGACAGAGTGAATGAGTGAATGAAAGGCTGAAGGAATGAGCCCGTGGTGGAGTCGTGTTCTGAAGAGGCAAGTGTCTTGGGACCTCTGCCTGCCTTCACTTACCTTGAGTATCTGTCAGTCCCCACCCGATCACCCAGCACATGGTTCCGATGGACGGCTTGAAGTTGGTGCTGGGTAGACAAACAGGCTGGATGAGGGGGGACCAAGAGACGGGGTCCCTGAGCTTCAGGAGAGCAACGTCCTGGGATATGAGGTTGTTGAAACCCTCATGAATCACGATGCGAGTGACCAGGAGCTGAGTGCCGTTTTCTGGGAGGCGTTGGACTCCCACCCTCACGGAGTACTGTTTGGGGTCCGTGGATCTGCAGGGCCATAGGTAGGAGCCAGATTGCCAGCAATGAGGCCATAAATGGTTGGCGAAATGTGGGCTGAGCACTGGGCCACCCAGTCAGGCCCCTACTCCCAGATCCCCAGGTTCACCAGGGCCCCCTAGGCCAGAAAGCAAAGCCCCTGGACTGGCTGGCCACCCTGACTGACCTCTGTAAGCAGTGCGCGGCCGTGAGGATCCACTGGTGGTGGATGAGGGACCCACTGCAGATGTACATGCCCAGGAATAGGATGCTCGCCTGCCATGGCCACTTGCCTACCTCCACCAACTTCCCCTTCACCATCTTGCAGGAGATGTTGGTCTGACCGCAGGCCTGTAACCAGGAATCTGAGGAAAAGCGTAGAAAGGGGGCCATAGCAGCCCCATGCAGACTCAGGCAGCAAAGGGCAGTCCTCAGACCCCTGTACACAGCAGACTGTCGAGGCAGAGAGAGCCGCCTCCCAGCCATCGTAAGCAGCCACTGCCACATGCAGCTGTGGGGAGGGGCTTTTCTCACGGCCCCGAAAATGGGAAGCAAAGGCCCAGAGGCAGCAGGTGCTCCACATTATATAGAGAGACCGAAACAATGGGGACCAGATAGCCCCTTCAGAGTTTGTTATGAGCCATCACCCTAGGATTCATCCCTGCCACCTCATTTACACAAGCAGGTGGTTGGGGGAGTGAAGGAGAAGAGAGATCACTCATCAGAGGAGTGAGTTGTCAGTCAAGGGATAAGTGAGGGGGCACACGTGAGCAGAGTTGCTTGTCAGTTGTAGCCAGAAAGCAATGGACAGTCATGTTGCATCACACAACTCCAGGGCCCGCCTTCATAGACCACCACGCTGGAGGTGTGCTCTCTGTGATCATACAAGGAAGTGAGTAGAGTTGCTTATCAATTCCCTCCTTGACCCTCACCGGCTTCGACAGCAGCAGTGGGAGGAGAAGAGGCTACACTGAACCCAATATGAGATTGAGATTTTGAACTGGACCATCTTGGGTGGTATTTAATAACTGAACATCAGTGAGGACTGGAAAGGGAGAAATTCTATAGCAAAGGTTGGAGACCAAGATTAAAGGCAAATAATATGTATAGCCTGCTGTCAAGTTGTCACGTGCAGTCATAGACCTCCTCGTGGAGGCAAAGCTGGACAGGTGTTTACACAGTCACAAGCTGGTGTGGTTCCGGAAGTCTGTTTCCCTCAGCAGCTCAGCTTGCAGTGCTTAGTGGAGCATCAGGGACTCAGCAGCGGTGACCAAAGCCTGTCCCTGCCTGGGGGCTCTGTGGTATTGGTGGAGGGGGTACAACAATAAACAGACAAAGCTAATAGTCTATGGTGACCCCTACCCATTAGCAGAAACATCTACTGGGCCCTGCCTCATACAAATCCCTCAGAGAGTCACAAACCACTGATGTTTGGGCTCATTCTACCATGTTCCAGGGCTTTTGTACCATCAGATGTAGATAGTACATTGTTCTCTTGCCATAGACTCCTGTGGCTGGGCACCTTCACCCTCAACAAGCAGCCTCCCACAGGGATCCACAGGCACCCGCACAAGCACACACACCTCCGTGGAGTCTTGTCTTGCCTTTCCCTTTCAAGGGCAGGTGTATATATATGGAGAGAGAGAGAATGTGGCAGGCTTATGGCTACTTTGTTTTTTCAGATTACAGCCTGCCTCAAGCAAGACTGTTCCACTTTGGGAGGAAAGAGGAGGCTTCTGGAAGCTTGCCCTTTCCTTTCTCCAAAAGCTGAGGCCCTGCGGAGCCGGGATCCCACAGAAAGAACTTTACCACTTAAAAAGTGACCTAGGAGGCAGGGTTGGGCTTCGCCTCGTGCTCCACAACCTCAGTGGGTTCCCCAGGCTCAGAGAACAGCACTCCTCAGAACTCACGTCCAGGACAACATCGACTCCAACCTCCTTCCCCAAAACCTTATGCAGGATTTGCAGGATTCAGCCTGGAGATGCCAGTGCTGGGTGCCAGCAGCAAGTATAGCAGCTGAATCTGGGAGAAGCCATGATGGATTACTTAGGGGGATGAGGCTTTGCACATCCACCTTGTCATAAGCACAGCATCACCATTCCATACACAGGAGACACTCAGTGGATCAAGTGCATTCCACTACAGACCTCCTCCACCCCTTCTTGGAGTCCCACAGTCAGAGCACTCCCACTTACAAGCTCTACTCTGATGTCACCACCTACCTTCACATGTGGTGACAGGAAGACATGTCTTGGCTCATAACCTCTGTCCCTATAAGCTCACAGCCTCAGCCCCTTGCCCATCATCATAGGCACAGCGGTCAGCTGGATGGAGTTGTGCACATCTTCACCAGCCCAAAAGCACAGATGCCCAAGGGCAGTGCAGGGTAGGTGAGCACTCACTGCCTCCCTCACTCAACAAGGCACTGGTCCAAGAAGGGGAGTCACAGAGGGAAAAAGATAAAGTCTCTGAGTTGGGGGACACATTCCTACTCACAAATGCTATGCCAGCATGTTTTCTGCCAAGCAGCAGAATGGGCAGCTGGCAGGCGACCCGAGCCAGGGCTGCCACCACAAAGACTACATGTGGTCAGTAAGGGTGGGAGCCCAGAGGCCTTCTGTCACATGGGGCCTGAAACTTTTCACCCCCGAAGAGGCTTTTGAAAACTGGTATTGAATCCTGGCTCCACAAGCCACTTAGGTTCTCTGGACCTTGTTTTCCTATTGTGAAATGAGGACATTGGTAAAGCCCACCTCACCAGGTGTTGAGACATGAGCGCCTTATATAGGGTGAGCAGTCACTCACACACCACATCGTCATCATCACAAGTTTTGATTCTCCTAGATTGTGCCTCCCAAACAAGCTCATCGGTCCCACGGATGTTAGTGTGTTTTCCCAATTTTTAATAAGACTCTTCTCTCGTGTCATTGTCACCCTGCAAACCGGAACAGCCTTGACACCGTCTGGGTTCCCAGGCTTGGCACACCATGCAGCCTCGTGAGGATGTGTCCATCAGGAAACAGACAAAAGGAGACCCTTCAGGCATGAGGACAGCTGACATAGGCACCCAGGCAAAAAGACCCCTCCTGTCTCTCCCATGTCCCCAAAGTCCTACCTTCAACATAGAGTTGATTTCCAAGTCTGGCAGAAGACAATGGATATGTGAAGCCCTGAAGCTCTCCTGGCCTACAAGCCATGGCAAGCAGGTGCCCAGCCCTCACTGGTATTCATAATGAGATGAGGGAGCAGGGTGGGGCAGGGCATCTCCGCTGTGTGAGAATTCTAGAACTCACGGTTTGTTTATTCAGCGTAGCAGGGAGTGGACCTCTGCCCCCTGGGTTGGGGACTCACTCAGCTGGGGCAGCAGCAGGATGCTGAGAAGGAGACAGTGTGGTCATGGCAAGGTCCCACCAGCAGCCCTGATGCTGCTGCCAGGTACCGCCCTGGAATGGTACTCCTGGTGCCCAGCCCTGAGCCTGTGACAGCACTTGGTGTCTGGCCCGTGACACTACCTCCTGGGCTCAGCCTTGGCCTTGATGGTGTCTCCATGTGCCCACGGGCCTGTGGCAGTCTCAGGTATCTAGTTCGTGACAGTGCCTGGTGCCTGGCCTGTGAGGCACCCCTACTGCCCAGTCGCAGCTCTTTCATGAAGCCCTTTTGATGGGCCCCCTGGAGGCGTGGACAGTGAGGCACTAATAGCGGAGTGGCTAGTTCCTGCTCTAGGTGACTGAGCTGGAAGAGGAGTTTTCCTTTTTCCCACAGGTTCTGCATTTTTAAGAGAACAACTCCTGTGTATAGGGACGCCAAGTGCTTTTGGCCTGGGAAAGTGGCTTCCTGAGAGGAAGCAGCTTGCAGGCCTGGGTCTTCATGAATCAGCAGAATAAATGACATCCTGGGATCCCTCTCCACCACCCCACTGAGATCCCCTCCCCAAGGATCCCATGGTCCTCACACTGTCCATGAGGATGGCTCACTCCTGCTCCATCCTGTTGCCAGTGCTGTTGAGGACGTGGGGTAGAGAGGTTGTTCACACGCTGCTCGGGGAGATGGACTGGGGCCATCGCTGTGGAATACTATTTGGAATCATTTAGTAAAGCAGAAAATGTGCCTACTCCACAATCTGCAGTTCCACCCCCTGTTGCGAGCCCTGGAAACAGTCATGCACGTACGCAGCAAGAAAGACATGCAAGACTGTTGACAGCGGCGACGTTGGGCACAAACTGCCATCAGCTACCCAACTACCATCAGAGGTAGGATAGATGCACAGAATACTCAACAGCAATGAGAATGGACCACTACATGTAAGCACACGGCGACTCTCAGAAACATATTGTTGAGTGAACGAAGTCAGACACAAAAGATACATACTGTATGAAATTGAAAAACAGGCAAAACAAACTACTTTTAGGGATACATGGTAGAAAATCAAGGAAATGATTATCCCTACAAACATATTTCCTCTAGCGGGAAAGAGGAAGAAAGAGAGAGAGAGAGAAGGAAGAAAATCCAGAGACAACTCTACTCTTCTGCCTTTGTGGAAAATAATACTTTGGGGAAAACAATCAGTCAATAAGACAAGATAATTGAATAAAGACCAAGCATATCCATTATGCCCAATAATGTGAATAAAAACCCTCTACTTTTAAAAGTTAAAGATTCTTATACAGTCATGCATCATATAACAACATTTTGGTCAACAATGGACCGCATACATGATGGTGGTCCCATAAGATTAGTACCACATAGCCTAGGTGTGTAGCAGCCTACACCATCTAGGTTTGTGTAAGTTCATGCTATGATGTTCGCGCAAGGATGAAACTGCCTAACAATGCCTTTGTCAGAAGAGGTCCCCATCATTAAGCAACACATGACTGTATCGGGTAGAAAAAAAAATCCACTCACATGCTACTTATTAGAGACCCACCTAAAACAAAGTGATGTGAAGCAGTTGAAAGTAAGAAGATGGGTCAAAATATATTAAATATATGCAAGCAAAAATAGAAATGGGAATGTTAATCTCTAAAAATGTGATTCAGAACAAAAGCTTTAAACAGAAAAAGAAGTTATTTTACGTTGAAAAAGATACAAATTACAATGACTATGTAACATCATAAAGTTCTGTTCATGAGTAACATAACATCAAACTTATAAAGCAAAATCAACCAGTGATATATGAGAAATTGAAAAACCTCACTCGCAGAGAGAAAGTCTTCTCCAACTCTCTCTGTCTTTGAGGGACGGAATACCTATAAAAAATCAACATCACACTAGACTGCTAAGAAAACCACAATAACTTCCCTAAAAGCTTAACTAGTTTGGGCCATATTTTTTACCATGATGCAATAAAACAAGAATTTAATAACAAAAGAATAAGCAAAATAAACAAAATTATTTAGAAATTTTTTAAATAAACTTTGTCAACTTATTTTGAAGAATTAAAAACATTACATAAATTACTTAGAAAATACTAATAATTAGAGCAATGCATAAAAAACCTTATTGGGTGTGTTCAAGACAAATCCATAACCTTAAAGATATGTATTTAATTTTTTTTATTTATTTATTTTGAGGAAGATTAGCCCTGAGCTAACATCTGCTGCCAATCCTCTGCTTTTTTGCTGAGGAAGACTGGCCCTGAGCTAACATCCATGCCCATCTTCTTCTACTTTATATGTGGGACGCCTGTCACAGCATAGCTTGACAAGCAGTGTGTAGGTCTGCACTCAGGATCCGAACCAGTGAACCTGGGGCCGTCAAAGCAGAACGTGCAAAGTTAACCACTGCACCACCAGGCTGGCCCCTAAAGGTATTTATTATTGGATAACAAAGAGTGAAAATAAAGGAATTGAATGCTCTAATCAAGAACCTTTACAGTATAGGTGCAAAATAAACCCAAGGAAAATCTGTAGGAAACATGTACAAAATATAAAATTATACCCTAATCAATTAGAACAGCAGAATTAGGAATGAACTCTATGATCTGGATCTTTGAAAAACCAAATAATATTAAATAGGACAAAGGCATATTTTATGTTGATAGGGTATAAGTATAGTAAGCAAGATGGTATAGGTATAGTAGGCACGAACCTTGCACTCCTAACAACACAGCTTTGAAGCCTAAAGCAAGAACTGCTAGAACTGCAAGAAGAAATAGCCTTAATTCTGTGGTAAGCCTCTCAGAAATCAACGGATTATACTGACATAAAGTACTTGAAGTGGTGAGAGGATGTGAAGAACACAGTCAACAAGCCTGGTCCAATCAGTTATAGCTACAACTTTGTTTCAAAACACTCAACACTTTCATTTCAAACATGCAACTTTCACTAAAACTGACCAAATACTAGGCACAAATAAAACCTCAATAAATTCCAAAACACAGACATAACTAAATCCATATTGTGATAGAGTTCTTAATAGAGAAAAAGGAGAAGCCCCTACCCTTCCCCCAAACTATCCATCAGGAAAGTAAATAACACCTTTCTATATATAACTCTTGGGTTAAATAAGAAATATAGTGAGAAATTAAAAACAATACGGAAATGAATGACAATGAGGTCAGCACCGCAAATCCCATGAAATATGGTCAAAGTGAGACTCAGAGGAAATTTTATGGAATTAAATTAAAATATTAGAATCCAAAGAAGTCTATAATAATGAACTAAGCATACTACTCAAGAAGTTAGAAAAAGAACAATAGAATAAATCTCCCAGAAGAAGAAGATTGGAATTACTAAAGCTAAAAGAGCTTTAATGAAATTTAAAAAAACAAAACAAAAAGCAGTAGATTTGGATCACTAAAACCAAAAGTTAGTTTGTACTATTTAGGAGTTCCCAAATAAGAAAAACTTTCACTCAAACAGGCTTAAAATTTCTGTCTCCTCTCTTCAGTGGTGGTGGCTTCATCCTCAGTTGGTCCCCTGTTGAGAAATGGTTGCCAGCAGCTCAGAGCCTTCTGCTTCCTCATCCACATTCAGAGACAGAGAGTGTGCACGTCTCTCCTCTAACTGTGCCTTATGCTGATGGGAATACACCAACTGGGGTCAGGTGGCTGAGGCACTGGACTATGCGAACCAGATCAACCCAATGAGCCATCCTTCCTGGGAGCTGGGAGTATGACAGCTTCTCCCTGAAGAAGATAAGCAGCATGGCAAAGGGTGTGGGCGGCTGACCAGGATCTGGGGTGAAATGAGGGGAGGAGGGATACCTGAAAGTTAAACAATAAAAGTACACCAGATGGTTTTTTGAAAACACCTATGAAATAGACAAAAGTTTGGCAATTCTAACCTTTAATAATTAAGAAAAGGGAGAGAGTACACATATAAATAATATTAGTAACAGGAAAGGAGCCATAGGTTCAAATTTTACACATCAGTTTGAATTTAAAAATCTAAGTTAAATTAAGTGATTTTTCTATACTAAAATTAATGCAAAAAGAGGTGGGAAACCAAACTAGGAAAGTAACTCTAAAAGATATTTTTAAATAGTCAAAGATTTGTTCCCTAAAAAAGGCATCAGGCCCAGCAAGTTTTACGTGCACAATCCACCGAACCTAAGATAATGGATAATGCTGGTGTTAAATAAACTGCTCTAGGGCATAGGAAAATGCTAGAAAGCTTCTCAACATGTATTAAAAGACTAGCATAGCAATGACACCAAACTTGAACAAAAGGTAGAACAAAAAGGAAAACTATAGGCCAACCCAACATTGGGGCAAAAATTTTAAACAAAATGCCAGTAAATTGAATCCACAGTGTATTGTAGGATTTACCAAGGAAATCAATTGAGATCTAGTACAGTCATGAATCACTTACTGACAGGGATACATTCTGAGAAATGCGTAACTAGGTGATTTCATCATTGTGCAAACATCATAGAGTGTGCTTACACAAATCTAGATGGAATAGCCTACTACATACGTAGGCTATATGGTGCAGCCTATTGCTCCCAGGCGACAAACCTGTACAGCATGTTACTGTACTGAATACTGTAGGCAAGTGTAACACAATGCTAAGTATTTGTGTATATAAACATAGAAAAGGTACACTAAAAATACAGCATAAAAGATGAAAAATGGTACACCTGTAAAGGCACTTACCAGGAAAGGAGCCTGCAGGACTGGAAGTTGCTCTGGGGAGTCAGTGAGCGAGTGGAGAGTGAATGTGAGAGCCTAGGACGTTACTGGACACTGCTGTGGACTTTACAAACACTGGACACTTAGGCTATGCTAAATTTATTTACAAATTTTTTCTTTCTTTAATAATAAATTAACCTTAGCTTACTGTAACATTTTTACTTTATACGCTTTTTAATTTTGTTTAACTTTTTGACTCTTTTGTAATGGCATTTAGCTTAAAACACAAACACACTGTACAGCTGTCAAAAATATTTCCTTTCTTGGGGCTGGCCCAGTGGCACAGCAGTTAAGTTTACACATTCCACTTCGGGAGCTTGGGGTTCGCCGGTTTGGATCCCAAGTGCAGAGCTAGGCACTGCTTGTCAAGCCATGCTGTGGCAGGCGTCCCACATATAAAGTAGAGGAAGATGGACAGGGATGTTAGCTCAGGGCCAGTCTTCCTCAGCAAAAAAGCAGAGGATTGGCAGCAGATGTTAGCTCAGGGCTAATCTTCCTCAAAAAAAAAAAAAATTCTTTTTCTTTCTTTCCTTAGTGCCAGCCCTGATGGCCTAGAAGTTAAAGTTTGTTGCACTCTGCTTCAGTGGCCTGGGTTCAGTTCCTGAGCACAGAATCATACTACTCGTCTGTCAGCAGCCATGCTGTGGTGGCAGCTCACATAGAAGAACTAGAAGGACTTACAACTATTCATACTGGGACTGAGGAAAAACATATTTTCTTTCTTTATATTCTTATTCTATAAGCTTTTTTCTATTTTTAAATGTTTTCTTACTTTTTAAACTTTTTTGTTAAAAACTAAGACACAAACACATACATTGGCCTAGGCCTTAATGTGTCAGTATCCTCAGTATCACTGTCTTCCACCTCCACATCTCATTCCACTGGAAAGTCTTCAGGGGCAATAACATGCATGGAGCTGTCCTCTCCTATGATAACAATGCGTTCCTCTGGAACACCTCCTGAAGGACCTGCCTGAGGCTCTTCTTGAGGAGGGGTCACTCTTTTCAGAAATAAGTCCATGGTGGTTTGTTTGGTCTGTGTCTGTTTTTCATCATAGATTTGCTTGTAAGCAGAAATGCACCATGAACATTCCTCTCTATTAACGAAAACCTTTCGGTGTTGGGGGTCCATGCTTTCAAACTTCTTAAGGAGCTTGTTGAGGTGTACAACACCTTCTGCTAAAGCCTTCACTGTGAATTTTCTTGGGGGTGGTTCTTCTTTTTTTTCCTGCATTTTCCTTCTCTCTTGCCTCTCCTTCAGCTGTGCGTTCCTGTTCCAGTTCCAACAACTCCTCATTAGTCAGTTCCTCAGGAACCACCTCCAGGAGCTCCTCAGTGTCATCCTCATCTACACCCAGCTTAAAGTTGTTTGCCATCTCAGCCACGGCCCGGTTGATTTTTGCAACCTCCTTATCCTTTGCAAATCCTTTGAAGTCATGGACGAATCTCTTCAGTGTCTTCCTCCAGATGCCATCCACTCCTTGGTGACACGCAAGCAAGGTTCTTGATGCAGTCATAGATGTCGTAATCCTTCTAGAATTGCATCAGTGTCTTCTCAGTGTCTTCCTCAGTTGCAGCAACAGCCTGGACAAAGGTCCTCCTCAGATAGTAGGCCTGGAAAGCTGCTATAACCTCTTGATTCATTGGTTGGATCAAACAGGTGGTGTTTGGCAGGAGAAGCACCACTTTGATGGGACAAAGACCACAAATAAAAGGAAGATGTGTGGGAGTATTATCAACAATAAGCAAAATCTTGAAAGGTATGTTATCCTCCAAACAGTACTTCTCCATTTCACTGGCATAACAATTCAGGAGGGCATCTTGAAAGAGGAGCTAGGTCATCCACGACTTCTTATTGCTGCTGTGGTACACTGGCACTGTGTGCTCATTGATATGCTTGAAGGCCCTGGGGTTCTCACTGTGCCAGATCACAAAAGGTTGCAATTTGTAGCCTGCAACATTGCCCCCAAGCAAGACTGTTATCCTGTCCTTAAAAGCCTTGAAACCTGGCATTGACTTGGCCTCCTTAAGGATGAAAGTCCTTTCAGGCATTGTTTCCAGAATAGGAAGTTTTCACCCATATTGAACATTTCCTCTGGCAAGTAATTTTCCTCCACAATCAGCTTATCTAGAGTTTCCAAAAGTTCTTCAGCTGCCTTCACATCAGCACTCACAGACTCACCACCCACTCTCACATTATGTGATGAATAACGGTTCTTGAGTCACTTAAACCACCCAGAGCCAGCAGTAAATTCAACATCACCAGCTTTTTCTTTCAACATCACAAACCATGCTCATCATGGTGCTGAGCGGCATACACTTCTGTGTTTGGTCTTCAATCTAGGCCGTTAGAAGTTTCTCCATGTCTGATAGAGGCCCTTCTCGAATTTTTGTTAGTCTTTTTACCTTCAAAAAGACTTCCTTTACAGTTTCCATCACTTTGTTCTTCGAGATGGTAGCTATGGTGAAATGGGACACACCTGACTGGTGAGCAATAACCCTCACTGATTTTCCACCTTCATAGTCCTTAATCACTTTTAACTTCATTTCCAGGTCAATGACTCGATGTGGCCTCTTACTGGCAACATTAGCCGTGGATTTTGTATGCTTAGGGGCCATGATGAACAACATAACATGAGATTAAATCAAGCACAAGAGAAAATGATGCAATCCACAGACAGGGTAAACATGATGTATGAGGCTGCTGCCAGCGTAACAGCATACTGTTTCACAGTAACCCTTTCTCTTATATAAGTAGAGAAAGTACACTCTAAAATAACAATAAAAAGTATAGTATAGTAAATATACAAACCAGTAACCTAGTCATTTATTATCAAGTATTATGTACTTTACATAATTGTATGTGCTGTACTTTGATACAAACGGCAGCACAGTAGGTTTGTTTACGCCAGCATCACCACAAACACGTGAGTAATGCATTGCACTATGACATTATGACAGCTACAACGTCAACGTCACTAAGCGATGGAAATTTTTCAGCTCCTTTATAATCTTATGGAACCACCATCATATATGTCGTCTGCTGTCGACCAAAACATCATTGTGCAGTGCCTGACTGTAATGTATTTCACTATGTGAACAAATTAAATGAGAAAAATCATATAATCATCTTAATAGTTCACTACTCTGTCACCAGGCTCAAAACAGCGCCTAGCACGGAGAAAACTCCCAAGAAATATCTGTGGAATGGAGGAAAGAGTGAAGTCAGGATCAGCACATGTATTCCCGCCATTATTGTTACTGTTTCACACAGTGCTGCAGGCCTCCAGCAAGGAGGTAACAAAAGAAACAAATGGTATGACTTTGAAAAAGGACAAGATGTAGCTGTCACCATTTTAGGTTATTTAGTCACCCAAAAATAAGCCAAGAGAATCCACTGAATTAAATAAGACAGTTCTGCAAGAGAGCCAGGAATCAAGATCACCATTTTTTTAAAAATCCATCAACAGCTTCAAAATACCTAACATGTAGAATTAGAAAAAATGTAATGGGAAAGACATCACCCACAACAAATGTAACCAAAATTTGTAGAATACTTAGAAAATAAATAATATTTTCCCAGACATCCATGAATAGAAGAGATGAATAAGTGGAGACATATACCATATCCCTGGTCAGGAACTCAACATTGTAAAAATGATAGTTCTCCCAAAATTAGTCTGTGTACTTAATTTCAATTCCAACATCAATAGTATTTTTAATGGAAATTGATTCTAAAGTTTATACGGAAGACAAATTTTGTAGATTAGGCAATTTTTTTAAAAAAAGAAGAGGAGAGCTTTTGCTACCATTTAACAAAACATAACATAAAGCTGACTGAAATAGTACAGCACTAATCCAGGAACAAACAGATCAGTGGGGAAATAACAGAGGTTTCAAAAACATACCCATGAATATATTGGGTATATTTATATATTTATAATAATTCATTATTATAAATGTGAACATTCAAATCAGCAGGAAAAGGATGGACTTTACAAGAAATAGTGTCAACAAAATTGGCTATCCAGTTGGAAACAGTTGGATCCCCACCTCACATCATATATAAACACAAATTTCAAATAGATTACAGTTACACTTAAAAAACAAATTTATCAAAATATTAAAAGAAATAAGAGAATATCGCTTTTAAAATCTGGAGATGGAGAAAATCATCTTAAGCAAGGCATAAAACCCATAAAGAAAGTCAAGATTGATTTGACTCCATGATAATTTTGAAAGTCTTTATGGAAAAATTACCCATCCACTCCACATATTTCTAAAAGACAAGTGGCTCATCTGCAGAAAATAATTGACAAAGACCTAATAAGATAAAGATCTTCCATAAGGAAAAGATAAGCAACCCACTTTTTAAAATAGGCAAAGTGTATGAACAAGGAATTTGCTAGAGAAAAAGTACACCTTTTTTCAATAAATACATGAAAAGACATTTTTCCAATCAAGAAAGTGCAAACTAAAACAGCAATGATATAACTTTCTACCATTGGATGGGCAAAATTTTAAAGATTAATAATATTCATTTTTAGCAAAAGGGGAAACATTCATTCTTGTATACCGTAGGTATGAATGTAAACTGGCTCAGCTTTTGGGAAGGGTGAATTTGACAGTCTTCATCCAAAATTATTAAATTTGTCTTTCCTTTGACTGTCCTCCCCTCAGCCCACTCCTAGGAAGACAACTGTGAAAATGCTTCCGAGTGTGTCTGCCCCACCTCCACCCCTGCGTATGCAGGAGGGTGTTCACGGCAGCACTGCCACATGTGCACAAGTCAGAGACAGCCCAAAACTGGCGCTGGTTAAATAGCATACGTCACATCTGCACAGAACACACGCATCATGTAAAGTTATGAATAGCTCTAGGTGCTGACATAGAAAGGTTTTCAAGGAATATAATTTTTTTAAATGTAGGTTAATAATAAATATATAAGATCCCATTTATTTAAAAAATCATAAAGATTTTTTTTAAGGATGCTAAAAAATGATTCCTCCTGGGAAGGGGAACAGCACTGGCAGTGTGGGTGGATGAGAGAGAGGGAATCTTCAGGTGTTTCGAATTTGTTTTAGTAAATCACAAGACCATATTCAGATATTGCTTATAATTTTTTTTTTAATTTAAAAGAAAAAAATGTAGAAGGTGAACATGCAATACTTTTGCAATCAGTTTTTAAGTGCCCTTCAAAAAAAATGAAAGCTAATTTTTGAGCAGTGTATCTGGGTCCTTCCTACTGTTAGCCTATGGGGCACATCTCAACTGCTCCCTTACAGCCACATTCACTTTACAGATGAGGAAACTGAGGCCTCAGGCCCAGACCCTTTCCCAGCACTAACGCCCCAGCACTACTTATATAGCAAAAACCATCAGCCCCTACTCTGGGGAGCCTCCTGGCAGAATTAATTCCAGGAGGTCCTGCCCGTCCACCCACCCCCAACCCCCAGAGCCATCCAGAAAAGAGAACAGAGCCAGCTCATATTTGCACAAATTTAATCCCTGCTACCCTGGTCCCCAATTCCAGAGCCCTTCTAGGCCACAGTTCCCTTCTCCTGATCACCCAAGGCCTAGTCATCCACCACATCCCTCCCCACTGGGATGCCAAAGCAGGACCCCGTCTCCCAGGGGCCACTCTTTCTCCACCTTGATTCTTGTTGAATAGGCACCCATGACCTTGGTCTAGACTTGATCTGGCCCCATTCAGCAAAAGCAAAGCAGGAAGAAGAAGGGAGCGGGGAGATTAGGGACCCATGTGGGGCTGCAGCAGCCAGGACAGGAACAAAAGCCAGGCAGAGGCACGGGGGCCTGAGAGAGCCCCATTGCCTATTTGTGTCTTGATCCATTTGCTGTATTTGGTGACACGGGAGTACACGCCTGGATTCTGTGACTTGGCGCAGGCTTTGTCCCAGGATAACACCCCAGCCAGAATCCATCTGTCCTCAACTTCACAAGCCAATGGGCCACCAGCGTCCCCCTAGGCAAACGGAGAGGAGTGAGGGAGGCTCTGGGCCCACCTGGGACCCAGGGGATCCAGGGCCCAGAACGCCCACCCTTTGAGTTCTGCTAGGAAGATTCTTTCACCCCTTGAGGATCTTACTACCTAGGGTCCTCCTTCAGCTTCTCAGTTGGAGAACCCAACTCAGAATATCAGGCAAAATCAAAGTCGCAGGGGAAGGGAGATGGGAGCAGAGCATTGCCTGGTGATGGTGACAAAGAGGGAGGCCAAGCAAACCCCTCCCCAGGGAACTGCCCCCCAACCTGGCAGTCAATCCCAACAGAAAGAGAGCTGCCAGAAACTCACATTGCACAAGTTTTCTCCATAATTGGTGGCACAGACCATGTCCTGCATGACAAGGGGGAGAATGTGGGGGACGACGGCCATCTTGCGGTAAACCCGGTCACACCTCTTGTTGTCCATGATAAACACCTCGGCCTCCTGCAGCTCTGGGGTCAACGTGGAGTTGGCTGTGGAGGAGCCCAGTAGGGTGAGAACTGATTCCTCACTCCATTCAGTCCTGGCCTCTTCCCAGTGTCTTGTCACCTCCATTGAGACTCAGCCTAGCCAAGCCCCTTCACACCTCCAGGCCCTCCTTCACTTGATCCTTTCCCCTGCAGTGTGGACCATGTCTGGCAAGCCCCTCACCCTCTACGGCTCTGTTTCAGGATCCCTCTCTCTGGGAAGCTTTTGCTTCTGAATCAAGCAGGCCACAATCCAAGTTTCAATGCAATCACTTACAAACTGAGACCCTAGCCACGTCCTGCTTCTCTCTAGCATCTGTGCTTTACAGTGGCTGTGCCGTCTGCCACCTGACTAACACTGCTCCTCCTTCAGGCATCTCAGGTAGACCCTCTTGCCCAGAGCTCAATCCAGATCACTCCTGGCTTGATCCCAAAACCATCTGACAAAATCTTTGCCTCTTTCCTTGTCAGCCTGCGCCCCGGCCCATACTCAGTTATGAGTCCTCTGCAGGCAGGGCATGTATTCCCAATGCCAAGGGTTTAGCATGTGGCAGACGCTCGAAATTTGTCAAGTGAACAAATGAGCGAGTGAGTGAATTTATGAATCCCTGACTCTGAGCTTCTGTAAGAGGCAAATGATCATGCCCAGCCCTGGCACTACTAGGCCTGAATGAGGAGCCCACAGCAAGCACAATGGTGTAAATCATGACAGCGCCTCCCACGTGAGGAGCAGTCCTACCACATCCAAAGAACCAGGGGACAGAGGTAATAGCCACAAGCTTCCTGAGAGGCACCATGAGGGGGTCCAGCAGGCAAGACCCCTGAAGGAAAGAACTGCACCCTCTGTGGCACCGCACTCCACCCCCTATCCTATCCTGCTCACCTGAGTAGCGCTGTTTAATCTGGCCCCAGCCGGTCACCCAACACTGTGTCCCAACCTTCAGGTTGTAGCTGGGCTCTGGGAGGCAGATGGGCTGCACATACTTGCTGAAGATGGCAGGAGTATGAAGCCGGAGAAGGGCAACATCACCCATGATGAAGGTTCGGCCCCAGTACTTAGGGTGAACAATGATGTCCTTCACAGGGATTGAGAAGACCTTCAAGGGGTCCCAGGACTTCAGCTTGGAGGTGCCCAGCACCACTGAGTAATCTTTGTTGCTACAGGAGACATAGAGCACCACCTGGTAGCTGTCAGGTTCCCAAGCAACACTACGCTCCTGCCTCCTCCAAGGACCTCTTCCCTTTGCAGAAGTTCTGCCTGATATGCTCTGATCACTCCATCTTGCTAATCCAGCCTGGGGTTCAGAGATATGACTGCCTCCTCATTCATCATTCAAGGTGATTCAAGGTGGCCTGGTCTATGTGTTGTGCATGCAGGTGTGTAGGTGTTAGCACACAGATACGTTCTCACGAGCGCGGGGAAGCTGGGGTATATGCTGGGTTTCCTGCTGCCCTGCCTAGGGTACAGTCTGTGTTGCTTGGAGCTCCTGCCCCAGCTCAGTCCTGGGCCCCCTCTGACATCCTGAGCATGACTCTTCCCTGCTCTGAACATCCGTTCCCACTGCCCCCACCTCCCTCTCTCCCACGTTGTTTCACACAGGAAACAAGGAGGCCAGCCTGGGCTTGTGGCAGCCCTGGCTCTCCAGGCCCTGGACACAGGGGCAACACTCACCCTTGGATGCAGTGAGCAGCAGTCATCACCCAGCTGAGGTCAATGAGAGCTCCTCCACACACGTGTTCGTTTTCAATCCGCAGGCTCACCTCCCAGGGCCAATGGCGGGTCACATCCAAACCCTCAGACCACCAGGGTTTGCCACAAACTTCAGGAACAAGTATGTCAGGGAGACACAGGTGCCACATAGAGGAGGATAAGAATGATCGAGAACAAGATGCCCTGCCCTGGGCAATTTGCACCAGGCTGTAAACTCAGGGTCTTGTTCCCACTTCAAAGAGGGGAAGACAGAGGGTAAGAGAAGGGCAGTGGCCTACCCAACAGCACTGAGCTAGACAGAAAATGACAATGACCGAGATGAAAAGCATCAAGACAGAGATGTAGAGACATCACAGGAGAAGAGAGAGAGGGATACTAAGACACACAGGGAGCAATCAGCATAGAACCTCAAAACAAGAGAGAAGCATAGAAGGAGCCCCAGGACAAGAAATGCATTTTCTTGTGTTTGGGGTAAATTCCTACACCTTGTTCCTGAAAGGCTCTAATGCTTGCTGCATCTCTTAGAGGCAAAAGGCCTCTGTCATGCTGCTCAGACTCAGGAAAAGCTCCAGACACCTGTGTCAGAAGTCTTTACACAGATCGTTCAAGAATGAGCCCACAGAGGCCCCCCACTCACAGCTTACACACTCTGTTGGCTCGTACCTCCAACAATCAAATTGCACAATTGTAAGAATGAACATAGACGTAGAAATCATGAATAAAATATTAACCAACATTACATTTTTAAAAAATAATGCACCAGGATCTTGTAGAGATTGTCCCAGGAGTGCAAAGGTGGTCCCACAATGGAAGAGCTCTCAGTGTATTCTCCACCTAAACAGCTCTTTTTCTCTAAAGAGAGAAAGATTATGTGCCTCTCACAACAGACAGAGAAAAAGGCATTTGAAAAATTCAACTTTTATGTTCAATATTTATGTTCAATAAAATTCAATATTTATGACTAAAAACACCCCACATATTTATGACTTAGCAAACTAGGAATAGAAAGGAAATCCTTAACTTTATAAAAGTTATATGCCACAAATGTACAGCAAACATCATCTAGCATTAAAGAACAGGCAAAAAGAATATATAGCGTGAGAAGCCAGGAATAATGGTCCTTGGTAGGAAAAGGGCACAGAAAGCAATAGAGAGGGCCTAAGGGGGCTTCTACGTGTTGCTACTGCTCTATTTTCTGACCTGGGTGGTGACTGCACTGGTGTGCTCACAGTGTGATAATTTCTTGAGCTGGACACTTAAAATTTGTGTACTTTTTTGTGTGTATATAATACTTCAACAACTTGCTTTTAAAATCAACATTTCTTTACCTCGGCACAACCTACTAAAAAATATGTTAAAAAATAAGATACATTTTCAATAGCAAAAAATTATAAAATACCAAGGAATTAACTTATGCAACACTATGCAAGATTTCTGTGGCAATACATTTAAAACTCTAATAAAGAATACTGAAAATGATTTCCATAAATGGAGAGACATCTCTTACTCTTAAAAAGAACAACTAAATATTTCAGATGTAATTTTTCCCAGAATTAATCTATAACATCACTTTCCATGTTAGAATTTTTAAGAAATTTGATAAACTTACTCTAAAATTGAAATAAAAAAATAAAAGTCCACGAAATGCTCAGTCTTTGAAAAAGTAGAGCAAAGAAGGGACACTTGTCCTAGCAAATAATAAAACACACATCAAAGCCATAATAACCAAAACAGTGTGATACTGATAAAGACAGACAAATGCACTAATGGAAAAGAATAGAGAGCTTGAGACTGCTTCATGGAATACAGGAATTTAATGTAAATAAAGGAGCCACCACTATCAGTGGGTAAAGGATGGACTGTTGAGGAGATGGTACTGGGGAAACAAGCTCACTATAAAAGAAAAAAGAAAAAGAAAACTGGATTCCCTTCAAGGAGCGTCTGAAGACTTAAAGGTGACAGTAAAACCGTAAAGTTGACAGTAGACCATGTGACGTGCAGCAGGAAGGGGCTCCTTAAACACAACCTCAAGACACAAACACACACAAAAAGCATTAAGCTGATTAACACAAAAATCAAGGATTTTTGACTGGAGGAACAAAGGTAACACACAAGTGACAGATTGGGAGGCAATACTGGCAACATCTAAAATCTTTTTTTTTAGGAAAATACAAAGAACTTTAGGAAAATCAAGAGGAAAAGAGAATAATAAACAGTACACAAAGGATAAAGACAGCCAATTTATTAGAAGAGGAAACTCAAGAGACCAACAGCACCATTGAGACATGTTCAAACTCATTAGTGATGAGAAAAATGTCAATTAAATCAAGAAGTCTTTTATTTGCCGGGGCTGGCCCCGTCGCCGAGTGGTTAAGTTCGCGCGCTCCGCTGCAGGCGGCCCAGTGTTTCGTTGGTTCGAATCCTGGGCGCGGACATGACACTGCTCATCAGACCACGCTGAGGCAGCGTCTCACATGCCACAACTAGAAGGACCCACAACGAAGAATATACAACTATGTACCGGGGGCTTTTGGGAGAAAAAGGAAAAAATAAAATCTTTAAAAAAAAAAAGAAGTCTTTTATTTGCCTATTAGATTGGCAAAAAATAAAAAGTTGGATTGGAAAAAAGTGGATCATGCCAAGGGTTGGGAGGTCCATAGCAACATATACACCTTCATAAACTGCTGGCAAGAATGCAGAGGGTTTACCAAAATGGAATATGGACAGTAGATAAAAGTATGGTAGTAGTGTAAACTTTTGAAGTTGATAAGTCTACTGCAGTTATCTAAGAGAATATTCTTAGAAAATACACACCAAAGTATTTAGAGATAATGAGCCATGTTGTATGTTACCCTCAACTGATTCTGAAAAAAAAATGTTCCTTGCACAATTTGTATTTTCGTAATGTTTCGTAAGCTTAAAATTATTTCCAAAGAAAATGTTTTTTTAAATGGGGCTGAATGAAAAGAAGAGGAAAGGGAAATATCTAGAGTACATACCATTTATGTAAGTTAAAAAAACATGCACACAAGACCACAACGTAAAAATCTTGTAAAAATCAAGAACACACACAAACAAAAAGACACGCCTTGAACGTATAGAAAGGTTGGGAGGAGGGGGAAGATGGGGAACGGGAGTGGGGCATGGACACAAGCAGGAATAACTAACTTAATCCACCGAACGATCCATAACAAATCAGGCTGGACCCTTGACAATGGAAGCCCATGAACAAGCAGAAGCAACCCAACCCTCCACCCCTGAGATCTAAGGAAAGAGACAGGAAGATCCCAGAAGAGCTGGGCTCTGCAGACGCTGCCACAGGGTCCAGGAGGCTCCATCGGCAACTGAACAGTTTAGAGCCCAAAAGGTTTCTCAGTGGGAAAGGGTCTGCGTTAGCTTCCTGGACATGTCCCCAGATGAGATGCAGCAGATGGGAATTCACAGAGGCTCTGCATTCCCACAGAAGGCCCAGATACTCTTTGCTCTGCACTGTTAGTTCTGTATGTTCCGGCAGCCACAGGCTGTTCTTTAGATAACAGTCCCCTTAGACTAAATTGCTGCTTCCTACAGACCCAGAAACACTATCTATGTTACCCTCTTCAGAACATACCCTCCCAGGAGCTGAGATTTTCCTGAAGCAGGGGCTCACCCTACCCACCTGGTTTGGTGTTGCCTTCTTTGTAACCTGAAGGAGAAAAGGGAGACAGAGATGATGCGAGAGTTGTGACAGGATAACAGTGAAGAAGCGCACTTTTCATTAATTAGTTCATTTACCAAATATTTGCTAACCTCCCACTCCATTCCCAGCCTAGAGCCTGAGGCTGGGGGGACAGTGGTCTATCAGACAGATAGCGCTGTATTTGCCCTTGAGGAACAAGCCGTTCAGCCGGGGAGACAAAAGTAAACACATAATCGCCTGTGTGAGATTAATGCAGGGACAAGGCCACAGACGTCAGGTGAGGCCCGAAGAAGTGGTGGACAGAGAACCTTCTAGGAAGAGGGGTTATTGTGTCTGGTCTTGAAGGTGAGAAGGTAAAACAGAAATGAAAAGTGACAATGACATTTCTTACAAAAGAAACACTGTGGTGCATGTCGGAGACCCCAGAGGATAAAGGGCAAGGCCTGTGATGGCAAGAAATGAGGCAGGGGAGGAGAGTCAAGGGTCAATCCCAAGGGGCTTCATAAGCCAGCCAAGAGGGTCTGGGTGAGACCCTCTGGGAGCAGGGCGGCCAATGGAGGCGTGACATGCTCAGGCTTTTCTTGTGAAGGCAGCATGGAGAACAGATAGGAAGGTGACAAGACTGAGGGCAGTGAGATCCCACCGGAGGCTCAGCAGAACCCAGGCAAGAAATAAGGAGGTCTGAATGAGGAAGGGGCAGTAAAAACAGACAGGGTGAGCTGGATGTGGAACTTAGGGAGATGGCTAAGTCTAGGACGACCCCCCCAGGTTCTGATTTTAGAGAAGAGTGACTGCTATCTACTGAGTTAGAGAACCCAGTTTGTACGAAGATGAGGGCCTCAACTTTGGACCCCAAGGAGTTGAGATTTCTAGGTCATTCAGGTGGAGATGTCCAGCAGGTGGCTGCACATCCAGACACATTGTCTTGTGAGGCAGTAGCACATAAATGGCAGCTCAATGCCCAGGGCAAGTGAGTTCACCCAGGGAGTGAAGAGGGAACCTAGACAGCATCTTAGGGAACACCAATACGTCAGGGATGCACAGACCATGGGTGGCCTGAGAGGGACACAGAGGAGCAGGGGAGTTACCTTGAGGTACAGGAGAACCAGGAAGATGGCCTAAGAGAAGCCAAGAGGCTAGAGAAAATGAAAAAGGAGAGAGTAGTCAAAAGTCAGGGATAATACCACAGACTAGGGAGACCGATGGATAGAACCAGAACACAATAGCAAATATTCAATTATAGCATTAGGGTAAAGGTAAGGAAACTACCAAAACAAGGACGATCTTAGCACTCTACCAATTAATAAGACGAGTTGGAATAAAAAATGAAAATAATTATTTAGGAGGGGAAGAGCAAAGGGTCTAAATCAGTATTGGTCAAGTAGGTAAGAGACCACCAGAGAATAGACCATATTATACACGAGATTCTAAATACAAGCTTCAAGGTAGACACTAAAATAAAGTACAGAACAGAGTCACAAATCATAAATAAGGAAAAATCTAAGAAACCCAGCATAAGAAATTGCAGTATTAAATGGGTAGTCTAAAGCACACAGGAAAAGAAACGCAGGAAAACAAGATAATGAGCGACAGATTAACAGCATTAAGTCCACATGCATCAATAATCACTCTCAACGTAAACTGATTGAACTCTCCAATAAAAAGACACAGAGTGGCAAAATGGATTAAAGAACAAGATCCAACAATTTGTTGCCTCCAGGAAACACACCTCAGCCCCAGGGGCAAACACAGACTCAGGGTGAAGGGGTGGAGGACAATACTTCAAGCAAATAGCAAGGAAAAAAAGGCAGGTGTTGCAATTCTCATATCAGACCAAGTGGATTTCAAAATAAGACAGGTAAAGAGAGACACAGAGGGACAATATATAATGATCAAAGGGACACTTCATCAAGAAGAAATAACGCTTATAAATATCTATGCACCCAACACAGGAGCACCAAGATTCATAAAGCAACTATTAACAGACCTAAAGGAAGATGTTAAAAACAACACAATAATAGTAGGGGACCTCAACACCCCACTCACATCAATGGACAGATCATCCAGACAGAAAATCAACAAGGAAATAGTGGAGCTGAATGAAAAACTAAAACAATTGGACTTAATAGACATATATAGATCACTCCACCCTGAAGGAGCTGAATACACATTCTTCTCAAGTGCACATGGAACATTCTCTAGGATAGACCATATGTTGGGAAACAAGGCAAGCCTCTACAAATTTAAAAAAATTGAAATAATAACCAGCATCTTCTCGGATCATAGTGCTATAAGGCTAGAAATTAATTACAAGGAAAAAGCTGAGAAAGGCACAAAGATGTGGAGACTGAACAACACACTACTGAACAAGCAATGGATCACTGAAGAAATTAAAGAAGAAATAAAAAAATACCTGGAAACAAATGAAAATGATAGCATGCCATACCAACTCATATGGGATACAGCAAAAGCTGTATTAAGAGGAAAATTCATCACAATACAGGCACGTCTTAACAAACAAGAAAAATCCCAAATAAGCAACCTTAAAGCACACCTAACTGAACTAGAGAAAAAAGAACAAATGAAGCCCAAAGTCAGCAGAAGGAGAGAAATAATAAAAATCAGAGCAGAAATAAATACTATTGAAACGAAAAAGGCAGTAGAAAGGATCAATGAGACAAAGAGCTGGTTTTTTGTGAAGATAAATAAAATTGACAAACCACTAGCCAGACTTACAAAGAAAAAAAGGGAGAAAGCTCAAATAAACAAAATCAGAAATGAGCGAGGAGAAATAACAACAGACTCTGCAGAAATACAACAGATTATAAGAGAATACTACAAAAAACTATATGCCAACAGAATGGATAACCTAGAGGAAATGGATAAATTCTTGGACTCCTACAATCTCCCAAAGCTCACTCAAGAAGAGGCAGACAATTTGAACAGACCAATCACAAGGAAAGAGATTGAAACAGCAATCAAAAACATCCCAAAGAATAAAACCCCAGGACCAGATGGCTTTCCTGGGGAATTCTACCAAACTTTCAGAGAGGATTTAATACCTATCCTTTTCAAGCTATTCCAAAAAATTAGGGAAGATGGAACACTTCCTAACACATTCTATGAGGCCAATATCATGCTGATCCCAAAACCTGACAAGGACACCATGAAAAAAGAGAACTACAGGCCAATATCACTGATGAACATAGATGCAAAAATTCTAAACAAAATTTTGGCAACCAGAATTCAGCAATTCATCAAAAGAATCATACATCATGGGTCTGGCCCCGTGGCCGAGTGGTTAAGTTCGCGCGCTCCGCTGCAGGCGGCCCAGTGTTTCGTTGGTTCGAATCCTGGGCGCGGACATGGCACCGCTCATCAAACCACGCTGATGCAGCGTCCCACATGCCACAACTAGAAGGACCCACAACGAAGAATATACAACTATGTACTGGGGGGCTTTGGGGAGAAAAAGGAAAAAATAAAATCTTTAAAAAAAAAAAAAGAATCATACATCATGATCAGGTGGGATTCATACCAGGGACACAGGGATGGTTCAACATCCGCAAATTAATCAACGTGATACACCACATCAACAAACTGAGGAATAAAAACCACATGATCCTCTCAATAGATGCAGAGAAGGCATTTGACAAGACCCAACAGCCATTTATAATAAAAACTCTGAACAAAATGGTCATAGAAGGAAACTACCTCAACATAATAAAGGCCATATACGACAAACCCATAGCCAACATCATACTCAATGGGCAAAAACTGAACCCCATCCCCCTGAAAACAGGAACGAGACAAGGATGCCCTCTATCACCACTCTTATTTAACATAGTACTGGAGGTCCTGGCCAGAGCAATCAGGCAAGAAAAAGGAATAAAAGGAATCCAAATAGGGAGGGAAGAAGTGAAACTCTTGCTGTTTGCAGACGACATGATCTTATATATAGAAAACCCCAAAGAATCCATTGGAAAACTGTTAGAAGTAATCAACAACTACAGCAAAGTTGCAGGGTATAAAATCAATTTGCATAAATCAGTAGCATTTCTATACTCCAGTAATGAACCAACAGAAAAAGAACTCAAGAATACAATACCATTCACAATCGCAACAAAAAGAATAAAATACCTTGGGGTAAACTTAACTAAGGAAGTGAAGGACCTATATAATGAAAATTACAAGGCCTTTCTGAGAGAATTGGATGACGACATAAGGAGATGGAAAGACATTCCATGTACATGGATTGGAAGAATAAACATAGTTAAAATGTCCGTTCTACCTAAAGCAATCTACAGATTCAACGCCATCCCAATCGGAATCCCAATGACATTCTTTACAGAATTAGAACAAAGAATCCTAAAATTCATATGGGGCAACAAAAGACCCCGAATTTCTAAAGCAATCCTGAGAAAAAAGAACAAAAGGGGAGGCATCACAATCCCTGACTTCAAAACATACTACAAAGCTACAGTAATCAAAACAGCATGGTACTGGTACAAAAACAGGCGCACAGATCAATGGAACAGAATTGAAAGCCCAGAAATAAAACCACACATCTATGGACAGCTTATCTTTGACAAAGGAGCTGAGGGCATACAATGGAGAAAAGAAAGTCTTTTCAACAAATGGTGCTGGGAAAACTGGAAAGCCACATGTAAAAGAATGAAAATTGACCATTCTTTATCACCATTCACCAAAATAAACTCAAAATGGATTAAAGACCTAAAGGTGAGACCTGAAACCATAAGGCTTCTGGAAGAAAACATAGGCAGTACACTCTTTGACATCAGTATTAAAAGGATCTTTTCGGACACCATGTCTTCTCAGAGAAGGGAAACAATGGAAAGAATAAACAAATGGGACTTCATCAGATTAAAGAGCTTCTTCAAGGCAAATGAAAACAGGATTGAAACAAAAAAACAACCCACTAACTGGGAAAAAATATTTGCAAGTCATATATCTGACAAAGGCTTAATATCCATAATATATAAAGAACTCTCGCAACTCAACAACAAAACATCAAACAACCCAATCAAAAAATGGGCTGGAGACATGAACAGACATTTCTCCAAAGAAGATATACTGATGGCCAATAGGCACATGAAAAGATGCTCATCATCGCTGATCATCAGGGAAATGCAAATCAAAACTACACTAAGATATCACCTTACACGTGTTAGAATGACAAAAATATCTAAAACTAATAGCAACAAATGTTGGAGAGGTTGCGGAGAAAAAGGAACCCTCATACACTGCTGGTGGGAATGCAAACTGGTGCAGCCACTATGGAAAACAGTATGGAGATTCCTCAAAAAATTAAAAATAGAACTACCATACGATCCAGCCATCCCACTACTGGGTATTTATCCAAAGAGCTTGAAGTCAGCAATCCCAAAAGTCCTGTGCACCCCAATGTTTATTGCAGCACTGTTTACAATAGCCAAGACATGGAAGCAACCTAAGTGCCCAGCAACAGACGAATGGATAAAAAAGATGTGATACGTATATACAATGGAATACTACTCAGCTGCAAAACAGAACAAAATCATTCCATTTGCAATAACATGGATGGACCTTGAGAGAATTATGTTAAGTGAAATAAGCCAGCAAGAGAAGGATAATCTGTGTATGACTCCACTCATATGAGGAATTTAAAATTATGGACTAAGAACAGTTTAGTGGATACCAGGGGAAAGGTGGGGTGGGGGGTGAGCACAAAGGGTGAAGTGGTGCACCTACAACATGATTGACAAACATTAATGTACAACTGAAATTTCACAAGACTGTAACCTATCAATAACTCAATAAAAAAAAAAAAAGTCAGGGATAATAAAGGCAGAGACATGCCAGGAATGGGCTAACGATTAAGTAAGAAGTGAGGAAGCACTGGAAGGAAGCATGAAGTGAAAATTCTTATTTTGAGAGATCTGGCAGAGAGGAGAAAGAGGCAGGGAGAAGAAACACAGCAAACAGAAAGGGAGAGGGTAAAGACCTATGAGAGAGGATGTTGGAGGGAGCACAGCACAGGGAGGGCCCACGGTCCAGAGCGCGGGTGAGCAGGCCAGCCTTGAAGAGGAGGTGTGTCTCTGATTCCTAAAGAAGTGCGTGAGGATAGTGTTTAGGAGGCAAGTTTGGAGGGGGCCCCAGGCTGGAGGGAGTCAAAGGAGACAGCACCTGAGGGCCCGCCTCTTCTGAGTGAATGATGCAGCTGCTAGTGAGACACAATGGGTTGGAGCAGAGGGTCTGGGAAGAAGAAGAATTTTGGAATATTTGTTTAAGGGGACAGAGACCCCGAATTTGTCTCCGGGAGGGCAGACCCAAGTCGGGTCTCCAGTGGTGCCCAGCTGCCTGGGAAGGTCAGAGGGCCTGGGGTGGAGGGGTAGAGTGGCAGGGGCCTGTCAAGAGGGTGATTTGGGTCTCAGCCACAACGTCCACACTGACAGGGGAGGGAAGCAGCCTGCCGGCGAGGAGAAAAGGCAGAGGTTCTCCCCACTACAGGTCCCAGAAGGCTGCAGGGCAGGTGGGGCCTGAGGGATGAGGCCAGAGAGTGCAGGAGTTTGGGATCCCTGGAATCGCCCTGGGGAGATCCCGGGACGGGGTAGAGGAGAGGTGATCATGAGGTAGTGGGTCACAGAGCCCCAGACGGCCAAACTGACGGCCATTCCGGGGACCAGCTCCTGCCTGGAGGGCGGGGCGGGGAAGGGCGGGGGAGGAAGGATGGGGACCAGCCCCGGAGGAGGCGCCGCCTCACCAGCGTCCAGCAGCGGCAGCAGGAGCAGCAGCAGCAGCAGGAGGCGGCGGCTCAGACGCCAGGGCCTCGCGGCTCCGGGCCCAGCGCCGAGGCTGCCCGGTGAGGTGGCCATGAGGCCCGGTGCCGCCTAGCAGCGGCCAAGACAGCTCCCACAAGCCCCGGCGCGGCCCGCGCAGGGCGAGCGAGGGCCTCTCTAGCACACGACCGCGTCTCAGACCCCGGACGGTGCCTCCAGCACGCGATGGAGTTCCAGACACGTGACGGCCCCTGAGGCACGCGAAAACGTCGCGACACGTGATGGCGCCCCTGGAGCCCTGGACACGCCCCCCTCACGTCTTGGCGCATCTTGTGCACCCCCAGCTCGTGCCTTTTCCTTGAAGATGACCTCAGAGCCCTGGATCTGTGACTGCTCCATGGTGGCCAGCCCCATGAAAGCACCCTCAAGTGTCTTAAGTTGGCGACAGTGTCCTCAGAACCTGGCCGGTGAAGGCATGCCTGGATCCCGTGATGACACCTTGTTGTCCAGCCTCTGACCACACCCTGGTCCCCTGGGCTTGGTGCATTGGAGAGTTTCACACTTTATATTGATTTGAGAATCCAAAAAGATGTAGAAAACACAAGAAAAGAACAGGAAGGCTAGGGAACCAGGGAAGAAGTCTTTGAGAAAGTGACATTTGAGCTGGACCTAAGACTTGAACAGGCATCTTGGAGGAGTCCTGAGAAGGGAAAGAAAGGCAGTCTTCCTCTTCCACAGACCACCAATGGGATGATGGCAACTAAAAGAGATGGTGGCATATCCAGGCCTTGGGATTTCACAGAGTGTTTCTGCAGAAGAATGCTGTTGGGGCCGCCTCTGTGGCCAAGTGGTTAAGTTCGCGCGCTCCGCTGCGGTGGCCCAGGGTTCGGATCTTGGGTGCAGACATGGCACCACTCGTCAGGCCACGTTGAGGTGGTGTCCCACATCCCACAAGTAGAAGGACCTGCAACTAAGATATACAACTATGTGGGGGGGGGGGGGGGCGGGAATAAAGCAGAAAAGAAGAGAAAAAAAGATTGGCAACAGTTGTTAGCCCAGGTGCCAATCCTTAAAAAAAAAAAAAAAAAGAAGAAGAATGCTGTCTTTCAATGTGCTGGCTGTGGCAGAGATTGGGAGATGACCACCAAGATTCCTACTTCTCTTGTCTAGTATGGTGGAGGGGTCCAGCTCTGGGGACCACATTCCCCAGCCTGGCATCTAAGGGGGTCCACATGGTGAGTTCCCACCAGTAGGAGATGAGTAGAGGTGCTGTGTGCCACTTCCATGTCAAGGCAGTCGATGGGGGGTTGCCTTCTCTACTGGTGTTAATGCAGAGCAGCAGTGGTTCTCGAAGTCTACTCCCCGGAGCAGCAGCAGCATCACCTGGGACCTTGTTAGAAATGACATTCTCAGGCCCCACCCCAGGCTACAGCACTGAAAACTCTGTGAGTGGATCTGTATTTTAACAAGCCCTCCAGGGAATTCTGATGCAGTAAAGCATGAACCACAGGGCTGAGGGGAGCATAAGATGGAGAAAAGCTACCTGCTGGCCAGGAAGACCCGATTGGGATGTTATAAGAAGAAGAAGGCAAATTTATTTTGTTAACCCATGAATATTCAGTGGCTTCTTAAAGCACTGGTTCCATACTTATTAATAGACTGGGTTTGACATAAGCTTGCAGTGTCTCAACCCCAGCCTTCCTCGAGCACCACACGGGACTGACACAGACAGCCCTCTGAAGTCCACTGCCATCTGGGAGCTAAAACATTGACCCTTGGAAGGGCAGGGACAGGAGAGTGGGAAGGAGGTGATCCGCAGGTAGTGAGGTAGACTCTGGGACACTTGGCCCTGGTGTGAGGATAAAGAGCTAGTGCCTAGGATAGTGACTCTTTCTTGCCCTCCTCTGTGTGGCAGCGCAGATCTTTGGTAACAAAGTGGAGACGAGCAGCTAGTAGAAGCAGTGGAGGAGGAGGAATATTTCTCATGCCCCAACTTCATTCTTGCTCCGAGTTCCTGTCTCTCTTGATTCTCTATTCTAAGCTGAAGATGCTTTTAAGGCAGGCCACAAAAATCCCTGCAGACATGCTGATACCATAACAGGAGTACAGGCAGCAGGACCCAGCTGGCTGAAACCGCCCCCAGGACTCACATGTGAGGAGGTGGGAACTCACCTCTCCCTCTAGGACTTAACAAGAACCAGGAATAATTCCTTACCTAAACGGGAAACTAGTTCTCTACAAAGTGTGTTAGATGCAACCTCACAACCTCCAGGAGAGCAGAGCTTGAGACATAAGAGACCCTCTAAGCATTTATTCAGTTGACATCGAAATCTCCGCACTCTATAATGCCTCAACACAACGTGGGGTGAACGTGGATGTGGCCACTAGGGCACTGAGGAAGGGGGTTCCAAGACCGAGTTGCCCCAGGAGGGCTTGTGTGGCAGAGACAGGCCACTCACAGATGGATCCATAAGGCGGGGCAGGGGAACTTCGCCCAGCCCCAGACAACCGGGTCAGACGTGGAAATCCTCGGCCTCACACCTCAGCAGGGACGTGGCGACTCCTTCTCTCTCTGAACAATCACCAGGCTGACTGGCTTGACAGCGTGTCAGGTGGGAGCTGGGAAACCACAAGCAGGGCTAACGCTGCTTCACGGTCGATGATGTATCTTTGGTTGATGTTCTCCAAGATGTCGCTGAAGCCTCAGGCTCCAGCTGGTAGCTCAGCTGGCCCTCTAGCTGGGATGCTTTCACCCCCTCCTTCCCGACAGGCAGAGCGCATCCAAGGCGTGGCCAAGGCAGGTGACCAGAGCAGCAGGCTGGGACATTTTCAGGACTTCAGTTGTGCTGCCACTCTGTTGTGTGGACCTCCACAGGGTCAATGGATCCCACCCGGAATTTGAGGAAAGGGCACTGAGTAGGAGTGGGAGGTTGGATGAGAGGCCTAGTGCGGGACTCAGAAACAGGAGGGGCACGGGCCGGGGTGATCACAGGATCGCCAGGATGCCCAGGAGCAGCACCAGACACAGGGATAGGCTGAAGAAGCCTGCTGAGTCCTGAGAAGAAGAGTGACTCATTTGCTCACTGATCCACTCCTTGTAGAAACTGACTTCTGTATAAACTACAGGATCTTCTTTGCGACCACAGCTAATGCCCCAGCTCACGAACCCCATCTCGACCCATGTGTCATTAAATTTACAGACCAGGGGACCCCCAGAATCTCCCTGGAAAAAGAAAAAGACAAATTACAGGAATGGAAGAGAATTAACATCAGAACACGGGGATT
This sequence comes from Equus caballus, assembly GCF_041296265.1. Taxonomy (NCBI): domain Eukaryota; kingdom Metazoa; phylum Chordata; class Mammalia; order Perissodactyla; family Equidae; genus Equus; species Equus caballus. The sequence goes on along the minus strand of NC_091699.1, from coordinate 51,449,027 downwards.
GCACTGCAAAGCGCTGGGGAGATGGGCACACGTGGGCCTTGCCCTGGCACCAACCGGCCCAGAATTCTGTGAATGAGATTTGAGAGTTGAAACCTTTTCCCTCCTCTGAGAAATACTGCTCTTTCCCGGGTGCTCAGGAATGCACACAAGATACAAAGCCAGTAGGCCCCCCCACAGCAGGACTGCTGCTAATAGAATGAAATTCTCCTTGAGTGCCCCTAGTCCTCCACTGCTGCTCACCACTTCCCCAGGGTCCTCTGCAAACCTCCCATGACCCAGCGACTGAAGGGGCAGCCCCTGGCGCAGGGAGAAGCCTCCCGAGCCCTGTTCCAGCTCTCAGGCAGCTTCTCTTCTGATTGTCCGGACCTAAGCCTCCACAACTGGGAAAGCTTCTGAGCCTCATCCGTGCTCGGGGGGCCCGAAATCTTCACCGCTAACCTGAAATTTCTCCCTGCCTCTAGACCCACCATCCACTCATCACTTCCCCTCTCTCTAAACTCTCCCAGACATCCTCAACCCCCGCCTCCAGCAGAACTCTCCACGTCCTTTCCCAGACCTGCTAGTAGGGCCCCCCACCAACCAGCTCAGTCACAAATGCAGAGTCCTCCTCAACCTCTCCTCACCCCCACCCTCACACACAGTCGGTCACCAAGAGCTGCTGATGCCACCTCAGACACACCTCCTTCACCCGCCCCACTGCCCCAGGTCCTGCTTGGCACTCATCATCATCGGCAGGATGATGGAAACCAACTCCTCGCCTAGACACCTGCCTGGACGGTATCTAGAAACTTGGCACAGCATCACAGGCCACACAGATTCTGACTCCAACCCCACTCTCTGGCCAGATTTGCCACTTCATTGCTCCAGACCAGTAAAATGGTCCCTAAATGTGACAAGTTCCCTCAGACCTCGGAGCCACTGTACCTGCTCTTCCCTGTCCCCACAATGCTGTTCTCTTTCCAAGAAATCCAGATACTCATCCTCTAACACCGTGCTCAAATGCCCCCCTCCTCAGGAAGGCAGCTTGGTGCAGAGGGAAGACGGTGGGCTCAGGAGTCCTGCAGGCACTCACAGGGGACCCTTGCACTAACCTCTTTGGACCTCACCACATCTGTGTAACAGGCATGGTGTCTAGGATGCAGGGTCATCTGAGCTAATGTGGGGAAATGCTCACATTGGCACCGTAAGTGACACACAGGAGGGACTCAGTTAGAGGGACTTATATGATTAGCTTACACCCCCCGACTTCCCTTACCTCGGCTGCCCCCCCAGGCAGCGAGGGCTGCTTCCTTTGGAAGGAACAGGCCAGGCCAGCTCAGGGGAGGCATGAGGGCCTCTCCCCATGGATCTCCCGAATCAAGGGGTGACAGGAGGAGGTGGCAAATAGCCCTGCCACTTGGGAATGAGGAAGCTTTGAGGGGACAACCTCAATGCAGAAGTAGCAGGGAGCCATGAACTGACCCAGCAGGGAGATTTCCCCTCTTGTTGATGGCCACAGATCATCCCTTCTTTCACTGGGTTGTCAGGTCTTTCTATCTTTTTCTTTAAAATCTGATTACACTTCTTGTAGTGAAGAAGGGTTTGCTCAGCCTCCTGGAGATTATTTGGCGTCTGTGATGAAACTACAGAGAAACAAACTAGGAGTGAGAGGATCTGCATAACTGGGGGTACGGGAGCCCCTGGACCAGAGGTGGTCTGGAGCAGTGCCTTCACACTCTCGTGCTCCCTTAGAGGAAGGCAGGGCAGTGGGTATTGTCACATTGGACACAGGAGGAAACTGAGGCCAAAAGTTGACATGGGGAGAGTAGGAGATAAGAAGTAAAGCGAAGACAGTAAGGAAGAACAGATCAGGAGAGGAAGACACGAGGCCTTACCAGCCTGAAACCAAAAGCAAGCGTCTGTCACTCTGAGTATCGATAGTAACAGCGACAGTTATCCTGTGCACAGTAGGATCACAGACTCTCAGACAGCGAGTGCCCCGAAGGTACTGATCTAGCCTCCTCCCAGAGATAGGAGGCCCCACATTATCACCGACAGGGTACCTCTGGCTTGGCCTACACTCCCAGGCACAAGAAGCATCCTACCCACTTGACAGGTACTTCCAGAGAAGGACAGCTCGGACTGGCAGGCAGCTTGTCACCCTGGAGCTGAAATTCACCCTGGAGAGAACCCACTATACCTGGTACCCAGCCCCCAGGTCCTAACACACCAACAGGAATTCTTAACGCAGTTCAATTACTTCCTAGCAGCATCTTCTCCACCTTCTCCCTGCTACCTCTTAGAGGCCCAGCCTCCCTGTCCCTCCCTTCAGCCTGCAAACCAACCCCAGGGCATTAGGCTGCTCCCTGCTCAGCTTCCTGCCTGCCACTCTCACCGTTTTGTACCAGTCGGCCCCATCCAGTCACCCAGCACTCTGCCCCAGTATTCTCTTCGAAAGCCTTTTCAGAAAGGCACACAGGCTGGATGTATGAGGAATAGTTCACAGGGAAGGCCAGCAGAAGAAGGGCAATGTCATGCTGCAAACGTTCAGTACTATAAAGGGGATGGGAAACGGTATGTTGAACTGGAACCGACAGGGTGTTTCTGGAATCGTCATGTAACGTGTTGCTTCCCAGCTTCACTATATACTCCAGATGGCTGTGGGAAGAGGACATGCCCCTCACAGAGAGCCTGGAGGGTCTGTACTCCCCTTCCACACCTCCCAGCTTCTTCCCGGCCTGGTCCTGTGACAGCCATCAGGCACTTCCCGCCCTCCAAACCACATGCCCTCCCCGGACCCTTAACCACTCTAGCCAGCGGTTCTCCAAGTGAGGTCCTAGGCCCACCACCAGTAGCACTGGGGAACTTGGCAGAAACGTGAGTTCTCAGGTCTCACTCCAGACTGAATAAACACTAGGGGGCTGTGATCCCTTTTTCAGACGAGGAAGAGGAAGCTCAGGGAGGGAAACAGGACTGGCTCTATGACCTAGCCCAAGCCCAGAGTCCCAAACACTCACCTCTTTATGCAGTGGGCCGCAGTCAGCACCCACTGTCGGGCGATGAGGGAGCCTCCACACCTGTGTCTACCAAGGGTCTGCAGGCTCACCTGCCAGGGCCACTTCCCCTCCTCGGCCGGCCTTCCCCCAACTATCCTCATTTGTCGATGGCCACATCCTGGTTGGCTCAGTCAAGAGAGGGGACTGGAGGTGAAACTGCTGCCCCCGCTCCCTGCCCACTACCACCACCACCATTAGGACAGAGTCAGGTTTCCTCTCAAACTCTCCACCACAGAGTCTGAGCCTTCAACCTGCGGGGCAGCAGTGTTCCCCTTTGGCCTCCCAGGAAGGTCTGTCCCTACAGACCTGTTCAGATGCAGTACCTGGAGCAGAGAGCCTTCCAGACCCAGCGGTCTGGTCCAAGCCCAGGGTTTCTCCCACTGTGGGTGTTGAAGGCCCTGGAGCTACAGTGAGTCCTGAGATCTTCAGGGATTCCAGGTGCCCTGGAGGTGAGGGGGCCTCTGGGCTTGCTGGGGTGATGGCAGAAGCCCCCGTGGGTGGGGAACCCTCACCTGGGGAAGATGAGAGACCAGTGAGAACAGGAGCTGTCCTGAGGGCCTCCCCGCCCCAAATGCCCTGGCACCTGCCTCTTCCTGTGGCAGCCTCCCCACGTCCCAACCTCCACTTGAACAGCCCAGCCCCCTGGCACGCCCACCCCCACCCCGCCAGCCCGCCCGCCCTCCTGCCTGCCCGGGCCTCCCCGAGCCGGATCTGAAGGAGCAGGAGCCAGAGCAGGAGGCCCAGGGAGCTGTTGCCACCGCCTCCACGGGGGCCGCCCGGCAATGCCATGGGCACATCCGGCCTCGGCCCTCTGCGGCACCCCCTCGCAGCGGCTCCCGCCCCTGGCCTCGTGTTGGCGGGAACTGGCTGTGTGGGCAGAATTCTAAGATTCTAAGAATTCTAAGAATCGTCCAAGATTCTCAACTCCTGCTCATTGAAACAGAAACTGATCTCGGTAGTGCTCTTAACACCTTTGAAGATGTAATTAATTTTATCCACCTTAAAACAGAGACATTCTGGATTGGACACCTCAGCATCATTTAATGACTGGAGCCCTTAAAAGTAGAAGTAAGTGCAGTCTATCCAAAGGAAGATAAAAAGAAACACAAAGAGAAAGTGTGATAAGTGGAAAACACAAAACAAAATGGTCGCTTTGAGTCTAAATACAATAGCAGTTGCAAGAAGTGTGAATGCATTGAACATACCAGACAAAACAAGGACTTTCAAATTGCAGAAAAAGATAAGGCCCACAAATACACTATCTGAAGAGACAAAGAGATACGGATACATCGGAAATAAAGGGAGAGAAAACGAAATACCAGGCAAATCTGATGCAAAAGAAAGGTGGGATAGCAACTGTGTTATTAGGTCATAGCATTTAAGGCAAAGACTATATAAGTGACGGATGGATTTATATACAGAAAGAATTAAAAAATATCAAGAAGATGCAATGATAAGCCTTTAATAGGTAAGGCAACAAATGACCAACTTATGGGACATTGGCGCTTTTGATACACTCCTCTTAAGAAGCTGATATTATGTAGGCAAAATTATGCAAAAATATAGAATATTGGACTATCACAACTGATAATCTTGACCTCATAGCAATATGATGAATTTTACAACTACCAACAGAGAACACTCATTCTTACTGAGCACACAGGGAACATTTGGAAACAAGGCCACAGAGGAAGACCAACAAACTCAAGGAATCAATGTGGTACCGATTCTGTTCTTGAGCCACATGTCAGTAATATCAAAATCAACGTTCTTTTGTGTTTGGAGGAATATTAGCCCTGGACTAAACTCTGCCACCAATCCTCCTCCTTGTGCTGAGGAAGATTGGCCCTGTGCTAACAGCTGTGTTCATCTTCCTCTGTTTTATATGTGGGACACCGCCACAGCATGGCTTGATGAGCAGTGCATAGGTCTGTGCCCAGGATCCAAACCAGCAAACCCCAGGCCACTGAAGCGGAGCACACCAACTTCACTGCTATGCCCCGGGGCCGGCCTCCTAAAATCAACTTTTTAAAGAAATCTCATATTTATGAAACAAAACCAACAGCTGAGTAAATGGTCCTCCTACTAAAAAGGAAATCCTGAGGGAAATGATGACTATTTAGAGATCACTGGCAATGAAAGCACTTCGTATGAAGTCGTCAGGGATACAGCCAAAGGAGTCCTGGAAAGTAACTTCTGGCTTTGACTGTGTAGGAAAATAAAGACAACTGATAACAAATGAGCTAAATATTCCACTCAAGAAGTGAACAATACCAGTGGAGTAAACTCAAAGAAGAGGTTTGGGAGAAAGTAGGAGTAGGAAATACTGGGAAATAGCAGCAGAAATCAAGATAGAGAAAAAATTATGGAATTAACACAATCGGAATTTTGTTCTTTGAAAAGTTTAACAGGAGACAACATCCTGGTAAGGTTGAATAAGAGAAAAGAAAGCAAATACAGAATGCAAAAGGGGAAGTAACTTAAAGATGTGACAGAGTGTTTTTGAATTATAAAAGAATATTATTACACGCATATGCTGATTTCTCCTTCTGGCCAAGAGACACTAACAGGGATTGCCCCTCCCGCTTGAAACAACCAAAAAGGGACAAAATTATGAAACACAGTTTTCAAGACACTGGACACCAGGCCATAAAGAACAGGACAGCTGATAGGTGGAAAACAAACGGGGTGAGCCCTATGATTGCCTCAGCTTCCTGCCTTGAGAGATGGCCCCCAGGCTGCAGTGCAGAGAGGGAGAAGGCAGGCAGAACCCAGCAGGCTCCCTGAGGTGAGCAGCTAAAGCTGAGAGGCCAGGGACACCAAGGCAGCTCTTCAGACAGAATCCTGGACCGCGGGCAGTTGCACAGAGAGAGAACTCCGGACATCTGCAGAGGCTCCCCCTTGAGTGTTCAACTGAGTACTCATCAGTGCACGTGTGTGAGGACACTTCCTGAAGCTAGAGAAATAACCACTTCAAAGGACTAGAAGTAACAACACCTGTTGCTCACAGGAGGCCAGGAATAGTGCCTGTTCCCATCAACCAGAATGGAAAATTCAAGATTCACGGGGCACTGGGTAGCATATTCAAGAAGGTCCTGCCTCAGCAACAGGGAGGACTGAGAATTGCTCCAGTCTTGCCTAACAAATCTTAAAAGCAAGACCTGAAAATATCAGTTTCCAAGTCATTTAACTACATCTCAAAATACAGCTCAAGAATATCCCTAGGTGTAGTCTACACAGGAATCAAAATATAATGATATACACTTGAAATGGATATAATGGTATAAACCAATGTTACCGCAATAAAAAAGAAAAAGGAATATTCCTAGGAAAATATCAAACACTCAGGTAAAAGTCGCAATGCCTGGTGTCCAATCGAAGAATACTCAGCATTCAAGGAGGATGAAAATACAACCCCTAATAAGGAGAATAACCAGTCAAACCAACCAACCCAGAACTGACGCAGATGTTGAACACACAAGCATGAATATTCAAACAGCTACTATAACTGTGAATGCATTCAAAAGTTAAGTAGAGATAGTAAAGATGTCAAAAGACCCAAATCAAACTTCTAAATATGAAAACTACCATGTGTGAGATGAAAAAAATACACGGACTGATGAGGTTAACACTATATTAAACATTGCAGATTAGTGATCGTTTTTTTTTTTAGAGATTTTATTTTTTTCCTTTTTCTCTCCAAAGCTCCCCAGTACATAGTTGTATATTCTTAGTTGTCGGTCCTTCTAGTTGTGGCATGTAGAACGCCGCCTCAGCGTGGCTGGATGAGTGGTGCCATGTCCGCGCCCAGGATTCGAACCGACGAAACACTGGGCTGCCTGCGGCGGAGCACGCAAACCACTTGGCCACAGGGCCGGCCCCCACATTAGTGATCTCAATGACACGACAAGAAAGAACACATCCAAAATGAAACACGGAGAGAAAAGAGAGTCTAAGAACCTAGAGCACTGTGAGCTGTGGCCTAATGCAATTGTCACTGGAGTTCCAACAGGAGAGTTGCAGGGCAGGGGAGACAAAAATAGTTAAAGAAATAATAGCCAAACATTTTCCAAATTTGATAAAAACTATAACCTCAGACCTCCAAAAGCTCAATGAATAGCAAAGACACAGGAATAACAAAGAAACACGAAGAAAACTAAACCGAACCCAACTGCTCAACATCAATGACAAAGTAAGTAAGAGGGACAAAGGTAACAGATTTCTCACCAGAAACAACAAAAGCAATGTTTTCAGCTGAGATCAGACGAGATGACACTCTGCCTTCTAGTTTCAGCTCTCAAAGTGTAAACAGATGTCCTATTCCGGGTCTATATAATGCCCTATATTTTACATTGTTGTGTCTCTTTGGTGGTGATTTTGCTGTTTAAGATGGCCCCACACCCCAAGCAAATTGCTGAAGTGCTGTCTAGTGCTGCTAAACCTCCAGGCTGTGGTGTGCGTTGCACAGAAAACAGATGTGTTAGGTTCGCTTCAGATACGCATGAATGACACTGCTGTTGGCCATGAGTTCAATGATAACAAATCAGCATAGGGTATTAAATAAGGTGTCTTGAACCAGAAACAAACATAAAATAAAGTTACATATGGAGCATTTGATGAAAATGTTGCGATCAGAGGTTCCCAGGAATCTCATCCTGCATTTCCCTGAGGAGCAGTTGTTCAGTGTTTGCTAATTCAGTGCTCATGGCTACTTGGTAGAACAGAACCACCTTGAAAAACTGTTGTTCCGGGCCACTGGGTTGTGGGGGAGTTTGTTACAGAGCAATCGATAACTGAAACACTTATTGAAACTCCAGGTGCTCCACCTTGGCCAAGCCAAGTGTCTTCGATAGGGTTCCCTCCAAACAGACTCTCAGGTAGAACTGGATGCGAGGGACTGTCGAAGGGTGCTCTTGGGAGCAACGCCTGTGGGGGAGCAAGGGAGGCAGAATTAGGCAATGGGAGAAGCTGAGTTACAAGGCTTTGCTGCTGAGGTCTCAGCTGATGCTACAAGAGGCCCTTTCAGGTTGTCCCAGATTGAGGCGAGGAGGCTGGGCCTCTGCATCCCTGCCCACTACTCCTTTGCTGTGGGCCACCCACTGTGAGGGGAGGTAATGGGGCATGAACCAGTCCCCGCAGCTGAGTGCACTTTTGTGAGGGGTGCAACTGTGAGTCAGTATGTTCAGAAGCTGGGGAATAGGTGTGATTTCTCTGCAAGTGGGATTTTGAGGGACTTCACGCCACACATCACTACAGAGTACCTCTTCCAATGGCTCCTGAGATCTTTTGACATGATCCTAGTAGTTCGTATAGCTTCCTTGCTATCTGGAATGACATAAAATTTCAGGCTCACTTTATACATCTTCTGCCCTGGAAACTTTTCAAGCCATTTCTCCAAGAAAGCCTGGTTTCTTTTGGTGGGGTATTGAATTTCAAGACCACAATCTAAGCACTAGGAATGCTCATTGCTATATGTCACTTGCTGCTTTTGACTAGAAACCCTCAGCATTTTTTGTTTGTTCCTTTTTTTCTTTACAGTCCAATATTTTTAGTAGAACTCATTGCCTGCCTCTCAACCTCCTCTTCTCCCTGTGTCATCTATCTCTTTCAGAGGACGGTTCCACTCAGCCAGCAAGTCCCTGACCTAAAGGTCGTCCTAATGGCCAGCTCTTCCTCGCACCTGCAATCATCATCTTATTTGGGGCCCCAACCCAGTGCCTGCTGTACAAAAGGTACTCCGTAAATATTTGTTGCAAAGAGTAAAAATGGCTACCATTTACTTGGCAGTTCGTGTTCTGCTCTCTGAGAGGCCATGCCCGGCTTCTCTGGTAGCCAGAGGCTAAGGCTAGGTAACTAAGCTGCTTGAACTGAATTCCTTTTCCCCAACAAGAAACATAGTCTAATATCAGAATACCAAAGGGCACCCCATCTGGGGCCATAAACTCCCCAGAGCCTGGGACTTCTCCTACAGCAGGGGCTGTAACTCTTGCCTACCCAGTGGTGGTTTTCCCTCTTTGCCAAGTCAACCTGGAAAGGAAAAGGGGGACAGAGCAATGAACCGTGAGGGCACTGAGAGAAAGGAGTAAGGCAACAGAGATGGGAGTAGTCATTTACCCATTCATTCACTCAGCCACCAAGTATTTCCTGAAGTCTTTCTCTATTCCAAGCCTGCAGCTAGAGGGTAGAAGATAGAGAATGATTAGACAGAGTCCCCTGGCCTTGAGGAACAAAATGCCACCCAGTGGAAATATGAGTGAGGAACAGCACACGACTACTCGATTCAGGGGAGCCCAGAAGAAAGCACATGACACAGCCCAGGGTAGTCCACAGGAGAGGCTCTGGGGAGGACTGAATGCTTATATGGGTTCTTAACCAATGAGGAGGAAGAGAGAAGGAAATGAGAAGTGATACTGACATTCCCAGCGGGGGAACATCACAGGAAAGAACAAGGTAGCTTGTTCCGCAAGTGAGAGTGGCATGTAGCAAGACTCGGGCCTCCAAGTCCGCCCAGCTGTGCATTTCTGTAAAGGGACAGTGTGAGCATTTACCAAGTTTACCTGTAAGCAGCTGGATGGGAAAAGCAGACTTTCCCGCCTCCACCTCCCTCAGGCAGCAGGTGGGACTATCACACACTGCACACTGAGGTCCACAGATATATGGGGGCCCTAGCACTGACTATGGAAGGATGGGTGGGCAGGAGACAGAGGCTGGGAGATGATCGGCAGCCAGTGCAGGTGACTATGGGGCACCAGGTCTGGTGATTGGGTAAAAGCTATACACACACACACACACACACACACACAAAGCCAGGTCCTCCCACCTAGCCTCCTCTTGTGGGAACTCAGCTCTTAGGGCGTAAGGGGTCTTGATGCTCACCCAGCCCTTGGTGTCTCCTCAAGGCACGTTTGTTCCAGGGCAGCCAGGAGAGGTACAGGAGTGTGTAAGTAGGCCAGGCTCTAGTCTCTGTCCACTTGGTCCCTGCCCCTGACTGCATGAGGCTGCCAAACTCAACTACAATACTCCCAACTAGAGGCATGCTCATGGCTACAAAGGAGCACAGGCAGCAGGACCTACTGGCTAAAGATATCCACCAGACTCATGTCAAGGTGGACAGGATCCTCATCTCTGGCTCTTCTAGAATTGAATGGACACCATGAAGAGCTTCCCAAGCTAAATGGAAAGCTAGTTCTCTACAAAGTGTGTTAGATGCAACCTCACAACCTCCAGGAGAGCAGAGCTTGAGACATAAGAGACCCTCTTAAGCATTTATTCAGTTGACATCGAAATCTCCACACTCTATAATGCCTCAACACAACTTGGGGTGAACGTGGATGTGGCCACTAGGGCACTGAGGAAGGGGGTTCCAAGACCGAGTTGCCCCAGGAGGGCTTGTGTGGCAGAGACAGGCCACTCACAGATGGATCCACATGGCGGGGCAGGGGAACTTCGCCCAGCCCCAGACAACCGGGTCAGACGTGGAAATCCTCGGCCTCACACCTGAGCAGGGACATGGCGACTCCTTCTCTCTCTGAACAATCACCAAGATGACTGGCTTGACAGCGTGTCAGGTGGGAGCTGGGAAACCATAAGCAGGGCTAACTCTGCTTCACAGTCGATGATGTCTCTTTGGTAGATGTTCTCTAAGACGTCGCTTAAGCCTCAGGCTCCAGCTGGCAGCTCAGCTGGCCCTCTAACTGGGATGCTTTCACCCCCTCCTTCCCGACAGGCCCAGCACATCCAAGGCGTGGCCAAGGCAGGTGACCAGAGCAGCAGGCTGGGACATTTTCAGGACTCCAGTCGTGTTGCCACTCTGTTGTGTGGATCTCCACAGGGTCAATGGATCCCACCCGGAATTTAAGGAAAGGGCACTGAGTAGGAGTGGGAGGTTGGAGGAGAGGCCTAGTGCGGGACTCATAACAGGAGGGGCATGGGCCGGGGTGATCACAGGGTTGCCAGGACGCCCAGGGGCAGCACCAGACACAGGGGTATGATGAAGAAGCCTGTTGAGTCCCGAGAAGAAGCCTGACTCATTTGCTTAATGATCCACTTCTTGTAGAAACTAACTTCTGTATAAACTCCAGGAAATCCTTTGCGACCACAGCCAAAGCCCCAGCTCACAATCCCCACTTGGAACCACGTGTCATTAAATTCACAGACCAGGGGACCCCCAGAATCTCCCTGGAGAAAGAGAAAGAAACAAACACAGGAATGGAAGAGGATTAACATCAGAACAGGCGGATTGCACTGCAAAGCGCTGGGGAGATGGGCACACGTGGGCCTTCCCCAGGCACCAAACAGCCCAGAATTCTGTGAATGAGATTTCAAAATTTTTAATAAATAAAATTTCTGTACATACTCAAAAGTTGTGTACAAAAAATTGAATATAAACAAAGAAAATGTACATATTCTAAGATAATAATGAATAAACTTCTACCTGAGTACACTGCCTGTCACATAGAAGGGGTTCAAAACATGTGACTCTTGTTATTGGTATTTCCCACCTGAATCTCCCCTCCTCCCCAACCCACTCCAGGCAGCATCAGCTCCTCTCTCGTGAAGGATTAGGTCAGGCCAGCCTCGGAGAGCCTTAGTGGCTTGTCCCCTTGAGTCCCCTTAACTTGAATAAAAGTGAATGGAGGAGCTGGCAGGTAAGGCAGGCCCTATTGCCTGTGGATGAGTAACCTTTGAGGGGACAACCAGAATGCAGAGGTAGCAAAGGGCCCATGAACTGACCTTGCAGGAATCCTTTCCTTTGTTGTTGTAAGCACAGACAACCCCTTCCCTAACCACATTACTCTCCCTTTCGAGCAGTTTCTTCAGTTTCTTGTTACATTTGTCATAGCGTATGATGGTTTGCTCAGCTTCCTGAAGGTGCACTGGAGCTTTAGATCCTGGATCTGTACAGATAATTTAGGAGTAAGTGGATCTGCTTAGTGGGACAGGACAGGAGCCCCTGGCACCCACTATGGGTCTCAATACAGTGTGTTCACACAAAGACACCCTCTGAGGGCAGTGGATATTGTCCCCATTTGACACTGGAGGAAATGATGCCTGAAGTTAACATGAGGAGAGGAGGAGGTTAGAATCAAAACAAAGACAGGAGAAGGAAGAACAGCTCAGGAGAGGAAGAGGTGAGGCCTCATCAGCCTGAGAAATCAAAACAAAGTGTCTGTCACTCTGAGTATTTTTAGTAATAGTGACAGGTGTCCTGTAAGTCAGTAAAGTCTTTACTTTAGAACAGGATCACAGACTCTCGGACACATAGTGCCCCAAAGGTACCAAATCGAGCCTCTCCCTGGGGATAGGACGCCCTACAGTTTCACCAAGAGTTCTCTGGCCTCTTCTCAAGCACAGGAAGCTCCCTATCCACCAAGGCAAGTACTTCCAGTTTGGGACAGCTCAAATTCTCAGCCAGATCAACACCCCCTGAGTTAAAATCCACCCTAGAGAGAACCCAAGCCCCCAGGTCCTGACGTACTAATAGAAATTTGTAACACCATCAAATTACTCCCTAGTAACATCTTTTCCACCCTCCTCCCTCACCCACTTGCTAGAAAATTGCTTCCCTGTCTCTCCCTTTAGCCGGTAGGCCACTCCCAGGGCATCAGGCAGCCTCTTTCCCTGACCTGAGTTTGCTGGAGTCTTGCATCACAGTCTCACCGTTTTCTCTTAGGCTTCCCCATCCAGTCACCCAGCACTCCGTTTCACCTGGCACCATGAAAGTCTTTTCAGGGAGGCATATAGGCTGGATATGCGAGGAGTAATTCATAGGCAAGGCAAGCAGAGCAAGGGCAATGTCATTTTCAATTAATCCAAAAGTAGTATAATCTCTGTGGATAACGATGTCTCGGACTGGGACCTTGACCGCCATTTCAGAGGTATGTGTCACTTTTACATCTCCCATCTTCACCGTGTATTCCAGATGGCTGTAAAGAGATCCTGGAGGCTCTACACTCCCCTTCCACATCTTCTAGGTTCTTCCCAGCCTGGTGTTATCTCTAGGGCCAGCCATCAGCCACCTCCGCCCCTCCAAACCACATCCCTTCCCCAGACCCCTGGCCACCCTATCCAGTGGTTCTCAAAGTTTGGTCTCCACATGAGCAGCATTAACATCACCTGGCAACTTGGTACAAATGCAAATTCTTAGGTCCCACTCAACCTACTGAATCAGAAACTCTAGTGGCTGGGGACAAGCAAATGCGTTCTAACAAGCTCTGCAGGTGTTTCCATGCTCATTAAAGTTTGAGACCACTGATCTAACTAAATTTGTCTACTACACTCCACTTTCCTTAAATATTCCCCTCTGCAAGTCTTTACCCACACACTCTCTCCCAGCCGGCCTCTCTCCCCCTTCTTGCCACTCGACTTGAAGGCTGATCAGCACAGGCTTAAAAGAAGTGGCTTTGAACCTGATTTTGGTTCTTGACTTTCCAGGCTGCCAAGGGCCCTAACTCTGACTACTGAAGAGCAGGGACTGTCACTCCCTTTTTCAGATGAGGAAGAAGCAGTCCAGGGAGAGAAACAGGACCGGCTCCAGGTCATACAGCCTGACCAAGAGCCCAAGACCAGACTGTAACACTCACCCAAATATGCAGTGGGCCGCGGTCAGCACCCACCAATTGGTGATGAGGGAGCCTCCACATATGTGATTATCATCGACCTGCAGGCTCACCTGCCAGGGCCACTTCGCCTCTGGGGCTGGCATTCCCCCAACTATCCTCATTCTTCGATGGCCACATGCTGGAGCGGGTCAATGAAGGGAGGGCATTGAAAGTAACGCCACTGACACCACAACCACCACCAGAGCCAGAGAATCCTCGGAAGTCTCAGAACCCTCAGAGCAAGGCCAAGACCCCCAGAGCAGGTCCATCGCCCCTAAGTCTCCTCAGAGAATGGCCATTTCCTCTCAGATCTCAAGGGCAGGGGTGGGTCCACTCAAACTCCCCAGGGAACAATCGTGCCCCCCCCAACACCCTTCCCCCCCCCCCCCCCCCAGCAGGGTCCCACCCCCTCAGGCCAGGCCAGGGCCCTGTGGCAGGGTCCGGCCCAGAAACATCACCTGAAGGAAACAGCTTTGTTGCGGTCTCTGTTGGTGCTGGGGTCTGTGCGGCTGCCAGAGCCTTGTAGGAATCAGAGTCACCTGGGGAAAACGCCACCGAAAGAGGGGACACCGCGGCCACAGGGGAGTCGGGGGCCCCAGAGGCCCCCGGAACCCCTTCAGGAGGCGGCGTCCGCAGGCTCGCCCCGGGATCCTCGCAGCCGGCCTCCGACGGGGGCAGAGAGGGTGGGGGCGGCGTCAGCCCCCCGTGCGCCTCTCGACCGCCAGCCTGCGCCTCCCTGAGCCGGGGCTGAAGGAGCAGGAGCCAGAGCATGAGGCCTAGGGAGCCGCCTCGGGACGCCATGGGCACCGCAAGCTTCGGCCCTCTGCGGCGCCCCCTCCCGGTGGCTCCAGCCCCTGCCCTCGTGTTGGCGGGAAACAGAGGTCCCTCAGGGGAAACGGAGTCCCGCCCCGCCCATGGGGTCATCTGAGGGTCAGGGCCTGGGCGGAACCTGCGGTGGAGTGGTGACTCAGGTGAGTCTTCTCTCTTCCCAACCCTGCGTGCACTCATTAATGGGGTGCCTCCCAGGCACTCAGTGTCCCTTGGCCTAGGTCTTGGCCCCAGAGAGTGACAGCCACCCAATCGCCACTGCTTGTTCACGCAGAGATGCATCCATAACTCCCTTCCAGGTTTGGATTAGGCCTTTCCCAGCATTTTCCTCCCCTACTTGTTTGCAATAAAAATTAAAACTCCTTAACATGAAGATTGCACTCAACATCACTAACCACTGCGTTAGAGATGATACTGCTACCTTTTTAAAAATCAACCTCCACATGAAAAGAGCCCTTAGCAAAATGCAAATTAAAACGACAGTGAGATATCACTACACACCTAATAGACTGGCTAAAATAAAAAATAGTGACAACACCAAATACTGACACGAATACAGAGATATTGGATCCGTCATACACTGTGTTAGGAATGCAAAATATTACAGCCACTCTGAAAATAGATTGGCAGTTTCTTATAAAACAAAATATGCAATTACCATACGACTCAGTAATTGCACTCCTGGGCATTTATCCCAGAGAAATGGAGATTTATGTTCACATACACAAAAAAATACTTGTATGAATGTTTATAGCAGCTAAATTCATAATAGCCAACATCTGGAAACAACCCTGTAGTAGACAGAATGACGGCTTCCCAAAGATGTCCACATTCTAATGCCTGGAACCCATGAATATACAGTAGCCCCCCCGATCTGTGGTTTCACTTTTCACGGTTTCAGTTACCCACAGTCAACCACAGTCTGAAAATATTAAATGGAAATTCCAGAAATAAACAATTCATAAGTTTTAAATTGCTAGCCATTCCAGTGCGATGAAATCTCATGCCATCCAGCTCTGTCCCACCTAGGATGTGAATCATCCCTTGGTCCAGCGTATCCATGCTGTATAAGCTACCTGCCAGTTAGTTATTTAGTAGCTGTCATGATTATCAGATCAACTGTCATGGTATTGCAGTGCTTGTGTTCAAGTAACCCTTATTTTATTTAATAATGGCCCCAAAGCCCCACTAATCTCGTATTGCACCTAATTTATAAATTAAACTTTATCGTAGGTATGATGGTGTAGGGAAAAACATAGCATATATAGAGTTCGCTACTGTTTGCTACTATCCACAGTTTCAGGCATCCACTGGAGGTCTTGGAATGCATCCCCCATGGATAAGGGGGGACAACTGTATTACCTTACATGGCAAAAAGAATGTGAATAAATAAACAATTTTAAGAAGGGGAGATTAACCTGGATTAGATACATAAAAATGGCCACAATGCTTTGCAGTTCCTCCTGTCAAGAGATGAAATCAGGTTGTCGTATAAGCAACCTTGTCACTTGGGCTATATGACCTGGCAAAACCCCTGGCGCTACAGTTTGCTGTTGTGAGTAAAAGTACTAGAAGGAGTCTCTGCTATGTTCTAATTAGAGAGTCACAGTATAGCCCCCTACAGTTCTGGAGCAAAACCACACATACCATCTGCAGCAAAGAAATTGTACGTTATTTGAAAGACAACTCCTGGCACACTACTGAACCCTAAAAGGAAACTAAATGCCAGACCATGGGACATTAAGTGACTAAGAGTCCAGTGCCTCTTATCATAAGATAAGATGGCTATTTAGCCAGACTCTCTAAGTCATAAAGTCAGTTGGACAAAGCAATTCATCATTCAAGGGAAGTGATACATTTGGGATTGGATCATGGCAGGTCTTGAAGACACAAATAAGTTGCACAAAGAAATGACTTAGACCCCCATGTCACTTACTTGTATTGAATTGAAGCTTCTCCCTCAGTTCACACGTACAACCTTATAGGGCGTGTCCTATGACTAGATGATGAAAGAGGGAAAAACCTGGGCCTCGTTCACAGATGGGCTCAAAATTTTGGTGCCAGCTGAAAATAGACTACTGTTGCACTAGAACCCATTCAGGGATGATCCTGAAAGACAGTGTTGAGGGGGAAATCCTGTACATAGAGCTTCAAACAGTACACCTGGTCATCAGCTTGATGTAAAAAGAGAAGTGGCCTCAGTAAGAATATATACGGACCCCTGAGCGGTGATGAATGGCTTGTCTGATTGGTCAGGGGCTTAGAAAGAGCAAAATTTGAAGGTCTGGGGGAAAAGCACATGAATGGACCTCTGGAGGTAGGAACAAAATGTGCAGCTTTTTCTATCCCATGCCAATACCCACCAGTAAGCATCCACTGCAGAGGAGGCAATCAACAACCACATGAATAAGATGACTGCTCCAGGAGAGGTCAGCTAACTTCTGTCCTTGTCAACTTCCACGATTGCACATTGTGCCCATGAACAGAGCAGTTGTGTTGGTAGGATTGGAGGCTATTCATTCACCCAATAAAACAACATGGACTCCCTCTTACCAAACTGACGTAGCTACCAATGCTGCTGAATGTCCAGTCTGTCAGCATCAGAGATCAATGCCAAGCCCTTGATATGCCACAGCCCTGAAGGAGACCAACCAGCTATTTGGTGGTAAGATGATTATATCAACCTCCTTCCACCCTGGAGGGCGAGTAAGTCATCCTTATGGGATTATTACATATTCTAAACATGTATACAGCGTTATCTGCCTGTAATGCCTTTGGTGGCACCACTATCAGTGGACTTATACAGTGTCTGATTTATCATAATGGCATTCTGCGTAACATCACCTTAGCCCTAGGAACTTGTTTTTTGGTGAAGAAGGTGCAATGGTAGGCACATGACTATAGGACCTACTAGACCTATCATAAACTTCATTATACAGAACCTGGAGGCCTGATCAAATATTGGAATGGCCTCTGTATTAGTTTTCTCTGCCCTGTAACAAATAACCACAAACTTAGTGGCTTCAAACGACACGCATTTATTATCTCACAGTTGCTGTGGGTCAGGAGTCCAGGCGCAGCTTAGCTGGGTCTTCTGAAAGGCTGCAATCAAGGTGTCGGCGAGGGCTGGATTCTCATCCATTGGAAGACTTGATGGGGGAAGGGTTTGCTTCCAAGCTCAATCAGTTATTGCCTGAATTCCTTTTCTGTGACTGTAGGACTCATGGCAGCTTGCTTCTTCGAAGTTAACAAGGAGAGCAAGACACATAGAGTGAGTTTGCTAGTGACAAGCGATTTTCACATATTGGGGTATATGGGATAACTATTCTGATTCAAAACTAATTCGGCTTGAACTAAAAAAGCCTGATTTGTGGCCTATGAAACGTACATTGTACATCTGCTTTAACCATTAAAGAACGCACTCTTAAAATAAGAATGCATACCTCCCCTCCTACGAGGACAGCAACACCCTATTGGTAATGCCCATATTAGTACTCCTGAAGATAAATTCCCTTTCACTGACATCAGAGTCAAATTGACCTGCTAATTTGCAACTGAATACCACTTTGAAACTTTGATGAATATGTATCCTGGGCATGTTTAATGTATGTTCTTTGTTCTAAAAAGATATGAGACTAATGAAAACCGTGTTTCTCTGGAACACTTTCTTCCTTTGTGAAGGCTGCCTTTTTGGATTACGGTCCTCACCCTGGCTCAAGAAAAGGTCACCATATCTCTCTCATCTATAGACTGGTTACTGGTTATTTTGCATTGACACTAGCAAGATAAGAGTCTTACATGTTACAACGTAATCTCAGGGGTGACATCCCAATCACAGAATCAATCAATCAATCAATTAATCCAGATTCACTTTTAAAATGCCCTTGATGGGGCTGACCCAGTGGCACAGAGGTTAATTTCACATATTCTGCTTCGGCTGCCAGGGGTTCACCAGTTCGGATCTCGGGTACAGACCTATGCATGGTGTATCAAGCCATGCTCTGCCAAGCGTCCCATATATAAAGTAGAGGAATATGGGCACAGATGTTAGCTCAGGGCCAGTCTTCCTCAGCAGAAAGAGGAGGATTTGCGGCAAATGTTAGCTCAGGGCTAATCTTCCTCAAAAAATAAAATAAAAATTTTAAAATGCCCTTGATGGAGAAGTAAAACTTATTAATTTTATCAAGTATTGACCCTTTAGTCTACATTTATTTAAGATTTTGTGTGATGAAGTGTCAAGTATGCATAAAGCACTTCTGCTGTATATAGAAGTATGATGCTGACTCAAGGAGACACTGTACAGGTGTAACTGTGGGCCCTCCAGGAACAGTTCAACTAACTCCATCTTATCAACAGAGTAACTAAGAGTTGTCTTGCAGGAACTGAGACCCCTTGTCCACTTCAGGTCGGTTGAGACCACCAATTCATCAATTGGGCCTTGCAAATGCTTGATAAGTGAACTTTTTGACATCAAGGAGCTAAAAACTCCACCCTCAGATCATGGTACTGCTGCCATTTTGTGAACTCGCACCCTATGAAGAGGCAGGAAGCTTGACTACATTTGTGCAGATCGTCAATTATCTCACTTCACTTACCTCCAATCATCCATCTCCAAACTTCAGACCACCCTGCCCTTTGACAAGAGATTTTCACATATTGAGGTATATGGAGTAACCATTCGAGTTCAAAACTGATTTGGCTTGAACTAGAAAGTCTGACTTATGGCCTATCAAACATACATTGTAATCTGCTTATCCATTAAAGAATCTCTCTTGAGATAAAAAATGCATACTTCCCCTCCTACGCCCTATTGGTAACAACACGTTATTGGTAACGCCCTATTGGTAATACCCGGATAGTCTCCTTCCTGGCATGGTGGTCATGTTGATCTGCTAAAATGCAAGTGAATACTTCTTTGAAAATGTATCCTAGGTGTGTTTAATGTGTCTCCTTTGTTCTAAAAAGATATAAGACTGTACTGAGACTCACACTTCTCTGGAATACCTTCTAAGGCTTTCCCAGGCTATAATCCTCACTTTGGCTCATAATAAACTCACCCCAATTTTGACTTATAGGTTGGGTATGGATTATCTGTGTCAACATCTTCATCCCATAAATTGTGCCCCAAGCCCTAGGTCAGGGAGACAGATGTGAGGGCGTATGCCCCCTGTCTCCTTGTAGATCTATCTGGCAAAATAAAGCTGCATTTCTTTTCCCAAAAACTGATGTTATAATAATTGGCTTTTTTTATGTGCATCAGGCAAGAGAACCCCAATTTTGTGTGGTAACACAATTGTTTGTGTTGTTACCTGAACTACCACTTTTATCATGGCATCATTTTTACTTAAAAAAGAATGACTAGTAATCAAATTGTAGTTATTTAGACTTGTGTATATGGCAGACATTTTCTCAAAAATAAACAAAGTAAAAGTCTGCAACTTTTAAGAAAAACAACTGATAGTATTTATTGCCAATGATAAAATTTGAGCTTTCACATGAAAATTTCAATTCTGAAAAGTTTATATTTGCCACTATGAGCTCAACAGCTTTCCAATAATTAAATACTTTTCTGATAACAGCAATGGTAATATGAGTGAATGTGGTTTTTTGATATTACGTAATGAAATGTGTCCACATTTAGAAAATCTGGATAACTAAATGAACTAATGTTTTCCAATGATTGACAAAATTATGTATGCCTAAATGATCCATTCAAAGTGAAAGATAAGCTAATGAATTTTAAGCAATGAGTACAAAAATTTCTGAAAGTTTCATATTCCACATTGCAAGAAACTACCACTTGTCAAGTTTTGACATATTGTAAAATAATTTTTAAAAATCCACAATTACTTGAAAAGGTTATTAAAATACTTCTCCCTTTTCCAACCGTATATCTGTGTGAGAGTAGGTTTCCTTCATATACTTCAACCAAAACAATAAATTTCAGAAGAGAATGATAACCCAGCTGTTGTCTATTAAGCATGACATTAAGAAAGTTTGGAAAATTGTAAAACAATACCACTTTTTTTTTTTGTAAGGATTGGCACCTGGGCTAACAACTGTTGCCAATCCTTTCCTTTTTTTTTTTTCTGCTTTATCTCCCCAACCCCGCCCCTATACACAGTTGCATATCCTAGTTGCAAGTCCTTCCAGTTGTGGGATGCAGGATGCCACCTCAACGTGGCCTGATGAGCAGTGCCATGTCCGCACCCAGGATCCGAACCCTGGGCCACCACAGCAGAGCACGTGAACTTAACCACTCAGCCACGGAGCCGGCCCACAATACCACTCTTTACACTAATTTTTTTCTTTTGGAAATTATAGACTTTCAGAAAAATATGTCATAAAAATGCATACAGGCATGTGTTTATAATTTTTATTTTTTTAAATAACATTTTTAATTTCTAATGCAGTAAATATTGATAGATTTGTCAATGAAAATAATCCATAACCAATCTATAAATGAAGATTTCGGAGAGTTTATTCTGAGCTAGAATGTGAGGACCATGGCCCGGGAGAGTCCTTCCACAAAGGAACAGAGCACTCCAAAGAAGCAGGGGTATACAGAGTGGTTATATACCCTCAAAGAGGGTGTTTCACATATGATTGAAATGTCCCTCTTACAATAGTCACAAGATTGCCCTGTCGGCACAGCATTTGATGGACACAGCAGGTAGTGGGTCTGTTATCTCAGTGGGCATAGCAGGAAGCAAGTCTGTTGTTTCGAGCTGGGTGGTCACAGGTAAGCACAGCAATCAGTTCCTAGCCTAAGGAAAGATGCTTAATCTTTAAGGAAATACCAACGTTGGGAGGGGGAGGGAAGTTGCACCTTTATCTCAAGGGCCTTTGTTCTTGCCATAGGGAATGTCTAAAGCAGATATACAATGCATGCTCAACGACCACAGTCAGGCCCTTTTGGAAAAACAAGATCAGGCTGAATTAGGTTTACACCAAATGGCTTCCTCATATACTCCAATATATCCTATTGCTTGCCATTTCTATTTGTCAGATTTAAAACACATAAGCCCGATATCTAGGATTCTCAAAAATTTTTGAGAGTGTGAGATGATCTTGAGACCAAAAGTATGAGAACCCCTCTATTTTTTTATCCATTTACTATTTCACTGATTTTCACTCCTGTCTTTATTTCCTTTCTCTTCTTCATTTGAGACTAATTCTTTTCTTTTTGTAGCTCTGCAATACTGTGATTTATAAGAAATACGTTTCTCACATAGCTGTAGTCTGCATCCACAGTTCCTGGTTCACAGACCCCAAATCCTTGGAATTTCCTAAGTATTGAGAGTGACAAAGGTGTCTCTTGTTATGTTAATGAAGGTAACTTTTGGACCCCACCCAAGGGTAGGGGCTGGTTGCTAGGAGACCAGCCATGTGATTAGAGGATTGGAACTTTCAGTCCCATCCCCTAATTTCCAGAGAGAGAACTGGAGCTTGAGGTTGAATCAATTGCCAACAGCCAATGACTTAATCATGACAGCGATGAAACCTCAATAAAAAAACCAAAACAACAGGTTTTAGGCCCTTTTTCAGAGAGCTTCCATGTGCCACTATGCTGGGCCCTCATCTCCATGAGGACAGAAGCTCCTTTGTTTGAGACGTTGCCCTATGTGCCCTATGTATCTCTTCTTCTGGCTGTTGATTGATATCCTTCAATACCCTTTGTAATAAATGGGTAATCTAGTGAGTAAGCAGGTTTTCTTGAATTCTGTGAGCCATTCTAGCAAATTAATAGAATCCAAGGAGAGGGTCGTAAGAACCTCTGATTTATAGCCAGTCAGTCAGAAGCACAGGTAACAACCTGGCTTGTGACTGGTGCCTGAAGGTGGGGAAAGGGGGCCAGTCTTAGAGGACTGAACCCTTAACCTGTGGAATCTGATGCAAACTCCTGTGGATAGTGTCAGAATTAAGTTGATGCAGGGAACACACACACACACACACACACACACATTGAAACTGGGTCCAGGAACTCTTTGTAAGCTTCTTAAAGTGGAAGTTTGGGGCCGGCCCTGTGGCAGAGCGGTCAAGTCCACATGCTCCACTGTGGCAGCCCAAGGTTTCCCCGGTTCGGGTCCTGGGCATGGACATGGCACTGCTCATCAGGCCATGTTGAGGTGGCATCCCACATGACACAACTAGAAGGACATGCAACTAAGATATACAACTATGTGCCAGGGGGATTTGGGGAGATAAAGCAGAAAGAAAAAAAGATTGGCAACAGTTGTTAGCTCAGGTGCCAATCTTTATTATTTTTTTTTTGAGGAAGATTAGCCCTGAAATAACTACTGCTACATACAAGAGACACACTTCAGCCCTAAAGACACCCAGAAACTGAAAGTGAAGAGATGGAAAAAGATACTCCATGCAAATGGCAATGAAAAGAAAGCTGGGGTAGCAATACTTATATCCGACAAAATAGACTTTAAAACAAAAACTGTAATAAGTGACAAAAAACAAGAGACACATTTCAGACCTAAAGACACCCACAAACTGAAAGAGAAGGGATGGAAAAAGATGCTCCATACAAATGTCAATGAAAAGAAAGCTGAGGTAGCAAAACTTATATCAGACAAAATAAACTTTAAAAAAAAAACTGTAACAAGTGACGAAGAAGGGCACTACATAATGATAAAGGGAACAATCCAACAAGAGGATATAACACTTGGAAATATCCATGCACCAGCATAGGAGCACCTAAATATATAAGGCAATTATTAACAGACATAAAAAGAGAAGTATACAGCAACACAATAATAGTAGGGAATTTTAACATTCCACTTACACCAATGGATAGATCATCCAAACAGAAAATCAATAAGGAAACATTGGCCTTAAACGACACATTAGACCAGTTGGACTTAGTAGGTATATGCAGAACATTCCATCCCAAAATATACATTCTTTGTATATACATGTATACATGCAGAATATACATTCTTTTCAAATGCACATGGAACATTCTCCAGGATAGATCACATATTAGGCCACAAAAGAAGTCTCAATAAATTTAAGAAGATTGAAGTAATACCAAACATCTTTTCTGACCACAATGGTATGAAACTAGAAATCAACTACAGGAAGAAAACTGGAAGAGCCACAAATATGTAGAGATTAAACAAAATGCTACGGAACAATGATTGGGTTAATAAAGATATCAAAGGAGAAATAAAAAAATACCTGGAGACAAATGAAAATGAAAATATGACATGCCAAAATTTATGGGATGCAGCAAAAATCAGTTCTAAGAGAGAAGTTTATAGCAATACAGGCCTACCTCAACAAACAAAAAAAAATCTCAAATAAACAATCTAACAGGGCACCTAAAGAAAATGGAAAAAGAAGAGCAAATGAAGCCCAAAATCAATAGGAGGAAGGAAATAATAAAAATCAGAGCAGAAATAAATGAAATAGAGACAAAAAAATAGAAAAATCAATGAAACTAAGAGCTGGTTCTTTGGAAAGATAAACAAAATTGACAAGCCTTTAGCTAGACTCACCAAGAAAAAAAGAGAGAAGGCTCAAATAAAATCAGAAATGAAAGAGGAGAAATTACAAGACATCTCAGAAATAGAAAAGATTGTAAGAGAATACTACAAAAAGCTATACACCAACAAATTGGATAATCTAGAGGAAATGGATAAATCCTTAGAACTATACAACCTTCCAAAACTGAATCAAGAAGAAAGAGAATTTCCCTTATATATATTTACCACATCTTCTTTATCCATTCATCAGTTGATGGGCACTTGGGTTGCTTCTCTCTTGGCTATGGTGAACAATGTTGCAGTAAACATAGGGGTACATAAGTCTCTTTGAATTGTTGATTTCAAGTTCTTTGGATAAATACCCAGTAGTGAGATAGCTGGGTCATATGGTATTTCTATGTGGGATTCCACCACAGCATGGCCTAATGAGCGGTGCTAGGTCTGCACCCAGGATCCAAGCTGGTGAACACTGAGCTGCCAAAGCAGAGAGCACGAGTTTAACCACTTGGCCACAGGGCTGGCCCCCTGATGTGGAATTCTATATTAACTTACTTTATTTCTTTCAGCACTTGAAGATGATGCTCTACTATCTTCTGACTTGCATTGTTTCTGAAGAGAAGTCTGCTATAATTCTTATCTTTGTTCCTCTGTATGTAATGTGGCTTTTCTCCAGCTGCTTTTAAAATTTTATCACTGAGTTTTGAATAACAAGTCAGTTATTATGTTCTGTAGTGTGGTTTTCTTTGTGTTTGCTTGGGGTCCGTTGTGCTTATTGAATCTGTGGCTTTTAGTTTTTATCAAATTTGTAAATTTTTCAGCCATTATTTATTCAAGTATTTTTTTTTTACAGTTAATGATTTTTTTTTTCCTGGGGAATATTTGCCCTGAAGTAATATCTGTTGTCAATCTTCCTCTTTTTTTTCCTTCCCAAAGCCCCACTACGTAGTTGTATATTCTAGTTGTAAGTCCTTCTAGTCTTCTATGTGTTGCCACAGCATGGCTACTGACAGATGAGTGGTGTGTTTCCATGCCTAGTAACCGAACCCCAGCTGCTGAAGTGGAGCACACCAAACTTTAACCACTAGGCCATCAGAGCTGGTTCTCAAGCACTTTTGAAGAATATTACTTCTTCAGATATTTCTGCTCCCACTGTTTTCGTCCACCCTTCTATATTCCAATTTTTCACCTCAGACTACTTAATATTGCCCCATAGGTAAAATTATCAGGGTCTAATAGCTTTTTCAATCTTTTTTATCTGTGCTTCAGTTTGGATAGTTTATATTGCTGTGCCTTCAATTTCACCACTATTTTCCTCTGCAATAGCTAATCTAGTTAAACCCAACCAGTGAATTTTTCACTGCGTGTGTTTTATTTTTCAGCTCTAACAGTTCCATTTTAGCTCTTAATCTTTTCTCCTAATCATATTTATATTTTCTTTTAAATCCTTGAGCAAATTTATAATATTAATAATAGATGTTTTAAAGTCTTCACTATTTCTGTATCTGTTTCTATTGACTGACTTAACAATAGGTCACAATATGCTGCTTTTTCACATATCTAGTAATTTTTAATGAATGCTGAACAATGTTAATACTACATTGTTGACTACTTGAATTGTATTTTCTTTCTTTAAGGAATGTTGAAATTTGGCAGGTAGATAAATTACTTGCAGTTCAATTTGATCCATTTGAAGTTGGTTTTTAAGCTTTGTTATGATGAGTCTAGAATAGCCACTAAAAGCAATTGCTCTGCAGATTTCTGGAATTCTTTCTCTGCATATCTCCATCCTATACAGGCAAGGATTGGCAAAGTTTCTCTGTAAAAAGACAGTAAATGTTTTAGGTCTTGCAGGCTACCCATAATCTCTACCACACATCCTTTTTTTTTTTTTTTAATATTGGCACTTGAGCTAACAACTCTTAGTGATATCACCATGTTCTGTTTGGGTTTCCCTTCCTGTGCCATCTGAAAGTTGCTTCTGCTTAGGAATCCAGGACAATTACAGGGTTCATCTCACTTGTTTCCCTTCTCTCCAGGACCCATACCACCTATTGTCCTGATGTCTGAAAAGTTATTTCTTTTATTCCTTCAAGCTTTCTAGTTGTTTATAATGGGAAAGCAAGTTCCATACTGGATATTCCTTCATGGCCCTATAATATAATTTTGAGTTTTTTAAAAAATAGGTAACAGAATGCTTAGACTGATGTCTAGGTCTCTTCGTGTCCTGAAATTTCCACCTCATTGCCCTTTTTTTTTTTTAAGATTTTATTTTTCCTTTTTCTCCCAAAGCCCCCCAGTACATAGTTATGTATTTTCAGTTGTGGGTCCTTCTAGCTGTGGCATGTGGGATGCCGCTTCAGCATGGCTTGATGACCAGTGCCATGCCTGCACCCAGGATTTGAACCCGCGAAACGCTGGGCCACTGCAGCAGAGTGCGCGAACTTAACCACTCGGCCACTGGGCTGGCCCCCATTGCTCTTTTTGTTTAAAAAAAATAGCCTATTCCAAAGTCTGGAGTTAGCCGTGGTTTTGACAAATTCCTAATAACATCTGGTAATGGAGTTGGAATCAATCCCCTTAGTGACTCCCTTCTCTTCCTATCTCCCTTGCTGTGAGACACCTGACTTTCTTAAGAGAGAAGCAGTCACCTGGAAATACAGGGAAGGAAAGAAGTTGAGGAGTTTGGGAGGCGTAGTCCTTTCCTTCTTCCTCATTACTACTCCAGCTACTCAAGACACAGGTGCTGGGTAGTTTGTAGTTGAAACTTCTCTGTTTCGCAACTGGTGATCTGCAGGGAAGTAAAATTGCCTGAAAGGTTAGGGCAACTTGTAGAGCTCATACTGTTGGCCTATCAGAGACTTAAAGGCCACTGGATGAAGACATAGCACTGGCATCAAAGATGTCATGAAGGACTAAGGTGAAGGACAGTTCCCTACCAGCATTAAGAAAGTCCTAACTGTCCTCCTAACTGGGAAGACTGCTCCTCAGTCTGACTGAGCGAGTGTACCTCATTGTGCATTTAAAGTGGTCAACAATTCCGATCTGACAGGAGAAACTAAATACATGCTAAGGACATTAGGAGGAGGTAGGGTGAGAGTATAGCTGAAAGAAATGCTAACTCTTTTTTTTTTTAAGATTTTATTTTTCCTTTTTCTCCCAAATCCCCCTGGTACATAGTTGTGTATTTCTAGTTGTGAGTCCTTCTAGTTGCAGCATATGGGATGCCGCCTCAGCATGGCCTGATGAGTGGTGCCATGTCCGCACCCAGGATTCGAACCAGTGAAATCCTGGGCCACCGCAGCAGAGTGTGTGAACTTAACCACTCGGCCTTGGGGCCAGCCCCAGAAATGCTAACTCTTAACAGCTCTAGTCTTCCAAAAAAGCAGAACAACTGGTTTTCTATATATACTCATGGTATATTTTCACTTATGATTAAGAGTAACTCTGTTTCAATGTGTGTCTTTTGAATTACCTGTGTCTTCTGAAAGAGTTGTGACCTTGGATGTCAATGATTCATGTGTAAATGCATTCATTTTTATTTTTTAGTTTATAACACCAGTTTGCAAAGTAGTTTTAAGAAATTACACTCCCACCACCAGTGTACAAGTCTTTCTATTAATCCCTGCTCTCACCAACACTTATTGCCATAGTTCTGTTTTTTCCCACATGGTGGGCATAAAACTATATCTTGTTATAGTTTTAATTTGCGGTTCCCTGAAGTTGAGTATATTTTCATACCCTTACTGGCCATTTATGCTTTCTTTCTATAATATATTTCTTTGTGACATCTACCCAATTTTATATTTGGGTTGCTTTTGAAGTATTTTTTGTTTAGTTTTTTTGTGTGCACTAATCCTTTGTTGGTAATGTGCGTTTCAAATATCATTTCACAATCACTATTGTCTTTTCACCTTCTTTATTACATCTCTTGACGAAAAAAGTTCTTAGTTTTAACGTAGTCAGAAATAGCAATCTTTTTCTTTATTGTTTACATGTTTTGTGTCTATTTTTAAAAAGCCTTCCCTATCCTGAGGTCTTAAAGATATTGTTCTATATTTTCTTCCAAAAGTTTTGAAGTTTTGTTTTTCATGTTCTGTCTTTTGTCCATGTGTTTTTGTTTTGGTTTTTTTGGTGAGGAAGATTGGCTCTGACCTAACATCTGTTGCCCATCTTGCTCTTTTTTTCCTTTTCTTTGCTCCCCAAAGCCCCAGTACGTAGTTGTATATCCTAGTTGTAGGTCATTCTAGTTCTTCTATGTGGGATGCCATCACAGTATGGCTTGATGAGTGGTGCGTAGATCCACGCCCAGGATCCAAACTAGCGAACCCTGGGCTGCTGGAGCAGAGCATGCAAATTTAATCACTCAGCTATGGGGCCGGCCCATGTATTTTTTTATATATAGTGTAAGATAGGAAGTCAGTTTAACTTTTTTTTACATTTACCCATTTACCCAGCACCATGTAGTGAATGGCCCCTCATGTTCCCATTCATCATCAATGTCACCTCTTGCATATACCAAAAGTCCCTGTATATGTTGGGTCTCTCTGGCTTCTCTATTCTTTCTATTGCTCTATTTGCTTATCTCTGTTCCAGTACCATGGTTTCTTGATCACTAGAGATTTTGAGCATCAATATATGATAAAATGCATATAGCTCTGGTGTCAATCGTTTTTTTTTTTCTGCTTTTTCTCCCCAAATCCTCCCAGCACATAATTGTGTATTTTAGTTGTGAGTCCTTCTAGTTGTGGCATGTGGGACACCCCCTCAGTGTGGCCTAATGAGCAGTGCCATGTCCGCACCCAGGATCTGAACCAGCGAACCCCTGGGCCGCCAAAGCAGAGTGTGTGAACCTAACCACTCGGCCATGGGGCCGGCCCCTACATTATTCTTTTATATTCAATAATCCTATCAAATTATTTTTCCAATTTTGTAATTTGTAGATTCTTTTGGGTTTTCTATGTTCACAGCCAGGTCATATACAAATAATTATAGTTTTTCTGTAGTGGATATGTTCTCCTTGATTTTCCTGATACATTCTCTCATTCTGTTTGGCTTAGTCCCGTTTTGCTTTTATAAAAAAACTTACAAATTAGAAATTATTGTTTTATACAGTCATGAGTTTAGATACTTGTTATTAATTGTTTCTTTGTTCACTATATTCATTAGGATACAGGCTAAAATGTAACAGAGATATCCCAAAATACAGTGGCTTAAAAAAATAAAGAAGTTTATTTCTCTCTCACTCAATTGTCCAAATGCAGGCAACCCAGGTTGGGTTCTGCCACCCTAAACATGGGCACACGTCTCTGCATCTAATATGGCACCTCCATCTTTCTCATCTTCCACTTTGGAAGGGAAAGGGCCAAGAAAGCATACTCATGTCCCTTTGAAGGGCATCCCGCTAAACAGCACACATTACTTCTACTTACATCTGAGGGAATTTACCTTAAATACTTGGTCACCCTAAGCTTCAAGGGAAGTTGAGAAAGGTAGTTTTTAAGTGGGTGGCCACCCAGATCACCTGGGATCCATTTTACCTGTTTGGTGTACCCATCCCCCAACTACTCCTCTGGGTATTGCTACTAAGAATTCACACCTGCATCCTTCTCAGGAGGCTTACCCTTGGGCACATAGAGCCACATTACAGAAAGTGACTGGGAGTTGCATGCGTACCTGCCATCGCTCCAGTCAGCCTGTAGCCAACAACTTAATGGTACAGGGCACCAAAGCCCAGCTCCCTTGCCTTCAGTCTGCATGAATTCTGTAGTATAAGAGACCCCAGGATTAAGCTGAGCCTAGATTTCACCTATAATCACACATTCTTACTAAACTTCTTCCCCTTTCCTATCCTGCTTCCCTCACATCGATACGGTTTCTCCCGACAATAACTCACTTAATAAGTTACTTGAACATGAATCCCTGTCTCAGAATTTGCTTGTAGAGAAATGATCCAGTGGGTGCTGGAGCTGGCTTCTACCAGCTCATGAGAGGCAATTGTTAATTTTCAGAAATTTTGTAAGCTGGATATTAAACACAGTCATTATTAAAAATTAAATTATAAAACCTACAATTAAAGAAATGACATTAAAAACAAAGGAAATAAATACTCAAAATTTATCACTTCCTAATTATTTCATTGTATTTTATTATTACTTGTGCTCTTGAGGTTGAGACTAATGTAGCTGTATGGTAGAAATTCTATATAACGGTGTGTATCTCTTTCCAACTCTACATTCAATAATGTCTTGTTAGTAGCTTGAAATCAGGCATGGTGGAAATATTTATACCATGGAAACCTGTACATGTTACAAATCAGGGCCTTTTTTTTTTTCCTACAGAGCTGCTTGTTAAATATTTGCAGGCACACCACCAGAATGACCTAAGACATCAGGTCATTGCATAAGACATCTATTATTATGGAAGGGAAGGAGAAGAGACATTGGGGCTAAATTAGAAAATGTGTCACATTAATCTATTTTTTTAAACTGAGGCAAAATTTGCATACAGTGAAATACACAGATCTTAAGTGCACGATTTAATGTTTTAATAAATATACAGACCCATGTAACCACCACCTTAATCAAGACATAGAACATTTGAAAACCCTGGAAAGTGTCTTTGTGTCCTCTTTAAATCCATCATAGGCAACCTGTTTTGCCTGCTTGGTCTTCATATGAATAGAACCAGAAAGCTGTACTCTATTTGGGTCTGGCTTCTTTCACTCAACATAACGGTTTTGAATTTCATCCATGTTCTTGTGTATATCAGCAGTTTATTCTTTTTTATCACTGAGTAGTATTCCATTGGTTACCATTTATCTGTTGACAGACATTTGAGTGGCTTCCAGATTCTGGCTATTATGAATGAAGATATTATGAACGTTCCTATATAAGTCCTTGAGTGGCTATTGCTACTATTTCCTTCCAGTCTGTGGCTTTTATTTTCATTTTCTTAACAGTACCTTCCAAAGAGCAGATTCTCATTTTGATGAAATCCAATAATTTTTTTTCTTATATGGTTCATGCTTTTTGTGTCCTATATTAAGAATCTTTGCCTACCTAAGGGTCACAAAGATTTTTTTTTCTAAATTTTTTCCTAGAAGTTTTATAGATTTAGGTTTTACAGTTAGTTCTATAATCCATTTTGAAATAATTTTTCTATATAATGCAAGGTAAGGATTGAGTCTTCATGGCGTTTTTGTTGTTTTTTGGTTTTTGTTTTTGTTTTTGCATAGGAATATCCCCTTGTTCCAGCATCATTTATTAAAAAGACTATCCTTTTCCCTATTGAATTATCTTTGCATCTTTATTAAAGTCAATTGGCCACATATGTGTGATCCGTTTCTGGACTCTATCCTGTTCTGTCGATCTATATGTCTGCCCTTATGCCAATACCACTGATTGCTAAACCTTTATAGTAAGTCTTGAAATCCAGTAGTTCTCTGTTTTGGTTATTCTAGGTTCTCTGCTTTTACGTATACATTTTAGAATCAGCTTGTCAATTTCTACAAAAAAGCTCCAGCTTGAAAAACATGAACAAATTTGGAGGTATAACACAACCAAATTTCAAGACTAACTATAAAGCTACAGTACTCAGGGCATGGTGAAGTTGGCATAAGAATACACAAACAATAAGGAACTGAATAGAGTCCAGAACTAGATGTATATATACACTGTCAATTAATTTTTGATGAAGTACCAAAGCAAATCAATGTGAAAATAAATATATCTTCAACAAATGCTACTAGAACTGGGTAAACATTAAAGATACAGGAAAATATACCTTGATCCCTATCTCACACCATGACCAAAAATTAATTTGTAGACCATAGACTTCAACGTAAAAGCTAAAATTATAAAGCTTATAGGAGAAAAAGTAGAAGAAAAATCTTTGCCATCCTCAGTTAAAAAGTTAAAAAAACAAGTCACAGACTTAGGACTCTAATCAGAATATATGAAGATTATTTATGAATCAGCAATAAGATGACAAGCATCCTAATTAAAAATGGGCAAAGAATTGAAAAGATCTTTCACAAAAGAAGATATACATGTGACCAATAGCACATAAAAAGGTGCTCAATATAATTAGTTACAGGGAAATAAAAATTAAAACCTCAAGGAGATACCACTTCATACCTATTAGTATTGGACAAAAAGGCAGTCCTGATAAGGACGTGAATCCACTGGAACTCCCATTTATTGCTGGTAGAAGTGTAAAATGCTACAACCATTTTGGAAAACGCTTTGAAAATTTCTAATAAAGTTAGCCATACATCTGTTCTATGAACCAGTAGTTCCACCCCAGGTGTATTCCCCAAAGAAGCGGAAGCATGCAGACACAAAAAGTCTTGCGCTAGATGTCTATTAGCAGCTTTAGTCATAACAGCTCCAAACTGGAAGCAATCCAAATGTCCATCAACAGGAAAATAAACAAACTGTGGGATATTCATGCAACAGATTACTATTCAGCAATAAAAAGGAATGAACTATATGTGGAAGGTAAGAAGCCAGACACAAAAGGGCACTTACTGCATTATTCACTAATGTGAGGTTCAGTAACCTGCAAATCTACTCTGAGAGTAATCAGAACAGCAGTTACCTCTGGGAGGGCCGGGTTAGAAGGGGACACCAGGGAGCATCAGGGATTGATGGAAATGTTCTGACATGATGTGGGTAATGTTAACATGAGGTATACATTTGTTAAAACCCATAAAATTGTACCTTGCAATGTGTGCGTTTGACTGTTATGAATTATACCTCAAAAAAGAAAATAATAAGATAGAAATGCGTTAAGAGATAATACAATCATTCATCAACAAACTTTTAACCTTATCTATTTTAAAACATGAATAGAGAAGGAAGCAATGGCATATAGT
Organism: Equus caballus; assembly: GCF_041296265.1. NCBI lineage: Eukaryota > Metazoa > Chordata > Mammalia > Perissodactyla > Equidae > Equus > Equus caballus. Next base: position 51,416,188 of record NC_091699.1, on the reverse strand, counting down.
GAAGTAGGAATAAAAAAGAATTGAGTCTAAATAAAAAATGACTTTATAAACATATTCATAACAATCCAGAAATAAAGCTCCAGATGATACTAACTGAATGTTAGGATGAGGTTTTTCAATGTGTAACCGAGACCAAAGACAACAGTGGCTTAATTAAAAGAGAAGTTTACTTCTCTCTTGCATGAAGAGCTGTAAGGGCAGCCTTACAAATTCCAGGGAGCTAAGTTCCTTCAAAATTCCTGTTCCCTTAGCATGTTCCTCATGTCCTAAGATGGCTGCTCTAGCTCCAGTCACCATGTATACATTCCAGGGAGGAGAGAAGAAAGACGAAATCTTTGTCCTCCCTCTAAGGACATTCCCCAAAATTCACACCCAAAGTTTCTATTTATATTTCATTGGCCAAAGCTTAGTGCCACACTTAGATATACAGGAGACTCGGAAATGTACTCTATGCCCAGAAGAAAGGGGATGAAAGGTGCCGGGGGAGACAATTATCAATCTTTACCACAGTCCACAAATATGTACATGCACCTCCTGCTCACATGTAAAATGCACCCTCCTAAGAGAAGGCAACCTCGAACTTTCATGAACAGGAAAGGAAACTGGGGGCAGTGAAGTGCTCTGCACCATGACAAAGAGCTACTCTGGGACCACAGGGTAATGAGGGAAATGAGCCAGCACAGACACAGTAAGCACCCCAAACTATGCTCTCCCTGAGCCCCAACCCTGTGTTTTCCACAGCCCCGCCAAGGCCATCAGGTGCTCAAGGCTCCACATACCCAGAGGGGGAGCAGGAGAAACAGGCGGAAAATAGCGGTTGCGGTTTGGATACAATGCCCTGAGCCCTCTCTCACTTTCAGTCTCTCGCTTCCTCCTTCCCAGAGGCAGTGCTAGCAAACTCAGCTACAAAGCTCCCTGCAGAGACGCCAAGGGCTGTGACGAGCACAGCAGAAGGACCCAACGCTAAAACCATCTATCCAATTCTCATCAGGGTAGGCAAGGGCCTCCCCTCTCCCTCTAGGGTTTACAGCATCATGAACACCTTCCTAAGCCAAATGTGAGATAAATTCTTCTCAGTGTCCGCACGCCCCAGACCAGCAGGGATGCAGAACACAAAACCCCCTCTCTTAAGCATTTATTCAGTTGACATCGAAATCTCCGCACTCTGTAACGCCTCAACACAACGTGGGGTGAACGTGGATGTGGCCACTAGGGCACTGAGGAAGGGGGTTCCAAGACCGAGTTGCCCCAGGAGGGCTTGTGTGGCAGAGACAGGCCACTCACAGATGGATCCACACAGCGGGGCAGGGGAACTTCGCCCAGCCCCAGACAACTGGGTCAGACGTGGAAATCCTCGGCCTCACGCCTCAGCAGGGACGTGGCGACTCCTTCTCTCTCTGAACAATCACCAGGCTGACTGGCTTGACAGCGTGTCAGGTGGGAGCTGGGAAACCACAAGCAGGGCTAACGCTGCTTCACGGTCGATGATGTCTCTTTGGTAGATGTTCTCTAAGACGTCGCTGAAACCTCAGGCTCCAGCTGGCAGCTCAGCTGGCCCTCTAGCTGGGATGCTTTCACCCCCTCCTTCCCGACAGGCAGAGCACATCCAAGGCGTGGCCAAGGCAGGTGACCAGAGCACCAGGCTGGGACATTTTCAGGACTCCAGTCATGCTGCCACTCTGTTGTGTGGATCTCCACAGGGTCAATGGATCCCACCCGGAATTTGAGGAAAGGGCACTGAGTAGGAGTGGGAGGTTGGATGAGAGGTCTAGTGCGGGACTCAGAACAGGAGGGGCGTGGGCCAGGGTGATCACGGGGTTGCCAGGATGCCCAGGAGCAGCACCAGAGACAGGGGTAAGCTGAGGAACACCATTGGGTACAAAGAGGTAGCCTGGTTCACCACTGCAACTAGGTACTTAGCGTAGACGGCAACGTCTGTGTAAAGTGCAGGCACATTTCTACAATTGCAGGCGATGCCCCAGCTCACAATCCCCACCCAGACCCATGCTTCATTAAATGCACAGACCAGGGGTCCCCAGAATCTCCCTGGAGAAAGAGAAACAAACGCAAGAATGGAAGAGCATCCTCGTCAGAGCAGGCGGACTGCACTGCAAGGTGCTGGGGAGTCAGACACCCCCAGGCCCAGGTTTCTGCGAATATGAGAACTGAAAATTGAAAAGTTACTGGGAAAACTTTAATACCCTCTGAGGATATTATGACTGGTCATTTCCCAAACCACAGTGGTTGTTAAACATTTTGAATATCACCACTGCATGGCAGCCCCCCAAGTCCTTACATCTAGCCTAAAGTTTCTCTAGAACTCCTAACCCATATAGCCAGCTCCCCCATGTTTTAAGTTCCACTCCCAGACATCCTCAACCCCCGCCTCCAGCAGAACTCTCCACATCCTTTCCCAGACCTGCTAGTAGGGCCCCCCCACCAACCAGCTCAGTCACAAATGCAGAGTCCTCCTCAACCTCTCCCGCACCCCCACCCTCACACACAGTCGGTCACCAAGAGCTGCTGATGCCACCTCAGACACACCTCCTTCACCCGCCCCACTGCCCCAGGTCCTGCTCGCCACTCAACATCATCGGTAGGATGATGGAAACCAACTCCTCGCCTAGACACCTGCCTGGACGGTATCTAGAAACTTGGCACAGCATCCCAGGCCACACAGATTCTGACTCCAACCCCACTCTCTGGCCAGATTTGCCACTTCATTGCTCCAGACCAGTAAAATGGTCCCTAAATGTGACAAGTTCCCTCAGACCTCGGAGCCACTGTACCTGCTCTTCCCTGTCCTCACAGTGCTGTTCTCCTCTTTCCAAGAAATCCAGATACTTATCCTCTAACACCCTGCTCAAATGCCCCCCTCCTCAGGAAGGCAGCTTGGTGCAGAGGGAAGACGGTGGGCTCAGGAGTCCTGCAGGCACTCACAGGGGACCCTTGCACTAACCTCTTTGGACCTCACCACATCTGTGTAACAGGCATGGTGTCTAGGACGCAGGGTCATCTGAGCTAATGTGGGGAAATGCTCACATTGGCACAGTAAGTGCCACACAGAAGGGACTCAGTTAGAGGGACTTATACGATTAGCATTACCCCCCTCCCCAACTCCCCACACCTAGGCTGCACCCCCAGGGAGCGAGGGCTGCTCCCTTTGGAAGGAACAGGCCAGGCCAGCTCAGGGGAGCCGCAAGGGCTTCTCCCCATGGATCTCCCGAATCAAGGGGTGACAGGAGGAGGTGGCAAATAGCCCTGCCACTTGGGAATGAGGAAGCTTTGAGGGGACAACCTCAATGCAGAGGGGGAAGAGCATGCATGAACTTACCTGACAAGCATCCTTTCCTGCATCTTTATAGCCACAGAGCATCCCTTTCAATACTACATCCTTGTTTGTTGACATGGCCTGCTGGACCAACTGATTAAGTCTTTCAGAATCAATGATGTATTGCTCACTCTTCTGATGAATATATGAGTAAAGTTGGCCACCTGCAAGTAAAGAAACTCAGCAGTGGGTGGATCTGCACAGGTAGACACTAAGTCCCAAAGCATCTAGAATCCCCCTTAAAGAAGGCAGAGCAGTAGGTATTGTCCCCATTTGACACCAGAGGAAACCGAAGCCCAAAGTTGACATGGGGAGAAGAAGAGGGAAGAACCAAAACCAAGATGGATAAGGAAGAACAGATCAGGACAGGAAGAGGCAACAGCTACCAGCCTGAGAAATGATAACCAAGCATCTGTCACTCTGAGTATCAATAGTAACAGTGACAGGTGTCCTGTGCATCAGTCAAGTGTCTTTACTTTGGAGCAGGATCACAGGCTCTTAGACAGGTAGTGCCCCAAAGGTACCAAATCCAGCCTCTTTCCAGAGATAGGAGGCCCCAGAACCCCACCAACAGGGATCTTCTGGCTCTGCCTACACCCCCAAGGACGGGAACTCCCCACCCACCAAGGCAGGTACTTCCTGTGAGGGAAAGCGCTGACAGGCAGACAGCTCATCACCCCCTGAGCAGAAATCAACCCTGGATAGAACCCCACAGCATCTGGCTCTGTCCTCAGGGAACCTAAAAACATCCCCAAACCAGCCAGGCATAGTCCCCCACAAATCTGCAGGAGACTTCACACGTGTATTTCTTCTTCTCCTGAGAGCAGCTCCAGTTCCCAGGACTGGTACCTTTCCTAAATGGCTGCCATCAAATATTTGTGTTGCAACAAAAGGCCTCAACTAATTTCTGGCCTCAAGCCTACTAGAGACCATTATCCTGGCTGCTGCTAAGCCACTGCCCCTTTAAGCTACCCGCCAGGCAGCCTGCCCCCTGTCCCTCCCTTTGCCTTCCTGCCTACTCCAGGGATAAGGCTGCCTCCCTCTGCCCGAGTTTGCTTCCTGCCTCAAAGTCTTACCAAATTCTTCTTTTCTGCTCCATCGGGTCACCCAGCACCTGGCCCCATCTTCCACCTGGAAAGTCTCCTTAGGGATGCATACAGGCTGGATGGTGGTCATGAGATTTACAGGGCAGAGGAGCCAAAGAAGGGCAAGTTCGTGTTGACCGATGACAACTTTTGAGAACCGAGGGTGGACAACGACGTTTGGGATAGGGACCGCCACACTTGTGATTTCTTTATGGACACTCCGATCTCCCATCTTGACACTGTAGTGGAAACGCCTGTGGCAGAGGGGACATGCCCCTCCTAGAGACCCTGGGAAGCATCCCTTGTGCCTTTTCCACACATTTCAGACATTTCCCAATCTGACCCCAGCCTCCCTCACCACTATCTACCACCCTATCACCAAAAACCCCTCCTTAATGACTCTCAGAACTGGTTTGCTTGCCCAAACAACTGGTGTTGTTCTCAGAACTAGTATCCTCGATCACAAGACTACCAGGGCAGAGCCCCTCCCATTTTTCTCGTGTGTGGTGTGGTTTGGTTTGGCCCAGCTTTGGCTTTTGCCAGCTTGCCAGGGCGACAGAACTCAGCAGGCGTTTGCGGAGGGCAGGGCTGACTCCAGGCCTTCGCATCTCCACGTGCCACTCCTCGCCTTCGAGCACAGTGGCCTGCAGTTCGCACCCGCCGCTTTGTGACGGGGACGCTCCACAGATGCGTCTGCCACTGATCCTGACGCTCGCCGCCAGGGCCACTCCCCTTCTTCGGCGCCCTATCCTCCCAAGGTTTTCCCCAGCGCTCTGGGGTGAGGACAGTGTAGGAGAAAGAGCCTCAAAGAAACAGGCCCCGGCTCCCCTGAGCCCCTGGGAAAGCACCAGGTGCGCCCCAGACAGCCAAGAAGGCCCGGTCCTCTCAGACGCCCGGGCAGTGCTTCCCAGTCCCCAGGCCGTGCACCCGCGGCCCTCCCAAGGCCGAATCGTGTCCCCCGAGACTCCACAGCAGACCCCCGAGGGCAGAGCCTGGTGCCCCAAACTCCCAGGGAGCCCAGGGTCCCACTCTGGTGCCTCAGCCCTCTCCTCCGGACTCCCAACGCGAAGTCACCTGGGATAAGGGGCAGCGTATCAAGGGACACCACGGCCACACGGCAGTCGGGGGCCCCGGGAACCCCTTCAGGAGGCGGCGTCCGCAGGCTCGCCCCGGGATGCCCGCGGCCGACCCCCGGGGGCAGAGAGGTGGGGGCGGCGCCAGCCCCCCCTGAGCCCCTCGCCCGCCCGCCAAGGCCTCCCTGAGCCGGGGCTGAAGGAGCAGGAGCCAGAGCACGAGGCCCAGGGAGCAGCCCGGGGACGCCATGGGCCCCGCCGGCCTCGGCCCTCTGCGGCGCCCCCTCGCGACCAGGAGGCAACCCCGGGAGCCCGGCGCCGGGCGGCCGCGGGGCGTCGAGGGGCCTATGCTGAGCCGCAAGGTCCCAGCCCGAGTGGGAAATGTCGCGCTCTCCCTTTCCCTCAGATCCTCACTCCAGGCTGTGCCCGGCCAGACCTGCCGCTGCCGAGGGGTTAGGGGGCTTCTGAGGAAACTCTCCTGAATAGAGACCTCCCAGTTTAGGGTTTTGCTGTCCCTGCCGTCTGGCGTGGGACCTAGAGCTGGAGAGGATAGGCCATCTGGGAATGAGTTAAGGAGTCTTAACTCTCCACAATGGTTCCTCAATTCAGGGCTTCATTCACCAGACCTAGATTTGGGGGTAGGAGGAGGATACACGCTAAGGAGGTTAGACAAGGGAGGAGGCTGCCGTTCTGTTTCAGTCGTCGCGACGCTTTCAAAAATTAGCCACCACCAAAGATACCCACAAGTCAGTTCATTCTGATTAGCTCTACGTCCCTGATATCTATTCAGATAGCTCATCCTTTCGTCCTTGTTGCCTAAGCGCTTCTCCTAGGCCTCTGCCTCTCTGGGCTTCATCGTCCCAGTTGAAGTCAGAGGAAAAACAACAATAACGACAACTGCAGTACTTGCTTCTTTTCCCCGGCCAAAAGAGGACAGCCAGTTACAGTGTTTTTCAAGGATGTGGGTGCTCCTCTTCCAATTTAGTTTTCAATGTCTTGGTGAAGGGGTTATTCTCCAAGGCCCTCTTATAGGTCAGAGGAGTGAGGGAGTCAGTCATATATCATGAATTCATTCCAATATTCTCCACTCTCTAACTCTTTGCATTCCTTTCTCTCCATTAAACCAAGGAATTTCTGGCATATCGACTTTGTTTAGTGTGGTCCACCACTGAATTCAGGTTTAAAACAACCAGGGAAACACGTAGAATCATTCCCACCTGCCTGAACCAGCAAACTGAATTCGGAATTTCTGGTAAGCATACTCCTGATAAATTTGGGCCCAAGCCTCCCCAATCAAGAGTCCTTAGAATCCAACCCTCTTCATATACTCCTGGTTCCTTCCAATGTGGATTAGCAAAATCTTGTAATCCTTTCTGTAAGGAAGCCTTCTCCTCCTGAGTGATACTTTGCACCTCTCCTAGAGCATGCTGGGATCTTACTCTAGTTATTAAGTCTGGAGGCAGTGAAGACTGGCTGGGGTGGATTAGGTAAAGAATGGGCATGCCCTTATAATGTAATTTCCTCAGAATAAGTCATTACAGTGTCTCTAAGGTGGAGAGGACCAGCCTTATGCAATGGGAGGAGGTACTGTTTCTGTTAGCAAGAGCAGTTCACTGTGGCTGGGGGTCAGGGTATCCTAAATCTATCCAAATGTGCCCCAACTTAAATTTTCACGGTCTCGTTCTTTACAAGTGAGTGATGTAACTTTTCTGTAAGAGTTCTGATGAAGCTGTTAATTCAGTTTATGTTGAAATTCAGCAAGCGAAAGATCAGATACTATTTTCAACTACATCAACCCTGCAGTTATAAGATATTTCAAATTACTTAAGGGAAATCATAGACACTTTTAATCTGAGAAGCCAAAATTCAAGACTGCCATTTCCTTTCTTTAAAATCATCAGTGCAGGGGCTGGCCAGGTGGCATAGTGGTTAAGTTCGCACACTCCACTTTGGCAGACTGAAGTTCTTGGGATCACATCCTGGACAGACCTACACACCACTCATCAAGCCATGCCATGGCGGTGTCCCACATACAAAATAGAGGAAGATTGGTACAAATGTTAGCTCAGGGCCAATCTTCCTCACCAAAAAAATAAAAATAAAATAAATAAAATAAAATCATCAGTGCAGTAAGAAATAACCAGTCCTCTTCATAGTCCTTGTATTTTTAATTTCCACAATAATATCTATTATGGCAGCCTGTTGTCTTTTAATGAACTGTAAAAGGCAAAGTTTTGGCTAGTATAAGACTTTAGAACTTCTGGGAGCTGCAGACACAAGATGAATTTGCACCCACTCGTAGGCCATTCTCCACAAACTTTCATCAAGTGCTCATGAGAAAGATTAGGGGCAGGGAAAGAATACAGAGAAAGCCTTGCTTACAATGCAGTCTTTGGGGACGTGAGCAGGAGCTACTCTGGGAAAGACATGAAGTCTGGCTTGGATCCTTTGAATTCTGTTCCTCCTTCCCCCATGCAGCCAAAAAAATAAGAAGAAGCCTTATGCAACTGGGAGAAGGACATAAAACTGTCATTTTAAGGGTACAAGTTAAAGCATACTGGGTGAAGAGAACATAAAATAACCTCTACCCTGTGGGAAGAGCAGGAAATTGTCCTGGACCAGAACTTTAAAGATCTCCTATGCTAGGAGAGGGTCAAGGTCACTGAGAAGGCCTCCTCTCTGAGAGCCAATAATATAGCGCCTGCCTAAGAGTGAGTCTGCAACAGAGCAACAAAGAACACCCCACCTCTTCCCTCCACTATCAGGCTAGCAAGTAACAGCAGTCTACTGCTGGAGGAATAAGAGCGTGGAGAGACATCCTCTGTGAGACATAGGCACAAAGGGAAGACTGACTGCTGAGAGTAGAAGAGACACTGAGAAAAATGCTCCAAGAAATCAGCCACCACTCTAAGAAAAATATAACACTAGAATTGGAAGTCTGCAGCATATTGAGGGTCACCATAGCAACAACAAAACATGACATGATTGTCTCAACACTCCCCGCTAAAGATATGCCCATTTCTGGGCATAAATAGTGTTTACCTAAGTCTCTACTATCATACTCAAGATGACCAGCTTTTTACCAAAAATGGTGAGACACACAATGAAACAAAAAAATAAATAACACACTGTCAAGAGACAAACCAATCAACAGAACGAGATTCAGATATGACATGGAGTTTGGAACTGTCACACAGAGAATTTTAAATACTATAATGAATATATATTTGAAGACTCTAATTCAGAGATCAATAAATGTTTTCTATAAAGGGCCAGATAGCAAATATTTTAGGATTTGCCAACCATGAAGTAAAATTAAGGATATTGTGTAGGTTTTTAGATAAGAAGAAGGAAAATATTCCACAAAAATATAGTAATAATACTAATTTGGTACAATATTTTGTAATACAGATTTACTAGTGAGAAGAACAGAATTCTTTTTTGGGAGAATAACATTTTATTTAATTGGGATTCAAAGATAGTGTTCTCTATCATCAAAATCAATTGCAAATTTTCTGTTAATGGTGATTTATAATGATATTTTATGCATTACAAATAAGTGTTGCCAAATGCTGATATTAATCCATGAACATGTGACTTTGAGCATATTCTTCACTTGGAAGGCATTTATTGAATTCTTTTAGGTTCTTCTCTTGATATTTGCCTTTTATCATGTCATTACATTGCAAGTGAGTCACTTTACTGAAGTTTAGGTGGAAGCTCCACAATTGCACAGTAAAATGGATTTTGAAACATGTACTTTTCTTTTTCACTTACATTGAGGTCCAAAAACTGCTTCTGAAACTGCAGCAGAAAGCTCAGAAAACAGTTCTACTGCAAATTTGTGTGGAAATGCATATCTTGCTTCTTGGTTCAACTTTTGACAGCACAGGAACTGTATAAAGCACCTTGACATAATTTGTGATTCAAAAAACATTAGTTATCATCAAAATGATTTTGCCATAGTATTGACAGCAATAGAAAACTAATACAGGATGGGTGAGAAGAATAGAGAAGATATTGTAATAAGGCCCTTGCACTACCTAAAAAGAAGATATACTTATTTGAAGGAAGAGGACAATTAAAGATATACACTGTAAACTGAAGGGAAACTAGAAAAAAATTAAATAACAGTAAGTAAGACAATAGTGAAGATATAATAGAATCATATAAAATACTCCATCAATTTAAAAGAAAGCAGGAACAGAGGAAAAGAGAAACATAAGATTGTATAAATAGAAAAGAACTAGCAAGATGGTAGATTTTAATCAAACAATATCAATACACTAAAGGTAAACATCCTACTAAATGAATTAATGCTTCCATTAATTCACATTCCTGTTCTATTACATGAATTAAGACAGATTGTCAGACTGGATGTTTTTTAAAGCATGACTCAACCATATGCCCACCTTAAATATAAAGACATAGATAGGTTATAGGGAAAAGGAAGGAATATGACATACGATGTGTGAAAATTAATAAACAGAAATCTCATTTAAAATGGAGTCAGGAGGCCAGAAGGGGTAGTTCTCCTGTGCTACAATGACGGGAGCCCAAGAGGAAGAAGAAAGACGTCCTCTTCCCGCTGGGCAAGAGCTCAGCCAATCAGAGACTGTCACAACTCAGCCAGTGAAAAACCACTATACTTCTAACTCTGGATTCCTCCAATGGACTCTCTGCTTACAAGAGCCCTCACAACTTCCTCTTGCCTTCTCTAAAAGAGTTTCTCCTCCTCTTGTTGTTCGGAACTTAACATGGGGCTTGTCATGGTTGCAGATCCTGAGTTGCAATTCTTTGTTGATCCAAAATAAACCCATTTTTGCTGGAGGAATAATTGGCTCTTTATTTGTTTAAGCTCAACAGATGTAGACACTAATCAGAAGAAATAGTGGCTATATTTCTATGGGGCAGAGTCAACACCAGAACAAATAGTATCAGGGATAAATAGAGCTATTAATTACATAATGACAAACAAAATCCTAAGGATGTATGCACCTAAATGTACCTAACAACAGATCTTCAAAATATACAAAACAAGGAGAAAAAGACATTCTAATCACAATTAGAATTTGGAACTTCAACCTGTCTTTCTTAATAATTGATAGAACAAGTACACAGAGAACTGGTAAGTATATATAAGATCTGCAAAAACCATTTTAATGAATTATACGTAATTGACATCTATAGACTATTCTATCCTAACAATAGCAGAATACACTTTTTTTCAAGTGTACATGGAACACACACCAAGACAGAGCACATTATGGGCCATTAAACAAACGGTAACAAATTTAAAAGAACCGAAACTATACAAAATGCATCCTCAGATAGTAACAGCATTAAATTAGAAACTAATAGAAAAATACCTTGAAAATTGCCAAATGCTTGGAAATTTTTTTTAAACTTTGATTTTGGATTTCCAGAATGGCTGCATGAGAAACTCAGTTGGTTCTCTCTCTAGATAAAAAGTTATTTAACTGGTGAAAATTATTTTTAAAAAACAACTATTTAAGGTCTCTGGAAATTGTCCTAAGGGCATACAGGAAATTGAGAAATATTTATACAAGAAAATCTACAAAATCTTGGTAAGACCAATAAGAGTCTGTGGCATTTGAGCCATGAGCAGCTCCCATCCCGCCTCCTTAGCTGCATATTATGGAACTCCACCTACAGTGCTGAAGACAATGGTGTCTCCCTTTCCCTCAGCTAGGGTTCCACCCCAGGAGAAGGAGGTAGCTGGTGTCTCTCATTCCCTCAAGCCCTTTTGCAGAAGCTCTGTTCCAGGAGGCATGACCTAGAGGACTGAAGCCCCTTTCATCACTTAGCCCCTACTCATGGGGCAGAAGCTCTACCCCAGGTATAGCAGGCCGAGAATCCTGGGGCTTCAATTGCTCTATCCCAGCTCACTTATACAGCAGAGGTTCCACCTTGGGAGGGGTAAGTGAGAAGACCATGGATACCATCCCTCTTCCCAGTGCCCACTCATAGAACAGGAGTTTCACTCCAGAAGAGGCAGGCTGCCATCCCCATCCCCAGCTCTGGTGCAGGAGCACAAACACTCTGCCCAGGAGGATAGGCAGGCTGAAAGAATGAGTACTCTGCAGCTCTGCCTGAAATAACTGAATTTATCTGGAACAGAAGGTCAAGAAATTCATACCTAAGGGTGTTGTTAAAAACCATGGAGATCTCCCTGATGAGCAGTTAAGAGGCTTAGTAACTCCAGGATACTAGCAGCAAAAAGTTGAACAGATTAGCCAGAAGTTTAACGGAGAAAACTAGTGAAAGAGACAGCTAAGAAGGGCTCTAGGATCACATTCATCCCTGGGAGTCTGAAACACTGTGCAATGCACGAGGCTACACCAACACAGGAACAATAAGAGCAGGAAGTGGTACAAAGTTAAATGCATTTCTCAAGCTGCACATAGATCTATCAGCAAAGGGCAGAAACCTTGCTGGCTCAGTGAACTTAAGCACAACCTCTGACCAAATACTGGCTGAACAATGAGCGTCTCTGACCCAGGGGCAACTCCTAGTAAGCCAAGTTTAAAAATAAAATCACACTCATCTTTAGTGACTAAAAGACTGGACATACCCAAGGCTGTGTCTTTTCAGGAGTGAATGGATATGGAACTTCCAAGCTACTAGTCCCGGGCTGAACATGTGGGGAAAATAAATTCCCTGAACTGCGAAAGGAGTCTCTAAGACACACACACAGATCCAATGGTCAATAGTGAAAATAAAACTGACTAAAGGGGCTTACACACAACCATCAACCAATGAGTGATTTATGCTGATCCAGGGATAAGCCCTAGGGAGCCAGGCTAACATACAAAAACAAGGGAAAAAAATCTGAGCAGGGATATCAGAGGCTGCAAACTGAGAGGGAAATAACCTGCACAGAATTATTTCATCCAAGTCACTAAGCAAATAACCAAAGGACCAAACAAACACCACCACCCCAAATCCGGGGGAGGCAGGAATCAGTGTTCAGATTTGCCACAATATACTATCTAAGATGTCTGCTTCCCAATGAAAAGATTACAAGACATGCAAAGAAACAGGAAAATTTGACCAATATACAGGAAAAGAAGCAGATAACAGATACTGTCTCTAAGGGGCCCCACGCATTGGACATAATAGACAAAGACTTCAAAATAGCTATTTGAAACATGTTCAAACAAGTTAAAAATATACATATACAGATATACCATCTCAATTGATGCAAGAAAGCATTTGACAAAATTTAATACGCTTTCATGATCAAAACATTCGGTAAACTAGGAATAGGAAGAAATTTCCTCAATATGATACAGCCCATATATGAAAAACCCACAGTGAACATCATACTCAATGGTGAAAGATTAAAAGCTTTTCCCTAAGATTAGGAACAAGACAAAAATACTCACTTTCACGACTTCTATTCAACACAGTACTGAAAATTCTAGCCGGAGCAAGTAGGCAAGAAAAAGAAATAAAAGGCATCCAAACTGGAAAGAGAGAACTCCTACAATTCAACAACAACAAAAAACCAGACAATCCAATTTAAAAATGGACAAAGAAATTGAATAGACATTTCTCAAAAAAGATACACAAATAGCCAATAAGCACATGAAAAGATACTCAACATCACTAGTCATTAGGGAAATGCAAATCAAAATCACAATAAGATAACACTTCACACCCAATTGATGGCTAAAAATAAACAAACAAAAACCAACAACACAGAAAATAAGCATTGGTGAGGATGTGAAGAAATTGGAACCCTAAGCATTGCTGGTGGGAATTTAAAATGGTGCAGCCACTGCGGAAAGCAATATGGCAATTCCTCAAGAAGTTAAATTAAAAAAAAAGTTAAACATAGAATTACCATTTGATCCAGCAATTCCACTTCTAGGTACATACTCAAAAGAAAGTAGAGACTCAAACAGATACTTGTACACCCATGTTCATATCTGCAAACCTGTGACTATGTTACCTTACATGGTAGAAGGGACCTTACAGATGCAATTAACATTAAGGACTTGAATAGGGATATTATCCTGGATTATCGGGTAAGGCCAATCTAATCACATGAATCCTTAAAAGTGGAGAACTTTTCTTGGCTTAAGTCAGAAGGAGATGTGACTGTGGAAGAAGGGTCAGAGAGATGCAACATGACTGGATTTGAGGATGGAGGAAGAGAGGCCACAAGCCAAGAAATGCAGGTGACCTCTAGAAACTGGAAAAAGCAAGGAAACAGATTCTCCTCTAGGCCTCCAGAAGGAATGAGCCTTTCTGACACCTTGATTTTAGCCCTCTAAGTCTCATTTCAGACTTCTAGAAGACACACAATTAAGTAAAAACTGCAAAATGGAGAATGATGTACACAGTATGATGGCATTTGGGTGGCAGCAGAAAGCTCATGCTATATTCATAGCTGTGTATCTACATATGGGGGCCCGATGACTGACAGATGTCTCAAGGTGGTTGCTGCCCCAGCAAAGATTCCTCTTCTCTGTAACTAACCATCTCCATTGGGTGCCCACAGGTTCTCTGAGATGTATGACACATGAAACCACCCCACTGGCCAACTGTAGAGATATTCACCATTATCCCATCCAAGGCCATAACTATTGGGTCAGGAATGGCAGGTGACCCAGTGCCAGCCAGTGAGATTCACGAAAGATTTACTGGGATCTCAGGAGAAGAGGACTCCTCATTCTTCTCAAGAAGCTTCCAACAGCAACCTCCCTCTTATCCCTCTAAGAGTGAATGGAAACAGGTGGGCTCACTGGTTTGGTGTAGACCCCCTGCAAGTCCACAGGAGCCGGCTTCTGACATCACTGATCCTGAGGATGGCAGAGCACAGAAAGAGTGAAATAGAGGCCATGGGTTTACGCACTGAAGCCACCTGACCTCTGCGCTCTGGAGGGCCAGCCAGCCAGCCATCATTCTGCTTTACATTCAGAACCACTTGACAGCAATGTTCTGTTCCTTGCCACACAGCATGTCCTGATTGGCACAGGCATTCATTCAACTTCCCCTTTTGGAGTCTTTGTAGGAGCTTCCCGGTCCCCACACCCACATCCAGGCCATCAGTGGGCCAAGCCTTCTGCCCCCTACCCCAGGGAGGCCAACAAAGGTACATGACCGAGACACCTCTCATCGAGGCTCTTTTAAAAACTTAAACTCTCATCTTTATGAGGGGGAAGAGAGGAGGGGAAGGGAGGAAGAAAAGGCATGGGAAGGAGGGAGGGGAAGAGAAGAGTGGGGAAGGGAGGGGAGAGAAGGAGGAAGGGGAGAGAGGAGACAGAAGGGGTTGAGGAGAGAGGAGGGAGGCAAGGAGAAAGGGAGTGGAAGGAGGGAAAGAAGGAAGAAACTGAGTTATATGTAGGAGAGAAGATACAAAATGCATTGTTTGGGGAAGATATAATTTCCTTCCCAAACAAACCCAAATGAACCAACTGAAAAATTAATAAAACTATAAGGGAATAAACTAAGAGGGCTGGGGAAAAGATCAATATACAAAATCAATAACATTCAATCCCGCAGCAATAACAAATTAGAAAATACAATAGAAAAAAGATATTCATTAATGATAGCCACATGCCTTTTTAAAAATACCTAGGAATTGGCGCAAAGCCTTGTACCATCTGCTGGTTTCCTCTGACCCTTCCTTACCACTCTCCTCCTCCTGCCCAGGGCTCCAGCCCCATGGCCTCCTTGATGTGCCTCACTAGCTCCAGCGTCCTGGCTCTGCACTGGCTGTTCCCTCTGCCCCCAGATATCCACACAGCTCATTTCCTCACCTCCTGGTCTCCAAACTTTTTCTGTAAAGGGCCAGATCATAAATATCGTAGGCTTTGTGGCCCAAGAGACAAAATCAAAAATATTATGCAGGAACTTATATATCAAGAGGGAAAACAAATTTCTACAAAATGTTTACTGATGAAATTCAAAATATAATAGGAAGAACTGAGGACCGTTTCTTAGTTTGGGTTTTGGTTTGCTTTGGTGGTAGCACAGGTCTACCAAGGAGAAGAATGGAATTCTATGAGGGAGATATCATCAAAGTTAGTGTTCCCTATCATGGAATTGATTGCAAACATTCTTCTGTAAAAACCCTTCCCAGCCAAGAGCTGGTCTTGAGCTGGTCTATACTAAATGGCACCTCCTCAGTGAGGATCTCCCGGAGACCCTCTCAAAAAATCGTGCGCACCCCCACCATGCCCCCTCCATCCCTCTTATTCTGTAATTTTCTCTGTAGCACTTCTTCCAATCTGATGTGCTATATATTTTACTTGTGTATGTATTAGCTATCTTCCCCTTCCATGTGTAAACGTTCTGTGGGCAGGGTTTTCGTCTGCCTTGTCACTGCTGTTTTCCCAGCACCTGGAACATGTCTGGCACATAGTGGGCACTCAGTAATCATCTGCTGAATGAGTAAGTGAATAGGAAAGTAATGGAGAGAGAATGCAGCCGTACCTGTAAGTGTTTAGCACATTGTCAGCACACGCTCTGCTCGGTAAGTATTAGTCACTGTTGTTGTTACTTTCAGGAGGGGCCCCAACCGTCCGGGAAGTGCGAGCCCCAGAGCAAACAAAATCTTCCAGCCACCAGACCTGTCCTGCCTACCTGCCTGCTGCATCTCCTCTCCCCACGCCCCTCCTCCCCAGGGGCTCCCAGTCTCTGTCCCTCCACAGGACCCTGCATCCCCTCTGGCTCTCTCAGTCGTCCCTCAGTTACAAATGGGACTTCAGGGCCAGCTCCCAGGGCCCCTCGCCCCCTATAGTGCCTCAGGCAGAGTGCCCACTCACTACCAGAGATGCCTTGGCCTGACTGCCTGGTTCCACTCTCCACCATTCTATCCCCCACCCCAGCCCACCCCAGCCCTTCATTGCCTAAGGATTCTGGCCCCTATGTCCCCGCCTGATTAGCTGCACCTCATTTCATGTGCTTCCTCCCTGGAAAGCCTCTCTTGACACCCTCCCCAGCCTCTGAGTGTCCCCAGCCACCTATGCTGACCCTTCTGCCACTACATCTTGCAGTGCGCCCCCCTCTCCTCCTAGGCCATTCCCTTCCTCCCCAACCCTGCCCCAAGAAGCCTAGGGCCTGATCTCTGGCCACTCACCTCCTGAGAACCCCCTCCTCCTGCCCTCTAGAAACTTGTCCCTGGGGTCCATCTCCTCTCCCTCTCTGGGCCCCTCTCTAATCCCGCAACAGCCCCATCCTACACTGGAGGAAACGAGAGGGGAGATCAAGCAGTTTGCCAGGATCACCCAGAGAGGCAGGGGTAAAGCAGGACCCTGGGGACGGCTGAGGAGAAAGGGCGTTGGCAGTACCGGCCCAGGGCACACAACACAGCACACAGATAGACGGACAGATTTTTGGATGAGCCAGAGCAGAGCTGCCCCTGCTCTCTGCCGACTTCTCCGCAAGGCCAGGCGTCAAGGGCTCACCCAGGAGCCGGCTCCCGCCCCCTGGCCCAGGGCCAGCCGTCATCCCCGTGAGGTCAGCCACGGGCCCGCGATTTCGGGGAAATACCAGCTCCATATTAAAAACAGGCGGTGGCCAGGCCCCTGCTGCTTTCCCAGTAGAAACTAGGGTGTTTGTTCCAAGAGGAGCAAGAGAGGGCGGGGCCCCGTCAGCGCCGCGGAGGCGGGAGGCTCGAGCTGCAGTACCTGGCGGAACGGCCCGGGAAATGGGGCACGCGGGGAGGGAGATCGCGAGGGTCCGGCAAGGGCAGCCTTGGGCGGGGGGGGGGACGACCACACAGCGCCTGGAGGCTGAGCCGACCAGGGAGGGGTCGTGGACTGGGACCCGGAGCCCCCCGGGTCAGCAGGGCAGCCTTCACATCTGCCCCCAGCCAGCACAGGATTCAAGCAGTGGGCAGGGCCCCAGCAGACGCCGGCCAGTGACCTGAGGCCCTCGGGTTCGGGGGCGGCCGGTCCCCACACCGCGTCCCCGGGCCGTGAGCTGCGCGCTCGCCCCCGCCGGGAGCCCGCCGCAGCCCCCTGCAGGGGGCGCCAGAGGGCCGTCCTCCGGCCCAGACGGGCGGCCGGCGGGCCTGGCATCTGGAGCGAGTTAAGCCCGGGAGGCCAGCGGCGGCAGCGTGAGCTCATCCCGGCCCGCCCCTGCGGTTTCCAGGCGCTGCGAAGGGACCAGGACGCAAGCGGCGCACCGCGGGCCGGCCGGGGAAGCAGGGCGGGAGCAGCGAGTCCTCCCGGGATGTGGGTGTGAGTGGGGAGGCAGCAGTGTGTGTGTCACTGGCGCGTCGCCGAGTGAGGATTGAGCCCTGGGAGCCGGCCACCAGCGTATGTCGCTGTGTGTCACCGTGTGTCGTGGCTTGTGAGGGTGCGTGTGTCCCCAGGGGGGAAACACTGCGCGTGATAAGTTGCACACATCCCAGCACATAAAATCCTATGTGCTGTAAAACCACATGTACCTGTAAAATCCACATTTTACAGAAAAGAAGGCCAAGTGCACAAGAGGGAGCCAGCCAGCCTGGTGGCACAAGGTTGGGACTCCTGGCTCCTTGCCTCTAAGCCTGTGTCCCTGTGTGTGTGCAGAAGCTCAGAGCTAGCCCACATGTCGCACAGTGCCAGGATCAGTGTTCCGGGCCCACCTCACCTCCCACCATACACAAACATGCTCTTCCTGGTCACTGCCCACCCTCTCCACCCCTACAGGACCTCAGGCAGTCTCCTCCTTCAGGAGAGAAGGAGAGACCCTTTCACACCAGGGTCATGGCTAACAGTGACACACACAGACCACCTGGGGAGACACACACACCTGGATACAGGCTCACACATGGAGATACACACCCACACACGTAAGGAACACTTTCCTATTAGCGGGACTCGGACCTGGGAGACTCAACAGGCAGGTTGCAAGGTGGTGGCAAGGCTTGGAGAGGCCTCTTGGTGAGGGACGAGGAGCAGGGGGGTGGCTGGAGGCCTCTGAACCCTGTATCTTAGGGGCTCCTGCTCCTGGCAGTGGGGTTGCTGCCCAGGGTATCAAGGGCCTCAGAGGCATCAGGACTTTCAGGGCCAGGAGCCAGGGTGGGAACACGGCACTGTGGGCATCACCAGACACAAAGTGGGAAGATGGGGCTGGAGCAAGTGCCTCTGAGCATCCAAGGCTCCCCCACCATCTGGCTGGTCCTCACCTTGGGCCTTTGCTTCAAGGAGCTACTCTCCCAGCTTTGGGTAGCTGTAGCCCCAGCTGTGCTGGAGACCTCAGGGAGGTAGCCCTGGCCACCCAGTGCCTGCCAGCCTTCCTGGCTGGCCTTGCAGCATTGTCATGCCCCCATCCTCCTCCCTTCACCCCTGCAGCTGAACTGTGGCTCTGAGACAAGGACCTTGCCTGCAGGATGGGGCACATGAGCCTTTCACCCTCCCTCACCAGCGATGGCTCCTGGGAGCTGAAGCACACGTTTGCAGAGGGTTGGCAGTGAGTGGCTTGCTGGGAGCTCAAGCCTCTGGGTCCCCACTGCGTTCCCACCTGTAAGACCAAGAGGACACCCTGCCCTGGCCAGGCCATCACAGGCAGTATGAACTCTAAAGGGGTGGGCACAGGGGTCCTCAGCTCCCAGGACACCGGGGCAAGCTGGGTGGGGGATTTTTTTAAACTGGAATGACTCTGGTTTGCATAACCAGAGCTTCCAAATTGCTTAGCAAAACATGTTTGCTTTTTAATTAACATGTGCTTGAAAAACAATGGTTTTAATTAAAGTGGGTGGGGGAGAGAAGGGATGGTGGGGGAGGATATTTCAAGAAACTCCAAGTCCCGGGCCTTCTTTTAAGTAAAGTGGGAGCCTTGCCCCAAGCTGGCAGAGGCTGGGAGGCAAGGCTCCTTGGGAAGCCCAGGAACAGCCGCTACCTGCCTGCACCCCTCTCCAGCTCCCTTGCCAAGACTTTGCCCTTTTGCTGACAGTTTAATTACTCACCCACTGTTCCCTGGGCCCCTCTGGGAAGGGTGGTCTTTTAGAAAGTAGTCTTGAGGGCAGATGGGGGTCCACAAGGCAGGAAAGAGAAAGGGAACAGCATGAGTGAAGATCCGAGAGTGTGGGTCTTGTTGGGGGAACGTTAAGTTTACTGCAAGAGAGAGGAGGTGGGGGGAGGGGAGCCGTAAAAAAGTCAGATCCCACAGCTTGGCGGACTGGAAAGGTAGAGCTGGACCCGGAGCCGCTGACGTCCAAGCCCGAGGGAGATGGGGCAGCTGAGCTGGGGCCAGGAACATGAGAGTGGAAGGGAGGGTGATGCGACGTGGGACAGAGGGATTGGCAGAGGAAGAGGAGGGTCTACAGAGACTGGGCGGGGGGCGGGAGGGGGGGGACACCTGGGGGCTTGCTGGTCAGAGGCTTGACAGGCAGGGCTGCAAGTTTGACCAGTCCAGTAGGGGGCAGCGTTGGCCCCATCATCCTATGCACAGGAGGCTCCCACCATCAGCGCTCAGTAAATGCTTGAGGAAGGGTGAGAATGAGATGATGGTCCCTCCGAGTCAGCCACATCTTCTCCCTTTTCTGACGTTGTGCGGCCAGCACTGAGGTGCAGCTCGGGGTCATAGGTGAGCACTGAGGTGGGACAGCACCCCCACCCATGCAGACAGAGAGATTGAGAGGAAGCCTCTGGGGAATGAGGACACCTCAGGGGTCAGGTCAGATGGCCAGGAACCCTCAGTTCCTGGTGGCCTTACCCAGGACCCTGTTTCTCATTAGGGGCCTTCTCGCTCCCCCACTTGACATGAAATGTGCCTCCCTGTACTTAATTCATTACACTCCACTCGGGTGGGAGGGCAGGCAGTGGGGGTTATTTTTTCCCCTGAGCTCAGACATTCCTTGCCTTATTATTCTCCACATTTCAAGGCAGCTGTCGCCTCCCCCAACCGCCCCCAGCCCGAAGCTCAGAATCCAGAAGGGGCCTCTCCAGGGCTCAGAACACTAGACTCTCCCACCCCTCCAGCCCAGCACAGGAGGGAAACAGGCCTAGAGGGAGAGCCCAGGGTGACCCGCAGGGACGCCCGCAACAGTCTGCACCAGAACTTACCCCCTCAAGCTGGGATCCTCTATGTGCCCTCCTCATCACCCGCCCATCACACTGCCTTCCTTGCCTCTATTCACCCTCTCTGGGCCACCTTCCCCGCAGATGACCCCAGGGGCCTCTCTACATTGCAGAGCCAGCCTTTGCCTCCTCCTCCTGGAGCAGGTGCTAGGACAGTTTTCAGAGTCCCTGCCCTGCTCAGGGCCCAAACAAGTGGCGCTCCCACTGGGTCAGTGGCCTTCCAGAGGGCAAGGCCTATCCTGGAACAAGGGATCAGCCTAGAAAACAATAGGGCTGGGGTCAGCCTGGTGGACAACCGACAGGCAGATCAGGGGAGAAACAGTTCTAAGGACCCGGTTTTGGCGTTTTGGAGAACTAGAGAAGTCCTGCATGGATTTTTGCCCTCCATCAGAGAGCTGCCTGCCCAGCAGAGCTGCCTCAACAGGGGGTGAGCTCCCTGTTGCTGGGGGTGTTCAAGCAAGCAGCAGCTCATCAGACTTGCCCTGGAAAAGAGGTGGGCCCAGGTATCTGAGGCCCTTTCCTGCCCAACTTTGAGATCAGAGTCTGGGGCTGGCAGGCACAGTACCCACTCCAGATGAATGGAATTAAGGGTCCCTCCTCACTCACTCAGGGATGGCTAGACAGGTCTGAAAGCACAGGCCAAGGCACAAGGACAGAAGGCCTAGGAGCTGGGCCAAGGCCAGAGCAGAACTTTTCCAAGGCATTTTCTTTGTTGGTTCTCTACAATGGCTTGGGGCCTGACCAAGTGCTGGGAGCATAATAGATGTGCGATCATTGTATACTGACAGTTATATGGGGTCTGACCTCAGCCTACTCAGAGGCTTTGGCGCAGAAGGCAGCCTGCAGGGGTCAGGGCCTCCACCTAGGGGAGGGACTCTGACCGCAAGCGAAACCAAGGCGGGAGCCCAGGTGGGGCAGGCAATCTGGGTGTGCTAAGAACTGAGTTTGGAAGTCACTCTTGACACTCTAGACCATCTTGCCCCTGCTGACCCTACAGCCAGGCATGTTCAGCTGGGATATGAGGTTTGATGACTGGACCTTCAGCTGCCCGGGAGGGTAGGAGTCATCCTGTGATGTGGCCCTGGAGGTTCTTGCCATCTGTAGCAAGCCTGGGGCCTGCCCACACCTCCAGCTCTACTCTCCAGACCTTCCTCAGGGCCCCCCTTACTATAAGGAAGGCACCCTCTACGGGATGGACTGCACAGAGCCTGGGTTCCCCAGAGAGGGAGCAGCTACTAGCTGGCCCAGATCCGTCTCAGCCTAGAGCTGTGGGATCTGGGTGTTGCACCCTCTTGGGGACCGCTGGCCCAGGGCCTCTCCACTCAGGCCAGGCCATGCAGAGGGAAACCCTGAAACTCCTAGGATGTGCCCAGCTGCCCCTCTGGTCCCTCAGCCCTGAGCTCTGTGTCTCTTCCCAAGCTGGAAACCATTAAATGTTTGCCTTCCTGCCACACCCCAGCCCCTGTGCTGCAGCTGGGGAAGAGAGCTCACTGCCACTGGCTTCCCACCTCCCACCGCAGGCTCCAGAAGTGGGGACAGGTATGTGCATCCAGTGGTATGGGGACACTTGGAAACTCAGGATCCCAGCTACTCCAACGAAGGGAGTTGAGGCATCTTCCCCCATGTGCCCTCACCCCCAAGCCCTCACCTCACCAGCTGTCCCAAGGGCTCATCTGCACTGTCCCTGCATCCCACCTCTGCTCTCTGATAGAGTGCTATGTCTCCACTCCCTACTGCATCCCAACTGGGTGGGCCAGGCCTCTGTCAGTCATCACAGAGGGAGCACAGTCAGCCAGCATCTGATAACTGCGGCATGGGTGGTTGGGTGAATGAATGAATGAATGAATGAGTTGATTCAAATGAGACTTGAGCCTGGAAAAGATTTGCCCCATTGAAGGGTCTCTATCCAGGGTTTGGGGAGATGTTGACTGCCACAAACTGTGATATTTCCTCAAAACTTAGAAAATGACTTGTAAGGCCTTATTTTGCCAAGTAAAAAATGGAAAACAACAGCCACCAGCTGCCATCACCATTGTTTTGTAAACAAAAGGATATTCTCAAGGCAAAAGAAACAAAAGTAGGCAGGATATGAACTCAGAAGAAAGACAGGCAGCCCTTGAAGATGCATAAATTGAGCTTTATGGAAAACACAATATGGGCCTTATTTTTCCCTCATGAAAACTTTCTTATCACAGATTAGAACCTGGGGCTTGGGGACACCCAAGTGCTTCCAGTCTCCAAAGAGCAAGAACTCCTTCTGCAGCATTCCTGACTGGAATTGGTTTCCCTCTGCTTGCACACCCTTTGGGACAGGGTGCTCACTACGTTTCCCAGTTAGCTCAGGAGCTAAGGATGTCATTCTAGAGTACCTTTAAGTACTCTACCTCTTCCAAGCCTACCATGGGAGGGAGGGAAAGAGACCAGGAGGAGAGCGACATGGGAGAGATGCTGAGGGGAAGGAAGAAGAGGCCTCCAGACCCAGGGCACAGGAGTGGTGGGGGCGGGGGGGGGGGGGGCGGGGGGGGGGGCGGGGGCGGGGGAAGGGCATGCTTATGTTCAGCTGGACCGAAGTATAAAAATCAGGAAGTTGGCCAAGACCTGAGACTTCCCAGGGGGCACTGTCTCCCCTATCTCTGGAGTCCTCGAGTCTTCCAGCCGCCTCACTCCATACCCTCAGCCCTCCATAAAGACTCTGATGAACGCATTGTCACCAAGGCCTCAGTGGATATGTGGGGTACCCAGACCCATAGGCCAGAGAAGGAAACAGACTGAAAGAAGATGGTGGCACCTCAGGCATCCTCAGTCAGGCCAAGCCCTTCCCAGCCCTCACCTTCTGGGCCCTTCCCCATCCAAGGGGCCTGGGCCCTGGCTGCTGAGACTGGAGGGGGCGTGTTGGGCGGTCAGCCCTGGGGAGCCTCATGTGCACACACTCACACACACTCCACATTCCGGTTGTGCTCTGTCAGCATTTGGGCAAACCAGGATTGTGTGGCTTTGGGAGGGCAGGAACAAATAACCCCCAAATCTGGGCGAGGGCGGGCCTGGGCTGGTTGGAAGGGGCTTGGGTGGACCCCAGGGAGTCACTTCTGTGCTGGGTAACCAGGTTCAAGTCTGGGGTTTTCCTCCTGTTCTCTGAGGTGATTGGGTTACACTCCCCAGGGTATGGCAGGCCGGCCCTCTACCCAGACAGGCACATCCTTGCCCCCTCCCTTCCTCCCTCCCCACCAGCCAAGGCCTCAGGACCAACAGCAGAGCAGTCCAGCCTGGCACCCCCAAGCACCCACTTAGGCAACATGAGGGCTGCCTGTCACATTGTTGCCCAGTTTCTTTTGCCCTCCTCCTCCTGCCCCTCATCTCCATCCCCTGCCCCTTTGATTCCATACACTCCGTTGTCTGGACCCTTTGCTGCTCCTCGTGATCTCTCTTAAGGTCTGCATCTGCCTTCTGTCAGCTCCTCTGCTGCTGAGTGCTTGAGCCCTACAGTCCAATTTCTCGTACCTGCAGGCTGATTTCTTTCCTTCTTGTGATCTGGTAAGATTTTCCTCCAACACGTGATTTCCTCAAGACCCTGCCTGACTTCATTCTACCTCGGCCTGAATTTCTGGCCTCCTTGAGCCCCCACTTTGTGCCATCTGATCCGTGTCCCAGTGGTGATCCCAGGAGCCATGCAGATGGCATCTGGGAGAGAGGATGCAGGGTGTGGCAGGCTGCCAAGAGCCATGAATCGCCATACAGAGACGTCAGAGCAGAGGAGGGACAGTTGGTTCTGGAGTCCTGAGGAACTCTGCCCCTGGTCCCCCAACCCCTGACTGCCCCACTGACCCTCTGGTTCAGCCAGGACCAGGACCAGAGAAGTGAATATTACTGCCACCTTAGAGAGACCTCAGAGATCAGGCCCCAAGCCAGATGGGGGAAGTGAGGCATAGAGAGACCCCAGACCAGACCCCAGTCTTCTGGGGCATGTGACCTGGCACTTGAAGCACAGGGGGGACCAGACTGACAGGAAAGCAAACGCCTTGCCCCCTCCCATCCTTTCCATCGGCCACAGGGCCACAGGATGGACCACCCTCCTTGGGGGAGCTGGGACCAGCGTTTATGCAACTGCGGGGAGGCCACAGCCTGGCTGGCAGTGCCACCCGCTCAGCACCAGTGCTGACTCAGCAGAGCTCCTCAGCATGTACACACTCAGACATGCACACAAACAGACACAGACATGCACGCATACAGAGGTGAACGCCCATGTGCATATGCATAGGCACACACATACACAGGTATACACACACTCATAGACATACCCACAGACACAAATACACAGGCACACTTGTGGACATATGCACACACAAACACACAGGGACACAAAGAAATACATACACATTCCACCCAGCCAAGGCAGGTGGGAGGCTGCTGAGTGATGAGAACCCTCACCCCGCAGCTGAGTCTGGGTCCCTCCACCCTATCCACCCTGGCACTCACACCCACAGCTGCTGACTTGAGCCCCTGAACGACAGCCCACACGTGGTCAGCACAGCCACAGATAGCAGGTAAATGGCCCCAGAGTGGCAACATGGCCATGGCTGGGACAGAGACACATTCTAAGTGGAGTTGAGCTCTAATAGGTAGGATCAAACAGCCCCAGCCAGAGCTCATCAGACAGAACAGCCCCGCTCTGGCCCCGCCAGCACCCCCAGCCCACCCTCTCTCAGTCCACAAGGAGGACTGGTGGGTGGGGGCTGCAGAGTGTCTTGGGGGGATGTGTGGGATGCTCCCTTCCACTTCCAAGCCAAGCCAACTGGGCTAGTGGCTCCCAGCAACTAGGGGAACCTGCCAGGAGGCTATGTGTGGGGGAGCACTGGGGACACCTTAGGACCATCCTGGAAACTGGAGGAGGGGAGGCATTCTTGAGAGAGCAGGACACATATCCCCTGGGATCCAGAACATATGTGAACTTGGAGGCAAGGCCACTTCTTGCCTGGAGATGACTGAGAACAGATGCAATCCCTGCCTGCAGGACTCCGGCCCTGGAGGGGCGTCCCCAGAAAGAAAATACTGAGACCACCCAGGCCTATGTGGCCCCTGGAGACTTTTGAAGGAGAGCTCAGCTGTTCCTAGGCTTGGTGTCTAGGAGCAAGGTGGCTGGAACAGGCAGGAGCTGGAGGCTGCCCACAGGGGTACTGGCCACATCAGGTGGCCCCTGCCGTGACTGGGGTCAAAAGGGAGCCTACTCTCCTCTGTGAGGGTCCTCAGCCACCAATTGGCCAGGGAGGCTATCCAGAGTTCAGCAAGGTCACACATGCACATCGAGACACCCCCACTAGCTGAGGCTGCCACAGTGAGGCCACAGGTGCCTCAGTTTCTGCCCCATCAGCCGGCCAGACTATGCACAATGAAAGGGCAGATCACGGCCCCTCCCCTACCCCTGAACCAGCTCTGGGGCTGGAGTGGACTGCATTCAGATAAGGAAAGGAACCCAAAAGCCTCAAAATCCGCCCGAGCTGTTGCTTGAGAGTGTTTTTAAAAATGACCTGGAATCCAACTACTTCTCACCATCTCTGCTGGGCCAAGAGTGCACCTGCTTCTCTCTCCTGGACGCTCCTAATGGGTCTCCCTGCTTCTGCTGGTGCCCCCGATTCTGTTCGCCACACAGCAGCCACAGTGATGCTGATAAGACATCTCCCCAGAGTAAAGCCCTTCCCAGCCCCCGGGCCCTCCATCACCTCTCTGACTCACATCCAGTCACCTCCCCATCGCACTCTGTGCCTCCATCTCAGAGCCTTTGTGCCCTCTGCCAGAAAGTCTTCCCTCAGCTGCCTGCATGGCTCCCTGGAGCAGATGCTGAAGCGCCCCACACGAGTGTTCCAGTCTGCCTTTGGGGCCCTGCCCCATACCATGAATGGGAGTTGGTGGATAAATAATCTGGTTTCCTCATCCCTTGGTGGGACAACTCCACCATCTCCTAGAGGTCCCAGGGGGCTGAGCCCCATTGCCCACAGTTCCATCTGGTCCCATGCACCCTGTAGAGACTTCCTTCCCTTCCCAGCTGCTCTCCCATGCTCCCTGGGTCACCTCCCAGGGAGAATCTTTGTGTTCAGGTCCTTGTCAAAGCTCCGCTTCTGAGGCAGCCCAGCCTAAGACAGTCCATCTCGTGTCTCTTTTTTGTTTTTCTTTTCTTTAACAATAACTCCCCATTCTCCCCTCTCCCCAGCCCCTAGCAACCACCATTCCACTTTCTGTTTCTATGAATTTAACTACTCTATGTACCTCATTTAGGTCCTTCTGTATCTGGCTTATTTCACTTAGCATAATATGCTCAAAGTGCATCCATGTTGTAGCATGTGTCAGAATTTCCTTCCTCTTTCAAGCTGAATAATAGTCCATTGTATGGATCTACCACATTTTGTTTCTCTGTTCATCTGTTGATGGGCACTAGGGTTGTTTCCACCTTTTGGCTATTGTCAATAATGCTGCCGTGAATGTGGGTGTATCTCCAGGGCCCCCAGCCTCTCTGCAGGGCATTGCTCTTTCTCTCCATCAAAGCCCTGTGCTTCACCTCCTCCAGGAAGCCTCCCCTCACTCTCCTCACTGGGCTCCAAGGGGAGGGGAGGGGCCCTGGCCCCAGAGCAAGGTGTGGGATGGGGCAGGGGTTTACAGAGGGTATGCATTGCCTCCTGTCACTGCAGGGTCTGCACACTTGCCTTCTGCTGAGGAGTCTGGGGCTGAGGAAGCCACTGGTGTACTCCAGGTGCTTCCCCACTATGACATTTACCTCTGGCCTAGAGCCACACTGCAGGCAGAGTACCTCGATTTCCCCATCTGAGTCAGGCAGGGGTCTAAGGCCTCCTCAGTTCTGACAGGCTGGGGACAAAGTTAGCTCCTACCCTGCCACCCATTCCCAGTATGACTCAGGTGAGGCCCTTTTCTGCTCCGGGCCTCAGTTTCCCCACTTGTAACATGGGTGGCTCTGGGCCAATGTCCCATGGTTCCCTCATTGTCAGTCGTGGAGTGAGACAGCTCAGACAGTGTTCTCAGGCTCCCAGTGGCATCTCTGTGTTTGAGGCCACAGCATGGCTGCCGTCTCCAGAAGGCGGGGAGGGGGGTCCCAGGCCTCTTTTAGCTCAGTCTTGCTCCTACCCTGGTGGGCAGGCTCAGAGGGTCTGGCACACCACATGGGGCAGTTTTGATGGGGTGAGCAGCGTTTCAAAATGACTCCCCTGGTTTTCTCCACGGCTCACCATGTGTGGCCCATAGATTTTACAGAAGTCAACCAAAGGACCACAGAGAGGAAAGAAGGAAGGAGGGAGGGAGAGATGGAAGGAGAAAAGAAAAGAAGGATGGAAGGAAGAGAGGGAGGAGGGCGGGAGGGAGGAAGGAAGAAGGAAAGAAGGAAAGAAGCCATTTATTAATGAGGCCCATGGGGTGAGGACAGAGATGCAGTCACAGGTAAGAGCAGCCTGCGAGGGGCGCGAGAGGACAGCCATGTGGACAGGCCTGCAGGGCTGAGCAGAGAGAGCTTGTGCAGGAGTCTTGATGAGCTCCCTCCTTCCCACAACTCCAGGCTGCTGGTGTCAGCATCAGGAATGGGAGACGAGCTGTCCCCAGCGTGGCCTCCCTGAAAGCAAGGGCGATTGCAGGTTACAGTGGAGGGGGTCGCGCAAGGCAGCGGGAGGTCAACTGAGAACTGGAGCTGGTGGAGATGGGGAGGTGGCAGCAAGGGATTTGGATGACAGAGGCACGATGAGGACAACAGGGCTGAGATCAGCAGAGGTGGCAAAGGTGGCAGCAGGTTTGGAAGGGAGTAGGGGGTCTCACCTGGGGTGAGAGGTTCAGCTGGCCATGATGTGCTTCACGAATGCTGGAAAGAAGGGGAGAGTGGGTGGCAGGGGTTCAGCCCTGGGAAGCCAAGGGTGGGAGCCTAGGGTCCCAATGCCCCCCCAGCAGATCCCCTGCCCTGCTCAGCCCACCTTCATAGTTGATGCAGCCATTGGTGTCCTCTTGCCCAGCCATCAGTTTCTCCACTTCGTCTTCTGTCAGCCTCTCACCTGGTGGGGGTGGGAGGACGAGTCAGCACCCCCCAGAGGTGCAAAGGGTGGGAGACCCACTGAGCCTCCCAGATGGTGAGTCTGCCTCTCCAGGATCCCCACACCTCATGTTGGCACAGCCATCTGTGCTCACAAGGCCTTGACCATCACCCCTATTTCTGAGACCAGGAGAAACAATGATAAGTCAAAAAGGGTGGGGCAGGGGGTGTAGGCCTGGTGCTGCCTCCGAGCCTGGGCTCTGTCCATTACAGTGCCATCTTGGTGTTCAAGTCACCAGCGCATCTTGTCCTCTGTCCTTGATAGGCTAATGGGGGTAGAACTGGGAACCTTGGGGGATGACTGTAGAGAGGACCAAGAGACAGCACCACTATTCCCCAGACAAGTCTGGCACTTTCCTGCCTCTATGCTTTTCTTTTCTTTTCTTTTCTTTTTGAGGAAGATTAGCCCTGAGCTAACATCTGCTGCCAGTCCTCCTCTTTTTGGGGAGGAAGACTGGCTCTGAGCTAACATCCACGCCCATCTTCCTCTACTTTATACGTGGGACACCTGCCACAGCATGGCTTGCCAAGCAGCGCCATGTCTCACCCAGGATCCCAACCGGCGAACCTTGGGCCACCGAAGCAGAACATGCAAACTTAACCGCTGCTGCCACCAGGCCGGCCCCCATGCCTCTGTGCTTTTGCATGTGCTATGCTGGTTCCCCACTGTAATGCCAACTGCAGTTTCTCCCCTGTCTCATAACCCCCAGCCACACATGCATACACATAACCCCAGAGGCCAGCACAATCTGAGTACACAGTAGGTGCTCAATAAATGTTGGTGGCAGGAAAAAGTCTCTTTGACAAGACACAGCTGTTCGATAACATTTGCTGTAAGAAAAAGTCCCTTGGAGAAGGGGCGTGCCTGCCAGCCAGGCACCTGATAGTGGGGATCAGGATGCCCAAGAGGCAGGCACGTGACCTACTCGGCCACTCAGATGATGTGGTCCTGATCTTGAGGCAATGAACGCCAGGACTGAATTGATCCTCCTGGATGTACCACTTTGCCCCACCCTGTCTCCAGAGCTGTGCCCATCCCCCTTTGGTTCTGTGAGCTGCACCAACACGCTTTCTTTATCCTCCACCTAAATTTCTAAATTCCCCACATTTCTATCGCCTGCCACAGAGGCACCTTGACGGTGTCACTCTCTATTTCACAGATGAGACACAGGCCCAGCAGGCGACCACGTGGTTTCTCCCAGGATGCCGGTGGGAAAGAGGAGTAGGGGTGGGAGGAAGCTGCCCTCACCCAGCGTGGCCAGCACGTGGCGGAGCTCAGCGCCCATGACGGTGCCGTTGCCCTCCTTGTCGAAGACCCGGAGCCCCTCCACAAAGTCCTCATAGGTGCCCGTGTCCTTGTTCTTGGAAATGTGCTGGAGCATGGGCAGGAACGTGTCAAAGTCCATCATCTTGGTGTTAAGCTCTGTGGAGAGAGGTCCTGAGTCCCACTGCTGAGGGGCAGGATGGGCACACCCTTCCCCTGTGCCTTATAATGGGGAGCTATTGCTCTCACATGGTTTCCAAAGCACTCTATACCAGTTTGCCATTTACAAAGCACTCCACCATCACAAGGCACTTTACAGTCAACCAAGAAATGCATTGTTTCCATCATCCTTTGCTGTTCACGAGGAGAGTTTGCTGCAGTGGCACCACAATTCTCCTTTTGGGAAACAGTCCTCCCCAGTGTCATTTTCTTATGGACTCCACCCTCTCCCTGCTACCTGTGACTGGTCAGGAGCAGCTGGGCTAATCAGAGATCCTCCCTGGGACTTTTGAACTATGGCGAGGGCTTGGGTCTTGCTCCACCTTGGGGCAAAGCAAGCAACCCTCTCTGGCAGGGTGATGAGGGAAGCTGGCCCTCACCCACAGAGAGATGCCGAGGAGGGGCAGGGGGAGCATGTGGGAGGCAGAAGCCTGGAGGCCCTAGCTCACCCTCACACCAGCCACTGAAGCTAATTTGCACTGTCATCAGTGCCCCACGACCAGGAGGCCTGATGAATTGGCATGGGACCAGATGATACAGTGAACCATCACTGGTAGTCACCTGGTCAGCATCACCTGAGACTGGCCTCAGTGTCCTCATCCAGACAATGGCAGGATGTCAGGACAGTGCACAGCAGGGAGCTTCCATGTTGTCCTACTACAGATGGCGGCCTACCCCTAGTGGTCTTCCGGGGACCAGCACTAATGGCAAGGTCTCAGGCTGGGTGTACCAACCTTCCTGCTTCGGCTTCCCCAAGACGCGGAGCACCTCGGCCTGCGTGGGGTTCTGGCCCAGTGCCCGCAGGACATCCCCACACTGCCCATACGTGATCTTCATCTCACACTTGGGCGTGCGGTCGAACAGCATGAAGGCTTCCTTGAACTCTGCCGGGAGAGGGTGTGAGCTGTGGACGCTCCCAGAGTCAGCCGGCCCCCCTCACCCCACACTGCTGGGGACTCGGACTGGGGACCCCGGGCCCAACCCTGCAGCCCCAGGGCTTAAGGCCTCCCCACTCACCTTCAATCTGCTCCGGTGTAAACTCGATCTGAAAGGAGACCCCAAAGATCCTGAGTGCCTCACTAAGAGGGTGGGGCCAGGCCTCCTCCTGGTCACTCCTTGGCCAGCCCAGGCCTCATCCTCTCAGCTGTCCCAACCTGCCCCTATCCCAGCATCCCAGCTTCCACCACCCAGGACCTCCTGCTGTTCACCTTGACACCCTCCTGCCTCCTCACCCCTCCCCACCTGCCCAGCCTGCAGGCCTTGGGTCTGTGTGTACCCAGATCCTGATACCTGGTAAGCAACAGCTGGGGAAGTGGTGAGGAGGGAAGCCTGGTACCCTGAGTCCCCAGCCCAGGAGGGGGCCTTACCTGATGACCCTGGTACTGGATAGATGTGCCTCAAGTCACAAGATCTGACCAGACTGGCTTTGCCACCACCACCAGGCCTGGGGCCCAGTGGGCAGGACTGTCCACATGTGTGAGACAGGAGGCTTCATCTCACCAGGGTGGTCGGGGCCAGGACAGGAGGAGCAGGGTGAGGGTGCAGGCCGGGCAGGGTCTATCAGCGTGAGAGCATATCCACAGGAAGGGGTGTGTGTGTGCATGTGTGTGTGTGTGACGTACATGTGTGATACATGTGCATTCACACATGTGTGTGCATGCATTTACACATGTCTGCCCCTCACAGAGCCCTCGAAGCAGAGCACTGTCACTCACACGGCCCTGCCTACACCTAGGTGTTACCCACCCCGGTCCTGCAGCACAGCATGAGGCCAGAGGTGCTGTTGAGTGTTTGCTGAGGCCTCAACAGGGCCACCTGAGGTCAGGAGGCCTCTTGGGACCCGGTTTCCCCCTCCTCACCCGATACCAGGTCTATTTTTATCACTGCAGTCACTTGCTCCAAGGTCAAGGTCGCATGAGGGAAAGAGCTTGGGGGAGGGGGCGTGACTGGCACACCTCCCACTGCTGTGTCCTCAGAGCCCCACCAACTCCATAGTGCACACCAGCACAGAGGGAGACCTGCCCTGCCACCCTCCGTGGTTGTCCCCCTGGCTCTCTGGTTCAGTCCAGTGTGGGGAAGAACCAGTTGTCAATCCTGGCCCCCTGAGAGCTCTCTCTCCACCAGGAAGCCTGCTGAGATTAGGTTCCCTGGGCTCCCGCCTCCTGCCCTTCACCAGCCAGCCCAAGGGGGAGAAGCATGGGGACATATGAGGGGCCTCACTATTCCCTTTTCTCAGAGGGGAGACTGTGCCAACCTCAGATCCAGTGAGACTGGACAATGCTACCACAGGCCCAGGGATGTGGGCCCTTACCAGGGAGCCTGTGACACAAGCCCGGGGCCTGGGGGTGGTCAGGGGTCAGGGAGCCAACTCCAGGGAGCACTCGCTATGAATGATTCCCAGCAGCCTGCTAGGAGGGCTTATTGTCCCATTTCACAGCTGAGGAAACCAAGCCTCAGAACAGGGAAGGGCATGGAGCAGAGTTGGGATTTGAGCCTGTGTCTTGAGGGGCAAGCGAGGTGCCTCCCGGAAGGGCTCCGGAACAGAAGGTGGATCTATGCAGATGGGTTACAGGTCTGGCTGGGCATGCGGGAACCATGAGGAGCTGGGAGGGCTCCTGAGCCGCTGAGCCAGCAGCCAGGGCAGCAGTGGCCGGTGGCCAGCCAAGAACAGGAACAGGCAGGACGCAGGGTGCGTGCTGCTATGTGGATGCCACAGGTGGGAGTCACGGCTCGTCCTCCAAGTTTAGACTCTGAGAAAGACTTCCAAGCCAGGGAAGGGCTCCTGGGGCTGCGGTCACAGCTCCGAGACCAACTTCCTGCATGACCTACCTAGCCTGTGCCTCAATTTCCCCACCTAGAAGCTGAGACCCTACCAGCTTTGGGGCAAGGTACCTTTGCAGGGAGGAGTGTGATCCAGGCTGGCAGGGGTCTCCCTTCCCCTTACCCGGGACCTTGTCCACCCTGGGGAACTAGGCATGGACTTAAGACCCAACAGCTGGACAAGGAATATCCCTGCCTGACTGCAGGTGTCAGGGGACAGGTGGCTGCAGGATCCCCCAAGGATGTGAGGTCCAGAGAGAAAGGCAAGAGAGAATCAGTTTCCAAAACCAAAAAGACATTCTCTTCAGCAGCACTGGGGGAGTCCTGCCTGATGTCTGACCACCATCCCTCTTGCTGCAGCCCTCCTGATGCCTGAAGCCCCTAGGGCTCATCTGACCTCTGAAAGGAAGCTTCCAGCTTCAATCCAGCACTCACTTTCTGGAGGCTGGCCTGCTACTGGATAGGTCCACTCTGGAATCCACTTACCTGCCGGGTCTTTCCTGCCAAAACCCAGCTCCCACACCCACCTTGATCTTGGAAGCATCAAACTCCGCCTCCTTGGAGCGCTCGGGCTCAGGTGCAGGTGCAGGTGCCGGGGCCGGTGCAGGAGCTGGAGCCGCCTTGGAGGCTGCCTTGGCATCATCCTTCTTGGGCTCTGGCTTTTTGGGGGCCATGGAGGCTGTAAGCACAGAGGGGGACGTGGAGAGAAGGAAGCAGAGAGCAGGGTAGGTGAGCCTCTGGGGCCTGGCCTTTATCCTGCCTGGACCCCTCCTGACCCCAGCCCCACCCCCGCAGTGCACAATAGGGACAGGGCCATAAAAGGACATTGGCTAGGCTCAGGGGCTATTTTGGGGCCTGGAGAGGGCATTGTTTAGGCTCAGGAATGGGTGGGGGAGAGGGAGGGCTCTCCATTCCTCCCAATCACCTGTTGGGAAGAGGGAGGGGGAGGGGAGGACAGAGGCCGCTGCTCAACACACACACACCCCCTCAAATGCACACACACATACGTGCAGGGGCCCTGCTGCCCCTTAGCAGGTCAATAAACTGAACAGGTGCAGAAGGTTGCACCAAGTGTGTGTCGTGTGCTGTGCTGGAGGCAGAAGGACTGGGATTACCTACACGCACCTCTCGAGTTAAACTTCCCATCTGTGCATCGAATTCCCACGTGCCTGAGTCTGTGTATCCACATGTGTGTGTGCTGGGGGGAATCCATGTGTGTCCGTGTATGTTGTCTCTGTGTGTCTGGGTGTTGGTATGTGTGTGTGTGTGTCTCTGTGTTTCCATGGTGGGAGGGCCTGTGTGTCTACGTGTGTTGTCTGGGTGTCTTCATGTCGGGGGAGTCCATGTGTGCTGTGGCTGTTGTCTCTGTGGAGGGTGGCCTGTCCTATCTCTGGGTGTTGGCTCTGTGGGTCTGTGTCTGGATGTTCACACGTGTGCACATGTGTGTGTCTATGTGAATGTGTCTGTGAGTGTTGCTTCTGTGTGTTTGTGTCTGGCTGTTTAGAAGTGTCTGTGTGTGAGTGTCTGGTCCTGGCTCACAGGCAGCTGCAGCCCAGCCATGGGTCCAAGGGTCTCTGGGAACATGCTAAGGGGCAGTGGAAGGGAGCCGCTCCCTCAAGGACAGTCACTCAACTCAGTTCAACAGCCAGACAGCCCTACAGCCTCCATGAGCACCTTTCTGGTGTTCAGACAGGTTTCACCCTCAGTTCCTATTGCCCCCTCCCATAGCTACCCATGACCCACTTTCCCCACAAACCTCAGGGCCTGCTCCCTGCCAGACCCTCGTTCACACTGTACCCTCTGCCCGGAGGGCCCCAGCTCCTCCTCTACCGGGCTCATTCAGGGCTCAGGCCCACTGCCCCCTCTTCCAGAATGCTGTTCCCACCGCCCCGTGTTTCCCTCTGTCGACCCTTTTGGTGGGGGGCCCTGAGGGGTCTGCCTCTCTGAGGGACCTCAGGGGGGTAGGTGAGGTGTGCCTCCTCCCTCTCAGTTCAGGGTGCTCATCCCTAGTTCCTTCCCTCGTGTCCACCCTAGATTGCTCAGCCCTCAGCACACAGTAGTGACAGAGTGCAGCGTGGCCCGGCCTCCATTTGGGGCGGTCGGGGGAGGTGGGAGAGCTGAGGTGGCGTGAGCCCCTTCCAGGCACAGAACTCTGAGAGTGGGGACATCTTGCAAACACATTGGGCCCCGTTCCTTGCCCAGCATCTGTGCCTGCGGGTGGGAAGGAGGTGTTCCTTGTTATTTTTAAATGCCTGGAGCCTTTGATAGAAACTTCAGAGGCAATGCCCCACCCCACTGCCAGGCCCCGGGGGATTTCCCAAGTGTGGAGAGAGGCTGGAGGCTGAGGGGAGGAATCACAGGGGCCTGTACCTGGGTACCCCCACCACCTTCCTGCTGGACCCAGCTCTCTCTCCTCCTGTCACTCAGCCTCATGGTGAGGGGGACAGCAGTCCAGGGATGGGCCAGGCCCCCTCCCAGCTGGAACACAGGACATTCCTCTTCTCATCTGGAGGGCAGAACACCCCACATCTGGAAATTTGACAACATCCGGTGCTGGGAGGGAGGCAAGTTTTTCACTTTTCTTCCAGATGTTTGGCAAGAGTATTGAGAAAGAAAGAGCTTGGGGGAGGGTCCACAGAGATGAGCCATAACACCACAAGAGGAGCAGACAGCCAGAGGGGACATACAGAGAGGGGCCTCTGGGGGGCCCCATTCCCCAGGCCTGCTGACCCTCAAGGACAACTGACTCTAGATGTCCCACGGGGACTCCAACCACCCACAGGCCCAGCCAAGAAGATACTTCCAATTCCTTTTCATCCATCATGGGGGAAACCGAGGCCCAGGGCAGAGCACATACACAGGGTCACCCAGACTCCACAGCTCGTTTCTTTCATCCACCCACAACTACTGTCCCTCAGAAACTATCCAACAGCAGCTTGAACAGTGGTAGGTGAGTGACATGGGCCTCCTGGGCCTCAGTGCCATGACACGAGGTGGGCAGGCTCATGCAGCCAGCCAGAGCCACACAGCACCACCTTCCTCTGCCTGTTGGGGGTGTGGGTAGGGTTAGTGGTGTCTTGGTCCCCTTCCTTCATCTGCTGGGCAGATGTAGTCCTGCAGAGGGGACAGCGTGCACAGAGCCATCTCCATTCCCTCCCCAGGGCTCAAATGGAGGCTGGGGCAGGGCCTCTGACTGTTTGAGCTCTGGCTCCTGGGAGCAACAGTGCCCCAGGGAGCACCCCACAGGACCACTCTCAACCTATAACTAATGCCCAGTCCCCAGCAGGGACTGCAGAGACCAGCCAGAGGAGCCCCAGGGCCAGGCCCCTTGACTGCCAACAGGCCAGGAGGAAAGCGGCGGGGTGGGCAAGGGGGCAGGCAGGTGAACAGGGGAGGGGGCGTTGGGAGAGGGAAGGGCAGGCAGTGGGCAGCAAGGACAGGACATACAAGGCTTGGCACTCACCTTTCTCTCCTAGATCCCAGCCCAAGCTCTGTGCTCTTCAGGAAGGCAAGATCCTGTGGCAGGGCCTGGGGGACCTGGAGAACCTGGGGGCGGGGGGGGGGGGGTCTGGGGCCACCCCCTTGGCTCCGCCAGCTCCAGTGTCTGAGTCGTGACGCAATCTGATGCAGACTCACACGTCCCACATTCCAGAGCCCTCTGGTAGGGGGCAGTCACCTTACCTCCCCCTGCCCCCAGCCAATGGGAATGCTGTGGGCCCTGACTCCTCAGGGGCCCGTGGATACAGGCAGGAGAGTCCGGGCCACACTGGCCTCCTTGTAGGTTCTTTCCAGACTGCCGTGCCTTTGCACAGGCTGTTTCCTCCCCCTGGTACCCTTGTCTGGGACCCTGGCCATAGCTTGCTCCTTGTCACCCCCTGGTCTCAGTGAGATGTCACCCCCTCTAAGAAGCCTCCTCAGACTACCCTGGACCTGCTCCCTCTGCCCTGTCTCTCCCCCTGACTCCTCATCCCTGCATACCCTAAAAGGAGCTTGTTTCTTTGTTCTCTTGCCTCTTATGTGGATCCCCCCGCCCCCATGAGCATCAGCATAGGAGGAATTTTTGTTCTTCCAGAGCTGTATATCCCTAGAGTCTAGAACAGACCCCAGTACACAGTAGGCACTCCATAAATATTGGATGAGCAAATGTCCCAAACATCTCAATGTGCCCGCCTCTCACAGGGGGCAGGGACCCCTTGCCAAACCCCATCCCTGGAGTGGGGCAAGGGGAAACTGGGGAGGGGGGCATTCGCTGACTGACTGACAGGAGTTCTGGTGACAGCAGGGGGCATCCTGGGACAGCAATGCAGCCAGCAGCTGCCCCTAAGCCCACCTGCTGACACCTCACCCCAGGCCTGCCCTTCATGCCGCTCTGCATCCAGTGCTGAGACTCCTCTCAACAGCCTGAAGAGGTGGGGGGTAACCCCATGGTAGAGGCAGTGACCGGCCCATGATGACCAGCCAGCAGGGGGCGTAGAAGGGATAAGAACCAGCCTTTGGGATCCTGAACCCAAACCCCAGATCCCAGGATCCCAACCTAGACCCCAGACTCCAGACCTGGAACCTGGAACCCCAAACCCAGACCCCAGACTCAGGTCTCAGGATCTGAATCCCAAACTTAGAACCTGGAACCTAGAACCGAGGACCAGACCCCATTCTGGGAACCCAGACTCCAAACCCCAAGATGCCAAACCCAGATCTTAAACCCCGACTCCAGGCCCGGGACCCAAAACGGTAAACCCAGACTCTAGGTCAGCAAACCCAAACCCAGACCCCAGACCCAGGACCCAGGACAGGGGCTGCTGGTTTTCCAGACTGGCGCTGCCTGCTGCCCTGTGTAGACAAGGGTGGGGCAGGGGAGGGTAAACTTTTGGCAAACAGCAAGCGTGAGTGCTTGGCAGACCTTCCTGGTAGTGTTCAGAGGGGCATGAAGAATGTCCCTCATCCTGTCAGAGCCAATTTGGGGAGCTCAGAATATGGTGGCCACGTGGAGGGAGTGGTGGAGGGTGAGGGGAGGGAGGAATGGGTAAGGACTGGCTGTCTCTTGGGCCCAGAAGCCAGAAGCAGCAAAGGAGGGTCGGGCTCCCCACGTGCCCTTGTCCCCCCGGCCGCAGGCTCCACAGGCCGCCCTGGCCCGCCCCGGCCCGCCCCTCCTGGCCCACGGCCTCTGGGCTGGGACACAGGCCCACACTTCCCGGAGGAGTCGAGAACGCGGCCTGGGCCAGACCCAGAGCCTTAGAAGTAGGTCAAATGTTGCTGTGCAGCAGGTCCTGGGGACCCCGTCTGGGCGTGGGCAGGCCCAGGGGCTGAAGCTCACCTACCAGGGTACACGTGCATATCCACATAGATGTGAACCCACCACTGCAGGCTGGGTGCCTGTAAATATAGACCCCCAGGCAGGGCCTCTAGTCCTTGCCCAGCTGCACAGATTGGGGGACTGAGGCCCCAAGAGAGGCAGGAGCTGCCCAGCAACTCTGGCTAGAGGTGGCACGAGGCAGCCACGAGGACTCTGAGAAGAGGAATTTCTGCACCATCCCACATCCCTGGAGCCCTGAGTGGAAGTCTGACTCCAAGGAGGACTTCCCAGCAGGGCTGCTCTGCCACCAACAGGATGTGGCCTGCTTCCCGGAGGCACAGCCCCAGGTCTTGAAGGATGGGAAAGAGTAGCCAAGGAGGAGGCAGGAGACTCTATGCTCTTGTGACCCAGGCTCGTCCTGGCTCCTCTTGGCCTCAGTTTCCCCATCTGTGCAATGGCCATGTGTGGGACCAGAAGATAGTCACTGTCCCTGAGTCCCAGCCTGTCCTTGCCACCCCCACGCCACACACAGACAACTCTGTCCTCGGCAGGCCAAACACAACCCTCAGGCCCCTCCCTCTGCCCACTGTGCTGACGGGGACCAGATGCTCCAACCTTGTGGTTCTGGGGGTGGGGGTGGCAGGGCCCAGCGGGCTGGCAGGCAAGCCTTAGGTTTGGCCCAGGGACCTATAATCAGCTCCTGCCCCTCTGATCCCGGCCCAGGACTGACGCTTGGGGCTGTGGTGTCCTGGCCAGCTGTGGCCACGGCCGCTATATTTGGGAGTCCAAATGAGCATGAGGGAGGGGTGGGCAGGCGGATCCTCCAGGGACCAGTGCCTCATGGGGGACAGGATGGGGGATGTTGTTGGCCAAGCTTGGTCCATTATGGAAGGAGGGCATAGTCTTAACTTCAGGGGCCCAGTCTGAGGGGTATGCTCTGCTCTCAGGGGCCTGGCCTGGGGGTCATCAGCCCTGCTTTCAGTGGCTGGTCCACGGAGATAGGTTGGAAATATGAGTGCACGAGAAAGAGAACGGGGGCTGACGAGGGTGAATGGGAGTGGGAAAAAAGCTCTTGAGGGGTAAGGTTTAGGGTAGAGGGGTCTGAGATGGGAGGGGTGGGAGGAGGGATGCCAATGTGCTGGGCAACAGAATGGAGAAAACAAGGCCTGAGGCTGAGGTCAGAGGGAGTGGAGTGAGGTGCAGCCCCAGCCCTGGCTTCCCAGTTCTGCCTACTGGTCCAGCTTCCGGAGGGGGCCCAGCCCCTCCCCCCAGTGTGGCCTGTGGCCTCCCTGAACTGCCCTGGACATTCTCCGCCACTGGGCCAAACCCTGTACTCTCCCACCAGCAGTTTCCCAAAGAGCAAATATTTATTGTCCTTGGAAGAAAAAAAAAGAATCCCCTTTTAGGATCGGGGTCTGGGAGCTGCTATTGAGGCCTGCAGGGACTCAGCAGCGGCCCAAGATGACCAGAAACCCCACCTAGACAGGCTGAGGGTGGAGGAAGGAGAATGTGACGTGAGCTGGCTTCAGAGGAGAGGGGCCATGGCTGCCCCAGGCCACTGGGCAGGGGCTCTGCCCATGCCTCCATTTCCCCAAGACTTCTGCAGATAGGTCTGGTGATGTACAGACACTGTAACCATGGCTTGAGGTACAAATGTGTGTGTGACCGTGTAGATGTGTACCATCTATGTATGCTTACATGCATCTCCGCGGGCACGAGGATGGGAACACACGTGTGATCATCTGGGCATCTGTCGTCTCATGCGCTCACGTGTCACACAAGGCTGTGACCACACATGTGTGTGAGCACGCCTGGGTGCTCCTGGCTCTGTGTGCGTGTCCATCTGTGAGCCTGTTCATCTGTTGGCATGGGGCGGGGTAGGGGCATGTGGACACAACCTCTGTTGAATGGCCAATTCAGTCAAAAATGCAAGTAAATTTAGCAGGGGAAAAAAAACCCCGTCAGTCAGATGAGGAGTCTGAATTGGGTGGTTGTTTGACTGGATGGACCAACTGTCTCAGGCAAACAGTTCACACTGGCTGGGAGGAGGGACTGGCTCCCTTGGGCCATCATAGAGAAACTGGAGACCGGGGACCCCAGACTGTGGCAGAGAAGAGTCACAGGGACTGAGACAGAGATGAGGACAGACTCAGAAACAGGGCAGGGAAGGTTGTTGAGGTGGGTCAGAGACAAAGGGAGCGCCCAGGGCAGGATGTAGCTTCCAGAGCCTACCAACAGCAGACGTGTGCTCACGCACAGCCCTCTCGCCCAGCCTCAGCTGGGAGCCAAGTACAAGGCAGACTCATCCTCACCTCTCCCCCTCAAACAGTCTGAAGTGGACAGGAATGGGTACTAGACTGCAATGCAGGAAGAGAGGATGAGCACGGGCAGCTGTGACAGAGGGGACAGTGACAGGAATGAAGGCAGTGCAGGTGACAGGGAAAGCAGTGGTGGAGGTGAGGCAGGAGGGTGACAAGGAGATGACAGTGGTGATGACAGCAGAAGAGGCAGTTGTGGCTGGGAAGGCCTTCCTCCCTGTCCGCTTGCTGATCCCACCTAGCTGTAGTGCACCACCAGATCCAGGGCTGTCCCCACTCCATCCCACCCAGCACAGCTGTGTCCTTGCCTCCAGTGTCCACACAAACACCTTCTGTGGCCCAGGGTGTGGAACTGCGTTAAAAATGGCCTAAGCCCCCAGCCAGGAATAGTTAGGGTCAGTTCCATACCTGCCCGTGTGGGTATTTATATATTATTTATATAGCCCGCCCACCGGGTGTGGTCATGTCTAAAATACACACACACACACACACACACACACACACTCGGAGGATACACCACTCAAGCTAACCCACCCCTGCTGTGTGTCTGTGTGTCTGTCTGGAGATACCCACTGGTCCCAGGACACTCCCCATGCCACTTGGTCCCTTTCCGTCAACACTGAGGCCAACAGGAATCACACTGAAGTATGTATGTGCACACATGCACACACTCACTGGGGAACCTCAGCCCACAGGTGCTTGGACCAAGAGCAGTCACACTCCTATGCACACACCTTTAAAAACAAACCCTTATGCTATATAGATGGCTTTGCACAAATGTGCATACACATGTTTGTACACACATGCTCTTTGAATACATATGTACGTGCATTCAAATGCCTTTGCATACACATACACACACACACAACACATCCACGAGTGTATAGCTATAGAAAGGGCTCTGGGTGGGAATTAGGAGCACTGGGAAGGAGGAGAGAAGCTGAAGGCAAGAGAAATCACGGAGCCGTAGCAGATCTGTCTGGTGAGGTCCAGGTGGCAGTGTGAGTGTATGTGTGTATGTGACTGTGAACATGTGTGTCCAGGTGTTTGGGATCTTTCGATTGCCTCCTCCCCCAACTCCCTGGAGGGCCATCCCACCCCTGCCTTGTTCACAGAGGAGAAACAGAGGCCAGAGCAGAGCAGCTGGGCCTGGGGAGGTCGGCGTCCCCAGGTTCAGGGCCTGCAAGCCTTAGCATCTGTGTTGTTCTTGGCACGCTCAGGCCAGATAAGGACTGGGGTCAGAGCTCGGCTCTCGTGGGAAAGGACTCTCTGGAAGGCTTCCGACCCATTCCTTTCCCAGATCTTGGACCCCAGAGCAGGCAGGAGGGCAAAAGGGAAAGTGGGATGACTGGCAGACAGGCAAGTCCCAATCAGGGGCCCTTGAGGGCTGAGAGGAGAGCACTGCAGATTCAGAGACTCAAGGTACCTGGGAATGTGGAGTGGCCCTCAAACCAGGCCAAGGACCCCCAAGTGCAAGGCTTGGAGCAAGTGGAGAGGGGCGAGGCCAGGCATCCAGCTCCCTACAGCATCTGGACTTGAGACCCTCTGCTCCAGAGAGGCTCATGAGGTTCTGGAGCCAGGGCTAATGGCCAGGGACTCTGTGTCCAAGAAGTCTGCAGCCCGGGTGGATGCAGAGGCTGTTTGCGGGAGACAGTCGGAATGTTAGGGGGACACCAAAGCATCATGCCCCATCCAAAGCAGATCATGGGTGCCCGTCCTGGGATCAGTTGTCAGGGCCAGCAGGGCACCCAGTTCTGGCCCCGCCACTGACTCTGGAGCCTCTTCCCCTCTGGAGACCTCAGTCTTCACACCTGTACAGCGGGGCAGGCTCTTGGCTCAGCTCAGCAGGCACACAGTCACCCCAGTATGTCAGTTTGAGGCATCCTTGGACCTGAGTCTCCTCCTTCCCCACTGCTACACCAACCTTTGCCCCCTGCCCAGGTCTCAGTGCCCTGCAGAAGGCTGGAGCTCCTTTGCTGGAGCTTGAGCTTAGAGTTGAGTCAACAGGAGAAACAATGGGCTGGAATTCTGTGTGAACACAGGGCTCATCCGAGGCTACAGATAAGTGAAGAGGGACTGGGGGATTCCTGCGCCCCTGGGGAGATTGGCCTGATAGCAAGCCCCACTCCTCTGAAGAGGGGCCCTGCCTTCAGGGGTCAGGTCTGAGGGGACAAATAGGAGCCTCTCTGATGGGGGCAGCAGGTCCCTCCCCAAGCCCAGCCTCACCTGGCATGCTTATGGCCCCTGCCTGGCCCATAATCATTGTAGACACAGGCTGGGGTCAGGAACCACGAAGAGGAGCCATTCATTGTGGCTGCCAAGAGCCCTCGCCACCTCTGATACCCCCTTGCCTGACCTTGGGGTCCAGAGAGAGGGCATGCTCCTCTTCCCACCGCCATTGCTGCACTGAGGACAGTGGCCGCAGGGACAGCTGGGGTGGCCTGGGCTGGAGCACTGGGGTGGGCCCTCCCTCCCAGCAGCCCTAGGCCTCCCAGGCTTCAGTCTCCCATCTAGGAGCTGGCTCCAGTCCCTCCAGCTTGACCCTTGGGCTGCTCCCTGATTTGCTAAGAACTTTCCATCAGATGGGTTCAATCTCATAAGGCTCCCTGGAGGAGAACTTTCTAACAATCTTTGACAGGGAATG
This sequence comes from Equus caballus, assembly GCF_041296265.1. NCBI lineage: Eukaryota > Metazoa > Chordata > Mammalia > Perissodactyla > Equidae > Equus > Equus caballus. Next base: position 51,373,023 of record NC_091699.1, on the reverse strand, counting down.
TCCAGAGGCCAGAGGAGGGTCCTTCTGAGATCCTGAGATTCCCCCCTTCCTCACGGGGAAACTGAGGCTCAGAAGAGGAGGGCCCATCCTATAGCCGCTGAGATAGGGCAAGAGGGAACAGGGTGTTTGAAGTCTAAAACTCCAGCCAGTAACTCTTCCACTCCCGCAGAGATGCAGGACAAGATGACATTTTTTTCTACCATGGAGGAGTCAGCAGGACCACAGAGATGACTGTGAGTCCCCAGGGGCTCACAGACTCTTAGGATAGAGGCAAGAATCAGGAGTCCAAGGTCTCACTCTCCTGAGGGGTGGTGGGCAGATCCAGGAAGACCTTGAAGAGGAGGGGACATTTGAAGGGCATATGAGAGCTGCCAAGCCAAGAAGGGGAGGGCAAGTCAGACAGCAAGAAGCAGGGGCAGAGGTGCAATGTCACTGAGGGTTCAGGCAAGGGGAAGCGGGGGTGGGCAGGGACGTGGCTGAAGCAGAAGCGGGGCCTCCAGGTCTCCACGCCCAGCCCAGTACACAGTAAGTGCTCAAGCGTTTGAGGAATGATCCAGGGGGCCACAGGAAGGCATTTGAGCAAAGGAGTGGCCCATCAGGGCTGAGCTTCCAGAACATTTCTTTCTCTCCTCTTTCTGCTAGGTCATCACTTCCTTGCCCCCTCCACCTCCGAATAGCCCTCTGTGGTTATGCTAGAATCAGAAAATTGATGTGGGGCACTGAGTTGGAGGGGCAGGGGTGGCCACCCTTCCATCTGGGACCCAGCTCTGCTCTGGGCCAGGAATGGTTTCCAGAGCCGGCTGTGGGGCAGAGGGCATTGCTGGTGGGGACAAGATATGCTGGATGGCCCAGAGGTCAGTGCTCCTGTTCTCTGCCTCTGCACCCCTACACCAGCTCAGGAAGGCAGGGAAGGAAACGGGTGCAGTAGGGGTCGGGGAGGCTGAAACCACTGGTCTCCCTACGGAGAGCATGACTGAGTCTGCAGCCTTCGGGACCTCTGCTTTCCACCTGGGATATCAGCCTTGAGCTTTTCACTCACTCCTGAGGAGGGAGAGGGGGCCTCAGAGATGCAGCGGTGACCCAGCCTCAGCCAGTGCCCCTCCAGCTCTCGGGAAGTCTCTGAGCTATGCAAAGTCACTCTCCTGTTATCCTTGGAACCTCCTCCAAGGTGGCAATCCACCTGTCCCTAGTCGCAGCCCTTCAGCCTCTTCCACTGTTGATGGGAACCTCAGAGGGCCCTGGGTGTTGGGAAGGCCTTGGTACTTGGTCTGGATGAGCTGGGTGACCTCTGGCACACCGCTGCCCCTCTCTGGATGTCGCTCTCCCACACACAGTTTTACAAACTTCCCCAAAGTGCTTCCCCTTTCTGGCCAGTTCAGCCAACGTCCATGGTGCCTCTGGGCCAGGCTCTGTGCCGCATGCTGGATAGCCAGGCGGACACAGCCCTGATCCCAGCCGGAGATGTTCCCAGTGTCATGGCCAGCTCATTGCTTCACCCAGCTAGTATCCCCTGAGGCATTTAGAATGAGAGGAAACTGAGGCCCAGAGAGATAGCCTGGCTGTCCTCAAAAGGCCCAGCCTGACCAAGGACCACCCACATAGAGGGTCCGTCCACCAAGCAGGGCCCAGTGTCCAGACCCAGGGGACCCCCACCCAAGGTCTCCCCACCACAGCCCCCTGCCAGGACCCAGTCTCTGAGCTAACCCCCTTCCCACTGCCTCCTCCTTCCTGGCCCCTCGTCCCTTCAAACCGCAGGGCCCAGCCGGCCTCTGGAACGCGTGCCCAGGACCTTGGTGATATTTTGAGTTTAAGAAAACTTTGCAGTCGGCAGGAGCTCTTAAAGGTTATAAATAGCAGCAGCGGGAGCCCATGCCGGGAGAGGCGGAAACACGTGTCAAACACGCCTGGGAGGGGGGTATTCCGAAGCACAGACCCCCTCCCCCCACTAGGTACCCACCAGGCTTCAGGGGATTTTACAACCCCGGGAGCGGGAAGTCACACCCCACCCGGAAGGCGTCTGGGAAAGGAGACTCTGTTCTTGCCCCCAACCAGGGTCTGCGAGCATTTGGCCAGGGCATGTGGGGGCACTGCTGAAAGGGGCCTGGGGTGGGAGGTCTTACTCCTACCCTCTCCCTTCCGCCACCTAGGTCTCTGCTCAGCTGGCCAGCATGGGAACCCCAGGGCTGAGAAGAGTCTTGGAGCACGTCTACTCTAACCCTAGTCAGTGGCTGGGGAAACAAGTCCAGGCTGATGAAGGTATTATTCCAAGGTCACACAGGAGCGGGGTAGGAATTCAGACCCCCAGGCCACGGTTCTTTCTACCAAGTGCTGCTGCCGCCTCCCTTCCATTTCAAGGAACCACAGGACAATACCTTACTGCACCCGATTAAAGCACAGTTGGAGGACTGCAGACAACAGGAAGGGTCCCCTGACATGAATCATGCCAGTCCTCACCTGGGGATGAGCAGGCTGCAGAGCCTCATTCCTCCACCACCCATCCAATCCCCATGTTTCCACTTCTGATGGAGACCCTCCGTGGAAGAGATGAAGACGTGAGCACTGGAGAGGACGAGGGACTCCCTCCACCCCAGCGGGCTGCGCACCCACGCCCACCCTGCCAGGGTGTGGATGTGGACAACCCAGAACCAGGTGTGGGGTCTCCACAAGGAAATCTGCTCTGGTTTGGGCCACTGTAGTCTCAAACGTGCCTTGAAGGCCATGTGATTTGAGGACATGCTCTCAGGAGCCTGGTCTGAAGGAACATAGCCATGAAGGCCCCACTGCTTTTCCCATCTGCTCTGAAACATGCATGAGCAGGATCTGTTACTGCAACACAAAGATTAGGAAACTGAGGAGTGTCTGAGGCTTCCACCACCATCCCTAGTCCTGCCTCATGCATGCCCCACCTGCTGCCCATGGCCCCCAGCAGGTCTGGGGGCGGCAGCCAGGCCTGGCATCCAGGCGCTCCGAACCTCAGGGAGCCCCGAAGGGTTTATGGGGCTCCCAATGAATGGGCCTGTTGAGCTCAGAGGGGGCCGGGCCCGAGTAAACATGACTGGGTCTGAGCTGCCATTCTCCCCCTGCCTCCTTCCCCAGGACCCAGGACCAAAATATGACTTCCTGTCCCTGGAGCTGAGGGCCAGAATCGCCCCTCAGAGCCCTGGGCTGGGGCCCACTGGAGGAGCACAGCCTGGCCTGCACAGACGGCCCCTGAGGCTGGAGGAGAGAGAGGACCTCAAGTTTCAGATTCATAGGTCTGCATCCAAGACCCGAGCGCCTGGGCAGTTTATGAAGCCCCTTCCAGCCTTGAACTGCCCATCTGTTAATGACAGATTTGCACACTGAGGGCACAAGCAAGGAGGGGACCCATAGGTGAGGGCAGAACAGGCACTGGACCTCAGTCTCCTGCTTCCCTGGCCAGTGAGGATGGAACAGTGGGAAGAGCAGGGGTGTGTGTGTGTGGGTTCAGAGGAGGGAGAAGCTCTGTAGGGGGAGGGCCAGGGCAGCGGGAACTCGACAGGGGGCAAAGGAGCTCTTCCCCGATGGCCACAGCTGTCCCCTGACCTGTAAAGCTGAAATCTGGCCCCGACTGGCTCTGGTCACAGAATGGCCATGCACCCTGGGATAGCCCCTTGGAGCTGCACACTTGGCAATCACCCAGCTCTAGGGGCAGGAGCCTTGTAAGTGCTGGTTGTCATGGTCTCACTGTCTACTCTCTAGGCCTCATTTTCTCCACCTGGAGGCCAGGTGTTGACAAGCTCCCTGTCTCCCTTTCCAGCTTGTGAACTAGAAAGTACTTTGGAAACTGTAAAGTGTGGTACCCTTCCCAGGAGCCTGGAAGACCTGGAGAGAGGTCGCTCTGGGGATGGGGGCCCTAGGAACGTGTCCCAGCAGTTTGGGGTGGTTTGGGGTCAGCTGTCTCACGTGCTGGGCACTGGGGGCTACGGTTGGAATGTGCTGAGCAGCAGCTGCCACGTCAATCATTACACCTCGTCAGGTTGAGCCTGGGACTTCCAGACACAAACCAGCTTGGGCTGGACTCAGGTAGGAGGGCAGCCTCCCACCAGGGTCTCGGGGCCCTGGGGTGAGGTTCCAGGATCTTGCATGGTCTCTTCCTCCCCATCCTGTCCACGTCTTCACCCTCAGTGTCCAGATCCAGTCCTGTTTCTGCCACAGCTCATTCCACAGAAATACATAGGGAGGTCATCCTGTCCCCGTCCCCCTGCCTCTGTGACCTGTAACTGCATAAGCAGGTCCTGAGCCTGGGTGGCACTAGGGGGGCAGCCAGAAAGGGCTTCCTGGCAGCTTTCCCAGCAGGAGCCCATATTCCAGTGGACAAGGAGTCAGATATGGTGTGGCTGTGGGGCTGCAGGGGTCAAGAAGAAGGCTGGGTGGAATGAGGATTCCCACATCTCTCCTGGCTGGGGGATACTGGGTACCCAACGCTGGGAGGTCAGACCTTCTCAGGTCTGTTTTCCTGCCTGCGACCTGGGTATGAACTACCCTCAGCCTCTATCTGATTTCTCCACATGCCCAAAACTTGAATGAAGTCACTCATGGGGGTTGTGCTCATACGTTGTGATGGCCTGAAACTTCTGAAGGCCAGAAGGGGCAGACAGGGACACAGGAAGAGACAGAAGGAGAGTTAGTCAGAGAGAGGCTTGGTAGGGCAGGAGAGGACCAGTGAGGCACACACACACCTGAGGAGCTGAGCTGGCCTGGGTGTCTGGCAGGCAGATCAACGGAGGGGGAGGAGAGCCCAGCCCAGGGCACCTGAACACTGGTGTGCTTCGACCTGCCTCTGCTCCCTGACCAGGGGGCTGGGACAAAGTCCTAGGCTGGTGCAGGGCTTGGTAAAAAATAATTAATTTTTCTTTTTAAGTGAAAGCTCTGACTCAGGCCTTTTCCTGTCCCGGACAGAAACATCTTTGCTTAGGCCTGAACCACAGAAGCTGCTCAGGACTATCCCATGGCCTCCCCATGGCCAACCTGAGTCTACTCTGCAGCCACAGGCCCTACTTGGAAGGCCTTGTGAGCTCCAGGTGAGTGGGGTCTAGGGGAGCCCTGGGATCTGAGCACAGCTGGGAGGGCAAGGCTGTGTGGCACCCCAGTGGGTTAGTGTGTGTGTACCTGTGCAGTGCCGTGGGGCAGACAAGGCACCTCTGCATGGAGATGTCTGTGGATCTGCCATTACCGCAGCAGGGGGCCTGTGACCATGTGATCAGAAAGGACAGGAAGCCCACACCCCCAGCCACCCCAGGAGAGCTCCTCACCTGGGGCAGAGCCTCCCGGTCCCCTGTGCCCCTGGTGTCCCTCCCTTCATCTTCCTGAGAAGCAAGAAAGCCAGGCTTCCTGCTGCAAGGGGAGGGGGCTGCCCAGCGGCCAGCTGCTGTGGGAGCCTCCAGTGACTCATCCGGGTGGGGGGTGTTTATGAGCAGCCGAAATGGCTGTAAAAGTGGCACCTCGGTTCACTTACGGCCTGGCCATCCCCTCCCCTACCAGCCCCTTGCCTTGAAAAGCTTCCAGAGTGGCCTGGAACCTGAGAGAAGTCTGGGATTGAGGCTTGGTGGAGGATCAGCCCGGGGTCAGGGTTCAGCCAGGGGTTAGAGGTCAGAATGGGATAAGGACTCAGCCTGGGGGTAAAGGGCAGTCTGAGATCAGGGTTGAGATTGGGATTCGGGCTGACTTTGGGGCTAAGGTTGGGAGATGAAGTGTTGGGGGTCTGCGGGCAGTTTTCCCAGAGAGCCCCCAGGTTGTGGCAAGGGGTTTTCTGAGGGAGTGAGGCCAGGCTGTAGAGCTCAGAGAGCTGAGCCGCTGTCTTTCCTGTTTGAGTCTGGTGCCCACCCTGGCCCCAGGGGCTGTGTACCTTGGCCAGAGCCCTACTCCCCTTGGCGGTGGTGGTAGCAGAGGCCTGTCAGCCTAGGGCCGCTGCTCCAGTTCTGAGCTCCAGTGACCGCTTGGCTCCTCCTCCTAGGCCCCAGCCTAGGGATCAGAGAGGGGCGTCCTCACAGGGACTCATTCCCACTCTCCACCCCCAACCAGGCCTTTCCAAACTCCATTGAAACTGACCTGAAACTGACCAGAAACTGACCCTGGGGCCCTGTCAAAAAGGGCAGGCTGCCTTTGCCAGGCATAGGGGTGCTACCAGTTAATGTGTGACACCCCCACCCCCATGGTGGCACTTTAACCAGAGGCCTGGGGGTGAGTTAGGGGATCAGGGGCCCTACCTGCAGTGGAGGAATGTCCAGCAGGGGACTCTGGGGTGAGGCACATGAGTTATGACTAGGGAACACCCTTAGGGGCCCGGAACCCATCAGATCCCTCTCTGCAGCCCTATTCACAGCCCTCCCTGGTCCTCCTAAGTACAAATATTGTTTGCTTCCCAATCTCAAGCTTCCTGGTGTCAAATCTGAGGAGGACTCCCTCCATGAGCCCCTCAGTTCCCCCAACCCCTCCGTGAATGTTCTTTTGCTATCACTGAGGTAGGGCACTGGTCAGTAGTCATCAAACCATAAAACTTAGAAGAGAACCACTTAGAACAGACATAAAGATGAGATCATCAAAATATAACACTGAAGAACCACTTGTGTTCTTTAGGTGCCCACTCTGGTCATTTGGGCCTCTGTTCCCGTTCCCAAAGAGCCCACACACGATAGGGGGCAGACCCCAAATCCCAGCCGCCCGCCCGCGTAATGGAGCAAATGGGGGCACAAGGAGGGAGGGAAGCCCTCTACATCAGGCAGAGGAGCGCAATCCTGGGAGAGAATACTACAAAGCCAGGCAGGGGAGTGAACATGGGGAGAAGGCCAGGTGTCTCATAGACAGTACTCCTGGAGATAGTTATCTTTGGAGGAAACTGCCTTAAACGACACATTCCTTAAACACCAGGACAAGAAACTTGAGCGTAATGGGGCACAAAGGAGGGTATGGCCATAGAAATGTATGGAAAAAACAGCTGTGGGTTCAGTCTGGGAAACGGGTGGGTTTGAGCCTGGAGAGAGGTGGGCTGCCAGGAGGGTTGGCTACAGCTGGATTCCAGTGGCCTCAGGGCTTGGGCTTGGGGACCCATTCACATTGAGGGGAGGGGCCATACCAGAGATGAAGAACAGGTTTGGGGGTTTGGGGGAGCTTATTTCTACAAGCTGAGTCTGGGGAGCCTCAGAGCCCATATGGGTCTGCACACCCACCCTCAGATGCACCAAAACAATGAAAAGTGTCCTGTGAATCAGTTGTTCAACTCCCCATTTTGCAGATGAGGAAACTGAGACCCAGACAGCGGGAGAGTCGTCCTGCCCAGGATACACTATTGGTAAGCGGGTGAGCAGGGGCTGCCATTCAGCCCCGACGATGTTTCCCAGGGCCCTGACAGTCACATTAGCTTCCTCCTTAAAGCCCTCCGCTCCAGAAATCCCCAGGCCCAACCTGCACCTCAGCTTCGCCGCCTGGTACTGAGAGGCAGTAGGCTTGGGGTCTGAGGCCCCCTCCTCTTAGCACTCCAGTGGTCCCTCCCCGGCCCAAGTAAGTCCCGCCCCTGTCCAGCCCCTGCCCCAAAAGACTCCTCCCGCCCTTCCCCAGAATTGACGGTCCCGAGTGGACCAGAGCCGGCCAAGAGCCTTTGGGGGTGTGAGGGGGTGGGAGAGGGAGGCGGAGCCCCATGGCGGGGGTCCGGGCTGAGCTCCGGGTCTTGCGGCCTCGAGGCGCCCGAGGTGGAGTCAGGGGCGGAGCTGGAGAGGCGAGGCCGGCGTCTGGATGGGTCGGGACTCGGAGAGACCTGGACCCGGGGAGAGGCTGGGGAGGGAGAGAAAGGGACGTGAGACCGGAGACACCAGCAAGGGCGGGGGCGGGTCTCCGGCTCAGCGGGCCGACCCACTCGGGAGGTTCCCGAGCCTGGGGGTCCAGGAGAGGGCGGGGCGGGGCGGGAGGGCCGCGGCGGAGCCAAGCTCCGGGCGGGCGGCCGAGCAGCCTCCCCGGGGACCCCGGTCCAGCTCGAGCGGGAGTCCCGGGGGCGAACGAGCAGCGCCGCGGCCGGGGCGCGGGGTACCTCCCGTGAAGAGGGCCTGCTTCTTCGCGGCTGAGGGCCCCTGTTCACCAGCCTGGGCCGGACGATCAGAAAAAATAACGTCTGTGCCTTCCCGGAGAAGAGAATCAAGCGGCGGCAGCGTCCGGGCCCACGTTCCCGAGCCCCGATGTCAGAGCTTCCCGGGCCCCGTTCCCTCCACACTCACATCCCGCCGCTGTGCGACCCCGGGCCGCGGCCTCTAGAGAAAATGTCCCGGGGCAGGGGGCACCGGGCTCCGTCCGCTCGGCCGCTCCACACACCCTTGTCGAAGGCGACGGAGGGGAGGCGGGGGCGGGAGAGGCCCGGAGTGGGCGCGGGGGAGGGAAGCGGCGCCCGGGCGCGGGGGGGAGGGGGAGCGCAGACGCCGAGGCGAGGGACGCGCTCCGCGGGCGGCGGCTCCGAGCGGCGGCCGGGCGGGGGGCGCTGGAGGCCAGGCCGGCCAGGGGGGGATCCCGAGAGCTCCATGAAGTACCCCCGGGGCCGCGGACGGGGCGCTGTCCTGGGGAGGCTGTCGGGGTGTCCCCGACATCCATGGCTAGGCGGGGGCCGCGGCGGCGCGCTCGGAGTAAGTCGGGGTTGGGGGCTGGCGCCAAGGGGAGGGGGCCAGAGGTGGGTGGGGGTGACCTGACCGGGCGGGCGGGCTGGTCTGTCTCGATGTCAGTCGGCGGCGCCTCCTCGGAGCCCGGTGGAGTCGCCAGCCCCGCGCCGCTCGGCTCCGTGGCTTTTTTGGAAACTTGCAAATGTTTTCGTAGAGAAGAAGGAGGAGGGGAGGGAGGGAGCGAGGGAGTGACCGAAACGGAGCTCGGGGCTGCTGGAAGAACGGAGGCCAAGGCCGGGGGAGCTAGAGACGGACTGACAGACAGGCCGACGGACAGAGCGTCCCGGCCGCAGGCGCGCTCCAGCGGCGCGGGCGCAGGCGGGGTTCCGGCCGAAGATGGGGAGGGGGTACTGGAGGCGGCCGCCGACGGGATGGGGATCTGAGCGGGCCGAGGGGCAGGGAGCTGGCGGCTCGATCACCGAATGGCTCAGTGTCGTTGCAAAGTTGGGATCGCGTCCCCAAGCTGCACACCGCGAGCGGCTGAAAACGCGCCCCCAGCCCCGCCCCGCCCCCCTACTTGCGTTAGCCGCGGAGCTAAAAATAACAGCCCGTTCGCCCCCCGCAGACCGCGACCCCAACCCCTCCCCCGACCCCTCCCCCACTGGGCGTGGGGCGAAGCCACAGCTCCCAATTCCCCAAAAGAAAAAAAAAAAAGAAAGGAAAGGCGGCGCGGGGGGGGGGGGGGGGGGGGGGGGCGGGCCGGGGGCGGGGGGCCCGGCCATATGGATGTGATTTCTCCGCTCCGAGGCAGACGGGCAGCTCCGCAGCGCTCGGCGCCCGCCCGCCGCCCGGCCGGCCCCCGGCTGCCTCCCTTCCTCCCTCCCTCTCTCCTTTGCGCTCGCTCGCTCTCTCGCCCTCGGCGCATGGGCCCCGCGCCGGGCCCCGGGGCCTCGGGCCGCCGGGCCGCCGGGGTCCCCTAGGCCCGGGCGTGGGCGGGGCAGCCGGGCCTGACGCAGCTCTGTACCCCACCACCAACACCAGGGCCGGCGGCGGTGGCTGGCCCGAGGGTCGGGGCCCTAGGCAGTGGCGATGGGGGCCGCCCGGATCGCGCCCGGCCTGGCGCTCCTGCTCTGCTGCCCCGTGCTCAGCTCCGCATATGCGCTGGTAAGTTCCCCGCCGGCACTCCAGGACAGGCTGCGGTCTTGCTCTGGGGTCCCTGGGGTGGGTCCAGGGTCCAGAGTCATGGGTTCCCCCAGTAATTTGAACTTTGGGTGGGGGTCCCCCCTCACCCGGGATCCTCGATGCCTGCTACCTCTGGGATGTCTGGATTCTGGGTTCCAGACTCCTAAGGTCTCCCTATTTCCGAAGCCTGGGTTTGGGGTCTCAGGTCTGGAAATCTAGCTTTTGCTTTTATGAGCACCCCTGCTCTGGTTGTGTCTTCCTGGAAGATGACAGTGTGATCCACCGAAATACTGGGGTTTGGCCTTGATGTAAGGTCCCACAGACTTTTTGTGGGGGCCTGTGTTTTCTGCAAGTTTTGTTTGCAATCTGGAACACACGGCTGTGAGTCTGAGTTCTGAACCACCCAGGTGGGGGCTAGGATTTAGGGACCCCCTCCAGCTCTCATGATCGCATGCATGCACACACACATGCACTCATGCCCAGCTTTACCCAGAGTGGAAGCTGTTTGCCCAGGGAGGCGAGTGTGGTGTGGCACGGAGGAGGGATGGAGGTTTAACTTTGCAGAACACTCCTATAGGAGAAACACACTGGAGGGGGACTGTGAGTCAGGGAACTCTGGGAAGGTGGCGGGACTCCCATCTGTACCCTCCTGAGAGCAGAAGCCAAGAGGGAACCAAAGGGAGAAGGAGACAGAATGGGAGATAAGGCTAGAGAGCAGGAAGAGAGAGACAGAGACAAAGACGGGTAGAGATGAGAGCTCCCCAGAGCGGGAAGCATAGACAGACCAAGAAGAGCAAAGAAAAATAGGGAGAGACTGGGAAAGCTCAAGAGCTGGAGACACGGAGGGGCAGCACCCTCCTCATCCTGGGCCAGGGTCTGGGGTCCATTTCCTGGGGAGTCAGTCAGATCCCACAGCAGCCCTATCCCAGGGGACCAGCCCATAGCTGAGGAGGCTGTCTGCCTGTGTGTCTGACTTCAAGACCTCTGCTGCCACCCCCCCTACCCCACTCCTCCCAGGTGGGGGCATCTGCCTTCTAGAAAGAAAGACAAGCAGGTACCCTCCTTCTCCTGACCAGCTCCCTACCTAGGCAGAGCCAAAAGTGGGAAGGCGGGAGCTATGGGATTCTTCCACCTCTGCCTAATACCTGCATAGCCTTGGGTGGTTCTTCTCCACACCTCAGTTTCCCTATCTGTAAAAAGACAGCAAGAAAGAAACTTTTGCCTAAGAATCCCCTGATCTGAGACTCTCCTTTCCTCTGTGGGTCTCAGCACACCCCACCCGCTGGTACCCATCCCCTTAGGACTCTGGCTCCTGAAAGCCAGAGACATTGCCCCTTACAAGAGCTTGTAGATGGAGAAACCGAGTTTCAGAGATGGTCCAAACAGTGGTAAATGCTACGGCCCAGAGCCATTTCCCCACCCTCCCCTGGGGCCAGGCTCACCTTTCCCAGGGCCCCTTCTGGGGTGTGTGAGCACAGCCACTGTGCAGAGCCAGCCAGCGGGTCTGTGTGCACATACGTGTGCATGTGACTGTGGAGGCGTAGACAGGGTGATGGGTATGGGTGCCCTGAGAGTAACATCTGTGCCCAGGGCTCTCGGGGGCTCTGGCATGGCATTCTCTGGGTCTGTGTGAGGGTGAGTGTCGGAGTCCACGTGAGTTCGTGTGTCTGAAACTGTGGGTCTGCACATGACTTGCAGAAGCATAGTTGTGTGTGCATGTATGTGTGCATTTGTGAGCACACGTGCACCCAGGTCTATTGTTTTCTTATTTTTATTTAATAAATGCTTCTGTAGTGCCACTTTCCAGACATTGTTCTAAGCATTTTACAATATTAACTATTTTAATCTTTATAACAACCTTCTGAGAAAGGTTCTGTTATTGTCCCCGTTTTTTAACTAACGTAAATCACACAACCAACATGACCATTATTTATTGCATGCCAACCAAATGCTAAGCTGTGTGCCTCTGTGTGTGTGTGTGTGTGTGTGTGTGGTGGGGGGTTACGGGTCCCAGAGCCCCATACTGATTTCTGGGGAAGCTAAGGCACGTGGGGAGAATTTGCCTGGCTTAGCCCTGGCCTAAGGCTGAGGGCAGGGCAGGAGGAGGGATGCCAGGGTTGAGTCTCTTCTGGGACCTTGTTGAGGACCTGTGGCTGGACACTTCGGAGTGCACTGGAGCCTCCCTGGCTTCAGGGCTAGAGGATAGGGTCACCTGATACCATGCAGGCCCCCTGGGCTCAGCTGGAGCCAGGGAGAGACTGACAGCCTGCCAGCTGCCTCTTCTGAATGCAGGGGCTGCCGCTCCCACCCACATGTGCACTGGTGCCCACCAAGCCCACCAAACTCAGCTGATTGCCTCTGTCACCAAAACTGTATGCTGTTTGCCCAGCCACCCCAGGACCAGGCTCACATCTCCAGGGACCTCACGGTTGGGGGACCAAAAATCATCCCATTGGAAGGACACTGGCTGTGGCCAGACTCAGCCGGTCCATCTTGTGCCTTACAGGGAAGAGTAACTGTGAGGCTGGGGATCAGGTGGAGTGAAGTTTGGAGAAAGGGATGGACCCACAGATTGTGAGTAGGGGGCCAAGGGGTGGTCTTATCGTTGGGGATGCCTCATCCTAAGGACACCCTGAGCATGCACACATGTGAAGGAGAGACTGCAGTGGGAAAGGGTGAAGGTCAGTGTAGGAGGCAGACCTTGAATGTCGAGATGTGACCTTGGGGTCCGACTCAGGAGAGACTGTGGTGGGTGAGAATGTTGGAGACCCTTGCAGCCTGCTCCAGGAGCAGTTCAGCCACGAGGCTCACTTTTAAAGACAGGGAGGAACCAACATTTATTGAGCAGTGACTGTCCCCAGATTCTGAGCTAGACACTGTCACAAATGGTTTCTCACTCCATGCGTTCACCCATTTTATGGGAAAGAGCCCTGAGGTTCACACAGTGAGTCTGTGGCAGAGGCGGGATTTGAACCCAGGTCTTCAGACTCTTGCACTGAGCTTCTTCCTCCAAAGCAGGGTGAGGGCTCATGCTGGCAGAAGAGCCCTGTGTCCCACGCTGGGTTTTCTTTTTCTTCCTTTTCTTTCTTTCTTTCTTTCTTTCCTTCCTTTTTTAAAAATAAAATCCTTCTGTTATTTAATTTTTATTTATTTATTAATTTATTTTTGAAGAAGATTGGCCTTGAGCTAACGTTTGCCGCCAATCCTCCTCTTTTTGCTGAGGAAGACTGGCCCTGAGCTCACATCCATGCCCATCTTCCTCTACTTTATACGTGGGACACCTACCACAGCATGGCGTGCCAGGCGGTGCCATGTCCGAACCCGGGATCCAAACCAGCGAACCCTGGGCTGCCGAAGCAGAACATGCAAACTTAACCGCTGCATCACCGGGCTGGCCCCTATTTTCTTATTTTTAATTTCATAACTAATACTTGAATATGTACTTTCTTATAAATGAGCCAAATAGTACAGATTAAACAGAATTCATCCTTGATTACTCCCAAGCTCCTTCTCCCGTCTAGGGAAAATCATTTTTAACAGTCTGGGTGGGAGATGTCCTCCCGGACATTTTTCTCTGTTTTCAAAAGGTACTTCGTGTGTACATATAAAGTAGATAGTTTTGTTGTGTTTTCTGTTTGTTTTTAAATAAATGTTATCAGTTTGTAGATAGGGCTCTGCAATGTGCATTTTTCTGCTTAAAGGTGTGTCTTGGAGATCTTATGGTCAGTAAGTATAAATCTATCTTTTTTCAATGCAGCATAGTATTCTAGAATCTGGAATTCATTAGGCAGTCCCTAGGAATGTATATTTAGATCGTTTCTGCATAACTTTCGTGTGTGTGTGTGTGTGTGTGTGTGTGTGTGTGTGTGTGTGTGTGTGTCCAGATGGTGGCAGGGACGCTCCTTGAAATGCCCTCTCCTGTCCCCGTGTAGGATATTTCTAGATTCTGTCATTGCTGGGTCTGAGAACATACACATTTTTTACTTTAATAGACACGGCCTAACTGCCCTCTAAAAAGCCGGTGCTGGTTTAGACTCATACCACCAGGAGTGACCCAGAGGGCATCTTCCCACGCCCTCTGTCTCATAGGCTAGGATAAGGATTTTCTTCACCTTTGCCACTCTGATAGGTGAAAAATGGTGTCTCTTGTCATTTTAATTTGCCAATTACCAGTGAGCTTTTGGACTTTATGTTGGTTTATTGTCCATCTTCTAAGAGCTTGCTCAAAGCCATTACCCATCTTTCTATGGGTTATTTGTCTTTTTCGTATTGATTTGTTGAAGCTTTTTATATCACCTGCCTTTAAACCCCCCCTCCCCCAGCTCTGGGAACTGTCTGTGGACAGAGCAGCAGGAGGGGGCCAAGCCCTCCCGGGAACTTGGGTTTTCTTCGGAATGTTTTAATGAGGCGTCAAGCGGCCTCCCCCAGATTCCTGTTATGGGCCTTCTGGGGACACTCCCTGGTCCAGCCACCATGTCAGGAAGGCAGCTTGTTCGCAGAGAGTCCCCAGGAAAAAGAAATGGTGGGATGAGGGTTTTGCAGACTCCTGAAATTGTCTGCAAAATATAGTGTGACAGGGAGAGGGGCAAAGTTTTTCTCAGATTCGCAGAGACATCAGAACCTCCAGACCCTTAAGAGTGCCAGCTCTGGGACCAGCCTTGTGCAGAGGTGAGACCTGGGGGGATCCTATTCTGCTGACCCGGCTATGGTTAGGTTAGGCCATCCTGTCTTTCTGGGCCTTGGTCCCCCAGCCCAGGTAGAGGCTGCTTGTGAAGATCCACGGGGTCCTAGCAGCCAATTCCGCCATCCCAGGCTCCATCCCACCGCCTGCCCCCAAGGCGTCCACGCTGGCCAGGATGAGAGGCGTCACAGTGCCTCCCCCCAGCCCCTCCCAGCCCTGAACACAGGCAGCCTGTTCAGGAAGGCCTGGCGAGGGGGAGGAAAAGTCAGCACTTGTCAGTGGTGGCGGGGCAGGAGTGTCCCCGGCAAGGAGCCCGTCCCAGCCTGCTAGGACCAGCCGGACAACGGAGGGCAGCAAGGGGTGGGGAGCAGTTCCTAGCCAGTTGGCATGGGAGACATTGAGGGGTGCCAGCACAGGTCCCAGTAGTGGAACCTGGAGAGGAGGTGCAGGAAGGCCAGGAGGTCACGAAGGGGTCTCCTGTCAGTCAAGGTTTTCTCGTTATGGCTTTTCTGGAGGCACAAACTCTCCTTGCTTCTAATAACCAGGGCACAACTGTCTTCTGCCCAGTTAGAGCTGAGCACAAGCTGCCATCACCAACACCATCACCATCTGATCACCTCCACGTCTACCTCCCCCCCGAATTACCTCTTTGGAGGCTGCCTTAGGTGCTCTGCAAAGAGGGGCTTCCTTGACTCAGAGAAAGATATAACCCAGAAGGACCCTGTGGAAAGCTGGTATTGAGGCTGGCACTAGGGGTCCGTGTGGCTGGGTCCTTCGTCCTTTCTTTCCTTTCCTCCAGGGTTTCTGCTTCACGTCAAGCAGACCTTAGCTCCAGTCCTGGCCCTCTTCTTTCTCACTGTGACTCTTAGCCTCAGTGTCCCTGTCTGTAGGATGGGATGTGGTGGAAGGTAAAAGAGGTGTGGTTAGTAGCTCCAGGGGCAATGGCTAGTGTCAACAGGCAGAGAGGTCCAGGGATGACCCAGGCAGATTTGCTTTCTCTAGAGGGAAACAAGAAGCCAACAGCCACCTTCCCCCAAGGAGACTAGGCTGAACCCCGATAGAGGGAGGGATGAGATGACCCAAGAGGGCATCGGGGGCTAACACCAATGGAAGAAGCCCCTTTCCCAGAGGCAGAGGTGTCAGCAGCTGAAGAAGGATCCCTTGTATTTCCTCCTTTGTTTTGCCTGGAGGAGGAGAATTTAGGGATGTCTGGGATCACAGACAGCAAATGTGTGGAATTTGGCAGTTAGGAGAGGAATGGAGAGGAGTGGCCCTCATTTGGTCAGTGGCATGGAACTGGCTCTCTCCATCACCAGTGTCACCATCACGCCTCCATTACCATCACCAGCCTTGACATTGCCACCTCACTGTCTTCACCTCCACCCCCCCTGCCACCATCACTGCCATCCCCAACTCCAACACCATCCTCAGGGGTCTCCCTGGGAGCTGAGTTACACGGAGCTGCTTGCCCTGCCCCTCCCCCACCCCTCCCCAGCGGGAGGGGCAGTGAGCAGATGGCTTTTATCCTCCTCTGGGCTTCTGAACTCAGGAAATGAGAAATGCATCCGGGCCTCTTGACCACACACTACTCTCTCCCTGGGACAGCAGCTTCTATGTTTGTAAATAACATACTGGCTTCTAGCCCCAACCTGCACCCTGCCTGGAGTGCCACAAACACCCGCTCAGTGCTCCCAGACTGCCTCTCTCCCTGTTCCCCCAGCTCCGGGTTAAGGTCAGGTCATCAGCGCATCCCCTGCATGTTCATGAGCTGCACATCATGCACACATGTGCACACAGGAAGGTTCCGTGTTGGGGGGTTGAACATGGGGAAAGTGTGCTACACGGGGGGACACTGAAGTCGAGCCCTACAATGGTTAGGTTAGGGAAACTCAGCCCCAACCCAAGACCATAAGAGGGATGTGGGGGGGATTTGGGGCACCTGCAGCCAGGATCTGGTGGCCCCATTAGAGGTGGGTGTGGACTAACTGACCCCAGGCTGTGACCCAGCCCCAGGTCCCTCAGTCCTCACCCCTGAGACCCAAGATCTGCAGACTCTCTGGATCTAAAATGATGCAAGTCTGAGTCCCCTGCACCAGGAGCTGGGCTAAGAAGATCCAAACTCTGCAGGGGGAGAGGGGCTGGTCGGGTCGGGGGAGGGAGCAGCAGACGAAGTCGCCAGGCAAGGAGGAGAACAAGAGCTGTCAGCGTTTTCCTAGGCACCCCCAGGAGAGAAAGCCTCTTCAGAGCAGAGGCAGAGGAGGGGCCCTCTTGTCCCTCAAGCCCAAGCTTGGCGGGGCATGGCAGTGACCTTGAATCTTCGTGTGGGTCCAGGGCAGATCCAGAAATGCAGGGAGTTATTAGGATGTCCTTCTACCCCAAAAGCTTGCCAGCCATACCTCACCCTGCAGGAAGTCCTGTATTCCCTGTTCCAAATCCTCCCTGGTGTCCCACCTCCCATCCGCCCCTCCCTGCAGCCCCCTGGACTCAGTCATCTACCCAGACAATTTCCCCCTGCCACTTTCGGTCCCCAGTCTGGGGGCACCCACGGCACCTGGCTGCAGGGGGCCCCATAGTCAGCATGGGGAGCCATGACTTGGTGCTGCTGCTAACAGTAGCAATAATAGCAACCACTCCTGCCCGGGCTTTTCATGCAGTACCTCATTTAATCCTCACAACAGCCCTATCATTATCCTGATTTTACAGGTGGGAAACTGAGGCACAAAGGTTAAGCAGCTTTCCCAAAGACACAAAGCCCGTCAGTGGTGGAGGTGGGATTCAAGCTCCAGTGCTGGTGGCAGAATCTCCTCGGATGAGGAGAGGGTGCAGCTGGAGCGGGGGTGAACATTCCAGCCAGGGGAGCTGCACTCTAGGGCAAGTGGCAATGCACTGGCGTGGAGCTGTCCTCCTCTCATTGGGAAAGTGCTTCCTTCACTCTGGCCTGAATTCCTCTTGCTGCAATGGCACTTCAGCCCTGATTGGGTGACAGAGAAATGGGTCCTACAGTTCAGAGAGGCCAGAGATGGGGCCTCTGTCCCTGAGGATGAATGAAGGAGTGTGGGGGCCATGGGGTGCTGGAAACACGTACCTTCCCCTCTCCTGGGCATTCCCAGACCCACCATGGAAACGAGACTCCAGAAAGGAGAGTATGCCCCCTCTGGGCCATGGAGAGGGTGAAGCCAACAGTAGTCGGTGGAGGCTGAGCAGATGCTTTGGGCCTGTGAGAGAGTTGGTCAGTTCCTGGTCATCACCCAGCTAGCACACCTGTCTGTCTGTCTGCCACACAGGCTGTTTTCAACCCATGACTGCCTGCCTTTCATCTAGGCCATCAGCTGTGACCCTCAGTCACATACGTGGGTTAGTCTGTCTATAGAGAGGGCTGGTGGAAGCCTCAGTCAGTCATTCAGGAGCTTTCCATCAGCTGGACAAAATATGGTACATTATCTGTGTTGAGAAAGATGGCGGTGGGCAGAAGGAGAAGGGGTGGTGGGGAAGGGGACATGGGAATGGGACAAGGATAAGACGATGGCAAAGGTGGTACTGACAGTGGTTATGGGGTTGGTGGCAACATTGGTGATGGCAGTGATGGTCTTAATGTTGCCTTTGGCGGTAATGGTGCTGGTGGAAATAGCACTGGTGGTGATGATGGTCATGATGTTCTCCCAGTTGCGATGACGCTGATGGTGATAACTGTGGTTATACTGATGGTAACAGTAGTTAGTGCTCATAGTGGGAATGGTGCTGCTGCTCCTGCTGCTGATAATATTGGTGGTGGTGGTGATGGGGGTAGTGGTGGTGATGGTGGTGGTGGTGATGGTTGTGTTGGTGGTGCTGGTCAATTGATGATGGTTGTTGGTGCCGGTTATTGAGGGAGGTACTAGTTGCAACAGTGGAAATGGTAGTGAAGGGGTGCTGTAATGGGGGTGGGGTGGGCAGGGCAGCTACGCAGGGGTCAGACCCCTCAGCAGCCTGGATCCCCAGTGCCGGAGGCACAAAGAGTACTTCAGGAGCGCCCCCCCCCCCCCCCCATTAGGGCAGGCCCTAGCTGTCCTCCCTCAAGCCCCATCCCCCTTGTGGCCACTGCAGCCCCAGCCTGCTCAGCCATAGCTGAGGAAGCAGGCCAGAATAGAGGAGCTGTGGGGGGGGGGGGGGGGGGGGGGGGCGGGTAGCAGCCAGCACATGGGAATCTGCTCTGTCCCTTTCTGGAGGCCCATGGGTGTTGGGTCCAGCTGAGATCTCAGGGTCCAACTCAGACTGCAGAGACACGCAGAAGCATGGACACTCAGACAGACATGTTAAGGAGCAACCGCATCATACACTCGCAGACCTTTGACCAGAAACACATGTACACGTGCACGTTCACAGATAACCTCAGGCTCACATCCCAAACGTGCATGCTGGACAACCCCCACGTGAGAACGCACAGAGACAGGGGCACACACAAGTGCACACACCGGCCTGACAGTGAGTGCGCGGGGATGCGCCGCCACTCACACGCGCACGCGCAAAGACGCGCACTCGCCTCCGCTAAGTGAAACCAGCAGAACCCAAGTCCGGCCGAGCCAACTGGAGACTCCTTGGCCCTGGAAGCCCTTGCTGCTGCCACCAAGAGACGCGGTCAATTAACTTCTCCCTGCAGCCAGGCTCCCTGACTCGCCCGGTTGGCCAGCCCGCCCCCACCCGCTGGTGCCCGCCCCTTGGACCCGCCTCCTTCCTTCCCTGCCTCCTCCTGGTTCTCCCGCCCTGCCAGGGCATGTCAGAGGGGATGCAGCTCTGCCTGTTGAGGCGCTAAGGGGACCAGGATCTGCCTTGTGAAGTCAGAGCAGTCACAGCCCTGCCCTGGGTCTGAGGGGTCTCAAGGAGCATGTCACTGTCCTGGGTCTGAGGGGATGCGGCCCTGACCCCGGGGGCGAGGGGGTCTGAGAGGATGCACTAACCTCTTGTGGGTCCCATTCATGGGGGTGGCTGGGCTAGGGCACACTGAGCTGTCCCCAGGGCAGGATGCTGCCCTTATCCTCTGACTCTCTTCCAGTCCTAAGTCAGGGGAAAAGAGGCTCAGGTGAGACCCCACCCTCATCCCCATGATGTTCCTGTCCCCTTAAAATAATGCCAGCCAATGTCCAGGGTGTGCAGGTTGGAAGGAAGGACGTTCCAGGCAGAGGGAACAGCAGGAGCAAAGCCCTGTCCACATCATCAGAGCACATGGTCTGCTTGAATGGAGGGAGCTTCCAGATAAGCAGTGGGATGTGGGTGGCTCCCACCCACAGCCTGCACAGAAGTGCCCGCCCAACCCAGACCACTTGCCAGCAATTCCTCCATCCTCCCTCTCTTGGGACCACAAGGGTGGGAGGGGCTGAGGCACTCACCATTCACTGGGGAAAGCATTGCCTGGGGAGAGGGCCAGCATGGAAATTGGTGTCTCCCAAGGTCCCCCAGGGCACTAGGACTTGAAGGAATCCAGGCCCAATTTGTTTCCCCAGAGTTCACCACTCCTTATCCACCCCCCTCCCCACCCAGGTCCCTAGCAGACAGCCAGGATCCTCTGAGGATCCATCCTGGGACATTCCATCCCTTTCCCATGTACCCTTGGGGAACAGACTGGACAGGGAATATCAGTGGCTACAGCCTATGGGGTTACTAGCGGGCAGGCAGGGGACAGCCCCCCCTCCCCGTCTCTTCCCTTTGGTAGGACAGGCCCTACCCCTTGGAGTGACAGCTTCCCATCTGTAAAATGGGAGCTACATAAGGCAGATTTCCCACATTGTAGAGTCAGGGCCTTTGGAAAGGGGGAAATCCCTTAGGGAGGTTGGGATGGTTGTGGGACCTGCTGTTGCTCTGGGAAGTCCAGTATGTGGTCTGACCTTTGGCTTGGTAGGTGGATGCAGATGACGTCATGACCAAAGAGGAGCAGATCTTCCTGCTACACCGAGCCCAGGCCCAATGTGAGAAGCGGCTCAAAGAAGTCCAGCAGAAGCCAGGTGGGGATAGAGCTGGATGGGGCGGGGCCAAAGGAGGAGGATCTGGGGGCAAGGTCAGGAGAAGGAGGGGTCAGACAAAGGTGTGAGCCCAGGATGCAGAACCAAGTGGCACTAGGGGAGGGTGAGGCCGGGTAAAGGCGGGCCAGGCCAAAGTGAGGACCAAAAGTGGGGTGGGTCAGGCAAGATCAAAGTCAGCAGGCTCAGAGATGTGCTGAGTTTCCCCTCCCAGTGTGGGGGTAAGGCAGTATAAAGTCAGAATCACCCCCAACCAGCTTAGATCCAGTGAGACATGCCAGGATCAGGAGCACTGACTAGAGTGCCAGACCCCAATGGGGCGGGCTGGGACAGCTTCCTGCAGAGCAGTGATCCAAGGCAGAGCCAGAGGGATGAGTAGGTCTTTGAAGGAGGCCACCTGGGCAGAGGGCAAGGCAGAGGTGTCCAGGGTCGGGAGAATCGAAGGTCCGTGGGGCTAGATGGGAGGAGGATAGAGGGATAGGGATGGGTATCTGTGACTCTGTCAGCCATGGCCACTGTCTGGGAGAGGGGGCGTGGCCTGGGGTAGAGAGGGCTTCCGCCCACCAGCACAGCATCTCCATAGGACCCTCTGCCACTGTGAAGTTGGGAGTGTTAAACAGTGAAAATGAAGCTGAGCCAGAGCTGCACTGTGTAAGTCAAGAAGCAGGTGGTGTGGAAGACAAGAGCAAGAGTGTGCAGTTGTGCACCTGACTCCACAGTTCCTACTCCCATCTCAGGCTGGTCTCTTCCTTGAGTCTATTTCCTGGAAGCAGAGATAGGGCCTCATTAGCCCCCATCCAGGCCTCTGATGTGTGTCTGATTTATCTCAACCTGGAAGAGGCCCAGGCTCTGAATGACTGCCCAACAAGCTTCCTCCCCTGGGCTGGCCCTTAGACTCCTGGGGGAGGATGCTGATGCACACCCAGGACATAAGCACATACAGAGACCCACACTCTGTAGCACATGGACTTTGCTTACACTCACAGGGACTCACATGGTCTCTGCAATCAAAGCCCCACCCACACTGGCCCCATTAATGGCTCCCTGGTCCCCTGCCCCAGTCACATCAGGGTCTAGAGGGTCAGGGGCCCCCCCCCACTCTGGGTCCTGAATCCATCCCTCTTCCTGGTTGTGGAAGCCTGGAGGCATCCCCTACCCCCTCTCTGTTCATGATGGAGCCCCTCTCTTCCTGCTCCACCCCATCCTGCTACCCCCACCCTACTGATGCCCAAGGCTGCAGGCAAGAAAATGGACACAGGCATTCCATCCTGGAGTGTCTGCACTCAGCTTCCCACTGTTGCCACAAACCCCGTCAAGGGAGGGCCAGGAGGCCCTGGCTTGGGCTGTAGCTGAAGGGATGCAAGTCAGATAATGAGGAAGCCTTTTCAGGAAGGAAGAGAGACCTCAAGCATCTCTCCAATGGCGAGAAAGGCCAGGCCCCATCTCAGATGGAGGGCCTCCAGGGTCCCTTGTGGAAGCTGTGCACCCCTTACTCAAGCATCCTAGGGCAGGGGACAGGGTAGGTAGATTTGTCTGTCCACCCTTGACAACTGCACACTCTTGCTCTTGTCTTCCACACCACCCGCTTCTTGAGCTGCACAGCACTCTGGCTCGGCTTCATTTTCACTGTTTAACCTCCCTTGATATCACCACTACTGTCTACTTTTGCCATGCGCCCCCTGGTGGGGCCTTCGCCTCCTGTGTGGACTCTAGCTCCAACTCCCGGGTCTGAGGATACCACCTCTACCCATGTCTTACCCACATTAATGCTCCATCCACTAGTTGGCCCCACACCGCATGGTGTTCATTTGAAACCCCTTGTTGGCAGTGTCCACCTCCTCTGATTACTTCTGCACCTGGCAAGCACTTTACAATTTATAATGCACTTCCTCACTTGTGATCTCAGCTCTCCCAGCCGCCTGGGTGTTAGCAGGGCAGGGACAACCCTAATTGTACAAAGGGGGGTCAGGGGTAGGAGGGTGCCCTGGGTCTCCTGCCCAAGCACAGGTGACAGCCATAACTACCTTGATTTTTCCAGCCAACATAATGGAATCAGACAAGGGATGGGCGTCCGCATCCACATCAGGGAAGCCCAGGAAAGAGAAGCCATCTGGGAAGCTCTACCCTGAGTCTGAGGAGGACAAAGAGGACCCCAGGCACCGAGGTACGTCTGTCTGTACTTCCATGTATCCATCTGAGACGGGCTTGGCCCCACCCATCCCACTGCTCTGTCCCCATCAGTGAGCTCATGCTCCTCAGCTCTTGTGGAAAGGAAGAGGCTGTGGCCTCCTGCCCAAGAAAGAGGAGCTGGGAGGAGACAGAGCCGAGGGGGCAGCATTTGAAGGGGGCAGGCAAGCTGGATGGGCTCAGGCTTGGGGAGATGTGGGCAGAGAACTTGCCCCGCACCCCCCGGGGTGGACCTAGGGCTACAGCCCATCTCATGGAGAGAGGTGGCAGTGAACCCCGGAGACAAAGGGCATACACAGAGGGGAGATACACAGAGACAGACAGAGGCACGTGGAGAGAGATTCACAGAGACAGGGAGCAGCTGGGAGAGACCCAGAGATAAAGAGAGGCAGGGAGAGATAGAGAGGACCAGGAGGCACAAACTGAGGGTCTGGGATTCAGTGTGTCAGAGGAGGTGCACCAAGACGCAGAGTGAGGTGGGCCACAGAGGCAGAGCAGGAGAGGAGAGTGGCCGAGGAGGGGTGGGGCCAGAGACAGTGGGACAAGGAGGGAAGAAGAGAAGAGAGGGAGGGAAATGCGGGGCTGCGTTGTCCCTCAGGGAGGTGAGGAGAGACAAACACAGAGCCCAGGCTGCAGCCACAGGGCCGGTTTGAACCGGCTGGGTGGGCAGCAGATTTCAGATGGGCCACATCTGGGAGGCTGTGGTCACCCTGTGGCTCTCCAGGGACCAGAGGGAATTGTGGGCCTGGCCAGGCGGGGCTGGGAATATGGTGCCCAGGACAGAGAGTCTTTCACCAGGCTGGGGTGGGTCCAGCCGTCAAGGCAGCCTTCCAGGGTGGCTGGAGAGCCCTGTGGTTGGAGCCCTGCAGGCGGAAAGAAGGGAGCTGGGGGGTAGAACAGAGAAGATTCAGAGGCTGGGGACCCTTCAAGGTCACTTAGCATTTCTGCTGTGAGGCTGGGGCCCTGAAGTGGGATGTGTCACCTTGCCTTGAATCCCACAGTTAGCACTTAGATGTGGGGGATTGCGTCCCTCTCCACGAGTGAGCAGCTGAGGGAGGCGCACAGCAGGTGCTTCGGGCAGGCCTTGGATGGCGGTGGAAGCGCAGGCTGATATGGTTAACCCCAAGTTTGCAGGGAAGAAACTGAAGTGCAAAGAGGGCGGACACCTGCATGAGGTCGGCAGCTTCCAGGGAGTCCAGCTGGCACTGGAAACCAGACTTCCTGCCTCCTGTCCATGGTCCCTGAGCAAGGGTCACGTAGGGAGCCATTCTCAGCTCAGAGGGAGCTCCACTCTCAGAGGGAGAGTTAGCCTGGGAACTTGCCCTTCTCCAGGGACACCTGGAAGATGGGAGCAACAGCAGAGAAAAAAGAAAGAGGCCTGGCTCAAGGCCGAGCACTGGGCCCTGGGCTGCATGACCTCAGCAAGTCACTCGCCTCTCTTGGCCTCTGCCAGCGAATCTGGAAAATAGGGCCAGTGCCAGTACCTGCATACACGAGCTATAGTGAATTCTGTGAGGCCAGGTGGGTGCAGGGCACAGTAGGGAGTAAGAGCTCAAAAACCTTCTCTCCAGAATGCTCCAGGCCTGAGTTCTCCAGTCCTGGGGCACACTTGTCCTGAGGGAGTCAACTACCACAGGTGTGTTCATCCCTCTGGGACACTAACCATGGACTTGACTGGTGTCCCCTACCTTGTCTGTCTGTCTCTGTGGGCACAGGGCGCCCCTGCCTGCCCGAGTGGGACCACATCCTGTGCTGGCCGCTGGGGGCACCAGGTGAGGTGGTGGCTGTGCCCTGTCCCGACTACATTTATGACTTCAATCACAAAGGTAAGGCAGGCTGGAGTAGGGGGTGGATCACTGGGGTACCAGGACTCAAGCTCAGGGCTTCAGTGGCTCCGGATTTCTCTGCCTGCCCTGACCCTCCCACGGCCCTGCAGGTCATGCCTACCGACGCTGTGACCGCAATGGCAGCTGGGAGTTGGTGCCGGGGCACAACCGGACATGGGCCAACTACAGCGAGTGTGTTAAGTTCCTGACCAATGAGACTCGTGAACGGGTGCGAGACTTCCCCTCTCCTACCTGACCACCCCATAAGGTCACCCCACCCCTTTAGTGACACCCACCTAGTCCTGACTCCTCCAGCAACCTTAACCTGGCCTCTGACCCTTAACCTGATGCTCCGCCCGAGTTCCAGGAATCTGACGGTGTCTCCCACCTGCACAGGAGGTGTTTGACCGCCTGGGCATGATCTACACCGTGGGCTACTCCGTGTCGCTGGCTTCCCTCACCGTGGCTGTGCTCATCCTGGCCTACTTTAGGTAGGCGGGGCGGGCCGAGGTGGGCGGGGCCTGGGCGGGACCGAGGTATGGTTCCTCCCTTAAGCCTTCGCTGCACCCCTAGCCCTGCCGGGGGTCCCTACCTACGGCGCACAACCCGGCTTCCTGCCCACCCTCTGCGCGTCCCCGTACCCCAACCCACGATGATGTGCGCCCCACAGGCGGCTGCACTGCACACGCAACTACATCCATATGCACCTGTTCCTGTCCTTCATGCTTCGCGCCGTCAGCATCTTCGTCAAGGACGCGGTGCTCTACTCGGGCGCCACGCTCGATGAGGCTGAACGCCTCACCGAGGAGGAGCTGCGCGCCATCGCTCAGGCACCCCTGCCGCCTGCCGCCTCTGCTGCCGGCTACGTGAGTGCCCCCCGCATCCCCCTGGCGTCCCCAGGCTTTGGGGCCCCCTGCCACCACTGGCTTTGCAGGAGCCCCACCCTGCTGTGCCCCGACACCTCCAGCCTGGCCCTCACCCCTGCCTGTCTCTTGCTACTACTGGCTTCAGGCGGTTCACACCCACTTCACTGTCCCTCCTACCCCTCAGCCCTGCTTCCAGTCCCTTCTGCTAAGGGCTTTGTGAGTGCCTCCCATCCTGGCACTTTCATCAACACTCCTGTGTCAGCCCAGTACCCCAAACCACCCCACCTCTTCACCTTGTCCCCTGCCGCTGTCGTGAGTGCCCTCTTGCCCCTGGCAAGATTCCCCACACACACCCCCCTCAGCCCCTACCCTTAAGCCTTGAACAGAGCCTGCCCCTTCCTCCCTGGCTTGACTAGCATCATTTGTCCTATCTCACCAGCACACCCCTCCCTGCCCATCTCCCACCCAGCCCCAACTTCCCCAGATGCAGACCCTGCCCACTGGCTAATACCAGCTGGTATCCTAGGTGGGCTGCCGGGTGGCTGTGACCTTCTTCCTTTACTTCCTGGCCACTAACTACTACTGGATTCTGGTGGAGGGGCTGTACCTGCACAGCCTCATCTTCATGGCCTTTTTCTCAGAGAAGAAGTACCTATGGGGCTTCACGGTCTTCGGCTGGGGTATGCAGGCATGGAGGGCGGTGAGGTGCAGGCAAGGGTGGGACCATTGGTGGCTGGGTCAGAGGGTACCCCTGAGGGTAAGGCGTCCACACAGCATATCCCATCCTGGATCTGGGGCAGCAGGTGGGCCACCTGCCCACCCTTCTGTGACTCTGACCCATCCCAGGCTCAGAGAACAGGGCTTGGCCAGAGGTTCACCTGGGGCTGGCCCAGCCTGAGGTTGGGGCTCACCTGGAGGCAGATTCACCTGGGGTTCAGGCTCAGACCAGGAGAGGGAGGGGGCACTCTCAGATCAAGATTCAGCTCAGGATCAGAGTGGGATCTCGGGTCACAGGTGAGCCTGGGGCAGGAGTTGGGATCTGTGATCCTCCCTCCACCCTGAGCCCTGTTTCCCCACCAATCCCCTCACTGCGTGGAGCTGTCCATGCCACTGCCATCCTGCCCGCAGGGTCCGTGGCCCAGAGCCGCTGGCCCGCACTCTTAGTATCATCTGGGCTTCGGCAGCCCCCCTGCAGAGCGGTTGCTGGGGCGCTGCACTCCTCCCCCATGGGCTCTGGGATCGAGTTACCGATAATTGTCCATTATTGTTGGCAGCTCCAGAGCTTGGCTGGGCTCCGGGGCAACTGGCCAGACTGCAGAGGGGTAGGCCGGGTGGCGGGAGCCCTCCTGTGCTCAGCACCCAGAGGCCCTCAGATCGAGAGCCACAGCCTCCCTGCTCCAGGGCACACACTCTGACCTTGACCTCACCCATGGCAAATCCCAGAGTTGCAGGAGACCTGGGCCTGGTCCAGGAACTGACGCAGGCTCTAGGGCTAGAGGGTGTCATGGTGGGCAGAAAACATGCAGATCAGGGAGCACAGAGAACTTTGTGGCATGGGAATGTCATAGCTCTTTTTCTTACCATAAACCCAGGTCATACTCTGCCCCTCCTAAGGGTGCACCAGGCCTAGAACGAAGTGTGAGGGGGTGGAGGGTGGGGACCTGGGCTCCCCTTCTAGAGGCAAAGCTCACTCAGATTTACCATGTGCTATCTGAGCTGGCTCAGGCCAGGGCACAACAAGGTCCCCCTGTGGCCCTTTATTCCGCCTGGGATGACAACCCTCACACCATCCAGCCTCATCCATGGGGGCTAGGACCTTTCAAACTGAGTGGGGGGCATGCTGGGACAGAAAAATGCTATAATAGGCCCCCTCCTGATAGAGACCTCAGCTCAGAGCAGCATGCTTCAGGGGGCGGTGGTGGAGGGGGAATGGACTGGGCATGGATGAGGTAGTGATACCTTATTTCACTCTGTGCCCAACCGGTGTGCCCATGTAGGAGATGCAGAACCAAGATGAGGGCAGAGGGTGGAACTGGGTCCTGAGGGCTGGAGCCCTGAGGGGAGGCTGTTGGGGCAGCACGTGCCAGAGTATGGCTCTGTCACCAAGCAGCCCACGTGCCCAGGGTGAGGGGGTCAGGGACAGTGATGGGGTAGGCTGGGGGTCATCAGGGTTGAGGGGAATGGGACCAGCAAGGCGGGCTGAGGAGGGAGACATCGTGGACAGCATCTACAGTCCCTTACATGCTGTCCCCCTCTGCGCCCACAGGTCTGCCTGCCATCTTCGTGACTGTGTGGGTCAGTGTGAGAGCCACCCTGGCCAACACTGGGTAGGTCCAGGTGGGGAGAAGGGGGCCAGGGGCTCTGACACAGGCCAGGAACACCCCTGGTACCCTCTTCCTCTGTGAAGCATATAAGGGGGCCTCCTGTACCCTGGCCCTGAGTGGCCTCAGCTTCAGGAGTTTTCAGTCCAGCTTTGATCCAAGTACTCCCTCCGGGTCACAGGAGGCTACTTCAAAAGAGGCCTCAGGCTTGGCCACACCAGACACTGCCCTGTCCTTTGTCCCCAATGGCTACTGTCAGAGCAGAGCAGCTCTGGGGTCTCTCTGTGGGCAGGCTCAGGGTGGGGACAGGAGGGGGTGGGGAATGATGGCTCAACCTCCCCCAGGTGCTGGGACCTGAGCTCCGGGAACAAGAAGTGGATCATCCAGGTGCCCATCCTAGCCTCCATTGTGGTGAGCAGGGGTGGCCACAGGGCTGGGTGGGGGTGTGGACCACAGGCCCAGGGACCAGCCCCTGACAGACTATAGAGGCTTCCTTGGACCCCAGGGTCAGAGCCATAAGGCCTGAGAAGCAGCTGATCCCCATCATGGTTCAGATGGGGAAACTGAGGGCCCATGGAGCCACCTGGAGATGCAGTGGCAGAGCAGAGCCTGGGCAGGCCTGGGTCCCAGAGTCCTTGCCCTCACCCTCTGCTAGAGCGCAGCCTTGAGACGCAGCCCTCTCACTCTCCAGCTCAACTTCATCCTCTTCATCAACATCGTCCGGGTGCTCGCCACCAAGCTGCGGGAGACCAATGCCGGCCGGTGTGACACGCGGCAGCAGTACCGGTGAGCCACGCCTGCCATGCCCAGGCTCCTCAGAGTTTAGGGGTCATCAAATCCCAGTGCCATGTACAAAAGCAAAGATGGAGGCCCCAAGAATGAGCCTGTCTCAAGGGAAGGACCCAGCTCCTGACTCCCTGGCTGGCCCTGCCCAGCCATGCCGGGATCTTGCCCGGCCTCTGGAGACCCCTGGGGCACCCCAAAGCCAACCTGGGCCACGTGGTGCCAGGCCCTGCACTAGAGCTGGCATTTGCAAGAGCAGGACAAACCCAGATCTCTCCTCAAAGAACTGGTTGCAAGGAGTATAAGGGACAGGTGGGTAGTGGGTGGCCTTGAGAAGGCAGTAGCTCAGCTGAAACCTGAGGAGTGGGGTATCAGATAATGAGGTAAGGCCATGAGAGAGTGAGTGCCAGCAGAGGGACCAGCAGGTGCAAAGAGCCCTGGGACAGGGTGACATATAATTTATGGTCCACTCTAGGACACTTCAGAACCAGGGGCCCTATTAACACTTTGCTGAGATGACAAAGTGCTGTCCCAGGTGAACTGGATTGTCCTCTGCTGGTGGCAAGAGCCTCGGGTCCCTTAGTGGCTTCTGGAGCCTGGGGCTGGCAGGTGGAGGTGGCATAGTGCCTGCTGAGAGGAAGTGGCTCAGCCCTGACCCACCTGCCCTGCTGGTCCAGGAAGCTGCTCAAATCCACACTGGTGCTCATGCCGCTCTTTGGCGTCCACTACATCGTCTTCATGGCCACGCCGTACACCGAGGTCTCAGGGACGCTCTGGCAAGTCCAGATGCACTACGAGATGCTCTTCAACTCCTTCCAGGTGCGCAGCCCTGGCCGAGGCCAGGCCGAGGGTGGGAGGGGTCGAAGGGGCAGGGGACACTGCTGTGGGCCTTAACCTATACACCTCTCTCCCCAGGGATTTTTTGTCGCCATCATATACTGTTTCTGCAATGGCGAGGTAAGCAGTGGGCTGCAGTGGAGTGAGGCAGGGAGGACACAGAAGTGCCAGGGGTTCTCTAAGTCCTGTCCCTCCATTCTCCTACCTGGTTCTTCTTTGTTCCTCCAAGAACATCCCTGAGGACATTCTGAAGGCAGAGAGACATCTTTCCAGATGATTCAGGCTCAGATGTGCTAGGATTTCTGGGCTCTTCAACCTCTGGCATAGCCAAGTGTCTTCCCAACCCCAAGGCTGAATTCTCTGTAACCCAGATTGAATGACTCAGCCACCTTGCAGATTCTTGAGCCTTGCAGATTCTGGGTGTGTCAGAAACCTTCCAGCCGGGCACCATGTTCTGAGGAAGACGGGATTTTACTGGACCTTGGAATTTTCCAGTAATACCCCATGCCTCTTGTTTCCATTCAGTGCTGTTGTAGAAACAGGGATGGGGGCACTGCTGGGGTTGGGGGGGCATGTGGCAGTGGGATTAGGGGCACACCTGACACCCACCCTCCTACTGCCATCCCAGGTTCAGGCTGAGATCAAGAAATCCTGGAGCCGCTGGACACTGGCACTGGACTTCAAGCGTAAGGCACGCAGCGGGAGCAGCAGCTACAGCTACGGTCCCATGGTGTCTCACACAAGTGTGACCAATGTAGGCCCCCGCACGGGACTTGGCCTGCCCCTCAGCCCCCGCTTGCTGCCCGCTGCTACCACCAACGGCCACCCCCAGCTGCCCAGCCATACCAAGCCAGGGGCCCCAGCCCTCCAGACCACACCACCTGCTGTGGCCACTCCCAAGGACAATGGCTTTCTCAATGGTTCCTGCTCAGGGCTGGACGAGGAGGCCTCCGTGCCAGAGCGGCCACCCACCCTGCTGCAGGAGGAGTGGGAGACAGTCATGTGACCAGGGACCTGGGGGTTGGACCTATGGACATAAGGGCGACAGACAGATGGACCAAGAGATGGGTGGTTGGATGGTTGCCCACTCAGGGCTAGGGCCAGGAGGACAAAACAGGAGGAAAAAAAAAAGAAAAGGGAAAAGGAAGCAGTGTGTGGCTTCCTGTGGTCTGAACTGGGGACTCACTCCAGGAGGGGAGGGGGCTGGGAGCCATGGGAGGGTTCTTGGGTCCCACCTCATGAGGAGGCCTAGGAACCATGGGCTGGTCCCTGGGGTTGGGGCACAGTCCAGCAGAAAGGGCCTGGGAGAGGCTGCTGTCTAGGCCTAGAGAGGCTCAAGTCTGCAGGGGTCACACAGCCAGCCAGTGGACCCATGCAGGAGTTGGGCCCCAGCCTTTCCCTGCCACAGATGCCACCTCAGCTGCTCCCCACAAGTGTACCCATGCCCCAAGGGCGACCCAGGCTGCCTTTGGCCCGGACTCCTCTGGGCCAGCTTCTCCGCTTGCTGGCCCCCAGTCACTGGTCACTCAGGACTGACAGGACATTCTTTGGGTCCCTGGCCATGCCCCCAAGCCTGAGGCCCTGCTATAGGCCTGTCTGCTGGCCATGCCGTGCCCCTTGGAGGCTGGGCCACTCAGAGAGCCCTCTACATGTGACTCCCAGTCCCCACCCTGGTTCTGATATGCCTCTAGCAACCAGACGGTGCAGAGGGAGTGCCAGGGCCAGCAAGTGAAAGGTAGGCTGGGGTCTTGGCTCTGGCTCAGGAACTGTGGGGGAGCCAGGAGCCTGAGCCCAGAGGGCTGGCTAGGTTGGGGGTCTGCCAGACTCAGAACATCCACTCATATGGACCCAAGATGGTCACTAAGCATCCCTACCCAACACCCACCCACCACCTTACTTGCCCCCTGCCCACAGCAGTCTTGGGCCCTAGAATAGCCCAGGCCCTCCTCGGCCTGACACCTGAAAACCGAGCTGACTGCATCCCTACCCCATGCTCCAGCCACAGTGAGCTTGCCCAAACCTGCAGATGGTCCTGCCTCTAAGCCTATGTACAAGCTGGTGCCCCTGCCTGGCCCTGCCTTCCCCTCATCTCCAGCTCAAACTGTCTTGTTTTTCTCCATGGACTCAGCACCTGGGAAGTGTTCCCCCTCTCCAACAGCCCCCTACTTCATTGGGGGCTAGGTGAGAGGTCATGAGGCCAGGACCACCACTTAGGCAGTGGGTGGCTTGGACATACGCTGAGCAGCCTCAGGCCCAGCCCCACCTGCCCTTCCAGATGGCGGGCAGGGGAAACAACTGTCCAAAGGCCTGGTGCACTCATGGACTCAATGTAGTATGACCTGCTTGGAAGGGTGTGAGAGAGGAACAGGCCAGGACTTGAAGGGCCACTGAACCAAGCTGAGCATCTGGAATTCCTGTGAGTGCTGGGAGCCACCTGAAGTTCTAGAGGGAGAGCAACAAGGTCTGAGCAACATTCAGAAGAGTTCTTGCTCCAGTGTAGAGAGGCCAGAGAAGATTACAGGGGTCAGGAGAGATGTAGCCTTGTGGGATGCAGGTGGCCAGATGGGGAGATGATGGGAGTGGGAGGTGCTGCTGTCAAGAAGGACCCTGGATGAGGCACTGACTGGGGGAAGGAGACCTAAGTAGGACAGCCCCCACTCCCCTTCCCAGGGGTGTCTGATGCCCCGCTCCAGCACTCAGAGCCACGGGCCCTCTGGACCACTGAGGCTCCAGGATAACTTATCCTGCCCACCCCATGACAGAGTCACTAAGGGCCCGAGCTGGCTGGGCCACAGGGCCCCATCTTCCAGCTGAGACTCCTCCATCAGGAGGCTCGTGAAGTAATGAGTCCATGAGATGCACTCACCTTGAAATGTTCAGACTGGGAACCCCCAGGCAGGGCTGTACTCACCCCTCAGACCGGGTGCCCTCCAGGCCAGGGCTGTGTCTCCCACCTCAGACTTGTTACCCCCGTCCCTTCAGATGGACCCCCAAGATAGGGCTGTGTTTCCCCTTTGGACTAAATGCCCCCAGGACATGCTGAGTACCCCCTCTCAGGTTTGGTGTCCCCAGGCAGAACCAGGCCTTCCATATCCAATTGGACACCTTGATGAGGCCGGCCCTCCCTCCCTCAGGATTTTTGCACCTAGGACAGGGTCAAGCCTCTCCCTTTAGACTGAGCACCATTTCTTCCCTCAGACTGGATGTCCAGGACAGGACTGGACCTCTTACATCAGTCTAAGACCCTAGGCCAGGACCAAGTCTCCTCCCTTAGACTGGGGGCTCCTGGGCCAGGGCTGGCCTATCCACTCAGAGGCCCTGAGCCCCGTCTGGGCCATCCAGGTGTTGGCAGAGGAAGTGGGAGCCCTCAGCGGGCCTGGCAGGCAGTCAGGACCCTGTTTGCCTTGAGCAGGGGCTGGAGCCAGGTGGTCACTTCTCCTTCAAGGCCTCACAGCCCAGCCAAGCCGCAGGGAACACGTAAACACCAGCCGAGCCGGGCAGTGGGAAGGCAGGGAGGCGGGTACCAAGAGACCCTGACTCCTTAGCCACGGTGTCTGGGCACCTCACCTGGACTCCAAATCAGGCCAGTAAGGTGGCCTCTAGATCCCACCTGTCTTGGGCATGTGGACAGGCCCTGCACCTCTCTGGCTGTTTCTCCCCAGCCCAGGCTGGGAGAGGGATTCTGAAGACCCTTGGAAGGAATGTACCCTCCTGAGGGCCCTGGGACACAGGCTTTGAGGGGAGGCTGGGTGAGTCTATAGCTCCCAGCTCAGAGCAGGGTCTCCGGGGTCCAGGGGAATGAAAGAGATTGCTCTCCCTACCCTCAGCCTGCAAGCTCGTGGAGAACGAGGACTGAGCTGGGTCCCACACACCTGCCCAGAGTAGGCAGCCCTCACCCTGGCGAAGTGGTCAGAGGGAGAAGAGACAGGGGAAAGGGGGCTGAGTTCTCTGAAGTTCAAAAGGCACATGACCCTGCCCAGGAAGCTGAGAGGACACAGCTGTGCTCTGGGGGGTGTGAGGAGGACACAGCCCTGCCTGGGGGTGGAGGGTGACAGGACACAGCCCTGCTCCAAGGGTGTGTGAGGAGACATGCACCTGCCCTGGGGGGTTCTAGGAGGGTCCTGGCTCTGCCTTGGTTGTTAGCAGAGTGGTCTGCCTGTGGGGACCCTAGTCAGAGGGGCAGGAGGAGTGGGGCTCGCTGCACACCTCCAGCACACAGGCTGGGCTGGGTCCCGATGCTTGTCCCTGATGCCTCCTCGGCCAACTCCAGGAGAATGATCCCAGCCTGAGGCTACCATGGCCAACTGAAACAAGCCTTGGCTGGGGCAGAGGAGCCTCCTTTTGGGCAGAGGAGGAGGGGACTCCAGAGCCAGGCAGGGGCCTGGGCCCTGGCTGGCTCCGTGGGTGTGCTGTGTGATCCTGGGCAAGCCACCTTCCCTCTCTGAACCTCAGCTTCTCCTCTGAGGTCAGGTCCCTGTCCAGGTCTCCTGGAAGATGGGGCCCTGTGGCCCAGCCAGCTCGGACCCTCAGTGACTCCATCCATGGGGTGGGCAGGATGAGTTGCCCTGGAGCCTCAGTGGTCCGGAGGGCCCATGGCTCTGAGTACTGAAGAGGGGCATCAGACACCCCTGGGAATGGGAGCCGGGGCTGTCCTGCTTACACTGCTCCCCACTGGGCCCCCAGGTTGGTCTTTGCCTGCCTGGACAGGGCCCCTATCTTCCCCTTAGGCAGACTTGGGGCCCTCAGGACCCAAGGCCAGGACATCCCCAAGTGATAGGTATCCTCTTTCTTAAGCATCATGGTCATGTAGGCAGTGAGGGCCAAGAGGTGACGGGTGTGCCAAATCTGTGCAACTCCTCCCTGTCCAAGGGCTGGGGGTCAGGAAAGGGGCCAGGGTCTGGGAGGCAGAAGACAGGATTCTAGACCCACAACCATTCCTGCTGACCTGGGCCTTCCATCTGTGGGTGAGAGGAGAGGTGGGGCCCCTTCATGTTCCTGCGTTAATTACGCACCTATTCTTCAGGCCCCTCCCCCACTCTTAGTGCAATTTGGTTGGAGGTAGAGAGGCAGTCTCAATCCTTCCAAAGGCTTCCTGATTTGAAGGTCCCGTGGTTTTCAGTCTGCTTCTCCTCAGACAGAACACTGCAGGGTGGGGACATTGCCAGCGGCTCTGGTAGGGAGCTCTGCAGACAGCAGCCCCCATGGGGCTCCTGTTGGCTTTGCTTCCCAATGGTGAGGAGGAGACGGGGTTGTGGGCATGCGAGGGTGGGTTTATGGCCACCCCATGCTCCCTTTGCAGAGCCTCAGTGCACGTGGCTCCAAACTCCTCTCGCGGCCCTGCCGCGCGGAGCCCTCCACCTGCTCTCTCCACTGCCCACGCTGTGCTCTCCAGTCAGCCCAAGACAGTGGGTTCCTCCTGGGACCCTTTGCCACAGCACCCTTTTCCTGCTCCAGCATGTCTGAGTCAGGGGACAGCATTGGTGTGAACCATGCCCTGGCCCTGCCCAGAGGCCACACTGCCAGGTTCCCTATCCCCAAGAAGCTCACCCACATCAGAGATATAGAGAAGTGTGTTGTGTGTCTGTTATGTGTTTGTGTGTATGTATGTATCTATAATCGTGTGTGTTTATTTGTATATTTGTATGTATGTGAATTTGTATACATGTGTCTGTTCATTTATGTGCCTAGCTATGTGTCTGTTGTGTCTTTGTATTGTGTGTCTGTTTGTGATTCTATTTGTATGTATGCCTGTGTGTGTCTGTGTGTATGTTTGCCTACGTGTGTCTGTATATGTATCTGTATGTCCATTTGCATATGCCTTTTGGTGCGTCTACTTGTGTGTGTGTGTGTGTACCAGTGTGTCTATTTGTATTTATTTGTATGTATGCCTGTGTATGTGTGTGTCTATTTGTGTGTGTGTCTGTATGGATCCGTGGTCTGAGAATGCCGCCTGTGGGTGGAATTTGGCTCAGAGATGTGTTTGGTTTGGCCCTCACAGTATTTTCAACATCTTGAGCCAACATTTAAAAATCAGGATATTTCACATAAAAATTCAGCTTTCCAGCTTCTCTTAAAAATTCAGAAGCCCTGGCAGCCTTGGGCCTGCATTCCCATGAGGCCACTCTCCTCCGAAGCTACACAGGGGCTGCCTCATCTCCCCACCCTCCACAGCCTCACCACTTGTCTCGCCCACCAATGCCTTGAGGATGACTGAGTGTGTGACCCCAAAGTGTGTGGTCACAACTGAGTGTAAGCCTGGCTGTCAGGGAGTATGTGCATGAGTGTGTGTGTGGAGTGAGTTTGCATGTGTGTATGTGGGTGATGAGGGGCTGTAAGTAC
The DNA here is from genome assembly GCF_041296265.1 of Equus caballus. Classification (NCBI taxonomy): domain Eukaryota; kingdom Metazoa; phylum Chordata; class Mammalia; order Perissodactyla; family Equidae; genus Equus; species Equus caballus. The sequence continues at coordinate 51,337,414 of NC_091699.1, read as the reverse complement.
ATATATGTGTGCGTGAATCAAGTTGAGATGGGAGGGTGTACACATAAATGCATGTGTGAATGTGAGGCCAATCTGTGTGCATGGGGTGTGTGTGTGTGAATGCATGTGTGTGTGCATTAGGCAAATCTGAGTGTGCAAATGTGAGCATCTGCACATGTGGCTGTGAGGTATCTATGCATAAGGGGGTATACATGTGTGAATGCACGCATGTACACATGTATGTGTGCATGGCCGTATTCATGGCCATGTGGAGTGTGTGGGCCACTGTGGTCTGGCATGCTCTGCACAGGGGCCTCTTCCGGCCTTTGACAGGGAATTGGATTCCCGGCTCCTGGCTGGGCTGCCTTGTGGGAGATTTATTTCTGTCTCAGTGCCGACCAGAGGCCTGAGTAATGGGAACATTTAAAGAAAACCCGTAAATACAGAGAGAAGGGGCAGGCAGGCCGGGAAACTCAGTCTGGGCACCCCTGCCCAGCCAACAGCTGCCAGAGGCCAGGCCTGAGCCAGAGAGCGAAGCAGCCCTAGGACCCAGCAGGCACACCCTCTCTGCCCTATGGATTGCCCACTTCTGCCTTTCTAGTAACATCTGGTACGTGAGATCCTTATTCCACCTGGATGGCCCCTGGGTCAACAGTAAGCATCTTGGGAGCTTGACTCTGAGCAACAGATGCTCAGGACAGGCCCAGGGGATGCTATGTCAAGCCTGGCCCAGGGGCTAAGGGAACCTGACCCTCCTGGCTGGCCTCTTTCCCAGCCAGGCTACAGTGGGTCCACATCCCTGGGTATTCTGTCCACACAGGTCTCACACATACTCAGACCCTCCCACAGGAGGGATGAGGCTGCCCATGACCTGGCAGAGCTGGTGCTGCCCCCAGGGCTGGGAGGGCACTCAAGACACTCCACCTGGCGCCCACACACCCTGGAGTGCCTGGTGCCTGGAACCTGAGGAAGGCCAGCCTGGGGTGGGGTGGGGTGCTGCTGTTCTCCCCAGGACATGGCCCCCATTGTTCTGGGTTTTGGGTAGACTAAGCCTCACTTTCAGGATCATCTCTGATATCAGCCACTTAAATGACACAGGCCCTGTGTGAAAGGACAAAAGTTCTTCCTCTGGTAGGGTGACGTCCATTACAGAAGAGCCACTGCAGCAGTGGGAAAAGCAGGCTGTGCTGACCCACGCTTCCCTTCAGGGCCCCGGTTGGTGTCTCCTGCTTCCCCCCAGCGGCCATGTGAGGACAGGGGGGAAATAAAGTCTGCCTGGAGATTCTGGTCCATGGAGTCTCTTGGCTGAGTGGACTGGCGGCGTCCCTGAGGCCCCAGATCCCCACCACTCACTAAGTCCCACTGTAATGCCCAGCCAGATGGTTCTGGGGGAAGTGAGGTCTTTCAGACTGGTCTGAGGGAAGGGGCTTGGCTCCCAGCACAGATCCAAAGACCACCTGGAAGCTTGGCTCCTGGAGGGCAGGACATCATCGTCCCCTGGAACAGCACCCAGCACAAGACAGGTACTCAGAAAACAGGATGAATTAGTGCCTGAATCTCCAGCTCCTCTAGGGTGGGCGGTGCTGTGACAGGCACTGGATGTGGGTCAGAGTCCCACGGGGAGGCCACCTGAAGGTGAGCGCATCTCACACACTGGAGCCAGAAGGTGGTGAGCAGCAGCATGGAAGCCCAACAGGGGATCTGCCTGGGAAGATGCCCGGCACTTGAGGCTGGACAGAGTCCAGGGGGACTAGATTTGCCTAAACTGGCTGCCTTCACATACCTGACCTGCAGCCTGCTGGGCTGACAGCAGAATTTTCCCTTGTAACTTTAGGGGCTGTGCCTCTCTCCTGACCCCGTCTGCCACTCCTCACTGGGGTTCAGGCCCTGTGCCAGCCCAGATGTCCACCTGGCCGCGAGGGGCCCGTCCCCGCAATCCCAGCCCTCTTGCTGCCTCCCCGCTTCCCCAGAGGCACCAACCTTGGGTCTCTGGGACAGCAGGTCCTGTTCTCCTGTCCTCTGCTGGGGAAAGGGCATCTATGCTGTCGCAGAACATTCCAGGCCTGACACCTCTGAGGTAACCCAGAGGCTGGATGTCCTCCATGATTTCAAGCAGGGGGGACCTGGAATGTTAGGAGTCAGGGCTGTCCTGGGAAGTGCCTGGTGAGCTGGGCAGCGGTAGGCACACTAGGGTTCCATCCACAGAGCTGGGTGCTGTCACTTGCTGGTCCATTTCCTCAGCCCTGTGACAAAAGGCTGCTGGGGCCTGAGTGCCTCCTACCTGTCCCTCCAGCCAAGGCCAGGAGTCACTGCAACTGACCTTGAACTACCCTATCTGATGTCCCACAAGACTGTGATGCAGACTCCAGAAAGCTTGTTCTGTCTTGTTTTTAAACGTGGAAAGCACACCTTTAAAAAGATCACACATTTCAGCTTATTAATATGTTTTACCAGTTTCTTTGCTCACCACTGAAAATAAAATTTTTTTTATTTTGAAATAAAAATATAGATTCATAGGAAGTTAAAAAGACAGTACAGAGCAGTCCTGTGTACCATTCACTCAGCTTCCCCGACGTAGAGGACGCCTTCGTTCCATAAGTATAGTACTATATCAAAACCAGGAGTTTGACGCTGTACGATGTGTACACTTCCATTCCATTTTATCACACGGAGATTCGTGTAACGACCACTGCAGTCAAGAACTATCCCATCCCCAGCAAGATCTCCGTCAAGCTACCCCTTTATACACGGAGCCACTTACCTGTACCATTCCCAACCCCCAGCAACCACTAATCTGTTGTCTATCCTTACGATTTTGTCATTTCAAGAATGTTATAGATATGGAATCATACAGTACATGATCTTTTGACATATTTTTTTCACTCAGCACAATGCCCAAGATCCATTGAAGCCGCCGCATGTGTCAGTTTGTTCCTTTTTATGCTGAGTAGAGCAGTATTCCATGGTATGGCTGCACCGCAGTTTAACCAGGCACCTACTGAAGGGCATTTTGTGGGTCAGTTGGTTGGTTTTTCTACAGAATAATAAAAACTTTAAAAATTTTTCACTCCATTACTCCCAAAAGTACAGAACCAAGTGAAGGAATGCCCTTGTAGATTGCAAGCCATGTCAGAAATTTATTACTGTACTTATTTCACCCATTTGTGTGTAATATTTTAATTCCAAACTGAAGGAAGGGAAATTATACTAAGACCTAGATCTTTGATGATGACTTGGCAACCTCCATTAAGCGGAAGATCTGTGCTCATTTTTTTAACTGATGGAGCATAAACAACAAATTCAAATTATCCAGCATTCATTAAGCAAGAATGCAAGCAACATTTGGGGTTTTTTTAAGCTTTTGATGATTAAAAAGCTGCTATGAACATTTGTCTAGTTTTTCTATTTGCTATGTCCATTTGTGGTGGACATAGTTTTCATTTCTCTGGAATAAATGCCCAGGAGTATGGTCACTGGGTTATATGTTAAGCACATGTCTAGTTTCTTAAGGAACTGCCAAACTATTTTCCAGAGTAACTGTACCACGTACAGTCCCAGCAACAACATACGAGAGATTCAGCTTCTCCAAATCCTTGCCAGTAGTTGGTATTATCACTATTTTTTATTTCAGTTGTTAGGTGTGTAATGATATCTCATTATGGTCTTAATTTGCCTTTCCCTAATGGCTAGTATGTTGCACATCTTTCATGTATTTGCCATTTATATATCCTCTTCAGTGAAATATCTCCACATCTTTTGCCCTTTTTTTTTGAGGAAGATTGGCGCTGAGCTAGCATGTGCTGCCAATCCTCCTCTTTTTGCTGAGGAATACCGGCCCTGAGCTAACATCCGTGCCCATCTTCCTCTACTTTATATGTGGGACGCCTACCACAGCATGGCTTGCCAAGTGGTGCCATGTCCGCACCCGGGATCCAAACCAGCGAACCCCAGGCTGCTGAAGTGGAACGTGCGAACTTAACTGCTGCGCCACCAGGCCGGCCCTGCTTTTGCCCATTTTCTAATTGGATTTTCCTTTTATTGTTGAGTTTTTAGAGTTCTTTATATATTCTACATGAGTCCTTTATCAGATACGGAGTTTGCAAATATTTTCTTGGTCTGTAGCTTTTCTTTTCATTCTCTTAACAAGGTCTTTGTTGGAGCAAAATCTTTTCATTTTAGTTAAGTCAAATTTCTCAATTTTTTTCTTTATGAATTGTGCTTTCGGTCTTGTGCCTAACAATTCTTCAATTGTTCAAGCTCTAGGTCCTGAAGGTTTTCTCCTAAAGTTTTTATAGTTCTACATTTTACATTTAAATCTATGATCCACTTTAATTTTTGTATAATGTCTGAGTTTTAGGTTGGGGTTCTTTTTTGGCCTATGTATACCCAATCACTCCAGCACCATTTACTGACCACTATCTCCATTGAGCTCATTTTGCACCTTCATCAAAAATCAGTCGGCCGTACTTGTGTGGGGCTACTTGAGTTCTCTGTTCTCTTCCACTGGTCTACGTGCCTACCATCTTGATTACTGTAGCTGTGTAATAAGCCTTGAAGTGGGGAGTGATTCCTCCTGCTTTATTCTTTTAGTTAAAAACTGTTTAAGCTATTCTACTTCTCTTGCCTTTCCTGATACATTTTAGAATAATCTTGTCTTTATCTAAAGATCTTATTGGGATTTTGATAGGAACTGCATTAAAGCTGTATATCAATTCTCCAGTAAAACTATCTAGCCTTGGAGATTTCTTTTTCAGGAGTTTTAAAATTATGAATTCACTATTCTTATTATGGAGCAAATTATCTACTTCATCTTGGGTGAGTTGTGGTAGTTTGTGCTTTTCAAGAAATTGGTCCATTTCATCATCAAATTGTCATATTTATGTGGGTACTTACAGTATCCCCTCACTGTCCTTTTGACGTCTGTGGGGTCTGCAGTGATAGCCTTATTTCATTCCCAATAGTCATAATTTGTCTTCTTTTTTTGTCTTGCTAGAGGTTAGTCAATTATTGATTTTTGCAATGTTTACCAGTTTCTTTGCTCACCACTTCTTCCTGCATCCTGTGGCAAGCACTGCTGGCTGCCTTCCCAGTATTCTTTCTACCCTTCTTCCTTTCTCATGGGACTTCAATTTCAATCATGGTGGCAACGTGCCCAGCTTAAAATATCGTTACTCCCCACGTCTGCAGTCAGGGGTAGATCTGACACAGTAATGGGTGATCAGATGTGAAGGCAAGTCTGGTGGACTGGGCTCGTGGCCATGGTTTCTTCAGCTAGCTTGCCCTTTGCCCTCCCTGCTCCTGCCTGTAGCTCAAACTTGGGGGTGCAAAGGCTCCTAGGGGAGTTAAGGACGGCAGCTGTGGAGAGAGAAGGGACTCAGTCTCAGGCGGCCTCAAGGAGCCACTGTACCACCTTGGACTTAACACAACAATAAACCCCTCCGTGTTTAAGGTCCTGTTTGTGAGTGTCTGCTAAATGTAGTCCCAATTTCCATAGCCCCCTCCCTGACCCCACCTCGGTTCCTCTCGCTACAGAGCATCCTTTAGTCGTTCTTTCAGCAAAGATCTGTGCATAGTGAACACCAGGTGTCATAAGCCTGAAAATGTCTATCTTGCTCTTATTATTTATGACAATTAAGCAGACTGACATTTCGTTTCCTCAACACTTAGGAAAAATGTGTCTTCTAGTATCTACTATTGATGAAAAGTGAAACTCATTCATTCATAAGTAATCTTTTTTTCCCCCCATGTAGCCTGCATGATTTTTCTCTTTACCCTCAATGTTCTAATCTAGACCATTGCAGTGAAACTGCAGATGTGGCCATTTAAAAAAATTCCACTTCACACTTACTGAGAAATTTAAGTTGTGAATTCCAGAAACCTCTCTTTAAAAAAGCTTGTGTGTGAAATACAGCACATATACCAAAAAAGTGTGTAAAATGGAGAATAAGATGAATTCCTGTCACTCAAGCCAAAAAAAAGATTATCAGCACCTCTAAGGGCCCCTTCCCTGTGCTAACTGCAAGTCTGGTGCTGAGGATCACGCCCCTGCTCTTCTGAGCCGACTATACCATCCATGTGTGTATCCTTAGAGTATATGGTTTTACTCTGCCTGTTTGGGAACATCACACAAAGTGGCTCATATTCTGTTTCATCCTTCGAGCTCTAACCATGACCTCGCACATGGCTAGAAGCTCATTTCACCACTATGGGGTATTTCACTGTAAGAATGACAGCTTCTGACTACACCGTGTTTTATCTTGAGTGCGTGCGCACACTATTATGAACAAAGCACACAGCTTCTACAAGCATCCCCGTCCGTCTCCTGGTACACCTGTGCCACAGTTCTCTAGGACACCAACAGTGGAACTGCTGGCCACGGGTGGGTGTGCACGTGTTCAGCTTTTCCAAAGTGGCCTCACCACTCAACCCTCCCCAAGGCGGCAGGTGCAAGGCCAGCTGCTCCACCGCACACTAGGCAGGGCAGCTAACGACACTTCTGTCTGGAGGTTTTCCTGTCTGACACTGCGCAGCTCCCTCAGCTTCCTTTTGTTGATTCTGAGCTTGAGAGCTTTTCCAATCCCTTTACTTTCAATATTTCTGTTTGGGTTCAGGCTTGTATTTTTTTAAATGGCATTGGATTCAGTTAAAAGAAAAAAAAAAAGGCGGCCCAATACATAATTATAATTAATGATATATTTGAATTCATTTACTTGTCTCACCTCTTCTCTTTCTGCCTTCTTTTGGATAATTTTTTTTTCTCATTCCATTTTCTTTCTCAACTACTTTGGAAGTGGTACACTGTTCTTTCAGGGTTACCCTAGAAATGCCAGCCTGCCTTGCACCAGTCTTAATCAGATGGAGTCTTTTCTCTCTTCCTGAGTGAGCTCCTCCGATAATAAAGATTCCATCCCCTCTCACCTCGGCCCCACGCACTCCTGCTGTCTCATGTTCTAAGTAGCCCTTATTATACTTCTACTCCACAAAACACTTGTTTTATGAGGTCAATGACTACTAAATTTACACTTTCTCTCATTCCGTCTTATCTCAGATTATCCATCTGGGATCGTGTCCATTCAGTCTGAAGACATCCTCTAGAATTTTTTTTAAGGAGAATGCTCATTTATTTCATTTTTTAAAAACAGCTTCGTTGAGATACAATACACATCTCAAACAATTCACCCATTTTAAAGTGTACAACTCAATGGCTTTTAAAATATTCACAGATTTGTGCAACCACCACAAGCCATTTTAGAATATTTTCATTACCCCCAAGTAGATTTTCTCTTAGTGTGAGTCTGCAGGTGACCAAATCTCTGGTTTGTTTGTCTAAAAATATCTTGTACTTGTAAGATATTTTCTCTGGGTAAAGAATTCTAAGTGACAATTTCCTTTCGTCCAGTTAACACTGATACCAGAAGGTACCTTTCCAGTTAACGTTGGCCGTGGTTGCCACATCTGCTGTCACCCTGCTCCCTGAAAAGTAATATATCCTTCCTAATTTTAACATCTTTTCTTGGTCTTTTTGTTCTGCCAGTTTATTACACTGTATCTAGGTATGTACTGGTTTTAAAATACATGCACAAATTCTTAGACAGACCTCCCTTCCAGAGGTGGAACCTAATTGAGTGTGGGCTGGACATAGTGACTTACTTCTAACGAATAGAACGTGGCAGAATATCACTTCCAAACCAGGTCATAAAAGGCCTAAAGCTTCCTGCTGCTTCCTCTTTTGGATTGCTTTTTCTCTGGGGAAAGCGAGCTGCCACGGCACGCAAACACTCAAGCAAGCCTCAAGGAGAGGTCCACGTGGCAAGGATCTGTGTGCACACTATGCTTCTCTAAGCACTCCTGTGAGCCCCAGGAGTGGACGTTGTCCTGGGAGCAGATCCTTCAGCCCCAGTCAGGCCTTCAGATGACTGCTGCTCTGGAGTACATCTTGACTGCAACCTCAAAGAGACCCCAAGCTAGAACTACCCAGCTAAGTCTCTCCTGAATTCCTGACACACAGAAACTGTCCGATAATAAAATTTGTTGTTTTAAGCCATTGAGTTTGGGATAATTTGTATGTAGCAATAAATGATTAATACAAATGTGAAAAAAATTTTAAGCAAACTTGCTTATTGAGCTATAAAAACATACAAAAAATGCACAAACCATATGTGCAGTTCAATGAATATTCATAAAGTGAATATAGCTAATTAATCACCACTCATATCAAGAGATAGAACATCAGACTGTAGATTTCTGTTTGTTGCCCTGCTGGAGATTTGTTGACCTCCCTGAATCTGTGGATTGGTGATTTTGAAAAGTTCACAGTCACTTAAAAAAAATACTAGGGGCCAGCCAGGTGGCACAGAGGTGAAGTCCATGCACTCCACTTTGGCAGCCCAGGTTTCACGGGTTTGGATCCCTGGTGCGGACCTATGTACCACTCATCCAGCCATGCCGTGGCAACATCCCACGTACAAAACAGAGGAAGACTGCCAAGGATGTTAGCTCAGTGACAATCTTCCTCAAGCAAAAAGAGGAAGATTGGCCACAAATGTTAGCTCAGGGCCAGTCTCGCTCACCCCCTAAAAAAATATATCACCTCTGCCTCATTTTTGCCTTGTTTTCCTTCCTGGACCTCCAATCACACGTGTGCTGGATCTTCTCACTGTCCTCCATATCTCCCAGCCTCTTGTTCTACATTATCCATTTGTTTATCTTGCTGGGCTGCTTTCTGGATAACCTCTTCAGATCTCGCTTCCCATTCACAAATTCTCTCTTCAGCTCTAATTCATAGATACACGGTTTTTAATTGCTATAATAATTTTTATTTCCAGAGCATCACTTTGGTTCTTTTGCAAATCTATTCCTATTTTCAAGCCTTTTAGTTCCTAAGTCATTTTTAAACATTTAAATGATCTGATAATTCTAATGTCTGAATTGCTCGCAAGTCTGATTCTACCATGTTCCTTTTGATGTCCTTTGCTCTGGGTGCTTTGTTGCCTAATATATCTGGTGAACTTTTCTGTAAGCTGCTCATTTTTCTTGGAACTTTATCGGTGGGCATTCTTTAAGGATGAATAAAGGTTCATTCAGGTAGGATCTGCATTTCCTTCTATCAAGTGTCTGAGACCCCTACATTCTGGGACCACTTTAAATTCCTGGCTTGAGGTTTCTCATGTACAAACCCACATGAGGGCTTGCTCAGTTCTCAAGGGAGACCTTTTTTCACTCCAGTAAGTGGCAAGGTTCAGTTTTCCTCTGAGATGCTGAGAGAGCAGATTTATTGTTAGTTCACAGAGGGTGCTGCCCTTTGGGGCCCCAGCTTTATGGAGGGCTCTGCTACTAGGCCCCTTATTATGCACAGGTATTAGGTTGTCTGGGCCCCAGGCACCGAGAGCCCCAAAAACCAATGCTCAGCTTCACGTGGTTTGTCAAATGCCTTCAGGGCATTCTGCTGCTTCTCTTACCTTTTTGCCTGAGTATTCCTTAGTTTCTTGCCAGCTCATTGGTGCATTTAAAAAGTACTTGTCATTATTTATTTACCTGGTATTTTTAACTGTATGCAAAGGATCAGTTCAGGTAACTATTCTACCATGACGCCAGAAACAGAAGTGGTCAGCTATTCCTTCTTCAAGTAACTTCTTTCTTAGATTTTCTTTTCCCAAACTCCTGTCAGCTAAAGGACATCTGTCAGCATGTTAAGATTCTCAGTCTACCCTCTCCCTCTCCGCCACCTTTTGGATCTTCAGCTGTAACTTCCAATTTATTAATCCCTTCCTTGGCTATAAATTATTATTTAGCTCTTCTAGTGAGTTTCTTATTTTAATAAACATGCTTTATTTCCCAGATTTCTAATCAGTTCTTTCTTATATCTAATCCCTGTCACTTGAATTATGGGGGTCAGTCCCTCTTTTATCACTCTGGTGATAAAACAAATGCTCATTTTAAAGCCTGTTAGGATGTTACTGTTTCAGTTTCCTCAGGGACAAATTCTCCCAATTTACGGTTGCTGGTCATTCTTTAAGGCATTGGATTTTCTCACATATTTTTAAATTAATTCATGCATAATAGTTTTTGTTTTTCTGTCTCCAGGTAGGGCAGCTTTCCTGTAGTGTTGTAAATGCAGAAGCAGACCTGCATTAGCCCTCTGGCTCACACTGTGGGGTATCCTTGCTCTAGTCCCAGGGCGGGTGCTGAGCGGAAGCCCAGTTCCCAGTCTCCGGGTGTCTGAGCTCACACTGCCGCAGACAAGCACCCTGTTCCAGTGCAATCCCGGGAAGTGGGGGACGTGCTTTCCTCCTTTATTCCTAGGAAAAGATGCCCAGTCCCAGAGCCCGGCTCTCAGAGGGAGCCTGGCTCCAGTCCTGACACCTGTGGGCATGTCTGATCCACGTCCCTGTGGGAATCAGAGTCCTAGTCTTGTCCCACTGCTCACCACAGCAGCCAGCCACCTACCACTTCAGCCCTCACAGCTGTAAGTTTCTGCTTCTTTTTTACACAAGAATTACCTTCTTAGAGTAGTTGCATAATTTTAACTTAAAGTATTTACTTTATTGAATGAGTGTGCTGGTCCCTGTGTGCACATATTCCACCTCTATGGCCCGAGTCCTCAGCACTGTCTCCCAGAGCCAGGCCATCTCAGCACAGAGGAAAAAACACACTGGGATGACTCAGGGGCAGGAGGCTCAAGGGGAAACCCTGGAGGAAACTCAAGAGTGTTATCATTCTGAGGGAGATGAAATTCTAGTTGGCCACAGGTACCTGGAGTCAGAGTTGTGGCCAGACAGTCACTCCGGAGAGTCAGCTCCACAGAGGAGGCTCATGGTCCAAAAGCCAGGACCTTGGGGGCCAGGGTCCAAGACCACATGTGAAACCCAGCTTACAATACTCTAGTCTCTAGCAGAAAGGGCCACCCTCCCCCACACAGGGGCCCTGTCCTAGGGGAGCCATGGTCTAGCTGACTGGTGAAGTGGGGAGAGGGGCTGCCTGGGGCTGGGCAGAGTGGAAAAGAACAGTGCTGGGGGCCTCAAATCTGGAGCAGCCTAGAGTTGAGGCTGGCCAGGGTATAGCTCACCCCCTTCATGGGCCCAGTCTCTTCCCTCTCCCTCTCACACTCTGAGGGGGTCCACAGAAGACCAAGATGGGAGCCTCTCCAGGCTGTCCCACAGACTACTGGAAGGCCTAGGCCTGTGGGAAGTCTTAAGAATCCTCTCAGACCATGTCTCTGTCACCCAAGGGTTTGAGATGACCATCACTGACCAAGGACTGGGTCAAGACCTAGGCCCAGAAGGTCACACCTGGGCCTTCCCCACTCCTCCAGCCTCAACATGCTCAGCCCAACACAGGGCTTACAAATTAAGCATGACCTCTGTAGCCACCCTGTCTTGGGGCCCGATCCCACAGTGCCCCAAGGACCCAGGAAATATTTGATAGGTTTCTACCACACACAGGGGTCTGCTTGTTTCTATTTCCAGAGATTAAAAAAATGTTCCAAACACATACATATGTACAGACACAGCCAGCCTACAGAGTTGCTGCTGGCTCTGTCCCCACTCAGGGTGGTGGGGACCACTCAGGAGACAAGGAGTTGACCTCACTCCATGGGGGTGGGGGGTTTTCAGACTGATGGGGCAGGGAGTCACTGCTCTGAAGCCAAACTGGAAGTGATGGCAAGCCCAGCTCCTACCCTTGCCCAAGGACAGGCCTGACAGATGGGTGAGGGGACAGGGCACGCCTCAGTCGGAGTCGCAGGCCTCTTGTTCTGTGTTGGCGTCCACCGCAGAGGCCAAGCTATCCTCCTGGCCTTTCAGCCTCTCGCCTGGATAGATGGCAAACAAGAAGGGTGAAGGGGGGGCCTTGTGCTTGGGCCACCACCCAGAGGGCAGGGGTCCCGCCTTCCCAGGCCCTGCACTTACGGATCAGTTCAGCAATGGCTCTCTGGGTCCGCTTTTCTAACTTCTCCAGCTTCTTGGCTACGTCTCTCTTGAGGTCCCTGGAGCAGAGAGGTGGGAAGAGTCTGGAGGCTGAAGGCTAGCCTGGTGTGGCCTTGGGGCCCTCCCTCCCACAGCCCCTCTGGCATTAGCAATCACACTCAGTTGTCTGAGGAGACTGCCCTGAGGAGGAGGCAGGTTTCTCCTCTCTCTCCCTTCCTGCATCTTCCAAAACCCAGCATCAGCCATCCCTCCCAGTCCCAGTGAGGCAGAGACTAGCACCACAGACCCACCCAACACAGGGCACTGAGTGGGTGTGCAAGGGTAGATGGTTTCTCAGGGGTCCTCTCTTGGTCTGGTCCCCTTGGTCACCATCAGGGAGTGACTTGTCCCAGCCCACTGTGGGTCCTGCTTGTCTTCCAGCCACATGTTCACCCTCACCACCGGGAGCTTCCAGAAGTGTACACACACTCAGCGTATTTTCTCTGGCTCTGGGTTTCCTAGGACATATGCCTCATGCTTTTGTTTCATCAAATTAGAACACCTTCAGCTGGTGCTGTACTTGACACAGAATTGCAGGTGAGAGGGATATGCCCACACCTCTGGCCCAAGGTAAAATAGAACACAAGCCCCAGGTCACATGGCCTCTCTCACCTTCTTTCTCAGCCCAGTCACAAGGACACCAGGGAAGAACAAGTACTTCACAGAGAGGGAACTGAGGCCAGATGGGAACAGGCTAACTGATGGCAGCACTGGGTGGCAACTGCCTTTGCCACCATCTTGCCTCCCCCTGTGGCTCCCAGAGGCAAAGGTCGGACTTGCTCAAATGGAGCTCTCTGAGGTAAGGCCCTCACGCTTTCAGAAGGGACTTCTTGAGCAGACTGCTGCTCTTCCGTCTACCTGAGCCCCTCCTCACCCTCCAGGTGTCATCTCCCATCACTTCCCTCTCATTCTCCGTTTATGTCCTTCTCAACAGTGATTTCGGACAGTAATTATCTCGTGTAGCTGTAAGTTTATACTGTCCATATCCCTGCTGTGAGGGTGCAGAAGGCCCTGCCTGAGGCCCATGTCTGGCACCACAAGAGCCCCAATCAGTATGCACTAGTCCTACATGGGCAACACTCACCAATCAGGCTTCCGGGGTGCAAGGTTAGCCAGGTCCTAGGGAGGGAGGAGACAGAAGTCAGGGCTGGAAGGGCCCAACCCCAAGGGAAGTAGGAAGACAGGAGACAGAGGTAGGAAAACGGGAGAAAAGGGAGGATGGAGGAGGGGGGTGAGGGGAAGCAGGGAGGTGGAAAGGAAATAAAGAAGTGGTGAGGGGCCGGCCCCGTGGCCGAGTGGTTAAGTTCACATGCTCTGCTTTGGTGGCCCAGGGTTCGGATCCTGGGCGCGGACATGGCACTGCTCATTAGGCCATGTTGAGGCAGTGTCCCACATGCCACAACTAGAAGGACCCACAACTAAAACTATACAACTATGTACTGGGGGGATTTGGGAAGGAAAAAAAAGAAGTGGTGAAAGGAAGGGGGAGAAAGGAGAGAGGAGAGTAGGTGGGTAAGAAGAGAAGGACCCACAGAAGCAGCGAGGGAGAACAGGGCCACCTGCAGGCACTCACCACTTCCTCAATGACGGGCTCTGGCTTGGCGGCCTCCAGCTGCTCCTTCACCTTCTCTTCCACTAGAGGGTGCAAGACAACAATGGAGGCCTGTGGGAAAGGTGCCCACTCTGCAGCGACACTGCAGTATGATACTGCACACTGCAGCTGCCGGAGAGGGGAAGAGGGTGCAGGCAGGTCCCTGGGGAGATCCTGGGCTTTCTTGCCCCTATCTCTCCCCTTGGCCCCCAACCAGCCAGAGGCAAAGCCCCTGCAAAGGCAGGTTTGGAGGAAGGGCTGCAGTTTCCCAGGATGAAGGCAATCCTGAGGTGAAGGAGGGCCAGCGGGAGGCAGCTGGAGCAGACAGAGCCCAGAACTCCAGTTAGGAATCATCTCAGCCCCCAGCTCCCCAGTTGTGAAATGAGAGAGTTGCCTGGATATATCCAAGGTACGGTTTTTGAAGGGCCTTGAGGACTGGATTTTTCCATAACCTCCACGGGCTCCTGGCCTCCGAGGACATCCTCTGGGTCCTGGACTGGCCGGGGCACAGGAGGCTTTTCTTCCCATCCCACTAAGATGTGTGCTGCCAAGACCAAGGGGACAGCCACTCTGAGGAGGCCTGCACTCACACCTCCTGGCTCCATCCAGCTGCTGAGAGCACAATGGACCTCTAGGGAGACTGACCAGGAGGGCTCTGCCCCTGAGAGGACAGATGCCGAGAGCACTGACAACAAATCTGGGCTCCATGGGCTTCCTCTAACCCCCCTCACAGTTGCCCCATGTTCCCCCATGGCTCCCTGGCCTGCCTCACCTTCCTCCAGCCATAGGTGCTGATCCTGAGGCAAAGAACCAGCTCCACATCCGTCTCTTTCGTCCTGCCTTACTGCCTCCCACCTACATGTGCCAATGTCCCCCCCCAGTGGGGCCCAAACCATGAAGCAAATCACCTGGTAAGTGTGTGACTCTCAGGGGTGAAGGACACGGGGAAGCAGACTGGGGTGTGGCCAAATGGGTAGCACTTCATTCTTTTACAAGATAAATGTAATTACTCATTTATTACTCATAAAATTGAAAATTGATAACAAAATCAAAGAATAAAAACAGCACCAGGGATTTGCATGATAAAGTACCCAGCATCTCCAGTGTGGACGGCTGTGGACAGGCCTCAGCTGGCCAGATGCGCCTGGCTGTTGTGCTGTTCCCCATGCCATGGTGAGACTGGGCAGCCCCTGGCCCGGGGCTCTCTCCCTACTGGTGAGAACATCTCTCCCCATCGTCTGTGTTCTGGCACTGCCACACCTCGAGCCTGGCGAGCATCTGCCTGACACTGCTCTTTGAGCACCTGAGTGGTTGAACCCTCTTCAGGGTCTCTCACTCCAACCCTCCAAGGCCTGCAGGACCCATCTCACCCTGCCCCTGCTGTCCAAGGCTCCAGGGCCACTTCCACTTCCCAACCCAGAGAGGTTCTGAGGGGATGTGGTCTCTTCCCTCGCAGATCCCTGGGAGGCCTCCAAGTCAACGTGTGAGCAGGGCAGAGCAGGCACAGCAGACCTCTTCACTCCCTCACTGGCTCTCTGCTCTCACTCAACTTGTCCATCTGCTGTGAGATGGTGACAGGGTTCTGGAGGCCCAACTTCTAGCCCTGGCACTACAGGTTATTCCCAAGAGAGGGCAACACCAGCCAAGGTGGAGGCAACTGACAGTGCCATGGAGCAGAAGTGGAGAGATGCAGCCACCTACCCGCGACTGGTTTGGCTGGGGGCACCCTCCTCCTCTTCAGGTCCTCATCCTCTGGGACATAGTTCCGCAGCCTGAGTTCCCTGCAAGAGCACAGAGATCAAGCAGAGATGTAGTAAAGTGTGTGACGGTCTCATTCACCTCATACACTTGCAGGTCAGACTGTGATGAAGCCACACAAGCTGGTTATTTCCCGACTTTCCTAGGGTCTCTGGAAATGGCCTGGTGAAGAGGGAAAACATGGGAACAGAAGCATCATTGGGACAGGCACCCTCTCTGAGCCTCAGCCCCCTTATCTGCCAATTAGCAAGCAGGCTGGCTGCTCTCCCAAGGCCCTGCCTGCACTGGAGGCTCTCGTCCAGAGCTGGGGCCAGGGATGCTCGGGGAGCATCCACTAGCTGTCTCTCCTAGATTACCTCCATTTAACAGTTAAGGGAACTGAGGCTCAGAGAGATTGCACCATTTTCATAAGGTCACACAGTGGTGGCTGCAGCATCTGAGACCAAGACAAGGTATGACTCCAAGTCAGGCCAGAGCTCCTGGGCTGAGCTACTCCTAAAAGAGAAAGCCAGCACTCACCCACTGGCTCCTCAAGCCCAGCCTCCTTCTCAGAGCCTTTGTGTCCTGGAGCCACTGGTACACAGTTCCTCAACAACTTGTGGCAAGAGTCTGGGTGTGCTGGGAGTGGCTGGCAAAGGCTGAGGGACGGGCATGACAGTGTGCAAGACTGGGAAAGCCACAGTCCACCTGGACAGCCATGAGAACTGCAGAGGCCCACTCCTGCAAGAGGCCTTTCAAATGCTACCAAGGCAGAGCCCAAGACCTCTGTGAATGGGGAGGAGCCACAAGAGACCAGGATTACACACTGCGATGGGCCAGCAACAGTGGTGTTATTTTCCTCCTATCTCAGTCTCCTCAGGCATGGCTGGCTGCACCAAGCTCTCACTGGGGACCTTCCCAGCTCAGCAGCTCATCAAACCCCAATCCACACACCTAGAAGCTTGTCTGCAAGAGGAGAAGCCCTTGGCTAAGTGCACAGGGTGGCAAGGGGAGAGTTCCTAAGGCTGCTGCTTATTAAAGGCAAGACAGAGAGAGACACACGGGAACAGACCATCTAGGTTCCAGGGGAGTGGAAGCTGTCCCCCTACCTGTCAGCCAAGTGAGACTGGGATGTGGGTGGGTCCTCCTCCTTCCCCACTACTTCCTCTGAGCCCTTTCAACGACTGCTGGTCCCTCAGAAGTCCTACGCCTACAGAACAGGGAAGACTGTCCCAGCAGGAGGCCTCCTACAGTCTGTCATCTACCAAACCCTCTGTCCATGCCAGGCAAAAGCATTGCTGACTTCCATAGCCCCCGGGCAGGCAAGCTCTTCCAGAGGTGAGGCAGCAGGTGTCTATGGCCACACAGTTAGCAAGTGGCAGTGGTCTGAGCTTGGAGGCTTTCTGATGCCAAACCAGTCCCCTATTCACCAGCTCCACCTGCCCGCTTCCCCTCTGCCAGGGCCCCTGAGGCCCACAGCCCTGGGGTTAGGCTAAACCTTTGTGCCCAGGGGGCAGTACCAGCATGGCCTGTGTAGAGGAAGCCTGCCACGCACTCCCAGGGTCTGCTTCCTCTAGGGAGCAGGGACACCCACCCCATCCCCATCCCCTAATGCCTGCCTCAGGCCTGGTGGTAAATGTCAGGTCTCACCGGGAGAGAAAGTGGTGCAAGATCTGGTGCACTGACTTTCGTTCATAACAGGGTGGGGAGAAAAGCGGAAGAGAAACTGGGTGTGGGAAGAAAACTGCAGGGATTAGTGAAAAAAAACAACAACAAACTGTCACTCTCAGAAACTGGCTCCCGGGTTCTGTGAGAAATCAGCAAGAGAGGAGTGCAGAGAACTGTACCCAGAGCTTACAGGAACAGCACCAAGGCCCCACACCTTCAGCCCACAGGTGCCTGGGCTTCAGAAGGCCAGGTGGAAGGAGGGAGGACACAACAGGGAGACAGAGAAAGGCCAGAAGCGACAGGAAAGAGTAGCATCGGCTGGTGGGCTGACTGTATAACACTCTTCTGCCCCCCACAGCTGGGCCACTCACTGTCCTCTGCTGCTCGCTAGAGTTGAACACTGGGGTCCCAGTCACTGTGGGACTGTCCCATTCTGTGCCTCTTTTTCCACATCTGTAAACAAGGAGGCTATGCTGGGTGGGTCCAGCTCTGTCGAGCTACATTCAAGCCGTCCTCTGGTTCTCTCTGTGAGAGCTACTGAAGAGACTGTCCCTCACAAATGCCCAATGAACTGCCCCTCCTACCCCACCCCACCCCTATCACCACCAAAGGCCAAGAACCTCTGGGAGAGGTCATGGGCACTGGGTTCTGCTCAGGGGGCTTGGCTTTTCCAACACAGGACCAAGGTTTAACTCCTTGTTTCTGCAAACAACTCAAAAAACCTGACAGCGGGTGTATTTAAAGAAATCTATTTGTTGGCCTTGGGGAAGTACCAAGGCACCGAGGATCTGAGGGGCTGCAGCCACAGAGACAAGAGAAGTGCAACAAGGAGGGCCCTGACACTGGGTGTCTCTTTCCCCTTAAAGCATCTGTCCATTTACAAGCAGAGGCTGAAAAGCTGAGACCAAGCAGAGCTTCCTGCGATCTCAGGGGGCTGAAGAGACAAAATCTGCTTTCAGTGAGAGTAAGCCTCTTCATCAGTCCTGAAAGGGTGGGTCAGGGCACCCTGAGCCTAACTGCCTGCCAGAAGCTGGAATAAATTGTCTTGGGAGGAAAATAAATTATTCAGAGCCCCAAATTACCTCTAGAACTTTTCACACACAATGTCCAGGATTCAATCAAAGCCATGAGAAAAAATAAAGACACTAGAAACACACTCACGGGAGATCCAGATATTGGACTTATCAGAAATAAAATATAAAATAACTCAAATTAATGAAAGTTCAAGAAGGTATACCACAGAATGGAGAATTTCAACAGAGAATCTAAAACTGTAAAAATTAATCAAATGGAAATTCTACAGCTGAAAATATAACCAAAATTAGGAACTTAATGGGTTCAACAGCAGTTTAGATATAGCTCAAGAAAGGATTAGTGAGCTGCAAGACAAGCCAGAAAGTATTCAGACTGAGACAGAGAGGGAAAAATGTTGGAAAATACGAAAGAGAGCATAAGAGACATATAGAACATGGTGAAAAGATCTAATATACATAACATGCAATTAGAGACCCAGAAGAAATATTTAAAGAGATAATGACTGAAAATTTTACAGAATTAACAAAAAACATCAAGCCATAGATTAAAGAAACACCATGAACTCCAAAGAAAAGCATACTTAGGCAAATCACTGTCAAATTCTTAAACACCAAAGACAAAGAGAGATTCTTAAATAAAGACACCAACCTCAAAGGAGAAGCTCAAACTGATAGCTGACTTCTCAACAGAAACAATGGAAACCACAAGACAATGGAGTGATACATGGGAAGGGCTGAGAGTAAATAAAATGCCACACCAGAATGACAAATCTAGGTAAAATAGCCTTCAAAGAAAGGCTTTTCCAGACAAAGAAGAGTTGGGAAAATCAGTCATCAGATCAGAGGATGTGTTCTTAAAAAATACATAAACGGAGTGCTTTAGATTGAAGAAAAATGATCTCAGATGGAAGCATGAAATTGCAGGAAGGAATGAAACGGATGAGAAAGAGTAAATATGTGGGCAAATCTAAATGAACATTGACTGTATAAAATAGTAATAAGGACTTCACTTGTGGGATTTAAAATATAGCAACAAAGCACAGGATACAGGAATAGTGGCAAATGGTGTTAAGGGGTTCTGAGGTCCCAGTCCTTTGGCAAGTTAAGGATGTATGCTGTATCCTTATGGAAACCCACTACAGTGTCGAGAGCAGCCATAGCTCTTGGAGATGGGGTAGATGTGACTACACGGTGCCAGCCAGGAAACTCTGAAGCTGCCTGCACTCACTAGGTAGGCACTGGCATCTGGAGTTCACTCTTCTGGAGGCCACTGGAGCCAAACACTGGTTCTGCTACCCCCATTTGAGAATGAGGAGGCTGCTGGGGGAAGAGGTGCTAGAGACCTGGACTTCCAACAGTATGACCTGGGTCCAAACCCCAGCTTTGATGTTTTTGAGATATGGATAGGAAGGGTCATGTTTTCACTGGCCTCCATATGGAAATCAAAGATATCCATCTGTCGGGGCCAGCCCCATGGCTGAGTGGTTAAGTTTGCGTGCTCCGCTTCAGCGGCCTGGAGTTTCACTGGTTCAGATCCCAGGCGCAGACGTGGCACTGCTCATCAGACCATGCTGAGGTAGCACAACCAGAAGGACCTACAATCAGATACAACTATGTACTGGGGGCTTTGGGGAGAAGAAGAAAAAAAAAGGAAGATTGGCAACAGATGTTAACTCAGGTGCCGATCTCTAAAAAAAATATATACATACAGTTCACTTTCATTAAAAAAAAAAAAAGGATATCCATCTCTCAGGAGGCTGTGTGTAGGTGACGCAGGTTGTGGACATCAACACTGAACAGAGTGATGTCCTGTAGGGCAAAGGTCAGCTCTCTCAGGATCGCCTCCTTCCCACTCCACACTGCTGCCCCAGAAGCCCCTCCCCAAACCCTGAGAGCTCTATGTGCTATGACGATAATATGGCAGACGGTCCCAAGATGGGACAGTCAACCCTCCAAAGTCCAGAGAGTAACCCTTGAGTGCAGTTGGGAATGAGCAGCCCAGCAGACACATACATGGCCCATTAAGGACCCTCAAAATACCCCCCAATGAGCTGGGGTGCCCAAGGAGATAGAAAGTGGTCCTTGTGTGGCCCACAGGGGGGCAGGGGTGCGCCTATTTCTGCACACCGCACACTATGTGGCAAGGCTGGCCAGGGCACACCACCAGCAGCTGAGGCCTAGCCAAAGAACAGCCTCCTCCCTACTCTCTCCCTGCCTGCCTCCCCAGTGTCTCTGGTCTCCATGAGCCTGGCATTAGTGAGACTAATGAGTCCTAGAACCTGGGCCACCCAAGAGCCTGGCTTCTTATCTTACTCATTGCTGCAGCCCTTTCTGCTCAGAACTGGGAGTGGAATGACTCTGGACTGAAATCTTCTAGACAGGAGAAGGAGAAACCAGGCTCCAACTTCACGAGGCCTTCCTGCACCTGAGGCAATGCTTGAGCAAGAGGCTACAGGAAGTGTGGGCAATCCAGCCAGCCCTCCCCCAGCCTAAGGCTACAAAACACATGAGTCCTGTGTCAGGCGCTCTGGAGAACACAGACACGAGAGCCCCTTCCCCAAGCTAATCCTCTCCCAGGGGAAGGGGAGGGCACCATGCAAACCCTGGTTATGTGCCCTTTGGCCCACGTCAACAATAGAATGCCACATGGCCAAAGGGACAATGAAAATGCACCTTATGAACTTTTGTGGAGTAATTGCCAAGCTGTACTGTTACACTGAAAAGTGCAAGGTGAGGAACAGCAGGATAGTGTGTATCACATGTGTAAAAACAAGCATGTGTATGTGAGGGACAGATCAGCGTATCTGTGCACAGCCTAACTCTGGAAGGAGCCAAGAAGCTGGTCCCAAAGGTGGTCTTGCAACTGGGAGGTTGGGAGTGAAGGAAAATTTTTTCCCCTGTATGCCTTTTCAGACCTTTTGAATTCTGAACTATGAATCCCTTACATACCCCCCCCCAAAAAATTATACATACAAAAAAAAAAGTGTACAAAGAGACACCTAAATAGCTACAGACATTAGATGGATCATTGTATAACCACTGAAAATAATGTTGGCAGAAGATTGCTCTGAACGTGTAACAGAAAATTAACAAAAAGAAAAACCCAAATATTGACAGTAATTTTCTAAAAGTGATTTTTACTTGCATCTTTGATTTTCTGCAGATTCTACAATTTCTAATATAATTAATATTCTTTCTGCACAGAAACAATCAATGAGACAAAAGGAAACAAAAAAAGAGGAAACATGCAGAGCAGACATCAGTGAGGCTGGCCTCCAGAAGCAGGGGACTGTGGCGGGCTCGGCATCAGGAAGCCCTCTGCACCTGGGCGCCAGTGGTCCCCAGTTTCTGTGGCCTGGGGTCAGGCTATCCCCCTGGCCAGAGGGAAGCGGAGACCAAGCCATACTTTGGGGGCTTTTTGCCTGGAGTCCGTGGGCAGAAGGGCAGCACAGTGAGCCCTGTACCTTCTAGGACCCTGCACTTTGCACCCAAATGCCCTAGACCACCCACAGTCCCCTCTATGTGGGCAGCCACCTGGGTACCTCCACTTTCACTCTTTCTGGTCCAGGGCCTCCAGTGTCCCCCAAACAAGTCTAAACTTCTTAACACCATCCTGGCTTCAATCCTCATTGGTCCCCAGAGCCCACAATCAAATGTTCCCTGGGTCAGTAGCAGCCCTCCCTGCTACACACTTCTCTGCCCAGTAAGAGCTAGCTCAACAAGGTGGCACTATGAGCAGCCCCTCCCCTTTCCCAAATGTCCCCACCCACCAAAGACACAGCTGACTACTCTCCTGTGCCCCTCTTTGCCCCACTTGCCCCTCTACTCTCTACCCAACAGCCATCACATCCTATGCATGTGGCCCCTTGATGGCTGTATGTCTGTCCTGCATGCCCTGCCCTACAAGTTCCTAGAGACTCAGTTCTAGCACTTAGCACCCAGCAGCTCCAGGAAGGGCTGGGCACATACTTGCCTCCAGCTGGATACACGCACTCAGAGAGGCCACTTGGGAAAGTGTAATGGGTAGCTTAGGGCTCTTTGGGCCTTCTAGCACTTGGGAAGACAACGAAGGAAGTAAAGAAGCTGTGCCCAGGAGACGCAAATAGGGCAGGAATGTGGCTGGGTGAGAGGAGCCAACTCCTAAGTGACTTCCATTGTCTTTGTGGCAAAGCAAGAGGGCGATGTCCAAGTTCACATCCTACTGAGTCTCCTTTATTTTTCTTTTTGCTTTTTGGTGAGGAATATTGGCCCTGAGCTAACATCTGTTGCCAATCTTCCTTTTTTTTCCTCCCCAAAACCCCAATACATAGTTGTATATCCTAGTTGTAGGTCATTCTAGTTCTATGTGGGATGCTGCCACAGCACGGCCCGATGAGCAGTGCCACGTCTGCGCCCACGATCTGAAGCGGAGAACTCCGGGCCGCCAAAGTGGAGCACATGAACTTAACAACTTGGCCAGGGGGCCGGTCCCTGAGTCTCCTTCTTAAACCAGGAAACGTCCTTTTCCATTTCCTCTCCTCCGCTTCCACACCAAGGTGTGGGGAGACTTGTTAAGTGCCCGAGCAGGTGTGGTGACCACTGTGAAGTCTTCCTCAAGGCCAGCTGCAGGGACCCCAGGTGTGGGCTAGCTAGGAAGATTCCTGGGAAATCATCCCATGGGAGTGCTTTTTCACACCCTCCATATGTGCCATTCAGGGGAAGGGGGTAGGGGTAGAGAGAGTTGGTGTTCTCTGTAAAATATAAAACCCAGGAGTAGAGTTCTAGAATGTCCAAGCGAAAGGAAGTTTCCAGATTATCTGGTTCTCCTGGTAAACAATGGTAACTCCTTCAATGGTAAACAGACCTCAGAGAAAGTCTACACTGCTCATGGAGGCTTCCTAGCCCCTGGCCCACTTCACCAACTCATTCTTAACCATTTGGGACATTAGCCTCTCTTCTCACCTCATAGATCTTGGGGTCACGCCACACTCAGCCCCCTGCCCTGGACCCCTGGAGAGAGGCCAGAATGGGACATTACCACATGGCCTGCTCCTTGAGAACAAGGTCCACTCCACCTGGCTACCTCGGTCCCTCCTTCCCATACAGGCCCCCTCAGGGACCAGAGAGAGAGTTGTCGTGGAGCTCTCCTCATAGTAACAGATCACAGGGAAAGTCAAGCCCAGAATGGGCCTGCATGGCTCCTGGAGGCCAGCACTGGCTGGAGATGTGAGCACTTCTAATCGCAGAGCACTTTCAGTTTTAGCATTCAGAGTACAGAGACTCAGGAGCTCTTCCAGGAAAACATTCGCACACACCTAATCACCTTTTATTTGTTTTAGGCTCTGCACATAGACACTCACCCTAGGTCCCCAACATAAATAACAAGGCCTTGTTTGCTGCTGCCAGAGGCCAGGCCCTGGAAAAGGGGTGAGAGGCAACTACCCCAAATGATGTGCACAACTGCTCCAGAGGCAGTCTGGTCATTTCCTCCAAAATCCATGAAAATGCTCAAACCCCATGACCTGACAATCCTGCTCTGGGGAAACTATTCCATAGAAAGAGTAACAAAACAGGGACAAGCAAAAGAAAGCATTCTATGTACAAAAGTTTCTGGTAGCAGAATTTGTAACAGCCATGAGGCAGACACCTCTGTGCTCTCTTCTGGCAGAGTCCCCTAGAGTAAGCTACGAGCACCCTTCCAGAGGACCGCCAAGATGTGGGGGTAGGGCGGGCTCAGGACAGTGAAATCAGAACACCCGGAAATTTCACCCTGATAGGGTGAAGTAGGAGACGAGGGCAGAAAGAACGCAGATACTGGAACTAGATGGGCCATGGAGGGATGTTTTCGTTGGGTGGTTGTAAAACAGTTTAATTTAGGACACTTGAGAGTGGCTTAACAGCAAATGGACCTTTGATTTATTTATTTATTTTAATTTAATTTTTATTGAGTTAATGATAGGTTACAATCTTGTGAAATTTCAGTTGTACATTATTGTTTGTCTGTCATGTTGTAAGTGCACTTCCTCACCCTTTGTGCCCACCCCCCACCCCACCTTTCCCTTGGTAGCCACTAATCTCTTCTCTTTGTCTGCATTTTAAATTGCAAATGGTCCTTTTACAGAGCCCAATAGCTTCCCCAGCTGTCCCCCAGAAGGACAACTCTGGCCTCCATCTGTGCACAAGGAACCGAAACAGGACGTTAAAAGCTCCCTCTCCTATCCAGCCAGCTCCACCTCCATCCTGCCAACCCACCCCAGGCGTCCTGTCCTTCTGACATACAGAGAGGACGCAGGTCAGCTGGAGGACAGGACACAAGAACTGGCCACGTGGACAGGGCCATGTCACATGGACAAAGCCTCCCAAGCAACCCCTGGCAAACAGTTCCTCGGAAAGTTTCAGGAATAGGGCTGGGAGCTCCTGTGTCCTCCCTGATGTCAGGCCCCCGTCCCCAAACTGCAGACAATCACGAATGGATAATGCTTCCTTCTCAGCAGGAACACCCTCCACAAGCGGGCTCTCAGAGGCTGCCTCATAGGACTGCCCTTCAACAGAAGATGGAGGTGGTTACTGACATTTTCCAGGTGTGGAAAGCAGTCCAGAGAGATTCATGGATGTGCCCAAGGTCTCGAGTGAGGGAAGAGCCAGAGCTAGAACCCAAACCCAAGTCTCTGGCCTTGAGGAGGACCCCTACTCCAGCTCCCCACACCAGGCTCCTCAGGGACCAGCAGTCACTGTGGAAGAGTAAAGGCCTCCTGACAGAGTGACTGGGGTTCCTGCCCAGGGTTGCAGCTAGCTCAGCCAGCGCTCCTGGCCCTCAGCATTCCTTGAGGGAAAAAGTCATCCTGGGTCCCCCTCACTCCCCAACCCCAGGAGTTTGGCCTCCAGCACCATTCTCGAAACTCCATCCTTTCATCTCTCCCAGCTGCCAGGACCCTCCTTCAGCCCCTAAAATCACAGTGGATCACAGGTGTCAGAGGCGGAAGGAGCTTTAGAAATAATGCAGTTGTGCCTTTGCCTTAAAAACAGGGAGGCCAGGGGCCGGCTCGGTGGTACAGCAGTTAAGTTTGCACGCTCTATTTCAGTGGCCCAGGGTTCGCTCCTTTGGATCCTGGGTGCGGACGTACACACCACCTGGCAAGCCATGCTGTGGCAGGTGTCCCACATATAAAGTAGAGGAAGATGGGCACGGATGTTAGCTCAGGGCCAGTCTTCCTCAGCAAACCGCCCCCCCCCCCCCCAAAAAAAAACCCACGCAGGCCAGAAGAGCCAGAGCCAGCAGGGGGTGGGACCCATGTGAGAGCCTCACCAAGACAAATGAACAGCCATGATGACCCAAATTCACCCCACCAGTCAGCCCCAAGGCCTGCTAAGAACACCAGGTGGCTAGCACCTGAGGGATGGTTTAGAAACAGCAACGACCAGGCCCAAGAGTTAGTTAAGTCAGGCCCCTGCCCAGCGGGAGCTGCCATCACATCTGAGTCATGTGGTCTGCACCCACTCCCACCCAGGACTCTGCAGAGTCCAGTCCAGGTTCTCTAAATTGACAGGCTGAGCTTGGCACCCATCCCACCTGAAAACACATAGCTAAGGGGCGCTTAAAGAACTAGAAACAGCTGATGCACCAAAACTCAAGGACTGAAAACTAAATTATGGTACTCTCAAAGAAATATCAATCAACCATTAAAGATTTTATAGAAATACATTTACCAAAAGGTGGTCATGATATAGTATGTGAAAAAGGTTACAAAACAGCAGGATATGCACAGATACATGTCATTCTGTAGTTTCTACAACTGAAAAAAATCTATAATTGATGTACTTTAAATATCAATTTAAATTTAAAAAGAAGAGGGGGTGAAGGTTCATGGCAGCTGAGCTGAATCCCAAAGGGCCCACAATATGAGAACTGGACTGGCCACACTGGCTGTCTGGGGCTCAGATGGTGGGGGGACAGCAGCCTGCACCGTCTACTGCCCCCCACCCTCCTGGGGCCCAACCTACCCACAGACCACTCCGGGGAGGTGGATTGTGCTCAACCCCGTCAGGGTGCCCGGTGCCACAAACTGCTAGCTCTGCTGCAGGCTGTCACAGAAGGACCTTCCACCCTTCACCGCAAGGCTGCCTGGCACCCCTGCTGCCCACCCCTCCCGTCCCAGGCAAGAAGGCATGTGGGACAAAGACCACAGCACCTCTCCATTTAGGGGCAGCACTAAGGATGAAGGTGATGGAGCAGAACTAGGCCTGGCCTGCCTTGGGAGCTTGTAGGCAGAGGACAGGAATGGCTCCATTTCCCCAGTTGTCACCTGATGACTGGACAAGCTCAGCTGTTCTCCACCCTGACTGCACAGCAGACAGGGACCAGGAGAGGGTCCCAGTGGTTCTCCACTCCCTCTCAGTTGGGAGATCTTAGGCAAATCACTTCGTCTGTGTGATCCTCCTCACTCACAGTTGACCACTCCTACCCCCAGAACAGGGAGGATGACTTCATGAGAAGGGCTTTGAAAGCAGTGAAGATCATGACCTACAAGATCATGACTTTTTCCCACACAGCAAGGACCCAGTCAGGGGAAGCACCCAGCCTGGTCACACGGTTGAGTTGGCTTCCCATGACACCACCTTCTTTAAACCAGTTCTCTCTTGATTCATTCTCCCACATTCCTGGGCCGATTACTGAGCAACAGGATCAGGAAAAACAGGGTGGCCGCAGGTCCCTGTTCTGCTGCCTCAGCAAAGAGTCATGGAGCCACAGTCCATCCCCGATGCCCACGGCTGGGACACCCCCGGGCCTGGAGTCGGAGTAAGATAACTCAGGAGGTGGGGGAAGGCACTCTGGTTGTTACCACTCGAGTGGAGCAATGTTTGCCACATCCAGCTGACGTTGTGGATCTGTGAGCACGCCCTGATGCACAGAAACCATCCTCAGAATCCAAATTGCAGAGGGAAGGCCTGGTATCTGCCAGCCTACGGGGTTTGGGCAGTAGGCCAGAGCTGGGCTGGGCCTCAGCTGGGGTGGGACCTCTCTCCACTTGGGTTGGAGAACCAGTTTTCCATCCTGAAGAAGGAAGGCTAGTGGCCCAGTTTCTCCTGCAGGACATGACACCCACTCCAGGGTGAACCACTGTCCCTGGATGGTGACTGCTCCAGCTGGGTGCAGACCTTGAGCCAAAGCCGAAGGGAGGTGGCGGCTGTGGGGGCTGAGGGTTTGGGACTGCTTGTTCAGGCACTCAACAAGACACGCTCCCCTGCCCCATGCCTGATAGGGTGTGCAACACTTCCCCTCTCCTTCCACCTGGTAGGGTGGCCGTGACTCTCGGCCACAAACCATACCCTAGACATGCCACCACAGCACATGTCAGCCGACCAGCCATCAGGAGGAAGTGACTGAGGGCTTAAAAAAAGCAAAAGCAGCTGATGTGAATGCCCCTTTCTGTGGGCCAGCTTTCCAGGGCCACCAGATCACATCTTATCTAGGCAATAAGCAGGGGGCCGTGTTAGAGATGAGTCATGGACATCCCTGCAGAGTTAGCTACAAGGGAAGGCTGGCTGGGAGAGGGCAGATACAGCCCAGACAAGAAACAGGGGCCCTTCTGGGGACGGGAACACATCCTTCCTTCCCACAGAGCCTGGGTGGGCTGGCTGACCTGCAGGGGCTGATTCCCATCCAGTGGGGATTTGACTGTATGGGGATGGGATAGGATTTATCCTGAAAAGAGTAAAAAAACATTTAAAGAGGAATTTTGATTTATAGATTCCATGCAATTCCAATGAAAATCCTAGCAAGCTTTTTATGGAAATGAACAAGCTGATTCTAAAATTTATAAGGAAAGGCAAAGGAACTAGAACAGCTAAGATTCTGAAAGGGTCTCCCTGGGGAGACTGGCAGAGAGGGAGGAAGCGGTTCTCCAGGAAGGTTGGTGAGGGGCGAGGTCCTGGGGTGCCTGCTCCAATCCTGTGGGATAGTCCCATTTCCTCAGCTACAGGCCCTGGCCCTCCAGTGTATCTGGTCAGACAACAGAATCTGCAGAATGAGGCCACTCATCTTACTTCCGGAGGACAACCTACACACCAAGCAAGGGAGGCGATACAAAGAGGTTCCTGACCATTACTTTCTTGGCCACATATGCTTATTTCTACTCTCATCCACTCACCTCGTGGTTTTCCCAACGACTGCCCTCTTCGTACAGTTAGCACAGGCCTGATGTAAAAGTGAACTCTGCCTTTTCCAGGTGTCTGCAGTCCTTTAGCTCTCTCAAAAGTGCCTCAGAGTGTCTTCCTTCCACCCAGAGACTCGGCACTAGCCAGGTAAACAGCTATGGCATTTGCTCCTCTTATTAGGGAAGAACGTTTTATTTTTCTCCCCATCTTTCAGTTGAAGATACTCAGGTGAGACTCACTGAGGCAATGTGACTTGCCCAGGGTCGGAAAGCCAGTAACTGGCAGGGCCTGGCTTCAAACCCAGGAGCTGCTTCCAAATCTGGAGCTCTCTCCACCTGCCTAGTTCCTCCAATTCTGGGGCCTGCTGCTGAACAAAGAATTGTCTCAGCATTTACTTCCCTGAGTCTCATCCAGTGTCTAAGAAATGGCTCGATGAACTACCTAACACGAGTCAACGGAATAGGCCCCCTGTCACGTCACGTGTCTGTGCAAGGGCCTACAGGCCACCGCTAATCTTCCTCCCTGTTCCAGTGACCTGTATAAAGCTCGGGTTGGGGTTTATGTGCAGGGGGTTGGGGGGTGTCTGTCCATGCCTCCCCAACAAGGGGTTACACCACTCACCCTTCCACATTGCTGGTTCACACCTCTGCGCCTTTGCTACCCACATCCTACCCTCTAGAATTCCAGACTCAAACTCAAGAGGAATGTTCTCCATGAGGCCTTGTCCTGCTGCCCTCAGCTGAAGGCAGCCCGGTGTGGGCAGTGCATTCCTCTCAGGACACCTCAGAAGGGCTGGTGCCCACAGGGCTTCCCACCTGGCACTTAGGCTCAACCCAGGCTGACCTGAACTGAAGTGGGCTGTTCTTACCTCCCAGCAGCTGAGGAAGCCGAGATGCTCACTGGCAACTGGCCTCAGAGGTCATTCCTCCCCTCCCAGTGGAACTGGCAGGTCGCCCCTTTCTCCCCTCTGTCAAAGGTGGCTGTGGCCTAGGGGCCCTGTGGAACCTGCTCCCACGCCATAAGCATCCTGCTGGGAGTCCTCTTCCAGACTTGGGGTACAGATGAGGAGAAAGGCCCCCCTTCTTGGGATGGACACAGACTGCTACCTCCTGCTCTTCCTGGAAAGCCCACACCCGAGCCCTGGACCCTGTAGTCTGGGGTTAAGCCCACACAGATCTGGCCCCTTGGTACAGAAACCAAGGCTCTGCCCTGCCTTCCTGAATAACCCGGGCAAGCCCTTTGCTCTAAGCCTGTTAAAGTCAGGAGAGTCCACTTTTCCTAGGGGGCTGCAAATACGGATACAACTCCACTGCAAGCTAAGGCTGGGCTTCCTGACAACTGAGAGTGACTGAGCAGCCCTGCCAGGTAAGGGATACTTAGAGAAGTCTCTAGAGGGACAGGCCCAGAAGTGAAGCTCCTGATTACCAGGCCAGACCCGTTCCACCACATTCCACCACCCAAAAAAGGCCAGTTCAGAGAAAAGCGAAACAGGATCAGCTGAAGCAGAATCCAATTCAATGTCCAGCATGTTTGGTCCCTGGGCTGCCATGAGCAAAGGAGTGGCCCTGCACTTGCCAGGCTCGGCGGGCTGAGCATGGGACTTCAGAGAGGGTCTCATGCTCTACCACAAATGACGCATTAAGACCTAGCAGGTGAGCAGGCCTCTGAAGCTCGCTGACAGGAACGTGGAACTATGCGTCTCCCTCACTCTGTTTTTCACACTGTTTTCATTATGAAATATCTCAGGCACACAAAAAAGTTTAGAGTAACACAACACATGTACTCACCTCCCTGTGTGAAGAAAAGCAACATTTTGCCATATTTGAGACAGGTTTCTTCCTTGCTCTCTCTTTTTTCTTTTTTTATGAAATCACATATTGAAGCCAGTTAAAGCCTTTCCCTAATCCTGTTTCCTCCCTTTCCCAGCAGCCAATGTGAGGCCAGGAGCCGGTGATGCCCCCACGGGCATGTTTACACTTCTGCAGCTTCCGCTCCACCGCCCCAGACATCTGACCACACATTTGCTTCCTTGTTAACAGTCTGTCGCTCTAGAGAATGTCAGGACCACGAGGGGCTCCCTGACTGTGCTTTGTCCACTGTCCCTCCCAGGGGACTAGAATGGTGCCCTGTACAAATCATACAACCAATCAAGTCAGTACTTGTTGACTGAATAACACACATATCACTGGGTGCGCTTTAAATCTGATATAAATGTTCCTGCCCTGTATGTCTCAATTCTGAAGTCTGCTTTTTCTTCCACTCAACACCATGTTTGAGATTCAACCACATGGTTCAACATTCAAGTCTTCTACTTATGATCCACCCACCCCCCTGCTAATCAGTGACCCTTCTCTTTCTCATTAAGGAGATGGAGGCTCAGAGAAGGGACTTCTCAGCAAAGCAAAGATGGCCCGGAAACTGGGACTCAAGGCTCTAGGCAGCGACTGAGAACCTAAGAACAAACCAGAAGTGAACCAAAGGTTCTCTAAGCAGTTACCACAGAATGGGGGAAACTGTGCAGACACCCACCCTAAAACCACAAAAGGCTGGGGTCACTTAGCAAAGGAGCAACAACCTGGCCTTCATCTCTGTCATCAGTGCAGACCCCCTGAGGTGCTAGGGGCACTAAGGCCCAATAAAAAAGCACAGAGCCCAGAGCTAGGATGGTGAGGGTCTTGGCGCTGCCATTTAGCGTCACCAGCCTCTCAGCACAGAGCCGTTACCACCTCTCAGCCCAAGTGAGGTGGCAAGGACTCTGCAGGGCTGCTGTGAGGACAGTGTGAACGCACTTTGTAAACTGTCAAGTCACACACATGCACGCACACACACCCCCCTGCAGACTTGAAAAAGCCCTGTTTCCTTTGAGACAGGCTCCTGAATAAGAAGGCAGAGTTGAGGGGCCTGTACCTGGGGAAGGTTCCAGTCACACTGTGAAGGCAACACGAGGCTGTGGCATCAGGAAGGCCTGCTCCCAACTGCCGGCCCAGTTTCCTCCAGGGAGCATGCGTCCCCTCCTGCTGCACCCCCTCAACACACAGGCCATGGAGGCTGGCTTTCTCAGGGCATCAAGATCTACTTCCCCAGTGAGTAGGCACCTGCAGAGGCCCTGCGCCTGAAGGAAACTGCTCAGCGCAGTGGACATCAAGACCACCTGTCCATACAGACACCAAGTCTGATTCCAAGCAGAGTTCTCCAGCTACCTTGTGGCCCCACCTCAGGCCTGGGCACCGGAGGGAGGGCACAAGATCTCTGGAACTTCTGGCATGGAAGTGCTAGGAGACATGAAGGTTCTCCCCAGCTCACCAAGACCAACCACACAGCCCCTCCCCACCCCACACAGTGGCTCCACAAATGTTTCCTGGGAATTGCTGATGCAAAGCAGCATCCGAAGCTTTGCAGAGATTCTAGCCCTTGAGACTGGGGGTAGGACAGCGTGCCTGAGAGCATGGGGAAGAGTGCTAATGTTTAGGTGATTTAAGCTGACTAAACTAGATGATGAGATTTAGAAAAATAAGATAAACACTCTCCACGGATTACTGAGGGGGGCAGGGGAGGAGACAAAGAGAAAGAAGCAGAGACCTCTGAGCTGAACTCTACAGGAAGACTCAGATGTCAAAGGTGGACAGGAGATGAAAAGGAATTCCAGGCCGAGAGGACAGCATAAACAGATGACACTGTCAGGAAATGCTGAGTGCCCAGGGGTGCTTAAGCGAAACCAGAGGAGGCTGGACAAGGCCAGATGGCCCAGGCAGAGATTCACACACCAGGCAGAATTTGGACCTGACTTTGCAGGTGCTATAAAGCCAAGCCATGCAAGGCGTTTGAGGATCAGAGTGATGAGACATAAAGTGAGGGTCAGGAAGAAAATGCTGGTGGCTAAGTAAGAGCCAGATGCCCAGTGGGGGAAAGGGTGCAAAGAAGGCTCTGACTGTGGAGAAGAGTGAGATTTTCAGGTCTGAACAGGCAGCATGGGGTGGAGAGGAAGGGACAGGGTAGACTAAAGACAGAGTTGGGAGGATGCGGAAACCAAGAGGTGCTGGAGCAGAGCGCAGGGCAGAGAGCTACACATGGGGCATTACCTGTGTTTCTCGCCTTCCTCCTCCCCTTCTCTGAGCTGCTTGGTCTTTGGCTCCCCGTCTTCCTTGTCCTGAAAAGGAAGGGAGAAAACCACCCGCTCAGCTGAACACTCCTACTTTCAGTCCATACTGCTTAAGCAGCCAATGAAGAACAGGACATCTCTGGAGCCAGATGCCCTCGCAAGGACCAGCCTGGTCTTCCAGCCTCCAAGTGGGGCACATGCCTGCTGCAACCAATGGGCACAACGCTGTAGCCTTGCTCCATACCCCTCAACTCCCCTTGCAGAATTTAAAAATCCATGATGTCAGCCCAGGCCCAGGCCCGTGGTGGCCCTCAGAGAACACTAGTAGGAGGAGCTGGAAGGTTTTAGGCCATGAGAAACAAAGCTGGTTGGTGCCACGGAAAGCCCATGCTGGCAGGCCAGCAGTCACCTTCATGGGTCTGGATGGAGCCACCTGCTGAGCTGGGAGAGATTTGGGAAGAGCAGTCACCAGCAACCTGGGCAGGACAAAAGCTCAGGACCCCCGACTTCCCTTCAGGCCAGAGGCCTCTCCAGCAACACCAGCTCCCTTTAGGGGTAGCATAACTCAAACTAGGATGGTTGTAACAAGACTCACCCTTGCAATATACTCAGGGGGATGGAGGGAAGGGGAACAAGTTCAAAGTTTCTATGAGAAAAATTTCTCCTAAATCTGTTTTTTTTTTTTTTGGTCTTCCTCCTGCCCCCCTAACTCTCTGAAAGTCTAGCGAAGCCATGTTCATCTCAACTTTGACATAGCATGCTTGCTCTCCATGCACACCAAGGCCACAACAAAGGACACCTCGATGCTGCTTCCACCTGCAGCAGAAAATGCCTTCCCGGGCTTTCTTCCTTACCATGTGACTACTGCACTTAGATGAGACCTGCCGTGAGAGAAACGGACACGCAGGGTGTGTGCAAGTGTGTGTGTTCAAATGCATGTGACCACGCCCTCAGTGCTTGGGTGAGAGGCTCCAGGGCAGTCTTTTTCCAGGGTCTCCCCACACACCAGGGTTGGCCCTCCAGAGGGTGTCAGTGTGCATTTCATCCCTCGCAGCGACCTGCCTTTGACTCTCACTGGAGCACTGTTCTGAGGAGACATCTGTAAGCCCCGCCACAGGGAACCTATGCTGATGGATATAAGAATGAGCTGACATGTAAATTATTAGTAAAATAGCTGCTGGTACTACTTCTCCTAGAAGTCTGTTTATGCCACTGACAAGTGCCTCCTGAGATGGCATTCGCTTTATGAGTCACTTCCTGCCGGTGTTCATGATGGAGACCCTGGGAACAACCAGACCCCACCCTACCTTGGCCTCACAAATACGGGGGAGGAGACCACCAAAACTAGGCAGGAGGCCTGGCCCAGAGAAAGGCGTTTGTGACGTGAACAAATCAAGATCCCCGCCTCGTTCTCTCAACCCAGGGCAGCTCAGTCTCATGAGGATGAGGCAGAACGAGTGATAGGAGCCACATGAGAGAGATCAACGTGGTTCTGTGGGGTGGGAAGAGGACTTTCTACCAAGGGATGAGCAGAATTTGAGTGCTGCAGGATGGGGAGACAGGAGTAGGAAGGGCATTCCTGGAGGGGAGCACAGCTTGAGTACAGGCAGGGTGTGGTCTGAAGAACAGGCAGGTGGTTGGACTAACAGTCAGGGTGAAGGTGAATACTGATAAGGCTGTGAAGGCAGGTGGGGCTGATCACATAGGGCTCTGGCTGGAGTCCTAAGGCAACAGAAGCCAGAGGACAGCTGCTGGAGGAAGGACCAGAGGCCTGTCCTAAGCGCCTGCTGACCTCACTGGGTAAGCAGGCCCGGGGGTAGAAAGGCAGTTGTTTGATGATGACCAAAGACGAAGGGAGGGCAGAGTATAAACTCTTTACTGAGAAACAAGTTAGGCTTCTCCACATGGCTCCCAGGGCTGCTGGGGCCTGGGTGTGACCTTCCACAGAGGCCTAACTGACACATGCACCCTCCCTCACTAAATGCTAGCTAATGAAGCAAGCCAGAAGCCTGGATATTTGAATAAAAAGCTCCTTCCCAATTGCCAGCCAGCGGACTGCTTGATGGCCAGATATGCCAGCTGCAGGGGAAGGGGCTGGTGGATGTCTCCTTCTGGTGAGTAAGGACAGAGGTGGAAGAGCAGAAAAGGCTCAGCTTTCCCCAAAGTGGGCTGGTGAGCAACCCCACATAAAGGCTTCTTTCCATGCGGGCTCTGTTAATCTGGAGCAGCTGGTAGAAGGGCGTGGGGACTGTGGGAACAGCCTTTGGGAGGAGTCCTTTGCAAACACCACGCCTCTTCCCAGCCCTTGAGCAAGGGCAACTCAGTGGCCACCGCTGCCACCACCCTCCTGGAGTCCCAGAGACACTCAAGTGCCTCGGCAAAGGCCAAGTTATTCATTAATAAATGAGAAAACACCCAGCTATCTAAATGACATTTAAAAAAATGGCCGGCAGACTGGTGAGTGGGGTGCAGCAGTAGCTCTGCAGATGGCACGAGGTTAAGGATGACCCCAGCCTGAGATGCTGTGCAAAGAGCAGGGGCTCAGGAACGATAAGAAGCGTGTGGGGCAGGAGCAGGTGAACAAATAAACAGGCCACATCAGGGGGACAAGGAGCACTCTGGTCTTCCTGCTAAACAGTGATTCAGTTAGGACAGTGAGCATTCATGAGGAGGAAAGAGCCTTGAGGCGATCCTGGCCTAGGCCACAAGGCAGGACCCTCACTGTCTGGGACGGTGTGGGGGAAGTGCAGACCAGCCTCACGGCCCACCCCAGCCTAAGAGACTCAGAGAACCCTCAGAACTGAGGGGCTCGCAGGACCATTGCCTTCCAGGTCCTCAATTCAACCCACAGGGACCCCAGCAAACTGCCGGCAGGGCAAGGGGAAAGATCTGCCCAAGGTCACAGAGCCTGTCAGTGGTAGCTGCAGGTCTGATCACGGTCCTCCTGATCCCCACCCTGCATTCTTGCCCAGGAGATGAGAGATAATGCATCAAGGGTAGTACTTAGTTTCTAAAAACAGCTCTGATCCCAGTCACCTCTTCCAAGCTCCCTAACCGTTGAGATCTGGCCATGTGTGCTCAGACCGGCCACGGCCAGCGCAAGTCTAGTCTAGGTCTAAGCCCTGGAGCACACTCATGGGAGTGCACGCAGGTCCCAAGGTGCATGACAACCACAGGGAATCGAGAGAGGCCTCGCCCACCCCGAGACCCTCAGATCCCACTCACTGCCTAACCACTCCCTGAACACACGCTTCCCAGATCTCCCTGCCTTTCTCCCCCCTTCCCAGCCCGTGTTCTCCATTACTCCCCCATCTCCTGGGTCCCCAGCACAACCCAGCCCCCAGCTATTCCCCTCCACCCTTGCCTGCCAGCCAGCCAGTCTGCCACCCCTTCTACTCTGGAGAACGCAGCTGCCTGCTGCCCTTTTCTCCTTTTTCTAACCTGAGATCTCCCCTAAGTTTCTTGCCACCTCATCCATCCACATCATTGGCGTCCTCTTCAAAGACACCAGTCAGATCATACTGCCCTGGCCCTCTGCTCAAAGCACTCGCGGGCTCCCACACCCCCAGGACAACAGTCATTCTCCTCAAGGTGCAGCCTCCCCAGGCCCCGACACTAGCTCTGCAGCCCGTTCACAGTGGCCCCTGTCCAGAATACTCTGATACCTGACTCTGTCCTAAATCCTGAAATGTCCATTCTGATATCCCCAAAGAAAACCCAATCTCTGGCCAGTCCTAGAGGCCAGCTTAAAGGTAACCTCCTCATGGCAGCCTTCTGAGGTTCCCAGGCAAAGGGTTCTGTTGCTCCTCTGGGTCTGATCCTAGGCCAAGACACAGGCCTGTGGTCATTTCTATTCATATCCAGGCCTTATTAGCCCTTCCCCAAGTTCCTCTCAGTGTGGGGGCACCACCTGGAGCCTCCTCAGGCCTACCCCAGACAACATTCATCACCTCTTTGCCAGCTTAACTACTACTCTCTCCACCAACTCCAGAAGAGTCAAACTCTTAGGAATACTGGTGGATGGAGGACAGGAAAGCCACAGCCTTGACTGGGGTCCTCCCTGCAGCCCGCTTGCCTGTTCCTGGAGGTACCCCATATTTCTGACGCCAGCCAGGGTCTCCACACCTAGGCCCCGCCCCTGACCTCACCTTTCCCAGAGCCTGCAGGAGGAAGGGGCTTTTGAGGCAAGACTTCAGGGGGTCTCAAAAACAGCCCTGGCCAAAACTGAGCCTGACTGATCTGTTTCATAATGTTTGAAATCCTTTCCCCAGGAACAAAACTCTGTGTAGGATTGCTATTATTTCTTCCTTAAATGTGTGATAAGACTTCGGTGAAGCCATCTCGGCCTTAAGTTTTCTTTGTGAGGTTTTAGACATAGGGCTATACAGATTTTCTATTTCTTCTTGAGTTGGTCTTATTAATTGGTATCTTTCAAGAAATATCCATTTCACCTAAGTTACTGAATTTACTGGCATAAAGTTGCTTATAATATTCCCTTATTATCCTTTTAATGCCTGCAGGATCTGTGGTGATATCCACTGATGTTAATAATTTCTATCTTTTCTCTTTCTTCATTAGACTAGATTAGAAGTTTATCAATTTGGGGACACATCCAGACTTGGTGTTTTAATGACATGTTTGCTTTTCGGTCTCCCCCTGGAAGAAGCCCCCACAAGCTGAGCACACTTGTCTCTGGATGGGGAGTATCAATCCACATTTGTTGCCTGAATGTAGGACGACCACCAGAAGCTCCATCGGCCACCAGAAATGCAGCAGAGAGAGGCCGAGAAGGAGGCTGCCGCATCTCCTCCTGCTGCCCTTTCCACCTAGGCAAAGGCGAGGGTCCTTCTTCCTCACACCCCCGCCTTCCATCTGTGTGCCGGGTATGTCGTGGGCACAAGGATAAAGGAAACAAGAACCCTGTCCTCGAGGACCTCAAGGCTACTCAAAGGAGCAGACTTAGAAAGTATAACTCGGTGCCACGAGTGGTGAGGAAAGCTTCATTAAATGTTCGGAGAACTGGCAAAGGACAGGTGTTGTCAGGGAAAGAGGTAACCCTTAAACTAAATTCTGAATGTCCCATAGGGGGTTACCAAGTGACTAAATGCAGAACATTTCTGGGAATGATAACTGCTTGGCAAAGACACGAGAGCAGAGCAAGGACACTATCAATACCTGCAGGGCAGACCCCCGTGGCTGGCCCAGCTGGGACTGATGGAGGTCAGGAGTAGAGGGACTGACAGGGCCTTCCTCCAGAGCTATGGGCAGGCTGAGCCCAGGATGAGGGCAGACACTCTGGCAGCCTGGAAGGTGAGTTGTGGGAAGAGGCAGGAGACCCAAAGCCAGGTGAGATGCTTCACTCCCAGCCTGGACCTGTCCCAGCCTGCAGCTGTTTGTGCATATGTGTCGGGGAGGGTGGTTAAGATTAAATGAGGAACTGGCATCAGGGGCAGCTGTGCTGAAGCAGGAGCACTTGCACTGAGAGGACAAGGAGCAAGCCCCTCCCTCATCCTAAAAGCAGCTGCTGCCTGGGGCTCTCTCTTCCAAGAGACTGAAGGAGGCAGGCGAGGGCGGACAGAGAGACATTCCACTTCAGATCTAGGTTCCTCCCACCATCAAACCATTACTGAAGCAGCTGGAGACCCAAGAGGAACTCACAGGTGCAGAAACACTTTCCAACACCCAGCAAACATGGCTCGTTAGCTGAGTATGCCTGGTGTATTGTCTATGGAAACAGCCCTTCTGTTCAACAACCCCAAACCCTAGCCCCCTAAGAAGAGGTGAAACTGGCCCCACTGTGAGCCTTTCCAGTTTTGATTTGGGCCCAAGGTGGGGAAAAGTCAGAAAGATGGGCACGTATACCCAGGGGGCAGGGGGAGCAGGAAGGGACTGACAAGGCTGAGGGCAAACCTGGCAGGTTTCACAATTTCACCCTGCTGCCCATCCTCAGAGCCAGGGCAGCACCACGCTGGGGCACAGGGACTTCCTGTCAGGTACAGCTTTGGTGGGAGCTGTGCTCCAAGGGCACTCAGGGGATAGGGCAGTCACCCAGAGTCTGACTCACCCTGAAGTTGAGGTGATAAGCCCTCGGCTGAAGGCCACCATGTCTGGGCGCAGAAACTGCACAGCTCTCTACTGCCCAGAGACTGGGGAAGAGGGAGGAGAGGGGAGGGGAGCGTCTGACTCTCCTGAGCAGGCAGTGATTCCGGTGGGCTGCAGGGCCCCTGGCACGCAGTTTGCTGCTAAGCCCACCTGGCCCATGTGTCCACACTGTCTGCCGAGCAGGCAGTGAGTTCCTTGAGGACAGAAGCTAACCCATCTGTACCCACGGGCCTGGCATGGTCTTCAGCAGGTACAGCACAGTGGTAAAGCTCGCAGGCTCTGGACTGGAACACAACTGGCAACCCTGGCTTCATTTCACCCTGAGGTGTGACCCTGGGCACGTTATCTGACCTGTCTGGCCTGGGTTTCCCCATCTATGAAAACAAGGACTGTCATGCTGGCATCACGGCACTATTATAAGGATGAAATGACCAGGTAGGAAGGAGAAAAGCCTGCAGCTTGGGTGGACAAGGCAGTAGACCTTGAAGGGCAGGGAGACTTGGGCCAGGGCAGGAGGGGAAGGGCTGCAGGCCCAGACTGTGTGCCTCTGTGCAGGTCATGGAAGTGTTCACCTCCACCGTTCTCACCTGCTGTTCTCTACGCTCCCAAGCGCAGACAAGCAGTGTTAAAACCTCCGCTTCACAAAGACGTCAGAAGATGTGTCAGAGAATCTGTGCAGAGGAGACAGATCTTCGGACTCCCCATTCGGTGCTTCAGTAAGAAGCAAGCGCAGAGGGTTTGGCAGGGGAGGGTGGAGACTAACATCCAAGAGGCTGGGGTGAGCTGAGAGTCCTGCTGTCCTGAGGGTGCCGGCATTCCCCAAAGGCTTGTGAACCAAAAACAAAGTGCTGGGAGAACAGTAAGGAAGCTGGAGATAAGGACTAAAGATAAGAGCTGAACTAGGTCAGTGGCAGTGGGACAGAACAAGGGGGTGCCTGAAAGCTGCGGGGGGGATAGGGAGGAGTCAAGAAGAATGAGGTTCTGACCATGACTCAGGAAGAATGAAGGCGCCATTGACAAAAGAGCTGGTGGCACTTAGGGCACAAAAAGAAAGGGTGTGGTGGCTTTCAGGCAGACTAGCGTTGAGGCCTGATGTCTGAAGTCTGACGAAGGCCACTGCAGATCAAGGCTCTCAGTCCACTGCCTGTCAAGGTGGCCTCAGCAGCGGAAGCCCACTCCTCAGCAGAGGCACGGTTGGCCCCACCATCAACACCCCATTCTCAAGGCCCAGGAAACAGCACAACAGGACCATCACTCGGCCTTGCCCCAGATGACTGCTGACGTCCTGTATGAGGCAGAGCAGTGTGGGGACCTGGCCCCAAACCTAGTCTGGCCCTACGCTTGCCACAAGCGCAAACTGGGAAAACAGCTGTACTCAAAGGAGATGGCAGATAAGCCCTCCAGCAGATTTTTCTTTATTAGTCAACAAATATTGACTGGCTCCCTTATGCTAGGTACTCCACACTGGGTGCTGAGGAGAAAAAAGAACAGGTCGGCAACTAGCGTTCACAGGCCAGGATGAGGACTCTTGCCTGGATCCATGGACTGGATTCCAGAGATCAATGACCAGACACACACACAGGCCAGGTGTGAAAAGGTGCAGATGTCTGGAGTAAGAATCCATAGCTCTTCAGGTGTCAAGGGGGCAGTGACCCAGAGGAGGAAAGCGAAGGTGTCCGCAGCATGGGGGTTGGGGAAGAGTTCTTTGGGTGGCACATGAGGTGTGTGAGGAAGCTCTCCAAAGGAAGCACCACCTGTCCTGCAACTTAAAGACTGAGTGGGAGCAGGGGCACGGGGGAAGGGAAACAGAGGGCACAACCAGCACTGTGAGAGTGCAGAGGCTTGAAAGAGCCCCTCCCACTACCCCCCCTGCCAGCAGGAAAACCCAGGGAAGGTCATGCCGAGGTCAGAGCAAAGACCAGTCCCCACCTTTCCTTCACACACAGCCAGCCTGGACCAGTTCCTCTGGGCAGCCAGGCAAGGCTGCAAACTCCCGCCTGGCCCCTCCCTGTAGGAGAGGACGGTGGAAGCCTGGGGCAGCAGCACTGGACAGGCAGGCGGCAGGTAAATCCCAGCAGCTCCGCTGCTCACCTGTGGTGGGACTGCAGGCAAACTGCAGGACCTCTCTGAGGCTGTTTCCTCCCCTGTCAAAGTGGGGCTGGAGCTACCTCAGCAGGGGTGTTTGAGGATGAAACAACAGAACCTGGGTCCACCATCTGGTGCAGGACCCCACACACCTACCATAGGAAACAGCCTACTAGCATCCTGAGGTGTTCCCAGTCCTGCTGTCCTTGGCAACGGGCCTGACTCAAACCCTGGCTCTTGCTGCATCTTCCTGGGGAACCAGATGTTCCCTCTGTTCTCACCTCCCATCCCTTGCCCTGAGCCCCCCACACCAAAAACCCCAAGAAAGTAGAAAGCCAGTTGCGTTTCGGGAACCACAAAAGAATTAACAGGTGCGCAGGGCCCCAGGCCCAGATCCAGGCTGGGAAATGGAGGGCCCATTAGTATTAGACCAACCAACAGGGAAACTCATCTACATCTGACAGGGATTTTTTAGTTTTGCTGAGGAAGATTCTCTGTGAGCTAACATTTATTGCCAATCCTCTTCTTTTTGTATGTGAGCCACCAAGACAGTACGGCCATTGACAGACGAGTAGTGTAGGTCTGCGCCCAGGGAACCGAACCCGGGCTGCCGAAGCCAAGCACACTGAACTTAACCACTAGACCACCGGGGCTGGCCCTACATCTGACAGTTTTTAAATGTAGTAACTGAGAATAAAATGCATTATCTTTTCCTGATAGTGGTATTTTTTTGTTTTTTTAAAGATTTTATTTTTCCTTTTTCTCCCAAAGCCCCCCAGTACATAGTTGTGTATTTCTAGTTGTGGGTCCTTCTAGTTGTGGCATGTGGGACGCTGCTTCAGCGTGGCTTGACGAGTGGTGCCGTGTCTGTGCCCAGGATTTAAACTGACGAAACCCTGGGCCGCCAAAGCAGAGTGTGTGAACTTAACCACTCAGCCACGGGGCCGGCCCCCTGACAGTGCTTTCTTATATTTTTGCCAAGTTTCGTGGATGACAAATTTAATTTTTAAAAATGAGGCTCAAGGGCGTGACCTGGGCGCGTTGGGCTGGCGGGTGCCGCAGCCGGAAGGGTCTGCGCTGGCGACCGGGACTGTATCAGGAAGCTTGGAAGCACTGCCAACATGTCTGACGTTCAAGAAGCCACCAACCAGCTCCTTGATGTGAACCTTCATGAGAACCAGGAGTCTATACAAGTGATGGAAAGTGGCCCCAGAAGTGAGTCCGAGCAATTCCAAGTCACTATTGGAGCCACTGTACCTACCGGCTTTGAGCAAACAGCTGCAGATGAAGTGAGAGAGAAATTGGGGTCATCATGCCAAATCAGCAGAGACCGGGACAAGATATATTTTGACATTTCAGTGGAAAGTCTGGCTCAGGTTCATTGTCTGAGATCAGTTGATAACTTATTTGTGGTTGTTCAGGAGTTTAAAGATTACCAGTTCAAAGAAACAACGGAAGAAGTTTTAAAGGATTTTGAAGAATTGGCTGGGAAGCTCCCATGGTCAGACCCTTTAAAAGTATGGAAAATTAACACCCGTTTCAAGAAAAAAAAAACAAAGCGCAAAAAAATAAATCAGAATTCAGGTAAAGAGAAGACTGATGATGGACGAGGAGACAAGACTGATGAGAGAGATGTTAAAAAAGCGTTCACTAGCAATCCCTTAGATTCACATATCTTAGACTATTATGAAAATCCAGCCATCAAAGAAGAGGTATCAACATTAGTAGGTGACGATTTGGCATCTTGCAAAGATGAGACTGATGAAAGCTCAAAAGAAGAAACTAATCCTGAAGTGCTGAAGTTTAGAGTCACGTGCAACAGGGCAGGAGAGAAGCATTGCTTTTCCTCAAATGAAGCCGAGAGAGATTTTGGGGGTGCCGTTCAAGAGTACTTTAAGTGGAAGGCTGACATGACCAACTTTGATGTGGAGGTTCTTTTGAATATCCATGATCATGAAATTGTTGTGGGCATTGCATTGACAGAAGAGAGTCTCCACCGAAGAAATATCACACATTTTGGACCCACCACTCTTAGATCTACTGTTGCCTATGGCATGCTCCAGCTCTGTGCTCGTCAACCTACTGATATAATAGTTGATCCGATGTGTGGAACGGGGGCAATACCAATAGAGGGGGCTACTGAATGGTCTAACTGTTATCATATTGCTGGTGATAATAATCAGTTGGCTGTGAATAGAGCTGCAAATAACATCTCATCTTTATTGTCCAAGAACCAAATTAAAGAAGGCAGACCCTCCTGGGGCTTGCCCATAGATGCTGTCCGGTGGGATATCTGCAATCTGCCATTGAGAACTGGCTCTGTGGACATTATTGTAACAGACATGCCATTTGGAAAAAGGATGGGCTCCAAGAAGAGAAACTGGAACCTTTATCCTGCTTGCCTACGAGAGATGAGCCGTGTTTGTAGACCAGGGACAGGCCGAGCTGTCCTACTCACTCAGGACAAGAAATGCTTTACCAAGGCATTATCCGGAATGGGACATGTATGGCGGAAGGTGCATACTGTCTGGGTGAACATAGCGGGTCTTCATGCCGCAGTTTATCTTCTGAAACGTACGCCTCAAGCTTTTGTTCATCCTTCAGAGCAAGATGGAGAAAGAACTCCTTGGTAATGTAAAGAATGAAGATGATTAATAGCATTTGTGCTTCCCCACACTGGAAATGTCAGCAGGAAGAACTTGCTTTGAGAGAAAAATAGTATTAACAGAAGTGCAGTTTGCACTGTTTAAAAAAAAAAAAAAAAAATGAGGCTCAAATTAAGAATGACCTGTCTGATTCCCTCAGGGATGAGTGACACTAGGTGTCAGGCTGGAAGAGGCACCCCATCTGTGAGGGTTCCCCACAGAAGCCTAAACTCTGCACCCACCACAAAACTCCATGGGAGCTCAAAGATGCTTGGTGGGTTTCAGCACTTTCTCTGGTGCAGGTCGAAGGTGACGCCCATTTTTCGCAGAAGGGTGTTCTTCCGAGGCAGGCCCTCTGATAACCATCCCAGACAGTGGATTTTACCTGGACTTGCCTACATGAGATTTTGTCTGTCATCTGCCTTCCCTCCTAGTCTGGAAGATCCGAGTGGCCTGTCCATCACTGTTTCCCAGCAGCTGGACCAACGGCAAATGCATGAATGAACAACCCAGGGGAGGCAGGAGAGCTTACAGAGGAGGTTCTCCTCCCCGATGTGCTGGAGCCTTCCATCAGTGCCCGTGCATCAGGTATGGCTAGGCTTGCCTCACAGGTGCAGGCACTGAGGCTCAGCGACACGTAACTGAGGTCTGTGCGTGTCAGACTCCACACTCTTTCCATCAGTTTGGGGACATGAACAACTGGTAGCCCAGTTCCTTGCTGCCACACACACAGTTCTTTCTACCACACATACCTGCTTGTTCACCCCTTAGTTGTCTGTTCTGTCCTCCCCTTCCACAATTACCTGTGCCTCTGCTGCTT
The DNA here is from genome assembly GCF_041296265.1 of Equus caballus. Lineage (NCBI taxonomy): Eukaryota > Metazoa > Chordata > Mammalia > Perissodactyla > Equidae > Equus > Equus caballus. The sequence continues at coordinate 51,293,557 of NC_091699.1, read as the reverse complement.
TCCTGTAAAATGAAGGCAAAAAGCCCAACTGTGCCCACTTCTTCGGAGGGTGGTAAGGATCAAATTTAACTAGGTTCCATAAAATTAGAAGACTTCCCAGTAGAAGGTGAGCTCTGGGGAGGGCTGGACCCATCTCTGTCCTCCTGTATTTCCTACAATAATAGCAGTCATAACAGTATGTCAGGCAATTGATTATTCAATTAATTGAATATAATCAATATTATTTAATCATCATAAAAATCTAGTAAGGTCAGCACTGCTTTCTCCTTTTACGGGTGAGAAAAATGGAGGCCCAGTGCCATTAAGTAACCCCCAGAGTTGCAGAGCTTGGGGTTGCAAGGACCCAAAGAGCAGGGTGGGCTTCAAGCCTAGGCTGCTTCCCTGCAGAACCCAGCCCTCAGCTCTAGCCATCCTCCCACCCCAACCTGGAGCACACAGGTAGTCTCACTGGTGTTTAACAGCACCTTAGCATCACATCACAGAGCTGACATCTCTTCCTGGTATCACTTCAGAGAAACGACCAAACCATCAGGAGTCCCAGATATGGCCATTTCTGGGCCAGGAACTCCCATCCCGGAAAAGCATCACAAAGAGACAAAAGAGCGAAGTGTATAGAGGTGTTTCTAGCTGTGTTTCTCACAATCGAGAGAACTGGAACTACGAGGTGAATCCAACCTGCCAGACACAGTGAGGCCAGCTGCTCATGAGACTGGCCAGAGTAGTCACTAAAATAGCACCCTGACAGGCAGCACCGTGAAACACCACACACACAGGACGGCGAGGGACACGGAGCCCACACACATAACCATGAGCAAGACGATGGCAACACTACATATACAATGGCCAAAGACTTCACAGGCTCACATAACATGACTGTGGGTAGTATTTTTTCCATTTCCTTTAATTCTCTTGTCAAAATGATTGAAAAACAAAATGACTTAAAAACAAAAGTAGCTAGAGGAACCCAGCTGCCTGTGGCTCACTGTCTTGACTATATTCACACCCTAAACAGGCTCACTTGACGTTCACCTGGCTCAACCGGAAAGCAGGAGACAATGGCTGGCCCTCCGGCCCAACACAACCCAGTCAATGTTCAATGACCTTTCTCAAGCTTAACAAAACAAAGAACAAAACCCAGCATTGCTGGGAGGAGACGAGGACAGACTGGGGCCTGCACACGCCAGTGTCCCTCTACAGCCCAGGACTGGGCACAGCAGCCAAACCAGCAGCCATACTGCAGGTCGAGGGCCCTCCAATCAGGCCGAACATCTCCCCCATTCAGGGCAAAAGTTTCAGTTACGAAATTAACTGATGGTGAACGATGAGGTTACGTCCCCACTCTCTCACCCAGCCTCACCATTTCCCTTTTTTTGAAGGGGGAAAACGCTTCCTCTGCCACAAAGCAGAACTCAACCACCAGGACTTCCTCACCAGGGTAAGCTCACAGCTGGAGCAAGAACAGGCGAACTGCAAAGGTAAATGATAATGTCCATGAAGCCTGGAAGCCCCCTGCCCTGGTATGAGACAGCCTCGTGTGGCACTGGAGGGCTGGCCCAGAACCCCCTTCCCATCGCCTCGCAGTGGACAGCCAGGGTCAGCAGGCAGGGAACTGAGACCCAGCTGGTCAGTTTTGGGGAACGGAATAGCCATGCAGAATCTCTGGTCCTGAGGACACACAGCGGGTGTCTGACTCTCTCCAGATCCACCAGGCTGAAGAGCAAACAGGCTTCCCCTTTGCATATGAACTGCAGCTCGTTCACCTTAGAGGGGAGAGGGAGAAGGGAGCCTATCTACTGTGTGTTCACCATCCTTGGATCTGATGCAAATAGCAAGCAAGGGCCTGAAAAACCCAGTGAGTGGCCCTGACAATGATACCCTTCCACCTCCCACACACACCCTAGGCACTTGTGCCTGTTCACACCAATGCTGGGTCCCCCCAGAACAGTTCCTTCATAGCCGCCAACAGGACCACATCAGGGCTCCTGTAATCCACATCACGCCACTGGCTTATTCAAAATTTGCCACCAACTAAAATGCGCAGCTCTTTTCCATGTAGACAGGTGTTAAATCACCCCTAGTCCATGTCTGAACAACCGATTTTGGAAACTTAATTGTCTTAACAGACACACAGTGAAGATCATCTTGGTGGTTTGGCTGCAGCCTGCAGACTTTTAAATAAGCCCCTGGACTCCTCCCAGCTTTTCCCTGAGGAATATCTCAGCCCAGCCAAGTCCCGAATCCATGTGCCTATCCAGTTGCTTCATGTCTTCATTTGAATATTTACAGAGTGTCTCTGAGTCTTGTCAACTGGCAGACAAAAAGGTGACTAAGACATGATTGCTGCCCTCAGGGAGCTCAGGCACAGGTGAAAGGGGAAGCAGACAGGTGAATGGATAGTCACCATACAGCGTGTCCAAAGTGAGCACCGTGACTTCCTAGGGGCTGGGAGAATGCTGAGTGACTAACAGCTGAGAAGAGGAAACCCAAGCTCACCTGCGGGGAGAGCACCTGTCTGGGAAGGAAGCGGAAACACTCCCACAGAGCGGGCAGGGCAGGGGCACAGGGGTGCTGCAACAACAGGAAGGAGGGGTGTACTGAGCCAAGCCCTGTGTGGGCGGAGAGGGCGGAGACATCCAAGGCACACTGGTGCGGGGGAAGGAGGAGCAGCAGGGGAACGCCTGCCCGATGGGCTACAGACTTTCTCCCACAAGCACTGAGAAGCCAGAAGAAGTTGGAGGACAGGCAGAGGAGCGGCAAACAGCATGATTAGAGTGTCATTTATAAAAAGTATTCAGAAAGGGCCAGAAAGGAAAGGCAAGGGTCACTGGTTAAGGCTACCAAACAAACAAGCTGGATAAAGGTCAAGAGAGACACCTTCTTTCCCCAAGTATGGCAGATGGCAGCTGCCTGAGTCTGTCTGGAAGGACAGCCCCTTCCAGCTGCACGGTGCCATGTAGTGCTTGCAACACTGCCCACATTCCACTCCCGTGCTCACAGGGCCTCTGGCCCCCACAAATACCCTGGGTTAGGTATTATCATCCCAACCAAACAATGAGGGTCAGAACAACTAAGGGACTTCATGGCTCACAGCTAATAAAAGATGGGTCAGCATTTAAACTGAGGTTTTCTGATTACATTATGCTTCCAAAACTCTTTCAAATAAACAGCCCCAAGGCTTGGGTGTGCTTTCTGCACAACAGCCAGAGAAGTGTGACCACGTCCATTCTTACCAAATGAGAGAAGTTACGAAAACCACAAACTGTTAGGGCTGCAAAGGCCTCAGATACTGTCCAGTTCAGGATGAATTATATATCCAGTGGCCTGGGGAACACATTATAAATAGAATATACCAAATCAGAATCTTCCAGGGTAAGACCTGGGAATCTAAATGTTCCAAGAGCCTGCCCACTCCTGGGTCATGATTCTACCACATGGCTCAACTGAGGGGCCTGAATCAGACCACATCCCTCCTCTTAGACAGGCTGACCCAGGGGGAGAAGTGACTTGTATGAGGCCACACCAAGCTGCCTGAGGGCCTACTGTGGTCACCAGGGTGGGCTGTGGACACAGAGCAGGCAGGATGAGAAGAAACACAGAGAAATCACTCACACAACGTAAACGTCCTGGGAGCCACAAGAGATCCAGGTAAAGTGTGCAGTGTGGGAAGGGACAGAGCTAGGGCTGGACCTCAGGTCTCTTGACGCCAAGTTGACTGGTCTGTCTACTTTATCATGGTGCCTACTGCCATAGAGGAAGGTGACTGGAACCTGAATTCTGAAGTCATTCTATGGGCCACCCAGTACCTGGGCACCTCCCTTACTTGGGGAGGCTCCACCTTGAGCCTTGGGGAAGGAAGAGCTAGCTGTATACTGTAGAAGCTGGAGTATCCCACACTCACTTTCCCAGCTGGGGGCCTAGCAACACAGACTTCGTGGCAGCTACAAGACTGATCGCAGGGCTGCAGTGGCAGCAGAGCTAGCTGAGGTGTCTAGTACTTGAAGGCAGTAGTGGTTTCCTCACCAAGCCATTTTTCCTGTGACACAGTGGGCTTCTTTCTGGCTGCATACCTCCAAAGGTGGCTCTCCTTTTTTAAACACACACACAAACCAGCCAGAATAGATTTCTGTCGCTTGCAACTAAGAACCCTGGCCACACATCACCATTTATAGCAATAATCTAACAGGAAATATGTGCAATACTTTAAGGGCTCAAAGTTGTCTTAGGTTCCCCAGCTCATCCGATCCACAGGGAAACCCTTGGTGCAAGCAGTGCAAAGGTTCTGACGCCTACTTTGCAAATGGAGAAGCAGGGTTCAGGATGTAAAGTGTTCTGTGGACTTGGTCCCAGCATCCCCCTAAGTCCATCACAAAGGCCAATTACTGATGCAAGCAAGCCAAGGCACTCACCTCACCTGGGGTCCATCTTCCCATTCCTCTGTCCCAACATGGAGCTGAGTAGGAAATGTACAGGGCCCCAACATTGGCACCCAAGTTTGAAAAGCAAATTCTTTATAAGTCAATTCCCAGACAAGCCAGAGGTTTACAGAGCAACAAAGTGTGCTGAAGCTCCTAGGAGACTAGAAGCTATTTTAGCCTCTGATCACCTGCTTCTCAGAGCGTCACAGACCGAGGAGAAGTAAAGGTAAGACACTTGTCTCCTCTCTGGTGTGATCTACAAGTGATAAAATCCTAATTAAAACCAAATTTAAACTACAAGTCAGAACTGGCACATTTATTTGTGGGGAAAAATATTGCTTAAACAAGGCCTTTTGATCGTCACCTACACATATTTCCTTCAGAAGCAGAGCGTATTTTTTTAACCAGGTGCTGGGCTGAAAGGCTGAGAGGGCAGAACCACACAAGGAAGCAACCCCCTGCGCTGACAAGGCTTGCTGCAGCCCTTGGGCGAGTTCTTCAGTTTCTCAGAGCTGCATGTCCCTCAACTGCAGAGGGGTGTTAAACGAGGGAGCAGATGTGATGTGATAAGCTCTGTGCGCTGTGGCTGGCACTGAGTAAGTTCCTGATCAATAGGTAACAACCATGGTGATGATGACAGCAGAGCCCAATGCTCTCGTCAGCACCTTCAGCATGCGGCCTGTGAAATTCCTCCCTCCAGGTGATGCCCATTCTCCCCACTCCACTGCCAAAAAGAGTCACATAACAGATCCCCGAAGCATGCCTCTTCCCTTCCCTCGGTTCTCCCAGAGCAGCCACCACTGCCATCCAGAGGAATACCCAGCCCTTGCCCTTGAGCTCTTTAGACAGGAGAGCCTACACGCATGCAGAGAACATGAGTGTAAGTCAGAAAAGCCAGCCACAGTACGCGGGGCAACTGAGGGAGCTTTCACAGATGGTCTTCCCAAATGCACACCACCTCCATACCTGCCTGTTCTGCTCCTGCCCCTCCTCTTCTTCCATGCCTCCAAACACCTATCACCCCTCCAGGCCCTCTCTAGTCAATCTCTCCTCAAGGTTTTCTCAGCGCCTCTGTCAGGTGATGTCTACCTTGCAAGTTTTGCAGCCTGGGGCACAGAGCCCAGATGGGGACACAACCCATAAGCCAACCAGTGAGATAAAGCAGGGTAAGTGGGCTCAGAAGCTCCCTCCTCTATGCAGCCTACTGTGTGAAGTGTCACCTCCTACTCCCTTGCGGCAAGCCCTCCCTCCAGGACACTCACAGCTCTTGGACACCCCTCCACAGTGTACAGCAGTACACTCTATTATAACTGGTGGCACACGTGTCAAAATCCCCACAGGGCCCCAACCTGCCCTTGCTTGAGGCAAGGACCAGCCTCACTGACCTCAGTCCCCAAGCCCTTCACAGGGCCTGGCACACAGCAGGCACTCCACAATAAGAGTAACGACAGTCGGGTACACAAGAAAGGAAGGGTAACTTATTTCTCACCCCAAAGAGGCTAGCACTCACTCCCACTGCCTAAGTAGACCGACCCTGCCTGATTATGGACTCCTGGACCCAGGGCAGGAAAGTTCTGCTCTCACCCGATGACTTCCTCTCCCAGGCATCAAACTACAATGCAAAACATCTAGTAGTACCCTGCCCTGGTCACAATGGGGGCAGGGGGAGCGCTGTCCTTGAAAGGACAAACGTTTTCTGCTCCAGCCACTCACATTTTCTCTAGACAGAGCAGCTCTTTACAGCCTTGAATCAAAACAGTCTTGGAGTGTGGATTTTGCTCCCCACAGGGCGTCGTTACCACAGCAACTGTTTTTCCTCTTGGAATTCTTTCAAGGGCACAAGCTGTTGCTTCCCTCCAAAACAAACCAGGGAGATGCCAGGGCACCAGGGAATAAGGGACGGGCCCTGAAGGAAGCAGGGCCAGACATGAGCAGCCACATCAAGCTTTGCCGTGGCATCTCCCAGATCTCTGCAACAGCTTAGAAATGGTGAGTCTGAGTCCCTCCAGGTTGCTGTGTGTGTGTGTGTGGCGGGGGGTGTTGAGGGTATGGGGCGGTTGTGAGTATGGGGGTGGTGCTTGTGAGGAGGTTGGGTGTATGTGAGTGTGCATTTTTGGGAGGTGTGGGATGTGTGTAGGTGTGGATTGTGGGTACTGGAGGCTAGGGTGAATAGGGAGTGCGTGTGGTCTGGGGGTGCTGTTTGGGGTATGTGGGGGAAATGTGTAAGAAGGCAGCTGGGGAAGCGTGAGGAGGTATGAGGTGCATGGTATGCACTGTACGTAGGGGAATGGGTGGGGGGTTCTGTGTGTGTTGGAGGTATGTGCAGGGGGTGGGCTGTGGGGAAGTATGTGGGTTTGGGTTGCAGGGGAGGTGCTTCTCAGTATCCCAAGATGAAGCATAGGACACATCCTCCCCTGAAACAAGAACACAAAATGCACTTCAATCCTGTATTACAATTCTTAGTACTACAGATCAACCATATCCAGGTCTAAATGTCTGCAGGGGTCAATTTAAAACATACAGCCCAAATCTGAAACAAACAACCTAGAAGCAAGTCTGTGAGGCAACTCATATTTCTAGTCAAAACACCCTGGTCAATTGGTCCAGAGCATGGAAAGAGCCTGGATGGCAGGTCCAGGCAGCTTTGGGGGGCCTGGCTTGGTGGGTCCCTGTCCTCCCTGCAAGTCACCGGTAAGCCCTCCTCTGGTATAAGGGGCTCAGAGTCATGGGATAGGCAGTGCAGGGCCACTGCCACAGGGAACCCAGGAAACGTCTCAATGCTTTGTTAAAATAAGTTTAAGAGATGTTCCTGCCTACAAGGAGCTGGCATGAACTGGGACTTAGTAACATTCAAAAAAATTAGCTACTACTACTACTATTATAACTATAATTATCACCAAGATGTTGTGGGAGGTCAGCATCATTATCAAGGACACTGCATACCAACCATTCACAAGAAAATCATCTTCTTTCTAAAAACCAAATGCCAAATAATAAATAGTGCTGAGTCATTGCTATCCTTACTGGGGCGGGGGTGGGGGGTGAGGTGGGTAGATCTTAATCCCTACCTCATACCATACAAAAACAAATAAATTCCAGATGGATTGGAGATCTAAAGGTAAAAGGTAAAACAATAAAACCTCTAGAATATAACATAAGAGCATACCATCCTGGGGTCGGCCTGGTGGTGCAGTGGTTAAGTTCGCACGTTCTGCTTCTCAGCAGCTCGGGGTTCGCTGGTTCGGATCCCGGGTGCGGACATGGCAAAAGCCTTGCTGTGGTAGGCATCCCATGTATAAAGTAGAGGAAGATGGGCACGATGTTAGCTCAGGGCCAGGCTTCCTCAGCAAAAAAGAGGAGGACTGGCAGTAGTTAGCTCAGGGCTAATCTTCCTCAAAAAAAAAAAAAAGAGCATACCATCCTGACCTAGGAGTATGCAACTATTTCCGTAAACAGGCCACATAAGGTATTAGGGAATAAATGATAAAACTGGACTACATTAAAATTAAGAACTTCTGTTCATCAAAGAGTGCAGTAAAAGCATGAAAAGTCAAGGCCCGGAGGGGGAGAAAAAGACAGTCATAAAACATATACAGAACAAAGGATTCATCCAGGATCCGAATAAAGAACTCCTAGAAATCAACAGGAAAAAGTGTCAGGCAACCTAATAAAAAAGGGGAGGGGCAAAAGACCAGAATAGGTACTTCACATAAACATATAAAAAGATACTCAGCTTCCTTAGTTAGGAAGAAAATGCAGATTTAAACCACAAAAGTATACCACTACACCTCCACCAACATGGCTAACATGAAAAAGACTAACCATCCCAAATGATGGAGGAGAACTCTCATACGCTGCTGGTGTGAGTGTAAAATGGTACAGTCATTTTGGAAAACTGGCAGTATAACCCTATGTGTACCCCATGACCTAGCAATTCTACCTCTAGGCATATGCCCAGCAGATATATGTACATATGTTCACCAAGACATGCACAGGATTGGGAATAGCAACACAATCCATAATAGCTCCAGCCTGAAAATCGAGAGTGGAACGGATAAAATGCGGTATATTCAAACAATGGAATACGGTACAGCAACAAGAATGAATTAATGCCACAGCTAACCACTCACAAACATAATGAGAAATATAATAAGCCAGATACAAGAGGATGTACTGTATGATTCCATTTATATAAGGTTCAAAAGAACCTTGTAAGAAAAGCCAACCTATGGTGTTAGCAGTCCAGAGTGGCTACCCCTGGGGTGCACCTGAGCAGGGAGGAGAATGGTGATTCTGGGATGCTACCATGCTTCTTGATCTGAGTGACTGATCAAATGGATGTGTTCACTTAATACAAAATTACTGAGCTGATTTGTGTACATACTTCAATTAAAAGGTTTTTTAAGATTTTTGGGTTTTTTTTTTGAGGAAGATTAGCCCTAAGCTAACATCTGCTGCCAATCCTCCTCTTTTTGCTGAGGAAGACTGGCTCTGAGCTAACATCCGTGACCCTCTTCCTCTGCTTTATATGTGGGATGCCTATCACAGCATGGCTTGCCAAGCAGTGCCACGTCTGCACCTGGGATCCGAACCAGCGAATCCTGGGCCGCCAAAGCGGAACGTGCACATTTAACCGCTGCGCCACCAGGCCAGCCCCTAAAAAGATTTTTTAATACTTCTAAGGAGTTTCTAAAAACAAAAAACTTAAGCCCATTTAGAAACCAAAAATAAATCATTAAAATCTAAAGAGAGGACTAATTCTGTCTAGAGGACTTAAAGAAATAAGTCCTCCAAAGAGAGTAATATCTCGGGGCCCCCAAGCACACCCAGAAGGCAGCTACTTGGCCTCCAAGAGGGAAGCACACCCACCCACTCATGGCCTCCTGGCTCTAGGAGACAGGTGAAAACAACTGAAGGATTCACCATCAAGGTCACACAGATTCTTCTGTTGCAAAAGCTAACAGAAAGATAAAAAAACCAACCTGAATTTCAAGATTCCTTTGCTTTCCAATTCCCTGTCCCCCATCAGTTAGGCCTTGAGAACACCCAGTTATATCTTGTGATGCTATAGAAGTCACCCAAAGGGGAAAGTGAGGCCCAAACAACTGTGTCAGTGGTGGAGCAAGAAAGAGGGACCTTGTCTGTGGCTCCCTGTCCAGAACTCCTTCCACTACATGAGGCTACCTCAGCCACTACAGGTGAGCTAAACAGTGAAGGATCCAGAACGGCCAAGCATCTTCCTCAAGAAGCCCCACTCTCCAAGGGAAACTTCGAAAGAGGGTCACCCCTTGCCCATGCCAGTAGCTTCTTCCCAGGATGTCAGACCAAGCCAAGACAAAGTCTCATTCTCTTCCCCGCAGCCCCCTGCAGAGCCCTTCCCTGCACAGCTCCAAGGGGGAGCCAGCACCAATTCCAGCCCACAGGGAGAGCACCACGGAACTCGGCCATGAGGTGGTGGGCTCCCCAGGACCCATCTCCAGCGGGGAGATCAGGGTCAGAGGATCAGGGGGTAGGCCCTGTGTGACTTTGCACAGTCCCTTGCCTTCTTTGGGTCCCAGCTGTCACATCTGTAAAATCCAGGGCACCTCACTAGGGGTAAGACAAGAGTATAGCAGAAAGAATAAATGCGCACATCACACTTCCTATTTCTCAACTCTCTCTGCACACACCGTCTCACTTCATCTTTACCCTGGGAGGCAGGGGTTACTGCAGCCCATCTTCCAGCTGAAGAGGCATAAGCTCAGGGACATGAAGAGACTTATCTAACTATCTGTCCCAGAGTTAGCAGAGTGGCATAACAAGGCGGCAAAAGCAACCTGTCCAGGGAACCCCCAGCGCAGAGAACCATGACTACGGCAGCATTCAGCTCATGTGGGAGCCACCCTCAGGACCTGCCACCGAGCAAAGCCACAAGAGCACTACCTCAACCTGGTGCTACCTCTCCTCAGGGGAGCAGTGGGTCTCACAGCTAGGGTCCGGTGAGGCGTTAAAGCAGTGGAAAAGAGGCCCAATTCACAGTGAGGCTGTCGCCACCAAGCTGTATCCCAATCTGGCTGGCCTGAACCCCACTGGCACCTCACCTCCCACACACTTTCGTGAAAGAGCTGGACTAAGCTTGCCTACCACCGTGTCCTGCCCAAACCCATTCCAGTCCTCACCAGGCTTCTCTCAGCCCCACTGCCTCGCCTCTCCCCGGCCCCCCCCCCCTCCCAGTTTCCTCTGCCGATTCCTCCTAAATTCCTAAATGCCCGCAGGCTGAGCCTCAAAGCACAGAGTGTCCGTGTCCTTCCCCGTCCATCCCTCTGTGTCCCCCCCATCCCCCCTACCCCCTGTCCTCTGTCTGCTGTGGAAGCTCTGTACCTGGAGTGGCCTCATCTTAGATGTCTATCAGTCATCTCGGGCTTACTGTGGCCCAACCCAGACTCCTGATTTTCCCTTCAAAACCACTCTCCCCTGCTCTTCTCATTTCAGGAACAGGCACAATCACTCATTCCCACAGCCCATCTGTCAGGATGTCCTGTAACCCTCTTTGAGTGCCACTGCCTCACACCTGGGCTGATGCACCAGCCTCCTACCTCCACACAGGCAGGGCAGGGCACCCATGCTCAGGCCTCCTCCAATGGCTCCCATCTCCCTTAGAGTGAGGTCCAGCCTCTGTGGCCCTAGCCTCCCAGGCCTTCTCTACTCTCAATCCCACCTCACCCTCCAACCCTTTACTCTACTCCTGCCCCGCAAACAAGCCAAGCTAGTTCTCTGCTTAGCTTGGAATGCTCTTCCCTAGATCTTGGCATCCCACTTCCCCCACCTCCATCCCCCTCACACCTTTCCCCTCAAAGCTCCCACTGCCAGAGGTCTTCCCATCCCAGAGCAGCGGCACAGTCCCTCCCCCAGCAGCCCCCCCCACCCCCCGCAACAAGTTCCCAACTTTATCTTCCCTGTTTACATGTATAGTGTCTACCTACCCTTCCCATGGAAGTCCCTTGAGGCAGGGAGGCAGTCTCCTTCACAGCTGCATCTCCAGGGCCTGGCACACAGCTGGTGCTCAATAAATACACGTGTGGTGGCTGGCTGCACAGTTCCTGCAGTGAGGATGGGCCGCCAATGCTCCAGGGAAAGGAGGTGTTCTACTTCCAATGCGAGAATGTTGAGGGAGTAATCAGAGATTTCCAGGAAGATGAATCATCTGGGGGCTTTAAAAATGCTTGCATTTCTAGGCTCTACATCAAGATCCTGACAGGAGGTCTAGGTCTAGGGCGGGACCAGAGAAGAGACTGCAAATTGTCTCCCCAGGTGATTCTCAAGCACAGGTAGGTAGGTAGGTCTGAGATCCTCTGCCCGATCCGATGTCTTTATTTCACACATGAATGAGTCAAGGCCCTCAGAGGGATGACTCAATCCAAAATTTCAACACTGGCTCCTCAACAGGTGTCTGTGCTGGAAGCCCCAAACCTCCACCCACAGGTTCCCCTCTCACTGGCTCCGAGATCTCCAGGTCTGAGCAGGGCTGAGAAAGAGAAGGTCAGTCCTCAGGAAGAATGGAGATTACACACTCCATCTTGGCTGTGGCTCTGCAAACTCACTTTCTCAATAATCTAACACGTTGCACTAAAAACGAATTCTACCTTCAAAGAATTAGGGCTAGGCTGAGTAAAGCTGGGGACCAGGAGGATGCCCTCTTTGCTTCCAATGAAAAGAGGGCCAGCTCCACCCATGATCACCCAGCAGAGAGGGCTGGAGGACCACCTGGACTTCCCCACTTCCGAGAGGGCAGGTGAGAAAGAACAGACATCCCCGTTTATAAAAGGCCTGCGTGCAAGACCTCAAGATCGACATTTCACAGACATCTTTTCTGTTCTCCCAGCCACTGATGAGGTCAGAAGCTGTCTTGATTTTACAGACCAGGATACACAGGGAGGCTCAGAGCTGTAAAGATCTGCTCCAGGTCCTACAGATACGATGAATGGAGCTGAGATGTAAACCAGATGTGCTTGTCTCCAAAGCCTATGCTCTCCACTCTGCCTCACGGCTCCCAACAGGCATCCTAATGGCAATTTGTGTGTGTGATGGGAAGGAGATCCCTTTCTGGGGGCTGCTTGCTCCCCAGTACCTGGGGATGGGGAGTAGAGAAGGATATAGGCCAGGGCTTAAGGGTCCATGTAGGGATGGCAACATCCCAAAGCATCCCTGTAAGTGGTCCCTTCAGCCCCAGGTTTCCTAGTCTATTAAATACGGATAAACCAACACCTACCCCAAAGGACTGCTTCAGAGATTGAACAAGTAGTGTGATTCCCATCACAAATTGCCATGTAAATGTTATGACTGCCAACCTGCAAAAGGTTGTCAACACAGGACCTCCTCAGCTCACTTTGTGACCAGGCTGTTAGGCACAGGGATGTGGCCACACGAGGTCGAGGTCACAGACAACTTCCTGAGGCTTGAGGAGGCCATGGACAAATCTGACTTCTCACCCAGCACACTGAGCTCTTCTTCACTGCCCTCCCTTTGCCCCCTAACACTTGCTAGCCCCTCCCTCCAGTTCCTTCTTCCACTCTCACCCCATATTGGCCAAGGACTATCCCTGGTGCACCGAAGTCAGAAAGTATCAAGTGCTCCCCTTTCCCTTGGCACTGCTCCCACCCTCCACACTGCAAATTTCTTGAGTGCGTAGATCACAACTATACCACTCTGAATTGTCAGCATTTAACTCCACTGGGTGCACACACAGAAGGCCAGGAATAAGCATCTGCTGGAGACACTGGCCATGAAGACTAACAGCTTCAAAGCCCCCTGCCCCACCTCTAGGCTCCCCAAGGCTCATCTGATGGTCATCTGGGTTTCTACCTACTCTCTCCCTTGTAGCTCTCAATAAAAGGGAGTTTAGGTAGAGACGTGATCCTTGTAAGTTGGAATAGAGGGAGCAAGTCCTCCAGAGATGCACTGTCCAATAAGGCAAACATTAAGTCACGGGGGCTGTTTAAATATAAATTAATTAACATGAAATAAAATTAAAATGTCATGTTAACCACATTTCAAGGGCTCAAGAGCCACATGTGGCTCGTGGCTATGGTACTGAACAGCACAGAGTATATATAGAACACTGCCATTGTCGCAAGAGCAGTGCTTCTCTAGTCTCTAGGGCTAGGTGAAAAACAGGAACTGCTGCTGAACCTGCAAGCTGACAGCCAGACCTTGGCCCTGAGGGGTTGGCCAGCGGGGCAGCCAATCTCCCTCTGCCTCAGGGCAGAAAGAGACAGCCTAGTCCAGACCAAATGCTCTGGAAAGCAAACAGCCAAGGGCAAGTGTTTAGGCCAAGTTAATTACCTTTAGGAGCCACATGTGGCCACCGAGGAAGAGGTCAGAGGAGGACAAAGTGACCTCACACTGCCCTGCTGGACAGCACAAAGGGAGATGCCACAGAGCTTCATCTACACAGCCTTGAACTGTTCACCTACTCACCCAGCTTCAAACTTCTGGATGAGCATCAAGAAACGAGGTTCAAATACAATACAGAAAAGTGTGCCTGGGCTGGCTGCCCTCCCAGCTGGAAGCCCTGGCTCCTGCAGAACTTGGCCACTGAAGCAACCAGCAGCACTTTCAAACCTCACCTCTGCCCCAGTTACCGCCAACTGCTTGCTGACAAACCCTATGGAGCATCCCCCACTGTCCCCTGTGTCCCTGAATGTTCCCACCTCTGAACTGCTCCCTTGGAAAACTCCTTTCCAGCTCCCTCAATACTCCCCTTCCCAGTCCCATCCTCCACAGCTCAGCTCAAGTTCCACTCTGCCTTCCCATGAAGCGTCTCCAGACTCCACTTGGCTTTCCCAGGAAATGAACCCCAGCAGTAGAGACTACTATTGTATGTAGTCCTTCCACCTGTCAACCTAGGCTGGCTGACCTCCAGGATGCTGCTCTGGGCAGTGCTGCACTCTGTATAGAATCCCCTGCCCACAGGGGGTCTTGCATGGGCTGGAATCCGGGAAAGTCACTTATGCTCCATGACCTTGGGCACCCCAGCACCTCTTGCTTTGCCCCCTCACAAATAGTCACGTCAGGTGGGTTAACAACAAAGTGCTTTATAAGAACACCAAGCTGCACGACTACGACAGAGCTTTACTGCTGAATAATCTATGGAAACCTTGTGACTCTAATTTTGCCTTCATCTGTCGCAATCTCAGGACTAATGCCTCCATAATATCACCAAGTTATGAGCTGATGTTCTGGTGGGGGATAGTGGGGAGAAGATAACACCATGAGGGAAATCAACCCCATGCCGAAATCCTGCTGTCTCCAGCAGAACCATGCACACAGTAAGGATCAAGGAAGGACCTGCCACTGACTGCTAGGGGACCAGCAAGGAGCCATCCCCATGGGGCAAAGCAGGCACTCTCCATCAGCAGGGGTCGGCTGAGAACGGACTCGACGCTGGAGTCCGTCCTACAGGAACTCATCCTCACATCAGAGGACTGAACCAAAAGTGTGGAGCCACTTCCCCACTGAGGGAAGAGACTCCTTGCTTCCTATTGCAGGCAGGCCATACTTCCTCCCCAGCCTCACCACTCACAGATCCCACAAGAAATGACTGTGGGCTGGAAAATTAACTCAAACTTTAGACCCCTGACTGTCTTCCTCCCAGGCATTTACCCTAATAGAAATGTCACTCAAGAACTGTGGAGATTAAATATGACATTAAAAGCACAAGCAACAAAAGGAAAAACAGATAATAGAGAATTTTCACTTCATCAAAATTTAAAAACTTTTGTGCATCAAAGGACACCACCAAGACAGTGAAAGGACAACCCAGAGAATGAGAGAAAATATTTGCAAACGTCGTATCTGATAACAGTTTAATATCCAGAATATATAAAAACCTCAACAACAGAAAGACAGATAACCTGATGAAAAAATGGGCAAAGGACATGAATAGATATTTCTCCAAAGAACTCATACACGTGGAAAATTAGCATATGAAAAGATGCTCAAGTGCACTAATCATTAGGGAAATGCACACCAAAATCACAGTGAGATACCACTTCACACCTACTAGGTTAGCTATAATTTTTTTTCAAAAAAGGAAAATAACAAGTGTTGGTAAGGATGCAGAGGAATTGGAACCCTCAGGCACTGCTGGTAGGAATATAAAATGGTACAGCTGCTGTGGCATACTTTGGCAGTTCCTTAAAAAGTTAAACACAGAATTACTATATGACCCATTAATTCCACTCCTTAGGTATATACCCAAAAGAACTGAAAACAGGGACTCAAGCAGATATTTATACACTAATAAGTACACCAATGCTACACCAATAGCAGTATTAGTCACAATAGCCAAAAGGTGTCCATCAACAAATGAATGGATAAACAAAATGTGGTATATACATTCAACGGAATATTATTCAGCCTTAAAAAAGGAATGAAATTATTCCATGCTAGAATATGGAAGAACCTTGAAAATTTATGCTTATGCTAAGTGAAATAAACCAAATACAAAAGGACAAATATCCTAAGATCCCACTTATATGAGATATTTAGAATAGGCAAATTCTTTGAGACAGAAAGTAGATTACAAGTTACAAGGGGCTGGGGTAAGAGAAGAATGGGGAGTAATTGCTCAGTGGATATGACTTTCTGTTTGGGGTGATGAAAAATTTCTGTAAATAGTAGTGATGGCTGCACAACATTGTGAATACACTTAGTGCCACTGAAAAATGGTTAAATGGCAAGTTACCATAATAAAAATAAACACACACACTTACACACACATAAAACGAACTATGGCAAATAAGGCTACACTCATCCTTGTCAGCGGGAAGGAAGGCCAGAATGAGGATCCAGAGAGGATTAAGGCATGTACCTATGGGCAGCTTGGACTTGGGGCTATACTCTTTTCCACTGTTGTTTTTCTGACCAGGTAATTCACAAAACCTAAAAGCTATCAGAATGTATATAGCAAAGTTTCTCAACCCACCCCTACTCTGCATCTGGGCAAACAGGACAAGTCAGTGCGTAAAGAGTCACCACCTGTTCTCACGGTCCCTCCTAACCCTAACCCTCACCTGCGATACCTCCTAGTTAGGGGGCCTTGGGCAAACCACGTCACATTTATTGGCCTCAGTGCTTCCACCTATAAATTAACTCTCCTCCTTCCTTCTTTTCAGGGTTGTCATCAAGAACAGACAAGTCAGGCAGTTGGTATCATTAGCCATGTGAAATCTGAAAATACTGTTGTCTTTAATAAAGAAAATTAAACTGTCTCTCCAGCTAAATGAAAGCTGCTTGTGGTAGACACTTCTGTCTGCTTTGTTCACTCACTGCTGTACCTTCAGTGCCTGAATGGCGCACAGTAGGTACTCAGTAACACATCTGCGGAAGGAATGAATTACCAGATCCAAAAGCCCATTTTGAACCAACCCAAACAACACTTCATCACCTGCCACTGTTCTTCCATTCACACCATAGCTTGGAAACTGAAGAGTCAACAGAAAATTCCAACTTCCCCTTTCTACGCTGGAAAAGGACAAGACAGAGTGGAAAAATCAGGAGCTCCTGGATAGTAAAGGCACGCCAGCAAAAGAAAAAGCTTCCAGTGGAGTCAAGAATGTGACTTCACAATAACTCTTGTTTCTTAAAAAGGATGCAAGGAAACTCCAAAGGCCAGTGAGCTCTCAATTCCAAGATAGAAGCCACGTGATTTCCCAATGCACATTTTTCATAAATGAGTTCACAGCCAAGGGCTTTCTGAAGCCAGAACTGTCAAGATTAAACTCAATTAAAATAGCAATCAGTATGGCAACAAATTGGGTAATGTCGATGAAATGGACAAATTCCTAGAAACACACAATGTACCTAAACTGACTCATAAAGAAATAAAAAACCTGAACAGACCTATAACTAATAAGGAGACTGCATAAGTAATCAAATACCTCCTGACAAAGAAAAGCCCAAGGCCAGATGGCCTCACTGAGGAATTCTACCAAACATTTACAGAAGAATTAACATCAGTCCTTCTCAAACTCTTCCAAAAAAATTGAAGAGGAGGGAATACTTCCTAACACATTTTATGAGATCAGCATTACCCTGATTCCAAAGCTGTAAAAATTTATAAAGGAAACCTTGACTAAATTTTAGTCCAGAAAGCCTGTATGGGAAGCTCTCACACTCTATCACACATGGTCAATTACTCCCAACAGGAAGAGGCACAGGCTTGCATCTCCAACCGGAAGGTGTTTACTTCTTTACTACCCAGCGGGAGAAAGGAAGATTTCTGTCCTTGCCCAGCAATAGCCCAGCCAATGAGAGACTGTAGCAAGCCAGCCAACGAGAAGCCTCTGCACTTTGGTTTCCCAGTTTCCTCCTATGGAGATTTTGCTTACTGTAGCCCCTCCCAACTCCCCCTTTTCCACTATAAAAGCAAGCCCCTTCCTTTGTTTCACTGGCTTTAACTATGGTCCACCACAGCCTGCATTTCCTCTGGCTATTCCCAAATAAACTCATTTTGCAGGTAAAACAATTGGCCAATTTACTTTTTAAGTTGACAAAGCCAAAGACACTACAAGAAAAGAAAACTACAGACCCATATCCCTCATGAATACTGATACAAAAATCCTCAACAAAATACTAGCCAACTGAATTCAGTCACATATTAAAAGGATCATTCCTTTATTCCATTATTCCACCATGACCAAGTGGAATTTGTTCCTGGGATACAAAGATGGTTTAACATACAAAAATCAATCAATGAGGGGGCTGGCCCCATGGCCGAGTCGTTAAGTTCATGTGCTCCACTTCAGCAGCCCAAGGTTTCACCGGTTCAGATCCTGGGCACAGACACGGCACAGCTCATCAGGCCATGCTGAGGTGGTGTCCCACATGCCACAACTAGAAGGACCCACAACTAAAATATACAACTATGTAATGGGGGGGTGGGGAGAAAAAGCAATTCAAAAAAAAAGAAGATTGGCAACACTTGTTAGCTCAGGTGCCAATCTTTAAAAAAAGATCAATCAACGTAATAAAATAATAGAATGAAGGAAAAAGAAGAAAAAACACATGATCATCTCAATTGAAGAAAAAGCATTTGACAAAATTCAAGTCCTTTTCATGATAAAAACAGTTAACAAGCTAAGAATAAAAGGAAACTTCTTTAACATGGTAAAGGCCATATTTGATAAACCCACAGAGAACATCACACTCAATGGTGAAAGACTGAAAGCCTTTCCCCTAAGATCAGGAACAAAACGACGATGCCTGCTTTCACTTCATTCAACGTGGTACTGAAAGTTCTAGCCAGAGCAATTAGGCAAGAAAAAGAAAGAAAAAGCATCCAAAATGGAATAGAAGAAGTAAAATTATCTCTGTCCAAGACGGCATGATCTTATATGCAGAAAATCCTAAAGAGTCCACAAAAAAACTGTTAGAAGAAACAAATTTGGCAAAGTTCCAGGATACAAAATCAACAGACAAAAATCATTTACATTTCTATACACTAGCAGTGAACAATCTGAAAAGGAAATTAAGAAAATAATCTCATTTACAGCAGCACCAAAAAGAATAAAATACAAATAAATTTAACAAAGGAGGCTAAAGACTTGTACAATTTTAACCAAGGAGACTAACAGCTTATACAAGAGAACGTCACTGAAAGAAATTAATGACTTAAATAAATGGTAATACATCTCACACTCATAGACTGGAAAACTTCATTTATTAGGATGTCAATATTCAAAATGATCTACAGATTCAATGCAACCTCTATCAAAATCTCAATCATATTTTTTGCACAAATAGAAAAATCCTAAAATTCATATGGATTCTCAAGGGATCTCGAACAGCCAAAATGATCTTGAAAGAGAAGTAAGTTGGAGGATTCATACTTCCTGATTTCAAAACTTACTACAAAGCTACAGTAATCAAAATGATGTGGTACTGGCCTAAGGACAGACATATAAGACCAATGGAATAGAAGAGAGCCGAGAAATAAACCTATGGTCACACAATTTTTCAACAAGGGTGCCAAGACTATTCAATAGGGAAAGGACAGTCTTTTCAACAAATGATACTGGGAAAGCTGGACATTTACATGCAAAAGAACGTATTAGACCCTTACATTATACCATATACAAAAATCAACTCAGAATGAATCAAAGACCTAAATGTAAGAGCTAAAACTATAAAACTTTGGGGCCGGCCCCGAGGCTGAGTGGTTAAGTTCACATGCTCCGCTGCTGTGGTCCAGGGTTTCACTGGTTCGAATCCTGGGTGCGGACATGGCACTACTCATTAGGCCATGCTGAGGCGGCATCCCACATGTCACAACTAGAAGGAACCACAACTAAAAATATACAACTATGTACCGGGGGGCTTTGAGAGAAAAAGGAAAAATAAAACCTTAAAAGAAAAAAAACTATAAAACTCTTAGGAGAAAATATAGGAGAAAAGCTTCATGATCTTGGATTTGACAATGGTTCACTCAAAAGCAGGATCAACAAAAGAAAACACAGATAAATTGGACTTCATCAAAATTAAAAACTTTGTGCAAAGGACATTATCAGGAAAGTGAAAGGACAATCTTGGGAATGGGAGAAAATATCTGCAAACCACATATCTGACAAGGGATTAATATCCACAATATATTAAGAACTCCTACAACTCAACAACAAAAAATCCAATTAAAAAATGTGTAAAGGACCTGAGCAGGCATTTCTCCAAAGAAAATACACAAATTGCCATAAGGCACATGAGAAGATCCTCAACATCACTAATCATTAGGGAAATGCAAATCAAAACCACAATTTGATATCATTTCACACCCATTAGGATGGCTATAATCAACAGAACAGAAAATGACAAGCAGTGACAAAGATATGAAGAAATTGGAATCCCTGTGCACTGCTGCTAGGAATGCCAAATGATGGGGCTGCTATGGAAAACAGTATGGCAGTTCCTTAAAAAGTTAAACATAGAATTACTATATGATTAAAAAATTCCACTTCTGGGTGGTATATACCCCAACGAATTGAAAACAGGGACTCAAACAGATATTTGTATATTTGTTACTCACAAGAGCCAAAGGCTAGAAACAACCCAAGATGAGTGAATCAACAAAAGGTAGTATACATACAATGAAATATTATTCAGGGGCTAGGCCCGTGGCCGAGTGGTTAAGTTCGTGCGCTCCGCTGCAGGCAGCCCAATGTTTCATTGGTTCGAATCCTGGGTGCGGACATGGCACTGCTCATCAAACCATGCTGAGGCAGCGTCCCACATGCCACAACTAGAAGGCCCCACAACGAAGAATATACAACTATGTACCGGGGGGCTTTGGGGAGAAAAAGGGAAAAAAAAATAACATCTTAAAAAAAATATATTATTCAGACTTTAAAAAGAATGAAATTGTGACACATGCTACTTCACAGATGAACCTTGAAGACGTTATGCTGAGTGAAATAAGCCAGTCATAGAAGGACAAATACTGTATGATTCTACTTACAAGAGAAACTTAAAATAGTCAAATTCACAAAGTGCCAGGGGCTGGCATGAGAGGGGAATGGGCAATTATTGTTTAATGGGTACAGAGTTTCCATTGAGGATGACAAAAAAGTTCTGGAAAGAGATAGTGGTATAGTTACAAAACATTGTGAATGTACTTAATGTCACTGAACTGTACACTTAAAATAGTAAATTTTGTTACGTGTATTCTACAATTAAAAAAAAGTAAAGAAAAAATAACAATCAGACCATATTTTCAGCCCATTGAGAGAATCCCTCTTTAAAGGCCAGTTCTCCTGTTGGTCTCGGGCATCCTTCCCATGGAAATGGGCCCTGAGGATGTGATCTTTGTATGTCTCCATTCCAACCTCAAACCCAGTACCAATAATGTAAACCCTAAGCTGAGCTCTAAATCTAGACCAACAGCACAGGTCGACCAGCCGCTGTTTGAGAGGCTGAGGCTTGAGCTTCCTTAGGCCAGTTTGCAGGGATAACTGTCTGACAGGCTGACAAGCTGCCAGCAAAAGCAGAAGCCAATCTGGCCAGCTTTCACTCTCTATTACTTCCCCTTTCTCTTTCCCACAGGACACTAGACAGCCACCCAAAAAAAGAAACAGGGGCCAGACTGATCAGCCTGATTTTTTAAAGTTCGAAAGTGAGTCCCTGTTTCCTCTCATCCGTCACAGGTCTAGATATTTAATATCCTTTGTATTTTGTAGAGTTGAGAACAGAGTCTTCGCCCATCCAACAACAGCAGAACCAACAACCCCTCTGTAGTCTTTAGGGCCCTTTCATACAGATTATCCTCTTTGCTCTCAACAGAACCCAGTGAGAATGAACGAGCAAGGGTTGTTATCCTCTGCAGACATGAAGAACCCGGGGCTCAGAGAGATGAAGCAATCTGTCCCAAGTCCCACAGCCCCAAGTGACAGGGCCAGGGTTTGCACATAGGTAATGAACCTCAGTTCTCCTTCCTCTCGATTACTTTGGAAAGATGAACAAAGTAGAAATGGAATCAGACCATTTTGGTGTCAAACGACAGCAGGGAAAAATGCTTCGAAGTTTAGCAACTGACAGGAATAGGAGGTCCATCCCCAGAGCAGCAGCCTGGGAAAGAACGAAGCGCCCTCCTCTTTCTCTGAAGCCACCCTGATCTAGAAATGTATCTTTCCTTTTGGATTTTTGTACTGAACCTCCAGCTGGGTGCCCAGGGCACAGTCCTCTGCTGCCTTGCCCAAGGCGCGCAGACAGACAGGGGAGGGTCTGCCACACTCAGGCAATTTCACCAGGGGTGGAAGGCCAGCTCAGTCATGCAGAAGCGGAATGTTCAGCGCGCTCAGAGGCGAACAAATCACACTTAAACCAACGAGCATCTAAAACTGGAAGCGGGGCGGGCCTGGTGGCACGGCGGTTAAGTTCGCACGTTCCGCTTCTCTGCGGCCCGGGGTTCCCCGGTTCGGATCCCAGCTGCGGACATGGCACCCCTTGGCAAGCCATGCTGTGGTAGGCGTCCCACATATAAAGTGGAGGAAGGTGGGCAAGGATGCTAGCTCAGGGCCAGCCTTCCTCAGCAAAAAGTGGAGGATTGGCAGCAGGTGTTAGCTCAGGGCTAATCTTCCTCAAAAAACAAAACCCCAAAAAACAAAACAAAACAAAATAAATAAATAAAACTGGAAGTGGCCCTGGAGACCTACAGAGGAAACACGGAACACGAGCCAAACGGCCTGCAAGGAGCCGACCACTGCCCTACCAGGCCCCGCGCAGGCGCGGCTACGGGACCGACACTGGAGGAGCCCGGCGCCAGTCCACCAAGCCTAGCGCTCAGTCCGCGCGCATGCTCCCCCCACGCGCGCATGCGCATCTTCCGCAGCTGGCTTTATCCTAGTAGTCCCCTGCCATCCGTCGTCCCTGTTTGGGATCCGAACACTGGCTACCTCAGCCACGGCCCCCACTCCATATTTCTCACCTTGCGCCCGGTTTTCTCCCGCAGGGCCTTCAGCCGTTCCTTTCGCCGCAACGCCTCTTCCTCTAGCCGGCCCACACCGGCAGGAGTAGCCGCCATCTTGCCCGCCCTCCTCGTCTCTCGTCCCGCATCGCGCAGGCCCGAGGAGTAGATGACCCTTTCATGGCCAATCCAGGGACGAGGATGGGAGAGCAGGAAGTCCTAAAAGCCAATCAATGCTGAGTTGCTACAGGAGGGCCCGCCCACCCCCTCCTCCGCAACTCGCCCAGGCCGTGTAGGGCCGGCAAAGAATGGGGCTCTAAGGCTCGATTCGTCCAACGCCAATCAGTGTGAAAGCAGCAAGAGGAATCAGACCTGAGTGAAGGAGGATAGAGCGCGTCGATTGCTCTGGTTTTGCCTAAGCACCAACCACAGCTCGCTCCATGCCGGCCGCTTGGAATGCGCTGATCCATCCTTGTCTACTTGTCCTGATCCTTCAAGGCTCGAATGCCCTCAGGAAGCCTGAGTCTCCCCTGCGACCCCAACTTAATAAGAGGTCTGCCTCTCCCTTCCTTTCCAGGTATCAATTGCTCCCTGGATGCACTTGTCCATGGGCCCCTAGACCCTTCTGTGTCCACTCTTAGCAGACAAAGCCTGCGCCTTGCAGGGCTTAGCTGGATGGCCGTTTTTCTCCAGGCTCGTGGATGATCCACTCCCATCTCTAACCCCCCTAGAGCAGCAGAGTATCCAGGGTCAGACTACCTAACCCGGAGAAGGGCAAACCCCAACCAGGGCCCAGTAGGCCCCAAGGAACTCTGAGCTTAGTGAGCTTAGTTCTTGAGAACTAAGCTCAGAGAGTTGGTTTGGCCTCGACTGCAGCAGGTGGCCATTGAGGTGCACTTCTCTCCAGCAGGAGCTGCCAGTCTTCTTTACATGCCCTGACAACTGGGAGACCACTTTGGCTGAGGTCACTATCTTCTGACAGCATGTCTGGGTCCCCAAAGCCACACCGCCTCCCACCTGGGGAGGGGAGACCACGCCTCCCTCTTCCCCCCCACCCACACCATGACTTGTCTCTCAGCAAAGCCCTTCCCTGCTTGTGGCCTCCTTTCCCAGGCTGGCAGCAAGTGGACACCTGCTCCTCCCTTTCCAATTTCCTTCAGAGGCCCCTGTGCCACAGACTCCCATCCAGCCTCCCCCTAAAATGACCCTCTTGACCTCATTGACCTGGCCTTTTGGTATCCTCTCCCTGCGTCAGGCGGGGTGCCCTGCCTGGGCGTAGTACGCAGGTAGTACTTTGTACGCAGCTAGTAGGTGTTCAGGAAATGTCAGCTCAGAGGTGGGATAGATGGGGCAGGAGAAAAGGCCAGAATAGAGGGGCTGCCCAAAAAGCCAGGAGGACAGAACAGAAAGGGAATGGAACAGAGTCTTCTCTTGGCCACCCAAAGTCTAGGAGGCTCCAGACTGGTCAATTCCTCCCACCGATGGTACCTCTCTGGGCCCCACAAGTTCCCCCCAGTCCCAACAAAGGGTCTGACCCCTGCCCAACAACAGGTGGGGGGTCCCTCACCTCCCAGGCCGGCTGAGGGGATGGGCTAAGGGGTGATGGGAGCAGTGGCCCAGCAGAGTCAGTCAGGCTTCCGTCCCTGTCCAAGCTGTCCCTGGCTGCCCAGGTGGCCCTCATTTGGCCCATCTGGGCCTCAGTTTCCCCATCTGTAAAACAGAGGCATGAGGCACCTTCTTGCCTTTAATCTCTTAAGGTTAAAGAAAACAAAAGATGTGAAGCAAGTGCGGGGCCCTGGAGTGGACGGAGCCTCTAGTAAGGCTTCCTGGAGGAAGGGACCCTCAAGGATTGCCTAAATCTCCCAGGCATCTGCCTGAAGGATGGAGGGCACTGCTGCCCCGGAGGAATTTCAGGCTTGTCCTGCTGCTCTCTGATCCCGCCGCCCCAATCTTGCTCCACAAACAGTAGGAGCAAAATAGTGGCACTATGGTCTCCCCATAAAGCGCTTCGAACAGCACCGGGCACGTGGTAAACTCTAAAAGTGGTCATGACGGTCGTTGTAATCATTACATACTTGTTGAAGGACCCTGGCCATCTGCAGGAGGTCCGCAGCCCCTTCCCCCGACCCCGCGGGGCTGTCCTTTGTAGGAGTGGTGGCAATTCCAGCTAGGCGGGCTGCGTCCCGGGCGGATCTAGACCCGGGGCAAGTCTGGAATCTCTGACCCCAGATCTATAATCCCTGATTTCGTCCGGGAGGCTCAGATTAGCCCCTCCCGAGGCACTGGTAGCGGCGCGGACTGAGGAGGGCGGGGCTGCGGGGCGCCCTGACCTCAGGCTCCTCCTCCCGCGGGCTCCCCGCCCTTTGCACGGTCCCGGGAGAGGCGGGGCGGCGGTGGCGGTAGCGAAGTGCAGGAAGCCGGGCGGCGGACGGCCGGGAGGAGGAGGAGCATGCAGACTTGGGTGCCTCAGCAGGGCGCGGGCCAGTACTACTTCCCCCAGTAGTACCGCGCCGCTCCGCCCCGGAGTGACGCCCTCCGCTCATGGGCCTGGCCGAGGGCAACCGGAGGGCGGCGCGGAGGAGGCAGCGGCGGCAGGTGGCGCGCAGCAGGGCCGGAGCCGGGCCGGGCCATGGCCGCCTCGGAGCGGCTCTACGAGTTGTGGCTGCTCTACTACGCGCAGGTGAGCCCGCCCCGCCTCGCGCCCGCCGTGCCCCCAGCTCCGCGCTCCCTGCGCCTGCTGCACCTGCGCCCCCCGCCACCCCGGCCCCTTAGATGCGCCCGCGCCGTGCTTGCTCGGGCTCCGCACACACGTGTGTGCCCCCGGCCCGCCGGTGCCTCTGGCACCCATACCTGGGGGATGACCCTCGCGGGCGCGCACCTCACAAGAGCTTCTTGGGTGGGGGCTTCGCAGTCTCAGTCGTGTCTTAGGAGAGGGGCCTGGACCACGACCGCCGGGCACTACCCCCTTTTGCAGATGGGGAAACTGAGGCCCGGAAAATAAACAAGAGATTGGCCGGGTCGTGAGGGTCAGGGAGGCTTAGTTTGAATTTGGGCTTGCCCCTCCTTGTAAGCGCGGCCCCGTTGGGTACTCATGGCCGACGGGTCTGAGCGGGGCGGGGGTCCCGTCAGGAAGGGGAAAGGGTCCCTACTGCGGTTCAACTTGAGTAAACTCAGATCTCCGTCCCCCCAGCGAAGCGGCAGTGATGAGCCCCTCCCTGATCCGAGGCGGCCCCATCTCACCCCCTACCCCACGGGGGTAGACCTGGGTTCCAGCCACAAGAAAAGATTTGTCTTGGACGAGAAGGCTAGGGGTAGAGGGGTGAGCTAGGAGGGATGTTTAGAAGGGATGGAGGGAGGCCCTTTCTTCCTGAACTCCCCGTCCTGTCTCAGAGACTACCTCAAGTGGCCTCAAAAGGTGAAGGGAGTGACTCTGATGCAGGTGTCGCATCAGAGCCGAGAACTCCGTGTCCCCTAAACTCTGCCTCATACGCACAGGCCCCCACTTTCCTTCTGCATCCTTAGCAGGGAAGGATCCCAGGGTAACACCCCCCTCCTCTTCACCCAGCACCACCCTCTCTCCCTGCACCTGCCTGGCATCGTGCTCCTGGCTCAGGTGTGCCCTGGGCACAATAGACTATTGTATGCCCCAATCTCGTCACTGGGGGGAAGTTCGAGCTCAGATCAGCTGGCCCGCTGTGAAGAGGCTGGCACACTGTCTCCCAGGACTCAGGCCGGGTCTAGGGCCCCAGAGACTTGGAATCCAGGCCATAAGGGAGAGGTCCAGGCCCCTGGCAAGAGGCAGTACATGGAGTACAGTCCCTCTTTGATATGACCCAGGGCAAGCTCTCTACACCTCTGAGCCTCTGCTTCCCTATATGTGGATTTGGCACAGCCTTGCCCTCATGGATGGCCTGGGCTCTGCAGAGGGGTAGCCACTGTGGCTGGTCCAGGCTAGAGAAGGCTCCTGCTTCCCTAGCCCGATCCGGTCCCCTCAGCCTAGCCTCTCTGTCTCCATCTCCAAGGGTTGGTGCTTGTGAAGGAGCAAAAGATTGGGAAGGAAACCTACCCCTGGCCCTCATGCCTCTGATTGCCTCTGTGGCCGTGGGCAGGTTCTTGGTCCTCAGTTTCTTCACTTGTGAACAGGAGAAGGGGGGCTTGAACCAGGTGATGAGTCTGAGGGATGTTAATGGTGGGCCTTCAGGCTGGGTGGCATGCTGCTGGGGGAAGGTTGTCTTGTACGGTCTCCCACTGTACCTCCAGCATGGTTGTCTCCCGCTGCCCTTTCTAGCTGAGCTCTGCCAATGGTCAGCCCCCTATTCCCTCAGGTGTTTAGCGCTGATCTGTGCTGAGTCCCCTCTCCCTCTCCAGCTCCTCACCTGACAGGGCAGGTAGGGGGCACAGGCTGGCTGGTTGCAGCCTTGGAAGCCTGCACAGGCAGGGGGCAGCCTGGGGACAGGCAAACAAATCCAGGATGTGAGTGTGAACCGGGGAGCAGGGCGGGGCCGGCCGCCTAGGGAGAGGAAGCTCCCGCCAGCCTCCTAGCACTGCCTTCCTGCCTGCTTAGTCCTGCTCCCCTCCCGGAACACGGTCCCCACCCCTCTGTGCTGGGCTCCCAGGGAGTGGTGGCTGCGCTACTTTGAGCCCTGCTAGGGACCTATTGTGTGTGTGCTTGGGGGAGGGGGTAAGATAAGGTAAGGGCTTGAGCTGACAGAGGGTGTTCAGAGACCCCTGAGTTGGCCAGCCACCCAGCTAGAAACCTCCCCCAACACCTGCGCCCCTCCCTTCAGCAGTGAGAGCTGACATCAGCTGAAAACCTGTTTCCCCAGTTGTGGTCTGGGCCCCGCCCTGGGGAGCAACCCCCCTTCTGCCCTTCCTTCCCCTCACAGACCTGCCCACCCCCTACCTCTGTGGGCCCTGCTCACCTAGGGACCACGGAGTCCCCTGGGGGAGGGGGCTGTGGGTGACAACTAAAGGAGGAAGGAAGGCCAGAGTGCCCCTGGACATCACTCAGTCTCAGCCCCTCAGAGTCCTAGTGGGGAAACCAAGGCAGGGCCGTACCAAGATCGTCGGACAAGTTTGGGGCAGTGTGTGGCAGAGCTCCAGCCCAGCTTCCATCCTGTGTGACTTTACCCAGGAAAGGTCTCGTCCTGTGGGCAGGAAGCCTCAGGTGGGTCTGCACAAGCTGTTTCCTCTGCGTGGAGCCTTCTCCCCCGATTTGAGGAGGCCTTCCTCCCTGTCCCCTCAGGCCAAGCTGAACTTCAGCTCAGGCACGTCCCCATTTTAACCCTCATTGTGCTGGCTATGTTGTGGTTTCCCCAACATCTCACACACATTGGTGCTCCTTAAGTATTAGCTGAATGGCTGGATGGAGGAGATAGGCCCCACAGCCGTGACAAATCAGGGAAGTCACGCCAAAGGAGGCTGAGTTTGGGCCCTGATGGCTGGGGGTCAGGAACAGCAGGAGCTGTTGGCAGTGGGAAATTCGAGGGGCAAGTTGTCAGGAGTGAGAGGGAGGCCTGGTGGTTGGGTAGGGGCATATCCAGAGCACTCAACCCACCAGGGCTTCCCCGAGGAGGGCGTAGGAAGCGGGTGAGAGGATAAGGGGACTGGTTACGACAGCACCCAGCAGGCTGGCAGTTGGGCAGCGTGTAAAAGTTATGCAAAATAACATGCAAATGAGTGGCCCCTTCTCAGCCTTGAGCACTGGTGTTGCTCCACAGCCCCCAGGGAAAGGGAGCACTGGAGAGCATGAGAGCTGAGGGGCACTCGGGGTCACAAAGGTCAGGACAGGACAAACATTCAGGTTACAAGAAGGGAACCCAGGCTGAACTCTCTAGTTATGCCATTGAGGACTGAGGGTTCCAGGAAGGTCAGGTCAAAGCTGGGATTGACCTTGCTCTGCCCACCCATCCCTGGTCCCTCACCCCTGACTGATGAGCTCTATTGCCTCATGGAAACCTGGTCAGTCCCCCTGCTCCCTCTGGGACCTTAGCTGGGTCATATTTCTTCCTGTGCCTCAGTTTACCCTCTTGAAATGGGAAAAAGGAAGGAAGAATAGCCTCCTTGGTGCTTAGCCCCCCTCCGTACCCCAGAGGGGCAACCAGGGTTTTTTCCTCCCTGCCTTCATTACTAAGGCAACTGAAGAGGGCAGGACTGAGGTGATGGGGAGAGTAGCACAGAAGCCAGGGTTGGGGGAGGGGCTGGTAATCCCTGGAGTTGCTATGGCAACGGGGGAGCTGATGTGGAAGTGTGGGGTCCCCATGGAAACAGGGTCAGTTACTATGGGGACCCTGGAAGGAAATTCTCAGTTTCCATAGTGATAGGACAAGGGGAGGGTTAAGCCCTAGGGGGTGTTATGGAGATCAGAAGGTCCACCCCTTTCAAGACTCCATTCCCAGGTAAGGTGGAAGAGACTCGCCCAGCCACCTGGGCACTCAGACAACTATGCTCAGTTGTCCTTGCCACTGGCAAAGTCCCCATCTTTCTGCTTCATTCTTTAGCCTGAGGTCCTCCAAGTCTGACCTCCAGTTCTCCTGGTATAGCCAGAAGCCACCTCTGGCTTGACATTGCCATTGCCTTCCTGATGCTGAATAGGGAGACCCCCAGGCCTGAAAGAGGTCATCCTGATCAGACCCCACTGCACCCTGTCCCATTTCTGCTTGCCTGTCACCAGAGATGGGGTGCTCACTACCACCCTGGCAGCTCTGACTGGGAAGAGTCACCCCCTATGGAGCTCTGATGGTCTCTCCCTACTCTGCTCCTAGCTCCAATGTGGGACCCATCAACATACTTCCATTCTACCTGCCTGGGACAGCCAACTGGGGAATGGCCCATGAGACCTTGGTTCTGCCAGTAAGCCAAGGTCTGCCACTCATCTGTCACTCATGGAAGTGGGTGGGGAGAAGATTCTAGGGAACATTGCCCTAGAATGCCAGGGGCTTTGGAAGGCAGAACCCCTGGATTTGGGGGTGGAGCTCCCACTCACCTTACCACATTCTAGTGGGTGCGGTTAAAGAGCCTTTACCCGTTAAGCAGAGGGATGGTTTTAAAGAGGCAGCTGAAGCGCAAAGAGATTAATGTTAAGAAACAAGCTACCAAGTGTGAGAACCAGGTCTGGACTCCAGAACCCATGGCCTCAACCACTGATTCAGTTTGGTAACCCCAACCACTGAAGCATCAGGCAGGGGTGGGTCTTGGAAAAGATGCTGGCTCTGGAGAGCCTTTAGGCAGAGGAAGCATGGAGAGCAGAGCACATGCAGACCTGTAGGGGTGGGGACAGTGAGTAATGCCCTTGGGCTGGGCATCCAGTGGCTATGGGGTGCCAAGGCTGGAGATGAGGTGGGCACCAGCCATGCAGGACTTCAGATGTGAGGGGAGGCTGTGGACTTGCCTTAAAGCTCGTGATAGGGTGGATGACTGGCTGATCAGACAGCGGTGGTAAAGGATGTCTACTTGAGATGCACTAGGTACCCAGTGCTGTTTACAGAATCTTTATGTGCTTCCCTGTTGTAAAGCCCCAGTGAGGTGGTGATAGAGTGGGGATGGGGGGTTTGAGGCAAGGTCTCGGCCCTGAGACATAGTGTAGTGTCAGAAGTTCAGTGGTCCCTGTCCCCCTGGCAGACAGCCCCATCCACCCATCCACGCCACAGCTGCCTGCCCTCAGCCCTCCCGGGTTACCTCAGAGTTCTGGAGAAGTGGCAGTTCCATGCCCACCCATGGACTATTTGGGCCTAACCAGTGCTTGGGAGCCCCTCTTGCCCAGCCCTGAGTGCCCTCAGGGCTGGTTGGGCATAGATTGGGTTTCCAACAGAGGTGACTATGAGACCCCCTCCTCCTAGGGACTAGCTTTCTGCCCTACCACAGGGCCTTAGCACCACTTTCCCCTGGGCCCCAGGGCCCTGGGGAGGAGTGTGTGGCTGCTCCTCATCTGCCTTCAGGTGAGGAGCGGGGTTGGGACCCTGGCCCAGTCAGGTTGAGGTGGGGACTGGGCTGGCCTTGCCCAGTGCTCCTGCCCAGAGCTGGAAAGGGAGGGAGGAGTAGCTGAGGCAGAGCCTCTGAGAGGAGTGTGGGAGTCCAAGCTCCACAGCCACCTCTCCCTGGCTCTGCACCCCTCTGCATGCAGCACTGCCACCGTGCTTTTGGGCCCCTGCCCTGCTCTGCCTCCTGGCCCCAGCCCCTGCAGGGACGCCGCTACCTCCGATCACTGCAGCCTCAAGCCATGGGGCCCAGGTCAGAGGCGGATTGAGGCCTCCCAGGGAGAAGAGGTGAGAGCCACAGAGGCAGGACAGGCAGCTTACCCCTCCCCCCATCTGTGCTTAGAGACCCCTCACGCCCCCTGCAGAGCCCATGAAGGCTACCTTCACTGCCTTAGTCCTGAACCCAGCCCAGCTGGACCTGCTGGAAGTTTGCAGGACTGGACAGACTGAGGGTGTGGTTCTAGGGACGGAACGAAGGAGCATGCAGAGTTTGAGGGGGGCCACCCAGGTGACAGCCGTGAGGAGGGTGGGAGGTTCCTGCTTAAGTACCAAAAGCCCAAGTCACAGAGGGCAGTGGGGCATGAGGTGGGCAGAGGCCTGGACAGAGGATGTGAATCACAGGTGGGGAGGAGCAGAGAGGCTGGAGAAGCAGGTCCTGGTTGGCCTAGGGGCCTGGAATGCCAGGCTTGGCATTTGAGCCTTCATCCTCAGGTCAGGGTGGGGGACATGGTCAAATTTGGGCTTTCAGGTGCTCAACAGAGCTGCAGTGGGCAAAAAGGACTCACATTTGGGGTGAGAGATGACTGTGGCTTGAGTGGGGGTGGTTTGGGGGTAGAAGAGGGGAGGATGGTGTTGGGACAATTTTGAAGGTAGACAGGGATCTGTGGGGTCATGTGGTCAGGTTGGGCTGTCTGGCTGCCAACCATGAGTGGTCCTGGCCTAGAACAAAGGTCTGGCTTTCAGCATCCTCAAAGGTGCAGCTGAAGCTGTGGCAGTGGATGAGGCATCCCCTGTGGGGCCCCCCGCATTTCCCCATCTGCAGTGGGAAGAGTTCAGAAGAAATGGTCCAAGAGCCCTGGCCTGGTGTTTCAGGGTTGGGCATTTTGGTGTCCCTGCTGGTTGGTGGAGAGGAAAGGTGTGGACAGAGGTAGGTGAGCAGGGAGGCTGTCAGCGGCAGAGGGTAGGGAGGTCACCAAAGGAAACACAGACAAAAAGTTGCAGTGGTGTGGGCCTGCAGCTTGGTGGTCCCAGCCCCTCTGAGTTGCCTGGGCCTCAGATCTGTGACAAGATGCTTGAGAAAGGTGCCCGACCAAAGGGTGGAGGACTGCTCTGCCTAGGTTTCTTTTGGGCTTGGCCCAGTTTGCTGGGGTTTGGCCCCCTTCTCTGGGGCCCATTCAGTCCTGGCCTTGTGGTCTGGGACCTGAAGATGGCAAAAATTAGCCATCCATCCAAATGTAGTTCTGGAAGTCCTTGAATTGAGGTCCATGGCCCTGGGGAGCAGCCTCGGGCTCCTGGGTGCTGCCTGAGATGTGTCCCTTGCCCGTTCATCCTTCTCCAGTCTAGTCCCTGCTCTAGCCCTCTGCCCCTGGGAAAGAAAGTTGCCTTCTGGGCTCAACTGGGTGGGGTGGGAATTGCAGATGGGGCCAGCATGGAGGGAGGGAGTTGGGATGGAACGAGGAGCTCAGGTCCAGGCTACCACCTACTCCATGCCCTGGGAGGGGCTTACAGGTTAGGGCAGATTGTGCCTAGGCTAGGACTTGCTCAGCTGTGTCCCTGGAGCAGAGACCAGCAGGGCCAGGTCAGGAGGCTAGGACTTGGGATGGGGGCAGGGCAAAGTTATGGATGAGTCCTCCACATTGTCCCCTGGGCCTGAGGCCTTAGACCCACATCAGGAAGTGGTGGGTGCCCTGAATGAAGGGCACTCTAGCAGCCAGGATCAGAACCTGTTTCTAGATAGGCCTGCTCTGTCTCCAGGCTCCCTGACACCCTGCCTATAAAACTAGTCTCTGATCTACAAGCCCCACCCAGGGCAGTGTGACCCTGCCCCTTGGCACTCCTGGGCCCACCCCCAGTGCTGGGCTGAGTCCCTCACAGCTTCTCTTGCTGGGCCCTGGGTGCCCCAGGCCCCCCCACATCCCTGCGGTCTGCCGGGAGGAAGCGGTCCCCCTCCCCCACCGTGACTTTGCGCTTCCTGCCCCTGCCGGGGCGGGAGGGGACATTTCCCGTTCACACCAAAGTTTCCCTTGTGGCGCCCAGACTCAGCCACTGCCCCTCTTGCCCATGGAACCAGCTCTGGGACCTGGGGTCCAGGTAACCAGCCTGGGTGGGTGGAGGCTCCCAGGGCAAGATAGGGCATTCTGCCTATACATGAGGGGGATGTGCAAGTCGGCCTGGCCGATGGTGCACGTGCATCCTGGGGTCCATAGTCAAGGAAAGTTTCCTGGATGTAGTGGCTGCTGAGCTGGGAGAAGGTGGCAAGCCAGAGCCTAGCCCAAGGCTTTGGGTCAGGGGTGGCTAGTGGGTGGGAGACCTTCAGCCCCAGCACCAGTGTGGGCCACACCACACCCCAGGAGTGTTAAGCCCCTCCCCTGGCTATGTTAGGCCTGCCTGAGTCCCCAAGGGTTAAGGAGGCGGGAGCAGAGACTAGGAGGCTGAGAAAAGCAGGTGAGGGGCCTGGGAGAGTGGTCAATACATATGGCAATCCTCTGATGCTGACCTTCCAACTTCCTGTCCTCCCTCCTCCTCCATCCATCCCTCACTCCCTTTCTCCACCCCCGCTGCTCTGCCTCCAATCCCTGCCCACCGCATGTCCACCTCCATTCACTCTCCACGACTGTCTACATTCCCTTGTCCCTCCCCTGTCCACTGCACCCCTTCTGCGCTCCCTCACTGTTCCTCTGTACTCCTTTGCCTGCAGAAGGACCTGGGCTACCTGCAGCAGTGGCTGACGGCCTTTGTGAGTGCCTTCGAGAAGAGCATCTCACTATCCTCTCTGGAGCCACGCAGGTGAGGCTGGAGCTACATGGAAAGCAGGGACAGGGTAGGGAGACTGAGGGGTCCTCGGCGCCCCAGTGACGCCCGCCCCTCCCTGCAGGCCAGAGGAGGCAGGTGCAGAGGTGCCACTGCTCCCGCTGGATGCACTGCATGTGTTGGCTGAGCAGCTGGACAAGGGGGACCTGGAGCAGGCCCTGCTGCTGCTCAAGCTCTTCATCATTCTCTGCAGGTGAGTCCCTGGTATCCTCCCCAGGGTGGGCGCATGGAACTGTGGGCCAGAGGCAGGGCTGGCCTATTGCTGTGACCTCTCCCATCATTCACTCCCCAGGAACCTGGAGAATGTAGAGGCAGGCTGGGGCCCGGTGCTGGTGCCCCGGGTGCTGGCATTGCTGACCCGCTTGGCAGCTGAGGTGAGGTGGGCTCCACCCTGGGGGGGCAGAAGTGGGTAGCCATGCCCCAACTAACCCCCCTCCACCCTCTCCGCCCACCTACAGCTGAAAGGACCCCCATCACCACAGGAGGGCCGTGGGCCTCAGCTGGAGAACGTTGCCCTGCATGCCCTCCTCCTCTGTGAAGGCCTCTTTGACCCCTACCAGACCTGGCGGCGCCAGCACAGCGGGTGAGAGCCAGCGCACAGGCAGAAGACCCAGAGGAGGCTGGGGAGAGGATGGGGTGGCCGCTATGGCAAAGATGCCGAGGCGGGAGGGGGCCTATGCGCAGGCTGGTGAGGGGAGGATGACCCAGGAGGGGTGAAGTGCCTGGCCTCACCCCACCCCCACCCCCCAGGGAAGTCATCAGCTCCAAGGAGAAGAGCAAATACAAGTTCCCGCCAGCCACTTTGCCCTGTGAATTCAGCGACTTCTTCCGAGGTCAGGCCCCGCCCCTGCCTACTTGGCCCCACCTGGTCCCGCCCCTAAACCTGAGCCCCTTCCTGCAGTTCCCCATCCTATACGCTGGACAGGACCCGCTCAGTGGTGGCTGCCCGCAGGGCTGGGAGAACCACGGGAATTTCAGGGGGCCTCCAAAGGCGAGTAGGAGTTCAGGGGCAGAGAGGAGAGAAAGGGCACTTCTGGACAAAATGAATAATTTCTTTTCTGGGCTGGAGCGAAAGCTTCCCATCAGGTGAAGGGGTCGATTTCCCTTCCCCCTTCCCACCGACCTCCCGGGTCCCCCCAGCCACTTGTACCCCGCTCTGATCTGGACCATCTTAACACCCCCTGGTCCAATCCCTTTGTCCCGTAGCTTCCACCCTGCCTCCAGCCCTCCTTAAGATAATGTCCACACTAGGTGTCTCCACTTCCTGCTCCCTCAGTCCTGGAAGAGCTGACCTCCAGGGCATCTCTGGCCACCTGTTCTCTCTGGGGACCCTCTTCTCCTTGGTGCCCTCTTTCCTCTCACTGGAGGGAGACTGGCCAGGACTTTAGATAGGCTGGGGGTGGGATGCTGCCTGGATGAGGGTAGACCGGGCTTGGGAAGGCATGGCCTATTGGGATAGAGAGTATCTCAGTGTCTCTGGGATGCCCCATGGAGCTGCAGGCCTGGGTCTGGATTTGGGGCAGCCATTCTAAGAGGGGAGACACCCCTGGGGAGCTGTCTGCCTCCATTCGCCCACAATCTGAGTACTCTGCTTAAAACACACTGGATTTTGTGCCTGCTACTGTAAATCCCTTGATGGTGGCCTGACACCCTCAGGATCAAATCCTGTTCCTCCCCACAGCCTTCCTTCCCAGCCCCACTCACTCGCTGCTCCCCAGCCATGGTCCTGTCCTCTCACTCCTAGAATGTAGTTAGTTATCCATCCCACCTCTGGGTCTTTGCCATGCTCTTTCCTCTCCCTTCACAGGCCAGCTGCATGCTCAGGCCTCACCTCCAAAGCCCTGTCCCCTGGGAGGCCTCCCACCCCATCCCACCTGAATCAAGCCAGCCTTGCTCTTGCTCCCCACCCCAACACCCATGTGACCCACGGCTGGTCCTTTCTGCTCTCTGGGTTTCAGTCTGGCCTGGCATCCTGGCCAGCTTTGCTGGAGCAGGGCCACGTGGGCCTCCCACATAAGAAGCTGTGAAAGCCCCTAGAAGTCCCCAGCGGGGTGGTGGGTGGGGGTGGGGGGCATCCGTATGGTAGATATAGCAGGGTCCCCAGAGCAGGTCACGGGAAGCTCCAACCGTCACAGGGCAGAGGGACCAGGAGATTTGCATCTGAGAAACTAAACCCTGGGTTGCCATGGGGAAGCAGGGTGGGGGATGTGTGCTCACTCTGGGGTCCCCAGTCCTGAGGAGTAAGGATCTGGGGACCTGGCTAGGCTCTCAGGGTAGGGCCACGTCCCTTTCAAGCTCCCCAAAGAAGAGCTGTGTCTTCCTCAGACCCCTAGCATAGAGCTATGACATTTAGACCCCCTAGCTCAGAACCAGGTCTTCTCCCTCAGATTGGGCCTCCCAGCCACATTCCTTGGCCCAGCACCCCACCCCTACCCCATGGCACACACCTCTGTGTAGTCTCCTGGATCCACAGCCCTGCAAGCTAGGTGACATTGTCCTGTCCTGCCCACCCTACACTATCCAGAGAGCTTGCAGGATGCAGATCGCTTGCCTCCCAAGCTGCTGTTGCGTCTCATCCACCTCTTTGGTGCCGTCCTTGCAGGAGGGAAGGTAGGCTGGGAGGAGCCTGTGGCCCAGAGGGTGGACATCTCAGGGCCTCTCTCCTGGGTGAGCCCTTTGTCCATTGCCCATCTCTGCCCACACCTGCAGGAAAATGGGCAGATGGCTGTGAGTGCTGGCTCTGTGCAGGGCCTGTTGGGTGTGGTGCGGGGCTGGGGCCATGGGCCAGCCCAGGACCCCCGCCTAGTGCCACTGGCACTGAAGGCACTGGTGGGTGCAGTACACATCCTGCATGCCAGCCGCACACCGCCCCGTGGACCAGAGCTCCGAGCCCTGCTTGAGGGCTACTTCCGCGTCCTTAATGCCGACTGGCCAGCTGGACCTAGCTCTGGACCTGAAGAGGGCCTCATCACCCTAAGGGTCAGCATGCTCGGTGGGTATGGGCTCCCAGGCTCTTGGGGAGGTGGCACTAACAGGGGAAGGCCAAAGTGAAAATGGAAAGGCTGGGCTGGGCAGCATGGGGAAGAAGGTTTAATGCTGACCAGAGGTGTTGCAGGGAGGGGATTGGGTGGGGCTGACCCTTGACCTCTCCACAGATGCCATCCCCATGATGCTGGCGTGTGAAGACCGGCCAGTGCTGCAGGCCACCTTCCTCAGCAACAATTGCTTTGAACACCTTACTCGCCTCATCCAGAACAGTAAGGTGGGTGGGGCCCAGGCTGGGGGTGGAGAACCTGGAACCCAGAGGCTGGGGGAACCACCTGTGGGTGCCAAGATGCTGCTGAGTAAACTTGGGCTAGGCTGGGCTAAGGGCTCATGGCTGGTGGGATGGCCTGTAGTTCAGTGGGAGGTTCTGGGGCTCAGGATGGCTCTGTACCCCACAGGAGGGGTGTGTTGTAGAAGGATGGGAGCTGTCGTGGCCCCTTGTTTCCCCATACCCCAGTCCCAAGTCCAAGGGCAGGAGGGCTCAGCTGTTTTGGATGCAGTACCTACTCCTGCCCACTTATCCACCCCTGACTCTGTCCCTCTGAGCAGAGTATGGGCGGCTCAGCTCCCCTACTCTTCCCCTAGTGCCTGGTGGGGCACTCGGCCTGGGGCTCAGGGTGCATCCTTCTCTCTGGGGCAGAGCCCTGGCAGCTGCTCCAGGTCCTGCTCTAACCCTGCCCCTCCCCCATCTTCCTCCTCTTCTCTCTCCTCTGCCTCCTCTACCTTGTGCCCTCCCCCTTCCCCACAGCTGTACCTGCAGGCCCGGGCGCCCCCTGAGGGGGACAGTGACCTGGCTACCCGGTTACTGACCGAGCCCGATGTCCAGAAGGTACCACCCTGGGGCTGAGGCTCAGGCACCTACCTCCCTGGGCACCCATCCCTTGGGGCTCCCTCTTTGAGCCCTTCTTGCACTATGCAGGAGATATGAGCAGATATGTGTAAGGCCTGGTGTGGCCCAGTCATGGGGCTGGGTCCTCCATGCTATCTCACCCACCTTCCAGATCCCCATCCTAGGGAATGGGGCAGGAGTGATCTGTGCCCTGCCTGCTATTAGTACTGGGAGCTGGGGTTTGGCTGTGCCAAGCTGGCAGGAACCTTCGAAACTCAACCACCCACCCAACCCCATTTCAGAGAAGGGGAAACAGAAGCCCAGATACTCAGGGATTTGGCTGTAGTCACTCACTGGAGGGCCCCCACACGGGGCCACTTCTTTCCATGGATCCTTGGACCTGCCCTAAGCAGGTCACTGGGAGTCCCCCATCCCCTCATCCCTTCATGATGTGCTCCCTGCCTCACCTTGCATGGGGGCTGTAGGAGGCGGCAGGGTGTCATTTAGGGTCTCCGCATGGGGCACCCTCTCTCTGGTGGCTCAACACCTGGGCTCCAACCCCCAGAGCCCATCTGGCTTTGTCTTCATGAGGCAGCCGCATGTGTCTATTGCACTTGGCTGTTTTCTGAGAGCCTGCATGTCCGTTCGTCTACAAGGCAGGCAAGGCAGGTGAGACCCCTAGTTTTTACAGATGAGGAAACTGAGGCCTGGAGAGAGGAAGAAGGTTGCCTGAGGTCACTTGGGGAGTCAGGCAGAGCTGAGATCTAGGGTCCCATGGAGCCAAAATATGGCCTAGTACCTGCTGACAAACTCTCCAAGCCCTCCTGACCCCTCAACCCCTCAGGGTGGGGCTGGGCAAGTGAGCAGCATGCCTCTGGCTATCGGGTTCAGGCAGGGTGAGCCTCAGTGTCCCCAGCTGGATCTAGGGGCAAGGGGCAGGGTCGGTCTCAAAGGTCT
This sequence comes from Equus caballus, assembly GCF_041296265.1. Taxonomy (NCBI): domain Eukaryota; kingdom Metazoa; phylum Chordata; class Mammalia; order Perissodactyla; family Equidae; genus Equus; species Equus caballus. The sequence continues at coordinate 51,254,875 of NC_091699.1, read as the reverse complement.
CGAAGGTTCTTCTGGTTCTAACATTCTTTGATTGATTGTCCCTAAATTCCCCAACCCTTTGTCAATCATCATGGGTGATGGGGCACTCGCTGGCCTGCCTGCATGTGTGTGTCTAGCTTGGGTGGGGACTGAGGCCCATAAGTCCACCAGACAGTCGGGGGCAGAGGAGTGTGGCAAGAGGGTCCACTATTGATCTGTCCCAGTGAGGCCCTTCCCAGCCTTGGTTTCTTCCCTGGCCTCTTTGTCAGAGTGGGTCTTGTCAAGCTGCTCAGAGAGGGCCCTAGAAGGTCAGGGTGAGGGTCACAGCAATTCAGTCAAGGAGTAGAGGGCCTGGTGTCCAGACAGGTTTGCCACCCTCCCGGGACCCCCAGCCAGATCGGCTGCCTGTCTTGGGGCACCTGCTTCTGGCCCTGCACCCCTTTTACTGCAGGGTGCTGCCAGCTGCAACACCCTGGCACCTGCCTCTCCTGACTACCCCTCCCCACCCCAAGGTACTGGACCAGGACACAGATGCCATTGCAGTCCACGTTGTCAGGGTGCTGACCTGCATCATGAGCAGCTCCCCCTCGGCCAAGGTGAGGACACTGTAGTCTGGCTGCAGTAGGGTGTGGAGTGGGAGTTAAATTGACCACATGTCCCCAAAACTGGCCTGGTTGGTGGCTGTTAGAGCAAGTGAGCTGGGGAGGCGACCATCCTGTCCTCTGGGGTGCAGCTCAGCCCACTGGGCGGGCATAGTCTTCAGTCAGTCCTGGGAGCTGGATATCCTGGGTCAGGGCAGAATGGGGGAAGGATACTTGAGGGCTGACCACCGCCTGTAGCCTTCTCAGGTGACCCACAGCCCCACATTCCTCCACAGCCCCCTGCCCCTGCTAGCCCTGTGACCCAGAGGCAGAGCCAGGCGAGGGAGCCCTGAAAGATGATGCCTCCTCCAGGGTTTCCGTGGGGTGTGAATTTGCCCTGGGGCCCACATACATGCTCACTTCTTCACCACACGACCTTGCACAGGAGGTGTTTAAGGAGCGCATTGGCTACCCTCACCTACACGAGGTTCTGCAGAGCCACGGTCCCCCCACCCATCGGCTGTTACAAGAGCTGCTCAACATGGTGAGGGCAGGGGCTTGGGGTCAGGGTCCCAAGGGCAGCCCAGACTTGGGTCAGGGCTACCATAGGAGGTGAGCTGTCCACCTTGGGGGACTTTGTTGACTGTGACCGGTACGTAGTGTGACCCATGGCCTGACCATGTGTCAGTGTCACTGAGGTGAGGATTCTGGGTTGTATGGGGCCCTGGAAGCTGGTGTACACTAGCAAGCACCAGGATCATCTTGGAAACATGCAGTTGGGGTTTAGGCCAACCCAGACCAAAGGCCAAGGTTTGGGGGGTTAACGGTGCTGCAAGACTGTTGTTAGTAGTGCCAGTCATCCATGCACCTCTAACTTTCCTGGGCCTCAGACACAACTTGTGAGCAGGATGGTGTAGCGCATGTTGCTTTCTCATGCTCTAGGCAAGTAAACTGAGACTGGAAGTCCTGCTGTTGGCAGGGTGGCCTGTTCCATGCTAGTTGCCTGGAACTGTCACATTCTCTCCACCCACAGGCCGTGGAGGGTGACCACAGCATATGTCCACCACCACCAATCCGCAATGAGCAGCCGGTGCTGATGCTGATGCAGTGGCTGCCAGCACTGCCCACAGCTGAGCTGCGGCTCTTCTTAGCACAACGCCTCTGGTGGCTCTGTGACAGCTGCCCTGCCAGCCGTGCCACGTGTGTGCAGGCAGGTCTGGTGGGTTGCCTGTTGGAGACGCTCAGCACAGGGGTAGCGCTGGGGGCCCGCTGCCAGGAGCAGCTGCTGGCACTACTGCAAGCATTGGGCCGTGTGTCACTAAGGCCCTTGGAGCTGCGTCATCTGCTGCGCCCCCCACCAGGGCTGGACTCAGGGCCCAATGGAGCTGAGGCCGAGAATGCCCGACATGCAGGCGCCATCATTCGTGCATTATCAGGCATGGCCCGACACCATGGCCCTGCACGAGCCCTACGCTACTTTGACCTCACTCCCAGCATGGCGGGTATTATGGTACCCCCTGTGCAGCGATGGCCAGGACCTGGCTTCACCTTCCACGCCTGGCTCTGTCTGCACCCCACGGCTATAGCCCCTGCCCCAGCCCCCACTCGGCCACCCCAGCGAAAGCAGCTGTACAGGTGGGTGACTGCTAGGGACTAGGGCACAGTGCCAGGGTGAGCAGGAGGACCAGCAGGCATAACTGGCTTGGCCTGTCCCCAGCTTCTTCACCAGCAGCGGCTCAGGGTTTGAGGCCTTCTTCACGGCAGCCGGGACCCTGGTGGTAGCTGTGTGCACCCGGAAGGAGTACTTGACCGTGAGCTTGCCTGAAGTGTCCTTTGTCGACTCTGTCTGGGTGAGCCTCCATCCTCATATGGCCCAGGGGGGTGGAGGGGACACCAAGTCCCAAAATACGGCCTGATGTTGTAGCTTCTATTCTAGCACTGCGTGGCCATCGTCCATGTGCCTGGACGCCGACCCTTCAGCCAGAACCTGGTCCATGTCTACAAAGATGGACATCTGGTCAAGACGGCACCCCTTCGCTGCCCCTCCCTCAGTGAGGTGTGCCAGGCAGGGTTTGGGGAGGTCTTGGGTAGCTGGGGGGACTTGGACAGGGTGGGGCCTGCAGCCCCTGTACCCCCCTACTCCCAGAGGCCTCATACTTCAGCCTCTGGGGTCTTTGCAGCCGTGGGGTCACTGTGAGGAACTGGTTATAGGTGGAACCCCAGGCTTTGCTGTGACCTGACCACTCCCCCAACCCTGGCCCCACAGCCTTTCTCCTCCTGCTGTATCGGCTCTGCTGGGCACCGCACAACGACCACCACCACGGGGTTGCCTGCGCCACCAGTCCCCGCTGCCCTGGCTCACACTCACCCCTCCCTCACTCGCTCCCAGTCAGTCCCAGTCACCACAGGGCTTGGCTGGGGGTCCGGGCTGGTGGCCCCCCTGCAGGAGGGCAGCATCAGCTCCACCCTTGCAGGTACACAGGACACTCGGTGGGGCAGCCCCACGTCCCTGGAGGGCGAGCTGGGGGCCGTGGCCATCTTCCATGAAGCCTTGCAGGCAGCGGCCCTGCGGGTCCTGTGCAACCTGGGTATGCAGCACTGTCCACCCTGCCCTGCCCCAGCCCCTACCCCATTGTCCCCAGAGCCAGGTGGTTGGGACTTATAAAGTCCCTAGGCCAGAAACTAGGGGTCCAAGGGGAAGGAGGGGGTCTGTTCTCTGATCAGGCAGAGAAGAGGCAGGCTCTGGATGGGGTTTGGCCAGAAGCCCAGGTGGGTCTGAAGCCCCCTGCCCACCCTCCAGGGCCCAATGAGACGGCACCCTTCAAGCCCGAGGGTGATCTGCATGACCTTGGCACCAAGCTGCTCCTCCATTACTCACCTCAGGTATTTGGGGGTGGGGGTGGGCAGTTGGCTCAACCCTGCTACCGCCCCCTGGCTCCCACACTCTGCTGCCCCCTCCAACTGACCTTTGCTGCCTGCTCACCCCGTGTTCCCAGGCCTGCAAGAACAATATCTGTCTGGACCTGTCCCCTGGCCATGGGCTGGATGGCCGCCTGACGGGCCACAGAGTGGAGACCTGGGACGTGAAGGTGTGTGTGCACGTGTGGGCATTGTGTGCAGGAAGTGTGAGCATAGGCACATGTGTGTACAGAGTGGGCTGGGGAGTGGCAGTGTACCCTGGGAGGCCTTTAGGAGACCCCCTCAAGAGAGCAAAACTTCCCTGAACCCAGGTTCCCAGACTGGAGGGCCTGCTGGGGTGGAGTGGGGCAGGAAGCAGCTGGGAGCTGCCCTCTCACAGCTGGCCCTCCTACCCCCAGGATGTAGTGAACTGTGTGGGAGGCATGGGTGCCCTGCTGCCCCTGCTGGAGCGAGTGGCTGCACAGCCCCAAGATGCTGAGGCAGGTCCAGCTGAAACACATGACCTTGTGGGGCTGGAACTGACCTCTGGCCACAACACCCAAGGCCTACTTCTCCCACTGGGCAAGTCCTCAGGTAAGTGTCTCTGGTGCCTGGGGTGGTGGGGGAGGAAATCTTAGCATGACAGTGGGGCTGGAGTGCTTGAGGTCTCTGTGACCACTGGCAGGCAGGCCCTTGACATACCTCTATCCCCTTCCTGGTGGCCGGTAGAGGAGCGAATGGAGAGGAACGCTGTGGCTGCCTTTCTGCTGATGCTGCGGAACTTCCTGCAGGGCCATGCTGTGAACCAGGAGAGCCTGGTGCAGTGCCAAGGGCCTGCCATCATCGGGGCCCTCCTGCGCAAGGTGGGGCAGGAGGGGAGGGGCTGCTCTGTCTGACCAAAGGGACCAGGTGGGGGGATCAAGAAGGGGAACCTGATGGCATCAGTCAGGGAGAGCCTCCTGGGAGAGGTGGTATTTGAGTGGGGCCTTGAAAGGCTGGGCAGGGTTTAGCTGAGAGGGTCTGGGGGAAGCACCAGCACAGGCTGGAGCAGGGGACCTATGGAGCAGGCTGGGGAGCTTGCACTTCAGAGACAGCAGAGAGCCACCAGAGGGTTTTGAGCCAGCAGGAGGCTTGTGTCCATCTGCCTGTGCAGAGCAGGGTGGAAGCTGGGAGGCTCAAGAGCAGGCAGCAGGGGCTGAAGTCTCACCCCAGCTCCTCCTACCCCAGGTCCCCAGCTGGGCCATGGACATGAATGTGCTCATGTCCACTCAGATGCTGATGGAGCAGGTGGCAGCTGAGGGCAGTGGGTCCCTCCTCTACCTGCTCTACCAGCATTTGCTCTTCAACTTTCACCTCTGGACCCTCAGCGACTTTGCTGTGCGCCTTGGTAGGTATGGGGACTTGGGTGAGGGGACACTGCCAGGCAGGGTGGTGGTGGAGGTTCTGGGTGATCTGAGGGGACATATCTGCCCTGGGGCATCTGGGGGGAACATGACCCTCCCCTGGGAGGGTCTGGCAGGGGCATGGCCCTGTCCTGGAGGATCAGAAGGGGTCCAGTTCAGCCTGGTGGCCTGAGCCCTGATGCCCACCCAGGCCACATCCAGTACGTGTCTAGCATAGTCCGTGAGCATAGACAGAAGCTGCGGAAGAAATATGGGGTCCAGTTCATCCTTGATGCCCTGCGCACCCACTACAGGTAAGGCTGATGGGGGCAGATGGGCAGCGGGGTTGACACAGCTGCCTCTGGCCTTGGGGATGGGGTTCAGTCCTAGCTCACTTGCCCACTCTCCCTTTCTCTCCCCTGCTGCGTTCTCCTCTGTGGCCCTGTGTTCTCCTGGTCCCTGGTGGGTTTGTCTGCTGGGACTGGCCCAGCCCACAGCGGGAGCGCCCCCTAGCGGCCGACGACCTGCGCACGGTGCAGACTTCACTCCTGGGCCTGGCACGGGAGTTCCTGGCACGGAGCTCCTCTACTGATGACATGCAGGTTGTGCTGAGCTTTCTGGCAGCTGCAGGTGATGATGGCCAGGTAGGCTGGAGGTTGGTGAGGATGAGGGGTGGAGTGTGGGCCACATTCGGCTGGGGGGCACCCAGTGTGAGACTTTGTATCCCCAGGTGGTGGGCACACTGGACCTGCTGCTGGCACTGCTGCAGGCCTCATCAGTACAGGAGTCTTTGGCTCTCTTCCTGCTGGAGCTGGGGAACCTTGAGGTGCTGTTGGCATTGCTGGTGCGACCAAGCTCACTGCCCCTGCTGCCCGACCGAGTCTGCAAGGTATACCCAGTACCCTCCTACTCTGGCACCCCATTCACTGTGGTTCCTGCCTGAGGTTCAGAGAGGTTTAGCAGGCCTTGGGCTAGCAGGTGAAGCTGCCTTTACAGGCCTCTCTTGGAGCCACACACCTGTGCAGTGACTTCCCTCCTTCGGTAACTCCTTCATGATGACACTGTCCACTGTGTCCCACACAGATCCTCCGCAGACTGCAGCAGAATGAGCGCTTACCTGAGCGGAGCCGCCAGCGGCTCCGGCTGCGGGAGTGTGGTCTCCAGGGTCTCATCGCCTGCCTGCCAGAGGGGGCCGTTTCCCCCCAGCTCTGTCAGGGCCTCTACAAGCTGTTCCTGGGGGCAGGTACAACCTGACTGGGAAGAGGCAGGCCAGGTGGAGGGGTGACATGGACCCAGGAAACAGGGCAGGTGGGAATACAGAAGGTATTGGTACAGGGGCCAAAGCTGAACAAGGAGGGTTATGCAGCCCCCCTGCTGGGGTCAGTCCCTCAGGCCCTCTCTGGCCATCCTCCTAGATTGCCTGAACCTCTCAGATCTGTTGGCTGTGGTGCAGCTGTCCCTCCAGGCTGACCTCAGCGTCCGCCTAGACATTTGTCGCCAGGTGAGTGTGGGAGGTGAAAGCTTTTGGGGGGGGTTCCCTGAGGACTTCACTTTGTCTGCCTGTGATGAGGGTCTCTGGATGCCTCCCTGATAAGGCCCCAGGAGGAGGGTCTGGGGACAGCCTGTCAGAGGAGTCTCTCACTTGCTGTGCCCTGGCCCGGCAGCTCTTCCACCTCATCTACGGACAGCCAGAGATAGTGCGGCTGCTGGCCCGACAGGCTGGCTGGCAGGACGTGCTGACCCGGCTGTATGTGCTGGAGGCTGCTACGGCCAGCAGTCCCCTTCCCTCTCCCCCAGAGCCACCCGCCTCCCCGGAGCCAGCCTTATTCAAGCCACCCACTGAGTCACCTGAGCCTTCGGATGTCTTCCTGCCCTCAGAGGCCCCCTGCCCCGACCCTGACCCCTTTTACCATGCGCTCTCCCCATTCTGTGCACCCTTTGACCTGGGCTTGGAACGGGCCAGCGTGGGCTCAGGCAACACTGCTGGCGGTGGCAGCAGCAGTGGGACTCTTACTCCAGCCAGCCAGCCTGGCACACCTTCCCCACTGGATGGGCCCCGGCCCTTCCCTGCTGCCCGTGGCCGCCACAGCTCCAGTCTCTCCAATGTGCTGGAGGACGGCAGCCTTCCAGAGCCCACCATCAGTGGAGATGACACCTCCAATACCAGCAACCCTCAGGTGAGGGGGGCCCACCCTCTGCCACTGCCCGGCACTAAAGGAGGACACATGTGGGACACGAGGCAGGCAGGGTAGCCTTTCCCAAGGTGTGGCCCTGTCTGACATCAGGGCTGCAGCTGCCATGTGGGTGCTGCCCCCTTGTAGCTCTCATCTGCAGTTATGTTCCCAGTGGGGTCCTGGAACAGGGCAGGTCATGCTGAGCCAGAGTGGGGGTCCCAGCTAGGCTTTGGAAGGCCCCTAAAAGAGCCTGTAGGGCAGAGACTTTATGGGGCCTTTGAACAGCAGAGCTCTCAGGCCCTGCCTTATGCTCCTGGTTTAGGGATGGGCCTCTGCTTATTCTGTGACATTCTTCCAGAGAATTCCAAGACAGTCCTTGAAGCCTGTCAGGACTGTGGGGTAATTTGTGAATCACCTCACCTCCTCTTAGGAGTCACTGAAACCCCAGGATTCTCCCTGGAATTCGAGGCAGTGGCTGAGGCCCCTACGCCATTCTTTCAGGCCCGTAGCACCTGGCTAGGTGTTGACTGAATGCTCTGCCTCCTGCTGCCCCTACTAGTGGTGGGCAGGTGGTGCTGAATGGAGATAGTGTGGGGTCAGCCTGATTCCCTCTCTCCCCATCCCACACCCTGCACCACCCATCTGTGCCCACAGCAAACCTCTGAGGAGGAACTGTGCAACCTGCTCACCAACGTGCTGTTCTCGGTGACATGGCGGGGTGTGGAAGGCAGTGATGAAGCTGCTTGGCGGGAACGTGGCCAGGTCTTCTCGGTGCTCACCCAGCTGGGGGCCTCTGCCACACTTGTACGCCCACCAGACTGCATCAAGCGCAGGTGAGGAGGCACCTTGGGAGGGTGAGGGGCCTGGGGGTAAGGAAGGCAGTCAGGTAGACGCTTGGGTCCTCACCCATCCCTAGCCTCCTGGAGATGATGCTGGAGTCAGCTCTGACCGACATCAAAGAGGCGTCCCTTGGGGTCCTGGCCAGCCTCACCCAGCAGGCACTTTGGCTGCTGCGCCTGCTACAGGACTTCCTGTGTGCCGAGGGCCATGGTAACCAAGAGCTGTGGAGTGAGAAGGTGCGACAGCTCAGAGGGGTGTCAGTCAAGTCAGCATGCATGTTCATGTGAGCCTGCAGGCTTCTGGTCTGGGAGGTAGATGAGTACACATGTGCAGTCGTGGGTGCATCGGTACAGGTGTCTGTGAGTGTGGACTTGTCTGTTTGCGCACCCCTCCCTGGCCCCTAGCCCAAACCTTACCTTGCTCCCTCCGCTGGGGCTCCTGGCCTCATCTGGTGATGGCTGCTGGGAATATGTTGTATGGCAGCTCTTTGAAGGTGTGTGCAGCCTGCTCGATCGCCTGGGAGCCTGGCCGCACCTGGCCAACGGCACAGCAGATCTCCGAGAGATGGCTCAGATCGGCCTGCGCCTCGTGCTTGGCTACATCGTGCTGGAGGACCCACAGGTGAGCACAGGGTAGGTGGGGGTGAGGGGCCATGGCAGGTGTAGGGAGCTCTGAGGGTGGCTGGGTGTCACCTACAGCCCCCTTCCGCCCACAGCTGCACGCCCAGGCCTATGTGAAGCTGCATTCCCTGCTGCAGACTGCCGTGCCCATGCGCCGTGAGGAGGCCTGCTATGTGCTCTCTAAGCTGGAGGCGGTGCTCGCACGGGCGCTGAACACCTCCCCCAGTGAGCCTGCCACCGAGGACAAGAAGTCCCCAGCTGCAGCCGCTGCAGCTGCAGAGCGCTGCTCATGGCTGGTGCCGCTGGTGCGCACACTGCTGGACCGTGCCTATGGGCCACTCGGGCTGCAGTGGGGTCTGCCTTCCCTGCCACCCACCAACGGCAGCCCCACCTTCTTCGAGGACTTCCAGGCCTTTTGTGTCACACCTGAATGGCGTCACTTCATTGATAAGCAGGTGCCTAGAAGTGAGGGCATGGGAAGAGAAGTGGGGGCTAGGGGCCCACGTCGAACACTGGTCTCTCCCTGCCCCATCCTCCAGGTGCAGCCCACCATGTCGCAGTTCGAAATGGACACCTACGCTAAGAGCCACGACCTCATGTCGGGCTTCTGGAACGCCTGCTATGATATGCTCATGAGCAGTGGGCAGCGGCGCCAGCGGGAGCGGGCACATAGTCGTCGGGCCTTCCAGGTATGCGGCCTGGCATGGGGGACCTGGAGCTGCTCCACACACGTGTCTAGAGGACAGCTGACAGAACAGGACAGGAAGCAGCCAGTGGGACTCACCCATTCCTCCGCTCCCCACTCCCCACTCCGCAGGAGCTGGTGCTGGAACCTGCGCAGCGGCGGGTGCGCCTGGAAGGGCTGCGCTATGCGGCAGCACTGAAGCAGCAGGCGGCGCAGCACTCGACGGCCCTGCTGCACTGGGGGGCGCTGTGGCGGCAGCTCTCCAGCCCCTGCGGAGCCTGGGCCTTGAGGTGGGCGGGCTAGGGGCAGAGTCAGAGTCGGGCGGGGCTTGGGAGGGGGGCGGGAGGGACCTGGAGGGCCAGTTTACCTTTGGGGTGAGGCCTGGGAGGAATGGGGAGGTCTACAGACTTCTACCCTGCATCCATGATCACCACCGGGGACTTATCTGCAGGGACCCGCCCACCCCCCGCTGGAAGGTATCCAGTGCGGAGACATACTCGCGCATGCGTCTGAAGCTGGTGCCCAACCACCACTTCAACCCTCATCTGGAAGCCAGCGCCCTACGGGACAACCTGGGTGAGAGGGTGTGCTGAGGTGGGTCCACTTAACCTCATCTGCCCTGTCCTGCCTAGCTCTGGCTGAGCACCCTTGCGCCTATTGCAGGTGAGGCCCCCCTGACACCCACCCAGGAGGCCTCACTGCCTCTAGCGATGACCAAAGAGGCCAAAGTCAGCACCCTCCCCGAAGAGCTGCAGGAGGACGAGCTGGGCGAGGAGGACTTGGCTGCGCTGGAGACGGCGTGAGTTGGGGTGGGGGAGAGCCAACTGCGGATGGTGGGCACGGGTCTGCTACTGCATGTGGATGCCTGCGGTGGGACTGACTCCTGAGTCCATTTCCTGTTCTGCTTGTGGGGCTAAAGGCCCTGAAGGGACTGTCCAAAATCAGGTGGGGGTGTTGAGAAGAGCTGTCTAACAGGATAGATGGTTGCTCTTTCATGGCTGGGCACCCCAGAACAGGACTGAGAAACACAAACCAGACCAGGCTGGGGACGCACAGGGGTGGGCAGGGGCTGAGCAAGAGAAGGCCAGGGACAGGAGTTGGTGTCCTGGCAAGACATTCAGACGCCCAGGTTTAGGGGTGGGTTCTGGGGCCAGGCTGGACTCTGGGCAGCTCCCCCCTCTCCTCTGGAAGGCATGAATGATGTACTTGATGACTTGATGGCACTTTGGATAGTGTGGGCCTTGGGTTTGTTGAGAAGGGGGTCCCAGAGCCTAGAGCCTGAAGTGGGTACTGGCTCCCAGGATGGAGGCGGCAGAACTGGATGAGCAGCATGAGAAGCTGGTGCTGTCAGCTGAGTGCCAGCTGGTCACAGTGGTGGCTGTGGTCCCAGGGCTGCTGGAGGTCACCACACAGCATGTGTACTTCTACGATGGCAGCGCCGAGCGTGTGGAAACCGAGGAGGGTATGTTCTGATGGAGCTGGGTGGAGGGACGGCAGGGGATAACAGGGGTCTGGTGGGGCTGGGGCAAGTGACTCCTACACCTGCTTTCCATTCCCGCAGGCATTGGCCATGACTTTCGGCGCCCACTGGCCCAGCTGCGTGAGGTCCACCTTCGGCGTTTCAACCTGCGCCGTTCAGCACTTGAGCTCTTCTTCATTGATCAGGCCAACTACTTCCTCAACTTCCCAAGCAAGGTTGGCGGGGCCACAGCCTCGTCTCCTTCCCAGGCCCCCAGGCCCCAACCCTGCCCCATCCCATCCCACACCCAGGTACGGAACCAGGTGTACTCATGGCTCCTGCGCCTGCGACCCCCTACCCAGGGCTACCTAAGCAGCCGCTCCCCCCAGGAGATGCTGCGCGCTTCAGGCCTTACCCAGGTGAGAGCCCTGGAGTGTGAGGGGTGGGTAAGGTCAGGGCCCTGAGGGGTGGGAGGAATACTGGACAGTCCAGCTGACTCACCTCTTGCCCCTGCCCCCTAGAAATGGGTACAGCGTGAGATATCCAACTTCGAGTACTTGATGCAACTCAACACCATTGCGGGCCGGACCTACAATGACTTGTCTCAATACCCTGTGGTGAGGGCCTGCTCTGCACCTCCACCCCTGCTCCTCTGGTCTGCCGGCCCTGGTTCATCCAGGTGTAGGCACTGACAGTGGGCTGAGTCCTGAGCTTGGTCCTGGGTGGGTGTTGCGTGAGACCTAGCCTCTGTTCCCTGCCACCGCCCGACACACACCCAGCCTCACTCTCCTCCCTCCTGGCCTCTGTTCTCCCCAAAGGGAATCCTGTCCCAGACAGTCCGTTCTGCTCCCTTGCAGCCCCTCTAAGTGGTATGCCCCCATCTGTAGGCTCTGCCCATCTTCCCGAGGGTGAGGGCAATGTGGGCAGGTAGGCCATCAGGACACTCATGCAGCTCCTGCCCGGGTGGGCGGCCAGTTCCCCTGGGTCCTACAGGACTACGTGTCCCCAACCCTGGACCTCAGCAACCCGGCCGTCTTCCGGGACCTCTCCAAGCCCATCGGTGTGGTGAACCCCAAGCATGCCCAGCTCGTGAGGGAGAAGTGAGCACATGGGCAAGGCCGGGTTCGGGGGTTGGGATGGCCAATGGGAGGGCTTCTGCTGACTCCCCCTTAACTGTGGCTCCAGGTATGAGAGTTTCGAGGACCCAGCAGGCACCATTGACAAGTTCCACTATGGCACCCACTATTCCAATGCAGCAGGCGTGATGCACTACCTCATCCGCATGGAACCCTTCACCTCCCTGCACGTCCAGCTGCAGAGTGGCCGGTGCGGCCCACGGGGTGGTGGGCAGATGGTAGGGGGTGGAGATGAGGGGAAGAGGCAGGCCCTCTAGGCATCCTGGGCCCTCTGGCTCCCTTCTTTCCCCCAGCCACACCTTCTCCCTCTCTGTCCCCAGTCTCCCCACCTCACTTTGGCTTGTGCCCCGCCCCTAGTTTTGACTGCTCTGACCGGCAGTTCCACTCGGTGGCGGCAGCCTGGCAGGCCCGCCTCGAGAGCCCGGCTGACGTGAAGGAGCTCATCCCAGAGTTCTTCTACTTCCCCGACTTCCTGGAGAACCAGAACGGTAGGAGCTGGCATGGGGGTGGAGAGCACGGGCTGGGGGTGGCCAGGGAGCAGGTGAAGATGGCACGAGACAGCTGACCCAGTGCTCTGTGCCAGGCTTTGACCTGGGCTGCCTCCAGCTGACCAACGAGAAGGTGGGTGACGTGGTGCTGCCCCCATGGGCCAGCTCTCCGGAGGACTTCATCCAGCAGCACCGCCGGGCTCTGGTGAGATGAGCACATACAGACAGGCGGGCAACCAGGGTTGAGGGTCGGGGTGGAGCTCATCGGTCCCTGGAGTGACTGCCCCCTCTCCACCCGCAGGAGTCGGAGTATGTCTCCTCCCACCTCCATGAGTGGATCGACCTCATCTTTGGCTATAAGCAGCGGGGGCCGGCTGCGGAGGAGGCCCTCAATGTCTTCTATTATTGCACTTATGAGGGTGAGCCGTGCCCCCGGACTCAAGGGGCCGGGGCGCAGATGAGGAAGGGTGAATGCAGAGGGCACAGAGGGAATCCTGACTGCTCTGCCTGCCTGCCCAGGGGCTGTGGACCTGGATCATGTGGCGGATGAGCGGGAACGGAAGGCTCTGGAGGGCATTATCAGCAACTTTGGGCAGACTCCCTGTCAGCTGCTGAAGGTAAGGCCAGCTTTTGGAGGATAGTGGTCAGGGATGCCCACGCCACAGTGCTGACCGGCCACTTACCCACAGGAGCCACATCCAGCTCGGCTCTCAGCTGAGGAAGCAGCCCAACGTCTTGCACGTCTAGACACTAACTCACCTAGCATCTTCCAGCACCTGGACCAGCTCAAGGCCTTCTTTGCTGAGGTTAGAGGAGGCCAGGCCTCAACTTCCTACTCTGTGAAATGGGTTTAACTCCACTGTCCTCTAGGGGCAGATGGAAACCTAAATCAGTCACTGATATTAAGACATCTTGGAAAAAGAGGTAAACAGAGGCGTATGGGAGTGGGGGTGGGCTACCTTCTTCTCGAGGGCCAAGACAAGGTGTCCACTCACCTAACCATCTTTGAAAGCCTTAGGGAGGCCAGAAGGGAGGGAATCTGGCCTTGGATATTCTCCTTCACCTTCCTGCCTACATCCCAGAATGCCACCAGGCCTGACATTGTTAGGCTTTCCTCTCTTCCTGCCAGGAGGCTGGGGGGACATGGAGTGATTGGGCGGGAGGACCAAGGTTGAGACCAAGCTTCAGATTCTGGAAGGATCTTCATTGTCCATCCTGGCTTTTCACTCACTTTCTGAGATGCCCTTCTGAAGGCCCACTGGTCTTTTATGCCTGTCTCTCAGAGTGAGCTCTGCCTCTATGACACCTAGACTGTGACCCCTGGGGGCTGAGGGCAAAGGAAGGAGTGGTGCCCCAGGGAGGAGGTAGTGTAGTGGGGGCCCCTGATGGCCACTTGGGCACAGCCAGCCCTGCACCCTACCCTGCAGGTCATCAGTGATGGCGTGCCCCTGGTGCTGGCCCTGGTTCCCCACCGGCAGCCCCACTCCTTCATCACCCAGGGCTCCCCAGATCTGTTGGTAAGTGTACTGGGCAGGGCCCCATCCAAGCTCCACCCCATCTCTGACTCTACCTCAAACCCACCTCTGCCCTGTCTTGCCCACAGGTGACTGTGAGTGCCAGTGGGCTGCTGGGTACCCATACCTGGTTGCCCTATGACCGTAACATAAGCAACTACTTCAGCTTCAGCAAAGACCCCACCATGGGCAACCCCAAGTAGGACAGAGGGCTGTGGGCAGGGGTGGGCTATAAATACCCTGCACCCTGAGTTGTCTCCCCAACCAATCAGAATGCAGGCCAGCTGCAGAGTCTGGCCAAGGTCTCTGAGGGCCTGAGTCTCCTATGTGGCCTGGCCTCACTTGTCATCCCCCTCACTGGGTCAGGATGCAGCGACTGCTAAGTGGCCCGTGGGTACCAGGCAGTGGTGTGAGTGGGCAAGCCCTGGCAGTGGCCCCCGACGGAAAGCTGCTATTCAGTGGTGGCCATTGGGATGGCAGCCTGCGAGTGACTGCACTGCCCCGGGGCAAACTGTTGAACCAGCTCAGCCGCCACCTTGGTATGAGCAGCCTTTGAGCTGGGGGTGGTGCAGGTGGGGGCAGGGCTCCGAGGCTGGCCACAGAGGGTGTGACTACTCTGTTCTGCTTGTACCCTCCCCTCCCCATACAGATGTAGTGACCTGCCTTGCACTGGACACCTGTGGCATCTACCTCATCTCAGGCTCCCGGGACACCACGTGCATGGTGTGGCGACTCCTGCAGCAGGTGTGCTGGGTGGACAGCCCCGTGGGGCCCCCACAGTCCAGACCTGCAGCACATCGGCCACTTAGTGGGCCTCCAGTCCTGCCCTTCTCTCTTCCCCTTCCCTCTGCTTCCAAGAGCAAGTCTGGGGCTCCATGACCCTCCAGCTCTCTGGTATTGGACAAGGCCTTCACTTTCCTGAGCCTTAGCATTTTCACTCAGGGGCCAGGGTAGTGGGATGCTCCCAGTCCTGAGCCAGCCCTGGCTCCCCACAGGGTGGTCTCTCTGTGGGGCTGGCATCAAAGCCCGTGCAGGTCTTATACGGGCATGAGGCTGCAGTGAGCTGCGTGGCCATCAGCACTGAACTCGATATGGCTGTGTCTGGATCCGAGGTGTGTACATGCCTGTGCCCAGGGGAGGCTGAGTTTGCTGGGCACTGCCCCTGGAGCCCAGAGACCTGTGCCCAGCACCCTAAGCTGCCTTCCTGCAGGATGGAACTGTGATCATCCACACTGTACGCCATGGCCAGTTTGTGGCAGCACTACGGCCCCCGGGGGCCTCGTTGCCTGGACCTGTGTCCTACCTGGTGCTGGGGTCTGAGGGCCAGATTGTGGTACAGAGCTCGGCACGGGAGCGTCTTGGGGCTCAGGTATGGGAAAGGGGTGCCCAGCCAAGAGAGGGATGGTTGGGATTCTGTTCTTGCTGACACCGTCTTCTTCTTCCAGGTCACTTACTCCTTGCACCTGTATTCAGTGAATGGGAGGTTGCGGGCTTCACTGCCCCTGGTAGAGCAGCCCACAGCCCTGGCAGTGACAGAGGACTTTGTTCTACTGGGCACTGCCCAGTGTGCCCTGCACATCCTCCACCTGAATAAGTGAGCCCCACTATTTATGGGTTCATGTCCTCTCAGGGGGGTGGTCATTGGCAGAGGATACTATGAGGTGCATCCCCTTGTCTGTGGGCACATTCTTCAAGGCCTGTCACCTGTCCCCCCATCCCTCTTGCCCTGGGCCTCCCCTTAGCCACACACTTGTGGGAGATCCCTTCATGTGTCAGGGTTTTGAGTGAGCCATCCTTCAAATGAAGGCAGAGAGGGTATAGGGGAGAATGAAGAGACATCAGTCTGCTGGATGCAAAGCTCCCTTGCAGCTGCGAGTCTGTGTATCTCCCCTCCCTCCAGACTGCTCCCAGCTGCGCCTCCCCTGCCCATGAAGGTGCCCATCCGCAGCGTGGCTGTGACCAAGGAGCGCAGCCACGTGCTCGTGGGCCTGGAGGACGGCAAGCTTATCGTGGTGGGCGCGGGGCAGCCCTCTGAGGTGAGGATAAGGGCGGGGCGGGCCTCGAAGCGGGCGGGGAGCGACGGTCCTGGCTGACCTCACCCCGTTCCTACTCCCACCAGGTGCGCAGCAGCCAGTTCGCGCGGAAGCTGTGGCGGTCCTCGCGGCGCATCTCCCAGGTGTCCTCTGGGGAGACTGAGTACAACCCGGGAGAGGCGCGCTGACAGCCTGCCCGCCCGCAGCCGACCCCGCCCACGGAAGGCGGGAACCCAGAGGAGGAGGCGACGCCGCGGCCGGGCCAGAACTCAGGGGGTGGGCGGGGACCCACCCCCGCCCAGCTCAGGGATTGGTGGGCGGTGTCACTCCGGGAGGTCCCGCCCCTCGCCGGCAGAGGGGCCCCGGAGTCCCAGCACTGGCCTCAGCGGCCGCTCAGCACTTTTTGCACAGCCTGGGGTGGGGAGTCCAGGCTCCCAAGTCCCCTGTCTCGGCGGAGCAGAGGGGTCGGAATGTGGCCTTAATCCCTAAGGCGGCCCCCGCGCTCCCTTTCTCGGCAATAAACCTGGCCTCGTTTTGTAGCTGCTCTGCCTCTGAGTCTGCGTGCGCGCGGCATCTCAGCCTGCCCCGGCCGCCGTCCCGGGCGCGCGTTCCCCTGGCCCGTGCCCCTCTCCCGGGCGACCCGTGCCCCCTTCTGTCCCCAGCGGCGCCGCCCCTGTCCCTGGGGTCCCGCCCGCCGTTCCTCCCGGCTCGCGGTCTCTTCGCGCTCTCTGTGGTCAGCCCGATCGCCTCTGCACGTCGCTCCCGCTTTCCGGGCCAGGCCGGATGAGCGCATGTGCGCGTTCCTGAGCCAGGCGAGGCTAGACGTTGGCGGTCGGGCCCCTCCAGCCCCGCCCCGGCCCGCCCCCTCCGGCCCGCCCCCTCCGGCCCGTCCCGCGGCGGCCCGGAGGCTCCTCCGCACGTCCCGCGGGGCTCCCGGACCGTCCGCCCCGCCCCGCCCCTTGAGTGTCCCGCCCGCTTCTCCCTCCGCGCCTTCATCTCGCTCCGCGCTGCCGCTTGCGTCTCCTGCGGCCCAGAACTCGGCCTCCTCCGGGACTCCGCGCCGTCTTCCCGCCGGCCCAAGGGCAGCCCTGCCGCTCAGAGGCCTGCGTCCGCCAGGCTGAGTGGATCCTGGGACCTGCGGAGGGGCGGCCGCCGCAGGTCAGGAGCGGTTTGGGGACAGAGCCCCGGGTCTTCCTGGACGGAGGGAGCCGAGGGCTGCCTCTCTATCCCCCAGCTCGGGACCTGCGATCCTGCTGGTGTTGCCGTCGTGGTGCGGACGTCTGTGTTGGGGTGTGTGGGTGTTGCATCGTGTGTGCATATTTTGTAGGCCTTGGAGACGGGTGTGTGTTGGGGGTGGTAGAGGCTCCAATCCCGAAGCTCAGGGTGGGTCGGGCAGACACAAGGCCTGGCTGGCTGCGCGTGCTGGTCACAGGCTCATCTGCCAACCAGGAGCTTGGAAGGGCCCCTTATGTGGTAAGTGACAGAAATGTACACACCCCATACGTGGCAAGGGTCACCGCAACCTCTGTCCCAGACCCACTTGCTGACTGTGCACTTTGCCATACACACGGGCGCGTGCCCTTGTGCAGGGAAGTGAGTTTGGAGTCCCTGGGCTAGACCAGGCTGGATATGGAGTGGTGGATATTGGGGCGTTGGAGGGCCTTTGGCCAGGTCTCTTTTCCATCCCTTTTCCAGGCAAGATCCCTCCTCAACCCAGACCAATGCCTCTCTTGCCCAGGCCTCAGGAAGTGGGTCCCAGCAGGATCAGCTCTCTAGGTCCAGATGGTCCTGGGACTAAGTGGTCCTGTCCTTCAAGGTTTCTGTCCTCCATGCCCGCTCCAAATTCCCAGATATTAAAGAAACAGGGGGGCCTCTGAGCCCATATGCCCTCTGCCCTTGCTGAACCCACCAAGGTCCCCTCCTGTCCAGCCTCTAAGCAGGAGGTGAGAGCTGGACACTGACCCTGGAGGCAGCAAGAGTGGGAGCATAGTCACTCCAGAGAGCCTTGTCTTGGAGGCTTAGGGTGTTGGGTTCCTGGGCTCATGCTGTGAAGCCTAGGGAAGCCTCCCACCAGTAAATAAGTCTACGACCTGGCTCTGGCTGAGGTGGGGGTGGGAGTCTCCCTGGTCCTCTCCTGCCATCTCTGGACTCAGACCAGAGGTTTGACAACGTCTTTGAGAGGGTGGTTTCCAGCCTGCCCTCCTCCATCCTTAGCTGCACCCTGGCTCTTCCAGCTTTGGCTAGATGGGGCCAGCTCTGTTACCACCACCACCCCCATCTGACACACGAGGAAACTGGTCCAGATTGGGGAGTGGGGAGGTGTTGAGGGGTACCCAGTCCTGGAGTGAATCAGAATGGAGTGAGCCAGGAGAGAGGGACAGACTATCCCAAGGGACTTCCATTGTCAGGCCTAGGGATTTCTCCCCATGTCCCTACCCACAGCCCATTCTGGACTCAGAGAAGTCTCCCAACTACCTTGCCTCAGTGCTGCTCATCATACTCCAACCCCTTCTCCAAGAGATGCAGCCCCTGGGAGCACTGCTAGCTGGCAGAGCCATGCTTCACAACTCCAGCCACAGGGAAGGCATGGTCCATGTGGGTAAGCACCTCTTGATCCAGATTTTGGGCACTGGGTAGGATGGGAGGTTCCCCAGGTAGATAGGTCACACACAAGTCCAGTTACAGGCTCTGGAGTCCTGTCCCCTGTGCCCTGCCTGCCCTGGATTGTGGGGACAACCGGCCTCAAGGCAAAAATGAGGCAGCATTTACTGGCCTTCCAGTTCAGCTTTATTTTGCAAAAGCTTATGAGGTCTGCTGTACACAGAGGCCCCCACTGGGACCAACATGAATCAGTGTGCTCTCACAGTCCAGACTTGGGAGGGGAGACAGGACACACAATTTAGTGCCCTAGAAGACAGACAGAGGATGTGCAACAGGAACCAGAAAAGGGAAAGACTGCGAGACATCAAGGAAGCTCTCCCAGAGTAGGAGATTCCTGCCGGTTTGTCAGATGGAGAGAGTAGAACAGCAAGAGCAGCCGTCTGGAAGCCTGGGAGAAGGGTACATCTGGGAGTGGCAAGCAAAGGGGAGGTAGGGGAGATGGGGAGGGAGGAAACGGGCCAGTCAGCTCTTGATGCCATGGTGTGAGCTTTTGACTCCATGTAGTAGGGACTATTGTTTCAAACCTTTTTGGCAGCAAAATCTAAGTGAGCCTGCCCAGGGACCCTAGCATTGTTTCTTTGCCCCTGACCCTGTCTGTCGTTTCCTCCACAGATAAGACCTGGAGGGGGCAGGACATGGACAGGGAAGGGGTGTGGGTAGAGGCAGGGGGAGCCCTGGCCCCCAATACCTCCTCCCCCTTCCCCCCTGAGCCTCCAGGAGCCTCGGGCAGCATCATCCCTGTCTACTGTGCTCTCCTGGCCACCGTAGTCCTTGGTCTGCTTGCCTACGTGGCCTTCAAGTGGTAGGTGGTCTGGGCACTGCTCTTTGGCACCACCCTCCCATCTGGACTCCCAGCCAGCTCCCTGTCTGTCTCAGTAAAGGCTGGAGCAGGTTGGCAGGTCCCCCCTGCTCCCCACAGCTGGCGCTCACATAAACAAAGACAGCAGCTGGCCAAAGCTCGGACTGCAGAGCTGGGGGCTCTCGACAGGGACCAGATACATGGGGATAGCGGTGTCTTCCTGGACTCTCCTAGCAGTCTGCCCTGTGCTCCCAGCCAGGGTGAGCCTCTTTCCCCAATCTACAGTCCTTCACACCTTGCTCTGCTGCACCACCCAACCCATCTCACTCTCATTGCCCCTCATGTCTCCCAACCCAGGGCCATATCCTGAGCTTGGCTGCCGGCTTTACCTTCATCTCCCTCGGCAGCAGCAGGAAGAGGTGGAGCGGCTCCTGGAGCTGTCAGGCGAACCTGACAAGGGCTGGCAAGGGCTGGCAGGCCGCCTGGGCTACCAGGCTGAGGTTGTGGAGACCATGGCCCAGGGCCAGGCACCAGCCTACACCCTGCTGAGGGACTGGGCTGTCCAAGAAGGCAGTGGTGCCACCCTCAGGGTGCTAGAGGTGGCCCTAGCTGCCATGGGCCGTGAAGATGTGGTCCGGGCCCTGGGCCCCCTGGCTGAGGGCTGCTCTGTGGTATGAGTGATGCCTCCACAGCCTGGCCTCTCAGGGAGCATGCTCTGGTGTTCCCCACCACCTCTATCTCATATGCCTTTCCTTTCATGGGCTTACTCGCATTGGTGGCCTCAGCTTGCTCTGTTCCTGGGGGGATACAAGATCCAGACAACACTCAGCCCCCCTTGCCTTACCTCCCTCCAGTACAGGGACCAGGATATGGGGGGAGCTGGCAGTGAGGAGTGGTCCTGCCCTTCTGATCCCCACTACAGCTCCCCTTACTAAGCCTCAACTGGTTTTTCTTTTGTATCCCATATTAAAGGCAATGTTGGACTATTGTGCTGGCTCTATCTGGCTCCTTGGGCCTGTGACACAGTTTGGTGGCTATGAGGCAGAGGCCCAGAAAAAGGATGGGGTCCCTAGGACGTGGGAGGAGCACCTGAGCTGGCAGACAGTGTGCTTCCGTAGAAGAGGCATGAGCTCTGGAGGCACAAAGGAGTTCACATCCTTCACGTGCCATTCACTGCTTGTATCATGTTAAGAACCTATTTAACGTTCCTGAACTTTAGCTTCCTTAACTGGAGAACAATAAACAGAATGGCACGTTCAGTGGGTCCCCCCACTCCCTAAGACTCCCAGGTTGGCACTGAGGAGCCATGGGTTTGAGACCATTTTCCTGACTTGTGCTATGACCAGTATCAAAGGGAGCCTGGAGGCCTGCCCCTCTAGGCAGGAGGCAAGAGGCAGACTGGTCCTGGGAAGCTAGTTACCAAGGGTCTCTGGTCTTTAGATGAGAAAAAGGAAGAAAGGGCTCTCCTCCTAAGACCTACACTCCAGACTCAGGAGACGAGGTCCAAACATGCTTCCACAGCTACTATGTGATTTCCACACAAGCCAAGGGTAGATAGATCATCCCACCCACCTGAGGGGCAGTTGGGGACAGGGCAGCTGCAGCGAAACCACCTGCACCCCTGTATATGCCCACCCTGAATGGAGGAGCAGGCAGGTTGGTAACTGTGCCTTTGGAGAGGGTTGCTACAGAAGAGAGGCCTTGTCTGGGAAGGAACAGTGACTACCATGCTGGCATCCACGAGGATCAGAGCGCTTAAGAAGCACAGCCACACAAACTCAGGAGACATGGGATCCAATCGTGGTCCAGGGAGACCCAGGGTAGATCCTATCCCCTTCTGACTTAGATTGGCTGCCCTGTAAGTACCGAACTCATGAGACTATTGCTATTGCTATTCCTCAGAAATAGTTTACCAGAGCTACTTAATCCTATAAATCTTTTCCTCAAAATAAGCAAGGGCAGGTTTAAAGCCACTTTCATCCTGAATTGACCCTTGGGCAACAACCCAGGAGAGAAAGCAGGAAAGGCTCAGCATTCAGCCAGCTAAAATCAGATCAGTGCACTGGAGCCCTCACACCTGCTTCAGCAGGGAGTCCGCCATAGGGCTATCCAGGATTGGATCAGCAATCAATGTGAAATCTGGCTTTGAGTGGTATGAAGGTTCTGGATTAGCTGGCACCCCTTATCACCACTGAGGGGATTTGGGCCTGAAGGTGTCAAGGGGTCTATGGAAGGAGAAAAGGTTTTGAAAAAACTCAACAGAGTGGTAAAATAACTGAGAATTCCTCTTCAAAGGTGTCCTATCTGAAACTTGACAGTTCCCTGGTTACTATGGTTTAATGGAATGCTGTCTAAATTTCCTTGGAAAATCTGAAACCTGGAGCCTCAGGTCAAAATCATGAGTTTTGACTTGGTTGCAAGCAGCAGTGCATATCACCATACGCCTGCATGGCAAACCCACCCAAAAGACAAACATTCCCTATTAATGAACTCAAGCACATTAATTGAAACATTCTAATAAACAACTCTAAAATATTAAGAGGGTTAAATCAGGGTCCATCCATTTGATATAATAGTGTGCTTTAAACAGTTTTGAAGACTGCAGTATCATGGGAAAATATTTGGCTACATTATTAAATACCATGTCTAATGATTATGACTTTAAAATGTGTTTTTCTCCTCCTTTAACAATTTCTTTAATACGAGGATATGAAATAAGTTACTGAGCCTCCCTGAACCTTAGTTTCCTCATCCAAACAGTGCCAATTCCTGTGCCTCAGAGTTAGGAGGATCAAATGAGCACAACCCGAGCTCTAGGTGCTCAGCACAACACCCAGCAGGGTGTGAGTGCTCTAACTGCCATCCGCCCTGGCCCTGTTTGAGATTTGGCAGGCCGGAGCCTCTTCCCCAAGGGCACTGCTGCAGTGACCAAAGTAACCCTGGTAAGGAAGAGATGGGACCAGTTTCTTTGCAAAGAGGGGCCGCAGGCTGGCCCAAAGCCTTTGGCCCTCCTCATTGTCCAGACAAAAGCGGGGGGAGTGGGTGGTAGGGGTGGAGGGGTGTCTCTACAGAGCCCTGCATTCTCCAGGAGATGGCCACTCCCATCACAACCTGCACTGTACCCCTTTATAGGAGTCCTTCTAGTGTCTAGGCCCCAGTGTCAAGGGACATGGTGGGAGGACGGGGAACCCATATATCAAACAAGCATTCTAGTGGGCTCAGGGAACTCAAGTCTCTGGAAAGAAGAGATTCAATGCCTCTCCAGGGAGTATACAGGGGAAGATATATGCCTTTCTCCTGACTGATCTATTAACCAAAGTAAAGAAGCGCAGCGCCAGTGAAGCCTCAGGTCCACTTCCTTTCCTCTGGAATGCACATGCAAGTTGACTCTACCCCTGAGCACAGCCACAAGATCCCAAGCGCTCAAGTGTCAGTCAACTGGCATATGCCTGCTTTAGTCACAGTGGGACCCTATGGCAAACAAGGCCTATGATAAACTCCAATCTCAAGGATTAACTTTGGACTTCACATACCTATGCCACCATTTCTCCTTTCTCCCTCTGGTGACATCACTACATACAAACATGCTTGACTGGCTTTTAGGGAACACACATGCCAAGTTCTTTAATTGATTTTATTTTTTACATAAAAAGTTCAGTAAAAATTGGATAAAGTAAAGTGATTTTTAAGCAGTAAATCAATCTTATCAACATAGCACAAGGCTGGCCAAAACCACAAGGCAGCCTGCTTTGGAATATTTACATGATAACAAATTAAACCTTGCAGGAGAACTTAAACCATCCTTACAAAGTCTTCCTGTGATCCTAGCATGTAGAGGCTAAAAGCAAAACAAGAAACAAAAACCAGGAAAAAACAAACAAATTATTTTCAATATATTCACATATACATTAAAATATAATACAAATCGTCAGGGTAAGGGGTCATGGGTGGGGACGCGCATGGGTCTGTGCGCTGACAGCACCGCCAAGGAGGAGACCCAGGTTTGAGAGTGGGGTCAGGCCTGGCCGGGGTCTTAGAGGGAAGGGTCTTCCCCTAAACCCTTGCCTCTGATGGCCTCTAACCACACCCTAACAGCTCATGACCAGGGATCACTTATTGTAGCTAGAACTCATTTTTGTGGCTTTCAGTTGAAATCTGCAGGTTTGAATTCCCCAGGGTGATGTGTCATCAGTAGCACAGTCCTGACAGTGGGGTGGGGCAGAAAGAGCCCACAGGATTTCTTCTCCCCAGAGTCTGTCCTACCTGCTCACCCATCCTCCCACCCTGGCCCCATAAGTCACTCTAATTCAGTGTCCTCTTTGGGTTTGTAAACAGCCCCAAACTTCTGCATGTACTTCTTAATGTACTCCTTGGTTTTGTGTTTCACATTCTCATTGCACTCCAGGTCCTCAGGATTCTTACAGTACTTCAGCTCCTTATTCATAACGCCATGAGTCAGCTGTCCAGGACACAGGAAAAGAGACCACAGCCATCAATCAGAGTGGAAGTGATTTGAGGCGGGAGAGACCAGCCTGCTGCCTGAGGGCCCTTCTCACTAAGACTGGGAGTTGAATAAGGGGATAGGTTGGGGCAGGCTGGTGCTGGGATCACCAGAAAGGGGAAGCTCGGCTTTGGAAGTTTCTTAGAGAACCTTCAAGTAGGGTGCGCTCCCTTCCCAAACCTTCCTTCCCTGTTCCTGGGTCCCTAGCCCAGGCATCTAGCAAGGAAAACCCACTTTCTATGATGAAAGGGGCCTTTTTAGAAGGTATACACAGTTTGCCCAGAACATTATCAGACCACAAGCAGTGGGGAATACCTTGCGAGCTAGGTGTTTGAAGTCTTCAGTTGTGGTAATTCTTCCCACTTTGCAGTCAGGTTTCCGGTAAGGGTTCAGGCACTGGACGATGAACTGGGACATCTGCAGGGAGGGGAAAGAGAACACACTGCTCAATAGGACCAGAGAGGGCAAGACATTGTACTGACGAAATAATCAGAAAAAGCAGCAAGTAGAGCCAGCAGTCTTTCCCTTTTCCTCACTCAGGCTGGCTGGTTTGGACAGAAGAATGCTAGTATGACAGTGGGATATAAGAGAAAAGGATCCTGGGTCAGCCCTCAGAGGGAAAGAGCTCCATGGATGGACTGAGCAAGCCTGACTTAGAGCAGGAGATTCAGGGACCCAGCAGCAGGACTCCACTGCTGAATCTCAGGGCAGCCCCAGGTTTCAGCTTACAAATCTCAGGTCCTTGACATAAAGAAACATAGCTAAGTTCTCTGGCTCTCGGAGGCAGGGCACAGAGGATGTTCCAGTGCTACTAGGAGGCTCAGCAACCCCAGGAAATGCAGGCATTTTGTTATGGAAGGTTACTTAGATTCTGTGTTACACTTCACCTGATTCCTACAACAGCAATGAGAAGCAGATGGAAGCGTGGTATGACAGCCGGTGGGAGAAGATCCAAGGTGGGATTTAATACATAACTTGCAATGTCCTCCTGAGCTGTCTCTGTAGTGTCTGTCCTAACCCAGTGGCTCTCAAAAAGAGACCCAGGCACAGAACCTCTGGAAGTATTTGTGGCACTAAGATCCCAGGGGACAAAGGGAGAGAGAAAGTCAATGTTAGCCATTTTGTCAGGAAGTACCCTGAACAGGATCTACCCATCCCTGAAACTCAGCCTTCAGATGTTCAAAAGAACAAGGCTGTATCACAAGGTAAGCACTAAATAAACAGCTTCTGGTTGGCTGATCTGAAACACCAATAATTTCACACAGGGATAGTGAGACACTAAGCTGTTTTTTGTTGTTGTTGAGGAAGATTAGTCCTGAGCTAACATCCGTGCCCATCTTTCTCTACTTTATATGTGGGATGCCTGCCACAGCATGGCTTGATAAGCAGTAAACAGGTCCACACCTGGGATCCAAACTGGTGAAGCCCAGGCCACCAAAGCAGAATATGTGCCACCAGGCTGGCCCTGTAAGACACTAACTTTTAAACCTAGATAAGGCTTTTACTCAAAGTTTTTCTGTGGTCTCCTGGCCTCCATACTCTCCCTTCAATCCATTTCCCCAAATACAGCCAGGGATTTCATTATTCCCAGCTTAAAATCCTGCAGCAGTTCCCTGGACCTCACAGACACACTGGCCCTATATGAAGAAGCACAATACTGTTCAGCCTCATCTTTCAACAGCCCTCACATACCCTGAGCTACAGCCTACAGACTACTTACAATTTTCTGGAAGGGACGATGCTTTCTTTTGCCTCTGTACATTCTACTGCCTGCAGTTATGTCTCTCCTGATCTGTCTGGTCAATTCCCACCCATGATTCAAGAGCCCTTCCTGACATCCTGAATAGTGGCCCCCAGCCCTATCATGGCATACTCTTCATACAGCTGCCATTACTTATTTACAGATCTATTTCCTCCAACAGACTATGAGCCCCCTCAGTGAATGAAGACTGCAGTTTAGAATCTGGATGCCCTGAGGCAGACAAGGTTAGTGTCCCGACAGCTGGAAACATACACTTCTAGTAGCATAAAGAGGAGTTGCTTTCTTCCAATCCTGTGAGGATTAGGCAGCCACTAAACGAGAACTGGACTTTGAGCCAGAAGGCCAGAGTTCAAGTCTTCTGTCTAGAACTTGCCCTCTCTGAACCTGAAGAGTTCTTCCACCTACATAAGAATGACAATTTCTGTCTTGCCTACCTCATGGGCTGTTGTGGGGATGAAATGAGATAATGGATATGAAAGTGCTTATTAGCCAATAGTAAAGGACCATACCAGTGTGTCATCACATAACAACTATATAGTCAAATCACAGAAGCAAGGGAACACCCAAAGGCAGGGCAAGCTAACACTACAAACAGTTGCGCATACTTATGACAAGAAAGAAAAGAGCTCAGGTTTAAGCCTGTAGAGCTTAGTGCCCACATCCACCAAACCTTACCTCTTTTCTGAATACTTCTTTGCTTTTCTTAGCCAGCTCACTGGAGGTGTCTGCTTCTGCTGTCTTAGGCTTTTTTGACGTCTAGAAATGGAAAAGAAAACACAACAGTGCTGGCATGAGAGGTCAGGGTAGTGAAGCCCTGCTGTTCCAGAACCTGCCGTTCCTTTCTCCAAGTTGGGATACCTGACTCTTGGTATTAGGATTCATTTAGGATCCTAAGGCGGCATGTCCTGGAGTCAACTTGGCTGCTGTTACCACTCTCACCTCATGTTTCAATCCTGTCATCTGGCTCTGCCCTCATTCCTATAAACCAAGTTCTAATTCTCTACCCTAGGTCAAAGCTACATCCTTGATGTAGCTAAACGTTTCCAGTTGTTTCACAGTCACCTTTTCTGCAGAGCAGAATGTGCCGTGTGACTTGGACCACTCAGGTCCCTGCTCTGAGCTTCAGTGCCCCACAGTGTCAAGTGAGGCCTGGGCTCAACAAGTTCTACCTCTCCCAGCCCCAACATTCTAGGATTCCAGGACAAAGGCAAAATGCTCTGTTCTGAAGAACACCACACAACTGGAAGGTCCAACCACATCATGGTCCTTATCCAAGACCCTTCAGGCCCTTTAGGTACTCATCATTTTTCCTCCAAAAGAGAGCTGGCCAGACTGTAGGAGACAGTCCTAGCATGCAGGAGAGACTCCTTGCAGGTTGTTGTTTCCAGTTCAGGAATGGAAAGACTATAGAAGTATCAAGGTAGGGAGGGGAAGGAGACGAGGGTCATCTGAGTCAGTGAACAGATGAATAGATGCTAAGACACAGAACTCTGTCCCAAGCTGCTAAGATGATGACAAACCTAGGAATACTCCCTTCTAGCAGTGCTAAAGGGGAGGCTGCCATGTTCCCCCTACTTAGGCACTGTCAAAAGGTGAGGGGCCAGCAGCCCTGGCATTCAGAGCACCTGCCATGCAAGGCCATCTCTCCACACCTTTGCCCATCACCAGCCATCAATGCCATTCCTAGTAAAGGTAATTTTTCATGGAAACGATTATGAGCACTCCCCTTTGACTATAAGTCACTTCAGATGGATGTAGAAGCTGCAGCTGGTATTACAGGTACTTCATGTTTTTGCTAGCCCGTTAGAACACAGACTTTTTTTCTATTCCCAACCCATCCCCCAGTTCTAATTCCTCCATTTCCATAAATAGTTATGAAGGTGCTGGTAATGAAGGAGGTGTTCAACTCCCTCTGCTCTGGACTGCCTCCAGAGAAAGGTGACACTCCCTCGGCCCTGGGCTGCTACAAATCACCTTTCTCTAATTTATCATAAAAGATTTACGTATTTTTCGTTTTTATACTTTCTTTGTGTAGCTGTGGGAGCAAGGCGGGGGGTAGAAAGAACATACAAATTCAACCTCTCTTTTCAGGAAACAAAACAAAACAAAAAACACAACTAACTCTATTTTAAAGCGCTTTACTTTGGGATTTTGTGGTTATTTTTTCCAGTAGTAGAGAGTTGTGGGTGTGCTTCACAAAAGACTTCAGGTAGCAAGGGATCAAGAATTGCCTGAATAGTGGGGGCCAACCCAGTGGCGCAGCGGTTAAGCGCGCATGTTCCGCTTCTCGGCGGCCTAGGGTTCGCCGGTTCGGATCCTGGGTGTGGACATGGCACCACTTGGCAAAAGCCATGCTGTGGCAGGCATCCCACGTATAAAGTAGAGGAAGATGGGCACGGATGTTAGCTCAGGGCCAGTCTTCCTCAGCAAAAAGAGGAGGATTGGCAGTAGTTAGCTCAGGGCTAATCTTCCTCCAAAAAAAAAAAAAAATTGCCTGAATAAGCTAAGGAAACTTCAACACATCCCAGCTGTTCTCTTGTAGATCTCAGAGATGAATAGCAACAGCAATGAGTACAGAAAGCCCGCTGAGGTATGACAATCATCTCAAGGCTCCTAGTTGTATAGAAGAGGCCAGGCTCTCAGTGAGAATACTGTGTAAACAGGAATGTTCTGCTTCCCTCTGAATGGGGTATGTGTTCAGAAAGCTAAATAAATCCAGTGCATATTTAATAGCTTTCTAATTTAATTTCTAACTTGGTGAAGTTGACAGGGCTTTAAAAACACAGTTATAGAGCATAATCCACTGAGCTCTGTCTAGGAGCTTTCATGGTCCTTTTCAGTGCTATGCAGTTGGGATTAAGAAAGCAAATGTTCAAATGAAGAGTGCCTAGACTTACATCATGGAAATCAAAAACCAAAATGAAGTACTCTTGGGAATACTGAAATTCATGTACCCTTCTTGGTCTTTGGTCTACAAATGGCATGAGAAATAATTTTAGAAACTGGTTAACCCTTACTCAAGCCCAATGCCAAGCAATACCATGAGCCAGAGTCAGAGCTAAGGATAGCTTGATAGACATTGACATGAAACACCCTGCACACCCCTCAACTCCAAAAAAGTCCCATTTAAAGTGTTAGCATTCCTACAATACATAAACTTTTAAAGTCAAGTGTTTTTAACCTTCCCAAATGCCAATTGCCAATTAAAAACCCTTTAGCACCAGAAAAGACATTAGACTGGGACCAAATAGTCCCCCCAAATATAACAGGTTACTTCATGGGTAGGTGACATCTACCTGTGTTGTAATTGGTCTCAAAGAAATTCTAGGAACCCACCAGGGAGGTGGGGCGGGTGCTCTGATACATAAAAAAGCAATGTGTTCCCAGGTTCTCAGTGATAATTGGTTTGCCTTATCTATATGTTGGTTCATCTGGGACATTGGTCAATGGAGGATTTTGGTAGGAACCTATGTGAACAGTGGCCAGATAGAAGGCACACAATGAGCTGGCAGAGGGTCTGGCGGAAAGCCAGAGCTTACTGCCTTTAGAAGCTCTGCTGTCAGCCTTCATCGGAGACATATCTGGATTCCTAGGGAATCTGGTCAGAATATGACCAGATATGAATATGACAAAGAAAGTCTAAGTACCTTCACATTACCCAAGGTGAGGCCTCAGTCCTTTTGGCTTAGTAGGGAATGGCTTGAAACTTATTGGATGGCTCTAGTAACACACACTAACTGGGTAACACAACAAATGCAAATTCCATCCTTTATTATACATACAGACATGACCATGTCACAAAGCCCATATGCCTTGGAAGTTAGAAGTGTGGCCTGACTGAAATAGGTCCTGACAAAGACAGTGGATATACCCAGCCAATGCTGCTCTCTCCCTGAATTTAATTAAACACTCTTCGGAACATGAAATGTAAAACATTATTCAAGGAGGAACTTTATTTTTGGGGGCAGCACGAATTCAGAAGCAGAAGGAGAAAGTGACCCATCAGAAACACTACACACGATTCAACCTAAATTCTGCAATGCATGAACCTGTATACATCAATTAAAAGGTTAAGAAGGAAGGATCCTTGAAATTAATAGAAACTCAGTATATTGTTTTGGAGTTGCTACCACCACCTTTGGTAGCAAAAAGAGCAAAATAATTTATTTCAGCGTTTGGCTCCAGATAAGGCACTACACCACACCCTAGTTTGTCAAAAAGAGGCAGGGGGTTGACAGGGGAAATGGGAGGACAGGAACAAAAACATTTCTGAGGCACTTTCTAGAAATGTTTTCAAAAGTCCGACTGGATTTAACATAGGCTCCATCTGCTCCACTCAAAGACAAGTGGATTTCATAGAAAACCTGGAACTGAGGTCCTAAACACATTACTAGGAACCAGCAGGCCTCCTACTCTGTGCATTTGGCCTCCAGTGTAGTGCAGCCCTGGGGGCTTTTCTCTGGTCACCCAGCTGATGACCAGGCTGTGCTTATTAGGCAACTTAACCATCTGCTCTGCAGAGATCTGAACTCTGGTTTCTGACAATCCTGTCTCAAAAGTGATTTCCTGGTTCCCTCTCCAGTGCTCCTAAGTGATTTCATATGGAATCCTTTCACAAATTACCCGTAACTCCAAAGACAGGATCATCAATTGAAAAGATTCTTGGTCCCTGATCTCGTCCTCTGCAACTTCCTCAATCCAACAAATACTCTACAACTACTATTTTAACATAACATTGTTTTAGGACACCTATTACACCTTGTGACTGAATGTTAATTAAAAGCCAGAAGGTAGTAGCAAAGAAACTGCCATCTCTCAATCATGCAAGCAGTCAGCAATGGTTTGCATCTGGGGTTCTCAAAGGGAAGATTTAACTTTACACTCACCAAATGATGATGATGGAAGAGTACAAGAAGACCAAGAGTAGAGACCACTCGAGGAAGACAGAGAAGGAGGGCTCTCACAGATGCTTAGTCTCATCATCAAAAGCTCTTAATACCAGCCATCCAGCACCACACAGCACACTTCAAAGAGTTCTCTGCCCATCACGTACATTCCCTATGTTGATACTAGAAACCCGTTTCCAACAAGCACCAATTTACTGATGACTCAAACCTAGAACGGCCTACTAGCAATTCCTATCCTGAATCATGCAGGGAGCTCAAATTCCACACTGAACTTACCCTAAATCTCATGAAATTTCCTTCGTTCCCTAGACTGAATAATGAGATCTTATCCACCCAAACTAAAAATGAGGGTGATAGGCCACCCTTGCCTCTTTCATACCCACTTGTTTGCTAAGCCCTGAATGATGCCTCTCAAATGTCTTTGCAAGAATCCCCAACATCTCCATTCTTAGTTCCTCACTTTGCCTAAACCATTATATTAATACTTTACAATCTGATCTCCCTGCTATCTGATCTCACCTTTTCAAATGGGCGTGTTTCACTCGAATGACACACATTTGATTGTCTGACTCCCCTGCTTTAAAAGGTATTCATTGGCTCCCGAGTACTTAATCATATAATAATCACATTAGTAGGACACCAAGATCTCAGACAATTTAAATGTGACCTACTTTTCCATTTTTTTTTCTTGCTCACTACCCCCCATATTCACCCAAACTCTTATCATACCACATTATTTTTATTGTTCCCTATACATGCTTTGTATTGTCTTGACTTTATGACTCTGCAAAAAACTGCTTTATCTGCGTAGAATGTTCTTTCCTGCTCACCTTAGCTATAGGTAGAATCATGTTTTCTCTGACATATTACTGATTATCGTCTCAGACCATTAATCATTGTTCCTATAGCATTTTGTACATACTTCTACTATAGCAATTATCCCATTGTATTCTTGGTTTATAGATGTGGCTATTTCCTTAGACTGAACTTCTTGAAGACTAGTACTTGGTCTTATTTCTCTTTCTATGCCTGATACTTCACCCAAGGCCTGTGAATTAATGAAAATATACATAGTACAGTCTGTACCTCCATGGAGATTAAAATCTAAGCAAAGGCCCTAAAGATGAAAAAAATGGGGCAGAAGGAATAAAACATACCCCCCACAGGCATCCTTCTCCTGTCTATTGAGATGCTAGCTAGATAAATGCAGTTGTAAACTGGTTGGGAAGGTTAGATCTAAATAGGTCCCTAGCAATCCAAGTCAGACTAGGTCCTGATGATAGAGACTACTGTCTGGAAAGGGATACAAAGACTGACACCTCAAGCCTTTGACTTGTGCTTCAGTGCAAGGTTGGCTGGAAGATCAAAACTCATTTGTTGCTTCATCTACTACACCCAGATCAAAGGGTTAATAACAGAGAATAGATGCCTTGCACTTAGATTTCCTCATTAGAAATACAAGAAAGGTAAAGTTGACAAATCAGAGATAAAAGCCCAAGAAGCCAATATACAGAGTGAATGTCCAGACAGTTTTTTGCTGGAAGCACATGACACTCACAGGGTTTTCCCTTAGGTACCTGTCTCTACAAAAACTTTCCCAACGGAACCTTTATACACTGCTGGTAGAAATGTAAAATGGCGTAGCTACCTTAGAAAACAGTTTGACAGTTTCTTAAAAAGTTAAACAAAAATTAGTCATATGACCCAGCAATTTCACCTATGTTCAAAGACTTGTATACAAATGTTCATATACCATGATTCCTAACAGTCAAAGAGTGGAAATAACCCAAATGTCCATCAACTGGTGAATGGATAAACAAAATGTGGTATATCTATACAATGAAATTTTTTAAAAAATTATTTTATTGAGGTCATATTGGCTTATAGCATTGTGTAAATTTCAGGTGTACATTATTATACTTCAGTTTCTGTATAGACTGCACTGCATCATATTCACCACCAACAGTCTCTTTTCCCCTTTTGCCTTCCCTCCACCATCTTCCCCTCTGGCACCACCCATCTGTTCTCCTTATCCATGTGTTTGTTTATCTTCCACATATGAGTGAAATCATATGGTATTTGTCTTTCTCTGACTTATTTTGCTTAGCATAATACCCTCAAGGTCCATCCACGTTGTCACAAACAGCATGATTTTGTCTTTGTTGTGGCTGAGAAGTATTCCACCGTATATACACACCACATCTTTATCAATGTACAATGGAATATTATTCAGCCATAAAAACGAAATTCTGATACACACGACAACAAGAACGCACTTTGAAAACATGATGCTATGTAAGAAGCCAGTCAGAAAAGGCTACGTATTATATGATTCCACTTATATGAAATGTCCAGAAAAGGCAAATCTACTAAGAAAGAAACAGATCAGTGGTTGGACTGGGGGTGGGTATGGGAATTAACTGTAAATGGGTATAAGAAATCTTATTGGGGGGATAAAAATGTTCTAAAAGCAGATTATGGTAATGGCTGCATAACTTGGTAAATTCATTAAAAGCCACTGAATTGTAAACCTAAAACAACTGAGTTTTATGGTAGGTATATTATATCTCAATAAAGTTTTTTTAAAAAACACGCCCCTCCACAGACCTGTGCTTCCGGCCATGACAAGTCAAAATAAACTTTTCTGCTCACTGTAAACAACTAAAAACTATATAAAATACATGAAAACAACAGTTTCTATACACTGGACATTAGGCAGCACTAGATTACAATCCCAGAGACAAGGGAAAAAATGAGGTAAGCCCTTTGATTACGTTGGCTTTCCATGTCTACCCGACCCCAGTATGAGGAAGAAAACCCAAGCATAGCACGGTGGTCTCAGTGAGCTGAGGAGATAGAGACCTGAGTCCACAGTGTCTGAGATGAGCAATAAACTAACAATTTCCAGAGCTCACAGAAGGCTGGGAAACATTTGAGCTTCGACTAGCCAGAGTGAAGAGACCTCGGTGTTAACCTGAGGCATTCAGTGGAGATCCCAGAAAGGCCATCCCTTAGGTAGTAGTAGTCATCTGAGATAAAAGATTACTCTGGATTCAACCTAACAAAGATTAAGCACAAGCCTCTAAAGAATCAAGCTGATCCATAGATAAATTAACTGGCTACCATAACAAAGCTCAACAGTCTTAAGAGAAAATAAAACTCTGAAACTCAATGACTTAACAATCACAACGCCCAGTGTTCAAATGAAAATTACTAGACACAAAACAAGCACAAAAAACGTTAATCTGATAACCACGAGAAAAGCTAACAGAAACATATTCAGAAATAAAAGACTGGAATTAGGAGACAAAAATAAAACAGCCATTGTAAATCTTCAACGATATAAAGGAAAACATGAGGAACTTGATAATATTAAAAAATAACCAAATTGAAATTTTAGAACTGAAAAATAGACTTGAAATTTAAAAAATTTCCAGATTTGATGGAAAATATCAACCCACAGATGCAAAAAGCTCAAAACACCACAAGGTTAACACAAAGAAGACAATACCAAGGTATATCACAATCAAATTGTTAAAAACTAATTAGAAAGAGAAAATTAAAATTTTTCTCCATGCAACCAGAATAATAAGAAATATATTCTTATTACAAACTACTATAAGTAAAAAAAAAAAAAAAAAAAAGGAATAACAACATCTTTTAAATGTTGAAAGGGGAAATAAAGTATCAACTTAGAATTCTGTCAGTAAAAATATCCTTCAAAAATAAAGGTAAGAGTCTGGCAGTTTCTTACAAAACTAAACATACTCTTATCATATGATCCAGCAATCATGATTCTTGGTCTTTACTCAAATAAATGAAAAACTTATGTCCACAAAAAACCTGCATAGGAATGTTTTTAGCAGTTTTATTCATACTGGCAAAACTTGGAAACAACCAAGATGTCCTTCTGTAGTTGAAGGACAAATATATAAATAAACTGTGGTATATCCAAACAATGGAATATTGAATATTCAGTGCTAAAAAGAAATGAGCTATCAAGCCATGAAAAGACATGGAGGAACCTTAAATGTATATTACTAAGTGAATGAAGCCAATCTGAAAAGGCTACATAGTATATGAGTCCAACTATACGACATTCTGTAAAAGGCAAAACTATGGAGACAGTAAAAAGATCAGTGGTTGTCAGGGATGGGGGAGGTGGAAAGGGAGGATAGGATGCATAGGGGGAGCACAGAGGATTTTTAGGGCAGCAAAACTATTCTGTATGATACTATAATGGTGTATACATGCCATTATACATTTGTCAAAACCCATAGAATGTACAACACCAAGACCCCTAATGCAAACTATGGACTTTGGGTGATGATATGCCAATGTAGATTCACGGATTTTAATAAATGTACCACTCTGGCAGGTTGTTGACAGTGGGGGAAGTTGTGCATGTGTGGTGAAAGGGGGTATATGAAAACTCTCTGTACTTTCTGCTCAATTTTGTTGTAAACCTAAAAGTGCTCTAAAAAATAAAGGCTGTTAAAAAAGGGCAAAGAGGGGGGAGGTAGTAAGGACCTTTTTCAGACAAACAAAAAACAGATAATTCATCACAATTAGACCTCAAATACTTGAAATATTAAAGACAATTCTTCAGACTAAAGGAAAATGATTTCAGATGGAAACTCAAATCTACACAAAAGAATGAAGACTGACGGAAATGGTAAATATAAGACTTTGCTCCAAGTTTTATTTATTTATTTTTTGCTGAGGAAGATTTGCCCTGAGCTAACATCTATACCAATCTTCCATTCTTTAGTACGTGGACCACCAGCAAAGCATGGCCGCTAACAGAGCAGTGTAGGTCTCCACCAGGAACCAAACCTGGGCTGCTGAAGTGGAGTGTGATGAACTTAACCACTAGGCCACTGGGGCTAGCCCTGCTCCAAGTTTTAAAAATGTCTTTAACATATAACAAACTATTCAAAGCAAAAATAATAATGTATTCTGGGGATCATAACATATGAAATAAGATAAAGTGGTACACGGTACAATAGTAGACTGTATTAAGATAGACACACATACTGTAAACCTTAGAGCAGCAGTTCTCAAAGCTTTATGTCTTAGGATTCCTTTATGCTCTTCAAATATTGAGGATCCCAAAAAAGCTTTCGTTCATGTGGTTATAGCTATCAAAATTTACCATATTAGAAATTAAACTCAACTGAAAAAATTTTAAGCATTTATTTTATAATAACATTAACAAACCCATTATATGTTAATACCAATAATATAATTTTTTGTGAAAAAATAACTATATTTTCCAAAACTAAAGAAATTTAGTAAGAGTGGCATAGCTTTACATTTTAGAAATCTCTTTAATGTCAGGCTTAACAGAAGACAGCTGGATTCTCATTTCCTTCTGCATCCAATCATGTCAGGTACCCTTGGGAAAATTCCATGGTATACTCGTGAATGAATGAGAGTGACAAAGGCATATAATGTTTTAGTAGTATTACGAAAATAGTTTTGACCACACAGCTCCCTTGAAAGGGTCCTGGAATCCCTAGAGGTCCCCATACTGCACTTTGATAACCATTCCTTAGAGCAACCACTAAAAAACAAGTAAAGCAAAGAGGCTGGTTTCTAATAAGCCAACAGAAAAGATAAAATGGAATATTTGGGGGGAAAAAAATCTAAATTAATCCAAAAGAAAGCAGGAAAAGGAAAAGAAAACAAAAGACACATGAAAAAATTAGAAAACAAACAGTAAGAGGGTAAATCTTAAAGCCAACCTTATTGACACATTTACTAAATGGCAACAGATTAAATACACCAATTAAAAGGCAGAGATTGTCAGGAGTCATGGGTGGTGAAAAAGTATGTTACAAAGACATCCATAAGACTCTGGATTGCTTTGCATAGGTGCTTGCAAATTCCTCTATTTGCAGTCTCATTCTGAATTTTAGGGCTTGTAGACATAAGCCTTGAGACATAAGCAATGTAGAAAGCAATGAGCTAGTCATCTGCTCTCTTTCCTGATAGATTCATTCAAAAACTATTAAGTAGTTTTATGTTTCTAAATGATAGGTAAGCTAAATAACCTTCTTTTGTTCTTGACAGGTACAGAACCTAAAGCCAAAATCTATACAACACCTTCTTGAATATTTACTTGTGAAAAGTTTCATATATAGTTCATTCTTCTCTGTGAGTAGATTCTGAAAAATCTCTGAAGAACAGCTCTCATACATAGCCAAAGGTGC
This sequence comes from Equus caballus, assembly GCF_041296265.1. NCBI lineage: Eukaryota > Metazoa > Chordata > Mammalia > Perissodactyla > Equidae > Equus > Equus caballus. The sequence goes on along the minus strand of NC_091699.1, from coordinate 51,218,241 downwards.
CCTTCACTAAGTAATGGAAACATTCCCAAAGTCAGGCGGTTCACCCCATCATTGCCAACACAGAGAGTCCTCAAATGTAGGGGCAGTCTTCTGCTGGGGGTGCTGGTCAGCCCTCTCCCAGCTTCCATGGGTCCATAGCACTTCAGTGGACTTCACAAATACTCTCTTTACCTTCTATGATAACTGACCAAAAACAATCCCAAAATCTTGCATACTATTTATCATCAAAGATCATCAAAATCTTATTTCATAAGAGCTGACGGTGACTCAACTCTCGGCTACAGATAAATGAATGTGATTGATTCTATACATGAATCACTGACTAAAACTCAAAGGCAGCTAACACAGGAGTCGCAGTGACCTTCCCACCACCAGGTAAGTGATTTGAGCAGTGGGGACCCCTATCATCCCTTACTCTCACCCATAGCACAGTGCTTTACACAGGACTTCAACAATTATTGAGCTGCTCTTCTTTTTTCTTTCTTTCTTTCTTTTTTTTTTTTTTTTTTAAAGATTGGCACCTCAGCTAACAACTGTTGCCAATCTTCTCCCCAAATCCCCCCAGTACACAGTTGTATATTTCAGTTGTGGATCCTTCCACTTGTGGCATGTGGGACGTTGCCTCAGCGTGGCCCGAGGAGCAGTGCCATGTCCACGCCCAGGATCCGAACCAGCGAAACGCTGGGCTGCCAAAGCAGAGCACACGAACCTAACCACCAGGCCACGGGGCCAGCCCTGAGCTGCTCTTCTTAAAAGGACTGTCAGATTTGACTCTCACCTTGTTTTATATATAGGATGGATCATCCGGACACCATCATCTGAGCCAAAGAATCCAGTCATGCCTAAAGCCAATAACCACTCAACTTCCAAGTTAAACAAGCCAATATGTCTCTTTTTATGTTTACAAGCTCATCTGAACTGCATTTTGCTTACTTACAACTGAAAAAGCATTTGGAAAGATAAAGGTGTAACATTAAATGTGCCACCTACGATACGAGAAGGTGTTTTATGGGCAAGGAAAAGGGAGAAAAAGTTTAGACAATTTGTTTTCCTTTCCTCTGAATTACATAACTAGTATGTTTTGAGCTGGTTAGCAAAGGCGTCATTTACATAAAATGAAACACTAGATGTAAAACCTCCTCAAATTGATTTTTATCTTCTGCTCAGGTAGAAATGGTATAAGTATTTCATGAAGAGGTCAAACCTTAAGTTCACTCAAGGAACTAAAGTTATAAGCCCTATTTTGGTTTGACTATGACTCTAGCAGAGAAGATACTTCTACCATTAACTATTTGTTCACAATAAGAAATACATTTGGCAGTTTACTTTTTGCACTCTCATTATTATTATTATTTGAATTCCAGGAGGGACCTATTTACATATTTGTACTATGGCAAAGAAGAATAATGGAAAAGTTTCTCTCCAATCTCCTCTGAAAACTGAATAAAAACTGACATCTTTGAATCGCCATTAGAAGTCTTGCTCTATAACCACTTAAGATCTGGTAGTAGGTGGAAATACTTCCTCTTTATAATTTCCCACTCCTTCTCATCTTTACACACGTACCAAACCTCTTCCCAACATACATAAGAATACCGATATATCAGAGTTATTTTTGAATTAGGCATTAGATTTAGTTCAGTGCTTTCCCGTCCCAGGATATACTATGTTTGCTTTTGTAGAACCCTATATGGACTCCTTGTTGTGTGTTGCTTAATACTCCTGAAATAATTTGATGATATAATTGAAACAAATGTCATGAGGCTAGTCTTAAAGAAATGATAAACAAAGGCTGCACTATGTGGGTTGGTGTGAGAAAATTCTAGTTCTCTTACAGGTATACATTCTTGTATACAATGAAAGTCCCTCAGTCAAACACTTCTCTGCTATAAATGCAAATGTGCTGACTTCTTAACTTTCCTCGTCTGTCCCGATACACCACCTGAAGCACACCTTGGGGGATATAATACATGCTCACTTATTAAGCATAAAGTAAGAGTATATATTTAAAATATTTTGTTCTTTCAGAAGCTAACTACCAGGTTTCAAAAAAAAGGTATTAAAAAATACATAGGATTCTTTGTGGTCTCTTACATAGTGGTGTTAAATTTAAGCTTTTTTAATAGTGCTAATGAGTGGTACAGTTATTTGAAAATAGAAAATGCTCTTTCTCTTATAGCTTGACGTTATAGCAGAGCACCAAGGAATAGTTTCCTCTTAGACACTGTGGAAATCCGACCACCTTAGTCATTCCCAAGTGGAATTTCATCTTGGGAATCATCTCTATTATCTCACTACACAATGAAAACAAACATTATAATTTTTACTTGGTGGCTTAAACCCCTAAGTAGACTCTGTTAGAAAACACTTTTCTGTAGCCATAGAAAACTGTTTTTTTTTTTCCTTCCGAAGTTCCTCAAGCATAGTCAAGTTACAGCCATAATACTCTCAACATTTACCCTGTCTGAGGTCTGGCCCTTCAATTCCACAAGGTTTCACAGCTTAAGCAAGCAGTAAGAGCTTCATATTTTACAATTCATGAAAGGGATATTTATCCCTACACAGTCTACTTGTGGACTTTACAACTAACTACTTTCTCTCAACTTTCAAATCTTATCAACCAAACTAACAGTCTGTTACTTTGCCATCCAGTGACAACAAAAACAAAAGTATTACCTCTAATCCTAATTTTGAACTCACACTCTGGTATGTTCAGATACATTATAAATTATAATAAACAATTAATTTTCCACTAAAATCTACTTAAACACCCACATACTTTTCCACAATTGTCACTGTGAATGTCATTACTTCAGGGCACTCCAACTTTTCTGGAATTCAGTGTACTTATTTATTACAACTAATTCTAGGGCAAGAGTTGAGGAGCTACAGCCTTGCCCAGAACGTGTTACTTACTTTCTCTGTATGTTATCAGATATAACATGATAAATATACACACTCTGAGTGGTATGTATGTAGAAAGCTTTCATGATTTATGAATTGAATTTAACTTAGGTATCTTTTTGGCAAATGCCAAATATATGCTGAAGAGAGAAAAAAATTTCTCCCAAAGTGAATAAAATTTAAAAGAAGTTATAGATTTGTTTCCACTTTAATTCTCTCATTCCAGTTCCTTCCTCTCTTCCTTCATCCCTCTCCCACCTCTCCCGACTGACTTAACTAGTTAAGTGCCTCTTCTTACTTTCAAAACAAAAAAAATACTATTCAGATCTTAGAACATAGAAATATGGTCTTCTATTTCATTCAAGATACCTCATCCTTGGAGACAGCAAGACCTGTTACAAGTGGAAAGGGACAAAAATTGTTATAACTCAATCACTGAGTATTTGATTTATATGTACTCTAATCTCAATTATTGTCTTGTTAGAGGGAGATGAGGAATAAGCTCTTTTTTAAGCTTTCTTTGTTCTAAAACAGTATTTCCATAGTAAAATATGTCTGTGTCAAATCTTTTTCTTTTTTTTAAAGGAGGGGGTACACCTCTTTGGAGAGGTTTTGATGTAACCAGTTTAACTTCTTTCCAGACCCACCAATCCCAAAAAGGCAGGACATTAAACCACACTATCTAAGTAAGACTTCAGTTAAAGACCAAACACATTTAAAAAGAAACATACGGCATCAAGAAGAATGCAGTAGATCTACAGGGAAAGAGCTAAGACATATTAAAGGAAGTTATAATGAAATATGAATACTATAATTCTATTTGTGTGTTTAAAATGAAAAGAAAAGAAAGACACCTGTGTGTGTGTGTTTTCCAGAAAAATCTTGAAGAACATACACCAAAGCAAGGTTTCACAGCCATGGCACTATTGACATTTTTGGCTAATTCTTTGTTGTGGGGGACTGTCCTATGCATTATAAGATGTTTAGCGGCTTCCTTGGCCTCTACTCGCTAGAAGTCAGTAGCATCCCCTCAGTTGTAACAACCAAAAATGTCTCTAAATATTATTAAATGTCCCCTGAGCAGCAAAACTGCTCCTGGTTGAGAACCCCTGCACTAAAAGATTAACAGTATTTATCTCCAGAGAGGAAAGTATGATGAAAGGAGAGCAGCTGAATAGAAAGTAAGAGCTTTTATTTTTTGTTCTACATATCATACTTCTGTATTGTTTGGATGTCCTACTTCCCCCAACCTCCCAACATTTATTACGTGTAACTCTCCAGAACAATAAGGAAAAATAGAATCCCAAGACTATGTGGCTACTGGCCCTACAATATGACAGGCCACAGATGCCCAAATGATCAGGAAACATATGTGTAAGCCACACTCACCTTCATGGGGTTTTCATCATATGTTGGGGTTCCCAGGTCCATCTCAGCTTCATGCTCAAGGCTGGCATCATCTCCTGGGCTTTCCCAAGTAGGAGGATCCCACTGAGTCTGCCTAGAAGAAGGTAAGAACAGCCATGCTATCATGGCCAGAAAACAAAGAACTCTGGCATAGGTATCTCTGCTCATACATACATAAAATACAACATGCAATGAGACATAGAACAAGTCAGCTCCATAAGATAGAGACATTCTTTTGATATCTTCCCAGCAGCAATGATTCTATCCCAGAGACATACATTAGCCCACTGTATTTCTGTAGCCAATGACGTGGCAACACTTGCTGGTGTCAAAGAGCAGTAAAACCACACCTTGTCTATCTCTCACCTGGCTGTTAACGTCCTGAAAATAGGATTCAACAAAGCCTAAAGAGTGCACGGAATAGGTGCCTGCCTTACGTCACACCTCTGCAGGTGAAGAGATCAATAATGATTGAAAGTACAATACCTAGCATATACTCATAGCAAAAGAAAATAAATCACAACACTCTCCTCACAATGCTTGACCATGTGAGAAAATCATTCTTTGCTTTAGGCACCTTATTTGTAGTTGCACCCTTTTTGTTTAATGACTGACAGCATGGAAAAGATGTACAGGTTAAAAACTTGTGCCTTCTGGTAAAAGTACTCTCAACTGACTCCAAAAAGAAGGGTTCAACCATGTTAATTCACTGCATGTTTACAGATGTTTTGAAAATAAGCAGTTAAAGGTTTTTTTTAAAAAAGCTAGATCTGTGAGGTAACAACTGGAAGTAAGGAAATTCATGTTCAGAAGTTTGAAGTCAGCTGTCACAGGAAATGCAAGAGGGGAATCACTTAAAATGTCAAAAGCCTCAGAGAAGCTGGCACTCTATCTTGCAGGTCAATCCTGCCATTACCGTCATCTGCTTTTCTACCACATCAATCTTTAATCAGCAACATTAAAGGTACTCAATGTAAATCAGTTTGGCAGATGATTGTGAAAATAGGCTTACCTCTGACAAATGGAACTAATTAAAAAATGAGCTCAAGATTTCTACTGTAATCAAAGAACCACAAGCAGCTGTGGGTTTTATTATGGAAAATGAAGAGAGAGAGAAGTATGATGCTCTTAGGTGCTAGCTAAGGAAAACCTAGAAAAAAGTTGGAAAAGGTATACATATAAATAAATACATTTGTTTTTTAAGTTTTTGGAAAAGTGATAGTATATTAAGAAGTTTGCTTTGGTATTGAAAAAACAAAGGTCTGGTAAAACTTGCAGACACTGGTTTTTAAAATCACTACGTTCTCAAGTCAGCAACATAACGAGGGTTCGTTTCACAGGTATTTTTATGGGAGTAAGGAAAGTCTTTCTAAGCAGAAAGCATAAAGGGAACATATTTGATTGTATGAAATTTTTAAACTTCTTTATGTCATAAGACATTACAAACAAAAACATTTGCAATACCCTTGATAAAGAGACCTAACAATGCTGACAGAAATTGGGTAGATGTCCAAACAAGCAACTCATAAAAGACAAAAATAGCTAATAATCTAATGAAGACGTTCCATCTCAACAATAAAATAATTAGAAATGAAAGTAAGGTTTCTCACCTATTAGACTTACAAGATTAAGAGAATCTACGTGAAGAAAAAAGGCACTTGTGGGAGTCTAAATTAGTACAAACAATTTTTTTAATGATAAGCTGACAATATTTATCAATTTAAAACATATATCTCTTCTTTGACCAACTTCTAAGAATTCGCTTCTAAGAATCTACCTGAAGAAGGTACTAAGATTAGTGTCTGTAAGGATGCCCAGGGTTAGAGTTATATATACAATAATGAAAATCCATCAATAAGGGTAGGTTAATTAAAATTTGGTATAACCATACAAGAGAGCAGGGGTTGGTAAACTTTTCCTATAAAGGATCAGAGAGTAAATATCTTTGACCTTGTGGGCCACATGGTCTCTGTTGCAACTACTCTACTCTGCCATTGTAGTGTGAAAGTCATAGACAATTCTTAAGTATATGGTGTGGCTGTGTTCCCTTTATTGGGAAAAACAAGTAGCCCATAGGCATAATTTGCTGACCCCCGCAACAAAGTATAAGTAAGCATTAAAAAAAATGTGGTTCTGTATTAACTGATAAAGTTTAATAAACAGATTGGTTAATAAAGCAGATTACAAAACATGTACCCTAAGAACTCACACAAGATCATATACTGATGAGGACACACAGACACATACACACACACAGAAAGCACATTTACATTCACTAAAGCTATCTAAAAGATATATTTTTTAAAATTTCGAATAAAAAGATAAACTGGGTTTTTTGTATATAGCAGGAGTCATCAAACTATGGCTCATGGACCAAATTTGGGCTACTGCCTGGTTTTTGTTTTTTGGGTTTTTTTTAAATATTTTCTTTTTTTCTTTTTCTCCCCAAAGCCCCCCAGTACAAAGTTGTGTATTTTTAGTTGTGGGTCCTTGTAGTTGTGGCATGTGGGATGCCACCTCAACATGGCTTGATGAGCAGCACCATGTTCGCACCCAGGATCCGAAATGGCAAAACCCTGGGCCGCCAAAGTGGAGCACACGAACTTAACCACTCAGCCATGGGGCCAGCCCCTTTGGATTTTTTTGAGGAAGATTAACCCTGAGCTTAATATCAGCCACCAATCCCTCTCTTTTTGCTGAGGAAGATTGGCTCTGAGCCAACATCCGTGCCCACCTTCCTCTACTTTATATGTGGGAGGCTTGCTACAGCATGGCTTGATGAGCAGTACGTAGGTCTGTGCCTAGGATCTGAACCAGTGAATCTTAGGCTGACGAAGTGGAGCACGTGAACTTAACTGCTTGGCCACCGGGCTAGCCCTGCCACTGCCTGCTTTTATAAATAAAGTTTTACTGGAATACAGACATGCCTGTTCATTTATGTACTACCTATGGCTGCTTGCACGACGATGGCAAAATTGAGTAATAATGACAGAGACTGTTTGGCCAACAGAGCCTAAAATATTTATTATCTGGCCTTTTATAGAAAAGGTTTGCCCATGGCCCCTGATATCTACAATGTTAGATGAAGTCATTACATTTTTTAAAAACTCCTTAGTTTTCCTCAGGAAAGTCTTATAGATTAAAAATACACCAAAACACACCTAAAAAGGACCAAAGTCTAAAGTATGATGAAACATTTAAGATGTGATTTTGGAAATCCAACAGCCCTCAAGCACAGTGAACAGCAAATGATAACAAGTCTATCTATAACCATAAAACTCCCCTTATAATGGCAGCTTCTTTGACCAAGTGAAAGCTGATTTGGGGATGCTCACACAGCCCTTCTTACCTTGTGATCACATGGTAGTAATAAATCTTCCCTTCTGGATCTCGGGCTGTCTTCCAGTTGGGAGGTAAGACAATAGTTTTTGGTTTGGGAGGAGAGGGGGGTGGCAGATCCAAGAGATTATTTGTCACAACCATTTCAGCCTAAAAAGAAACAACACACACACAAGTTCTTAATCAGGGCCATCTCTTAATCTAGCTGAAAAAGACGAAAGTAGTCTACATAAGCAATATGTAAAAACACACATCAATCTCTTCTTTTAAAAAAAGATAAAGCAAAGGTACAATCTGGGAAAGGCTCAGAAACAGTACATCTAAAGAGCTTTAGGGAGCTTTCAGAACACTGACAGCGGGCTCCAAGTTCACCATCCAAGACATCATATTTCAAAATATTCAGCAACTCAGCAGTATTTTTCAACCTTAAAAATATCCAATGCTAAATGGCACATAACAACTTCAGGATACTGATCAGGTGAATGGGCTGTAGATCCATCTCTCTTTTTTTTTTTAAAAAAAAAAACACGGTCTGAAAAGCAGATATGACAGAATGTTAACATTTATCCATTATCTATTTTTCTTTACTTTTCTGTATGTTTGGAACCTCATATTTATATTTAAAAAAATTTAAGGCCACATTTTGAAACACATAAAAAAAATCTCATAATCACTGTTATAGACTGAAACGTGTTTCCCCAAAATTCATATACTGAAGCCCTAAACCCCAATGACCATATTTGTAGATATGGCCTTTAAAGAGGTGATTAAGATTACATGAGGTCATAAGGGTGGCGCCCTAATCTAATACGACTGGTGTCCTTACAAGAGGAGGAAGAGACATCAGGGAACATGTGCACAAAAACGCCATGTGAAGAACAGTGAGAAGGCAGCCATCTGCAAGCCAAGAACAGGCCTCAGGAGACACCAAACCTGCCGACTTCTAGCCTCCAGAACTGTGAGAAAATAAATTTCTGTTGTTTAAGCCACTCAGTCTGTGGTATGTCGTTACAGCAGCTCTAGCAGACAATAAGATAATCACTGTAAGGATATATATACCCTTAATTGTTCATTCTATGTAAGCCAGGTAAAAAAGAATACTTTTTCCAGCTTCACCTTTGCTTGAGCAGTTAAAGAAGAACCTGCGACCCAAGGCTCAGAAAAATGTGGCCACTTTTAAGCAAACGGGTTTTTGAGCATCACTGCTTTATGACACTAAACTCTGACTACTTTTACTATTATTCATGTGATCCTTAACTCTCTTAATGGAATGTCAGCTTCTAAGGATAGGAATGGAATCTTACATTTGTATTCAAAATGCCTTGAAAGGCCCAACTCATAGCAAGCCCTCAAATAGCTACTGTAAGTGAACACTGTCTCATTCCCAAGCGTTTCACATGCAGTGATTTTACTCTATCTCCACTAACTGTCCCACCTTTCTAAGCCACCATCGCTCGCCAGAGTGCCGTTAAGAGCCTTCTCTGGAACTGTGAGTATTCTACACTGCTAATCTGATCATGTTATTTTCCTGTTTAGTTTCTCAGTCACTTCCAGCCAACCTCCTATATATCCCATTTCATCCAATAACAACACTTCATCAAGATTTCAAATCTTCATCAAGATTTGGTTATGAACCAAAATATTTCTTACTGGCTGTAAGGGCTGAGGCTGCCCTGGTGCAACTATTGTAGTTACGGCTGCAGCTGGCTGTACCACCACTCCCTGTGGGTGAGCTGTGAAAATCTGTTGTCCCTGGATGTACTGAAGACTTGGTTGGGCATAACTCTAAAAGATAAAATGAAGAAATTCATAATTTATGCTTTTCTGGCTCTAATAAAGTAATAATCAACTTCTAAATTGGCATAATCTTATTGGAAGATACATCAAATTATTATTTTTTTTACTTTTAGTATGAATATTTGGATACAAACGTATAAAACACTCTTTTGTTTCAAACACCAAAGCTTCTTTTTTTGAATAATTCTCTAGTCATTTACTTACTTAGATTCAATTCTATCATAAAAAAACAGAAAACTTCTTTTTTGGGGGGAGGGAGTGGCTCACGAAAGTCGTCCAATTGTTTAGCTTCCAATGAGAGTGGAGTAACAACTGAAGTGCTACTGCTGGGATATCCAAGAAATGGCTCCTGCTGCTCTTTTCAGAAAGCCTTTTTACTATCAATTCCTAATTAACAGGTTGTTCTGACTGGAAAAGGTCAAAAGGAGTGACTCACAGTAGAGGAAGTAAGGAAGGTGATCAAATTTTAAACTAGTTTTTTAGCTTTTTGTAGTCTTCTATAATACAACTCCTTTCAAGAAAGACAGCAGAATTCAGTGTATCTAAAATTCTTACCACACACTCATTTATACAGTGCTTGATGAAGCAGAAAGCCCTTTCACATATATTATCTCATTTAGCCCTGACCCCCATCAGAGTCGGGGATCTCCCACACCTGGTGTTACATAAAAACTATCACGGCTAGGACTTAAACCTACCCTGGAATAATAGGAACAAGCTGGAAGACTAGAAGCAAGTAAAATTGTGATGCTTGAGTCTTAAGGCTATGACTAAACTCTAGAGAAACCTTTTGCTCACTGAGATGGAAAAAACAGATTCTATTTTATATGAGTAACCATATGACTAGTGAGCTCTCTACAGAGGAGTCTTTAATGGACATCTTCCATTGTTGTTGCTCAGACTCTGACACCCAGGTTAAGAACATACTTCAGGAATAGGAGTGGGACAAAAGTAGATCATTTTTCTTATATCTGTGATACATATCCTCAGGGAAAAACTCAAAACTAACGGCTTGGTCTGAGACAGAATATGGCAAGTCATAGGAGAAGTGGGGAGCTAGGAATTTTGTTTAAGATCCCTAAAATATTCTCATTTTCTTACTAGCCTTATTAAGCACTATAATATTCATTTTAAGCCAAACACGAAAGGTAAAAAAAAAAAAACCTACGTATAAGAAGGTTCAGAGCAGTGTTATTTATAATTATGAAGAACTTTCATTTAAATGACTACCCCAGGAAAATAGATAAACAATGACCTTATGAGCAAATGGGAAATTATATAGCCATTAAAATGTATATGTATACGTGCATATGAATGTACATATACACACATATAAAAAGAGTAATTTGGAAAAATGGTTAAGAATTATGCTAAGCAGAAAAACAGGATAAAAATCTTCAAGTCTTCAAGATCACAAATGTATAAACATGTGGTCAAAGAGATTATAAAAAAACGAAAGTAGTTAACACAGTTAAGCTTTTAGGAATTAAAGCAGGACACTTTATCATGGCCTTTTGAACAAATTTTTTTTTTTTTTTGAGAAAGCTTAGCCCTGAGCTAACTGCCACGAATCCTCCTCTTTTTGCTGAGGAAGGCCAGCCCTGAGCTAACACCCGTGCCCATCTTCCTCTGCTTTATATGTGGGACGCCTACCACAGCATGGCTTGTCAAGCAGTGCCACATCTGCACCCAGGATCTGAACCAGCGAACCCCGGGCCGCTGAAGCAGAGCATGTGCACTTTGCTGCGCCATCGGGCCAGCCCCACGAACAAAATTTTGATACAACTTCATCACAAAAATATTAACAGAAGTAAAAATTACTGATCAATACTAAGTAATGTGTGCAGGAAACATCCCCAGGAGTCTCTGCCATTCACAATAATTCACCTTTAAGTGGTGACAAGGAGTGATGGGAGAGACATAGGAATGTGACGAGGATGATGCTTTGGACATTTTTTTTTTTGGTGAGGAAGATTGGCCCTGAGCTAACATCTGTTGTCAATCTTTTTTTTTTTTTTTTTTTTTGAGGAAGATTAGCCGTGAGCTAACTACTGCCAATCCTCCTCTTTTTGCTGAGGAAGATTGGCCCTAAGCTAACATCCACGTCCATCTTCCTCTACTTTATATGCGGGACGCCTACCACAGCATGGCTTTTGCCAAGCGGTGCCATGTCCACACCCAGGATCTGAACTGGCAAACGCTGGGCCACCTAGAAGTGGAACGCGCGAACTTAACCAGTGCGCCACTGGGCCGGCCCCTGGACATATTTTTTTTACAACTTAAAACGCATTGCTTTGTTTTACAGGAAAAAAGAAATGATTAATATAAATATAATTTTAAATATAAAATCAGTACACTCCTAACTTTTAAATTTAACATTACTATTTCCTACCATAGTAATATCCTTAGGCTCAGTGTACGAGAGTCACTCTGGCAAACTTCATGATGATAAACTTGTAGGGTATAAAAAATGATACATAAGCTAGGTCTAGAGGAGGAAAAGGGCAGCTGTCTCCTAATTCATTTATCATGACAAAGGGTTCTCCTTTTGTAGGAATATAGAAGAATAAATTAAATATAATTCACTGCATATAAGCCAAAAAGAGGAATAATCCAAAGTCATTCTCTCTCTGATCACTTGCTTTGGGGGAAGCCAGCTGGCATGTTGTAAGCAGCCCTACTGAGAGGCCCACGTGGTGGTAAGAAATGGAGGCCAGTTTACAACTATGTGAATGATCTTGAAAGTGAATCTTCCAGCCCATGTCTAGCCTTCAGATGACTACAGCCTTACTTAACAGCTTGACTGTAATTTCATGAACGACTCTGAGCCAGAACCACCTAGCCAAGCTGCTTCTGAATCCTTGACCCACAGAAACTATGAGATGATAATTACTTATTCGTTGTCTGAAGCTGCTACTAAATCCAGGTGTAATTTGTTACACAACAACAGATGACTAGTACATACAAAACTGATCAATATATAAAAGTGATCAATGGCAGGGCTTTCTCCTGGCATCAGATTTGAACATCCCATAAATAGACTGTAAGACAGACAAGAGAGGTCCCACAATTAGTTACCTGTACAATTGGTGGAGTTGTCTGTGAATAGGGTGATGTCACACCATAGACAGTTGGACAAGTCTGTCCTTGATAATATATGGTTGCTTGAGACTGTGCAGGAGAGTACTGCTGCTGTACACTGACAGACTGTTGGTTTGAGTCCCAAACACCATAATTCTGTCCCTGGACTGGGCCTGGGGCTGGCACTGGCAAGACAGCAACACTGGAGTCTTGGTGTACCACACCATCACTTTGGGCCACATACTGTGAACTGGAAACTTCCACAGGGGTTGCCACATGTGGCACCACTGGCACGGGTGGAGGGGCAGCAAGAGGTTCTGTAGAATGTCCCACCAAGGGCTGAGAATGATCATAAGGAGCAGGAGAACATACAGGGTCCATGCTGGGTGTGGGGAGGAGCACCTTTCCAGCATTAGGGTTGCTAGGATCCACATAGGCCTGCATGGGATAACCTGGTGGATAGCCAGCAAAGGGGTGATGAGGGGCATTGTAGCCAAGAGAGTCATAGGGGAGTGGAGACGTCATTCCCAGGTTCTGCATCTGCTGCTGTTGCTTCTGAGCCTCCCGCTGAGCCACCTCTTGCTCAAACAACTTCCGACGCTCCTCTGTAGAAAGTTTATTGCGGTCTTTAATTCGTACTTTCTTTTTAGAAGTTGGTGTATCATATCTAGAAGGAAAACAGTAAGAGCATCACAAAAAGTTTTTTCCTAAATCATAGACATAATCAAAGCAATAATAAATATTATGTCAGTCAATACTAAACCATTAACCACACCAACTCCAATTTGGCCGTGGTTAAAAATCATACTCAGAATTACTTAAGGAGTCTTGCAGATAAGAGAGAACCCTAAGGAAATAGACACTTAGGTGAAAATAATAACTTTATCCTTATTCTCAGATTCTAGAACTTCACATTAAAGATACATATAGCATCCTAAATAGATTCTTCTTTATAGTTCGGGACAGTCCTATAACCACAAATTCTGAAATTAAAACAAAAACCAAAATACATGAATAAAAGCTAGAGAATTTGACGCATATCTGACCACACACATTTATAACAAATATCAACAAAGGATAGTTAAGTGAAAGATGAGCATGCAAACACAAAAGCATGGGAAGGTAGATTCACATACTCTTCTCTTGCAATACCTAGTATAACATCTTACTGCTAAGCATAATACTCTGTGATAGTTTTGACTAGTATCCCCAGCAGGCCCACAAGAAACCACCAGCTCTAATGTTCACAAGAAGAGAATTAAGGGCTTCAAGATTCTTTTGTGAAGTTCCATGCACTGAATCAAACTTCTGAGAAAGTGTTCTTGCAAAAGCAAAAAAATGACAACCAATTTCAAGATGTTTTGCTGCAAAGAAACACCTAATAACAGCTTCACAGATAAGGGCATAACATTTATCCAAATAACAAAAAATATATGGTCTAAAAACCTCTAAGCTGAAAATTTCCTTTAAAGAGTTAGTAGGGTTTCTGCCTTGGGTGTCTGGCAGAAACAAATGCAAATAGTCTATAGAAGAGAGCACTTAAATTCAGGCCTCAATGGATTCCCACAGATAAAAGTCTAAGGAACATGAGTTCATTAAAAAATAAAATTATATACGTATAAAATAAAAATATATTTTATATAACTATAAAATTATATATATCTCTCTCAACAAATGAGAGGAAGAGACTGACAAAGACTGCTGATACTGCAATTATCCAACATAAACTATAAGAAATGTTTAATATGTTTAATGAAATAAAAGAGGTTATTAAAAATATGACTAAAGGGGGGCTGGCCCTGTGGCCTAGTGGTTAAGTTTGGCACACTGTGCTTTGGCAGCCCAGGTTCGGTTCCTGGGTGCAGACCTACACCACTCATTGGCAGCCATACTGTGGCAGCAACCCACAAACAAAATAGAGGAAGATTCACACAGATGTTAGCTCAGGGCGAATCTTCCTCAAGCAAAAAGAGGAAGACTAGCAACAGATGTTAGCTCAGGGATAATCTTCCTGAGCAAAAAAAGAAAAAAAAGAGTATCATCACCCACCTCAAGGGTAGGGAAGAATTTCCTAAAACAAGAGTAAGCACTAACCATAAAACAAACATACAGTACATATGATACACTCAGTTACACCAGAATTTATAAATTCCGTATATCAAAAGACACAAAAAATGTCAAAATACAAGCCATGAAGTGGGAAAAACACTTGCAAAAATTATCACCAAAACAGAATTGTATTTAGAATATATATAAAGAACTCCTAAAACTCAAAAAGATATAATTTAATAAATGAACAACACATATAAAAAGATACTTCATATAAGAGGAATCAGGAATGGCCAACAAACATATGACAAGACGTTTAATCTATTTAGTAACTAAGGAAACGCAAATTAAAAGCATCATGAGTTACTATTACATTTCCAGACAGCTCAAAATTAAAAATTCTGACAACTGAAGTACATAAATGCTGTATCTTGATTTTTTGTTAAACTTAATTTAACAAGAACTTCTCTGGAATAAATGTTTTCTAGTCCCCAGCAGGTGCTTATGTGGCCTGTTTTTCTACCAGCATGATAAAGACAACCTCTGACACAGGGATCAATCAGCATTTTAACTGGTGTGGCACAAGATTCACTAGAAAAGAAAGTTCTGACTTTGGAATAATTACCATAATCTTGGAAGAGTTATCTCGCACCAACCCCTACATCTCTTTAAAGAACAAATCTTTGACACCACAAATAGCATTTAAATGTTATCAAGTAGCAACCATTCAAAAAAAATCTGTTAGTCTTCACAGCAATTATTACTGTCAAAAGAGACTGTCTCAACATTTATCAGTAAAGTTTTCTACTCACTCATAAAAAGAATATACTCATTCCAAAAGCCTTTGGTACCCAAAATCAGAAGAATATGACTTGGGCACTTTTTGACTTGCTCTGAGAATAACTCACACAGGCCACTTACCTGTCATCTGGCCTTTTTGTTCCCCGCTCGTAGGCAGAAGAAGGTGGTGAGAGGGAGCCCCTTCGTTTTCTTTTCTCTTTATTTTGAGTTTGCTTGTCTGGGTCTCTCTCTCTTGACCTGTTAGGAGTCTTTGGGGCAGCTGTTTGATCTCTGAAGCCAACAGCATCCCTTCCTCGTTCAGTTACTAAGGGAAAAGGGTTTTTAAAAAGTTTACTTGGTAGATTTTTCTCCATCGTGATAGTATGTCAACTGTGGAATAAAATTTCTATCCAACAAATGGATCCTCGGACTCTTCCCTCATATACCCAGTCCTGAATCTGGATGAGACACAAGGTCTTGTGTGTGTATACACTCTATTTCCTGAAAGCCTCTTTCATGAATGCCCTTTTCTACCTTTCCCCACAAAAGTCTTAGTGCAAGTCTTCAACATTTCTAACAAAGTTCTGTGGAACACATGAATGCAAGATGTTCCCATTACCTTTAGCAAGGCAGTCTGCTTGTGAGTTCAAAACGTAAAAGCCTTTCACTGCCCCTGTAACCGCATATTTATAGTTTGTAGAAGAGTAGCCTGGCATGCTAAGTATAACAACCTCAACAGGAAAAGTCTCTTTAATTTAAAGAAAAAAGGATTAGACAACTTTTTATGAACTAAAATTTTAAAAGGAAAATATTTCAAACACAGGTGATAACAGATAACTCAGGAAGTTATCAAAGCTAGACAGCCTCATCTTCAGAAAGAATGCCAGCTTCCTATTGAAAGATGGTACTACTAACCTTCTTCACTCAGTCTCTTTATCTAGAATGATTCTCACTCATGCTAACTCACCCAACTCCACTGCAACTGCTCCCAAAAGCTGTCCTAAGTATTACTTTTCACTGATCACGGCTCCTAGTTTCTCATCTCCCTAAAAAGTCTAAATCCTACCACAAAACATTTCACTATAAATTGACTGGTATTACAGGTTGGTGCTTTGTGTATGTTAGTACTGCTACCCAATTAATCAGACTGCTCTCTTCTTGAGAAGAGAATTTCTATTTTTTATTTTTAAAGATTGGCCCTGAGCTAACATCTGTTGCCAATCTTTTCTTTTGCCCCTTCTTCTCCCCAAAGCCTCCCAGTACACAGCTGTATATTCTAGTTGTAGGGCCTTCTAGTTCTACTATGTGGGACACCGCCTCAGCATGGCTTGATGAGTGGTGCTAGGTCTGCGCCCAGGATCCGAACCAGCAAAACCCTGAGCTGCTGAAGTGGAGCCTGCGAACTTAACCACTCGGCCACAGGGCCAGCCCCCAAAATTTCTTATAACGTATCTTTCATAGCACAAAGCAGATTCTCAATAATCATTAGCTGGTTTTTCTTGTTCTTATCTCAGAAAAACATGCTATCAATTGTTTTTTCCTAGCAGTAAGGTTAGGTTTGTATATGCCATTCTCGCAGTTCTTTTAGTTGCCAAAAACATTTATTTGCAAAATAGTTACTAATCTACAACCATATATGAGCATTTGTTAGTGAGAAGCTAACAGAACTCATCTATGCCACACGCTGGTAGAAAATACTGTACAATTAAAACAACTGTTTCAGCTCACAAGGTAGTAGTATAGCAACCTTCTGTGAAGTACTATTAGCTAGTTGCATCTCTATTTGCCCATGACTACTCTATTTCTTCCTTCAAACCTAGGTTCCTTGTCCTGGTGTTAATTTCCTTAAAATGTGGCTATTTCTTCACTATAGCCTGGTAAAATCAGAAAAGGAATCACACCAACAGTTCATATTCTGACTCTGCATCTTAGAATACGTGAGGCAGAGAAGTCATTTCATTTATTCAGGCTGATTTTCTCATATTATAAAAAGAGGGTAAAGCTGGACTACACATTTCCCGAAGTATTTCACAATTCTTACGAATTTTAAAAGTGGTAAGCTTTTTAATTGCTTGACATTGAGTATAGAAACCAGGCTTGAATTATAAGCATTTCTTTAATCTAAAATCCTGAGACTGAGCTATAGCAGGGGGGATGTTCCATATGTGAGGGAGAAACTGAAGTTGGCACACAAAAGTCTCCTTCCTGAAAAGATTACAGCAGTCTCTTATAGACTACGCCCTGCCTCTCTCAGAGGGCCACATGGGACCAGATATTGCAAAATACTGAGGGGAATCCTCACAGGTATTTAAACTTTGCCTAGCTTGCTCATAATTTCAACTCAGTAGGCACAGAGAAACTGGCCTCTGATGATAATGGCCTCTATAGTGGTGCCACTGGTTTTGTCAACTAGTACTGCCCAACCCTGCCTTCTTTCTTACGGGAAGAACTCTTTGCAGCCCTAAGTAGGATGTCCAGTAGAATTAAAAATATCCAAGAGATACAAGAATGAGGCAAAGGACACCTCATAGGTCTTTAACCAAGAAGATTATTTAACCAATGAGATTTAAGATTACAAAAAGCTCTTCATGCCAAAAATAAAGAAAAAGACCAAAAATATGATCACACTGGCTCCTTTACCCTATTTATATTGGGTCAGTGCTGAAGGGGCTCAAGAGACCAACAACAGCCACCATGATTGATCCCATTGTTTTAATTGCTAAAGAAGTATGTTGGAAACATAACTAAGGCGTAAAGTCCAGAAACCAGACTGCCATGGCCTGTTATCTGTTCTGTAATAATCACTCTTAACCTTTTGAGGGTTAGTGACTCCCTGAGAATCTGAGGAAAGTTTTGCATTTTCTCCAGAAAAATGATTGTACACAAAGGATTTTGCATATAAACATCTACAGGTAAAGACTTACACAGACCTCTAGGAGTACAAGTTTAAGAACGACTGCTCTAGAAGAACAAATGAATGGAAGAAAAGCTACTAAAGGCAATGACTTCAAGGAAAGCAACAATCCAGGTAGTGTAAAGGGACACCTCCTTTGGCTAAAATTCACTAAGAATGAATAAAAATGAGTTTCCAAACACAAATACTTCATTTACCTAATTACATACTGTCTGGTTTCAAAAACAAAACAGCTGAAGTTCTTATCAGTTACCTCTGCATACTTCCAAAAGAATATTTGTAAAGCCATATACACAGAGTATCTCTGAATACCTACTTGTGTTCTCCTTTTCAGTTTGACTTTTCTTTGGAATCCGATATACCTCCTGCAAAAAAAAAAAACCAAAAGAAAGGTTATCAGTGTGGAGTGGAAGCAGTGATTGCTTTGAAGCTGACTGATTTCATATGGCAACAACAAATGGAAAGGAACAGGCTGGTATTTAATTATTCTCCAAAATTTGACTTATATATGGCTTTATATAAGAATAGATCCTGGTCCCATAAACACATGTAGCACAAATATAAAAATATGTATATTTTAACATCTACCAGACTTGTATGATCTTATTAGCTAAGTAAGCCGATTAAGTAACTGGTGCCTTATATTTCTGGCGGGAATACACTTCTTGATAATCTTAATTTCTGTATGTCTTCTGCATATAAAATGAAGTCATCTATGGCTCCCTTACTGAGAGTATTCATAAGAATAATTCTAATATCTCACTTGCCATCCCTACTTAAGGGAACAAAAAGTAATAACTTCGCTACGTAAAAACACTTCAGAAAAATTATATGGGTAAAGACAATTCCTGGTATTCAGCGTATTTTTCTATAAATGCAAAACCAACTTGGCTAATGACCAAATGTAATAGCTACTTCCTTATTGTTGTTATTTATAAAAAGGAAAAATAAGCATTAGATCATTGTTGCTCTAATAATAGCATCTAATACTGTACCAAAATTAGTCTTGAGAAATGTAAACTATGATTTTAAGCTTTGAGGTACCTTTTCTCGTATGAATCTAAGGCCTAGAACCTGTTGTGTTTCCTGACAATCTCACTTTTCGGTCCATCAAGCAGCTCAAGGGCACAACATTTCCTTAACAATTAGCTTGTTAAGTGGGCAAATGGCAAACCCACACAGTCTCAATGGTACACAAATGATACTCTCCCTTTAGAGTAATCTCATAATATTGACCATACATATCTGTCTGGTAATCCCATTTCTTAGGAATTGTACTCCAATAAAATCAAAGAACTGCCCTTTCCACATGATTGTTGGTTCTAGCAATATTTGTGGAAAATGAGAAATAACCCATATGTCATACAACTGAAGAAGGGTCAAGATACAATACTCAGCTGTCATTAAAAATGCAAATATGGACTACACAGATACAGGGCCATCTATATGAATGTAGACTTTTTAAAAAAATCCTTAAATATTCCATGCATGCTGATAAATTACTGAATAAAGATAATTATTACTATAATAAAACGTACACTTATCCTGTGTGCCAGGTATCATGCTAAGCATTTCAAATGGCTGAAATTTGAGCTTCAAAACAACCCTACGAGGTAAGTACTATTACCTCCATTTTACAAATGGGAGAATTTACTTAAAAAGTTTAGCAATCTGCCCAAGGATATGATGCTATGAGATGGTCTGACTCCAAGGCACTTTATCTTCTGTACTAGATGACACAGGTTATGGCTAACAGTCAGCATTATTTTGGGGAGGAATACCATTTTGGGGATGTATGCACAAATACAGGTGGTATCCTCCATCCCCCTAGCCTTTCCTTCCTATGTAGGATTTCCACTAGAGATGTGATTCTCAATTCTGGCTACACAATTAGATCACCCTAGGAAACTTTTACAGAAATACTGTCCCAGATAAACAACCTAAAACTCTGGGCATGGGTCCCAGGCATCTGTATTTTTTAGAAGGTCCCCAGATGATTCTGATGTCCAGAGAAGGTTGAGAAGCGGTGAAGTGCTAGCTTCTCTTAACAGTCCTCATTCATTCCTGCTCCTAAGGCAGAATCTGAGAGAAAGACCTATGCATGCCTGTCCTCAGCTCAGAGCCATCTGGGTTCTCTCTCCTCTTGGGCTGCTTTTGCCAGTAGAAAGGATATATTCCAATCTGCTCTTCTGAGGGATGCCTGGAGTTGTCTAGCTGTCAAGAGTCTAGTTGTGGGTAATACCGAATGCGGGATAAAGACAGGGAGAACAAAGCTGACACTCTTAGCTCTGTCTGTCTGACTCCTCTGTCTGACTCTCAGAGAGGTTATCAAATTTGGGGAAAAGTAAGAATGCCACTTACCAGCACCTACCCACACAATAGGGAAAAACAGTTATTCTGCTCATTTTTAAAAGCCTGAAAATGACTGTTGCATTAGGTACTGTATAAACCTAGGCACTCCAAAAGATAGCGTGTTCATTCATGAAGGATGCTTAGAACAGACACATGGAGGGATGTCTGTGTCAACTAAGGATTATACAATTTTAATCTTTTAATTTCTTTTGCATAAAAGTCTCGGCATTACAAACGTTTATAGTAATTTATTACACAGATCTCAAGTTGCGGACCCATTCTGTGGTGGCAGTTAATGTACCAGAGAAAATGCTTCTCAAAGATACATTCTTAATTGCATTAAAAAGTTTAGAGCATCTGCTAAGTAGAAAATGTATTCTGATGTTTACAAAATGGATGATTAATACTAACTAGTGACCAAGAGCTACTGACTATTAGTGTGTGCCTAACACTATGGGGAACAAGTTCTATCAAAATGTACCCATGCACTTGGAGTTACTAACTTGATCCTCTTCTTCACGTAGTCAAAGTTGCATATAAAATTTAAGCTGGAAACTCAGATTATCTACTTTGAGGCCCTGAAAATGGAAATGAATTTTTCCAAAGTCCCATAATAATGAAAACTGAGAAGGAGGTAGCCACGTGAAGATTACTGTAACATTTCTTAAGATCATTCTGTCTTGTGACTAAATAGCAACAGTGTTAGCCTACATGATATAGAAGTCTGGAATAATCTCATACCCGCAGGCCACAGATCCGTTGCAGAAAATGTTTATGAGTTGGTTTCATTCATGTTAACCCTTCATGTAAAACTCTACTCAAGAGACTGGCATTTTATGGAAGAACACTGAACTGTGAGTCAGGAGACCTGGGACTACACCTGCTCTCAGAGGGGCCTAAAAGAATCTGGTTCCCCACTCCACCTAATACTCTTTACCTATCACTCTGTTTTATTTCTTTGCTGTCTAGGTGCTGCTCCCAACTCACATATACACTCAAGCTGTAATTCTTAACGGCCAAGACTGTCTTATTCTTTGCTGTATCTCTAGCACCAAGGACAGTGCCTGGCACATAATCAACACTCAGTTACTTGTTGAATGGACCAACAGGTGAAATTCTACTCTTACTTTGCAGAAATCAACCACACAGTGCTAAATAAACTCAAAGTACTGCATATATCTCATGCTTTCTATCACAAAACCTATACTATCATTCTCTTTCATCCCTGGTAAAAACGTTGTTTACAGGCCTCACATATAAGCACAAATTACATATTTCCAGGGTCAGACTAATAAGTGTGCCTCTGCAACGTTTTTAACTCTTTTCAACACTTAGCCTATCCTTGGCCAATTTTTAGTCAAAGGCTCAAAATCAATCTTCAGAAATTGTTTGATAAACACTGAATCATTGATAAGCTCATGCAACACCAATGCATCCAACATTCCTTTTTAAAAGTATCTAAATGTGTGTGGAGATTTTTTAATTTGTGGACACAAAGACAGCATGGTTCTATGATGGCTATTTGTAGAAATCTGGTTTGCTCATTTACATAACAAGCATTTCAGGTAACAACTATGTGCTATGCCTTGGACATTGGAGATACACAGTACCTGCCGCCAGGGAGCTCACAGACTAACAAAAATCATGGCTGACCCTTCTGTGTGCCATGTCCTTTAACTGCCTTCTCACGTGCTTTTACATCGCTAAGAGGGGTATTATGCTATATCTACATTACACACAAAACAGGCTCAGAGAAGTTAAGTAACTATCCCAAGGTCATACAGTGACACAGTGAGTTACATATTGGACCTAGGATCCAAGCCTAGATCTGTGTCTGTCCAAAGCACACACTCGTAACCGCTTCTACTGTTACCTCATCAGCACTGAGGAAAAAGAGAAACTAAATATACACTATTTCATACTAAAACTGGTTTGGGCCTTAGGAAAAATTGGGAAAAGCATCCTGAAAGAGACATTTGAATTGTCTTGAAGGATGACCAAGAGTTGTACACAAAAAGAAAGAGGTGGAAAATACAAACATGGTAGACTGAACACACGTGTTTATTCCAACTCCATCCTGAAGTCCTAAAAAATGACAGTGGAAGAATAAAAAAGATATAAATCCTTCTTTAGTGTCTTTTTTTCCTAAGAATATTAATTATACATTAGTGAATGTGTGTGTATATTTAAATATTTTATTCTATTCCATGCATTATCCCCATTCTCCCTTTCATGTTCCTTTTTTTGTTTGATGATGCACAAAGAAAAAACATACATGAAATAAGATGCTATTAAAAAAAAAAGACAGCAAGAATAAGAACAAATTCATGGCAAGTGAAACTATGATAGAAAAAAAGAGTTGAGTGACTCCCAGAAAACAGAACAAAAACTCAAGAAGTAAAATGGGAAATTAAAAAATAAAATTAGAGGATAAGTGCCAGAAGTCCTACATCTAATAACCGGTAGGCCAGAAAACAAGGAGAGAGAAAACTGAGGGAAGGAAATATCAAAAAAATAATAAAAGAAATTTTTTTAGAACTGAAAGACATGAGTCACCAGTTGGGAGGGCTCAGAGCACCTACCACAACAAAGGAAGAGAAATGGCATCAGACTTCAATAGCAACACTGTAAGCTAAAAAATGATGCAATGATATCTTGAATGTTTTAAAGGAAAATTTATTTCCAAATGATAATTATATGATCTGCCAAACAAGCAAGAGAATAAAGCTATTTTTCAGATCTACAAGGTCTCAAAATTTAATCTACCAGAAGGCAATGTTGAAGACCAAGATTGTGAAGGGTCTAAGATTTAAGATTATAAATTCTGTGTTACCCATCTCATAAACTGTCCACAGTACACATTGTACCATACTAGGTACTTAAAAAAGACCTAATAATTCCTGAAGTAGTGATGGTAAAGCTTTGGAAAGTTAATGTAAATGAACTATCCACCATTTAGAATATGATATAGGCATATATTAATACATACATGTGTATAAATTCAATAATTATGCATTCAGTATAGATCAAGTATCGAAGCTCTACTTTTGTGCAAATAACTAGGAGGTGGTGGCTATTTAAAATAACATCTGTGGGGCCGGCCCGGTGGCACAGTGGTTAAGTTCACATATTCCGCTTCTCGGCGGCCCAGGGTTCACTGGTTCGGATCCCGGGTGCGGACATGGCACTGCTTGGCAAAACCCATGCTGTGGTAGGCGTCCCACGTATAAAATAGAGGAAGATGGACATGGATGTTAGCTTAGGGCCAATCTTGCTCAGCAAAAAGAGGACGATTGGCAGTAGTTAGCTCAGGGCTGATCTTCCTCAAAAAAAATAAATAAATAAAAAAAATAAAAAAAATAAAATAACATCTGCAAAAGATCTGAAGATGTCATTCAAACCTGTCATAATTTTGAAAAAAGCTGTCTTCCAACAATACTATCCCTAACAGAAAAGTTTAGTTATCTGGAAACAGTATTTTTAAAGCAATTGCTATAATTAGCAAGAGAAATTTTTTAAATTAAAAAAGGGTTTGATGTTTTGAATATGGGTTACTACAAAAATGATGAAGCTATTAATAGAAATATACATCAGAAGATGAAGAACCAGCTTAAGAGAAGATTATGAACTTGAGTCTGAAGGGCAGGTGGAGAGAGCCAACAGAAAGCTGAAAATATAGATCTGAAATTCCGGAAATAGGCTAAGGCAAGAGATCCACAATTTGGGAAAATTTTAAGAAACAGTAACTTACATTGTGGTACTATAGAATATTGCCAAAAGAGATAGTACATAGAGGAAAATAGGGTGATTTGAAAGAAAACATAATTAAAGGTGGAAAGTCTCTATAATTGATGCATACAGTATGTTTTCTATTTTCTTTTTTTTTTCTTTTGCTGAGGAAGATTTGCCCTGAGCCAACATCTGTGTGAATCTTCCTCCATTTCACATGTGGGTTGCCACCACAGCATGGCTGCTGATGAGTGGTGTAGGTCCACACCTGGGAACCAAACTTGGGCCACTGAAGCAGAGTGTGCCAAACTTAACCACTAGGCCATGGGACCAGCTCTGTTTTCTATTTCTTAATAAAGACTTGCCAGCGATCCCATGTCTGGGTATACATCCAAAGGAAATGAAAACAGGATCTTGAAGAGATATCTGCACTCCCTTGTTCATTGCAGCATTATTCACAATAGCCAAGATATGGAAACAACCTAAGCGTCCATCAATAGACGAATGGGTAAAGAAGATGTGGTGTACATATATATAATGGAATATTATTCAGTCATAAGAAAGAAGGACATCTTGCCATTTGTGACAACGTGGATGAACCCTGTGGATATTATGCTAAGCGAAATAAATTAGACACAGAAAGACAAATACTGTATGATATCACTTATGTGTGGAATCTTAAAAAGCCAAATTCATAGAAATAGAGACTAGAATACTGGCTACCAAAAGCTAGGGGTTCGGGGAAAAAGGGAAATGATGGTTAAATGAAAACGAACTTCCAGTTTTAAGATGAATAAGTTCTGGGGATCTAATGTACAGCATAGTGATTAAAGTTAATAATACGGTATTATATACTTGAAAGTTGCCAAGAGAGTACATCTTAAATATTCTCCCCACGAATAAGAAGTAGTAATTATATGACATGATACAGTTGTCAGCCTACACTATGGTGGTAATCATACCACCATATATAAGTGTATCAAATCAACATATTGTACACTTTAAACTTACACAATGTTGTATGTCAATTACATGACAATAAAGCTAGGGGGGGAAAAGAACGTAGATACTAAAACAAAGGACTGTTTTAGCCTAAGAAATATTATACAGCTATGCTTTTGATGTTCTTATCTTTATTGTATATGAATCATGATTCCCCAAAGCAGTTAAATTATGTTTAACATTACAATAAATAGATTCTGAGTAAACGGATTCTCCTATGGGAAAAAACCTTTACTTTTAATTATATGGTTTTTATAATACTCATTTTTGGTTAAAAAAAAAAATGAACAAGTCACCTACTACTACTACTAGGTCATTAAGCGGGCCTAAACTGGAATGTTTTCTTCCAACAGTCTCAAAAAGTACTCATTGGAAGTTTGTTGGCAAAGCACTGCAGCACATTTTTAACACATCCCAAATGAACTGTTAGAAACAGATTGCAGAAACAGACTAAAAAAAATTAGGAAATAATACTTTATAACAAAACTTTTAGTTAACATAAATGGAGACTTTTCCTGAGCTAAACAAGACCTTGAGAACAAAATAATTTACAATGAGAGTACAATTATATTTTTACCTTTTATTATATAGAGATCAGATTATCTATTGTTTTGCTTTTTATCTGATTTGCTTTTTAAAACTAAGACTATTTAGTTTTTCCTTGTTAGTAAGTAAAGATTAAATTGCGTATGTGCCAACCAAATCTTTTTTCCTAAATGACAGCAAGACTAATAACAAAAATAAAAAGAGAGAGAGAGAGAGAGAGTGTGAGCAAGATGCCACTTTCACAGCAGAAGAACAGACAAAAAAACAGCAGAAGGGAACAAAGAGATAGAAAATATGAAAGCAAAGCTACAAGATATAGAGTTCAAGTGTCAACTTCAGATATAATGAGTTCTAGGAAAGAAGCAACTATTTTAAGAAATAATGATGATGAGTTTTCCAGAATTAAAGAAACATCAAATACTTCTGACTAAAAAGACTAAGAGCACCAAACGGGAAACAAAAAGACTCGGACCTGGCAAGTCTGCACCTGGATTTATATGCCAAAACAAAAAATCTCATATTGGTTCATATAGGGATATGTAGAAAATGTTCATCACCACAACGTCTGTGGTGGAAGAGAGTTGAAGGCAATCTGGGTATTCACTACGCAAAGGACAGATAAAATATTGTAGATGCACAACAGGGAACAAAACAGCAGTTAGAAGCAAAGGACTAGAAGAATACAAAGCAACATGGATGGACCTTAAAAACATAGTGCCGAATTTAAAAAAAAACAATGAGATAACATAGTTCTAGTTATATATACTAAAAGCACATGTGTAAATAATCATCCCAATTGATACAGAAAAAGTATTTGACAAAACAACATACTTGAATGATAAAAAGACTCAAGGAACTAGAACTAGAAGGGAACTTCCTCAATCTGATTAAGGGCATCTATGAAAAACCTACAACTATCATCGTACTTAATGGGAAAAGACTGAAAGCTTTCCCCCTAAACTCAGAACAAGACAAAGATGCCTATTCTTACTACTTCTATTCAACATTGTACTGGAAGTTCTAGCCAGGGTACTCAGGCAAGAAAAAAAAAAAGGCATTCAAATTGGAAAGAAAGAAGTAAAACTATCTCTATCCACAGATGAAATGATCTTGTATGAAGAAAATCCTAAAGAATACACACACACACAAACTATTAAAGATAATAAATGACCTTACCCAAACTGCACGATACTAGATCAACATACAAAAATCAACTGTATTTCTATAAACCAGCAATGAACAAGCCAAAAATGAAATCAAGAAAATAATTACACACTAGCAGTAAAAAATAATTAGGATGGGGCCGGCCCCGTGGCTGAATGCTTGAGTTCGCGCGCTCTGCTATGGCGGCCCAGGGTTTTGCCAGTTCAAGCCCTGGCCGTGGACATGGCACCGCTTGTCGGGCCATGCTGGGGCAGCATCCCACATGCCACAGCTGGAGGGACCCACAATTAAGAATATACAACTATGTACCAGGGGGTTTTGGGGAGAAAAAGGAAAAAAATAAAATCTTTAAAAGTAAATAAATAAATAAATAAATAATTAGGAATAAATTTCTTAACCAAGGAAGCGCAAGGCTTGCACACTGAAAATTACTAAACGTTGGTTGCAAGAAATTACAGAAGACCTAAATAAATGAAAAGATTTACAGTTATGAATTGGAAGACAATGTTGTTAGGATGACAATACTACCCAAAATAATCTACAGATTCAGTGTAATCTCTATCAAAATTCCAACTGCCTTCTTTGCAGAAATGGAAAAGCTGATCCTAAAATTCACATGGAATTGCAAGGGACCTTGAAGAGCCAAAACAATCTTGAAAACACACACACACACAAATTGAAGGACTCACAATTCTCAATTTCAAAACTTACTATACAAAGCTACAAAAACAGTGTGGTACTGAAAAGATAGAAATATATATTAGTGGAATAGATGGGAGAGTTCAGAAATAAACCCATACATCTATGGCCAAATGATCTTCCACAAGGGTGCCAAGACTATTCAACTGGGGGAAAAATACTCTTCAACAAATGGTGCTGGGACAACTGGATATCCACACACAAAAGAGTAAAGTTTGACTCTTACCTCACACCATATACAAAAATTAACTCAAACAGATCGAAGACCTAAATGTAAAGGCTACAACTTAAAAATCTTAGTAGAAAACACAGAGGTAAATATTGATGACCTTGGATTTTGTGATGGATTCTTAGATATGGCACTAAAAACATACACAACAAAAGAAAAACTAGATAAGATGGACTTCATCAAAATTAAAAACTTCTGTGCTTCAAAGTACATCATTAAGAAAGTGAAAAGATATCCACAGAACACAAAAAAAATCTACAAATCATATATCTGATATCCAAATATATAAAGAACTCTTACAACTCAACAATATAAAGACAAACAACCCAGTTAAAAAATGGATATCACAATGAGATATCACTTCACACTCACCAGAATGGTTATTATCAAAAAAACAAAATGATAAGTGTTGGTGAGGATGTAGGGAAATTGCAAACCTCATATATTGCTGGTGGGAATGTAAAATGGCACAGCTAAGAGTTTGGTAGTTCCTCAACAAGTTAAACATAGAGTTACTATGACCCCAAAATTCTACCCCTAGGTATACATCCAAGAGAAATGAAAACAGATGTTCACACAAGAACTGGCACATGAATATTCACGGTAACATTATTCCTAACAGTCAAAAAAGTGGAAACAATACAAATGTCCATCAACTGATGAATGGATAACAAAATGGTGTATATCCATACAATGCAACACTAGTCAGCTAAAAAACAGAAGTATTGATACATGCCACAACATGGATGAACTCTGAAAACATTACACTAAGAAACCAGACACAAAAAGCCACATACTGCATGATTCCACTTACCCGTATTATTCACAGATTCTGTATCTGCAAATTCACCAATTCACTAAAATTTACTTGTAATCCCAAAATCAATATGTGAGAGAAAGCTTCACTAACTCTTCCCCAAAAAAGATGAACTATTGATGTTTTTTGATATATGTTTTCCAAATAATTGATAACATTCTTTACTCATTCTGGAAATGTTTCTACTACACTACTATCTTTGTATATTTCCTTTCCAACTTCTTCAATATCATTTTTACTGACTTTATGAAATCAATGCATTTTTATTTTGAGGAAGATTAGCCCTGAGATAACATCTGCTGCCAATCCTCCTCTTTTTGCTGAGGAAGTCTGGCCCTGAGCTAACATCCACGCCCATCTTCCTCTACTTTATATGTAGGACACCTGCCACAGCATGGATTGCCAAGCAGTGCCATGTCCGCACCCGGGATCCAAACTGGTGAACTTCGGCCCGCCGAAGCAGAACATGCGAACTTAACCACCGCGCCACTGGGCCAGCCCCTTACTTTGTAATAGAATAGATCTGCATTGTATTTGTACTACATTGCCCTATTTTTATAACAGTGAGACTGTGGCTGAGAAAGACAATAACCCATTAAACAAGGATAGCTTCTAATGTGAAGCGAGAAGGGATGTTTGAGTGAGAATTATTTTTTCTAAATTATATTATTGAGGTCACATTGGTTTATAACATTGTATAAATTTCAGGTGTACATCATTATATTTCAGCTTCTGTATAGCCTGCATTACGTTCACCACAAAAGTCTAGTTTCCATCCATCACCATACATATGTGCCCCTTTACCCCTTTGATCCTTTTCCCACCTCCTTCCCCTCTGGTAACCATCAATCTGCTCTCCTTATCTATGTGTTTGTCTTCCACGAGTGCGATCATATGGCATTTGTCTTTGACTTATTTCGCTTAGCGTAACACCCTCAAGGTCCATCCATGTTGTCACAAATGGCATGATTTCGTCTTTGTTAATGGCTGAGTAGTATTCTATTATTTATATACACACACCACATCTTTGTTATGCAATCATCTGTTGATGGGCACTTGGGTTGCTTCCAAGTCTTGGCTATTGCAAACAAGGTTGCAATGAACATAGGGGTACATATATCTTTTTGAATTAGTGTTTTCATTCCAAAGAATAAAAACATTGGATAAATACCCAGAAGCGGAATAGGTGCATCACATGGTATTTCTATTTTTAATTTTCCGTTTTTTGTGCTTGAGGAAGATTGTTATTGAGCTAACATCTGTGCCAGTCTTCCTCTATTTTATGTAAGATGCTGTCACAGCATGGCTTGATGAGCAGTGCTAGGTCCACGCCCAGGATCCAAACCTGTGAACCCCAGGCCACTAAAGCAGAGCATGCAAACTTAACCACCATGCCACCGGGAGAGCCCCTCTATTTTCAATTTTTTGAGAAATCTCCATAATGCCTGTACCAGTTTGCACTCCCACCAGCAGTGTATGAGGGTTCCCTTTTCTACACATCCTCTCTAACACTTGTTACCTCTTGTCTTTTTAATAACAGCCAGAGAATTAATTTTCTAAGTGTTCAGTTCATCAACTAATGTTTTGTAATAACTTTTGTTTCTCCAAGCAATTTTGAAACTGTGAAGATTAAGACACTACGAATAACATATATTTATGTGTGTGTATGTATATATGAATGTATATTTATGTATTTAGTTACATGCGGGAGATAATATTTCCCAAGGTAACTAAATGTATTTGAAAAAGATGTCCAAAAATCCCACCAGCTTCCCAGGATTTTCAGGCATTTGTGAAGTTTCAGGGTTAGAAGCAAACATACCAAATATTTAACTGAATTTACTGAACACTGAAAATTTAGAAAAAGACACAAGAACTTAGAGAAACAAAATGATGAAAAAATTTAAGCTCATTTGGTTCCCATTGAAACCATATGGGTTTATAGACAAATCATCTTGGAAAATACACAATTAAATGAGTTCTGTTAGTCATCTAGGCTAAGAATACTAAAACACATATCTTTGGGTAATAGCAGACTTTTATGGAACCTAATTCACAATTCCATACAGTGCAGGGATCAGCAAACTGCATCCCAAATCTGGCCTGCAGCCTGGTTATGTGAGCACCCCCTCAATCCCAGCTAAGAATGATTTTTTACATTTTTGAATGAAGGGAAAAAAAGAAAAAAGAAGGGAGAAAAAAGAAAGAAGAGCAAGAGGCAGGGGCTGGCCCAGTGGCATAGTGGTTAAGTTCACAAGCTCTGCTTCGGTGGCCCGAAGTTCATGGGTTCAGATCCTGGGCAGAGACCGACACACCGCTCATCAAGCAATGCTGTGGCAGTATCCCACACAGAAGAACTAGAAAGACTTACAACCAGGATATACAAACTATGTACTGGGGCTTTGGGAAGAAAAAAAGAGGAAGACTGGCAACAGACATTAGCTCAGGGCCGATCTTCAAAACAAAAGGGTGGAATGCTGCATATGGTAAGTCTATGGCTTTGTCATGAAGTGTAGGAAAACAGTATGCACTCCCTATACTTCAAAAAAAAGAAAGAGGAGGGGAAGAAGGAAGTCACCTTTTAAATTTTGGTATGTTAATATTTACTATCTGGCCTTTTATAGAAAAAATTGCTAACTCTTGATCTAGAGAAATAAAAGGATATCTTTGGGTAATATAAGACCCTGTCATGAAACCTGATTCACAATTCTATATACTAGCATAAAGATTAAAAAGATCCATTTTCTCAATTAACAACAAAATTTAAAAATGAACATACAACATATAACCTCAACGTCTATGACCCTACACCACCCCAAGGTCTAATTAAAAAAAAAAAAATCACTGGGCAAATACTGATACATACCCAGCTCCTTTCCCCTCAGCATAAATTCTGTTCAACACTTTTAGTGGTAATGGTTCTATACCCAGCATTTAGCTTCCTTTAACTCCTATCATAATGTCCCTATAAAGCATTTAAGAGTCTGTTGTTTTATCTCATAAATTGTATTACAAATTGTGGGAGCAGGAGGATCTCCACTGGGTCACAGAGGCCCTGAAATTTGACTGGAAAAAAAACTTAGAAGATAATATACATATCTGGAGGTTTCATAAAATCATACACATGAGAGGGGCAGAGGAAAGGAGAGTGAGGGGAAAAGGGGAGCAGAATAACTTTATTTATTCTTTTTTCAGACAGCTGGACTCTCAAAAAACGAAAGGTAGTAAGATCCAGTTTCAGTTTTCAGCCACTCAGAAAAATGAGAAAAGGATATGGTCAGTTCTTAAAATAGGAAATACAAATGTTAAAGATATTCAATACTTCATGCATAAAATAAATGCAAATTAAAACTACAGTAACATGCCATTTTTGCCTATCAGTCTGACCAAGATAAAATTAGACAATACTGGTGTCGGCCAGGATGCAGTGAAACAGGCACTCTTATACAAATACATTGCCGATAAGAGTTACATTGGTACAACAACTATGAAGACCAATTTGTCAATAACTATCAAAATTACAAATAACACAAACTATGACTCACGTATACTATGTTTACTAATTTATCCAACATGTATATTCCTACATATGTGAACGTGTTTGGAATGACTTCAGTGAAGGTTACTTGCTGCCAAGCTAAAGAAAGGAATCAGCTTAAATGGCCCAAATATGGGACTGATTAATATGATTAACAGAAGACTAATCATGGTATATCTATACAATACTATGCAGCACTAAAAAATACATTCTTTATGAAGTGGTATAAAACAATCTTTACAATATATTAAAAAAAAAGCAAGGACCTAAACAGTGCTCCAAGCTTTATATAAAAGACAAAATATATACATATAAAATGCTCAAATTATCTCTGGAAGGCTACCTAGGAAACTGGTTGTATTGGTTGCCTCCAGGGAACAAGACATGGGGCAGGGGTAGGAGCAAAACATTTCATTGTATGCCTTGTGAATTTTGTATCATGTGCAGGAATAACCTGTTCTAAAAATTAAAATTAAAAGAAGAAAAAAAAAGATAACATGCCTCAGAAGAGGCCTTAAATACAGTACCAAAAGACTTTTGTGTACTGTGACTATACTCACGGTAAAGACCACCACCTGGGGGTTGTGAGGTCTCAGGCAAAGGCCTAAGGAACCTGGAGACTCCCAAGGCAATTTCTAAATGCTGCTCCTCAGCAAGTGCCATACCTTAAAAAGCCCTCCTAGTTCACAGCCATTCAGTTTAAACTTGTCTCCCCAACTACCTTCTTCTCTAGCCCCACTCACCTTGACTTTAATTCAAAGAATCTACCTTAGCAATGCTCGGTTTTATTCAACAGACATCTAAGATTTTCTGGGCTTATAATAAATACTGAAGCACAAGGTGAACAGCTGACATAAGTCCCTGTTTTCAAGGCCTCTCTAGCCCAGTAGTAAATATGTATATAGAAAAATAAAATTCCTTTCATGCTGGTAAGTAAACACTGAAGAATAATCAAGGTCATGATAATTAAATGTTTCTCCAATTTCAGATTTTTTTTCAAGGCAAATTAATTCTAAATCTAAGATTTTTCCTTACATTTTTCAAATTTAACTATCTTCTCTATAATTTTTCTAATTAAAACTTAAAAATCGCCACAGCCCTCCAAGTGATTTCATTGAAGTTAAATGTTGCACTAGTCAATCCAACACTGTAGTTAAGGGTAGGAGCCCTACTGCTATCAAAATCATCCAGAAAACACTTTTTGGATATAGTCCATTCTTCTCCCAACTCAGATATATACACATCCCTGTTTGAGATGCTGATCATATTTATGGACCCTCGCCCCAGAAAACCCCACAGTTTTGCATATGATTTCAGGGGTTCTGAAAATCCCCTGAAGTTCAATCATGGATCACAGGTTGAAAATCTCTGCAGTATTATGGAAAAAAAAAATACTTAAAATACTAAAATGATAGTTTCTATGATTTCAGAATGAATTTGGACTTACTACAGTTTCTAAATCAGAAGCAGATCAAGAGAAATATGAAAAGTATTCACCAAAGGTACATAATTGCATAAATTGCCTAGCTAGGATATAGAAATCACTATTTGTTGGACCAGAAAAAGGAATAGAAAGAATATAGGATTTAAATCAGAAGACCTGAGTCAATTTTCAGCTCTGTCACTTAAAAGCTAAGTCACAACCTCAAGGGCCTGTTTGTTTCCATTTTACAGCTGATAAAAATACCAACATTTACTTCAAAGGGTTGTAAAGATTACATGACACTCATTAAAATATTTTCTGACTACCCATCAAATAAAACATACACACTACGGATTCAAGAAGCAGTATGGTACTATGGGAAAAGACATATCTTCTTTACTTCTTCATTCAATTCTTTATGAAGTGCCAAACTACACTCTAGGCTCTCACAGTACCCTGGAGACTCGAGTGACCAAGACAGAAGCAGTCTCTGCCTTCACACAATGTACAACTATGAAATATTATCTGCTATGGTTGGAAAGGATATTATGAGAGCATATAAAAAGGGCAGAATACTTTCTCTTGGAGAGATAGGAATGGCTTTCCTGGGGAAAGGATGAAACTTAAATGAGAAGAGACATCTAAACAAAAGAAAGTGTTTTCAGGAATGAATGAATGTATGGTGGGCCATTCACTGGTGGGCCACAACGGCTTGAGGTGAGACTACATAAATAGATGAGACCAGACTACGCCATGGCATGCAAGCCTTATTAAGAAAAATGGATTTAATTTTAACAGTTTAATAAGAAACCATTTACAAGTTTTACAAGGACACTGACATGAACAGATCTGTAGTTCCAAAAGATCACTCTGGCTACTGAATGTAGCACAGACTGTAGGGGGCACATAGTAGTCATTCACTATTATTAAGAGGTAACTTATTATTATAACCATTACTATAAAAATACCATAACAAAAGTAACTCTTACTACGAAGATTAAGAAATGGTCCCTGCCCTTGAAGATCACATGGTCCAGGGAGATGAAACAAGCATCC
The DNA here is from genome assembly GCF_041296265.1 of Equus caballus. NCBI lineage: Eukaryota > Metazoa > Chordata > Mammalia > Perissodactyla > Equidae > Equus > Equus caballus. The sequence goes on along the minus strand of NC_091699.1, from coordinate 51,183,415 downwards.
AAGCAAGTAATTTTAGTCGTCTGTTGAGAATACTGTCACTGTATAGAAATACTAAAAAGGACAAAGCAACACAAAGAATGAACCGCAACTGTAACTCTAAATAAAGGAAGATTTGAAAAAAAAAAAGAAAAAATATCCCAAGCAAAGAGAAAAGCATGTATGAGGACATGGAAAGGTGAATATGTATGAACAGCATGTGACTCATGCACTGAGCATGTAAGAGAAATTGTTGGGTAAGAAGGTTAGATAAACATAGAAGTACCTCTCACTCCACACACTAAGTTTTTGTTCTTTGAGTGATGGGAGTCTCTGTGATGCTACCAGAAATTCCTATTGATCACATCAGTGTTTTTAAAAAGATAACACTATAGCATAATAAAGAATAATACGAAGGAGGAAAAGAACGGGAGCAAGAAGTACAAACAAGAGGTGTAGGACAAAAGAAGTCTCAGGTGCCCCAAGAAATACCACCTTTTAAGGGATAGGCAGAATAGGAACAATCAGTGAGAGTTACAGAAGGAAACTCACATGTTCAGAAGAGTGTGTGGTCTCAGACTAACAGAAGAGAAGAGAAATGATAGAGAGGTCAAGTACATTACGTGTATACATATTCACTCATACACATACATAAAAATACATATAAATATTTATTACAGTCTGCTGACAGCTCCTACAAGCAATGACCTCATCTAAAGCCCTGATCTTGGTTTCAAAATATCATTTCCCACCAGAAGAAACCAGAGCTCCTTGGAGAAATGGCTGATTCCAGGGCTGGGTAAAGGAAAGTACACGATGAGCCTGGAACAGCATCTTATACCAGGTTAAAAAATAACATGAAAATCAGACAGAAGGGAAGTTAAAGGGTCTCCCACTGGCCAAATAAGGGACAATTTAAGGATCAAGTAAATAATGGAATTAATGGATCATAATTCATTGAATAAAATGAGAATCTGTGAGTCTAAACTGATAAAAATCAATGAATAAAGAACTAAACGGGAGAGAAGGGAAGGCTGTTGCTTACAAAAGAATGCCAACCAAAAGGCACATAAATAAAAGGAATGATGAATTAGAAAAATCGCCATTTGGCAACCATCATAGTTATATGCAATTCAGGCAAATTGACTGGCTGTTGAAACTAATAGATAAATTCGATGAAAAATAGAATATTTACATATTTCCAAAGGCGCTCCTCTGTGATACTTTTTAATTAGAAAGGGAAAAATAGTAACTTTACATTGGAGAAACCTGGCAGACACCACCTTAACTAAGTGATCAATTTTGACAACGTCTGTAATGGGACAAATCAACATCATGTGAAAAACCCTACTGTAGTCTTCCTGACAAAAATGTATAACCTGAATCCTTTAGACAAGCCCAAATTGAAGAATATTCTAAAAAATTAAAAAATACTAAAAAATGTGAGGTTTATAAAAGACGAAGACTGAAGAACTATTCCAGATTACGGGATACAAAAGAGATATAACTCAATGTAACACTTGATCTCAGATTTGCTTCTGGATCAGATTTAAAATTTTTTCTTTTTTTTTTTTTTTTGCCATAGAGGACATTATGTGCACAACTGGCAAAATTTGAATCAGGTCTGTTGATGAGATAATAGTACTGTGTCACTGTAATTTGTTGATTTAGACATACAGGAGAATAACCTTGTTGTTATTAAATAAACACTATAAATCCAGGGTGTGTCATATCTGTAACTTACTCTTTAAAAGTTAAAAAAATTAAGAGAAAATGGTAAGGCAAATTTGGTAAAAAGTTAACATTGGGGAATCTGGATGAAGGGTTTAGAGGAATTTTTAGCTGATTTTTTTCTACAATTGTCACTAGAATGTGTGTTACATGCAGAATACATACAGAACAGTATTCGTGCAGTTTTCCTATAAGTCTGAAATTACATCAGAATTAAGTTAAGAATATTAAGGAAAGTTTATATATTTTCATTATGGTGATAAATAAGACTAGATTATAAGTATTTATCTATACTCAAAAAGTTTAAGTCTCTGACTAACTTGACCATGGCCCTGAGGGAACAACAACATTTCTTAAGGGTCTCTTTTAGCCCAGTAATTCAATAATGTATGTACTCTCCCACTTCTCAGATAGTCTTACATCCAAATCACTTGAAGTAATTTTTGCTAAACAGAATCAAGACTTTTTTTTTTAAAAACTAACCTCATGGGCTATAGAAACATGGACATTATATCTTTAGGGAAATAGAATTAAGAGCTCACCCAAAAGAATAAAGCGTCAAAATGACTTCATTCAAACCAGAATGTTTAGAGCAGCCAGATTCTTACTTTATCGTTTAGATCAGATGTTGGCAAACTTTTTCTGTAAAGGACAAGATAGCAAATATTCTAGGCTTTGCTGGCCAGCCAGTCTCTGAAGCAACTACTCAACTCTACCAGTGCAGTGCAAAAGCAGCCATAGACTTTATATAAATGAACAAGTATGGCTGTATAGTTCCAAAAAAACTTTAATTACAAAAATACGCAGCAGGGCAGATTTGGGCAACCCGTGATTTAGATGAAAGTATTTATCTGATAATACAAAATGGACTACTACTAAGTTTTAGATCCTGTTTGCCTTTTACCTAGTGAGATATTTATTTAAAAATTTCAATGTAGCAATACCTAAAATAGCATTCTTTGGGGGCAATTCTGAATTTTAAAGAAAAGGATAAGTAATATTGATCATTATGGATACAAAATCATCTCTACTAAGGATTCTGAAATTCATTATAGAAATACAGAGCACATAATTTCATTTTGAAATGTTGCATAGCAGATTTCACATACAATATTAGTTACAGACTGAAATTCCAGGCAGTAACTCAAAACTTTTCAGTAGGGGAACTCCAGGTTTTATTTGAACTCTGTAGAAAGTTTAATGCTTAACTTTCTAGGAAAATAATATGTCTGTTGAATTAAGGATAATGTCTTGAGATAAAGACGAAAAAGATAAGAATAAGAATGTTCATTAAGAGTTCAATTTATCACATGTATGCAATGTTGTCCCTAAATCACCTAATCCAGGTATGACTCTAACTATCCAGACTTCATTATAAGGAGAGATGCACATCCTGAAACAAGTGTTTATAAGAGAAGCTCTGGAATCACTAGCCATCACAGTTTCTTGGGTGTTTAACTGCAATTGAAACTGCCAAATTCACGGGAACCTTACCTCTTCTTCTCATGATCCAAGTGAATGAAGATTTTTTCAGTCAAGTTATAATTAATCACTACTTATAACAAGCTGTTTTGCCCTGTGAAGTCTAGGGTATATTTTCAGCATGAAGGGTAATGTACAACAATTCCTTTTACAAACAGAACTATATGCACATGTCCCTGCTGAAAATGTAACCCAGTAAATTTGCATATGAAAATGAATACATGCCCATGTATAGAAATGTGCTAGGTGATATTTCTTGTTGATTCTACTTTAGGAGTCAAAATGTGTAAGCCTTGTGGAGCCAAGGCAGTGGTCCTGTGTATAGAGGTATAGAAAAAGTAGCTCACTTAATCCTTTCTCGCCAGGAGTCGGGATTTTCCCAGTACGACATCCATTGTCGGCAATGGACGCACCAAAATAACGCCGGCGCCAGTGAGTTAACCACCTCTGTCCTCTTTTCACCTATTATATTTTTCATGCATCATCCAACTTCCCAACCATCTTCCTGTTTCTTCACAGAATGCACGCTAGGTTCTTGTTTTTCTTCAGCACGAAGTTGAAAATGGAGTTGAGAAAAGGAGACACATGGTCAGCTGGTGATGTTAACAAGCTCCTTGCTGCCCTGAGAAGCTAGATGGAAATGGTTCAAGTTACAAGGGGGATCATCATCAGATCTGGGAGGACAAAGAGTAATTCACGAAGCTTCATTCCCTTCCCTCCCACCCTCTTTCATTTATTGATGATCCCTATAGTCTGCCTTCACAGCAAAATCAAGATTAAGGAATCTGAAGCAACCTCGTTCAGTTCTTCACTCCATTCAGTACGTAGAAAGGCCAAGTGGAACACATGTCCAGCAATGTTACAGTGGCCAGGTCAGATTGTGGCTAACATAACCACAATCTTAGATCAATGCTTTTTAGTACAATCTTGGAATTAACATCAGCAACTAACACAGTGCTTGGTCACAGGTGCTTAATAAAGGTTGGTTGAATAAGACATTTTCTTTTCTGCCAGTGTCTACTTGAATACACAGGTGGAAGTCAGACAGAAGTAGTTAACTCTTTCAATGCCGGGATAGCATGGATATACAGTAATCACATCAGGTCAACGTGTTTCTCTAAAATATGTTCAAATTATGGGTTCCTGATTTCAGAGTTCTGGTTAGATGTTAGGTAAAGTTTTTTCGTTTGTTTTTGTTTTTTTAAGGACAACCATAATCAGAGTTTTGAAATTAGAACCTTGGTAAATGTTAATTAGAATGATAGAGGAATTAAGAACCCTAGCACCAATGTGTAACAAAACATCACAGCTCAGTCAAGTAAAAACATTTCTCAGTAATGCAATTCTAGATGGGTAATGATTCCAGAGCAAACTAAAGTTTGAAGCAGGAGGATTTTATTTAGTGGCTTCCTTGATGCTAAGAATCAGGATAAATCCAAAATATGAAGGTTAAGAAGGATATACTTTAAGTATAAATAAAACTTTAAACCTCAAGTCAAGAGGATCATCAGGCTACATAGTACTGTGCAACTGCTTTGATTCTTCAGATGGGAGTGGGGAGGACAACAAGCAGGGGAAAAAATAATTCTGTAGGACTCAAAAATGTATGTCTAGAGTGTGAGTTTAAATTACCAGTTATATCTAATTGGGTTAAGGATATCCCAGAGAGTAATTCATATGATTACAATTACAATAAAAAACTACCATATAGAGAAACAAAAATATTTACTTTTTCCAGATTTCAAGAAGACAAAGGTTTTTAAGAAATGATGATGATTATGTCTTATTTTTTTAAAATTATGTCAACCAGAGACTTCTCAAGCAAAAGTGAACTACTAGGTCTACAACCCCACTCTCTCTCTATAAAACTATGTCTGTAAGGCCTTTCCTATGTCCACCTGTGTACTTGTCTCCATTTCCACCTTCCTTACTGAGCCAGAGATAGTACAGGCTCTACTAGCAGTCTCCAAACACAAGAGAGACTTCTTCCAGGGACTCCTGTGCCCACACAAAGCAGACCTTAAATAAAGGTCCACACAAGTGACTTTCCAGCATCTCATTCAATTAATTGCAATTCCAGTTCCTGCAGTTCACATGTTGTATCATAAGCAGATTTACTATGAATTCTTCCTTTTATATTTATAAAAAGATCAGATTTCATAAGGCTTAATAAGGATGAGTTTATGCTGAACTGTAAGTGATGAAAGAGTAGTATGAGTAAGAGCTTGAATGGGTAACGAGAGCTGAAACCACACCATACTTAAAGAAGGGTCTCAACACGGTAAATTACGAATGCCAAAACTAAGCCCAGTACACAAACGACCAACTACTCATTTTGCTCAGTGTAAGGCCAGTTCCATACAGGTCAAATCAAATCACAGGATCTAATGGGTAAGCTTTGTAGTCATAACTGGGGACAGGGAGGATTCAGGTGTCCATCTTGCTGCAAATAAATCTGTATTGCTGGATTATCTGGTTGCTTCACCTCTGGCAGAAGAAAGGAGGAACAGAAAAATAGAAGCTAAGTAGTAACCTGTTCCCAGAGTCCTCAAGACCTGGATCTCAGATCCAGATCCCTTACAATAAAAATGTACCACATCTCTCCTAGGTTTATCCTGTTCACTTCTGTGTTTATCCAAGACCCAGATTGGGTTTTCAGCAAAGCAAACCCTGCACAACTTGCTACATTCTTTAACAAGAGATTATATACGTATTAGGTGTAACGGTTCCAGACCTCTCTATTTTTCCTCTAAATAGCATCTTTTGTCCAAAGAAATAGGCATTTTAAAGGCAAGCCTATTTCAGAAACAATAATGTAACTGAATAACAACTAGCTCCATATAAAGTTATTTTACTGAAATAGAAATTTGTATTCAATCATTTTTGATGAGAAGTTAAATTACCCTGGTTTTCCAATTAGTTTTTATTTTTAATTAATTTCTGGTTAATCCAATTTAATTTAAACATTCTTTTTTTCTTATATAGAACCTTACACAGAATTTTCAGACACAGAATCATACCTTTGTTACTCAAAGGGTTTTTGTTTTTAATGTAAAAAGCACTTGAATGACTGAATATGCTTTTCTAAATGAGGAGAAAGGGGACATTCATATATTAGTTTGGCTAGTATATCTCTTGCCAAGGTATAAAAGATGTTTGCAACATTTATAATTAACTGACAGTAAGAGAGAAAGTATTCCATTTTTCAAAAATATGTATAGCGAGAAAAGTAGGTAATTTGACTTAAGGTTTGTAGAACTCTAAATCTGAGTAATTCAGGTTAAAATGAACAAAAATATGTTCTTACCTTTAGGTCTTTCCAACTGTCCAGGAGCTTGGTGGCCAAATCACTTATATCTACTGTTTTATCTGGCTGTTCCTGGCTCCTCTCACTCTCCACATCAGATACACCCTCCTCTTCATCTTGGGATGGTGTTTCCTCAGCAATAGGCTCTTCTAGTTTCGTGCCATTGTTCTCTTTAGGCTCTATTTCAGTGTCAGCTTCTGTTTCAGACATGGGTAGCTTACTGGCCTCCATGGCGATTTCACTATCAACTTTAGACTCAGGCAGCTGTTGTGTAAGCAGCTGTTGTGATTGTAACTCTTCCTCTTCTTCTACAGGAACGTTTTCTAACTGATCAAGGTCCTCTTTGCCATCCTTGCCTTCCAATTCACTGGTAGCATCCGAGATTGCACTGTCCATGCTATTTTCACTTATAATTTTAAGTCTGCGAAACATGAGCTTCTTGGGGGTGTCTGTGTCAGCTTCTGTGGTCAGTTTGGTAGAAGGATCAGGTGTGTTGAGTGGTGTTTGAGCACGCGATGTATTCTCACTAGAATACCCGTCTCCTTCACTCAACTGAGGAACAGCAGTCTTGGTCTGAGACCACCGCTGAATAATTGGAAGTACTTTGCTTTCCTCCAACATATTTTTAGTAGGAATGGGTAAGTGTTCCAAAGTCTTTATAATCTGATTAAACATAATAAAAGAAAATCACATCACTTTGTACAAGTTGACTTTCAAACCTCCGGATGGGACTTAGATCATTTCTGCAGGAGCAGTGGGGTTTTTTACTGTCTTATTAAATTAAGACCTAAGTCTGTAACTACAGAAGGATTTAAATGTCATAATATTTTCCTCTAGAAAGGAAGTAAAACTGTTTTAAAAAGACTGATTAGCAAGAATAAAATGTGGAGGAGCTGACTGCTCATAACATCAAATGGATTAATATTCTCCACCAGTACTTCTCAAACCTGGGTAATTTTTTAAAACATATACACTACTGGGCCTCGTCCTGGGTTTCTTTTTCTAAAAAGTTTCCCAAGTGACTATGATACAGGCTTGGGAACTATGCAACAACATATATTTAAATGATATCTTATATACACATAAAAAATGCAGATATTATTTACCTCTTTAGCCTTTGATAAACAGCTGTCTAGCAAAGAGAGACTCTTTTCATTAAGAAATAACCACTCTCCCACTCTGAAATCCAAGAATTTCTTCCAAAGTACTCCCCACTGTAGTTCTACAGTAACCCCACGGCTTCCCTAGCTTCTACTCATTGCCAAATCTCCTGGGAGAGGGACGAAGGCAAGACAATCATTTATTTGCCCACTCCCATGCATTTGTTTTTAAAAGAGTAGTACTAAATGCCTTTGAAATTATATTAGAAATCATGATTTTAAAAAACTACACTTAAACTAAGTTATAAAATACTGTTCATTCCATGGGAAGGTATAAACATCACAACTTCACTAACAATGCTGCCAATGAACATTTACGTCAATCTTTAAAAACACTTATTTACTCCTCAAAATATTCTTACTCTTGTCATCCAGAATTCAGCTCTTCATTAATTTTTTAGAATCCCAGAATTTAAGTTTGACATAGTTTCCTATCTTTTTAAAACTACACTTTTAGCAACAAACTAGATCCTTCACTTAACTATGACATTATTATTATTATTATATCTGGCTCTTGCAGTGGCAAATACGTAGTAGTGCCAACCTTAAAAAAATACTATAGAGAAAACCACAGAGTAAACTCACTACTAGCAAGGAATACGTAAAGGTTATAGCTATAGAAATGATATTGGAATGATAAAATTATTAATACCAGTGGTAAATATAGTGCTAAATTCATTATCACTGATATTATCACATACCCTCAATCTAAGCAATCAACATAGTGGTTTTAAGAAACAAGCAAGTTGAATGTGAACTGACCTCTTCCTGAAGCTTCTGGTTACTTTCCCGACCATCACCTAGCTCTGCCATCCAGATCCACAACAAAGACAGCCCATGACGTTCCAGAAAGGACTTCAGGCAAGACTGTGAGTGTGTATTCTTCCATGGGAGAAGAGAAGCAGGATGCATGGTATTGGGGGCAGGGTGAGGGGCAATATCAGACAGAGCATTAAAGACGGCTCACAGAGAAGACTAAAGAGTTTTACATTCACAAAAAACATATAAACTCTATTTTGACTAGCCAAACTAGAAGTGTACAACTAATAAATGCTTTAAAGCAAAAGTGCAATATATTATAGTCTTTTTTGATACCTAAAATATAACCAGCCAACCTGGACTTTACTAAAGTAGAAAATATATAAATACTAATATGTCATTTACAATGAAATTCAATTCTGAAGAATTAAGAAACAAATTAATCATTATTACTGAAAAAGCTAAAACTATAAAAATTAATATTTAAATCATTTTTTTCTTCTCTTTTTCTTTCAGATGCTTGTTCAAAAGGCTTTTTTCCCCCTTAGATTTATTTTTAAAAAATCATCCATTTATTATCCAACTACTTGTGGCATACTTAATAAAACAGAGTAAATGAGATTACTGTTAAAATTTCTTGCTTTGAGATCCTGTAGTAAAAACGGCCTTGGCATGCTAATAATCAAGGGGAAAAAAAATTATATCAAGTGTCATGAAATGTTACACAAAAAAATCCCAACACGTTCTTTGACTAGAAAGAGAAAGCAAACAAGATCTACTAGTAGATTAAATGATGCTGAAATCTTAAACCATTTTTAAGAGTACAAGCTTTCAAAGTCATGTAGAATTCACATATCCATTTTAAAAATAAGAGTAACTCTTCTCATCAGAATTATTCCTTCTCTATTCATCATTGCGGGTTGTAGTTTAAATGTCCCACCTCAAATTCAGAAATAAAAAATAAAGTAATATCAAAGTGTTCACCTGTATGAGCTTGAGACAGGTAAGTTTCTGCTCCAAAGTTTCGATTCTAACCATCAGCCGGGATAAGCTGAGCACCTGGTTTTTATCAGAGAGACCCTCACCATTCTCCATCAGAGCTTCTAGTTCTCCATCCACCTACCACAGCAAAGAAAAATATCTGGTTATAAAACAACAATGACAATAACAAAAAATCCACTAATATAAGAATCAAACAACCTGAAAAGATGCTCAGTCTCACCAGCAATAAGAAAAACGCAATTAAGACCACAGTGAGAACCATGTTACATTCACTAGATTGGAAAAAAATTAAGAAGTCTGACAATATCAAGTCTAGGCAAAGATTTGGATCAAAAGGAATATTCATACACTGTTGATGAAAGGATAAATTTGAAAAGCATTTCATTCACTCATCAAATATTTACCAAGCACTTACTATATGCCAAGTATAATTCTAAATGCTGAAGACACTACAATGAACCAAAACAAAAAAACCTGCCCATATGGGAGACAAAGAACAAATTATATCAGGTGAAAAGCATGATGGAAAAAATAAACCATTAGCTTGAAAAATAAAGTATCTGTATCCCCCATGCACTAGCAATTGCACACTTAAGAATAAACCCTAGAGAAACTTCTACACATGTGTACTCCGAGAATCATAACAATGCTCATTGAGCAACCATTCAGAATAGCAGAAAACTGCCAACAACCCAAATGTCTGCGGCCAGGTTGGATAAACTGGTATTTTCATACAATAGAATATTAAACCACAGTGAAAGGAAATCAGTGCAGCCAAGTGCAACAACATTCATCAATCTTACAAACATAATGTTACATGGAAAAAAGAAGTCCCGGACGATTAAGTGCTATACAAATTTGTTTTCACGTACCTCAAAAATAAATTTTTTATAGATACGTATCAGAAAAATCGATTTTAAAAAGGCAAAGGAGATAAGACACAAAATTCGAAACACTGGTATCCTCTATGGGCTAAGCAGGGAGAAGGAAGCAAAGAAGTGCTCACAAGGGTTTACTTTATAATTATGCTTTATAATATATTTTCTCTGGATGTTTCAAATATTACATTTAAATAATAGGGAGCAGAAAAAAAAAAAACCAACCCACCGAAAGTTGTTTTCCAGTTATAGCAGTCATAAAAGATGCCCTCACAGAACTTACTATTAGGGAGATGAAATTAATTCATATGAAAATGAACATCGAAGCATTAATTATAAATGTTAATGTTAAAAAACCTACGAGGCCTAAGCAGGAAGGGAGTGGTTAGAAGGAGACTCACCAGAAGCGAATTCACAGAAGTAGGGTTAGAAAGACATAAGACAGAGACAAGAGGAGGGAGGGAGGGAGCAAAACAGAGCGGAAAGTTTGAACAAAGGGAAATGGGCAATTATGATAGTGCATAGCTCAGCCTGGCTGGAGTGGATAAGCTATGGTGAGGAACTGAGGAAAATCCCATCAAAGGAAGGCTGGTTTTAGATGAGATCTCAGATGTAATATAAAAGAACCTGGATCTGATGTGACTAAGCAAGAGAGCTCTGTCACTGAATCCCAAAGTAAAGGAGTAATATGATCAAAATCGAATTTGAGAATACTTAGTGTGGCAATAACAGAACAAAATCTAGACAAGACAGACACTGAAGAAGAGGAGATACAAAGATAGTATTAAATCAACTTGGCACAAAACGGTAAAAGTCTAGAATGAGCCGATAATAAATCAGAGAAAAGCAAATCTAAAAGAAAAGAATCTCAAAGGAATTTTCTGTTACTTAAATGGCTATAAAATTTTAGGCACCGCACTGAACATTTCTATTTCATATTATACCCCAAAATTCATATTATAGTTAAGAACAAAAATAAGTAAGAATATACGAAATGCTGCCTGCAAGAAGTTGAAGATAAATAAACTCATTTTTTTCCTTCTAAAATGTACATTGAGGCTCATTCTTTTTCATTTCCAGTATAATTTAAGTTTTGAATAGATCAAACACATCAACAAAAAAGCTAATTTACAGTTAAACCATAATCTAAGACAGGTAATTCCCTTAGAGATGTTTTTTCCTTGCATATCCTGAATGTAAAACTTTCTGTCCCAAATTCTAGAGGATTACAATAGGAAAGACCAAGGCTTTAAAATTCCACCCCCCTACCAAATGCAACAGCCAGAATCTTGCTTTTGACAGTTTTGAGATGCAAATATTCACTAGGCTAAGAGATGAGGTTATTTTCTTTTCATAATTATGCAGGTAATGATTCTATAACAGAAAACTCAGAGACAAAACTGAGTTACTTTCATTCATTCAATAAACATTTATTGAATAGATATTACTCTATAAAAGGCACTACTGGGATATAAAAAAGTAGCATTCTTATCTTAAGGAAATAAACAGTAAAAACGCAGAAATTGAAGTACAGTTATGCACCACATAATGACATTTCAGTCAACGAAGGACCACATATACAACAGTAATCCCATAAGATTAGTACCCTATAGCCTAGGTGTGTCATAGGCTCTACAACCTAGGTTTGTGTAAGCGCCCTCTATGACATTTGTACAATGATAAAATTGCCTAACGATGCATTTCTCAAAACGTATTCTGGTCTGTAAGCAACACATGACTATATAAATTAAAAAATTTTGCAAACAAAATACAGAAGGTGAACAATCTCTGAACATTCCTACTATAATGATAAGCTAAATGATTTGTACTGATTTATAAATACAATGCCAGCAGTGATATGCTACAACTTCCATAATTTTGCGTACTCAAGCAGATGATCAATTGTGGAATTAATAACTTTTAGGATACCTAGGGAGGAGGGAGCAGGGGGATGATTGAGTTTGACTGCTTTCATTAATTCACATTTACTAAAAGTATTTATTTTTCATTTATGGGTCATCGCCTTCCAAAAAGGATTTAAGGTAAGGAATTAAAAGATAACATAATAAGAAGAATTAGGATGTATTTTAATAAATTATTGATGATTGAAAATTTATATGTATATACACAATTCTACAGCACTTAAAAATTTATCCTGTTAGGTACTATATCAGTCCAAGAAATTATTTCTTTTTTAATATTTTAGTATTTTTTGACTATGAACCATCTTTAATGGGTCTAAGCACCATTTTTAATACTTTCTGATAAAATATAGTATGCATACAAAAAAGTATGTAAACAATTAATAAATAAAAAAATACGTTTCATAAACAGGTGAGCAATACCCATGGAACCAACACTCAGATGAAAACAAAAAAAGGGAACAATACCAGCATTCCTGAAGTGTTCAACGTGTCCCTTCATTCTAATACCTCCTTTTCTCTGCTCTAGAGATAATGTCTCCTTACTTTTTAGGAAATAGTTCTCTGATTTTTTTAAATAGGTTTACTACCTATACATAAATCCCTAAATACTATAATTTAATTTTTTCTATTTTTTATCTTTATGGAAATAAAATCACACTGGACAAAATCTTTTATACCATGCTTCTTTTTCTTTTTTTTTTTTTTGAGGAAGATTAGCCCTGAGCTAACATCTGCTGCCAATCCTCTTTTTGCTGATGAAGATCGGCCTGGAGCTACCATCTGTGCCCATCTTCCGCTATTTTTTTCTTATATGTGGGACACCTGCCACAGCATAGCTTGCTAAGCTGTGCGTAAGTCTGTACCCGGGATCCGAACCGGCACACCCCGAGCCACCAAAGCAAATGTGTGAACTTAATTGCTGCACCACTGGGCTGGCCCCTCATGCTTCTTTTTCATTCAACCTTACATTTTAGGAGTCATCCAGGTTGTTGCATGCAGCCATAGTTCCTTCATTTTCATGACTAGTTTTTTCATTATATGATTACATTATAATTTATTCATACTGATGTTAATGGATATTTGAGTGGTTTGTACGTTTTCTAATACAAGCAATGCTGCTCTGACTCCTGATGCACATTGTAACTAGTTTCTCTCTGGTTATATACTCAGGAATGCAACCACGGCTTATATAGTATATGTATATTCACCTTTAGTAAATAATGCCAAAGTATTTTCAAAAGCGGTTGTATCCATTTATACTTCCATCATCAGTGTATGAGATCTCCTGTTGTTCTTATGTACCATCAGACTTAATTTTTATCACTCTAGTGAGGATGTAAACAACATTTGATAGTAGTTTTAATTTGTACTTCCCTGATTACTAATGAGGTTGAACACCTTTCCATATGTTTATTGGCTATTTGGATCAGTGAAGTGTCCGTGGAAGCTGTCTATTTATTTTCTTTTTGTGTTAGCTGTTTTTTTCTTATCAATTAGTAGGAGTTCTCTATATATTCTGGACATTAGTACTTGCTTGTTATGTGTTGAACACAAATACTCCTCTCTTATATGGCTTTTTACCCTCTTTATTGTGTAAATTAGTCATCATTAATTTGTTTCACAAAGTCAAACAAAGAGACTAAGGGAAGTTTCAGACTATTTCCTGCTTGTACTTTACAAACTACAAATAACATCAGATAATAGCAGACACTTATACCTCCATCAACTAAGTATTTAATTAAGTACCTAGTTTGTGACATAACCAAAGAAGACAATCACCTGTCCTGGAAGAGCTTACAGTTTTGTTAAGGAGATAAACTTAACAGATGCAATCATAAGAGCAAGGAATAAAAAAAGTTTGCCAATCAAGGGCTAATATAGTGGATGTAGACTACAGTGCCATTAACATATTCTTGTTAATAGTTAAAATATGCAAAACTATATTTTAAACTACTGTTATCTTGTTCTCTCCATAACATCCCCTACCCAAAAGAATTCCCAAGACTCACTCTTAGGAATTCAAGAGGTGCTACTTCTGTGATTCTACTCAACTATGCCTGACCAGAATTCCGAACCTAGGGATGCAGAAGGGAATTTAAGTAGGAGACAGTTCAAGTAAAACTAAACTAGAGTTAAACTCTCCATTACAGTCAATAGCAAATGAGACCCTTCTAGGAACCCAGATTCATCCTGGGCAAAGTTTCATTCAAAATATTTTGTTCCATAATAATTTCAAACTCACTTCTGGAGCAAACCATGACTTCAGTCCACTAAATGACTGAATTCATGTTACATCTAACTCAGTCTATAATACCAAGGTCTATACTGATATGAACACACTATTGCCAGAATAAAAAACAAGCAGACAAGAAAAAGGAATTCCTACACCTTGGTTCCTTGAGGTTGTTCTTGAATCTTATCAGGAAGGTAGAGAGCCGTCTGATATTGATATGATGGCAGTATAACACTGCCCAAGAAGCCATCAAATTACAAGGACATTCCCTACCAATAATGCAGTTTTAAAAAATGTATTTATTCTGTAAGTTTTGAAAACAGGAAATAGCCAAAGGGTAGTTTTTATTGAAATTTTAGCTTAGGTCAACATGTTTAATGACTATTTTGTGGCTGTTCTGGTAAACTATCAATTACATGAAATAAAAGTGAAAAATAAAAGCAATCAATGGAATTTAAAGAAAAATTTCTTGTAATAGTCAAGTCAAGAAGGCGAATTAATAGGCCATGACCCAGTGACTCCACTTCCATGGATACATCTTAAAGAAACACGTACAGAAGAGACATGCAAAGATATCAACTGTGACATAAGAGCAAAAAGTTGGAAACACAAGTGTGAATTAGTAGGAATATATGAAAATTAACTGTTATACGATGAAAAACTTTACAGCAGTTAAAAATATGTTTTTATATAAATCAACATGGATCAAATTTTAAAATAAGAGTAAAATAACAAATTGCAGAAATATACATATATATAACACCCTTTCTAAAACTCTACACAAAACAACTCAATATATTTTAAAATGCAGCAACACTGGCTGTTACGACTTCAGCTGTCTTAGAGTTGGGAGGGGATGGGACTGCTCTCTACAGTTTGACTGCAGTCCAACATAATGGTTAAGAGCAAAGACAAGATATAGACTAGCTCATTTTCACCACCTTGTAACCTAGGGTGACCTTGTAACCTCTCTGCAACTCTGTGTTCTCATCTGTAAAAGAGGGGAAATTCTTGTACCTAATTTAAGGGCTTATTGTGAGAATTAAATGAGTTAACATGTCAAATGCTTAAAAGAGCACTTAGCATACAGTTACACCATATAGCTCTCTAAAAAGAGATCTAAAGCAAACATAAAAGTCTAAAGAGCAATTGTTCATCTTGGGTGGTAGAAACATGGGTATTTGTTACAAACATTCCTTTTTTGCATTTTTTGTCCTTTTTTGAATTTTGTGGGTGTGTGCATAAGACTGTTCTGGAGCTAACATCCGTGTCAATCATTCCATATTTTGTATGTAGGATGCCGCCTCAGCACGGCCTGATGAGTGGTGTGTAGGTCCAGTGTGGGACCTGAACCAGCAAACCGGAGGCCCACTAAGCGGAGCACACAAACTTAACCACTATGCCACCAGGCTGGCCACTTCTTTGGATTTTTAAATAGCCCTTTCCAATGCTTTTTGCTATCTATGTCTTCTTATAGAATTCTTATTTCCATAATTAATTCTCTCCAATTAATCTGGGCTTACTGACATCACCTTTTAACCATTATACATTTATCCCCTGCCCCCAGTATGTCGTCTATTTCCTCATCTAAACAGTAAGATTGCTGTCATTAATGATCCTTAACAGTACTGGTTCCTGAAAGGCTGAGGAATGAGCTAACTGCAGAAGAAACCCAATGAGATTTGCTGAGTAATACCTCCCTACCCGCCCCTGACCAGGGCCCCTTCTTGTAGCCCTCCACTAATCTGAGGACAGGCCCAGAAATGTGCATTTTCACTAAGGACCCTGCCAGGTGGTTCTGAGGTTGAGAAACACTGCTCTGACGAAGGGATCCTCAGGAAAAGGGAGTGGGAATTTTAAAAAGTAAAATGAAGTCCTTGTCCCAGTTAAGAATCCCTTTTACAGTAACAAGATACTTCCCACTTCCAGTAGTAACTCAGGTGAGCTGGGGGAGAAAAAAAGCAATCAACTACTGTTCTGGTATATTAAACAAAAAAGACCATCTGAGACTATTCCTTTCTCACTCTTGGGTAGCCTGTTACCTCTCAAAACTCCCCTTACACTTCAAAGAGGGTTTTCAGAGAATTTAAGAACACTTGCAAACTTTAGAGTTCCAAACAAAGACAAACCAATATTAAAAGATCACGAATGTAGATCAGACTTAAGTGAGCTAACAAATAAACATTTTATCTGCATTTAGGATTAGGAGTCTTTCAGGTTCTGAAAAACCATTAGGCCATGTGTTTTCAAGATGACTTCAAAGTTCTCAGTACACAATTTTAAGCTCTATGAACCTGAATAAAAATAGCAACCATACTTCTTTTCTAGATTATCTCATCTGATCCTGAATTTCTCTGGCTGTAGTTTAACTTTTCAAACTTCAATCAGAGAAGCTACCTCCCTTCTTAAAATGTATATGGTGAAAACTGAAAGAAGGTTGGAACACTTACTGAATCCTTCTTACGAGAACGTTCCTTCTTCATTTTCCCTCCTGCTGCTCTGATGCTGACTCTGTTCTCTCCTCCCAGGTAACCCCGGCAATTAGCTGACCCACAGAAACATTTCTGAGCTTCTTTTCTGTTCAAGGAGCATAGGAAAAATGTCAGTTATGTGAAAGTAAACCATATAAAAATATCAACAATATAACAAATACAAGAGAGATGTCAATGCAGCCTAAAGACAAAAACATACAATTATGTTAAGAGACTCCAACACACCTGATCTAATGGAAATGTTTGAAAATTGCTCTTAAAAAATATTCATTCTTTTTCCAATCTTCCTTTATTAACTAGACAAAACCAGTCAAGAAACTATGAGCAATTTCTCCATTTTATGAGAGTACCTACTAATGTATGAAAATAGATCATATACATATTCGGGCTAAAAAGAAAATTGCTTAAATAGTTCAACATCTATTACTTATATGTAAACATTTCACTGGCACATAGAACAAACAAACTATATTAAAATAAAAAGATATATACAGACATAAAATGCATTATTTGTACATGATACTTAAAAGGAAACACGATTATTAAAAGTTATCATATAAGAGGAAACACTAATAATAAATATACTATTAAATAAATGTAACCACGGAGTCAAGGAAAAGTGGTGGAAAGAATACAAGCCTAAGCCTACAGGCCTGGGTACAAACTACCTCTGCTGTTTATTTACTCTGTGACCGGAGCTACCTGAGGCAAACATAAAGGACTATTCCAAAAGTAAACTGATAGTTGTAGTGTATGACAGCAGCAATCAGAGGTACAAAAATAAATTATTCAATAAAGAGACCAGGGAACCATAAACAGTGTTTGATTTCCAGTTTCCCTTCCTTCAAAGAGGACAGTACAAACACAAGCGAAAAAATGTGGAGCCCTACACTGAACCTGGTCTGCACATCTCTGATACCCAACCAGTGCCTACATCCATTAGTTCATGAGGTGTTGCAAAACGGCGATACGGTTACTACTGCATTTATTAGCTGAAATAACCTCTATAAAGAACTTCCTCTCACCAACTATTTGGTTTAACTTGAAGTAGAATTCACTTGAGAAAGGCAGGATAAAGGCTTGATTTTTTTCCCTTTTTTAATTTTTAAACTAGTTTTCAAAATCGTGAATTGGTTCTCTTCAACTACAACTAATGTAGTTTTATTTTTAAAGTATCATTAAAACTCATGCATTTTACACAATGTATACAAACCACTGTAGTTATTATCCTTATTGATGCTTAAGTGTTAATAAGAACTTCCTCATTTTTGATAAGTGAGAGCCAATTCAAGCTAGTTTCTGAGTCCCTCTGACATAACCCTCCTAATCTTTTATAATTGGTTTTCTGAGACGACAAGATAATCCAGGATCATCATGTTCAATTCCTGTCTCAAACTTGAAATCACACATGTCTCCAAGGAGCCCTATTCCTTTTAGTGGAGCTTTGTAAAACCACATTCATTCATTGCTACTGCATCACTCATTGTTTTTGGTAGAAAGAACAAGGTAACAAAACTACTTTTCAGAGTACAGTATGGTATAGGTAAGATTAGTTATGAATTGATCATTGATAGAAGAATAATGGATACACAGGGATTTATTATACTATTCTCTTTACACACAAAGTTGACATTTACATAAAAAAGTTTTAAAAATTATGCTAGAAACATAATTATATAAATAAGACAGTATGAAGTTCAGAGAAAAATTATGTAGTTTCTGTACAATATCCTTTAAAGGCCAGAAGTGTCTTATAGTAGGAAAAACACACAAAACCGAAACAGTACACTAGAGCTGACAGTATATATAACTTGTTAGTAATTCCCATCAAAGTTTTATATCTCTGTGGTGTCTGAACAGTCTATATCCCCATCAGAAGCAGCAATACGGAATAGAAACAATACTCACCCATATCTTTGGAACTGATAGTCAAACGTTAACTCTGAGCCAGAAGGAACCAGTTTGGTGGTAAAAAACCCAACCCTCAGTTGTCCATTCACAGTCCACTGAGATGTTGTTTTTAAAAGAAAAGAAATTAGTAACTGATTAATCTCTCAGTGTTTTTTTTAAAAGATCATCATCATCTGCCTTAATTATGCATGTGCCTCTTTAGACAAAGGCTTTCCCAAGTAGCAAATGGGGAAGTTTTTTCTTTAAATAAATCAAGGTACTTAAGTGTTACTCTTATTTAATGAACTACCAGATTGAATTTCATCTATAATTTGTCTCTAATAAAAGTAACTGCTACTTTAACTTATCTTAAAACACATTTCCACACAGTAAAAATTCACTTTACTAAAAATAGGCAAATATGAAATGCTTGGTGTCACTGAGTATCACAGGTAAAATTTTTTTTTTTTTCCTTTTTCTCCCCAAAGCCCCCGGGTACATAGTTGTGTGTATTCTTCGTTGTGGGTTCTTCTAGTTGTGGCATGTGGGACGCTGCCTCAGCGTGGTCTGATGAGCAGTGCCATGTCCGCGCCCAGGATTCGAACCAACGAAACACTGGGCCGCCTGCAGCGGAGCGCGCGAACTTAACCACTCTGCCACGGGGCCAGCCCCTCACAGGTAAAATTTATATTACCTTATATTCTGTTAAAAGTAACTATGTTTTAAGATAAGATGGGGCATGGAACCAGGGAAACAATGATGCCAAAAGTATAATTTCATGAAGCAAGGTCATATGGCTGAGTATAGTGAAAGGGAAGGGAAACATCAGAATAGATGCATAAGACTCAAGAATTAAAATGAGGGTTTGGGGGCCGGCCCCGTGGCCAAGTGGTTAAGTTCTCGCACTCTGCTTCGGCAGTCCAGGGTTTTGCCAGTTCAAATCCTGGGCGCGGACACGGCACTGCTCGTCAAGGCATACTGAGGCGACACCCCACATGCCACAGCTAGAAGGACTTACAACTAAAAACACACAACTACGTACTGGGGGGCTTTGGGAGAAAAAGTAAAAATAAAAATAAAATGAGGGTAAATACACATGTAGTTCCAAAACACATAAGATGTAAGTCAACTGTAGAGCTCCTGTCCAGACCATCTGAACATGTTACTGATGAAAAAACACAGACTTAGAGAGTTGAAGGGACACAGTTTAGTTGGAGTCTCACAGCTAGACATGTGGTCACAGGCTGTAGGTAAAACTAGAACCAGAACTTAGGTTAAATGATTCCAGAATGGGTTCGCCTATTCATTACACGGCTCAGCTCATAGAAGAGCCACATCACAGATCAAAGGGCAAAAAGTATCCTGGAGTCAAAAGCAATATTTCAATATGAGAGGAAATCATTGATATATCTTTTTCTAGGGAGTGGGTCCAGAGCCTTCTTAACTTAAAAAAGCAGCAATGTTCTAATGTATATATATTTTTAAATCTAAGCTCAAAACACAAATTAGAGGATTCTAAGATCATTATTTCAAACTGTTAGATCAAATTCAACAGATGGATTCATCAGGTGTCAACTACGTGCCAGTCACAGGGACATAAAGATCAGCAAGACTCAAAGCCTAGCTCTGTTGAGGAGGAGGAGTGTACCCACACATACACCACATATAATTATATAGTTTCTCTCATCTGTGGCCATTCAGCCCCTTATAAATGTTATTAAAACAGTCAAATTTGGCACTGGATAAGAGCTGATAAAAATCTGAATAGTACACACGGACTTCAGCAAAATTAAAACTTAGTTTTGTATTTTGGCACCTTTGAAATAATATCTAAAATTTACAAGCAAAGAGACCGTACAATTAAATGCAACAGGATTTCCTGGATTGGATCCTAGACCAGAAAAATGACAGATGGCAAAATTTGAATAAAGGTCTTCAGACTAGTTAATAGTTAAATAATAGTTCCCGAATGAGACAGTTGTATTATGGTTATATACGACGTGAACATCTGGGGAAGCTAGAAGAAGGATGGTATATGGGCACTCTGTACTATTTCCACAGTATTTATTATTTTATAAATCTAGATTTATTTCAAAATAAAGTTTTTAACAATAACGTAGGAAAAAATTATTAAAATGACTAAAAAATAAAATTCATGGATACCTTTGATATAGAATCTAAAATTAATGGTCAAGACAACCACCTTGAATAAATATCCCAAACTTTAAGTCTATCTCAACTTACTTTTTGAGTCTCACAGTTTGGTTCACAGCTGTGATTCATGAAACGAGAGCAATTTCCTTTCTGAGTGGCATCTATTATCTAGGGAAAAGGATAATTCAAGAACTAAAAAATGAAACCTTAAAATATATGTGCATTTTGCAAAGGAAAAGCATTAGGCAAAGTTAAGACCCACATCCTGGACCTCCCTTCCTTTAAAGAACTCTCTCATACTACTTTACGCATCAAAGTGACAAAGATCCAACTGCTTCCTCTGGAAGATCCACTAACTATGAACATTTTATCTATAGGCAAAATTATCTCCATATTTATGAATGTCTCTCCCATTTACTTCTAGCTACTTCTTATATTCTATTATATTCTAATCTCGTTTCATGTGTATAAAACTTCATTTTAAGTGCATGCTATACCACAGTGCAGGAGCTGAGCTCTTAAACTTGAGAGTACATATGAATCCCCTGGAGAGCCGGGCCCACCCCAAGAGTTAGACTCAGCAGATCCTGGGGTAGGTCCCTAGAATTTGCATTTCCAGACTGAATGTAGAGGCAGGTATGAGAATCTAGTTAAATTCTATTAGGCTAGACATTAAAGAGATTTGTAAAGATGTAAAACAATGGCACTCCTCACTAAAAAAAATTTTTTAAAAATGCTTAATTTTCATAAAAGCATGTTCTTTATGTCAATATACTGACACTTATTGTTACTTTTAAATGGCTTAATAAATGTTTTTCAATTCTCAGCTTTAATTTTTAAAATGATAAATACTGATAATTATAACCCACGTAAACAAAAGCTCTTTGGGGGTCATCAATAATTTTTAAGATTTGTAATATGACACGTGTGTCTATATTTACATATATAGGTAAATACTTCCCTCTCCCATACTTTTTGTAAACAAATAGAAACAAACTATATACACAAGTTTGTGCAACACATTCATGCTGCTCACCTCGTCATTCTTCAGGGCCATGAAATAGTAGTGGATGTTTTTGTTTCGTGCATACTCCTTTACCCGGGCTTTAAACTCTTTATGATCAAGTACCTCTCCACAATATTCCAGGACAAACGTGTTCCTGGCAAAAAAACAAAAACAAAAACAATAATACTTTCTGCCTAGGAGCTATATGGACAACACACATATTGATGTAAAAAATAATAAATTTAAAGAAATATGGCAAAGTGGATGCATTTGGTATTACACAAGATGTAACTAAAATACCTAAAGTACCTAGCACCTAACCAAGGTTAATTTTCTCCTTCCTAATACTTTTCAAAGAATGTTGATTCTAAGAAGCTTTTATAATTTATACATATTACCAAAATGCATATCTTGCTCTAACTAGATGTTAAAACAAACTTTCAAGTGTTGTTTACTTTACTATGAAAACTATGATTCATAGCTAAGAAACAGCTTTGAAGAAATCGGGAGGCATTGAAAAATTAAGAGGCTTTATGTCCTAGGGAAAAAGAAGGCTACTTAAACAAATACAGTAGCCCTTCTACTGCTTTTACTCTCAAAGGTTTCTAAAGATGTTAAAGGTCAAATATATCTTCCTCTGACTGCATTCTCTATAAGTTTTCTCTAGCATTTATCAATAATTATGATTAATCTCTCTTTAGCTTCTTTCAGTTACCTTCCACCCTTGTTTGTTCTTTCCTTGGTTACTTACTTATTTCTTCCCTATTGAAGATATTAAATTCTCAGTCTTTTCTCCCTCCCTTTATTCTATAAAAGCTGATTCTCACCAATGACCTCATGTATTACCTCCACGTGGACAAATGCTTCTCTATGCTTTGCTCCCAAGTTCGGACTTGAACTACCTAGAAGTCTTTTTTTGTTTGCTGTGGAAGATTCATGTGAGCTAACATCCATTGCCAATCTTCCTCTTTTTCTATGTGAACCACCACCACAGCATGGCTGCTGACAGACAAGTGCTGTGGTTTCACGCCTGGGAACTGAACCCTGATTCCCAAACCAGACCATGCCAAATTTTAACCACTAGGCCATCAGGGCTGGCTCAAGATGCTTTCTTCTATTACACTAAAATATTCACTTCTGATGACATTGCTCTCAAATCACTTCTTCATTTAGAAAAAGTTCTTAAATACCAGAACCTGACCAATCATTAAATCACTCAAGAGTAAAGACTTCCCACCATCAGGTAGTCTGAAGGATACACCAATACCCATGGATCTAACAGTTTGGACTTGATGAAGCAGCTGAGAAGACTGTCTTAAAGTCCTCAATAATTCAGGAAATGTAGAAAGAGTCACTAGACCCTTCAACCATTCTCCGAAAAACTACAATAAGGCCAATGTGAAAGCATTAGTCCGTAAAACTAGATAGATAAAATGAGATTTGGGTTTCTTAGAAAAGTTCTGTCTCAATATAAAAAAAAAAAAAACAGAGAAACATCAAACTGCCTGGCATGCAGTGACTAAAGCCCCTGAAGGCAGAGGCAATGGTTTTGAGTTTTGTTTTTGTTTTTGTTTTTGTTTTGAGGAAGATCAGCCCTGAGCTAACTGCTGCCAATCCTCCACTTTTCGCTGAGGAAGACTCACCTTGAGCTAACATCCATGCCCATCTTCCTCTGCTTTATACCTGGGACGCCTACCACAGCATGATGTGCCAAGTGGTGCCATGTCTGCACCCAGGATCCGAACCAGTGAACCCCAGCCCACCGAAGAGAAACATGCACACTTAACCGCTGCACCACTGGGCCGGCCCCTATGTTTTCCTTCTTTTTTTTTTTTTTTTTTTATTGCAGTAACATTGGATTATAACATTATATAAGTTTCAGGTGTACATCATAATATATTTTGAATTCTATGTAGACTACATCGTGTTCACCACCCAAAGACTAACTACAATCCATCACCACACAGTTGTGCCTAATCACCCCTTTCGCCATCCTCCCTCTCCCCTTCCCCTCTGGTAACCACCAACCCAATCGCTGTTGCTGTGTATGTGTTTGTCATTGTTTTTATCTTTTACTTATGAGTGAGATTATATGGTATTTGACTTTCTCCCTCTGACTTATTTCACTTAGAATAATATCCTCAAGGTCCATCCATGTTGTCACAAATGGCTGGATTTCATCATTTCTAATGGCCGGGTAGTATTCCATTGTGTATACATACCACATCTTTATCCATTCATCCTTTGATGGCTACCTAGGTTGCTTCCAAGTCTTGGCTATTGTGAGTAAGGCTGCTATGAACACAGGGGTGCATGTATCTTTACACACTTGTGTTTTCAAGATCTTTGGATAAATACCCAGCAGTGTAATAGCTGGATCATATGGTAGATCTATTCTTAATTTTCTGAGGAAACTCCCTACTGTTTTCCATAGTGGCTGCCCCAGTCTGCACTCCCATTAGCAGCGTATGAGGGTTCCCTTCTCTCCACATGCTCCCCAACACTTATTGTTTCCTGTCTTGTTAATCAGAGCCATTCCGACTGGAGTGAGGTCATATCTCATTGTAGTTTTGGTTTGCATTTCCCTGATAATTAATGATGTTGAACTTTTCATGCGTTTGTTGGCCATCTTCTTTGGAGAAATCTCTGTTCAGGTCTTTTGCCCATTTTTTAATTGGGTTGTTGGTTTTGTTGTTGTTGAGATGTATGAGTTCTTTGTATATTTTGGATATTAACCCCTTATCCAATATATGGTTTGCAAATATCTTCTCCCAAGTGTTAATGTTGTCTTTTCATTTTGTTGATGGTTTCCTTTGCTGTGCAGAACCTTTTTAGTTTGATGTAGTCCCACTGGTTTATTTTTTCTTTTGTTTCCCTTGCCTCGTCAGACATGGTACTTGAAAATATGCTGCTAAGACCGATGTCAAAGAGCATGCTGTCTATGTTTTCTTCCAGAAGTTTCATGGTTTCAGGTCTTACATTCAAGTCTTTAATCCACTTTGAGTTGATTTTTGTGCATGGTGTAAGATAATGGTCTACTTTCACTATTTTGCATGTAACTGTCCAGTTTTCCCAACACCATTTATTGAAGAGACTCTCTTTTCTCCATTGTATGCCCTTGGCTCTGTTGTCGAAAATTACCTGTCCCTAGATGTGTGGGTTTATTTCTGGGTTCTTGATTCTGTTCCATTGATCTGTGTGTGTGTTTTTGTGCCAGTACCATGCTGTTTTGGTTACTATAGTTCTGCAGTATATTTTGAAGTTGGGGAGTGTGCTATCTCCAGCTTTGTACTTTTCCTCAGGATTCCTTTAGCTATTTGGGGTCTTTTGTTGTTCCACGTAAATTTTAGGATTCTTTGTTCTATTTCTGTGAAAAATGTTTTTGGAACTTTGATAGGGAGAGGCAATGGTTCTTATGATTCTTAGTTAATCAAAATTTCTTTAAGTCTGAAATTGCTTCAGACTGAATCAAGTCTCTTCACCATACTCTTTAAAGCCTGTTGCAGGCAACTGGGCTGCACTGTGGCAGGTAGAAGGGTGGAAGAGGGCAGAAACTGTCACTACCACTGCAAAGCTAGACGGCTACAGCTATGCATGGTTTAGAGGTTAAAGGTAGTCCATAACTGCCTTCAAAATTCATCAAAAAGATGGACTGATGGATGGATAAAGAGATGGGCAGATGGAGAATATATAATAAAGCAAATAGAGCAAAATGTCAACAACTTTAGAACCTAAGTAGTGGTTATATGAGTGTGAACTGTTCAACTCTTTCAACTTTCAATGTTTTCATAACATATTATGGGGAAAAAATGGCTTTTTAAAAAGTCCCATCTGCCCAAATGTCCATCAACTGATGAATGGATAAACAAAATGTGGTATACAGCCCCACAGGGAAATATTAATCAATCACAAAAAGTAACAAAGTGTTGATACATGCTATAACGCAGGTGAAACCTCAAAAAACAATGCTATGTTAAAGAAGTCAGACACAAAAGCCACATTTATATGAAATACTTAGAATATGTAAATCCATAAAGACAGAAAGCAAATTAGAGGCTGCCAGGGGCTAGAAGGAGGGGGCAATGGGGAAATTCTGCTTAATGAATAGAGGGTTTCCTTTTAGGGTGATGAAAATGTTTTAAAACTAGACGGAGGTGATAGCTGCACAATATTGTCAATGGACTAAATGCCACTGAATTTTTCACTCAAATGATTAATATTGTATCATGTGACTTTTACCTCAATTGTTTTTAAAAGCCCCATTTTGTATCCAATAATATCAAGTCAATCTAGACAGCACCGCATCCCATTCCTACAGCCTAAAACTACATGCTTTTGGTAGGGATTTGCACGGTTTTTTCGTAGAGTCTGCCATGGTACTTTAACACTAACTAGCAGCTTAGCTCCAAATACCTCCTCATCTTGTGCATATCTGACAATATGTCCTTATTAAATGGAAATACTCTACCAGTGAACATCTAAATCGTCTGGAACTACGAATTTATGAAATTGGTATTACCATCAGCATATGAAAAGTTATACAAGTAAGAAGGTGTGGGAAACATGGAAATATTTTAAGTCCTAGTGTATTTTACCAAAGCAGGGTTCTTTGTGAATAGCTGAGGAAAGCTAACGAGCTTTAGGAAATTTTAACCTGGTATTTGAACCAGTCATACATTCTCCTTTACCCAATCTCCTTCCCCATAATAGACATGGGTTCCTGAGCCATCAAAGAGTCTCTGTTGCATATAACAAGAACTTATACTAGGTTTGAAGCTACGTGTTTCAGTGCAGACTCTGCTAAGAGGCAGTATCCAGACAGATCATCCACTACCATCCCTGCAAGAGAGGCTATGTCCAAACTGGAGTTTCTTGGGGGGGACAAAAAACTCTCAAGGAGAAAAGCCTGGCTGGCTTGGGTAGAATAAAAGAAAGCATCCCTGAAAACCTGCATCTAGACCAGAGTTAGTGATTTTAGAAACACACTGGACAACCCTGGGAAGTACTGAGTTCAATGTTGTTAACAGTGTTCAAAGAAAGCTTAGCCTATTATTTGTTCAAAAAATTACAAAGGATCCCAATGAATTGAATATGGAACACAATGAGACAATCCTTTGAGATATTTCAAAGAAACAACTTAAAAATGGTTATGCATCAAAATATTTTGATATACTTTGCAGAGAAGGGAAATAGATGAGGTTCCTACTATCCACTTTTTTTATATAATAAAACATGTTTTTTCTGGTTTGTTCCCAAAAGGGTAGACTGATACAAACATCATGTCCTATTTTCACAAGAAAAACAGAACAATTTGGCTTTCAAAAGATACATGAAGATTCCTGCCAGAAAACTAAATTACCTGGTGGTGGTGGTGGTGATTATTAGGTCATTTGTTACCTGGTTACTTTGAATCCCCACAATAAATAGGCTAACACCCCTCACCTCGCCCCTATTGCCATCCCAGTATGGCCATATGCTCAGAGGGTGCTGAAAGAATAGTTGTGCTTGGGTCACTAGAATCCAGCAAATGTTTTATTTTCTTCCTTTATTCCTTATTTTTAAAATTTTTTCAATTATAAACACATGTAATCTGTATATATTTAACATTAAAGAAAAAGGCACTCAACTTAGAGAAGAATACTTAAATATGCTATATATAAAAAAAAGTGTTTAAAGGAAACACCAAATATGATAGAAAATAAAGTGAACCTTTTATTGCATTATATATAAAAAAGTTACATGAGTTGGGTGGAGGGCAACATTTATTCATTCAACAAATGTTTACTGAGCATCTATCAAGTATGTTTTAATTCTCTACCTCAGTATCCTCAGATACTCTCCTCTACTCTTATCCCAACTCAGTTGTATATATACTAACTAATAGATTCTGTCCCAACTCCTTTTCATAGATTTTCATACGGATTTGGGGTCTACAGCAAACACTTGGTAATTGCTTGGAATTAAAGGAAACACAACTATCAGACAAAGAAGGATCTGCTCAGTCCAAATGTCCAAAGTGACAAAATGCTCTTCTTATATATGTAGACAGAAAAGATTTGATTTTCTAAGAGAAGTGGTTTTTTTTAAATAAACTAGTGACCAACTGGTTATTCCGCACATCATTATTAAACACCAGTATAATGACAAATTACTTTCCTGCAAATATCTAACCAACTTCAACACAAAAACGAACTGAAAGGTGATTAAAATGTAACTTACGAAGGAAGGTCTTTGGCAGCTCTCAAGCCCCAGCCTTTCTTTTCTGTGAGTATGACTTCCACATCTGCATGCTGTTTTCTCTGAAACCGTCTATTGGAACAATAATCCCCATTTGGACACCGAGAAGAACTGAAATGAGAAATGAAGAAAATTAATTCTTCAAAGCAGCAAAAGAAGCAAAAGCACGTTTGATAGAATGTGTTATGTAACTACGTATATCCATATACCTTTATGGCATAATCAGCATATGTGTGGGTAAACCTTCAAGTGAGCCTTCCTTGATAATTCTTTCCATCATGAAGGGATTCCTTAGAACTGAGTGTCTACACTGTTCCTTAAACAGATGATACTCACAATACAGCCTTGTCATCTGGTCATCACCTACTCCCTGGGTGTCTAGGATACATTTCTAGGCTGCATGTAAGCTTGCAGTACTCTTACAACTCTGCAGAGCTAAACTCTCTATCAGTGCACCCTCTCTTACATTCCATTCCAATCATCATTAATTTGATCTACTTGATCTACATTTAAGAGAAACCAAAGTCATCATTAAATATATCCTTGGTTCAGAGTAAATACAATATCAAGTTGAAACGCTCCTCCCCCATGGATCCTAGAATAAAAATAATAAAAGCCAATATTCACTGAATTCTTAATATTCCAAAACTGATAGATGCAAAGACTTTTAATACTGAATAAGGTACCAATCATTTTTTATATACTGCTATTTATTGCCAAACCAGTAGTAAATAATCTTTTTACAAATGCTCAAAGGAGGGAGGATTCACTTTAGAGTGAGATAGTGAAAGAAAGATTTCATGAGGGAGCAGGATTAAAGCAGAATCTCTAATGACACACAGGATATGGATAGATAAAGAAAACAAAAGATACAACAACAGTGCCTGCCTGTGTGCAAAAAAAGGAAATAAGGCCTATTTGAGGAAAGCGGAATAAAACAGCTAAGGATAACTGATTACAAAGGTGGGCTGCTGAAAGATGGAAAGGTAGGTTGTTGACATACTATGAAGGGCTCTGAATACCAGGCTAAATTTGAACTTAATCCTGAGAACTACGAAAAGTCTGGGTGTGGGAATAACATGAAGAAAGAAATTCTGTATTTCATATCTGTTTAGCAAGGTTGTCAGGAAAAGCCAGAATGCAGAGACTAGGGCAACAACGTCAAATTAGGGAAATAGTGCTCTTATGTCTCCTCTTTTTACAGGTGTACTGTCATCTCTACCTTTAGTTTAGATAAAGGAATACCAAAAATGCTTTCTCTTTTTCACTATTTTGAAGTATATGATTTATTTTTCTAACACTATAACATGAACAAAACCAAAAACTGAGCTTTGAAAGAAAACATTTCATTAACACTAAAAATAAGGTTACCCACACTACAAATCACCTTAATATTCTTTCCATGTTAAAAATAAGTATAGAATTTTTCATCAATCAGATTGGTAAAAAAATTTATCATACATTTTTTAATGTAAAGATGTTTACTGTTTATAAAATAAATATGGAGGGGCCAGCCCCCTGGCCAAGAAGTTACAGCCCAGGGTTTTGCTGGTTCAGATCCTGGGTGTGGACATGGCACAGCTCGTCAGGCCGCGCTGAGGCAGCATCCCACATGCCACAACTAGAAGGACCCACAACTAAAAAAAATATATACAACTATGTACTGGGGGGATTTTGGGAGAAAAAGCAGAAAAAAAAAAAAAAAAGATGACTGGCAACAGTTGTTAGCTCAGGTGCCAATCTTTAAATAAATAAATAAATAAGGAAGCAAATGTCTATCAACAGAAGATTAACAATTATTAGTTAACTATGAATAGAATACATAATGAAGCCAAGGGAAAGATTTAGGTAGGTCTGTATGTGTAGTTCTGAACAGGTCTCCAAAACATATTTAATGAAGGGTGTACATGTGGGGTGAGGGGAAATAAAGTTCAAAAAAGTGCATAGAGTAAGATTTCATTTCTATACATAAAAAAAAGAAACACCTACCTATGTTGGTAAAGGCATAAAAATTATCTGGAAAAACTACAAATGGAGGGATCGAGGTTTGGGAAAGGAAGCCATTTTACTTTATGCATTTTTTAAATGTTAGCGTTTTATCCCATTTTATAGTAAAAGCTAAAAAATACCAACACTTACCTCTCAGGACACAAACATTACAAGAGATAAAAGGAGACTGCATAAAAATTGATATTACTGTGTTAGCATTAGGGCTATTTTACAGAACACTTATAATATGCACTATAATCTAATGCACAACGCAAGGGAAGTTTGTCTCCTTATAAACCCTATTATATTTTGGAGATTTTATTGCTTATAAATATTCAACAACAGATAGAAGGAGCAAGGTTAAGTTTTACTCTTCATTAATAATTCCTTTTAATATGTAGAGACATTTAATAGAATGGTTAAGCAAAAGCAGAACATTCTAACTTACTTACCACTCAATCATGAGGAGACGATTAAGACAATCTTCTCCACATGCTATTTCACCTTGAGCTCTTTCATCTTTAGAAAGAGGTGTACATTCACATTGCATTCGCTTAATATCCCGATGCGATTTATTCTTCTTTCTATTGGGTAAAATTTTATACAAATTGGTTAAATAAATCTCCTGGCAATGATACAACATATACAATGAAATACGTGCTAAATCTCATTAGTTTCAAATTTAATAATTCTGGTTAAATCAATCATTCAAAAGGAAGAAAACATCTAATCACTAGCATTTGTGAGATTGAAAACACTAAGAAGTGTGTTGCAAACAGATAAGAGAGACAACTTTAGCTCTGGCAAATGGGAGAATGGGGTAAGTTCAAGCCTATTATTTTGGACTCAGGCCTTATTTCCTAGTCCAGGTCAGCTAAGCCTCAAATTCTGAGCAATTTCAAGTGTTAATAGTCATATTTGGCTCAGGAGAAAAAAAAGGAAAACTCATGAATATCAAATAGTGACATAGCTGATTAATTAAAGTTAAACTTAAGAATCAGTCCTCATAGATGAACAAATAATTGTTGAGATACAACGCTCAGGAAGAAAAGGAGTTGCTAAAAAAAATAAGAGTTTTTAATTAAGAGTTTAACTCAATCAAACCTTTTAGAGAATCCTTCAGTAACATCACATTTGTACAAAGCTTGTTTAGAAGATAACTGAATGATTAAAAAAATAATAATTACATAATAATCAGGTAAAGGTTTCAGAGGGCTAAACTTTCTCAATGCAGACAAACTGATTTGGGGGGAGAAGGGAAAGTGTTCAAAATTTACCAGGTTCATAAAAATCTATGCCACAGTTTGCAAACCAAAAGTGAAAATGTGATTTTTACTGATCTTTTTGTTGAACTCTATTTTTTGACTGTTGTCAAAATGGAAAAAAAAAAAATCAAGGATGGTCTAATGAAAACTCCTTAAGAGCAGGGAACTATGACTTACTCTTCAACTATCAGACAGTGAAGAGAACAGTTCTCTAAGTGACTGTCTTAATCTCCTAACTAATCTGCTTTCATCTTCAATGTATATTCCATTACAGTGCCTGTTTTATAAAGTCCTCAAGATATGTCATGATAGCTTCAGCTAAGTGTAACAATGATTCATCCGGATCAAAGACATAATTCACTAATGAGCGTATGAATATGCTTAGCCTGAAGAAAGATGACTAAAGATAAACAAAATATCTATTTACAAGTACTTAAAGAGCTATAATTTTGAAAAGTCAGCAGTAGCTTTATTTTTGTATTGCTCCAGAAGGCCAGATTAGGACCAATGGGCATGGATTTTTTTTTACATAAGCCTATTTTATTAATCATAAGAAAAAAATTTTTTTCACCATACTCATACTATTTTACAATAATTTATCTTCTTGGTGGCTCCTAAATGCCCAGCATATAGCGAAAGACACTTAAAAATGCTGGAATATACAAAAATGCTTTCCACTCCAAAAAGGCCCTCCAATGCCTCCAACAACCAACTCTATATGCACAGTCTTCTATGTATTTGAATCTCATTGCTGAATGAAACTCAGAGTTAGGCTGATTCATTTTATTTCTATTCTTTTACAAAGACCCTGTAAAAGTTGCATCAGTCTACTCACACAATTCCTGAAGAGTACTACTTAAAATAATCAATATTTTGAATTTAAACCTAACGTGCAACTAGATGTAAATGAAGGTAACTGTAGCAGCTCTCTACATCATAAAAAAGAAAGGTCTTTTTTTTTTTTTAATAGGAAAAAGTTCTGATGGGACCTAACCTTAAAATGAAGTCTTTTACCTTATCCACAGTGAAAAATTTCCTCTTTAAAAAAAAATTTTGAAACCTCTAGAGGAGAAATTTCCAAAAGGAAGAGGTGGGTGGTTAGGAGACTAGAGATTACAAAACAAAAAAAAGCATATTCAACATTTATTTATATTGGGAAAATAAGAAGATTATCGAGGAGGCGTGAAAGAAAGCAGACTAAGAAGCTCTGTCCTAGAGGAATACGTTTTCATTACTCCCATTCTCATTACACTTTGTTTCATGTTAGGAATTTGTGGTAAACCATTTTACCATTTATTTCTAAAATATCTGTTATGCTATTGCCAAATTTAATCTATTAGCAACAGACTA
Source organism: Equus caballus (assembly GCF_041296265.1). Taxonomy (NCBI): domain Eukaryota; kingdom Metazoa; phylum Chordata; class Mammalia; order Perissodactyla; family Equidae; genus Equus; species Equus caballus. The sequence continues at coordinate 51,150,579 of NC_091699.1, read as the reverse complement.
AAAAACCTGACAAAGAAAACTATGTTCTAGTCTAGTTGCAGCTTTATAAAGTACCTAAAGATAGTTTATTCTGAACATTTTTGAAGAGTAAGGAAAAATAATCCAACATAACTACTCTTGTCTTCTCTAAGAGCAGATTACTTTGCTGGGGTTTTGTTTCATTTTCTGTCACAGTTTCACATGTAAGAGGAATTTACGAAAAAACTAGGCTGGCCTAAATTAAACAAAGGGGTAATAAGACCAAAAAAAAAATTAGATATCCCTTTCCAGGGGAAAAAAAATTGGGGGAGGGACTCTATGCCATCAAACCTAAATAGGTAAGTACACTTTTTATATTTTTTTAATTTACATTTTATCCCACAACTATATTTCATACGATTGAGTTCATATATTCTAAACTGCTGAGCAGTTTAACAAAAAGAGGTTAAAATTTGTCAGACAAGTATTAATTACACTTACCTTTCTGTTAAATAAACATTTTCTTCAATCAGATCAAAGTAACAAGGCATCTTCCCTTGCTTGGCACATTCCTTCCATCGCTGTGGGTCCCTGAAGTCCTCCATGACACAGGAAGGCCCAACCAGCGCTGACCCTGGAGGCACTGCTGTCTCTCCCTGCTCTACCTCCATTCTAACTTTCTTTCTGTCCTGAAGCTCACCATCACTTTCAGAATCACTCTCCAATTCCTGCCTCCTTTTTTTAGGAGGCCCTCTATCTTTCATATCACTTTTTTCTAAATTTTTTGAAAGATCTTTCTTTTCACTCACTGCTAAAGAGTCCTTAATGGAATTGCTGCTTATTTCAGGTGCTTGCACTGACCCCTTGTCCTTCTGAAGGGATAGAAAAAATTTATTGGACTGGCTTGAAAAGTGAGATCCTCCATGTTGATCCCAATTCTCCTCCTCTTCACGGTCATCTGTTAAGGAATCTGGTACCTGCCCTTGAATTCGATCATACACAACACCAGTTCCAGGAGGTCTACCTGCAGATCTTGGATCCCAGTAGCCATTGCCTTGCCAGTAACTACGTGCCCCACCATACTGTTCTGCACTTTGCTGGTACTTGTGCCCACCACAGGCTCCATAGCTGCTGTCAGGCTGCTGATATGTAGTGGTAGGCTTTTCTTGTTGAGAGAAGTCCCACCCTAGGTTTCTGAGCTCTTCCGATGAATGAAAACCATCCACTCGGGAGATCTCACAACACGAAGAAAAGCTTAACTCTGTTTTTCCCAGTCTACTATCTGGCCTATTAGGGAAAGTGGTCTGTTGCCAAGACTTATTTGGGACATCTTCAAAATCATCAGAAGAATAAAGTGGCAGCTCTTCTTGCTGTCTAGAAGCTATCTTGGCTTTCATTGTTTCCTCAGAATTTAGATGACCTAGAGGGTCAGATTTCACATCTGTATGACTTGTACTATCAACTCCATCACTCTGAGGGTGAGCAATTTCAGGGAGGTGATTATCTATTTGTTTTCTGCTGGGCTGTGTAAAAGAAATTTCTGGATTCTTCTCTATTCCTTTATGAAGGAAGAACTTCTCAGTTAGAGAACAGGCTTTACTAGCTATACTCTCAAATTTTTCCTCATATGAATATCTCCTTGACTCCAATCTCTCATCTTCCCAGTGGTCAGAATAGTGTCTGTAACTCTGACTGCTCCGAGAAGAACAAGGGCTTGTTTCTTCCATGGGCAAAGTAGAGTTCTTTGGCACAACCACAACAGACTGAAGACGGTTTCTTGGAATACTGCTATCATCAGAATCTGTATCTTCTGAATCACTTTCATCACTTGAACTTTCAGAAGAACCAGAATAATCTTCATGGACAGTAGACACAATCTCTGAGGCATGACCACTACTGTCACATTTTAAGGTATATGTTACACTGTCACTGTCTTCCATGGTTAAATTCAAATCGCAAGAAGAAAATACAACTTCTGAATCATCAGAAGTATGTGCATGTCCTCTTCCTCCTTCTTCATCTAAAGAGATTTCTGGTCTTCTTCTATCAGGCAATATGGAATTCCCTTCTTCTTGAGCCTCTTGCACACATTTCCCAGATAACCCATTATTATGCCTGTTTTCCCAGGAAGCAAATCCCCTTCCTGAATGAGGAAGGCCACTATCTACTTCTACTATTGTTTCTTTCTCTGCATACTTTAAAAACTCTGTGGTTTTACTCTTCGGCACAGCATCCAAAACTGAAGGTGTGTTCTCTACACATTGCAAGAGAGTTAAATTGTCCACTTTTATTCCTGGTGAAAGACTCTGAAGAGATGAAGCAATACCTGAACTCTCTATAGGTTGATATAAATCATCAAAATGATTAACAGAAGCTGAACTAGTGCTACCAACAATCTGCTTATATTCTTCATATGCCAATTTTGAGTGTTGATCTGTCAGATTTCTACTATCACGTATAACTGTTTTTGATTTCAAATGCACATTCATAAAGCTATTTGAAGAAATCTTCGCAACTGAAGGTTCAATGTTTTCAGCTTCGGAATGACACAAAGAAGGGTTGCTGTCATTTGAAGTACAGTATATATCTGAATCTTTGGTTTTACAGCAAGAAACTCTCATATCAACTGGTTCTTTAGCTACTGTTTTGGAATAATCTATAGTCATAATTGGCAAAGACATGAGTTTATCTTGGTCTGGTGACAATGGAGGTTCTGTTTCTCTAAATGAGCTTTCTGACTTATTATGCTGCATGCAAGTATCATCCAAGTCTTTTTCTTTACATTTACTAATATTCTGAAATCCATTTGATGAAAGCATGCATGCTTTGACCAAAGGCGATATCTCCGATCCAGTCACACTATCATCAGAAGACATCAAAACAGTGTCAGTTTTAGAAGTGCAAAATGTTGCCAAATCAGATTCTGCCCCAGGAGATCCATTTATATTTGATTCTATGGGACAATAACTTCTTAATTGATCACTCTTCACTTTAGATAAAGAATCTAATTCCTTATTACTATCATGGCTATCGTGTCCTATAAATTCAGACTTAAAAATAGGCGATTCATCTAGCTTTTTAAAAGTAGGTGAATCATTTAATCGATTTGATGGAGATGGAGATCCAGTCTTTTCTCTTTCAGGAATTTTACTAATCATTCTTAATTCACTACCTTTTGAACAAGGAGTCTGTAAACTAAAAGAATGAGACTGTTTAATTTCCTCATTCAATTCTGTACAACAGAAAGAATTTTTAAATTTATCAGACTTGGGTATAGATTTTGAAGGGGTAGATTTATAACGGGAAACACTGTTGTCGTGCTTGGAATATGATGACCCCCGTCGGAATCCCAGTTCATTAGAGGGAGAACAACATCTTTTCATTGCTTCATTTTCTGAAGTCCTTTTAGATTCTCTTTCTAGTTTTGAAGAATACTTTCCTCTTTTCTCCATCTCTAAGTAAGAGGACTCAGTTTTGCAGTCCCGGTCAGATTTGGAATAGGATGATGATGTCCTTGGGTCTCTGTAAGAGGAATGAGATGAGGTGCGCCTCGAGTACGTCTTCTTATACTCATCTTCTGAGTCAGAACTTTCTCGTGCCCTGTTATCTGTATGTGGCCGAGAATAGCGTGCCCTCTCTCGATAAGGGGAACTCCTGTGGTAGCGACGATCAGAGTCGTAATAATGGGATCGTTCTGACCGGGAATAGGATAAACTAGTTCTAGAGCCTCGGTCAGATCTAGAACGAGATCTACTCCGCCTTCGCTCTCTCTCTGATCTACATCGAGAAGATATATACCGAGTATCTCTTTCAAGTTTTGAGTAGCTAAAATATTTATCATCTCTCTCTGTTTTAGATCGTGAAGATTTTCCTAAATCCTCACTTTTTAAAGGTGCTAAACTCTTCTTTGAATCTCTTTCTTTTTCAATGTTTGCTGAAAATTTTAAATCATGTGATCTTTGACTTGAGGAAGTCCTTACAGAATCTTCATCAGATTCTGAACCAAAAAAGGTGCCTTCAGATTGTGAGGATTTCTTCTTAGAAACTGTTTTTTTAGAGCCCAGACTACTCTTTGAACTATCTGGAATTTCTTCTTCCTTCCCAATATGGGAATCTTCTCTTTGTGAGGGAATATCTGCTTGCTCATTCAAATTTTGAGTTATGTGCTCTTCTGAACTATTAGACACAGTGTCCTGCTTAGTGTCCACTTCTGAAGATTCTGGTACAACTGTAACTGATGGCTCCTTCAGGGCTCTAACTGCTACATCTCCTGGTGCTGTCATCAGAACTGTTATTGGTGTGTGTGGCAAGGCCACTGGCTCTGTTATTGCTGCTGGTGGTGAGGACGTTGTGGTTTGGGGAGGTGGAGGTGGTGGAGGTGGAGACAAGGGTGGCGAGTCTACAGTTGTTGATTCTGCTATGACTGCTGGTAACGGTACTATGGGAGGAGGTGGAGATGCCACTGCTGTCAGAGTAGTTGGCAGTGGCCTGGATGTTACATGAAGCAGATGCTTCTTAAAATGAATTTTGCCCAATTCTACTCTTGATTTTGGTGGGGAAGATTCTTCTGTAGTAGATAAGGTATCTCCAATGTCCATTTTAATTTTAGGGGTCAAGTCTGCTTGAAGAGGTGCAGTTGGGGAGTTCTGAGCATCATTTTGCTTTTCATTGCCAAGTGCAGTCAGAAATCTGTTCTGCAAAGTTTTCTTTGTAAGGCTGAAGCTGAATGACACCTTCTGTCGTCCCTGTTCCTCCAAATTAACTTTTGTTTTGGTGCCTTTGGGCAAAAATCGACTAGAGGCAACACCTTTGAACATTGGTCCTTTGATGAAACCCGTTTTATGCACATTTTCAATCTTTGCCTAAAAAATGAACGAAACAAGCAGTTACTACTATAACTAAGTTACTTTCAAATGGCTAGCATCACAGTTTAAAATGTCACAGAAATGAAAAGTTCTCTTTAATGACAAACAATACGAATTTGACCAAGGTACAGAAGCATTTTTAAAAATTTTTATAATGGAAATTTTCAAACACACTCAAAAGTATCGAGAATACTACAATAAACCTCTATGTATCACCCTAGTTTCAACAATTACCCACATTTTTCCATTCTTGTCTCTTAAAGAATTTTATCCAGTTTTATAACTGTTTTCCATGCAGAATTTCTAACAATAAAAAAAAAATTTGATGTGTATTTCAAGTTACAATACAAAAGGACATGTGGAGAGAGCGCAACCGCTAACATCTTAGTAATGAAAATAGTTTGTTCTCGTGTCCTCTTTGAGAGGAAACATCAGAATTCTTTATAAGCAGTGGTCTTCCAGCATCACACAGAATCACTTGGGTGCTTGGTAAAAATGCAGATCTGTAACAAAACTCCAGGGAATATGGATTCAATACATCTATGGTGAAGCAAGAAAGTTTGTTTTGTCTTCTTTTTGGAAAACAAGCACCTCAGGCAATTCTGATGGACTTCCCAGATTCGGGAAACCACTGGCAATCTCCCATCTAATTTTATAGATGAGGTAACCAAATGAGGACCAGGCCTTTCTGCCTTCCTGGAAATTAACTCTGCCCTGGCACACTACCATTGTCTCTACATGGGCCCCACACATCAGATAAATAGTCTGATCCTACTGTATGAGTGACAACTACAAGTATCTATCTAAGAAGAAGATTTCTCCCTCCATTATTTGCCAAACCACCAAAGCAAGTGGTGGGCTTTCAAAGTTAAAGATATAACCTAGATTGTAGACATAATATCAGAAAAATCTACAGCAACAAATTCAAGCCTCAATTAAAGATAGTACACTTGCCATCTGCAACATTTTTCTAACTGATGTTCTTTAATCAATTCTGGCTATTTAAAAGAATAGTTTTCCCTTCAACATGGTAAAATCTGAAATCAGTTCTCAAAATTACACAGTAACCATTCAAGTGGGAAAGTAAATGTTTTCATGTGCATTACCGTAGAGCAGTGGCCTTCAAATACTTTTAAGAAAAAGAATCCACTTTTCAAATTAAATCTTACATGGAAGCACAATAGGTAAAAAGCTGTCTCCAGGGCTGCCAGCTTTCTTTACCTTGCCTAAATCTCTTGAAGCTCCAAAAGTTTAAAAATCATTTTCTTGAGACATTCAACATCCCTCAGTGGAATGAGTTACTGTAGATCCAAAAACAAAATTAAGCAAAAACTATTACTTCATTTCACATTCAAAACGATAACTAAGTTTTGAATGTTTTCAATCCCATAATCACTGAATAACTAGTTAAACTATACTTACCTCATTTTCTTCTTCTCTATTGCCATCCAGCCAAGAAAGCATGCAAAAGAATAAAAAGAAATTATAATTACTTAGAACAGATTGAAAGAAAAGTTTTTTTAATTAAAACTTAGGATATTTACAACCTACAGATATATTCTATTTGGACTATCCATTCCTTCACAACCTCAGTTACATTTAGTATAGCAAATATTTATCAAACACAGTGCCATGCACTATGCTGGATACTGGAGATAAAAAGTGAATAAAGCTGAGACTCTGCTCTTAAGAAGCTTATAGTTTCCTGTATAGTCATGTGTCACTTAACAACACGGACATGTTGTGAGAAATGCATCGTAGGCGATTTCATCTTGCAAACATCATAGAGTGTACTTACACAAACCTAGATGGTATAGCCTACTACACACCTAGGCTATAATGGTACTAATCTTATGGGACCACCGTCGTATGTGGTTCATCACTGACGGAAGGGTCACTATGTGGCGCAAGACTGTAAATACAAAATATAATTTTGTTACAGAAGTAATTCCAAAATAATGGAATAAATACAAGGATAGAAACATGCACAGTGTAACAGCAAAGAGAAAGATAAGTAACTCAGTTTAGTGGAAGGACAGGAATGCAAAGAATCCTTCCTAAAAGAAAATACTAGTTTTTGAACAGTGTATTTGTAGGGAGAACCTAGGCAGAGGGAGATCCCAGGCAACACACAGAGATTAAAACATAGGAACAATATGGGCAAGGAAACTATAAACAGTTCAATATCACCTGAGTATGACGCGTAAGGCAAAAAGAAGCCAATAATTAGGTAAAGTAGGGAGAAGTAGGTAGGTCCAGAGGCCAGGTTTCTTATGAGGGAAAACATTTTATCTTACGGATTAGCGGTTCTCAATCTTTTTTGGTATCCATTCAACAGTCCCTTTGCTGAATGGAAGGTATACATGCTACTCCACACCACAGTACATGGCTCTCTGAGCTCACAGTTATGTTCTAACAAAGGTAACCCTGAGGAATCAAAAGCCAAGAGTCTGATGTACACCAGTGCACCAAGGCACATTGGGGAAAGGGAAGGTATAAAAGAGTTTTAGGCTATCATAGCCAGATTTATATTTTAAGCAGGTCACTCCGTAGGCTACGTGGCAAGACTGGAGTATAATAATCTATTTTAAATGTCCTTTAAAAGAAACGTACAAAACCCTTTCCCCAAATGCAGGCCTGACTCCATCATAATTCAGTCCATTCACTTGTGTCTATGGTAGCCATACAAAAATCAAGTAATGAAGGGGGAAAAAAGCTGGCAATACATGGACAAGATCTGAAGCAGTGCGAAGGTTAAACACTTTTTTCTACTCCAAAACCCCTAAAGCCTCACAGATGTGATCTCAGAACTACTGTATTTCATCGATTCTATGATGTACATTTCCCCCATATATAACACCTCTGCAGGATGCATCCTACTATCAATATCATAGTTTAATTGGTAGAGATTTTTCCTTTCTTAGTGATTCATAAAATAATTGCGTATTACAACTTACAGAATACTAGAATTGATTTAAGTTAGTACCATGTGAAATTTTTTCCAGAAGAGAAAAGGTACCAGGAGACGTCCAAGCATTTGGAGTGTCATTCATATTTATATTCCTCCTTACAGTGGACATTTAAGAACATTCATGCTTGTCTGCACGGTATCCACACACATGAGGTGCTGGAAATACTGAAGTGACTGGAAACCTTTCCTAATCCTCAGGAGTTCTACTTTGGACAAGCAAATTGAAAAGAATAATCCTGACAAACTGTGATGAAAGTAAACAAATTCCAAAAGTTGGACCCGTGACCAACAGATAGAAGTAAAGAATGACAGATTTTAGTTCATTTTAAGTCAGAACATTTTTCATTAGTTTTCTTCATTTATTTGAAAAAGCAATATATGCGCCCAGGAGAAGAAATTATAATACAAAGAGATACACAACTAAAATTAGGTCTCTCTCCCCAGGGGCAACTATTAAGTTTTGAACATCCTTCCAAAAATTGTGTGCATATATGAGCATATACATCTCTTTTAACAGAGAAAACACATACACAAATGGAAACATACCTTTCTGTACCTTGTTCTTCTCCACTTAAAGCCTTGGATATTATTACATAGCAACATATACAGATGTAGCTTCAATTGTAGTCTACCAGCATAATAGCTTTTCATGTTTATAAGTCTTTGGTATTTTCTTTTTTCTGAGAAGTGCTTTTTCAGGTCCTTTGCCAATTGATTATCTATTGAGTTGTTGGTCTTTCTTACTGATTTATAAAAGCAAAATGTGAGGCATCTGCAACTAGAATGTGTCACTGTACTGGCTACTTAAGTTTCCTTGTCATCTGAAATATTTAAGAAGAATCTGGATGAGAATTTACCTAAGATGAGTTAGAATGCCTGTCACAGAAGTAAAGCCAAAAGTGAGGCCCTAGAAGGTCTCATTCCAGGACTTCAGTTCACCGAATTTCCTGAACCACAAATCAGAAACAGCATTTTACTTTATCTTGATTTTAATGAGACTTTAAAGATTCACTTCTACTTAATCTTTAAAGATCTCTCACTAAAACTCAAATACCCCTCAAATACTTAAAGCCAGTGTTTCTCACATTTGAGTTATGTATAGGCCTCTTTTAAAAGGAAAAAAAAAACCTGTCAGGCATCTAAGAATAGATTCCAATTTAAGAACACTGACTTAAGAAACTAAAATTAGTCTATTAAAATTTATTTTACTCGAAAACCACACTGAAAAGTAATGGTAGTTTTTAAGTGAAATAAATTTTAAAATTTAAAAGTGGTCACGGGGGCTGGCTCGGTGGCGCAGCAGTTAAGTGCGCACGTTCCGCTTCTCATTGGCCCGGGGTTTGCCGGTTCGGATCCCGGGTGCGGACATGGCACCGCTTGGCACGCCATGCTGTGGTAGGCGTCCCACATATAAAGTAGAGGAAGATGGGCACGGATGTTAGCTCAGGGCCAGGCTTCCTCAGCAAAAAAGAGGAGGACTGGCAGTAGTTAGCTCAGGGCTAATCTTCCTTGGAAAAAAAATAAATAAGAAAAATAAAAGTGGTCAAAATAATTTTTAAGGTCTATGGGTTAGAAAAGAGTATTATATCAATGTTAATTTCTTGAGACTGATAATTGTACAGTGCTAATCTAAAAGAATGTCCTTGTTTTTAGGAAATACACATTGAAGGATATAGGGACAAAAAGCCACCATGTCTGCAACTTTCTCTCAAACATTTCGAGGAAAAAACCCAATAAGTGTGTAGGTGGAAACAGAATAAATGGTAAGATGCTCACATTTGGGGAATATGGGTGAAGTGTATATAGGAAATTATTATTTTTGAAACCATCTGTGAGTCTGAAATTCTTTCAAAATTAAAAATTATTTTTTCAACTTAAGATAACCAAATGTGGAAAACTTTTAAATATCCTCATAGAATCCCCACCCCTTAAGAATTTATCAAAAAAAATATACATATATATGTGGACTCTTGGAGATCCTAGAGCCTCAACTGGAGAAACACTACCTCAAATCTTTCTAAATTCATATTCTGGTAGGCATTGATGAGAATAAGCTATATGAAAACTAGACCCTTTTAAGAAAGTATGCAACAGCAGACGTAGGATATTAAGCGGCAAAAATTCAGAGATAAGACAGGAGAACTGGTTGATAACAAAAGGAAGGAAGCCACCAATGACAAACTGAAGACTATTTCATAACATTGCTTATAACGTTTCCTAGCCCAGAGGTACACTCAAGTAATACTCTGAGCTCTCGAGAAGAAAGGTGGTTTGCTACACATACCCAGCCCCATGTTGAGAGTCACGGAGAAATACTGGCAGGGAACCCTTTTCAAGTAGTGAGTGATCGATTAACTCAACCATTAGGAAAAAGATGGAACTTCACAGATCTAGCCACTCCCTTCCCTCCCCTCCATTTGTTTCCATTTTAGATTTCTAAATCTTTGATCTGCTCCCCAACAAGTACAAATGAAAACATCCGTCATGAAAAAAAAAAGCTGGAATGAATGCACTGAAATCACACGTTTTGAAATTTATACATTTAGGCACTTATCATACCTTCAAGACTTAAAACGCCTCAGATCTTCAATGATAATGGAAAAGTGCATCACAAAGTCTTCATAAGTAAAACTTTTATCACAAAAGATCATGTCTGCCTAGTTCACTGCTTGGCCTATTAACAAACTGAGTTAATCCTTCTGTAGGCTAAGGTTTTGGTAGGGAATAGGTGTCTTAGTTAACTACCACGAATTAGCTGGCCTTAAGGCAAACAGAGAGACTGCATCAGAACTAACTTTTGATAGCACACAACTGCACTGATGGATTGATTGCCCAATGATTTATTTTAGAAAGGCAACACTGCTAACTATATCAGTACTCATATCAATCACAAGGCTATTTGTTCAACAATTATGTAAGGATCTACCCCTCTGAAGGCAGTGTTAGCTCTGTAAAGGCAAGATGTCAAGTTTACAGTCCCTATCCCACTAGGAATTTCACGCTTTACTTGAAGTAATATGGCTTAGAGGTATACCAAATAACTATAACAAAAGGTAATAAATAATAATTGTCGTATGAAGGCTACTAAGGGGATTTCTTTTTGATTTTCCTTTTTTTGGCTCAACCTAGTCTCATTTTCCAGATACTCCTTCATGAAACCACATGTCCTTTACTATTTATTACCAAGCTTATTAGGATAGCAAAGTAACAAACAGATCAAACTTGGATGATACCTAGGTTGGAATCCTGTTTCTACCATTTACTAATACCTCTATGACTTGTACTATTAAATTCCCTTTCTTACTCTGCTAGATGTCTATTTCATACATCCCCCTATCCCAAATCTCCACCGCTACCATCTCCCTGACCACTCTCAGTTGATGATCCCACCACTTTATACTCAGTGTCCTATCCTCTTGCCTTCTGAAGAACTTCCATTTCATATTTATTCCCTTTCTTCTATCATCAGCGTGTCTCTCCCTCCCTCCCTCTCTCCACTCTCATTAGTCAAATAACTTTTAATATACCTTACACCTTAAGAAAACGGCAGGGAGGAGTCATCACTAAATGACCAACATCTTAAAGCCAATGGTCAATTTCTGTTCTAGGCTTTCACAGACCACATTCTTCTGTTTTCCTCCTACCCTCAACGGCTACTCCTCCTTAATCTTATTTGTTGGCTCTTTATATTCCTCATGTTGGAGTGCCCAAAAACTGGATCCCTGCTTGGCCTTACTTCTTCTCTTCTCCATCTATTCTTCCCTTGTACCTTATCTCATCCAGATTCATGACTTTAAGTATCATTTACAGACTGGTGATTCCCACATCTCCAAACTCAATATCTCTCTCCTCTTATTTACCCAACTGCTCACTGGACATCTCTACTTGGATGTCTCATATTTATCTCAAATGGAACAAGGTCAAAATGGAACTAATGATGATTATCCCATTCGTGCATATGCCAATTATGATGATTATTATACACCTATATTATGAATTTATCTAAAAGCCAGGTGATTTTTCAAAAACATAAATCCGATCATGGCACATATCTGCTTACTCTTTCTTTCTGACCTCACTTCTTTTCACAATCCTTTCTCCTCATTCCTTAGGTTCTAGCCACATTAGCCTTCTGTCCCTCAAACATCCCAAGCTAATTTCTGGACTTTTCACCTAAAGCTTCCTTCTTAGAAAACTATTCCCCCTAGATCTTTGACAGACTGCTCCTTCTCAATAATGACACCTCCAAAGTTATCTCCTCTGAGATTCCAACAACATTCTCCCTTAGAGTACTTTATTTTATTCCCAGCATTTATGAATATGAGGTTTATTTCCTGTTTTGTTTTGATGTAGTGCCTGTTTCCTCCCACTAGAATACAAGCTCCTTTAGGACAGGAATTTGCTTTACCTTGTTCACAGCTGCGTTTAAGTGCCAAAAACACTACTTGGAACACAGGAAGTACTCAGTAAATATTTGATTAAGAACATCATTCCCACTTTCTTATCTAGCTAAACTTGCTTTATACTACTCCCTAGAAGGGATAGTTAAGATGGTCTCTAAATTCAAACATAGATCAGTCTCAATTTCAAATAATTTCTCATACTGCTCTTCATTCTACCATCTTCCTCCCTCTCTCCCAGCCTCCACATACACACACACATATATCACACCTCCCACGCCCATCTTAACCTTCTCAGCCACCTGGATCTCACTTTCATTCACTTGATACTTACCTGAGTGCCCACTATGCTACTACGGACCCAGCACTGTTCTGCCTTTTCCTATCCCTTTCCTGAGCATTCCAGACACTATTTCTAAACTCGACTCCTACACCATATACTTTGCAGAACAACAATCACATATAGCCTAGTTGCATATTGTTCTCGCCTTCCCAACTAGAGTTTACATCACAAAGAAATAAAGGCAACATCTTGTCCTTATTGTATAATCTCCCCTGGGTTTACCATTCCCATTTCTAGCTTAAGTTCTTAGTAATTCTTGAAGCAAAGAAATTCCTTAACAACAGTACCAGATTTTAGCTTTCTCATTTCACCCAATTCTCAAAGGAAAAGAGAGAAACACCTCAAAACTGACCTTTAGAGAAAACAAGCCATACAGGCCATAAATTAATTTACAACATTTGCTATACTCTCATCCAAGAAATAGGACCCATGAGGACAAATGAATTAAAACACTGAAGAGAAATACATGTGACTTACGTGGACAAAATAAAGCCAAGTACACCACCTATTTTTTTACCAAAGGACTGGAAACTTCAGGCAAAGCACTTTGAGATGAATATGCTAACCTGAACTAGTGCCAATGGACCTGATAAATAAAGCACTATTTCTCACTTGCTTTAAGTCCACATGTTCAACTAGCACAGGATCTCAAACATATAGAGAGCTCCTACTGATAGAGGCTCATGTATACAGATTAAATCTAGAAAAAAAATAATTTGATAAAAACAAATGTTATTAAAATTACAGCACTTACAAGGCAAGAATATTCTCACAGAAAGTAAGTGGATCAAAGCACTATCTCTGACACACAAATATAGGTCAAAATAGCAGCTCTCTTCCCTCAATGCCATACCCATCAACTATTCTTATATCTCAAAATAGCTGAAACTTTATTTTAATGTGGAGTGTCTATATATAATGGTGAGCAAAGCTAACTTATTTTAAACAAGAAATCACTTTGTAAACAAACATAGCTGATCACAAATGTATCATTGTAAAGTTCTACAGTCAGTGAGGAAAGGTAAGAATATCATCCTAAATGTTAAAAATTTTATGTATACCTGAAATCTGTTTCTAAATTTGTCTTCCAAATTAGTTTGCATGAACACTTGCATAAAGTGAATTATGCTCTCCTGTTAAAGCAATCTGCTTTTTCCAAAACCCATAAATTGAGCTGTATGTTGATCTAATTTGAACAACATAGGGACTTTTATATACATACAAATGAGTTTCACTACTTTTATTCATTATTTTGAGTTAAATCTCTGACATTATCCATTTTATTTTCCTCATTTGCAAAATGTGGGCAAGGGCACACCCATTACCAAATAACCTTCGAAAGATAGAAACGTGTAAATGCTGAAATTCATTTTTAGTATTATCCAATGAATTGCAACAGAGTTGAGGGCAAGTTCTTAGTGACCTGATCACATTATACTATTGTCTAGAGACCCTGTTACTAGACCACCATCACCAGTGTAAGCAGCTAACAGAATACTTTCCATTTTTCAGGTACTGGGTTAAATGTTTTACACAGATCTGGTTCATTTGATCCACACACTTATGAAGGGTGTACTATCTGTATTCCCATTTTACAAACAAAGAAACCTAAAGTCACAGCTAGCGAAGTGGCACAGCCACGTACCCAGGCTGTTTGACTGCAGGGCCCTTATTAGCTATTACACAGAACTGGGAACAAAGGGTAAAAAGTTTCAGAGAAACATATTTTGATTCAGTGTACTAGTAAATGCATCTACCTAGCAACAGAAGGGGTTGTATCATGAAATAAAAAGTAACAGAAGTGTTCAAACTAGAGTCAAGATGATGTGTCTGGATTAGAATTCCAAGATGGCGCCGTGAGTAGTCCTCTTTGTCTCTCGCCCTTCGAGTCTACAATTATTTGGACACTTATCGCTTGACAAAGGATATCCAGACAGCATCTCAGGACGTCTGAGACACCCACGCGACTATACATCGGAAGGCGGACGGACTTTCCTCCGGGAGGATGTGGAAATAGGTGAAAACTCTCCGACCCCGACGGGCAGCCTAGTACCCGCAAGCGGCTTTCTTCCAACGGACGCCCCCAGAGGATCCACACACATCTAGGGCAGGAGCGAGAACACAACAGAGGAGCGACGGTGGAAACAGGTGACCAGAACCCTACTTAAACCCCCCGCAATTACTCCTAAACGCAGAGGGAAACTTTGGAGTTGCACACCTGAGCCCGCGGGGAGAGTCTCTCCCCGCCATTGGCGGGGAGACCCGGCCTGGTGCTCGGGGCGCCCGGAGGGTCCCAGAGAGACGCCCGCCCCGGGGGACTAGGGATTGCCGGAGATCTCGGAGAGGACCGGGGCGGGGGAACTTTCAAAGGCCGGATCGGCGACCCGGAGGGGAAGCGCCGGAGCTCCGCCAGGCAGCAGACAAAACTCTCTGTCTGCCGGTAGCAGAGGGGCCACGCTGAGCACTCAGGGCTCCCGGCAGAGGCCCGGACAGAAGCCCAGAGGGCGGGGCGACCCCCAGCTGCCGTTGCCCGCCCCGTGGGACTAGGGATTGTCGGAGATCTTGGAGAGGACCGGGGCGGGGGAACTTTCAAAGGCGGGTCCGGCGACCCGGAGGGGAAGCGCCGGAGCTCCGCCAGGCAGCAGACAAAACTCTCTGTCTGCCGGTAGCAGAGGGGCCACGCCCAGCATTCAGGGCTCCCGGCAGAGGCTCGGACAGAAGCCCAGAGGGCGGGGCGTGCCCCAGCTGCCGTTGCCCGCCCCGTGGGACTAGGGATTGCCGGAGATCTCGGAGAGGACCGGGGCGGGGGAACTTCCAAAGGCGGGTCCGGCGACCCGGAGGGGAAGCGCCGGAGCTCCGCCAGGCAGCAGACAAAACTCTCTGTCTGCCGGTAGCAGAGGGGCCACGCTGAGCATTCAGAGCTCCCGGCAGAGGCCCGGAGAGAAGCCCAGAGGGCGGGGCGACCCCCAGCTGCCGTTGCCCACCCGGTGAGGCTAGGGATTGCCGGAGATCTCGGAGAGGACTGGGGCTGGAGAGAGTTCCAGAGACCCAGCTTAGTAGCCTAGGGGGAAACCCTACAGGCTCACAGAAGCCTTAGGGAAAGCCTCTGCACAGCATCAGCAGAAGGCACCCAGCCGCCAGCCACAAGGCTGGAAGACCCCAGGGCAAAAGCAGCATAGCTAGGTGTACTAACCACAGACTGTAGAAGATGCCAATAGCTCTCCTGCGACCCATAGAGGACAAGTGAGATTTGGTGGGTGCCGACAGCAACCGAGCGACAAATAAAAGTGATCCCACCCCTGGCCGCTGGAAAAGCCCATAACACCGTTGCAGACCCCAAGGAGAGAGCGCATCTAGGTGGGCAACAACAGTAGGCACCTGCAGCCTGAAGCCCCCCGTGACGGCCCCCACGGCAGAGGAGGGAATCCAAAGGGCCACTGTGGCTACGAAGAGGGGCCCAGGCCCAGTTAGCAACTACGGACAGGGTTCCTGGTTGGTGAAGTATAAACAGCTGCTCCCCCCACCGCAGCAGCTGAAACAAGAGAAAGGAGCAACTAAACTCTATCTCCATGCGGAGGCACAAATCAACATCATCAAGCAATATGAAAAAATACATTAAATCTCCAGAACAGAAAGAAAATAACAAATACACAGAAATCAATCCCAAAGAAAATGAGATATATAACCTAAATGATGATGACTTCAAAACAGCCATCATTAAAATACTCACTGAGTTAAGAGAGAATTCTGACCGACAACTCAACGAGTTCAGGAGCTATGTCACAAAAGAGTTTGATACGATAAAGAAGAACCAAACAGAAATACTGGAAATGAAGAACACAATAGAGGAGATTAAGAAAAATCTAGATGCTCTGAACAGTAGGGCCGATAATATGGAGGAAAGAATTAGCAATTTGGAAGATGGCAATATAGAATTGTTGCAGGCAGAGGAGGAGAGAGAAGCAAGACTTAAAAGAAATGAAGAAACTCTCCGAGAATTATCAGACACAATTAGGAGATGCAACGTAAGGATTATAGGTATACCAGAGGGAGAAGAGAAGGAGAAAGGGGCAGAAAACCTATTCAAAGAAATAATGGCTGAGAACTTCCCAAATCTGGTGAGGGAGATGGATCTTCAGGTGACAGAAGCCAATAGATCTCCAAACTTTATCAATGCAAGAAGACCAACTCCACGGCATATAGTAGTGAAGCTAGCAAAAGTCAACGACAAGGAGAAAATATTAAGGACAGCCAGGCAAAAGAAACTAACCTACAAAGGAACCCCCATCAGGCTATCAGCAGATTTCTCAGCAGAAACTTTACAGGCTAGAAGAGAGTGGAATGATACATTCAAAAATCTGAAGGACAAAAACCTACAGCCGAGAATTCTCTACCCAGCGAAAATATCCTTCAAATACGATGGAGAAATAAAAACTTTCCCAGATAAACAAAAATTAAGGGAGTTCATTGCCACAAAACCTCCTCTTCAGGAAATCCTCAGGAAAACCCTCATTCCTGAAAAATCCAAAAAAGGAAAGGGGCTACAAAACCAAGAGCAGAGGAGATAAGTAGAAGGACAACAACAGAGAGTAGCAGCTCTACATCAGAACAGATTAAACCATGGGACGAGAAACAAAGGAAACTGAAGAAAACCGGAAAACAAGACACAAAATGGTAGTGGTAGGCCCCCACGTCTCAATAATCACTCTAAATGTAAATGGATTGAACTCCCCAATCAAAAGACACAGAGTGGCAGGATGGATCAAAGAACAAGATCCAACAATATGCTGCCTCCAGGAAACACACCTCAGCCCCAAAGACAAACACAGACTCAGAGTGAAGGGATGGAGAACAATACTCCAAGCTAATAATGAACAAAAGAAAGCAGGTGTCGCTATACTAATATCAGACAAGGTAGATTTCAAAGCAAAACAGATAAAGAAAGACAAAGAGGGACAGTATATAATGATAAAAGGGACTCTCCACCAAGAAGACATAACACTTATAAATATATACGCACCCAACACAGGAGCACCAAAATTTGTAAAGCAACTCTTAATAGAAAAGAAGACATCAACAACAATACAATAATAGTAGGGGACCTCAACACACCATTAACACCAATGGACAGAACATCCAGACAGAAAATCAACAAGGAAATAATAGAATTAAATGAAAAATTAGACCAGATGGACTTAATAGATATATATAGAACACTTCATCCAAAAACAGCAGGTTACACATTCTTCTCAAGTGCACATGGAACATTCTCAAGGATTGACCATATTTTGGGAACCAAAGCAAACATCAATAAATACAAGAGAGTTGAAATAATATCAAGCATCTTTTCTGATCATAACGCTATTAAACTAGAAATCAACTACAAGAAAAAAGCAGAGAAAGGTGCAAAAATGTGGAGACTAAACAACACGCTTCTCAACAAACAATGGATCATTGAAGAAATTAAAGAAGAAATCAAATATTATCTGGAGACAAATGAAAATGAGAACACGACATACCAAATCATTTGGGATGCAGCAAAAGCAGTCCTAAGAGGGAAATTCATCGCAATACAGGCTCACCTCACTAAACAAGAAAAAGCTCACGTAAGCAACCTCAAACGACACCTAACAGAACTAGAAAAAGAAGAACAAACAAGGCCCAGAGTCAGTAGAAGGAGGGAAATAATAAAAATAAGAGCAGAAATAAACGATATTGAAACAAAAAAGACAATAGAAAGGATCAATGAAACAAAGAGTTGGTTCTTCGAAAGAATTAACAAAATTGACAAACCCCTAGCCAGACTCACCAAGAAAAGAAGAGAGAAATCGCAAATTAATAAAATCAGGAATGACAGAGGAGAAATCACAACAGATACCAATGAAATACAAGAGATCATAAGAGAATACTATGAAAAACTATATGCCAACAAATTGAACAACCTGGAAGAAATGGACAAATTCCTAGACTCCTACAATCTCCCCAAACTGAATCAGGAAGAAATGGAGAATCTGAATAGACCAATCACAAGTAAGGAAATAGAAACGGTAATCAAAAACCTCCCCAAAAACAAGAGTCCAGGACCAGACGGCTTCTCCGGAGAATTCTACCAAACATTCAAAGAAGACTTAATACCTATTCTCCTCAAACTGTTCCAGAAAATTGAGAAAGATGGAGAACTCCCTAACACATTCTATGAAGCCAACATCACTCTGATCCCCAAACCTGACAAGGACAACACAAAGAAGGAGAACTACAGGCCGATATCACTGATGAACATAGATGCAAAAATCCTCAACAAAATTTTGGCAAACCGATTACAGCAATACATCAAAAAGATTATACACCATGATCAAGTGGGATTTATACCAGGGACACAGGGATGGTTCAACATCCGCAAGTCAATCAACGTGATACACTACATTAACAAAATGAAAACCAAAAACCACATGATCATCTCAATAGATGCAGAGAAAGCATTCGACAAGATCCAACACCCATTTATGATAAAAACCCTCAGTAAAATGGGTATAGAAGGAAAGTACCTCAACATAATAAAGGCCATATATGATAGACCCACAGCCAACATCATACTCAATGGACAAAAGCTGAAAGCCATCCCTCTGAGGACAGGAACAAGACAAGGGTGCCCACTTTCACCACTCCTATTCAACATAGTTCTGGAGGTGCTGGCCAGAGCAATTCGGCAGGAAAAAGAAATAAAAGGAATCCAAATAGGTAACGAAGAAGTAAAACTCTCGTTGTTTGCAGACGACATGATCTTATACATAGAAAACCCCAAAGAATCCACAGAAAAACTATTAGAAATAATCAACAACTACAGCAAAGTAGCAGGGTATAAAATTAACGTGCATAAATCAGTAGCATTTCTATACACTAACAATAAACTAACAGAAAAAGAACTCAAGAACTCTATCCCATTCACAATCGCAACGAAAAGAATAAAATACCTTGGGATAAACTTAACCAAGGAAGTGAAGGATCTATACAATGAAAACTACAAGACTTTCTTGAAAGAAATAGGCGATGACATAAAGAGATGGAAAGACATCCCTTGCACATGGATTGGAAGAATAAACATAGTTAAAATGTCCATACTACCTAAAGCAATATACAGATTCAATGCTATCCCAATCAGAATCCCAAGAACATTTTTCACAGAAATTGAACAAACAATCCTAAAATTCATATGGGGCAACAAAAGACCGCGAATTGCTAAAGCAATCCTGAGCAAGAAAAACAAAGCCGGCGGAATCACAATCCCCGATTTCAAAACATACTACAAAGCTACAGTGATCAAAACAGCATGGTACTGGTACAAAAACAGGTCCACAGATCAATGGAACAGAATTGAAAGCCCAGAGATAAAACCACACATCTATGGACAGCTAATCTTCGACAAAGGAGCAGAGGGCCTACAATGGAGAAAAGAAAGTCTCTTCAACAAATGGTGCTGGGAAAACTGGACAGCCACATGCAAAAGATTGAAAATTGACCATTCTTTTTCACCACACACCAAAATAAACTCAAAATGGATCAAAGACCTAAAGATTAGGCCTGAGACAATAAGTCTTTTGGAAGAGAATATAGGCAGTACACTCTTTGACATCAGTTTCAAAAGAATCTTTTCGGACACTGCAACTCCTCAGTTGAGGGAAACAATAGAAAGAATAAACAAATGGGACTTCATCAGACTAAAGAGCTTCTTCAAGGCAAGGGAAAACAGGATTGAAACAAAAAAACAGCTCACTAATTGGGAAAAAATATTTACAAGCCACTTATCCGACAAAGGGTTAATCTCCATAATATACAAAGAACTCACACTGCTTAACAACAAAAAAACAAACAACCCGATCAAAAAATGGGCAGAGGACATGAACAGACATTTCTCAAAAGAAGATATGAATATGGCCAATAGACACATGAAAAGATGTTCATCATCGCTAATCATCAGGGAAATGCAAATCAAAACTACACTAAGATATCACCTTACCCCCGTTAGATTGGCAAAAACATCCAAAACCAAGAACGACAAATGTTGGAGAGGTTGTGGAGAAAGAGGAACCCTCATACACTGTTGGTGGGAATGCAAACTGGTACAGCCACTATGGAAAACAGTATGGAGATTTCTCAAAAAGTTAAAAATAGAAATACCCTATGACCCAGCCATCCCATTACTGGGTATCTATCCTAAGAACCTGATATCAGATATCTCAAGAGTCCGTTGCACCCCTATGTTCATTGCAGCATTATTTACAATAGCCAAGACGTGGAACCAGCCTACATGCCCAGAAACTAATGATTGGATAAAGAAGATGTGGTATATATACACAATGGAATACTACTCAGCCATAAAAAAAGACGAAATTGGCCCATTCACAACAATGTGGATGGACCTCGAGGGTATTATGTTAAGCGAAATAAGTCAGTCAGAGAAAGACGAACTCTATATGACTCCACTCATAGGTGGAAATTAGTATATTGAGAAGAAGATCTGATTGGTGGTTACCAGGGAAAAGGGGGGGTGGGGGGAGGGTACGGAGGGGGAAGTGGTGTACCCACAACATGACTAACAAAAATGTACAACTGAAATCTCACAAGGTTGTAATCTATCATAACATTAATAAAAAAAAAAAAAAAAAAAAAAAAAGATGATGTGTCTGTATCTTAGAAGAAACTCCTAAACTGGATGCAAGATATCACCAGGATTTTTTGATTTTCTAATCTAGGACTAGATTCTCCTATGAAGAAGATACTACACTGAAAGCAGTGTAGAACACCAAGAGTCTGACGGAAATGGTTTATTACAGACTGTAGGATATAAGTTCACCTAGTTATTGTTTAATAAGCTGTACCTACCCTGCATTTTACCAGACTGGGTATTTATGCCAGCCTTCCAGTTCTTCTCTTGTTTAACCACATTAAATAGAAACACGAAAATAGATGGTGGTCAGTTCTTTCATGTGGTTATAGACTTTCATGCAAATTAGCTCTTTAAAACCCATCTTCAAAATAAAAACAATGAAAGTAAAACATGTGATATGATTAAACCTAAACATGAGAAAGATGAAGTTTCTCTTTTTACACACAAAGATAAATTCAGGATCTCTTTGGTTCATAAATACCTGCTTACTTTGGTGTAAATAGTAAAAATGTTCCTGAAAATAGTTTTATTCTTTCATGTTTCACAAGCAAGTTTTTTTCTGTTATAAATATAAATATAAAAAATATATGTGGACTGCATTTTATTTTGGTAACGCAATAAATACAGAAACTCAAAAAGTTTCTAGCATAGTAAATTACAACAGACCAAAATCAAAACGGGAGAGGAATGAAACTCAATTGTCTTGAGGAACAAAAGCTTAAACACAACAAAAATAGCCTTCGTTTATTTTCTAATTGTTGGGAAGAGTTTAAGAATTTCCAAAAAAACCCCAGCAAATTAATGTTTGAGGTGTGGAAGAGAAAAGTTTCAAGTCAACTAACATAAGCAAAAGTAGAGCAAAGATACCCATATCTGGGGGGAAAAAAAATCAAACCAAATCAACAAACCCTGAAAACACTTATTCTTACAAAGCAAAGCCAATGATAATGTAGGATGATTGTGAATTACAATGCACTGACTACACCATCCCTCACCATTTCATACATGGAAAAATAAGGTTAAAATAAAATGCCAAGGTTATTCATGTGATACCAAAAGACTGGAAAGAACCTAAATGTCCAATAAAAGAATGGCAGGATAACTCTGCTACAGCCATTCAATTGAGTAGATGCAGCAATACAAAGTAATGATGAAAATCTCTCTATACTGCTCTAGAATGTCTCCGGAATATACTTAGGTGAAAAAAGCAAGACACAGAACAGTATGTTTAGTATGCTTATATCTTCAAAATGGAAGACAACCAAAATGAAACATATGGTTAGATATTAAAGGAAATAGTAAGAGAACAGGGATGAAAGTTATACCTCTTTGAACATTCCCTTTGTTTGAGATAAAATTGGTATATTAACATTATATCAGTCTCAGACATACATTATAATTTGACATCTGTATTCACTACAAAGTGATCACCACCAAAGTCTAGTTACCATTCATCACCATACAACTGACCCTCTTCACCCATTTTGTCCACCCCACAACCTCCTTCCCTGCTGGTAACCACCAATCTGTTCTCTGTATCTCTGAGTTTGTTTTTGTTTTGTCTGTTCACTGGGGTTTTTTTTTTTAATTCCACATGAGTGAAATCATCCGGTATTTGTCTTTCTCTGTCTGATTTACTTAGCATACACCCTCAAGGCCCATCCATGTTGTCATAGATGGCAAGATTTCATTCTTTTTTATAGCTGAGTAGTATCCCATTGTATATATATACAACACATCTTTCATTCATCCACTTAGATTGTTTCCATATCTGGGCTATTGTAAATAATGCTGCAATGAACATATGGGTGCATATATCTTTTTGAATTAGTGTTTTTGTATTTTTCAGATAAATACCCAGAAGTGGAATAGCTGGATCATATGCTATTTCTATTCTTACTTTTTATTTATTTATTTTTTTGCCGAAGAAGATTAGCCCTGAGCTAACATCTGTGCCAATTTTCCTCTATTTTATATATGGGTCACTGCCACAGCATAGCTGACAAGTGGTGTAGGTCCATGCCCAGGATCTGAACCGGCAAACTGAAGCACAGCACAGAGAACTTAACCACTAGGCCATGGGGCTGGGCTCTTCTATTCTTAATTTTTTGAGCAATCTCCATACTGTTTTCCATAGTGGCTCCACCAATTTACATTCCCATCAACAGTGTATAAGAGTTCCCTTTTCTCCACATCCTCTCCAACACCTATTATATGTTGTCTTTTTGATAACAGCCACTCTTGACAGGCATGAGGCGATCTCATTGTGATTTTGACTAGCATTTCCCTAATAATTAGTGATGATGAATATCTTTTCATGTGCCTGTTGGCCACCTGTTTTATTGCAGTAACTTTGGAATCAGGTAAAAAGTTGCATTTTTTTAAGAGGAGAAAGTAAAAACAAAATGATTTCTAGAAATTCAAACTATAAACACTACATCAAATTGGTGATTGGCATAAAGAAGAGCTAAACTAAACAAAACTATTTTGAGTGCATATGCTTTATTGGAACATATCCTAGAGGCAAAAAAAACCCAAAGAAATCTTAAACTGTATTTATTAGTCTTACTGTTATAATAATATTGATATTACTAATGAAACTATCATACATAAGCAGATAAAGCAAATAAGTTATTCTATTAATGTCATTAGGAACCAAGATCTTCAGCATAAAAGTTAAGTTTTAAAATAAATAAAAACTCAAATATGAACTGGAAAGATTAGTATGAACTGAATAGTTTTCTTTTCCTAAAAAATACATATATCCTAACTGTCCAATGAAAAGGCCTAAGCACTGATAACTCAGTAGCCATGAGTAGCATGAGTAGTGTCTAGAATATGATCTCTAAATACCTTTTCACTAAAAGAAACAAGGCTCGCAGAAGAAATGGTTGATTCCAGGACTGAGGTAGGAAGTGAGCTAGGGCCAAGAAAATTATCAAAGATCACCAGGATCATGCAAAAGGACACAGAAGCCAACTTGAAAAGGCTTCCACCCGTCAAAGGTGAGGCAACTTGAGCAACAATAAGAATAAAAAAATGAGTGCAATTTATTGAAGCACAGCAAATATATAATGAATTCATTAAAAAAAGTCCACACTGGTTATCTTTTTGCCAACAGAACACCACTTCATTATCTGAAAATTGACAAAGGGAAAGAATCCAGTATTTTTCCTACATTTCCTATATGAACTGTATTTCAGGGCAATCAAACATTTGGTGAGTAATAGTTGTTCTTTAGCAGAATTCTAGCAAATATACACAATGGCAGCTAAAACCAGTAGCTGAAAGGTTGATGGGAAATTTTGTAATGGATAGCAGGCTAACTACACCAGAATCCACTGATTAATTCTGATATCACTACAAGTAAGACAATCTGATATGATGTAATAGGTAACCAATAAACTGCTGGGAGGATAAGGAGGTCCTGATGTGACTAACAGGCTCCAAAAAATATAGGAAACAGAAAAACATGTTAAAGGACATCATAAGGATGCACACAGCCAATAAACGGTGTAAGGAGACTATTATAGATTAAGAGAGATTTGAAATCTGGTAATCACATGCTTATTTAGATTCTAATTTTTCTAAAAATGAACAAGGACTGTGTATTAAATAATATTAAAAAATTATTGCCAATTGCACTAGGTATGACAATGGTCTTGTGGTTACTTTTTAAAAAACTTTATCTCTTAGCGATATACATTAAAAGTATGAAATGAGAGAATATCTGGGGTGCTTTAAAATATTCCAGTAAAGGGGCAGGCCCCGTTGCCTAGTGGTTAAGTTCGTGTGCTCCGCTTTGGTGGCCCTGGGTTTTGCTGGTTTGGATCCTGGACACGGACATAGCACTGCTCATCGGGCCATGCTGAGGTGGTGTCCCAGATGCCACAACTAGAAGACCCACAACTATGTACCAGGGGGCTTTGGAGAGAAAAAAGAAAAATAAAACCTTAAAATATTCTAGTAACAAAAAAAAGCAGCAAACAGATGAAACCAGAATGGCAAAATGTTAATAACTGTTGAAACCAGATGACTACACTGGGGCAGTGGCTGTCATTATACTATTCTCTCTTGTATGAATGTTTGAATTTTTCCATAATAAAAAAAATTTTAATGTTCAATTGCAATACGAAAGAGAATAACAAATCTCCAAAAGAATAAACAACAAGAGATCATATGTGCACATGCAGCAGGCAGAGAGGGTGGGTGGTTGGAAATATGCTGGCTAAATGTACATGTTCCTATTACCATCATGAATGCTACCCACAATCAGGGCCCACTCACCTGGTTGTGGCTGAGCATTAATCCCTTGACCCAAGCGGAAGTAATCACCAGGATTCACCCCTCTGATTTAGCCTCACCCCTCTGATTGAGACTTTATTTCTATGGTTCCAAGAATTTCATTCCCCAACAATAAACAACAACAAAAAAATCATAAATATATAACCACAGTGAACATTATGCTATGATGGAAAATATTTTCTATAAATTAACTTTGCCAAACAGCATCAACACATAGTTCTACTTTAGGGTCACTTAATTTGAAAAGACTCAAGGTGAGAAACTTAATAAAAAAAAAAATCAGCAACAGTAGATACAAAACTATTTTGCGTTTGGGAAGGAGAATATTAATATTCTGAATATTTAAATCCATTTTCCACTCATTTGCCAATCTTTTAGGATAAGGCACCATAATGCTAAATTTTGATTTCCTGCAAAAATAACCTTTTGAGTTCTCAAGATAAACATAAAAACAACGGAGTATTTTGTATGCCATTTTGCAAATTAGAAATCTAGTTGCAATTTCTACTTCTGGATATCAAATTCCACATATGTAACAATAATATATAATAATAAAGCTAATTAATCTATAAAATGGAATTTTATCAGTACTTTCATCCCATGGGATTTTGGTTTATGTCTCAACTGCCAAATATACCAGAATTTAAGAAAATGCAGTTGCTCCACAGCCCTAGCCATCAGTCCCTAGTCACTTTAAAATATTCCAGTAATCACAGAGGGATGTTAACTACCATCAACAGCTCACTAGAAGAGGTCAAATCTTACGTTCTATGACAAAGAAATATTTCAAATTGACAAGGCAGATGCGCCCCTCACAGAAACAACAAAGGGTAAAATGACAGAAGGACTATGACTTGGAATTAACAACAGTAGCTAATATCACATCCAAAAGTCAATGCAGGCAGCTGGCTTTCAGGCCTAATCTACACTGATGAGAGCACTGAAAATCAAAGGTGACACTGTGTAAACACCATAACTAGTACGATGAAAATGAACTATACAGTTCAGCCTTAGTTTTCTGTTCTAGAGCCTTTCTAGTCCATGTCCAAATTCCTTTTCTCCCCCATTACGTGTTTTCAAAACACCAGATGGGGAGTTCATAAAGTATAATACAAAAATAGAGAGAGGTTAAGAGCAAAAGCTTGAAAGTCTGTCAACTTGTATTTGAATACCAACACCAAAACTTTTTAACACTTTTTAACCTAAGTTACTAAGAGAAACGGTGGCCAAAGAGATTATCTGTAAAACCAAAATAGTAATACTGTACTTACTTCAAAGAGAAAATAAAAGAAAGTCTACTTAAAATCCTCCATGTAGTACCTGGCACATAGCTAGTGCTCAATAAATGGGAACTGTTAAGCAATTTGAATTACATATTTGTAAGATTCTTTGATTAACAACAGTCTCTGCTATTAGGAAATAAGGATAAATAGTAAGGGGCCTTGCTCGTTTCGATATCCTCAGGTCTTGGCACTGATAAGGTGCACAATAAATAATTTTGAACAATGAGAAGTAGAGAAGCGGAGGTAGGAGAGGAAAGGTAAAAAGAGACTGAGGAGAATGGCAAAAATATGGAGGCGTCAAGGAGGGAAAAGGGAGTTAACACTTAACTGTGATCTTCATGCCAGGGCCAGCTAGCTAAGTTTGTTACATATCCACAAGTACAAAAATTGAGACTAGAGTTTGGAAACTTTTAGAGCAATTTGACCTTGACCAGTGATCAGCAGGCTTATATTTTTTTAAGCTTTTTATTTTGAAATAATTACAGATTGACAAGAAATTGCAAAAATAGTACAGAGTCCCTGTACTCTTTACCTCCGATATGACATCTTATGTAGCTGTAGTCCAATATCAAAACCAGAAAACTGACATTAGTACAAAACTGTTAACAGACTAGACCTTATTCAGCTTTCACCATTCTTTTTCATCTGCATTCATATTCATTTGTGTTTGTTGTGTGTAGTCCTATGCAACTTTATCCCATGTATAGATTCATGTAATCACCACCAAAATCAAGATATATAACTGTTCCATCAGTGGCATCGTTTTCTGAATATCTTAATTTTTCACTTCATTTTTCTAGGAATTCATTTTTATTGTATATTTTAAAAGTATCAGTCCATGATAGACTGAAGAAAAAAAAAAAAAGGCCTGGCCTTTCACCACAGATAGTTCGAGAAACACTAAACCAGAACACGCACAAATTGGCTTTATCCTATTGGAACCTGTTATTTCCTAAATAATTGATACTTGAATTTACTCTTCTCCTATGGGATAGCAGACAATCCTAAATGGAAGCACATACAGAACATCCCCACATTTTGTATGTTAGAGTTTTAGTGCTACCCAATAAAGTTCTATTCTTCACTCCTTACTCTTTTACCCCTATCATACCCAATAGACCAAGGTAAACAAAAGCCAGGATTTCACTTTAAAACAATGCCTCCAGAAGAGTTCAACATGTGAGGAAAAAACAGATATCATGACGTGAAAAAAAAAAGGCCTCCAGAAACTTCACAATGCTCATCCAAAAACCTTTTTTTGGATTTCTTTTCTACCTTCCCAGATTCCTGAAAATACAACAGAATCATTCCTTACCTGGAGTTTTGAGAAAATTTTCAACATGTTTAGACTACGTGTCATTTATTAAGATATTTTCTTTCAGCTCCTAGCCCACACTTTCTACACTTTTGTCTGTGAAAGTATGATTGGGACCCTCTAAACTACATTTCTCCTTTGGCACTAATTGCATGTGCTGGAGGAAGACTGAAAGGCTGGAAGAGTAACAGGGAATTTGCTCCTTCCTCTTCATCACAGTTACCAGTGTACTGACCCATCAAAGAATTTCACCCTAGCACTGATTTCAGTTTCTACTTTTTTCCCACAATCCCAGACCAGCCTGACTGCAATTCCTCATAGACACCAGTACCAGTTGTCCAATACCCACCACCTCAGAGGTCTCAGCCTCAGGAGGCCCTACTCCAAGCTTCTAGGTTCTAATAACCACACCCTCTTCTCTTTTTTCTCCCAGCCCTAAGGTGGGTAGCTACTTCCCACCTTTCTATCTCTGTTATCTTAGTGTCCCCTTTTCATTTTCTCAGTTCTCCAAAATCTCTCTAAACCAATTCCTTACATTAAATTCTGTTTTCCTGACCGATATAGAGAAAAACAACCTGAAAGCGTAAGGCTCTTTTCTTAAAATCTTATAAAAGGACAAACATAAAACAGAAGTAATTATTCCAATTATCCCTTTAAAAACTGTACATAAGTTGTCTTGGAAATCAGACACTAATATATAATTTTTCATTAGTGTTCTGAAGCAAGGGTAAGCAAATTTTCTATAAAGAGCCAGAAAGTAAATATTTTCGGCTTTGTAGGCCATGTAGTCTGTGTCACAACTACTCAACTCTGACGTTTTTGTGCAAAAGCAGCCGTAGACAATAAGTAAATGAATGAGCATGACTGTGTTCCAACAACACTTTATTTATGAACAGAAATTTCAATTTCAAGTCATTTTTACATGTCACAAAATATTCTTTTGATTTTTGACATATATTTTATTTTTTTATATATTTTATAAATATAAAATCATTCTTAGTTCACAGGCTATATACTAAAACATGCAGGCAAGCTGGATTTGTTGCACTGGCCAGTTTGCCAACCCCTGTTCTAGATTGTGCGTCTTACAAAAATCAAAGTATTATATTCAGTGATGGGCTAGAAAACATTACATTAGTAAACCTAGGCTTAACCTATAATATAACTAACTTGAAACTTGAAAAAGAACAATGTTACTTAACCTCCTGAAATTTTCTTTTAATGGAAACAAAAGATAAGAAAATTTACTAACAGGGAAATTTCAAAGTATAATCTAGGTTCCATTTAAGTATTCGCCAACCTTGTATACCTTCTTTCTACCTCTACAGTACCATAAAATAAGCACTGGTTTTTAAATTAACCTTCAATAATGCCAATTTCTCAATCACAGAATTATTAAGTTAGGGTCTTAACGATGTTCAACTTAGAATAAGTTACGTTCAAGTAATAATGGTCCCATTTCCCAAACTATTCTTCAAGAAGAAAAAAATCTACAGCCGTTCAAGCAAGTTACATACAAGTTTCTTATTTCAAGGTAACCGTGACTGTATAGCCCATCCTGTTAATCCACAACTACTTTGATTCCTTATTATAAGCAATGAGGAATGATGTCTCTTTGGCATCTTATGCTGCCACAAATATGCTCATTATTGCTACTTGTGAGCTCTGTCCATTGGTCTAAAAACAATGAGTTAAAGTCCTAAGAGCACCTTGAACTAGGACTATCTCACCCCTTGGACACAGCACGCACCGATAACAAGCAAAAAGTAGCACAAACAGCAGTGCAGTAGTATGCCTGACATGAGAATGGCATAAAATAAACATTACCCCTCTCAAAGAAAGGCAGGTTATTTACCTATGGACCTCTCTTGGTTTTCCTTAACACATGGAATGACAACAAACCAAGGCTTGAGTTTCACTTGAGATTAAAAGTTCATTTCCAATGAAGATCTCAGACTATCTAGGGCACTTGGCCAAAGGGGCAGATCTGGATGGTCCGCATATCCAGTGTACCTTTTGCTGAGGTGATGTTTAGGCCTCTAATCCTCTAGTATAGGTATCTGCAAAGTCAGAGGAAAGAGCTAACTCAACTAGGGAATCCTCTGCACCCTCCAAACTGAACTATAATAAGCACCTCAAGACTAATCCAGAAGACCCCTAGGAAAACAAGTAACTCAGAATATAGAAATCCAGTTGATTATGAATGGCAGCTATTCTAGATGTTATTCTATAACATCATTAAAAAGTTAGTCCTTGCCAAATTGGCAAACGAAGAGACCTTTGTTCAAGTTGTGCTAGCGTCATTAAACTAGCTAGTGAGCATAGCTTGAGCTTCTTTGGGACTTTTCCTCAGTTATCTGTAAAATGAGAGGCACTAGATCCCACACCTTTTAAAATCACAGCCATTGTAAACCATGGTAATGAATGAGTTAAGGGGAAAAAAAAGTTGGAAGCCACAGAAATAAGGAGTCATTAGGTAAGGTAACAGGGTCCCCCTACACAAGGCACCTTAGGCTGTTTAGCAATTTACACGGGGCAGCAAAGGCAAAGGAGTCTAACTGGAAATGGGCACAGGGACGATCTTCCCTTGTATCCTCCCCTCAGTGTGGCCCTAGAGCATTCTCCACCCAGTCCTTCTTTGCCTAACTCCCATTCTTTCAGACTAAGTTTAAGTATACTTCCTCTGGGCACCCCTCCCTGACTACCCACTCCTCTACTCCACCAGTCTAGATTAGATGTCCCTGCTGTAGCTCATTGTGCTTACTTCTGTATCCTTATCATGAGGTAGGCATTCAACAAATGTTAGCTGAATAAATTAAAAGTCAAGAGTTCAATCTCAGCTAGTTTTTCTAAACATCAGGTTTAAAAGGTTCAATTATAATGCAAAAACTTTAAACATAACTTTATAATTGCTTCATACAGTTTAAGGCTTAGAAAACCAACAAGTTTTTTTGTATGGAAGGTATAAAAAGCATCAGCTATCCTGTAGAAGAACAAAAGCCTCAATTTTTTGAGTACAAGTTTTCTGTCATTATTCAGTGTCACAGCCTTATGGTATATCCAAAAACACCCCTTGGTTTATCACTGCATCTGCAGTTTCCTCACTTCCTTTTGGCCCCTAATATTAATAAAGAGATAAATGAGACTACTGATCTGAAGGATTTGATTAGAAAGACAACTAAACAAGGTAAAGCACAGGGGCATAGTTTAAACAGGTTATCCACCCTGGAAAATACACAAGTATAAAACAACTAAAAAGGCTGGGAGGAAAAAACTGGTCTAGCACAAAACACAATAGGCTATTTCTACCTAAGGCAGCACTCATGTTCTCTCTCAGGCCACCATCATGAGATTTCCAATTTTCATCTGTTTGTCTCCACCAGCACCTACAGAAGAAGCATAAAAAGTGCTCTGAGCACCAATCACTTTCATCAGCTAAAGACATACCATTCGATTCCCTGACCTCCTCGGTCCTAATCTAATAGTTATTTAACAACGTCTTATAATAAAAGTCAGTAATTACTAATGCTGCTATTCACTCTATAAGGAAATTAGAATAATGATAGTTACAAAGAATCAGGTCAACTCAAACATTTACTACGCATGTACTACAATATACCCAGCTGCTAGTTACTGGGATTCCTCCATTTAAAAGAATAAATCTCTATAATATATATTCAACACCATCCTTGAATTTTCTAGTACATGGAACTACAAAATCCCTTAGATCCTAACAAAAGAGCCAAACAAGTTTAAATCATGCAAGAGAATGGATGAATGCTAAGAGAGACAGGCTCCAATCAAATGTTAGTCTTCCTAATGCTTTGCATTAGTAACCACCCGAAGTATCTTAAGAGTTGGAAAATTATAAAAATACACATGCAAGCAAACACGTCGTTTAAAATATTTATACGGAAAAAATATGATGAAAATAAAAATACTTAAGCAATGGGTACATTTCAATAAGCACATAACTAACAAATTTTGCAGCTAGCATACACACAGCTGAAAAAAATGTCCTATCACAGCCAGGTTCCAACTTCTGCCCCAATTTCATGTCCTCTGACACTATCATTATCTTCTCCATTAACAAAAAAAAAGTAGCCAAAGAAAGATGAGCACTAAGTATTTCTTGGTAGTCTCACTGTCTTTCTAATGCACCTGAGCAATACTATAATTGGGGAAACAATGGTTTTATATTCAATTCAATGTGTTATTTTCAGCTACTAACATTACTTCCTTACACAAACTGCTGTTAATCTGTCAAAAAGACCACACTATACTTTTCATAATTGAGACAAATGGTTTCCTGAATAATTATACAAAAACAGAAGTTTTGTTTTGTTTTTATTTTTTAATGGAGGTGGTAAACTTAAGCTTAAAGAATATACCTATTACAGTCATCTTGGGGAAATCTTCAGAAGTACATTTTCACTTATTCTAACAAAATGTTTTACTGTACCTCAACAAAATTCATCCATTTACTATAGATAATTCTTTAAATTTTCAGCACAGAAGCAGTACCATAAAATGAGTAGTTAATGTCTTAGAGTTGATACAGATACTCTGTTCTAGAATTGATAAACAGAAGAGCTATATTTTTAACCAGGCAATTTTAGAAAGTCTGTGTGTGCTGAACATTACAATAAATGGATTTTCATAGAAAGGGTTTTTGCAGCCATGAAATTAATGAAAAATGTTACCTCTACTTTACATTCACACAAAATTCATAAAAATTTTAAACCTGGGATCACCTGCCTACTAAAGTAGAGAGTATGTAATTAATAATTTCATCAAGAGGTCAAATATCAGATAAAAAGACTCAAAATACAAGTTAGTCCATGGGTCTTCAAAGAGCTAATCATGAAGCAAATATTGGTGATTACTATACAGCCCTGCCCAAAGAGAGGCTCTAATTGCACCTGTCAGGGAAGTGGGCATCAGGAAGAGCTATAGTCAGAAACCACTACTTGCTCCAAGTTCTTGCAAGCCCATAGCGGTTCTCCTAGTAAGCAGACCTCCCAGGAGTTTGCCAGCACCATCACACTCCTATCAACACCCACACCATCCCAAGGATATTTTCATTTGTGAGATGTTAGCATCTGAAAAAAAAAGCATTCCAAAATAAAAAGCAACTACGGGAATTCAGACCAACTTTAAACCTCCACCTAAATGACCAATGTATTTGCTAGGTTGGAAAAGACACTGAAGTAACCACTAGCTTGATCAAAAAAAAAAAAAAGACTACCAAATTAAACATAAAGCACATTATACAAGAATTTCAAAGCTAAGGGACTCAAATATAACACTTTATTAGCATATGATAACCAAAAATTACACATGGTAATTGCCTCTCATTTGAATCCATGAAAGTAGACTTCCAAATATAAATCCTATTATGAAAAACAACAAACCTATTGAATTTTCAGTTGGCTAGCCTGTTGGCCAGCTTCAAACCAACCATTTTCAAGAGATGGCACTTAAATATCTTGAACTTTCTCTTTAAAATAACCAAGCAACTAATCAAAGTAGGGTATGAGTGAAAGCTATTTAATCCATCAGCGCCAGACAGGACAAACAGAAATAAATACGTATGGACAATAAATTTTCTTTAAAAAAAGGAAAGAAAGAAGTGCAGGAGTCAAACTCAAACAAAATCACAAAAACACCACCACCCATAAATTACCAGATATACTCACTCTATGGGGAAACATATTTGAAAGAAAACACCTTTCACATAGCAAAACAACTTAATATAGTACATTCATAGTATAGAATATTGCCTAAGTGTTAAAAAGAATGAGCACATCTCATAGGTAAATCCAAACATGCAAATGATATAATATGTAGAGAAAAGATAGAATGATAGTGTAGTAGTACAACTCCACTTACATAAAAACAAAAATCAAACAAAAGGAAAAGGTCTGGAAAGGTATACACTAAATTGTTAGTAGTGGTTACCTCTTGGATATGGGATTTGAAGAAGAGGCGCAGGGAAAAGAAGTTGAGGGTGGATTTTAACTTTTTCCTCTATAAATATCTGTATTATCTTAGCCTTTTATAATAAGCATTTATTGTTTTGATAATTAAAAAAAGATAGCATTTTAAACATACTACCAGATGTTATCGTTTTTAAAATATCACATTTATGGTATCTCCAAAGCCTGAATTTAAAGCTCTATCCTCAGAGATTAAAGAAGACGACTAAGAGACATGACAATTAAATGCAATTTGTAATCCTAGACTGAAAAAAGAGGACACTATTGGGACAACTGGCAAAATTTACATATGAACTGTATATCAGGTGACAGTATTGTTATAAATGTTAAACCACCTGAATTTGATTACTGTACACTGGTTATCTAAGAGAATGCTTGTTCTTAGGTAATACTATGAAATATTTAGGGGTGAAGGGTCATGATGTCTGCAACTTACAAATGGTTCAGCCAAAAATAAACAAACACGTATATATTTTTTATATAGAAAGAGCAAATGAGGCAAAATTTCAATTACTGGGCTAACCTAGATGAAAAGTATATGTGAATTCATTATACTATTCTTGCAACTTCCCTGCAAGTTTGAATTTTTTTCAAAATAAAATCTCCCACCCTCACCCCTCCACACCAAGACTGTACCTCTCTCTCAAAGAAAAAGGAAGGATCCTGATTTTCAGTGACTCTAGGTGTAAATGGTTCAGTTTCTAACATGAACTGTCTCTCAGGGTCTTACAATAATAGCTATATAGTTTTTATAATCGCATTATAAAAATAAGGTACTCTATAGTACTGTGGAAGAATTAAGAGAAATGATGAAGATGGTCAACTTTTGATTCTCTAACCCAGGCTAGCAATCTTTTGCCATCCAGCATATAACTATCCTAGGTCTCTGCAAAAATTGACAATGCTCACAGAACAACACTATCAAGGTCAAGAAAAATTATTACAAATACTTGTTAAAGAGTAAATCATAATCCATTTCAATTTTTTAAAGAGGAATAGATTAAATCAATTAGCCACTACAGTGAAAAGTGGCAGAAAAGATCTGGGAATACCAAAATCCCACTAGGGAAAATAGAAAAGTATGACTGATTGATAGATAGCTATGTATAAAGTATGTCTTGGAAGTTTGAACATTTCTTAGGAAAACACAACTGTATCAACAGTTGCTTGATACCTTTCCAAAGATATAGTGTGTCAACAGAAGAATGGTCAGCCTGAAATCTAGAAAAGGCAAGAGCAAAGAGGGACATGAATACTAAAGAAGTGTACTCCATCCTAAGAACTAGGATAGTTCATCAGGTTTTCCATACTCACCGGGAAATGTTTCCAGGTAATAGTTTGGCCTCCTATGTACTTCAGTAGCCCAAAGAGGGTACCCTGGCCTGTAGAACCATACCTCAATCACTACAAAGCTTTTCGTCTCTTATAAAATACAGGCATGTCTCATTTTATTGTGCTTTACTGTGCTTTGCAGATACTGTGTTTTTTACAAATTGAAGGCTTACGGCACCCCTGTGTCGAGCAAGTCTGTTGGCGCCATTTTTCCAACAGCATTTGCTCACTTCACGTCTCTGTGTCACAGTTTGGTAATTCTCACAATATTTCAAACTTTTCCATTATTATTATATTTGTTATGGTGATCTGTTATTAGCGGTCTCTGATGTTACGATTGTAACTGTTTTGGGGCACCACGAAACACATCATATAAGACGATGAACTTAATCAATAAATGTTATGTTTGTACTGACTGTTCCACTGACCAGCCTTTTCCCTCTCTCCCTACCTGTCTCAGGCCTACCTATTCCCTGAGACATAACAATATTGATATTATTCCAATTAATAACCCTACAATGGCCTCTAAGTGTTCAAGTGAAAGGAAGAGTCGCAAGTCTCTCACTTTAACTCAAAAGCTAGAAATGATTAAGTTGAGTTAGGAAGACATGTCAAAAGCTGAGACAGGCCGAAAGCTAGGCCTCTTGCACTAAACAGCCAAATTGGGAATGCAAAAGGAAAGTCTTAAAGGAAATTAAAAGTGCTACTCCAGAGAACACACCAATGATAAGAAAGCAAAATAGGCTTATTGCTGATATGCAGAAAGTTTTAGTAGTCTGGATAGATCAAACCAGCCATTACATTTCCTTAAGCCAAACCCTAATCTAGAGCAAGGCCCTAAGTCTCTTCAATTCTATGAAGGCTCAGAGGTGAGGAAGCTGCAGAAGAAAAGTTTGAAGCTAGCAACGGTTGGTTCATGAGGTGTAAGAAGTGTTTCCATAACATAAAAGTGTATAGTGAAGCAGCAAGTGCTAATGTAGAAGGTGCAAGATATCCAGAAGATCTAGCTAAAATAATTAACGAAAGTGACTACACTAAACAACAGATTTTCAATGTAGATATAACAGCCTTATATTGGAAGAGGATGCCATCTAGGACCTTCATAGGCAGAGAGGAGAAGTCAATGCCTGGCTTCAAAGCACAGGATGACTCTCTTATTAGGGGCTAATAAAGCTGGCGACTTTAAGTTGAAGCCAACGCTCATTTACCATTCCGAGAATCCTAGAGCCCTTAAGAGCTATGCTAAATCTACTCTGCCTGTGTTCTATAAATGGAACAGCAAAGCCTGGATGACAGCACATCTGTTTACAACATGGTTTAATGAATATTTTAAGCCCACTGTTGAAACCTACTGCTCTAAAAAAAAAGATTCCTTTCAAAATATTACTGGTCATGGACAATGCACCTGGTCACCTAAGAGCTCTAATGGAGATACACAATGAGATTAATGTTTTCATGCCTGCTCACACAACATATATTCTGCAGCCCATGGATCAAGGAGTAGTTTTGACTTTTAAGTCTTATTATTTAAGAAATACATTTCATGGGCCTGGGCCCATGGCCAAGTGGTTCAAGTTCTGCATGCTCCACTTCTGCGCCTGGGTTCACAGGTTTGATCCTGGGCACGGACCTACTCCACTCACCAGCCACGCTGTGGAGGTGTCCCACATACAAAAATACGGAGAGGGATTGGCCCAGATGTTAGCTCTGGGCAAATTTTCCTCAGCAAAAAAAAAGAAAGAAATAAAAATACATTTCAGGGGCCAGCCTGGTGGCAAAGTGGTTAAGTTCATGTGCTCCACTTCGGAGGCCCAGGGTTTGCGGTTTCAAATTCTGGGCGCAGACCTACACACCACTCATCAAGTCATGCTGTGGCGGCACATCCCACATAGAAGAACTAGAAGGACTTACAACTAGAATATACAAGTATGAACTGAGGCTCTGGGGAGAAAATTTTTTAAAAAGGAGGAAGATGGGCAACAGACGTTAGCTCAGGGCCAATCTTCCTCACCAAAAAAATAAAAAATAAAAAAGTATCTTAAAAAAAAAGAAATATATTTCAAAAGGCTATAACTGCCATAGATAGTGATTCCTCTAATGGATCCGAGCAAAGTAAATTGAAAACCTTCTGGAAAGGATTCACCATTCTAGATTCCATTAAGAACATTCACAATTCATGGAAAAATGTCAAAAATATCAACATTAAGAGTTTGGAAGAAGTTGATTCCAACCCTCATGGATGACTTGGATGGGTTCAAGACTTTAGTGGAGGAAGTAACTACAGATGTGGTAGAAATAGCAAGAAAACTAGAATTAGAAGTGGAGCCTAAAGACGTGACTGAATTGCAGCAATCTCATGATAGAACTTTAACAGATGAGGAGTTGCTTCTTAAGGATGAGCAAAGAAAGTAGTTTCTTGAGATGGAATCTACTCCTGGTGAAGATGCTGTGAAGATTGTTGAAATGACAACAAAGGATTTAGAATGTTACATAAATTTAGTTGATAATGCAGCAGAGTTTGAGAGGACTGACTCCAATTCTGAAAGAAGTTCTACAACGGATAAAATGCTATCAAACAGCATCGCATGCTACAGAGAAATCGTTCCTG
The DNA here is from genome assembly GCF_041296265.1 of Equus caballus. NCBI lineage: Eukaryota > Metazoa > Chordata > Mammalia > Perissodactyla > Equidae > Equus > Equus caballus. Next base: position 51,112,535 of record NC_091699.1, on the reverse strand, counting down.
AAAGGAAGAGTCAATTGACGTAGCAAACTTGTCTTATTTTAAGAAAATGCTCCAGCCACCCCAACCTTCAGCAACCACCACCCTGATCAGTCAGCAGTTATCAACACTGAGGCTAGACTCTCCACCAGTAAATAGATGATTACAACTCACTGAAGGCTCAGATGATGGTTAGCATTTTTAAGGAATAAAGTATTTTTTAATTAAAGTATGTACATTGTTTTTTGAGGCATAATGCTACTGTACACTTAACAGACTACAGTATAGTGCAAACTTTTTTTTGGTGAGGAAGACTAGCCCTGAGCTAACATCTGTTGCCAATCTTCCTCTTTTTGCTGAAGAAGATTGGCCCTGAGCTAACATCTGTGCCCATCTTCCTCTACTTTGTATGTGAGATGCCACCACAGCATGGCTTGATCCACGTCCAAGATCTGAACCTGCGAACCCCAGGCCACCAAAGCGGAGCATGCGAACTTAACCACTATGCACCACGCTGGCACCTAAACATAACTTTTATATGCACTGGGAAACCAAAATATTCATGTGACTTGCTTTATTGCGATATTTGCTTCATTGTGGTAGTCTGGAACCCAACTCGCAGTATCTCCAAGGTATGCCTGTAACAAAAATTGTGATTCATATATTGGCTGCAAAGCTACTAAAGGTCCAGATTATATGCGGAATCTAGTGACCATATCATGACATTTTCTCTAGGTTAGTTTCCCAAGGCATCTCTATCGCCACTGTAACTAAGGTGAATTATGAGAATTTGACTATCCTCACTGCTTTATACTTTATTTGAACATGCTGAAATATTTTTTCCCAGTAATTAAACTTTATTTTTGCCAAATTCACTGTGGTTTTCGTAACATGGCGCCTTGTTTTCTAGCTGCATCTTTTCATCCAACACTAATAATAAAAGAGCTAACACTGTCCTAATTCTTAAATCCTCATAAACCCTTTGCAGAAAATACTATTATGATCCCCACTTTAGAAATAAGGACACCAAGGCACAGAGTCATTATGAAAACTCACCCAGGTTCATAAAGCTATTAACTAAAAGAGGTGAGATTCTAAACCCGGAGTTACAGCTTCAGAGCCCAGGGGCTTAACTTTTTTTTGTGCCTTGGACCATTTTCTCAGCTTAATATTTTTAAATGTATAAAATAAAATACATATGATTACAAAGGAAATCAACTACACTGAGGACAAAAAACCCAAATCTATGATATAGTTATACATATGTTTCTTAACAATCTAGCAGTAGATCTCATATCTACCGTAATTTTGAAGTAATGATGAACATAAATAATATTTTGAGATATCTACAATAACCAGAATATATTTTTAAAAATCTGTAATTTGTACTAGTAGTAAAACCACAGGTACTGTTAATATCACTGTAGTTTGCTGGTTACATTAGTAATTAAAAGAAACGCTAACTTCTAGTTAGAGATTAGTGAAGAGGTAATTTCCCCCTAAATTTATGGATGCCATCCATGTTAAAACCCTAACAATCCTCTTAACACTGCAATTTAAAAGGACCAATCCTGGGTCCTTCTCTCTATACTGGGATCCCTTGGTGATCTCATCCAGTATCCTGGGTTTGAATACTACCTAAGTTAATGACAACAAAATTTATCTATAGTCCAGACCCTTCCCCTGAACTCCAGACTTGGATATCATTTCAACTCGAATGTCTCACAGGTATCTCAAACTTACCATGTCTAAAACTGAACTCCTAATCTATTCTTCAGACCTGCTCTTCTCACAGTCATCCCTATCTTAGTTGATGGCAACTGCATGTTTCTAAGTGCACAGACCAAAAAACTTGGAATCATTCTTGGCTCGTCTCTCACATGCCACATCCCATCTATCAATAAATCATATTGGTTTGATCTTCAAAATATACCCAGAATTCAGCCATTTCTCACCATCTCCTGTTACCACCTTGGTACAAGTCACAAGCATCTCTCTCCTAGATTACTAGCTTCCTTACAAGTTTCTGTGCTTTTACTGTTGTTCCTCTCTGCAGAGTGCTCCTTCTGAAGCTCAAAGCAGACTATGTCACTCCTCAGCTGAAAACTCTGGGCAAAGTTCTTACAAAGGCTCTACAAAGCCCTGTGAAATCTACACTCCACCCTGACCCAATTTACTATTACTCTTTTTTGTTCATTCCATTCTAGCCATACTGGGCAGAACTCACTAGGTCTGCCTCAGCGCCTTGGAAGTAACTATTCCCTCTACATGGAATGCCCCCCCACCCCATTAACATGGCCAACTCCCTTCCCTTTAAGTCCTTCCTTAAACACCACTCTCAAAAAGGCTCACCCAGCCCACCTCATTTTAAATTGCAACATCTTCCTCAGAAATTCTGGATCCCACTTTTCCTGCTCCATTTTCCAAAGCACTTACCTTTGAACTTTCTATATTATTTATCACCCTCACTAAAAGTGGTGCCCACAACCGCAAAATTTTGTTTGTTTTGTACACCACTCACCTCTAGGGTGCCTATGTTTGGCACAAAATAGACATGCATATGTTCAAAGAACAGCACTCCCATCACTGTAAGGTACTTGCCTTCTCTCTCACTAAAGGGTTCCTTGAAGACTCTGACTGGATCTAATTTGCAGTGTCCTCAACACCTGGGCCTGCCTAACAGCAGACACCTAATGCACAGATGCTCAGATGATTACAGCCATTTTCACCTGAAACACAATCCTATATGCCACAGAAAAAAGCCAGGTCTTACAGCTGTGTCTGATTAAAGAGTGAGTACAAGACAAACACAGAACATCAAGTTCCAAATGTTACTTCAGTCAAACTGAATTTATGTTTCACGTCTCAATTTATTCATGTGTCTAAGAACTCTTTCAAACTATCTAAAGTCTTAAGAAGGGCACTTAGTCATTACTTCCCCCAGCCATGTCACCCCCTCTCAAGCTCACTCAGTCTTTTCATGTTTGACTTAATATCCTACCTCTTACGTTTTTCCCGATGACCCCAGCTAAAAGCACTTACATGTGCCACATTCTGCGCTAAGTGCTTTTCATACCTTATTCTCACCCAATCCTCCCAAAAACCCTTATGAGGTCGCTACCATTATATCTATTTCAAAGATGAGAAAACTCAAATTTAGATAAAGTCACTTCGTCCAAGGTTCAATGAGTGTTCAAACTTTGGTCTGTCTGACTCTAAAATCCAAGTTCTTTAACCCCACACTACACTGTTTTTCTCTCTCCGGTGGTATAAACACTAACTGGCTTATACAAACTACCTCAAGTGACTTGCTGTTACTTCACTTCTCTAGGCTTCAGTTTTTGCATCTGTAAAACAAGCGATATTGTTCAGGACGCCTACCAAGATCTCCTCCAGTTCTTATACTATGACAGGAAACATTTTATAATTCTTTATATACTCCACACAGGTTAATACACACCAACCCCACCCAGATATGTATTTCAGAACTTAGTCACTGTTAGAAATCCAGAGCAAGAGAGACAGAAAAGCAGTGAAGATAAAAAACTCGAAGATCTTGTGTAAAAATAAAACATTAGATTCCTCCTTCGTCAGGGCCATCAAAGATGCACTTTTGAGTTCATTTTCCCACAGAGTACGAAAAATTATGTTTTCCCCCGAGAAGTGAAAGGATATGATCCTTAAAGCTTCTAGACTTCACCAAACAACCTGATAAAAGGAACTGAAAGCAGGCACTTAGCCCATTCAGGGGCTGACATGTTATTTTGTACAAGACAAGTGCTCAATAAGCCTTTACTGGACTATGATACAGAATTTTTTTTTTTTGAGAGTTTCCAAGTCTCAAAGTGAAAAAACCTGAGCTTGTTAATTAGACTGATGATTGAGCAGTAAATAAAAACAACCTAATTAAGCTAATATTAACCTACAAGCAAGAACCCATGAAAGGATTAAAACCATGCTGACACAACTTACTACTGCAAGTCAGAGCTGGGTTTTGTTCTAGAAAGGCAGAATAATTATTTCTCCCTTTGTGCACAGAGAACCATCAACAAGCCAACAGAACCCTTCTGTGATGCAATCGAATCTAAGGACTATCAAGTTAAGATCTAGACTTTTCTGGACCAAGGTGAGAAGATCTGGCAAAGGGTTCAAAAAAAGGGCCATAGCAGGACTAAGATAAAATGTGTCAAAAGAGCGAATCATTCTGGCCATAAAAGTGACAGTTTCATTTGAAATTGCTATCAACCGTTAAGTTTGAAATGAATCGTATACTCGTAGGTCTAGACTTCAACCAACACCAGCAAATGGAGTTTAAGAACAGCTTTATACAACAACAGCCTTGGGAGGGTGCAGGGAAAGAAGTGAATCCAGGCTCTGGAGTGGAAGCTCTCTGAGGTGTCAGGTACAGTCGCAGACACAGCCCTCAAGAGAGAAGTAAAAACGTCCTAGACTGAAAAAAATACTACTGGGCAAAAGTCTATTTCGGTTTTCTAGAACACTGTCTCTTTAGAGAATCTTCAAAGAATTCTGGGGTTTTAGCTAAGTCTTCACAAGGAGTAGAAAGTCATCCATTTAGGGTAAGAGGTTCCTGTTACTGAGGAAGTAGAGTGTCCGAAAGTGTGCAAATCTCACAATCTGGAAGAGAATGTATGCCCCTCTGAAGTCTTTCATTTTCGGGCGGAAAAACAAACCCGGTGTCACCTCAACACTGGGGCCACACAAACCTCGCCACCATTACAAAACCAAAGTGCCAAAGGTGCAGCATCTGAAGCCGGAAGCACTACAAGGCCAGGATCGAGTTCCAGGAGAAAAAATCAAACCCAAGAGCGCAGCGCGGGCCCCTCCGTGGCCCTGGGCCGAGCGACGCGCGCTAGGCCCTTCCGGTCTGAGCCGCCGTCGCCGGGAGGCCGGGCAACGGGCCGGGCTTCCACCCGAGCGCGGGGATTCGCGGCCTACCCCTCGCCGGTGCCCTCTCGCCGAGTCCGGCTCCGGCAGCCTCTCTGACGCGGGCCCTTCGCGTGCAGCGCGGCCTGCGCGGGCCGCGGAGAGCCGGAGGAGACCGCCGAGCCTCGGGCCGGCCGGGTCGGTGCGAACGCGGCGGCGGCGGCGGAGGCCGTGGCCGCCCCTCCCCCACCGGCCCGGCCCAACCGCCGCTGCGACGCGAGCAGCGGCGCCAACGCCGGGCCCAACCGCCGGCCCGCGGCGGCCCGGGCGAGGCGGCGGTGCGGGCCTGCTCCCGAGGCCGCACGCGCGAGTGCCCCGCGGGCCCGTTACTCCTCGCGCCGGCCCGCGCCGCTACCCGTCAGGACGCGCCGCCCTCGGCTCGGGCTGAGGCGGCCGCCGGCAGCGGGAGGCCGCGGAGCTGATACTTACTCAGGGGTCGGGTGCTCGGGGTCGTAGAAATCCCCCATCTTCGGAGGCGGCTGCGGCGGCAGCTGCTTCATCGGGAGCGGCTGGAGGCGGCGACGCGAGCCCCCTCCCCGCAGCAGGGCGACGCGAAGGAGGGGAGGGGAGGGGAGGGGAGGAGGCCGCTGGTCCGACCGCGGCGGCGGCGGCAGGGGCGGCCCGCGTCGCTGGCTCGCTCGCTCGCTCCCTCCCTCCCTTCGGCGCCCGCCTGCCGCTCTCTCCCCCACACACTCTCACGGGGAGCGACGCGCACCCCGCCCGCCCCTCCGCCGCACAGGCCCTGCCCCTTAAAGAGACACGCAGGGGCCGCGCGTCTGCCGCCAGTCGGCGCGCCCGCAGCTGCCGGTCCACCCCAGGCCGGGGCGGGCGGGGCTGGGCGCAGCCAGCCAGCGGCCGGGCCCGACCCTGCCTGCGACTTCCTGGAACAATAAGCTCCGGGCCCGAGCACTGTGGGCCGGCCCGGGACCTAGAGTGGCACCGCCGCGACCCCTCCCTCGGGCCCCCCGAGGTGGCCAGGGGCTGAGGCGTGACCCGGCCTGCCCCGGAGTGTTTGCAGGAGACGTCGGGGGAACAGCTCGAGCCCGCCGGGACCCTAGCCTCACTGCCCCGCCGCCCTCGAAGACCTGTCCTTCCGGAGCCCTGGAGACCGCAGGGGCACCAAGGGCCCCTCCCCCGGCCTCCCGGCTCTGAGGTAACGCAGTCGCCGTTCCTCCCTTGCCTCGCCTCTCCCCTTTATTCCTCCTTCTCGCTCTCTCTCCGCTTGCCTCTTCATCTCGCCCCCTCAACAAGAATGGAAACGGAGCCAGGGTCGGGTCTCGCTCTCAGGCCAAGCTCCCGGGGCGCCCCCTCCTCCCTCCCGCCGCTCGCTGCGTCTTCTGTCTTCCGCCCCCACCCCCAAATCTGCAAGGCTACCGCTCCCGTCTTCTGCCTGATTCTTAAGGCCTTGGAGGAAATGTCCTTTAAAAAAAAGTTATTAATCACTTTCCTGCAAAAAATGACAAGGTGGGATTAAGTAGGATAACTTGAAAGGGTTTTTAGTTGTTTTTGGAAGAAGCGAGAACGCGTTAAAACTGCTAGCTAAACTCTCAGGACGTTGAAGAGTTTATGGCAGTTGATCATTTTGAAATTGGGGGCTCAGGATCAGCTTTTTTGTGGGTTTTTTTCCCACTATAATTTGGAATTGGATTTTACCAGCACACAATTGGAGGAATGTGTTATGGACTGAATGTGTACCCCGCTTTGTGTACCCACCCCCTACAAATTCATATATTGAAATCCCAAGCCCCGAGGAGATGGTATTAGGAGGTAGGTTCTTTGGGAGGTGATGAGGTCGTGAGAGTGGAGCCCCATGAATGGGATTCGTGCCCTTATAAAAGCGGTCCCACTGAGCTCCTTCCGTGTCTGCCACGTGAGGATACGATGAGAAAGCGGCAGTCTGCAGCCCAGAAGAGAGCCCTAACTAGAACTCAGCCAGGGTGGCACCCTGGTCTTAGACTTCCAGCCTCCAGAACTGTGAGAAATAAATTTCTATTGTTTATAGCCACCCAGTCTATGGTATTCTGTTACAGCAGCCAAACTAAGTATTTGTCCTAATAACTGAAATGTGATCTAAGAGAGGAGACGTCCTTTACCAGCTCTTTTTTCTATGCTCTATGTCTGTGTGTATGGATGTATGTATTTATGCTGGCAGTGCCTATTAGTGTTTTATCATCAGAGTCACTTGGAGATTATTTTGGCAGTTTTTTGCTGGTACCTTTAGGCATAGCATCCAGGTCCAGGGCCCATTTGACTCCCTAGGTTCAAGTCTCCCATGACCCCTTCTCTACAGGCCATGAAGGTTACCTCATTTCTCTGTGCTTTTTCTCATTGTAGGATGAGAGTGTTAATGTGGACAAGTTCTCTCACTTTTGTGAGGATTCAATGACATGATATTTGTAAAACCTGAAACCTTCAATAAATGTCAGCACTTTTCTAAACATTATGGTGCAGTGGTTAAGAGCTACCTGGCGTTGTATACCAGCCCTTCCACTTTCTAGCTATGTGACATTGGGCATGGTTACTTTTCATGCTTCCAGTGCCTCATCTGTAAAATAGGGTTATTATCCACTACACATAGAATGTTGTGATTATTCAACTAAAATGTATGAAACTTGCTTGCACAATGCCTCTCACTGAGTAAGTATCCAGTAAGTCTTATCTTTCTGGCTTTGAGAGGATAGATTGGGGCCCTGTGCCTTAGATGCCACATAGGCCGTTGGGAGCCACCTGACATTGTACAGATAGGAAAAGACTTAATTTTAGGTGGAGGTGGCTGAAACAGTGTAAATATGTGACGAAAAGGCTCTAAACTGAAGTGAATGAGAAAAAGGCAGTCAGGTACAGATTTCCTATTTCCTTAATAACAAAGTAAGTAATGCTCTTACAGAAGGTGCAGCTGGTCTCTATAATACCTGATCTTAAGAGAGAGCATTAGTCTGTTTGGAACCCAATGCAGTAAGCATGTGGAGCTGTGGGGGTCAGTGGGAAATTCTAAGCCCCGAGCGTAAATAAATGAACCAAGTTTTTACAGGCAAGATTGTTGGAAGATTGAGTACTTATTAAATGTCATTATCTATTTTGGCACTAGGGGTTCTTTGTACACATGTTTTAAATTCAAAGTGAATGCAGCCTTGGGAACACATACTTAGGCCTGGCCTCTTGATCAAAGCTTTGGAAGAAGCTGGTCTTTAGCCTATAATTATTAGATACTGACTGTCTCCTACTTTCTTACATAAAGTCTTTTGCAAATTTGTTTGAAGGAAGAATGTCAAAAGTCCCAAGGTGAAACATAGTGTAAGAGGCATTCCATTCCTAGAGTGCTAAAAACCGTAGAAAACTTCATATTTGCTCCTGCCATTACTGCCTCCTGTTAGCCCACACCACCACCATCCCAGGGGACCGACCCCAGGGTAGCCAGCACATTGCCCACGTTTAGGCTCCAGGTACCTGGTAAAGGGGTGGGAAAAGGAAAAATGTAGTTGAGGGCCAGTGGAAGAGCACCAGTTGATCCCTTGAGCACATTCTCCAAAACTACTATTGGTAAACAAAATTTTTGAGGTATTATTTTGACAAGACTGTTCTTAGGACTGATACAACACCGGCAGTGAGGTGCCACTGGGTGGTGCCTTTTTTCAATGCGCCCAGGCCAGAGTTTTGCTGCCTCAAATGGGAACCTGGCTAAAGCTCTAGGAGAGAATGAAAAGGTCATTCCCCCTTGAACCACAGGTGGAGGTGAGTGGGAAAGCTACCCCTGCACACTTACTCTTGCCTCTTCCCATCCATTCTTCCTTCGGCAAATCCTTCCCCCAAGTGAGGATTGTCACAGGACTGGTTGTGCTCCTCAAGAGATGACAACTTAGAAGGGACAAGCAAGCCCCAGGGCTTCAGTCCTAGGACTCCTCAAAGTTCCTTGCTTTGCCAAGAGGGGACAGAGTTGACAGTGGCAACAAGCCCAGTGTAGGCAGTATGAGCACGGCAGTGTGGGACTCTATCTCTACTCATGTGCTCCCACAAACACCCTCACCTTGGCAGAGTCACACCCATTCCCGGTGCCTACAGCCTGTGTTTAATAATGGTCTACTGATGTATGAAAGGTTGAATTTAGTATCAGAGGCAGTTTGGGAATAAACCTGAATAATATACACAAGGCTGGGTTATATCAAGATCAAATGTTTGAAAGTTGAGGCTTGCCAGTACAAGGCTTATGAAGATCACAACAATTTGTAGACACTTAGTCAATTTCCTTGATTATTTAAATATTGTCTTGAATCTATTCCATGGTTAATGATCCTTATCATCAGTTCTTTTTTCCTCCAGTGTTCTTTTGAATAGAGGAATGAATAGTCTATGTTACATATTCCAAAAATGTATTTTTCTTCATTTGTTCTCTAGGAAACCAAAATTGACTGTTACTGTAATTGTATATTAACCATAAAATCGTGAATACAAACATGTCCATCCTAGCATTATAATAGAAACATGATTTGGGTATCTATAAGCTGTTATATACAATTTTTTGATGGTGATTCACTGATTAGTTTTAATAGATCAACACATTCTGTTTTAACTGAAACTAATTCCTTTCCATTAATTAAAAATATAATGAAAAAGATGGTTCTCAAAATAAAGTGTATTACTCTACAAATGAAAGACTTGGATCAAGTGGTTTAAGTGTGTATTTACTACTCTGAAGGATAGAAATATGTATAACCAACATCTTAGCATTTAGGGGGCATAAAATGCGATAATGTCTGAGAAAGTATCTAGTACATGTAAACTAATAGCCATGTAATAAAAATTAGTTACCTTATAAAGTTATATAGATACACGAGGCTCAACAGAATTGAAAGTTACTTTAGATTTAATTAGTATACAAAGGAAATGCAGCATGATTTAGAATAATGGTTATTTTAACTGTTCCACATAAATCTATTACACTCTTTGGCCTGGAATTTCTTGGGGGGGGGGGGGGAAGGTGTGATTACAATTGATTTTTATTCATGTTTTTTTTCTTCTTCTTATCCCCAAAGCCCCCCAGCAAACAGTTGTAATATCGTGGTTGTAGATCCTGCTGGTTCTGCCTCAGCTGGACGCCACCTCAGCATGGCTTGATGAGCAGTGCCAGGTCCACGCTCAGGATCCCAACCGGCGAAACCCTGGGCCTCCGAAGTGGCGTACACAAACTTAACCACTCGGCCACAGGGCCAGCCCCTCTGTGGAGCTTCTTATTGCATCTTCTCTTTCAGCCTCGTCTCTCCCAGCAGAGGATGAAACTGCTCAAGATTACCTCAGTTTTACAGGTGAATAAACCAAAGATCCCAGAGGTTAAGGTAATCTAGGGTTACATGACTAAGGAGTGGTAGAGCCAGTATTTGAACCTGGTTATCTGATATAAGACATTTTCAGACAAAAAAAATCTTGAGTTTACCAACAGAAAATAATCCCTGATGCAAGAAGGAATGTTGAGCAAAGAAATTAGTAAATAAGTGGTTGAAACTAAAAAATATTTACCATAGAAAGTAATAATAGTACATAATTTGTGTGGTTAATAAAGTAAACCAATATAGAACTAATATCCTGGGCAACAAAGTCATAATTTGGAAGTAGGATGGGTGGGGTGATGATTGGAGTTGAAGTTTTCCAAGATCCTTATCTTGTTTGGGAAAAGGGTGAAAATATTGATAAGCTTTACTCTTTTAAGTGTACAAGTTAAAATAACTTGGGTGACTACTAAAAGAGGATATAATTTCTGAATTAATAGAGGGAGAAAATAGAATTTAAAAAAGAGCAAGATGTGAAGATAGAGAAAAGAAACAAAGAAATAGTGAAACAAATAGAAATCCCAAGTAATAATATGGTAAAAAATAAATGTAGATATTTCAGTAATTGCAGTAAATGTAAGTGGAATAAACTCTCCAGTTTAAAAAAAAAAGAATGTAAAGTGGACAAGAAAGTAAAATCCAAATGTATGCTATTTTTGAGACATTCTTAAAACCAAGAACACAGAAAGCTTTAAAAGGATGGAAAAAATGCAATCTATATAGAAACTAAAATATAATAATGTACACCTGAAATTTACACAATGTTAAAACCCAATATGACCTCAATAAAAAAAATAAAAATAAATTTTTAAAAACTTCCTACAGTGCAATATTACAAATTAAATTAAAAGACTGGGGGAAATATTTACATAACAAAAAATTAGTTTAAAAAAAGGATGGGGCCCGCCTGGTGGCCCAGCAGTTAAGTGCACACATTCGGCTTTGGTGGCCTGCGGTTCACCGGTTCGGATCCCGGATGCAGACATGGCACTGCTTGGCAAGCCATGCTGTGGTAGGTGTCCCACATATAAAGTGGACGAAGTTGGGCACAGATGTTAGCTCAGGGCCAGTCTTCCTTAGCAAAAAGAGGAGGATTGGCAGCAGTTAGCTCAGGGCTAATCTTCAAAAAAAAAAGGATGGAAAAATATGTCAGGCTAATATGACAGTAGAAAGCTGGTCGAGCTATGTTAACATAAAACTAAAAATAAATAAAGGTTACTAAATATGATAGAAAGTTCAGGATCCTAGGACGTTGGAATTCTAAACATGTATGCACCTAATCACATATCTTTAAAATATAAAAAGCAAAATTTGACAATTGCAAGGAAAAATGGATAAATTTACCATGGTAGTGGAGATTTTGACACACCTCAAAATAATGGATAGATCTTGCAAATAAGAATCAGAAGATATGAGCAACATAATTAATAAGATTGAATTATTAGACATATATAAAGTGTTGCACTCAACAGAGGATTCACATCCATCTAATGCATGTGTAGAATGTTTATGAAAATTGCCCACATATAAATCCATGTAGTAATTCTCAACAAATTTCAAATGATTGATGTTATATAGATCACATTCTCTTACCACCATGCAATTAAGTTAGAAATCACTAACTGGGGGGAAAAACACATTTGGAACTCAAAAGCACGTTGGTAAATAACTCATTGGTCAGGAAAAAATCATAAAGGAATCACAACATAATTGGAACTAAAGAATAATGAAATAACTAAGTAGCAAAATTGTAGAAGATAGCCAAAGCAGTAATTAGAGGGAAATTTAGGTATTTAAATATTTACATTAGAGAAGAAAAAGACAAAACCATCAAATTACATATCAAACTTAAGAACTAAAGTAGAAGAAATAATAAAGATGAAAGTACAAAATTAATGAAAGAAAGAAAAGGCATACAATGGAAAAGATGCACAAAGCCAAGAATTGGTTCTTTTAAAAGTCTGTTGACCAACTTCTGGTAAATTAGAGAAAAAATATAAGATACAAATAAGGAATGAAAAGAGGGACAAAACTGTGGAAACTGAAGAAATTATAAAATTAACAAAAAAATGAACAATTTGATGCTGATAAATTTGAATACTTAGATCAACTTAGACAACTTTTTAGACAATACAAATTAGCAAAATTGACTCAGTGAGAAATAGAAAACCTGTTTGGTCCTAGAACCATTAAAAAATGAATCAGTAGTCAATTTTCCCTCAAAAAAAGGGAGGGAGGAAGAGATAGATGGATGGAAGGACAAACAGACCCAGACAGTCAAGGACAGGACAAGAAAGGTAAATTATAAGCTCTTCTCATTCTTGAATAGCAATGCAATAATCTTGAACAAAATGCTATTAAAGCAAATCCAGCAATTTGTTAAAAATGTAAAAATCATGATCAAGTTGAGTTTATTTCAGGAATGAAAGTTTGGGTTTAATACTGCAAATTTTTCATGTAATTCACCATATTAACAAATTATGATGGTATGGTAGACAGAATAATAGCTCCCAAAGATGTCCACTCCCTACTCCCTAGAACCTGTATGTTACTTTACATGGCAAAAGGGACTGTGATGGGACTGAGTTATAGACCTTGGGATGGGGAGGTTATCCTGGATTATGCGGGCCCAATCAAATCACAAATCCTTAAAAATGGAAGAGGAAGGCAAAGGAGTTGGTCAGAGAGATGCAGAAGGACAAAGACGAGGACTCAACCTCCCTGTTGCTGGATGGAAGGAAATGGAAGGATGAGGGAAAGGGGCCATGAGCCAAGGAATGTGGCAGCCTCTATAAGGTGGGAATGATCCTCACTCAGATGATATGATTGTTTACTGAGAAAACCCAAAATAATTTCCAGAATATTTAGGATTAAAGACAATTTTTTGAGTTCGCCAGATAAAAACATCAACTGTATTTCCATAGTCCAGCCAGGAGTTAGAAGGTAGAAAGTGCAAATAAATAAAACATACAATTTACAAAACAACGTCAACACCAAAATGTTGGAGCTAGGTTATCCCATTGGTTATTCATCTGGAAAGAAAGTAGAAATGGATCCTTACTTCATTTTTTACCTAAAAGTCAATTCCAGATGGATTAAAGACTTCAATATAAAAGGCGAAACTTGAAAAGGTTTAGAATAAATATAGAATAATACACTATCTTTGGCACATGCCCTTGTGATAAGGGAAATGTTCTTAAAATTCAAAGTGCAAACCAAATAAGGCAAAATTCAACTCCCTTGAAACTTTGTCATCAAAAAACAGAAAGTGAAAGGAAAAATCGTAAACTGGAAGGAAAGATCTGCAACACACGTAACTAACAACAACAACAAAGTATCTAGAGCTATGCTGTCCAGTACAGTAGCTACTAATCGCATGTGGTTGTTGAGTACTTAAAAGTGTAGGTAGGCCAAATTAAGATGTGCTGTAAGTATAAAATACACACCAGATTTTAAAGAGTTAGTACAAAAAGATTTTTAGTGATTATCTGTTGAAATGCTATCTTGGTTAAGTAAATTGTATTATTAAGTAAAAAATATTATTAAAATTCATTTTGCCTGTTTCTTTTCACTTTTTTAAATGGGGCTACTAGAACATGTTAAATTACATTTGTGACCTGCATTTTATTTCTGTTGGACAGCACTGATCTAAAATATATAAAGAACTCATGCGAATTAATAGAAAAAGACAACCTAATTTTTTAAATTGACATATCACAGAAGAGGAAAAATTAATGGCCAAGAAACACGAAAAGATGTTTCAGGGAAATCAGGCACAATACACAGATGGTGGGAGTGTTAATTGGAAAACAATTTGGCATTACCTAGTAAAGTTGAATATGGGCATACCCTACAATCCAACAGTTACACTCTTAGATATGCAAACTAAACAAACTCTTGCACGTTTACACCAAAGGCCATGTTCAGGAATGTTCATAGCAGTATTGGCAAATGTCCATCAACTGTAGTATATATCGTGGATGATTAAACAACACTGAAAATGAATGAGCTTTTCAGCTACACTTATCAAAATGGTTAAATCTCAGGAACATAATACTGAGCAGGAAAAAAGGGTGTGAAAGAATATGTCATTTTTTTCTACTTATATGAAGTTTTACAAGTCAAACAACGGATTGTGTAGGGAATTAAATGTGGCAAAACTCAAGAAAGCAAGGGAAAAGTAAAGAAAAAATTCAGGATAATTTTTTTTCTAAAGGAGGAAAGGGATCATATGGGGCACACGGGAGGCTTCAGAGAACAGGTAAAGTTCTATTAAACTGGGTGGTAAGTGTATAGATATTTGTTTTACTGTTATTTTGTCTACCCTATGCATGATTAATGTTTATTTGCTATTTAATGAAAACTGTGTGCATGTATCCTTTGACCCAGCAAATTCTGTTTCTGAAATTCTAGTTCATAGAAATAAAAGCACTTGTACGTAGACTAAATGTACAGAGGTATTAATTGTATCATTATTTGTATTGAGGGAGATAAAGTGAATGCTCATAAATAAGGGAGTGGATGAATACATTTTGGAATGTCCATACAAGGAATATTACACTGTCATTAAAAAGAATGAATTTTCACTATACGAGGTGTTCTGGAGGAATTTTCACAAGGTTTTAGGTTTGTTGAGTGGGAAACCAGCAAGATGCTTAGACTTACACGTAAACGTACATATATATGCATATGTTTATTTGATTTTATGAGTATGGAGAGAGGAGCAGATATATACCATTTAGTTGGATTATCTTGATTTGGGCGTTGGGAGGAATGAAGGAAGGAGGAAGTGAGAGAAAAAAAAATAAGGAAAATGTACTACCACCACACCCCAGTAAATATATTGTGATCCCATGTATATATATACATATAAAACTACAGATGTTTGTATATGTTTAGAGATCCATTAAGAAATTAGAAGGAAAAAAAGAGTTGAATCTGTATCTACTGACTTACAGGGATGTCAATTGAAAAAAGTAAGTTCCACAGTAATATGTAGTTGGAGTCTATTTCAGTTAAACCAAAAGCCATATATATGCATATTAATCTAAGTGCTTGTGTAAGTATATCTGAACAATGAAAAAGGTGCAGAGAGATACACACTAGTCTGTGAATATTGCTGATGGTTTGGATGTGGGGAGTGAGAGAAAGAAAGAAATCAAAGAGGAATCCTAAATTTTTTACCTCCGCAACTGGGCAATTGGTGGAGACTGGAGGAGAAATAGATTAAGGGGATGTGGGATTAATAATTCTGCTTTGAACATATTAAGGCAGAGAATGCTGCTAGACATTCAAATGGAGATATCAAGTGAGCAGTTCAAAATACCAGTCAGGAATTTAGAGGAATGCTCATAAGGAGATATAGATTTTGGAGTCCTTAGTATACAAGTGATATTTAAAGCTATAGGACTGCATGAGATCACCTAGGGAGAAAATATAACTAGAGAAAAGGGCAGATAAGAGGACAGGGCAGGGCCCAGGATTGAGCATTTGGGAAGATTAGTATTTACAGGTCATAAAGAATGATAAGCCAGCAAAAGGACAAAGGTGAGGTTAAAAAGAAACGAGAGTGTGGTCTCATGGAAGCTGTGAGAATAAAGCTTTTAAATGAATGAACAAATTTAGAAGCGATATGCTTCCCAATCTCAGCTACATTATCAGATTTGTCAATTATCAATTGCTGCATAATAAACACTGTGGGTTAAAACAAAAAGAGTCGTTTATTGTGCTCACAAATTTTCAGTCTGATCAGGACTCAAGCAGGGAAAGATTGTCTCTGTGCCACATGGCATCAGCTGGGAGAGCTTTACTGAGAGCTAGCAGACTCGTTTCCAAGGTGGCTCACCCATGTTGCTGGCCGGTTGATGCAGGCTGTTAGCTAGCAGCTTCGCCAGGGGTTAGACCAAGGTCCTTAGTTCTTCCTACTGGGCCTCTTCTTGTGGCTGGGCTTTCTCATAGTATAGTGGCTGTTTCTCATAGTGAACCTCCCAGGAAAGAAAGCCAAGTGAAAGCTGTTTGCCTTTTATGACCTAGCCTTAGAAGTCACATAGCATTTACTTCCATGTACTGTATTAGTTGAAGCAGTCACAAGGTCCACCTGAGTTCAAGGAGAGGGACCATAACTCCACCTCTTTATCAGGGAAGTGGCAAAGTTCTGAAAGAGCACTTTGGATGGGAAATATTGTTTGCGGAAAATATCTACACAGTTCTGGTCAGACATAACAGCTAAAAAGAGAAGCCTAGAGATGTCTGCACAGATGGGTACCAAATTTATTGACAGAATATATTAGAAAGAAATATTGCAACCAAATGTATAAGAATCACATTTAATGCAGCACCTCAAAGAGAGTTCTGTGCAATAAATATTTCATAATTGGAGGGGAAAAGCCTGTGTATAAGATGAGGCATAGATTAAGCAGATTATTTGATGTTAAGTAACAAAGACCACTTAAGATTATTATTAATATTAACATTATTATTTAAATGTTTATTTTAGTATGTCCATATAAAAGGATCTTTTTTGAAAATTCATATTTAGTATTATTCTTGGCTATTTCGTTTAAAGTTCAATTTTTAAATGAAATAAAGAAAAAGTAGACAGTGCATGATGTTCTTGGAAAAATGAAAATTCCCAAACAGATCAAGGAGAATCAGGTTGGATAACCACAGAAGATATAAAAGATAGTCAAATATCTATGCCTAAAAAATATGCCAACCTGCTGCATTAGAGAAGAAAAATTCATATGATTATCTCAAAAAACGTAAAAAACATGAATGAAGTTTAACGCTCATTACTGATAAGTACCCCTAGTCAACTAGGGATAGAAGAAAACTTTAATATGAAAATGTTTTTTAGAAAATTAAGCAAACATCATAGTTAATGATAGAACATTGGGAACTTTCCCATTAAAAGTAGAAACAAGTATACTGTTAGACAGTATTGTACTAGACTGCCTACCAGATCAATTAATTAAAACCTATAAATAGGAAGAGGAAAATATTACACATTTTCCACAAACAATATGATCTATCTAAGAAATTTAAGAAAATCAGCTGGCAAACTATTAGCCCTGATAAAAGTTTGACATCAGTGTGTTCGGATATAAGATTGCCTATTTTTAAAAATTGTTTCTGGAGTCTCATGACCATTCTAAAGTTAGCTGGTTCACTAGAATGATTCACAAGACTCAATAGCAGGTTACGCTCACCGCTAAGGCTTAATACGGTAAAAGATACAGAGTAAGAGCAACAGAACAAACACATGCATTGAGTGAAGTCTGGAGAAGTCAGACAGGCTTCCAAGTCTTTCCTCTCCTACAGCCACACAGGGTACACTCTTTCTAGCAGCAAACTACACAGACACATGAAATGTCTGTGCCCAAGAGAAAGCATTTGACAAGATACAGCATCCATTTATGATAAAAACTCTAAATAAAATGGGTATAGAAGGAAAATACCTCAACATAATAAAGGCCATATATGACAAACCCACAGCAAATATAATTCTCAATGAAGAAAAACTGAAAGCCATCCCTCTAAGAACAAGAACCAGACAAGGTTGCCCACTGTCACCACTCTTATTTAACATAGTATCGGAAGTCCTAGCCAGAGCAATCAGGCAAGAAAAAGAAATAAAAGGGATCCACATTGGAAAAGAAGAAGTGAAACTGTCACTCTTTGCAGACAACATGATTTTATATCTAGAAAACCCTAAAGAGTCCACTAAAAAACTTTTAGGAATAATAAAGGAATACAGTCAAGTTGCGGGATACAAAATCAATGTACAAAAATCGGTTGCGTTTCTATACACTAATAACGAAGTAGCAAAAAGAAATTAAGAATACATCCCATTTACAATTGCAGCAAAAAGAATGAAATACCTAGGAATAAACAACCAAACGGTGAAAGATCTGTACACCGAAAACTATAAAACGTTGAAAGAAATTGAAGAAGACACAAAGAATTGGAAAGATATTCCGTGCTCCTGGATTGGAAGAATTAACATCGTTAAAATGTCCATACTTCCTAAAGTAATCTATAGATTCAACACAATCCCTATCAAAGTTCCAACGACATTTTTACTGAAATAGAACAAAGAATCCTAAAATTTATATGGAACAACAAAAGACCCCGAATAGCCAAAGGATTCCTGAGAAAAAAGAACAAAGCTGGAGGCATCACACTCCCTGATTTCAAATTATACTACAAAGCCATAGTAACCAAAGCAGCATGGTACTGGCACAAAAACAGACACACAGGTCAATGGAACAAAATTGAGAGCCCAGAAGTAAACCCACACGTTTATGGACAGCTAATATTCAACAAGGGAGACAAGAGCATGCGATGGAGAAAGGAGAGTCTCTTCAATAAGTGGTTTTGGGAAAACTGGACAGCCACATGCAAAAGAATGAAAGTAGACCATTCCCTTACACCATGTACAAAAATCAACTGAAAGTGGATTAAAGACTTGAATGTAAGACCCGCAACTATGAGACTTCTAGAAGAAAACATAGGCAGTACGCTCTATGACATTGGTCTGAGCAGCATATTTTCAAGTCCCATGTCTGACTGGGCAAGGCAAACAAAAGAAAAAATGAACAAATGGGACTACATCAAACTAAAAAGCTTCTGCACAGCAAAGGAAACCATCAACAAAACAAAAAGACAACCTAAAAATTGGGAGAAGATATTTGCAAACCATATATCAGATAAGGGGTTAATATCCAAAATATACAAAGAACTCATACAGCTCAACAACTAAAAACCAACAATCCAATTAGAAAATGGGCAAAAGATCTGAACAGAGATTTCTCCAAAGAAGATATACAGATGGCCAACAGGCATATGAAAAGATGCTCAACATCCTTAGCTATCAGGGAAATGCAAATCAAAACTACGATGAGGTACCACCTCACTCCGATCAGAACGGCTATAATTAACAAGACAGGAAACAACAAATGTTGGAAAGGATGTGGAGAGAAGGGAACCCTTGTTCACTGCTGGTGGCAGTGCAAACTGGTACAGCCACTATGGAAAGCAGTATGGAGTATCCTCAGGAAATTAAGGATAGATCTACCACATGATCCAGCTATTCCACTGCTGGGTATTTATCCAAAGAACTTGAAAACACAAAGGCGTAAAGATGCTTGCACCCCTATGTTCATTGCGGCATTATACACAATAGCCAAGACATGGAAGCAACCTAGGTGCCCATCAAGGGACGAATGGATAAAGAAGATGTGCTGTTTATACACAATGGACTACTACTCAGCCATAAGAAATGACGAAATCCGGCCATTTGTGACACCATGGATGGACCTTGAGGGTATTATGCTGAGTGAAAGAAGTCAGAGGGAGAAAGTCAAATACCATATGATCTCACTCATAAGTAGAAGATAAAAACGACAAAAAAAAAAAAAGGAACACATAGCATTAGAGATTGGACTGGTGGTTATCATTAGGGAAGGAGGGAGGGGGGAGGGCAAAAGAGGTGATTAGGCTCACATGTGAGGGGATGAACTATAATTAGTGTTCGGGTGGTGAACATGATGTAATGTATACAGAATTCGAAATATGTACATCCGAAAAAAATAAAGATTAAAAAAAAAATAAGAAATGTCTCTGCCCAAGGAAACCCACTCTGATCCAAGGGTCTGAAGCTTTTATCAGAGATTAGTCATGTAGGCAACTGTTCTGGCTATATGACCATCCATGGCAACTGAAACTCAGGACCCTAACAGTGAAATGAAGCACATTATCAATCTTGGTGTTTGTGCACAACAAACCTGATAAACTGGTAGAGCATCATCCATTGTTCTGGGCATATAAAACATTGTCAGTAACATAAAGAACAGTCTGAAGCCCGTATTCCCAGTGGTTGGCTGAGAGTTAACAGGGTTCCAGACTCCCCAAGAGGCATGCAAAGATTGAGCAACCAGACCTGCACTATTAACTCTTTCCTCACAAATATGAACAGCTTTCCTTAGTATTAACCAATTTTAAAATGTAATAAAAAGAAAATCCCATTCATAATGGCAACAAAACTTATAAACTTAATAAGAAATAAGCAAATCCTGTAGTAAGAAAACTGGAGAGTAAAGTGTTAAGAGATGGGGAAATGTGTGTTGTACCTAGACAGAAAGACAATGTTGACTTCTGGTTCCAGATGAAGATGGAGTAACACACATTCCTCCACTAAGAGCAGCTTAAAAACCTGGACATTATGCATAAAATAAACCAAAATGACTCTGAAGGCTTACTGGCTTAGGACCTTGGGACCACAGAATGACACAGTGGTGAGATACCTTGTTTTTCTCTTTTTGCCTCATATACTCTAGACTGGGTGCTGGAGAAGCTGGCAACCAAGAAAGGCCAACGGGAGTATACCGAAAAAGCCCCCCAAAAGCCTCTCTCTAGCCAATGGCCCAAGAAAGGGGCAAACTAGCAAGAGAGAAAACTTTTAGACAGTAACTGCCCAGCCCTGCCAAACAATATAGAACAAAACCATGGTCCCTCCCTACTCCTGTCAGCAAAGCCTCAGGGGTGGGGAGCCTAGAGTTCCACTCCCACCCAGTTGTAATGTGGCACCCCTCCTCACCTCCAGAGAGGTAGGATCAGAGAAGACTGAATGGGAAGTTGGGATTTTTCAACTCTGCCTGCTGGTATTGAGGCCTCTACATTGTCAGTGGAGGCCATATGGGAATCCTAGACTTCTACTCCAAACCAACAGTAAAAAGGTACCCCTCCTTTCAGTAGCAGAGGAGGCTGAGTGTGAACATGAAATTTTTACCACCATCCAGCAATAATGAGGCCTCCCCTACCATGCTATAATTGCAGGACCTAACAAGATACCCTTCCTCCTCCCAACTAAGGTGGTGTCAGGCATAGTGGGAGGCCAGAAATCCCACTTCCATCCGACAGGAACAAGACCCTGCTCCCCTCTGGAGTGTCAAAAAAGGTCAAATGGAAAACCTAGAATTTAACCCCCACCTGGCAGTAAGGAGGTGGCACTCCATTCCCTTCTGGCACAGTGTCAGACAGAGCCTGCTAAAATAGAAGATTTACATAAGATCCAGAGTCTAGTAACACTCTACATGTCCAGAATACAGTTTTTTTAAAAATCTCTCATCATGCCAAAAACTAGGAAAATTTTGATTTGAGTGATAAAATACAATTAAAAGTGCTGACATCAAGATGATTCAGATGTCAGAATTATCTAGCAAGGATTTTAAAGCAACCACCATAAAAATGCCTCAACAAGCAATTATGAACGCCTTTGAAGAAAATGAATAGAAAGTCTCAGCAAAGAAATAGAAGATATAAAGAAGAACCAAATGGAAATTTTAAGCACAATGGATGAGCTCGACAGTAGAATGGAGACGGCAGAGAAAAGAACTAGTGAACTTGAAGATAAGACAATAAAAGCTACCCAATCTGAACCACAAAGAAATAGACTGAAAAAAGTAAAGTGGTCCTCAGGGACCAGTGGACCTATAACAAAAGATCTATGTTGTGTAACCCAGAGTCCCAGAAAGAAAGGAGAAAGAAGGTGGGGCTGAAAAAGTATTTGAAGAAATGATGGCTGAAATTTTCCAAATTTGTCAAAATACATAAACCTACAGATTCAAGAAGCTGAACAAATCCCAAACAGGATAGACCCAAAGAAATCCACACCAAGGTACATCGTCCTTAAACGTCTGAAAACTAAAGACAAATTTTAAAATCTTGACAGCAATGAGAGAGAAATAATACCCATATGAGAAATTTTTTGAATGACATTAGATTTCTCATCAGAAATCATGAAGATCACAAGGAAGTGGGACAATGTTTTCTAAGTGCTGAAAGAAAAGAACTGTCAACTCCAAATTCTACATCTGGTCAAATTATCCTTCAGGAATGAAGAGAAATTACAGAAAACTTAGAAAAACTAAGAATTTGTCATCACTAAACCTACTATAAAAATTGCTGAAGAATGTTCTTGAAATGTAAGGGCAATGATAAAAGATGGAAACTTAGAATGTCAGGAAGAATGAAAGCACAGTAGAGAGAGAAAAAATTGGTAAATACGATAAACTTCCTTCTCTCAAGTTTTCTAAATTATATATGACAATTGAAGCAAAAATATAACATTGGCCAATGTGGTTCTCAGTATATATAGAAGAAATATTTAAGACAATTATAAATAGGGGAAGGTAAAGGGACATAAAGGGAGGTAAAGTTTGTATGCTTCATTTGAACTGGTAAAATATTAAAACCAGTAGACTGATAAGTAATGTATGTATAATGTAATATCTAGAGCAACTACCAAAAAATCTATACAAAAAGATACACTCAAAAACACTATAGATAAAGCAAAATGGAATTCTAAAAAAAAACCTCAATTAACTCATAGGAAAACAAGAGAAAGAAAAAAGAAAAGTGAAAAACAGAAAGAACAAAGAAAACAAAAAATAAAATGGCAAACTTCAGCCCTACATATCAATGATTACATTAAATGTAAATTATCTAAATATGGTAATTAAAAGAGATTAGTAGAGTAAACTTTAAAAAATCATGAGTCACCTATATGAAATGGCAAAGGAACTAGAATAGCCAAAATAATTTTGACTTCATAAAAATTTAAAACTTCTGTGCTGCAAATGATATCATCGAGAAAGTGAAAAGAAGGGCCCACCGGTGGCAGAGTGGTTAAGTTTGCGCGCTCCCCTCGGCAGCCCTGGGTTTTGCCGGTTCGGATCCTGGGCGTGGACATGGCACCACTCATCAGGCCATGCTGAGGTGACATCCCACATAGCACAACCAGAAGGACCTACAGCTAGAATATACAACTATGTACTGGGGGGCTTTGGGGAAAAGAAGAAAAAAAAATGAAAAAAGAATATTGGCAACAGATGTTAGCTCAGGTACCAACCTTTAAAAAAGAAAGTGAAAAGACCCACTGAATGGGAGAAAATATTTGCAAGTCCTATATCTGATAAGGAACTTATATTCTAAATATATAAAGAATTCTTGCAAGTTAATAATAAAAAGATCCATAACCCAACTTTAAGTTGGGTGAAGAATTTGAATAGACATTTCTCCAAAGAAGATATACAAATTGTTAATAAGCATATGAAAAAAATGCTCAACACCATTAGTCATTAGGGAAATGCAAGTCAAAACCATGATAAAATACTGCTTTATATCTACTAGGATGGCTAGAATAAAAAAGGCAGACAATAGTAAGTTTTGACAAAGATAGGGAGAAATTAGGGCTCTCATACATTGCTGGTAGGAATGTAAAATTGTGAAGCCACTTTGGAAAATAGTCTGGCAGTTCCTCAAAATATTAAACATAGAGTTAATATGTGACCCAAAGATTTCACTCTTGAGTAATAAAAACATGCATCCACACCAAAATTGTATATGAATGTTCATAGCAGCATTATTAATTATTCATAATAACCAAAACCAATACTATGGGTTAGGAAACAACCCAAATATGTACATTAACTGATGAATGGATAAACAAAATGTGGTATATCCATACAAGGGAATATTATTCATCAGTAAAAAGGAATAAAATTTGATATATGCTACAACAGATGAACCTTAAAAACATTGTTTTAAGTGAAGGAAGCCAGCCACAAAAGACCACATATCGTATGATCCTATTCATGTGAAATGTAAGAATAGGCAAATCCATAGAGACAGAAAGCAGAGTAGTGGTTGCCTGTGGCTCATGGAAGTGAGTGTGAAGGAGGGAGTGACTGCTAATAGACATGAGGTGTTTTTGCGGGGGGTAACAAATGTTCTAAAATTAGTGGTGAGGGTCTGTGGATATACTAAAATTCATTGAATTATATTCTTTAAATGGGTGGATTTTATTGTGTATGAATTATATCTCAATAAAGCTGTTTAAAGGAAGAAACCAAAGATAAAAGAGTCAATTGTATTTCTACATACTAGCAATGAACAATCTGAAATTGAAATTTTAAAAACTATCTTTTGGGGCTGGCCCTGTGGCCGAGTGGTTAAGTTCGCGCACTCTGCTTCGGTGGCCCAGGATTTCGGCAGTTCGAATCCTGGGTGTGGACGTCACACCACTCATCAAGCCATGCTGAGGCAGCATCCCACATGCCACAACTAGAAGGATCCACAACTAAGAATATACAACTAAGTACCTGGGGGCTTTGGGGAGAAAAAAGAAAAAATAAAATCTTTCAAAAAAACCAAACAATATCATTAACAATATAAAAATATTAACTACTTAGGGATAAATTTACAAAGGCTATGAAAGACCTGTACACTGGAAACTAGAAAATACTGTTGAGAGAAATTTAAAAAGATCTTATAAATAGAGAGATATACCTTCTTTATGATTGAAAGACTCAGTATTGTTAAGGTGTCAATTCTCCCCAGTTTATCTATAGATTCAGTGCAATGCCAATTAAAATCACAACAAGCTTTTTTGAAAACATTGACTTGCTGATTCTGAAATTCACAAAGAAATTCAAAGAACTAGAACAGTCAAAACAACTCTGAAAAAGAAGACAAAGTTGGAAGGCTAATACTACCTAATCACAAGAGTTATTATAAAGCTACAGTAATCAAAAGAGTTTGGTTTTGACATACAGATAGGCACATATATCAAAGGAACAGAATAGAGTCCCAAAACAAACCCACACATGTATGGACAGCTGACTGTTTAACAATGGCATAAAGGCAATTTAGCGGAGAAAGGATACCCCTTGCAACAAGGGTTACTTGGATTGTTGGACTGCCATATGCAAAAATAAATAAACAAACTTGGATCTGTATCTCACACCATATACAAAAATTAACTCTAAATGAATCATAGACTTAAATGTCAAACCTCAAATTATAAACTTCTAAAAGAAAACAGAAGAAACCCTTTGTGACCTTGACTTGGGCAATAAAAGCACAAATCATAAAAGAACAAATTGATAAACTGGACTTCATCAAAATTAAAAACTTTCACCCTTCAAATGACACTGTTAAGAAAATGAATAGGCAAGGCACAAACTAGGAGAAAATCTTTGCAAAGCATACATCTGATAAAGGACCTGAATCCAGACTGTGTAAAGAACTCTCAAAAGTCAATAATAAGAAAACAACACAATTTTAAAAATGAGTAAAAAAGTTTGAATAGGCACTTCATCAAAGAAGAACTCCAGATGGCAAATAGGAACATGAGCACTGAATAATGAATAGTTATTTGTCTGACAAAAAAGGAGGCAGATGAGGGCATTTCCAGGAAGTGAACATTAGCCCCATTGGTGAGTTTGTTAGTAACTTTGGACCATACCTGAACCATTAGTGAGTTTCTTAGTAACTTCGGATTGTGTGTACTTGAACATTAGCCCCACTGGTGAGTTTGTTAGTAAATTTTAACCATTCTTTTTTGTCTGTTTGTTTGTTTTTTTGAGGAAGATCAGCCCTGAGCTAACATCTGCTGCCAATCCTCCTCTTTTTGCTGAGGAAGACTGGCCCTGAGCTAACATCCATGCCCATCTTCCTCTACTTTATATGTGGGATGCCTGCCACAGCATGGTTTGATGAGTGGTGCCATGTCCACACCCGGGATGCAAACCAGCAGATCCCGGGCCGCCAAAGCAGAATGTGAGAACTTAACCGCTGCGCCATGAGGCTGGCCCCATAGACCATTCTTAAAGCCATACTTGTTCTCTCCTTTCCTGAAGAGAGCCAAAGCTGTAGTCAGACAGCTTTGTGTGCTGAGTTATGAGCATCTGAATGCGTTGATATGGACTTTCAACAATGGAGCAGCAGCTAGCCAGGGCAGGGGCTAAGATGAAAGACTGCCTGAAATTATTCTTAAACACATGCTTATGTGAGAATGTCTGGCTCACCTGCCATGTCTGGCTTTGTAGGGTTTGTACTGTGCTGTAGTATCATAGCCCTCAGGAAAGAGCCTCTCACTCCCTTGGAATACATTTCCCTAGATTTTTTTATTTAGTTCTTTACAAATCCATGGAGAATGAGAAATCCAATGACAATTTAGAGTTAGGCTCCTTGGAGTGAGGGCTGCTTTTTTTTCTCAGAGGACACTTAAGAACCCTTGATCAGTTTGAGTCATCACAGTTGAATCCTGGCAAAGTATAATTTTCAAAAAGTTGAAAACATGACTTATACAAATACAGAATGAACATGTGTCAAAGATTTATTAAATTGTTAATGAGGGAGCCAGTAAAATGGTAAAGCTGGCTCAAGGAGCATGTTGAGGAAATGGGTGTTCACAGGCATTAATAAAGGAATATTAGGAGAAAAAAGGGAATGTTAGAATTAGAATATTAGATTAGATATAACACTGGTTCATGTTCAGCAGGTCCATCAAACCACAACCTTTGGGGTTATCTTTTCTACTGGATAATATCCAGCATATAACTTCAGAGTCTAAGCCCGTAAGTGATAATAAATAACAAAGGAACCTTCCCTCAGGCCAGGTTATTACATAACTCTTGAATGAGACCATCACCCCCCTTAACTCTCAGTATGACATTGAAAGTATGTGTCACCTACCTTTTGCCTTCCTTCCAAGTAATTTTTATTAACAACACCTTCATATTTCTTCAGCCAAGCATTTGAGCTCTCTTCCCTCCAGTCTGTCCTAGCATGCCTTTGTAAGTCTAACTGCCCTCTACGTCTTTCCCTCCACATATTCCACACTATTCTATCTCAGAACTACTGCCTACTCTTTCCCATCAACCAGAGACCCTGGTTCATCACCACAGGTCAAGGTAGCACTTATCCTTCAAGAGCAAATGCAGTTGGCACCTCCCCCTCAGAGTCAATGCTGTAATGAATTGAATCACCCTTGACCCTCTTCCAAATTACTTAGTACCAATCTTTCTTGGCTGGGATAAAAAAAAAGAATTGGTTTCTTGGAATTTCACATTTTATTAGCTTGGAAACTCTCTAGAGACTGCCTGATGAAAAACTAAGTCTTCAACTATTAAGGTATTTGGTCCTGTTTAATTGGATTTGATGGCTTGGGCACACCTTGCACAAAAGCTTTCAAATGAAATGTGCATTTTCTTGCATGAGCCTAATTTAAAACTGTCCCAAGGGGACATTTTGTACAATTGTTGGGAAATTTGTGATATCATGTTGAGACTTAAAATGACTAAATTCAGCTTTGACTGAATTTTTGATGAAAAAAATCAGAAAACCTTGGAAATAGGACCACAAGAAGAAGGATAATAGACCATTAAGTCTGGCAGTTTGATAATGGGACAATTGCATATTCACATATAAAAGAATGAATACTACCTCACAAAATTAACTCAAAATGGACAAAAGATCTAATTGTAAGAGCTAAAACTGTAAAACTCTTATAAGAAAACATAGGATAAATCTTCCTGACCACAGATTTGGCAAGGATTTCTTAGATATGATACTAAAAGCACAAGTAACAAAAAAATTTGGACTTCATCAAAATTAAAAACTTTTAGCCAGCCCCACTGGCCTAGTTGTTAAGTTCAGCATGCTCTGATTTGGTGGCCCAGGTTTGGTTCCCAGGCACAGACCTACACCACTCATCTGTCAGTGGCCATGCTGTGCTGTGGGGGGGTCACATACAAAAAGAGGAAGATTGACAGCAGATTTTAGCTCAGGGCAAAACTTCTTCAGAAAAAAAAAAAAATTAAAAACTTTTGTGCTTCAAAGGACACCATCAAGAAAACGAACACACATATGGGAGAAAATATTTGCAAATCATATATCTGATAAGGGACATGTATCTAGACTATATAAAGAGCTCTTACAACTCAATAACAAAATAACCCACTAAAAATGGGCAAAGCATGTCAATAGATGTTTCTTCAAAGAAGATATAAAAATGGCCAATAAGTACATGAAAAGATGCTCAACATCAGTCATTAGGGAAATGCAAATCAAAACACAATGAGGAAACACTTCACATCCACTAGAATGGCTATAATAAAAAAGACAGATAATAACAAGTCTTGTTTAGCATGTGGAGAAATTAGAACCCTTATATACTGCTGGGAGAAGATAAAATGGTGCAGCCACTTTGGAAAACAGTCTGGCAGCTACTCAAAAGGTTAAACATAGAGCTACTATTTGATCCAGCAATTCCACTCCTACCCAAGAGAAGTGAAAACATTTGTCTACACAAAAACTTGTACTTGGTTCATAACAGCACTGTTAATAATAGCCAAAAACTGGAAATAATCCAAATGTCCATCAACTGATGAATGGATAAACAATTGTGATATATCCATACAATGGAATATTATTCAGCTGTAAAAAAGAATGAAGTACTGATACATGCTACAACATAGATTAACCTTGAAAACGTTATGCTAAGTGAAAGAAGCCAGTTACAAAAGACAACATATTGTATGATTCCATTTATTTGAGATGTCCAGAATAGGCAAATCTACAGAGACAGAAAGTAGAGTAGCAGTTGCTTATGGCTGGGGAGATGGGGTGAGGAAATGAAGTGACTGCTAATAGGTACAGGGTTTTCTAGGGGGTGGCAAAATGTTCTAGGATTAGATTGTGACGGTGATTGCACAACACTGTGAATACACTATAAAGAAAGTTGAATAGTTGAGTCAGAGACAATACTCCCCACAAAGCCTAACATATTTACCATCTAGCCCTTTACAAAAAAAACTTGCCAATCCCTCTCTTATACTAAGTTTTAAATTGGGAAGTTTAAATCCTCCAACTTTGTTCTTTTTTTTTAAAGTGGTCCTGGGTCCTTTGCATTTCCATATAAATTTTAAAATCAGCTTGTCAATTTTTGCAAAAAGGCCTGCTGGATTTTGATAATGATTGTGTTAAATTTACAGATCAGATCGAGATCTTTTTTTTAATTATTAATCTCAAATTGTCTCGGATTTAACTAGTGAAAGACTCTTCAACTATCTTCTATGTTCTTTTGATGAAAACTGCATAATTCTTTGAGCACTTCTGTGCTTTCTGGCATAAATTATTCCAAGCTCATCCCATAATTTTTCTTGTCACAGTCGAGTTCTGGTTCTGTTACTGGAGGATAGAATTTAGAAGCCAAGATCTTGGTTCTCAGTACTAGATCTTGGAACATTTCTGCTGGAGGTGTTACGTAGCTCCAAGGTCCTCTCAGTGCACAGAGCTAGGGAATATTTGCACGTAAATAAATAAATATATTATGTATATATATTCCCTATACACGTGTGTATACATTTACATCTATAGTATTTATTCTATCTCTAGATGTATATATTTATATTTCTATATGTATATATTTATATATTAATATTCATGAGTAGTTCACACTGAATCTTCTAATTCTAATCCAATACCATGGAGTTCTTCCAGTTTTCTTCCTTTCTATATTTGTAACTCCCTTCTTTGACAATGAGAAACCTGGCTTACATCTTTCTTAATAAATCTGTATGTTTGTATATTTTATCTATCATTGTGCGTGTATATATATATACATGTATCTATACTATATTAGTCTATATTACGTGTGTTTATGTGTGGTAGGGTTGGACTTTCCACCACCTCTCTGACTATCAGAGACAACCTGTCTTCTTTCCTCATTCTTGTTGGGAGCCCAAGAGGTGGAGGAACATTCCCAGGGTCACCCTATTAGTGACGGACACAGGCCTGGCTGAACACAGGCCTCCCCACCCCCTAATGGGTTTAATTGTTTCCTGTGATTCTATAGCAAGCACAAGCCTGACTCCCAGTAGGAGGATGTCTTAGACAGGCTTCCCTTAAAACAGACTCAGCTGCAGAGATTGTTCAACAAACAAACTTGTGCAGCAAGATTGTTAGAGAATGTATTCAGTAGACCCAGCTGTAAGGGGGTGAGGGTGGCAGAACTGGGCAGAGAGAAAAGCCGACTCCCGTTGAGGTTGCAAATGAGGCATTAGGTAAAACCCTATAAGCAGGTCTGGAGTTGGGTGGCCCTTCAGAGTTGACTCAAACTATGAGATGAAGAGCAGGCTTTTATATCTCTACATCAGCCAGCCATTGGCTATGGGCTAGCCCCTGGAAGGGGGCATAGCCTGTACAGGCAATTCCCTATAGCTGAGGGTGATTTCCAGTGAGGAGTGCAGCTATGAACCATCAGCAGCTAATATTTCCAGCAACTGAAGGGTGGGTGCATCAACTCTGAAAAAGGGGATGGGATGGAGCACCACAGAATCCACTTAGAGGTCTAGCCTGCAGGCAGTGGTGTCAGCCAAGCATCCAGTATCACACAGGAGGTGGAGCTCAAAGAGCAGAATTGGTACAGGCAATGGTAGCTGGCATTTTGGCGCTGGAGACAGGTCCTGAGAGCAGCTTACTGAGCATGAAGGAACCACATGGTGTGAGGAGGCTCTGAGCTAGACCTTTCACCTCTGGCCTCTGTGTTCAGGGGCTAGATGGTCCAAGTAAAAAAATCACAGAGTCTCTCTGAGTTGCTTCCTTTTAGTTCATCAACTTCAAGTGGCTATTGTAATTTACTTTTCAGTATTGCCTTCCTCTTCAGCTAATTGAACCTAAGAGAGGTGATAAATTTACTTCATAAAAAGTAAAAGCATAAGAATCATTAGAAAAATCTGATTCTTATATAATGGAGTCTGAGTCTGAGACTGAGACTGGTTATAACCTTAGATACTCCTACCAGCCACTTAATGACAACCTAAAATTGTCCTGATACTGCC
Organism: Equus caballus; assembly: GCF_041296265.1. NCBI lineage: Eukaryota > Metazoa > Chordata > Mammalia > Perissodactyla > Equidae > Equus > Equus caballus. Next base: position 51,081,607 of record NC_091699.1, on the reverse strand, counting down.
CTGTTGTCAGCCCAGCCCTTAGGGAAAGCCCTAGAGGGCGGTACTTTTCTGCTCCAGTCAGGAGACCTTGCCTTCTGGGACTGTGGTATTTGTGTCTGTTCTCCCCATATCACATGAGGTTCGCTTCCATCTTGTGTTGAATCCACTTGTGTCTAATCCATTGACCATTCTCTCGACCCACTCTCTGCATTGACTCTGCTCCGTAGGAGAGCCCAGAGGACACTCCATTTATCAGAGCAGTCAAGAATGCACTGGTGAGAGAGGCACGAGCATCAAGGAAAAGCTTAGTGGTGACTAGTCTTTGTAGGCTGGGGCTAACAGTAGGAGATGCTTTTAGACAACTGGACTTCCTCATAGGATGCCAAAATAATAGAAGTCAGGTGGTAGCACTTAACCCTCAGAAGCAAAGTGGGCACAAGTATCTTAATGAAAGAAATGCAGCAAGCTATAGAATTGGTTAATAGAATACAGAAACCTAAGTGGCAAAACAGATGGGTAACCCACGAGAGAACTGCACATTCAATCAAAAGAAATCAAGGATGGATGATTAGGAGGCCCATGATGGCAGCCTCAATAAAAAGTCACTATCCCTTACCCAGTTTCCATACTTGAGCAGCTTTCATACTCAGAATCCAATGACTGAAGAAGAGCCTGGGCCCCCAAGAGGAAGGATTCTGCAACCCCACAGCAAGTGCATTCAGTAATGATTCCCCAAGTCCTTCTTTAAAGGCACTTGTGGCCATTTGCTTGGGTAACAGTGCACTGGAGAAGGTGAAAGATCCAGACAATTTGAAGACTGTTGGACACAGTGCAACAGCTTCATTATGTTCCTCCAATAGAATGCGAGTGTATGGGGGCTGAGTAATAATCAGAGCCTGACTCAGATGTGGAGCACAGTCATTTCCCTAGTTCCTAAATTTATAAGTAGCCTGGATACACTTCGTGGTTTGCAGAACTCCCACACTGATTCATTGGCCTGTGACGTAGGTTACAATAGTGGGGAAGACCAAGTGGGAGCCCCTGAAACTACTCACTTCTCAGCCAAGATAGTAAAATCAAAAACAAAATTGTACCCTGGGGAAAATAATGAGATTATTAAAGACCTAAAAGATGCAGAGATCATTGTCCTTATCATATCCCCATTTAATTTCACCAGTTTGGCCCCTACAAAACCCAGACAGATCCTGAAAGATGACAGTGCAAACTCAACCAAGTAGTATACCCAGGTGAAACTGCTGTGCTAAATGTGGTATCTTTGCTAAAACAGATTAACATGGGCTTAAGTACCTGGTATGTGGCCATTGATCTTTTAAATGCATTTCATTCCTCAAAGAGTCCAACCACCACTTGGTGGCATGTTGATAACATAGGGCCCCTTCCAACCTGGAAGGAGAAACAATTCATCTTGTCTAGAATTGACACATATTTCCTGCCTGTAAGGCCTTTGCCAACATAACTATGGGGACTTTCAGAGTATTTGATCCACCGACATTTGTATAACAATGCATGAGACCAGGAAGCCCATTTCACAGCAAAGGTGGTACAATGGAGAACTCACATCTCACTACCTAGAAGCTACCAGCCTGACAGAGCAAATGGGAGGGACTTTGAAGGCACAGCTGCGAGCCAGCTTAAAGATGATATCCTCCATAGATAAAAACCATCCTCCAGGTTACTCTATACCCTCTAAATCAATAACTATTATATTTTGCTACATCTCCAATAGGTAGAATACCAGGATGTGGAAACCAGGGAGTAGAAGTAGGAGTGGCACCACATATTATCACTCTTAATTAAGGAATTGGTGCTTTCTATCCCTGCAATTCTGGACTTCATGGGTTTAGAGGACCTGCTTCCCAGAAGAGGAATACTTCCACCAGAGGACACAGCAAGAATCCTATTCAACCTTAAGCTACTTGTGCCAGGAGACCAGCAGACAAAGAAAGGAGTCACCATCCTGGCAGAGGTAATCAACCTGCCTCAGGAGAAGGTAGGGCTGCTATTAAATAGTAAGGGCATAGAAGAATGTGGTTAGCACCCAGGTGATCCACTGAATCTTTTCTTAGTACTCTTCTGCCAAATTTTTATGAGAAATGGACAAGTGCAGCAGTCAAGGAATTGGGCATAATGCCCAGGAACTCAGCCTCCTCAGGGATAAGGGATTACTCTAGCAGATAAGTGACCTAGACCAGCGGAATCAAAGATTATCTAGAATAGGTTAATAGAGGAAGGAGATGATGTGTACCAGTTGTGGCCTTGAGACTATCACAGTGATGGAGGCAGTAGTTCATCCTACTAACCTTCCTCTTAATGTTTTCCAAGGCAAAGAGGTCAACCATAACCCTGGAGGAACAGTTCCCAGATGGGCTGAATTTACTAAAACAAGTGGATCTGAGAGACACAAGGAGTGGACTGAAGTGAATGCTGTGGTAGACTACCAAATCCTCCTTCAGGAGCTAAGTATTAGTTCCCCAGCTACTGGACTGTTGGCTGTTGATGGCCCACTTTTGTGTCCTTCTCTGTGTACTGCCCTCAGGCAAAGGTAGCTGCCTTACTCAAGGTGACACTTCCCAACCTCAAGGTCATCCACATCCAATTGATATAGGGATACAATGGCTCCAATGCTTTGATTTGGGATATCTCTGAAATGCCATCCCAACTCCAGAGATCACTGAGGCCTCTATTGCAACTGCATTGCAGTTCAACTTCTCCCTCTGCTCCATCATGTTTCCTGCATTTCCTCACAGGTGTTGTTGTGAAAGCACTTCCCAATAAATCTCTGTGTGCAAATCTTAGTGTCTTAGAGTCTATTTCCCAAGAAACTCAATCTAAATCTCTTTAATTATGTACTGAAAACCTACCATAAGATGGACACTGTGCTAGGCATGGGGAATACTGTAGTGATCAAGATACAGGCTCTGAATTTAAGATGCCCAGAGTCTAAACTAGAGGAGCAGACACATAAACAGACAGTTACAATACAGCACAATAAATGTTACCATTCAAGTAGACACAAGGTGCTAGGGAACAAGGTGGATAGGAAGCCTTCCTGGGGACAGCAACATCCTTGCTTCTAAGTCCTAAATGATCAGTAGGAGTTAGCTGAGCAAAGGCATACATGTTTAAGGAAGGGCATTCTAGGCAAGAAGTAGTATAATGGATGCTGTTAACTCTCCTCTTACCGTTGTTTCCCTTTTGCAATTTCTGGAACCTCTTGCCTAGCTTCTGTGTGCTCTGCTGCTAATGACTGTACCTGTGACTGTCCTGGGGCTACTGGAGCTACTCTGCCTATAAACACAAGGATCTGAAAGTGACTGGGAGTTTACATCTCCTTGGGGCAGCACTTAGCCAATGACTGGTGGTTGTGGGGATATGAAAGCCCAGCTCCCTTCCAATCTTTGTTCCAGAATTTGTTGGGACAAATGCTGAGGTGCATTTCATACACTAAATCTCATCCACAGAATCAGGCTGAGACTGAGACTTTGCCTGAAATGATCCTCCTTCTTGGTTTCTCCCCTTCCATGTCCCAACTCTCTTACAGGTCTCTCCTGAGAGGACTTTCTTACTACGTCACTTGTACATGAGTCTTTGTCTCAGTGTCTGCTTCTAGGGAATGTGACCGAAGGCTGGTGGCCTACCTCAAGGCAGTAGCAGTGAGGAAGGAGAGTGGAGAACAGACTTGAGAGACCTTAAGCAGACAGAATAGACAGGACTTGGAAGTGGATTGATACTGGGGTCAGATAAAGGAAAGGAAGGGGGAGGGGATGGTTCTGAAGTCATGGCTTGGGCATCATAGGGCTGAGGTAACACAGGAAAAGGAGCAGGGCTGGAAGAGCTAAGAGCCCCAAGAAGGAGCTGTTTTCATTCTTCCGAAGCCACTCTTTTTTATCTCTTGCCCAAAAAATAGATATTAGGCTTAGACATTGGAAAGCAAGGCTTCTGTTTCACATAGGGAAGGACTGACGCTTTTGCCCAAGATCCACAGAAAGAGGCAAAGCTGGACTCAACTCCAGGGCCACCTGCTACTCAAGTCCAAACCTTAGCATTAGGCCACACTGCCTATGGAAGAAGTATGAGACATGGTTCCAACCCCTCCAGGGGCTAGTAGGTCTCTGGGAGACAGGATCAGCATGAGCAGAATCAGAGGAGAAACAGAATTAATATGTATTGGAACTTGATTCTATGGGATTTTCATCAGAACTCATCAGTACTTACTGCTGAACCTACTATATGAAGTAGGCAGATTTGTCAGCACAAGGGGGTCCTGCGGTGCATCACCCAAATCCCCCTTCAGGACCTCAGGCATTTGTCTCACCAGTTGCCTGTGGGTTCTCCTCACAGGACATAGAGCTTCTGGAATTTCACACCATAGTCAATGCTCGGCCTCATCATAGCACCAGCACTCTTTAAAAATGGTGTGGTTGATCATCCTCCCAGCCCTGAACACAGTGAACTCATATTCTCCCTCTACTTCCTCAGACAGTTGCAGGTCAGCTACTTGCAAAAATTCCTTTATTTTTACTCTAGCATCTGCTTTTTTTCCCTTCAGGGAGTTCTCTTGTTCTTGGGCTGAAAACCTGATTTTTCTGTGTCTGAATGGTAAGCCCAAAGTCATGAGGAACTTGCAGAAAAATGTAAAGAAAGAGTACAGATCTAGCTTCCAATCCTCCTTTTGAATTAGTGATCCCCAACCTTTGGGTAAATGCTGAACAACCTGGAACCTCCCCACTCCCTCTGTTCCAAACTTCACTTGCACAGTGTGGTTTGTATGGCCTCCATATGCTTAGAAATAAATTTACACCATACAAAGAAATTCATGAGCCCACCAACTAAACACTACATTTGACATTCTCAGTGGTCCCACTTAGTCCCTACATGTATTTTTTGTATCAAAGTAATCAGAGGGAGTAAATAATTTTTTTTTTGAGGAAGATTAGCCCTGAGCTAATACCTGCTGCCAATCCTCCTCTTTTTGCTGAGGAAGACTGGCCCTGAGCCGACATCCAAGCCCATCTTCCTCTACTTTATATGTGGGATGCCTACCACAGCATGGCTTGTCAAGCTGTGCCATGTCTGCAACCGGGATCCGAATCGGCGAACCCCAGGCCATCAAAGGGGAACATGCACACTTAACTGATGGGCCACTGGGCCGGCCCCCAGGAGTAAATAATTTTATATTCAAATATTTTCATGTAATATTTTTCACATCTAAGTTTCCAGATTTCCAACTAAATATTTGTCATTGTCATGACACATATTCGTTTGATGATTTATTTGTCTATGATTTATTCATTTCTTGGATATGTAAGTGGTTTCCAGTTTTTCACTATTGTAAATAATGTTGCTATAAACATCTTTGCATTTATAACGTTTATCTTTTAGAGAGCCTCAGGAACTTGCCAACCGTAGACTCACCAAAATGTAACAAAAAGACCTGTTGATCAAGCAAAGTTAAGTTTATTAGACATTGTAGCAATGGAGAACACTTCCTTGACAGAGTTTTGGTAGTGCTCTGGGCAGAGGTTGGGGAGACTATTTACAAGGCTTTCAGGCCAGCACTGAGCGGGTTTAGGAAGGCTCTATAAAGGTGAGGAACTGGTAGGGACTGGGCAGAGTTTATGACATCATAGCTTTGAATTGATAGGCACAGCAAGGCGAGAGCAAGTGAAGCTTGGTGAGCAAGTGTTGGTCTTGATAAGTTAGCTGTTTTAGCTAGTTCATAGTCTTGTCTTCCAGGAGCAAGTGTTTACTGGAGCAAGCAGCTAACTTATTTTTGCTTATTCTCAGTATTGTTTAACATAGGAACAGAAAGAATACTTGGTCCCGGTATTGTTTAACCCAGGAACAAGAAATTTTGTGGGTTCAGTTCTAACACAAGTAAACCATGGTCCTTATCCCACTAAACAGCTTCCCAGGTCAGGGCTTCACCTTTGCTCCTAGAGAGAAGAAGCCTTAGAGGGAGGTGATTCTTAGGTTGTAAATCCCAGTCTTTGGGGCTTGGGGATGGGGTGGAGAGTGATTGACCAAAGTAGTCAGTCCCTGCCTCCCTCCTTAGCCACCATTGTTCAAAAAGATCTGACCAACCAACCCTCATCTTCCCAGAATTTTCTCTTGCATCTTGATGTTTTTCCCTTGTAGATCCTCATAGATAATTTGGAGGGAAGGAGGTAGCAGTGGATGCTGATCGAGAATCTTGATAAGAGCCAGCACCAGAGTTGAGTCATCTGCTCTCTCCATTTCTGGGAAACATGCCAAAAAGCTTTACCAAGACTTAGGAAAGACTATGAATTATCCTGTTACTCTTTCACTTAACCTGATATACTCAGAAAGGGTTGGGAAAATAAAACTATTGTTAATTTCAATACATTTTTGCTAATTTGTTATTTATTATGCTGATATATATATATAATATAAAAGTTACCATTTTAACCATTTTTAGGTGTACAGTTCAGTGGCATTAAGTACATTCACATTGTTGAACAACCATCACCACTATCCTTCTCTAGGACTTTTTCTTCTTTTCAAACCGAAACGCTGTATCCAATAAACAATAACTTCCCACTTCCCCCTCCCCCAGCCCCTGGTAACCACTATTCTACTTTCTGTCACTATGAATTTACCTATTAAATGTACCTCACATAAGTGGAATCATACAATATCTGTCCTTTTGTGTCTGGCTAATTTCACTTAGCATAATGTGTTCAAGGTTTGTTTACTTGTAGCATGTATCAGAACTTCATTCCTTTTTAAGGCTGAATAATATCCCATACCATATTTTGCTTATCCGTTCATCCATCCATGGACATTTGGGCTGTTTCCACTCTTTGGCTATTGTGAATAATGCTCCTATGAACATTGGTGTACAAATATCTGTTTGAATCCCTGATTCTAATTCTTTAGGCTATGTACCCAGAAGTGGAATTGCTGGACCATATGGTAATTCATTGTTTAGTTATTTGAAGAAGTTAATTTGTTATTTTTAAAAATACAACATGTGCTATAAATGTATTTTCTTCACAACCTTGGAACTGTAACTTTAGCTCATTTAAGAGATGGAAAATGTCAGCTATGTAATCCTGTTGTTATCACCTTTCTTGTCTGTCATTAAGTCAAATCAGGATTACCTATTGTCAGAAAAAGTCTGAGCTGATTTTTTACATCAAATATGTATTTCAAGGAACATGATAGTAACCACTAGGAAATAAATAAATCTTATAAATCAGATTGTAAAATCTATCAAGTCTAGTTTGAAATGATGTAGATCTAATATGGTTGTAGCTATCCATTTTATAATTATTTTATTAAAAACAAGATAATACATCAATACGTTGTTTCTTACTACTTAATTTGTAATAATGCAATGTAATGTGTAGCTATTATACGTTATTTATGAAGCAAGGAGTGTGATAAATGCATGGTTTCCCGCAGTAAAATGTATGTGTGTATGTGGATGTGATTCAAATTCTGGTGTTTGCCTTTTCAAAATGATTAAATAAAAATCAAGTATAAAAACAATAAACAACTCTGTTATTTTCATTAGGAAATCTTTTCCTATTTGTTGAAAGAGAAAGGATTTACTGCTAAAAACTAATTGATCTAGAAACTAGCATGCAATTTCATATTTTTGGCAATAGAAGATAGATAATTTAACAATTTTTAAGATAAATATGGATTCACTGTGGTAATAAATATTTTATGATATGATTTGATAAAAATGATTTTTAACTACCTTATCAAGTAATGCACAACAGATCTAAAATTAATCACGTAAAAGTTTTATCTGGGAGTTTTATCCAATATATCTGGTAATATTTAGTGGTCCCGTTAAAACATTCCAGATATATTTAAAAGAATCACTGTCAATAACTGCACAAGCATTTAAAGACTTGCTTCCATTAAATACGTATAGAAAGACATTTTTGTCATTCAGGACCGAATTTCTTACCCACGCTTTCTTTGTTCTGCTCTTAGGTGTTTCTCTAACAACAGCTAGGCATTCTTGGGCAATAGTCAGGGGATGGAAGAGGCCAAGTTGTTGAATAAAGATTACCATTACTCCCATTGCCCTACTCTATCATTTATCTGAATTCAGAGATTGGAGCAGAGTGCCCTTGCCCTAACTTATCTTCACTCTTACGGGAAATGAGCCTGAGACAGGAAGCCCTCCCCCAAGAGGAGAGAAGGGTAAGAGATGTGCCTTTCTCTTGTAAAAGGATGAAGGGCTATTGGTGACCAGGCCTGGACTCAGGCTGATCAAGGTTAGAAAAGAGAATTCAGGGACAATGAGGACCTGGAAATTTGTATCAAAGCCCCGGGGAAGGCCTTCTCATACCCCTAGGGGAATGCAGATCCTGGCTTGAAGACCACCCATCTTGGTCACAGTGGAGCTGGTGAAGTGATGTTGCCTCTTCACTCTACCAAATCTGAGAGGAATCGAAGAAGTCCCTTAGGCTGCCAGAAAAGGGAAGGCCTGTGACTTTTTAATAAATATTTAATAATAACAATAATACCTTTTCTTCTTAATTTATACATGGCTTTCATAGAAAAACTGTACACTGTTGCTTTTGTTATTTATGCCTAGTTTGCACGCACACTAGTTTTTATGTTACTTTGACGTTAAAATCAACAAGACAGGGGCGGGCCCCGTGGCCGAGTGGTTAAGTTCGGGCGCTCCACTGGGGCAGCCGAGGGTTTTGCTGGTTCGGATCCTGGGTGTGGACATGGCACCACTCATCAGGCCACGTTGAGGCGCCGTTCCACATGCCACAACTAGAAGGACCCACAACTAAAATATACGGCTATGTACTGGGGGGATTTGGGGAGAAAAAGCAGATGGAAAAAAATAAAGTAGATTGGCAACAGTTGTTAGCTCAGGTGCCAATCTTTAAAAAAAAAATCGACAAGACAGATCTTTTAATTTTTTTTAATAGTTAGCCAAAATTTGATTTTTCTCTTTAGAAGTTCTTTGTTTGAAGATCTATAATCACTTTGTGATCTTGTTTGAGTTCCTCTATTGAGACTACCCCAGAACACTTTTTAAAGTGTTAAAGACTATCTAAACTCTTAGGTTTGGGAAATGGCTCAAGAGATGCTAATTTATCAATGTGATGAATACCAAGCTGTCAACAGAAATGGCAACGTTGAAGACAAATAATGTGAAAACGTGTACAATAGCATCTTAAATGCAAAAACTAGAACATTGATTTCAATAAGTCAGAGTATATTTGAGTTTAGAGCTGAATTGGAGAAATTTGACGTAAGTAGGAGAAATATGAGAATTCTTTTTCCTTAAATTTTTTTCTTCAAAGTGGTTAAAATATGAGTTGTACAGTAAAAATATGCAGTGTATGTTGAGAGCAGTGATCATTGTTAATGAGTAAACTAAAGTGTTCCTTGCAAATTAATTAGTAAATAAAAGGACTTCCAAAGGGCAAAGACCTTAAGTTATAAAAGAGAAGGTTGGTTATAGAAAAACCTATTTGGTGAAAGGCTGCCAAAGAGACCCTAAAACATCTCTCCAGGGGGTAAATCCAAGAAAGGTCAAGGTAATGAGCTCCCAGAGTAGTGAACAAATCTGCAGAATGCAGGTCCAAGGACCTGTTGCTGTTGATAAGCTTTATTGCTTTGACACCTCCTCTCTTAGGGAAAAAATCAGCCAAGGCTAATGCAAAGTGAAAAGTAGTGGGTATAAACTCAACCACCGTAAATCAAATGTGTGTAAAATTCTGCTTCTGTATTTCAGCATTTTCCCCCTTCTCAGGGGTTTTCCTCTCTCCTTTACCTCTCTTTCCTGGGATCCTGAGTAAGGAAGCCTAAATGTAGTAGAGTGGATAAATCCTTGCTTGATAATGTATTCATCCCACTTGGATTCTGCCTCTGTTCTGGCACCTTACTGAGGCAGGCTGGCCAGTGAAGTTGATCTCAGGTTCCACTGCCTGAGAACCTGCCTCAGCCACAGGTACTCTACAGCTGAGGTGCCATGCTGGTTCTGGTGTCATGTTGAATGTAGCACCATTGGATACAGTACCATTGGATAGAGGACCATTGTGTGGTAGTACTTTGGATACAGCACTATGTTGGTGGTAGCATCATGTTGGAGCAATTCAGTGTTGGATAGAGTACCATGTTGGCAGCAGCTGTGTTGGATGTAGCACCATGTTGGCAGTGGCACTAAGTGGAAGGGGACGTGTTGGTGGGCCAGAATGCTTTCAGCATGATTACTGAGTGCTGCACAGTCTCTCTAAATAGCTGCTCCAGGGAATCTAGGACAAGATGCCTACTGTGAGATTTATCACCCCACCCCAAAACTGTGAGTCCTTAATGTACGCATTATTCTCTGAAGTTCAACCCTGAGGAAAGTGTGGAACTAGAGCCTCACCTCACTTCTTTCCTTCCTTTTCCAAAAAATCATAAAAAAGAAAGTAAAAATCACCCATCATACCTACCATCCTACAGAGATAGCTACTGATGGTATTTGCATAATAATATTTTTATTTGTATGTGCACATGTATTTGAGTGAAATGGAACACATTATACATAATGTTTTATAATATTTTCATTTAATAGTATACCTTATCTTATTTTCATGTCTGTATACTCTTCCATGGTATAAATGCACAACTCATTTTAATCAATCCCCTCTTCAATATGAGTGCTAATGGCTGTTCACTTTTATATAAACAATGGTACATATCCTTGCAGATAAACCTCTGTTCATCACCATGATGTTTTCCTTAGTAAATTCCTAGAGTTAGAATTTCTAGATCAAGGGATAAACAAAAGTGATGCATGCTCATTGTAAAAATTCAGACAACACAGAAGTTTGTATTCCTAACGGGTATATATCCTTCTAGCCCATTTTCTCTGCACATTCACACACATTTGTGTACATACATATTTGTAAGAGGTAAGATGGCATCATCCTATGCGTACTGTTCCACAGCTTGCTCTTTTCTAAAAACTGCAATATGTCATGAACATCCTCCTAACCTATAATTATAGGTTTACCTCATTTTACTTAAGCTGCAAAGTATTCCACAATAAAGTTGTGCTGTATTTTGTGACAATAATCTGTAATAACATTTAAGTTGTCCACAGTTTTTCTCTTATAAATCATGTGGCAGTAAACATTCTTGTTTGTATAACTTTGCATAGTTGCGTGAGTACTTCTGTAGGATACATTTCTGGAAGTGGATTGCTGGGTCAAATGGTGTTAGGAATATACTGAAGTTCAGTCCCATCCTTGGTATTCTACCAAAATCTGGCATTTGAGTTTGGCTTTAGCCAAATAGCAAAATGCCTGCCTCATAATCACTTCTGACTTCCCTGACCTTGTCATCAGTGATCACTTGGTAGCCTTGGACATCAGCAAATCCATGTAGTCAACCAAACTTCTGCTTTACTTGATGACTCTGGTAGGTAGAATAAAGCCTCTCTCCACAAAGATATCCATGTCCTAACACCTGGAACCTGTGAATATGTTAGGTTACATGGCAAAGGGGAATTAAGGTTGCAGATAGAATCAAGTTTGCTAATCGACTGATTTTATTTTTTTTATTCTATTTTTTTAATGGAGGTACCATTGGTTTATAACATTATATACATTTCAGGTGTACATCATTATATTTTGATTTCTGTGTAGACTACATCATGTTCATCACCCAAAGACTAATTACCATCTATCACCATACACATGTGCCTGGTCACCCCTTCCACCTTGCTCCCTCCCCACTTCTCCTCTGGTAACCACCAATCTAATCTCTGTATCTATGTGTTTGTCTGTTGTTGTTTTTATCTTCTATTTATGAGTGAGATCATATGGTACTTGACTTTCTTTCTCTGATTTGTTTTGCTTAGCATAATACCCTGAAGGTCCATCCATGTTGTTGCAAATGGCAAGATTTCATCTATTTTTATGGCTGAGTAGTATTCCATTGTGTGTATATACCACATCCTCTTTATCCAATCATCCCTTGATGGGCACCTAGGTTGTTTCCAAGTCTTGGCTATTGTGAATAAGGCTGCGATGAACATAGGAGTGCATGTATCTTTACGCATTCATGTTTTCATGTTCTTTGGGTAAATACCCAGCAGTGGAATAGCTGGATCAAATGGTACTCTATTCTCAATTTTTTAAGGAATCTCTGTACTGTTTTCCCTAGTGGCTGCACCAGTTTGCATTCCCACCAGCAGTGTATGAGAGTTCCCTTTTCTCCACATCCTCTCCAACACTTATTTCCTGTCTTGTTAATTACAGCCATTCTGATCAGTGTGAGGTGATATCTCATTGTAGTTTTGATTTGAAATTCCCTAATAATTAATGATATTGAACATCTTTTCATGTACCTGTTGGCCATCTGTATATCTTCTCTGTAGAAATGTCTGTTCAGATCTTTTGCTCATCTTTTAATTGGGTTGTTTGTTTTTTTGTTGTTGAGACATATGAGTTCTTCATATATTTTGAATATTAACCCCTTATCAGATATGGTTTGCAAATATCTTCTCCAAATTATTAGGTTGTCTTTTTGTTTTGTTGATGGTTTACTTTGCTGTGCAGAAGGTTTTTAGTTTGATGTAGTCCCACTGGTTTATTTTTTCTATCGTTTCCCTTGCCCAGTCAGACATGGTACTTGAAAATATGCTGCTAAGACAGATGTCAAAGAGCATACTGTCTATGTTTTCTTCTAGAATTTTTATGGTTTCAGGTCTTACATTCAAATCTTTAATCCATTTTGAGTTAATTTTTGACTGTGGTATAAGATAATGGTCTACTGTCATTCTTTTGCATGTGGCTGTCCAGTTTTCCCAACACCATTTACTGAAGAGACTTTCCTTTCTCCATTGTATGTTCTTGGCTCCCTTGTCAAAAATTAGCTCTCCCTAGATGTATGGGTTTATTTCTGGGTTCTTGATTCTGTTCCACTGATCTCTGTGTCTGTTTTTGTGCCAGTACCATGCAGTTTTGATTACTATAGCTTTGTAGTATATTTTGAAATTGGGGAGTGTGATGCCTCCAGATTTGTTCTTTTTTCTCAGGATTCCTTTGGCTATTTGGGGTATTTTGTTTTTCCATATAAATTTTAGGATTCTTTGTCCTATATGTGAAAAATATCATTGGAACTTTGACAGGGATTGAGTTGAATCTGTAGATTGCTTTAGGAAGTATGCACATTTTAACTATGTCAATTCTTCCAATCAAAGGGCACAGACTATCTTTCCATTTCTTTGTGTCTTCTTCAGTTTCTTTCAACAATGTTTTATAGTTTTCAGTGTATAGTTCTTTCACCTCTTTGGTTAAATTTATTCCTAGATATTCTCTTCTTTTTGCTGCCATTGTAAATGGGATTGTATTCTTAATTTCTCTTTCTGCTACTTCATTGTTAGTGTCTAGAAATGCCACGGATTTTTGTATGTTGATTTTATATCCTGCAACTTTACCATATTCATTTATTATTTCTAAAGGTTTTTTGGTGGATTCTTTAGGGTTTTCTATATATAAAATCATGTCATCTGCAAATAGCGACAGTTTCACTTCTTCCTTTCCAATTTGGATCCCTTTTATTTCTTTTTTTGCCTGATTGCTGTGGCTAAGATTCTCAATGCTATTGTAAATAAGAGTGGCAAAAGTGGGCATCTTTGTTTGGTTCCTGTTCTTAGAGGGATAGCTTTCAGTTTTTCTCCATTGAGTATGATATTAGCTGTGGGTTTGTCATATACAGCCTTAATCTGTTTAGGTCTTTTCCTTCTTTACCCATTTTATTGAGTTTTTATCATGAATGGATGCTGTATCTTGTCAAATGCTTTCTCTGCATCTATTGAGATGATCATGTGATTTTTAGTCTTCATTCTGTTAATATGGTATATCACGTTGACTGATTTGTGGATGTTGAACCATCCCTGCATTGCTGGAATAAATCCCACTTGATCATGGTATATGATCTTTTCAATGTATTGTTGTATTCAATTTGCTAGTTATTTTGTTGAGGATTTTTGCATCAATGTTCATCAGTGATATTGGCCTGAAATTTCCTTTTTTTCTGTTGTCCTTGTCTGGTTTTGGTATCAGGGTAATGTTGGCCTCATAGAGTGAGTTGGAAAGCTTCCCCTCCTCTTCAATTTTTTGGAACAGTTTGAAAGGATAGGTATTAAGTCTTCTTTGAATGTTTCGTAGAATTCACCAGGGAAGCTGTCTGGTCCTGGACTTTTATTTTTTGAGAAGTTTTTGGTTACTTCTTTGATCTGCTTACTGGTGATTGGTCTATTCAAATTCTCTATTCCTTCTTGATTCAGTTTGAGAAAGTTGTATTATTCTAAGAATTTATCCATTTCTTCTAGATTATCCAATTTATTGGCATATAGCTTTTCATAGTATTCTCTTATAATCTTTTGTATTTCTAAGGTATCTGTTGTAATTTCTCCTCTTTCATTTATGATTTTATTTATTTGAGCCTTCTCTCTTTTTTTCTTGGTGAGTCTGGCTAAGGGTTTGTCAGTGTTGTTTATCTTTTCAAAGAACCAGCTGTTAGTTTCATTGATAGTTTTCTATTGTTTTTTAGTCTCTTGTTTCATTTATCTGTGCTCTAATTTTTATTTCCTTCCTCCTACTGATTTTGGGCTTTTTTTGTTCTCCTTTTTCTAATTCCTTTAGGTGCACTGTTAGATTGTTTAGTTGAGATTTTTGTTTGTTGAGGTAAGGCCTGTATTGCTATAAACTTCCTTCTTAGAACTGCTTTTGCTGTATTCTATAAATTTTGGCATGTCGTATTTTCATTTTCATTTGCCTCCTAGTATTTTTTGAATTCTTCATTGACCCAATAGTTGTTCAGTAGCATTTTGTTTAATCTCCACATGTTTGTGGCTTGTCCAATTTTCTTCCTGTAGTCAATTTTTAGTTTCATACCATTATGGTCAGAAAAGATGCTTGGTATTGTTTCAGTCTTCTTAAATTTATTGAGACTTGTTTTGTGTCCTAATATGTGATCTATCTTGGAGAATGTTCAATGTGCATTTGAAAAGAATGCGTATTCTGCAGTTTTTGGATGGAATGTTCTGTATATATCTACTAAGTCCATGTGGTCTGTTGTGTTATTTAAGGCCAATGTTTCCTTATTGATTGTTTGGAAGATCTATCCATTGGTAAGTGGAGTGTTAAAGTCCCCTACTATTATCATGTTACTGTCTATTTCTCCTTTTATGTCTGTTAATAATTGCTTTATATATTTAAGCGCTCCTATGTGAGGTGCATAAATGTTTACAATTGTTATATCCTCTTGTTGTATTGTTCCCTTTATCATTATGTGGTGCTGTTTTTTTGTCATTTACTACAGTTTTTGTTTTAAAGTCTATTTTGTCTGATAAAAGTATTGCTACCTCAGCTTTCTTTTCATTGCCATTTGCATAGAATATCTTTTTCCAACCCTTCACTTTCAGTTTATGAGTGTCATTGGCTCTGCTAATCAGCTGATTTTAAAATAGAGAGATTATCTTGGATTATCCAAGTGGGAACAATGTAATCACAAGCATCCTTAAAAGTGAAAGAAAGAAGCTGAAAAGGAGAGTCAGAGAGAGACGTGACTATGGAATGGTCAGAGTGACGGCTTTGGAGATGGAAGAAAGGGGCCAGGAGCCAAGGAATGTAGGCAGCCTCTAGAAGCTGGAAAAAGCCATGGAAATGGATTCTCTCCTATTGTCACCTTGATTTTAGCCCCATGTCAGACTTCAAACTGTTAAATAATAAATTTGTATTGTTTCAAGCTACTGAGGTTGTGGTGATTTGTGATAGAAGCAATAGAAAACTAACACAGCCATCAAGGGATTTCTGGGTTTAACAACACAGTGAATCTGGTTAAGTAAATACTTATGGGATAAAAAATCAGTAAGGAAAATGCTTGATGAGTGTCCTTAACAATGGAACACAAATGGTAAAGACCATGAGTGGTTTTGGAATCAAAGCCATTCGATGTTTTTACACCCATCAGATGTTTGTTCAGTCCCATTAGTGCAGCAGGATATAACAGAATTACTGGTCAAAGGTAGAGACTGGGCTGCTTTCATCATTCTTCTTCAGGCAAAGACATTACCTGATCTGTCAGAGATTTGGAAAATGCCTTGTCATGCTTATAAAAGTTCCTCAAGCAAGATGAAATGACAGCCATTAGGTGTTAAGTACAATGACAACAAGAAACTTTATCACTCTATTTTTCAATAATAATATCAGCATAGCAGGATTTACTAACAACCAATGGTTGCTTACAACAAAAATAGCTTGCAGAAACCTGATAAACAGAACTAAAACCAATTTAATTTCCTGCCTCTGGGACAGGCATAACCTCTTCTTGTTGTATTAAATAATACTAAGAACAAGCAAAAAATAACTTAGCTATTTTCCTCTAAGAAATAGCTGATCCTAGAAGACTATGAACTAACAAAAAGAGCTTACTTATCAAAACTAGCAGCTTACTCATCAAGACTTGCTTAAAGACAGTTGCTTCATTGTGCCTACCAATCCAAAATTATTATTAACACCGCCTAATCTGTCAGTTTCCTCCTTTGCAAGACCCTCCTTAGAATCACCCAGTTTAGGCCCTAAAGCCTTATGAATAGCCTCCTCTGATTTTCCCCTTCTGAGAAATTATTATGACTTTGTCAAATTGGCCTTAATGCAGTAAGTTTAATAAATTTAGCTTTGATGAGTAGGTTTTCAGGTGGTCTTTTGAAGAGTGTATACTCAATAAAAGCAACATTGAGAGTGCTAGTATGCCTTCTATGATACCTGCTGTAAGGATTCCCCTATTGGAGGCAGCCCTGTGGCATAGTGGTTAAGTTCGGCACATTCTGCTTCAGCAGCCCAGGTTTGTGGGTTTGGATCCCAGGAGCAGACCTACACCACTCATCAGCCATGCTGTGGTGGTAACCCATGTACAAAATACAGGAAGACTGGCACAGATGTTAGTTCAGGGCTAATCTTCCTCAACAACAACAAAAAAGCTTCTCCTATATTTCCACTCTACAGAAGATGCTAAGTTGGTGTGTGTGCAATGGAAGCGAGTACCATATAGATTTTCAAATACAATTTTGTTACCTAGAACACCAGTTACACTGCTCCAGAGCCCCTGTTCTAGGTCCAAGGTCAAAGGATGGTATAATGGGAAACTATGAGAAGTAAAAATATAGAAGTGAAAGTAGCAATGTTACATCTGATATTCAGTGAGTTTCTTTTTCAAGTAAAGTAAAACTCCACTTTCTGTGTTTCCTTCAATGAAATTGTGTCATCACCCTAACCTCAAGTCCAGGCCTTGAAGAAGAGATAATCTTTACCCAGTTACTGTTAGAGATGAATGAAATTTTAAAAATTAAGTGACATCACTGTCAACTGAACCTTTTACTGCAGAACCTGTGGAAATAAACCTGGCTCCTTTACTCAGCTTTGCTGAAAGTGAATGTCTTTTTAGTACCTCAGAAGTGCACACAACAATCAAGCAGCCAATGGTGTTTGGAAATTATGGTGCCCATAAGTATTAAAATGTTAAACTTTAAAACTTGGCTACTAAAATAAAATTATTATTATTATTATTTATAAGAAATAATCATATACTACTAATAATTTTTAAATACGGTAATATTAATTAAAATTTGCATTGAAACAAAATGTGTTTATATTGTTGGGAGCCCGGGGAAGGCTGCCCCCAAATATCTCACAATGGCATATTGATTATTTTGAATTAAAGTTACTCATTTTGACTTAAAGTTTTGACCCTATTCTCTCTGTTCCCCCTGAAAGCAGAAAATAAATCTCCCATATGAAAGGTACCCTCCCTACACAGGTGATAGAGACATCCATATCACCAGAGCTAGGGAACTCAGGGCTCAGAAGCCTGTGTAAACAAACTTTGTTACTTTTATTTACTACCTCAAGCCTAAACTCTGCTCAAATTCCTCACTGATTATGTACCCCAAACCTAAATTTCTTTGTCCTGTCAAATCCTCACAAATTTATTTGCGCAAAAAGATATACAAACTGCCTGTTTTGTTCACTCTCAGAGTGTCAGTTTATGATCTCCCATACATACGTATTAAATTGGTTTTTCTCCTGTTAATCTGGTCTTGTGTCAATTTTATTACTAGTCCAGCCATAAGAATGTAAAAGGGTTAGAGGAGGGAGTTTCCCCTTCCCCTACAATGATACACCTCTGGTATATGCATTACAAATTTTAAAGGTATTGCCAAATTTTTATCCAAAAACTATGTACTAATGTATAACGTATGTACAAATCTATACATTTTTGAGGATCTGGAGATACACTACCTAATCTTCCTCTAGAAAACATGAGCCAGTTGATTCTCTCTCCAACACTGAAGAAGAATGTCCATCTATCTATTGTTAAAGGAGAATTTTTCAGAGAAGTTATAATCATGACTGTCATACAGATATAAAATGAACATGTATAAAAGATTTTATTTAACTCACTAATGAGGGCACCAGTAAGGTGTTACAACCAGTTCAAAGGAGAATTTAAAGTACCACACTTATATAGATCAGGAACACTGAAATGAATTTACAAATAGATGTAAAACTGGCTTTTTTCAGGAGGGGATTGTGGGAGCATAATTTTCATGTCTGTGTACAAGTTCATTTGCATTTATATCATTATCTACAATCTATAGAGCTGTAAAACAGCTCAAAGACAATGAAAGGTTAGAATGTCTTTAGAATGCCATTACTGGGAAGGGCCAGCTAGACATCAGTTGAATACACTCAGTGATATTTTGGTCCATTTCAAAGTCTTTCACAATTATTCCCCATGCTGTGGGAAAACCACACTGGCTATCTTTCTTTTATAAATCTTTATGAGCTATATTTTCACTTTAAAAAAATACCTAAGCAATTGGAACAATAGTGACCGACAAAAACTTCCGTCAGCTGTCTGTTTTGGAACATCAGGCCCAACATCTAGACAACAGAAGGATTTTATCCAGAGAAACTTGATCCCATTATTTTTTTTTAACAGATGGATGTTTAGACTCTGAAAATACAAATATTTTAACGAGAATCATATCAACAATGATAAGTTTAATTGAGAAAATATTTTCCTATGCAGACTCCATTAAACCAGTTTAATACATAAGTTTTCTACATATTACCACTAAAGCTATTTTTTTTATTTCAAGTGCATTTTGAAAAATAATAATTTGAAAAAAGAAAAAAAATTTTTAAATTCTTTTATTGAGGTTATTTTTATAGTACGTTTTATTTAGAAAATATTTGAATCTTTGAAAATTTTTTGTACCAAATGTACCTGATTACAGCTTTTGTCAATGTGAATTTTATTTTGTGGCCTTATCTCTATTAAATCCTCAGTTTCCTCAGGTTACATTTTTCTATCCTGATGTTGTGATGAGGATTTGATTCTTTCGTCTATTTTCAGTCATTAACAGTTTACCATATACACTTTTAGCCATCACCAATTTTACTTTACATCAGCTATGTTTACCAATTCTTTGTCCTAGGTTAGACTTTAGAATTCAGTTTTATCTTGGAGAATGATATCAGTGTCTGAAATTTCAAATTCAGCCCTTCTGTATTCTTCCAACTACTTTGTGTGCCAAATATTTACTCTCTGTGCTATGCTATTATATGGACAAAGAGCAAAGAATGTCCTCAGAGTAAAAACCTAAGGAACAAAGGCATTCAGTTAGGTTTATGAGGCATTCATTCATTCATTCATCCTTCCACCCACCCATCTATTTGAATCCTTCCACTCACCTACCCGCTCACCACCCATCCATCCATTCATTCACCAATCTCCCATTTACTCAACCATCCACCCATCCTTTTATCCAACCATCTGTCCATCCATCCATCCATTCATCTGCCCATTCATTAATCTACCCCAGTGACTGTTAAGCAGGGACGATTTTGCCCCCAGGGAACATTTGGAAATGTCTGGAGACATTTTGGCTGTTGTAACTGGGAGATACTACTGGCATCAAGTGGGTAAAGGCCAGAGATGGTGCTAAACGTTCTAAAACATACAGGACAGTCCCTGACAACAAAGAATTATCTGACCTAAAATGTCAATAGTGCTAAGGTTGAGAATCCCTGATCTATCCCCACCATGCACCCAACCCTTCCGTCCATCCATCCATCCATTCACCCACACCCACCTATTTAAATGTTCATTGAGCACCTGTCATGATGTCGCTCAATCTTGCTGCAAAGCAGAATCACCTATGGAGCATGTAAAACATACAAGTGCCCAGGAACTACCCTTGAATATTCAGATTTTTATAATCAGAAACTATGGAAGTTTGTGAATGGAAAGTTAATCAGTAGAGAAGCTTCTGTGCTTGTTTCCCAGACAGTATGTGATATCAAATAGTTGCTAACTAAGATTAATCAACAATTTATCCCTATATTTATCAGGTAAACAAGAGCATACCAAAGGTGAAAAACAAATAAATGTCCAGGTCTCCTTCTACCAGGAGAACCTCAACTCAGTGTACACATTAGAATCACTTGGGGAGCTTTAAAAAATACTGATGCCCAGCTCCCAGAGGCTCTGACTTAATTGGTCTAGCATGTGGCCTAGGCATCATGTTTTTATAAAAGCACTTTAGATGATTATAATATGCAGCCAAGGATAAGAACAGCAGTGCCAGATCTCAAAAATGCACCTTCCTTTTTCTTTACTGGCTAATATTTTTTCACATGTACATAATATGTTTTTTCTTTTTCAGTTTATTTAGAGTCCAATCTTAAAATAAGGTTTGAAGTAATAATCTTATCCTCTTTGCCCTTGGATTCTTGGTTTGCCTTATTTATAGCTCATTTGTGTATATGTGGCAGGGGGAACTGACCTAGAATCACAGGCCCCGAGGATCACAGCATTGCTGACCACCAAGGGAAGAGCTCTCAATCCATCTTCCACTTCTGGAGCTTTTCAAAAGAGTGGCATTGGTAGAAGGCCACAAGCCCTATAACAGGAGCTCATTATACATCTTTGCTGATATTAGAATATTCAAACAGATGGTAACAAAACTTAGAGGAAGATTTGAAGAAATGGAAACACCTAAGTACCGTTCAGTGTCACTCTCACTAACATCCAGTCATCTGTTGGTGATTTAGCAGAGCTTGGTTTCGTGTCAAGCTTGAGTAACATCAAGTTTAAGGTCCAAAATCTTTCTTGGATTGGACACTATTGCTGCTGCTGCTTCCACCGCCACTTTGTTCTTCTACAGTTCTGGGACTTTTTAATGCTTTACGAGGTGTCAAAACTCCCAATTCTTTCTTTTCCATGGCTCTAACCCAAACAGAAGAGATTCTTACCTAATAGGACTTTCTGCCATTCTAAGGGAACAGGAATAATAACAGATATTTATGGAAGGCTTCACATTGCAGTCTTCATAGACATTATCTCCCATGATTCTTTTGGCATCCCTGTTGTGGGGAGGGCTGTAATAGCTGCTGCCCCCATTTTACAGAGGCAGAGACTGAACCTCGGACAAGTAAGGGCACCCAAGGTCACAGACTCTGAGTGGTGGCACCTGGACTTGTATGGGATTCTCAGATGCTGTGTTCCTGTTTCATGTACCTGGCCACATACAGGCCCACATTCTTCATGCTCCCAGCCTTTTGGGAGCTTTCTAGGTCCCTCCTTCAGGCCCTCTCCCCTTCTGCAGGAGAAGGCCAGGCCACAACCCTATAGCAAAGAAGGATCCTTCCACCCTTGCCATCTCTGCCCTTGCCATCATTCCCAAATTTAAGAACAATATTTGTCTATTCCACATCCAGTCAACTTCAGCCTCTTAATGCTTTTTACAGCTATTCTGGACAGAGCAGATTCTCCTTCAAGAAGCTTGTAGCAGGAAAATCCCACCTGGGTTTAGAAATCAGTTTCTTACAAGCCATTTGGCTATCGAATCACACAATCATGGCCGGCCCTCGAGGTAAGTCTCTTTCATACCTGCAAGGCTCCCTCTTCTTTCTTCCAGCCTTTGCTGATAGATTTCCACAAATAGGGCGCCTCTCCCTTTATTGTTGGAAAGCTGAGCTGGTAGAAATGTCTTTCATCTGCTCATAGATAGGTTGTTTTTCTTAATAAAAATATTCTTTATAAATTAAATGTTACTTTTGTTAATAAAAGCAATTCATATTTAATAGAGAAAATAAATAAAATAAATAATTTAAAGGGGAAAAAATCACATCCAGCCTCACCCAAAAACAACCACTGTGTTGTTTTTTTTTGTTGTTTGGCTGAGGAAGATTAGCCCTGAGCCAACATTCATTGCCAATCTTCCTCTTTTTTTTTTTTTTTTTAATGTTTGTCACTGTCACAGCATGATGCTAACAGACAAGTGGGGTAGGTCTGCACTTGGAAACCGAACCCAGGCTGCTGAAGTGGAGTGAACAGAACTTAACCACTAGGCCACCAGGTCTGGTCCTAGAAACAACCACTCTGACATTTTAGTCTTTTTCATTCATATATATGTGTGAATATCTATGTATATGATGTAATTTTCAACTGATATATTAAATAACTTTTCCGCAATTGCTTTTATAGAATCACAGAATTTAGATTTAGAAGGAACCGAGAGGCCTTCAAGACTTTATTCCTGGTTTGAGGATTTCTCTCACATGGACCTTGACTGGGGCTGCCCAGACACTGATTGCATCCTCCAGCGACTGGGAACCCAGTTTGCACCAAGACCATCCATCCCAGGGTTGGAAAACTCTCGGCCCATTTTTTCTTCCCAACATGACAGAAATCTGCCCCCTTTGGACTTCTCTTCTCAGATTGAATGCCACTAGTTTCTGTAATTATTCCTTGCCTGACAGAGGTTTCAGAGCCTCTCGTGATGCCAGTCACCCTCCCCAGGGAGTCTGTCCACTTAAAGCATGGCTTCTAGCCCTTGACATGAAGTTCCAAGTATAGCCCGGCAGATGTGGTGTACAGTGGAAGTATGACTTCCCTGACCCAAGACACTTAACCTCCAGTAGCACAGCCCAGGATGGCACTGGGTATATTTTTAGCAGCTACATCTACTGTTAACTTTTGGTTTGGTCTTAAAAAGCCATCACAGTCAGGATTAATTGGAGAAAGATAATGCCAGTCTATCACTTCTTTTTCAAATGCAAAATCCATTTTGGAGAGTGGAAAGGGAGACTAACATTGGTTGGTGTATGTGTCTGCTCACCATCCATCAGAAGTAATGCTGGGCACATTCCTATCTTTAGTATTATTATACTTATTGTTACTGTCATGGAAGTTTCAGTTGGTTGAGGCCCTGCTTTGAACTAGATATACATTGATTCCTTCATTTCACAGAGCCCCAGGATTACTATCATTTTACACATAAGGAAAGGAATGCAGGGACTTTGGACAACTTGCCCAAGGTCCAATGCCAGTAAGATATGGAGGCCTGATTTAAACTCAGATGTCTCGGTCCAACATCCATGCTCTATCCCTATGTCGTATCACCTCAGAAAACTGCAACCCACTGATCAACAGTCAAGTTCAGAGTGAGACTCCCTGGGCCCAGCTGTTGGTGGGGCAAATGGATTCAAACCTCCATGCAATGCCAGAGGAAATAGCAACAGAGCTGTCTGAGCCCTTCAGATTAAAGATCACGGAAGACAGGCAGGATTATCTGGAGCTCTTTGTCCTACCTGGAATCTCAGAATTTTAGAAAGAAATCTTGGGTGCTATATTGGTTCAATCTTATCTTTTTCATTATACTTTTATAATATGTGTTACTAAAACTTATATAGCATTATTAAAGCAACTTTAAATATTTTAGAATATTATTTCATTGACGATCCCACTAACTTAATATAGCAACTTTTTTTTTGTTCCATTTTTGTATATGTGAGTGTATTTTATATTGGGAAGTCAACAGAAATAGTCGAGAACATGCTTCAGGGTTGCCCCACCCAAGGGAGAGAAGGTTGGGGTACTCATCCACTGACTCATTGGCTGAGGGTTGCTCCTAAAGGTGCTAACTCTCTGGCATTTGGGCCCACTCAGCAGCAGATCACTACCTATGGCTGAGAAAGGCTGTATGTAGAAGGTTGCAGGTGCTTTCAGTAGGAAGCCATTAGCAGGAATGGCAAGTACAAGGGACTACGATCAGGTACCACAGCCTCTGCTACTGAAAATAACATTTAAGCCAAGACTCGAAGGAAGTGAGGGAGTGAGCCACGTGGACATCTGGGGGAAGAATAATTCAGGAGAGGGATCAGCCAGTGCCAGAACAGTAAGGAGGCCCATGTGGCCAGAACAGAGTGCCCAAGGGACAGGAGACGAAAGTAAAGTCTCAGGAGGCAAGATCGTGTAGGGTCTTGTGAGCTGTTTTAAGGACTTGGGTTTCACTCTGAGAGAAACAGGAGCCATTAAGAGTTTGAGAAGAGGTGTGATGTGATCTAACATATTTGAAAAGGATCGACGAGGCTGCCGTTCAGGAAATAGACTGACTATATGAAAGCAAGGGAGGAAGCAAGGACACAGTTAGGAAGCTATCGCAACATCCAGGCAAGAGATGATAGTGGCTTAGATCAGGGTAGAGACAATAGAAGTGGTGAGAAATGGTCAGATTATTAATGTAGTAGGAAGGCAACGTCTGCTAAATTTCTTGACAGGTTTGCTGTGGGACATGAGAGGAAGAGAGGAGTGAAGTACAAACTAAGGACTTTAGCCTGAGCAATTGGGCCGAGATAAAGGAGGCTGTGGATGGAGCATATTTGGGGGGCAATTAGGCACTTAGTTTTAAACATGTTGATTTGTAGGAGTCTTAAAAGACATTCAAGTGGAGATGCCAGGTTAGCAGTTGGCTATACAGGTTTGGAGCTCAAGAGAGCAGTCCAGGCTAGATGGATAAAACTGAAAGTTGGCATACAGATGATGTTTAAAGCCATGAGACTGGATGAGATTACCAAGAGTGATTTCCCTATTA
Source organism: Equus caballus (assembly GCF_041296265.1). Taxonomy (NCBI): domain Eukaryota; kingdom Metazoa; phylum Chordata; class Mammalia; order Perissodactyla; family Equidae; genus Equus; species Equus caballus. The sequence continues at coordinate 51,056,658 of NC_091699.1, read as the reverse complement.
TCTCCTCTGGATCTGTGATTAGACGTATACTCGATCTTCTCAATCTGCCCACCATGTCTCTTATCCATGCTTTCGGATTTTCTCCTCTTCATCACTCTATGCTAAAATTCCAGGCAATTTTTTCAGATCCAACATCCAGGTCATTCTCTCTCTCTCACTGTTTCTAGTCTGTCGTTTGAACTTTTAGAAATACATTTTCTTGCTTTCCTCAGCTGCTGCTAAGGTGCTTGGTCCTTCCGAGGAAGCTAAGGCTGCACTGGGGTGAGGGCCTCACTTCACCCAGCGACTAGCACCGTACCCGGCAGCACTAGCACCATGGCCTCTGAGTTGGAGCTTGCCTGCATCTACCCGGCCCTCATCCTGCTGATGGACGATCAGGTGATGGTCATGGAGGATAAAATCAACGCTCTCATTAAAGCAGCTGGTGTAAATGTTGAACCTTTCTGGCCAGGCTTGTTCGCAAAGGCCCTGGCCAATGTCACCATCAGCAGCCTCATATGCAGTGTAGGAGCTGGTGGACCCGCCCCAGGAGCTGGTGCTGGACCAGCAGGAGGTCCTGCCCCCTCCACCACTGCTGCCCCAGCTGAGGAGAAGAAAGTGGAAGCCAAGAAAGAAGAATTGAGGAGTCTGATGATGACATGGGCTTTGGTCTTTTTGACTAAACCTCTTGTAACATGTTCAATAAAAAGCTGAATTCTCAAAAAAAGAAATACATTTTTTTCATTCCTAGAGACTCTGCTTTTAAAAAAATCTGTGATCTATTTTGATAGCCTTTATCATATTTTTGATTCCTACTTTTGTCTTTATGTAAAACATATATATACAGTACAATCTTTATCGAGTAATTTGTTATCTGAAGCTCTTATAAGTCTGATCCTGCTTTCATTGTACCTCCACATGATAAGTTGTTTTTGTGCACGCATGTGCACATGCACACACGTGTGTGTGTTTTAATCTTTGGAGCTCATGTTTACTAGGGCTTTGTGGGAATGCTGTGTAGCTAGGTAAACAGTATGTAGATTTTTTTATTTGGTTCTACAGACTTGGGGTGATTTTTATGCTAATTTCTCAGCCTTTTGGTTCCTGGACCACACAGTATAAATTTGCATCTCAATCCTGTGCGTGGTTGCAAATTCTCACAGGACCTGTTCCCTCTTATCTCTGGGAAAGTTTCCTTGTTATTTCTCCATGCCAGTGGGGGAACTTTTTCCAGCTCACCTCTTCATCAAGGATGAAGCCTTCAGGGTGTCAGGGTGCCAGTTTTATGCAGGGGGTCCCATTTCCAACTTCTTATAGGGAGTGGGCCAAAGTCTTATCTCTCATACTTATGTGGACATTAACGCTCAAGAGAAGCAATCTACTCACACACCTTCTACCCATCTCTAGCTGCCACAGCCACTTCACACACGGACCACTCTGGTTTTCAGTTCTCTAGCTCCTGGCAGTTCCTCTTCTTTCCTGCTAATTTAGCCTTGCATTTAAAGGACTGTCATACTTCAGCCAGCATCTCTGTTTGCAGTATGAGTGTTTTCAGGTTATTTTATCTGTCACATTGATGGAATTGGAAGTCCCTTCAGGGGTGATTTTGATGGTCAGATTAGCTCAGCAGGAACTATTTTCTAGAACAGGCTTACCTGACTGGACATGATGCCCCCTAGCTCCCTGTCATGTTGGAAGCATCTGCTCCTGTGAGGAATTTGTGTGGACAGTGATCTACCGAGCACCATCCTGGCTTATTCCTGTGGCTTTCTCCACCCTGATGATTACTTGTTTCAGTTTGTGCCAGAACTGACCAGAGAGGCCTATGTGGTGATGAATGAGCTAGAGTGACCAACCACCACAAGAGAGGCCCAGCTTGCCCCAACCAGCAGGCCTCAAGACTGGCTGTCCAGAAATTCTATGGAAGGATGTCCAGAATGCCACATGCCATTCTAGCCAGTGATGGGGAATGAAGGGAAAGGGGATTGATAATGCCACAAATGGCTGCTTCCCCTGGCCCCAACAAGATGATGCACCCTCTGTTGGTTATGTCCTATTTCCTGAGATGCCCCAAAGACCCAGGAACCCCAAAAAAGTCCCAGTAAGGGAGGCACAGCCAAGAAAAGAAAGAATCAGAACTCTCTGCCTAAGCCCTGCAATAGCTGGCAAGGTGAGCAGCAGAGCCTGGGCAGACCTGCCTGTTTGGCCACAACCAAAGGAAACATGAGGACTCACAACACAGCTGTGTGCACACCATTAGTGCTGGTCAGTGACAGTCCCTGTGTATGTCACCTAGGGGAGTGAAGTCGGGGGACTTCAAAGCTGCCCTAGGAAACCTTGGTGTAGCAGGAGTCCCTAAAAGCTGTGTCAGGACATCATGTATCAGTCCATGAAAGAGAAAGGGTCTGGACAGCAGAGACAGCAGAGACCTTAAGAGAAGCCTCCTTTGTCTCTTCAACAAAACTATCCATCTGCTCACTGATGGACTGAAGAACAGAATCACAGGGTCTTTCACTGGCGGATGTCATTTAGTTCAACCTTCCTTCTGGTGCAGGTTCTGCAATCTCCTTGCCAGACAGCCTCACACTGTGGGGCTCTTGCTGCAAACTTCATGGTAGGACTGCTCTCATCTGAAGCCTCTTCTTACTTCAAGATGAAAAAAAAAAGAATGGTGGCCTTTCAGCCATTTAAACCGAGACCCAATCCTCTCCTGGTTACTAAGGAATGAGGGCCTCTTGCCTTCACTGGCTCAGGAACACAGAGAGGATGCCCTGAGAGGACCTACAGTCTGAGGGAGCTGTGAAAACCAGGGTTCCTCAGACCCAGCTCACCCCAAGGATGTCCATTCAGGAAAGGAAAGAAGCTGACAAGTGGGACAAAGGCCTGCCAGGAGGAGCCTGGCTGAGCTACTTTTTCACTTTTTTACTGGGGACTCAATTCTGACCCCACCTGTACACAGGGAAGACATCCTCACAGACAGGAAATAAAGTTCTTGGATGAGCACTAAAAGTCCAGACTAGAAAGTGATTTTATCCTATCCCTGCACCAAAGCCAGTAAACTGAAACCAAAAGTATTCTGAGAAGATAAGCAAGGGTGTCCTTTGAAGGACGTTCCTCCCGGCAGGCAGGTCATTGTGTGTTCTGGGCTGGGCCCCAGCCTTGGAGCAGAGTGGTTGGAGCTCTGAGCAGGTGGTTTAGCAGCTCCACTAGAGCAGGCAGGAGTTGCTGGGGGTCTTGTCCTTCAAGGCACTGGCAATGAGTCTTTATTTTCTCTGTGTCTGCTGGAGACCCATCATGGTTTTCAAATATTTGTGCTTGACATAGAAGAGAAAACAAGAATTGATTAGGAGGTACGGACTTAACAGAGACTCAGAAGCCATGCCACTTACATCCATCCCATCATTCTTTCTGCAAACATCTCAGTTTTGGGACAAGGATTCCCTTTGACTAGCTCCACTTCTATGAGAAATAATGTTTCAATCAATCCCTTTCATTCTTTCATCCTAAAGAAAGTGTGTAAAACTGTTTTACAATGGTATGGCAGTCATTTTAAAAGGAGACATTCATATTTCAAAGGTCTACTTGAAAGTTTCTGACAAGAATCAGGTTCAAAAAGAAAAGAATCTCCAGAGGGGTGGGGGCCCATGTTACTCCGAAGGGCCCTGCCTCTGCAAATCAACTAGATGTTCATGAACTCTACCCATTTAATGCATGACTAGGCTCTCAGAAAGCAGATGGAAAAAGTGAGCTGAAACAGAAACAGCAGGCAGTAAAGTAGCAAATGCTAAAACCAACTTGGAATGTGGAGATGAATCCTAGATTTCCCACATGATGGGGGAACTGAAATTGACGCTCCCACATTAAGCTGGGGGCTTTCTTCCCCCAATTTTTTTACTGTAGTAAAATACACATAATATAAAATTTACCATCTTAACTATTTTTACATGTACATTTCAGTGATATTAAATATATTCATAATGTTGTATAATCATCACCACCATCCATCTCCATAACTCTTTTCATTGGTAAAACTGAAACTCTATACCCACTAAACAATAACTCCTCATTCCCCCACACTCCAGCCCCTGACAACCACCATCCTATTTTCTGTCTAAGATTTTGACTACTCTAAGTACCTCATATAAGTGGAATCATATAGTATTTGTTTTCGTGTGTGTATGAGTGGCTGATTTCATTTAATATAATGACCTCAAGATTCCTCCTTGTTGTAGCATGTGTCAGAATTTCCTCCCTTTTTGAGGCTGAATAATATCCTGTTGTACATTTATACCTTTTGCTTATCCATTCATCTATTGATGGACACTTGGGTTGCTTCCACATTTTAGCTATCATGAATAATACTGCTAGGAACATGGGTGTACAAACATCTCTTTGGGACCCTGCTTTCAATTCTTTGGGGCACATACACAGAAGTAGAATTGCTGGATCATATGGTAATTCTATTTTTAATTTTTTGAGAAACCACCATACTGTTTTCCACAGCAACTGTACCATTTTTTTTCAATTTTTTTAATGTGGTAAAATACATATAACATAAAATTTACCATCTTACCCATTTTAAGTGTACAGTTCAGTGGTATTAAATACACTCATAATGTTGCACAACCATCACCACCATCCATCTCCATAACTCTTTTCAACATCCCAAACTGAAACTCCATACCCATTAAACAATAACTCCCCATTCACCCAGACCCTGCCAATCACCATTCTATTTCCTGTCTGTATGATTTTGACTACTCTAAGCATCTCATGTAAGTGGAATCATATAGTATTTGTCTTTTTGTGACAGGCTTATTTCACTTAGTGGTGGTACCATTTTACAATCCTACCAACAGCACATAAAGTTTCCAATTGTTCTACATCCTTGTCAACACTTGTTATTTTCTGTTTTTTTGACAGCAGCCATCCTAATGGATGTAAGTTGGTATCTCACTACAGTTTTGATTTGCATTTCTCTAATGACCTGTAATGTTGAACATCTTTTCATGTGCTTATTGTCCATTTGTATATATTCTTTGGAGAAATGTCTATTCAAATCTTTTGCCCATTTTTGAACAGAGTTTTGTTTCTTGGGTGTTGAGTTTTAGGAGTTCTCTATATATCCTGGATATTAATCCCTTACCAAGTTGGAATTCTTGAAGGAGTTTAAAATGTTCCTGCATTGGTAATGTCCTGCGGCTAACCACAAAAGCAAGCGAAAACCTTTTCAGGAGGAAACTAATTGCAGCTTATGCACTCAGAACTCTTAGAGCTTAAGGTTAATCAAATACGAACTTATGATTTAAACACACATACACACACATGGATAAAAGCCACTATGAGGGAGATTCAATAAAATGGGAAACATTTGGCCTTGAAAAATCTGATCCAATATATTTCATATATAAAAATGTATATGAAAGGTTTAAATGAATAGAAGATAGAATGGTTCAAATGCAACATCTGCATAAAAAGTTTGTTCATGGGCATGTCTTAAACATAAAAAATGTTCAATGCAGAGAGCTCTTCCAGAGATTGAGGGATGGCAGGAGAATATAATATAGACTTGCAGAAATGCAAGATTTCTCTGTTGAATGATTTATAATTGAAATGTTTATCTGAGACTTTGAAAGTAAATAAAGAAAATGCAAGGTTTATCTGGAATATAAAGAGAGAAATTCATGGTACTAACCATGCAAATCATTTTGGTTTACCTGTTTTATGATCTTGAAGTAATTTATGCCAGTTGAAGCAAGTTTAAAATAACTTACAATAAGCAATAAGATTTTTGAAGGTCTTTCTCTAAAACCAAAGACCTTTGGTCCTCTTATTCAAAATGCAGGATGACCTTAACCAACTGAGGAAAATTAACCTCATCAATAATGAACAAAGCAAGATCAAGTGCCTCCTATTATGTACTGAATGTTTGTGTTCCCCTGAAACACTTATGGTGAAGCCTTGATCCTCAATGTGATGGTATTTAGAGGTGGGACCTTTGGGAGGTAATTAGGTGTAGATGAAGTCATGAGGGTGGAGCTCTCATGATGGGATTAGTGCCCTTATAAAAAGAGGAAGAGAGAAGTGACATCAGCATCATGGCAGAGTGAGCTCTTCTCTTAGTCTCTCCCCCCTAACATACAACAAAATGGACATTCATAAATCAACAGAGGACATCCACACAACACAATAGATGTCTGAGAGATCCACACAGCCATACATCTGAAGGTGGTAGTGCTGGACCCCCGGGGAGGCAGTGGAAGGAGGTATGCAGATCTCCTCTCCCTCCCCAGCAGCAGCAATCTAAGGTGCAGGATCCCAAGTGGCAGTCAGTGCACAACTCTGAGAGGAGAAGGGAGAAAAGGCAGCCCTCCATGAGAACACCTTCACTCTTGGAGTTGCCTCCCAGCCTGTGGGAATGCTCCACAGCAAGGCAGGTAAGCAACCCCAAGGGCACCCTCCCAAGCTGATCAGCCCAAGCAGGGAGCCAGTGAATGCAGAATGGGAATGTGGGTGTAAAAGAAGGTGTCCCCTCTCCCCTCATCCCACCTGGCACATCAGCTCTGGTCAGCCAGAGCAGGGGATCTCTGCTAAAGCACCTGTGCCTATGTGTGTAAAGCAGCAGCAGCCAGACACAGAAAGCCATATCAGCACAGCTTCCAACAGACTGGTACAATTGCCAGGGGGTGTGGCAGGCTCAGCAAACACAGCCCCTGCCTCCTCAGTGGTGACAGGTGGAATCCTCAACCAGATACTACCACTATGCAATGGCAAAAGTCCACCCCATCAAACAACATGAAGAAATATATTAACTCTCCAGACCAGAAGGAAAATGACAAGTAACCAGAAACCAATCCTGAAGTCGCAGAAATTTACAGTGTAAATGACAGAGAATTCAAAATAGTTATCATAAAGAAGCTCAACAAGTTACAAGAAAACTCAGAAAAACAGTTCAATGAATTCAGGAATAAAATTAATGAGCAGAGGGAATTCTTCACAAAATAAATTGAAACAACCAAACAAAAAACCCAATCAGAAATGTTGGAGATGAAGAACACAATGGATGAGATTTTTTAAAATTTGGAATCCTTAAAAAACAGAGCTGATATTATGGAGGACAGAATTAGTAATTTAGAGGACAGAAATATAGACATGTTTCAGGTGAAGAAGTAGAGAGAGAACTAACACTAAAAATAAATGAAGAAATTCTCCAAGAAATATCTGACTCAATCAGGAAATGCAACATAAGGATTATGGGTATTCTAGAGGTAGAGGAGAGGGAGAATGGAGCAGAGAGCTTCTTCAAAGAAATAAGAGCTGATGGGCTGGCCCCATGGATGAGTGGTTAAGTTTGTGCACTCTGCTTAGGCGGCTCAGGGTTTCTCTGGTTTGGATCCTGGGCACAGACATGGCACCACTCACAAGGCCATGTTGAGGCAGCATCCCACATGCCACAACTAGAAGGACCCACAACTAAATTATACAGCTATGTGCTGGGGGGATTTTGGGAGAAAAAGCAGAAAAAAAAAAAAAGAAGATTGGCAACAGTTGTTAGCTCAGGTGCTGATTTTTTTAAAAAAAAAAAAAGAAAGAAAGAATAGCTGAGAACTTACCAAACTTGGACTTGAACTTACCAAACACATAAATGAAGCTAAGAGAACTCCTACTTACACCAATGTAAAAAAACCTTCTCCAAGGAATATATTAGTAAAACTGGCAAAAGTCAATGACAAGGAAAAAATATTAAGGGCAGCAAGACAGAAGAAAATAACCTACAAAGGAACCCCTATCAGGCTTTCAGTGAAATTCTCAGCAAAAATCTTACAGGCTAGGAGACAGTGGACTGAAATATTCAAATACTGAAATACAAAAACTTTGAACGGAGAATATTCTATCCAGTGAAACTATGCTTCAGATACGATGGAGAAATAAAAACTTTCCCAGATAGGGGCTGGCCCAGTGGCACAGTGGTTAAGTTCACATGTTCCACTTTTGTGGCCTGGGGTTCGCCAGTGCAGATCCCAGGTGAGGACCTACGCACCTCTTGGCAAGCCATGCATGGCAGGTGTCCCACGTATAAAGTAGAGGAAGATGGGCACGAATGTTAGCTCAGGGCCAGTCTTCCTCAGCAAAAAAGAGGAGGGTTGGCAGCAGTGTTAGCTCAGGGCTAATCTTCCTCAAAAATAGATAAATAAGTAAAAACAAAAAAACCCCAACATTATACAAAAAAACTTTCCCAGGTAAACAAAAGCTGAGAGAGTTCATTGCCACAATGTTCCCCCTACAAGAAACGATCAAGAATGCGCTCATATCTGAAAAAAAAAAAGGGTTTTCAAAGCCTTGAGCAAGGAGATAACTAGACAAAATCAGAAAACGGCAGCTCTCTATCAGAACAGGTTAGCAAACACTCAATTATAACAGTAAAGATAAATGGGAAGGAAAGCATTAAAAATAACTATAGTCACTTCACTTTAATCACAAACTCACAACACAAAACAGAATAAGTTGTGACAACAATGACTTAGATGGGGAAGAGGAGAGGGATGGAAACTGCTCAGGCTAAGGTCACAAGAGGCTATCAGAAAATGGTCTGTCTCATCTACGAGATCTTTATACAGACTTCATGATAACTACTAAACAAAAAATCAAAACAGAGACACAAATGATTAATAACGAGAAAACTGAGAAATCCATCATAGCAAACCACCAAACTGAATCGGCAGTTGGAAATACATAGGACGAAAAACAAGAGAAATACAGAACAACCAGAAAACAAGTGATAACATGGCACTACTAAGCCCTCATGTATCAATAATCACTGTAAACGTAAATGAATTGAATTCTCCAACCAAAAGACACAGAGTGGCTGAGTGGATTAAAAAACAAGACCCCAGAATATGCTGCTACCAGGAAACACATCTCAGCTGTAAAGACAAACACAGGCTTAGAATGAAGGGATGGAAAATGATACTCCAAGCTAATGGAAAAGAAAGCAGGTGCTGCTATACTTATATCAGATAAAGTAGACTTTAAGATGAAAGGGACAATGAGAGATAAAGAGGGGCAGTATATAATGATTAAAGGGACACTCCACCAAGAGGACATAACACTTATAAATACATATGCACCTAACACAGGAGTGTCAAAGTACATAAAATAACTATTTACAGACCTAAAAGGAGAAATTAACAGCAAAACAACAATAGTAGGGGACCTTAACACCCCACTTACATCAATAGATAGATCATCCAGACAGAAATTCAACAAAGAAATAATGGAATTAAATGAAAAACTAGACCAGATATATATATGGTCTATATATATATATAGAACACTCCATACAAAAGCAACAGAATACATATTCTTCTCAAGTGCACATGGATCACCCTCAAAGATAGACCATATGTTGGGAAACAAGGCAAGCTTGAATAAATTTAAGAAGATTTAAATCATATCAAGCATCTTTTCCAACTATAATGCCATGAAACTAGAAATAAACTACAATAAAAAAGCTGGGAAAAGGACAAATATGTGAAGACTAAACAACATGCTTCTGAACAACCAATGAATCATTGAAGAAATTAAAGGAGAAATTAAAAACTATCTGGAGACAACTGAAAATGAAAATACATCATACAAATTCATATGGGATGCAGCAAAAGTGGTCCTAAGAGGGAAATTCATAGCAATATAGGCCCATCTTAACAAACAAGACAAATCTTAAGTAAGTAATCTTAAACTGCATCTAACAGAACTAGAAAAAGAAGAACAGACAAAGCCCAAAGTCAGCAGAAGGAGGGAAATAATAAAAATTAGAGCAGAAATAAATGAAATTGGAACAACAACAAAAAAAAACAGTAGATAGGATCAATGAAACGAAGAGCTGGTTCTTTGAGAAGATAAACAAAATTGACAAACCCTTAGCCAGATTCACTAAAAAAAAAAGGAGAGAACTCTCCAATAGATAAAATTAGAAAAAGGAGAAATTACAATGGATACCACAGAAATACAAAGGATTATAAAAGAATACTATTAAAAACTATATGCCAAAAAAATGGACAATCTAGAAGAAATGGGTAAATTCTTAGATTCATACAACCTCCTAAAACTGAATCAAGAAGAAATAGAGAATCTGAATTAGACCAATCACAAGTAAAGAGATTGAGACAGTCATCAAAAACCTCCCCAAGGGGCTGGCCTGATGGTGTAGTGGTTAAGTTCACACACGCTCTGCTTCAGTGGCCCAGTGTTTGCAGGTTTGGATCCTGGGCACAGACCTACACACTACTCATTAAGCCATGCTGTGGTGGCATCCCACATACAAAAAATAGAGGAAGATTGGCATAGATGTTAGCTCAGGGCCACTCTTCCTCAAGCAAAAAGAGGAAGATAGGCTATAGATGTTAGCTCAGGGACAATCTTCCTCACACACAAAAACAAAAAAACAAAACTCCCCCAAAATAAAAGTCCAGGACTTTTCTACCAAACATTCAAAGAAGATTTAACACCTATCCTTCTCAAATTATTCCAAAAAATTGATGAAGATGGAACACTTCCTAATTCGTTCTATGAGGCCAACATCACCCTGATCTCTAAGCTAGACAAGGACAACACAAAGAAGGAAAATTACAGGTCAATGTAGCTGATGAACATAAATGCAAAAATTCTCAACAAAACATTGGCAAACTGGATACAGCAATACATTGAAAGGATCATACACCATGATCAGCTAGGATTTATAACAGGGATGCAGGGATGGTTCAACATCCTCAAATGAATGAATGTAATAGACCAAATTAACAAAATGAGGTGTAAAAACCACATAAGTATCTCACTAGATGCAGAGAAAGCATTTGACAAGATCCAACATCCATTTATGATAAAAACTCTCAATAAAATGGATATAGAAGGAAAGTACCTCAATGTAATGAAGGCAATATATGACAAACCCACAACCAACACCATACCCAATGGTGAAAAACTGAATGCCATCCCTCTGAGAACAGGAACAAGACAAGGGTGTCCACTCTCACCATTCTTATTCAACATAGTACTGGAAGTTTGGCCAGAGAAATTAGGCAAGAAAAAGAAATAAAAGGTATCTAAATTGGCAAGGGAGAAGTGAAACTCTTGCTGTTTGCAGATGACATAATTCTGTATATAGAAAACCCTAAAGAATCCATCAGAAAACTGTTAGAAATAATCAACTACTACAGCAAAGTTGCAGGGCACAAAACCAACTTACAAAAATCAGTTGCGTTTCTACACTCTAATAATGAACTAACAGAGAGAGAACTCAAGAATACAATCCAATTTACACTTGCAACAAAAGGAATAAAATGTCTAGGAATAAATTTAACCAAGAAAGTGAAAGACTCATACAATGAAAACTGTAAGACATTATTGAAAGAAATCGATGACGACAGAAAGAAATGGAAAGATATTCCATGCTCGTGGATTGGAAGAATAAACATAGTTAAAATGCTCATATTACCTAAAGAATCTACATATTCAATGCAATCCCAATCAGAATCCCAATGACATTCCTCACAGAAATAGAACATGGAATCCTAAAATACATATGGGGCAACAAAAGGCCCCAAGTAGCTAAAGCAATTCTGAGAAAAAAGAAAAAAGCTGGAGGCATCACAATCCCTGACTTCAAAATATACTACAAAGCTATAGTAATCAAAACAGCATGGTACTGGCACAGAAACACACACACAAATCAATGGAACAGAACTGAAAGCCCAGAAATAAAACCACACATCTACAGACAGCTAATCTTCAACAAAGGAGCCAAGAAATACAATGGAGAAAGGTAAGTCTCTTCAATAAATGGTGTTGGGAAAACTGGACAGCCACATGCAAGAAAATGAAAGTAAGCCATTATCTTACACCATACACAAAAATTAACTCAAAATAGATTAAAGTCTTGACAGTAGGATGTGAAACCATAACACTCCTAGAAGAAAATATAGGTAGTACACTCTTCGACATCGGTCTTAGAAGCATCTTTTCAAATATCATGTCTACTCAGGCAAGGGAAACAAAAGAAAAAATAAACAAATGGGGCTATATCAGATTAACGAGCTTCTGCAAGGCAACGGAAACCAGGAAAAAAATGAGAAGACAACCAACCAACGGAAGAAAATACTTGCAAATCATCTATCTGACAAGGGGTTAATCTCTCAAATATATAAAGAACTCATAAAACTCAACAACAAAAAACCAAACAACTCAATCAAAAAATAGGCAGAGGATATGAACAGACATTTTTCAAAACAAGATATACAGATAGCCAACGGGCACAGGAAAAGATGATCAACTTCACTACTTATTAGGGAAATGCAAATCAAAACTACAATGAGACATCATCTTACATCTGTTAGAATGGCTATAATTACCAAGACAAAAAAATCACAAATGTTGGAGAGGATGTGGAATATACTAAAACTCACTGATTTGTACACTTTAATTGGGTGAATGTATCATATGTAAAGTATATCTCAAAGATGTAAAAAGAGCATGAAACAAGAGTTTATAAAAAATGACCAAACATATTTGAAGGAGAACCAAGTAGAATTTTTAGACAGAGCTCACGACGGCATTAACAAAGTGGAATAGGAATCCTAAATAAATTATCCAAAGTACAGCTGAGGAGCTGTATGAAATGACAGAGCAGAGGAGCTGGAAGAAATGACAGAGATTTTAAGAGACAGAGAGGACGGAATGAGAAAGTCTAACACACATCTCATCAGAATCCTAGAAAAGAGAAAAGGAAGAAAAGGGAGGCAGTATTCAAAAAGATAATGGCTCCAATATCCCTTCATGATAAAAATACTCAATGACTTAGGTACAGAAGAGAACTTTTTCAACCTGATAAAGGGAAGGTTTTAAGAAAGAACTTCAAAGTATGCTACTCAAAGCATAATCCTGGCCTGAGCAGCATGGGCATCATCTGGGAGCTTATTAGAAATGCAGATCTCAGACTCTGCCTCAGACCTGTTGCATCAGAATCTGCATGCGAACAGCCTGATGATTCATGCGCACAGCACAAGGTGAGAAGTATTGCTCTAAGGTTCTTTTTTCTAAGTAAACCCCACTGCTGACATCATATTTAATGGTGAAAGAATTAATACCTTCTCCCTAAGATCAGGGATAAAACAAGGATGTCCACTTTCACCTCTTATATTCAACACTGTACTGGAGGTTCTAGCCAGGGAAATTAGGAAAGAAAAAGATATAAATGGTATCCAGATTGGAAAGGAAGAAGTAAAACTATTTCTATTTGTAGATGCCATGATCTTGTATATAGAAAATCCTAAGGAGTCCACTAAAAAATTATTCAAATTAATAAATGAGTTTTTTAAGACTACAGAATACATCAATACACAAAAATCAAATGTATTTCTATACACATGCAATGAACAATCCAAAAATGAAATTAAGAAAACAATTCCATCATAATAGCATCAAAAAGAATAAAATACTTAGAAATAAATTTAATAAAAGAGGTACAAAACTTACACTTTGAAAACTATGAAACATCGCTGAAAGAAATTAAGACTTAAATAAATAGAAAGATAGCCTGTGTTCACAGATTTGAAGACTTAATATTGTTAAGATGGTGATACTCCCCAAAGCAATCTATAGATCCAATACAACCCCTATTCAGCTGGATTCTTCGCATAAATTGACAAGCTGGTCCTAAAATTTGTATGGAAATGCAAGGGACCCAGAATAGCCAAAACAATCTTGAAAAAGAACAAAGTTGGAGGATTCATACTTTGCAACTTCAAAACTAAATACAAATCTAGAGTAATCAAGATGGTGTAGTACTGGCATAAGGATACATATAGATCAATGAACAGAAGTGAGAGTTCAAAAATAAACCCTCACATTTATGGTCAATTGGATTTCAACAAAAGGTGCCAAGACAATTTAATGGAGAAAGAATCACTTTCTCAACAATTGGTGCTGGGAAAACTGGATATCCACAAGCAAAGGAGTAAAGTTGGACCCCTACCTCACACCATGTGCCCCTTCCTCTGAGTCCAGCAGGGGCAGGTCTCTCTGTGGCTGGAGAAGGAAGCCCCTGCATGGTAGTCACAGTCAAATGATCTTGAAGCTGGGCTGCCTAGGCCTACTTTCCCCTACTCCATTCTCTCCCAAATGATCTGGGAGAGCCCTGCCTCCCCACAGAGAGATTTTCATGAACAATCCTGAGTGAGCTCTTTGGAGTGAGGCAATGGGGTCCATGGGAGCAGAGTGGCCAGGGTCTCCTTCCCCAACCAAAGTAGTTCGGTTCCAGCAAACCTTTCCAGAGGGGCAAGGCTGTCCACTGAGCTGGGCCTCCCTCCAGGGGCCAGGGTTAATAAAGCTTGATGCTCACAGATAAGGCTAAGTGGTGCCTGGGTAAAGCCATCCTCTCTCCTGCCTAAAGGAGTGGGCCCAGGCAGCTGGAGTGGGCAGGTGACCCTGCCCCAAGCCATAGCTGATTGGACCAAGAATGTACACTTAACCCAAGAAGAGTCAATTACACTCTCCCTCCAGAAAGACATAAAGTAAGTAGTCAGGTGATACTGGACACTGAGGCTGGGAAGTCCTAGAAAATAAGGGCAAGCCTGGGCTGAGACTGGGGCTAGAAATTGAGAGGTGGTGTAGGGAGAACAGATAGGGAAATAGCAGATCTCAGGGAGAAGCTAAGGCCAAGTCTGGAGGGAATAAGGCCTGGAGGGAGAGGAGCCTGGGGTGTGCTTGCTGTGGATGAGCTCTGTGGTCTGCTTCTCAAAGTGTGGTCCTGGACTAACAGCCTGGGCATCATCTGAGCACTTATCAGAACTGCAGATCTCAGGCTCTACCCTAGACCTGCTGCATCTGAATCTGCAACCTAACAAGACCCCTGGTGATTCATGTGCACAGCACAGGGTAAGAAAGGCTAGTCCATGTCACCTTCAGAATTCGTGTTAACAAATCCTTTCACTCAAGCTTCTTTGAGTGGGCTTCAGCTCCTCATAGCCAACAAGGTCAGTAAAGGTGTCAGCTTAACTAAAAATGTAAAGAATGAACTCAATCAGAAGAAAGTCTTTCGAATTATGACGCAAAATGTAGAAGACAAGAAAGAAAAGACTGGTACACTTGATTTCATAAAAATCAACAAAATAACTGCAAAAAAACATAAGTAGAGCCAAAAGACAAATGACAAACAGGGAAAAATATTTGCAACTCATATCATAAAGAGCTAATCTCTCCAATATCTTAAGAGATCCTACAAATTTGTAAGTAAAAGACCAACAACCAATAGAAAAATGGGCAAAAATATGAACAGGCAGTTTGCAGGAAAAGGAAACATTTGAAAAAAAACTCAACTTCACTCATAATAAAAGAAATGCAAATTAAAGCTACATCGAGAGACCATTCTTCACCTTTCAGATTGGAAAAAAATGAATAGTGGGATAATACATCTTATGGTGAGGCTTGGGCAACAAGCATCCCATATACGCTCCTGTGGGAGTGCTGATGGGTCCAGCTCCTGGCACTATCCATCAAAAGTACAAATGTCCTTTTGACCAAGAAATTCACTTCCACAAATCTACCATTAACACATATTCACTTATGCGTGAATTCACATTTGTACAAGGTTAATTATCACAGCAATATTTACAACACACTCTTTTTTTTGGTGAGGAAGATTGTCCCTGAGCTAACATTTGTTGCCAATCTTCCTCTTTTTGCTTGAGGAAGATTGTCCCTGAGCTAACACCCATGCCAATCTTCCTCTATTTTTTTGTATGTGGGACACTGCCACAGCATGGCTTGATGAGTGGTATATAGGTCCATGCCTGGGATACAAACCTGTGAACCCCAGGCTGCTGAAGTGGAGCACATGAACTTAACCACTACACCACCAGGCCAGCCCCATCACAGCAGTATTTCTAATAGTAAAGAAATGGAACCTCCTAAATATCCCTCAATATGAGATGAGTTAAATAAACTGTGATATATCCTTGCAATGGAGTACTACTATGCAGCTGTGAAAAAGAACACAGAAGCTCCCATGGGTTAACATGGATATACTATTACGTGGAAAAAGCAAGATGCAGAACAATATGAAGAGGGAATACTAGAAACAAGTGACAGGGCTTCCCTGTCAGAGGGCATTGATGAGAGCTGGGCCGATGAGATCTCGTATTTGTCCTTTCACGCTTTTTAATGTTTAAACGGAATGTATCACCTACTGAAATATAAATAAATACAACAAAAATATTTTTAAAAGGACGAACTCACTAGGGCAGTGACCCCATGTGCATCTGCCACCTACTGCGTAAGAACTGCCTCTGGGCACAGAGAAGTACACAGGAAACAGGCCCTCTGTGTTCTGGCTCCAGGCTGGGTCTTGACAGAGTGGAGACTCTCTGCTCCAGTCCAACCTGCTCAAGGAGTACAGGACCAGGCTTGGCCCACGGCTGACACTGGGTCTAGCCACCTGTGTAGGGTGGCCCTCATTGGAGAGGTCCTCCCCAACAGGCTGTGACCTCAGGGGATCCCCAGGCCCTGTCCTGGGCTGTGAACCACACATGGGCTGGCTTAGCACTCCCCAGCCATGGGCAGGCCTGGACATGTGGGACCCCTACTGGGTCCAGCCCAGTCCCAGGACTCTGGAGTTGGCAGAAAATACCCACTGACTCTGGGTGACTCCAGATCTCCCTGGGCTGGCATATTCCTCTTCCATCTCTCTGAAGTGAGGAGTGTCCTACTAATGAGGTCCCTGAGGCCCCACCTTCATGGAGACATCAACCCCCAGAGTTACCTTCTGTTCCGTTTTGACTTTGGCATTGTAGAAGGAGATGGAATCAGGGCCCTCGGGCAGCATTGTCTGCTGCAGCTGGCTGAACTTGTCCTGGTCATCTTCTCCCTAGGGGAGGCCCAACTCAGCTCAGTCCCTTCAGCCTGGCATTGTCAAGATCCACCCTGACAAGGCCTATGGTGGGCATCCTCAGGGCAGCCCCTCACTAGGTTTGCAAACCCCCACCAAGTGTAGGTCACAACTCCCAGCCCCAAGTTTGCCAGCATTATCACACCCTGTAACTGCCACCTCGGAAGGATGAGCCACCCAAGAAGGGAAGCAGTAAGTAGTGTTTTCTGTGTCCCCATCATCAATAACTGGGGAGAGACCTGTACCTGCCCACCTGCCTGGGCTGGCTATGGGAGGGGCTGGGAGCAGCCCATACACTGCCACGTTTGTGGAGAGAACAGAGGACAAGGGGCACTGATCACTGCCCTGTGCTCATCCATCATCCCCACCCCTGCCCTTGTGCCACTCACCAGAGACATGATCCTGCTGACAGGTATCATGCCCGGTCTGATGCTGCTACCCGGCTTTAGTGCCACCTGCATGTCCTCAGGGATGAAGAAGGACTCATTGTACCAGATGTCAAATTCTGCAAGGAAGTAGGAAGACAGCACTGTGAGGTGTGGAGGAGTCCCTGAGGAAGCAGGTACAGGCTGTGTGTGCCTGTCTGTCTGTTTTGTGCCTGTCACAGATTCACCCTCTGTTCACTTCCTGCTCCAGTGTCTCACCCTTTCCCATCATCATCTCCTGCCCTTACAGTCCTGGAAACACACATCCGAAGCCCCTGCCTAGCCCCTGCCTCTGCCAGAGAGAAGCTCTGAAACCACTCCTAGAGCCCAGGCAGTGGCCCTGCCCTGTGCCTTCTGGGACCTCAGGTGGCCCCCAACCTTCCCAAATGGCGCACCTGTGAGCAGGCGGTGGCGACACTGATCCACCAGGTGCTGGCAGTACTGGATCTCAGCCCTGAGGTCACGCAGGTCTTGATACTCAGTACGGTACTGCTTCTTGAGGTCTTTGAGCTTCAGAATCAGCAGGAACTCCTCCTCATCAATGATCATCAGCCCCTGGTTCTCATACTCACCTGCAGTGGAATGGATGTCAGGGAATGAGGTGCCCACCTAGGAGGGCAGGGAGGCATTCCAGAAAGAGGGGACGGTGCTGGCAACACATGAAGACAGGAGACCAGGGGAAGGGCTGGAGCGTGGCATGGGGGTGGGCAAAGCACAAGGAGCACCAGGGGCAGGGAGAGGGAGCTCAGATCAGAGGGCCACTCTGGCATTCTTAGGACAAATAGGAGGGGTGGGCAGAGGAGAGGGTAGAGATAGCCCATGCTCCCTGCTTATTTTGATCATAAACACATCAGCCAAAGATATTCAGTAAGCACGACAATTATACTGATGTTTACCTTTTTAGTAAATTATGCACACAAACTGCTATCACTGGCTAGTACCACAAGGCACTTGGGTAAAGTTCCTCATTAATAACAGTGGATGTAAACCCACATTTTGAACTGTCTCCTTGATGACTTCAATATTCTCTAGCTACTTTCTTGTTAGAGATGATAGATGTCTGTATCACACTGAGTGGCCGTCAGAGGGCTCCAGGAGGAGAGTGGTCAGTTGTGCTATCAGGCATCTCTTCCACTCATGGTCTCTTTTCATGGACCTTTTATTTTAAGGCCTGTCAGTTTGATGAGGGTTGTTAGGTTAAGACAAAATAACACAGTCTGTGGAGTCCACTGCCCACAGCACCTTGAAAGCTCAGCAAAGATGTCATGTCAACCCAACCAGGGTGTGGGACTTCCACCCCCAGGACCTCTGGCAAGTGAGTCTTGTGTGTGACCGATGTATGTGGCTGGGGTATATGAGGTAGTCCCCAGGTGCTGGAGGAAAGTGTTAGCATTTCCACTGATATCTACTGGGGAAAAGTAAGACACATTAAGTGTCACTGACATCATCAATGGAGAGGCAAGGGTCCTGATTCAAGATGTCTGGAGTGCAGCCTCACCAGGTCCCTCACCCTCAGTCAGAGCTATCTGGCCTGTGAGCTGTGGGATGTCCCTGATGTGGTCATTTGGTACACACATATTCTTTACACAGTAGAGTCTTTACAATAGTCTGTTGAGATGGGGAGATACTATGAACATCTCTGGTATTACCCAGAGGTCCTCTGATCATCTGCAAGGGAAAAACTTAAGAGACCTGAACTTAAGATGATTTAGTCTCACAAAAGACTAAATAATGTTCCAAATTCGCTGACCTTTCTGGGCCAAGAAGTAGCCATCAATCAAGTGCTTAGCAGGTATTTAAAAGGATGAATTTACTTGATCTGTTCCCTCAAGATAAAGGTATTTTACTTGGTATTTTAACAACCAATGAGAAAACAACCACTTTTAGAGGGAAAGAGCAAAAATGTTTTTTTGACACTGATAGATAAAATTTTGAATATTTAAAAATATTATTTCTTCTCCATCTCATCCTTCAAAATAATCAATTTTCAAGTATATTTAGGAGTAAGTGATACATCAGGATAGCATGCATACATATTATTTAAAATACGTAAACATGAGAACCAGCCCTGATGGCCCAGTGGTTAAAGTTTGGCGCACTCTACTTGGCGGCCTGGGTTCGGTTCCTGGGCGCGGAACCACACCACTTGTTTGTCAGTAGCCATGCTGTGGTGGTGGCAGCTCACACAGAAGAATAGAAGGATCTGCAACTAGAATAAACAACTATGTTCTGAGGCTTTCGGGAGGGAAAAAGAAAAAGAGAGAGGAAAGACTGGCAACAGATGTTAGCTCAGGGTAAATCTTTCCCAGAAAAAAACCACGTAAACATGAAATAAATGGTTGCATATTGAAAGAAGGTATGGCCAGAGGGGACAAAGAAGTGCTTGTCGGTCCTGTAAGCCCCTCATTCTGGAAGTTCTGGATGGGGGCATATCTGAAACCACCGTCACCCGCCTTTCCCCATTTCCCAGCCCCCTGGAGGGCTTTGTCTTCTGGAATAGTGTGTCATGGTTGGTCTGTAGGGTATGAACAGAGTGGCCCCAAGAATTTGGAAATAAAGTTGCCCTCTGAGAAGTAAATGAGTAAAATGTACCCTCTTTCAATGAGATGATCCTTCTGACCTGCAGAAATAAACCAAATGACATCTGGAGATGCCCCAGGTGATCAGTGAGATCATT
The DNA here is from genome assembly GCF_041296265.1 of Equus caballus. Lineage (NCBI taxonomy): Eukaryota > Metazoa > Chordata > Mammalia > Perissodactyla > Equidae > Equus > Equus caballus. The sequence goes on along the minus strand of NC_091699.1, from coordinate 51,036,638 downwards.
CATGAAAGCTGGCCTGGAATGGGGTTGTGATTTAGCAAGGGAAAGTCCAGTAACCTGTGGAGTGCCCTGTCTGGAAAAAGACAATGGGACCAAGCCAGGAATGTGAACAACAGTATGGCCTCTGAACCACTAGCCTCAGTGTCGGGATGGTCACTCATTAAAATGCAGGTTCTGGGCCCTGCTCCAGATCTCCTGAGTCAGAACCATTGGTTGGAGCCTAGGTCTACACTTGACCAGCCCTCCCAGATGAGTCCTTTGCACACTCAAGCTTGAGGGTTCTTGGCCCACAGTGAAGGTGTGGGCAGTGTCTGCCATTAGGACAGGACACCAGGTCAAGGTAATCAGGAGAGTACCTTCCCCACGCAAGGGTCTCTGCTTTCCAAGTCTGAGGGCCCCCCACACCATCTGCCTTAGGAGACGAGACTTTGACGGGCCAGCAGGGGTACTGAGGGTTTGGCATGAGGAATGGTGTTAGTGACAGTGAATCCCTTGGCCCTCTGGTATACACATTCTCATTTCCTTCCTCGGTCTCTAGTATCTTGACCAGCACCCTCACCCCAATCAGACCACTATGGGCAGTGAAGAGACCACACCAGGATCCAGGGACCTCGTGGGGGTCACCAACTGCCCATCTCCCTGGGGAAGCCTCTACAAGACAAAAAGCCTTTTTCTCCATGGGCAGCAGCATGTATCATTTGGAAGGCTCAGCAGCAAGGTCTGAGATAACACAAAAATGGGGGACCCACGGTAGAGGCTGGCTGATAGGGGAGGACTCTGTGGCTCCCCAGGGCTGACTAGAGCCAAGTGATGACCCAGGGATGAAGACTGCACCCCAACATCTCTTGCTGGCTCCCTTCCATCTCGGTCCTCCAGTATCCAAGGCTGCCCTATTTGGAGCAGGATGACTCAGATCCCATAGCCCCCTAGCCATCTAGCTTCCCATCACATTTACCTTGCTTTTCCCTTAGTGACTTCTGGAAATTTAGCGCCTCCTTGGTCATGTCAATCTCCCGCTTGATGGCATTGATGCGCTGTGTGGTCTCGCTGGCCCTTTTCCTCCGCTCATTTAAGATGGATTTGTTTTCTTTGAAGATGCGGTTAATCTCACTACCTCGCTCGTTCTTAAAGTCCTCAAAGGCCACAGGCTTGGAGGGTGGGGTGCTAGGCCTGAAGACGGAGATGGAAGAGAAAGGAGAAATGGGACAGTTGTCTTAGAGCCACCAAGCACTTCACCTTTCTTCCATGGGGCTTCGGTAAGCAGAAGGCCAGAATTTCTGAGTACCACCTACCCCAGATGGAAGCTCAATTGTATAGGGATCATTCCTTCATCTCTGTTTCACTAGGCACACAAGGGCACATGACCATTGCAGAAAATGAGGAAGCAAGGAAAAGTGTAAAAAAAAGAAAGGAAAACAAAAAGCCATTCACTATCTATTGGCAGCCACACTTTGGTGTATTTCCTTCATGGATTTCTTTGATACATTTTTAAATGTTTGGGGTCATGCAGTATATATAGTTTTACGTCTTACTTTTTTCACAGAAGCATTGTTTCATGCTATTAAAAACCCTTAGAGAACTCTAGCTAATGAGATGTAAGATGACGTGTTGGGGCAGGGGGAAGTGGATTGTCTGAAACCTATTTTGAAATGCATCAAAAAAATAAGATGGATGGAAGGATGGAGGGATGGAGAGAAAGAGGGACACATGATGAAATAAGTATAGTTAACACATTAATTGTAGAATCAAGAAGGTTGTTCACTACACAATTCTTTCAACTTCTCTGAATGTTTGGAAATGTTCGCAAGCTAGGGGGAAAAATTCTTCATGAACAACCTTACACATTTCAAGAGCAGAGATAATAATTCACTTGGTGCCTTTTCCCTAATTTTTTCAAAATTTTTTTTTTTTACTTTTTAAATTAATGATGCAATGAAAGTGTTTCAAATTTTTTTTTTTACTTTTTAAATTAATGATGCAATGAACTTCTTTTTGCATAAATCTTTGCCCACATCTCTAGTCATTTCCTCAGGATATTCCTAAAAACTCAATTACTGACTCACCAGGGAGAGGAACTTGGTGGTTGGAGGAAGGGGTCTCAGACCTTGAGAATTTTGTACCTTTTGAATGCATTACTTATTCAAAAAATACGTAAACTTAATTATTTAAATAATTGCTATTTGGAGGGTCTAAAACGATTCCATATATAATTGTGCATCTTGGGTGACTCCTGAGGTTGGACCATTTTGCACGTGCATAAGCCATCATGTTTCCTCTTTTTGGACTGTGCTCCCAGTCTTTGCCCACTATCTCCTATTTTATTTCTCTTCTATCTGCAAGTGCTTTTTACATGTGGAGAATCACACTCTGGTTTTGGATGATCTGGTGCAGGAGCTAGAATTAGATGGTCACCTGGGTGGGCGTAATTCTTCCTTTGGGGAGTCCGAGGAAGGGGGCTCGATGTTGGAGGTCTCCCGGTCCCGCAGAAGCATGTCTTTGACATCCCCATCCTTGGAGGATGGGGTCAGCTGAGTCTTAGAGATAGAAACATCCAAGTCCTTGCCACCCACAGGGCTGCTGGCACCTTCCTTTCTTGCTGAGGAGCTGGAAGGAGAAGACAGGGAGACCCCAAGGCTCAGTCATGGGCAGTGAGATGTCTCCAATGCTGATGGGAGTAACCTTTCTCAGTCCTCATAAACTAGAAGCCCCATCCCACTCAGTGCCCATATTGATCATAGACCTAGGCCAAAGGGCAAAAAGTACAATCCTAAGCCATGCAGATGCGGAGGAAGAGAGCATTTTTCTCCCTTTAATCAGAACAAGCAGCCCTCCCTTCAGCAATCTCAGCAGGAGACACCTGGGAAAAATGGGCAGTCTCCAGGTTCGAAAGCATGTGGTCCTGTTGGGTGGGCCGCAGCCTCCCAGGAGCATCATGACTGCTGAGGTATTAGTCACACAGGTGTCCCTGGGAAGGAGTGGCAGAGCTCCACCCAGGGTGGGTCTGTCTGCGGGCCAATGACAAAGCAGGACAGGTTTGCCCTGCTGCTCTGACCAGTCCACAACCTGCTCTCTCCACCTACATCAGTGTCCACACCAGCTCCCAGGAAAGTAGGCACCCTCCCTCTCTAAGTGATGGCGCCTGGGATCCTCCCTCACAGAGAGGCACATCTGGGCAGGCCTGGACTGACAAGAGGATGCCCCCAGCTCTTTCCACCGTTTCCTCCCCTCTTCTTCTTGCAACAAGTGTGCATTGGGGAACCAAGCCTCAATCCTCCTGTTATTGCACTAATCACCTGGTGGCAGAACAGAGAGGGCTAGGGTGTGACTGCCCTTCCTGAAGAGGCCAAGGGCATCAGCAACCCCTGCTACCCAACTCCTGTCCTGTGTGTGACAGTTGTCTACAATCAGCCTTGGCCTGTGTCCTTTTACAAGTGATAGTAACAGCAACAACACGTTTCTACTGAGTACTTTCCAGGGACAGGGACTGCACTCACTCACTTATCCTCACAACTCCAATGACTTTGATGCAATTATTATTATTCCCATTTTAGAGATGAGGAAATAGACACACATACCTCACACAAGGAGACCCCTTGGGCAAAAGAAGTACAGAGCAGGGAAGTGAGCCCAGGCATCACCTCTGGAGCCTGTGCTCTGGCCCACAGCTACCCAGCACTTCCTGGGGAGGGTGGCTCATTAAGTGAACTTTGACATCCTTCCCACCTTGCACATACAAATGAGTCTTGCCTGAAAGGTGAATTGGTATTTTTAGGTGACATGACTGCTAGTCAGCTGGGACACAGAAGGTCTCTGGTTGGGGGTGGGAGGGTTTCCACAGGAAGTACCAGAGGGCAAGTGCTGGCTCGGCTTCTCACTTTGACTGCCATTCATTAGTGGTGTGAACTTAGAAGTAATTCCCCATCTCTGAGCCTCAGTTTCCTCATGAGTAAAATGGAGTCATTAACTCTCACCTCATGGAGTTGCTGTGCAGATGAGAGGTGACCAGCCCCAGCATGGGCCCCACAGATGTTGCTAGTATTGGCAACAATGAGGTCCACTGTGACCACGCAGTAGCTAAGACACCAGGGGGAAGATGGAGACAGCTTGTGTCCTCCCTTTCACCAGTCAAAGAGGGTCAGGTGCTGAATAGGCAGAGCATCAGGAAGGTCACTCACCTGAGTTGGTCTTTGAATGTCTTCTTGGACTTGGCTTTCTTCCCAGGTTTGGCAGAGAAAGGGGCAACCCCGAGTCCAAAGCCTTGTCCGTCAGGCTCGCCCACTAGGTGGCCATCAACGTCCATAAGCCCTGCCTGGATAGAGGCCAGTTGTAGGGCCAACGGTTAGATTAATGGTTTGGGGCACTCGTGGACCCAAGTGTATATGAGCTGAAGGCTCAGGTGGACATGTTCATCCCACACATCAAGAAGTGACTGCTGCTGCTGCTAGCTTCAGGCTGTCTCTGACCATCCTACCAAATGTCCACTTTCCATATCAACTCTTCTCACTGATCTGTGGTCTCATCCTGTACCCTGAGGATCTTAAGGCCTGTTTCCAGCCTAACTCCAGGAACTGGTCTTGTTTATTATTAGCCGTGTCTCCAATTTTGGAGATCATTTTGAATTCATATTTGGTTTACTTCTGCATGGGTCACCCCATGCTCATCCTGGTATTATCTTTACCTGTTGCAACCCTAGATCTGCTTTAATGCAGGACACTTGCTGCCTCTGGAAAGATCTAGGGATGGAAAAAATCTGACATGAGTCCTGTCAACAAGAGGCAATCGTGCTTACCTTCTGGACAGCAGAAATGGCTGCAAAGTCATTCTTGTCTATGAAAGTGTACTTCCTGCGCAAAGCGCACTCCACTTCCTGTTCCTGTTGGCTTGGGATAGAGAGTGAAAGAACACCTTGCACCTGGGGCCATGTTGAACCCTCTGGGGCAAGAACCAAGTACTGAAGTTAGAAGATATTTGGGTGAGGCCCATTGTGATGGAGCCACGCCCTCATCATGAACCAGACCAGATAAAACAAGCTCATTTCATGCCCCCTACTCCCCAGTGCACACACCCAATGTCCAGCCCAAAAATCTGCAGGGGCCACCCATATGTGCCAGGAACATCTGCTCCCAGATGACTTAAACAAGGACTATAATCCTGCCTTGGGACCATGCTTCCCCACCTGGGTTCTGTCTCTAACAGGCCCTTCAGAATAATGTGATCAGCTTCTGTCATACCACCCAGCATGAGCTGCTCAGGCTACCGGAATGTCTGCATGCAAACAAACCGCAAACACCTCCTGAGATGGGGTGGGGGGAGCAGGAGTGTTCATGATGCCCTGCTGTGGCCACACTCAGGGCTGGCACTCCAGAAGGACCTCCTGTCCAAGTAATAAACTCAGAAAACATCCACCAGGGACTGCCTCCTCTTTGAGTAGCCCTCAAATGGAGTGCTGTCCTCCCTACTTCCCCCTGGTTAAGGGAAGGGCAGGAGGATTTGAGAGCTCAGGAGCAGACACTGTCAGGGACACCAAGAGCCTGAGCACACCCTGAGGACTCTGATCTCACTCCTCACACACGAGAGATAAGGTGGTGCACTTGGAGGCTGCATTCAGACCAGGGGAAATGAAAATGGCAGCCTCCTGTAGGAGTTGGGTGGGTAGGGAAGGTCCCTCACCTCAGAACCACCCGGAACTGGTTGAACACCTCCTGGATCTGTCTGAGGTTGATTATCTGGAGGGAAGAGAGCAAGGCAGAGGTTAGACCTCAGGGGCCACAGAACCGAGGCTGTGTCTATGTTAGTAGAGAAACCAGGACCCCTTGGCTAATGCTTTGACCATCTGTCCCGAGAATGGGACATCTGTAAACAGTCTCTCAGTAGAGTGGTAGTCAAGCCCTCCTCAAGAACAGAGAAACACCTGATTAATAGTTTTTCAAACTAAGTATTTACTGAGGCTATAAAAATCACCCTTTCTAAGTGAAGATCTCTATAAAATTAAAATGACTTTAGTCCTTGAAAATACTAAAAGAAAAATTTTAATAAAATTTATTGTCCTCAGCTCTGTCCTGCTTCCAAAAGGTTCCATTATGAGTTTTTCTTGTGTGAGGTACAGATGCATACATACCTGTGGCTGGAAGAAGGCCATTGACCTCCCTCTTGGCCCTCTAGCCCACAAGCACTACCCCTAACAGAGGGTCAGTCTGGGGCTGCCCCTGCCAAGAAGGCCAGAAAAGCCCACCCCTCAGTTGTCCCAGGCCTGCCTCTTGTAGCTGCCCACAGTAATAGACCAGGGGGATCTGCCCATGTAGCTCCCTGAGGAGGAGTTTGCTGGCCTGCACTATAAAAACAGAATGCATCTTTCCCCCTGAGCGCCCTTTCCTCTGTGGCTGCTGTCTCTTCCTCCTTGGCCCTCTCTGACATAGGCCCTGGGGGTCTGCCTTGTAGACAACCAGCATGATCACCATGCTTTAACAGATCACTCCACCTGGCACTGCCAAGCACCTGAGGTCCTGCAGCTCAGTTAATCCCAGCTCAGTTTCCCTCCCCACTGTACAGACAAGGCCACCAAAGTACATGAGGTTGAGCATTTTGCTGAAGTCACTTGGCAAGGAAACAGCTGAGCTGGGATTCGATCCAGGCCAGCCTGGCTCCACAGCCCATGCTTGTGCCCATAGTGATGAACCACCTACTGTGTGTCCAAGGCTGTTCAAGGCTGCTGGCCACTCTATGGGGCACCCACAGCCTTATAACCCTAAACATGGAAGCTGAGGCATCGGTGGGCTGAAGGGCCCCTGAGGCCAGGGGTCCAGCACCACCCACCCTACCCACTGCACAGTGTGAGGTTCCAAGGCCAGCACAGCACAAGTCATGGTGTGCCCAGGACAGGGAGGCCCAAGCCCACTGGGCATGGTGGTCCCAAGGAGGGGCTCCTTACATCGATCTCGTCCAGCGTCCCCTCCAGGTACCTCCGCACTTGGGAGTTGATCTCGGCAATCTGGATTTCATCCATGGGATCGTAGTTCACAAGGCTGCGGTTAGCCTTGGAGGAAGATGAAGAACATGTTGATGAGCTCCAAAAACCTGAGCCCAAGTAGGGATGGCAGGGGTCATTCTGAGAACCAAGGTGGGGAGGTTGGGCATAGGCCCTGGCCGCTCAAGCGAGCTCCATTCCCTTCACCATCAGGTCCTGGCAGAGAGGGCCTGACTCACAGGTGCTCAGGTCAGCAAAGGACAATCGGGTCAGGGAGAAAAGGCAAGGGCCTGCTACTCCAAGCAAGGAGGCTATGCTGGCTGAGTCTCAGCAGACTCTGTAGATGAGCACCACAGGAGGAAGGTGGCTGCCGCTGCCTTGAGATCCCTCTGGACTAGGAGTATCAGCCCAGGCAGGTCACTGAAGGACTCCTGCCCTCACCTCCTTGCCCACATGACTCCCTGCTGCTGCCTCTCCCCTACCACCCAGCCTGCCCCACCTCCCCCTGACCTTGACTCATCGTGCTATCTACCCCTGTACTTCTCCCTGCCAGGCCCTTGGCCCCCTGCCCCTCATTCTTATGCCTACTGCCTACCTCTGATCCCTGACCATCTGACTCCCCTGTCCACGTCAGAGGATGCTCTTCCAGTACCCCTGCCCACTAGGCATTGCTGGCCCCCCAGACCCTCTGCACCCCACCCCAGTCACCCTGCCTACTTGGTCCTCCTACCCATCTGGTCCCCTCCCCACCCATTCCTCTGCCTATGCACCTCCCTCTGCCCATCCAGCATCCCAGCTCTGACTCCCTTGCCCCCACCCCCACCTCTAGCTCCTTACCAGGCTGTCATGGATAGCTAGCTCCTGCTTGAGCAGCACCAGTTCTTTCTCCAAGTTCTTGACCATTCGCTGCCAGGGAAACATAATTGGGGAGGGGGGGAGGGCGTGGGCAGGAGGATGGTCAGAGAGCCCACTCTGCCTCTCCCACATCAAACCTACAATTCCCCACCCTGTGCTCAGACATCCTGGCCTTTCCTGGTAATCCATGGAGTGTGATCTCAGCATCTAGACGATTCCTCCATACCGGCAACTTTTCCACAACTGGGGTGAGTTTAGGGTCTGAGGGGACCTCAGCAGTGCCCTGGCCTCTGCGTCTTACAGCAGAGAAGACTGAGAACAGGGTGAGCACAGGCACCCATAGGGCCACCTCAAACCCTAACTTCCAGGAGCTCCAGGACATTTCCAGTCTACCAGGGTAATGGTCCTCTCAGGGCAGCTCTTGCCTCCAGGAGCTTTCCATGCTTGGTGGTACCTTTTACCCTCCTCCTTCCCAACGACTGCACAAATGTATCACCATTCCCCACTGATAATCATGTATATGTTACCTCCCATTTTTTGCTACCACAAACCATGCTGCAAGAACACCTTTGTACTTACAGCTTTGTGTCCTTTCAGGTTTCCGTAGGGTAGCACAGTGATCTACGAAGCTTTCTGCAATCTGCCCCCATGACCTCTTTCCTCTGCTCTCCCCTAGCTTATACCACTTCCACCAAACTGGCACACTCTGGCCTCTGCACTGCCTCCCCTCTGCCTGGACACTCTTATCCCAGGTATTTCCATGGTTCACTCCCTTAGCTCCTTCAAGTCTTTCTTCAAAAGCTTCTAAATTCACCCTCTATGAAACTGCAACCCCAACCCCACCCTACACCACTCTTTCTTAAAATGTCACTCTACTTTTTTCATAGCACGCATTACCAACATAGCCTAGAGCAGAGCTGTCTAATAAAACTTTCTGTAATGATGAAAATGTTCTATATCTGTGCCATGAGCCACATATAGCAATTGAACACTTGCAATGTGACTATTGTGCCCAAGGAAGTTTTTAATTTTATTTAATTTTAACTAATTTAAGTGGCCACATGTGAGTAGTGGCCACTGTATTGGACAGTGAAGCTCTAGAATGTATGTATTTTTGTTTTTAAATTGTTAAAAATTTTTAAAGAAAAACTGTACATATTTAAAGTGTAACACATGTTTTGATACACATATATGTAGTAAAATGATTACTACAGTCAAGCTAATTAACATACCCATCTCCTCACCTGGTTACCATTTTTTTGTGTAGTAAGAGCATCTGAGATCTACTTTTTTAGAAAATTTCCAGTGTACAATACAGAATTATTAACTATAGCTATTATGCTGTACATTAGATCCCCAAAACTTATTCATCTTATAACCGAAAATTTGCACTCTTTGATCACCATCTCCCCACTCCCAGCCCCTGCCCTCTCCCCTACTCCTGGTAACCACCACTCTACTCTCCGCCTCTGGGAATTTGACTTTTTTTTTTGAACTGGGAAAGCACACATTTTATTTTTATTTATCATATCTTTGCCCAAAAAGTATTTGAGGAAGCTTATATACACAAATAACTTGAAGACGGAACACGTCACCCTCTTGCTTCAGTGGCTCCTCCCTGCCGTAGTTAACCTCTATCTTCACTCACAGTCAGCTCAACGTCGTTTCCTCAGCAATGCCCTCGGTGAACTCCCTGATGAAGGAGTTCCAGGGGATCTCTCTTCCACAGCATTCATAATTTGACTTTTTTAAATTTTAGGTTCCACACATAAACAAGATCATGCAGCATTTGTCTTTCTGTGCCTGGCTTATTTCACTTAGCATAATGTCCTCCAGGTACATCCACGTTGTTGCAAATGGCCTATTTCTCATGTTTTGTATATATCTCTCTCCCACCCCCAGCAGACTGTCAACTCTTCCAGGGCAGACATTTGCATTTCTGTTTGTACATTAATGTATCCCAAGTGCTTCAAAAGCTGCCTGGCACACAATAACTGCTCCATAAATTTTAGGTGAATGGATAAGAGATCCATTTCTAGAAGCAGAACTGCTAAGACATTTACACAGGGACTTTGTGCTGAGAACCTTCACTGTGAACAAGGCTTCCTTTAGTTGTCAAAAAATGGCCGCTGGAGGGAGCCCCTGACAGCTGGATCCCAGGACTGGTGACCAAGGCTGTGACAGAACCCTGGCATCTTAGGGGCTCAAAGCAGAGCACAAAGCCTGAACTCAAGGCACATGATCAGGGTCCAAATCCTGGCTCTGTCCCTCTGGGCAGCCTCAAGATGGTCCTTCAGGTGGACTTCCCATGAGGAGAAGGGGAAAGACTAGATGGCCAGTCCCTACTCATTCCCACTCACTCCTCCCAGCTGAGGGATCTCAGCTCTAGAAAATGCCTCATGCCCTAGTTAGGAAAACTCTGGCCGAACTGTTGGGGGCCTCCAGCTTGGATGACTGTCCAGTGTGGCACGGAGAGCCAGACTTAGACCTCTGGGCCAGTCAGGTGATGTGGGGAAATGGGCCATTTTCTCCTACCGGTCACCAGCCTCCATGTCACACCCTGAGAGCATGGGAGCCAATTCCCCCAACGCCTGGCAGGCTTAGCGGCCTTCAACTTGCCCTCTTCTACTGACTAGAGAGAAGCTGCTTAGAAGCACAGGGCTGAAGCAGCAGACCCCATGGAACAGGGTCTAGCAGCACCTCCTGGCTGACCACCTCCCTTATAAAAATCAGGGCCATTTTCTGGATGGAGAAAAATGCCCTGGAAACAGCACAGACTCACATAAGTTTCCTGATGGTGAGGTGTTTCCATCTTAAACGCAACGAGGATAATTCAGAGAGTTCTGCTTAAGTCCCACACCAGGCTGGCAGCCGCTCTTGGCCTGAGAAGTTTCCCTATTTTGACCCCATTGCAGCTGCAGGTGTATCTCCTCTGGCAGAGTAGGATACCCCAGGTTTCTCTCTCCTGACTGTCCAGGCCCATGGCTCAGAGCCTTTACACCCCCTCACAGAATCACAGACTGACAGATTGGGTGGGTCGTTGGAGGTGAGCAGCCCAACTCCTTAGTCCACAGATGAATACCCTGAGGCCTAGAGTCTGAGCAACTCCTCACAGACAGCTAGCAGCAGAGGTGGATCAGGAACCCAGTCTCCTGCCTTACAGCCAGCCCCACTAGCCAAGGATATTCTGCAGGGGCTATGCCACCTCGTTGAAACAGGCATCAGTACTGAAGATGGTACTGGAAACAACTGGGCAATGCAGGCTACAGTACAGGAAAGGTGAAAACCAAAATAATTTTCCATGTCCCTCTCAAGAATGCATGCTTATAAAGGAAGATATTTATCATGAAGATTATAAACATATTCACATTTGATGACATGGAGACTTGGCTGTCCAAGATCAACAATGCAGACTTCAGAACAGAAATTACATTAAAGAGCACAAAAGGCCTTGCTGTCAGGTGCAATGCCCACCCAGCCAGGTTCATCGGGTGTTAATGTGGTAGTCCTGAGACAAGAGAACACCAAATATGAGAATAAGAAAAATAAATAAGAAAATCTTCAAGCTACAGAGAAGCATAGAAAATAATGCCATGAAACCTGAGAAGGCCATCCCCAAATCTAACTTTAACAGCATGCTGCCATATTGGCTTCAGTTTTTCTAGAAATAAAACATTTCAGATAAATGTGAAGCCTCTGTGTACCCCACTCACAGTCCATTCCCCCTGACACGCAGAGGGAGCCTCCAGCCTCAGTTGGTCTTTTCATCCCCACATGGTTTTCCTTTTACTGCACACTCACACATCCATTAATGATAACCAGGATTGCTTTGCATGTTTTTATACTTGGTGTAAATGATAGATGCTACCATTCAGTCCACGTCAATCCCCAAGTCAATTTCTCACTTGAATAAGTTATCCATGCTCGTAGTTCTAACTCTGGCTCCCTCCTCCGTAAGTCATTCAGCTGCTCTCCTGTTAAAGGCTACTGATCATGTCCCTAACTTTTCACTAGTGCAATAAGCAGGGCGAGCACTGCCCTCTGTTTAAGTCTCTTCGGGTGAAAATGCCTCTAGAATACCCAGAAGTGACCCTGCTGATCTGTGGAAGTGAGTAGAGTGCTAGCGAACACTTACTGAGCATTTACTTCATGACAGCACTGTGCTAAGAGGTCTCTACCCGTTATCGTATTCTGCACAACATCTCTTTGAGAGTGGATTCTATTATCTCCCCATTGACAAACGAAGACACTGAGGCTTAGAAATCCTATGTATCTGGCTGACACCAGATAGCTGATGAGGGAAAGAGCAGGTTGCTGAGCCAGGACAGCTCAAGGCAGGGGCCAGGGCTCTTAACTACTGTGCCAGTGGTTCTCAAGGTGCGGCCCTGGAACAGCAGCAGCAGCACTGCTGAGGAACTTATTAGAAACGTGAATCTTCAGGCCCCACCCTAGACCTATGGAGTCAGGAACTCTGGGAATGGGGCCAGAGACCTGTGGTTCAATGAGCCCCCAGGGTGATTCTGATGCCTGCTCAAGTTTGAGAACCACTGCTCTGAGCTCTATGCCCTCCTCAACCTCCACACCATGGGTTAGTTCCACAGGGCCAGAGGGACTGTTGTTTCCCTTCAGGATTCAGAATCTGGAAAGTTTTACTGGTTTGTCAGGAGCTTATGGCATGTGTATGCTCCTGTTTCCAGTAACTACGATTCCATAAGCATCTTAAAGGAAAGCCAAATTATCGATAAATGTGTTTTTACGTTACTAGATGTTGCCAAAATGCTCTCCAAAGTGGTTGTATCAGTTACACTCTGACCAGAAACAGATGTGTTCCTGTTTCTACACATTCTCACCATCATTTTGCATTGACCGAGAAATTCTAATTTTTGCTTGTCTGAGAGTGGAACTCCACTAAGGCTTAACATGCATTTCCTTAGCTAATGGTGACGTGGAGCATTCCCTCTGATTGGCCAGCTCCACTTGCTGGGAGAGGTCACTCAGGCTGAGAGGAAAGAGGTCCTGTAGTGACATAACCAGATGAGTCTGAGAGATGGTCCAGTCCACATTGATTTTGCTCCGAAACAGTTGGCTCTTAAGGAACTCTCATACGGAAGTCCAGGGTACTCAGAGGCCCTGAAGCTCACAGGTGAACTGGTGATGGCCTGACTTAGCCCTTTCACCTTTGCGGCAGCTCCCAAGGGGTTCTCCAGGGACTCTGAAGACTCTGGCCTATCCCACAGTGGAAAGGGACTGACCCAGGATTGCATGGGCATCTTTGGTTGAGGCTAGAAGAGAAGCCAGGCTCGTGTGACCTAGGCAGGAAACCCACACACCTTCCCCACAGTGAGACGCCTGCCCACAAGCACCTTAGTACCTCAGCGTCATACTTTTCGTTGATGGCAGGCTCAGTGGTGACAAGCTTCATCCTGCTGGCAAATCGCAGTGAAGACAGCTGAAAAACAGATCAGACAGACCTCTATGTTTTTAGCCAATTACTTGCAAGTTGAAATATTTGCAAAACAAGCAAAAGGAGTCCACTAGGAAAGATGAATCTCTGCATAGAGGCACACTCCCACATGGACTGCAGGGTCTCCTGGGCCCATTGAGTGATGTCTGGGGGATCCTGCCCAAGTTCCTCTGGAGGGGCAGCCAGCCAGGGGTAATTATGGCTGGAGGCCCATGAGGTGGCTACATAAGCAGGCATTTGGGAAACAGCCTTGACACCATGCCCCGCTGCACTGATGTTACATGAGGGGTGGAAAGCTGCTCCCTGGCAGTGAGGGGCAGCCAGTGGTGGGTGGTACGAGGCAGGCCCTGAGATCCCAGCTCCACACCACGCTGGGCTGACTCCTGGGCCTGAAACAGGGAAGCAGACTTGGAGGGGGCATGGGTTACCCAGAGTGGCCCAGATGAAGGACTGAAAGGGTTCTTCCTTTGGGCAGTCTGGGTGGGCCATTGAGAGCTCTGCTACTGACCAGCTGCACACGGCAGCCAGGCCTTGTAACTTCTCTGTAGCGTCAGGGCGACCTGCCTCATAGGGTCACTGGGAGACTTGGTAATGAGGTAGTAATGTGCTCCGGACAGAACTGGCCCACAGAGAGCCCTCAGGAAGAGGCCCCTGTCATTACAACACTGTCATTGGGGTTGCTTCTCTGTGCGGTGAAGTCAGACTCTTCTGCTCCAAGCACAGCAGCAAGTGTAGCCATGAGCCCCTCATGGTTACACCTGCACACACACGCAGTCACTGCAGAAAGCAACACAACCCATGACAGGAATTGTTTAAAAACATTTGTAGAAGAGAATCTTTAGCTTCCACACCCCCAATATGCTTTTGTCCCAAACTCAAAGACCCCTTCAGCAGCCCCTCAGGGCTCTGTGGGCTCAGGCCAGGGCCAAGATACTGAGTGGTGTGGGCACAAGCCTCTGGGGATGGTAGATACCAGGAGAGTTGCTTCCTGTGCAGTTACCATCTCAGGGGAGAGAGGGGCCTTCCTCTGTCTTGGAGGACATCTTTCTTAACCAGGCAGCCAGGCGGCCCAATATTCATATGGCTCCTCTTGGGGTTCACCATGCTTTATTATACTATGAGACCAGGAGGTTCCTGAAGCCTTTCTCTGGGGATGCAGCCTGCACGTCAGCTGGAGCTCCCCTCCCTGGCCTCCCAAGTCCCAGGGCACTGAGTAGGTGGCAGGAGAACCCCCCCTGGAAGTTGGGAAGATCCCTAATGCACAAAGCTGGGAGGTCGTGCAGGAGCGTCTTGCCCTGCAGTGTCCCTGGAGATGACCTGCTTCACCGAAGTGGATTCCCCAGATGACTGAAGCTTGGCTTAAACATCTACATTTGAAAAGCAAAATGTCTAAGGAGAGCTGTCCACATCTGTCTTATTTATGATGGGTGGCCCTTCAGAGGAAGAGGGGAGCCCTAGGCTGGGTACCCAGCTGTGTGGGTTCCATGTGTCACTGCCTTAGCCTGTATTCCTACCCCTGGTTCTCATAAGCTTCTTCTCCCCCCAGGTCACCTGTGTCCAGCTGCTGACTGTATCTACCTGAATCACAGCTCTGGCCACAGTCCTCCCCTACTGCAACCCCGTGACAGCCCAGCCACCTGCAGGAGAACAGCCGAGGCCTCAGCCTGACCACCAGGGCCCATCCAGCCCGAGTTTCTTCTTCTTCCTCTCTTTCCTGAACCCCCTCTTGCAGTGTCTAGATATTCCTGCACAGCCCACACCTTCAGGCCCAGTTTCCTCTGCCATGAACATCTCTGCTTTCCCTACCACCAAGCCAGCTCAGCGCCCACATTCCTCACCCTAGCTTCAGGAAAAATCCCTCCCTCCTCTAAAGGACTCATACGTCTGGGCCTCTCACATTACTTAGGGCCATGGTTGGGAATTCTGAGCCCCAAGGCTAAGTATGACTCATCTCTGCTGAGCTGCCTCCGACTACACTGCACATGGCAGGTGCTTAATACTTACCATAGCCTGGAACTCTGGTTGTTTTCAAGATTTTTAAACACGTGTTATTATGAAGAAGAAGGAATCAATATGCTTCTTGATTCCAATTCACAGGAGCAGCACCCCAGAAAGCATGGTCGTTGCCTCCACAAAGCTGGCTCTCAGCCTCCTCTCTTCACATAGGCTCCCACACTGAGCCCGTCTCCTGCCTGGCTAATTCCTTGACACAGCTTCTGCCCCTTGCTACTTGGTATTTGGATTCTGGCTGGGACCCCTCAGCAATTTTGGCTCAGACTGTTCCTCTGGATGCCTCCTTTCTTGACAACGTCTATGGTTAGTGTGCCAGCTTAGCTAGCCCAAAGCCACCTTACCCAGCCCTGGTACCCATGAGGATGGAGTCCAACCTGGTCACACTGGCTGTCTTTACATACCGTTTCTTCTAACTGGGCGGCGTCTCCATAGATGTTTGTCACAAGAACCATATTGCAATTTCCCCCTGCAGAAAGCAGGATACAGAAGGGCCATAAACCATGTGGGTTTTCCATCAGGACATTCCTTTGAGGCTGGTGGGGTCTATTAGGGACTGAATGTTTGTGTAGCCCCAAAATTCATATGTTGAAGTCCTAACCTCCCATGTGATAGTATCTGGAGGCGGCTCAGATGGGAGGTACTTAGGTTTATATGAGGTCATGAGGGTGGAGCCCCCATGATGGGATTAGTGCCTTTATAAGAAGAGAAAGAGAGACCAGAGCTCTGACTCTCTTTTTGGCCTCTCTCTCTATGCTATGTGAAAACACAGCAAGAAAGCGGCCATCTACAAGCCAGGAAGAGAGTCCTCATCACGAACTATCCCTACCGGACCTTGATCTGGGATGTCCAGCCTCCAGAACTGTGAGAAATAAATGTCTGTTGTTTAAGCCACCCAGTCTGTGGCACTTTGTTATAGCAGCCTGAGCTGACCAAGATAGGGTCAGAGAGGACACACCCAAGCATGTATGAAGCTGGGCGGCAAGGGGAAGAGGGAAGGGAGGGGGAGAGGCCAACAGATGTACCTAAAAGAGGAACCGGGGAAACAGCAGAGGAGAGATGGCGTTGGGCACAGAGGGGCAAGGGCAGGGGAGAGGGCTGTGGGCCAGGGCTTTGCTCATGGTGTCACTCATTTAATAATTAGACACCAATGACTGCTACCAGGCCCAACACAATAGCCTGGGAACACAAAGGATGACAAGACACCTGCTCCTCTACTGGGGAGGCTGTATTGGAAGGCAAGACATCATGGGAGAGGCCCTCCACCTGGGTCTTCAACGTGATGAAGGATTCTGGCAGCTGGTTTAGGGATCCCCTTTAGAAGCAAAGCCTAAGCAAAGGTTCTGATGAGTGTACAGCATGGCATGTCATGGGTGAAAGAAGAGGGCACTCTGCTTGATTCTGCCTTTGCAGGTGTGTCTGAGGTCACTGCCATGGGGAGGGAGCAATTCTATCATCACCAGCAGAAGATGTGCCAGGCTTGTTCCTCCTCCCTGTGCAACAACCACACCCTCACCTAAAGAGTCCTTCAGGGCATGGGTGAGCTTGCATTGCCGGAAGGGAATGTGGTCCCGCTTCTGGTCCCCAAGGGCAATGATGGCCTGCTCCAGGAATGACAGCGACTTGTTGATGTAGGTAGCTTCCTTCAGGACTCGGCCCTCTGACTACAAACCAAAGGGCAGTTCTGCTTCAGACTAAGTGGAGAGGCTGCCCCACCAAGAACACTGCAGGTCTGTGGGTAGGCCAAAGCCTCCTTCCAGAACAAGGGTCTTCCCTCAATGTCACAGGATTGTATTCCATCTTGGGCTAATATTAATACTCATAGGAACACTCGTGTAAACATTCATGTGACTGCTTGTGTGAATATGAATACTCATGTGAATATTCCTATGAATACTCACTTAACATTCACACTAATATGAATATACATAGGAATATCTGTACAGATACCTGAGCAAATAATCCTGTGAATATCCACACAAATACAGACACTCATAGGAATGCTCATCTGAATATTCTTGTGAATACTTATGCTAATACTCACACTCATATGCATACTTGAGAAGAAATACTCATGCAAATATTCATGTGAACACACACACTATACACAAAGAAATGCTAATACTAGCAAGGAGCATTTACTGAGCGCTTACTGAGTGTCAGCCACCTTGCTAAGAATTTAGGGGCCATCACCTCATTTAACGTTTACAAAAATCCTGTCAGGTAGGAACCGCCTCTATGTAGCAGCTGTTCCCCTTCTGCTAATTCTGTCCTTCCAGCTCCTCAGGGTCAAGCCCACACGCTCCACTGTGCCTAGCTCAGGACTGTGCTTATGAATGCCCAGTGACGATGGCCCATGTGCACGGGCCCCATGCTGGAAAAAGGCCTGTGGCTTATTGAGAAGGAACCTCTTGCTCCCCCGACTCACCCCAGACTTCCCCAGCCTTTCCGAGCCTGCTAGATCCACCAAGTTAATTTTGGAAGTGATGTACTTTTCATCTGATAAGGTCCGTGAATGGGCCTATGAAACATCCAAACAGAGGTTACACTGTCACAGGGAGAAATTTCTGACAGAGCAGGCCCTGGGGGAACCCGCCGCCCTCTCCATGCTGTTCAAAGAGCTCAAACTTACCTCCACGTAGATGGTGAAAATGCAGTGTGACCTGGATGAGTTTTTGTTCATCGTGTGGGAGGCTATAATCCTGTTGGTCTCTCCCTGAAGAGGAAGGAAAGCATACACAACATTTTGAAAGATTAAAATAAAGCATTTGGGTCATTTTTCAACTATACTGGCAGCTATCCAAGTGATCTTATGTCACTGCAGTCAGCTGGGTCTTCCAGGCAAACCGCATTTATAAACTGGTAGAATAGGACAAACTGGAGGCCAGACGTATACTTTCCCCCATTGCTGGGGATGCGTGACTTTGTATAGTTTTCTGAAAAGCAAAGTGGCAATAAGAATTAACAGCTTTATAAATAAGAATTAAAAGCCTTACAAAATTCATGAATATTGAACGATAATCAGTGCACAAATCCAGCAATTAGGGAACGACCTATCTGCAAATGGAATGTTATGCAGACAGGAAAATACTGACAATTAGTTCTTAATAATAGAAAAATGCAAAATCCAAAATCATAGCAAACTGACTTCAACAGCACATTAAAAGCTTCACACAGGGCTGACCCGGTGGCGCAGCGGTAAAGTGCACACGTTCCGCTTTGGTGGCCCGGGGTCGCCGGTTCAGATCCAGGGTGTGGACGTAGCGCCGCTTGGCAAAAGCCATGCTGTGGTAGGCGTCCCATGTATGGGGTGGGGGACGATGGGCATGGATGTTAGCTCAGGGCCAGTCTTCCTCAGCAAAAAGAGGAGGATTGGCAGTAGTTAGCTCACAGCTAATCTTCCTCAAAAAAGAAAAAAAAAGCTTCACACATGGCAACTAAGTGGTATTTACCCCTGGGATGCAAGGATGATTCAACATATGCAAATCTATCATTGTGATACACTACATTAACAGAATGAACGACAAAATCATATTCTGGTACGATCTAAGGAATGCAAAAGCATTCATAGAAGAAAGAATAAACAGCTGCCGTTACCAAGATGTTAATAATGGTCACTTCTGGGTTGGGGTTTATAGGTCATATTTCCCTTTTTATACAGGTTTGTGCTTTCTTCTGTATGTGAGCATATATTACTTTTAAAAATTAGGAAAAATCAATAATTTGTAATTTTAAAGGGGCAGCTGGCCCTTGCTGCTAATTCACAGGATTGGACCCTATGGCCAGAACACACTTAAAAGGAGATGTGACGGAAATGGCTGTTGTTAGAGAAAAAGGTCCTTGCGAGAGGGACTCCTGTCTCCTTAAAGGCCCGTGAGAAATGCTATGAACAAACTGCAAAGCAGTGACACCATGGCTCCCTGGGGAGAGTGGAACACCTGAAGAGGAGGGAAGGGCCTGGGCTGTGGAGCAGGCCTGGCTGACCCTGTGGCTGTGTCACCTCTCACTGTCTACCAGTCCAAGAAGGACTGCTTCCCACCAATGACTGAGTGTGGCAGGGATACTAATATAGATCTGTTCTTAGCTGGCCAACTTTGGCTCAAGGATTCCTGACTTCTTTACACTGAAACTTCTTTACACTGCCTGGCAGTCTAGGACGCTTCCACCCGACCTTCCTTCCCTTCACTTGAGGTAAGACTTGCATCATGACTTGATGGCGATCCAGCCTTACCTGGTTCCCTTCCTACTTCCTTGACACAGGAATTTCCCCTCACAAAATCTTTGCACATTTAATCCCATCTTGGCGTCTGCTTCTCAGAGAACCCAGACTAGACATACTTTTACAAGACTGCTGAATAGACGGACAGTTGACTTCTCACCAATAACAATGGAAACCATAACTTTGGAATAACGTGTTAATGTAGTAAAAGAAAACAAATGCCAAAATAGAATTTATGCCCAGCAAAAACATCTTTGAAGATTGAGAGTAAAAGAAAGACATTTCACAAAGCAAAATATTGTTTATCACCAGTATGCTCATTTTAAAGGATGTACATCAGAGAGCAGGAAAACAACCTCAGATGGAAAGTTAAGGAGAAAAGCAATGAAAGTGGTAAATATGAGAGTAAATGTAAAAGAAGACTGAGTATACAAAACAGTAATAATAATGCCCTGCAGGGTTAAAACACAAAGACATAAAAGACAAGGCAACAATCCTAAAGTTCTTGTAGAATCCAGGAGGAGGGAAAAGGTTTTTATTAACTTTAGATTTTTTAGAAGTTTTTAGTTTTAAATATTTTATTTTGAAATGTTATAATATAGTAATTATAATGTTATGATAAAATAACATTTTCTTTTTATTTGTAAGAAGGAAGTTTCAAAGAAATGTACAGGGAGGTCCTCTGTACCCTTCACTCAGCCTCTCTCTATGATAACATCTTGCAAAACTATGGCACAATATCAAAATGAAGAAATTGACATTGGTATAATCCGCAGAGCTTATTCAGATTTCCTCAGTTATACATACTCATTTGTATATGTATGTATGTGTGTGTGTGTACTAACTAAATATGCAAGGTTATTTCTAGGATAAACAGAGAGAGAGAATACAAATATGAATAAATATATAACTTCCAAACTAGTAAAGGGAGAAACAAGTATAACAAAAAATATCCAATTAAAAAGAGGGCAAAAAGAAAAGTAGAACAAATGGAACCAAGAAAGCACACAATAATATGATTTAAACCCAAAAATATCAGTAACTACACTAAGTAAAAACGGGATTAAATGCTTCATTTAAAAGATAAAGACTGTCAGACACCAAGACTGAATCATGATGAAATAGAAAATATCAACAGATCAATTACTAGTAAGGAGATTGAATCAGTAATCAAAAATCTCCCAAGAAACAAAAGTCCAGGATGAGATGGCTTCACTGATGAATCTACCAGTGAATTATTTTTTAATCCTCTTATATGTTCTTTTCACAAAAAGCCAAAACAAAAAATTTACATACATTCAACTAACCTAAAATTAAGAATTTTTTTCATCAAATAACACATAAAGAGGGGGAAAAAAAGCAAGCCACAGAAAATAGAAGATATTTACAATACATATAACTGAAAAAGAACTAGTTTTCAGAATATACCAAATTTATACAAATAAGTAAGAGAAAGAAAAAAGACATCTGTAAAGAAAGTAAACAAAAGGCATGAACAGGGAAATCGAAGTGGTCAATAAACACATGGAAAGGTCCTTAATCTCATTGGTAATTAGGAAAAATGCAAGCCAAGACCACAGTGGGAAGCACTACACACTGGCCAGATTGCTCAAAATTTTGTCAGAATAATGGGATTTCTGATAACCTGCTGTGGGAACATACCATCATGGAAAATAGTTGGCATTATCTACGAAAGCTTAAGACACACATACTCTATGACCCAGCAATTGCAGTCCTTGGATTTACCTAGAGACATTCATGATTACGTGCACCAGATATACATACAAGGATGTTTCCAGAGGCATTGTCTGAAATATCCCCAAACTAGGAAAACCCAAATGTCCATAATAAGTAGAATGGATAATTAAACTGTAGTGTATTCACACAATGTAATACAATGATGAAAATGAAAAACACACAGCAAGAACATAGATGAATTTCACATAAAAAGTAGGTAACGGGTAAAAGAAATGACAGAATTCATTACATATGATTCCTTTTATAAAAATTTCAAAAAAATTAAACCATGCTGTTTGAGGAAACATAGGTGGTATGCTATAGGTGGTAAAGTTATGAAGAAGACCAAGGAAATGATTACCATACAAATAAGGAGAGTGGTTACTTCTAAGGGCATGAATAAATATTTATTCATGATAAAAACTCTTCACAAACATGGACATTCTTTAACCTTAAGCCATGAAAAACCTCCTGCAAACATCATTTTTCATGGTGAAATGTTAGGAGCAACAATAAGACAAGAATATCCCATTGTCATATGGGGGATCAGAATTGGCCACCCCAAAATATGTCTCTCTGGCTTGATTATTTTTAAGGACAAAATACTCTGAAGAAAACTTTGACCTTCCTGTAACTACCTAAGAGCATTGAAGATAGAAGGCCTGTTCCGGGAAGGAGCTAATACCATAAGATAACTATATTATAACATAAAGTAGCTGTGGTAGACAGGAAGGCAGTAGCAAGCCCATTTTTATCAAAGTTCTCTTTCCAGTCTCATTGTCTATAGATGGCCCAGCAAACATTTGTTTACCAAACATTTGCTTTTCCATCTCCATGTAAATTGCCTTCCTCCCCTCTGAAGTCCTAAACCACTACTCCCAACATCCTCCTTTGTCTTTGGCTAAAGATGGTATTTAAGGTGGTGAGCTTTGGCCATTTTGGTGAGTTATTCAGTTTTCCTGGGTTTCTCCCATGTATATATGTTATTCAACTTTGATTTTCTCCTGTTATTCTATCTCATGTCAATTTAATTCTTAGACCAGCCAGAAGGGACCTAGAGGGTAGAGGAATTGTCTTCCCCCACTACAGCTCCACTGCAGGGGGCTCTTTCTTCCCTGTAGATGCAAGGGATCCAGGTTTAAGTCACCCCTGAGGACACCAATGTGACTTCTTTTTTAAGTTTTATTGACATCTAATTTAAATAGTGTAAAATTTTACTGTCTTAAGTATAGAATTCAATGACTTTTAGTAAATTTACAGTGTTGTGCAACTATCACCACAATCCTGTTTTAGAAATGTTGCATCAGTCCAAAAAGTTCCCTCGGGCCCATCTGCAGTCACTTCCTGCTTCTTCCCCCAGGCAACTGCTAATCTGCTTTCTGTCTCTACAGATGTAGCTATCTGGACATTTCAAACAAATGAAATCATACAATAAGTTATCTTCTTTCTTTTACTTAGCATTTTTTTTGAGACTCATCCATGTTGTAGCATGTATCAGACTCCATTTCTTTTTATTTCTAAAGTTTTCCAACATATAGATGTACACCTTTTGTTTATCCATTCACCATTTGATGGAATTTTGGTTATTTCCAGTCTGTGGCAGTTATGGATAATGCTGTTATGAACATCTGTGTACAAGTCTTTGTGTACACATACACTTCCATTGCTCTTGCTTAGATACCTAGGGGTAGAATTGCTAGGTCTTCTGATAAAATTAATGTCTAACTTTTTAGGAAATTGCCAAAATGGCTGCACCATTTTACATTTCACCAGCAATGTATTAAGAGTTCCAACCTATATTACCTTTAAAAGAATAACATACACTAGGGAATTTTTTTATTGATTTGTAAGAGCTTTTCTATATTAAGGATGTTAATCTTTATTTTTTCTATACCAAAAATGCCCATTATTCAATGTTAACCAAAAAAGGGACAATTTCGGGGCCGGCCCAGTGGCGCAGCAGTTAAGTGTGCACGTTCCGCTTCGGTAGCCTGGGGTTGACCAGTTCGGATCCTGGGTGCGGACATGGCCCCGCTTGGCAAGCCACGCTGTGGTAGGCATCCCACATATAAAGTGGAGGAAGATGGGCACAGATGTTAGCTCAGGGCCAGTCTTCCTCAGCAAAAAGAGGAGTATTGGCAGCGATGTTAGCTTAGGGTTAATCTTCCTCAAAAAAAAAAAGGGGGGTACAATTTCAATGCACGGGAAAAAAGACTGGAAGGAAATAAACCAAAATATACATTATTGTTGCCATAGGTAGAAAACAGATGAGTGAATTTTTTTCAGTCCTATATTTTTTCATTACTATCTGAACTTGCAAAATGAGCATATATTAATTTTCATTCTGGTTATCAAAGTATGTAAAAAACTAAGAAAGAGGGAGAGAATAAAATAAAAAAAGGGATGGAGGGAGGAACCCTTAGACTTGATCATCTCACCTCGAAAAGGAGGCTGAATGCATCTTCCTCCTGACTTGTGAGGTGGACTGACAAGCCCTTAATGAAGACCCCTTGAGGGTTTTCCACGATGGTCATTGGTGTGACTGAGGGTCCAACATAGGGCAGAGTGGACAGAAGATCAAACAGGCTCTCATTATAGATTTCCAGGTAGGAAACACGCACAGTGATGGCATGTGTGGGGCGTTCTTCGATCATCCTAAAAACCTAGATGGAAGATTGACAGCAGTCACCAAGAGCAGAATTTCAATGACCAGCTAGTGTTAGTGGAGTTCTTACCTCAGGAGGAAACATCAAGAAGTACAATAAGAAAATCTTTCCCCTAAAAAAGTTTAGTCTAGTTGGTGTGATGGTCATCATCATCAACAACACTATGATTATTAGTCCATCAGGTGATATTTATTATCACCTTGTAGTTTTTTGAGGCCTGACTTATAGGTTGGATAATATTTATACAGTCCCAAGAAGTAGAGGCATGACGAATGGAAAGTACTCTGAAGTGAAGATCTCTTGTTTTACGTAGTCTCACTCTATATAAGCCTCTTTCACATCCATTATTTAATTCCATCCTCATAACTCCCCTGCGATTGAAGCAGGGCAGGGCAATATCCATCTGTGGGAAGCTCCATGTAATATAATTATTCGTCTATGATCACTCAGGTAGTAAGGGAAGAAGCCAAGCCAGAACTCAGCCTTCTCAACTCCTAACACCCTCCTCAGTACTTATCAGTAATGACTTTGGTCTAGTCTTTTCCTCTCTCTGGACGTGGATTTTCTTATCTGTCAAATGCGGAACTGGGCTCGACAATCCAAGGTCCCACTTTGCTCTAACAGTCTAGATCTGTGCTGTGTAATATGGTAGACACTAGCCACAGGTGGTTGCTGAGCACTCGAAATGTGGCTAGTGCCAATGAGGAACTGAATTTTAAATTGTATTTAATTTTAATTAATTTAAATTTAAAAATTGATACTAAATTCAATTATTGGTAAACTTTTAAGTATGTTTGGAACAACCTGGGTTTATAAATCTACTTTGTTGACTGTAAATTTTATGAAATCTAAATACAGATCAAGTATTTTTGATGAATATTTAGTCTCTCAATCGAAATGTACTGTAAGTGTAAAATACACTCTGGAATTCAAAGACTTAGTATGAGAAAAAGAGTGTAAAACATCTCAATAATTTTCATATTGATTACATGTAGAAATGATATTTTGGATATATTGAGTTAAATAAATATATTATTAAAATTAATTTCACCTGTTTTACTTTTTAAACCATGGCTACTGGAAAACTCAAAATTGCATATGTGACTTACATTATATTTCTATTGGGCAGTGCTGGGCTAGACTACTACAGTCTAAGATGTTAAGATACTGAAGCTTTGACAATGGGATATTAAGGATATTTCTTCAAAAATTAGAGCATGAATGGTTATAAACTAGAGGGACAGCTACACTTCTTACAGGACAGGGCTATAAAACCTCAAGATGCTTTTGAGGAAAATCCCTTTGCCTCCTACCTCCAAAGAGAGGACCCTTACAGAACCCAGGTTAGTGGACCCCATAGGCAGGCCCTTCTGTGCTGTCTTCAGTCATACTTCCTGGATCCCCAGGGCTGACTCAGTCCTGGAAGCTCTGCAAGCCTCCATATTCTCCTCATTAAAACCAGGAAGGAACGTGATTAGGACCTCCAAATCCTCAATTACAGGATTACAGACCATCAGAGCAGCAAGAAGTCAGTCAGCATGTCCAACTCCCTCTTTCACAAATGAGGAAACAGCACAGGCGTGGGTCAGAGTCCGAAACCCGAACTCCCAGCTTCTTGAGGTTTCTGATACACACACACCCCACCATGTATATCCTGCCTCCCTACAGGCTGCAACTCCTTTGACACCTGGACCCCACTGTCTCCTGTAGCTGACCTGGGATCAGCAGCATCTATGGTAGAGAGGGCCCCTGTATGATATCCCACCCACGGGCCCACTCTCTACCTGCTGTAGAGCACGAGGGAGGATCCCCCGGTGCTTGTAATTCTCAGTTGCCCCCGTCATGGTGTATGTCTTGCCAGCTCCCGTCTGCCCATAACACATGATGGTGCCTGCAAACATTTCAAAACGTGTCTTGGTGACATCCAGGAAAATAGCTTCAAGATAGCTCTCCTTTCCCCCAGCATGCCTGTAGCCAGCCAGGACCCTGGTGTTAAGGCGGCCATCAGGAGCAGCCAAGGACATCAGGAATTCCTGCCCCTGAGGGTACATGGGCAAGGAAACAGGGACATAAATGGTCAAAACACAGACATCTGTTCTGAATCTGTGGTCCATGTAGTGTTCTACTGCTCCCTTTACCAAGAGAAGATCTGACCGTTGGGCCTCTGAGGAGAGCAGACAATCCCAGGGAACAAAGGAAGTGGGAATTTTCCTAGAAAGATGAGGAGGGAGATAAGAGCATTGAACTCCAGTCCTTCTTTTAGCAAAGCCATGAACTGGCAGGGTTTCATGGGTAGGCCTCCCTGGGGGGCTAGCCAGGCAGAAGGCAAGAAAACTCCCAGGAAGAGATGGGAGTCAGAAGGGCATTTCCTGTTAATGGTGAGAATTCTTTGTAGACTGCAAGTTCCCACAGGATCAAACAGGGCTGCTAGCTGGTCCCATGCCACTGCCAGAAACAGACCACCATAACCAGATCCTGATCTGGTCTCACTGCCCCTTCTGGGAAGACTTTCACTTGTACCTCTCATGTCCTTTAGGTCTACCATGAGCACCAGGCTCTGGCATACAAACCACACAGTAACCCTGGGCTCTGGTTTCCATCTGCTCTTCCTTCTGGCTTGGTCGCCCTGAGCCAGACCTATCCTAAAGTCTGCTTCTGGGCATCTACACAGCAGACCTGTCCCAGCAACACTGGGCCACAGAAATCACTGTTGGCCTTTGCCACATGGATGCTCCAGTTCCTTTGCTTGGTAGGTTTTACACAAGGGGCCCTAATTCAGCATCTGAACTGGAGTCAGAAACAGCATCTATTAACCCAAAACAAATGTGCACGAAGGAGTCATTTCAACTGGGAATGAGAGCCAATTTGTGGCTCCAAAGCACCCAGAGCCCAAGATTTTTAACTTCCCTGGGCCTTAGTTCCTCTGTCTCTACCTCCTCAGGGCTGCATTCCCTCAGGGTCAATGACCCACACCTATGGATCACACACAAGATACAGTACAATGTTTTGGCATCTATACTCAATGGATTTTTAAAACTTGCAAACAGGGAACATTCTAGTCAACAGCGACTAGATGGGCAAAGTCTGCAAACTGTGATATATTCTTTCTAAGGATTTTAAAATCCTTTTAAGACTTTAAAACAATCTTAGACTGAACAAGTTTATAAAAATTTCCCAATAAAGCTGCTTTTAATTTGTAAAGAAAATCAAACTCTAACTCAAGTTTTTAGTGATACACGTAAATAATCCTATACCAGAGTATGACCAGTAGATTGACTGCGCTGGTAGAATGAATGGAAACAGCTCCGAGCAGGTAGCCAAGAGAAAAAATGTTTGGACTCCATCAAGCACATCATAAGGACATTATCTTCAAAACTAATATTTGAGAGATTTGAAACAGGACAACAGTTAAGTCCCCATGACCTATAGAGAGCCAGGGTCATTTAGTCTTCCTTATAAAGGTAGGATCCCAGGACATTGGATCAAGCCATGCGCACAATGTCATCAAGGAAGTAAGCTTTCCATCACAAGAACATGGAGGCAGACAAGCAAACAAAAATTAGTAAGTGAGGTTATATTTTATTTTATTCACCATAAAATACTTGCAACTCTTCCTCCAAAAGGGGTTCTGCAGGTTCTTACATAAAACAACAGTTAATTAACTAAATTACCATTATAGCCATCGAGGGCCTGAGAAATCACATCCTTCGCAACTGTCTCATAAACCAAGTCCTGAGAGGCATCATGGAGAACTCCATCCAGCTTGAAAGACCAGTCTGTCTGCTGGTTATTGACAACTCCCCTCCGAGTATCTTTTTTTAAGTGAATATCAATGCTCTAGGGAAAGAGACAGAGAGAGAAAGAGAGGGGAGAAGAGAGAGAGAAAGAAGGAGTTATTTGTATTTGTTAGGAAACTGGTGTAAAAAAGTTGCTGATAGCCAAGACCTGACCTGGAAGAAATACAGGAAGTGAACTTTAGGAAGAATAGGGACTCCCACATATGGGTTGATATTCCAGATGATTTCTTTGGGATGGAAGGAAGCTCTTGCAGGGAGACCACACGACCCTTAAGGTGGAAGGATCAAGAGACTGGAGCACTTACTAGTTTCAGTATGTCTCATCCTAGTTTGCAGGGTGCTGTCTGTCTTGTTTCCCCCATCTACGAATACGGAGTCAAACACAATCATCATGCTCTTATTAAACAAACTTTAGATCCATTCAATAAGCACTGGGAGGTCTTGAATTAGGCCAGAGAAAACAGTGAGATTGGTGACAGAAGCCTGGGCTTGAGCCGCATCTCTTTGGTTTTTGGTGGTGAGGCCTCCCTCAGTATTCTGTTGAGCACCCTCTCCCACACACACGCTATGGGTCAATGTGAGTAATGATGAAATAACAGCTACAGAAAAGACTCTGGACTTCTCAGACAGTTACTCACTGGTATTAGAGTAAATAGAGGGTGCTTACTTACTTGTAATCAGCAGATTTTTAGACGCAAAGATTTCTAAAAAATATTTTAGATAGCAGCAGCTGGTTTAGGAACATATTGGGTTAGGTCAATGGTAGATTCCAGTCTTCGCAATGGGGACTTCTGATGCAAACAGACTCTCACTGGTGTCTTGGCCGTCTTAGTCCAGGAATCAAGACTTGGCCACAGGCAGATAAACTAACTGAGAGAGGCTGGTCCATTCACATATTAAATGCTCTGTTCTTCTGTGCTCACTGAAACCATGTCCAGCAGCGTACACTTCACAGGGCTCCACATGAGCTTGTTTCTGACTGCTACAACTTTTGAAACTTGAGCAGTTTACCCTCGAATTCCTCCCTTAAAAAATGTTTCAGTGCTGCCCATAGATCCACAAATGTTTGCTCAATGAAAACATTTAACACTCTCAAGCTGTCCTAAGCCTGTCATAGGCCTCAGAAAGGTTCCTGACAGTGGTGAGGACATGAGGATGGATAAATCTTTCCAGTTCTCTCGATAAGAGTTTCTCCCACTGCTCTGGCAAGTTTAACAGTAACCAACTTAAGACATTCTTACCGTACCCCCAGGGAGACAGATCTGATCACCAGAAAGTTTTATGAGTGGGGACAAATGTCAGTTTTTGTGTCAATACAAGGATAAAGGTAAATTTATTAACCAAAAAGAATCAAAAATGGCAGTTTCCTCAGCAAGAGCATTGCGGGGGAGTGGTTTAGATTTGATGGACTCTAGAGTCCATCTGAATTCTTACCACTTCTGTCTGGGTCCTTAAAATGGTGTTTGGAAACAGGGTCACACTGCAGCGAGGTGGCACAGAGAGGCCCAGCAGGTAAAGGCAAACGCATTGCACTTACTTTGTTGTCATCTCCATATCTGATCACTTCATGAGCAAAGTCATCGGTGGGTCTGACACGGACAAATGCATGAACTTTTTTCCTAGTACTCATTCTAGCTAAAAGGAAGAAAATAGCGAAATTGTAAGTAGCCATCATCAAACAACAATTAGAGGGGAGGTGTCATTCATTAAAAAGATTAGAAAAGAGTGATGTGCAGTCCAGCTTTCCTGGCCCTCTGTGAGCCCATCTTGCTTTCACTCCTTAGCGTTTCAGTGCTCTGCCCGCAGGACACTGCTCAACAAGTACATGTATTTCCTACTTTACAGGCTGCCTCACTATTGTCTACCAATGACCCCTAAGAGACTGAAACACAAAGCAAAAAGAATGCTCCCTTTAGTGGCCTAAACTTTGATGTGTTTTCTAGAAATGTTCTGTATCTGAGTCCACTTATGCTTTGCTTTATTCATTATATTTTCCTCTAAAATACTTCCTATGAAAGGCATTAAAACTAATTTTCTTTTCTTCATTAACATATCTTACTTCAGATGCAGCACCTCCCTCTCTAACTCTATTACACTAACTTCAATCAGAAAAAGATTCCTTCGAAGTATATTTAATCTAGCCCATAATCAAATATTCTTTCTTCTCTGGCACTCTACTGAGAGAAAAATCACAGAAAGTGCTCCACCTCCACTTTCCTTCCTAAAACCTAACTATATGCTCATCATTTTCTTTCAGGTAGACACAAATATATTTGTTTTCCTTCATTTATACCATCACAAATAATTAACATATGTAATAAAATGTTAAAATAAACATTTGATGTGGCTTCATGGAGTGGGATGAAAGCTTATAGATATACGCGATAGAGAGGCAGATTTAGGTAGATGACCTTCCCTTCACGTAGTGTTGTCCTATAATGGAAAAGACTTTCACAAGGGAAGGACCATAAGCACCATAAACAGTCAAGCTAAGTCAAAATACCAACTAGCAGAGATGCTACAAAAGGGATTGTTACACTGAAGGGACAGTTAATTGATCTCTAAGATCCTGTTGAACTAAAGCATTTTATAAAAATTTTTAAAAATTGAATTGTATAATCCCCCAAATCATCACCAAGAAATCTCATATTTTATTGGATATTAGTCTCCTCAGTCAAATCACACTAGGCTCTCTCCTGAGAGTGTCTGCGTAAAAATATTAATACTAATTGGACAGTAAATTTCAGTTCTAGCACTGACATAAAGTGGGGAAGCACAGAGGATTATTAAATAGCAGTAGTAACTGTACTGATTTTTACTGCTTTAAGGGGAACTTAAAACTTCATCAGCTCTTCAGGTGCCTCTGACACACTGATGACAAAGGATTAAATACTGAGAGAAAATGTCAAGAGCTCTAAGAAAAGCTAAGTGAAAATCTATCTGTAATCATAATCAATTGTGTTAAATCTAGTTAAGTAATATTAGAAAACAAGACAAAGGTCTACGAAAATACACTAAATAACTTCAGTGTTCAAAACTACTGTGTAAATTAACATAATACAATTTAAAATTGTTCCAAGATGAAACATTTCTAATTTTACATATAAATTTTTCTAAGATCAATCCAATATTTTTTCTTTCCTTCTTTTGAAATAATTTGAACAATATCATCAAGTAGCTTATGGTCATGTAGTCCTAAAACTAGGCTCTCAAATTTCAATAATTTCACTTTTATAGAACCATGAATATAAAGAAAGAATGTTAAAAACTCCTTTAGAGTTAATGCTCCACAAAGTACAAAACAGACTTTGACTAGAGACAAGGCCTAAGGGTCAGGATGCGTGCTGCATCATCCACTTCTCTTTCGATCCCCTGTCGAAGTTGGACCAGTTCAATAAGAAACGAGGCATCTGCCCCTAAAACAACCTGTACTTTCATGGGCACTCTAACAAATAAACTGATATGATATTTAATATTTTTAAAAAGTCAATTTTCAAGACCTTTACTGTAAAGAAAAGTTCATGCATGACAGGGATTTCTCCTTTTAATGACAGTTAATTATTTCACTTTTTAAAAAAGCACATTAAAACTTTACATGTATTATTTAAGAGAAGTTCAATGAGTGTTACCTGATAAAAATGATTCCAGGCTTTTAAAACATTAACATCCCTCCACATTTCTAGACACAACCTGTGGTGACCACTTGATTTCCTCTTACAATTATAGTAACTATCATCAGGTGGCATTAAGTATCTCGACAGAAGCAAGTTAAATAGAGACAGGCCCTGCCATTTCAGTTTACTGTTTCAATGATGTGGACAAAATTAAACTTGAACCCCTTTAGATGTCAAAGCAAATAAGCAAATATTGTACTTTCATATTTGCCTATTACAGAGCGTGTGTCTCCTTCCTCCACTCTGCAAGTGATTATTTCATGGAAGTCTTTTCCCAGCCACTGTGGGATCATTCAGACCTTTCAATTTTTAGAAAATGAATCTGAAGGGTATCCAGGTAAGCAAAGATAATGGCTTGTCCAATTTCGGTCCTAAAATTTTTGTCTCCAAAATTGAGCTCTAGAAATAAAAAGCCACAAATGGCTCTAACATGAATCCCAAACTGAGGAAACTGAAGAGAACATCTCATCTCTAAGTTCACTTTGATCTAGGCTATTGAGAAGTTGAGAGTAGAGGGAGGTATGTTTTGACTCAAGCAAATACTTACCCTCAATCTCTAAAGCTCTAAGAACCATTCCCCAGACCAATCCGAGGGCCCATCCTCCTGCTCAGGGAAGTTAAGATGCTACCCAGGGTGCCCTCCGAAACAGACCAAAAAGAAGAAGTAGGGCAGGTCTGGGGGCAGGTACCCAGGCCTCCCTCCCAGCAGTCCTCACTCACTGACAGCACAAGGGCAGCACAGGCAAGCTCCAAGCATCACCGTCCCCTCAGAGCCTGCCCCTTCTCTGTCCTGCAATTTGCCAACATGCACATGCAGTCACCCTATTTGTGCTTCCCAAGGCCTTCCCCATGCTCACACCCACGGCTCCAGACATGCCAAGAGTAATATACACTTGAGGCGAGCCTTCTCTATTAACTACACCCCTCTTGCGAGTCTGCTACATAGCAGCCCCTCAACACCCAGACATTTGGGGACCCCATGCCATCTTGCACTTACTGAAATAATGCTTGTTATTGTTCTTACGCCGCATCATTTGAGTGGGTTTCAACTCCCAAATTAAATTACAAGCTGCTTGAGGGATAGGACTGTGCCTTTTCTCTCTTTTGAATCCCCCATCAATGTCCAGAACAGTGCCTAGCATAAAACAGGTGCTCAAGAAATGGTGGGTGATAGTGATGGTCGTGGCTGGAAGTCGGAGGGTGGTTGAATCTCCATATGTGGGTCCATCTTCAGTCACTACTGAGAGAATCCCAAGGGGCATATGATGTCAGCCCTCTCCCACACCATCTCCAACCCCGAAGCTCAGAGCTCTTCCAGGAGGACACTTGGTTTCCAGGCACCTCTTGTGAGAAGCCATGTTCAGCTTCTCACCATGCCCTCCCTTTTAGTGGGCTCCTTCACCCTCAGGATCTTATAGAGAATACCTCTGTCTCATGTGTGCCACACTCTTAGCTATTTCTGGTGTAAATAAGTGAACCTCTGAGTGGCCACCAGGAGACCTCCTTGCTGAGAGGCTTGAGGTTTCCTCATTTGTTTTAGGGGTAGGAATGAATAGGATTGCCACCAAGCACCCCTGAAAGCTCGATGAAAGGTGACGGAGCGTCCGCTGGGACATAGGCACCAGGCGGGTCCCTATCTTGCAGCGCTCCTGCTCGGACCAGGGGATCTCATGGGGAGCCCTCATACCCACCAGAGCGGCAGGAGCATGTGAACCCACAAACACAGAGTCCAAATGTACCCAGCCTTGGGCTAAACAAAAGACTCGGATCCGAGCAGAACTGGCTTTTCTCCTTTTTCACCCAACATGTTGGACACCTGTGTGGAGTCTGGGAGGCAGTGGACCCTGGGACCATTCCTGTCCCTCTCTGGAGCGGCTTCCTCATCCGTAAAGCGAAGGGCTTGGACTAGCCATCCTGAAGCTCCCTCCAGTTCGAAAACTGACTAGTACATAAGAGTCCAGAAGACCTCTGGTCCTTAGCCTTGCGACCTCGGAACTTCAGGCGCGACACAGGACCCTCGTGGAGCCACGGGACATTAGATCCGAAGACCCTAAGCCGCAGCCAGGCTGAAAAGGCCCGGGCGATGCCGCGCCCTCCTCCCCCCGGGTTTCACATATCAAGCCAAGCCGGGGAAAATCCGGGCGGAGCAGTGTTGGGAATCCAGCCGCTGCCCGTCCCCGGGGCGTACACTCCCTCCCTTCTCCCCATCCCGGCTGCTCGTGGCCCCTGCTCACCGCTCCTGAAGTAGCGGCCGTCCGGCAGCGCAACCACTGACAGCAGAGACCGAAACCCGGCACGCACTGCTGCCGGGCTGTGTACACAGTCGCCATGGCAACGGGCGGCTCGCAGAGATTCCGGAAGTATCCGGATGGTGGCGGAAATGAGTCCGCGGTCCTCTGTTGAGATAAGAGTAAAATCAGGGCAGAATCAGGAGGACGGGAGACGGGACTGATTAATCTAGGAAGACTGCGGAAGCTGCCGGCGCGAAGCCAGGGTCAGGGATAGTGAGAGAACGAGGGCTGCTCATGAACCAGGAAGCGGGGCAGCAGGGCTTCCGGCGCAGAGCTGCCTGTGACTACGGCGGCCGCGCAGGCTCCTTTGATTCCAGCCCTGCGCTCCGGGCTGCAGTCGGCGGGCGCCCTCGCCCCGCCCTGGTTAGTTTCGGGCTGGCCGGCCAGGCCTGCGCAGTCGCGGCGGCCGAGGAAGATGGTGGAGGACGGCGCGGAGGAGCTGGAGGATCTGGTGCACTTCTCCGTGTCCGAGTTGCCTAGTCGCGGCTACGGCGTCATGGAGGAGATTCGGCGGCAGGGCAAGCTGTGCGATGTGACGCTCAAGGTACCGAGGGACTCGCGGCGCGGGGCTGAGGGGAAAGGAACCGAGTGGGGAGGAAAGAGGGGCGGCGGATAGGGGAAGAGGCTCTAGCGGGCAGAGGAGTGGGGAAAGGAGGTTGGAGGGAGACCGAGTACGGGAGAGAGGTGTCGAATGGGAGAAGGGGATTGGGGCTGAGTGGGGAGACGGACAGGGACAGCCTCTCAGCCCTTAGAAGGAAAGGCTGAGAGGTGCGCCGTTGAGGCCCTCGGAGTGGGAGACATTGGGGTGCCCGCTTCCCTTTTCTGTCACACAGAAAGAAAAAATGGGCTTGCAGCCCCTCTATGGAGGAAGGGGCGGTGGCAGTCTCTACATTCTGGTGGGCACCACTGAAGCACCTTCTATCGACACCATAGACATTTTTTTGTGCCTCTCGAAGTTAGCTGTGCTGTCGCAGAGGCGCAGGCTTTTCCTTAGGAGTCCTTGCTTGTCCTTGATTGTTAGATTACTATCTTGTCTCCTAAGAGGTTTTAAAATCAGGTCTGGAAGTCCTATGAGGTGGGCAGCTACTCTGCCCCACATTGGAAGTCACACCGCCACCAGCACAGCGGTCTGGGAGAATGGACTGATGGGCTGCTTCGGCAGAGGGATCTCTTAACCACCAGTTCCTTACTGGCGTTCTGGGCGCAAGAGCCAGCCTTCCTCCTGTGCTTTGCATGCACTCATGCTGGAGAGGCATGCCGTGCTGCTCCTTGGCCAAGCTGCTGAGCCATGTGGAGCCCTCCAGGTGGGGACATGCTCCTGCAAGACTTGTTCCCTGTTGGACTTTGACTAGAAGGCTCTCAGTATCTGTGGAAGACCCTGTTTAAAAACAGAGCAGAGATCATTTTGCTTTTCTTATTTTTTACAGGGTTAAGGAAACTTTTCTTCTTCCACATATTTGAGTCAGACCTCAGGAGACAGTACAGTAGAGTGGTGAGGAGTGTGGCTTTGAAAATAGAAAGATTTGGGTTAAAATCTTAGTTGTAACCTTGGGCAAGTAACTTAATCTCTTTAAGCGTCAGCTTTCCAAATGTAAAAATAGGGATGATTCCTAATTCTCAGTATTAGTGTAAGGATTAAATGTGAAAATTTATGGTATTCCTTGCATAATTCTTGGCATAAGTGTTTCAGCACTCTAAACCGCTCGCAAAGGAGATTAGTTTTCCTGGAGAGGAGTGAAGTGGCCTGAGAGGGGAAAGGATCTTTAGCAGGGAACCAAGGGGTTTGAGACAAATGAGCTGGACTAAAGGAGGCAGAGGAAGTAAATATAAATGAGACATTTTTGTCCATAGTGATTACATGATAGAAGATGTTGAGGCTGCTAGAGATGTGTAAGCAGAAGAATGATCTGGTTGTGGCAGTACCACTTGGGGTGAGTAGAGACTGGTGAAAAGCAGTAATGGGGAGAATTTTTGGGTTAAGATTTAGGCTGTAAGGGTGAGCCAGGGAAAGCTTATAAGACACAGAGAAACAAGAAGGACATGGTAGAGTGGGATGTTCGCAGATACTTCTACATAAATTACAGCAGTGCATTTTACCTTTGCATTTAAAGCAGTTACGGGATATAGCAACCCTTTAGCATAAAAATGCTTGCATGAGTTTTCCATTAAAATGCTTTTTGTTCATTCAAAGGGACAAGTAAATTATCAGAGGTAGTTCCAACCAAGAGTGTCAGTCTAAATTGCTGTATTAGTTTCAAGGGTCTGGGACATAAGCACCAGTATAAAGGCACAGGCTAGAGCTGGACAGAACTGTAGAGAGGATCTCCTTCCTTGGTTTTCCAACTGTTCTGTAGAGCCTGAGGAGTAGCTCAGCGGCAGTGTGATGGTAGGGCCAGAGAGAGCCCAGGCAAACCAGACTCTGCCTCATTTCACTCCCCTTCATTAGAGCTGCTCTGTGAAATCTGTTTTGGTCTCTGTCTTTCAGGACAGAGTCTTTCCTGAGACTTCTGGTGATTCCAGACTGTCTTCCAAATACATAGGCACTGAAAATCTTGCTGGAAGCTTTTTGGTGTGGGGTAGGTTTATTGACTAGTGGGCCTCCCCATAGGGCAGTGGTTCTCAAACTTTAGCAGGCATCAGAATCCCCTGGCAGCCTTTTTCGAACACTGGTTGTTGGGCTGTACCCCAGAATTTCTTATTCAGTAGGTCTAATGTGAGCCTGAGAATTTATATTTTTGACAAGTTCTCCAGTGATGCTACTCCTGGCCTGAGGCCACATTCTGAGAGCCACAGCCATAGTATGATGGACCTGTCCTTTTCAATGGGATATTTTTAGAGTCCATGGATCTTCCTTCAGGCTTCTG